>NC_057855.1:57815132-60315132 GCF_015237465.2 Chelonia mydas
GAGTCTGAGCTCCCGTTTACTGGCAGAGCTGTTTGGGCTCCGCACAGCACTTTTCATCCCAAGCCACAATCCTTGCCGGGGGAGTGGGGGAATTGAAGGACAGCCCAACGGCCTGATCCTTGGCGGGATTAGGGGGAGCTGCAGGTACCGACTGTAACGCCTCCCAGTCAACGCCTCCCATATGGTCTAGCGGTTAGGATTCCTGGTTTTCACCCAGGTGGCCCGGGTTCAACTCCCGGTATGGGAAGTTTCGGGGAAGGGATAGCTCAGTGGTTTGAGCATTGGCCTGCTAAACCTAGGGTTGTGAGTTCAATCCTTGAGGGGGCCATTTAGGGATCTGGGCCAAAAATTGGGGATTGGTCCTGCTTTGAGCAGGGGGTTGGACTAGATGACCTCCTGAGGTCCCTTCCAACACTGATATTCTATGATTCTATGACATGGGCACGCAGCACTTCTGGGACTCTGCTTAAAACCTCTGACCTGTGCTCCTTGCAGGGTGCGGCCCCTGCACGACCCTGGGGGGACCTGCGGTGGGCACAGGAGGTGGCCCAATTCTCAGTCAGCCCCAGCTGGCACATGCCAGCAGAAGGTTTCCCTGAAAGCACGAGGCATCGCCAGCCACTGAACTGGCACTGGCTCAGGGCTCTGCTTGTTCGCCTGCCCTGGTTTCTATAAATACTTCTCTCTTCCGGATCGTGTCTTCGATCTGCTGTCTGAACCCGGGGGCGGGGAGCACACACCACCTCACCACATCCCTCGGGGAGCGAGTGTTTACCTGCCTGCGCCTGCACAGCAGCTTTCCTCCTCACACACATCTCCCCCTCCTCCTGGCAGCGCAGGCGCCAGGCCGGCAGGGATAGGCCACGATGCTCACAGGACGCGTGCTGCTCTTGCTCCGGCACTCTGATGTGTGCGCTCCACGGGGAGACCAGCACAACCCCGCAGGGTTCAGGATGTCTCCCCTTTCACCCCAGCTGGGCCCCCTCAAAGACCCCGCCCACTCGGCTTAGAGAGGAGCCCTGCAGCCATTCCCCTTCCTTCCCTACCCCTCACACACCAGCACAGCATGGAAGGTCAGGGGGAGGCTGTGCGCTGAGGTCAGGGGCCCGAATCAGAGGACATTCCAGGGGGTACATGTGATTGAATCACTCCTGCCTACAGTACATCTACACGACAGCACCTATGCTGGCACAGCTACCTCAGCGCAGCCCTTGAGTGCAGATGCAGGCCATCCGACGAAGGCGCTTTTCAGTCGGTGTAGGAAACCACCCCCCCAAGTGGCATTACACCTCCCTGACCCCGCTGATGTAGCTGCGTCTACACTGAGGATTAGGTCAGCACAGCTACATCAGGCGGGGGCTGGGTTTTCATACCCGACCGACATAGCTATGCTGGTACAACTTGCAAGTGTAGACCCAGGCTAAGGGCCTGATCCTGCCATTGACTCCAGTGGCAGCAGGGGCAGGTGCTAAGAATGACCTTCCTTACTAGCATCCTCATTCCTGCACACCAACCCTTCAGCCCACTACCCCACAAGCTGCCTGTGTTCCCACCATCGCTACGGGTAACATAAGAATAACGAGCACTCCATTTCCAGCTTTCATCCTACCGGATCCCAAAGCACTATACAGCATCCCCCTTTGGAATGCAGCCACCTCTGGGGTGGAAGGCAGCAGCTGTGGAGCAGCACGTAGCAGCGCTGCATAGCAGGCAGCATCAGGCAGTGAAGAGGAACACTGTACCCAATTCAAGCTGCAAGGAGGACTCTGGGGATTCAGAATGTCATGGTCAACTAGGTTCTGGCCAGTCCCACACTCCTTGATCGAGAAAGGGCACTGGGGATCTCTAGGGATCACAAGCAGTCGGAGCATCAGGTTTAGTTCTGATCTGAAAGGCAACACCTCAGTCAGTACATGCCAGGCAAGAGCTCACTATCACTGAGAGAAGAGCCAGCAGCTGACTATGCCCCCCACCCTGTCCTCTCCTGGCACACCGGTGCCTCTCCTGGGATCCCTGGATAAACAGGTCCCCTGATGGGATAAGGAGACCTCCTGGTTGGCCCCTCTGTCTTTCCCTACCCATGCTTTGTCTGTCTGACTGGGAGCTCTTTGGGCAAGGACTGTCTTCCTAGGTGTATAGGGTCTGAGCTCTGCTGGACCTCGAGGTGCTGCCGAAAGAGTAGCAGCAGGAACCTGGTTTTAATCAAACCCTGCCACTTTAATAATTCCTCTGGCCCAATCAAGTGAGTGGATGATTTAGGCCTGATTAGCAGATCTGAAAACATTGGCTCTTGCTCTGTTCATCTGCTGCTAATAGCCCTGGAACGCAGAACCCACTGATTTGAAAAAAGGTGGCTTATTATTTATTGTTCAGTACTCACTGTCCCAGCGAGAGACACCTGCAAAGCACAACACCACATCTCGCTGCGGGCACTCTGCACTGCAGACCTGGGATCATCCAGTGCATCAGGGCAGGAGGACAGCAAGGAGGAGCAAAAGGCAAGAGCCATGCTAGGAGAAGAGCAGAAGACACAGGCAGAGAGACTGGCCTGCATTACCCTGGGGGAAGGGGAGGGGGTGAACGGAGACCCAGACTCAGTGGGAAGCAGAGGCTCCACTGGTGCGAATCCGCAGATCTCTGCTGACTTCAGTGGGATGGCCCTGATTTACCCCAGTTGAGAATCAGGCTCCATGTACGAAGGGACAATAATGGGGCCGCAGAATAGACCCTAAAATGTTCAAACAGCAGCTATGGGGTTGGGAGGGTATGATTCTTAGGCCTGTTTATTACATTACAGCAGAGCCTAAGGGCCAGTCAAGAGAGGGGCCCCAGCATGCTAGGCACTGCCGATCCAAACAGCCCAGGCAGACCCAGGCTGGGGGAGGGGAGAACACCCCAGGCAAGTGGCCTGTGCTAGTGCCAGCAGGGCTGGGTGTGTTTAGTCAGGAGGGGAGCAGCTTCATGGGAAGGGACGGAGAGAGGGGCACAGGACCGGGCAGGTGTGCACTGAAGCTGAGGTGAAGAGACTGAGGGAGAAGGAGGGGGAACTTGGACATCAGATTTGCCACTGTAGCCTTGCTGCTCCCAAAGCCTGGCTAACCCTCTGCCCCTCCCCCTCAGCACCCTGTAGACCAGGTCTGGCTCTTCTTTCACTCCCAGGACTTTCCCCTGAGCTGATCCTGCACTTCTCCAGAGTGACCCGGATTCACGCCCAGAGGAAAAGCAGGCTCAATAGCCAGGAGGGGTCGCCTTTTCAAGCTTCTCTTTTGTGCTCCACAGCGGCCATGTGAGAGCTCTCCAGCTCTCAGCCAGCAGTAAAGTAGGACAGCGTGTGAACCTCAGAACAAAACTATCTGGTGGCCGATCACAAGCCACCACCTTCGAGTCATTCATAACAGTCAGTCAACAACACTGAGGTGTGATATGATCAGAGGGGAATAGCTAAAAATAGCCCCGGGTGCTCGGCCTTTCAGCATGGCGCTGCCTAGCCTCCTGTGGCTGTGCTCTGCAGGGCACTGGCAGGGTTAGCCAGGCCCAGGGCTCCGCAGGATGGGCTCCCAGCTAAACCATGCGGTTAGCACTGGGTGTTCGCCATGCAGCCCGTTCCTAGGGCTGCTATCCCCTGCCCAGGCTGCAATGGGGGCAGATTTCATGAGCCAAACAGGACCTGGCTGGGTCAGAACTATCCCAGGAGTGGGCCCAGGTGTTTGCAGGCCATGTTGGGGTGATTCCCGTGTACCCCAGCACGGTGCTGGCTCCCAGAGCTGCCGTCTCTCGGATGAGATGTCAAAGCAAGGGCCTGGCTAACACAAATGCCAGCATTCTGGGTGATGGTGGGTCAAATTTGCCAATTCATTGATGGAAACATTTCACAGAGCCCTGCCTGGCTTCCAGCCACACCCGCCCAGCTCCTCGGCAGCCCGCTGGCAGGCAGCCCTTGCTGTGGGTTCACAGCTTCTTGGGGCCCAGGCTCACAGGATCTGTAGCCCCAGGGCAGCGCACCAGCTGGATGGCCCTGGGCCAGGGCTCCATTCCACATCTGAATAAAACCACAGGTCAATATAGCGACATCCTCTGTGAGTTGGAACAACGTCCCCGGCCCAAGCCTTACCCCCATTCCATCCCCACCCCTACCCCTCCCAGCACAGGGCTGTTTTGAGGGCGTAGCACCAAGCGCATCCTCTTAGCTTCCTCTAACAATGCTGCCGCCTAGCCCTTCTTTCTGAATGGCCTCGGCGCACTGGTCTGTAGCGCCACCCTTTACTCCTGGCCTTCATCCCCAGGCCCAGCAACCTGACCTGGGCAAGAATTCCTTTCTGACTGGCATTCGCTTTGGGAAGTGGATGTGGGGTCCTGGAACAATGTAATAGCATCAGTATCACATCCCAAATGCGGGCAGTTATCAGCGTGGACTCCTAGCACAACCCTGTGGCAGCCACCACAGAGCCAGGAAGAAAAACTGCCAATTGTCATTTGTGGGAGCACCCAACAGCCCCTTTGTGCTGGGCACTGCACATTTACATCGTGGCAGACAGCCCCTGCTCGGAAGAGCTTACAGTCTAACACAGAGCAGGGAGAAAGGAAGAATTACCATCTCAATTTTACAGATGGGAACTCCTCAGAGAAGGAAGGGTGAGTCCTCTAGAGAGGAAGGTAGTTCAGTGGTCAGGGAACTAGCATGGGACTTGGGAGACTGGCATTCAATTCCCTGCTCCACCCCAGACTCCCTGGATG
Source organism: Chelonia mydas (assembly GCF_015237465.2). NCBI lineage: Eukaryota > Metazoa > Chordata > Testudines > Cheloniidae > Chelonia > Chelonia mydas. Next base: position 57,819,867 of record NC_057855.1, read on the forward strand.
ACAGGTACAAGTCATGAGGGCTCTCCATGCCTCAGTTTCCCCTCTGTGAAATCAAAATAATAGCTCTGCCCTCCCTCAGAGGGGTGGTGGAAGATACAAACATTCAAGATTATGAGGCACACAGCTAACATGGTAAAGTAGGGTCATATAAGTGGCAGGGAGAGATTAAATGACTTGCCTAAGGTCATAAAGGAAGTCTGTGGAAGAGCTGATTACTGAAACTGCTGATTACCAGCCAGGGCCTTCACCACAAACCCATCTTCCTCTGCACACCAAGTCAAGTTTTTCCACAGAAGTATGCTTTTTCTTGTTGATCCTTCAAGGGGATTTTGCCTTCCTTAGCCACACACTTATTTTGTTGACAGCATTAATCTCAGTGTGACTCACCTTCTGAATTGTGATATCAGTTAATCAATATAACTTCTGTGTCCCTCTTCCAGTCAAGAGATCCTCTGTACTTCCTAATTCCTTACTGGCAACTGTCAGTCGAAATATTAGTTGTCTCTAAGTTATAATTCAGTTCTACTCTTCCCTCATTAATTCTGCATATAAAGATACATCAATACAACGCCATCCCTCTCTCCTTCCTCCACCCCCCCAAAAAATCCCAGGGAATCAGTCAACAAAAAACATCATTAGGCAGTGGTTCAGGCTGCAAATGTCAATCACTGGAGTCTGCGATCACCCAGGAAATTGATTACAATCAAGTGATGCATCCATACAATCCTGCTTTACTTTTTCTATACCTCCCCACCCAGCTGTGCCTAGGTCCCTTTGTAAAATCTGACCCAAAACTCATCACAATCAAGAGAGAGACTCCCAGCGACTTCAGTGGCCTTTGGATCAGGCCCATGATTGGCATAAATACATGTAAACAGAAGTACAACAGATTACCAGCAGATTGCAGTATGAGCTATGGAATATCCTGTCATCAGGTCAGCTACCACCTTCACCTCATCAGCAATGCCTGTCTCAGACACCCACTTCTCCACAAGCCCTTCACGCTCTCCCCACTGCCCCGACACATGGTGGGAGCTTCCCTCTAAACTCGTAATGCCTCTACCTTGGCTTCCTCCAGGTCACCCTCAGAACTCACCTCTGCACACAGACATCTGCACCCCTCAGTGGCTGCGAGGCAGGCGCCAGATCTAAGCACTGCTCCTAACTGGGTAAGAAGTGAGCCCTGGCCAACCCCCCAGCCCAACCCACTTGTGTGCCTCAGCCAACCCGTCTGCTAGACAGCAAGCTCTTTGGGGCAGGAGTCGCCATTTACTTTCTATTTACACAGCACCCAGCGCCGTGGGCCCCCTAGGCACTGCTGCAACATACATGTAAACATGATGAGAGGTCTGCTTCCAGTCCACTCCAGCCCGAACCCAGAGCACATTAGGATCTGTCGAGGGTGAAAGAACAGCATGACTGTTAATTGAACAGTACAGCTCAGTGCATCAACCAGCAAGTCTGCTTTCCATAAATGTAATACACCCATTGCAACTTCCACTCGGTTACACTGATGTAAATCCAGAGTCATCCTGTTGAAATCACTGGAGTTACTCCAGCTTTACATCAGGGTTATGAAGGTGAGAATCCACCTCCTTTATTGAACACATTCTAGAAGGGCCAAAAGATAAGATTTTCCCTTTTTACCATAAAAGAAACATCTTACTACTGAATCAACATAACAGAAGACACACAAGGCTGTAGCATGTGCCAACGCAGCACGGGAGTAAACTGGTTTTGAAATCTTTAGTTCTAATTAAACAAATGGAGGGTTATTTCTAGCATATGCCTCCAGCACTACCCTACTCTTTCAGGAGACAGCAAGGGGCAGAGTTTAGAGTGGGTGGATGCTGTTAGTTGCGTAGGGAGGGAGTAAGTGAAGCACGGATATATGGTGTGTGAATGAAACAGCTGAATCCTCTTACTGATCATTTTCACACGCTCAGATTTCAGCGTTTTTCTGAGGGAGAATTATGGCAAAAGCAAAGAGAATCCATTATCTGGGCTTCAAGGGGACCCAAGCATTTGCAATCAGAGCTATTTCCAAACAATGTTTTTTTAAACTGGTCCAAGGAAATACGTTTTCCTACAATGCAGAATTAGCTTGTGGAACTCACATCCACAAGATGTAATTGAGCTCAAGAGCTTAGAATAGGTTCAAAAGAGGCTTGGATAATTATAGGGATAACAAAAACATCCAGAGTTAGAGTAATAAGGATTTTAAAAACTAGTGCTTTGGAAGGACATAATCCCCCATTACTCAGGGCACAAGCCCCAGTCTCTAGTGGAAGTTCTCCCATAACTGCCTCCTGCAAGGTGTTTTGCATCTTCCTCTGCAACAGCTGAACCTGGCCACCAGCCACCAAAGACAAGACACTGGACTAGCTGGCTCATTGTTCTGATCTAGCCTGGCAGTTCTTCAAATGTGTTTTATACACCCAGCAACACAGGTCTACACGGACGCATGCATGCAGTGCTGGTGAACTGCCCAGCTATTTACAGCCAGAGAGAGAGCTGTGCTTGCATAATGGAAAATGTGAGTGGAGAGAGGGCAGCGCGTTTGCAAACCTCACACACATCCGGCTGGTAGAAACGGGGCTATCTTTATCCCCCACACACACAAGCCTGCAAACCCTGAGTAACCAGAAAGCTAGACTGGAAGGAGCACGAGGGACTGACCTCCCCTCAGTAGCCACGGGGATGAGAGCTTTCTCTGGAGACAGCACCCAAAGGCGGATGGATGGGTGATCCCACAGGCCAACTGACCCCAAGGGCCCAGCTGGGTTTTACTTCCAGTCAGGAGATGATGAAGGGAACAGAACGGCCCTGACATCCGTGTCTGAGTTGGTCTGACTGCGTTTGTGCCGGGTGCGCTGACAAAGGGCTGGGAGGATACAGGACAGTGTGCCCCATTGCCAAGCTGCTAGCTCAGCCACCAGGTTGCAATGGCTCCCGCCATTGAGTCATAGCGGGCATGGAAATCTGGTGCTTGTCCACCCTCTCTGCAGCTCGCCAGGCACTGGCTAGTGCAGACCCTCACACCTGGGGAAGTCTCAGACACCACCAACCCCAGGCTGGATTTTATGCCCATCTGAAAAGCATTCAGAGTACACTACCATGCCATGCTGCTGTCATGCTGCAACCCCTCCCCTCCCACCCTTGGGGATAAAGGCACTATAGGAGCTTACGGGTATCTCACATGACACATATGTCTCTCATCTCGGGGTGTCTGCACTAGAAATGCTGCAGCTGCACTGCTGTTGTGTAGACACTTACTGCAGCCAGTGGAGGGGTTCTCCCAGCAGCATCGCTAAGGCACTAGCCAGGCTGGCAGAAGAATTCTTCTGCTGACCTAGCAGTGTCTACACCAGGACTTCGGTCGGCTTAACTACATCACACAGGGCGTGATATTTTTCACAGCCCTGAACGCTGTAGATACACTGTGCTGGCTTTGTAATGTAGACCAGGCCTCAGTGTCTTCTTCCATACAGCCCCTTCTGCATGGAGCCCCACCCCCATCCCAGCCTCGTCCAACACCCCAAATTTCTGCTTAAAATTCAACCCTTCCCTGTCGCCACTCCTAATGAAAATCCACAGCCGTGCTCTGCGGCAGTACCCCCACAGCGTGCACTCCAGGGAGCTGGCAGATTCGGGAGTCTCATGGCTGAAGCACATGCCTCTCATGCCCCTCCCCACAAACCACCTGTGAAGACATGCACGGCAGCTCATCTCCCCACAATCAAGTCATGTTTCACCCTAGAATCAGACCATAATCACTTCAGCAGGGAGCAGAAGTGGTTCCATCATTCTGTGCAAATAACACACCCAGTGAGCGTAGCCCTGTCTCCTTTGGCAAAGCATCACACACAGGTCAGGATTTGTACTCATTTGCTGTTATTTCCACTGCAGTAGCATCTCGAGGCTGCAGTTGAGAGCAGGGCCCCATTGTACAGACACAGTGAGAGACCACCCCTGCCCTGAAGAGCTGTTGATTTAAATTAACAAGACAGACAAAGGGCTGGGATTTCCCCAAGGACCCAGTGCAGATAATGAAATCCAGGCCTCCTGACTCCCAGTCCAATACTCTAACCACTAGACAATGCTGCCTTCACTGAAGCAGGGTGTTATTGCAATTGTTTAGCAACTTATTTCAGCAAACAAATTTTGGCCTGTGGTTTGCTGGGAGCATCCACTAGTCTGCTGTGGGCTCTGCATGTTTGATCACACCTTGCTTCTATTAGCACATATAGCACATATAATACCAGGGTTGGAAGGGACCCTCAGGAGGTCATCTAGTCCAACCCCCTGCTCAAAGCAGGGCCAATCCCCAAAGGGCCCCCTCAGGGATTGAACTCACAACCCTGGGTTTAGCAGGCCAATGCTCAAACCACTGAGCTATCCTATTCCCTGTCTGGGCGCCCTGGAAGCTTTATTCCCGTGGGAGACACGTTTCCTGTTTCAAACTACCCAAGACCATCTGCAATTGTCCAACAAATCTGCTGTGCAAACGATAAAGGGAGCTTTAACCAATGGCCAGGACTGAGAGCCGATGTGGGAGCAGTGTCTACGATACTTCTGCTTTCATCAAACACTGATTAGCACAGACCTCCCAGGGATTTTCATTAGGAGGGCACATCCATGCTTCAAGCTGGAGGTAGAAGGTCCAGCAAAAGGAGACGTACCCACGCTGGCGCTGATCCAGCTAGTGCACTACAGATAGCAGTGTAGCTGTGGTGGCACAAGCAGCCCGGAGTCCATGCCTATGCTCTTGACAGGATCCTATTCAGAGTGGCTAGCCCCATATTTAGCTCAATCAGAGCAAGAGTGATTGCCAGTTACCTCGAGGTATTAACTCCATCGACCCGCTACCCCCTCTTGGAGGTGCATTAACTACATCCCTGGAAAACCCCTTCTGTCAATGGAGAAAACATATACAGTGCTGCAGCTGTGCCACTGGAGTGTAGACATCTCCTTAGGATCAGCTGAGGGCAAAACCACAGGCACTTGTACCTGAGAACACTGTGTGGGGAATGTCCATGCTAATCTTTAAAAATGTGTGAACCACCTCAAGTTCACTGATTGCTCTAGTGTAGACAAGTCCCCGGCGCACAGGAGCCTCCTCCCTCAGATGTCCAGGATAAAAGGAATCCTAGCAAGGTGAATGCTCCCTACTGCCTCCCTGCAGCCTGTGAGACATGGCAGGCAAGGCTCTGCTGCCGGGTGGAGAAACCAGAGTAAGAGCATTTATTCCTTTCCTTTCAGGCAATGACTCTTCCGTTTTCAGGTCACCAAAATCCCGGTCCCCCACCCACACCTCCTGGGCTGGTGCACGGAGAGCAGGCTCCCTGTATTGTTGAGGCTGCCTGGCGCTGTGCAGCAGGAAGTCTCTGCTTGTGGGTAGCAGCACCTCAGCCATGCTGTGGGACCAAGGAGCTGAAGCAACACGGCTCCACCCTCCCAGCCTGGCTCGCGATATGTTCTCCCCTCTTCATTTCTCACTATTGCATCAGTGGAAGCACTAGTGTAGACAGCTCCCCTGCAGGTTAACCCCTGTGCAGAGCGGTCTAGTTGGTACGATGATCAAAACTCCAGAACTGGGTGCACTGACACCTCCAACCCCCCATTGGATTCAGCTCTGATACTAAGCCACTGGTGTGCCGAGGCCATTGCTTGTTACCTGTTCAGAATCATCCACTCTGCCTGTCTCCACTTGTCAGTTCTGCTCTATGCAGACTGTGAGTTCCTTGAATGGACTCTGTCTTCTTCCTGCATGTGTATAGTCACCCAGCATGCTGGGGCTTTGGTCCCTACCTGGGACCCTGAATCAGGGCCCTATCACACTCGGCACTGTACACACTGACAGCAAGAAGACAGCCCCTGCCCCAAGGCAAATACTAACAAAGGCTCTGGGGAAGCTACAGTGGTCCCACAGGCAGGTGAGGCAAACATGGAAAAGAGGGGAGCAGCAGCCCCGCAGACCATCCCTGGAGCTCACCAGGGAAGCAAGCAGAAGTGGAGGGTGAAGGCTGGGCAGCAGCCCCCCGTGGAGGAAGCGCCAGCTGTGGTGAAAGCCCTGCCGGAAATAGCTGTGGGGTTAGCTAGGCAGGAATGGAGGCAGCTGATAAGAGCTGGGGAAGGGCTGACGCTGTTTGCAAACCAGTCCAGAGCTAAAGAAAGGAGAATAGAAATTCCCCACACACTATCTAGTGAGGGGTGCAGGCAACAGCACGTCCAGGACCCCTGCATTTCATGGGCCAAAGAGCTCAGAGGTGGGGATGGGCCAGGTTCTCCCAGTGAATGCGCGACACTGCAGCATAGGCTAGGCTGGTTCTGAAGGGCAAGAGAGGAAGCATTGACCAGCAGTTAGGGCACCAGCCTGGGCCCTGGGCTCCACCCCAGACTGCCTGGATGACCTCGAGCAAGTCCCTTAGTCTCTTGGAGTGTCAGCCACCCCAGCTGTCAGTTAAGATAATCGCCCTGCCCCATCCCCAGGGTGTGGGGGATGAACTCAGCTACTACAGCGATGGAGCCACAGAAGTGCCCCAACAGCAGCCCAGGGAGCGCTGGATCTGGCAAGATGCCTGCGCATGGAGCTGGGCCGGCAGTCAGAGCCTGATACACTCTGTTCCCAGCTTGGATACCAACCGGCCTCTGTGACTGGGGCCAGTAACTCCACGGCCACGAGTCGGAGTTTTCCTATTTAAAACTGGGGAGAATTATTCCAGGCCAGGTCCTGGGGCCGGGACTGACTTTCTACTCAAGTGAAGCAGAAGCTGGGCAAGGCTTGCAGGATTCAGCCCTCTCTCCTCCCCTACCTCTCTGGGGCACTGCTGGAATGGCTGGCAGCACGCTGACCACAGCGAGCACTAGGACTGCGGAGCAGCCTCCCGAGCCAAGGAGGCGAACAGAACTGAACAAACTCTGCTCAGATCACCTATGGCTTTCGCTGCTGAGCAGAACAAGTCCAGCATCGCCCTGCGGCGCTCCCCCGCCCCACAGAGGCAAAGCATTCTGCATTCTCTTCCCTAGATGCAGGCTGTAGTTAGCTGCTCTGGCGCTAGGGGGCATGGACAGCTGCCACTGGAGAGGCAGTCGCTGGATACATGGAGACTGAGTTGGTACAAACGTACCCGAATGAGCCCTCCCAGGGAGAGGGGGAAAGGGGCATTCAGACTCTCCCAGCCCAGGTGGATCAGCCTCGTTCCACTGACACCAGCAACAAGCCCCAGCTCTTACCCTGCACTTGTCCTCAACAGATCTCAAAGCACATCACAGTCTTCAGCGTGTTTCTCCTCACAACGGCCCTTGGAGTCAGGGCAGTGCTCCCACCCCCCTTCAGTGTGCCACCCTGATCACCACACCACCCGGTGTCAGTGCACAGCATAGCAGGCTCAGCTTGTCCCCGCTGCGATCTGCTTCTCCTTGCACTCTGGCACTCCAGCCAGGTCACATGCAGTCCCATCGCTCTCAGGGTAACCCAACAGTCCAACGAACAGCCCATCCCCTTCCCGCTGGGCCTTCATCCAGCTCCAGGCTCACTCATCCTTACCCCTTACCCCCTGCGCTTACACTCCACCTTCCCCAGTGGGCTGGCCAGGGAAACCAGGTTCGCCCCTCCCCAACTGGTTCCTGTCCAGGGCCTGCCTATAGAGACTCCTGGATGCCTCCCTGGACCACAACCTACCTTGTCCTGTCTTGGGCCTTTCCCACACCCCTTTTCCCAGGCTCAGGGCATCACCACCTCTCTCTGCCTCTTCTCCAAGCTCACTGCAGAGCTTCATAGCACTTCCTGCCCCCCACTGGTCCTGCTGCAGGAGGAGAGTGCTCTGCTCCCCTGGCAGGGCAGATCCTGAGCCAGCAGCAGCCTCCTGCTCTATGCAGCTGGCCACCCTTCTCCAGCTTTCCTGCCCTTCTTCCTTGGGCTCTCTGCCTTCTTTCAGGGAGCCTCTGCCTGCCAGCAGTCCAGCTCCACTCCTGGCAACAGCCAGGCTGCTCTCCATCCTGGCCAGCCCCCACCTGAGTCCCACTCTTCTTCCCACTTAAGACCGACTGCAGGTGTAGTGGGGTGGGGGGTCTCATTAACCCTTTTGGCCCATGTAGGCCTGGCATGCCCCATCACAGCCCATTACAGGTGGGAAACTGAGGCCCAGGGAGGGTATGTGACTTGCCCAGGGTCACACAGGAAGTCTGTGGCAGAATACAGGATGTGGCTGATTGACAAGAGAGTGATGTAGATTTTGCACCAGCTGTGGATCTGGCCCACTGACTTCAACAGTGCAACGCTGACTGGCCAGCTGAGGAGCTGCGCTATTTTCTATAACAGAGGTACACTGTATCTACTGGGGACCAGGGTCTCCCCTTAAAGCATCAGTTCCCAAACTAGGAGGCGTGGCTGTGAAATTTTCATAACGAAAAAAAGCATAGAAGTTATTTTTTTCTTTATTTATTTAATAGACCAACAGACAATAAATTATACATATTCTGTATACATAATAATAACTATTCATAAAATTGTCCAATTACAGGCCTATATTATTTAACTACAATAAAGTATTAACAATCTTCTCGTTCTTGATTATGAATATAAGTAGACAAGAATAAAGGTATAACAAAGTACAATAATAATAAAAATACAACTATAAATAAAAGTATATATGTTTTCAAATTTCATACCACAAAATGCGAATCTTTTTTATTTTTTTGCCTTTTGACATGTAGGAGTTCCGTTTCGGTCGGAGGGGAGACCAAAGAACGATGTAGAAAGTGATAGAACTTTTAAAAACTTCCTAGCTCGCTCGCGAGAGTGTTCGAGACTGTTCTATCGTGGGAGTGGTTACCTCCACCACTCACCGCGCAAGACCAGCTACTTCCTGGACTGGTGGTGGAGTATATATAGAGCAGCACGCGTCTGTACGTAATAGTAGTAGCAAATAAACGTTCGCGATAACTCAAATTAACTTGCGTCGTTATTATTCACAAATCAGGAAAATTATTTGTATAGATTTTTTTTATTAGTATATTATGGCCGCAATTAAGAAAAGGAAGTACGATGAAAAAAAGCATGGAGAAAAACAGGATCATCCTCAATGCGTAGCATGCCACGCAGTTCTCAGCAATAATGCCTTGAGTCCTAACCATCTTGAGTGACATTTGACAAAGAACCACAGCGCTTTGAAAGACAAACCAAAAGAGTTTTTTGCTGCTAAACTTCAAAATTTAAAATGCATGAAGCTGGACACTACTGGAGCTTTGAATCAAGCATCGGCCAAAGTGGTAGAAGCATTTTATCAACTGTCATTGCTCATCACTAAAGCCAAGAAAGTGCATATAATAGGAGAAACTCTTGTGAAGCCTTGCTTGTTGAAAGCAGCTGATATTGTGCTTGGTGCCGAGAGCAAGAAAAAAATATCGGAAATTTCGCTTTCCGACAATTCCGTGAAACGTCGCATCGATGACATGGCGAAAGATCTAAAACTTCAAGTTGTGGAGGCAGTGAAAGCTTTTCCTTTTTTCACAATTCAGTGCGACGATACCACTGAGGTAACACAATGCTGTCAGTTGCTCGTCTACGTTCGATTTTTTAATGATAGAACTGTGAAAGAAGAACTGCTTTTTTCAAAGGAATTGACGACCACATTAAAAGTTTCTGATGTTATGAAAACGGTTTCCGACTTTTTTTTTAAGAAAATGGACTTTCATGGGAAAAACTGGTTAGTGTATGCACAGGCGGTGCTCCAGCGATGCTTGGCTCTCGCTCTGGATTTGTGACATTGGTGAAAGAAAAAAATCCAGCCGTAACCACGACTCACTGCGTCATATACAGACAAGCGTTGGCTGCTAAAACCCTTCCAGATGATCTACGTGACTCGTTGAATTTGGCTATTAAAGTTGTCAATTTTGTGAAGAACAGCTCTTTAAATACAAGACTTTTTGCAGCTCTTTGCGCAGATTTGGGAGCAGGTCATAAAATTCTTTTGTTTCACACAGAAGTACGATAGCTTTCCAAAGGGAACATGCTTTCGAGATTATTCAAACTGAAAGGCGAAGTGGAAATTTTCCTCCAGCAACAGAAAAAAGAGGAGTTATATCATGCATTTACGGACCAAACGTTTCAACTTTCAACTTTCACTGGCATACCTCGTGGACATTTTTGAATCTTTGAACAATCTCAGTTTGAAGCTTCAAGGAAACAATGCTGCAAACATTATAGCGCACCCCGATGCCATCAAAGCGTTTTTGGAAAAAATCAAGCTTTGGAAACGTCGAATGCAAGCTCAGACGCCTATCTTTTTGTCTTTTCCAACATTTTCATCACTCGCTGAAAATGAAGGTTTCAAAGAACTTTGTAAAGAGGATGCGAAAAACAAAATTGTGTTTCATATGGACTTGCCTTGCCTGGACTAATTCATCCGCTATTTTCCACACAACTTTTCTGGCAACCCCGTTCATAAATTAGCATGTAATCCATTCAATGCTGATGTCGATTCATTGCCAGAAGTATTGCAAGAACAAGCACTCGAAATGAAATATGATTAAAGTGCGAAAGATATTTTTGAAAACTTAAGTCTGGAGGAATTTTGGATAAAATATTTCCCAATTTACCTGAAAGTTGGAGAAGAAGCGCTACATATTATTCTTCCGTTTCATCGACGTACCTCTGTGAAAAAAGCTTTTCATGTTTAGTCATAACAAAAACGAAACAAAGGAATCTACTGGATGTTGAAAACGATTTGCGTTGCGCACTTTCATCTTTCAAACCTAGGATTTTCCAACTCGTGAAGAACATGCATCATCATCCTTCACATTAAATTTGATTATGCTATTTCTTATTTTAAATTACATTTTTATTAAATTTTTGTGTCAAGAAAAACTATTTGAGCTTATTTTTAATTTTAAATAAAAAAATTTATACCAAGTTTTTATGTTTATTTTTAATTTTAAATTACTAATTGAATTTTTTAAAAGGGGGGGGTTGGATGATGGTAAAGGAGAGGCATGAGGGTTTCTCAAAAATTAAAAAGGGGGTGTGATGCCAAAAAGTTTGGGGTCCAATGCTTTAGAGTGTTCCAGCAATGCTCCTATTGAAGCCAGCTCCCCTTTAGCATGGTTGATTGCCATATTGCTGCTGAATGCAGAGAGCCCGGGTGCAATTTCTTACTGGAATGGAGATAATCCTTCATTTGAGGTGTGCACAGTGGGACCCCTGCCCTGCCCACACTGCTTCCAGACATTCAGGCATTCTTGCCATTATGCACTTATTCACTGGCCACTCTTATTAAACTTGTTCGTGAGATGGAGCTTTCATTGCAAGCTCTTCATTTGCAGAGCCTCTCAACTTTCTCAGACAACTACTTTCCAGGCTGGAGCCCCGCGGATGTGGCAGTGTTCTTTGTTTGACCGATTTTAGTTATTTTTCACGGTACACTTTCATTGTGCAGTTATTGTTCAGTGGTAAGATGGTTACATCAGAAGCACTTTGGCCAATCCATATGCAGCTGCCTTTAGCTTAGTTGCAATATACTGTCCTACTGGTGAAGTGACGTTCAAGGGTTTACATACCAGTCCCTGGGACGACCTCCCATGTGTGAGGTCTAGCCCCTTGGTGATACCATATATTCCATCAAGGAACTAGATCTCAAAAACAATTTTTTTCCACCTGAAATTCCAAAACCACCCACTTTTCCCCATAAAATCAGAGGAGTAAGAGGGGCACAGACCTACTCTCATCATCCTGGCAGGGTTGTTCCATATAGGTCACTGTTTAGTCCCTCCTGTGACCCATAACTATCCTCTTTTCCACCTAGGACCCCCAATACCATATTTTGTTTTCTGCCAAGACTCCATACCCAGGATTCTGGGATATGGCTTGGTTCCCCGTCAGGGAGGGCTGGGATCTGGATTCAACAGCAGGTAGGCAGCCCGTGGCTCGCTAAGATCCAGCTTTGTTCAGGTTCAGAGGTGAGAGCATGGAGGAGACTTGTGTTAACTCAACAAGACATTAATAATGCGTGGGGCTTTTAAGGTTCGCCATCAAAGTCAGGATTTACATCTAGTCAATAAAAACGTGATCGTTTCGCAGGTAAAAATACATCAAGTCTTTGCACAGGGACTGGAAGTAGACCGACTGTCTGGGTGGAACTGATAAGTCAATCGCTGCAGCTGTTCACATTATTACTAATTACTAACAATCCTTGATGCTCTGTATTGCGTTAGCCCTTGGGAGTCCCAGGCACAGACTAGGCCCCATTGTGCTGCATGCTGTACATAAGGAACCGAACCAGTTCCTACCCCAAAGAGCTGACAGTTGTTAGCAGGCTCTCTTTTCTGCCAGGAGACCAAGAAACACTTTATTTTTGGTCTCCTCCAGTGTTACTCCCAGAAAGCAGCTTTCTGCTCCCTGGGGTCAGGGCTGCATTCAACCCACTGAAACATCTGTCACTGTGACGGGCTGGCATCACTCCCGATCCTCCCAGAATTACCTACATTCCACACATAGCTGTGGCCACCTCACTTCAACTGTCAAAAATGGTTCCTGGCCGGAACAGCAGCTTCTGAGTCCCAGAAAGACCCTTACATTACATTTGCTACATGAAAGGTTATTGTGTGTCCTTTATTCGGGGGCTTTGTCACGCACAGCACCCCAGAGGCACGTCGAGAGGTTTGACCGTATTAGGCTCCTGACCAGGCATGAGCATCAGCCTTCCCTTTGTCTCTTCAAGGCTGGGATGCCTCACTATGCGTTTGCACAGCACACAGCCCAATGTGGCCTGGATCTCAGTTGGGACCTCTAGGCACTGCTGGAATACAGAAAAAAATAAGGGCTTGTCGGAATGGGGAAAATTGACCATATCTATCCTGATCTGGCTATGCCGGAATAACTTGCCGTCAGGACACGCCATGCTGGAATAAAAGTGACTTTTATTCTGGAACGCTTACTCCACTTTCGAAGTCACTGCTAGTCAAGAACAGGGTGCCCATCTGAGGAGTTATGCTGGGATATCTATAGCTAAATAGTTCTTCCTCTATAACTATGCTGGTCAATTTCCTCCTGCAGAAAAACCCTTAGCTCCAAGAAGCAAGATTACCACTCCCACACAGATCAGTCACACTCCTACTGCCTAATAAACCTTATTTATTACCAGCCTTGTTCCTTCAGTCTTCACCTTCCCCCTGCGTAATAAACTGCAGCCCAGCAAACCTTCCAGGAATACAATAAGCCCCATTACTGTAGGATAAGCCCTGCGACTGCCTGCTAATTGCAATGTCCTGAGATTATAACAAATCTTGGGACCACCAGACCCACCCCTTAGACCTCATTATTGCAAACCAACCTGCGCCACTGCAAGCTAAGCTGTGTGCCTACATGCCGAGCCCATCCTGCAGCTGCTGAACTCCATGAGAGCTGTGCATCAGACTTTGATGACAGCAGGATCAGGCCCCAAAGCATTTCCTGGCACTTGCCTGCTAGCACGAGATGGAGGCACTCCAGCCAAAGGTTCTCAGGTCCCCTGTGCCCTGGCGCCTCAGCTCCTCAGCAGGGAGCAGGTGTAATCCAGATTCGGCAGTGGGTGGGCAGCCCGCAGCTCACTAAGATCCAGCTTTGTTCAGGTTCAGAAATGAGATCAGGTAGAAGACTTGCGTCATGTGCTGAGCGACCTGACAACAGCCCAGACCCCTCCCACAACACTGTGACTCAAGTCAACCCCGAATTGCCAGCACTCTGGAAGAGCAGAGTGGGCACCAAATCCCCTCTCCCCACCATGCCCTGCCCACAACCACTCGTAACACCACATGCACCCTGGGGGAGTTGTCACCAGGGGGGTTCAAACCTGGGGATCTAAAGCCACACCCTTCCATTGCTGGAGCTAGAAGACGAGCTCTGACAGCCCAGGCTGCAAGAGGCTCCTCAACATGATACATGGCCCAGCCACTGACAGAGTACCACACGGCATGCGAGTAGTGAGACAGACACCTGGCCTTACCCTATCCTGCACTACATGGGGGCGCTTTGCCTAGCAGGGCTCGACATAGACCTGCCTGAATGCAGGCTCTGGGGAGGTCTTCTCTGCCCACCCTGCTCACCCCAGATATCCACAAGCGTTTGCTGGCATTCAAGTAGCTAGACAGGCCTCATTGGGCTGGGCCCAGGGGAGACAGCCCCCACCACATGGAGCTCACCATCTACACAGGCAAAAGACTGACACAGGCTGGGAGAAAGGAAGGGTCACTGTCCCCCTTTAAAAGGTGTGGAATAGAGGCCCAGAGAGGTTAAAGGTTTGTCTAGACTGGGCAGATGAGCACCCAGCGGTGTTTAAAATCCTGTGAGCTGGTTAACCCCAGGCATCGAACATGACTGTGTCTGGCAACTCTAGATGCTCAGTGGCATTTAAAACCATGTTCATTGAAAGCCCAGGCCCTATCCCAGTGCAGACGTGCCCCAAGGGCACACGGGCAGCCAGCGGCACAGCCAGAAGTCACACCCAGATCCCAGTCTCCATCCACTACCTCAGCACAAGACCATCCTCCCTTGATGGGAGCATGAACACCTGGGCGTGGTACTGGCTACCAAGGAGGGTGAATGGGGAAGGACATTCTGTCCAGGTAGGCCATGAAGTCAGTGTCATAAGCATGGATCACAGCAGGGATCGAAAGCTGCTTTCCCTGCTCCTGATTTACAATGGAGCACTGCTCTGAAAAGAGAACCAATAAGGTTCTGTGCGACCCTGTGTTCATTAGGTTGCACTGACTCCACAGTCCATGGGCTCAGGTTACAAGCTAGTTCTTCAGAACGTTTGCAAGCTGTTTTCTCGCTGTGTGTCTGCCTAGGTTCTCATGCTGCACCCCTGCCAGGCTCTCATGGCTCCTGAACCCCAGGCCTGCAAACTCACTCTGCGACACAAGACCCAAGCTGGCTTCTTTCCATCTCACAAATGATCACCAGTAACAAAACTACGCAGCCCATATCCTGACCTCAGTGACAGCTGTGCTGCCCCCGTGATGCCCTCCGGGCTGCACAGGTGTCCCTGATTGGACTGCTGCCCAAGAATGCATCGAACCCAGCTCCCTCTCCTGTAGCTGAGCTGGCTCTGTAGGGCTCAGGAGCACGGCCGATTTTTGTCACACACATTAGCAGACCTGAGTCTCATCACATGCAGCCCGCAAAGCTGTGGTCTAAGGAAGAGGTAGCGCCTCCTTTGGGAATGAAAATGCGGCTTCGATTTTTGAAAAACAAGTGACTGTGGGTTCAGGTGCCCAACCAGAGCCCCCTAAAGAGGCCAGATTTTCAGAGGGCAAGTGCTCAGCAGGGTCTGAAAATCAGGTGTCTCAAGCTGGGTCCCCAGAGACAGGGGAGTCCAAGCTCACAAATCACAATGGCACGAAGACGTGAGTGGGAGTCGACCTAGGGAAATCTCAGGCTTGTCCGTTTCCCATGCAGGCAGGTGCTGCCTGTGGGATCAGACTAACTGACCAATATTTCCCATTGGGTCTTCAGCTCCCCGTGAATTAGGTGACTACACAGGGCACCCTGGGTTGTAACATCTCTGCTAATGCAATGCCCACTCTCTATATACAACTCCTTTTACAAGCTCTACAATACGCACAAAATTTGGCAAACTGAGGCCTTGCAGGGGAAAGACAGCATGTCCCAGAGGAGTGTCAATAAGGAAACTGACCCAACGGGAGGGGCACATCATCTAACTGGCCAGGCTACATAAGAAATCAATCAATGAAATCTTCTGAGCCCTGGCTGGTAGACAAGAGACTTCACAAACGTTTGGCCAGTGCAGCAATCAAAGCAAAACATCCCAGCGAGTCGGGTGGGGACATAAAAGCCAGATTAACTGGCTCATGAGGGCTCCAAATAACAAGGAGCTTTTAACTGAGACTTTTCTACTTTTAGTTTAAAGAGCACTAAAGTGCAATTTTATCTTTTTTTTCCTGAAGCTAATTTGGGAGCAATTGTTAAGAAGAGACTCACAATGGGCCTCCCAGAGCAGGGAAATTGCAGGGCCCTGGAGTGCATGAGCATTTGGTAAATAATATGAAAGGCAGCAATGAGGAGGTGGGGCTGGGACGCGGTTTTCAAGCCATCAGGGATCCATTCATTCTAGCCAGAGGCACCTGAACATGGCAGCTAGCATTGTCACTTAGCACAATGCCATTTCGTTTTCTAAAGCACCACCCGGACAAAAGCAGCGCAGCATGATGTTCACAACCTATTACAGGCCATAGAGGCAAAGAAAAAGAAATGATGTGGGTTACAAGTAGAATCTGTAGATGTAGCATGGCAGCAGGATGGGGGCAATCCAGGGGGCGGGTACGCAGTGGCCAGAGAGAATGATTAGTTGCAGGGATTGACAGAGACTCGGGAAAGGGGATTTGATGGTTCTGCAGCTGGAGGAAGGGTAGGAGTCAAGGTACCAGGGAGCAGAGCTAGGTCTTGTACAGGAGGTCACAAAAGGAGTGGGTCACATCAGAGAAGCAGGGAGGCTATTCTGGAAGGCAGAAGCAATCTGAAGGTGTGGGAGATGGGGTGGAGGGCAGAGAGAAGCCTGATATTTATGGAGCACATGGGGCACAGGACCTGGAGGCTTCTAGAGAGAGCCAGGAATGGCTAGGAAGCCAGGGTAGGTCTGGTCTATTCCCCTCACAATCACCACAGGATCTGAGCACCTTTTAGTGTGCATTAAGTGACAGGACCAATGTCTTTGGCTCAGTCACTCTCTCACCCTCCCCCCACCGGGGGGGATTGGGCCCGGGAGGCGGGGGCGGGGGTGGGCTTGCTTTGGTGGGGATGAGAGGAGGGGCAAAGTCACCAAAGTTTGGACAAACTGAAGTTGGGAGGGTTGAGGATGAGCAAAGTCCCTGGAGGATGGAAGTGCCAGCAGAACTGTCGGCTGGGGAACTACCCCAGCGACCAGCCAGGCCTGCCTCCAGGGGAAATTGCATCTGTGTAACCAAGAGCAGCCTCGCTTCCCTAGGCCAGCCTGGTCAAATTTAGTCAGTGAGCATCATCCATCTAGGCCCACTCACCTAGGACTTGTCACCTAATACACCCCCACCAATCTGGGACCACCTCTCAGGTGCTGACTTGCAGGCTTGAGTCTCTGACCCGTCCCTTGTCTACACAACAGAACCTTCCTCTTTTACACTAATGCCCAGCAGACCCCATGAACTTTGAACTTCACAAGCGTGTCACAGACCCAACAATAAATTAAAGAGAGCTGGGCCAGAACTGCTAAGTTCAGATCTGGATCAGAACCTCCCCCAGGGCTGAGCTGGGCTCATGGACCCAGGCTTTTAGCTCAAAAATAAAGCCAGGTTAATGTGACCTGGGATGAGCCTTGTTCGCTTGTTTTAGCTACAGCAGTTGAGTTTTGATTATTCACGATATTGCTTAGTGCTATCCTAGCAAACATACTGAAGAACTGTGAAGGGCTGACCCACTGGGAAAGGAGTGGGGGCAAAATGTTTCAATCACTATCATCATCTCAGGCATTGGCACCCTGACAGCAGGATTGTCTGGCTATGTAGACTCCCTCTTCAGGACCTACGCTACCAGCACTCCCAGCTATCTTCGAGACACCACTGACTTCCTGAGGAAACTACAATCCATCGCTCATCTTCCAGAAAACACCATCCTAGCCACTATGGATGTAGAAGCCCTCTACACCAACATTCCACACAAAGATGGACTACAAGCTGTCAGGAACAGTATCCCCGATAATGGCATGGCAAACCTGGTGGCTGAACTTTGTGACTTTGTGACAAAGCCAGGGCATTGGGTGGCTCTGGTCTCTACCATGAGGGTAGACACGCCAAGTGATAAATGGGGGCTGGGAAATAGGCCACTCTGGGCTCTGCTCCTCCCCTCCTGTTAAGCCAACTAACCTCCCAGCACATGAGCAGGGAGGCTCTGGCTTGCAAAGCAGCTCACTGCCCGGAGCATGGTCAACTGGAGAAATGCAGGTGTGCAGCTCCCTTTTCTGGCTTCTCCTATTAAATGTCTGTTAATTAGCTACCCGCTCCAGCCCTGGGGGAGCGCTGGCAGCTACTAATTGGAGAGCACTTAATTGGGCCCCCCACCTCACCCCGAGGATTTCTGACAGCTAATTGGGTCGCCTCTCCTCCTACAAGGCACAGACGTGGGGGCTGCAGCAGCTCTGCCAGGGCCAGGCCACAATTGGTCAGGAATGGGCTCATTAAGCAGAGGAAATTTCTAGTCACTGCACTGCACTATTAGCTATTAGTAGCCAGACTCCCATTCCCCCGCCCCCCGTTCAGGAGGATGAGGCCACTTCTTCCCCAGCCTCAGACCCTGCTTTGTCCTTCTTCCCCACAAATCCTGCCACGTGCTGCATCATGCAGGGATTGGCAAAGGGCAAGCATGGAGCTCATGCCCTTTGATGCTGGAGAAAAATGGGCTGAAAGGGGATCTGCTTTGCTTGTTTTTTAAAAAAGGATCTTCTTGGGTTTTTACAATAAAAATTCCAGTCTTGACTGCCCTGGAAGGCTCTGTGGCAGGGCTGGGCAAACTACGGCTCGCAGGCCAGATCCGGCCCCTCAGGACTTTGGATCTGGCACACGGGACTGCCACCCCCATGGCGCCGTGGGCCCCGTGCCGCTCCCGGAAGCAGCTGGCACCGCATCCCTGGGGGGGGTGGGGGGGCAGAGGGCTCCGTGCGCTGCCCTCACTTGTGGGTTCCATACCCGAAGCTCCCATTGGCTGCGGTTCCCTGTTCCCGGCCAATGGGAGCTTCAGGTGTAGAAGCCACAGGTGAGGGCAGCACGCGGAGCCCTCTGCCCCTCCTCCCCCAGGGACATGGTGCTGGCTGCCTTCCAGGATCTGCATGGCGCAGGGCCGGCAGGGAGCCTGTCTTAATGGCGTGGCACCGCTGCCACCCTGGAGCTGCTCCAGGTAAGCAGCGCTGGGCCAGAGCCTGCAGCCCAAACCCCTCCTGCACCCCAACCCCCTGCCCTGAGCCCGCTGCCACACCCTGCACCCATGGCCCCTGACCTGATCTTCCTCCTGCACCCCGAACCCCTGCCCTGAGCCCGCCGCCACAGCCTGCACCCCTCGCCCCTGACCTGATCTCCCTCCTGCACCCCGAACCCCTGCCCTGAGCCCCTTCCCACACTCCGCACTCCCTCCTACAAACCAGCCCCCTGCCCTTAGCCCCATCCCGCACGCCGCATCCCTCCCACACCACAAACCCCTTCCCCTACATTCATGGCCCTGCATGCAATTTATCCACCCAGATGTGGCCCTCGGCCCAAAAAGTTTGCCTACCCCTGCTCTATGGTCCCAGCCGCACTAGCACCGATCAAAAAGTCTCCCATTGCCCTAGTGCAGCAGCTCCCATGGCAGGGACTGGAGACAGTGGTATCATCCCAATGTCAGCTAACCCTGGGTAGGAGCACACTGTGGTTATCACCTGGGCCCTGTCTCAACCAGGAGCGGAGCTGGAGGTGATTAGAGAGTCACAGATTGTCATAAATATAAAGGGAAGAGTAAACCCCTTTAAAATCCCTCCTGGCCAGAGGAAAAATCCTCTCACCTGTAAAGGGTTAAGAAGCTAAAGGTAACCTCGCTGGCACCTGACCAAAATGACCAATGAGGAGACAAGATACTTTCAAAAGCTGGGAGTAGGGAGAGAAACAAAGGGTCTGTGTCTGTCTCTATGCTTTTTTTTGCCGGGGATAGACCAGGAATGGAGTCTTAGAACCTTTAGTAAGTAATCTAGCTAGGTATGTGTTAGATTATGATTTCTTTAAATGGCTGAGAAAAGAATTGTGCTGAATAGAATGACTATTTCTGTCTGTGTGTCTTTTTTGTAACTTAAGGTTTTGCCTAGTGGGATTCTCTATGTTTTGAATCTAATTACCCTGTAAGGTATCTACCATCCTGATTTTACAGGGGTGATTCCTTTACTTCTATTTCTATTAAAAGTCTTCTTGTAAGAAAACTGAATGCTTTTTCATTGTTCTCAGATCCAAGGGTTTGGGTCTGTGGTCACCTATGCAAATTGGCGAGGATTTTTACCAAACCTTTCCCAGGAAGTGGGGTGCAAGGGTTGGGAGGATTTTGGGGGGAAAGACGTGTCCAAACTACGTTTCCCAGTAAACCCAGTTAGAGTTTGGTGATGGCAGTGGATATTCCAAGGACAAAGGATAAAATTAATTTGTACCTAGGGGAAGTTTTAACCTAAGCTGGTAAAAATAAGCTTAGGAGGTTTTCATGCAGGTCCCCACATCTGTACCCTAGAGTTCAGAGTGGGGGAGGAACCTTGACACAGATAAAGCTAGGCTGAGTGATATGGTAGCTGAGCAGGGAAGGGACTGTCAGGCAGCCAGTGCAAAACTCTTCAGTTTGTCTATCTCAGCAAGTATTGAACACTTTGGAGAAAGAAAGCTTCTGTTAAAGAGTCAAGACCCTTCATTTCAACTGTGAAGGCTCAGATCCAGAGGTCTGATAGCAAAAGCCAGACCATTCTTGATATTTCTAAAAGTAAAAAACAAGACAACCCCCACCCCAATTCTGGCAGGCCCTTTTTATTCAACATAAGGAAGCAGCAAAAGGGCACAGGTCACCTCGGCCATCTTTTGGAATGCACGCCCCAAATTAAATGGTTATAATCTAGCCTGGGAATATTCTCTAGGGAAGTCAGAAAGCAGACAGACACATTCGTTTCAAAGCCAACCGTCTGTTATACAGCATCACCGACTCTCATGATGTTATCCTGCATCTCAGATATTTGCTATTTTTCTTAAAGCCCTAGCTCCTGGAGTCATGGGACGACACTGGAATCTCAGCTGTCATTAAAAAAGTAGCAAAGAGTCCTGTGGCACCTTATAGACTAACAGACATATTGGAGCATGAGCTTTCATGGGTGAATACCCACTTCGTCGGATGCATGTAGTGGAAATTTCCAGAGGCAGGTGTAAATATGCAAGCAAGAATCAGGCTAGGGATAACGAGGTTAGTTCAATCAGGGAGGAAGAGGCCCTCTTCTAGCAGTTGAGGTGTGAACACCAAGGGAGGAGAAACTGCTTTTGTAGCTGGCGAGCCATTCACAGACTTTGTTTAATCCTGAGCTGATGGTGTCAAATTTGCAAATGAACTGAAGCTCAGCAGTTTCTCTTTGAAGTCTGGTTCTGAAGTTTTTCTGCTGCAGGATGGCTACCTTTAAATCTGCTCTTGTGTGTCCAGAGAGATTGAAGTGTTTTCCTACAGGTTTTTGTACATTGCCATTCCTAATATCTGATTTGTGTCCATTTATCCTTTTACGTAGGGACTGTGCAGTTTGGCCAATGTACATAGCAGAGGTGCGCTGCTGGCACATGATGGCGTATATTACATTGGTGGACGTGCAGGTGAATGAACCAGTGATGGTGTGGCTGATCTGGTTAGGTCCTGTGATAGTGTCGCTGGTGTAGATATGTGGGCAGAGTTGGCATCGAGGTTTGTTGCATGGATTGGTTCCTGAGTTAGAGTTACTATGGTGCAGTGTGTAGTTGCTGGTGAGAATATGCTTCAGGTTGGCGGGCTGTCTGTGGGCGAGGACTGGCCTGTCTCCCAAGGCCTGTGAAAGTGAGGGATCATTGTCCAGGATGGGTTGTAGATCACTGATGGTGTGTTGGAGAGGTTTTAGCTGAGGACTGTATGTGATGGCCAGTGGAGTTCTGTTGGTTTCTTTCTTGGGCTTGTCTGGCAGCAGGAGGCTTCTGGGTACACGTCTGGCTCTGTTGATCTGTTTCCTTATTTCCTCGTTTGGGTATCATAGTCTTGAGAATGCTCGGTGAAGATCTTGTAGGTGTTGGTCTCTGTCTGAGGGGTTGGAGCAAATGCGGTTGTACCTCAGCACTTGGCTGTAGACAATGGATCGTGTGGTGTGTCCGGGATGGAAGCTGGAGGCATGAAGGTAGGCATAGCGGTCGGTGGGTTTTCGGTATAGGATAGTGTTAACGTGACTGTCACTTACTTGCACCATGGTGTCTAGGAAGTGGTTCTCCTGTGTAGATTGGTCCAGGCTGAGGTTGATGGAGGGGTGGAAGCTATTGAAATCATGGTGGAATTCTTCCAGGGTTTCCTTCCCATGGGTCCAGATGTTGAAGATGTCATCAATGTAGCACAGGCAGAGAAGGGGCGTGAGTGGATGAGAGCTGAGGAAGCATTGTTCCAGGTCACCCATAAAAATGTTGGCATATTGAGGGGCCATGTGGGTGCCCATAGCGCTGCCACTGGTCTGAAGGTATATATTGTTACCAAATTTGAAATAATTGTGCGTGAGGATAAAGTCACAGAGCTCAGCAACCTGTTGTGCTGTGGCATCATCAGGGATATTGTTCCTGACAGCTTGTATTCCATCTGTGTGTGGGAGGTTTGTGTAAAGAGCCTCTACATCCATGGTGGCTAGGATGGTGTTTTCTGGAAGATCACCAATGCATTGTAGTTTTCTCAGGAAATCAGTGGTGTCACAGAGATAGCTGGGAGTGCTGGTGGCGTAGGGTCTGGGTAGAGAGTCCACATATCCAGACAGTCCTTCAGTGAGAGTGCCAATGCCCGAGATGATGGGGCGTCCAGGATTTCCGGGTTTGTGGATCTTGGGTAGTAGATAGAGCCCCGACCGGGATTATTGTAAGTGTAAGGGGACTGTTGCCCCCTTACTAACATTCAGTGGGGGTGTTTTAGTTGCCAGCTCCCAGTACTAAAAAGGGGGAAGGGTCAATGGGGAATCAGGACCCTGAGACTGACAGCCCCCAGGAACAATGGGGAGAGGCCAATGCTCCACATCAGCCTGAATGACAGGGCGAGCAGGCTAATCAGGGAGTCAGGAGGCCAGGGAGGTCCCGTCCTCCGTGAGAGCTGGATTTGCCTGGGTCAGACAGAGTGGGGCCGAGCTAAGGAGAAAGTAGGGGCCCAAGCTGAGCTGGGGAGCAGAGCTGTGCCAGACCCAGAGAGAGCAGACCGTGTCCTGGGAGCAGAGCTGCAGCAACCAGAGGCCAGAGGGGCCAGAAAAGCAGCTCAGGAAGCCGGTCAGTGCTGGGAGCAGAGTCACAGAAGCAGCCTGCAGAGCAGACCTGTTCTGGGAGCAGAGCTGCAGCAACCAGAGGCAGAGGGGCCAAAGAAGCAGCCCAGGGAGCTGGAGACAGAGCAGCAGCAGTGCAGAGACAGAGTGGTGCAGCTGGGGAGACCAGGCTGGAGCAGTCTGGAGCTGAGTGCGGTGAGCAGCTGGGGAGAGCAAGGGGAACCCTGAGCAGCAGGCCCAGCACAGGGAGACGCCTCAGCCAAGAGGCTCTGCAGGCCAGGCTTGGATCGTAACCCCGACAGGGCGGGGGCGACACTGGGAAGAAGGGACCCACAGCGTCCCTACAGCACAGCCAGGGCCTGAGAAGAAGGCCTGGGACTTACAAGGAACAGACTGTGAACTGCCCTGACATTGCAGAGACACTGTTTGTGATGTTCTCTGCCACAGAGCTGGTTGATGTGTTTCCTTTAACCTTTCCCATTTTTCCTTATTCTTTTTAAAATTAATTGTTGATTAAATAACTTGCATTTGCTTTAACTTGTATGTAATGGTCAGTGGGTCAGAGAAGTGCCCAGTGCAGAGAGAGTACCCCGGAGTGGGGACACCCTAGCCCCTGTCCTAGGTGACCACAGCAGGGTTGGGGGTCGAGCCCCCCAGGAATCCTGGGCCCAGCCTTGTTGGGGTTACAAGGACTCTGCCAGACAGGAGAGTGGAAGGGGAGTCCTCAAGGACAGGGAGGCCACTGGGTAAAGGAAGTGGGAGCGAGGACTCAGATCCTTTCGCTAGCCCACTTCACTGGGGTAGTGCAGAAGCCAGAAAAGTTCCCCACAATAGCGGGACTGTTCTCCCGCTTACATAAGGGTATGTTGATTTGTTCCTGTGTTAGTGTACGGAGTGTCCTGAGTAGATGGTGCAGTTTCTTGGTGTATTCCTTAGTGGGATCTGAGGAAAGTGGCCTGTAGAATTTGGTATTGGAGAGTTGTCTGGCAGCCTTCCTTTGGTAGTCAGACCAAAAGCATGATGACAAAAGCACCTCCTTTATCAGCCTCTTTGATTATAATGTCAGGGTTGTTTCTGAGGCTGTGGATGGCATTGCGTTCTGCACGACTTAGGTTATGAGGCAAGCGATGTTGTTTTTCCACAATTTCTCCCTGTGCACGTCGGCGGAAGTATCCTATGTATTTGCCAGATTGTCATTTTGACCCTCAGGAGGAGTCCATGTGGAGTTCTTCTTCTTGTGCTGTTGGTGGGAGGGTATCTGTGTATCAGTGTGCTGTTCAGTGTTATCTAAAACCTTTTTAGATAACTGAAGGTTTGTCAGCGTTATCTAAAATCTCAGCTAAAACCTCTCCAACGCATCATCAGTGATCTACAACCCATTCTGGACAACAATCCCTCACTTTCACAGGCCTTGGGAGGCAGGCCAGTCCTCGCCCACAGACAGCCCACCAACCTGAAGCATATTCTCACCAGCAACTACACACCACACCATAGTAACTCTAACTGGAGGGAGGGATAGCTCAGTGGTTTGAGCATTGGCCTGCTAAACCCAGGGTTGTCAGTTCAATCCTTGAGGGGGCCATTTAGGGATCCGGGGCAAAAATTGGGGGTTGGTCCTGCTTTGAGCAGGGGATTGGACTACATGACCTCCTGAGGTCCCGTCCAATCCTGATATTCTATGATTAACTCAGGAACCAATCCATGCAACAAACCCCGATGCCAACTCTGTCCACATAGCTACATCAGCGACACCATCACAGGACCTAACCAGATCAGCCACAAGATCAGCCACACTATCACCAGTTCATTCACCTGCATGTCCACCAATATAATATGTGCCAGCAATGCCCCTCTGCTATGTACATCAGCCAAACTGCACAGTCCCTACGTAAAAGGATAAATGGACACAAATCAGATATTAGGAATGGCAATATACAAAACCTGTAGGAGAACACTTCAACCTCCCTGGACACACAAGTGCAGATTTAAAGGTAGCCATCCTGCAGCAAAAAAACTTCAGGACCAGACTTCAAAGAGAAACTGCTGAAAACTAGACAAGCCATTTACAACACACACTTTGCTTCTCTACAAAAGAAAAAGGACACTAAACTTTCTAAACTACTACATGCCACAAGGGGCCACAGCAATGGTTCCCTCAACCCACCCAGCAATATTGTTAACCTATCCAACTATACTCTTAGCCCAGCAGAAGCAGCTGTCCTATCTCGGGGCCTCTCCTTCTGCCCCTCCACCCCCACGAACATGATACAGTTCTGTGGTGACCTAGAATCCTATTTTCGACGTCTCCGACTCAAGGAATATTTCCAACACACCTCTGAACAACATACTAATCCACAGAGACCTCCCTACCAACACTACAAAAAGAAGGATTCTAGGTGGACTCCTCCTGAAGGTCGAGACAGCAGACTGGACTTCTACATAGAGTGCTTCCGCTGACGTGCATGGGCTGAAATTGTGGAAAAGCAGCATCACTTGCCCCACAACCTCAGCCGTGCAGAACACAATGCCATCCACAGCCTCAGAAACAACTCTGACATCAAAATCAAAAAGGCTGACAAAGGAGTTGCTGTTGTCATCATGAATAGGTCGGAATATGAACAACAGGCTGCTCGGCAGCTCTCCAACACCACTTTCTACAAGCCATTACCCTCTGATCCCACTGAGAGTTACCAAAAGAAACTACAGCATTTGCTCAAGAAACTCCCTGAAAAAGCACAAGATCTAATCCGCACAGACACACCACTGGAACCCCGACCTGGGATATTCTATCTACTACCCAAGATCCATAAACCTGGAAATCCTGGGCGCCCCATCATCTCAGGCATTGGCACCCTGACAGCAGGATTGTCTGGCTATGTAGACTCCCTCTTCAGGACCTACGCTACCAGCACTCCCAGCTACCTTCGAGACACCACTGACTTCCTGAGGAAACTACAATCCATCAGTGATCTTCCTGATAACACCATCCTGGCCACTATGGATGTAGAAGCCCTCTACACCAACATTCCACACAAAGATGGACTACAAGCCATCAAGAACACTATCCCCGATTAATGTCACGGCTAAACTGGTGGCTGAACTTTGTGACTTTGTCCTTACCCATAACTATTTTACATTTGGGGACAATGTATACCTTCAAATCAGCAGCACTGCTATGGGTACCCGCATGGCCCCACAGTATGCCAACATTTTTATGGTTGACTTAGAACAACGCTTCCTCAGCTCTCGTCCCCTAACGCCCCTACTCTACTTGCGCTATATTGATGACATCTTCATCATCTGGACCCATGAAAAAGAAGCCCTTGAGGAATTCCACCATGATTTCAACAATTTCCATCCCACCATCAACCTCAGCCTGGTCCAGTCCACACAAGAGATCCACTTCCTGGACACTACAGTGCTAATAAACGATGGTCACATAAACACCACCCTATACCGGAAACCTACTGACCGCTATTCCTACCTACATGCCTCCAGCTTTCACCTTGACCACACCACACGATCCATTGTCTACAGCCAAGCTCTGCGATACAACCACATTTGCTCCAACCCCTCAGACAGAGACAAACACCTACAGGATCTCTATCAAGCATTCTTACAACTACAGTACCCACCTGCGGAAGTGAAGAAACAGATTGATAGAGCCAGAAGAGTTCCCAGAAGTCACCTACTACAGGACAGGCCTAATAAAGAAAATAACAGAACGCCACTAGCCGTCACCTTCAGCCCCCAACTAAAACCCCTCCAACGCATTATCAAGGATCTACAACCTGTCCTGAAGGACGACCCAACACTCTCACAAATCTTGGGAGACAGGCCACTCCTTGCCTACAGACAGCCCCCCAACCTGAAGCGAATACTCACCAGCAACCACATACCACACAACAGAACCACTAACCCAGGAACCTATCCTTGCAACAAAGCCCGTTGCCAACTGTGCCCACATATCTATTCAGGGGACACCATCACAGGGCCTAATAACATCAGCCACACTATCAGAGGCTCATTCACCTGCACATCTACCAATGTGATATATGCTATCATGTGCCAGCAATGCCCCTCTACCATGTACATTGGTCAAACTGGACAGTCTCTACGTAAAAGAATAAATGAACACAAATCAGATGTCAAGAATTATAACATTCATAAACCAGTCGGAGAACACTTCAGTCTCTCTGGTCACTCGATTTCTGATCTCAAAGTGACTATCCTTCAACAAAAAAACTTCGAAAACAGACTCCAACGAGAGACTGCTGAATTGGAATTAATTTGCAAATTGGATACAATTAACTTAGGTTACTTTTTATAATGAATCAACCATTCCCAGTCTCTATTCAAGCCTACTTCCCCTTGTTTATTCCTTTTCCCCCCCCCTCCACTGTTCCTCAGACATTCTTGTTAAACCCTGGATTTGTGCTGGAAATGGCCCACCTTGATTATCATACACATTGTAAGGAGAGTGATCACTTTAGATAAGCTATTACCAGCAGGAGAGTGGGGTGGGGAGAGAGAAAACCTTTTGTAGTGATAAACACCCAGTTTTTCATGGTCTGTGTGTATAAAAACATCTTCTGTATTTTCCACTGTATGCATCCAATGAAGTGAGCTGTAGCTCACGAAAGCTTATGCTCAAATAAATTGGTTAGTCTCTAAGGTGCCACAAGTACTCCTTTTCTTTTTGCAAATACAGACTAACACGGCTGTTACTCTGAAACCTGCTGAGCTCCAGTTCATTTGCAAATTTGACACCATCAGCTCAGGATTAAACAAAGTCTGTGAATGGCTCGCCAGCTACAAAAGCAGTTTCTCCTCCCTTGGTGTTCACACCTCAACTGCTAGAAGAGGGCCTCTTCCTCCCTGATTGAACTAACCTCGTTATCCCTAGCCTGATTCTTGCTTGCATATTTACACCTGCCTCTGGAAATTTCCACTACATGCATCCGACGAAGTGGGTATTCATCCACGAAAGCTCATGCTCCAATACGTCTGTTAGTCTATAAGGTGCCACAGGACTCTTTGCCACTTTTACAGATCCAGACTAACATGGCTACCCCTCTGATATTAAAAAAGTAAGTGCCCAGCCCCCACAGCACAGAAAAGCTTGAAAACGTCACCTGAGTGCAGCCTAAAGGCTGACATACCAGCCAGCGAAGAATCAGAGTTGTTAGTTTATTAAGAATCTCCAGAGTTTTGAAGTTGGCCATGCTGCCTTGAGAACTTTAACAAAGGTTCTTGTCATAGAGCATGCTCCGGGATGGGAGGCAGCGCCCCCCCCCAGTGCTCTGCCTGCTGGCCTTCCTTGTTGGGATGGGTCTTGGCATCTCAAAGCCCCATCACCGGTGCCCGTGTGCAGCTGGCCTCAGTAGCATAGCGATGGGCCTCCTGACCAAGCTGTCTCTGCTCCTCTAGGGGCCTCTGCACCAGCCTTCCTGTAACTTGAGAGGTTCCACATGTAGTTCTCACCTGCCCTTTTCTGCCTCCCTATCTGTTCTCAGTCAGCCCATTTATATGGCCCAGGTGCTCTCTTAACCCCAACAGGGAGGCAGCTGGCCACTCACAGTTGCACTGGGCCCAGTCACCCAGTGACAGCTCCATTTTGGTGGGACCTACATAAAAACCCTCTCCTGGCCCCTTGCTCCCCTTCTGTTCTACACTGCAGTGGGGAACTAAAATCCACCCTTCTCCAGAGCACATGACGGCTGCCATCACCAACAATGTTCATGCACAAGGAAGCAAACAATGGCCCTACTCTAGCAGCCTCTCCAGGCCCTGAATTCTCAGGCGCTCAGTGGAAGCTCCCAGACATGGCACCTGCAGGGCCAGATCCCATAGGCATGATGGTGAGCAGCATTTCAGCCACTATACAGGCCTCGCACTAGTGGCTGGAGCACATTAGTGCTGCCCCTTGGCTCTGGCCCTCCCGTGATGCCCAGAAAGCCCATGGGAGAAGACAGCAGAAAGAGCTAGCTCCCCGCGAAGGAAATGACAGCCTTTTCCAGGCTCCGTTCCTCTGGCCACTGTGCAGTGGAGATAGCGAACGTCAGAGCCCTGCCTTTTAAAAGTGTCATGAGTTTGTGTGTGCATAGTACTGTCCTCTACTGGACTGAATCAGAACTGCCCGACTGTATGTCATAGACCCTCTGCTCCTGCTAAGAGGTAATAATCCTTAGCTGTCGTACGGCACTGCCCAACAGGAGGTCTGAATGCACTTTACAACTCAGGGCAGCATCACGACACCTATCTTACAGATGGTGAAAGTGAGGCACAGGAAAGTGATTTGACTTGCCCAAGGTCATCCAGTAGGCCAGTGGTAGAGCTGGGAAGTGCGGGGAACTCTTACATCTCAGTCCAGTGCTCCATCCACTAGCCCCCATTGGCTCCCCCTTTAGCAGAGCTCCCCCCTCTGTGCCCAGCTGTACAATGCTTTATGGTGGGGAGGGGGAGGGAGAGGGGATTCTTCCTTGCTGACCCTGCGCCTGATCAGCCCCTGACCCACGAGCTCTGGTCACCTCATCTTAGCCATAGAGGAAACTGGAACAGTTTCAGGCAGGAGCCCAGGCCCACCTGACAGGCAAAACCCCACTGGGGTCCCAGCCCCAGCAGGCTCCTGGGGTGGAGCCGGGTAATGCATGCTCTGAGGAGCTCTACCCAGGGGTGGCAGCAGTGATAAACTGTCCTGGCTGTTCCAGATCAGCCTGGCAGCAGAGGAGCAAAGGGAATGTGCTAAAGCAGTACAGCAGCCACAACCTGCCCCATGACGGACCCCACCCTGGGGGGCCATGAGCCTGGCATGCCGCTGGGCTGAATGCAGGAGGGTTGCAAATGAATGCATTCAGGGGCTGGGAGGGCAGGCGAGACCCTCCTCACCCCTCAAGGGAGAGTACAGAATCTGGGGCATGGAACAGAGTAGCTGAGATGCAGCATTCAGAGAAATTCCACAGGAGAGAACACGGAGTCCCTATGGCTAAGGAAGGGAACAAAACAAAAACCCCGTTGCACATGTTTCCCCCAAGCTAATGTAACCAACCCCACCTGGGCCGACACCGGGGTTTGAACTATGAAACTTAGGCACTAAGAGCACAATCCGCTGCTGCTTGAGCAAAAGGCCCAAGCTACCGAGCTAGCACCTGCAGCTGACTCATTAACCTCTTATGTGCACCAGCCACTAGAGGGCGACAAAGGCTCCTGTGCTAAGGCAGATGACACAAATATCCTTGACATGGCTGACATGCTAGCCAGAGCAATTTGCCTTGATAAGGGTCTCTAGGAAGGCAGGAGCTGCCACGGCAGAACTGCTCAGTGAGCTGATGCAGCGTCCTCAAGCTGGCATAGCCAGCGCCAAGCACTGGGAGGTGTCAAACTCCCTTGATACACTGGATTGTTTATTTGTATCTCATGGGAGGAAATTTCTTCCTGCTCGTGCCCTGTAGCAAGGAAAGTCCTTGTGTTCTAGGGGTGTCCTGCAGGCACTGAGCGGTTCTCCCCATATCTGTGCCTAATCCTTCTCTAGAAACAAGGTGGGCGAGGGAATATCTAGGAGTGGACCAACTTCTCTTGGTGAAATAGACAAGCTTTCAAGCTACTCTCTCACCAAGAGAGGCTGGTTCCACAACAGATATTACCTCATCCTCCTTGTCTCTCTACTATCTGGGACCAACACAGCTACAACAGCACTGCAAACAACAATGGAAGATAATCCTTTTATGATATATCAGCAGTTTGACTCAGTATCACCTTGTAGCGGGGAGTTCTGCAGGCTAACGAGGCTGAAGGTATTAAATGGACGTCTCCAAAGAACCCTTCCAAGGCAGTGACTAAGGGTCAGGCAAAATATTCAAGGCCAAACTGAAGCACAAACAACTGCTCAATGCCCCATGTTTGGGGAGAAGCCTGAGGTAAGCCTGGGAGGCAGCTCCTGCCTGACGTACCCTTCCAGCAGGTGTGTGGTTAGCAAATCCCTTCTCCCAGCATGGGCACACACAACTTCCTGTACAGGATTCCAGCCAGTGTCGTCCAACCGGTACTTCCTGTACTAAGAAGTACTATTCCTAGAAGTACCACTAGAGGCCCCCCCTTGTCCCCTCCAGACATTCTGAGCTACATTACAGACCAACAGCGTGCCCAGAGCCCTCCCGATACACCTCTCTGCCAGCACCCTGGCTGAGATCTTCCTTTGCACAAGCAGCAACCACTGCTCAAGATCAGATGACCCAGCAATAACCCAGCCCTCTGCCTTCCCAGCCCCACATACAACCCCAGCCCACCACTCAGTTCCAGGCGCTATTCCAAGTCCTCCTGCTGCCTTATTGACCGGGGAATGACAACTATTCTCCTCCCCCGACCCCTCCCTTCCCCATTCTGTGAGCTCCGAAGTCCTTTCCGCTCGCCCACCCTTGATCCTACCAGCTGCCCTTTCCGATGCAACTTGTCCTTGGGCTGCCATAGGAAAGCACTGTACCGGCTGCAGCACTGATCACCAGGAACTTGGTGGGCTACGGAGAGCAACCCCTGCAGGAGCGGAGTGGGGAGCAGTGACCTAAGGCAGTGGGGAAGGAAGCTGGTAGCTGAGGCCCTTCATCAGGCCCGGCAGCTGGTGAGCATCATCTTGGAGAGTGTGACAGATTAGCTTTCAAGCAGCAATATGCTGGATGGCTCCACCTGGGCTAATGCTTATTAAGGCCGGGCAGGCAGCCAGAGGGATGCTGCCGGCCAGGCAGGCAGTATCCATTCCACGCCACTTCAGACACACAGGGCTTTTACTGATGCTGCTGGCTCCCACTCCCCTGATCACAAGGAGTCAGGCCCCTGCTAGCAAGGGAAAGCCAAAGGGAAGTCCTCGCTTCCCCCCAAGCCTCTGCTTCAGCAGCCCTGGCAGAAGGACAGTGAACAGATATAAAGGACCCCATTGGCCAGGTCAATGCAGCCCTTTGATATCGTCTAGGTTCTGGTCTTTCATGCTCATCTATGTCACTTTCAGCTCTCCACCACTCCCAGAAGAGGCTTTAGTCCACTGCCTACCCCTGGATAGCGGTGAGGCTGCTCGAATGGGCGACTAAGGAAGGGGTTAAGGAAAGATCTCTGCTTTCTATTAGAGCCTTTAACTTGTGGGCAAGCAGATTAGAGCAGGTTTCTCTCAGCGGCTTGCTCCATGTTTCCTGACTTGGGCTGCCAAGCACCAGATGGAAGCAGGTAGAAAGACATTAGCAGTGAGAGAAAGCAAATGTGTGCTGCCCACACACCGGGACCTGAATTCTCAGCCACCACTGTCAGCTCCGTGGGTCGTTTTCCATCCTACTCATATCCTGCCAGGGCTGGAGCTATTGATTTCATGATTCACAAATACTCCACAAAGGAGGCAGGTGTTCACTCTACACCATCCCTGCTGATCTGGGACTCCTGGGAGGTTCAGAAACAGGCCAGGACTACACTACAGAGCTTAGCAGTGTCAGACAGCGATGTGAAGAGGTGTGATCTGACTGACAGGGGTGTGCCATACCACTCTTAGTGCAGACACAGTTACACTGGCAAAGCAGTGCTTTCACCGGTGAAGCTTGTTTCACCCAGGGGACCGGAATAAGCTATGTCAGTATAAGCCACACCAAAAATGCTTTGCCAGCATAGTACATCAATACAGCTACACTCGTAAAGCCTAGCTAGTGCAGACCTATGTACAGACATGACACAAGCTGGGTTACAACTAGCAGGGCAGTGGTGACACTACAAGCCACAGGAGCATGTGAGAATCCGGCCGGAAGATGAGCCCAGTTTGGAGGCAGTTGGGCTTTCAGAAGAGCTGGGAACTGACATGGTGCTGATGCTAAACGGCACTTCTTTACCTGCTTTACACATGTGTGCACACACACAGACACATGTACGTTCACACACACACACACCCCCACCCCCATCACATTCACACTCCTGTGCACACTTTCGCACATGCACAGTCACACCTGGGCATACTCACACATGCACACGTTCACAGGCTCACATACTCACACCCACCCGCATGCACACACTTCTTGTCTTCTTTTCAGTGCTGGTGCCAGACTGACAGCCTTGGAGGCTGGTGTCCTCTCCATGACTAGAGAACCAGGGATAGCTGGGGCAACAGCAGTGCAAGCTTCCCCCAGGCTGCCCCAATGGACTCATGCTGTGAACCGTGAAATGTAATGGGCATGTGCCAGGGGACAATATGCTGGCAGCATACCACCCCCAGGAGCACAGAGACTGCACATGCCACGCCCTGGGGCACAGAGTCTGCAGTGATAAAGGGCTCACAAATCTACCTAGGCAGACAGACAACACTGCAAACAAAAGTACCTAGGCAGGCAGGCAGATGAGAAGTTTCCCTGTGGGTAAAGAGAGTGCATTTAAGGAGTCTGGGTAGCACCATGGCCTGGAGTCGCATCAAAGTCCCAGGCCCTTCTGGTGAGTGAGCTGAAGACCTAAGCGCTCAGCCTCCAGGCTTGTCTGCACACAGAGCTGCACTGGTTCTCCTCAAGGGGTGATTTCTAACCGATTGAGTTAAACTGACTCCAAAGGCCATGTGGACATTCATGTTGGTGTAAACCAGGGTTATTCCAGGTGAGGTTAAGTCAATTAGGAACAGGTTTAAGCTAAACCAGAACAAGAATACTCACACAGGGACTGGCACCAGTTTAAGTAAACTGGTTTAATACACCAGGTCTCATGTGCGTGTAGACAAGGCCTCTGACTCTCCGCAGTGGAACAGCATCTCTATTCCTCAAGACAGAGACCCCGGGGGAGAGAAAGCTGCTTGAGGATTTGCGTTAAAGGCCTCGTTGGTTCCCAACTCCTACCCAACCTGCGATTAGACTGATGCTCCCCGTATTCACCTAAGTGCTAGATCAGTGCTTCCCAAACTTGTTCCGCCGCTTGTGCAGTGAAAGCCCTGGCAGGCCGGGCCGGTTTGTTTACCTGCCGCGTCCGCAGGTTCGGCCAATCACGGCTCCCAGTGGCTGTGGTTCGCTGTTCCAGGCCAATGGGAGCTGCTGGAAGCGGCGCGGGCCGAGGGACGTACCGGCTGCCACTTCCAGCAGCTGCCACTGGCCTGGAGCAGCGAACCGCGGCCACTGGGAGCCGTGATTGGCCGAACCTGCGGACGCGGCAGGTAAACAAACCGGCCCGACCCACCGGGGCTTTCCCTGCACAAGCGGCAGAACAAATTTGGGAACCACTGCACTAGATCTTGGAGCAACTGCCTTTCCTAGCTTTGTGGGCAGTTGTTCCTAGTGCTAAATGCTGTGACTAAAGGTGAGATCTGGATCGGTTTCCTCCTTACCCAATAAAATTTAATGAAGATTACAATAGGCTGCTTTTCTGCTTGTTTTCTCCTTAGAAATTCAGGTCTTGTCTGACCTATTTTTGCTAGTGAACTCAAGGGTCAATGGGAGAACTCACAGAGTGGTGACAAAACTGATTAGTTGACAGGGGAAGTCATTCTTATGTTTTAGTCACCCTGTTTATATTTATTAATACAAATTTAACTCAAACACCCTACAACAGTTGAGACAAAAGCTCTCTTTGTGAAAGGTTCAACAGCTCTCCCCTTTCCCCTGAGGGGTAGGGGGTGGTGCTCAGTTTTCTCCTGTCCTCCCCTGCTCAGCCATGCTGGAGAGAGCCAATCCATGTGGTCTGCAGGATGCCACTGGGAACTGAGTCCTCTGCTCACATGGTCCAGACCCAGACTTCCCTAGGGTGGGCTTTTGGGAGTGTCTGCTGGGAGAGTCCTGGCTTGGGCCCATTTCTGCCTCTGAGCAAGACTGCTCCTCTGCTCCCACCGCACCTGGCCTCCTCTTTCCAGAAGGACAGAGAGAGATCCCATCTTCTGCACTGGGTGCTCCAAAGACGGGATATGATTAAACAAACCAGATCAAAGGAACCTTTCCTTTTAAACACCTTTCCCTCCCCTTCCCAATTTCAAGCTCTGTGCATGCACTGGAAAGGCAGCGAAGAGCACAGCTACCCACAGACAGGTGCGATTTCTTCCTTAGCCTCCTTTCCCGATTAAGAACCTGCCATGCTGCATTGTGCTTTGGGCTGGTCGGGGAGGGATTAGATCTGTCACACTGACACCTGTCCACTGGAAAATGGATTGACCCTTAATGACACTGTAACCCACTTACCACCCTGTTCATCCAGGTACTATGGCACTTCTTCCCACTCATGTACAACCCCAGGGCTTTGAGCCCCTTCCTCTCAATAATCCTACCCTCCCCAAGAGAGTGCTGGCACTCCTCAGACACTGCATTGGAGTCTTTAAATCAAACCTTGGTGTCTTTCTAAAAGCTCTGCTCCAGCTCGAACCCCTTTCAGAGCAGCTGTGCAGACGGTCAGGCTAGGTGTCAAATGGCCCATAATATTTCTGACTCTATTAGAGCTGCTCCACACTCAGGATTTCCTTTGCCCAGGAAACGCCAGAATTTCCAAATTTGCCTCCAGCCCAAATCCCAGCAAAAAGTCAAAATCGCAAAATTTCCCAGGAAAGGAATTCCAGAAATGACGTGACGGCCCCATTTCACTTCAGTGGGGTTGATGCGCCTCGTCTCCACTTTATCATCTGGGCCTTAACACGGGGATGTTCACACACAGAGCTTCGACCTTATCCAAACCAAACAGGGCAACAATTTTGCCACCGAAATGTAGCTGAAATCGACCCCATCCCGCAAAAACGGTTCGATTTTGTGCAATCAGCATTTTCCGACATAAACTCTTCCATCGGGAAATTTCCACCAGCTGTGGCATTGAGGCAGTGATTGGAGTCTGCATGGCCAGAGCCCTGGCCAGGGACACCAACACCTGCCAGGGATGGCCACGGTCTACTTGATCCTGCCCCAGCCTAGAAGAGAACATACCTTAATTCCCAGTCGGGGGGATGAGTGAGGCCAGGTTAACTCCCAGGGCAGGGCAGTGAGGGCACAAGTGGGGTGGGGTTAATTCCTCCCTGCAGTGCCAGTTTACAATGGGACCAGCAGCTCCATGGAGCCGGGCCCATGCTTAGAAGGGGCCCCGGCCTGCTCCGCTTGCACTGCGTCCTGAGAGCCCCCCAGCCCGCTGGCTCCCTGCCGCCCATCACTTGCTCCTCAGACTGAGGGCTCCTCTCCGCCCCCTGACCCCACCCCCCTGCTCCTCTCAGCCCCCTGGCTGGACCCCTGTGCACCTCCAGCTCTGGGCAGTCTCTGCTTCCCACCCCCTGTGGGGCCCCGCCTGTCTCCCTAGAACTGAGCTGCATGGGACTGGTGCAGAAGCCTGGCCAGTCTCAGCCAGGTATGGGGAGAGGGTGACAGTGTGGGGGGCTTGCCTGGGCTCCTGCAGGAAAGTGCATCTTGAGAGAGCCCAGCCGGGGCAGGCCCTGGCCTGGCTGATCGCACCCCTCCCGCGGGGCTGGAGCAATTCCCGGCCCCGGGACCAGCTCTGGCTGTGCTGCTGGCTCAGCCCAGCAGACACAGTCACCTCCCAGCAGGGCCAGTGAGTGCGGCTGGGAGGCAGGGGGTGGGGAGTGGGTCTCTGGGAGGTTTAGGGTGACCAGATGTCCTGAGTTTATAGGCACAGTCCCGATTTTTGGGTCTTTTTCTTATATAGGCTCCTATTACCCCCCACCCCCGTCCCGATTTTTCACACTTGCTGTCTGGTCACCCTAGGGAGGTTCCGGGGTGGTGCTGGGCTGTGAGGTTGCAGGGAAGATGTGTGTGTTAGGGCACTAGGGAGTGGGGGTTCTGTGGGGGGTGCTGGGCAGTTGTGGTGGGGCCGTGGGCATGGGGGCGCTGGGCAAAGGTGGTGTTGTGCAGGGTGCTGTGCATTTGTGAGGGGGGGTGCTGGGCATAGTAGGTCCAGGGGGGCTCTGGCCATAGGGAATCAGGGGGTGTTCTGGTGTTGGGCGGGGGGGGGGGGGGGGGTGGCGCAGCATGGGCCTACCCCCGAGGGGAAGGGGCATGCTGGCAGCACAGGGCTGGCAGGCCACTGTGTGTCTTGCAATTGCCAGTTTGTAAATAGTGCCCTCGCACTGGGCTGGGCAGAGCGGGGCCACCCTTGTCATGCCATGCCCCAGTGCCCCTGGCTGGCCCCTCGCTCTGGGGACTGACCTCCCCATGCCATGCTCCATTGCCTCCATGGGGGCCCACAAATATGTTTGGCACCAGGCCCATAACAGGTTAATCCGGCCCTGCCTCCCTGTGCTTCCCTCCCACTCTGAGCTGCAAGCGCTCCGCTCCGCCACAAGAGCTGTGAATGCACCAGCCCAGTGAAGCCAGCAGGGTCCCGTGAGGAATCGGAGTCTCAGACGTCCCAGGTAAGGGGCAGGTGAGTTGAGTTCTGGCAGTCTCCCTCCAGCCCATCAGCAGAGCTTAACACTTGCTGATCGCCCATGGGAACCCCCTCACCCGGCCCAGGCAGGGTCTGTGGGGTGGCCCCCCTCAGCCGTCCCTAGGCCAGCATGACTCCCTGGCCTCAGAACAAGGAATGTGTCATGTGCAGTGGCATTGCCACCCTCACCAGCAAGCGCTGCTGCCACCAGCACTGCTTTCCCCCCCGCCCCCAGCTCCATTAGCCTGGTGAGGAGCAGGGCAGGGGCAAGGCTGCCAGTCCTGACACTGCTGCAAAGCCCAGATCTCCTCTGCTTGGGGGTGACAACACCACCTACTCCAACCGCCCAATTAGCAGGGCTGGCCTGAAGGAAAGGGCCGACACCCCCTGCGGATGTGGCACTGAAGGCAAGGGGGGGCCGTGACCATGGGGTGGGGGCCAGTGGCGCGTCTGCTTTACAAGACCGGTGCAGGCACCAGATAAATTAAGGCAGCTCATCAAGGGAGCAAATGCAGGGAGAGTGTCATGAACGTCTCTGCAGGGCCACCTGCCAGAGACAGATACACCAAATGGGCATCCCCCTGCCAGCCCACCTGTGCCAGCAGCAGAACATTCTGTCTTCAGCCCCTGGCACGGCTGGTGCCCACGCTCCCTGAGGGTGGTGCTCAGTTTTCTCCTGTCCTCCCCCGCTCAGCCATGCCGGAGAGAGCCAATCCATGTGGTCTGCAGGATGCCACTGGGAACTGAGTCCTCTGCTCACATGGTCCAGACCCAGACTTCCCTAGGGTGGGCTTTTGGGAGTGTCTCCTAGGAGAGTCCTGGCTTGGGCCCATTTCTGCCTCTGAGCAAGACTGCTCCTCTGCTCCCACCGCACCTGGCCTCCTCTTCTGCTCTCCAGAAAGACAAATGGCTGGAAAGGTCCCACACAGGCTCCACGGGGCATCCGCCGCCCCAAGCGCCTCCCAGCTCCTTCGGGACAGGAAGGCGTTTAGCTTTCCAATTCGTTATCCCCAATTTACAATGGGGAATGGAGAGGGGAAGTGACTTGTCCAAAGCTGAGCACACTGAGTCATTATCAGAGCTCAGGAGTTCTGCTTCTCAGGCCCCTGCTCTAACCACTAGAACACATTCCCTCCCTCAGCAGAGCTGTTTCTTGTCAGAGGAGTCTTTACAGCTTGGAATTGACAAAAGGGTGAGCTCAGGTTACTAACAAGCATCTTCCTCTGCCTGGGTCTCAGCTGGTGAGCTCTCCACACCGCCAGACGCCAGCCCCTATGCTCTCACGGCGAGGAAAGCGTCACTCTAGGCAGGGTGCCTTGTGCACAGCCAGCCATCCAGCTCCGACACACCAGCCCATTTCTGCTCAATAAGTGCCAGGGGAGGGCTAGACACGCTCCATGCACTCAGCCTGGCTTGAGGTCTCCAATTCAGTGTTACACGGTGTTGCTTTCATTCACTTCTCACGCTCCTCCGGCTTGGCGAGGGTTGCACCAGGAACAGAAGCACCAAAACTCCCTGATCTCACAGTGCTCATCGCAGCAGGGACTGGAAGTCTCAGGAGAGACTGTTTTCAGATCCCAGCTCAGAAAACCCAAGAGCCTTTAGATTTAGCATCCAAGCTTTTAGCTGCTCCTCTGAACTGAACCTCAAACTCTTTGCGGTTCATCCTTCACTGCTAATTAGCAACAATATCTGCCTTTGCAACAGAACCATGGAATTTATAGAGGGAAGAGGTAGATAATGACAATTTTATAGATGGGGAAACTGAAGCATGATTTACACAACTTCACACAGCAAGTCAGTGACGGGATAGAACCCAGGAATCCTGAATCCCTGTCACCTGCTCCAACCACTAGACAACACTTCTGTCCAGAGCTGGGACTAGAACCCAGGTCACCTTGACTCCTTTGACTCCTCCATGCTCTAACCACAGGAGAAGGCCTCCTTGATCTAATTTCTACTTCCTCTTGCTGATGCAGGATTGCTCCCTGCAGTCACTAGCCCGATAGCCTTCTGGCCCATCCCTCCAGCTCAGACACATGCTGTGATGGCACCGTCATTCCAGCTGCCACAAAGGGGTTATACAGAAATGCCCCGGGCATAGGGAGAGTCCTGAGGGGAGAAGAGCCATCGCCACCTCCCACAGGAGCCCATCGTGCAGGGAGCATGTCACGGGAAGGAGGGGATGGTTGCTGCTTTCCTGGAACTCCAGCTGCTGGGGCTGTCAACAGCCATCACACTGCACTAACCCATGCTAGGGCTCAAACCAGCCCCCAGGAGCAGCACACAGGTGAGGTGCAAAGGCCCCCACTCCCTTAGGGATAGTGAATACGGGCCCAAGACCTCATAATGGGCTCAGGGAACAGGAGAAAGCAGCTACCAGAGGGCAAAGCGCTGCTGCCTAGTGAAAAACAGGTATGTTCGATCCCAAGGAGAACCACAGGCTGCTCTCCTTGCTGGGACCCTTCCAGCCCCCAGCCACAGCTATAGCTTGACTTGGGCACAGGCCAGGCCATCCCTGCTCTGCATCACTGTGGAATGCCATCTGCAGCTCCCAGAACGCAGCAGTGTCCTCCCATTAATATACCTGGAGCCACAGGGCCCAGCATGCAATGCTTCACCTGCTGGTGTGCAGCAATGCATGCTGGGATCTGCAGACGGCCCAGTCCATAGCTGCGATCAACAAGTGGCCAACGTGGCCCTTGAGCAGGCCTGGGGCAGATGCCCCTGAGTTACCCGCACACTCTGCTGATTCTCTCAGGCTTCTGGCAGGTGACTCTTTCTCTCCCTGCATAAGGATGCCACCCAGATTAGCAGAGGTTCCCAGCCTGTCCTGGCAGCATCAGAGCTACCCACATGGCAGCATGCCATAAGGCACTTCCTTCATGCAGGCATCAGCAAACATCAGATGATTAGACCAGCCGACAGGCAAAGTTAGGGCCAACCCACCAGCGTACTTGCCCTGCACGGGAATTCCAAGTGAACAGCAGCCAATGCCAGCTCCAGTGCCCTGTGCGTCCCTTCCCAGCCAGGGTGTTGGGGGCCATGGGTTCACCACTACAGTGATGCTTGTTCATTCCCATCCCATACATGGCTGCCCAACTGGAACTTTCCCTCTGCCCCTCCGTCTCACCAGGGAGCCCTGTAGGGAGTTTGTCCTGCTCGTCAGCAAATGAAACCTTTTTTCCCCGCCCCATTGATGTTGTTGAGCTTTCTCACCCATGGAACATTTCCAGAATTAATGCCATCACAGCTCTCTCCACGGAGGTAAACGACTGCACCAGGAGCAGGATAGTGGGGGCCCCCAAGAGGCAGGCCAGCAAGGAATCAGGGGGGCCTCAAGAGGCAGGGCAGTGGGGGAATCAGGACAGTAGTGTTCAGTCCTGAGCCCCATATCGCCAGAGCGGGGAGGACAGTTCAATGGGGATGCAGTTCTTAAACACAGCATTTAGACCAGAGGTGGGCAAACTACAGCCCGTGGGCCACGTCCGGCTAGAGGACAAGCCCCTGAGCTCCTGGCCCCCTCCCCCGCTGCTCCCCCTCCTCTGCAGCCAACAGCAACGAGGGCAGCGCTCTGGGTGGCGGGGCTGCACGCTCATGCAGGGCAGCACGGCAGTGTGTCTGGCTCTGGCCAGGCGGCGCGGCGGCCAGCCATGCTGCTCTGAGCGGCATGGTAAGGAGGCCAGGGGGTCCCGGGGCGCAGTCAGGAGACAGGGAGCAGGGGGCGGTTGCATGGGGTGGAAGTTCAGGGGCGGGGGGGCGGTCAGGGGACAGGGAGCGGTTGGATGGGGCGGAGGTTGGGGGGGCGGGAACAGTCAGGGGACAGGGAAGTAAGGGGGGTGAATGGGGGTGAGGGCCAGTCTCTTCGGAGAGGCACAGCCTTCCCTACCCAGCACTCCATACATACAGTTTCGCACCCCGATGTGGCCCTTGGGCCAAAAAGTTTGCCCAACCCTGATTTAGACTGAGCATCAGGAAAAGCCCCTAGGAGAGAGAGCTCCTGGGCTGAGGAAAAGCATCCCAGTTATAACTAGACTGCACAGAGCCCTGGGGGAGAGTCTGGAGGAGCACGCCTGCACTGTTCCGGCGGGCTCAGGGCAGACTACTACAGTTTTCCATCACCGGCTTGTGTTATTCTAACTAGTGTCAGCACCATCCCAGCACCTGGAGGGAAGGAGCCAGGAGATGCTTGTGTCTCCAGGGAGCCTGCTCTTTTCTCTACTTACTGGGAGAGGGAAAAGCCCTGGGACAGATTCCCCCTCGACCAGCTGTGCATGGTCATTTATTCCCAAGCCATGTGGGGGCAAAATACCCCTGTATCAGAGCTCTCCACCTGCTTTGCATAGGAGCAAATGACCACTTCCAGTGCAAGGCGGGCGGGGGGGGGGGAAGAGGGGGAAGAGCGGCCCCCACACAGCTCAGGGCTCACTTAGTTCAGTGGTGCCCTCCACATGTTATTCGGTTATCGCTGACATGTGTGAATCCCAGCCCGGCCAAGCAACACCGTCATGCGATGAGCTTGTTTCATTGTGGGTGACTGCAGCAGTGACTCATCCTGGGAAATCGTGCATGTTAACACAATAGGCCTTGCTGCTGCTGTCACTGATTCCACAGCCCAGAGAGGCTCACTCAGAGCTTGTCTGATCAGGGCTCAGTCCCTTTGAAAAACACTGCATGATGGAGGGCCTAGGAAGACACCCCCTCCAGCCAAAGACACTGGCAAATACACCCATTGCACATGGCTTCCCCGCCCCTGGGGGCAATGGACAGATCCTGTACAAAACCCTCCCTTCTCAATCACTTGCTGAACATTTTAACATTTGATCTGCTGTATTTTAGCTCTCCTGGTCCCCGCTATATTTTCCTCACAGCCATAACCTGGCCCTTGTAGCCCATGCACATCTATCTCCCAGCTACCCTCCATCACTCTTCCCACAGCATGCTCCCCCCGCCAGCAGCAACCATCTGGTACTTAGAGCAGTCACTGACCTCTCCGAGGCCTGGTGCCCTTCCAGGCAGTCTGGCCAGAGAGCGGTGAACCTGTGCCAACAGGCCTTATTTTCTTCTTTGTGATTAAATGCATTACTGGAGCTGCCATATCATAGTATTGAGATGCCCCCCCACCCATGGACCTGGGCTTGTCCTCTAGCCCAAAGAGTTGGGCTGAGCTACCCACAAAGCTCAGCTGATGCCAGTCCAGATGAGCACACTGGTGGCACAGATGAGCAACATGGTGTTCACCTGGGCAGAGATAACTGCTACTAGAACCCAGCTCCTGACTCAGTAGCCCAGAACATCTGCCTGTTAGAGCACCAGCCGAGCCTGCTCTGATCTTATCCAGTACACTAGATACCCCTGTTTCCTCCGGCACTCAGGCAACAGAATTCCATTGAACAGCACAATCCTGCCTCAAAGTTTAGTGCCAACACTGCCCACCCCATAGCGCAGAGGAGAGAGGCCATCTCACTTACTCATGTGATGGCATCACACTGTCCCGGGGCGGGGGGGGGGCACTTTGCTCACCCTCAATACATTTTCAGGTGGCAACATTGTAGGATGTGGATAGCATGGAGACAGTGCTGCCAGCTTCAGGATGAGTGGCAGCCCTCAGGAACATTATTAAC
This sequence comes from Chelonia mydas, assembly GCF_015237465.2. NCBI lineage: Eukaryota > Metazoa > Chordata > Testudines > Cheloniidae > Chelonia > Chelonia mydas. Next base: position 57,862,864 of record NC_057855.1, read on the forward strand.
AACTCATTCTAAACTCCAGATTTAGATTCTGTTTTTTTAAAACTTACCAAGGGCAGATATGACGAGGTATTTCCCTGTGCGGCTCATGTTAACATCCCAAAAACAGGGGGGAATGGGGAGAGGGTGTGCCATCTTTTTCACACAGGCATTATTGAAACCTTTCCCTGCAATGCTGGAATTGCAAACACAAGGGGTCTGTGCTAGGGACAGGGAGCCAGAGAGTGAAACTGATGAGAAACAAATGGGAAACTGACCCAGCTAGTTTCAGGACTTCTCAGTAGGAGGGACTTTTGCAGAGCTGTAGCTATACCAATGCAAATCTCCAGTGCAGATGCGCCACATTAGCTTGAAGCAACTTTCCTTGTTTTGATTTTTCTTCTGACATATTCTGTGGCTTCCACATTATGATTTTAGTTAATTTGGTGTAAAACGAGTTTCTCTATTGACTTAAATGGAGTCACTCCAGATTGATACTGATGTATCAGAGCAGAATCTGACCTTATATGCACACGCAAGAAAAGAAGATAAATCTTAAATGCTATTAGACATAAACAAGACAATATGTTCTGCTTCCCTGAGCACTTTTCCAGGCCCACCTTCCTGATATCCGCCATGTTTGTTTTCCCCTTTGCGGCACTTCTGGGAATGGCTTGTCTTTCATTTCTCATCTGCCAATTTGCGATGAGCGGTGCTGCCAATAACACATTTTAATAAGAATTGAGGACCTACCATTCCAGAGCAAACCAAAGGTCCATGGAGCCCAGGCTCCTGTCTCCACTGCCAAATGCTTCGGAGGACAGAGTATAACCCAGTGCACCGCACTGTGCAGTGCTATTCCTTAGGGACAATTCCTTCCTGACCCCTAGCTGGTAATCGGTTTATGCCCTGCAGCATGAAGTTTAGTAGTTCTTGTCATTTTTACTCTTCCCCAGTTTAACTGCAGATGCTGTTTTGACTCATACAAACATCTAAATCTTTTACAGTAACAATCATTGTCTCTGGGTGCTGTCTGGAGATGGATTTCAAAGAACATTTATCAGCTAATTTTTAAATGGCTGATAATTGATTTTTTTTCTCTATTGTTTCTAAGATCTTCTTAAAAAAATCAAATGAAATGTCCCTTGCTAATTGGTTTATTTTTGCCATTTGTCCAGCACGGACTCTTTCGGTCTCACCTGTGTTCCAAACAGAGCTAACTACTTTTATTGCTACCCTCGCTATCTATACTGCAGCATCACCAGACCCCTGGCTGTGCTGCTGAGGCAGCAGGGGGAACTCACAACACTGTTTGTTGTAGGTCCTACCAAAAAGGCATTTATTGTTATTCTGTTCCCCAAGCTCTCGTTGAATCCCAGGCAACAACAACCAGCCAGTATGTAAAATCTGGAAGGTTTTTCTCATCAGATGAGATCAGGACAAGTTTATGGAGAATTTAATTGAGGGGCTAAACTACCTGAGAGGCTGCCCATAGGGGATCCAACATGGCCTATATACCAGAGCTACAAGAGGTTAGATTATGTATGTATGGTTGGGATCTCCAGGCACCACAACAACACAAATAATAAGAATACAGAAAATGTTTACATATCCTTGCTTACAATTTCTGCCACCAGGTATATCTATCTATCCCCATATGCGTACCCCTCTATCCGTCCCCACATGCGCACACCTTGATCTGTCCCCATATGCGCACCCCTCTGTCTCTCTGTCTAGGTGAGGGACCCAATTCTCCTTTTGGGACACAGAAAGTTTTAGCTAGGAGGAGCAATGACCTGATTGAATCACAGACCCCTGCTCTTTGAGGAGACAATCAAACCCTCAGATTCTCATGCCCCCAAATCATGTGGGTGTTGAAATCCAAACCCAGATCTCATTTTTCCAAATGTCCCTATCTTTGCACTGAGCTGAAATGAAACCTGGGAGCCAAGTACCCACAGATAATTTAGTGCCCAATACCAGATGCTTCAGGGGACCTCACACCTTCCTCTGAAGGGGACAGCTCTTGGGTCTCTAACGCTGGGGTGGGATCTGGGTTCCTTTTCACGCTTTCCCAACATATGGATGTAGAGGAGCTGATCCTGAATACCCTGACACCAGTTTTACACCTGCCTAAGCCCGCTAGCCTCCTGATTCATGCAGCTGTGAGAAGGGAATCAGCCCCAGTCTCTAGCCTGGCTTCCTGGGAGCAATATCCCACCCCACTCCAGCTCCACAGTTGTATTGTTCTGGCATCACTCTGCTCCTGTATCTGCAGGGAGGCACCTGTCAACATCTGGACTCTAGGTGCAGACTGGACCCAGTTGCAGCTTCCTTTGCTGCTTCCCTGGGGTCTGGCCCCAGCAGAACACTTCTGCCCTGTGTTACACAAGAGCTGTTGTTCACACAAACACGTGCTGGGCAACATCCTTGGCTGGTGTTCATCAGGCAGCTGTGCTGACTGAAGGAGAGCTGCCCCGACACCCCCCAGCCGAGGAACTGATAAACCTGGCCTTCACCTCACGGCCTGGCCACGGCGGTTCCCTCCACCCTGAGGTCTCACCACAAACATCCTGGTCATTGCCCCACCACAGCACAGAGACACAGCCCCGATCAGTGGGCCCCGGCTCCCTTACCTTGCTCCTCATCTGCCCCGACGTAGACACTTTCCTGATGAGCTTGTGAGAGCTGCCCTCCTGCTCACCCTCACTGTCAGAGGACTCCTCGCCAGCTCCTTCAGCGGAGGCCGGGGCCAGCTTGTCCGAGTCCAGGGAAGACACCGACTCCCTAGCCTTCCTGAAAAACAAGTCCCCAGGGACCAGTTTCTCTGCCATCTCCAGAGCGTCTCACTGAGGCGTGCGACTGAGGTGCAGATCCCAGATGGGCTCAGGGCTCTTCCACTTCCTACAACCCTTCAAAAAAGGACAAGGCGACATGCTCTGTGAGAGACCCAGCACGTGCGCCCCAGTTCGCAGAGATCCCCTGCCACCGTGGGATCCCCCTCCCATGTCCCCGTGGGACATTCAGATCATGGGGTGGGGAGGGCTAGCGGTGGGATTGGAAGCACATGGAGGTTTGTAACTGGATGCTCTGGGGAGGTTGTAGTTTGAAATGCAGGCACTTCCTCGCCTCTGAAATTCACCCTTGATGTCAAAATACAAAACAGCTGCTTTGCTGTCAAACTTTTTTTTTTTTCCTCCAAACTCTTCCTCTTTTTTCACCCTCCGATCACAACAATTGTGCAAAGCCCAGCTTCCTTCTCGGGCTGCTTTTTATTTCATGCTGCTGCCTGCAGGGCTTGCTGGGTGCAGTTCCAGCCAGGGCATCTCACCACTTGGCAGTAACAAGAACACTCTGTCCTATCCTCGGGGGACCCGCAGCAAATCCCCCACCCCGTCAGTCCCAAATGCACCCCTCCACTCCCCTGCCCCGGTTACTGTGTTTGCTGGGGGAGAGGGAGGGGGCGGGAGGAGAGGAGATTCCCACTGGAAAGCCTCTTCCCCAGCAGCCAAGGAGGCAGGTGATGAAGCCCAAGAAGAGGAGGCTGGTCCCTGCCCGCTGGGGTGGGAATATACCAATGCAAAGCGCCGCGCCGCGGCCAGGACAGGTGGCGCGCCGAGCGCCCCCCAGGGCGGAGAGGTCCCTCCCGTGCCAGGCAGTCCCATCCCGGCTGGGGCAGGCACTTACCTGCAGCCCCCAGCGTCCCTGCGGCCGCCGCTCGCCGGCTCCCGCAGTGAGCGCGTGTGGCCAGCTCAGCCTCCGCCGGCAGGAGAGCGGGTCACGGCGGGCTCTGCCCAGCCGGCGCTAGCGAGCCCCGCGGGGGGCGGGCTGGGCTGCGGGGCTCCCCCGCCGCATCGCTCCGCGGCCGGGCTCCCGGGGCCGGCGCCGCGCTCAGCTCACTGGCAGCCCCGCGATCTGCGGCACATGTTGCTTCTCTGCCTCCGCCCCCGGCGCTGCGCGCCTGTCAGCTCGGGCGCCCCGGCACTGCAGTCCCGGCCCCCCCCTGCCCCGCTCCCTGCCCTGCCCGCTGCAGCCGCGGGGCCGCTCCCCTCTGGGCCTGATCCGCCCGGCCCTGGCACCAGCTGCGCAATGGGGCTCGTCCTTCCCCGGCCTGATGCAGGCTGAGCTCGGGTGCGCTTCACCCTCCCCTCCTCCCACAGCCCTGCGGAGCTGTGAGCTTGTGCGAACCGGCCCGGTCTCTGCCCTCAGCGCCGCAAGCCCGAGCCTGCTCTCTGCGGCTCGCAAGGCTACTCATGATCACACAGCCCGGCTGGCTGGGAGGCTGCTGGGGCCCAGGGGAACTGCAGGCCCCAGCCCTGGGGGCCCTCAGAGAGAGGTGCGGGGGTGGGGGGGATATTTGGGGCACAGTCCGCTCTACTGCTTGTGACATGAGGAGGGTTCTCAGCCTCCTGGACTGAACCCTTCCCTGGCCGGGTGCATTAGTCTTGACCAGGCCTCCCGATTCCATTGCTGGCTGTGTCACCCATTCACTGTGCTGGATCCCTGATTTAGATGGGGATTGGTCCTGCTTTGAGAAGGGGGTTGGACTAGGTGACCTCCTGAGGTCCCTTCCAACCCTGATATTCTATGATTCTATCTTCCCTGACCCTAAAGTCAATCCGGAGCCTGGGACCTTGGGTGTGTCACTTACCCACCCCATCCTGGTTCCCCTCCTTATGGGGCCCTTGCTCAGCAAGGGGCACTTGGAAATCTGGGTCCTGTGCCAACAGCAGGGCCTTGATGAGAAGGAACCAAATTCCCCCAGCAGGCCCAAAGGGGGAAGGGGGATGTTAGTTACCAAATGAAATACATCTCTCAAAGCAAGCCCTGACATTTCCTAATGTTCCAAAGGTGTAGATTTGTTTCCTACAAAGGATGCTGGTAGTACCACCTATTGCTAAGGTTGCCTGACACCTCCCATTGTAAGCCCCTTTTTTCAATTACTGATACTTTTGCCAAACTTTAAGCCTTCCGGCTGAAACTGTCCATGCCGCGCAAGTCTGAGGCTGAATATTTTTGGAGAGTTTCAACAAAAATGACTGAGATGTTTCTGCGCGGGAGATTAGGGACAAACACTTTTTTTTTTTTGGAGACTGTCAAGGCTGATTCCCCACTCTGGCACTTCGCATGCAGAAGGTGGGGGCCCGCAAAGATTCTAAAAATTAATACTGGCCACTCCAGGCTTGTATTAAACATCTTCTCTCTGACCTTGGATGGGTAGGTGCTGCTGTGACGTTGCACTCCATATGATTTTATGAAAATATGCTAATGAGTATGAATATAATGTAACTGGAATATGCTTCATGCAAAAAGTCTCTTGTAAGGTATCATTACAAAGCTTATAATCTACTGAGTGTGGTCATCCTATTTGTATAAATGTATCACTCTTGTATCTGAAACTAGAAATATGAACTATAACTCTGAGGGCCTATTGTAATTATGCAAAATGTGGGCCATTAATGGTGCTTTGGAATCTTAATGGCTCCCATTAACCAGGACAATTACCTGTAGATGGCTCTGTTTTATTTGTAAGTCTTCTTGTACACCTGTGAGCTGGCAAGTGAATAATGAAGTCTTACAGTGACATGTGATCATGTCACCTGAACTGGAATCCATCTTTAACCTGGTGCTTTTCCATTGAGAAGGAGGGGTGGGAACCCAGAGGGACAAAGGATTCCCGCCTTATGCAAAAGATATATAAGTGGGTGGAACAGAACAAAGGGAGCGGCCATCATGAGAAATCCCCTAGCTACCACCTGAGCTGAAACAAGGGCTGTGCCGGGGAAAGGATTGTGCCCAGACTAGGAAGGCATCCGGTCTGTGAAAGAAACTTATTGAAACATCTCTGAGGGTGAGATTTTATCTGTATTCAGTTTTATTACTGTACTAGACTTAGACTTGTGTGTTTTATTTTATTTTGCTTGGTAATTCACTTTGTTCTGTCTGCTATTACTTGGAACCACTTAAATCCTACTTTCTGTATTTAATAAAATCACGTTTTACTTATTAATTAACCCAGAGTATGTATTAATACCTGGGGGGGGGGGGGCAAACAGCTGTGCATACCTCTCTATCAGTGTTATAGAGGGCGAACAATTTATGAGTTTACCCTGTATAAGCTTTATACAGGGTAAAATGGATTTATTTGGGGTTTGGATCCCATTGGGAGTTGGGCATCTGAGTGTTAAGGACAGGAACACTTCTTAAGTTACTTTCAGTTAAGTCTGCAGCTTTGGGACACGTGGTTCAGACCATGGGTCTGTCTTGAAGCAGACATGCGTGTCTGGCTCAGGAAGACAGGGTGCTGGAGCCCCAAGCTGGCAGGGAAAGCAGGGGCAGAAGTAGTCTTGGCACATCAGTTGGCAGCCCCAAGGGGGTTTCTGTGATCCAACCCATCATAGCTGCCACCACTCAAATGCAAAAAAACCCCTGGGACCCAGGAAGGCGCACTTGGGAATTCCTCCCTGTGGGGTACCCTCAAGCTCTTTCACCACCACCCCCTTCAAGGGAAGAGCTGAGAAAGAAAACAAAGGAAATCAGCTGTTGCCCCAGCTAATTAAACAACATGTGCACAAACCTCTTAGGACACAAAAACCCAATCCTGTTCTTTAAAAAGGTAAATTTTATTAAAAACAAAAAGAAAGAAAATACATCGGGAACTTAGGCTATTGCTAGATTTAAAAAGATCAAATATAATAATTAAGCATAAAGAATAGTTTTCTTGAGGTCCAGCTTAATGGTTACAAGCAAAACAAAAGCATTTGTGGGTTAGCACAGAGAAGTCCACAAGCCATAAAGAAATAAAAGAGATAAACCTAATCGTGTCTTCCTAGACATTTCCTGATCTACTTACGTATCTGGGGTTTTAAATAAGTAGTTTCTAGGTATGATTTGCTAGTTTTTCATACCTGGCTTAAAGCTTCTTACAGCATAGTCCCAGCCCTGTCTCTGCTCTGTCACCTCTCTCCGGAGAACAGCAGACAGACAGACAAAGGGAAAGTTTTTTCCCAATTTAAAAAAGTTCTAGCCCTCCCATTGGCTTTTATGGTCGGGTGCCCACTCCCTTCCTTTTACCTACAGGCTTTTTTAACCCTTTACAGGTCAAGCAAGTAGAGAACAGCTACTAACAGGGATTTTGTAGCTAACTGGCTGGGTAGGTGTCCATAAAAAGGAGATACTCCCCCTCCCCAGTTCATTTATCACAGAGGCATTCCAGTGCCCACAGGCTTTGGAGCAGGGACAGGAAATTGGTAGGAGGGTTGCCCTGGTATTAGGGATCTGCCATTTGCAGTTCCTGTAAAAATCTCTCCAAGTTTGGCCAGTTATGAGCCTTTGGACAAACTGCAGTTTGCACAACCTGTTAGAGCTGAACAGCTAAATTATCTGAAGATGGCATCTGCACTGAGTACGCTCCAACCCCTCATGGCTCCTCCATATGACTGGACTGCACATGCACCATCCCCTGCAGGGACTGAGCATGGGGCTGCAACCTCCAGGGGCTGAGCTGGACTCTCCCTGCAATTGCTGCTCCTGCTGGCTGTAGTGCCAGATCTATGAGCAGGGAGGCTGTGCGCTCAGTGTTCCCCCTGCTGGCACCCAGGCAGCATGGAGGAGGGCAGAGGGCTCAGGCACTGGGGAGGAGAGTGGGGGCCAGGGGGACATAGGTGCTGGAACTAGTGGTACTATTGCACCCTCTGCTTAAAGTTGTTTCCATCATATACAGGGTTTACAGTTTGGTTCAGCACTTGTGAATGGGGCGGGGGATTACAGGAGCCTGAGAGTTGGGAGAAGCATAGGGAGAGGGGGAAACAGTAGCCAGAAAGTGGGGAGTGGTGGGAGACAGGAGCTGGGGGGCACCAGAGAAACTGGATAGGAGTAGAGGTAGGGCAGGCATCTGGGGTAGAGAAGTATGGATCGGAGGGAGGACAGGAGCAGATGGGGGCAAGAGAGAGGGACACAGACAGGCTTGGTGCAGGGACTGGGGCAGAAGTCTCTCATCATGAGAGCACACTCCCTCCAGAACCTGGAATTGAACCCAGGAGACCTGAGTCTCTCCAGTCCTCCGCTGTCAGCAGATGTCTGTAAAACCCACGGGCAGAGTGTGTCTAGTCCCCCTCTGATGCATGGTCCACATACTCAGCCTGCTATTACTGTTGGTTACTCTACTAGCTCAAGTAGCAAAGGTCTGTGCCAAGGAGCTAAAAGGCCGAACCCTGCGGCTGACCCAAGCTGGGGGTCAATATGCTTTCACATGCTGCAAATTACATCATTAAAGTTGCAAAGTCAAGCCCTGGAAAGTTGGGAGATGCTAAAATTAAGGCTTCCCAGGCATCCTTAATTTGGAGCCTTTATGGATAGACATTCTGCTCCAGTCATTAATTACACAATCACAGTATTTTTTCCCACAGGACTCTGTCTCATTCAGCATGGCTGGGTAGGAAAGGAGGCTGTTGTGTGTAGGATCCCGGCTTCATTTGGTGTAGAAGTTGGAAGCTGTGCAGTGACTAAGGGAGGGTATTGCAGGCAGAGACAGGAGGGTCACATGGTTAAAGCATTGCCCTGTGAACTGGAGTCTAGCCCTGCCTCTGGCACAGAGTTCCCAGTTGGTGCTGGGCAAGTCACTTAACCCAGACTTTGTACAGGTGATCACTGTGTGTTCCTCATTTCCTTGATGCCCAACATGAGACACCAGTCATGCAGCGCACCCCTGATGGCTGCTGAGTCAATGGGAGCTGTGTTTTGAGCATATCACACGCTAAAGTCTCTGGGGGAAAAACCCAGGCTGTAGGTGTCTCAAGTTATGCACCCAAAATTCATACATACACACACACCCACACCTGCTCTGTGGCTCAGTTCCCCCTGTGCAAACTGGGGCTAACCCCACCTCAGCTCACAGGGGGCGATGTGAAGATAAGTTCATTCATGTTTGTGAAGCATTCAGGCACTGTGATGAGAGCACCACAGAAACACCCAGGAGGCAATTAAGAGTTGTTTAGGCAGTAAAGGGTTTGAATAATGGGCGGTAAATAAAGGCTGGGGCCACACACTGAATGAGGAGGATAAAAAGGAAGAGCGATCCCTGCTGAATGAGGCAGGGGGCCTGTGGAAAGAGCACTATGTCATCATGGAATTAAAACCGGTATTATGATGCATATGTAAAAGGGGGCTGAATTTTGCAACTGTAACATAGGGGGCCTTTTGACACATGCACACGCACACATACAGCTTGATGCCCTATGCCACCAGAGACTGTACTGCATTTGTGAATGAATCTGCTCCCTCTGTCTATTCACAGTTATGCCTGGTCACTTCAGTGTCCAAAATGAGCTATTCCTACCTGTCCCATATGCTCCTGTCAGCCCCACAGAGCCAGCACTGCTCTGTGAGAGGCAGCTGGATTACAGATTCATAGATATTAAGGTCAGAAGGGACCATTATGATCATCTAGGCCGACCTCCTGCACAATGCAGGCCACAGAATCTCACCCCCCCCCCCCCACTCCTGCGAAAAACCTCTCACCTATGTCTGAGCTACTGAAGTCCTCAAATCGTGGTTTAAAGATTTCAAGGAGCAGAGAATCCTCCAGCAAGCGACCCATGCTACAGAGGAAGGCGAAAAACCTCCAGGGCCTTTTCCAATCTGCCTTGGAGGAAAATGCCTTCCCGACCCCAAATATGGCGATCAGCTGAACCCTGAGCATATGGGCAAGATTCACCAGCCAGATTATCCCCAGGTTTGTGCATCAACAGGTCTGTTATCCAGGGCCTCAATCTAGTTGTTCCTCTGGGCAGACCACTGAACCCAAAGGCCTAAATTCTTGATTGCCTGGCTCCCATACAGATCCTTAGTCATTCAGATTCCACCCTCATTTACCAGTGTGGAACCCCCTGCTGCACAGAGGGAGCTAAGAATTTAATTCCGCTCACAGAGTTATTGCTACTGATGGTGATGCACCAGGCAGACATAATCCAGCTCTGCTTGCTCTAGCTCCAACACCAGCAGCTCCATCTAAGCTACCAGGTGAAACTGAGCCTTGCGAACTTCAGCAAATTGTACTCCAGAAAGGCTTCTGAAGAGACAGTTTGTTAAAAGCAGATCCGGGGGTGCAATAAGGCAGTTGATCCCAGCCATGTGGAGCTGCCAACCCCGGTGTTTACCAGGAGCTCGGTCCTGCTGTATCCATCAACTGCTCGCCAGGCTGTGGGCTGCTGAGTCAGAAAGGAAATTGAAGAAAATTTGTTTTTGATGTAAGACCCCGGATCAGTAACAGAATAAGGCCCTGGGTCTTGAAAGCTGTTGTGTGGGTGGATTCTGCCCAAAAGGAGCGGCTTGTGGGATCACATCCTAAATGCGTGCAAGAGAAACTGTTAATTAAATAGACTCTGATACTACTATGATGGTTATAGAAGAAGGATCTAGATAGATACTGTCTCCAAATGTAGATTGAAATTAGTGAAACCTTTAAGAGCCACAACATCAGTGTTTCTCATGTTCTTGGGGGTTTTGTTTTAAAGTTGGAAATACAGAAATAACAGAGAAACTGCCAGCCCCTCTCCTCCCCTCTTCCAGGTTGTTAGCAGCCAACTCTGCAGCACTGAGAAGTTAGGAGTGAAACTGACCCTAAACAAAAGTGAATCTGATGCCATTGGGTTTCATTGTCCAGGCAGAGAAAAATGCAAATAGGAAACAGGTAGAAGAAGTAGGAAAAATGCAACAGGATTGTTAAAAGTTGCTCACTTTTACATATCCCACCTCTGGTGAGTCAGTGAGGGGCAGCTGTGCTGACAGCATGTGATTTTTAAATTGAAAAGAACCCTTTCAAAGTTACAAATCTACTTATAGCATCACAAACCTGAGGCCACCCAGAAACTCAGTCCCTGACTGGGGCTGCTGGGCGCTTCACAATACCAAACCCCACAGCCTCCCACCTTGAGTGCTGAGGATCCTGCTGCTTTGGTAAAGGTAGAATCACCTTTAGATGTTAGCAGTGCACATCTGGTACATAACTGAGCAGTTCTGATCCCAGCCAGTAGGCGGCAGCAGTGCGCACACACAAGCTAGCCAGTTCATTACGACCAGTGTTTCTCAACGACTGGTCTGTGGACCAGTGTCAATCCCTGAGATCTCTCTGATTCAGTCTAGGAAGGCAACAAGCTGGTCCCTGGTATCAAAAAGGTTGAGAAACACTGCACTAGACCATGGAATAGTCTCCCAGGGCTGTGGTGGGAGCCACATCCCATGGGACATTTACAACTGGATTGGATAAAACCCAGAGGAATAGGCTATGGAAAACAACCTACTCTGGCAGGCAGGGGAGGGACTAGAGAGATCCTGTCGGTCTCTAATTGCCATGGTTTGCTAGATGGTTTGGTTCAAGAGAGAAGCACCTTTCTTGGGAGCGCAGATGCATGAGATTTATTGCAGGGAGGGAAGCTGGGCTGGTTCTTAGGAGCTCTTTGTCCAAGTGGAACAGACAGCTGCTATAAGGGCTAGCCCCAGAGCAAGCCCTATGAGCAGCAAAACAACTCACTAGTTGGCACCCAACAGTTGACGACCAAAGGGAAGGCCCAGCATCACCTCTTGCTGGTCGCCTCTGCCCTCTTTGGTCCTGCAACAGTATGTCTCTGCCTGGGTCTTCCGTGGCCTTGCCTTCCAGCAAGGGGACTTCAGATTTCTGTTCCCTTCCAGTGTCCAAGTCCAGCTGTCACACCAGCTGGCTTCTCCCAGCTGGCGTCTTCAGCATCTCTGCACCCAGTGCCCGCGAGCAAGCCAGCAGAAAGGCCCTGCCAAGCCAAACAGAACTCAGCAGAATCACATTCTTTGCAGAAAGAAAAGGAGGACTTGTGGCACCTTAGAGACTAACAAATTTATTTGAGCATAAGTTTTCATGAGCATCCGATGAAGTGAGCTGTAGCTTATGCTCAAATAAATTTGTTAGTCTCTGAGGTGCCACAAGTCCTCCTTTTCTTTTTGTGGATACAGACTAGCGCGGCTGCTACTCTGAAACCATTCTTTGCAGAGTACCAGGTCCCAGGGCATCTCCCCAGACCCCTCAACAGATCCCAAAGCTATGAACCAAATTAACCCCCACTCTTCAGTACCCTGCTGATCTTGCAGTCCTCCCCAGGCCTGCCTTCCTGGAACCTGACCGCATGTGCCAGGGCCCACAACCAGAGTTAGCACCACTGCCCAGGCTCGCCTCAACCCCGCTCAAGAGCTCTCCGTAGCCAGCTCCTGCCTGCTGGCTTCCACCCTACGCCTCACAGAGGTGTGGCAGGGACAGGCTAATTCACCAGGGCTAGGCCACCCTGTTCTACTGGCTTGGGGTTTGCCTGAGCTCCAATTTCAAAGCGCCCCTGACTGGGTGGTTCCAGTCACAATGGACATTGAGTGAGAGGGCTTCGGGCACCAAGAGACTAGCAGCTCTGAGCATGTTTAGCGTGAGTTTAGTACCCACAGAAGATCCAGGGCAGAGCCCCAGGAATGGTCTGAGGCCAAAACAGATGCTGCTCTGAGCAATCTCTGCCTGAGTAGACTTTCTCCTAGGAGGAGATGTTCCCAGACATCACGGGGCTCTGTACTCACCACTGGGGCACCTCCTCCTGGCTGTGGATTAGCTCTGCCTGTCTGACGCCCCTTCCTGCCAGTGCTCACTCCTTCTCTTTCTCGGGACTCAGAGAACCATAGGGTTAGAAGGGACCACAAGGATCAGCTAGTCCAACCCCCTGCGAAGATGCAGGATTTGTTGAGTCTAAACCAAGGGTAGTCAATTGTTTTTTTCTCAAGGTCCAAATTTCTTGGTCAAGGTCTAGTCAAGGTCCAGACTCCAGAGAAAATAATTAAAAACACCCAACAGTAATGATAATAACAAATAAATAAAAAGATTTCATGGTCAGTTCAAAGCTGAATTTTGGTGGTCCAGATTTGGTCCACGGTCTGTCTATTAAACTATCCAAGACAGATGGCTATCCAGAATCCTTTTGAAAATCTCCAGTGAAGGAGTTTCCACAACCTCCCTAGGCGTCTATTCCACTGTCCTACTGTTCTTACAGGTAGGAAGTTTCTTCTGAGATTTAATCTAAGAGCTTGTATACATTACCCACTGGATCGATGGGCAGCAATCGATCCAGCGGCGGCCGATTTATCGCATCTAGTCCAGACACAATAAATTGACTGCCAACTGCTCTCCCATCCACTCCAGTACTCCACCAGGGCAAGAGGCACAGGCGGAGTCGACGGGAGAGCGTCAGCTGTTGACTTACCGCAGCGAATAGCTCTAAGTACGTCGACTTCAGCTACATTATTCACATAGGTGAAGTTGCGCAACTCAGATTGATCCCCCCACACAGTGTAAACCAGGCCTAAATCTGCTCTGCTGGAGTTTGCCTCTTGTCCTCCCCTCTGTGGCAAGAGAGAACAACTCTTCTCCATCTTTTTTTATGTCAGCCTTTCAAATATTTGAAGACCACTATCATGTCTCCCCTTAATGTCCTCTTTTCCAAACTAAACATACCCAGTTCCTACAGCCTTTGCTCATATGGCTCAAATTTTTCCATCCCTTTGATCATCTTAATTGCTTGCCTCCGGATCCTTTCCAGTTTCGCTACATCCTTTCTATACATTGGTGACCAAACTTGGACACAGTCCTCCAGCTACTCAACTGCTTCCTCTTCATTGCTTGGCCCTTCAGCCAGGTCACTGTAGTTTTCCCCTTCCAGGGAGGTTTGTGCACCAAAGTCTCACTGCCATCCCAGGCAGCCTTCCAGTTCACTGCCCCTCAGTAAAGCTACTCCAGTGGCTGGCAGGGAAACCCAGACCCAGCCTCTACCCTGGGTTCCAGCCCAGGGACCCTACAACAAGCAGTCCAGGTCTGCACAGTCCTAATCTTTACTGCTGTCGTCCTGGGCTACTTCCTACATTGTCTTCTCCCACCCTGCAAGTGTCTGCAGCCCTCTTCTTCTCTCAGCTACCTGGCTTTATACAGGCCCCTCCTGTTCCTCTCCAGCTGAGCTTCATCACTAATTAATCCTTGCTCCCTGGCTCCTCCTACAGGTGCAGCCTCTGTGGTTGATGGGTGGCTGCAAGACTGTCTGATTCTGGGCTGCTGCACCCAATATCAAGCACAGCCCCAGGACCTACCGTAATTGATACTGCTTCCCCTTTGGGCTGTCTGTGGGCTGCCCCAGAATCTGCACCAACCACGCAGGCTCCAGCACACCCCTCCAATCCCCGTCTCTGTTCTCAGCACTGGAGACAGCAGACAAGTTCCCAAGGAGGCGATTGCAAGCCAGCCTATGGCTGTCTTACCCAGTGCCTGCCCCATGGGAGTTCTCCCCCGGCCAGCGAAGGGGCTCAGAAGCGTTCAAGGACCATAGCAGAGGGGAGGAATCCCTGCCCTCGACTTTGAGGGCCAGACCTTCAGCAGAGCTCAGCATCCGATGCTGCTGTGAAAGCAGGCCTGTCTCTGTCATGTTTGCTTGGGCACACTCAATCTAGCTGCTGCGGTGCTCAGCATGGCTTTGCGGTCAGTATAGCCAAGGACAAGTTGTGTCAGCTGATTGCAGCTGAGCCCTGGCCCCAGCGCTCCCATGCCCAGCTGCACACAGAAGATCGAGAGGGGATACTCACAGCCCTGGGATACAGCGCAGCGTGGATTCCCATTTGGAAGGTTATTTTTGCAGCCATACAAGCTCGACTGTTTTCAAGGACAGCCCCTGCTGCCTAAGTCTGGGGTGTGCGAGGTGGGGAAGGGTCCTGCACCAATTCCACGGCACCTTTAATGGGGCTTTTCTAGCTCTAATGTGTACGACTGAAACCCAGCTGCTGCTGGAAGTGGCTCTCAGAGTAAGTCTGAGCCATGGCTCCGCCGGGTGTCTGGGGACATGGAGCTGCTGTCTCTCCTTAAGGCACAGAGCCAAGGCGCTGGCTAGTTGTGGTCCATGATGATCACATGTCACTTTCCCCAAGAGCATGTGAGTTCGCCCTTTGGAGGCTAGTGCTCCGGGGGCAAGGGTGCTGGTCTGGTAGTCAGGAGTCTTTGGATCAATTACTTCCCCTCTCTCTGCCTCTGTCTCCCCTCCCACCATTCACCAGGCCCGGCTGTTTAGAGTGGAAGCTCTCTGAGGCCAGGATGGTCTCTCACTGCCTGTGGACAGAGCCTAGCACAATGGGGCCCTCACGGCATGGTGCTCATGAAGATCTCTTGGCCCTTTCCACACAAGCATGTCTGTTAGCTCTAGCAGTCAGGCTGAATACTCCCTTGGGGATGCTATTCTGCCTCCCTCAACTCCCCTGGGAGTTTGCCAGATGTTATTCTTTGCTGCCACTTCCCAGAGCTGGGTGCAGAGCTGCTGTGTGTCGAGCGCTCTGGAATGGAAATCCTCCCCGAGCTTCTACCTTCGCCACTGAGCCGCTGGAGTAAGAGCGGGCAGCAGAGGATTCTGCCTGTGCCTCCAAGTTTGTATTCAGAAAAGAGGCATTCACTCAACCCTGGAGTCCCTTGCTGGGGCAGGTTTCAGCCACGGCCGGCTTCCCACATACTGCTAGTCCATGGTGGAGAATCTCCTGGCCCCGCAGGCTGGGGCCGGGCTCATGTGTAGCCAGGATGCGACTTGACATCATCAGTGCTGCAGAGCTGGCTGCCTCTGATCCCTTCCTGCCACTGGGGCTGGGGGGATCTTCAAGCTTATGCTGCAAATCATTTTCCTCTGAGCTATATTAAGCTTCATCAAGAGACTGGCATGACGGGGGGGGGGGGTGGCGGGGAGGAGGGGGGGAGAGGGCAGCTCCAGTATCACTGACTTTCCTCCCAGGAGAGGAGTCGGCTTGTGCTATTGGCTGGATGGAGGGAGGGGATGAGAGAGAACACAAGAAAAGAATGGGAGGGTGGTGACTGGGAGCAAGGGAAGAGGGAGAGATGCATGAAGAAAAGGAAAGAAAAGAAAGGTCAAAGGAGAGAGAGCCTAGAAAAGGAAAGAGGAGAAGAAAATGAAAGGAGAGAGAGAGGCGAACCGGATCAAAGGTGTGACTCACTGGGGAGATTATCCACTCTGCATGTCATGCCACAGTCCTCCACATCGTGTGCTGACAGCCAGAGTCGTTGCTCTGGTCGACACCTGGCTTGTCACTCACAGGCCACTCCAGGCGCAGTTTGCAAACACCCCTCTCATGTCCCCATGCCTGTGTGTGAAGGACACACGCACGCCAGCCAGCGAGACAGGCATGAAGTGGTTAAAGGCTGAACACTGCTCTCGGGCAGGCAGTGACGCATGTGGACAGGTTTGCAGCTTGTCAGGAGACCGTGGCTGAGGGGGTCTGTTTCAGGGGATTTCTGGGCCCAGATCAATGATTCTCCAGGGCAGCAGGGAAGGAGGAAAGGGCTCTGATGGCACCTCTGAGCATGGGGCTGAGGAGGGGCTGGGGATAGTTAATTCTCCTCTGTTCCAATCCCAGAGAGAGAACAGCCCTTGTTCAAGTGATCCTACTAGCTAGCCTCTCCATGTGTCCTTTCTATTGCTCTGATTTATACATCTATTGTGCACACCCATTGAGCTAGAGTTACCCTGCCCCTCGCTCTGCTCTGTGTAATCTAGCCAGCATCTGCTCTCTCTCGCTCAGCCTTACAATCACACCTGTCCCCACAGCTCTGGGAGACCAAGATCACAACAATGGTGCTCCCAGCCTCGCTCCTCCTCCCATCAGTGGGTGTCATTCCTGGGGCTGGCTACCAAGTGGGCATGGTGGGTCTCTCTGCTGATCAGTTGTTGAGGGGGAGTAGCTCCCGCACCGATGGCTCAGGGCCTGCACTGACAGCGTTGGTGCTCAGAGACGGGACATGGTGCTGGGTAGGAACAGGCTGTGACACAGGACAGGGGTTGCAGCTTCTCTGTAGCCATGGTAGCCAGCCCCAGGGTGAGCGCTCAGCAGTAGAAGCCTGGCAGAAAGCTGGGCTCCCATGGCCAGGTCTGTGTCCATCATCCTGCCACTAGGAATCAGGACAGAACCGTCTGAGCTCCCTCCAGTGCTGCGCCCTGGGCAGGGTTAGCAGAGTGACAAGCCAGGCCTCCTGCCAGGTCAAGGTGCTTCCCCTCCTGCAGGTCACACACAGCCTGAGCCAGGGGCACCCTGGGGGCCTCCGAGCTGTGAGTCAAGTGTCAGGCAGGGCAGTCTGTGGGGACAGGGTTGACGTAGGACTCCAGAGATCAGGTACAAGTCAGCTCTGCCAGAGGCTCCCAATGCAAGCAGCGTTGTCAATGGGAATTAGGTGCCGAAACACCTCAGGGGATCTGGGGCCCCCTCCCGCCCATAGGAAGTGGGGACAGTTGTTCTGCCAGGGGCTCCATACTCTGGTGCTGTGCCTGGATGGGTGACAATGGTCTCCAGCGCTCCAGAGATCATGGCTCTTTCCAGGCAGCATGGAGCTTTCCTTCCTCCCCCTCCCACGACTGGCTCTGACTGTAGGACCCTGTCAGGAGGGAGGGTCCCAAATGGCTGCACCGCAATGAAACAGCCCCGCAGCCCAAGTCCCGTGAGCCTGAGTCAGTGGCCCGGGCCAGCCGTGGGTGTCTATGCAGACATACCACCAAGCCCTGGGTGCTGTTGCAGGCGGCAGGGCAGTGCCAATTGGGGCCAAGGTGTCCAAAGGAGTTAAATGCCCAAATCCCACTGGAGTTGCTAGCTCCCACAGCCCTGGTAGGTGGAGGCCTGGGCGGGCTGTGTGGAGGTTGGTGCCTGGCGAAAGGGAGGGGAAGCAGGTGTTAGAGGGGGAGCTGGGAACGACAGGCTGGGCCAGGCAGAGGCAGGAGGAAAAGAGACCAGAGATGTGGGGGGAGCGAGCAGAGTCCTGAGGCTTGAACTTGTGGGGCTGAGAGGCTGGTGCCTGGCTCTAGGGTAGGGGTGGGGGAGAGCAGTGTGATCGCACCAGTGGGGCAGGCAGAGGCTTTACGGAAGCCTCAGTTCACATGGTCTGGAGAGGGGTTCTCGCTCCTTCCATATCGCGACCCGCCTCCTCCGTACTGAGCCCCCCACCACCACCGTGCAGCCAGGATCCACCTCCCGGTTAGCAACACAGCAAGGGCTGGGGAGTCGTGACCCCAACGCCTGCTGGGTCATGACCTCCAGGCTGAGACCGCCAGAGGAGAGGCTAGAAAGCTGGGCTGTAGGAGGCAGTGGCAGCTGTCAGCCAGGGCGCAGCCCAGGGAGTTTGCACTGTGGGCGGGAGCAGAGAGTGGTCCAGGGGTGCAGCAGCCTCGTGGGCAGGCACAACCCCAGGCCACAGGGATGGTGGCGTTGCAGTCAGGGAGGAGGCGGGAGGGAGAAGCAGGGCTGGCCTGGGCAGAGGAGCAGAGGCCTGTGTCCCTATTTGCCAGGGTGGATAAAATCAATGATTTAAAAAAAAAAATCAAAAACATCGGATTTTTTTAATTTAAATCAGATTTTTTTGATAAAGTGTTTTTTGAGGGAAAAAAACTATCTAAAGATAGTTTTAATTAAGATACATTATAGCTCAAAGATATCTCATCATGGAATAGGGATTATAAATTATAATTCTATAGTAAGAGACAGTATGTTCATGTAATGTTTAAGAAAAGTTTGTAAATGAGTTCCAATAGTTCATGGATTAGGGACCCCATTTTATGGGGTTCCAGGGGCTTCTGTATAGTTTTTTAGGTTAATCTTTCTATCTACCCAATGGGACTCAGTGCTCAGTCTAGAAGATACCATCAGAGATGCTTAGTTTTGCCATTCTCAAACTGTGAATTCTGTGTCTCCAGAGATAACATGCTTGTTAACAGCAAAAATGTTTTTAAATAAATAAATAATATATAGAGGTGAGAAATAACAGACCTCAACCCTATTGTCTCTTTGCAAATTTGTGTACACAGAGTCAATCCCTTACCTCTCTCTAAAAGTGCAAAGTTTCAAAAAGTTCAATGAATAGAAGATTGTTAATTATGAAATTACTAAATTAATAGGCAGCAAGTTTAAAACAAATAAAATAAGTATTTCTTCACATGATGCACAGTCAACCTGTGGAACTCATTGCCAGAGGATGTTGTGAAGGCCAAGACCATAATAGGCTTCAAAAAAGAACTAGATAAATTCATGGAGGATAGGTCTATCAATGGCTATTAGCCAGGATGGGCAGGGATGGTGTCCTTAGCCTCTGTTTGCCAGAAGTTGGGAATGAGTGACAGGGGATGGATCACTTGATGATTTCCTGTTCTGTTCATTCTTCTGGGGCACCTGGCACTGGCCATTGTTGGAAGACAGGATACTGGGCTAGATGGACCTTTGGTCTGACCCAGTAGGGCCATTCTTATGTTCTTATTCTTATGGTTGGGGGCAGAATAGATCTGGACAAGGAGAAGAAGTCTGGAGATAAATGTTAGAAGGGAGGGACAGGCAGTAGAAACAAAAGTGAAACTGTTTGAGCAGCATATTCCAGAAGACTTGAGGTCTTTCTGAGTGTAGCCTTCATTGATTTGAGATCTACCATACCATTCTCTCACTAGAAGGGAAAACCTATAATGGCAGCAGGCTATAAAAGAGACCCAGTTTGGGAATATTTTAAATAAGTTTCTCTACCTGTGCATAAGACAGGCATGCATGCAAAATGCAAACAGTGCAACAAAGAAATGCAAGGCCTTGTTGCCCAAATGAAACAACAACATGAGAAGTGTTCCTTCTCAGGAGGAAGCTGCGTTGAAGATGATGAAAAGAACATGTCTGAACATGCAGGATCTTCTTGACACTAAACTGGGAGGAGTGGTAGATACGCTGGAGGGTAGGGATAGGATACAGAGGGACCTAGACAAATTGGAGGATTAGGCCAAAAGAAATCTGATGAGGTTCAACAAGGACAAGTGCAGAGTCCTGCACTTAGGACAGAAGAATCCAATGCACCGCTACAGACTAGGGACCGAATGGCTCGGCAGCAGTTCTGCAGAAAAGGACCTAGGGGTTACAGTGGACGAGAAGCTGGATATGAGTCAACAGTGTGCCCTTGTTGCCAAGAAGGCCAATGGCATTTTGGGATGTATAAGTAGGGGCATTGCCAGCAGATCGAGGGACGTGATCGTTCCCCTCTATTCGACACTGGTGAGGCCTCATCTGGAGTACTGTGTCCAGTTTTGAGCCCCACACTACAAGAAGGATGTGGAAAAATTGGAAAGAGTCCAGCGGAGGGCAACAAAAATGATTAGGGGACTGGAACACATGATTTATGAGGAGAGGCTGAGGGAACTGGGGATGTTTAGTCTACGGAAGAGAAGAATGCGGGGGGATTTGATAGCTGCTTTCAACTACCTGAAAGGGGGTTCCAAAGAGGATGGCTCTAGACTGTTCTCAGTGGTAGCAGATGACAGAACGAGGAATAATGGTCTCAAGTTGCAGTGGGGGAGGTTTAGGTTGGATATTAGGAAAAACTTCTTCACTAGGAGGGTGGTGAAGCATTTGAATGCGTTACCTAGGGAGGTGGTGGAATCTTCTTCCTTAGAAGTTTTTAAGGTCAGGCTTGACAAAGCCCTGGCTGGGATGATTTAGTTGGGGATTGGTCCTGCTTTGAGCAGGGGGTTGGACTAGATGACCTCCTGAGGTCCCTTCCAACCCTGATATTCTATGATTCTATGATTCAGGTTGGTCAACTTTTTTATTTCATACTTTTCTTAAAGGACGGCCTGTCTTCCTTCTGGACTAGTCTTGAATTCTCATGTTTGAGCAAAAAATGTAGTTGTTACTCTACGGTACTATCATTTTAGATGCAGTTGTGATACAAAAATAAATAGCTGAAATAGGCAGATCTTCCTTTTACAATTTCACCTTTAAAGTAGTACTGAGTGTCAGTGAATGCAATGAGTAATACTAAATGAGCACTATGGTAATAATAATTATATAACTGCATTGACTTATTTTGTTTAGGAGAATCCATTCTCAATATACTGAAGACTGTCCACCTTCAAGATCGCCATCATTTTCTATAGTTTCAGAGTTATCTGCCAATGCTAGCGTGTCAGTCACATCATGTATGTCACAGTATATCACCTGGAGCAAAAAGAAAAAAAATCTCCATCATCCAGAAACAACCATAGATAAATTTGTGATAAGAACCAGCGGATTACAAAAAGAGGTAATTGATGAAAAAATTGCTCGGTTTGTATGCAACAAACTCTCCTTTCCATATGATTGAGAACTCACACTTCATTAACATGGTTCAGACATTGAGACCAGGATACAGTCCACCCAACAGAGCAGATGTTGCAGGCAAATTGCTGGATAAAGTGGAGGAAAGAGAAATTGAGCAGTGTGCAAAGGTCTAGAGGGTGAAATTGTTAACCTGAATCTTGATGGGTGGAGCAATGTCCACAATGATCCTGTTGTATGTGCTTGTGTGACAACAGAAGAAGGGAATGTCTTCCTTACAGAAACAATTGATGCACCAGGAAATGCACACACAGCAGAATACTTACAAGAAGTAGCAGTAAAAGCTATAACAAACTGTGAAAAACAATTCAAATGTCTAGTGCGCAGCTTGGTCACAGACAATGCTGCAAATGTATCCAAGATGAGAAGAAATTTAGAAGAGAGTGAAGAGAGTCCCAAGCTAACAACATATGGTTGCAGTGCTCATTTGATGCACCTCCTAGCCAAAGACTTCAGTGTTCCAGAAATAAAGGCTAATGTTGTTGAAATTGCAATGTACTTCAGTAACAACCACTTGCAGCAGCTGCTCTGAAAAAAGTGGGAGGAACCAAGCTAACTCTCCCACAAGACGTGCTATGGACCTCAGTAGTGGACTGGTTTGAGCACTGTATCAAGAACTGGCCTAATCTGATGACAGCTTGTGAACAAAATCGTGAAAAAATAGATGGCCCTGTCACAGCCACAGTTCTCAACATTGGGCTTAAGAGAAATGTTGAAAGCCCTGGCTGGGATGATTTGATTGGGGATTGGTCCTGCTTTGAGCAGGGGTTTGGACTAGATGACCTCCTGAGGTCCCTTCCAACCCTGATATTTCTATGATGCTATGACATGCTGAGCACCCTGAAGCCTATTTCTGTAGCCTTGAACAAAATGCAGGAAAATCGCTGTTTTATTGCTGATGCTGTTGAAATTTGGAAGGAACTGAGTGAGATCTTTAAAAAGAGAAATATGCAATGACAGAGTTAAATTACAAGCATTAAAAAACGAATGGGACAAGCACTGTCTCCAGCTCATTTTCTTGCAAATATTCTCAATACTCAGTACCAGGGTCAAACCTTAACAGCTGAAGAAGAAGAGGCTTGGGGGCAGCGCCAGGCTGCAAGGCCAGGACATGGGGGAGCTGGTGGTGGTGACAGGCAACATCCAAGAGAGGGGAGCTCAGCTGCTCCCCTAAAAGGGAGACAAGGAGGGGCTGAGCCCTCAGGTCAGTGTCAGGGGGAGGGAGCTGCCTGTGGAGATGCCGGAGAGGTGCCCTCACCAGGCGAGGCTCAGCTGTGCCCAGGGACCCCACCAGTCCTGCCCAGGTAAGGCCAGAATGTGGGGCGATGGTCCTGGGTCCCCTACAGGCTCTTGGGTTCATGCAAGAGCAGTGGCTGGGGCCTGCCAGCTGATGCAGGGGGCAGACAGCCCTGGCTGGAAGCCGGGGATCCCAGAGCACCGAGTGTGGGAAGCAGAGGCTCGCCCAAGGCTCCGGAGCAGTTATTGCTGAGCTGTGCTGTAGCCACTGCACCCTCAGCCTTGGGACAGCATGGCACAAAGGCCCTGGATGCTCTGCTCTGCTCCCCTACCCTTTGGTGCAGGCCAGTCAGCAGCGCTGGCAGAGACACTGAGGGCTGGGATCCACCAGCGCAGGGATTGGGCTGTATTCTTTTTAATGGCAGGGTTTGAGAGAAGGCTGATGGGGAACAGCTGCCCCCAAGCGTGCTGGCTCACTGCTTTGCTCAGCGATGCCCATGGGGCAGTGCCAGGCCAGCGGGGGGGAGCATCACCAGGGCATTACGTCAGTAGCATCAGCCCCTCTGTTCTCAGGGTGCTGCATGTTCCTTCAGGAGGAAGGCAGGCCAGTGCACCTCCCTGCGGCTCAGCTAGAGGGCAGAGGTACAGAGGGCAGCAGTGGTTCCCAAACTGGGGTTTGCGAACCCCTGGGGGTTCGCAGAATGTTACAGGGGGTTCACCAGAAAAATTTCTCTAATGGCAGCCAGAGGACCCCGGGCATTAGAGGCAGCAGGTGGGACCTGGTTGCAGGGCAGGCAGCCCAAGCCCCAGGGAGAGTGGGGCAGGGCAGTTGGGGCTGGCAGCCTGAGCCCTGGCAGTCAGAGGGACCTGCGGCCCGAGCTCAGTGGAGCTCAGTTGACCGGGGTGGTCAACGGGTCCAGCAGCAGGAGCCCCACGGAGTGCGGAGTGTGGAGGAAATTTAAACTTAAATCCCTGGAAATATTCATTTTTAGGAGGGGTTCACGAGATTTCACAATTTAGTGGAAAGAGGTTTGCGGGCTGTTAAAGTTTGGGAACCAATGGAGGGCAGTGACTCCCCAGCTAAAGAGACAGGAATCTGCCCCCTCTCAGAAACTGCTGTGGAGCCCCAACCTCACAGCCTCCACCAGGCACAGCTTGGGGGTGCCCTGTCCGGGGCTGAGGGGTTGGGAGCGTCCGTCTCTCTGCCAAGCACCTCATCCCCAAGCCAGGGGTTCAGGGGCAGATGAAGGCAGGAGAGAAGGGGGGCGCTCGGCCCCATGCTGCACAGAGTTCCCTGTTGTTCCAGAGACAGCCCTTCCCTGAAACATACAGCCAGTTTGAGGGGGTCTCAGCACAGCCCCCGGGGTGGTGACTGCCTGTAAATACAAGAGTGGGGCTGGACTTGGTCAGCTGAGGCCAGGCTGAGTTTGGCTGGGCTGATCAGGCAATGCCTGCTCGTTGCATGCAGTGCGCCCAGCCCATGCCCGGCTCCTCAGCACCTGCACAGCTCCCAGCTCCTCGCAAGCCGGGGCCCAGCTCAAGGCAAGCAGCTGACAGGCACTCGCTGCTGCTCCATGGCTAGCTGGAGAAACAACCCTGCTGAGAAAGGAGCCAGGCTGGCGAGCAGCATGGGCTGTAGCACATCTCGCCATGTCTCGCTTGACGTGCCCCAGCCCCCAGCCAGCCACACCAGCCCCTCCACTGCTTCCTAGTGGACAGTTCCTAGCCGATGGCTGGGGAAAAGGAGGCTGGCTCATTGGCTCTCAGCCCGGCTCCATCCCAAGTGCAGATGGGCCCGAGCAACCGTCCCTTGGACAGCCATGCAGGGCACGACAGGGACTTGTGTCTTTGTTACCAGCAGCAAAAGAGGAGCAGGCTCACTGTCGAACAAAGCCTCACTGATGAGCTGGGATCTGGCCCAGGCCCTGGCTGCAAGGCGGGGGTTCAGGCCAAAGAGACAATGCTGGATTGGAGGAGCTACAGAGCACAGTGCGGGGGGCGGGGAGAGAGGGGAGGCACAGAGGAATGGGGAGCCCCAGCCGGAGCACAGGTCCAGTCCAGAGTTGCAGGGGAGGGGGCTCCAGGCCCGTCCTAAACAATAACCCAGAGATCAAGCAGTTTTTACTCTGGCATCAGTGTGTGGGGGACATGAGCTGAGCAGCTCATTAAATTCCTGGAGACGTGAGCTGAGCAGCTCTTTGGAGCTGCAGTGAAATTCAGAGTGATGGTGTCCAGAAAAGAACAGACATGAAGCCCTGCTGGCCACTGGGGTCCTCACCCACAGATCTCAGAGCACTTATGTGGGGGAGGATCGATAGCTCCCTCCCACAGGTGGGGAAATGAGGTATGGACATACCCCAGGTCACCTCATCAGTCAGAGCTAGGACTGGACCCCAGGAGTCCTGCAGGCTAATGCCACTCTAGCACTAGCCACAGGCAAAGCATCATGCAGCTCAGCAGCAGCACCAGATGCAGCCAGCACAGGGCGGGGGCAGGGCAGAGGCGGCCAGCATGGGACCGTCGGGGATCAGCCAGTCACTGCTCCATCAGCCAGCACCTGTCACTTGCGCAGGCTGGATTTCTGGCCCCCAAAGGCCTGGGAAGCAGGCTCTGCCCAGCTGCACAGTGCCAGGTGTTTCTGCAGCTGGAATGACCGGACAGAGTGCGTTTCACTGCCCTCAAGTGGTGAGAGGTGGGATTGCAGCAATCTCACTTGCAAGGCTTTCACTGAGCTCCTGAGGGCGGGCAGCAGTTTGTGGGCAGGCCTGGGGCTCCTCTGTGCCCGGCGTGGCACCAAGCAGGCTGTCAGCACTCAACAAAGCCATGCAATTATCAGTGACGCTAACAAGGGGCAACCAGTGCTCCTTGAATCCACCCTCCTCCCAGGGAGAACACTGAGTTAGAAAGTCCATCACTGAAGAAAGAGACTTTCCTAAGAATCGGAGTGGCCGTGTGGTCTGCTCAGGGGCCGGGCATCAGGATCTCCAGTGGATTTGTCCTGCCAGTCTCCTTGAGCCAGTAGCTCCGAGTGTATCAGGTTAACAGCACTAACCTGCCTTCCCTGGGATTTGTGCAGCAGCTTAGCTAGGGTTGGTGAAGCCCTCTGACCCCAGCTCTGCTGCAGGGTGACCCTGGGACGGTCGGTGCTGCCTGTTTCCCTTTATCAGTTGCACCTATTTAGACCGTAGCTCTTGGGGACAAGGCCTGGCTTGTGTGTGCAGCATTCAGAACAATGGGTACTGAGCATGGCTGGGCCCCTACATGCTACTGGAATACAAAGAATAAAGAATTGTCATCAGAGTCCAAGACCAGAAGGGCCTGTAGTGAGCACAGGCCAGAGAATAGCCCTGGGTTGGTTCCAGTTTGAATTAGAGCAGATCTTTTAGAAACTCTTCCAATCTTGATTGCACCACCACAACCTCTAGTAAATTGCTCCAATGGCTAATTACTTTCACTGTTAAAAATGTACACCTTATTTCCTGTCTGAAATTGTCTAACTGCAACTTTCAGCCATTGCATCATGTTAGACCTTCCTCTGCTAGACTGAAGAGGCCTCTATTACCAAATTTCTGTTCCCCATTGTGACCTGGGGTGCCCAGGGCAGCCCTCACTGGAAATGCCAAGGTCAGGACAGACTGCAAAAGGGAGTGCAGGTACTCCCAAGACTGGTGGATAACACTGAGGTTAAACTCCCCAATCAGTCACAAACTGTGCTTCCGATCCCCCCACTGGTTATCAATAAGCAAAAAGAAATCACACAGCGCCCTTATTGCATTCCAGTTCTCTGGCTCCCAATCAGCACCTAGGTCCAGTACAGTGAGAAGTTATTTTAAAACTCTGCTCAAGTATACAAAATGTTCTTCCGACACCAAAGGATCAGCCACATTACCAGGTCAGTATAGGTTTGGATCTTACCCAAAATACCACGCTGCCAGCCCATCCTGTAGTATCTAAAACTAAAGGTTTATTATAAAAAAAGAAGAAGAGAGTTGTTAAATGATAAAGCTGTCACATACATACAAAGATTCAAAGTCCATGAGCTTCCTAGCAGTATTGATGATTTTGCTGGCTTGAAAGTTCATCTGGAACACATCAACAGCTTGGATGGATCATTCAGTCCTTTCTTCAGAGCTTCATTTGTAGAACGGTTACTCCAGAGGCAAGAAGCAGGAATGAAGACAAAATGGAAAAGATGCATCTGCCTTTTATAGTCTTTTGCCATGCGGCCTGCACTTCCTTTGTTCCAAACACAAGCTGCCCAGCACATGGCCTGGAAGCCTGAGAGTTCTGTCCACAGGCATGTCTCTGCATGCCTTGCTGAGTCATAAGATGTATTCCTTGCCTTCTCTCAATGGGTCAATTGTAGAGCTGATGTCCCTTGATGGGCCATCAAGCAGGCTAGGCACTGCTAATACCAATCTGTCTGGGAGTGTCACGCAGATGCACATCACAAGTTTGGAACTACTGACATACCATACATATAATTTACAATACAAAGGTGATACAAACACATTAATGAGGTTATCATACCTGGCAAATTATAACATTTTTGCAGGTACCTTACACGGCATATCTGACACAACACATTGCCATTTTAAAATATTGGTATTCATAATATCCTAAAGTGTCCCCCAGATTCCATACAGCATCACACCCATATAGGTACTGTTAGGGGGCTTATTCCTTCACCCACTCACTTCCCTGGTCCTTCTCGCATGAACAGAGAGCAACAATACCCGAAGTCCAAAGGTGCAAACAATTCGATGTTTATTGGGGTGAACTTCCAGCAAGCATGATTCCAGTTTCCTTCCTTAGTATCCTCCTTCCCAGCTCTGACACCACAGAGCCTTACACCTGTGTCCCTGTTCCTATTCCTGCCCTTAGCCAAACATGATTCCAATTTCCTTACTCCCATTCCCTGTTCCCATTTCCCCCTTTAGCAAAACATGATTCCAATTTCTCCACCCCCATTCCCTGTTCCCATCTCGCCCACGCCCACCCCCTCCCACCAAGGCCCCCTCCTCTACTTCCTGATTGACTGCAGACTATATAGTAAAACTTGAGTTCTGCTTAGCTATACCTTAACCAATCATTTTCCTGAAATTTAACTAACCAATCCTAACATATTGTAACATGATTAGGTAACCAATTATATCCCACCACCTTAATTAGTTTACACCCAGCAAAATTAATTATACAGCAGACAGGAACAATCACAGAACCAGACAGAGATTATACAGACAAACAATAGCAAAGTGGGAATTATAATGACAAAACAATACAGAAGTGAGGATTTCACATCCCAGTATTGATAAGTGAGTTCTTGCCAGACAGGATGCTGTTTCCTTTTACATTTTCTAGGCACTTCCCTTTCTCTGGAGGTGATAGGAATTATCAGGACAGGATTGTATTCAGGACAGGATTGTATTCCTAACAGCCCAATAGCACCTTCTTTCAATGTGGCTAGTTTGGAATGTGAGGATGTGACTGTTCGCTTCCTGGCTTATGGCTGCCTCTGCTGCTTAGCCAAAGGCCTTAGCCTAAGCACAGGGCCTCAAACTGTCACAGTAAGAGACGGCCCTTACACCAGCAGACAGTGATTTTGATTCTTTCTTTTATACCTCTAACTAGCCAAGTAATAAGAATACCCCTAAATTCTTAAAGTATAGGCCTTTACAGGCAGGCCTGAATATCTATATCCTAACAGGTACTTATAGACTGTAATCAAGCCTTCTCTTCTCTGTGCAGACTGAGCTCCTTGAGTCTATCACTGTGTAAGCAGTGTCAGGATGAGCTCCACCCTGACATCTGGTGGTGAGGTGTGGCAAGTTGTGGGAAAAAACTTCAGGGGCCGATCTCATTTGCATAGGCACACCCACCCCACCTAGACTGAGGCCATAGCTGCCCAAATGGTCACTTTGGCTGCTGTGGGATCCCCAGTGTCTCTGTTATTGGGGCAGGAAGAATACATTGTTATTACCCTGATTATGGGAACTGTGCTTGGAACTGTACTTGGCCTTTTGTTATGATGGAGGGACTCACCATCAACTAAGTAGCACTCGCTAGGCAAGGGTCATGGGTTCCAAAACTGTGTGAATTGAGAGAGGCTGGGGACAAGTATTAATACTTGGTGGCATGGGCTCCTTGGTGAGGGTCTTACATGCTAATTGCACTTCTTCCTCCTCTCTCCACTGTGGAATGTCAGAGCTAGTTTTGATTTCATTAAAAGTCTAGTTACAGGCTGCTGAGCTCACTTTGGGCTAATAGTGCACCAGCACTGAGGCTCCCGTACTACAAGCTGAATTCACCAAAGAGCTGAACTGACTAAGAGCTGAAATCACTGAGCATTGTGTTAAGTAGTGGGGGAGCCTGAAGATATATCGTGGAGCAGTTTGCGGGATGGCTGGAGTGCCTTGTGGACAGGCTGGTGGAGCAGTTCGTAGGACAGCGGGAGCTGTTGGTGGGATGCGGAGCAGTTTGTGGGATGGCGGGAGCTGCTTGTGGGCCGTGGAGCGAAGGCCTATGGAGCTGTGGGGCAGTCAGCTTCAGATCATGTAAGGTGCCTCTTACCCCTGTCCCATCTCCACCCAGGGTGGGAGGTAAAGCTCTGCAGATAAACTTTTGAACTCTGGGGCTGCCCTGACCAGGGACAGAGACTTTGGGGTCATTGGACTTTTGGGACTTTGGGTGATTTGGGGTTGCTGGACTCAAGAACCAAAGGGAAAGGGGCATGCCCCAATTTGCTTGGGGTGGGTTTTTTTTGCTCATGGGTTGTGTTATGAATCCTGTTGGTGGTGTTTCCCCAACATAATGCCACATTGTTTCTCTCTGTTATTAAAAGGCTTTTTGCTACACTCAGACTATGTGCTTGCGAGAGGGGAAGTATTGCCTCTTGGAGGCGCCCAGCGGGGGTGGTATATATTTGTCCCAGGTCATTGGGTGGGGGCTCGAGCCGGTTTGCATTGTGTTATTGGAATGGATCCCCTAGATATTGAACCTGGCCCTTGTTGCTGCCAACTCTGACGGGCAGAAGGGTTACAACTGTAAGGCAGGTTTTCTAATCCTTTAATCATTCTCATGGCTCTTCTCTGATCCCTCTCCAACTGATCAACATCCTTCTTGAACTGTGGACGTTAGAACTGGACACACGATTCCAAAAGCGGTCGCATCAGTGCCAAATACATAGGTAAAATAACCTCTATTCTCCTCTATTTGAGATTCCCCTGTTTATACATCCCAGGCTGGCATTAGCCTTTTTAGCCGCTGCATCACAGTGGGAGCTCATGCTCAGCTGATTATCCACCATGATCCCAAGTCTTTGTCAGAGTCCCTGCTTCCCAGGATAGAGTCCCCCATCCTGTAAGCGTGGCCACATTCTTTGTTCTTCCTAGCTGTACATTTGGCCTTATTGAAATGCAGGTTGTTTGCCTGGGCCCAGATTACCAAGCGATCCAGATCGCTCTGTACCAGTGATCTGCCCTCTTCATTAGTTACCACTCCCCCAGTTTTTGTGTCATTTGCAAGCTTTACTATTAAGGGTTTTATGTTTTCTACCAGGCCACTGATACAAATATTAAATAGCATATGGCCAAGAACCGATTCCTGCAGGACCCACTAGAAACACGCCCATGCAGTGATGAGTCCCCATTTACAGTTACATCTTGCGACCTGTCAGCAAATCAGATTTTAATCCGTCTAATGTGGACCATGTTGATTGTAAAATTCCAGTTTCTTAAACAAAATATCATGCAGTACCACGTCAAATGCCTTATAGAAGCCGAAGTATATTACATCAGCCTATTACCTTTATAAATGAAACATGAAATCTCATAAAAAACCAGATATTGTTACTTTGTCAGGATAAGAGGGTTACTTACTATAACTGGAAGTTCTTCAAGATGTGTGGTCCCTATCTGGATTATCTGGATGCCAAACACGTGTGTGTATGCATGCCATGTGCCGGAGCCAGAATTTTTCAGAGTAGTATCGGTTGACCCACGCGTGCGTCAACCACGTGGCACGTCTGAGGCTTTAAGACACTGCATGGGTTAATGCTGCTCCAGTTCCCTCTTACCTGGCAACAGACAAGCCTGGAGCAGAGGGGAACATAAGAACATAAGAACAGCCACACTGGATCAGACCAAAGGTCCATCTAGCCCAGTATCCTGTTTTCCAACAGTGGCCAATGCCAGGTGCTCCAGAGGGAATGAAGAGAACAGGTAATCATCAAGTGATCCATTCCCTGTCACCCATTCCCAGCTTCTGGCAAACAGAGGCTAGAGACACCATCCCCGCCCATCCTGGCTAATAGCCATTGATGGACCTCTCCTTCATGAACTTCTCTAGTCCTTTTTTGAACCCTGTTATAGTTTTGGCCTTCACAGCATCTGCTGGCAATGAGTTCCATAGGCTGACTGTGCGTTATGTAAAGAAGTACATCCTTTTATTTGTTTTAAACCTGCTGCTTATTAATTTCATTTGGTGACCCCTAGTCCTTGTGTTATGAGACGGAGTAAATAACAGGGAAGGAGGGCAGGATTGGAATCCAGATGGGGACCACACATCTCAAAGAACCTCCAGTTGCAGTAAGTAACGTCCTCTTCTTCTTCAACCGCTGGTCCCTATGTGGATTCCAAATGTGGGAGAGTAGCGAACAGTGGTCAGGATGGAGGTGGGCATGAGGGCTCTCAAAAAGACCAAGTCTGTAGGACACCGTGACTGACTGCTGCATCCTTCGTTGTGTAGGGAGAAATGATGTAATGAATGGAGAAGGTGTGGATGAAGGCCCAAGTAGCCATTCGACATATGTCCTGCCACGGAACGTCCGTGAGGAAGGCTGACGTGGCAGCATGTGCCCGTGTGGAGTGGGCTGTGATTCCCAGCGGGAGTGAGTGCCCGATAGCTCCTAACAGGTCTCAATGCAGCGAGAGATCCACTTGGAGAGATGTTGCTAGGAGAGGGCAGAGCCACGGCAGTGCTCCACAATGGTTACAAAGCCAGGGGGACGTGCAGAAGGTGCGGGTGCAACGGAGATAAAAGGCTAGCACCCAACAGACATCAAGGGTGTGGAAGGTGTGTTCCATGGGCAAGGCGTGAGGCTTGGGGTAGAAGACCGGGAGGTGTATACTTTGGTTGAGATGGAAAGAGGAAGCCACCTTGGGCAGAAACTTGGGGTATAGATGTAAGGAGATTTTGTCCTTACAGAAGATGGTAAACGGGGTGTCCGCCATTATGGCCGCCAGTTCACTGACACAGTGTGCGGAGGTGATAGGTCGAAAGGGTGCTTGGTGAGGGCAGAGAGGACCAAAGTGAGATCCCAAGGTGGGGTGGGCCTTTGTACAGGGAGAAAAACATTGAGGAGGCCTTGGAGGACTTGGGAGGTGGTCGGGTGAGGAAAGACAGAGAAGCCGTCCATGGGAGGGAGGAAGGCACTGAGCGCAGCTAGGTGAACATGGACAGGGGCGTGCACTAGGCCCAATTGGTGGAGATGGAGGAGGTAATCCAGGAGAGTAGGAATGGAGACAGAGTCTGTTGAGATGTGGCGGTGGCATGCCCAGGCAGTGAAGCGGCGCCACTTAGCAGCAAAAGACGTGAGAGTGGCTTGGAGCCTGCTGTTAATGAGGATGCTGCGGACAGGCGCAGAGGAGGCCTGGTCTACATGTGATCCCCAACCAAATAGTAGGCTGTGAGGTGAAGAGGACATGGGTTGGGGTGTCGCAGTCGGCCGCAGTCTTGTGTCAGGAGATCCAGGATGGTGGGGAGGGGGATTAGGGGGTGAGCAGAGAGGAGGAGAAGATCGGTGTACTGGTATTGGTGAGGCCAGGAGGGAGCTATGGGATTACTGTTGCCTGATCCCTGCATAACTTGCGTAGGACCTGGGGGAGAAGTGGCGGGAAGGTGTAGAGAAGATCTGAAGTCCAGGGAATGAGAAGGGCGTTGCCCTGAGAGCCCGGGTCCAGGCTCCCTTAGGAGTAGAACAGTCGAAGCTTGCGGTTTATTGGTGTTGCACAGAGATCCCAGCGTGGCGTGCCACACCCACAGAAGAGGGACTGGGGCATGGGGTGGTGGAGCTCACATGCATGGTTTGTGGGGAAGGATTGGCTCAGTCTGTCTGCCCAAGAGGTGCACCGCATATACGGTGATCTCGTGTCAGAGGCACCAATTCCAAAGGCTTCCGTACAAAGAGCAGGGGACCTGGCACTGCCTTGCTTGTTGATGTCTATGACCGTTGTCATGTTGTCTGGCAGTATTTGAATGTGGGGGGAGTGGAGGAAAGCTTGACAGGCAAGGCGGCCTGCCTGGAGCTCTAGGATGTTGATGTGCATCCACACTTCTCATGGTGACAAAAGGCCTTGTGCCATGCGGTCCCAAGATGGGTGCCCCAGCCCACCAAGGAAGCATCTGTGGTAAGGGTGGGGGTGTACCACCAGGCGAAGGAAGCTAACACACAAGCGGGGAAGATGAGTGGTTTGTTTAGTCGGTCTGACTGCGGATCATAGACAGTGCAGAGCCAGTGTTGAAGGCAGGGCATATGGAGGTGGGCATATGGCATAACAGCAGTGCAGGCCGCCATGTGGCCCAGGAGGGAGAGGTACTGAGGGACGCGTGTGCTGGATGGCATTGGAGTGTCGCAAAGGCGGCGAAGCTGTCCTTGGGGAGAAAGGCCCGGGCTGCAAGAGAGTCCAGGTGTGCCCCTATACCAATAAGCATGTGGGTGGGGACAAGGATCAACTTTTCCTCATTGATGCAAATGCTCAAACTGTGGAGTAGGGAGCATAGAGTCCGTAAGGTGGCCAGGAGGCGGGAGCAAGAGGGTGCCATGAGAAGCCAGTCATCCAGGTAAGGAAAAGGGTATGGCCCCATTGGCACACGTGGGCCACCATAACCACGAAGACCTTCATGAAGATGTGGGGGGGGGGAGCGATCCCGAATGGAAGAACACGGAATTGATAATGGGCACTGCCCACTATGAAGTGAAGGAATTTGTGATGAGCGGGGTGGATGTCTATGTGAAAGTATGCATCTTTTATCTTGAGAGCTGTGAACCCAGATCCATGGGGACGAGACGGGATGAAGAAGGGGAGGTGGCCATCCGGAAACTGGTTCAGGAAGCGAAGCGGAGGTCCAGGATGGAACGAAGACCACCCCCTTTCTTTGGAATGAGGAAATAAGGGGAATAGAAGCCACAGCCATGGTAACGTCATGCATCAGGTTCTATGGCACCTTTGTGGAGGAGTGTGGTGGAGAAGATAGTCTTGGGAAGGGTTCGGAGGGTGGCCCCTGCGTGAGTGGCGAGGAGGGAAGGAAAAAAATTTAATAAGGTACCCTGAGGGATGATGTCCAGCACCCAATGGTTGGAGGTGATTCTGCGTCAGTTGTGGGCAAGACGACCCCCAAAGACGACTTGTGGCATGACTGGAAAGGCCAGGGAGAGTTTGCGGGTCTCAAGGGAAGAGTCAAAATGGTTGTTTGGGTGGTCAGTGAGAGGGGGTGGCAGAAGAGGAATGTCGGAGTCGCTGGGAGTGAGGGCGGTGATGAGGTGGGTCAAGTGGTCGCTGGGCACTTACTTGGTGAGTGGTCAGAGGGCAGAAGGATGGCCGTTGCTGTCAGCAGGTGGGGGCTGCAGTATAGATGCCCAGGGAACAGAGGGTAGCTCGGGAGTCCTTGGGGGAGCGAAGGGACTAGTCCGTTTTGTCACGGAATAATTTCTTATTATCGAAAGGGAGGTCCTCAAGGGTCGTCTGGACCTCTTTGGGGCAGCTGCTAGATGGGAGCCAAGAGCCGTGGCAGAGGCTAAGGAGCAAGATGCAATGTCTGGTGCTTCAACCACATCCTGGAGCGCAACCTTGGCTACTAATTTCCCCCCGTCTAGCAGGCGTTGGAGCTCCTGCTGTCGGTCTGGTGGAAGAGAGTCTTGGGAGTCTGCCAGCTTGGAATAGGACAGGAAGTCGTATTTGGCAAGAATAGCCTGGTAGCTGGCGATGTGGAACTGTAACCCTGCTGATGAAGAAACCTTGTGACCCATCAAGTCTAGTTTCTTGACAGCACGGTCGGGGGGGTAGATTTCAAATGTTGCTGAGGGGCACGTTCGGTGATGGCATTGACCACTGGGGAATTAGGTGATGGGTGGGTAAAAAGAAAGTTGGTGCCCTTTGAGGGAATGAAATATCGGCGTTCTGCCCTTTTTGGTGTAAGGGGAGCAGAATGCTGGGGTGTGCCACACCATCTGGGCCGGTTGTATTATGGCAGCATGGGTGGATAAGGCCGTACGAGAGGGTCCAGGAGGTTGAAGAACTGGTCCTGGGGGACCTGAACATCTTCCAGTGGGCCACTGAGAGCAGTAGCCATGTGATGGAGCGGGGACTTGTACTGTGCAAGGTCATCTGGTGGTGAGAGGGAAGGTGGCATAAGGGCATAATCTGGTGATGACGAAGTGCCTGTTGGGGTGGGTGGTTCTGATGGTGCAGCCGGGGCCAGCGGTGCTGATGGAGATGGAGTATCCAGGGGTTCTTCCTGGAGGGTGGCAGTTTGGGCAGCAGATGAGTGGTGCGAGTGATGGATACTGCATACTGCATGATCCCACGAGAGCCAGTAAGGCAGGAGTAGGGGTTGCCATGCATTGCCATGCATTGGCGGTGCCTATGGGTACCGGAAACGTGGGTCAGCTGCAGGACCATAGTCCAGAGGGTAAAACTGGTGTCGAGGGTCTGGCTTAGGTGGGCCAGGAAAAAGGGCCGTGTCCAGGTGGAAAGACCAGTTAGACTCTGAAGGGTCCAGGAAAGGAGGAGCTGTCAGCGCTGGTGGAACTGACGGTGCCAGGTGTGGAGCAGGAGGACAGCTGACGAGCAAGAGGGGCTCGTCTGTCACTGGAGCCAGTGGACAATGATGGAGGACAAGAGGTTTGTCTGCCGGAGAAGGGAGTCTGGAGCTGGGTGGAGGTACAGAGCACTGTGGGGTGCTCAC
Source organism: Chelonia mydas (assembly GCF_015237465.2). NCBI lineage: Eukaryota > Metazoa > Chordata > Testudines > Cheloniidae > Chelonia > Chelonia mydas. Next base: position 57,898,240 of record NC_057855.1, read on the forward strand.
AAAGGGCAACGTAAGCTCTGCCGACGATGTGAGAGGCAATAAACAGCCCGGCGTGTGCGGAACCGGATGCATCAAGCCCAAGGGTCCCGATGGAGTCGACAGTGTCGGGCGTGAAGTAGAAGGTCCAGGTGTCAGGGCGCTAGAAGGTGGGGTAGGTGGTGAGCGCCGGTGTTTGGAGCAGTGCCCCAGGCACGCTCTCTTCGGGGTCGGTGTTGAAGCTGAACCTTCTGCTGTGACACATGACTTCTCACCTGACTATCAAGGCTCGGGGAGGGAAGACTGTGTTTTGAGGCAGTCCCCACTGGGGAGCTGCCTTCGTGCCCGTGCTTCTTGTGTGCGGTGGGGCTTAGGTAGATATGACGGTGCCGCTGGTGCCACATTTGAGGGACCCAGTGAGGTGCTCACCACCGGTGACGGGTGCCGCTCCAGTGGTTCCAGCGGAGCCGGGTCTGGTTGTGCACGCGGGTGCATTGCCTCCTCTACGTAGGGATAGGATACAGAGGGCCCTAGACAAATTAGAGGATTGGGCCAAAAGAAATCTCATGAGGTTCAACAAGGACAAGTGCAGAGTCCTGCACTTAGGACGGAAGAATCCAATGTACCGCTACAGACTAGGGACCGAATGGCTCGGCAGCAGTTCTGCAGAAAAGGACCTAGGGGTTACAGTGGATGAGAAGCTGGATATGAGTCAACAGTGTGCCCTTGTTGCCAAGAAGGCCAATGGCATTTTGGGATGTATAAGTAGGGGCATTGCCAGCAGATCGAGGGATGTGATCGTTCCCCTCTATTCGACACTGGTGAGGCCTCATCTGGAGTACTGTGTCCAGTTTTGGGCCCCACACTACAAGAAGGATGTGGAAAAATTGGAAAGAGTCCAGCGGAGGACAACAAAAATGATTAGGGGACTGGAACACATGACTTATGAGGAGAGGCTGAGGGAACTGGGATTGTTTAGTCTGCGGAAAAGAAGAATGAGGGGGGATTTGATAGCTGCTTTCAACTACCTGAAAGAGGGTTCCAAAGAGGATGGATCTAGACTGTTCTCAGTGGTAGTTGATGACAGAACAAGGAATAATGGTCTCAAGTTGCAGTGGGGGAGGTTTAGGTTGGATATTAGGAAAAACTTTTTCACTAGGAGAGTGGTAAAACACTGGAATGCGTTACCTAGGGAGGTGCTGGAATCTCCTTCCTTAGCCCTGGTCTACACTAGGACTTTAGGTCAAATTTAGCAGCGTTAAATCGATGTAAACCTGCACCCGTCCACACGATGAAGCCCTTTATTTTGACTTAAAGGGCTCTTAAAATCGATTTCCTTACTCCACCCCTGACAAGTGGATTAGCGCTTAAATCGGCCTTGCCGGGTCGAATTTGGGGTACTGTGGACACAATTCAACGGTATTGGCCTCTGGGAGCTATCCCAGAGTGCTCCATTGTGACCGCTCTGGACAGCACTCTCAACTCAGATGCACTGGCCAGGTAGACAGGAAAAGAACCGCGAACTTTTGAATCTCATTTCCTGTTTGGCCAGCATGGCAAGCCGCAGGTGACCATGCAGAGCTCATCAGCAGAGGTGACCATGATGGAGTCCCAGAATCGCAAAAGAGCTCCAGCATGGACTGAACGGGAGGTACGGGATCTGATCGCTGTATGGGGAGAGGAATCCGTGCTATCAGAACTCTGTTCCAGTTTTCAAAATGCCAAAACCTTTGTCAAAATCTCCCAGGGTATGAAGGACAGAGGCCATAACAGGGACTCGAAGCAGTGCCGCGTGAAACTTAAGGAGCTGAGGCAAGTCTAGCAGAAAACCAGACAGGCAAACGGCCGCTCCGGGTCAGAGCCCCAAACATGCCGCTTCTGTGATGAGCTGCATGCCATTTTAGGGGGTTCAGCCACCACTACCCCAGCCGTGTTGTTTGACTCCTTCAATGGAGATGGAGGCAACACGGAAGCAGGTTTTGGGGATGAAGAAGATGATGATGATGATGAGGTTGTAGATAGCTCACAGCAAGCAAGTGGAGAAACCGGTTTTCCCAACAGCCAGGAACTGTTTCTCACCCTGGACCTGGAGCCACTACCCCCCGAACCCACCCAAGGCTGCCTCCTGGACCCGGCAGGCAGAGAAGGGACCTCCAGTGAGTGTACCTTTTAAAATACTATACATGGTTTAAAAGCAAGCATGTGAAAGGATTAATTTGCCCTGGCATTCGCGGCTCTCCTGGATGTACTCCCAAAGCCTTTGCAAAAGGTTTCTGGGGAGGGCAGCCTTATTGCGTCCTCCATGGTAGGACACTTTACCACTCCAGGCCAGTAACACGTACTCGGGAATCATTGTACAACAAAGCATTGCAGTGTATGTTTGCTGGCGTTCAAACAACATCCGTTCTTTATCTCTCTGTGTTATCCTCAGGAGAGTGAGATATCATTTATGGTCACCTGGTTGAAATAGGGTGCTTTTCTTCAGGGGACACTCAGAGGTGCCCATTCCTGCTGGGCTGTTTGCCTGTGGCTGAACAGAAATGTTCCCCGCTGTTAGCCACGGGGAGGGGGGAAGGTTGAGGGGGTAGCCACGAGGTGGGGGGAGGCAAAATGCGACTTTGTAACGAAAGCACATGTGCTATGTATGTAATGTTAACAGCAAGGTTTACCCTGAAAGAGTGTAGCCACTGTTTTATAAAATGTGTCTTTTTAAATACCGCTGTCCTTTTTTTTTCTCCACCAGCTGCATGTGTTTCAATGACTACAGGATCTTCTCCTTCCCAGAGGCTAGTGAAGATTAGAAAGAAAAAAAACCGCACTCATGATGAAATGTTCTCTGAGCTCATGCTGTCCTCCCACACTCACAGAGCACAGACAAATGCGTGGAGGCAAATAATGTCAGAGAGCAGGAAAGCACAAAATGACCAGGAGGAGAGGTGGCAGGCTGAAGAGAGTAAGTGGCGGGCTGAAGAGAGTAAGTGGCAGGCTGAAGACAGGGCTGAAGCTCAAATGTGGCGGCAGCGTGATGAGAGGAGGCAGGATTCAATGCTGAAGCTGCTGGAGGATCAAACCAGTATGCTCCAGTGTATGATTGAGCTGCAGCAAAGGCAGCTGGAGCACAGACTGCCAGTACAGCCCCTGTGTAACCAACTGCCCTCCTCCCCAAGTTCCATAGCCTCCACACCCAGATGCCCAAGAATGCGGTGGGGGGGCCTCCGGCCAACCAGCCACTCCACCACAGAGGATTGCCCAAAAAAAAGAAGGCTGTCATTCAATAAATTTTAAAGTTGTAAACTTTTAAAGTGCTGTGTGGCATTTTCCTTCCCTCCTCCACCACCCCTCCTGGGCTACCTTGGTAGTCATCCCCCTATTTGTGTGATGAATGAATAAAGAATGCATGAATGTGAAGCAACAATGACTTTATTGCCTCTGCAAGTGGTGATCGAAGGGAGGAGGGGAGGGTGGTTAGCTCACAGGGAAGTAGAGTGAACCAAGGGGCGGGGGGTTTCATCAAGGAGAAACAAACAGAACTTTCACACCGTAGCCTGGCCAGTCATGAAACTGGTTTTCAAAGCTTCTCTGATGCGTACTGCGCCATCCTGTGCTCTTCTAACCGCCCTGGTGTCTGGCTGCACGTAACCAGCAGCCAGGCGATTTGCCTCAACCTCCCACCCCGCCATAAACGTCTCCCCCTTACTCTCACAGATATTGTGGAGCGCACAGCAAGCAGTAATAACAGTGGGAATATTGGTTTTGCTGAGGTCTAAGCGAGTCAGTAAACTGCGCCAGCGTGCCTTTAAACATCCAAATGCACATTCTACCACCATTCTGCACTTGCTCAGCCTGTAGTTGAACAGCTCCTGACTACTGTCCAGGCTGCCTGTGTATGGCTTCATGAGCCATGGCATTAAGGGGTAGGCTGGGTCCCCAAGGATAACTATAGGCATTTCAACATCCCCAACAGTTATTTTCTGGTCTGGGAATAAAGTCCCTTCCTGCAGCTTTTGAAACAGACCAGAGTTCCTGAAGATGCGAGCGTCATGTACCTTTCCCGGTCATCCCACGTTGATGTTGGTGAAACGTCCCTTGTGATCCACCAGAGCTTGCAGCACCTTTGAAAAGTACCCCTTGCAGTTTATGTACTCGCCGGCTTGGTGCTCTGGTGCCAAGATAGGGATATGGGTTCTGTCTATGGCCCCACCACATAGGGAATCCCATTGCAGCAAAGCCATCCACTATGACCTGCACATTTCCCAGGATCACTACCCTTGATATCAGCAGATCTTTGATTGCGTTGGCTACTTGCATCACAGCAGCCCCCACAGTAGATTTGCCCACTCCAAATTGATTCCCAACTGACCAGTAGCTGTCTGGCGTTGCAAGCTTCCACAGGGCTATCGCCACTCGCTTCTCAACTGTGAGGGCTGCTCTCATCTTGGTATTCATATGCTTCAGGGCAGGGGAAAGCAAGTCACAAAGTTCCATGAAAGTGCCCTTACGCATGCGAAAGTTTCGCAGCCACTGGGAATCGTCCCAGACCTGCAACACTATGCGGTCCCACCAGTCTGTGCTTGTTTCCCGAGCCCAGAATCGGCGTTCCACCACATGAACCTGCCCCATTAGCACCATGATGCATGCATTGGCAGGGCCCAGGCTTTCAGAGAAATCTGTGTCCATGTCCTGATCACTCATGTGACCGCGCTGACGTCGCCTCCTCTCCCCGGTATCACTCTGCCAGGTTCTGGTGCTGCATATACTGCCGGATAATGCGTGTGGTGTTTAATGTGCTCCTAATTGCCAAAGTGAGCTGAGCGGCCTCCATGCTTGCCTTGGTATGGTGCCCGCACAGAAAAAAGGAGCGGAACGATTGTCTGCCGTTGCTCTGACGCAGGGAGGGGCGACTGACGACATGGCTTACAGGGTTGGCTTACAGGGAATTAAAATCAACAAAGGGGGTGGCTTTACAACAAGGAGTATTTCAGGCAGGACTTCACGGAGGGTTCCAATAAGAAATGGTGCACCTAAGTAATTGTTCTTATTGGAACAAGGAGGTTGATCTGGCCTCTGATTGATACATGGCTAGATTTACCTCGCTGCACCTTCTCTGTGAGTGACTGCAGAGTGACCTAGAGGAAGGAGTCCCCTAGACGGGGGAGGGGGGGAAAGCAAATGAGTACAAAACAAAACTGGTCTATTTCTTGTTTTGATCCACTCCATCTATCTTTTACATCTTTGGCTGGCAGCAGATGGTGCAGAAGGACTGCAAGCCATCACATCTCATGGCTGCTCGGCAGAAGATGGTACAATAGGACTGCTAGCCATCCTCATCTCTTGCCTGCCCGGCAGAAGATGATGCAATAGGACTGCTAGCAATCCATATCACCTGCCTGCTCACCATAAGATGGTTCAATAGGACTGACTGCAGGACTAAAGAGAATGACCTGGTCAAGTCACTTCTAATGTAGTCCCTGCACCCACGTGTGGCCAGGAGCACCTCGGACATGATGAGGCCAATAGGCTACCAGTCCTATTGTACCGTCTGCTGCCACAAGGCAATGGGTTGCTGCTGCTGTGTAGCAATGCAGTACCACGTCTGCCAGCACCCAGGAGACATATGGTGACGGTTACCTGAGCGGGTTCCATGCTTGCCGTGGTATGGCATCTGCACAGGTAACTCAAGAAAAAAGGTGCGAAACGATTGTCTGCTGCTGCTTTCACGGAGGGAGGGAGGGAACGGGGGCCTGACGATATGTACCCAGAACCACCCGCGACAATGTTTTAGCCCCATCAGGCATTGGGATCTCAACCCAGAATTCCAATGGGCAGCGGAGACTGCGGGAACTGTGGGATAGCTACTCACAGTGCAACACTCCGGAAATCGATGCTTGCCTCGGTACTGTGGAAGCACTCCGCCGAGTTAATGCACTTAATGCACTTAGAGCATTTTCTGTGGGGACACACACACTCGAATATATAAAACCGATTTCTAAAAAACCGACTTCTATAAATTCGACCTAATTTCGTAGTGTAGACATACCCTTAGATATTTTTAAGGTCAGGCTTGACAAAGCCCTGGCTGGGATGATTTAGTGGGGGATTGGTCCTGCTTTGAGCAGGGGGTTGGACTAGATGACCTCCTGAGGTCCCTTCCAACCCTGATATTCTATGATTCTATTAAAAAATTACAGAGGTGAAGTTCACAACCTGCTCGAGTCTGTGATGGGAATGAGCGGCAGATGGAGCAGCGGGAAACTCTATGGGATTTACCCAGGCAGTACAGGCAATGGGTGTACTCGTCACTCACTGCGAAGGAGCAAGGGCACAAGGCACAATTTTTGAAGCCAGCTTGACAGGGCATAGTCCCTGGGCCGGAAGGGAGGAGAAGTCCCCAAGAGGGGGAGTCCAAGGAGAGAACCTAAGTACAATGAATAATGGACAACTAATTAACTAGATAAGAAAACTATATACTATGAAAGGTTTGATTGCAGTACTCTTAGATCGCTAAGAACACCAAGGAACAGGGGTTCCGACTCCGGCCACGTGGTGGTAAGAGGAAACTGGAGCGGCATCAACCCACACAACGTCTTAAAGCCTCAGACATGCCACGTCACTGATGGACAATGCACACATGGGTCAACTATGAACAGTTCCATCTCCAGCACGCGACACGCATACACACCCGCGTTTGGAATCCACGTAGGGACCAGCACTCAAAGAAGAATGATTTTTCATGGTGATTGTCTTTAATTATACTATTCACAATGAATTATTAATTGATTCTCATATCAGCCATTCTATCATTTCACCTGGGATCAATGTCAGGTTGACAGGTCTATTCTTACTTATTCATCCTATTTACTCTTTTTTAAATAATTGCACAACATTAACTTTCTTGTAGTCCTTGGGAATGACCCTGGTGTTCAAAGACACCTTGAAAATAAACATTAATGGGTCTAAAAGCTCCTCAGCCAGCTCTTCGAAAGCTCTTGGAGGCAAGTTATCTAGAGCTGCTGATTTAAAAATGTCTAACTTAGTGGCTGCTAGTTAACATCCAGCTGAGTTACTCTCTATATGGAAAGTATTTAATCATCATTATATGATATGGTAATAACTCATCCTGCTTTTTTCCCCAAAAAAGAAATATTTATCGAACACTTTTGCCTTTTCTGCATTATAATTGACAATTCTACCATTTCCATCTAGCAATGGACCAGTACCATTGCTAGGACTTCCTTTGTTTCTAATATACTTTAAAAACTCCTTCTTATTGTCCTTAAGTCTGTTGGCCATAGAGTTTTCCTTGTGTCCTTTTGCTTCCCTTATCAATTTTCTACAACACTGAACTTCCAATTTATATTCATTTTCATCAACTTCCCCTTTTACTATTTGTTACATATCAGGGAGGTGGATGAAGTAGAGAGGGGTAGTTACAGCTGTTTCCATTTTCTTTCTAAACCAGCTTGATTGTTTTTAGCCTTTCTTCTTGATTCCGAGAGTGTGGCTTTTGGGTCACTTAATTAAAATATTCTTAAAAAGTCTCTCATCATAATTTGCATTTTTCTGTATAAATACGTCCTCCCAGCTGATCGTTGTTTTCAGCTTTGTAAAATTGGCCTTTTGAAGCACTGAAGACACCATCACACTTGCTCCCCTTCTTTTCTGTCTCAGCAGGGAAACTGAGGAGGACTGAATGGGTCACTGAATTAGCTCCCTTCCTATGAGTACAGGGGGGCTCCCTCCAGGGCAGGGATGAGGCATTGGTGGGAGCTGTGCTAGGATGCTTGCTCTGCCACTGCTAGTGTTCTCGTGGCACAATCTAGCTCCCATTGTGGAAGCTGGTTTCAATGGGGCAGGCTCAGGGCCTAACAGATCTGTGGCTAAACTGAGGCTGCCCTTCAGCAAGGGGACAGGGGATTAGGGGAGACCTGTGCTGGTTGTTAAAAGTCTCTTGATTGAGATTTATGGCAACATTCCCTAGTTAAACCTCCACAAATGTATTTTTAACCATCAAATCGCTCAGAGTCTTAATATATCGGTGTACCCAGTGTGCCTCAGGTGTACCCGGTGTGCCTCAGGCCTGGCAGCGTGAGTGGGATCAGTTACTATTCACAGAGGTGGCAAGGCTGTGAATGTTGCTGGCAAATTCATAACCTGTGAACCCTCCCCCGTGACAGCAGGGATCCAGTTGCCCCTGGCATGGAAAATCTGGGACTTTGCAAAGTTCCCAATAGCCCGCATCTGCCTGACTCCCCTGCGGGAAGGAACAAGGAGAGGAGGCTCCAGTGCAGGGCTGAGGGGTGGTCCAGAATCTAGCCACAGCACTGCCACTGCCTCCCAGGGGAATATTGGGTGAGCCACTGTCCTGTGCCTCAGTTTCCCCACCTGTCAAATAGAATAGCTGAGGACTACACCTGCTTTCCTGCCTCCCAAATCCAGTTCCTTGCTGTGTGACATCACCACTGGTTGCCATGGCAACAATGGTGATGTCACAGAGAAGGCAATGGCTTCAGGAGCCAGAGCAGGAGAACTGTTTGCTCCCAACCACCCTAGTGGCTTCTCCTCATGGCCAGCTCCACACAGGCGCTACATGTGGTGCAGCAGGAGAGCAGCACTGGGCCCACAGGAGCCAAGGCAGGTGCCCTTTAAGGGGCAGGGCCTTTCCCTACCCTCCCTGTGTCCCCTATTAGCCCCTTCTGCTCCCACACTCTGCTAAGTGAGAGGCCAGCAGCACCTCTCTTCCCAGAGTTCCTCCAGGCAGCTCGCCCAGCCATCAGGGTACAAGTGGGGGAGCAGCATGACTTGGGGGCAGCCCTGCCTTGCCGCTGGCATGGCTGATGGGCAGAAAGCTGGGAAGAGTGAGCCTTGGCACCCTGCACTGCTGGCATGGGCTGGGCTTTGCACTGGGAGTGGAAGGCAGATGCTGGCTCTCCATAAGGCCTGCCCTGTGCCCTGGAGAGCCATGGCTTTGTCCAGCCCCTGCTTCTAGGGGGTCTGCACCACTGCTGAGATGGCTGTGTAACGCTGCAACCCTGGGAGGGTCACCGGCAGCAGGGATCAAACCTGCGGTCACCAGATCTGACACCATCAGCCTCTGAGCTAAAGCCTGCTGTGCAGGCCAGGAATGCTCAGCAACCTGTGTGTGGCCCAGCCACCACTAGATGGGGGACAGAGCACCACACAGAGCCTGTGCAGGGTACAATCGTAGTGCCCCAAGCTCGCCCCCATGTGGTGGGAATGGGAAGCAGTATGTTGAATCCTATCCCACTGGCTGCAGCAGTGCCCAGCTAGGAGACCTGCCAGGGCATGGCCAAGAGAGACAGAGCCAGCTCCTCCCCCAGCCCCACTGCAGGGCAAAGACCCCATCCAGCACTGAGCCATGGCAGCCCCACAGCCACATCTGAGGCCCGATCAGGGCTGCCCCTGCCCGCAACAGCAATCACACCCAGCCCCACCGATAGGTGACGGCTCCTCCACATCAGCCCTGCTAGCCCACTTGGGCAGTGACTCCTCCATCTGGGTCAGTGGCTCTGAGCCCCACTGGGCACTGGGTCTGCCCCTCCCACCGGATCCATGGTTCCCAGCTAGCTGGGCCGTTTAGCCAGGGGTGCTGAGTGCCTCATTGGTACTGCAGCCAACATGGGCGGGGCCAGAGATGCTGCCCCCCTCAGGCAGCCTTGAATGCCAGGAGCAGGGGCTAGCCGTAGCCAGCTGCCAGTGCCAACTGCTTCTCCATGGCAACCCACGCTGGTCTTAGATGGCCATGGAGGCATTGGGCAGTGTCCCAGCCCAATGCGTTAGCTACTAGACCACACTCTATGTATCTCTCATTCCACCACGGGTCTGTACAGCACCTAGCACAATGATGCCCTGAGCTCAGTGGGGACCTCTAGGCACAACCATCATACTGAGCAACAGCATGCTAAGCTATTTGTAGCCCCACCCACAAACAAACTCCACCCCCATAGGGTGTACAGCCCTGCATGCTTGCAGCGCTGCAGTGAGGTTGCGGCTCGGGGACAGTGCTCGCTAGTGGAGTCCCCAGTGCTTCCAGCCCCAGCACTCCTCTTTAATGGACCATGTGAGGTGCATGGCAGGGCTGAGTCACAGAGGAGCCACGCGGCATGGAGCTGTGCTGGGAGCAGGGCATGGCCAGGCGCCCTACAGCACCTGTCAGGTTGTCAGGCAGCTCCTCGGGTCCCATCCCCACCCCCAGCACAGACAGGCAGATGCTGGATACCTCCTTGCTGGCTTGCGGGCCTCCCTCATTGAGACTGGTGCCTTCTCTCAGCTCGGCTCTACAGCACGCTCATGGCCCAGCGGGGCACTGCCGTGAATCCGGCCACTGACTTCAGCCTTTACACGGCCACTTATTCTGGAGTGGAGGCAGGGGCTCTTTGTTCAGCATGGCATGGGCCTCTGGCCCAGCTCTACGGCCTCACAGCTAGGGCACAGCTGAGTCTCACTGGTCTCACTTGGGCTCGCATCGAGTGAGACAGCCCATCTTGTGTTCTACATGACAATGGGCCAGCACTGTGGAACGGGCATCTACTCAGGAGGCATGGGGCTGGGATCTGCTCCTAGCTGTGATGCCCTCCTAGCTGGGGTCTATTCCTAGCTGTGCCACTGGCCTGCTGAGTGACTTTGGGCAAGTCAGCTTGTTGCTTTGTGCCTCAGTTTCCCTATCTGTGAAATGGAGGTTATGCTACGTAACCTCCTTTGTAAAGCACTTTGAGCTGGTGGGAGGAAAGAGAGGGACATGCTATGGGGCTGGTGTTAAGAAGGGCTGTATTTTCACTGCCTCCCCCACCTCTGTCTGTCTTCCAGGTGTTCCTATCTTTTGCCTTCCCCTGTCAGTTCACCGCCTTGCTGATGGTCTGTGTAGCTCCCTTGCATGGCCCCGGCCCTGTCTCACACCCTCCTCACAGCGCATTTACTAATATCACATTTGCTTTCAGTAAAAACTCACTCAAGCTCACAACGACCTGGAAATACCCTGCAAGGCCTTTCTCTTTCCCAAGGCTCAACACCGCCACCCAGTGGCTGGGAGAGCCCACGTGGTGCGAAGCATCTGGCTTGTGTGTGAAATTAACCCCATGCAGAGAGTCAGCACGAGCCCTCAGGGCATAAGTGGGACCCTGCCCAAGGGTGAAATTCATGCTCTGGATCTGCCTACACTACAGCCACACAGTGATCAAGCTGCTCTCACTGCCAGCCGGCATGCGGTAGGGCCTCCACCCGCAGAACGCCCCCGTGGGCACTGTCACGCTGACTCTGTGAGTCAGGCCGATGAGGGACCCATCACACACTGACTGTGGCTGGCTTACATACTTGGGCAGAGGAAGCCATCCCAAGTGTCCAGCCCCTACAGCAATTTGAATCCTAGCTGTGGGCCAATGCTGGAGACTGAAATGAGGGGCTCAAGTAACACCTGCTGCCCGTGGGATACACCAGCACTTCTGCAAACAGCCATGCTCGGGGGGAATTCTGGGAGAATGTGTCCATGCTCCGGTGCATTCTGGGGGGAAAGGAGCCCACCCCCAGAAATGCCCACAAGTGGCCCCTTTAGCCAGGCTCAAGAGCCCCTGGGGATTTGTGTGTTGCTGCCAGAGGCCCCATTCCAGTTTGTGCCTGCATCGCTGCTGGCACCTGCCCATCTGCACCAAGACGTGCCACACTGCGCTGAGTGGCAGCTGGCAGATTCTATGGGCACCTGGATGAGGCAGCCGCACATGAGCATTTCTAGGGCACCTGGTTTCAGAGTCCAATCTCTCTCCCTCTGAAAGTGCCATGAGTCTGTCCCTGGGAGCTGGGCCAGGAGCATACCATGGGACTGCCCTGGGGGGCAGGTTACAGTTACACTTGGCCTCCAGCTCACTGACTTCCCTGCTGAGCTACAGCCTGCAGGGAGCCCGGGGTGCCCTGGCTGGAAGGAGAAGTCATTGGGCAGGACTATGGGCCAGCGCCCCCGCTGCTATAAATCAACAGCTCTCCGTTGGATCACTGGGACAAGCTCCCCAGCTGTTGTCAATCAGCACTGCTCCATTGGCCTCAGTTTGCACCATCTAACCCTGTGTAGAGCAAGGCATGATCCCTGCTCCCTCTCCTGGGTGTAGTGTAGACATGGGAGTTCATGCATCTTTATTGCCTGGCCCTTTGGAGGCAGGAAAGTGGTGGTAGAGAGAGCAGAATGCTACCTGGAGAGCTGCTAGGCATCAGAGAGGGACAAGGATGCTAACTTGGCACATCGAATGCAACCCCAAGCACTGGGAAGTGCTACCCTGGGCACAGCCTAGCTATACCTGGCCAGGCCACTGGGTGGCAGAGTTGAGCTTTGGCTGTGGAGAATGGCCGCATCCTGCAGCTTGGGGGCTGAGCTGGGGCTTTGCGGGAGCAGGGCAGCATCTGAGGGACAGAGGCTGGCAGTTCAGGCAGTCAGGAAGCACAGTGCTGGGGGAGGCGCCCAGGGCAGAAGCAGCCACCAGCAGGGGGAGCTGCTGCAGCATCTGCTCACTGAAGGAGGCAGCCCCAGGGTGTGCAGGGTGTTGCTCGCATTGCAGGTGTCCCACAGGGAGGATGCAAACTATGCTCACATTGTAGACGTTTCTCCCCTGACCCATGTGGGCAGGTCTGTGGGGTAAGGTTTACACAGCCCTGGGGAAGGGCAGGTTGCTGGCTCATGGCACTGCACAAAGCACCAGCATTGGATGTGCCCGTTACCAACCCATTTTGAATGTCCCTGCACTGGGGTTGGTGGCTGAGAAGCAAGAGGAAAACCACTGTTTGTTGCCAAGAGTATCATCATGGGAGCCTAAGCCTCACCGGGATGGACATCTGGTGCCCCTGGCTGCCCTGGGGAGTGATGGCTGGCTTAGTACACCTGCATGGGACCTGATCACTGTTCTCTGCACCGGCTGCAAATGCCAAGCCAGACATGGCACAAGGGACGTTTCAAATGGAACATGCCCCTGTGTTAGAGGGAGCTGCAACAGCCAAAATGCAGCACATCTGGTGTCTTTAGCTCTGCCTCCTGTGCATGCAAAACTATAGTGTTGTTTATGATGTGTGACAGAGCTGGGAACTGCATGCAATAGCCTGGCCAAACCTCACTGAAAGACGTTTCTGTATCATTGTGGCCAGGGTCTGTCTGCCATGGGGGAGAGGGCCCACAGCCCTGCAGGAATTAGGAACAGTGAGAGGGGATTAGGCACATTCACTCAGGCTGTAACCACGGAGGTACCAGCACCTGGCCAGGATCACACCTGCTGGGTCACATGGGATTCCCCAGAGCCTGACAGCCAAAGAAAGGACTTCTGGGTAAATAGCCTGAGTTCAAACTGCCTTGGTGCCTTCATTCAGATCCAGCAAATGGACAGACCCCTCTGGCCAGTGGATCCCCAATCCTTAGGGAAGGGTTGCGAGGCATGACAGCCCCGGTGGAGCTGGGGGGATGAGCTCTGGTAAGGCTCTTAGCATGTGTGTGGGGTTCTCTGGGATGCTTTGTACCTTACCAATAACTGTCCTTGCTTAGCGAGAGCGGGGTAGTAGCTTACCTGGGGCAATGCACTGTTGACTGTCTCAGAGGAGAGACATAACACAGGCGGCTTAGGCAGCCTGCCTTTGCTGGGGAATTCACGGGGTTGGCAGGGAGCTGTGCAGCTTGGAAAATCCCCACTCAGGAGAGAGAGAGATGCGGGTTGCAGCCCGAGTACGGTTGCCATATGTACAGTTTTTGACCAGAAAGTCCAGTCAAAAGGGGACTTGTACACCAAAAGTCCAGTTACTGCCTGCAGGGACACCAGAATGGGGGGGCCAGGCAGCGCCCTCCACAGCGTGTGTGACCACAGTGGGGCACTTGCGGAGAGTGGGGGCAGCATGGCTGTGAGCCAGGTGGGTGCCAATCCACGCTGTGGGATTGTGTTTGGATCCTGTCCTATTTTCCATGCTTCTCTCTGTTCCCCAGCTCTGCCCCTCCCTGCCTCTGCAGAAACATCCCATCATCATGGGAAGCCACTCCAGGGGCTCTGAGACACACATGATCAGCACCGAGCTGCAACCTGAGCTGGGGATCCCATGTGGGGAGGCCGCTTCTCCCCGGAGCAGAGGAAACTTTGCTGCACCAGTGCCACTTGGATGGGGGCTCAGCCCGGCCTGGGAGGGTAGTGGAGCAGTGCCCTTAAGGTTCAGGGTATGCGGCTCATTGCGAGCCTGGCCTCCAGCTCACACACACAGCGTGGGGAGGGAAGGGCATTTCCCCCAGCCCAGCCTGGCTTGTCCAGACAGACAAACAGACTGATAACACCCCCGCCCCCCACGATTGTTGCCTGCAAATGCTGCTGCCAACCTGGCCCAGGTTGTGGGGACTGGGAGCGCTGCTGGGCCATCAACCTGTGCCAGCCCCTTCTCAGCCAGGGCTGACTCCTACCTGCATCTCATGGGCAGGCGCCGCTTCAGCTCCCACCCCAGCTCTGTAGGTGGCAGGTGAGTCCCGGGGGAAGAGGGGGGAGCAAGCGAACAGGGGAGGGGGGTGGTAGTCTCCAGTTTTAAGAAATTGGAAAGTTGGCAACCCTATGCAAGAGAGGCAGCTGCAGGGAAGTCGCAAGACCGGTGTGGGTGCCCTCACAGGCCTAGCAGGGGGAATACAGGTGCAATTGCCCTGAACTGTGACAACATGGTCACACAGCCACCATCTCTCCGGCTTGTGCCACAGCCAGGCTGGGCTGTTTAATTCTGGGTAACTTAGAGCAGAGAAAGGAGCAGGGGCTGGCTGCCCCATGCAGAGGGAGAAGGGGTGAGACTAGCCTCACGCACAGATCTCAGCTCCACGCAAACTTCCAAGGGAAGGGCCCGTCGGGGCAGCGCCTGGCTGGCTGGACACCCAGCAGTCAAACAGACTCGGCAAGGCCAGGCTTTGGGTAGCAGAGAGAAAAGGGCCACTGCTCAGGTTGCTAGCGGGGCCCAGCCTCAGGCCGAGCGTGCCATCTAGTGGCTGCAACATGGGCTTTAGTCACTGCCGAAGCAGACCTGTCGCTGTGACTGAGCTGCTGTCTCCAAGAGCAGATTTGACAGGAGTGGGATGCACCTCGTGCCCACTCAGTGTAGCAGCTGCTTTGATGCTTTAGAACAGGTTAATCTGCCATTGGGTGGCCAGTGCTTTTGTAACACCGACAGACCCCAGTTATCGGTGGGCAGGATCGAACCTGGGGCCTCTGGAGCTTAGTGCATGAGCCTCTACCCCCTGAGCGAAAAGCCAACTAGCAGTTAGCAAAGGCTGTAGAGCAGACTCAATTTCTCTCTCTTTAAGTGGTCTCAGTGTCGCTACCTGGGACAGAACACCACACCCAGGAGGTGTGTGGGTTACGCTTCCAGCGACCAATGTGGCTATGCTGTGCACAGCTACTCGGGCTTTGGGGGAGGCATCTTGCACAGACCCCAGAGCAAGCCCAGCCCCTCGACAAGGAAAAAGGGGGCCTTTATACAAGCACCCTGGGATCAGAATGCAGTTGGGTTCCTTGTGCCTTGCGCATGGCCAGGCTGTGTGTCAGGACTGGTGTTGTGCCACAGATGGGCATGATGCTTTGGAGAGTAAAGATTCTGCCTGGGGACTTGAGCTAAAAGTTCTGTGGCCATGCGAGCCAGCAGAGTCCTGCTCCCACCATCCCCCAGGGGCCAGTGCTACTGCTTCAGCTCTTTCATCTCTCTCAGGCAAAGGCAGAACAAGAGCCACCAGCTGGATGCTGAAGCCAGACAAATTGAGACTAGAAATAAAGGTGAAAATTCCTAGCTCTCCCCACACAGATCCAGGTCACACCTGGCCCACATAGCAGCCGCAGCAATCACTTCCATGCAGCGATCCCCCGCCCCCAGCTCCTTGCACAGGCAGGCACCAGGGGCTCTTCTTTGCAATGCAGAGCCCGCTAGCTGAGGGAGTAGCAGACCCCACTGAAGAGGGAGCCAGTGTAACCTGCTGGACAGTCTATTCCATCTCCCTCCCTGCCTGATCCCCAGCTGACAAGCCCAGTGTCCCCAAGACAGAGGTTGTCACACTCATTTCACATGAGCTGCTGGCTCCTGTGGGCCACCAGTGAGTAGCCACCCTTTGGGCCAGCTGCAGGGTTGCATGAGGGGGCTCAGAAACGTGCCCAGGCCTGAAGAGCCAACAGCAGCTCAGCACATTAGGCTTCCAGGTCATTCTGAAGCCCAGGTGTGTCTGGCAGCGTGGCTGAGCTGCTCAGAGGTGTGAGCCAGGTGCCACAGTGCTGCCAGCAAAGGCCCTAGTTCAGCCCCAGCTGTGCTTTTACCCTTCGCGTGGCTGCCATAAGCAATGCCAGCGAGCAGGCAGCTTGGCCAGGCTAAGCTGGGTCCCGCTAGGCATGCTAGGGCACCAGCAGAGCTACACCAGCAAACGGCTCCCAGTAGAGAGCGGCCTCAATCTTCTTGCTGTCACATCTCAGCAGCGGCATGAACGATCACACGACACCCATTGGCTCATTGTCCTTAGCACTGTTTAATGCAGCGTGTCCCTCGCCTCCCTGTGCTCCCCAGGCGGGGATACATACCCACGGCCAGAGAGCTAGGGGACACTAACAAGTTCAGTAATCAACAGCTTAGAAAATACACACAACATTGTAAAAAACACCACTCTGGGACGCTGTACAGAGCCCACTGCGCCTTTAGTGTGTACGAAGCACAATGGTACACAAAATATACAACATTAGCACAAACCCCATCATACACAATTGGCACATCCCTGGGCTGGGCCTTGCACGTCAGGCAAGAGGCTTCAGGACTATAACAGCATAGCTGATGCTAGCACCTGGCAGTCAGGGTTACACCCAGGGAGACCCGGCAGCTCATGACCAGCGGGGGCTCCGGGCTGCTCAACACCCACATTTGGGATTCCAAACACTGAGAAGGTTCCTTCCCTCCTGTCTCACTGCCACAGGGAGGCCTTCCTGAGCACCTTCCCCGCATTGGCCAGCAGGGGCTCTGCAGATCCACTTTCCCTCCCCACTTGGACAGCACTCTTAGTCCCTGCTGTAGGTGACCAGATAGCAAGTGTGAAAAATTGAGACAGGGGTGGGGGGTAATAGGAGCCCATATAAAAAAAAGCCCCAAATATCGGGACTGTCCTTATACAATCAGGACATCTGGTCACCCTACGCTGCTGGCCAGGGGCTCCCGCATCGCAGCACAGAACAATAGCCATGGGGGTGAGCCCCTGCGTGTTGCTTTCTAGTGGGCAATTGAAATAAGGCTCCCTGCCCACCAGGGCTTTTAGTTAGGGGTATCTGAAGGCCTTTCCCTGACAGGCTCCTGTGCTGAACACAACTGCACATGGAGGGAGGGGGGGAGCTAGCCATGGGGCTGTGGCCAGGGCCTGGGGTGCAGCAGGAAGTAGCAAAAGTGCCATTTGAAAGCCAGTGGAGAGCCCTTTCCAAGCCCCGGGGCCTGCATGTGTACTGCAGGGACTGGAGCCTGGGGCTGTCAAGCCACTGGCCAGGATCAGAAACCAACCAGCAGCCCAGCCACTACACCCACTGAACACAGCTGCCCCAGGCTGTCAGCAAAGGAACCTGTATGCCTGTTGGCTGATAACTGACCGCAACTCTTCCCAACACCCATAGGAAAGCCACAGGCCAGCGGCATGGCACTTTGAGCTACACCTCCAGCGGCTCAAGTCTATGGCATGGGAATTGTGTTGTGGGGCATAGCACCCCATGGCCTGACTTTTCCTGGGCCTTCAGGGCAAGGCAGGAGACCTAGGACAAGAGCCCGTCTCATATACGCCACACGGGGAAAGGACAGGCTGCAGGGGGATGAGGTGAAACTATTAGCATGACGAAGATTTAACCAGAAGGCCTGGCTGGGGCCTATGTGGTTTGACATCATGCAATAAACAATCACATTTGCTAGCTTGTACATGTGGGTGCATCTTGGGCTCTGGGCATATAAATGATTCATTTTCAGGCTCCAAAGGCTTTGGGTGATTTAACCTTCCCTGTAGTGTTAGAAACTCAAATCACGGCAGCCTTGGGTAAGTGCATGAAAATCAGGAAGTGAAACGGACAGTGTGTGATCTTGACCAGGCTAGTTCCACTGTCTTAGATGAGTGAAGTGCGATGGATCCAACAGCCTAGAGGGTGAAAAGCACAGCAGAACTTTTAAATCTGTGTAGTGTTAAGGAGGCTTCGTCATTGCACGTAAGGGGTGTTGGAGATAATTGTTAAGTGGTGCCACGTCCCCGTTCCATTTCTAAACACTCTGGGGGAGGAGACTCATTAAAAGGGGCTGTAACACCGCATCTGCTAATTGCTCAGAAAGGATTCCAGGAATTTGATTCACGTCAGAAATCCAGGGCCCAGCATGGAAACAATGAGGATTTCCAGTTCAATATTCCTGTATTATTTCAGGAGTCTTTTCTCATCCCATGGCTCTAATCAGCTCCTGGAGGGAACAGGATACCCTGCACTGAAATGCTGAGCTCCCTTTGCTGCATTTTCACATAACATTGTAATTACTCAACCTGAATTATTTGGAAATCAGTTGTTTATTTTTCTAAAGCAGCTATTTCCTCTTTGGCTACAGCCAGTTTTATTCAGGTTCCAAGGCTTGATTGGAAAAGATCACGTGCAAATTCAGCAAAAAGCTTATGTTGAATTTCTTTTCAAGGTTTTAGTACTGGATGCGAGAGAGACTTCTGCAGGGTTGGCTCTTACTGCCATGAGCACACTGAAAACATCCAGTCCTTGCTACAATCTCTTCCTGGGTGGAGAAACACTCATCAAAAGTTTAGCATAGTTTCAGTTAGCGTTAAGGAGCACTAGAAGAGTTTAGTGTCTTAGCTATTCCCACAATCACTAGCTCAAAAACTTCCCCTTAAAAAGAGCATGACCCAGATGAGTCATAAGCAAATGACCCATCCCTTTTTAAGTGCTATTTTTATATCACCAAAGGGTTAGGTTATTTTCAATTTATGTCTGTTTTTATGCCTGTCCCTGGCCCACTCCTGGCTGAGGTATCTCACTGGGTGCATGATCACATGGGGAATGGCACATGACAGGGTGTCTGGCTACAGCTAGCTGCCCACTGCATGCCCTGCAGCTGAGTGGGAAGGGAAATGCACTAGAAGGCCGGCCCTGCTCTGACATGGGGCCTGATCCCCATTGGGCACAGAGCACCCGCAACCCCTAATGCAATGAGGGCTCAGTACCTCTCCAGTAGTACAGAGCCCTGATCTGTACAGTCCTATTGGGCATACAACCTGCATCAGCCTATCCCAACCTCTCTGGATGGCACAATGCCAGGGAGAGGCTGGAAATGCATCGGGCAGGGAGGTAGGGTACTGGAAACACTCTAGGATCAGAGTAAGGGCAGGGCCAGGCTGTCTCCCAGTTTAGCTCCATGACCTCAGACCAGCAGCAGCCCAGAACTGTGGCCAGACCCTTGCACTTTTCTCTGACCCTTGGTGAATGGAGAGCTGTGCCCCCTGCATGGGCTCTGCCTGGCACAGCTCCTGCCCATGGTAACAAGTGCTGTCACGTTCCTGTCTCCAGAGAGCTCCTCCTATGCTCCATCCAACTCCACCCCCACACTAGCATTTGCAGCAGGGCTGGCATCCCTGGTGTTCTGGGAATGTGCCCCCCACACCCAGCTGCAGAGCTACAGTAGGGATCTCCCCAGGGGCTGCTAGTGGGAGAGGCAGCCCACTGGTCAGGTTCCTACTCAGCTCCCAGGGGAGGGACAGTCCCTCTGACCTGCCAGAAAGAGAGAGTTCCCAGGGGCTCTGCCCGTCCTGTCAGGAGCCAGCTGGGAGGTAGCACCAGCCTCCTCTCTGTAGTAATAGACTAGGCAGGCTGGTGTTACTGAGATCACAGATAGCAGGGCAGGGGCTCTGAGCCCAGGCGTGGGCCATGCCCAGCACAGCACTGAGAGAGTTAAGCGCCTAGTGGGTTTAGACTATTGTTCCAAACACAATGGAGAGGAAGAGGATGTCGGGGGCTGAGAATTTGTGGCAGATCCCCAGCAAATTCCTTTGGTTACTTAGAAGCCATGTGTATTAGGGGAAGAAATGATTAACCCTTTACAGCCGGAAGTGCTGGAGTGGGGAGGCCCAGGAGGAACAGACCAGCTCAAGTCCTTAATGCCAGGAAATCCCAGCCTGAACCTCTTTCTACAGAACGATAGGATGCTACCATGTCTCTATAGCTACAGTCCAGGTGCAGCTCTCAGGGAGGTAAATCCCAGAACAATGGCATGGGGTTTGCACCTGGGACAGACTGGGATCTGGCTGCTTGGGCCACGCTAAATGCCCAGACAGAGAGAGGGCAGAAAGAGGGTTTGGTTCCTGGGTTAGTGCTTTCTCCTGCTGTCTCTCATCCCTGAGCTGCTTGCTCATGTGGTATAATGTGTTTATAAGGTACCCTGGAGAGCCAGAGCAGCTCCTACAGAGACTGGCAACCAGCAAGACAAGGGGGTACCCAACTGGGACGCCTGCAGCAGCCCATTGCATCAGCAATCCCACACCCAAGAGGGGGGCGCACTCCAGAACCCATTCCACTAGGGCATGGAACTCCACTCCACTTCTGCAATAGGACATGGGGAGCAGATGCCTCCTGGATAGGCATGGTGGTGGCATAGGGTCCAGAGCTGGGGGGGTAAAGCAAGGGGATGGGATGGGCAGGTGCACTGCCACACCTGCACCAACTTGCGCTGTGCAAGGGCACCGGGAGGCTTCCGCCATGGAAACAGGAGCAGGGCAGGTGCAAATGGGACAGGTGCTGAGGGCGGCGAAGGAGAGTCAGTGTCCTAGTGTAAGCATGTGTGACAGCAGGGCCTGGACCCTCCCATCACACACCAAAGCCACCAGAGCTGCTGGCCAAAGGTGCCTAAAGCTGCCCCATGGACAAACGGACGGGTATCCGGACCCCACATGCCCCAGGGAGAGGTGGACGCTGGGACTGAAAGCCAGGGCAGGTGGCCACTTGGCACTAGGTGTCTGAGCTTATCAGAGACAGGACAGTCTCGGATATGGGGGTTTCTACACAGAGCTCCCAGCTCCTTGCCAAGATGCCCAGGTGGCATCATCCCATTGTACAGCAGACGGGAGGGAGGCACAGTAGGTGAGACGGGAAGAGAACCCAGGAGTCCTGGGCTTCCATTCCAAGGCCCCAGCCACTGCCCCACACACCGCCCCACATGGCAACAGCTGGGAATGAGCCGCAACTGCAGCAGAATCTGAGTGTGAGTCTGATACCAGGTGATCCTGGCCTAGGTTCTTGGACCCTCCTGGAATGGACTCAGAACAAATGGTAGGCAAGGGGCCCGCCCAGGGGGACAGTGACTCTCAGCTGTACCCCAGGCGAGGGGCCTGCGCTGGGGGAGCAGTGCCTCCCAAGCTAAACCCCAAGCGAGGGGCCCGCACTGGGGGGGTAGTGCCCACTCCTGGTGTGGAGCTGATGAAGGAGTTGGCCTTGGCTGCAGGAGGGGGAGGTTTTGGTTAAGAACATCCTGAACCTGGTGGGAAGTGAGGGATGTTCAGAGCCCCCCTGACCCCCTCATACCCAAAACAGCGAGGGCTGAGG
This sequence comes from Chelonia mydas, assembly GCF_015237465.2. Classification (NCBI taxonomy): domain Eukaryota; kingdom Metazoa; phylum Chordata; order Testudines; family Cheloniidae; genus Chelonia; species Chelonia mydas. The sequence continues at coordinate 57,919,797 of NC_057855.1, forward strand.
AAGAGCCAGGCAGCTTGGCAGCCAGCCAGAGGCTCATACCATTCCCTGGCCCTTGGGGGCTGCTGGTTCCAGGCCCTGCTTTGGGTGGAATGCGCAGTCCTAGCGCATGGGCCCAAAGCCAGGACTGGGCAGGAAGGTAGCGTTGGGGACAGGCTCTCTCCAGAGCTAAGGTCCCTGGCTCCTCCCCCTCCCCATGTGCCCCTCCCCATTCCCACATGCCTCTCCCCCTTCCCACAAGGCCCCTCCATAGGAAAAAAGCAATTTAAAATACAAAAATAAATAACATTCGCAGGGATCTCTCTCTCTCTCACACACACACACACACACTGGTATGAGACCCTCTTTGGTCGTGCCAACTGGGGTCATGGCAGTGGGGCAGCAATGCCCTCTACCCCACCCTGCTGGTACCCCCACAGGCACCACGTGAGGGGATCTTTGGGCAGGCAGCAGCAGGGGCCAGTTGCAGGGCTCTCCCGGTGAGATGTAGATCCTGCTGCAAACCTTGGCAAGGGCTGGGGAAGCGAAAGCAACATCCCCTTTGGCGTGTTGAAGAGTCCAGTTTTCTTCGGCTTCCAGTTCACAGCTCCAGAAATCCCGGCCCGCTCTCCAGCAGAGCCCCTCCCACCCGGAGCGCTGTTTGCTTGGCTTTGGTGACCCGGCCTGTGGCAGGTCGGTGCTGGAGGAGATGACTAGTGCACCCTCCCCCTCTTTGGGGCTTCAGGCCGTGGCACCCTGGGAAGTGCTGAACGCCCTATTTGTGCCAGCGCCCTGCTGGATCTTGCTGGCTGGCTGGCACATAGGTTCCCACTGAATTGGTGCACTGGTCGGGAGGGAGGGAGAACGACGCGTGCTGGCACCATTCACCTGGGTCACCAGCTGGGAGGCTGTGGGAGGTGGCGGGATACTCCCACACACCCCTCTCTGCTCCAGGGTCCTCCAGCAGCAGCCCATGAGAAGGCCGTGGCTGTCAGCTCTAGACCACATGACTGTGGAAGAGACCGTGGCCACATGGCCACCAGGAGTGCAGCGCTGGCACTAATAATCTCTGGGCCCAAGCAGGAGACTCTCCCTGAGACACCTGAGCTGCTCCTCCCCCAGCTTGATCTTCTCCTCCAGCTCCCGCTGCTCGATGATGAGGGCTGACTTCATCTTGACAAAGTGCTGGTAGTCCTGGAGCTGCTCGGCCGGCAGGGAGCGCGAGATGGTGCCGAACACGGCCCTCTCTCGCCGGTCCACATGCTCCTTCAGCTCCTTGGCATCCTCCAACTGCTCCGTCAGCTGCCGCTTCTTCTCCAGCAGTGCCAGCTGTTGGGGGGGCAGAGCAGGGAGCAGTGAATGCACACGGCAGACCCACCAGAGACTTGGGGGGGTCAGACACCCCCCAACCAGAGCAGTGCCTGGGTGAGACACACCCCCTCCTCCCCCCCTCCCCCACACACAACAGGGCAGTGCCCGGGTGAGACCCCCCACACAACAGAGCAGTGCTCAGGTGAGACACACACCTCCCTGCCCCCCTTCCCTCCCCCCCACACACAAAAGAGCAGTGCCCAGGTGAGATCTCCCGCCCCCCCCCACACACACACGGCAGTGCCAAGGTGAGACACCCTCCCCCGCCCCCACACGCACACATAACAGAGTAGTGCCCAGGTGAGACACTCCCCCGCGCAATACAACAGGGCAGTACCCAGGCCACATAATTAATTTAAAAATATTGGAGGAAACTGGATGTCAGGGGAGACAGCACAGAAATCTGGGGAAGCTTCCCCTTCATGCACTGCCAGAATCTCAGTTTCAACCCACAGCCCCCTGCAACCCCAGCCCTGGATTTCCACCCCCCACAAGCTCTGCCAATGCCCCTCATTCCTGACCCACAGCCTCTCCTGAACAGAGGCAGAGCACCTGTCTGACCTGTGCTTTGCTAATGCAGCACTAGGGTCAAGGCACTCCTAAATCTTGACCCATAGCCCTGGTGTCCCAGCCACACTTTAACCTGGGTAACCACAATCTGCCCCAGAAATTCATCCTGTGGGTCAGCTGAACACAGGATTCTGCCCCACTTCTGCCTATAGAACGTTGCTGTGCACTGTTGCAGGCACCTCTGGAGTAGGGCATTTATGTCAGCTAAGGGGATGGAGGAGGACAGATTCCTGGGGCTCCGGCAGGATCAGACCTTTGTTGCTACTTGTGACCCACTGTCCTGGTGCCCAGGCTAATGCGGTGACGTGGACGAGCTGGCATGTGCATGCCAATACAGAGGATTGCGCTCCTCCCCAGAGCATCCTCCCCGCATACCTTCTCATCCTCGGTGGCCTCATGGTCCAGGCTGTTGAGGGCATTCTCCACCCGGGCCAGGCGCCCCGAGAGCGACAGCAGCAGATTCACCACCTTGTCCAGGTCTCCGATGAAGAGGCGGAACTTGTCAAACTCATTGGGTTTGCAGACGCCCTTCACCTGGCACTCCACCTCCTCCCCCAGCGCTGTGTTGGCATTGATGTCCTCCTGGAGGCCCCGCTGCGCCTCCTGCAGCACCGCCAGCTTCCTGCTGATGCTCTCGATGAGCTGTGCCTGCGGAGGGAGAGAAATGTGGGGCAGGGGACGGGAGAGGCGATTAAAACCCAGGGGTCATGTCAGGTGCCATGTTCATGAGAGGTGGAGCAGGGGAGCCCAGGAGTCAGGACTCCTGGGTTCTATCCCCGGCTCTGGGAGGGATGTGGGGGCTGGTCGTTAGAGCAGGAGGGGCTGGGAGTCAGGACTCCTGGGTTCTATTCCTGGCAATATCAGGTCCTAGAGACAGTGCACAATCCACATAACCTCCGCCCCACTTTACCTTCTTCTGCGCTAGCTCGTGATCCACCTCCTCCTCTGAGGTCCCCTCCGCTACCTCCGGCAACTCCTTCATCTTGTTGAGCAGCTCAGCCTTGCCCGCCGAGGTGTTGTAATAGGCTGAGTAGGAGGTGGGGCTGACGGTGCCCCCCAGGGGAGGGGAGATGGGCTGGAACTCCTCCCTGTACACATATGGCACACGGGGTCGGACACAGTACAGAGCGGAGGGAAGCTGAGCTCCCAGTTGCAGAATGAGGAAGTTACTGGCAGGGACATGGGGGAATCTGCACCTGAATCCTAATGGCTCCTAACTCCACTAGGCTCTTTGAACCCTAAGCATACAATCTCAGGCCACCAGATCCCCCAATCCCTCAGCTCCAGCTTGGGGACAGGAGCTGCACTTTGCCAGATGGGGAGGAGGGGTTAGACATTGGGGGCTGAGATGCCTGTGACAGCCCATGGGTTTGCTAAGCAGCCTCAGGAGAGCAGGAGCTGGACTTGGCCAGACCCCCAGCGGCCTCTTTTGGTGCCACATGGTGCAGGTGGGTGTCAGCACAGAGACGGCACTTTCTCGCTGTTCTGCCTCCTGCGTCAGAGCAGCAGCAAAGCGCTGCTGGCTGCCTATGCCCAGGTCCCATGCCCGTCCCTGTCTCTGCCCCTGCAGGGTCCAGACCAGCACCTGCTGGCTGCCTGAGCCCTGGGAGCGGGTGTGAAATTCACCCCCACCCCCATTTAGAGCGCAGGGGGATCCCTGCAGTGTCCCCATGCCATTTAGTTGGTGTTGGTCCTGCTTTGAGCAGGGCGTTGGACTAGATGACCTCCTGAGGTCCCTTCCAACCCTGATAGTCTATGATTGGCACCCCAGTATGGGCGCACTGGGGCGGCCCCGTCCCCAAGGCCACATGGAACGACCCGCCACTGCGACGGTGCAGAGGTGACACTGCAATGTTCAGCAACCACAGGGGCTGCTTGGCTGGGGACACAGGGAAACGGGCAACTGAAGGACAAAGCCCAGCAGGAGGGAACATGCTGTGATTGCTCGGGGCTCTGCAGCCACGCTGAAGAAACGTGCACAGAACATGTGACACCCCCTAATGCCCCAGTGATTGCACCAGCACCCACGAGCTACTTACACATCAACATCCAGCCCCGCCAGGAATAGCCAAGACGTCTCCTACCTTTCCTGAGCCTCAGCCTCACTCTGCTTCTCCAGCCGCCAGTCCTGCTGGTAATGGTCCTTCCACGAGCGGCGGTCCCCTGCCGAGAAGAGTTCTCCCATGACCTCCGCAGCTGTCACCATGCCAGAGGCTGGGCTCAGCACACCTGCCAGGGAGCGATCCCTGCCCGCCACGTCTCGCATCAGCTCCTCTGAGGTCATGCGGCAGGGCGGCTGCCTGCCCAGCCGGCAGCTCTCCACCTCTGCGCTCTCCTGGGCCGACTCCACCTCCTCGGGGGCTACAGGAGGAGGCAGGGAGTGAGCGACCACAACTGCCACATGGGCCCATGCCACGGGAATTCACAGGGAAGTACCACTCACCCAGGCAGGGGGGGCTAGGCCGCGGGCGCTCCTGGCCCCAGCTGATCACTTGGTATTGCTCGTCCTTTACAGACCTGCCCATATCCCACCGCGGCGTCTCCTTCACCACCTCCTCTGAGGGCCCGTCTGGCCTGTAGGCACAATCCCAGAGGAAAGGTGTTAGTAGGGAGCCTAAGTAGCGTAGCAGGGCCCAGAGCTTCCAGCCCTTGGGGTACTGGGGGACACCCTCTGGGGAGCTGGAACCCCCCTGCCTCAGGGGGTGACTCTGGACTGGCTGGACTCTGGGAACAGCCTTGGCCCAGGGGCTTTGCCACAAGTTTGACAAGAGTGTGTGCTGGAAAACAGCACATTTGGGGAGCGGGGCACAAAGGCAATTGCACCCGGCCTGGCTTTCAGAGGGTTCAGTCAGTCAATGTCGGGGGAGGCAGAGGGGAGCATTTCTCCCTGCGAGCTCAGCCCATCCCAGTCAGGTCCCACCCTCCCCCGCCAGCATCCAGGGCCACAGGAACCAGGCAGATGGGACACTTAGCTTGACATGCCTTGCTGGGATTTTTGGTTAAAGAGCCCCTTGGACTCAGACATCCAACACACACTTGGGAGAAGGGATCTCAGAGCTAAAGATCCAACATCCGCCCCTTCAGTGGGGGGCTGAGATGCTCCCAAGGATCCCTCCCACAGAGGTGTGGAGGGCCACACTCACTACTGCTGAAGTACCAAACAAGCAGAGGAAAACACAGCCCGGGGCACGGCCCTTCTTCTCTGGCCTTTCCAGGTGTCCCTGCCATCAGGCCGGGCCCAGCAGGGGATCCACCCACCCGCCACCCTCCCTACCCCTGGACATGGACAGCCTGGGCCAACAGCCCTTTGCTCCAGGCTCTTGTGAGCCACGATGGACCAGGGGCCAGGGAATCGGCAGGACAAACAGCCAGCCCAAAGCCACCCCAGAGAGACAGCGCTCATGGGAAAGGGAAGCCCCAAGCCCCATGGTAAGACACATGAGAGCTGAATGGGGGCGGGTGAGGGGGGGGCCATTCCTCAGTCCCCACATGCCTCTGGCGCTGCGGGAATCAGGATCCCAGGGACAAGCCCGTCCTAGTTAACCAACCTGCTGCCAAGCAGGGCATGGATGCCAGCCTGGCTCCTGTGCCAGAGGGGAGTGGGGTGCTGGTGCTGAGCTCAGCCCCTGAGCTGCAAGGAGTGATGGCACAGAAGGGCCTGAGACAGCTCCGAGGGCCATCAGCCTCTCACTTGCTTTAGTGCAGGGGTGGTGGATAGTCCAAGGCCTTGACAGCTCAGCAGCCTGCCTTACACGTGGCTGATGCCCACCAAAGCACTCCAGCCCTTCGCACAGCCCCATAGCCAGCGACTCCCAGTGAGGACGAGGTTTCTCCTCAGCAGAGAGTGGGGCAGGTGCAGTCCCCCTGACATAGGCTCAGAACAGGATGCACGCCAGGAGCCCATTACAACACTTGGGATCGGGGGCAGTGTCCAGCAGCAGCCTCGAGAGGGAACAGATCATGGTATTGAATTAAGTGAGGCCCCTCGGGGGTGAGGGGGCAGTGACAGGCCGTGGGCCCCGCCATCGGGATGAGGGGACCCAGTTTACTTGCCTGGGAGCGTCCCTGGTGCCTGTGTCCAGTGCCAGTGGCTCCCGAGGCGAGACATGGCAGTAATAGTGGCTGCTCCCCTGCTCTGGCAGGTGTCCGGTGTCCGGGGATTCCTGTGGAAGGGTGCCAGGCATTCGAGGCTGTGAGACGGCCATGGGCTTGGCCGAGTCCCCAGGGAGCTTGTCCAGAGGAAGGCTCTGGGAACGCTGTCTTGCTGTCTCCATGCTGCCACCACCCTGGTGGTGAGGCTGTTCCAGGGGCACCGCCAGCAAGGCTGAGCCGGGCTCAGCGGGCTCCAGTGGGTACAGGTGCTGGTGGGAAGCCCGGCGAGTTCTGTACTTCTCCCAGTTTGGGGGTGGGGGCCGTGGAGGGGGCGGCCCTTTCTTTCTGGCTGGACACGGAGTCATCAGGCAGGTCTCGTCTAGCTTGGCCAACGGGGCGTCTCTCCTCTCCTGGCCCTGGGCACTGGGCGGCTCCATGTTGAGGTGGCTCTCGGAGAAGGCCCTGCCCCGGAGCGGGCGGTGGAGCAGCTCGCTTGGGCTCTCTGGTGCGCGCCGCTCGCAATCCCAAGAGAGGTCGAGAGAGGATGCGGCCCGGTAGCACGGGGGCCACGTCTGCTTGGAGCTCTCCAAGCAGGGCCGGAAGGGACCCTCCCTCTGGAAGCCGATCTCGTAGTGCGCCAGCTCGCTGGGGAAAACATTTGGGGGCAGATGCCCCCGAAACCCATTCAATCCCAGCCTGCTTCCTGCCTGGCCTGAGGATAGCTAGCGCTGACGCACCAGGCAGCCACAGGAGCCAGGAGTCAGAGAGAAACCCCTCGGGCAGCTTCTCTATGGGCCAAATCCCCACTGCCATGACAAGCCCAGCCTTGGGGCAGCTCCCAGCCCCATGCATCCAGCGCCCAGAGTGCTGGCCTCTCACTAAGGTACCTATCCGACTCCACCCGTAGTGTCTGGGCCCCCCATCTGCAATGGAATGGCCGTCTCATGCCCCTGGGGTGGAGGTGGGGGGGACTATTCTCCTCATGGCATGGATGGGGAAGGGAGCTGAGCTGGGATTTCCAGAGTCCTAGACCCCCCACTGAACAGTCCTTCCTCTGCCTCCCCTCCCCCCACGCTGATCACAGGGCTGGGCCCAGGGCATCCGGCAGCAGCATGACCCGTGGGAGCTGCCCCAGCTGGTGGTAACTGTCAGTCCCCCCCAGAGGGACAGGCACAGAGCACGCTATTCCCAGCAGCATGGCCTCACTCTCCAGCCCACACCTCGCTTGGCGTCCCCATGGGCTAGGCCAGTGGTGAATTAGCCACTGGACAAATGGGGCCCATGCCCAGGGGCCCCAGACAACTGGGGAGCCCCTGGAAAAAATGGGTGCCCCTGCCTGCCCGGTGGTCCTCAAATCCCCCAAGGCGGGGGGACCGCAGGCGAAAGGGGTGGGGAGGGGCCCCCACTTGCTCTGGCTCAGGGCCCCACAAACCCCTAATCCACCTTTGGCTAGGCCAGAAGGGTGGGAGTGAAAGACCCTGGGCTCAGCTCCCCAGCAATCCCACTGATCATAGCCCCTAACCCACCTAACTGGGTGAGCCCCAGCACCTCAGCTTCAAGCAGCCCTGCGAGAGCCTTGCTCGCAGCAGGCAGGGCAAGGCCAGGGGAGTCTGCCAGCCTTGCCACAGGCCTCAGGGAGCCTGGCACCGAACAACAGCTCTGCTGCTGCCTCTCCCCTGGACATGACACTTGTGTTGGAGACAGCGTGGTCTAGAGGGCAGAGCACTAGACATGGACTCAGGAGACCAGGATCCTATTCCTGGCTCAGCTGGCTGACCCTTGGCCCCTCCCTAGGCCTCAGTTTCCCCATCTGTAAAATGGGAACGATGACACTGACCTCCTGTGTAAAGTGCTTTACAATCTACAGAGGAGAGCTTGGCATGAGGATGATCCCTATGATACCCCATGGAAAATCCTTCCACGGAGGGCTAGACATGCAGTTCTTAGCAGCGCAGCAGCTCTGCGCAGCATGTCACATTCCCAAGGACTGAGGGTGAACAGTCCCTGGCCCTGCCTCAATCCCAGATTCTAGCTATTGCCAGACCCTCATCTCAGCACAGACTGGTGACAGTATCCCTCTGGGCCCTTCTGCTCCGTTCCCTGCTCGCCTGGTAAAGCTGCTAAAATAACTGGCTTGTTTCCTCTGGAACTGCCCTGCCAGCTGCCTTGGGAACAGGCATGTCCACATCTGGCTGCTCTTGGAATGAGGGGTAAGTTCAAAATGAACGCTAGGGGCAGGGAAACCCTGAGGGTCGGGGCTGAGATCACCAGGGCTAGGACCAGCCTTAGGAAATCCCTGACTGGACAAGGCAGAGAGCAGGCCCATTTCAGGGCAACACACTGACCACGCAGCATAACATACAACACCCTGCTGTGTGCTCTGGCTGGGCTTCTGGAAGGGCCCTGTCAGTGGGCGTCTGGCACTAATGCCCTTCAACCCCCAGCTTGTGCACAAATCCAAATCCTGCTGGAGCCAGCTCAAACGCCCGCTTTGCTGAGGCACATGGAGATGTGGTTCTCAGCTACCAGCAGGCAGAGCTGGAGACGGAGGGAAAAACTAAACCTTCCAGGAAAGCTAGCAGCAAGCCTGGGAACACAGCGAGGTGGGGACACCAGCTGGGCACACCTGGGAAAGCCTAGAAATTGAAAGGCAAAGGAATTCTGAACTCCTGTGCTGGTCTCCCCCGTCAGGCAGCCTGGTATCCTCACCCCAGCCATCTTCCCCAGTGAGGCCTTGGTCACACACAAACCTGACTGATTCCCACCGAGGTAACCTGGCCCCGCAGTCACAACTGTAAACGTGCTTACCCCACACCGGCTGGCTCCACCTGGAAGCAGAACAGCTGTACCTGAACAAGGCACTTTCTCCCAGTACAACAGTGTCACCCTGATACCAGCCTTAGTGTATCAGCCCAAATCTCGGGCAGAGCACGGCAGACTCGCCTGGCATGTGGCTCCTGTTCCCTGGATAGCCTGCCTAGCCCTTTGAGCCTCCTCTGCTGACCCCACCTCTGGGAATGTGCTGCATCGTCTCACCCTTTGCCTCCAGTCATAGCCCAGATCCCTCCTGCAGTCTAATTCAGAGCCCATGGCATGGCCACCTCTCAGCTGCACCCACTAACCTGCCCCCCTCTCCTTAGTCCACTGCATGCAACAGAGAATTGGCTACCCCAGGACAGGGACTGACCCACCACGCCACGTGCTGCACCAAACACAGCTCAGCGTGGAAGGGCCAGACAGATCTCCAGCCAGCTCTGCTGGACCAAAACCAGCGGCTTGTGTTCAACTAAGGCAGATCTGCGGGGCCCCGAAGCGTGCCTGTGTGAGAAATGCTGCAAGGCGAGCTAGGCTGGCCACAACCTTGCTCACAGCCAGCGCTGACCGGGCATGTTTCATTGTTACTTTCAAACTGTCGAAAATGACTTGAAAGGTTCAGTCCTGGCCCTCGGCTCTTAGCAGGGTCCACGTGGGAGGAGGCACAGGGCAGAGGACAGGCTGTTTGCTTTGCCTTAGCTTGGCTTTCCACAGTGCCTGCCGAGCATTTGGAATTTCGCTTCCAAACCAAAATCAGATCTGGGAAATTTAGGTTGAGATTTTAAACCAACAGATGCCTAAAACTCAGCCCCTCCAGAGTTCGGCACCAAGACTTTTAGTGGGATTCCTGCTCCTAAATCCCTTAGGATAATTTAACTCCCCAATACCAGGGCTGATTTTAGCCAGCCTTTCTGGATTACAGTCTATCATCTGCATTGTAGGGGTACCTGGGAGGCTCTTCAGAACCCAGGCTAACGGAGCAGATCAGTGCTCTGCACTCTTGAAAATCAGCTGTTATTCAGGGCCCAGATCCTCACAGATATTTCGGTACCTAACTCCCATTGATGTCAATGGGAGTTAGGGGCCTAAGGACCTCTGGGGATCTGGGCCCAAGCACCTCAATAGGATTTGGGGCCCTAAGCTGTGGATCGCCCTTTTGAAAATCTTGGCCCAAGATGACAACATTCTCAGTGTTTCCCTGCTTGGCTGTGCAGCCTTCATGTGCTCAGTGTGGGGATTACTGGCGCTCATCTGCCTGGAAACAGCACTTCAGGCACCTCCTTGATGGGTGGAAGCTCACCACAAATCACCACAGCCAGGGCTGTACCAAACGGCTATCCTGGCAGGGAATCCTGCTGACAGAATCCCCAGGCCTCCTGCAGAAGCAGCACCCTGGGAAGCCCCAACAGCAGGCTGCCTGCCTGTCCCAGACACTGAAACGGTGAGGCCCTAGTTAGACTCTGGTGATCCTATGGATTGTGAGAGCGTGTGCGCGGAGACATGGACTCCTCCTGGCTCCTCGGGGCTGATGCCTGGGCCGGGGTTAAAAAGGGCCTTTCAGCGCTGGCAGCAAGGCTGCAGGTTTCTCTGGCTGTGTGCCCAGAGCTTTGTTGTTGGGTTCGTGAGAGAAGCAGCAGCATGACCCAGGTGCCAACCCTGTGCCCTGGCCCATAGCACTGCATGCAGAGCAGCTCCCCGGGCACAGTCACTCCCATGGGCCAGCTGGCGATCCAGGGAGGATCTGTGGGCTTGGAAGCCAGGTCTGCTATGGTGTCCACCCCGCCACCTCACAGCTCCGGCAAAGCAGGAAACAGCTTTCTCTGAGCCCCACAGTGCAAGCCCCACTGGCTGTCCTGTGCAAGGAGGTGCTGGCTGCTGGAGCCTCCTGTGCTCTGGATTGGCCCAGGCACGCTGCTTAAGAAAAAACACCTGGAGGCTGTCAGTGCAGCTGGGCGGATCCCTGGCTTGCTGCTGCTAACAGACCCTGCTGTGCACGCCTGGTCCCTTGCCTAGCTCCCGGTTCCTGGCCCAGCCCTGCTCCGTGTCCTTGGTCCCTGCTCCGCTCCTGCCCTCTCACCCAGTCTCAGCTCCACTGACCCTGCTTCAGCTGGCTCACTTGGCTCCAGCCTGGCACAACTCATCGACTTGAGTTCAACCTGCTCCTACAACATGGCACTAGCATGGGCTGCTGCTCCTGGCCTGGCCCCCCAGCCTGCACTTGGACCATGTCCCCTCCACGCCAGGCTCAGCTCGACCCACTCCCCACAGCTGGGGCCCTGACACCAGGGCCACAGGGGATGGCCCCAGCTCCAGCACAGCTAAAACATGCTGGGAGACACCCCCACCCTTCGTGCGGCCCCCACCACGGCCTGCAGCACATGATACCCCCAGCCCGGGCTGCTAACTCAGGACCCCGGCACTTTCTGGGGCTTCTTCCTCAGAGCTCTCACCCCCTTGTCTACCTTCAAAGCCTTGAACCACCACAGGTGCTCCCCGCTGGCCAGGAGGGACCCCTCTCCTCCATCAACAGCACCCCGGAGGGGGGAGCAGGTAGGAGCCTGGGCTGGGTAATGGGAGCAGCCCCCCGCCATAGCCCAACCGAGCAGGTACTGCAGGGCAGGGCCACTGCCCCACCCAAGCCACCAGGCCACCACTTGGAAGTGGCAGTGTCCCAGCAAAGTGTCTGGGTGAGCTGAGTGCTGGGGACTCCATCCGGGGTGCACGGGGCTCTCCATGAGATCCAGTGTCACAGGCAGCCTCTGTCCCCTTTGCTGGCTGGCCATTTTATCGGTGACCCCACACCCCAGCCCCACATCAAAGGCTCCTGCCAAGTAGGAACCTGCCCCCCCCGCAGCCCTTACCTCACTGACTGGCTGCCCTTCCTGTTTATCACCCCAGGCTCCCACTCCTCCAGAGGAAATTCCTGCAAACAAGAATCAGAGGAGTGAGATGGCCAGGACGAGCCGCCCGCCCCTCCCACTGGTGCTCTCCAGCCCCCCACCCCTCACATCCCAGGAGCAGGACAGGGGCTATTTTCCGCTCACAGTCCCAAAGACCAGGGCAGAGTCTCAGCAAGGAAACACATCGTCCTGGCAGCCAGCTTAGCGCTCGCCACCCCCCACCGCCCTCCCGTAGAGCCACAAACCTGCTGAGCCTGTTTGCCCTCCCTCCATGGGGCTGGGCTGCAGGGCTGGTTCCCAGCTGCTGCGGAGGGACTGCACTGGGGAAGGCTCCCTGGGCAGTAGAGCTTCAGGGCTCGCACTGGCTCACGCAGGCAGCTCCGGCCACCAAAGCGCAGCAGGCCAGGAAGGTCCTGTCAGAGCCCGACAGATATGGAGCTGGGCGGGGCATGAGCGGGAGAGCCGGGCAGGCACCAGGGCCTCAACCCAGCCCTCAGGACACCCGCCCCCTTGGGGTCTGAGGCCCTGCCAGGAAACGACACCCTCCACCCATCCCTCTTGTCTCCAGTCACCCCCAGCCAAGGGACACCAACGTCCTGCTACTGCCAGCAGCCTGCACTGCCAGGAGAGCGTGACGCCCCCAGGAAGGACGTGTGACACAGCAGGGCTTGGCCACAAACAGGCCACTGGCAGGATGGTGCCAGCTGGCGCGTGGATGGGTGGTTGGCAGGGGCGGGGGGTCAGACAAGGCAGATTCAGCCAAACGAAAACGTGTGGCAGAAACTCTCTGGGGTCTGGGATGGAATCTAGGAGAGGTCAGAACAGCCAGCAGCCCGGCAGGTGGGGCACCCACCTGGGACATGGGAAACCCGGGTTCAAGTGGCTGCTCTGAATCAGGCACCCTTGAACCGGGGTCCCCCCCGGTGAGCGTCCTGATGCCAGGCTGCAGCTCTCTCAGGCTCTGGTCTGCAGACAGCGCTGGGTTTAACAGAAATAAACACCAACCATAATGCTTCTTGTGCCGGAGTCTTGTTCTCCAGCCAGCTCTGCCAGCCAGCAATGCCAAGGTGCCCAGCGGCTACATGGGTTGCCATGCAGCCCTCTCCCATGCTCATGCCACCCCAATGGTATGGGGACACATGGCAGGGTGGGAGGAGGAAGGGCTGATGGGCACAGCGTCACCATTTGTGAGTAATCCCCTGGCTAACGCTCCCCGGCTGAGAGACAAAGCTCCATCCTGCCCTGGCTCAGACCCTCCGCTTCCCTCCCTGGGCTCCCACTGCCCTGGCCCGCAGCTAGCAGTCTGCTGGCCAGGGGTGCACAGCCATGAGGATCCTGACTCCTCGCCCTCCCCTCTCCACCAGTGTAGGAGCAGCACTTAGGGGTGCCAGAGGGACACCGGCTGCCTGCTCCAGGCTTGGCAGGGGCATGTGTGGCGGGGGGCAAGGGGGTCCCCATGGCACATTTCTGGAGAAGGTTGAGTTAAACACAAATGGCAGGGGATGCCAGTCGCTGTCCTGGCAGAGGTGGGCAGGTCACAGGCAAGGGGTACACAATTCCTCCCACACACACCAGGCATGTGCCAGACAGACCCCCTTCCCTAAGCTGGGGAACCACTGGGGATCAAATGCAGTCACGCAATACGCATTTTCCCCTGTCCCCTACTGCCTCCCAGGAACTCTGCCCCTGCCCTTCTCCAACACCCCCTGCCCCACAGCTTCAAACAGCCTGGGAGGGGACTGGTGCCTCCTGCTGCCAGTGGCTGGCATGGCGCAAAGGGCTCAGGATGAGGCAGGGTGAAGGAGGCAGCAACTCCTAGTGTTTAAGCAGGGCTGGCTCCCCATCCCCAGGGACAGACAGACAAATCCCCCTGACAGCCTTCCCCTGCACCTCTCCACAAGCTGATACTCAGCCGGGCCAGGCTCAGCCACAGGGCTCGCCCACCTGGCACCAGGGACCGCTTGCAGGGAGGATCTCTTACCGGCAAGAACGCCTTCCTCCCAGGCCAGGGCTCGCTCTCCTCCAGAGCCTTGTGGGGAACAGAGCAGCAGCAGTCAGAGCACCGTGGCACCCAGGGGTGGGGGTGGCAGCGGTAGCCATGGTGGCTGGGCTGCATGTTCCTCTGCAGCAGTGTGGGGCACATGTCACCGGAGCAGTAGAGGCAGGGCTCGCAACGCAGTGGGGCCGTCCCGGCACAGGCCCGGGCAAAGGGCCGCAGGTACTCGAACTCGGCATGCCGCGGGAGGCCGGCATAGCACACAGGCGGCTCCAGGCAGCACTCAGCGTAGGCGGGGAGATTCTGCCGCCCAGGCGACAGGGGTGGGTACGATTGGTCCACGGAACGGCGCCGCAGCTCCCGGCACTCAGCACTCAGTGGCTGAAAGGCGTGCGGCTCGGCTGCCTTCGGCCGGAAGCTGGGGGGCTTGCTGTGCCGGGCCGGGAGGCGCCCCACGCACCTGCTAGTCTCCTCAAAGAACTTCCTCCGGTCAGCAAAGGGCAGCAGGACAGCATCCTCCGCCAGGCGCAGCGGGGAGGCAGGCGCCTCCGGCCCCTTGGCGTACGCCTCCCCAGGGCTCAGGGCCCGCTGAAGCTTGTGCTCTGGAGACCACCGCCACCGGCCCCCAGCTGCCGGAGCCCTGTGCTTCTCCCTGTCGGGGGCGGGGGGGCTGGGGCCTTTCCGTGCAGACTGGGGGGTGGGGGCACTCCTGTCAGCTGGGTGGCCGGGGCTCCTGCCAAGTTCCCCAGCAGGCGCCACACCCGACGTGGGGCTCAGGCACCTGGCTCTGGCTCGTGCCATGCCTGAGCTAGGCAGCCTGCCCTGTGGCAGGGCTGAGGAATTAGGGGGGCTCTCACACGGCTCGTCAGTCTCCTCCACTGGCTCCTCCCCGCACAGCAGAGCCACAGAGCCCTTGCTCTTCTGCAGCTGGGCCTTCCTCCTCTGGATCTCGTTGCGCAGGTTGGTGGCGAAGCGCTCGCTCCGGCGCCGAAGCTGGGCCGATCGCTGATGAGAAGGGCCCAATTTCCTGGCACATGGCCTGCTCTCCCCGGACTCCTTCCCCTCCTCTACCAGTGCCTCGGAGCTGCATGTGGGGATCAGGCCAGCAGGCTGCGGAGGTGTGGCTGACTCACCGGGGGTGCTGCAGGATCTCTCCAGCTCTGGGTAACACCTGTACGGCCCCTGGCTGTGGCAGGAGTCCTGGGCCCAGCTGGGGGAGTGCTGGGCTTGTGTCGTGTGGTCGTCAGCCCGGTCCGTGCCCATGGCCGGATCCCCGCACAGCTGCTCTTTCGCATCCTCTGTCTGTCGGCCAGGGCACGGCTGCTCCAAGTGCAGCGGGTTCACAGTCCATTGGTGCCTGTCCTGCACCTGGGTATCCCAGCAGCTGCTGCCTGTGGCTACAGTCAGGGAGTGCAGCTGGGATGCCAGCAGCTGCTCAGGGGCACTGTGCCGGTGCCCCTTCCGAGGAGATGGGGGAGGGTCACCGTTGGTGCCTGGCTCTCCTTCGTGGGCACCGTTGTCCTGGCACTGCCCACGGGCAGCTCCGTGGGGATGCTCTGTGCTCTCCCCTAACAGCTGCTCCATGTCCAGGTGGGAGCTCAGCATGTAGTACTGGTCGGCAGACAGGCGCTCCTTCGGATGGCCTCCAACCCCCTCGGGCTCCTTGTCTCGCAGGCACAGCGAGGTGTCCGAGGTCCACCTGCCCGGGAGGTGCAGGACATCGGCGGGCGCGGAGGCCCGGCGTCGCTCGGTGCCAGCCGGCTGGGGGTTGGAGGCCCGGAGGCTGTCCCTCCTGACGGGGGGCTGGGGAGGGGCGCCTGATTTGGAGGAGCCTGACAGGTTGCTCTCGTGGGGGCATGAGGAGGGCCTGGCGTTGGGTGCCAGGTGCCCACACAGCTGGCAGGAGACATCTGCCCCCTCACTGCCTGTCTGCAGGTAGCGCCCCTCCTGGGCTCGGCTGGGGCCCAGGCCCTGGAGGATGGAGTCTGTGGAGGAGGTCTCCTCGGGGCGCAGGGACAGGGCATAGTCCGAGGCGTTGGAGCTGGCTGAGAAGGAGCTGTAGGCAGAGTCACGTTTGTTCTGGTACATGCTCTGGTCCACGGGCGAGAGGCTGCCCTCGTAGTAGGTCTGGCTGGGCGGGTCCAGGCTCTCCATGCTTCCAATGGAGCTGCTCTTCTCTGTGCTGCAATGGCGAGACAGCTGGGCCCACTGCAGGGACAGGTCACTGGAGAGAGACACAGCAAGTGTGAGCAGCACCGGGCAAACACCCTCCCCCCCAGCGCCATGGGCAGAGGAAACCCGGCCTGTGCCACACGGTGCCATTCACAGGCCAGGTATAGACCAGATGCCCCTTGGCCCAGTGCACCCCTCAAACACCCCAGCTCTGCAAGCTCACACAACACTGGCAAGCTCCTGGGCAGCTCCCCTGCCATGGTCAGGAAGGAGTGGCTCCCCTGTGGGCACTGCACAGGGGGCCCAGGGGGAAGTGGGGCAAGAAGCTGGTGCAACAAGGGGTGGGGCCTCCTGCCTGCCCCCACTGGGGACGGTTGGTTCCAGCCTTGCCCTGGCCCCACCGTGGGCAGGGGCTGCCTGCATCAGGTATCTCCCTGTTCGGTGGATTAAGTGGTGGGCAGAGCCAGGTGATGCTCCCGGAAGAGGTGATCTGCCCATCCCAGCTCCGCTCGTCTCACTGCCCTTCGCCCAGCCCCAGGATGCTAGTTCCTATTCCGAGGCAACAGGGGTCGCAGCCAGAATTACTGCACATAAGCGAGGGCAGGATTTGGCCCGCGGGGGGCAGGGGGGGAGCCACTGGGCCCGCAGCATGCTCTCGCCTGTCCTCTGGGCAGTGTGGCATTCGCAGCCCCCCACTTGGCCAAGACGGCTGGGATTTGTGAGCTCCGTGCTCGCAATGCAGCCGGCTCTGGCCCGCCACCCTTCCTGCTCAGGAATCGGAGCTCAGCAGAACAAACCAGAGCTGGAAAAAGGCTGGGAACCATCCCCGGGGAAGACAGGGAGACAGCCACGGAACAGGGCAGCTCTTCCTGTCAAAACGAGCCTAGGGGGCCCTGTGGCAGTGCCAAAGGGCCCCAGTGGGAGGCGGGGCAGCAGCCAGCCAGGCCAGCAGGGGAAGAACGTGCTGGGCTTGGAGACAACCCAGCCCAAGGTGGAAAATTCCAGGGTGAGACATGCACTCATGCTGGGATAAAGCGTGCTCTGGAGAGCTGGCTAATGGTGTGTCACAGGGGCCATGTGGCCCTCTGGTCCGAGCCCTCTGTGTCGCAGCAGGACAAGGATGTTTTCCCCACAGCCCAGGCACAGAGAACACTAAGGCAGAGCTCAGCCAGGGAACTGAAGGGCTAAAGACACGGTGACAAACGGGTTGCATTACCCCGAGGGCCAGGGTGAGAGCAAAGCTCACATCTAAGGGACCTGCTCCTGGGCAGCTCTGGGGAGCATGGCTGGCCTTAACTCTGCCCTCTGCAATCCTCCAGGGAAGAGAAATGAGTCCAGGCTCAAAATCAGCCTCAGCCAACCCGGTGCCACCTATGCCTGGCTGGCAACCAAGCGGCCATTGCTGGGCCCCGGCCCAGCGCCGGAGGCCCAGAGGCAGCCCAAGGCAGGGGCTCCAGAGGTGGGGAGCAGCTAGCTTGGGTCTGGATTGCTCCAGCAAGGGGGCATTTTAGAGCCAGGCACCTGCCAGGCCTCCTCCACCCAGAGGGCTCTCAGGTGCCCAGGGCAGCGAGTCCAGGCAGGCAGAGCCAGTGGCACACACTGGGCTACACCCCAGCTGCTGTGGGACTCACCTGGAGTCACATCCTGAGTGCCAAGACAAGCTGAAGGCGTCGGAGGGACAGTGCATGGTGGCAGCCTCGGTCCGGACCTCGGAGAGTTTGGCCAGGTGCCAGGAGTGGGGCCTGATGACGGGCACGTTCCTCCTGCCAAGAGCAGCACAGAGCCAAGAATGGAGAGGAAACCGGGCTGAGGCATTGGGCTGAGCTCACTTCCTGGAGAACTTCCCGTCCCGTCCTCCACAGAGAGGCTTCCTTAGCAGAACGGACGGGACATCCCGGAGGAGTTCCCCATTAGCTTACTGGGATCTTTGGGGGCGTCCTCTCTCACCCTGTGTCTGCCCAGCCCAGAGGATGGCATCCCACACTCCCCATCCTGGGGGAGCTCCCGTCCCTCTGAGCGAAGGGCTGGGAGCTGCTGGCACGCGGGGGTGGGGAGTGGGAGCCTTCCACCAGGCGGACAAAGCCATCGAGGGCACGGAAGCCCTTTCTCCAGGCTGCCCCTCATGGCTCTCCCCACTCCTGCCTCTCTGCCAGCAGGGCCAGGGATCTGCTCCCCACCAACTGAAACAATGGGGGGACCCCTCCCCCCACAACATTCCAAGAGGCAGAGGAGGAGCCAGCACTATTGGGATAAATGCCCCCCCACCCTTTGCGTGATGAGAATTTCAGTCCCCATTCTCCCCACGCACTGCACCTTCCCTTTCCAGCACAGTACTCCAAAGCCTGGGATATCCTCAAGCCCCAGCTCCCGGAGTCATGGGATTATGCTCGGCCCTCAGTGTGGGATTTTGAAAAAGCAGGTTTCTAGCCCTGGTGGCTGGGAAGAAGAGCTGGCGAAGGGGCTCCGCCAGGCTCAGACGCCAGGAGACGGAGGAACCAGCTTCGGGTCTAACGCCTAAATTTTAAGCCAGTCTCATGATTTCTGTGGGCTGGACTCACACTGGCTGAGTGCTGGGGATTATCCAGGCAGCCCCACCCCCACCCTCTATGGGCATTGCTCCAATAGGTAGGACAACTTGGAAAGTCGGGCTCATACCAGGAAGCCAGGGCAGGGCCCTAAATAAAGATCCCAGCCACCTCCACAGAGCACTAGCCCACGCCTGGCTCTGGATGGCAGGGGGCAGAAGTCAGGCAAATCCCCCCAGTAATTCACAGCCTTGGGTGATCCCATGGGGAGACTGGGAGCCCTCTGACTGCCACTGGGCTACCAGGGTAGGTAGCCAAACTGCCACCCACAGGAGCACCCAGACTGGCAGCACCCTGCCCCCACAGAGCAAACAGGGGCATTTTAGCTGGGCCTGGCTGCACACACAAGCTCTCCACCAGCAGTACAGGGTCCTGCACCGCACTCACAGGCCAACGGTGGGACTCGACCCCAGGCTCCCAGAGCCAGGCCAAGAGACTCCCTGCGATGGCACGTTACTGCTGCCCCAGCCTGAGTATCCCGACAGCACGTGGGGTAGGGCAGGGTGCTGGGGGACGAAGTGGCATGGAGGGAAGGAGCCAGGTTGGCAGGAGACAGAGGAGTCAGCATGAACTATGCACTGGCTGAATTGGCTTTCATCCCCCTTCCCAGCCCCTGGGCCTGCCACGCACAATGCCCCACGGGGGGAGGGAAGGGGACTCTGAGCAGAGCCTTGGAGCTGCTCAGTGCCCCAGAGCCCTACACAACAGCGTCACACCCTGGTTCAGCACAAGCCCCGCGGCCCAGGCTAGACTGAACAGAAACCAAGGTCCAGCACGGTGCGACACAATGAACAGGAGCAAGGGGAAACTGACGCCAGAAGGACAGGGCTGGGAGCGGGAACCAGCCGGGTTCCCAGCACAGGGCCGTGCGGTGCTATTAACAAATGCTGCAGGAGGGAGCAGCCAGGGCCAGCCCAGCCCCTCAGGGAAGAAGTGGGCCCTGCAGAGCCGTCTCCCTGCTCTCAGGGGCGAGGGATTTGGGATCCCAATCCCGGAGACGCTGACGTGCAGGCAGTGCCGGGCGAGAAGTGTAGAGGAAGCTGTTGTATGGGGGTCAGGGACCGCGTGCTGATAGCATGGCAATAATGCCAGGATTTATGGGCTCCGTGGGGTCGGTGCCAGGCCAGCACAGCAGGACCGCACAGTTGCCCGCTCCTGCGGGGAGACGTGCTCCTGGCAGGCGCACGACATGGGGGGAGGGGGGTGTGTGTCAGAATCACCCCCAGGAAGCCCAGAGGGTAGGCTCAGTTGTTCCACTACAGGGCACCACATGAGTCCTGTGGCAGCCCAGCCCAGTGAGGGATGGGCACAGAAAGCTGTGCCAAGCCACATGGTGCCATGGCGCAGGGGCTGGGGGCCCAGCCTGGAATGCCCTGACCTGTCCCTGCACAGCCCTGCACCACCACTGTTAGCTAGCACTGAGCAAGCAACCACTGGCACATGGCCTGGCGCCCCAGTGCTGGCCCTGAGCCCCTGGCTCCTCCAGGAACAGCTGCCCAGTCTAGGCTTCTCCAAGCAGCTGCGTGCCCCAGACGTTGCCTTTGGTCTGATCTGCAAGGGCAGCCCCTCATCCAGCTGCAGACCTCGGGGGATAAGGCCGAGGTGCCCATGCTGCCCAGTCGAGGGCAGTACCAAGATCAGAGGGGGTCTTGCTGAGCCCTGCAGGTTGCATCCTGAGCTGTGAGGGGAGGCAGAGATGACTGCAGCAGCCGGCCACGGGCGAGCCACAAGCCCCTTGCCAGGCCTGGAAAGACAGGGTGCAGTGCAGGGGAACATGCCATTTCCCAGGAGACCCTGACTCCACCCAGACTGGCATTGAGTGAAACGGGCTTCAAAAGCACTAGGAACCTTAGGGGCTTGGCTACATCATGAAACTGTCCCACGACTGGGCAAGACCAGCTGCTTCTGTGTTGTGTGAGGCAGGACTGGGACAGAGGGGTGGTGGAGGGGGGGGCTGGGCTCTGGCAGAGCTGTGTGTGTGGGGAGCCATGGGCTGGGAGAGCAGGGGCTATGGGTCAGGACTGAGGGGCACCAGCAGAGCTGTGTAGAGAGGAGCCCAGGGCTGGGCTAGCAGGGGACTGTGGTTTGGGAGTGAGGGGCACCGGCAGAGCTGGGGTGGAGCCCAGGACTGGGCTAGCAGGGGGCTGCAGATCGGGAGTGAGGGGCACCGGCAGAGCTGTGTGCTCAGCATGGGAGTCACAGGAGGCGATGCTCTGTCAGGATTCAGGCACACTCCAGTGGGAGAGGGGGCAGGTGCTATGCAGGGCCCCAGAGAAGAGCTGTCTGAACGCTGCAGGACAAGCAGTGCTGGGGAGCCCGAGCTGTGCCCCACGTCTCCTGCAGAAGTTGCCAACTTCGGCAAGGCACAAGCCAAGAAGCAGGGCATCCATTCTTCCCCATGTCCCACTGGGCCTGGCTCCCTCCAGGGCAAACCAGGCTGCTCCCCAGAGATAGGCTGTAAGGGGCCATCAGTGCCAGGAGCCAGTGGAGCCCTGCCAGCCCAAGGCCCCGTACTCACCATGGATGCGGGATTCCAGAGAGATCTGGGCTGGGTGTCCCCAAAGACTAGAGCGTTGCGTCCCTCGTGGCCGACCTGCTGCCCCTAACGCCTCCCGCAGGAGCACAGCCCAACCCCCCCGTGCTGTGGAGCCACGAGCCTGAGTGCCACGTCAGACCACATAGACGGTGCCCTCGCTCGCTGGCTGTGCCACACCGGGCAGCCTCTGCTAGCACTGTGGCTGCCGACCCCGATCCCAGTGCTCTCCGGGAGTCTTTGCCGGTCCGGAGAGCCCCACCCCCAGGCCCAGCGGCCAATCGTCTACCTGCTCCCGGGCACCCGCAGCAGCCAGGAAGGGAGTGAGGAAGCGATGTTTAGGGGAGATAAGCTCTGGACAGCAAGGAATTCGCTGCCATATGGGAGAGAAAACAGGGAGGGAGCTGGCTGGGGCTGGAGAGCATCCCAGGGCTTCCTGGCTCCGTGAGTAGCCATGAGGAGGAAATGGGACAGCGGGCAGGAGCAGAGCCGCCAGCACCAGCCCCGCTGGCCCAAGAGCCCCATTAGGCACACTGAGTCAGTGGGACCAACAGGCTCCCAGACAGGCCCCTGCCCTGCTCCTCGCAAGGGACTCAGATCCCAAGAGTCATTAGCGCCCTGGAGGAAAGGGGACCACCCCTGCACCCACAGGCTCTCGGCCAAGACGGGCTGTCCTGGGGATCAGGGAGCATTTCCAGCTGCAGGGGAGAGCAGGGCCTATGCATGGCCTTAGTGCTCCCCTCCTCTTCCCAGTAGCTGCTTCCCACAATGCCAAGGGCCACAGGGCTAGAGAAGGGATCTCTGGCTGGCATGCCCAGGGGCTGCCTTTGCCAACATCTCCCACAGCCATTTGTGAGGGGCCATGGCTGCCCCACATGGCAGCACGAAGAAGAAAGGTCACCTTCTGGCCAGGCAGGCCGGCCAGGCCCTGATGTCAGGGTGCACCCAGCACCCTGTCCCGGGGAGACCCCAGCCAGAGTTGGGGAGGCTGTGGGCTCTGCCCGGGGACTCGCTCCAGCACTAGTGCTGATTGCAACAAAACAAACCACAACAGCTGCAGCCGCTTCCCTGCCCGAAGCAGCTGGGCTTGGCCGCCCCCCACCACCGGCCCTCGCCCTCGCACAGGAAGCCGTGGGAAGAGCCCGGGAAGAAGGAGGTCACAGGGGGGTGGAGATTGGAAGAGATCAAGGGGAACGGGCAGCCCTGCAGCCTCAGCTTTGGGGAGGGTGGCAGGGCCAGGTGGGTTAGGGGAGCCCTGGCTGGGGGCAGGAAACGTGGCTGGAGCCTTGAAAGCCAGCTCAGCTCAGAGCTCGGGGCCAGGGTCGTTTCACCCTCCCCCAATCCTCCAGCCCCAGGTGAAGCTCCCCGGGCAGAGCCCCCAGCCCATGCCACTGAGCAGCCCCATAGCCGCAGCAAGCGCCGGGTTCTGCAGGCTGATCCGGGCTCATCGGGGAGACCTTCTGGCCCAGGGAAATGGTTCCTCGGGGGGCAAGGGAGCACTGTGGTCAGAGATCCTGGGTCCCTTGGGGCGTCACCTCCCAGCCAGTGCCACACGTCTGCAGCTATCTCCCTGCCTGCGGTCGAGGGATGGAGCATGGGGATCCTGGCTGCGCTGGCCC
Organism: Chelonia mydas; assembly: GCF_015237465.2. Lineage (NCBI taxonomy): Eukaryota > Metazoa > Chordata > Testudines > Cheloniidae > Chelonia > Chelonia mydas. Next base: position 57,942,425 of record NC_057855.1, read on the forward strand.
TGGTAGGAGAAGCCAATGGGCCACCACGAGTCCAGGGGCTCCTCTCCCCAAGCAAGGAGCCCTGCTGCCGCAGTGCTCAGGAAAGGCTTCGGGCCCAGACTTCGGGCCAGAGATTGGGTGCCAGCCCCAGGGCAGCCACCCCTCCTGGGAGTGGCGAGGGTCTGGGGCTCAGCAAGGAGCCATCCCTGACACCACGCCAGGGCTCTGGGGCCAACAGACTGTGCTCTGTCCTGCCCCACGCCCCCAGTCCAGGCACTTCTAAACGGTAGAAAACAGTCACATTCCAGCCACCAGAGGGCAGCAGCGGCTCAGGCTGGGAGCACCATAGGACAGGAGGGCCAATGCCTCCCCAGTCCCTGGTCGGGGCTCACCAGGCCTGGAACCGGGGGCGGGGGTCCCTACTGAGCCAGGGCCCCTTACAGCCAGGAGCAGGGGCCTTTCCTAGGTCTCCAGTACACGGGAATCCACACCCAGGCCAGCCTCTTCTGGGGCCCATCACCTGGGTATCTGGCATCGCAGGAGCAAGCTGAAACAGTCAAAAGGCTTTAGGGCTCCCTGGGGCTGCACAGCCCAGAGCCCTGCCCAGGCAGAGACCCAGCTGTGCCCCCATACACCAGAGCTTGCTGCTGGAGCTCAACCGAGGCTGCCTCCCTCCCGGCAGGGGCATCAGGAGGCCCAAAGGGGCAAAGGGCCCTGGCTCCAGCCAGGCCTTCCGCCCAAGTCCTCACACTTTTGCCAGCGCCCCAGGGGGTGGGGGGGCAGGGGGCCTGCTGTCAGCTCCGCAGCGACAGGGGTGCCCTGCCCAGCTTCCTGGACCCCTGCCCAAGAGCTCAGCCACTATTAGGACAGTAAGACCCCCCGCTGCTAGACTCATCCACCCCAAATAATCGGGAGATAAAGGGGGCAGGGCACTGGGGGTCTGGAGATAAGGTGGTGCTGGGGGTCAGCCCCAGGGCTCTCAGAGCAGAGAGGAGACAGACACACCTGACTGCTGGAGGAAGGGGGGGTCCGACCCCCACTGCTCCCCCTCCCTGGGTTTGCGGGTCAGGTGCCTCCAAAGAGACAGGCTGAGCAGGGAGGGGGTTGTGAGGGGTTCCTGAGCTGCCCCCAGCTAGCAGGGGAGCCTGGGCCTGCTGTGGGGAGTGGGGGGCCCAGTAAAACCAAACAGGGTCCAGGAGGCTCCACGTGCAGGAGAGAGGTAACCCGGCTCATTGCCCCTCTGTGAATGGGGAAAGCCCGACACACACGCACACCCCCCACAGTTTCCCCCAACCCCCTGCCCTCACCTGCTGGGACAGCCCTGCTCAGAGCGTCTCCTCCTCAATCCCCAGGTGAGGTGGCCTGGCGGGGGCTGGCAGAGAAGGGAGACAGGGTCCCATGGCCCCCCCTGCACAGCAAGGCAGTGAGCCAGGCACACACCCCGCCCCCAGCTACATGCTCCTAGCCATCCCCAGATGCAGCCTCTAGCCTGGAGCCCTAACTCTGGGCAGTGAGTGCGAGGGGGCTGGGGCTGCCAGGGAAACGCCACTGCTCTGTTCTCTCCCCTGACTGGGCTGGACGGGGCCTGACAGCACCCAGACATACCAACCCAGGGCCCAGTCAGCTCAGCCCCTCGCTGCCCCCCAGGATCTCTGGGGCGGGGGGGGACCCCTCCTTACACTGCTGCCACCTGGATTCTCCTATGGTTCTCTCCTCTGCCCACAGGGTGTGGCCCTCCCTGGGGCCTGGAGACCCCCAGCAGGGCTGGCTCTAGGACAATTCACCCACTCTCCATGCTAGGACAGACCAGCCAGGGCCCCGCTCTCCTACCTCCTCACAATCATCTTCAGCGTGCGATAGGAGCCCTTGATGAGGACGAGCGCCTCCTGCCGGGAGCCGTACAGCGGGGTGCCGTTGATGTTCACCAGCTCGTCCCCGGGCCGCATCTTGCGGGACAGGGCCGCCTTACCCCCATCTTCAACCTAGGCACAGATCCAAGACAGCCCAGATGGTCAGATGGGCCGGGCGCTGCACTCACCCGCGCACAGAGGGGTGTGGGGCGGCCAGGCCCTTGATTTCTGGGGATACCCCAGTGCCCTGGCCAGTGACGCAGGGAACCCGTTTCAACACATCCAGCTGTCCAGCCCTCACCGCGCCCCCCTGGCACCCCTCCTGCCTTCGAGGGGAGCCCCAGGCCCAGCTACTGTAGGACACAGGTCTCGTGGGATTGGGAGTTCACCAAACGATGGGGGTGCCAGGGCCACGAGGCCAGAGCTTGGAACACACCATGTCCATAGAGATGTCCCGCCAGGACCCTTTCAGGTAGGGAGCAGGGTGGTGCATATATTGTGGGGGCTGGAAAGTCATTGCGGGAGTCAGGGCCTGAAGGCCTCCAGGTGACAGCCCTCCTGCTGCCAACCCCTCCCTTCACCCCTACATCCCCATTCATAGGTTTGCCAGGTGTCCTGTTTTCAACCAGAATGCCCGGTCGAAAAGGGGCCCTGACGGCTCCGGTCAGCATTGCTGACCAGGCCATTAAAAGTCCAGTTGGTCACCTGCAGCGGGGCGGGCAGGGTGCCTGCCCGGCTCCGCGCAGCTCCTGGGAAGCGGCCGGCATCTCCTTCCGGCTCCTAGGCATAGGTGCGGCCACGGGGGCTCCATGCGCTGCCCCCGCCCTGAGCGCTAGCTCTGCAGCTCCCATTGGCCGGGAAACGAGGACAATGGGAAATGCGGGGGCGGCGCCTGCAGGCAGGGGCAACGCATGGAGCTGCTGGGCTGCGCCTCCACCTAGGAGCCAGAGGAAGATGCCGGCCACTTTCTGGGAGCTGCCTGAGACTAGCAGCCCACACCTCTCACCCCTTCCTGTGCCACAACCCCCTGCCCTAGCCCTGAGCCCCTTCCTGCATCCAAACTCGAACTCAAGAGTCCCCTCCCATACTCCGACCCCCTCAACCCCAGCCCAGAGCCCACACTCCCAGCCGGAGCCGCAGCCCCTCTCGTGCCCCAACGCCCTGCCCCAGCCCAAAGACCCCTCCTGCACCCCAAACCCCCCACTCCCTCCCACACCTCTGCCCCAGCCTAGTGAAAATGAGTGAGTGTAGGAGAGAGTGAGCAATGGGGGGGGGGGGATGGAGTGAGCAGGGGTGGGGCCTCAGAAACAGGGCAGGGAAGGGGCCTCAGGGAAGGGCAAGGGTGTTTGGTTTTCTGCAAATAGAAAGTTGGCAACCCTACCCATCCATCGCCAACAAAATCCACATACACCCCCATTCCTCCTCCTCTCTCCCAGCGATGACATTCAGCTCCTCTACCTGCCTCCCCACCTGCTCGTCAATCCAAGCTGGGGATGGGGGAAGATGATTTCCTGGGGTGGAGGCGGCAGCAGGGCCCCCAACCCATACCGCCATGACACAGCGCCTGGAGACCAGCTGTCTGGCAGCAAGTATCTCGGCCGGCTAAGGCCAGGGGCCTGGCTGAGCAGCAGACAGGAAACAGCCCCAGGGTAGCTGGAGGGGACAGGGACCCCAGGCTGCAGAAGCTCTGAGCCAGCCTACCAACCAAGCCTCACCATGGAGCTGCTAGAAGCACCCAGCCATCAAACAAGGAAACCCAGGTCCACAGAAAGTGTCTGGAATCCAGCCCAACATGGTGTATCTCTCACACCCAGTGCGTTGCACTGTGCGCGCACACACACGCCCCTTCCTAGGACACACACACACACACGGCCCATTCTAGTCTGAAGGAAGGTGCCAGCATATCACTGGGGACACATGTCCCTGCACAGCCACCAGCAGACCAAGACACAGCTGAATGGACTGGCTGGGCTGGACACCACCCACCCGCTCCCCCCCTCCGCCCCAGTACCCCCTCTGTCGAAGGCATCCGGTTTCCTCCTCCCACAGCCCTAGGTTTTCTCTCGATCCCAGTCATATTACGCTTGAACCCATCACTGAACCTGGCACACAAGAGGTTAAAGGGCACGAAGCAGGGAGGAGGGGCAGCAACTGACTCCCTCCCCCACCCAGCTGGCTGAGGGGAGACGGCCCCTCTGGCTGATGGGGTGCTAGGCTGCCATTTGGGGAAATCCCTCCTCCGGCTCTGACAGGACAGGCCATTCTCAAGTGCTCACCTGGGAGTGCGGCCAGCCAGGAGCATGCGGCTCCATGAGCATGTCACTTGGCCCTGATCCCTACACGCCCAGCAGATCCCCTTACCACCCGTGCCCCAGGGCACGGCAGTCCAACACCAGCTCCCAGGTTGGCTGCTATTAACCCCAGCTGGCTCAGGAAAGAGGGTACCCCCGCTGAGCCTCAGCGTTCTGCCTGAAGCCATCATGCAGCTGCTGGGCGAGGCCCGGGGCTCACAGCCCAGCTCCTAGAGGGGCATGTCCCATGCTACCAGAACCAACTCTGGCCTCCCCTGTGCAGGCGCCTGGAAGGAGACCGAGCTAAAAGGGGCCACAGCGAGAGAGCTTCCATCTCCACCTAGGACGGTCTAGCTGGCGACATTCACTAAGGAAAATCACCCTGCTAAGAGCCTCAAGAGATGATCGCTGGTGTGACGGGGGTCTTGGGTCTCAACCCAGCTTTCTAGGGGATGGGGATTTTTGTGCTGGATCAGAACCGGGGCCCAGTACCCCCCTCAAATGGTGGCCAGGAGCAGTGGCTGAGGAGGAAGCTGTAGGAACTCCCACAGCCAGCAGCAACACGTCCTGGGGAGCCTGCCCAGAGCTGGCTTGTGGGCCTGAAGTGGATGGGGGTCCCGGCCCTCATGCAGCTGCTACCCCCCAGTGTGCTGTGGATGCTCACGTTACCCCCAACCCCTCCCACACCATAAGCCCCAAGCTCCTGAACAGCCCACTCTCCCACACACAGCCCTTGGGGGACCTGGCTGCCAGCCCCCGACCCTGCCCAGCCCTCAGGAACCCGGGTTAATACAGACCAGGTGGGAAGAACATGGATGCAGTGATTGCAGCACAAACAGAAAAAACCAAGCAGCCTCAGAGCAAAGCCCAGGGCTCCCGCCCCAGGGTGGCCAGCCTGAGCCAACGTGCCCCACGCCCCAGGGCAGACTGGGCCCTAGGGTCCACTCACTCACACTGGAGTACCCATCCTGGGCTGCCATGGAGCCCCCTGCCTAACACCAGTGTGCATGGGGGGGGTGTTTATGCCCACTCACGAGGCCAGCACAATACTCAGCTAGACGGACATGCTCCGAAGAGCCTGGCAGCTCTTGGCGGCCCCCACCCACATGGCGCCCCCACTCCAGGACAGCAGCTCCCTGGTCTGGCTGCTGGAATTCCAGAGCTATGGATCTGATCCGACTCTGGCTGCTAGCAGCACCCAAGCTCGCTCTGACAGAGCGAGTAACCCTGCGCCAGGGCCGTTGGGGAGGCCAGCGAGCTAGGCCCACCTGGCCCCAAGTGCCAGGGTCACAGCCTTGTATTGCCCTCCCCACTCTGTGGGAGAAAGGCCATGCAGAACACGCCAGCGACCCTCCAACCCCTCATCCCTGGGCCTAGCCCCACATGGCTCCTGGCAGCCTTGGTGACAACACACCATCCTGCGGCACCGTCCTGCACTGCTAGTCACTGCCCCAGTGCCCATCACCATGGCATGTGGACACCCACCATCCATCAGACATTACCCTATGGGCCCTCCTGCCATGCTGCACCAGTGCAGCTGGGATTCTGGTAAACGCTGGAGAAGCCAGAAGGTGCCTTGAGTCCTGGCCAGGGATCAGCTCCGCGGGGTGATCCTGCGCCCCCAGGAGGCTATCAGGGCTCCTGCCACTGTCTGCTGCACCCACCGAGGGCAACGCCAACCTGCACATCACACAGCAGGTCCAGCCCTGTGCCTGACCCCCACTCTCCCCCAGCACGGGCTGCACAGGTTAGACAGGGCAGGTCTTCCCATCCCAGCCCTCGCTCTGCACGCCCCAGTGCCCATCCTCCACTATGCCCCCTTCCTCACCCATCACTTTGGCACTCCTGTCCCCCAGGGCTTTAACTGCTTCCCTGCTGGGAGGACACCACACCCTGGACCGGTCCCAGATGGGGACCCCCCCACACTCTGCCCACACCATCGGTGCTGCTCCTTTATCTGCAAAGGGGATCGGCCATCAATGCCCCTTCTCCATATCAATGCCCCCAGACACAGCCGAGCCTCCCTTCCCCCACCCTGACCCAACCCTGCTTGTGGAGCTTGGAAACCCCAAAGCAGGAAAGCCGAGTTCCCCCTCCCCCACAAGCAGTGCACTAGGGACCAAGGTTTATACAGCAGCGGCGCTCGTACCACTCTCCAAAGGGTCTGGTGCTCCCGGGCCCACAAAACCAACCTGGCAACTGTTGGATCTTGGCCTGGGGCGGCCGTCGAATCAACCGTGGGGGATCCGCCGTGGGACAGGAGGCTTCTGCCTCAGGGGGCCAGGTGCTCCCAAGACAGGCCAGGCTGGGGTGGAGGCATGCTGAGCCGAGCAGCCCAGCGGGGCTTGGCGTGGCCTGCCTCCCTCCCCCGCCCCAGTCACATGCATCTCACAGCAAAGAAAGGAAGCTGAAAAATGTCTCTTGCTCTCCCCGCAGATTCCCCAGCAGCGTTGGGGCAGCACAAGAGCCCATTGTGCAGCTGAAATGCCAGCCCAGTGTCCAGAGCTCCCAGTCACCCTGTCCATGGTATCAGTACATCCACCCCATGGCAAGCGTAGGACAAGGGGCTCTGTAGGCGAGGGGAGCTGGGCATTCCAGCTCTCGGGCATTGCCAGCCTAGATCAGTGCCCGAAAGTGCTAGTACCGACAGCCCCGCTCGCTGATCGGTGGGCAGCGTGGACTGGGGCCTTGGCTCCTTGCCACTGCACAGAAACTGGCCCCACATTGGCACAGACAGGTTCCCAGTGCTGCCCATCTCCACAGAGAGGCCAATGAGTACATGTGCCTTGGAGGCAAGGCTGCCGCTGTCCCCTGCAAGGGGGCCCCTCCAGCCCAGGGCAGCATCAGGGTGTGTGCGGAGAGGTTCCCCATGCTGCACCTCCTCTGGGGAGGAGACTGCTCCTGGGGCTGGGAGACAAGCACTGAAGCAAACCAACATACGAATCCCTGGGCAGGGTGAATCCACGGGCGCAGCAAGGTGGCCGGTGGCTCCCTGCGCAGAGCGATGGCATCAGCAAGAACATAGCAAAGGTATGCCGGATCTCACCAGCAACAGATGCATGGAGCCCAGCACAGAAGAGGAGGCCGAGGGGGCACACAAATCAAAGTCCAAACCTGGAGCATGGAGCCAGAGGAGGTGAGACTGGGACAGAGCAGCTGAGAGCGTCTCCAACACAAGGGGAGAGCTGGCCTCAAACCATCAGGGGTTAGGAGACAGCCCAAAGCCCTCCCAACTCATCTGGGCAGGCAACTGCCTGCTGCGGCTTCAGCAGCGTTCCCAGCATCGCCTGCCAGATCCCACTGTGCTGGCTCCCGTGCTGCCCCCTCTACACCAGGAAACTCCTGGATCAAACTGCTACTGCCTCCACCTTCAGATCCCTCCATAATGGCCCCTGCAGCCCCGATGCCGACAGAGCCCAGCCGTCTGACCTTAGGGCTTGGCAAGTTCCTCTAGAGCTTCTCGCAAACGGGGTCTGGACCCCCAAATAAAGCAATTCCAAATGCCCAGCGGTGCCTCATGGGAGCTAGAGTTCACAGGGTTGCCAACTCTCGTGATTTCACCCAGCGATATTTGGTGCTTTTTCTCAAGCCCCAGCACCTGGAGTCCTGTGACAAGAGGAGAATCTCAGCCTTCATTTTAAAAACGCCTATGCTTCTAACTCTCCGAAGTGCAGGGCAAATCTCACCAGACCAGCTCAGACACTCAGCAACCAGCAGCCAAACCAAGAGAGCCCACCTTCTACTCTGCATTCGAAATCTCCTGGTTCTGGGGGGCTGACTTGTGATGTTTGAACACTTGGGGTTGGCCACGCTGCATCCAGACTACATCTCCCATGATGCACTGAGGTAAGGGGAATAGGCACATGACAGGCACCGCTTGCCATGGTGCCCCATGGGAAATTTAGTCTGGCCAGAGCACCTGGCCCATAGAGAACGGGAGCCAGAGGGAGCTGAATTACAACTCCCATGAGCAGGGTGGATTTGATTTAAATCACCAGTCAGGAAGACTCGATTTAATCATGCATTTCTACATAAAAGTGCATTCTTGTTGGTTGTTATAACCTTAATACATATTCTTCACAGGTAGAGGAACTTCATTAAAACATTCCCAAACTGGGTCTCTTTTATGGCCTGCTGCCATTATAGGTTTTCCCTTCTAGAGAGAGAATGGTATGGTAGATTTCAAATCACTGAAGTCTACACTCAGAAAGACCTCAAAATTTCTGGAATATGCTGCTCAAACAGTTTCACTTTTGTTTCTACTGCCTGTCCTTCCATTCTCACATTTATCTCCAGACATCTTCTCCTTGTCCAGATCTATTCCGCCCCCAACAATCTTCTATTAATTGAACTTTTTGAAACTTTGCACTTTTAGAGAGAGGTAAGGGATTGACTCTGTACACAAATTTGCAGAGGGACAATAGGGTTGAGGTCTGTTATTTCTCACCTCTATATATTAATTAAAAACATTTTTGCTGTTAAACAAGCATGTTATCTCTGGAGACACAAATCCACAGTTTGAAAACGGCAAAACTAAGCATCTCTGATGGTATCTTCTAGACTCAGCCCCATTGGATAGATAGAAAGATTAACCTAAATAATCTATACAGAAGTCCTTGGAACCCCATAAAATGGGGTCCCTAATCCATGAACTATTGGAAGTCATTTATAAACTTTTTTAAACATTACATGAACATACTGTCTCATACTATAGAATTAGAATTTATAATCCCTATTCCATGATGAGATATCTTTGAGCTATAATGTATCTTAATTAAAACTATCTTTAGATAGGTTTTTTCCTCAAAAAACATTTTATCAAAACAAATCTGATTTAAATTTAAAAAATCAGATTTTTAAAATTTAAAAAAAAACAAATGGATTTTTATCCACCCTGTCCATGAGGCACTGTGATGCCATTTTCACGGCAAATGGAGTCCGTCATTTCAGACCAAATATCGACCCTCCCTGCGGCCTGCAGAGGCTTCTTGTGACAACAATAATTTGACTGGAAAACTTCTGCCCAGCTCTGTAGTCCTCTCCCCTGCCCCTTGCTCTCCACACGACCCCCATGGAAACCACCACCCGAGCTACAAGCCCCAGAACTAGCCAGGCAGGGCCAGGACTTACCCAGATGCATTGGCTTGCACCCCCTTCCCAGCCCACCTCTGTCCTTTGGCTGGAGGCCCGCAGTGCAGCGATGGCCTCCTCTCTGTGTTCATACAGCACCCAGCAGGGCCTCTGAGCACCACCATGCTATCACTATTATCTGCGCCCACTGCAAGCCATGAGGCCACCGTGCCCCTGGCAGGAGCTACCATGCCCCAACATGGTGCATGTGCATCACTAGGGGGTGCTGTGCAGGGGAACAGCGGGGTGGAAGCCAGCCCTGATACAGCACCATTACCTCAGGGGCTTAAAGTGCCGTAGGCAGGCAGGAGTGTAGCACTAGCCCAGGGGTGGACAAACTTTTTGGCCCGAGGGCCACACCGGGGTTGCGAAACTGTATGGAGGGCCGGGTAGGGAAGCCTGGCCCCCCACACCCTATCCACCCCCTCCCACTTCCCGCCGCCTGACTGCCCCCCTCAGAACCCCCGACCCATTCAACCCCCCGGCTCCCTGTCCCCTGACTGCCCCCTCCCGGGATCCCCCACCCCTAACCACCCCCCCTCAGGAACCCCCCCATCCACCCCCTCCCCGCTCCCTGTCCCCTGACTGCCCAAACCTATCCACCCCCCGCCCCCCCCCATGCCTATCCAACTGCCCCCTGCTCCTGTCCTGACTGCCCCTCGGGACCCCCTGCCCCTTATCCAACCCCCCTGCTCCCTGCCTCCTTACCATGCTGCTCAGAGCGGCAGGACTAGCAGCTGCCCCACACCGTTATCTGCGCTACCTGCGCGGCTGCGGGGTAGGGGGGACAGCAAGAGAGGGACCAGAGGTCTAGCCTGCCCGGCCAGGAGCTCAAGGGCCAGGCAGGACGGTCCCATGGGCCAGATGTGGCCCACAGGCTGTAGTTTGCCCACCTCTGCACTAGCTCCACTGCAGCAAGGGAAACTGAGGCACAAACAGGGAGGAGCTTACCCAATGTGGCAAACACAGAAAGAGTCAGGAGTCCAGTGCCCTGCTCAGTTTCACTGCCTCTTTGGGTACAGCGGCCCCCACCACAGGGCACCCCACACACCCCTCCAGGCGAGAGGCCTGTGTTTTGGTCTCCGGTTCTGTTCCCCTGGATCTCCAACAGGCCCAGCCCCCTTTGGGCAGGAGGAGCACCCTGCCTGCCCAGCCCAGGGGGCCAAATGTCTCCCATCCCCAAGCAATGCCAGGGACAGCTTCATGCCACGCCCCACACGCTCACCCCACGCTTGGTGCCACAGCTCGATGGACTCCAGCACAACAGCAGCTCGGCTCTCACTTGGTTCCCCCACCCACTGGGCTCCATTCGGTAGGGTAGGGGGTGGGAACGTCCCACAGGCCAGGGCTGCCCATGGCCCCCCCAGTGCCATGGCACAAATGGGGTGAGTGGGGAGCTTCTGAATGACCCTCCCATGCTTGGTTCTGGTGCCAGAGCACCCACACCAGTCTGCTCCTCCACAGCCCATGCATGGGCAGTGCCAGGGAGGGATGGGCATGGCCATTGGCTCATGCCTAGGCTTGTCCCTGAACAGGATGTGATTGAGGCTGAAGATCCTTCCCGGCTGATGGAGCTGGGTAAACCGGCTCTGCTCCCACAGGGGTACCTTGCCTGAGTCCCTCCCGGGAGGGGCAACAAGGAGCCATTCCAACACCCAACACTACTGAATCCCCACATCACTGACCGCCCCCCCCACCAAAGTGACAGCACGGCTTCTGCAGGATCTGACCTGTGGTCCCCAGCACTGCACTGAACGCCAGGGCATCCACCAGGCCCTGCTCTGGCAGAAGCTGAAAATAACCTGAGCTGGATTCCCAAGTCCCCCGGGAACGGGCTGTGGGGCCCCAGCTTGGCAGAGTCCAATGCGGGGCTTGAGGATGCTACAGGCCAATGCAACCCCCATAGAGCATGTGCTCCCCACCGAGCCAGGGACACCCTGCCCCAGATCCTCACTTCTATGGGCAAACAGCCTGGTGCTGCCAACTGGGTCCAGGGCAACTGACTCAGAGGGGAGCACAGCCATGCCAGCTCCTGCACGCACGCCAGCCATCCCTGGGGACAGCAACTCCCAGCCAAGGAGATACCAGACGTGGCCCTGCTTACCTAGCAAGGCCTGGAAGGAGCTACAGCTTCAGATGAGCCAAGGAGACGAGGTGCATTTCTTGTCACTTCCTCACCTGCAGCTTTGGTCACATCCACTCCACAAGCCCCACGGCCCCCAGCACACAGCGGGCTCCCCCTGGGCGCGCAGTGGGCTGGCCACGGGGCTCCCCACAGGCCCCCCCAACAGGCACGCTGGGGCTCCCCACAGGGCCTAGCAGACTCCCCACAGCCTCCCAGAACACACTGGGTTCCCCCAGCCCCTATGACATGCAGCAGGCTCCCCACAGCCCCCCAGCAGGGCCCCTGAAACACAGCAAGCTCCCCTGGCCCCAGGAACTCCCGGGGCTCCCTGGTGCTCGCTGACAGTGCGACGAGCCACAGGCTCAGCACAAAGTCCTGATCGACGCCAGCCAGGGCAGAGCTGGGATTTCGAAAAGAAAATAAATATCGCTCCAGTTCCCAACGCCGGATTCCTGCCATCTCTGGCACATTGCTGAAATAGAGTCCAGATGAGGGGACGGCCCAGTACAGCTCCCACCCCATCTTTCAGATCCCAGCCAGGAGAGGAATCTCAGCGCCTGGGGGAAGGAGTGGGGAGGGAGTTGCACACCAGCCCCAGGTCACAGCAGGCACTGGGCTCTGTGCAGCCCATGGAGAGAGGTGTCAGCACCACCATCCCTGGCATGCATGGCACAAGGCACCAGGGTGCTGCCCCCAGGTGCTGCCCTCTGGCACTGCCAGCTCCAGCTGAGCCACAGACCAGAGATGGTAACAGCACAAGCTCCCGCTAGCCAACCTGCCCTGGCTGAACCCCTCCGGGGGAGAGAAGGGCTCCGGGGATGTAGCGGGGAGAGAGGGGCTTCAGCCCACCTGCTCTATGTCCCCCCTGCTCATGCTGCAGGCCAGGGAGCTCCCCCAGATGCCTGGAGGCCAAGAGGGGCTCGAAGATGCGGCCGTGGGCAGGCAGGCATGCACAGGGGTCAGAGCTGACTTTGCTTATAGAAGGTGGTTTGTCTGAGTGGTCTGTTTTCTTGGGGTGGGGGTGGTGCAAGGCCAGTGCCAGGCCCAAGGGCAGGAGAGCTGATGGGGCTGGGCTGGGATTTCCCTGCCTGTCCTGGGCGGGGGTGGGGTAGAACACCTCAAGCCTCCCATTCATCCACCTCCGGCCTCCAGGGCTGCTCCTGGGGACAGGGAGCTCCAAGGACAATGTTAAGCACCACTTCGGCAGATACAGCTCAGCCACCAGCTCTCCCCAGAACGGCTGGAATCATGGGGGGGGGGGGGGGGGGGGGGGGGGCGCATGCCAGCGATTCCATAGGACCCCAAATTGGAGAAGAGGGGCCAGGACCAACACAGCCAGAGGGGCTGCAGATCGGGAGTGAGGGGCAGCGGCAGAGCTGGGGGAGGGGGGAACCCAGGGTTGGGTTAGCAGGGGGCAACAGGTTGGGAGTGAGGAGCATGGGCAGAGCTCATAGACTTTAAAGCCAGAAGGGTCTATCGTGATCATCTAGTCTGACCTCTTGCACATTGCAGGCCACAGAACCTCACCCACCCACTCCTATAATAGACCCCTAACCTCTGGCTGAGTCACTGACGTCCTCAAATCATGATTTAAAGACTTCAAGTTACAGAAACTCCATCATTGACACTAGTTTAAACCTGCAAGTGACCCATGCCCCATGCTGCAGAGGAAGGTGAAAACCCCACAGGGTCTGTCTCAATCTGACCCAGCGGAAAATTCCTTCCTGACTGCTAATCTGGTGATCAGTTAGACCCTGAGTATGTGGGCAAGATCCACCAGCCAGACACCTGCAGGGGGAGCCCAGGGCTGGGGGAGCCCAGGGCTGGGCTAGCAGGGGCTGCAGGTCAGGAGTGAGGGGCACTGCGGGAGGGGGCAGAACCACGGGGAGATAGCCCGCAGGGGCTGGGACAGTACCATGCCAGTGAGCATGAAGCACCCTCGACTGTAAAGGCCCATTTGGCATGGACCAGCAGATGACTGGGCGCAAGGTGAAACAGTCACTGGGGGGAGCTGGTAAATGGTGACACCTCCAGAGGGGACAGAGCCCAGCACCCTGATGCTAAGCTCTTCAGGCTGGACATTGGATCAGTGCCCACACTGCCCCCAGAGGTGCCAAGGGAACCGCTCTCCAATAGGCAGGCTGCTCCCATGAGGTGGGCAGCGCAGCTCTGCATGTTGGCAGAGAGCAGGCTCCCTGCCAGCCCCTGGACACAACATGGGATGGTTCCAGGGCATTGCACCCAACAGGAGTTTCCAGCACAGCCTGGGGCCCCCTCTGCCATCCTGGCAGCTGCCCCCCAAGAGGCAGATGCACTGCTGAGCATGGGGGCCCATACAGGGCCCTGCCCGTGGGACATGCCAGCTCTGAGATCTTCACTGATGTGAGCAGCAGCATGGACACTCCAGCCCTACTGCAGCAAAAGCAGGCACCATCTTTGCTGTAACTGCATGGGCTGGCAACAGCCATGCACCCCTTTGCTCTCTGTGCTAACAGGAGGCTGCTCCCCATCCAGGGCTCTTTCAGCAGCAACCCACCATCTGCCAGAGCCCCCTCTCCCTCTGGGGCAGCATCCCCAGCTCACTGTGAAGGACAGCGACCCCCAGCATCAGAGGGCTAGTGACCCAGCTAGGGACACAGCCTGGCCTGAGGCAGCTCATGCTCTGCCCTGACCACTAGGAAACAGCTGCCCAACGGCCCCATCAGCCCAGAGCTGGGAGAGGAGCAGAAGGTTGCAGCCATAGGGATGTACCCAGGGCAGCAGGACAAGAAGAGTCCGTGGCCAGGCACTCACAGCAAGGGCAAGGGAGGGCCTGGGATGAGGAGGGGCAGACCTGGTCAGACTGGGCTTTACTGGTGCTGTTACAGCATCAGCTCCCGCTGCCCCGGGGATCCCAGCCTCTCACGCCCCAAGGCTCCACATGTGGAAATGGAGGCACAGAGGTCACGTGGCCTTGACTGAGGTCATCCATCAGCTGCAGCCAGGATCCCAGAGCGGGACGCATGCCACTCGCTGGGAGCCATGGGTCAGCTTTCACCCTGTGCCACACGAGGGGCGCTGCCCAGGAAAGTGGGCATTGCCCAGCGGGAGCAGCTTTTGGCCTCTGCTCCCCGGCTCCCACTCCTAAGCATCCATGTCAGGGGCAGAGAGTGTGCACTGCCCTTCAGCTTGGCTAAATAGGGAGCCCACCTAGGCTATCACACAGCCAGACCAGGGCCCAGACTCAGGACTCTTGGGTTCTTTTCCTGCCTCTCTGTCAGCCCAGACAGGTGACCTCCTGCCCCTCCCCCAGCTCTGCCCCATTCTCGGGAACATGCCTCATCACCACCAGGCCCATCCCAACCAGAGCCTGGTGGGCAGCAGGTCCCCCTGGGCACAGCGGGGTGCAGGGCCAACACCTAAGGGCCCATGACGACTGGAGACAGTCCCCCGGGGATGGAGCACAGGCATGCACGGCAGCACCAGCACTCACAAATCTCACTTGGGCTTATAAATGGCGCTTCACACAGGGCAGCCAAGGGGGCTCAGAGAGCAGCTGCCGGAGCTCCTGCCCTAACCCAGCCTCTTGGGGCCCCCCACCACACACTGCGGCTTCAGAGGGCAGAGGCAAGGGGCGCCCAGGACCTGCAGCTCGCTGGTCACCTAGCACCACTCCGAGAGCAGCTCCTGATGCCCGCAGGCAGGGCCCCCTGGCTCGGCCCTGAGCGCTCGAGTGAAGATGGAGCAGTGAGGGGGGGCTGCCCTGCTCGCACGCCGGCTTCATCTCTCTGCATCCCGGTGAGGGTCAGGCACTGGCCAGGGGTCACTGGACCTCCTCAAAACAGGCAGGACTGAGGCAGCCCATCCCCCACGCCTGCTGTGCTCACAGGTGTTGGAGCCCCACCAACATCCGCCTGACCCCTGAGATCAGCTCCACTCAGTTCTCCCATTGCTGATGGAACTCGCCCTCCTGCTGTGGCCCAGCCCTGGCGACCAGCCTCACCCTAGGCACCACGAGCTGGTGTCCCCAGCGAAGTCAGACCATCCCAGCCCATCCACTACCCTCAGCCAGGCTCCCCATGCTGCCCCCTGGTGGGCATGTTGGTGCCTGCTCATACACTTCCCCCAAGCCTGAGGGGACTGCAGCCGGCACCCATCATGCCCCTGCCTCTCCTTGGAAACCCCGCTCGGTGTCCCAGCTGCCCCGCACAGTCCATGTCCTGCTCAGAACCGAGCCAGGCCAGATCTGGTCCTGCGACCTATGCCACAGCCCTATGCACGCTGCACAGCAGCTCAGTCACCGTCTCACATCCCCCTCCGCTGTGCAGGGCTCGCTCTCGGCAGACACAGCTCAGGCCACCTGGCGCACATTGGCCTCCAGGGGCGTCAGCAGAGGCTCCCCTGCATCCCCCACCCCCATCTGCCGTATACCACTGGCAAACACAGAACCAGGCCACGCCCCTCCTGCTAGAGCAGAACAGACGTGGCCAGTCCAACAGGGTCTGGGGAGGGAACGGCTCACCAATGGGGCACACTGGGTCCCCAACAGGCCCCAGATCTCTGCAGTCACAGCTCCTGGGCCAGGAGCCCCTGCCTCAAGGCCTCAGGACGAAGGGACGGGGCTGGGGGAGTGACCGGCCCAGGCCTGGCTCTGGCCAAGCACAGCCAGTGGCAGCTGTAGCGGGACACAGTGAACAAGGCGAGTCTAGACGCTGCGCTGACGTCATCACCAGGGTCTCCTCCGGTGACCTGGGAACTATGTAATTCAATTACAGCCAGGCCCAGCAACCTTCCCAGCCAGGAACGGGGAGGAGAAAGTGGCTTTGTCTTAATTAGGGTGGGTTTAAGAGCCGATTTCCTGCAGCTCGGCACACCGCCACCCCCCTCCCCCCGGCTAGCCAGGCCCAGACTCCCAGCCACGGATGGACGCGGGGGAGGGGAAGTCAGCAAAAGGGGCTCGCTTTCCAGGGGAGTCCCAGCCGCTTCACAGCCAGCCCAGCGGGGACCAGAAATGCAGCAGGGAGCGCTCTCCCCTTTGTGGCATGAGGGCGCTGGGCCAGAAGCGCTGCCTTCCTGGACAGCACAGGGGAGAGTCCCTGAGCACACAGGGACTTTTAAATAACAGCCGCATGTGCTTTGCACCCCCAAAGCTCTGTTGTCTTGACCAGACTCCAACTTGGGTTGGTCCAGTCCCCCTGGATCATTCACTTCCTGTCTTAAACTGCGGGGCAGCATTGCTGTGGGCTATACTGCCGCCTTCAGAGGTGGCTGCATTTCAGTGATGGACAAAGTGATTCTCCGTACTGGGCGGAGAAGTACAATGGCCAGGGATCCTTTGGTATGGAGGAGCCCCTCTGGCTTGAGTGACTCAGATAAACTGGTTAGTCTCTAAGGTGCCACAAGTCCTCCTGTTCTTTTTGCGGATACAGACTAATACGGCTGCTGCTCTGCAACCTGTGCAGGCAGGTCGCTGCTACCTGTGCATGCCACATCTCCTTTGCCTAGAGCCCAGGCACAGCCCCTGCATTCACAGGCCCGGACAGGTCGCGTCACAAACACTCATCTAAGGATTTCTTCTGACCAGCCCAGCACTGGGCTGAGCATGCATCCGGGGGCGGGGAGCCAGTCCTGAGTCCCCACCCCCTGGTCCGCTCAGCTCAGAGCTGCTCCTTTCAGCCCAGACAGCCTGTGCCACAAACTCCCTGTCCCCAGCTTCTCCCTGACCTCAGCAGAGAGTGCAGGGGCCTATAAGCCAGAAGCCAAGTGAGGGGAGTGGAGCAGGATCCTCCAAGCAGGCCCAATCTGGCCCTGGATCCCAGTGGCCAGAGACTCCCGCAGCCCCTAGCATTTCACCAGCTCCCCAGGTGGCTCTGGCTGGCTTGTTCCCCAAGCTCACTGGTCACCCTGCCTAAAGCACAGCTGCCTGCCCATTTCAGCACAGCGGATCCCAGTTTACTCACAATTCAGGGAAAGAGCAACTTCCCAACTCTGGGCCAGCCCCTACAGTCCCCGGCCATGCCTGGGGAGCGCTCCCGCCCTCCACGGCCCCAGGATCGCTCAGAGTCTGCCACGTCCTCTAAGCGAGCGAGGATCTTGGCCCTATCAGCTAACCCAGCCAAGCAGAGCGCAACTCCCCACAGATCCCACCTCACTCCATGGGACAGCATGGCTGAACCCATCAGCATTCTTTGTGGGGGCGCTGCCTCCAGTCAGCCACATGGAGAGCACACCTGGGGCTGTCTAGCAAGACCTCTGCCCTTCGAACCCCCGCAGTGCTGGCTGCAGAGCCCAACAGAGGGGCTACAGGAGCTCACACTCTCCCAGAGGACATGATCGGAGTGGGGGAGGGGGGGAGCTTCGGTTGGGAGCCCTCCAGCCATGCTGCTTTACCGACCCTACTGCTGTCCCCAGAGCCAGTTGTACCCAGCAGCAGGGGAACAGAGGCTCAGAGCCCACTCAGGAGCAATCAGAGCATTCAGCAGTTGGGAACATAGCCAGCCCTAGCGCAGCACTCGCTTTACGGCTCCCCGGGGTTGCCGCGCCAAAGGCTCCCACCCAAGGGCTACAGCCGCAGAGGAGCAGGTGTCACATGTGTCCAACCAGCACCCCAGGGAAAGAGGGACAGACGGGGGTGGGAGCCAATAGACATTCCCTTAGGTAGGGCTGCTAGCCCCTTGGGAGACAATGACCTAAAACCCCTCGGTCATCTACCCAGGTATTACTTTCCCTGCTGCTGTGTCTGGCTGGCTGCTGCCCTCCACCCCAGAGGTGGCTGTGTTTCAGCAGTGCTGCACTCCTACCTGGACTGGGGCTGTGTGCGTCTCTGGTCAAAGGGAGGCACAGTCAGGTATGGTAGACACAGGACCATCCCTGTGCTACATCTGTTCTAATAAGCAACGTTGACCAGCTGCAAGGGGAGGGCGGTGGCCACTGTTTCAGTAGGACTTACTTTATTTCTTAGTCTGCCTGCAGTGTCAGTGTGTGTGCACACATAGGGAGATCCCCCATTCCTGCTGGGTGCGCCGTGCTTGTGGAGGGCAGGTAGTCAATGGGGAGCGGCTGGTGGGAAGAAAGGAGCCCTGATGCCTGCACATTTTCCTAACTAGGGCAGCAGGGAGGTTGGCACCAGCCAGGAGAACCAGGGCAGACCCTATTGGAACCCTGGGAGGTGGGTGAGCACAAGTCCACCTACATCTAAAGGCCCCTCCCCTAGCCTTGTGGGAGGGACCACTGGACCCAGGAACCAACTGAAGATGGGGGACAACTAATGAACAACAGGGTCAGGAGTGAAGGTCACAGGTTCAAAAACTAGGGATCCAGAGGGGGACACCAAGCAGAGAACCCCAGACAGCGCCCACTGCTCCTCAAAGCTGTCTAGGGAGCCAGCAGACGCTGCCCAGAGGAACAATGCCCAGATGCATGAGACAAGGGAGGAGCAGAAATAGGCAGGTGACTGGCCCTGCTCCTGTCCCCAAGGGCACAGACCCATCAGAGAGAAATACCAGGATTCTGCCGGCTGGAGCTGAAGGTTATTTGTGGACAGATGGGCGGGGAAGGCAGCTGGGAGCTAACGGGACTGAGTCACTGGCTGTCCCGGCTGGCCGGAGAGCCCAGCCCCAGGGCTCAGACAGGGCCATCCCTTTGTCTGGCAGGTTTCATGAGGGCTGCGTGCACTGGGGAAGGCTCGGGGGCTGGCAGCCCTGCTTCAGGGGCCAATTCCAGCACAAACAGGGGCTTGTTCTGCCTAAGCCACTAAAGACCTCAGTACTGAAGGGAAGAGGCTTCCCAATGCAGGCCTGCTCCCCCGGTCACCACAGGCCAGGGAGAGACATTCCCCATCCCCTTTCCCAGACCTGCCCTCATGGCTGCAGAGAAACCCTTCCGAACACAGCACAAGTGTGACCACAGCAGGGACACCTGCCAATACCCCAAAACAACTCACAGATGTGTTGACCTGAAGCCTAATGATATCACTTTGAAGAGCAGAGCCTGCTCCCGCAGCAGTCAATAGCAAAGTCCCATTGACTTCCCTGGCAGCAGGACCTGGCCCTGCATTTCAGTATCGACATTAATTGTTTCACTGCTAACCACAGTGGTGGGAGCAGGTGGCTAACATGCTCATCCTGCAATTCCGAGGGGCCCAAACCCCCACACTGCCTGGAGAGGCTTGGCTGGAGGATCGCGCTACAAACCCCCAGCAGCCCCAAGCACCCAGCTCCCAAGCCTGCACGGGCAGTTCGGTGCCACTGCGCAAGCTCAAGGCAAGAACCACTCTCTGCCCCTTCCCTTCCCGGGGTCACTCCCACAGCACCTGCCATTTCTCTGGGCTGCCAAAAACCATCAGCCGCGCTCAGCTTCCAGCTCAGCTGGGCAGAGACGGGGCCTTGGAGACAAACCTCCGCCCAGAGATCTGCCTACCGAGAGGGAGCCTCCCCGACAGCATGCAGACAGACACACTCCCCACCTCTCAGCAACATGGTCCCCAGCGCACAAACCCTCCACCCCCACATAACATGCACCCAGAACTCCTCTCCCGTCAGCTCAGTCCCCCGCAGCAGCGCTGCACAACCACATGAGGAGCGTCCTGGACGTGCTGTTGCTAGGGGCAGTCTGAGGACACAGCACACACCTGGGCCCCCCAACTGGAATTCAACCCTCTCCCCTCTGAGCTGCAGGATCTTTCATACCAACCCCGAGGATCACCTTCACAGCTCACCAAAAGCATGGCCCAGCACAGCGCCCTCTAGCACCACCCTGGGATGGGGCACCCCTCTCTGCACCATCGTGGGCTCCCCAGGAGGTTTCCTGGCCAAGCACAGCCAGCTCCAACCCCCAGAGCCCAGGTGAAGCGGGAGCGCCAGGCCCCATCCTCACCCACCATACCCGGGGACCAGAGAGCCCCAGGCAGTCAGGGGAGCAGGTGCTGCCAGTGGACCCTCACCCTGGCGCTGGGCCTCCCCACAGAGCTGCCAATGAGTTTGAGTGGAAAAGGCTGCGTGTGCCAGACACCCCCAAGGCTGGCCCTGCCCTCTCCCGCACACGTCACATCTGCTGCCCTCAGTGCGGGTGTCCATGGTGGATGCAGGCAGAGAAGTGCTCTGGGAATCCCTGGGCATGGGTGCGCTCCCCACCTCTGTCCCCACAGTGGGGACACTCCAGCCCAGGGAGAGTGGCCCCAGCTTCAGCTCAGGGATGACTCACAGCTCTGAGCACCCAGCTCCAGGAGACCTTGGCCCCAGCCCCCCCAAACAGATCCAGTCGCCCTCACTCCTCAGCACAGCTGTGCCCTAGGCCTGCTCCCACTGGCTTCGTACACATCTGGAGAACAGTGGCTGAACAGTGGAGAATAGTTTTACTGGAAACCAGTAACCAGCCAGAGCTGCCAGGCACATCTGCCCATGCTGGACGGGGCCACCTATCACTCCTGGTACAGGCTGACAGCCCCCCAGATGCCCCTCCCGAGAACCTTTCGTCACTGTCAGCAGGTGCAATCACTCCCAGGCAGCACAGCTCTGGCCTTCAGCCTGGCCTCCCCGTCCCCCCCCAGAACCCTAGCACCAGGGGAGGCAGCACGGGCAGACATAGCATGAGACCAGCATCGCTGCAGCCACTCCATGCTCCCCAGCACAGACCCCTGTGTGCCAGCAGCCCCAGGACCCACCCTCCGCCAACAGGAGTGCAAAGAGCAAAGGCTGGGCAGAGGTGGGACAGCACTGGTCACACAGCATGGGACACAATGGAGCCAGCTAGGATCTATGCCTAGCTCCAGCCCCGACGCAGGGAGCGAGGGCTGGCTCTGCCCGGGGAGCTGCCAGGAAGCAGCAGTTCCAGCAAAGCCCTGAGCTGCTCTGGAGGATCCTGCACCTGCAGAGAGCCGCAAAGAAACCGTATCCTTTCAGCCCGCAGGGTGGCACTTCCTCGCAGACATGACGAGGGCCAACAGCACCGCACCAAGGCTCAACGCTGGGCAAGGGACAGGCCTGGGCGAGGGCTAAGCCCCCAGCATCGCAGAGGACTGGCACCAGCCCAGCAGAGCTGCCCAAGGCTCCTACGGACAGGACAGCCTGCGCTGATGGAGCAGAGCACCTGGTGTTACACTAGCCATGGACCATTCACAAGCAGGCCTTTGGAGCGGAGCCCGGAGCTGGAGCGTGGAGCTGCAGTTTTTTGCCTGGAGCTGGAGCGGAGCCGGAGCACAGAAAATCTTGACTGGTCTACTGCTCCAGGTTTTGTTTCCCCCCCCCATTTTCAATCCAAAATGAATGATATTCAGCAAGAAAGTCCTAAAGGTGCCAAAAAGTTTCAGATTGTATAACAACTGATATTAACATCTACTTTACCACTTTACGCAATATGTCACAGTTATTCTCACATCAGCCGAAATCAAGATTGAATGTACAGATACAAAATTACAAAGGTTTTTGGAGATATATTTTATTAAAGAATCAGATAATTATCAGACATCCGGCAACACTGCAGACTGCTCCCACCCTTGTGCCAAGGTTAGGGGAGTACGTACTCGCATAGATTAGTTAGATAGATTAGTATGTGTTGATACTTCTTTTGTAAGGGTTGATCAACGAGACGCGCTGAGTGCTGCGATTATGGAAAAGTATGAAGCAAGACGCAACATTTAAGATATCACAAACAGGTATATTGCAAAAAAAATAATGTTTTTGTTTATTGATATATTAAGATATCACAAGAGATATTAACCACTTAAGCTCATTTCTCACACGGGCTCCCGTTACCATTTGTTCATTTGTACATGCTCCCGTATCACTCTGGAAGACTTATTTTATACGTCATCTGTTCAACGGTCTTTGGTAGCGTTGTTTGTAATTTTAAATTTATTGAAAAAGTCATGTGCAGCAGGCATATAAATATACAGTAAACATTTTTGCATAAATTAGGAGTGATTTTTGTGATATATCCAGAGTGATTGGAAAATGTCCAACAAAACTTTGGGGGTGAATGCTTCGGTCATTTTAAGAAAAAACGTTTCTGTGAAAACGTGTCCTAAAATTCTTCCTAAGGGCGCTACAGTCCCTTCAAGGAGGTGTTGAAAAGTTAATTTCTGATTAATATCTCAAAAATGCTTTAAGTAATGAAATTACGTCTGTGTCTTAGCGTTAGTATGTGCTACCATATTACATTATCCAAAATTATTTAAACCATAGGCGTCCCGAACTGGCGGTGGGTCACTTTTATTTCATATTTCAACAAAGGCTTGTCGTCGACTGCCCCTGGCTACGAGCGGTAATATGTTCCACAATAAATTAATAATTTTGGTTATTATTACATTTAAAATTTATGGTTCCAAAGTTGAAAAATAAGTAATAAGTAAAATTGTTTGTATCAATCTAAGCATCTAAGCAGATTAACATTTCTAAACAGTTTTCTCAGAAATGGTTAATTATACAAAATAAATTAAGAGTACCATTTTAATGCATGTTTTAGCATTAAATCATATTCCAGGGTCGTATCTGTTAAATAGTCAAAGATGTAAAAAATATTAAATAAAATTGGCCCAGTCCCCCCAGTTCACGACACCTGTAATTTAAATAATTTTATTTGAATGATGTTGTACGATAGAACATTGGAGATAAAGTTTAACGGGAAAGCAGATTCAAATTGCAAGCACAGTCCTTTTAGTAAAGAGAGCAAATTTTCGGAAATATGTTTATAATGTTTCCAGCCTGATGAAGGAAAAACATATTTCTGAAAATTTGCTCTCTTTACTAAAAGGACTGTGCTTGCAATTTGAATCTGCTTTCCCGTTAAAGTTTATTTTCAACCTTGTAATGTGTAGCCTCGTTACTTCCCAACGATTAATGTTGTAGAACAGCAATAGCACGTACTAACGCTACGGCACATACCAAATTTCATTGATACATCTATATTAAAGCATTTTTGAGATATTAATTAAAACTTTGGAAAATATTTTGAATATTTTTACCGCAAAATGTCATAAGAAAAACTTGCAATTTATAAATAAAAAAATTATATTAGTTATGTATATTAAAAATACTTTACTTCATTAAAACTGAAAGAAACATGTTAAAATATTAAAATATACTTTAATAATAATTGTGTAAAAAGAAAATGCAATCATTTTTGTCCAGAAAATCCAAAATAAATTCAAAGTACCTTAAGTGGTTAAGATATCACAAGCAGGTACATTAGAAAAAAAATGTAATGCTTTTTGTTCATTGCTTTTCAAAGATCATTTGGAGAACAAGAAACTTGTGCTGCCATGGCTTCAACAAAAAAATCAAATCTGCCCCCCATGATTGATAGCCGATTTACAGAAAAGGATCTCAACGACGTCTTTACTTTTGAATTTGAAAAGCCCAAATTTGGGCTTTTGGGAAAAGCAAAGAAGAAATCGGCAACGTGCAAGGTTGAAAAGGAAGTGAATGGCGAGCTCAAACCATGTAGCTTCAAGACAAGTGAAGCAAGTGCCATGAAAAGTCTCAACCTTTGGCGGCATGTAAAACGTAACCATCCTGAAAACTATGCGTTACCAAAAAGGACCAGGAAGATGAGGCAAAACAGAAAGCTGACGCAGCTAAACAACGTTCATCTGGCTCTTTGAAAACTCCTGGAGAAAAGATTTTTTGCAGCGCTTCATCTGAAAAGAAACCCAAAATTGAGCAAACAAAACTTGACTCATATTTGAAGTCCTCAAAGGTTACAGTCACCCTGGATGCCAATACGTTCCATGAAGGGCTGATGGAAATGGCTTGCTTGAGTTCAACACCACTCACTACCTTTAGGCTAAAGAACAAAGGATTCCAAAAAATTGCAGGTGAAATGGGTCGGCAGCTTGGCATTTCGACGGGGCACGATGCGGTTCGTCATTTAGTTGTCAGCACCGCTGAGTCTGGTCACGAAGAGCTCAAGAAAGCTTTGGAGCAAAAATTGTGCTACCTGAAAATGGATGCGGCAACCCATGGAAACAGAAATTTCCTTGCAATTAGTGCTCAGTACTACGAAGAAGGAAAAGATAAAGCTGTGGTAAAAACCTTGGACATAAAATCGACACTGAAGGGCATCGCAATTCTTTGTACGTGAAAACTCAAGTAAAAGCTATTTTAGAAAAATTTGGGATCAGTGAAATGCAAGTGCTGAGCATCTGCATTGACAATGTAGCAAACATGATGTGTGCCATCAAAAATTTCAGCGAGGACAATGAAACCATTTCTACCTCTGAGAACAGGGATGTGGACAGAACTGAAGCTATTTTGCCTGATGAAGGAACTAAAGGAATGGATGAAATCGAGCTCAACATGGTTGCTGCTGCGCAATGGGTTAATGACCCTAGCCTTATACTTCCAACATGGCTTCATGAGGACTACTCAAAAGTCCAACTGATGAGGTGCGGTATTCACACTCTTCAGTTGGCAATCTGGGATGGACTGAACAAAGAACATGCGAAGAAATTTCTGGCAAAAATTAGACAAGTCGTTGACAAGTATTCAAAGTGTTCTGCTTGATCTACATGTTTGACTCAATCATTGGATACTTTGCCTCGCTGGGGTTCAACATTTGCGATGATTGATCGGCTTCTCGTTTTTCAATCTTACTGTGAACAAGTGGCTGCTGCTGGAACAAGAAAACTCAAGTTAACAAAAGTTGAATGGGACGAAGTGAAGAACCTGCGAGACTTCTTGGCAAAGCCAAACCAAACAACCATGAATCTTCAAGCTGTTGATGTAACCCTGGAAGTTTTAATGAAGGAATGGCGAAAACTGTCAAAATTCTTGAAAGAAAATGGTGGACAAATTGCAGAAGGAATTCTATCCTCCGTGCAGAAAAGCGAAGAGAAGCTTTTTGACAATATTCATTTCCTTGCTGGAGTTTATGTTGACCCATGGTATTGGATTCTTCTTACCTCTAGGGAAATATCAAAGGCAAAGGAAGGGCTCCTTGATATTGCTCAACGACTCGAAAAACAAAATTTATTGCTACATTTGAACTCGGCACAAGAGGTTGAAGAAAACAAAACACAACAAAAGGTGTCATCAACAATCGAATTTGCAGTTTCAGAAAGTTCACATCCTTCAGAAATAGCAGGCTGTTCTCAAACTTCCGTCTCCACTCTGAACTTGTTTGAGTGTCCATCCCAGAAACGTCTTCAACCATCACCGGGAAATGGAGATACTTCAAGCATCAATTCTTCAGAAGATGATGCCTTCGAAAAGGAATTGGATAAACAAGAAAGACGCCGGCGAGTTTCTGCAATTCATAATTGTAATGAAGCATTATTCAAGAGAAACTTTCGGGAAGATTGTGAGGCGATGGAGTCTATTGGTAGGCTAAAAGTTAAGTCTGTTTTTGAGGCCTTTCATAGCTACCCACACCACATTCAGGCTGCCTGTAGAATTGCTTCGAGCATGCCAGCTCAAGCTAGTGTAGAGCGACTGTTTTTGGCTTTAAAGTTAATTTTAAATGATTTGCAGCAGGCTATGAATTGATTGATTGCTGCAATAATTTTTTACAGAATGAATTATGAATCATTCTAGTTTGTATCACTGTTGAAGACATTTAAATTGTTTTAAAAGTCTGAATAAAAATAATGTTTTTTCAAAATTACAGTATGCACTTTTTTTATTTAGTTAAAAATTAATTTGAGTAGGAGCGGAGCTGGAGCAGTCACCACTGGTGCTGGAGCGGAACTGGAGTGGAGCAATTCAAAACTTTGATTGCTCCAAATCCCTGCTCACAAGCCACCTTCAGCTCTTCTAAGGGGGCTCATTTAATAACGGGGTCCTGCACCAGGCAAGCAGGGCCCAGAAGACACAGACACCCCGACATTGGAATGGAAGGTGCTGACCCTGAGCCTGGTTTTTGCACCGTCCAGCACGACCTCTTTTAGAATGAAGAGAGTATCTCTAGTCAGAGAACAGCCCACCTCAGGGCTGGGCCTCAAGGGATCTGAGTTCAGTCCCTGGTTCAGCCACACAGACTTCCCGAGAGGTCACTTTGCCACTCCGTGCCTCAGTTTCCCACCTGGAACAAGGGGATCATGCACAGCAGTGTTGGGGGGACTCATTAGTGGCTGCCAGGAGCTCAGATACTGCAGTGACAGGCCATAGACTGTGCCCCTGCTGCTGGACAAATGCAGCCTGAATAGACCCCACCACTTTAGGGCAAAGCTTCCCATCCCCGCCGACCACTAGGGCTGTTGCTGAAGTACCTATGGCCACATGCCCCTTCTCCGTACCAGAAAGTCACACAGCTCCCCTCACTGGGGCGCGTTAGGAACACTGGGGAGCCCCCCCCCCGAGCAGTGCAAAGAGGCATCACCCCCGTCCAGGGCTCACGCAGCACAGCAGGAGCCAGGCCAGCGCCACCCCACAGCTCCAAACACCCTGGGCTTGGGGGCGTGGGGGGAGCCAGGGCGCCTGCAGGGAATTCTCCCCTGAATACACAGTGCTGTAACAAACGCCCTTTGTTCACCAGCACTAAGCCACGCGCAGCAAGAACAGCCAGGCTCTAGGTAGGGCAGAGGTTTCCTGCACTGACCTTCCACCTCCTGCTCAAGTGCTGCTCCTAGGTCAGAAATAATAATGAGATTTGTCCACAGCACAAAGACAAACAGTTTGAAATGAATGGCAGCCTGTGCACAGGAAACGCCGGGGAAGCTGAATGTCAGGATTGAGGGGCACCAGCAGAGCTGTGTGTGTGGAGAGCCCAGGGCTGGGACAGCAGGGGGCGTGGGTCGGGACTGAGAGGCACCGGCAGAGCTCAGGGGGTGGGGTGGGTGGGGTGGGGTGGGGGTGCCCAAGGCTGGGATAGCAGGGGCTGCAGGTCAGGACTGAGGGGCACCAGCAGAGCTGTCTGTGGGGAGTCACAGGACCAGGACACAGCCTAGACAGGCAGATGTGAGCATGCTGGAGCTGAGAGACTTCTGGGACCGGACTCAAGGGCACTGCTTCTAACTGGGGTGGGCTGAGGAGACAATCGCCGGCCAAGATGATCAGCACAAGCAGCCAACATGCCCGGGATCCTTCTCCAGCAACTATCCTAGAGGGAGCAGCATCTGTGCAGGACGTGCAGCCAGCACATCAGCCCAGAGCCCTGCCCACTCCCACAGGGCCAAGATCCCGGGCCAACTGCCAGCCCATCACAGCTGCTAGTGCATCCCACAGCAGGAGGGCTCAGGGGAGACACGGAGGATGCATCCTGCTCTGGCAGCCAGGAGACCCCAGGGCAACACACCCCACCTGAGCTCAAAGCAGCCCCTCTGAACAAGGCAACAGCTTCCTAGGGGAGGAGATGGGTCCCACTCTCCAGAGTGCAGCCAGGCCAACCCTGTGGCAGGGTGGATGCTTAACTCGGACCTGAGCTGCCTGCAGGCCGGGATCACACATGCACACCCCTCGGCATGCAAACTTCCTTCCTCCCCGAAGGCCTCTGGTTCTCATTACCAGCAAGACGGAGGGAAAGTGTAACCAGAGCCGGAGGCAGCTGGGAGAGGCTCCTCTGGCAGTCAATGCTGATCGCTCACCCAGCCAGCGTAGGGGGACATCACACTGGCTCTGGTTAACCTCGCATAGCTAGGGTGCCCGCAGCTGGGTTACAGGCCACAGGGCCACGGCCACGCTGCCAGAGGAGAGGGCCATGGAGCTGGGGGGGACCAGTAATCTCCATCACACCAGAAGCGGGGGCAGGGGGGTGCAGCAGCAGCATACTGGCCCAGGAGCCCTGGATCACTCCCATGTGAACATGAGCAGCTCCTCCCACTAAAGCACTACCAGCATCTGCAGGGGCTCTGAGGAGCTGCTCTGGCCCTCACTACTGCCAGTCACTCCTGTGTTCCCACTGCCCCCTGACTTGGGAACTCGGAGAGAGGGCAATGGCCCGCTGTTCAACACAGCCATGGGGAGAGCAGAGGCTGGGCTCCCGCAAGGTGTGCCCCTGTCCCGCATACATTTCAGACCTCATAAATGCTGGGGGAAGAAGAACGGCCTGGCTTTGGAAGGACCCTAAGAAACTCCCACTCTTCCCGGCTGCTGCAAGACACCCAGAAACCCAGAGTCCTATATCAAGCACATGGCTCCCTATGACCTGCAGGCACCCATGTGATTCGCCCCCAGCCCTGCCCACAGGACCCCTTCGAGTTCTGGGAGCCTCACAGGACGACGAGCCCCTTGGGAACCCAAGCCCCATGCTGCCTGTACCTGCCAGGGCTCTGGCTAGCAACCCTGGGTCTGCAATACAGAAATGCAAGAACCACAGGGCAGGCCACTTCCTAGCCAATAAGAAAAGGAATACTTGTGGCACCTTAGAGACTAACCAATTTATTTGAGCATAAGCTTTCGTGAGCTACAGCTCACTTCATCGGATGCATTGGATACATACAAACCATGAAAAAATGGGTGTTGGGCCATTTCCAGCATAAATCCAGGTTAACATCCATTTTTTCATGGTTTGTATGTATAAGAACATCTTCTGTGTTTTCCATAGTATGCATCCGATGAAGTGAGCTGTAGCTCACGAAAGCTTATGCTCAAATAAATTGGTTAGTCTCTAAGGTGCCCCAAGTACTCCTTTTCTTTTTTGCGAATATAGACTAACACGGCTGCTACTCTGATTCCTAGCCAATGAGGCTCTAAAGAAAGGGCCCACAGCCCTCCACCCCGTGGGTCAGGGCTCAGAGCATAGATCTTCTCAGTGGTCAAACACTGGAAGCCCAGGTCTGGGGAGCGGACACACGGGATGAAAACCTGGCAGAACCCCGAGCCTGTAGAGCTCACCCTGGGCCCCACACAACATTAATTTTACAGTCTACTTCCAGTCAGAGCTGAACTTCACACTCAATCCAGTTGTTAGCTGCTGGGGACCCCACCTGAGAAAGTCCCCTTTGCAAGGCCGCTGGCAAGAACAGCTGCTGTCGCACCCAGGGCAGTGAACATGGCCAGCGAGACACCAGGGCCAAGGCTGCTAGAGAACAGGCAGCAGCTGCCTGGAGCCCGGGGACCCATCCATGCCTGCAGGAATGCTGTGCCACCTGGAGCAGTTTAACATGGCCTGTGGCTAATGCACTGTTAACACAGCCCAGCAGCTGGCGTGGAGGGGCCGCACCATGGTCAGCAGGGAGGTTTCTCGCCCCACTTCAGCTCCCAGAGGCAGTGCCAGCGGATGCTTCCCCAGCTAAGTGCACGATGGAAGCTCTTGCCCTTCCTCGGAACTGTGGGGCTGGCTGGCCCTTGTCCTGTCTCTTTAGGGCAGCTCCCGCAAGGATGAGGGTAAGAGCAGCAAGGACACGGCTTAGTGCAGCCCACTGTGAACTAGAATGATATTCAGAACCACTACGGCCCCCTCCCCAACCCTGCTCACGGGTCCCAGGCATTCCCGTGTGTGCCAAAATCCTGCCACACTGCCCCCTGGCACCACATCGGTCAGCCAACAAGAGAGGGGCAAGCTCCTTCTCTACCCCACACACAGGCCAGGGGGACCATGCTGTTAGCCTCAACCTGGGGCAAGAGGAATGGGTAACCCCTTGGGAGAGGCCAGGCCACAGCCTAACAGATCTCACAGGTAGGAATGTTTTCCTGAGACCCAGACAAACCGTTCCCTTTTTTCAACTTTGTGCCATTCCCCTGTCACACCCTCTAGCCCAGACCAGTCACCTGCCCTCTTTGGGGATTTCACTTTTCAGATGCTTGTCCACGTTCAGCTTCCTGCCGCCGCCAACCCAGCTTAGGAGGCACTTAGGTAGCTCGGCATCCACGCTGGGGCATTTTCCACCCCCAACTCTCAGATCAACCCCTCTAGCCTCTTCTGTCCCTTTGCTCTCAACTCCCCCTCCCGCATCTTCAGCCCAGACACCCCTGACACATGCATTCTAGACAGCACGGCCACCGCTTGAACCTATCCACCCTGCTCCCTTTCACACCCCTGGGGAACTGTACTTAAACAACCTGACCTGCACTACAGCCTTATGCATTTTTAAATAGTAATAAAGAAAGCTCAAGTGTCAGCCAGCTGGAACGGCTATTAGCAAGTTTGGCTATTTCCACTGCAAGGGTGGAAAGCCAGCCCAGCCCTGAATGGGAAATTAACAGAGTCATGTGTCCACAGCTCCAGGAGCAGCACTTGGGGTTTATTTAACCTCCTCTTCAGCACCCTTTACGTAAGTTTCCACTCTGATCAGAGGCAGCTTCTCATTGCAATCTGCATGAAACTAATGGTGAGGAACCACAGGGCCAGATTCCTAAATCTAAACTTTCCTTAAAAAAAAAAAAAAAAAAGAAAGAAAGCTGCTGGCCTGTCTGATAGCCAAAGTCCCATTCCACATGTGAGCTGAGCAGAACCAGATGCAGTGCTATCTTCCTGAGTCTGCAGACAGCCCCATTGCTTCTGCAGCACCTCACAGCTTTGCCACATTTGCAGTGATGTTAACAAGATGTTGGTCAGTTTCACAGCTGCTGTTCACAGCCACCTGGGATGATCAATGTTACGCTGAGGCAGCAGATTGTGAAAGGCATAATGGAGTTCATCGATTTGAAGGCCTGAAGGGACGACTGTGATCATCAAGTCTGTGTTTAAGACAAACCAGAAGATTCCCCATCATAATCCCTAGAGCAAATCTCTTAAGAAAACACCCAGTCTTGATTTAAAACTTGTCAGGGATGGAGAATCCACCACAGCACTTGGTACATTGTTCCACTAGTTAATCACTTTCATCGTTACAAAATTAGACCTTATTTCCAGTCTGGATTTCTCTAGCTTCAATTTACAGCCATTAGATCATGTTAGACCTTCCTCTGCCAGACTGAAAAGCCCCTTATTAAATATCTGTGCCCCATGTAGGTACCTGTAGACTGTGATCAGCTCCCCCTTAATCTTCTTTGTTAAGCTACATTGATTGAGCTCCTTGCGTCTCTCACTATAAGGCAGGTTTTCTAATCCTTGAATCATTCTCATGGCTCTTCTCTGACCCCCTCTAATTTAACTGGAATTGTGGGCACCAGAAGTGGCCACAGTTCCAGCAAGGGTTGCACCAGTGCCAAATACAGGGGTGCAATAACCCCCCTGCTCCTAATTGAGATTCCTGTTTATGCATCCAAGGATCACATTAGGCCTTTTGACCACAGCATCACACTGGGAACTCACATTCAGCCAATTATCCACCCCACGCCCACATCTTTTTCAGAATCAAAAGTTAGGCACATGGAGAGGAGGACCCACAATAATGGAGAATGGGGTGAGGGGGTGAGTAACAGAGACCCCTGCTCCCTCCAAGCAGCTAAGATCTAGAGGAGGAAAAGAGAGAGTCCCTTCTCCACTGCAGCACCTAAAGCAGCTCAGCTTCAAACACGGACTAGCCAGAGGTGCTCATCAAAGGACAAAGCTCCCAAGCAACAACCAAAGATCAGTTCCTCATTCCTAGCATTGGTGGCAGGGAGCAGTCCCCATCCACCCCACTGTGGCCTTCTGCATCCACTCCTGTGCTCTTCTCCCTTGCCTCTGGCAAACTATCCAAGCCCCAGGGAGCTAGACAGCAGACTGCATGAGACAGCCATTGGCACCCATCTCCATGCCTTCCAATGGCTCGCAGAGGATGGAGAGGAGGGGTTAGTCTCTTTTAGCTCTTCCTCCTCCCGTGCCAGACACACACTGCTCCCAGCGCAGGGGAGGGCAGCTGCAGCTTGTTTTAAAATCCATCTGCTCACCCAAATTCCGGCCTTGACAGGAGCTCAGACCTGGGTCTTCAAGGCGCCCACCCCACCCCCTGCTCCTTTCTTCCCTCAAAGGAGAAAAACACTTTTGGTTCTGAATTTTTTTGCCCTATTAACAGGGAGTGAAGCGCAGCCCGGTGCCACACGCTGCTCCAGCACGTCACCCGGGCTCCTGCCTACTCAACCCCAGGAAACCTTCCACCAACCCCAGTGTCCCTAGCCCTCCAGCCAGCCCTTCCCGCTCTGCAGAGCCCCTGGCCCAGCTCTCCGGTGCGGGACGAGCCGAGCCAGGGACAGACACGGGGGGTGGCCAGAGGCCAGCCTGCAGCGTGTCCTGGCTAGGGGCTGCCACAGCCGGCCTAGGGGGATGGGAAGCCGCGCACGGCTTCTGAAGGGTGACGAGTCTCTTCCCCACTCCCCCAGAGCACAGACCCAGCGTAGAGGCTCTGCCTGGCCCATCCCCAACGCCGGGGGCGCCTGCCTGCAGTACAGCGCCTCCCTGGGCGCCCGGACTGGGCTGCTCCCCGCGCCGCCAACACTGCAGCGAGTGGGGAGCAGCCTCCAGCCCTTCCCGGGCCGCCCCCAGCCCCGGCTGTCTGGAGACCCGCCTCCAGCGCAGAGCGGGCCGGGTCCGCTTCCCTCCTTCCCGGCCCGTCTGATCGCTCCGGGGGCCACTAACGTCCCAAGCCTCCTCCCCTGCGTGTGCGTGTCCCCAGCCCCGGCCAAGCTCCCTGCGCCCTCCTGCCTGGAGCCCGGTCCCGCGCTCCCGGGCCGGCCAGGGCACCCCGCGGCGCCTCCGGCAAACAAAGCGGGGCAGGGGCCGCGGCTCCCGTCGCAACCAGCTTCCAGCCCATCGCGGTGGGACCCCCCGCCCGCTGCCGAGCCGCTTTTCCGCCCCTCGGACAAAAGTTTCCAGCAGGCGCGGCCCGGCCCCGGCTCCCTCCAGCAGGACGAGGCGGCCCCGGCGCCTCTCGGGCTCAGAGCGCCCCCTGCTGGCCGCGCCCCGGCCGCCTCTTACCTTGGAGACGATGAGGGGCTCCCCGTGCTCCAGCCCCCCCTTGAGGGTGAAGCCCCAGGGCGCGCCCCCCTGCAGCTGCACGTGCACGTACTGGAAGGAGACCAACCGGCTCTCGGTGCGCTCCTCCGGCGGCTCCATGGCCACTAGCGCCGCGGCCCCCCGCGCCACATCCCCCGGCCAGCTCGGGCTCCCGCGGCAGGAGGAGGAAATGACACGGAGCAGCCAGCAGCGTGACGGAGGCGGGGGCCGAGCGGGGGCTGGGGCAGCCCCGGGGGCCGGCCAATGAGGCGCGGCCGGGGTGGGGCGCGGGGCTGGCTCGGGCCTCAGTGTTACACTCTCCGCTTGCGGGCGTGGGCTGGGGTATGTATTTACATAGGGAGCTTGAGCACACGTGTGCATGGCCATGTGTGCATGTGGCTATATGTACCTGGGTACGTGGGTACCTCCTTATGCACACTGAGGTGTGTGGGTACGGATGTCTAGAGATGTATACTGAAGGATGCATGTGTGTCTGCACATCCTCACCTGTGTTTGTATGTAGGTACCCTTGTGCATGTGTGTGTAAATCAGCCTTGCACAACTCATGAAACATTAACAGCTCAGGTTTCAGAGTGGTACCTTGTTAGTCTGTATCAGCAAAAACAACAAGGAGTCCTTGTGGCACCTTGGAGACTATCAAATTTATTTGGGCATAAGCTTTTGTGGTGTAGAACCCACTTCATCAGATGCATGCAGTGGAAAATACAGTAGCAGGTATATATATCATATTGGAGATGTGCAGGTGAACGAGCCCCTGATGGTGTGGCTGATGTGGTTAGGTCCTATGATGGTGTCCCTTGACAGCTCAGATGCCTAATCCCTGTGTCCCGCCTTTCTCAGGAGAACTGGTCATAACCAGAAAGCCACTGATATTTTACTCATCCCTCAGAACAATTCCTGTCCCTCTCCAGTGCCCCATGGGCTGCACCCAGCCTTGCAAGGAAAGAGCCTGCGTCCCAGTTAGGGACACTTGGCATGTACCTATAATGCTGTGCCCAGGTGATTAGAAGTTTGACAGGTGACTGTGTGTAACCCCCTTGGTGATATATGTGTGTGGATATATAGGAATGCCTGTAGGTATGTGCTTGGAAAACCAATCTCTGCTTCGTACACAGTCCAGTCTCCACCTCTGGGAAGCAGGCTCAGTCATTGTTCAGTGACTAGGGCAGGCAGGGGCAGAGGGGACTCAAGAGACCTGGAGGTGGCTAATCCTGGCTCTGCCACTGACTTGCTGTGTGCCCTTGGGTGAGTTATATCACCTCTTTGTGTCCCGGTTTTCTTCCCCACTTCTCATTAGATTGCAAACGCTGCGGGGCAGCGCCTGTCTCTGGCCAGGAGTAACGTCCTAGCCCCAGGGAGAGCTTCAGTGAGGCCAAGATTCCTCCACATGTGCCTGCAGTGCCTCGCACAATGGAGCCCTCATCCTGATTAGGGTCTAGTCTAAGTGCTACTAGAATGCAAATAATGACTCAGTCCCAGCTGCCTGCACGGTTTTGCAAAGGCATGTTCACCGTCTCACTCAGAACGTCCTGCGTGCGCGTGTCCCAGCTGGTCACGAGCACGGAGTGAAACAGAACCAGCTGAAAGAGGCAACACCTCATCTGCAGGCTGCTATTCTGCAGTGGTATTTTAAACATGGCCCTTACCCAGCATTACAAGGTATTTTTGCTTCTTGGTCAATTTTTAATTGGTGAGTTTTAAAAACAAATCCTGATTGGAGAAGGAAATGAACCTGCCCAAAGGGGAGGGGGGCAGTATAGCCCTAGATCCCCCCAGACTGGCCATGCTGCACCAAACCTCCTTCATGGTCCTCTGATCTTGGGCCAGCCAGTATAAGTTAGCTACTTACATACCCAGCCCCCATTCCCATAGTATCTGAGCCCTCCCTACCACCAAGGATTTAATCTCCCACACCCCTGTGAAGTGAAACAGGGCCATTGTCTCCACTGTACAGCTAGGTGATTTGCCCACAGGCACACAGGATGCCTGTGGCAGCACGGAGCCGATCCCAGGTCGCTCAACTCACAGACAAGGGCTCTAACCACTGGACCATCCTTCCTCTCTGACATTAGTGCTGCCTCAGGGGCTAATGACCTTATGCTGTTGCCATAGCTACTGGGGCCTGGCCTTTCTGCAATTTCTTTTCAATGAAGTTTATCATTTTTGTGAGCTAGGATCAGATGTGCCCCTGAACGAGCCTGGGCTGAAAATCACTGGGCTGTCCCGCCCGGCTCCCCTTGCAGTTTAACTCTCTGCTGCTGGCTGCACAGTGCTTCACTTCAGCCCTGCCTGGCGTCGCTCTCAGGACACACCAAGCAATTGCCTCATCCCCAGGCTGTCAGGGCATCTGGAGCAGACTGAAAACTTTCCACGCTTCCACCCGAGGTGGAGTGAATCCACTTTGCTCTGGGCAACAGACTGCAGAGGAGCCAGAGGGGTGAGCCACACAGTAGCAAAGCTGCCATGGGCTCTCTGGGGATGTGCTGGCCCCTTCCCTGGGGTGGAGTGGGATGAGGGGGAACCCCTCCAAGCCAGCAATCATCTTACTCTCCCCAGAGCACCTGCTGAGCACGGGATCCTAGCACGTGGCTCTGCTTTGGCTTCAGGCCTGAGTGACTGGCAGGCAGGAAAGCTCCCACAGTGCCCGTAGCCTTTCCCAAAGGCAGAGGGAGACGAGGGAGCAGGGAAAGTGCGGTAACGTTTTCAAGGTGGCACATTCAGGGGCACATCTGATCTTAACTTCAGTTCAATACCTGGGGGGATCCCGGCACAAGGGAGACATCACCAGCTTGAGCACACTCCATGCCTGCCCCGGAACTATTTACTTCCAGTCCCTCTGAGATGGTTGACCCACCTGCCTGCATCCTTCGTGGTCACATTAGCAGGGGGTTGGCCAACTGAAAGCCAACAGATCCCTGCCCTTACCTCACTGAAACGCATACACCAGCGGGGGAAGAGCAGCGCTGAGGGGCCAATCATCAGTGGTTTGAGCATTGGCCTGCTAAACCCAGGGTTGTGAGTTCAATCCTTGAGGGGGCCATTTAGGGATTGGGGCAAAAATTGGGGATTGGTCCTGCTTTGAGCAGGGGGTTGGACTAGATGATCTCCTGAGGTCCCTTCCAACCCTGATATTCTATGGGAAAGCCCCGGTAGCAGGATGTAGCAGGTCCCAGCACATGCACTAGGTGAATTGGGATCAAGCCACACCCTCTAGCTGGCAGACCACACCCCCAGGGCATAGAGTGCCAACTCACCATGCTGTGCACTAGCACAGGAACACGGCCAATGATGTTTTGGACACACTGAAGATCCATCTCCATCTCTTGGCTCTGACAGTGGCAAATGCTAGGCCCTTAGCAGAAGCTGGAAAAGCCTGTGATCAATCTTCAGGATCAAAATTCCTTCCTGAGCCCATCAGAGGATCAGGGCATGCCCAGCATGAAGATTGAGAGCCTTTGTAATGGTTGTCCTAGTAAGGTGCTGCTCTCATTCACAGGAATATAGGAATTGCCAGACTGGATGAGACCGGAGGGTCATCTGGCCCAGTATCCACAGTGGCTGGTACCAGATGCTTTAGAGCGGGGGGGACATTTTGGCCCGAGGGCCACATCGGGGTTGCAAAAGTGTATGGAGGGCCGGGTAGGTAAGGCTGTGCCCCCGTGAACAGCCTGGTCCCTGCCCCCTCCCATTTCCCACCCCCTGACTGTGCCTCTCAGAGCCCCTGACCCATCCAACCCCCCCCGCTTGTCCCCTGATCGCCCCCACCCTGGACTCCCCAGCCCAACCACCCCCCCGGGACCCCACCCCCTATCCAACCCCCCCCCCAGCTCCCTGTCCCTGGACTGCCCCGACCCCATCCACCTGCCCGACAGGCCCCACGGGACACCCACGCCTATCCAACCCCCCCGTTCCCAGTCCCCTAACCACCCCCTCCTGCCCCATCCAACCGTCCCCTGCTCCCTGTCCCCTGACTGGCCCCTGGGACCTGCTGCCCCTTATCCAATCCCCCCCTCTGCGGCCCCTTACAATGCCACTCAAAGCAGCAGGAGCTCGCAGCCCCACCGCCCGGCTGGTGCCAGCCATGCCACCGCGCTGCCCGGCAGGAGCGGCAGGCCAGACCGTTGGCAGCGTGGCGAGCTGAGGCAGCGGGGGAGGGACCAGGGGCTAGCCTCCCCGGCCGGGAGCTCAGGGGCCGGGCCCGACGGTTCTGAGGGCTGGATGTGGCCCACGTGCCATAGTTTGCCCACCTCTGCTTTAGAGGAAGGTATGAGCTACCCACAGTAGCATATGTGGGATAATCTGCCCTCCATGTTAGGTATAAGAGCACTGTGGTAGCAGATCTGCCCCTGACAGTAGGTCTCATCCTTGTCTCACAAAGACTGGCTGAAGCCTGAAGCATGAAGGTTAATACCAGATCAATGTCTAGGGCCAAATTATCTGCTGGTGTAAAGTAATTGAGGTCAATGGAGTTTCACCAGCAAAGGATTTGGACCCTAATCATTCACTGTCTATCTCAGGTGTTGCTCTAGTGCCCATAGCGTCTGAACACTGCCCAGGTAAATCCAGTCTGTTTGGCAAGGTCTTGAGTGGAATGTGGTGCTATCCAGCACAGCAGCAGCAGGTTCCACAGGTGAATTCTACCAGTATTTCCTCTCTGATTCTAGGATTCCTTTGATTCTAAGCCACTGTAAGCTTTTCATTTTGCTGGCTGCCCCTTTGTACATTGTGGGATGGGGTAAATAGCAGCACCCAGCTCGCTTTTGCTGTGCCATTTATTAGTGCATATATGGTTCTGTCAGACTTCATTAAAAAAATAATAATCCTTTGCCTTTCTCTCAGCCCTCCCAACAGAGCATCTCAGAGCACAGCCCAGACATTAGTTCGTTTATCCTCACAGCACCCATATGCGGGAGGTCAGTGTCACTATCCTCATTTTCTAAATGGGGAAACTGTGGCACAGAGCTGCACCTCAAGCCACACAATGAGTCAGTAGCAGAGCCAGGGTCCTGCCCCCGTCTGTTGCTCTTATTCATTTCCTTTCCAGATTAAATAGGCTAAGCCTT
Source organism: Chelonia mydas (assembly GCF_015237465.2). Classification (NCBI taxonomy): domain Eukaryota; kingdom Metazoa; phylum Chordata; order Testudines; family Cheloniidae; genus Chelonia; species Chelonia mydas. The sequence goes on from NC_057855.1 coordinate 57,980,592, forward strand.
TGAAAACCTCTCCCCATGCAAAAAGGGACCTAGCCCTATGTGCTGCCGTTAAGCATATTCATTGCCCTTCTCTGGTCCATTTCTGTGTTCACCATCTTAAGGGTAGATGGGTGTGTGTGGATATACAGAGTGCCTCCTGCTGGCTAGTGGGTGCTGCTGTCTCCCCCAGTGCCCCTGGCCAGGTCACTGCATTGTCATTAACACTCAGGCCTCTCCGGGTGGTTCTCATAATCTTGGCCAAACCATGGGGAAATGATGAAACCGTGTTTCTCTTCTGACGCGCCAGACATCAGACTGAGGGGGATGCATGTCCATGTGTGGGAAACCACAGGGAAAAACTGATCTGGTCCTGCAATCATGCTGCCTTGGGGTGTCTCGCTGTTAGCTCTCGCTAATTACACAATACCAGGCCTGCTTGGTGCTGGGACGGGAAGCCATGGGGAAAGCCCCAGCTACTGCAGAACATGGTGTGAGTGACTCAGCAGGGGTGCTCCTCCCTCTGAGTCAGGCCTGAACCCACCACCCAGCACAGCGCTGGGAGAGGCTGTCTGTCAGGGGATACCAAAACCATGACCTGTCCACGTATGGTCATTCCAGACCCTAGGATGCTTTTCACAGAGCGACCTGCCAGCCCAGGTCTCCTGGCCCGTCTGATTATTCCCTACAACTCCTGCAGTTGCACCGAGACACAGATTCTTTATCCTGGTCCCGCATGGTGTTGCCATCAGACGGCTAATGCCTTTCACATGAACATGGCCCCTAGGAGAGGGGCCCCAGCCAGCCAGTGGTGTGTGGGGTTAACTCCCAGCAGGGGGTTCAGAGACCCAGCAGGGAGGGGCCCCCCATGCTGACCCGGTCAGGTGCAGCTGGGCCTGCTAGACTCAGGCCCTGGGCCATGCTCGTGAGAGGAGCGGCAGGGGTGTTCTCCACAGCTGAGTATTTACCCGCAGGGAGGCCAAGGACAATTCTTATCTTGTGTCAGGGAGTTTGGGGTGTAGGTCCGGCTCCTGTGCACGCCCTGTCTCTGCTCTCCTGGGCCTCCCTGACAGTTTTGCCAGCCCAGTGAAGTAGAGGGGTCATGGCTGCGGAGGGAGAGGCCGCAACTCTCAGGCAACAGGGGCCAGTCCCACTGATGAGCAGGGCAAAGGCCTGGACCTGGATCCGGCACACTGTGGCACCTGGGGGACATCTGATGAGCTGCTGCAGGTTGTCCCGTCTGGAGCTTGTTCAGGCTACAGTGTTTACGTCCTCAGAGTGACAAGCTGCTGCCCAGACACCATAGTGAGGGTTTCACAGACAGACCAGCTACCGCAGTTGTTGCTTTGCCCTGTTGGATGCTGTTTGTTCGGAGGGTACGGATGGCAAAGCTGCAGGACAGGGATGAGGCCAGAGATTCTGCTGCTTTGTGTCCTCTGGCTGGAGGAGGATGCTGTACAGAAACCAGAAGCTGCCAGAGGGTCATTCTGCTTCGTGTCAACCACTGACCTCTGGGCCAGTCAGGCCCTGCCACCGCAGGCTTCTGTCTGTTCAAACGAGTGCCTCACATGTCTTCTGGGCACGGGAGTGGAGGCCTGCTGAGCACAGGGGCCTGGAGGAGGGCTGTGCTGTTTCAGTGATTTGGCCTCCCTTACTGTCGTGTGAGCCTCCTGTCCTCCCGTCCAGTTCCCCACCTCCAACCCTCCCCAATTCCTCCTGCTCCCACTGCCTTTTTAAAATAACCTGTCTACAGCTGCCAGCATGTCATGGGCGTCTCTGTGCTGTGACAGCTGGCATCTTACTGGAGACAACACTCGCTCCAACTCCAAAAACACAGGCCCCAGCCCCTCGAGTCTGAGCAGTACCTCCTTCGGTGTTAACAGGATAGGGCCTATGACACACAGCCGGGCAGTTCCACATACACAATGGCCAGTGCAATGCAGTGGTAGCATGCACAGAAGTTGCAGCTGGGTCAGAGGTTCAGTAATTCTCTGGGAGTGTGGGGCAGAGACAGGTGCACAGAGTCACTGCATCATGCCAAGTACCATATAGCAGCCATGAAGTCCAGCTCCAATCTCACATCCACGTCATGGCCACCTTGGGACAGGAGGAAACTGCGGCTTTTTAGATCGCTGCATTCGTGTCCCAGACGCCCCGTGTCCTGCGGCGTGATCAGCCCAGCTCAGCAAAGGCTGTGGCCAGTGAATGAGGAATTTAACACAGCTCTCTCAGGTGATGACAGCCCACTGCAGGGCCCTTCCCACCCCACCCACAGACACTGCAAGCCCTGATCTGATTAGCTCAGCCATCAAAGCAAACCTCATCCAGCTCTTGGAGCAAGGGAGGTGTCAGTGCCCTGCAGCAGGTTCTGATCTCTGTTCAGGAATAAAGGTGACTTTGTTTCAGGACCTAGCCCTCCAAGGAACAGTCCTGACTTCAGTGCAGCTTGCTAGCTCAGGCCCAGGACTCCTTATGTGAAGGTCCTGAACCTTTTCACCCTCCACCAACTCTGCTCTTGGCTGACTCTGCCTCCTAGTCCTTTGATTGCTTTGCCCCAGGACGGGCTTGAACCAAGGGCCAGAGATTAAAGGTTAGTTCTTTGTGCACAGCGCTTTGAAACCCAGGGGATTGTGGCAGTTCTCAGAGTCTCAGTGTTGAAACCAACTGGCTTCCAGCTGGTAAAGGCTACGTCTGCAGCTGCATATACAAAGGGCCGACGGGTTCCTCTCCCCTCACTCGCAGCGAGAACATTGTGCTCCCAGTGCTTTTGAAGACGACTGGAGTCACAAGGCATCTCACTTCTATGCATCACCAGCAGCCTGCAGCCCAGGATCTCAAGGCATCTTAGCCAAGCTCTGATGTGCCAGGTGGACAAATGCACATCAGCAGCGATCGCACCCGCACCAGTCCCTGCATCTCTGCAGCCCATGTCTGTATAATGGTCTGGGAGCTATCTTAGGAGGTTTCCCATTCAAATCCATCCATGGCAAGGAACGTCACATCCTGCGGAACACTGATTAGAAGGCTGGAGGGCCTGATTGATGGGAAATATCAAACTAATCACACGGGCCAGTTGTAACCATGTGGAACTGCCCAGGCTTGTAGGCATCTGCAAGCTCCAGTCAACACATCCTGTAGCAGCAATCCATGAAGATCTGTATGCTAAGGCCAAGGAGATGTCCATCCGGGGTATCCCTGTGCCACTCCACAGCCTGATGAGCTCGCTGGGACGACACCTGCTCTTGTTGCTCTGAAATGGCATTGTGGCATGTGAAGTGCCAACCCGAAGAAGGAATTCTGGAAAGGGCGCACCATGCAGTCTAGAATGGCGCAGAGCCGGGAGTGGGGCAGACTGCAACCGTTCCATCAGGCAGGGGGTGGCCATTGTGTTCCATCTCGAAGCTGCATGGCCTGGGGGAATCACTTGACTGCATCCCTGACCCTGTCTCCACCATTCCCACTTCTCTAGCTCAGCTGAGGGCTTTTGAATGCACTTTATCAAAATGTCGGCCGTACACTGCAAGCCTTGTTTATTGCTCTCCTGTTCAGAGTATTTAGGAAGCTGCCAACTGACATTGGCTTCCTTTACCCCCAGCACAAGTACATCTTTGCTTGATACTGTAGGGCTGCTCCGTGGGGCAGGTTTCTTACTCTAGGGCTGCCAGGCTTGTTATTGCAAGGCTGCTCGTGGGGCAGGTTTGTTATTGTAGGGCTGCAGGGGAAGGCAGGTTTGTTATTGTAGGACTCCTCTTGGGGCAGGTGTGTTATTGTAGGGTGGCCAGGTGTGTTATTATAGGGCTGCTCCGTGGGGCAGCTTTCTTACTGTAGAGCTGCAGGGGAAGGCAGGAGTGTTGTTGTCAGGCCACCAGGTTTGTCACCATAGGGCTGCCCAGGAAGGTGGGTTTGTTACTGTAAGGTTGTTGAATCCTTCTTGCCATGGGCTCTGAGCTCTCCCTGAGGTCCTTTACTGGTCCCACTTGGGGATGCCTCTAGCACAAAGCTCTGGTTTCCCTGCCCATCCCGCTAATCTCTGGAGCCTGCTTCAAGGAGAGCAGAGCATGCAGCCTAGCAGCCAGGGGCCGCAGCACAGAGCCCAAGGCTTGGCTGTCTAACACCAAACCCTCTGGGGCATTGCAGGGCACCACTGTCCAGGGGAGCAAATTCCTGACACTTTCAGCCTCTTCCCAGCGCCACACTGCTCCTAGGAGATGCCTGTGTCCTGCCCCCTCTGTTAATTATCCCCCTGCGTCCCAGGGAGTTGGACTTTCCCCAGGTTTGCAAAGGATCAACAACAAGGGCAGTTTTATAACTGCTCCCAGTTGGTCCTAGACACTCATTAATAACTATGCGCTGCCCAGCCAGGGGTGACAGCGTCCTCAGCTCCTTGCCCCACTGCCTGTCAAGCAGGAGAGGAGAGGCCAGGAGCTCCCACATGGAGCCTCTTGCCCCCACTAGCACCACTGTCACACACACACACCCCATTAACTGCCAGCCACCTGCAGACCTCTCCCCAGGTCATGAGACCAGGCTAATCATTAACCCGCCAGGGAGTCCAGGTGCTGCGGCTTTCCAGCCACAAGGCCCAGTCCAGCCCCAGGGGATTGCCCTGGTCTATGGCACGGCTGCCCCGCCCTTGCCGTGCTCCAGCCAGCGTGTGCCAGACATGGCAGGAGGCAGGTAACGCAGCCAGCAACCCCAAGGGACAGGGAGAGACTGTGGGCAAGCTTTGCCACTGTTAAACATTGGTACACTGAGCAGCAGGCAACCCCGCTGAGGGGGAGGGGCTGGCAGCACAGGCCCCAGGCGAGTACATTGGGGCTGCATGAGTTCCCCCAAATAGCTCTGCTGATTCACCTCAGTGCTGGCCCATAGCAGCCATCCTACCACAGCCAGGGGCTTCTCCCTGCCCCCAGCTCTGTCAATTCCCCTCAGTTCCAAACTGCAGCCCCTTGCTATCCCAGGCCCGGATTCCCCCCAACCCATCTCTGTCAATTTCCCTTAATCCCAACCTGCAGCCCCCTCACCCCAATAGCCCAGCCCTGGGATCCCCCCAACCCATCCTGTCAATGCCCCTCAATCCCGACCCACAACCCCCTGCTTTGCATCCTCACACAGCTCTGTCCATGTCCCTTTGCATCATCTCATTATTCTAGTTCATCTCCCTGCCCAAAGCTCAGCCAAAGTCACCTCTCTCCCACGCACAGGATTGGGATTCCCCAGGAGCTGGCATTATTAGGGTTCAGATCCTCTCTGCTGATCCTTAGCCATGGAAGAGTTGAAACCCCTACAACCGCTTCTGTGGGATGGAGATGGCCATAGGGCAGCACTGTCCTGAGCTCCACCTGGGAACCTGCTTCACGGTTAGCTACTCCAGGCTGTGCACTGCAGGTAGCCCTTGAGCAAATCAGGTGCCAACCATGAAACACAGTGTCCGCCCCTTGGGGACACCAATCACCCACATATAACAAAGGGCTCCAGGGACCTGGTGTTTGGCGTTACCGTGTTCCAGTGACAGAGGCCAGTGCCCCAGGGCCCCAGTTCCCTTGGGCTCTATGTGCGGGGCCTGATTCACATGGGCTCCATGTGCATGAGGCCCAGGGCCCCAATTCCCTTGTACTCCATATGCATGTGCCCCAGGGCCCAGATTTCCTTGGGCTCCATGTGCACATGCCCCAGGGCCCCAGTTCCCACAGGCTCCATGTGCATGTGCCCACCAGGGCCCAGATTTCCTTGGGCTCCATGTGCACATGCCCCAGGGCCCCAATTCCCCTGGGCTCCATGTACACATGGCCTGGGGCCCTGATTCCCCTGGGCTCCATGTGCAGCCCCGATTCTCCTGGGCTCCATATGCACATGCCCGGGGCCCCGATTCCCATGGGTGCCAGCTGCCAGTGCTCCAGTTCCCATGTGCTCCAACCACCACATATTCCATGCCAGCATGTCATCCTGGCCATCCCGTATTCCATACAGCCCCTTCTACCCATGGAGCTCCAATACCCTGCACTCTGGTGATGCTGCTGCAGCAGATGTGTGCTAAGGCTGAGCTGGAGCTCCATGTGCATGTGCCCATCTCACCATGTAAGTTCCTATATTTGCATCCTCCAGTCTGAGTGATCTGCCCTCGGTGCCCAGGTCATTTACCAAGCCGGGGGACTAGGAGCTCGTCCCAGAGCTAACAAACAAACCCCATTGTTCCCAGCCCAGTGCCTGGTGGCAGCAGCCTGCCACCCTTCCAGACTCTGCCAGCCTGTTGAGAGCAACGGAGCTGGGCAGGACCTTCCCCAGGTGGGTCCCTGCAGCAGAGGCCACACAGAATCCTGTTGCTATGTGGACAGAGCTAACCAGGCCCAGATTCCTTTTCTGTCCCCAGAAGCAGGCCTGGCACCACGCACACCCGGCCAGGCCAGGGCTTTGTAATTCAGCCAGAGGAGCAAAGGGAGCCCAGACGCCAGGTTCTGAGGGACACCCTGTCATGTCCCAAGGCCCGCTCCCAGCTCCTCGCAAGCTGGGGCCCAGCTCAAGGCAAGCAGCTGACAGGCACTCGCTGCTGCTCCATGGCTAGCTGGAGAAACAACCCTGCTGAGAAAGGAGCCAGGCTGGCGAGCAGCATGGACTGTAGCACATCTCGCCATGTCTCGCTTGACGTGCCCCAGCCCCCAGCCAGCCACACCAGCCCCTCCACTGCTTCCTAGTGGACAGTTCCTAGCCGATGGCTGGGGAAAAGGAGGCTGGCTCATTGGCTCTCAGCCCGGCTCCATCCCAAGTGCAAATGGGCCCGAGCAACCGTCCCTTGGACAGCCATGCAGGGCAGGACAGGGACTTGTGTCTTTGTTACCAGCAGCAAAAGAGGAGCAGGCTCACTGTCGAACAAAGCCTCACTGATGAGCTGGGATCTGGCCCAGGCCCTGGCTGCAAGGCGGGGGTTCAGGCCAAAGAGACAATGCTGGATTGGAGGAGCTACAGAGCACAGTGCGGGGGGCGGGGAGAGAGGGGAGGCACAGAGGAATGGTGAGCCCCAGCCGGAGCACAGGTCCAGTCCAGAGTTGCGGGGGAGGGGGCTCCAGGCCCGTCCTAAACAATAACCCAGAGATCAAGCAGTTTTTACTCTGGCATCAGCACCCCTTAAATTCCTGGGGACGTGAGTTGAGCAGCTCATCCCAGCCACCCCTTCTAACCTCCCCACACAGCCTGGGCCACCCCACTGCAGCTCTTTGGAGCTGCAGTGAAACTCAGAATCATGGTGTCCAGAAGAGAACAGACACAAAGCCCTGCTGGCCACTGGGCTCCTCATCCACAGATCTCAGAGCACTTATGTGGGGGAGGATCGATAGCTCCCTCCCACAGGTGGGGAAACTGAGGTATGGACCTACCTGATTTAGTTGGGGATTGGTCCTGCTTTGAGCAGGGGGTTGGATTAGATGACCTCCTGGGGTCTCTTCCAATCCTAATCTTCTATGATTCTACCCCAAGTCACCTCATCAGTCAGAGCCGGGACTGGACCCCAGGAGTCCTGCAGGCTAATGCCACTCTAGCACTAGCCACAGGCAAAGCATCATGCAGCTCAGCAGCAGCACCAGATGCAGCCAGCACAGGGCGGGGGCAGGGCAGAGGCGGCCAGCATGGGACTGTCAGGGCTCAGCCAGTCACTGCTCCATCAGCCAGCACCTGTCACTTGCGCAGGCTGGATTTTTGGCCCCCAAAGGCCTGGGAAGCAGGCTCTGCCCAGCTGCACAGTGCCAGGTGTTTCTGCAGCTGGAATGACTGGACAGAGTGCGTTTCACTGCCCTCAAGTGGTGAGTGGTGGGATTGCAGCGATCTCACTTGCAACTAGGGCCCTCAGCACTTTGCTTCCCTCCAACCCTATGGGGTGTGCCAGCCCAGGAACCACAGCATAGGCGCCAATGTCCCCTCTTTCCTGTGGGTGCTCAATCCCCGCTCTGCCCCCGCCCCTGCCTCGCCCCTTCCCCAAAGTCCCCCCCCAGCTCCGCCCCCTCCCTGCCCCTATTCCAACTCCTTCCCCAAATCCCCGCCCCAGCCCCGCCTCTTCCCCACCTCCTCCCCTGAGCGCGCAATGTTCCCGCTCCTCCCCCTCCTTCCTGGAACGTGCTAAAGCTGCCAAACAGCTGTTTGGTGGCGGTTGGGCAGGAAGTCCTGGGAGGTAGGCAGAAGAGCAGGCACACAACGCACTCGGTGGGGGGGGGGGGGGGGGAGGAGGTGAGGTGGGGGCAGGGGGTGAGGGGAGCTTGGCTGCCAGTGGGTGCAGAACACCCACTAATTTTTCCCTGTGGGTGCTCCGGGGCTGTAGTCGGCACCTATGACCATGGCGTCGCTAGATAACAGGGTCCCCTCCTCTGACGGGCCCAAGACAGCTTGTTGGGGTTCCCTGGCTGTGTGTGCTGGCACTAGCTCTGGTGCTGGAGCGTTTAGGGGTGCAGACTGATGTTTCCCCCCAGTCTCAGCTGCTCTGCGCAGCTCAGAGCAACCCCCCCAGACCCTTAGAGTAAAATCTGGGGAAACGCCTCTTGACTTGAACAGGCCCAAGTCCCTGTTGCCCTCTGCACAGCAAGCCCTGCCCAAGTGTCAGATGAGACAGGTTACAGGTCTGCACTGCCCAGCCCAGCAGGCTAGAGTTGCCAACTTTCTAATCACACAAAACCGAACAACCTTGCCCCGCCCTTTATCCGAGGCCCTGCCCTGCTCACTCCATCCCCTCTCTCTCCCTCATGCACTCTCCCCAACCCTCACTCGCTCGCTCGTTTTTACTGGGGCAAGGGGTTGGAGTGCGGGAGGGGGCTCTGGGAGGGAGTTTGGTGTGAGAGAGGGCTCAGGGCTGGGGCACGGGGTTGGGGTGGGGGGGGTGAGGGCTCCAGCGTGTGGGCTCCAGGGTGAGGCCAGAAATGAGGGGTTCAAGGTGCAGGAAAGGGATCTGGGCTGGGGCAGGGGGTTGAGGTGGGGTGGGGCAGGGTGCAAGCTCCAGAAGGGAGTTTGGGTGCAGAAGGGGGCTCAGGGCTGGGGCAGGGAATTGGAGTGCAGGCTCTGGCTGGGGGTGTGGCCTCTGGGGTGGGGCCAGAAATGAGGGGTTCAGAGTGCAGGAGGGGGCTCTGGGCTGTGGCAGAGGACTGGGGTGTGTGGGGTGCGAGCTCTGGGAGGGAGTTTGGGTGCAGGAGGGGCCTCAGGGCTGGGGCAAGGGGTTGGGGTGGGGGGGGTGTGAGGGCTCCGGCTGGGGTGCGGGCTCTTGGGTGGGGCGGGGGAACAGGGGTTTGTGGTGCAGGAGGTGGTTCGGGGTAAAGGCTCCAGGCAATGCTTACCTCAGGCAGCTCCCGGGACGTGGCTGGCATGGCCGGCTCTGGCTCAGGGGCAGCCAGGAGGCTCCGCGCCCTGCCTGCGCCCACAGGCCTGAAGCTCCCATTGGTCATGGTTCCTGGCCAATGGGAGCTGTGGAGCCGGCGCTCAGAGCGGGGACAGTGCGCAGAGCACCCGTGGCTGCCCCTGCACCTACTGGCTGCAGAGACATACCAGCCACTTCTGGGAACCGTGCAGAGGCAGGGGAGGCAGGAAGCCTGCCTTAGCCCCGCTGCACTGCCGACCAGACTTTTAACGGCCCAGTCAGCGGTGTTGAGCGGAGCCAACAGGGTCCCTTTTCAACTGGGTGTTCCTGTCAAAAACCGGACACCTGGCCACCCTACCAGCAGCCCATTCCCATGGAAATGCCCGAGTGGTTGTCCTGGACAGAGCTGTACAGCTTCGGGCCCAGTATCAAGCAGGGAGAGTCTGGGAGTGGTTTAGGGCACCCCAATTTTACCCACCCCATTTCTGCAACTGCTGAGTGTTGAGGATGTTGCCTCTAGGGCTTGCGCAGAACCACTGGCCATGTGACTATGCCTCTGGGGTAGAGTAGCTGTGTGGGCACATTGGGCGTTAATGCGGGTGGGCACCCAGGGGTTAAGTGCAGGCATTTAGGTAGCCATTCACTGCTAGATGTGGCCAGTGGCACTGAGGACTAGCACAGCCCCAGACGATTTGCCCAGGTTCATTTGGAACGAGGAGAACCGCTGCTGGTGGGAGCATGATTGATATGTGATGGGCAGGACTCCATGCCAAGACACCTGGGTTCTCATCCACCCAGCAGTGCCACTGGCTCACTGGGCGAGCAGCTCCCCTCTCTGTGCCTCAGTTTCCCACTCTGGAGAATAGGCTAGTGATGCTGAGCGGGGTTGGGGACCCTGGAATGTGTTTGCAGGTGTACATGCACGAGGGACCTGAGCCCAGACCCCAGATCCAAGCCTGGTCAGCCCGAAGCTCAGGGGGGTGGGAAGCTGTGGGTCAGCCTGTCTCTGTTACTGTTCCTGCCAACTCCGTGGCTTATGGTGCAGAGAGGGGTTGTGTGTGCCCGGTGCACCCTTTGAGAGGCTGCTGGGGGACCCCAGCCAGTAACCTGGGGAGAGCAGCTGCAGCGCCTGCCCCAGCTCTGCCATGGTTTATGGCTCTGCTGCCGTGTTTATGGCCATGTTAAGCAGCACACAGCATTCCAGCACGGCCTTCCCATTTGCACAGCTCAGGCCTGGCAGCATTGTCCAAAACAAGGAGCACCCGAGCCCAGTGCAGCAAAGCAGCCCCCATCCTATCAGCACCAGCAGGGAGAGCTGGACCTAGCCCCAGGGAACTGTACAACACAGGCCAGGGAACTGCCCCCCAACAATTCCTAGTGCAGATCTCGCAGGAAAACAGCCTGTCTAGATTTAAAAATGCCCAGTGATGAAGAATCTACCACACCTTCAGAAAGTTGTTCCACAGGCTAATTACTCTCACTTTAAAAATGTATGCCCCATTTCGAAGAGCCCATGATTAAATATTTGTTCCCCACATAGATATAGACTGATCAAGTCACCCCTTCACCTTCTCTGTGTTAAGCTAAATTGACTGAGCAAGTTGAGTCTCTCACTATAAGGCAGGTTTTCTAACCCCTTAATCATTCTCGCAGCTCTTCTCTGCACCTTCTCCAGTTTATCACCATCCTTCTTGAATTGTGGGCCCAAGAACTGGACACAGGATTCCAGCAGCGGTCACACCAGTGCCAAATACAGGCGTAAAATACCCTCTCTGCTCCTGCTGAAGATTCCCCTGTTTATGCATCCCAGGGTCACATTAGCCCTTTTGGCCACAGTGTCACATTGGGAGCTCATGTTCAGCTGCTTATCCCCCAAATACCATGGCCCCCAAATTCCCAAGTGCCATGTGAGCACTAACACCCACCCTCCCACAGATGTGTGCAAAGCCCCCATTCCCCCATAGACACACGTAACCGTCGGCCAGATCTATGCACTGGCCCGTCTCTGAGACTTGCCACACTCACCCCATGGATTGCCCCTCTTGCCTCCAGCACATCCTGCTCCCAGCAGGGCCCACAGGAGCTTTGCCTCTGGGCTCCCTGGCAGCAGCCCTGGCTCTGGTGCCCCACTCTGGTCATTTATGCCCCCTCCTCCCAGGGGCCAAAGCCAGCCCAGCAGGGCAGGGGCAGCATCCACGATATGCAGACGCCTCTTGTTCAGTCCCCCTCCTCAGCCTTTGCCTGCCAGGCCCACTTGCCTCTACAGAGCCCCCTGGTGGCCAGCCACAGACACAGCCTGGGTTAGGGCCAGGGGGAGCTCCCCTGGCACCAGGTGGGGAGGACGGGATGCCGCTCTACCACCATTCCCTGTTGCTTTAGCTTCTGGGAAGGGCTCCCTAAGGACCCAAGTCGAGGCCACCTGACTGGTTCACGCCACAGTCACTGTGCATGGTGCTCTGTCCCCTTCCCGGTGTGTGTGTGTGTGTGGGGGGGGACACCGACCCAGGCTGATGAGCCAGCAGAGCGAGATCTTTTCACTCACGCAGGGGACACTCATGCTTTAAAATGCAGAGGTCCCAAGTTCAATCCCTGCTGCCAAACCCCGGGGAGCAGGCAGCATTAGACAGGGCAGCTTAGTGCGAAGGGTGCACTCATCAGAGCGTTTGTCTACATGACAGAGCCACAGGGCCCTTCTTCAGCATTGAGTCTGCTTCAAAGAGCCCCAGGGCTTGAAGAATGGGGCCAGCTACAGTCAGGATTGAGGAACACCAGCAGAGCTGGGGTGGGGGGGAAGCCCAGGGCTGGGTTAGCTGCGGGGGCTGCAGATTGGGACTGCGGGGCACTGACAAAGCTCTGTGTGTGTGGGAAGCCCAGGGCTTGCTCAGCAGGGGGCTACAGGTCGGGACTGAGGGGCACCGACAGAGCTGTGTGTGTATGGGAAGCCCAGAGCTGTCTCAGCAGGGGGCTGCAGGTTGGGACTGCGGGGCACTGACAAAGCTCTGTGTGTGTGGGAAGCCCAGGGCTCGCTCAGCAGGGGGCTACAGGTCAGGACTGAGGGGCACCGACAGACCTGTGTGTGTATGGGAAGCCAAGGGCTGGCTCAGCAGGGGGCTGCTGGTTGGGACTGAGGGGCACCGACAGAGCTGTGTGTGTGTGGGAAGCCCAGGGCTCGCTCAGCAGGGGGCTGCAGGTCGGGACTGAGGGGCACTGGCAGAGCTCATAAGATGCCAACTATCCCTGTTTCAGAGGCCCAGTCCCTACTTTTTCTGGAAGCATTTGCAAGCCTGGCCCTGTGCAAAGCTCTCAGCCTGAAGGCTTTCACCGAAAATGAAAGGTGTGTTCCTCTTCCACCCCGTGTCTCCCTATTTATAGCATTCAAGTGGTGGCAGGTGTGTGCCGGGCGTGTGGGAAGCTCCAGACTGGAATTGCAGGGCATGCTGCAGATCCTTGGTGCAGCTTCATTGTGGCTCTGGCCTCGGGCTGGGGAAGCACAAGGCAGGATTGTGGGGCACTGGCAGAGCTGGGATGGGAGCTGGGTGATCTGCCCCATCCTTCACCCACTGTACCAACTCAAGCCTGTAAGACCAGCCGCTCCCTCCTATGAGTCTCACACATCATTCAGTGAAAAGGGGGCAGTGTCTACAAAAACTCCGCCAGGGGAATCCAGTGCTGGTTAATCATCCGCCAGGCCATGGGATCCCAGTGCTCTGCCCCAGCTGTCCAGAGGCCCCACATCCCCTTGGTACTGCAGCCTAAGCAATGAGTCACCCAGCACCTCAGAGCCGGGGCCCCCAACTACAGCCCCGCACCTGGCTCCCTGAACAGGCCCGGACAGTCAGCTCCCCCCACCACTTGGGAGGCTTGGGAGAGAGCAACTGACCATGCAGTCCCCTCTGCTTTCTGAGCCCGTTCCGGAGTGACAGCACACCCCCTGACCCAGGGAGAGCCCACAGCTGGAGCCAAGCACAGCCCTGCTGGGACTGGGAGCACTGCCCTGCATGCTGGGGGGAGCCCCCCTGGAACGAGAGGGGCGTGTGCGGGAGGCAGCCAGACAGGCTGGTGTGGCCCCTGCAACGCTCTCTCTTGCAATCACTCCTAACCGCAAGGGCCAGCTGTGCCTTCTCCCCAGGATGGGCAAACCCAGCAGGCCCATCTTAGTAGGGCAGGAGCACAGCAACTGAAGTGGGATCCATTCAGGCTAGAAATAAGGCAGGCATTTTTAAAGGGCAGGGGATCCACCTCGGGGAACAGCTCGCCTAGGGATGTGGATCCATCACTTGGAGTGGAGGCCAGCCTGAAACGGCGCTCTCACTCGCCCAGGAGCAATGGCTGGAGGCAGGAATCCCTGCCTTGGACTGGCTGGCCTGCATTAGCCAGGGAATCTGACAGGACAATCACAATGCTCCCTTCCAGCCCTAAAAGCTACGAGTGGCCTAGTCACAAACACCTTGGAGCCAGGACACCTGGGTTCCATTTCCAGCGCTATCGCTCACTCGTTGCCTGAGCTCAGGCAAGTCCCCAAGTCCAGCATATTCAGTGGTTTTGGGAGCCCAGCCTGAGACCCAGGGCATGGTCTCCAGAGGCGCTGAAGCAACGTCGATGGGAGCTGGGGGTGCTCATCTCCGCTGCACCCTTCATGCTGCGGTTTCATCGCCCAGTCCATCGATTCACACCGCATACCCTGGTGCAGCAGAGGAGGGTTACACCCTCGGGGTCCCAAACACAGGGTGCTCCTGACCACTTGAAAATGCTGCCCTGACCCGCTCCATGCCTCAGTTTCCCCACCTGTGAAATGGAACCAAAGCTGGTGGCATTCAGGGCAGAGAGTCAGTTTGGTTTTACAGCATTTGAGCACAAAAGTCCCAACCTGTCTATTCATCTCTGTGCTCCCTGAGAGCCCTGCTGCACTGACAAAGAGTGATGCTCCTCCTCCACCTGGAGTCCAGATGGAAGAGCTGGCCCTTAACTCTCTGGGATACCAGGCCCTGAATGCAGGGGGCAGAGCACAAAAGGGACCCTGGCCCTTTGCTTTTGTAATGGGGAGAAAAGTTTTAATGGGCATAAAGTCAGTGGGATTGTGCAGGTGGCTGGGATTGTGCCGGCGGCTGGGAATGTGGCCCGTAGGTTTCTGGCCAGTGAATTCTCTCATTCCTGGCCTGTTTATCTCTGCATGGGAGCTCTCCAAGTGGGCTGATGCTTTTGGGGTTGCCCCAACACCTGCTAAAACAGTGGAAAGACTCCCATTGACTCCAGTGGGCTTTGGCTCAACCAACTGGGGTCCCAGGCTCTGGAAGGAGCAAGGCCCAGCTCAGGGAGGGGGGAGCTGCCTGATAGCTCCCTTGGCAGAAAGGCTGCCTGTGAGCCGGGACACCCCAACATGAGCTGTGGCTGGCATAGCAGCCACCTGCCTGCCAGGGGAACTCTGCTCCAGAGGTAAGTCTGCCCAGGAGGCCAGTCACTGGCTGGCAGGCGCAAGACGCCTGGAGCACAGAGAGTCACACAGGGTGTCCCTGTCCCCTTTTGAAGAGAGACGCCAACACTTGAAGCCAAGGTCTTTACTCCGACCTCTCTGCACTGCCGCCTGAGGAGAGGTCAAGCTGCATCCACCGGGGGCTGGCACCACCATTGCAGAAGGGAACAGAGCCTGCAGGGACACGCGAGCCCACAGAGGTGTCAGGATCCCATGTGCCAGGTGCCGCTGTGGGGAGAGGGCGGGGCTACTGGGCAATGCCACATGGGCGACCTCCTGACTTGGGGGAGGTGCACACTCTGCCCTCACCTTGGGGAGGAGTGGATTTTATATTTGTTCTTTCTTCCTTTCCTCTAATCCAGTGGTTCTCAAACTGTGGGTTGGGACCCCAAAGTGGGTCATGACCCTGTTGTAATGGGGTCACCAGAGCTGGCATTAGACTTGCTGGGACCTGAGCCCGAGACCAGGTCTGAGCCCTGGGCTGCTGGGCTCAGGTTACAGCTTCCCCCACCTGGGGCTGAAGCCCTCGGGCTTCGACTTTGGTCTCCCGCCAGCTTAGGGCAACAGGGCTCGGATGGGCTCAGGCTTCAGTCCTCCCTCCTGGGGTCGTGTAGTAATTTTTGTTGTGGGAAGGGGGTTGCGGTGCAATGAAGTTTGAGAACCCCTGCTAATCCAATGGAAGTCTGTGCATGCAGGAAACATTGCAGCCAGAGCTAAAGCCACATGCCAGCTAGCCACAAAGCTCTGAGCGGGCTGGAGTAGGCTCCCCTCAGCACCCCCAAAACTCATGAGGTTCTAACTCTCGTGAGATGCATTTTCAGAGCAATTTCCATCATCTCCAGGGCTCATCGACTGGGACAGAAAACTTCCACCGCAATGTCATGGAATACCGATTCCAAAATCCCCATCTCCTCCCACCCCATCACTGAAAAGGCTTACAGTGACCTCTGCTGGAGAATTAGGTCAACTGCAGCCACATGGAAACCGATGCAACACTCAAATATGCTGGAGAGGAAGACAATCTCCCACCTCCAAGCTTGGAGCTAGTGGCTGACTGCTGGGCTATGGTTGGGACAGGCCTTAACGCTTAGGTTGACCTGTGCCCTGGCTGCAGGGAGCACTGACCCCAACCCTTAGACTGGCTCAGAGCATGTGGGACCCACCACTCTGGGGCAGCCCAGGGCATGACATACTCAGGGGCTTGGAGCAGCATCCAGGATTCAGGTAGCTGCTGATGGGAAGGCAGCGCTGTCCCAGTCAGAACAGGGTGGCTTGCATGGGCATCTCCCACCTAGTGGCAGCAAGACTGTGATGCCCTCAGACCCTGGCTAGAGACAGTGAGTTGAGAAGAACTGACAGCCCCAGGTGAAGGCTACGGGGCCTCAGATGCTTGCTTGAGAGGAGATGAACTGTGCTGGGAAAATCCTCCCTGAGTAGGTGGGGACCAGTCCCCAGCCCTTTCTTCATCCCCTTCCATGGCCCTTTCCCCTGGCATGAGAGGCCAGTGGCACAGTCCTCAATGCCCAGGGCTGGGGGAAGGAGACTTGTGCTAAGGACCTCTCCAGGCAGCTCATGACAGCACAGATAATAATCTGCATGTCACCTTCACCTGAGGGGCATGTCCTACAGACCTCGTTGCACAGCGGGGGAAACTTAGGCACAGCATTTGCCCAGGCTCACACAGAGAGTGAGTGGAGGGCTGGGAATAGAATCCAGGAGTCCAGACTCCCAGTGTAGTGCTCTAACCACTGGTTCATGCTGTCCTTGTCAGTCCTCCCATGGAAGCCTTGATCCCCCACTGTGAAGCTGGAGGGATGCGGAGAGGGGGTCTGTGTGGGGAGGAAAGCAAACAGTGCGTGACGCCTCAGAGAGACAATTGCTGCTAGGATGGGCTCTGGTGACACAACAGTGGCAGTGGACCTTTGGGAGCAAACCCTGCCACGCCCCCTTCTCCATGCATTTGGCATCAGCCCTGGCACCAGCACGGGACACCCAGCACCAGACTTACAGGCACTTGGGAACCTTGTGGAGACGCTGTACCCATGCACACTGCATCAGTGGGAGGGGGGACAGGGCTGGCAGCTTTGCTGTTTCTGGAGCAGGGAACCAGGACTCAGGTGTACTGGATCCTTTTCTCAGCTCTGCCACTGATCCACTGAGTGGCTTTGGGCAAGTCACTTCCCCTCTAGAAGGCCAGTAAGGCCACACAGCACTCCCCCTTCAAGGATCTCCAAGCATGTTACAGGCATTGGCCCATCAACCCTCCTGACCCCTTGTGAGGTGGCTCATGATCCTCAAACCCATGTTCCAGATGGGGAAACTGAGGCACAGACCAGGGAGGTGAGTGGCTTACTCACAGTGGCCCAGGAATCCTGTGGCAGGTGGGGAAGAGCACTGAGGTCTCCCTACCCAGGCCTTAGCCTCTAATAATCCTCCCCCAGGTGCTGAAGAGCTGGGAGACCCTGTAAGGCAGCCCCACAGAGAGGAGTCAATTATTGGTAACTAGGCTGCCTCCTCAGCTGTCATTGGCCCTAGTGTGCCTATGGGACAATCTGCAGATGGCTGCCCCCATTGTATCAACTCCCCTGGCAGCTGCCCCCATTGTACCAACTCCCCTGGCTAGTCAGAGTCCGGGAGGCCTATTCTCCCCTGCCTGGCACCTAGTGTTGTAATCTAGATCTGTCTGTCCCTGACCCGCCCCAGCAGAGCAGAGCATGGGGAGCAGGTGGAGAACAGCTCCTGGCCCTTTAAATCCTGATTAACACTGGGCCTTTAAAATGAATGTGAGGGTTAAGCCCTTCTTAACCCAGTGGACTGGGTCAGAGAGGAGGGGCTGGAGCTAGTCTGGGTCCCAAGGATTTTAACCTTCCCCCCCTGCTGAGTGCTGGTCCTGCTGACCTTCTTGGCCCCCCACCCCAGGCCAGTGGGGTTTTTAAACTGCATTCAGAGGAACCCCTTTGTGCCAGGTCCCTGGGGGGCTAGTTTTAATCCTGAAGGGTTTGCCCTCAAGGGAGGGCAATAGGGCAGGGAAGAGAAATTGTCTGATTCTGCCTCAAAACTTTCCTCACCCCCAAGTAAGCTGCCTAAAGGCCCAGCGTGGAAACAGCTGAGTGAAAGCAGGAGAGCCCTGGGACCCTGCCCTTTCTAGGGAGAAAGCACCTGCCTTTGGGGAGGGGAAGAAGAATGCTTCCCCCTTCTCTGTGGCTTCCATAGCACCAGCCCTCTAGAGCTCCCTGCCCACCCCTGTAACCACAGCCTGCTACCCACCCCTTAGCCATGTTTGGAGGGGGCCCTTTCTGCTCCCTTTGGAGCTTGTTCCTCTTGGCTGCACTGCTCCCCCTAGAGCTGAGTATGGGGGAGGAAGAGAAGGAGCCAGCTACCCTAAGTGCCCTGGCTGGGGTGTCCTCCTTGCCCCTCATCCAGATGCTGCTAGAGCAGGTCCCCAGTGTCTGGCCCTGCTGCCGCCGGAAGCAGCTGGCCAGCGGGCAGCCGCTGCGTTACATGCTCAACCTGTACCAGAATGTGGCAGACCGATCTGGAAGACCCCGCCAGAACCGTAAGCTGGGCACCAATGCTGTGCGCCTGGTCAGGCCCTTTACCAAGATGAGGCAGCCTGGGGCAGGTGAGTCACTAGGCATAGGGGTCAGGCAGGTTGGTCTCCTGGGGTGGGTGAGCCACCCGGCAGTGGGCAGGTGGGTCTCCTGGGGTGGTGGAGCCACTGGGGGGTTGGCTGGAGGGGGTGGGAGGAGATGATCGAGCTGGTGCCTCCCTGGAAATGGTTCTGTTACCAGGGGGCTGGTGTTTGAATGGGGGGCACTGGCTGCATAGTGCCCAGGGCTTGAAGGAGATAGCAGTGGGAAGGGCAGCTGTAGGGAGCTAGGAACCCTGCTACCATAACGCTGACTGTGCTTGTAAAGTCACCAATCAGGAGGATTCTGCTTCTTTGCCAGAGCTCCCCACCCTCAGTCCCTCCTCCTCTATGCTGCCTTTAGCTCCCTCCTGCTCTGGCTCACTGGCACTAGAACAGGAGAGCTGATCTTCTGGCAGCAGGTGGCCTTGCAGAGTCTTGTTGCTCCAGGCCTTGTTGTGCAGAACTGGCCCCTGTGTGGGTTCTTTAGATCAGGATCCCAGCTAGTGAGCCTCCCCCTGGCTGGGGGCAGGCTGGATACAGGGGGTCTCCCTGCTCCAGGGATGCTCTGCTCTGTACACTGGCACAAACGGCCATGTTCGTTACTGCAGCATGTTGGCCCTTTCCAGCCCAAAGCACCTGCCTGTGCTCCCTGGTGCCTGGAGCTGGGCAAGCTAGTGACAGGAAGGGTTAAGTCAGTGTCCCACCCACATGCTTCTCTGCGGGTCTTGTGCACGATGGGAACTGTACTGAGCTCTTGGCCAAGGAAGTGAACTCTCGACTTTGCCTTGTCACCTCTGTGCTGCCAACCTCACTCCTCCCTGCACACAACTGCTGTTTGTTTCCACCCCTCCTGCTCTCTGGCTGCACGGTGCTCAGGGACCCTGGTTACCTTGGGACTCTGGTTCTCATGGGCTTCTGGGTGGGAGGGGAGACCTCCATGCCCAGAGAGCTGACCAAGGTATATTGCCCTCCCAGGCACTCGGCAATCTACCCTCAGTCACAACCAGCTGGCCTCCCCTGGCGTCTGCTGCTGGCTGTTTGCAGGAGCACTCAGCTCAGTCATGCAAGTAGCAGCCAAGCGTAACTCTTCATACTAAGACTGTCCAGTCTGTTATGTCAAATGGAGCCGTGGGAAGGGGGTGTGTTCTGCTGTCTGCTGGGGAGAGGCCCAGAGCAGAGACTTGTTTCCTTCATTCAGCTATTTAAAGGGACAAACCCAGAGTCTGGGCCAGGAAGAGCAGTGCTTCCGGTTAGCTCTCTAATTGGGAACCATAAAAAGATTTTTGGGTGTGGGCTGGTTGCTGCCCCCTTCCTCAAGGGCTGGAGCCCAGCCTAGTCACAGCTCTGCATCCCCGCTGGTCTGTGGCAGGAGAATGAGAGTCTGGCTACTGCCTCAATGCGTCAAGCAGCGCGCCTGCTGTTCCCATTGCCAAGGAGGCCATGGAGAGCCAGGAAAGCTCAGCTGTTTCCCAGGCCTCTAATAAAGGGGATGTGATCAGTCTGGCCACGCTTTGCAGTGAGCAGGCTCCTCTTCCGCCCGCACCCCGGTGAGGTGCTCCTGGGACACCCTGTGTCCATGGGGGGGCAACGAGGTCCAGGAATGAAATAATTCTCTCAAGGTCACACAACCAGACCATGGCATGTTAAAGAATGAAACCAAGGTTGCCTGACTCCTGTCCTTACCACTATGCCCGGCTGCCTCAAGTGGATAATGGCATATGACTCTTGCCATGGCAGGTGTTCACATGCAAGGGGGGTTTAGGTTCAGCCAGAGGCTATGTGAGATGGTGCCACAGCACTGGCTCAAGGGAAACTCCTGCCCTCTTGGTGAGGGCCGAGGTTCTTCCCAGCTCTGACATGGCCTTGTCTTGTGCTGGCAGGCATGCTCCTTCCCTCCCCATCTGTCTCTGCTCCTCCAGGCAGCCCTGCAAGATGCTGATATGCTAATCTGGTTCTAGCACCTTCCTGGCTGGGGCTTTGTACCTTCTGGACTTCTCTAATGCCTTCCATGTGACCTTGATGCTTTCCAAATCGGGGGTGGGGGAGGAAATCTTTCGTGCTCTCTCTGATGCATAAAGAGCTTGAACAATTTAGAAGGAATAAGGTCTCTTTCAGAAGATCAGGAATATGGCTCTCTTGCTAGAGATCTCTCTGGGGCACCTGTGGGAGCAGCCTGGAGACTTGATACAGAGCATTCCTCCAACAGTTTGTTGGACACTTGAGTTAAATTAACCAAAACAGCTTCCCCTCTCAATCAAGTTTCACTTCCTTGATTTCTGTAATGATGTAAACATCTCCAGCTGTCCATAAAGCCTTCTAGGAAAAACCAGGTCAAAATTACCTGACTTTCTGACTTGAGGGACAAAACTACTTTCATCAAAAAAATAATAATAATAATCCTGTGTGGCACTCTTTCTAAAGAAGCAAACTGGGCAGAAAAGCCTGGTCTATCCAGGTCATTCTTAGTGCCCCTTTGAGGCCTTCAGGAGATGCATGGGAGCGTTTGAGCTACCTCCTAGGTGGGTGTGGGCAGTTCCAGGAGGAGAGGGTGAAAGGGGGCACTGGCTGTTCCAGGAGCATGGGTACAAACTCCCCAAAGTGGCTTGTATGTAAGTTTGAGGCTGTTCTGTCTTGCTTTTGGGAACACTAACTCCATCTCCTCCCTCCCCCCCCCCCCCCCACAGGTCCCTGGTACATGCAGACTCTCGACTACCACCTGAATGTCCAGCCAGGAAGTGAACATCTGGTGAGAGCCACTGTGGTTTATTCTAAGACTCTGCTAGTGGCTCATGGCCAGCTCTCTTGTGTGGTTCAGCTGGCTGGGGAGGCTGGGGTTCCAAAGCTCTCACCTCCTCAAAGAGGCAAGAGGAATGCCCTTGTCTCCTCTAGGATGGACAGCTGGGAGGAGAGGGACATCACTTCCCACTCTTTGCCATGGGCCTGGGACTCCAAGAAGAGCCAGCTGCTCCGCCTTAGTCACGTGTGTATCTGGTTGGGACCAGCTGATGGCTCAGAGCCTGAAGTTGGCTGGGAGGAGACTGCTTCTATGAATGACCCTTTCCTGTTGCTCTACCTCAATGACACTCGGAAAGGCCTCCGGGCCAAGACAGGGAAAGCTGGCTTGAAGGAGACTCCTGATGGGCCAGTGCTGAGTCGCAAAGCTCGCCAGGCAGGCAACCTCATCCTGGATCTCCCCAGCTACTCGCAGAAGACCAGCGCTGAGAAGGATGAGTGTGCTCTCCATTCCTTCCGGGTCAGCTTCAACCAGCTGGGCTGGGACCACTGGATCATCGCCCCCCACCGGTACAACCCCAAGTACTGCAAGGGCACATGCCCCCGCATCCTGCGTTATGGCTACAACTCCCCCAACCATGCCATCGTGCAGAACTTCATCAACCAGCTGGTGGACCAGAGTGTCCCCCGACCCTCCTGTGTGCCCTACAAGTACAGCCCCATCAGTGTGCTGATGATTGAGCAAAGTGGCAGCATCCTCTATAAAGAGTATGAAGACATGATAGCAGAGTCCTGCACCTGTAGATAAAGCCCTCCCCACTGGAACCATTCACCATGTCTAACAACCATCTGAGCTTGCATGAAGACATGGTGATTCTTCACTTGGCCTCCCCACTCCAACTCAGTCTATGGTGAACCAGATGCCCAGCTGTCTGAAGTAGTTTGCTTAATGTGCATTTAATTTTTTGCATTTTTGACAGCCCCCTCTACACACACACACACAAAAGGATCTGGGTTTTTAAGAAAGTTTGTCCAATTTTTTTTTTTTGGCTTGGTCCTCCGCCTCCATTGCACAATGGACACTGGGCTCTGCTGGGATGTTTTACAAATGGATTTTTATGCAAATGTTGTGGAATAGCAGTTTTTAAAGGGAAGAGTTTGCTGGGCCTTGTATTAAAGGACTGCCACTTTGTATCTTCTCTTCAGGGCACTCCTCTTCCTGCTAGGGAGCTTTACGGGACTGGATGGAAGCATGACTAGTCAAATGGCTCAGTCATTGGCAGGGCGGTGAGATGGACTGACATCTAGAGAATATACTAACTGTCATGCCATCTGGGTTTTGTCTGATGCTCTCTGAGCTTCCTCTTGTATGAAGAGACTGTTCCATCTGTGTTCGAGAACAGTTGCGTGGAAAGGTGGGAACTGGGCATGGCTCCAATGTACCAAGGGGCCATGGAGAAGGTGGCAATGTGCTCCTCAGAACTCTCTAGAGGAATAGTAGCTAGGCTGGAGTTGTAGGTGAGATGCCTGGAGCTTGGGCCTCTTCTACTGAAGATTTTTGGGGCAGGGAAGCTAAATCTTCTGCAGGCAAATGGAACCTAAAATGAGTCTGGAGCAGGGAGCGATGATGCCAATTGGTTCTAATACTCAAAGGCTTCCCCCTATGGGTCAATGTCTCCCTCTCACCAGTGCTGGCTTGTTGGTTTCTGTGTGGGTCCTTCACTTTAAGGGCTTCCATATACTTAATTTGAGTTTAGGCTGGTACTGTCCTGTGACTTCTGTATCTGCTGTCTCTCTGTCCAGCTCTGGCATTGGCCACTAATCCCAGTAGATCACATGTACACTTGACCTGTCCAAATAAATACCTTTGTAGTCTGCATCAGTAGCTTGTTGGGCTATGTGAGCTAGGGGCTGGCCAGAGGGCTCTAGAGACAATGCATGGTGAGGGGGGAGCACAGGATCTGGAGAGTCACTTTCTCAAAGCCCTGGGTCTTTCTGGGCCATGGCTTCAGTGGAGAGGGAAGGGCAGTTTTTAAAAGTCCTTCTCTAGGAACTGAAAAGAACATACTTCAAGTGAAGCACTAAACTTTTTTTTAATCTTAAAAAGGCAACCCCTTGCAGGGCCCGATGGCGTTGAGATGCAACTCATCTCCTAGCACTAGGGCCCAGTCACGCAAGGCCTCCAGCAAGTTCCAGCTAATCCCCTCCAGCTGTGAACTCTAGTAAATTGCCCACCTTTACTAGACACTTGTGTTTTAGACTCTCTTGGAACTACCTGAAACCCATCACTCCCCCAGATCAACTTGGATGAGATTTTAGTCTTTAATGCAACCTTTTTTCTTTTCTTTCCCTTTGGTTCAAAGCACCTTAGAAGCAGAGTCCAGAGACCTTTCTCCTAGTCTTTCCTCTTTACCTTTTGCTGCACCAACCTGACCCAGTTCCACTGAACCCTGGTTACAATGTTGCTTGGCTTTCATTGCTTTCCTTTCTGTGAATGGATTGTAGCCTGCCATAATCTAATGAATTCCTGTTACAGCCTGGATCTTTTCTATTTATTATATGCTGTATTTAAGTGTTATGTAAATAAATTGGTTTGTTTTGCTAAAGAGAATCCTAGCCTTTTCTTGGGCGGGAGGGACCTGTCCTCTACTGGCAGGTCTTTCTAACCACCCCTAATGTGCCAGATTTCCACTGGGCAAGGAGTGGGTTAAGAATCCAAGTCTGGGGGCAGACAACTTCAGGCAAGCAAGGGCTCTATCTTGATTCTGTTAAATAGACCCCATCTTGCTATGCAGCTCCCACAGGCTGAGTCCAGGCCCCTGTCTAGTTTTCCCCTTTCAGCATGTTCCAGGGCTGGTGACTGCTTCACTGGCAGAGGGTCTGCTGAACTTCATGTTTCTGGAAGTGGAAGGTGATTTGGGTGGCATTGTTCTTTCATCTCCCTGGAGGTCATGTGGACTCTTGGCCACTGTCTCAAGGCCATGCCATGGGATGCTATGGCAAAGATCCCTACAACACAGCCCCTCTGCAAGTGAGGGGATTTACTTCTGGGATAGCTAGGAAGGCCTGGCAGCTAGCGCAGAGAGGCGCAGTGACATACGCAGCAGCTGGAGCAGTGGGGTGCCCTTCTTGGGCAGTGCCCAGGAAACAATGGTAGCTACCCACAGACTGATGCACAAGCTTCAAAGCTCAGATCCAAAGCTGGGCTATGCCAAAGGACAATCTGAATCAATGGCAGTGCTGAGGGCAAGATGGTGGCTCTGAACCGGCCCACCACCTTTCCCCAGCAGGGTGCAGGGGGGGGGGGGGGTCTCCTCAACTGTGAAAAGAGCCAGGAGATGGACAATTGCAGAGCTAACCTGTGAGTCTGAGTGAGGTGACATGGTTTGCTAAGAAGGACTCAGATTCCTTCTTACCTCACATGCCCAGGATGATCTCTAGTGCTAGCCCTTGTCCACCTCGGCGACACTGCAGAAGAGGCTAAACAGTGTGCAATGTAAAGTGGTGCTTGGCCCTGAGCTGCCAGCCTTGGAGCCTGCAGTTGTCTGTCACTCCGAGCAGAGGCAGCAGCGAAGCATCCCTGCGCCCCACTCTGTGTGTGGCAGGCTTTCCCTGCAGCTGTGAGCAGAGTTCAGTCTCCAGGGCCTGCTCTGGCCTGGGACCCTCTGAGCTGCATTAAATGCCCCAGCCAGTGTGGGAGGAGACTGGCTGCTTGACTAGATGTGGCAATACCTGGGCTGAGGCTGAAAGGGGAGTTGCTGCTCAGGAGGCCACGGCCATGGCCCCAGCCTCTAGCTGCAGGTGGGGGGTAGTTGGCTTGCACAGGGCTGCCCCTCCCCAGGTGGAAGTTTAGTACCCGTGGATCAATGGGTTTTCATAACCCAGAGGTTGTGTGTAAAGTCATCCCAGATTTCCCAGGGGTGTGTCTGGTTTTAGGCAGCTATTGAATGAATCATTTAATTTTAGAAGATATTTAACAAATCCATATTAATGCAGAGGTGTGTTGCTGAGCTCTAGTTTGTCAGGCTGGCATGGGTCCTGGCTGGCAGTGCTCAGTCAGGGGACTTTGGGGCAGCAAAATTGATCAGCAGGGCAGTGCAGCTGTACAGCTGGCCAAAGGAGTGTCACAAATACCAGCTCTGCTTCAGGGAATCTTGTGTGCTAAAGTGTGTGTATGGGAAGAGAGGGGGATCTTTTTGAACAGCACATTCTTCCCTTTCCCACTGGCCAAGCTGGTGACTTTGGGGAAACCCCCTGACACTAGCACCCAGATCCTCAAAGATATTTAGGCTCCTAACTTCAATGAACCTGACCCTAGTGTCCCCCAGAGTCTGTGGTGGAGGGGGTGTCATGTCTCTCCTCCCCTTTGCCATGTGGTCTTAGAGGGAAAACTTCAGAGGAGCCAGTCAGAGGCTCAACAGCAAACAGAGGCACAGCCAGTGCAGGGAGCTGGGGGCATGCACTCAAAAGCAGCAAGGTCCGATTGCTTCTGCCCTGTGCTGATCTGCTGTCTGCTCCATGTTCCCCCTCAGTTCCTTCACCTTAGCCTCATTCTACCCCTGCCCATCCCTTTTCTCTTCTTTCTATGTAGCTTATCCCTACCCCCCCCCCCCCCCCAAAAAAAAATTACAAAAAACCCCACTGTGGAACTAACCTACCCTTTACTGCCATCATATTGGTTACTTGCTGCTTTGTTCTCCCCCTCCCCTATCTGTCTGTTCTATTTAGATGTCAGTTTTTCATTGTATTCATCTCCTTGTATAGTTAGATTGCAAGCTCTTTGGGACAGGTCTTTGTACAGCACCTTGCACAACAGAGTTCTGGGCTGTGATGGAGGCTTTTTGCTGCTACAGTAATATAAATAATAATAAAGATCCATACTGCTATAGCATCCTTATACAGAGGTGGCAGACTGTTGCTTTCCATTCACAAAGCAGGTATTTCCCATCAAGGTGGCTTCTATGCTACATTAGGGAAAATGGACAAAGAAAGAATGAATATAAAGTCTCCAGCTGAGGGGGAGCACTGTATCTCTTGCTTCATGCAAGATCCTCATGGACAGGGTTAAATGGGGAAGTGCCCAGGGAACAGAAGCTGAGCTGTGTATGCTGTAGGTGTCACCCCAACCCTCTGCCAATAGGGGATGTCACAGCTCTCATGGCCTCAATTATGCTGGTGAAATCAATAAGTATGAGAAAAGGATGCTGGTATGTTCTAGGACCATAACGTATAAGGCCAAGTGGCTTTTTCGGAGCAGGGGGGGGAAGGGGAGGACTGTTTTCCCACTGCTGAAAATGGCTAAAGACAGGCAACCCCCTCCCTGAATGGTGGGAAAATCCACAGTGAAATCCAGGAGAAATTAATGACCATGTTCCAGGGCCTCAGCCAGCTACTAATGGTAGGGAAAGAACTTCCCTTAGGGTCAGATTATTCTGGCGTCATCTGATCCAAAATGGGGGTTCTTGCACCTTCCTGTGAAGCAGCTGGTCTAGGTAACTGCTGGAGCCACATACTGGTCTGGAGGGACCGTGGTTAGCCAGTCCTAGGTTTGCACAGGCACTCTCTGTGTTTCACATGAACTGGGTGGTGACCAACTGTTTAGAAAGAGCTGGGTGAAAGGTGCTGGGTTGAGAGTCCTGGTGGCTGAAGTCCTGTGTCCTCAGAATAGGTACATGATGGACCAGAGCAGAGCAAGCTGCCCAGCCCATGCTGAGATTAACTGTAGTGTGCTATTGGTGGTATGGCCCTGCACAGACCTAGGACGCAGGGCCTGCATGGGCAATTACAGACAAAAACCACACCACTAGGAATGGTACTGAGTCTGTGACTCATTGCCAAGCAGCCCCCCAAGCATCTGTCATATGGGACCCCTTGGTCAAGGACAGGGCACCAGAGTGGGTGTCAGGGATCCTGCCACTGACTCACAACATGAACTTGTTGCTTCCCCTCCCTTTGCCTCAGTTTCCTCTTCTGTAGAAATGGGGATAATGATTGGTATCCACTTTGGTAAAGTGCACTGAGATCTTTGATTCAGAGTAACAGCCGTGTTAGTCTGTATTCTTTTTGAGATCTTTGAAACACAAATGGACAGGTTTGAAAGGATTGTTTAGATAATTGAGTAGACAGGATCACAGCTACACATGCCAGTTACATAGGTATCTAGGAAGCTCTACAGGTGAATGTTCGATTCAGGTACAGTCAGAGATTCAAAGGTGCACAGCAAGTTGCAGCTTCCTTTAGGTGCATAAAAGTTACCTGTCCAGAGTATGGCCTACAATTTCCATGTGTAACTGAGTCCATTGTAGAAGTGTTCGGGCACAGGGTTTAAGCCCCTTGACTGTTGTTCTCCTAAGTAATGGTTTGCCACTACCTCTTTGTTAGAGTGACCAGACAGCAAGTGTGAAATATTGGGATGGGGTGGGGGTAATAGGAGCCTATATAAGAAAAAGGCCCAAAAATTGGGACTGTCCCTGTAAAATCGGGACATCTGGTCGCCCTACCTTCTGTCATTGAATGGGCCCTGAGATTGCTTGAGTCGAGCTGCATTTTGTTGCTTAGCCTGCATTTGCAGAGATATTTACATAGTCATCTCTCCAACATGGATGTTTCTCTTGTGAGTCATGGCTTGGTGATGCATTTCCTAGAGGCTATGAGGTAGTGCCATAGGCTTTCATCATGCTGATTGCTGCAGAGTTTTTCTGAGCTATTATCCAGTGGGATCAAGGGGTTTGGATCCAAAGAAAATATATGTATGGCAGCTTATCTGCCCCCTGCCTGCTCAGAGGAGGGTGGGTGTGCGAGCCCATATGTGGTGTGAGGACGGTCATGTTGAAAATCCATGTGCTAACTTCCCATTGGAAATCTTTGCATGCTGGGCAGACTGTTTGGAGAATATTAGCACAGCATTAAAACTGGCTTCTCGTTGCTCTATTTCAGCTTTATTCAGTGCCCAGGGAGTCTGGTACTGCATGAACACCTTGGAAGAGACAGTCCCTCCCGCAAAGGGTTTACAGCCAAAACTGATAAAGCAGAGAAAGGGTGGGAGAGGAAAGTGTGCACAGAGAGGGGCAGGCCCAGTTCTTCAGAGATATTGAGCCTCCTAACTTCCACGGATCTGGGTGGAGTGACTTCCTCATGGTCTCCTGGCTGCCAGTGCAGGGCCCTAGCCACTGGGCCACAATTCACTGGTCTCAGCTGGCGGCTGCGTGGGGTTGCCAAGGGAGAGTGGAAGGGCAATGTTGCTGCAGCTGGCCATATCTGTGGCAGCTGAATGGTTGGATCTACGGTTCAGATGAGTTGGTGGGAGGCTGGTAAGTTTGTCCTGCTCCTATAGGGCCAGGAAGCCATGGGAGGATCCAAGGGCATGGTCAGGAAAGGGGGGCCATGGAGCTTTCGGACTGGGGCTGTCCCACCTTGCCAATGGTTTAGCTGGCGTGTGGGTGCAGGGAGAGGGGGCAGTCTGCAAAGGGTGCTGGTTTCAGGGACACAGGGAAAGTGCCATCAGTGGATGCTGAGATCCTGCCACTGCCAGCCAGATATGCCAGGGAGCTGCTCACTGATATTCAAGAGGTCGAGGAGCTGGTGCCCTTCCATCCCTGTACAAATGGTGCACTGGGCTGGGACTCAGGACATCTGGAATCAAGCCTTGGCCCTGCCACAAGCTCAGTGTGATCTTGGCCAACTCACATGAAGTCTAGTTCGTCCCAGCATGCAGCCACAGGGAGGTAGTTTGCCAATGGGCGGTTGCAGGGGCTGAGAATCACTGAGTGCCCTGGCCCACCCCAGCGTGCCCTTCGATGCCAGGGCTGCTCCAGCAGAGCTGAGTGCAGGCCTGTGCTAGGATCCTTCGCTGAGAGGGGCCCATGCCTCCCCTATGGCCCCTCTGTGCCAGTGCAGCTGGTGCAAATAGGCTCTAAGGCAACAGTGAATCCAGCCCTTAACTTGCTCCGTGCCTCGGTTTCCCCATCTGTAAAATAGGGATAATGATGTAGTACCTGCAAGGTTACATTCAAGACTACATAGCAGTGCTCAGAGGAGTGGAGCAGAAAGGAGAGGGCCATAGCAACAGAGAGAAATGCTAATGGTCATTACGGTTAACTGGGGCTGGACCCAGGCACTTCAGTCTGAAATCACTAGCAGCAACTCCCTGCAGGGTACCGCACCCAGTTACTCTCTGCCAGAGGGACAGCTGCCTGCAGCTATCCTGACCCTCCCCTGGAAATCAACGTGTTTAGTTCATGGCTTTGTCTGGCATTAGGGGGAGGTGGCTCCCTCATCCTGCTGGGCTCCAGTGAGAGAACTGATTGCTCCGTCCCAGGGAAATCTGAAGGGTAACCCTGCAAAGGGTCTGATAATCCTGAAAATCGCCATGCAGCAGAGCAGGGACAAACCAACTCCCCAGCGCTCCCTCAAGGTGATATTCACTCCACAGCAGCCTTCTCCCAGACACATACCTGTCCTGAAGGCTGACAGATTTGGGCTATTGTAGACAGGAGGGAGGTAAGAGGCCCTCAGGGAGAATCCTAATGTGAGGGGCCCTTGGGGAGAATGCCCTGACAGCAGCCCCCAGTCTTCTAGATTGTTGCCTCTTGGCCTGAGCGGTTTGCCAATATTTAGGCCTTGCTGGATTGTTTCCAGTAGGAGCAGAAATCAGTGAGAGGAGGTGGGTATTTTGTGTGCAATCCTGTTTGTTTACACTGGTGGTTCATGCAGTCCTGGTTCCCTGAACACAGCAGGAACAAACAGCAGCAGGCAGTTTCCTTGCTCACAATTTCAAAGTCTGCCTTTCCAGCCAGTCCTGTGCCCAAGGAGCTCTGTCTCCTACCTTTCTCCCCGGGCCATGCTCATGACTGCATCTCTGTCTGTCTTTCTACCTCTCACACACAGCTAGCTTGCCAAGCAGTCCCCTGCTAGCTCCTGCATTTGCAGCCAGTCTGGGGATACCCTTCAGACCACATGGCTTAGTCCTGCTCAGGCTGTGTCATGCAGCCAATTGCCATGGGCAGTGGCTTCTATTGTCTCCAGCTATCTCATTCCATAAAGGGGCATTTAATTGCTCCTTCCATTCAGCTTGAATGAAGGATGGTTAGCACACCCATCAGTTTTAATCAGGTCTGTGATTGTCTATAGATCAAGGTAGTAGTTGACACCTTCTAACATAACAATATTAGGGGGAGGGTCCTGAGCTGAAGGGAAAGGGGAGCATGGTCTCAGGAATATAGATTCTAATTCTGTGGGCTTTCTAGAATAAAACCAACACCTTAAACACTGCTCCCGCAGCATCCAGTGCAGCTCATGAGCAGGCTGGCAGTGGGGCATTCCCTTTAGCAGACAGGCTGCCATCATGTTCTGCACCAGATTCAGCTGCCAAATGGATTGATGCTCCTCACTCATGCTCTTGTTCTCCTGCCAACTGGGTGTCTGTGTTACTGCCCAGCCTGCTCTACAGTCTTACTGTCAAGGGCTGCCCTTCCATCCCTCCCACAAGTCAGCATTGCAGCCAGACATCATGGTGATGGGCTCAGAGAAATGCCTCAGTGGGGGCATCTCTCTATCAGTCATGCTGCTTCTTGGGCATCCAGCAGAGGTGCCACCTGCAGTGTACTCTCTGGTGCCTCCATTTGTTGACCTCCAGTGAAGGGTCAGCCTGTGTGTTTGTAGTGATCTCAGGGGCTTACAGGATATAGTGATGGCTACTCACCTCCCACATTACAGGGCTTGTATGAGCAGGAGCAGGGGGGCCTCTCCTCCACTTCCCAGAGACTCACTGAGGGGCTGGCTTTGACCAATAACACAATAACATCTAAAGCTGACTTAACTAGCCACTGGGGAAGACATCAGCTTCCTTGGGTGGAGTAGAGCAGGAAGACGGTTGTGCACCCCTCACACCTGTCCAGCGTAGGGGCATGGCCCAGGAGAAGGGGCATGACAGGAGCATGCCGCAGTCGGGCTATTCCCAGCTGCAAAAACAGCCCTAGTGGGGCCTGAAGCTGAGTGTTAGTTGCTTATCCTGGTTACTAATGACTGATGGTTGCTACCAGCTGGTGGCTGTTTGGTAGCTCATGGGGAAGGAAGTACAAGGGAAGGGACAGGCATGACAGGGCCTGTCTGAGGTCTGTGTTTCTCAGCAGGGAAGGGGCTGGGTGCTATGGGGGAAAGGGGAGGGGATGGAGCCAGCTGGGAAGGAGATGGGTCTGTGGACTGTCACATATGGGAGGTGAGTGGGCAAAGTCTATGGCAATAGCTTGGCACGTGTGTTATCCATCAGGTCCAGAGAAATGGAAACAGAGGCATAGTCTGGGGACTTGGGCTAAGGAAGGGCCAGGACCACCCCCGAACTAGATGTGGGCTCAGTCCTCAGCTGAGCTCTGCTTTGATCAGTGGAGGGACGGGGCAAAGGTGGATTTATGCCTAGATCCTGGGGCAACGAGGGGACAGTCCAGCCCTGGCACAACCTCGAACAGCCCCAGGGCTGTTCTGACTTATGTCTCTGCAGCCATTCTGTCAGCTGTAGATCACTGAAAAGCAGCAGTGTTCTGGCCATGGTACTTTCACTGGCTGCACCCCTGTGTTCACAGAGCCCGAGGATTCCTCTGGGCTGGGCAGATCACAGATCAGCCTGTTAAGTCAGAGTAGCCCAGTGCAGCCAGAGTGGGGGCAGGATCTGGCTCTTTCTTTCTTCTGATTCCCATTTTGGGTGTCTGGGAGGGGCTCAGGGGTGCCCTACTCTAAATTGCTTGGACTCCCAGGAGGCCTCAGCTCTGCTTAAGGGTTTGATCTGGTCCTGGCTCCCGGTGAGCAGATGTCCCCCTTGACAAGCTGTGTGGGTTTGTGCTGTTAGTGGTGTGGGAGGCCAAAGAGTGGGAACGCCTTAGCGATACTCATCAACACGCTTTGCTGCGCCTGCAAAACCCCCATCTAGGCTAAAGCTGTTCACTTGAGGGCTGTCCGAGGGCCCCATTCATGCTCATTGCCTGGCTATTTACAGCTATCCAGACTCAGAGTGATGTGATCTCAACTTCCTGTGGCTCTTTGAGAGTTAGTCCAGCAGCCAAAAGCCCAAACCCTTGCCCCATCCCAGTCACATGGCCTCAGGTCAGAGCAGGGGAAGCAGATTAGGGTTTTTTTTTAGCTCCAGTGATCTCTCAGTGGTAAATAAACCTGTCCTGATAGCTGGTGAGGGCACAGCCTGGGAATTGGCCTGGTCAATTATTAAACAAGAGCATATTGAATCATTTCGACCAGAGATGGTGCAATGTGCTGGGTCTATGCAGTCCCAGCTCCTAGCCCAGCTCTGGTGTGTGCTGGAGAGTTGGTCCAGTGGGCTCTGGGCTTGGCCTTTTCAAATGCAAGCCATAGGCATGGGAAAGAAAGGCTTGATCTATGCCCCCCACCCTCCAAACCTGTCCCCACAGCAGGTCCCCAGCTAAGGCAAGGACCCTTCCTTAAGGACACGCTCTCTTCTGTGTTGTTGGCAGCTTCTCCTCTGGAAAGTGACTGTAGAAACAGCTCCTTCACAGCTCTGTCCCAATGTGTGGCAGAGGCAGGGCTGCTCCCTGTAGCTGTCAACACTGCAGAGTCAGCACAGCTAGTGCCAGGGAGCCAGAGTCTAGCCTGGCTCACCATCACCTTCATTACATAAATCACCTGGATAGGTTCCAAGTGTGGGGGGAGACTGTGACCTCGGGGCAGCTGGTGAGCCTTGTCCGTGAAGCCCATGCATTGCCCAGGGAGCACCATCGGAAGGTGAGCAGGCTCCCTGGCTGTCATCAAGGACAGACTCCAGATCGACCAGCAGAGCATTTCAGGAGGGCTGTGTCATTGCTGTCCTGGTGTCGGATGTTGGGTGGGAAGGCCTTGGTGATCGTATCACTCCTGAAAGCTGCCAGGGCACCTCTCTGAGGGTCAGCCAGCCCCCAGGTAATGACAGGAACGGGAGACCACAGTCCCAGGGCCAGATTCTGCCCTCAGTGACATAGCTGCAAATACTGAGCAACTGATGCTACATAGCAGAGTCTGGCCCTGGGCTGCGTCAATGCAAAGGCCAGTTGGGTCCTTTCACATCCAGGAGTGGAGCTCTGCACAATGCTAGGTCGGTAATGGGTATGTTAAATGGGGAAAGAGCAGGGACATGGCCATGGGGAGAAAGCTGAGCTGCAGGTGGCACACTCTTCCCGCTGGGGTAAGGAACATGCTGCCAGGAAATGCCACACTGGGGCAGCACAGCAGACTCCTGCACTGCAGCGAGAATGGCATCATGGGCCCTCGGGATGGAGCACCTGGAGATCGGGCATCATATGAGGCCCAGCCACCCAACCATCTGCCTTGTAGATGGGTGAAATGGCCTTCAACCTGCTGTTTTCTCCAGGCCATTGGGTCCTGTATCCCTGACTAGGGGAGGACAGGCAGGGACACGCTGAGCAGGACTGGGTTCTGGATTTCCTGGGGGGCCTTGGGATGCTAGGTCATGACTCAGCATCGTGTGGTGATGTTGCATCTCTACAAAGTAATATTTC
Source organism: Chelonia mydas (assembly GCF_015237465.2). NCBI lineage: Eukaryota > Metazoa > Chordata > Testudines > Cheloniidae > Chelonia > Chelonia mydas. Next base: position 58,014,245 of record NC_057855.1, read on the forward strand.
CTCAAGAGGCTGCTAGTCAGCACTGAGGGCCCAACTTAGCAGGGCAGGTGGGCATAGCCATGGGCAGGGGTCATGGGAGGTCAGTTCCAGCACTACCTGCCTGCTGGGGCTGCGTGGCTGGTGCAGCAGCAAAGCTCCTCCAAACCACGTTACCTTGACCCAGAGAGGGAAGCCCAGTGGCAGATGTTCAGGATCAGCTGGGACACTCAGCTGCAGAGCTGGAGGGCCCCCTGGCCCAGGCCATGGCAGGACCACTTTTGGGCCAGGCCAAACCTAAGTGGTGCTGCAACCCTGCATGCCAGGTCACACAGCCACTCGCAGATTTGGAGGGGATGGACATAGGGGATCACAGGTTCAAGCTGCTGGGGCAGAGGCAGCAACTCTTGGGAGGGGAAGAGGAGAGTTGGGGGGAACTGATGGCCCCCAACTTTAAATGGCTCTCCGCAGCCCCTGGCTGGACTCTACCCCTTTTAGCTGCACCCTGGGGTCTGGTTTGTGGCCCAGAGGCAGCAGGTGGGTGGGTGGGCTTCTGGATTAGCACCAATGTGCTGCTAAATTAGCAGCTCACTCTAGAAATTCCTGTTGCCTCCCAATGGCCAATACTCTTTGGCCTCCTGAACTGGAATGGGTGGTGGCAGCTCCCCCAGCTGGGCTCTCAGATGAGCTGCCTGAAATGCCAGCTCAGTCCACAGCTACCCCTGTAGCACTCAGGGCCCAGCATGCTGCTCTGGCCCAGGGATTCCACATGCTTCGCTGAGGAAGGTTTGGAGCTTTTAAGCCATGCTTGGCCTTTCACCCAGCATCAACCTCCATGTTGTTAGCTTAATTGCACTGATTAATTCCAGCTTGGAAACTGGCTGATCAAAGTCAGTTAACCTGGCAAACCAAACCCAGGTCAGATCTCTGTTCTGTGTTCTGCAGGTCAGACAGATGATCACAAGGGTCTCATATGGACTTACAATCTATGAACTCTACCCCACACAGCAGCTTTTCGTGAGCCTCTGTGCAAGCGGAGGGGGATGCAGAGCTTGGGTTAACCCCTTGTGCCCCTGGCACTAAGTAATGCCCTACGGAATCACACCAGCTTCCACCATTGTCTCTAATTCCTCTTCGTGTGACAATAACCCTGAGTTGGCGCAGTGGCTGTTGTGCTGGGAGCTGCACACACAGCTAGTGAGAGACAGACCCTGCCCCAAAGAGCTCATGGGTTAAATAGACAAGGGGCGCGAGGGGAAAGTGAGGCACAGAGAAACAACAGGACTTGCCTGAGGTCATCCAGCAGCAGAGCTGGGATTAGAATCCAGCTGTCTAGGCGCCTGGCCCAGGACCTGGTCTGCTAGGCCACGCTGGTTCTGTTATAGCCTGGAGAGCATGCAGAGCCTGATCCTACTGCAGTCACCAAAGCACTGCCCCCCAGACTCCCTGGCCTGATGTGGGCATTGGCCTTGCACTGGGAAAACAGGGCCAGTCCCAGTGGCTGAGGGGGCAGGTGTGCTCAGTGGTATAGAGTCCAGGAGCACTCGGGCTGTGTGCTGGGGGCCAAATCTCCCTTGCCCTGCTGGGTCACTCAGCTGTGTGCCCCCCCGTGGTGGATCCTCATCTCTCCGGATCGCAAGGGGCTGGCTGGGGAGCTGGCCTGGAGCCTTGTGGATTCGGCCACGGGGGGGAGGGACAGCAGGGAGGCTGGATAAAAGGCAGGAGCAAGGCAGTTACCAAACAGCAGGCACCTGTCAAATATTTGATCACAGGAGAGACGGGTGCCAGGAAACCCAGGGGGACGGAGGAAGCACATAGGTGCCCAGGGCTAGTGGCTGGTGTGTGCTGGGTGGGCAGCACCAGGGTTGTAAGTACACCTGCCCCCTTCCCCAGCCGTGAACAGAGGCAGCATGGCCAGCGGGCTCCCCTCTGTGCTCTGGGGTGCAGGCACCAGGAGGGCACTGCTCATCTGTGTCGTGCTGCTGCTGCTCAGCTCCTGGCAGGTGAGTCTGGTCTGTTTGCACAGAGCATGGGGGATTACGGGCTGAGTGTTGCTCAGGGGACACCAGCGTGAATCTGGAGCCACTCTGGCTCTGCAGTGGAGCAGGCTGCCCTGGAAAGGGCTCACCAGATATTAATATCAATGTGTGCACTGGGTGACTGCCAAGGGAGAGCACTGCCACCTGCCCCAAGCCCAGAGCTTAGTCAGAGGCTTAGACCCATACAGAGAGCCAGAGCCTTGGTGGGTGAGGTGGGCACAGGGTGCTATAGGCCTGGCACTGCTTAAAGGGACAATTCCTCTGCTGTCACGGTGGGGAGACTGCATGGGCGAACCGCAGTGCAAGGAGGGATGGCTCTCCCCAAGTTAGGGATTCTCAGCATGTGGCTCCAGCGCCCTTCAACAGCAGGGCGTGGGGGAGAGGGGGCCACACAGTAGGAACTGGAACTGAGGAAACTGTTGCCAGAATGGAGAAGCTGGAGCTCCACAAATGCTGAACTCCTCTGGATTTACACCAGTGCCACTGAGAGCAGGATGGGGCCCACTCAGATATTTATTTACAGGCATTTCTATGGGACTGGTCCCCAGAGAATCCCAGTTCTGCACAGCCCCACACCCCTCAAGAGAGGGCAATACTGTTGTTAGCCCCATGTTACACTGAAAACTGAGGCACGGATTGGGAAGGGGACTTGCTGCGCCACCCAGGGAGTTTGAGACTGAGGCAGGGGTTGAATCCAGAACTCCCAGCACCTGCTCTAAGCATAGACCATCCAGGCAGGCTCACACAGGGACCTGGGTAACCAGGCACGCGCTCCCCCAGTCTGGCTGCAGTTTTACCCAGGGATCCTCAGCAAACAGCAGCACAGAACTCAGACAGCCCCTTAAGACTCCCTCTGCTTTCCCTGGGACTGGCAAACAGAAGCAGGAAGCCCTAGCAGCCTCACTCAGCCTGGGGCCAGGGGTTCTCATGGGATTCCAAGTCATGGCAGCAGGACCCAGGGGTTTCGACTGCCTGCAAAGATGTTGCATGAGGGTCTGGTGCTGTGAACCCAGCTCCTTTCCCCAGACTGCTTCTCCCACGGGGCACTATTGGATCCTACCTGTGCCTGTGAGAGACTGTACTTTATGGGCTTTCCACACACAGTTCTGCCAGTGCCCCTCAATCCCAACCCACAGCTCCCTGCTATCCCAGCCCTGTGCTTCTGGCAGACACAGCTCTGCCGGTCCCCCTCAATCCCAACCTACAGCCCTCTGCTATTCCAGACCTGATCTTCTTGCTCATCTCTGCTGATGTCACAGAATCATAGAAGATTAGGGTTGGAAGAGACCTCAGGAGGTCATCTAGCCCAACCCCCTGCTCAAAGCAGGACCAACCCCAACTAAATCATCCCAGCCAGAGCTTTGTCAAGCTGGGCCTTAAAAACCTCTAAGGATGGAGATTCCACCACCTCCCTAGGTAACCCATTCCAGTGCTTCATCACCCTCCTAGTGAAAAAGTTTTTCCTAATATTCAACCTAGACCTCCCCCACTGCAACTTGAGACCATTGCTCCTTGTTCTGTCATCTGCCACCACTGAGAACAGCTGAGCTCCATCCTCTTTGGAACCCCCCTTCAGGTAGTTGAAGGCTGCTATCAAATCCCCCCTCATTCTTCTCTTCTGCAGACTAAATAAGCCCAGTTCCCTCTGCCTCTCCTCGTAAGTCATGTGCCCCAGCCCCCTGATCATTTTCGTTGCCCTCCACTGGACTCTCTCCAATTTGTCCACGTCCTTTCTGTAGTGGGGGGCCCAAAACTGGTCATAATACTCCAGATGTGGCCTCACCAGTGCTGAATAGAGGGGAATAATCACTTCCCTCGATCTGCTAGCAATGCTCCTACTAATACAGCCCAATATGCCATTAGCCTTCTTGGCAACAAGGGCACACTGCTGACTCATATCCAGCTTCTCGTCCACTGTAATCCCCAGGTCCTTTTCTGCAGAACTGCCGCATAGCCAGTCAGTCCCCAGCCTGTAGCAATACATGGGATTCTTCGGTCCTAAGTGCAGGACTCTGCACTTGTCCTTGTTGAACCTCATCAGATTTCTTTTGGCCCAATCCTCCAATTTGTCTAGGTCCCTCCGGACCCTACCCCTACCCTCCAGTGTATCTACCTCTCCCCACAGCTTAGTGTCATCTGTGAACTTGCTGAGGGTGCAATCTATCCCATCATCCAGATCATTAATAAAGATGTTGAACAAAACCGGCCCCAGGACAGATCCCTGGGGCACTCCACTTGATACCGGCTGCCAACTAGACATCGAGCCATTGATCACTACCCGTTGAGCCCGACAATCTAGCCAGCTTTCTGTCCACCTTATAGTCCATTCAGCCAATCCATACTTTTTTAACTTGCTGGCAAGAATACTGTGGGGGACCGTATCAAAAGCTTTGCTGAAGTCAAGATAGATCATGTCCACTGCTTTCCCCATATCCACAGAGGCAGTTATCTCATCATAGAAGGTAATCAGGTTGGTCAGGCATGACTTGCCCTTGGTGAATCCATGCTGACTGTCCCTTCATCCTGTCCTGAAATGAGGCATGGAGCTCAGAGTTTAGAAAGCCTGAGAAGCCATGCAGATGGGGGGAGCTGCTCCTGCAACAGGGCTTAACTAAGGAAAGCTCATAGCCCAGTTTGTGCAGACTATTCCCCCATTCCCACTCTGACCTATCTGCCTTTCCTCCTGCTGAGTAACTCCATGCTGAGGCCACATCCTCAATGTCGGTATTTAGATGACTAACTCCCCATACTCCCTTTGAGGCTCTGGGTGCATGTGTATGGATCAGCGCCACATGCCGGGGTCTCCCCACACAGGGCAGATCCATGCCTACACCCCCAATGCCAGGCACCTTGAAGTGATGAGTGAACCACTTCCCTAGCGCTGTGAGTGGCCTTCTGGCCAAAGGTCCCAGCAGAGACACAACTCCCCATCCTTGAGAAGAGATGGCTCCACCTGACCGAGAAGGGGAAAAGCAACTTCGCGCATCAGCTTGCCGCTCTAGGGAGGAGGGTTTTAAATGAGGTTGTAAAGGGGCAGGTGATAAAAACTCACAGGTCAGTACCCACCTTAACAGAGGGTTAGATTTTGGGGGAACATGGAAAATTACAACAAGGTCATAAAAACAACAAGAGGGAAAAGAGTGGGGAAATCTGCTTGACATCTTAGATGTTTGTACACAAATGAAAGGCGTATGGGGAATAAACAGGAAGAATTGGAAGTATTAATTTATAAGCTAAATTATTCCTTAATAGGCACCACAGAGACTTGGGGGGATAATCTCATGACAGGAATATTGGTATAGAGGGGTACAACTTGTTCAGGGAGGACAGGCAGGGTAAAAAGAGAGAAGGGGTTGCACTGTACATCAAAAATATATACACTTGTTCTGAGGTCATGAAGGAGGTGAGAGACAGACCAGTTAAGAGGCTTGGGATAAAGATAAATAGGGTGAAAAACAGGAACTACATCATGGTAGGGGTCTGCTACAGACCACCAAATCAGGAAGAGGAGGTGAATGAGACATTTCTAGAACAAATAACAGAATATCCAGCACATAAGCCCTGGTAGTAATGCGGGATTTTAACAATGCAGACATCTGTAGGAAAAGAAATATGGCAAAACAACAAATTTCCAATAAGTTCTTGGAGTGTGGAGATGATGTCTTGTTTCAGAAAGTGGAGACAGCTGTTTTAGACTTGATTCTGCCCAACAGGGAGGAATTGGTAGCGAATCTTAAGGTTGAAGGCAATTTGGGTAAAAGTGATCATGAAATGATAGATTTCATGATTCTAAGGAAAGGAAGCATGAGTAGAGTTGCTTAGTTCTAGTTCTAACTTAGTTCTAACTAGAATTAGAGTTCAGAGTTGTCCTGGAGTTGCCAGAAATTAATCTTTAATTAGAGATTATGTCATGTGGTGAAACCTCCAGGAATACGTCCAACCAAAACTGGCAGTCCTGAGCATGAGAGCAGCAGAATAAGGACATTGGACTTCAAAAAGCAGACTTTAACAAACTCAGAGAACTGGCAGGTAAGGTCCTGCGGGAAGAAAATCTAAGGGAAAACAGAATTCTGCAGAGCTGCCAGTTTCTCAAGGAGACAGTATTAAAGGCACAATTGCAAACTATCCCAATGTGAAGGAAAGATGGGAAGAATATGAAGAGGTCAATATGGTTCCATCAGCTCTTTCATGACCTGAAAATCAAAAAGGAATCCTACATGGTGGAAACATGGACAAATTGCTAAGGAGAAACAAAACATGTAGGAACAAAATCAGAAAGGCTAAGGCACAAAATGAGTTACACCTAGCGAGGGACATATAGGGCAATAAGGAGAGGCTCTTTAAATACATTAGGGCAGGGGTGGGTAAACTTTTTGGCATGAGGGCCGCATATGGGTATGGAAATTGTATGGAGGGCCATGAATGCTCACAAAATTAACAATTCAGTGATGCAGAGTTTATTTCTATTTAATAAAGATACATTAGGATGTTTTGTTGAAAAATGGCAACTCAAATTGTACTCCTTGAATACCGTGATACTCCCCTGACTGCTGCTCTTATTTCAAACTGCTGTTTTACAAGATTGCACGCACTGTGAAAAAACTGGGCCCTCTCTGTAGCCTGGATTTGTTGGGCGTCAGTGCTCCTGACAATTTTGAGCCATGGCACTCTAGCCCGAGCCCATATGGACAAGAAGAGGCAGAGACAGGTGTAAACTCACCTACATTGCATATTTGAAGCAGTGTGGTGAAGTTACACCTGCAGCGTGGTTCTGTGGGTGCAGAAAGATAGTAGAATTGTGAGTCGGGGGCTGGGGAGTGCCAGGCAGAGCAGAGCAAGCCCCCAACCCTGGCTACCCGGCCGGCACACTGGGTGGAGTGGAGCAAGCCTTCCACCCTCTCCCCGGCCGGAGCTCCGGGATGAGCGGAGCAAGCAAGCCCCTGACCCATTCCCTGGCTGGCATGCCGGGTGGAGTGGAGCAAGCCCCCAACCCCGCTCCCTGGCAGGAGCTTGTGGGCCAGGTAAAAAGGTCTGCTGGGCAGGAGAGCCGTAGTCTGCCCACCCCTGCATTAGGGGCAGGAGAAAGATGAAGGAAAATGTAGGTCCTTTACTTGGTAGAGAAGGAGATTTAATAACTGATGACATCAAGGAAGCCGAGCTGTTTAATGCCTATTTTGCTTCAATCTTCACTAAAAAGTGTAATGGAGAACAGATGCTCAGCATAATTAATATTAACAAGGGGGAAGGAATGCAAGTCAAATAGGGGAAGGACGGGTTAAAGAATATTTGAATAAGTTAAATGTATTAATGTCGACAAGGCCTGATGAAATTCATCCTGGGGTACTTAAGGAACTAGCTGAAGCAATCTCGGAACCACTAGCAATTATCTTTGAGGTCCCAAAAGACTGGAGAAGGGCAAATATACCTGTATCTGTCTTTAAAAAGGGGAACAAAGAGGAACTGGGAAATTATAGACCAGTCAGTTTAACATCAGTACCTGAAAGTTATTGGAACAAATTATTACACAATCAGTTTGTAAGCACCAGGAGGATAATAGGGTTATAAGGAATAGCCACCATGGATTTGTCTAGAACAAATTACGCCAAAATAACCTAATTTCTTTCTTTGACAGGATTACTGGTGTAATGGATGGGGGAACCAGTAGATGTGATATATCTTGACATTAGTAAGGCTTTTGATAAGTCCCACATGATATTCTCATAAGCAAACTAGGGAGATTTGGTCTAGATGAAATTACTGTAAGGTAATTGATTGAGAGACTACTCAGAGACTAGTTATCAATGGATAGCAGTTGCACTGGGAGGGTGTATCTAGTGAGGTCCCACATGAGTCAGTCCTGGGTCCAGTGCTATTCAATATGTTCGGTAATGGGGTGGATAGTATGCTTATAAAATATGTAGCTGACACCAAGCTGGGGTGAGGGGTTGCAAGTATTTGGAGAACAGGATTAGAATTCAAAATGATCTTGACAAATTGGAGAATTGGTCTGAATTCAACAGGATGAAATTCAATAAAGACAAGTGCAAAGTACTACACGTAGGAAAAATCAAATGCACAACTACAACATGGGGAATAGAAGTACCGCTGAAAAGGATCTGGCCCTTATAATGGATCACAAATTGAATATGAGACAATGAAGTGATGCAGCTGTGAAAAAGGCTAATAGTCTGGCGTGTATTAACAGAAGTGTCATATGTAAGATATGGGAGGTAATTGTCCTATTCCACTTGGCACTAGTGAGGCCTTAGCTGTACTGTGTCCAGTACAAATTGTCCAGGAGAAATTGGAGAGAGTCCAGAGGAGAGCAACCAAAATGATAAAAGCTTCAGAACACCTGACCTACGTGGAAAGGCTACAAACCCGGGCACGTTTAATCTTGAGAAAAGAAGACTGAGAGGGAACCTGATCACAGTCTTCAGATACGTTCAGGGTTGTTCTAAAGAGGACAGGGATCAATTGTTTTCCGTGTCCACTAAAGGTAGGATAAGCAGTAATGGGCTTAATCTGCAGCAAGGGAGATTTGGGTTAGATATTAGGAAAAACTTTCTAACTCTCAGGGTAGTTAAGCTCTGGAATTGGCTTCCAAGGGAGGTTGTGGGATCCCCATGCCACAGAGTGCACCCTCAGCTTGTGCTCACTGCCTAGCCCATTGGAGTGGCCTCTTACTCACAGCAAATGCAGTGGCCATTGCTTTGGGTATCTTTAATCTTTAGATTCCAGGCATTACAACAGTATAGGCATGTCGGGAGCAGCCTCCCACCCAGTTTCTCTCCACACCCAGCTCCCTCTCTGCACTCTCCCACTTTACTTGCTGTTTTCCACATTATAGATCTTCTCCTTATTGAGCTAATTACATCATTAGTCTCACCATTGCCCCAGGTGTCAACAATCCCCACCATAACAGGCTAATTGACCCAATTAAGTCTGCAATCTCTGTTAGGCAGTTGCCTAAGTGACTAGGGTGCTACAGAGAGCACTCGTCACTAGAGGTGTTTAAGAGCAGGCTGGCCAACACTGCCAGGGATGGTCTAGGTTCTCTTGGTCCTGCCCCAGTGCTGGGGGATGGACTAGATGACCTCTCGGGGTCCCTTCTAGACCTACTTTGCTATGATTCTATGATTCTCACCCTTTGCTCGGTGTAGGGACCATAGCCAGAAATCCCAGACAAGTGGACAATGCTGGAGCCCACTCCTGCCTATGCTGGGACCATCTTGCTCCCTCCCTCTCTGACTGTGAGGCCACAGGGAGATCTGGCCCATCCCACCAGCATCAGTGGGACTCACACAGCTGGGGCTGCTGGATGGTGACCCCAGGCACAGGGACAGAGCTGCACTGCAGGGTTGTGGCCAGCATGGTCCCTCCCACCTGCTTCTTACTGCCACCCAGGATCTCTTCCTCTACTAGGGTGACCAGATGTCCCGAGTTTATAGAGACAGTCCCGATATTTGGGGCTTTTTCTTATATAGGTGCCAATTACCCGCCACCCCGTGTCCTGATTTTTCACACTTGCTATCTGGTCACCCTATCCTCTACCATGCTGCTGGAGCCCAGCCCCGCCAGCCTGCATGTCCTAGTCCTGTGGCTGGGGTGACACTGATCTGTGGGTTTAACAGGCACATGATACATACTCCTCTGCAGCTCCAGGGGGCGCTCTCACCCAGCCAAGAGGCATTGCCATCTAGCAGAGCAGAGAAGGAGAGGACGCCTGGGTTCTATTCATGGCCCTGACACTGCTTCTGTGTGTGTCCCTACGCGAGTGGCTTTGATCCCTCTGTGCCTCAGTTACACGGGGCGATGGGCATGGGGGCAGGACTTTGGGCACCAATATGTGAGGCTCTCTGAGATATCAGAGCCAAGTGCTTCCCCCAGAGAGCCCTGTACTGCCCCACCATCATCATGGACTGCCCATCATAACTAGCCTCCAGGTGGCTGGGGCTGACCGTGGGTCTTTCAGTTGGGGAACTCCCTGCTTGCTCCATCTGCTGGCTCTCTCTACACCACAGCCAGGGCCTGATCCAGCTGTCTTGATGTTAGATCCCCACCACAGCCATTGGAGTCTGCTCACCAGGCTGGGCATTAGAGGAAAGGTGATGACTGAGGAGGAGGAGGTCCCTGCACTGAGCTGGGGGGGCATGGGGCTGTGCCCTCCTGAGCTTCTCCCAGACCCAGCCCAGAGCTCCCCTTGCCCCATCCCAACCTGCGCCTTGGAATGCCAGGTGGCCACCTCTCATGTTGGTGCTTCTCCCATTCCAGTTCTCCTTGTCCCAGGGCCTCTGGATCACAGAGCCCATGCTGTGACTGGCCTGCCCCATTGTGGAGTTTAGTGCTGACGTGATGCCAGCCCCAGAGGAGTTGGGGGCCAGAAGTGCTGTGCACTGGGACGGAGGTGAGCCCTAGCAACTCCCTCTGTGGGGCTGACTGGGCCAGGCCCATGCTTCTCCTTCCAGCCCTCTCCTGTCACTCTAGGGAACATCAGGCCCTGCTGGGAGCAGGATGTTGCTCAGCACCACAGCCAGCCAGGTCTCCTCCCCACCTGCCATTCTCAAGTCAGGCCCTGATGCGGGACCCGCACACCACCGAGCAGTCAGGATGACGCCCTTCTGGAGGATGGTGGGCAGCAAACCACTGGGAGCCTATTGCCAGCACGGCCTGGAGTGCAGCACCAAGATGTGCAGGTGAGTCTGGAGTGCCGGGAGGAGAGCTACTATTCCAGCCCTGGGCTTTCCACTCCTCTCCGCTGGTGCCCCTCATCCCAACCTGCAGTCCCCTGCTAATCAAGCCCTGGGCTTTCCACTCCAACTCTGCCGGTGCCCCTCAATCCCAACCTGCAGTCCCCTGCTAATCAAGCCCTGGGCTTTCCACTCCAACTCTGCCGGTGCCCCTCAATCCCAACCTGCAGCCCCCTGCTAACCCAGCCCTGGGCTCCCCAAATGCACAGTTCTGCTGGTGACCCTCAATCCCGACCCACAGCCCCCTTCTATTCCAGCCCTGAGTTCCCCCCCGCAGCTGTGCCAGTGCCCCTCAGTCCCGAGCCACAGCCCCCTGCTATTCCAGCCCTGGGTTCCCCACACTCAGCTCTGCTGGTGCCCCTTAGTCCTGAAGCTGTCTGTCCCCCCCCAGCCCTGACTTGCAGGTGGTTGGAGCTGGGGACTGGGTTTGGGCCTGTTTCTACAGTTCACTCTGTTGAGGTGGGGGCACTGATGGTGGGTGTGCAGGGGATGGAGATGAATTGGGGAGCAGGATGGGGGCATGCAATCAGGAGAGCCTGCTGCCCAGGGTATAGGGGTAATGTACACTCCCCCTAGGCTCACGGCTGCTTTTCCTCCCCAGGAATGGGCACTGTGCTCCCCCACAGTATGAGTGCTGAAAGCTGGAAGCTGATGCAATCCCGGCTGGAGACAATGCTCCCCATCTACCCCCAGGCTCAGAGCATCTGCAGACTGGAGGCCATCAATACTTGCCCCTGGGGTGGGACTGTGAGACACATGACCCAGAGGGCTCCAGCCTCCCCACATAGGTGGGAGTGTGTCCCAGTCCCCTCATGTGCACTCTCGGTGAAGGGGAAAGTATTCATAGTCCCAGCGGGGGCGAATTCCAAGCCTGACCCAGCACCCCCCCCCCAGCAGCAGCCATCTGGGGGGCTCCCACAGCGAAGCCTGCACAGACCCAAGCTGCTCGCAGGGACTGCTGTTGCACCTGATACTGAATGGGGGCTGAGAACGCAGGGAGAACCCCAACAACAGCTGGGAGACCAGACCCTTCCTGGCCCCGGCATTGCTCTGTGCAAGGAAAACTGGGGCTCTTAAAGGAGCCACATGTGCAAGCTGTTGCCACTCTATGGCGGGGAAGGATAGCTCAGTTGTTTGAGCATTAGCCTGCTAAACCCAGGGTTGTGAGTTCAGCCCTGGAGGGGGCCATTTAGGGATCCAGGGCAAAAATTGGGGATTGGTCCTGCTTTGAGCAGGGGGTTGGACTAGATGACCTCCTGAGGTCCTTTCCAACTCTGATATTCTATAGGGGCTGAATCCCTCCTCAGAGTCAGCCCAAAGGAAATGTTCCCACAGCCCTACCCAGCAGAGGGATCCTTTTTGTGCCTTCCTGCCAAGCCAAGAAAGCATCCCACCCTCTTCCTCCCCAGGGGATGGGCAGATTTCCAGCCTGCCCCTGGGGACAGGCTCTAGGTGCCAGCTGGAAATCTATTGGGGGGATATCCTCCTGAGCTGGGGGTTTCCACACTCCCCCATTGCAAGGTGATGGGTAGCACCCAAAGCTGCCCCTGCAGGAACCCCAGGGTGGCACCTGGGGTAAACATGGACTTCTTACTGGAAAGCCCTGGATCCCCCAAGGCTCCTGGCTGGCTGTGTCACATGCAGCATGCTGGGTGCCCCAGTACTGCACCTCACAGACTGTTTGAACCCACGTTGCTTGACCAAACAATAAATGCATCTGGCCTGAAAGTCTGTGACTTCCTGACTCTTTCTGAAGGGAGCAGAAAGCAGTCGCTCCCTGATTTCCCCAGCAATCCAACCCTCCAGCTGATCAGCTCTGGGCACCCGAGACAGCTGTGCCTAGGAGCTGGGATGTGTTAGTCACCATCAGGGCTGGGCAAATACCCACATCCCCCAATAGCCCCTTGGCTGCGAACTGAGCCCCTCTGGCCTGTGTTCCCAGGGAACGTGTGTTAGTGGGACCATTCTAACGTGCAGGTTTGCTGGCAGGGCGCGTGGGAACGACAATGTGGAGAATCTCAGCAGTCAGCAGAAGGTCAGTGCACGACCGCTTGGTTTCCACAAGCTCCCCCACAGCCAGTTAGGGACCCAGCCTCTGTGCAGTCTGAACTGCAAACACTGCGGGTTAGCAGGCTCAGGCCATACCACTTTGAAGAGGTAACTGAGCCGATAGCACCAGGCCCACTGATGTGGCTTAGCTGGAAAGCCAAAGAAACTCGTCTCAGGCCAACAGATAAACACCTGTGGTTTCTCTTTGCCAGCACATAAGCCTAGCTCCTTCCTGCACACGCAGGCCGGCTCTGTGCCAAGTGAGGCAGGGGGATAGTTTCCTGCATGCAAGGCCTGATCCTGAGCAGTGCTGAACTCATCCCACGTGGCCTAAGTGTGCTCAGCAACAGTTCTTTGCCCAGCTTTAAAGGCACCGTGTCAGTTTGGCCAGCTGCACTGCTCCAAGGGCCAGGGCCAGCCTGGAGGAGGTGGAGTTGTGGTGCTTAGGGCAGCAGTAGTGTGCAAAGCATTTTGCACTGTAAGGTACAGCCACACGCTGGGGATGTGCCTGCCCAGCCCTGGGGAAAGGCTGACCTCAGGGGGTGCTGTTACTGTAAGTGATCCTGCTGTACAGCTGCCCCCATCCCTGATCCTCTAACATGCTTTGCATGGCTTTGCATTGCAAAGATTCTGCCCTACATGGGACTGGGACTCCTGCTTTGGGTCTCAATACATGTCCCAGGTTCCAACACCCGCCCCAAGCCCACTGCAAAATTCAGTTACAGGAGCCTGGTAGGGGGTGATCCCCACATTCAGTACGGATGGCCCACAGCCCAGAACAGATGCTGCCATAAGTCTGCTCCCATCACTTGGCAGTAGGGTGTCAAGGCATCCAGTTTGCCAACCGAGCCATTAAAAGTCCAGTTGGCAGCGCAGCAGGGGCCTGGGGCTAAGGTAGGCTCCCTGCCAGCCCTAGCTTCACGCAGTTCCTGGAAGCGGCCACCAGGTCCCTGCAGCCCCTAGATGCATGGGAGACCAGGGAGGCTCAGCGCGCTGCCTATGCCCCAAAGGCTGGCTCCCATTGGCCGGGAACCACAATCAATGGGAGTTACAGGGGTGGCGCCTGCTGGCTTGAGGGCAGCATATGGAGCCTCTCTGGCTGCCCATGCATCTAGGGGCTGCAGGGACCTGGCAGCCACTTCCCAGGAGCTGTGGTAAGTGCTGCTGGGACCCCATACCCTCTCCCATGCGCCAACCCCCTTCCCTAGACCAGGGTCCCCTCGTACAACCAAACTCCCTCCCAGAGCCTACACTCCCCCAACACCCTGTCCCAGCCCCCTCCTGCACACCAAATCCCTCATCTCCGCCCCCACCCCAGAGCCTGCATTCCTAGCCAGAGTCCTCACCCCCCTCCCGCACCCCAAGCCCCTGCCCCAGCCTGGAGCCCTCTCCCGTACCCTGAACCCTTATTTCTGGCCCCAACCAGAGCCCTCAGCTCCAGCCCAAAGCCCATACCCACCGTACCCCAACCCCCTGCCCCAGCCCAGAGCTCTCTCCCGTACCCGAAACCCCTCATCCTTGGCCCCATCCCAGAGCCCGCACCTACAGCCGCAGCCCTCCCCCTCCTGCACCCCAGTCCCCTGCCCCAGCCCAGTGAAAGTGAGTGAGGGTGGGGAATGAGTGAGCGGGGGCGGGACCTCTGAGAAGGGGCAGGGCAGGGGTGTTTGATTTTGTGTGATTAGAAAGTTGGCAACCCTACTTGTGCAGGCTGGCACAAAACAGGGCCCAGGACTCCAACCTGTAACTTCCCATTTGCCTGGCTCCAGTGCAAGGGCTGAGTTTGCTGTACTCGCACTGCCACCTGGTGGCTGATCTCAGCAGGTTCAGCTCTAATCTATAAACTCCCTAGGGATGGTTTGTGCAGTCACTGGGTTGTGAGTTTCTTGGTGCTGAGCAAGGCTGCTCCATCCACAACATAGAGATTCATCGAGTCTAAGGTCAGGAGGAGCCATTGTGATAATCTAGTCTGACCTCCTTGTGACAGGTTCGGTCACAGAGACCCCCTTGGGACTGTCACCTGACGTGCTGAGATTACCTCTGAGCCCATTTTCCCTGCCATCTTGGGACTTCCAGAACCCTGTCTTGTTGAGCCAGACTTGCTAGCCTACTGCAATACAGATCAAGGTCTGGTCCACGCCCCCAAAGCTGCAGACTTTAACCAAAAACTGCTCAGCAGGTCACCTATCTCCAGCACCCAGACACCCAGCTCCCAGTGGGATCCAAACCCCAAATAAATCCGTTTTACTGTATAAAGCTTATACAGGTAAACTGATAAAACTGTCCGCCCTCTAACACTGATAGAGAGATATGCACAGTTGTTTGCTCCCCCAGGTATTAATCACTCTGGGTTTACTAATAAACAAAAGTGATTTTATTAAGTATAAAAAGTAGGATTTAAGTGGTTTCAAGTAATAATAGACAGAACAAAGAAAGTCGCCAAGGATAATAAAGCAAAAACTTGCAAATCTAAGCCTAATACATTAAGAAACTGTTTACAGGTAAAACCTCACCCTCACAGATGTTCCAATAAGCTTCAGAGTAGCAGCCGTGTTAGTCTGTATCCACAAAAAGAAAAGGAGTACTTGTGAAATGAGCTGTAGCTCACGAAAGCTTATGCTCAAACAAATTTGTTAGTCTCCAAGGTGCCATGAGTACTCCTTTTCTTTTTCCAATAAGCTTCTTTCACAGACTAGACTCCTTCCTGTTAGGATATAGATATTCAGGCCTGCCTGTAAAGGCCTATACTTTAAGAATTTAGGAATATGTTTATCATTTAGCTAGTTATAGAAGTATAAAAGAAAGAATCTGTGTAAGGGCTTTCTCTCACTGTGACAGTCTGAAGCCCTGTTCTTAGGCTAAGGCCTTTGGGTAAGCAGCAGAGGCAGCCATAAACTGGGAAGCAAATGGTCACACCCTCACATTCCAAACTAGTCACACTGAAATATGGCAATCTGGGGCTGTGAAGAAGGTGGTCCGATCTATCACCTCCAAAGAAAGGGAAGAGCCTAGATTCAAGATGTAAAAGAAAATTTAGTTTGGTCGTTTTCAGTTTGGTAACAACTCACTTATCAATAGACACAGCTGGAAAACCCTTATGTCTTTATAGATGTAGTTGTAAAATCCTTACTTCTATATTGTTTTATCATTATAGTTCCCCCTTTACTATTGTTTATTTGCATGGTCTCTGTCTGGTTCTGTGATTGTTTCTGTCTGCTGTATAATTAATTTTGCTGGGAGTAAACTAATTAAGGTGGTGGAATATAATTGGTTAGCTAATAATGTTACAATATGTTAGGATTGGTAAGGTAAATTTCAGTAGAATGATTGGTTAAGGTATAGCTCAGAATATTACTATCTAAATTAGGGGCAAACAGGAAGTAAATTGCGATTTGAAAATAGGGAAAAAGGAACTTGGATTTAAGCTTGCTGAAAGTTCACCCCAATAAACATTGAATTGTTTGCACCTTCAGACTTCAGGTATTGTTGCTTTCTGTTCATGTGAGAAGGACCAGGGAAGTGGGAGAGTGAAGGAATAAGCTCTCTAACACTTCCTAGTCTGGGCCCAATCCTTTCCCCAGTATAGTCCTTGTTAGTTCCAGCAGACGTCTTAGGTGGAAAACAGGGGTGTTCTCATGACTGGCAGCCCTCTTTGTTCTGTTCCACCCCCTTTTATAGCTTTGGCACAAGGCGGGAATCTTTTGTCTCTCTGGGTCCCCACCCCGCCTTCTAAATGGAAAAGCACCAGGTTTAAGATGGATTCCAGTATCAGGTGACATGGTCACATGTCCTGTGAGACCCCAGCCACCATTCTTCCAGGGCTGGCCCACAGGCACCCAGGAAGGTTTGCAAGTAAACAGACCATTTACAACCAATTGTCCTAGTCAATGAGAGCCATCAAGCTTCCAAACCACCATTAATGGCCCACGCTTTGCATAATTACGATAGGACCTCAGAGTTATACTTTATATTCCTAGTTTCAGATACAAGAATGATACATACATAAAGGTTATAACCTTTATTATGATACCTAACGAGACCTTTTGCATGAAGCATATTCCAGTTACATCATATTCACACTCATAAGCATATTTCCATAAAACATTATGGAGTGCAATGTCACACTCTTGTCTAACTCACGCCAGGGAACTACACTGATTTCTCATCAAGCCCATAGCTTCTGGTTGAGCTAGAATCATAGAATCATAGAATATCAGGGTTGGAAGGGACCTCAGGAGGTCATCTAGACTAACCCCCTGCTCAAAGCAGGACCAATCCCCAACTAAATCATCCCAGCCAGGGCTTTGTCAAGCCTGACCTTAAAAACTTCTAAGGAAGGAGATTCCACCACCTCCCTAGGTGACGCATTCCAGTGTTTCACCACTCTCCTAGTGAAAAAGTTTTTCCTAATATCCAACCTAAACCTCCCCCACTGCAACTTGAGATCATTACTCCTCGTTCTGTCATCTGCTACCACTGAGAACAGTCTAGATCCATCCTCTTTGGAACCCCCTTTCAGGTAGTTGAAAGCAGCTATCAAATTCCCCCCTCATTCTTCTCCTCCACAGACTAAATAATCCCAGTTCCCTCAGCCTCTCCTCATAATGTGTTCCAGTCCCCTAATCATTTTTGTTGCCCTCCGCTGGATGTTTTCCAATTTTTCCACATCCTTCTTGTAGTGTGGGGCCCAAAACTGGACACAGTACTCCAGATGAGGCCTCACCAATGCCGAATAGAGGGGAACGACCATGTACCTCGATCTGCTGGCAATGCCCCTACGTATACATCCCAAAATGCCATTGGCCTTCTTGGCAACAAGGGCACACTGTTGACTCATATCCAGCTTCTCGTCCACTGTAACCCCTAGGTCCTTTTCTGCAGAACGGCTGCCTAGCCATTCGGTCCCTAGTCTATAGTGGTGCATGGGATTCTTCCGTCCTAAGTGCAGGACTCTGCACTTGTCCTTGTTGAACCTCATCAGATTTCTTTTGGCCCAATCCTCTAATTTGTCTAGGGCCCTCTGTATCCTATCCCTACCCTCCAGCGTATCTACCACTCCTCCCAGTTTAGTGTCATCTGCAAACTTGCTGAGGGTGCAATCCATGCCATCCTCCAGATCTTTAATGAAGATATTGAACAAAACCAGCCCAAGGACTGACCCTTGGGGCTCTACTGCCAACTAAACATGGAGCCATTGATCACTACTCGTTGAGCCCGACAATCTAGCCAGCTTTCTATCCACCTTATAATCCATTCATCCAGCCCATTCTTCTTTAACTTGCTGGCAAGAATACTGTGGGAGACTGTGTCAAAAGCTTTGCTAAAGTCAAGGAACAACACGTCCACTGCTTTCCCCTCATCCACAGAGCCAGTTATCTCCTCATAGAAGGCAATTAGATTAGTCAGGCATGACTTGCCCTTGGTGAATCCATGCTGACTGTTCCTGATCACTTTCCTCTCCTCTAAGTGCTTCAGAATTGATTCCTTGAGGACCTGCTCCATGATTTTTCTAGGGACTGAGGTGAGGCTGGCCTGTAGTTCCCTGGATCCTCCTTCTTCCCTTTTTTAAAGATGGGCATTGCATTAGCCTTTTTCCAGTTGTCCGGTACCTCCCCCGATCGCCATGAGTTTTCAAAGATAATGGCCAATGGCTCTGCAATCACAGCCGCCAACTCCTTTAGCACTCTCGGATGCAGCGCATCCAGCCCCATGGAACTTGTGCTCGTCCAGCTTTTCTAAATAGTCCCAAACCACTTCTTTCTCCACAGAGGGCTGGTCACCTCCTCCCCATGCTGTGCTGCCCAGTGCAGTAGTCTGGGAGCTGACCTTGTTATATAAAAAGCTTATATAAAAAGACTTCAAGGATAGAGAAGCCACTATCACCCTCGGTAAATTGTTCCAGTGGTTAATTACCCCCTGCCACGGATCCACAGGATCAGTGCTATGCCCCCAGCTTTGGAAGTGAGTCCCCCTTCAGTGGTGCCTGATCCCCCCAGGGGTCCCACTCTTCCTTCAGGGTAGGCCACATGGCCTCATCTCCTCCTGAGACTGAATCTCTGGGCTCCAACCATTCTGCTTCACACTGTGAATTTGGTCCAGCAAGTCTAACTGAAATAGACTCACTCCTGGTAGAGACAGGTACATCCTGCAGGGATTAATGCACCGCACCCAGTATTAGCTGTGACACTGGAGAAGCACTGTCAAAACAATCAGGTTTATTAGCAACTGGCACATGGCACAGGAAGTCCTTAGGTTAGCACAGAGGAACAAAGGTTAAAGCATAGTCCATTCTAGTCAGCCAAGCTGTAGTGAACCTAAGGGCTTGTCTACACCATGCAGCTTTTAGTGACAAGGCTGTGTTGACTTTATTGTTAGCCTGAATTTGTATAGCTATAGCCTCCAGCCATTGCAATCTGCCTTTGTCTGTTATATTAAAGAACCCTCTATTACAAAATATTCCCCTCCTTCCCCAGATGCCTAGGTACTTAGAAACCATCATCAAGACACCTCTTAACCCTCTCAGAGATGGGGAACAAACAGGGGATCGCCCGCACTCCCCTCAGGCACAGGCAGGCGATTGCCCGCACTCCCCTCAGGCACAGGCAGACAGGCAGGCGATCGCCCGCACTCCCCTCAGGCAAGGGGGAGACAATCAAGGGAACATCCATGCTTCCCTCAGGCAGGGGGAGACAGTCGTGGAATCGACCACGCTCCTCTCAGACAGGGAGAGACAGCTGGGGGATTGTCTGTGCTCCCTCAGGCAGGGAGAGACAACAAATACGGTTGGCAAGTTGGCAACATTGTAAATGTGAGGTCATAAGATTTTCCTGTATGATGTTCAAAACTCATGTAGCGCCAACTGGTCAAACAGGCCTGTCTTGAATAAAAGAGTGTATGTCTGCCTTAAATTGTATAGAAGCAGTAAACAGAATCCTCAAGCAGGAAGGGTAAACACAGGAAGCTCAAACAGGTGAAAAAGAAACACGAGAAAACATCCTTCCACACAGACTTTGTCTCCAAATTCCCAGCTGGAAATGTTTTTCAAGAGGGGTATTGAAACTATAAAATGAAGGGGCAAGCACCCCAAGACACCGCTCTCTCTTCCTGGCCCCTCACATTCTCTGCACCTGAGAAGACTAAAGGAAACAGTCATGGATTTTGTGGGAGGGGTCTTGACCTGAAGAGTTTGGTCTGTAATGTTGCTGGAAGCACGTGATGAGAAATTTTCTTGAATCTAATGTAGTTTAAGTTACGTGCTAGCAAACATTTTCTTTATTTTTCTTGTAACCATTTCTGACTTATATGCCTCATTACTTGTACTAATTTAAAATATCTTTGTAGTTAATAAATTTATTTTACTGTTTTATCTAATCCAGTGTGTTTAAATTGAAAGTCTCTGGGTAACTCTATTAGCTAATATATTATTCCCTCAAAGGAATAATGGACTTAAAATATTTCTACTGTCCAGGAGAGGGCTGGGCAATACAAGACATATATTTCTGGGGGGAAATCTGGGACTGGGGGTGTGTTGGGGTCACTCTGCAGTGTAATCAAGGGTAGTGAGAGCCAGGGTGTAACTGGCTGGCTGCAGTTACACACTGACACTCAGCGTGTGACTTGCATGTTGGAAGGCTGTTTGTGAGCGGCAAAGGTGGGAGCTGCTTCAGCAAGGCATTGTAAGGCACCCAGGGTTGCAGGGCAGAGGTGACATCCCCCCGCCCTGGACCCACCTACCCCACCCAGGTGATCCCAGGACCCACCTACCCGACCAGAAGGGGATCTTCACAGCCGTGTTCAGGTCGGTAGAGCTGAGACTGTTAGAGTTGGAAAATGGAACTGAAACTGAAAGAGCTGGAGGACCATGAGAAGGAGCGGCAGGACCGTGAGAGACAGAGGCAGCATGAACTGGCGATGGTGCAGCTGAGAAGCAGAGAGACCCCTGCTGGGGTGAGTGCGGATGGGCCCAGGGTGGCTAAGCCTGCAGGGAACTCTGATATAAAAGTGGTGGCTCGGTTTAAGGAAGGGGATGATATAGATGCCTTCCTCACTACCTTTGAGAAGGATTGCAATGTGCTCCAGGTTGACCTTGCAGTAGGGTGACCAGACAGCAAGTGTGAAAAATCGGGACAGGGAATGGGGGGGTAATAGGAGCCTATATAAAACCAAGCCCCAAATATCGGGACTGTCCCTATAAAATCGGGATAGCTGGTCACCCTACCTTGCAGATAGACTTCGGCATCTCACCCCCTTACTGGGTCCCAAGGCCATAGGGATGTTCAGCCCTATGGAACCAGGGGACTATGAACTGTTCAAAGAAGCCCTGCTGTGCAAGTTTGAGCTGGAGTACAGAGATCTCCCTGCCCCCTCTGTGACACTTTTCAGGGTTAATTGAGGTGTTCTGGATGAATCACTGCTACCTGATTACAGCGTGAGAGAGCCTTGTCTGTGCCCACCAGGGGAACTCTCCCACAGCTGAGCTGCTGACTACTGGTAACACAAAAAGAAAAGGAGTACTTGTGGCACCTTAGAGACTAACCAATTTATTTGAGCATAAGCTTTCGTGAGCTACAGCTCACTTCATCGGATGCATACTGTGGAAAGTATAGAAGATCTTTTTATACACACAAAGTATGAAAAAATGGGTGTTTACCACTACAAAAGGTTTTCTCTCCCCCCACCCCACTCTCCTGCTGGTAATAGCTTATCTAAAGTGATCACCCTCCTTACAATGTGTATGATAATCAAGGTGGGCCATTTCCAGCACAAATCCAGGGTTTAACAAGAACGTCTGAGGAAGGGGGGGGGGGGTAGGAAAAAACAAGGGGAAATAGGTTACCTTGCATAATGATTTAGCCACTCCCAGTCTCTATTCAAGCCTAAGTTAATTGTATCCAATTTGCAAATGAATTCCAATTCAACAGTCTCTCGCTGGAGTCTGGTTTTGAAGTTTTTTTGTTGTAATATCGCAACTTTCATGTTTGTAATCGTGTGACCAGAGAGATTGAAGTGTTCTCCGACTGGTTTATGAATGTTATAATTCTTGACATCTGGTTTGTGTCCATTTATTCTTTTATGCAGAGACTGTCCAGTTTGACCAATGTACATGGCAGAGGGGCATTGCTGGCACATGATGGCATATATCACATTGGTGGATGTGCAGGTGAACGAGCCTCTGATACTGTGGCTGATGTTATTAGGCCCTATGATGGTGTCCCCTGAATAGATATGTGGGCACAGTTGGCAACGGGCTTTGTTGCAAGGATAGGTTCCTGGGTTAGTGGTTCTGTTGTGTGGTATGTGGTTGCTGGTGAGTATTTGCTTCAGGTTGGAGGGCTGTCTATAGGCAAGGACTGGCCTGTCTCCCAAGATTTGTGAGAGTGTTGGGTCATCCTTCAGGATAGGTTGTAGATCCTTAATAATGCGTTGGAGGGGTTTTAGTTGCCGGCTGAAGGTGACAGCTAGTGGCGTTCTGTTATTTTCTTTGTTAGGCCTGTCCTGTAGTAGGTGATTTCTGGGAACTCTTCTGGCTCTATCAATCTGTTTCTTCACTTCCGCAGGTGGGTATTGTAGTTGTAAGAATGCTTGATAGAGATGTTGTAGGTGTTTGTCTCTGTCTGAGGGGTTGGCGCAAATGCGGTTGTATCGCAGAGCTTGACTGTAGACAATGGATTGTTTGGTGTGGTCAGGGTGAAAGCTGGAGGCATGTAGGTAGGAATAGCGGTCAGTAGGTTTCCGGTATAGGGTGGTGTTTATGTTGCCATTGTTTATTAGCACTGTAGTGTCCAGGAAGTGGATCTCTTGTGTGGACTGGACCAGGCTGAGGTTGATGGTGGGATGGAAATTGTTGAAATCATGGTGGAATTCCTCAAGGGCTTCTTTTCCATGGGTCCAGATGATGAAGATGTCATCAATATAGCGCAAGTAGAGTAGGGGCATGTTAGTAACACGGCTGTTACTCTGAATACTGGTAACACAAGCACTCTGCTCTGAACTCCATGAGCCACACTCTTTTTCTATGCACGTTATCAATTTACATTTTGTTACACTAGAGAGCTCAGTCCCCTATCTACTGGGCATCTGCAATGTACCCCAATTTGCTGCCTCTGG
The DNA here is from genome assembly GCF_015237465.2 of Chelonia mydas. Classification (NCBI taxonomy): domain Eukaryota; kingdom Metazoa; phylum Chordata; order Testudines; family Cheloniidae; genus Chelonia; species Chelonia mydas. Next base: position 58,037,163 of record NC_057855.1, read on the forward strand.
GGAAGCAGTGTACCCAGTTCACTGGTTTCACCTCTGTTCAAGTCTCCTCAGCACCAGGCACTGAGGGCTGGTCTACACTGAAAAGTTCCATCAGCATAGCTATGTTGGTCACCAATGTGAAAAATCCATGCCCCTGAGACACATAGCTAAGCCAACCTATCTAACCCCCCGCTGTAGACAATGCTAGGTGGATGGAAAAATTCTTCCATGAACCTAAATGGATTAACTATAGTTAGGGCCCTACCAAATTCAAGGCCATGAAAAACGTTTCACGGACCTTGAAATCTGGTGTCTTCCCATGAAATCTGGTCTTTTCTGTGCTTTTAACCTATACTATACAGATTTCAGAGGGGAGAGCAGCGTTTCTCAAATTGGGGGTCCTGACCCAAAAGGGAGTTGCATGGGGTCACAAGATTTTGGGGGGGGGGGGGGTTGCAGTATCGCCACCCTTACTTCTGCTCTGCCTTCAGATCTGGGCATCTGGAGAGCAGTGGCTGTTAGCTCTGAAGGCACTGCCCTGCCAAGAGCAGCGCAGAAGTAAGAGTGGCAATACTATAGCATGCCACCCTTACTTCTGAGCTGCTGCCTTCAGAGGTGGGCGGCCAGAGAGTGGCGGCTGCTGACTGAGGACCCAGCTCTGCAGGCAGCAGCGCAGAAGTAAGGGTGGCAATACCATGCCATGCCATCCTTACTTTTGCGCTGCTCCTGGTGGTGGCTCTGCCCTCAGAGCTGGGCTTCCGGCCAGCAGCCACCATTCTCCAGCTGCCCAACTCTGAAGGCAGTGTCTCCGTCATCAGAGCACAGAAGTAAGGGTAGAAATACCGCAACCCCCCCCTACAATAACCTTGCGATCCCCCCCACAACTCCTTTTTGGGACCTCCTGCAATTACAACACCATGAAATTTCAGATTTAAATTTCCGAAATCATGAAATGTATGATTTTTAAAATCCTATGACCATGAAATTGACCAAAAAGGACTGTGAATTTGGTAGGGCCCTAACTATAGTGATGGGAGACTGCCTCGCCTCCTGTAAGCTGCAGCTGTAGCACGTTACCGTTAAGTGTAGGTTTAAAGTAATACCAAGGTGAAGTTTACTTAACAAAGCTTGAGCTAAAGATTCAAATAAAATCAAATATAAGGATTTAGAAACATAAGGTTACAGGTAAAAGAAAAACATAAGAGGCAATCTATAGCCTATACTTATTGACAGGTTACTTTCCTTTCTAATAATCTACTTCTCACTCAAAGGTCAGTCCCTGCAGTACTTGACCAGTCCAAGAGTTGGGAACCACTTTTCCTGAGACACCCCCATTGGCAGAAAGTCTCTTCATGTACTAGATAATTTGGGCCATTTCTTCTGCTCTCATACAGTAGTGCAGGAGACACCCTCTTCAGAGAGCCCTCCTGGGATGTGTTTGTCTTTGTCAATGCTGAAGTCTCGATCTGGATCGGACATTAAACATGGGCTGGGTCCGGGGATGTCCATTTTTCTCCCTGTTGATTGAGTTAGTCCTGAGACCTGCCTTACCTTAGGTGGCAAGTCTCACTTCAACAGTTTTGCAACCTAATGTTCTACATTTTACACATCTCATCAGCTATCGGCCTATAAACATCTGGCAGTAACCATAGCACTCTGCTAGTTCTTAGTTCTCCGCAGAGACCACACACAACCCCCTCGCTGTAATAGTAGGAAAATGGTCAGACACCGATATGTCACATGTCTGTGTCACACCCGCTGAGCTGGGTGCACACACACGCACCCCAGGTAGGCTGGTGGCTCCGTGAACTACTCTGTGGTCTCCCTTGCACACCATCAGGGCCCAGGGGTGTATACCCCAACCCAGTGCCGTTCCCCCTCTGTTCTGCAGGGGGCTGGGGGGGGGGGGGCGTGCGACTGAGACCTTCCCCGCCCTCTGAGTCCGGCACTTTCCCTAAAGCCCCTAAAAGTAACAACCAAATACAAAAAAAGAACAGGAGGACTTGTGGCACCTTAGAGACTAACAAATATATTAGGGCATAAGCTTTCGTGAGCTACAGCCCACTTCACATTGTTTCATGTTCTCTGTGTGTATAAATCTCCCCACTGTATTTTCTACTGCATGCATCCGATGAAGTGAGCTGTAGCTCACGAAAGCTTATGCTCAAATAAATTTGTTAGTCTCTAAGGTGCCACAAGTCCTCCTTTTCTTTTCGCGGATACAGACTAACAGGGCTGCTACTCTGAAACCAAACACAAGTAAACTTCCGAAAGAGACGTTGCCTTTGCTGGGTCCTGGCAGCTCAGTAGCTCATGGGGTCCTGACGGCAGCGTTCCAGTCGCTCTGGGAAATAGAGGCGTCGCGCCCGGTCCTTGTTGGCTTGGCTCGGCTCAGTCCGGCTGCATACACTCTGCCTTGTTCTGACTTCCCATCCTTTAATAGACTCTCTGGGCAGCTATGGTGCTGCCAGGACCTGGGGGGGTCTGAGGTCCCGCCCCCTCCTTTCTCGGCCAATCAGAGTGTACCGGTGTGGCTCGCCGGGGGCAGCGGCTGGGCCGGGCGCGAGCTGTAGGGAAGGAGTTGGGTAGCGGCCGGGTTTAGTCCGCTCGGGCGGGGCTGAGCCTGGCGCGGGGCAGACCGAGCGCTCCCCCGCCATGATCCCCTCCCGCCGCCTGTGAAGGGCCCTGGCGAGCTGAGTCTGCGGGCGGCAGCAGGACCCCGCCCGGCGAGCTGCGCTCTGCGCCCTGCCTCCCTCCCCCGCGCCGGCTCTGAGTAGAGGCTGGCTCCGCTTGGCGGGGGGCGACTCGTTGGAGCTGCCCAGAGCGCGCTGCCCGGCTACAGCTCTCCGGCGCCTCTTTCCCGCCGCCTGGCGAGTTTGGCGCTGCTGGCCAGTGAGGTCTGGGGCCCCTTTGTCCAGCCATGAGGAGCAGGAGTAACTCCGGGGTGAGGCTGGATGGCTATGCCAGGCTGCTGCAGCAGACCATCCTCTGTCACCAGGTGAGGTGGGCTGAGCTATCAGGGCGGCTGCTGGCGGCCGAGGGGAGGTGGGCGCCCCGCTGACTTGGAGGCTGGGAGCTCGGCTCAGTGCTTTGCAGTGGGGTGGCAGGCAGGTGGAATGATGGCACTTGGTGTGGACAGTCTGCTGCTCCATTCTCGAGATCCTTAGCAGACTCTGCCAGCTCACTGCCACCCACCGATGCATAGGGTCATCCAAGGTTGGAAATGGGGAAACTTAGGTAGAGAGCTGCTTCAAGTCCACATGTCACGTCTGTGTTGGAGCTTGGATTCTCTAGCTATCTTTAGTACTTGTCTAATTCTCTCTGGTAGTATCCGAAAGCATCCTGCAATCTCTAATGTATAGCCTCACAACACCCTGTGAGGTAGGGCAGTGCTGCTAGCCCCACTGTATCGATGGGGTACCAAGGCACAATGATGCTACAGCCCAGATCCTCAACGGTATTTGGTGCTTAATTCCCACTGAAATCAATGGAAGTTAGGTGCCTAAATACTTATGAGGGTCTGGGCCTAAGTGACTTTCACAAGGTCACACAAGAAAGAATTAAGATTAGGGCTCTTGAGTAGGGCTAGCGCTGGACCAGCCTTCCTCTCTGGGAGGAAAGAAATTAGAAATTTACAGTCCTGTGTTCAAACCACTGAGTCGCCTTGCCTTTCTGTGAATGTTGTGTTCGCTGTTCAGTTTCCCTGTCAATCCAAGTGACAACTTTGCACTTTCACTATCACTAGCTGGGTGTCTTGAGTTGTATTTTGGGAAACGTTTCATATCATGGATTTTCTTTAAGGGGCTTGGATCATTTGATTCAAATCCAGAGAGCAGAGCATGCACATACAGTCTGTAAATGCATAGGCCAACCAGGGAGAGCATGCCATCAACCCATATGGATGAGAGCAGAAACACTGCTAATCTTCAGTAAAATGAATCTCTGTTTAGAGAACATGTATGAACTAAATCCTATGTCACATAAAATGAGGGTGCACTCTTCACTATGCTAGAACAAGAAGAAACCAGGAGCTGATCCACATGTTTGGTCTATTTAATGCAGTTATACTTGTTGAATAGACCCTTGAAAAACTAAAGAAGCTGTCAAGGTTGTTCAAGCCCAAACTTCTACGTACCCTTCTTATTCTTCTTAAATCCATGTGATTCGTTCTCTGCAGATTGCATCATGGTTAAAGATTGGAGCTGGAGACCAGGGCAAAGAACTGAGTTCTAATCAGGCTGTGCCATTGACTTCGTGGCTTTAAACAAAGTTTGTCTCCTCCTTTCCTGCTCTGTAATATGGGATAATACCTGCCTGAGGGTTATTAAGAAGATTAATTACACATCACTTTGAAAATGTAAAGCATTATATGTGTGCAGTGTAGTTGTAGTAGTGTCAGTCCCAGAATATTAGAGAGACAAGGTGGGTACAGTAATATCTCTCATTGGACCAACTTCTGTTGGTGAGAGAGACGAGCTTTCAAAGACCGGAAGAAGAGCTCTGTGTGGCTTGAAAAGCTTGTCTTTCTCACCAACAGAAGTTGATCCAATAAAAGTTCTCCTCTACCTTGTGTCTCTAAAATATTATATGTCAGGTTTTTAAAAAAATATACTCATCATTAGTTAATAGGAAATATTTCCTGAGAGCTGTGAACTTGAAGGCCATCATCTCCTGCAGGATGTAAATCTTCATTTAAAATTGTACCAAAACTCAGGGTTTTTTTTAATAAAGAAAACTTTCCAGCTGTCACCATACAGCACTGTCTTTCTGAATCTGCAGACAGACTTCTCCAGTGCTGCTGCTCTTATTTTTCCCCAGGCTGTTGCAGAGTGAAATTAACTTGCCTGGTCAGTTCCCCTTGCTGGTATTCAGAGTCTGGTGGGCAGCAGTGAAAAGACTGAGCATTTTGTTGATTTCACCTTATATCTGATTTGGAGGGGTATGAGTAGTAGCTGAGGTAGGGCCTGGAGCTTTCCCCAGGGGAGGATTTAAAAAGTAGAGGTTAAGGGAGGGGTAGAATAGTGGGGGGGGGGGAACCCCTCCCCCCTCAGATCAGATGCTAAGGGTATGTCTAAGCTGGAACTGGAAGGTGTGATTGCTAGTATTGAAAGACGTACCTGCTCTAGCTCTGCTTGAACTAGCATGTTAGGACTACAGTGTAGATGTAGAAGTGCAAGTGATGGGACAGCTAGCCACCCAAGTATGTGTCTAGGGTCTCAGAAGGGATTGTATTCGGTCTGGCTTAGAGTTTGCATGGGTATGTCTACCCCAGCTGGAAATTACATCTACAGTGCCAACATAGACATACGCTAAGAGGCATGGTGGAGGGGGTGGGTTATGGAGATCCTCACATCAAGTCAGAAAGCCTTGGCCTAGGGAGACTGTGGGATAGGAGGCTTCAATTTTCTAACATCTACTGTGCAGAGGTTGCTATGAAGGATGGTGCCCCCAGTGAGGGTCCAAAGGCAGTGCCATTTTTGGAATCCCAGGAACAGGGGGCTGTGCTTCTCACCAGGGCAGATCTGTGTGACTGAGGAGAGGGGAGTGTCTGGGCATGGTGCCCTTCTCTTTTGGATCGTCCTTTACCTGGTGGGTGTCCTCACAAACTCTTCAGGCTCTAGTCTAAGTGCTTATTGCAAACCTGCCAGCATCCAGGGTTAACACCACAATAATGTATGTGTGCAAGGGTGGGGGTGGAGGCAATTTTAATATGGAAGCGGATCTTGCTTCCTTGTTTTTCAGCTCCCTAGTGCATTACAGGCTGGAGCTCCCAGAGCTCTCAAATTCATGACCTTCTGAGCCACAGGCCATTCATCTGCATATGGAGACCAATTGTCAGGCCTGGCAGTCCTTCTAGAGCATTCAATTTCAGACTTCTGAGCGGCTAACTCCCCCAAATTCAAAGTGTCCTAGATCCCCAAAGAATCTGGATATAACAGGATGAGGTCATTGGTGGGTGGGGGGGTAGAGTGGGGGTGAGGGAAATGCACACTTCTGAGAGAAGGCAGCTGAGTGGCGGGGAATCGAGTCATGTGGGGTCTTCAGAGAAGCAGATTTACAGGGGAGTAACTATCTCTTCTCTGGTTTCAGAGTAGCAGCCGTGTTAGTCTGTATTCACAAAAAGAAAAGTAGTACTTGTGGCAGCTTAGAGACTAACAAATTTATTTGACAGTAAGCTTTAGTGAGCTACATCGGATGAAGTGAGCTGTAGCTCACGAAAGCTTATGCTCAAATAAATTTGTTGGTCTCTAAGGTGCCACAAGTACTCCATCACTTCTCTGAAGATGTCCTACTGGTTTCTTTCCTCCTCCCAGGGTGCAGCATGCTGCAAACAGTGTGGTGTGGGTGGGGCCTGTGTACGGAGGGATAGAGGTACCTAAATCAAATAAAGAGCATCCCATTGTTTAAAGTATTCCTCTGCCTTTCTGACCAGTTGTGATTCAGCCATGGAAAGCTCTGAAGCTAACTGAGATTAGCTATAGCCGTGGGAAAGCCTTTTCCACTGTGTATAGCCTGCCCTCTTCAGTTGAGAGAGCACCCTCCCCGCCAGGCCCTTGAAAGGGGTCCCAAACAATGAGTGTTTGTGTTACACTGAAGCAACTGATCTAGTGAATGGGGTTTTAAAACTAGGCCGGGTGCACTGAGATCATAGGACTGGTGGAGGGAGTTTGGCAGGAACCTGGTACAAATGCAGTGGTGTCTGTTTACATGTCAGTCATGATCTTTGCAAATGCCAGGCTGCATGGTGCTGCAATGCCCACATGACACGTTAGCTATCCTCTTGGAGGAGTAGCCTTGCTCCTGCTCAGACTCCAAACAACGCTCTGGCAATTAGTGGCGTATCCTAGATTCTCTTTGTAATGCAGTAATATTTGGGTTTGCTGCCCATGGCAGATTCCTGAGCAGAGCGGGTGATAAGGACCCAGGGAGTTCAAAAATGTGTGAGAGGAAAGGGTGGTGCTCCTGTGCTGGGCAAACCCTTGGTGTGTGGCTGGTGGATGGCTGGCTGGATTGGACTCAGCAGAGAGGATCAGTGCACTGAGCTGGTGTAATGGCTCTGTCATAAATATAAAGGGAAGTGTAAACACCTTTAAAATCCCTCCTGGCCAGAAGAAAAAACCCTTTCACCTGTAAAGGGTTAAAAAGCTAGGATAACCTCGCTGGCACCTGACCAAAATGACCAATGAGGAGACAAGATACTTTCAAAGATGGAGGGGGGAGAAACAAAGGTTCTCTGTCTTTTTTTTTTTTTGCCAGGAACAAAAAAGGAATGGAGTCTTAGAACTTAGTAAGTAATCTAGCTAGATATGCGTTAGATTCTGTTTTGTTTAAATGGCTGATAAAATAAGCTGTGCTGAATGGAATGTATATTCTTGTGTTTGTCTTTTTGTAACTTAAGGTTTTGCCTAGAGGGATTTTCTGTTTTGAATCTGATTACCCTGTAAGGTATTCACCATCCTGATTTTATAGAAGTGATTCTTTTACTTCAATTAAAATTCTTCTTTGAGAACCTGATTGCTTTTTCATTGTTCTTAAGATCCAAGGGTTTGGGTCTGTGTTCACCTATGCAAATTGGTGAGGATTTTTATCAAGCCTTCCCCAGGAAAGGGGGTGTAGGGTTCGGGAGGATTTTTGGGGGAAAGACGTTTCCAAGGGGCTTTTTCCCTGTTACATATTTGTTAGACGCTTGGTGGTGGCAGCAATAAAGTCCAAGGGCAAAGGGTAAAATAGTTTGTACCTTGGGGAAGTTTTAACCTAAGCTGGTAAAAATAAGCTTAGGGAGTTTTTCATGCAGGTCCCCACATCTGTACCCTAAAGTTCAGAGTGGGGAAAGAACCTTGACAGGCTCATTCTGGAATTTGACTGTCTGGCTCGACCCCATTGGTTGGCTATGCTGTAGGAATGACTGAGATGATTCAGGCTGTGATTAACATCTACTGAGTTTTGTAGAACCCCGGGGTCATGTCCTGCTGCTGTTGGGATGTACATGCATGATGGAACAACCTTGGCGGATTGCTGGGCCCCTTGGGAGCATCTGGCTGCACAGAGGAATGCAGTGGCCTGATTGACTTTGCAGCAAAGAGTCTTAAACTTTGATGTTCTTCTTCCAAACTTCAAGCCTGAGTCCTGCAGTGTATGGAACGCAGTCCCTTGTGCTCACATCACAATACGCGCCTGCCCACAAGTCACTTTGGGGGGAGACCCTGGGGAAGTTGGCAGTTGCCTGTCACCTCCTGCAGAACGTGGTGCTTCCAGAGAAAGGGTTAGATCTCTTAGGCAGAAGTTTTCAAAGTAGGTCCTAAGAGCTCTGCATTCTTAAGGTGTCTGCTACATTTCTGGCTGTCCCTTGTGAAACATCTGCCTTTGCAGCATTGTGATCTGTGGTGGTGACTGCGGGTTTGTAGCTTTTCAAAAATGAGATGTCTTGAGCCCCAGAGAATTTGAGATTCTAGGGAGGAAGGAATGTCCAGTGGCTAGGACACCAGCACAGGACTTGGGAAATCAAGGTCCAGTTCCCCCCACTCTTCCATAGCTCCTTGTGTGACTTTGGCCAAGTTACTGAGACTCTGTGCTTCAGCTTCCCCATCTGTAAAATGGGGAGAGAAGCACTTCCCTACTTCATAGGGGGGTAAGATGAAGACCTCGTGGTAATGGCGGGCCAGATGGGTAATGAGATAAGTAAGCTGATGATGCCTTAGCATATAACACTGAGCCCTTGTTGTCCCTTTTATTATGTTTACCTCGTGGATAAACAAGTCTCTCTAGTTTTCTCCCATTCACAACCTGTTTATCTACCTAATGGCCAGCCTTCCCACAAGTTTTCAGGACTGGAAGGCTGATTTCCTGTCTCTTTTCCTCCCTCGCCTGACCTCCCCTCATGCTGCAGGACCCGGTGACAGGATTGCTCCCAGCCAGCAGTGATCATAAAGATGCCTGGGTCCGGGATAACGTCTACAGTGTGCTGTCCATGTGGGGCCTGGGCTTGGCGTACCGCAAAAATGCAGACCGTGATGAGGACAAGGCAAAGGCATACGAACTGGAGCAGGTATGAGAAACGTATGGGAGGGATGGCTTGGAAAGCTCACAGCTGATGTCCCGAGACTCGCATGCAACTCAAATTCTCTAAACACTGGAGACTGAACTAAAGATTAATCTCTTCTTGTAAGCAGGGCCCCCTGTATTTCATCACACAGTAGTAGAGGAATTTGCTGTGGAATTCCACTTTACTCACAAAACAGTGCACCAGAATAACTGTTGATTTTTCTTTCAAGATTAAGGCTTCTAGCCCTTCTAGTTGGCTCTGACATTTAAGGTTAACAGATGCACCCAAAGTCTGTCTGTCTGCCTGCCGACAGCCTGAAACAATCGCTCTGAGAGGAGTGAACTTCTCCAGTTCCACTCACCAGGGTGTTTGTCACCATTAGGCTTTGGAGTTAACAGGACTGCTCTCCATTTGAGTGAAGCTTCTATCTACAGTATCTATCCCACAATCCCCAAATGCTTCCTTGGAGCCAGAAGTCTCAGCTGCTGAAACCTCCAATCTCCCCACCTCTCCTCCCCCAATCCACAGAACCTTCTACATGGTTTTTTTCACCAGAGAATTTTGCAGCACAGTGGAAATGTAGGGGCACTAGTGAACTTAGTATTGAATTACACAATTGGGGATCTGATAGCACAATGATGGGCACTGGTGTAAGAATCATAACTAGGCAGATGGAAAAGGAATTCTATTCTGAATGTCTTAATCACTTTCATATTTAATTCAATAAAATTCCCTCCCCCTCTGTCTTTGTTCCTTTGAAGCTGCTGAAGATTCTTTACTCTGCAATGGGGGAGTAGAATCTAGTTCACTTGCCATGGGGTCTTGTTTGTCAGGCTAACATAAAATGAACAAACCCCAAAAGGTCTGACATTGGAGATACAGCAAGAGCATAGTAACAGACCCATGGAGTTTAAGGCCAGATCATCTAGGCTGTCCTCTTGTATATCACGGGCCCCCAGCACCACACACAATCTCTCCCCTTGCACCTAGCCTTCTGGGATAGCTTAAATTCGGGCAAATCACGTGTCACTTGCCCTTTAACCTATGCTGTAACAAATCCCTCTCTGGGGAGATCTGTATGTGATGGGTGGGCTGTGTATCTGTTAAAGTTCCATGCCATATTTCCAATTTTGTTGTTGCTCTCTTTCATGTTGCTCAGCCGTAAGAAGAGAGGCAGGATGGTCCAGTGATTAGGGTGCTAGCCTATGACTCGGTAGCCCCAAGTTTCAATTCTCTGCTCTAACACAGACACTGTGTGACCTTGAATAAATCACTCAGCCTCTCTGGGCCTCCGTTCCCCACCTGTACAATGGGGATGATAGCAATGCTCTGCCTCATGGGATGTTATGAGGATGAATTTATTAAGGATTGTGAGGTTCTCAATACCTTGGTATTGGGGTTGGGACCATAGAAGTACCTTAGATAGAAGATTGAGGGAAGGAGTCTTTGTTAATCCTTATCATTCAGAATTAACCCCAGAAATATCCAAAGGAAATGTGGAGCCATTCTGGACTGCTGCTCTTCAAGCTGCTGATAGCATCTTAAGGCCCCAGATAGGGAAAGCCAGGGATCTAAAAGCTGTTCTCGGCCAAAGGGCGTGGTTACGCTGGAAACTTCAAAGCGCTGTCATGGGAGCGCTCCCGTGGCAGCGCTTTGAAGTGCGAGTGTGGTCGTGGGCGAGCGCTGGGAGAGAGCTCTCCCAGCACTCCTGGTAATCCACCTCCACAAGGAGATTAGCTCTGAGCGCTGGGAACACAGCTCCCAGCGCTTGGAGCCTGTTATAACAAGAGCGCTTTAAAGCGCTCGTTATACCAATAAAATAAAAATCAGCAGGATCTTATTAAAGGGGGTAAGACAAAAAATCACATTTATTGTGAATACAAAAACAATCATAGTAGGCAGTCAGTTATAGCTATAACATTCCATTCAGTTTCACATTCATTCACACATTCGTTCATACACACACACAGGTTCTGCAGCTGCTGTATAGTTACCAGTCCTGAATGTAGCTTGAGTTCATGGCTTGGGTTTGCAGCTTGTGGTGGCTAGCTGGCCAGGAAAGCCGGGCACGAGGAAGAACTGGGTCTCTGTTGGGCATGCACTGATGCCCTTCCGTGTTGGCAGAAGAATGTTACCTTCCAAAGTCTTCCATCTCACCCATCCTTTTTATAGGCTTTAGTTTGAATCCAGAGTCTATAGGTCTTGCTGTGTCACGCTGCCTCTGGGTTTGGTGTCATTGATCACTCATCAATTGCAGACATGACTTTCAGCCTAGGACCTGGCTTTGATGTTTCTTCAATTGTACTTTTGTTCTTTTCATTTGAGGGTGGACTCCTCTTACTTTGTCAGGGCTGTTGTCTGCATCTTCAGCTGTTGAGTGTTTACACTTTATTTCATCCCGACAGGCTGGTGCTGGAGGTTGATTCCATCATCCATACATACCTCCTTCACACATCTAAACTAATAAGATTACAGCAGGGTTTTGCAAAAATGAAGGTTGCAGCAAGCTTTTACAAAATGAAGTGAGCATTTTAAAATGGAGTTTGAGTTATAATATGTACAAGTGTAAGGAATGGCAAACAGTGAACAGAAGTTACACTGTTTCAACATCGTAAGTTTCAGCGATTTAAGCAGCAATTGGATTGAAAGTGAAACTCAATTAGTCAGTTATTGGGGTAACCGGTTTTGTGAATGAATGTTTCATTCATAAAACGTTGCTTATGAAGTTATAATAAGTGAACAATTAAAAACAATTTCATTGATCAGTTCTACACTCTGACTTGCTGCGCTCAGGGGGGTGATTTTTCTCACCCCTGAGCCAGCAAGTTTGAGCGCTATAAAATGTAAGTATAGTCAAGCCCAAAGGGTTTGTTCTCTGACCTGGATCTTGCTGAAAAATTCCAGGTGAGCCCCGGGAGTTCCCTGAGTAAATCTCACTAGGATCAGAGGAGAACTCTGGAGTGCGAACAGCTCGTGTGTGTGTGTGTGTCTAAAGCAGAGCTGCTTAGAACTCTGGGGAATCTGTATTTGTATCATCTAAATCATCAAACACTTGATGACTCAAACATTTTAGAGCCAGGCTTATTTCTCATAGCATGCTAACCACTGGCTTCACTAAATCCCTAAATCCACTCCATGTGGAGCCTTGCAACCAGAAAAACACATGGAACATATAGTCTAATGGGGAAGCTGATTGCCTTGGCAGGATGGCATTTCAGACCCTCTCCTCCCATGATGTGCATCACCTACTCGTCCCTGGTGGGTGGTTTCAATTTCCCTTGTATTTCTTGTCTTGTAGATAGTTGACTCCTTTGGGCAGGAATGTAGGACTCGATGCTCCCTTCAATGGGGTGGGGAGAGAATCAGGCAACTCCCTGATCCTGTGCCAGCCCAGCTCTGGAATCAATTATTTCAGCCTAGTGAGGAATGGAGGGTAGGTCCAGGAATAGTGTCTTTTGTGGCATTGTAAAGCTTGCATTACAGAGATAGGTGCATTAAAACTGCATGGCTGGAATGTTTACAGCTCAATGCTAGCACCTCTAGAGAGAGAGACACTTAAGGTATTTCTGCACACTCTATTGTGTGGGATATCTTGGGCAACATGAAAAACCAGAGTACTGACTAGGGGAGAGAGAATAACTAACTACCCAGTTTCAGTGGCACAGGGCAGTGGGATGTTATAGCTGAAGTACTGCGTGCAGTGGGCCAGGATCTGTATTACGGTTGGATTATTCACCTCTTGTGGATGACACAGAAGAATTGAGCATTAAGAGGGCCTTGAATATGGCGAGGGTTTGAGGCAGTATGGTGGGGATCTGCTACTGGCAAGATGGGAGTATAATTGCAGACCCGATGCAGGGGGCAGTTTGGAAAAGGCACAGGGGTGGGAGTGGGCAGAGATGACAGGTGGGACGCAAAGCTGGAATTGTTAACAGAATGGACCTGGCTGGCGATACAGACCTGAGTGGGATTGTGTCAGGCAGGGAATCATTCAGGTGATATCAGGAGCTAACGCCAGTGTTACTTGGGCTGGTGAGTAGCTTGGATGCTGAATGTCTGTCACTGCTGTATTGAGGAGGAGGGCTGGACCACGCCCTCAACACATGTGTTGAGGGCATCTGACTCTAGACACTAACTTCACAGCTGGCCAATCTTAACCACTGGATCCAGATATCCTGCTGGGAATCCTGAGGCGTGTGCCTTTCTCAGAGTACAGATGATAGGCCCCCTGAACCCAGGTTTATTCCAGAGATCTGCAGTAGTAGGACAACAAAGAGTCCACTAGAATAAGGCACTTTCTTCCATCAATGTTATGTTATAAATTAAATTGATGAGCGCCAAAGAGCTGGATTTCTTTTCCCGACAAAGGGGTTAGTGTCTGTCTGGCTGAGGGATATGACTAGCTAGCACAGCTAAATTACTTGTATTTTTAAATCGGAATGTGGTGTTTGTGCTGAGTGTGATGTGGTGGGACCTGTTGATGATGCTGCAAGCCTAGTGCCCATAGGTAAGGTCTGCTTTCAGTGAAGCATCCCTGCTCATGCTCTGCCTTCTTGATCCTCAGCAGGCCTGCTCCAGGCTTTGCATGGGGACCCAGACTGGCTGATCAGCTGGGGGCTCCCTGGCTATAGTGCCCAACGTGCAGTGTGCAGCCTTGTTTGTCTTCTGTTAGGGGAGGGGTGGGCATTGCCCAGTCTGGGCCACCATCTAAGCAAAAATGCCCTGATTCCCCAGGGAGATCCAGGGGTTACTTCCTGGGGCTCTGGCAGCACCATATGGCACTGGACATGAGCAGTACATGTCTCAGCAACATCTGAATTTGCCCCTGTTGGTGTTGGGCTACTGAGGAAGGAGGAGGAGTACAGGGGTCCTGCTCCCTGGGGAACTGTCAGATTGGTGTCTCCCACTCCCTTCTGGGGTCCTGCAGGTAAAGGCAGAGGTGTGCTGTGCCGTGCGGGACAGACTGGCTCCACTCATAACGACTGACCTCTCTCTCTCCCTCTCCCTCTCTCCCCTCAGTCCAGAGTCTCTTTCTGTAGGTATAAATGTCCTAACTTTGTCCTTTGCCTTAACTGACTCAAGGCTGATGCAGTCCTAGGGATTTTCTCCTCCCGCAGCAGCAGATCAGGTTGTCCCTCATGATCTGCTCTGCCCCAGCAGCTCCTCTCTCAGCCACTTACCCAGAAAGTAAATGCCATGGAGAATGAGAGCTGCGGGTATAATTACAGGCCGCAGGGCTCTTGAAAGGTCATGAGCCAAATGCCATTGCTGAGTCAGTGCTCTTCCCATCCGGGGATGTGTTTAACAGGCCTGTTTTTCGTTCCTTTCTGCAGAGTGTAGTGAAACTGATGCGGGGATTGCTGCAGTGCATGATGAGACAGGTATGGTACAGGTGGTGTCTCCCCATCCCCTGTAGAGCTGAAATTCTCCTGTTGTAACACACTGACTCAGCAGAGATCTGCCATCAAACTGATGACAAAAAAGCAGTCCTGGCACAGACACAAGGGTCTTTTGGGGAAGGCTTAAAACAAGCCTAGATCCCAGTATCCATCCAGTCACTGAACGTTCTGTCCATGCCATGGAACTAGTGTTCTTACCTGCGCTAGCCTAGTGTCCTAAAGGAATCCCTTCCCCAACAGGTTGCCAATCCCATTGCCCCGCTGGCATTGCCTCCGTCAATCGCTTTGTGTTCATACCATCAAAGTGACCCCTTTTTCTAGGCGTGCTGTATGATGCAAACACACCTGGGAAGGGTCCCCCTGTGGCCAGAACTCCTCCCCTTGTGGCAGTGGAGTTTTGTGTGGCCCTGTAGCCTGTTGAGGCATGAAAGTAAAGTACCATGGGCTTGGAATTTCCTGTCTCAAATGGGATTAAAATCTCAGCCTTTAGGCCCTGATAATGATACCAAGTGTGAATGAATCCCAACTCTGTTCCCATAAGGTCCCCTGGTCTCTGTTGCTGCCAATCTGTGCTCTTGTCCTTTTCTGAATCACTGTTTCCCTTTTACTGCCCCCCACCCCATCTCTGAACCACCTGTGGCTGTTTCCCAGCTCCTGCGTACCCTTTGGGCCCCAGTGTGTTCCAGCAAGCTGCCTCCTAACGGAGAAGTCCCCACAGCATCAGCTGGGGAGACGGAAAGGCTGCTACCCACAGTCTAATCCCTCCAGGTGGATCTTCTCCATTCAGTACTAATGCCAACTGTGCCAAGCCCCAGCTAGACACCCGGCTAATAATAATACCTAGCTCTAATATGACTGCTCCTTTCCCCTGGGCTTGTACCTGCTGTGCCAGAGCTCAGAACCCCTTCGTTCTCAGAACATGCATGGCCCAGAGTGATATTTTTTGTTGCTTTCTGGCGTTCAAGTACAAAATGCTGCAGTGACTCCCAGTGCTATCCGTGTTATCCGCTGGATCAGTTACCATGATGTTGGGGTGGCATAAGAAGTGGAATAGAATGTTTGGGTCCTGGCATGACACAGTCACGCCGCAAACGGTTACAGCCTGTGTGAACCACCAAATGTCTGCCTGCTTCCCTTGCTGCCATCCAGCCAGTGGCTGGAGTGGGCATACGTGACCTGGAGTGCCTGTGCTGTTTGGGTTGCGGACATGCAAACCTAGAATGCTGTCCGTCCCCAAAAACGGGTACTGGTGGCTTGCTGTGACCTCGGCAGGGGGTGAAAGAATCCTCCTCCAGGCTGTGGGGACTGGGTGGATACTCAAGGTCTTGGGTTCCTGAGGAGCCTCTCCCTCCCCTGCTAACAGGGTGAAGTCTCTCTCTCCTCCCCCTCCCCGGCAGTTCTTAGCAGGCGGCAGTTCCAAGAAACCTGTAACTTGAAGCTGTTTACTCTGCAGTTTCTCATAACCTGCCTACAGGGCTCCATAGAGGGCTGGGCTAGGACACCCTGCTAGAGCCCTCCTGTGCCCCCGGCCCGCCCCACAACCCCAGCTGTGAGCATGGCACTGGGGAAGCTAACTGTCTGTTCTTTTTCTAACTGAATGCTGCAGGTGGATAAGGTGGAGGCATTCAAGTACAGCCAGAGCCCCAAGGATTGTTTCCATGCCAAGTACAACACCCACACCTGTGCCACTGTGGTTGGAGATGACCAGTGGGGTCACTTGCAGTTAGACGCCACATCAATTTACCTGCTCATGTTGGCACAAATGACAGCCTCTGGTAATACTTACATCTAGGCATCTCTGATGCTAATTGCTGTGGTATTGCAGCACGTTGGTGTGCTAATGAATTAAGCCTCTCTGCTCCCTGAGAACCAGGGGAAGTATTATTATCCTTGGGGTACAGGTGGGGAAACTGAAGTGTGGGGAGAGAATTGATTTGCCCAAGGCCATAAGGGGGTTGGTGTCAGAGCTGGGAAGTGGACAAAGATCTACTGAATTCCAGTCCTGTGCCCTGTCCATAACTGTGAACTACTACTCCTGAGCCTGACAAAATTCCTCTGCTCCTGGGTTTATCGACGTGTTACCCTCCATGTGATCTAGTGCTTAAAGTAAAGCCTAGAATACAGGAGATCTGGTATCTGTCCCTGGCTTTGCTAAGATTTATTGTGCAGCCCTGGGCAACTCATGTCTCACATCTGTGCCTCAGTTTCCCCATCTATAAAGTGGAGGTGATAATGCTAACCTACCTCAGAGGGTTTGGGAGGCTTCATGAATGACTGAGTGTAAAGAGCTTTGAGGTGCTCCGCTGGAAGGCACTGAAGCAGGTCTGAGTATTATCCAGCACCACCAGCTGTCTTATCGCCTGTACAGAGAAACCCAGAATCATGGCTGAGACTCTGAGCTGTGCCTCTTGGGGGAACAGCACAGAGGGCACAGCCAGGGGGGAGGGGACAGCTTCCAGCAGTCATATGCTGTTCCTGCACTTAGGTAATTCACCCTCTGCCCCTTGAAGCGTGTTTCTGGTGTGCACAGTGCTGGGTCCCCAGAGGATGTCTTGGAGCCCTAAGTTCTCAACCCCAGCCTTAATAGCCTTGCCCTTTAGAGAACGCATGTCTCTTGAGCAACAGTGAAACTTGCCTGACGGCTCGGCAAACCAGCTCGTGCTGGCCTAGAGGTGGCTTTGTAAGGAAGGTGGAGCAGCACTTACTTTAGGGCACGCTCCCAACACATAGTGTCCTCCTTCATAGGCTTCACAGCAGAGTGAGCTCAGCATGCAGAGCCGCTGTTCAGAGGTGGCCGGGATACGCTGGTTGGTGCAGGACCTCCAAAGGCGATGCATGCAGACGAAGGGAAATCAGGAGGAACTGACAGTGTTAACAGAGAACATAGGCTCTTGAGCCAACAAGTGCCCAGTCTGCAACTACTGCGTATCCCCCAGTGCTCTCTGAACGCTGACCACTCAGATAACAGCACTTAGCTGTGCACTGGTTCCCTGTATCTGTATGAAGTCCCTACCACCTCTAATCTGCTGTCCTACAAGTATGGCATGTGACTGGCAGCTGCAGGCAACACAGGTTCAAATTCAGCCCTAGAGTAAGTGGATGCAACAGGGCTGAAGCCTGCATAGCTGTGCCTGCTTATCCCAGGGCTAGACTTGGCTGGCAGGTCCCATAATACGGCAGTTCAGATTGGGTGGGTGCTGGGGACAGAGGAGTGTGGTTCAGATTGAGCTCAGTTGCTGCTCCGGTGGCTTTTTGGTGGTGGTTGATTTGGCCTCAGATCAGTTCCTAGGAGACAGGTGCCCAAAATACACCAGTATAATTGGCAGCCTCACAAGATGGACCTAGGACTGAGTGTGCTACGGAGCCCAGGTTGCCTGGGTCTGGGCTGAAGCTTGTTGGCAGGGGCAAGTGTGTGGAGGCAGCTTCTTTTGCTTCAGCCTGATATGTACCTGTTCCGGGGATGGGTGGATGGATGGAGGTATCTGGTCTCCAGAGGTCTCAAGTTGGTGCCTTCACTAGGGTGAAACTTGCTTTGTTTTTAAATGGCTCAGACTCTCCATTCTCGTCTAAGGTGGGTCTAAACACAGAAGCTGCATGGGTTAAACTAAAAGGGTGATGCTAAATAATACACTAGGTTTAGCTGCCATGAGAGCATCCACACGGGCAGTCACACTAGTTAAACTGGTGGAACTCCTTGACGTAGACTAGACTCCGTGTGTACAAGTAACCCTCATTTGGGACTGAAGTGGCATCTCAGCTGTCACCTTCTCTGTGAGGTACAGGATGCTGGGGAATGTTAGAGGAAAACAACCCCCTGCTTCACTCTCCAGTGGATGTTATTTGTAGCGCCCACAGGCTCCAGGCAGGCTCAGTGCCTGGCTTGTAGCTTCCGTGTATCTTCGTGGTGCACTCTGAACGCTGACAGATCAGATAACGGCATTTTGCTGCACGCTAGTTTCCTGTGTCTGTATGAAGTTCCTGCAGGCTCTAATCCGTTGTCCTACAAGTGCAATGCATGACTGGCATCTGTGAAACATTCAAACACAGGGAAAGGAGCCACTGCACCAAAATTGCTTACGGTCCATGGCCTTGAGCCTGCAAGCTACTCCACAGGGGAGGACCCACATGGAAGTCTGTGGGATTCCTCGTGCTTTTCTTGTGTGGAGTTAATTGCAGGATTGAGGTCTCTATAGGGATGAGACACAGCAAGGGGGGTGGAGGGCTGTGAAGAACACAACAAAGGCTGGGGGTGGGGAAGAGATGAGTGACATGCTGATTGAATTCTTATCTAAGTGTGTGATCCGGAGGCTTTAGTGTGTATGTATTTTAATAAGATAAATGGGTAAGAGTAATGGACCTCTAACAACTGATTGGCTAGGCAGTCAGCCAATGTGTTCATAGATTTTTCTGTTTCAGGGCTTCACATTATCTACAGTCTGGACGAAGTCAATTTCATACAGAACGTTGTGTTTTACATCGAAGCAGCGTATAAAACTGCAGTGAGTAGCCCTTCCACAAATAGGCCTTGGCTTAGTAACCAGATTGTTCCTGGTTTTCCTGCATCTGTTGCTGGCTGGCAAGGTGGTTTGGCCTCTGGGGGGGTGTGTGTTGAGGGAGTTGGTTTGCACTTGTGTAGGGCCATAGGCGTAGCATGAAAAGCTTACTGGTCTCTTCCTAGCCCTGGTGTGACATGCCTGTGCTGCTACAATGAAGATCTGCTTTCCGGCCAATGCATGGAACTTACTGCTGGGGCTGGTCAAACAGCAAAAGGAAATGTATTGAGCAGCTCTTTGCTGTCACAGCAGCACTGGGGAGCTGAGCCTCTCCATGCCAGGGCATTGGGGGTGGAAGAGCTGCTGTCTGTGGGTGTCAGGGACATTAGCGCCAGAGGAACCTTTCAGCTGCCAGTGGCTCTGTGCAGGGATGTTGTGCTCCACTCCCTCCTTCTGATCCTGCTTAAAGCATGACCCATGTGAGCCAAAGGAGAATCACTGTTGGTGTGATAGCTCCTGTGACACAGCAGGGGAGTTCTCGTCACACCCACTAAAGGGAAGTGATTTATTCTGAAATGTTTTCTACTTAAACTTTTGTGCTAGCAGCAATGAAACCCCTGATATTACTTCAAAGAACAATGGCTGTTAGGATACAGTCCGATTTTCCTTTCAAGCATCCTGCATGGAAAGTAAGCCCAACCCTGAGTGTCTGCCCCCTTGAGCCTTCACTAATGTAACCCAAATGCACATTCCTATCCTCCAGCTATTTTTGAACGTGCATTTTGCCTGTTACCCTGGGACGCTTACTAGCACTCAAGTGATCACGTAATTTTTCTTTAAAGTTCATACATTTTGTCAGCATCAGTTGAGAATTTTGAAGTGTGTTTCACGCATTTTTGGCTGGAGGGTGAAATGATTGAAGTGGAAGACTTCCATGGCCCAATGGCTAGGGGCACTGGAGTGTGAGTCAGGAGTCCAGAGTCCTGTGTCTGGTTCTACTGCCGGTATTACTGAATGACTTTGGGCATGTCGCTGTTTTTCTGTGGCTTGGTTTCCCCGCCTGTAAAATAGGATTGTTATGTGGATCAATCAATCTGAGATCTATAGATGAAAAGTCCCAGGTAAGTGCTTGTTTCAGATTTAGGATGCGGTCACTTTAAAAAGAATAAAATCTGGCAGTCTTCTAATTCCCATAGAACTGAGCTTTAATTGTCGTCCCTCCCGAGGGTGGCTGCTCCAGCCAGCACAGCAACCTCAAGCCATGTGGTTTTTTCTTTTTTCCGGAGGGCAGGGGTGGTGGTTTGAATTTTATCCATTTATAAAAAAACATATTTGAACAAGACCAAATACTGAAAGCAAGACTTGAGACCAGCTGCCTGTCCCTCTTAGAGGAAGGATGGCCTAGTGATTAGGCATTAGCCTAGGACTTGGGAGGCCCAGGTTCGATTCCCTGCTCTGTCACAGACTCCCTGTGTGGCCTTAGTTACTGTCCTGGCCTCAGCTCCATCTGTACAATGAGGTAACAGCTATGCCCTGACTCCCAGGGGGTGTGAAGATAAAATCTTTAAAGATGAAGCGCTTTGAGATCTAGTGATGAAAATTAGTATGTAAGAGCTAGGGACTATTATAAAGGTGTTTTTAGGTGTCTGGGACCCTGCAGAATTCTCTCTGCCTTGTGTGACTGTGTTATACAGAGATTTATTACTTCCATCCTATTTAGTGTGGACCAAGTAGATTTCTGTCTCCTCTCAAGCTGGTCTGTGACTCTGCCGTGTGAGTTGCCAGGGCATTCCCTTGTGCAGTGACTCCCTGATGTGATCTAGATGCTGACTGTGCTGTGTCACTTCTGTTTCACCTGCTGCACTGATGTGATGATGTTGATTCATGGCAGGACTTCGGGATATGGGAACGTGGAGACAAGACGAACCAAGGAATCACGGAGCTGAACGTGAGCTCAATCGGCATGGCTAAGGTAAGCCTGGAGAAGGTGCTGGGGGGACATCTGGTGACCTTCAGCAGTTCGTCACCCAAGATGGATTTTGGAGGAGGATGAAATAAAACTCCTTCTAGGGTACATTGACAAGCTATGCTCTCTAGCCTGTCTGATGCAGCTGCTCACTGCTTGTGAGAGAGGAGCATAAAACACCCACCAGTAGCAGCACCCAAGTTGTTAGCCAGGCTTGGCAGCTGCTAAGTAGCAGCTATTCATGAGAACCCGAGTCTCAAGAAAGAGTTAAGCCCATCTCCATTTGGTGAGTGTAAGGTGAGATATGGATCTTTCCCTAGGTTATCGTAGCCTATTTTTCTTTGCAAATTTGTCAGGCCAAGATCACTAGATTGGCAAGGGGAGGTCCTTTGTACAGTAGGCTAGTTTCATAGACAGAAAGCATCTATATGCCTGCTTGTATAGACAGAGAAGTCTCTGTTGTAGCCCATCAGTCTCACGGAAGGGTCTGCACTAGAACCTCTTCATGCTTGGCCAAAGTTTCCTCTCCTTGTATTATTTTGGCTAATTCATCTTAAATTTTTCCGCAGATGTTTTAAAGGGGAAAGGGTTTCCAAGATTTGATCTCTCTTTGGCGTGGGGCTGGTGGGTTCCTTTGTTTGCAATAGTGGCGATAGCATATGTGCTCTGTAGCCTTAGACTGCCAAGCCTGGGGGCAGGACATCCCAGCAGGTTCTACTCCTGCAGTGGAATTTTTCTGTGTGGCCTTGAGCAAGCTGTTGTCTTTCTGTGCCTCAGTTTCCCCATCTGCAAAATGGGGTTCGAATGTTTTGTAAAGCTGCCTATTCAAGGGCACCCTGACTGCAGTTGGGTGATACACTAGCCTACAAACTGTTCAACTGCTGTAAAATTGTCCTTTAAAGTTGAGTGGTGGAGCCCCTAGCTTTCTGGCCACTGTTATTTCAAAATGCCCTCTGTTACTGGAGTCTGTCTCTTGGGTGAGACCCTAAGAGAGAGGGCCTGAGGTAATGGGGGCGGGAGGGTGCAGGGACGGAGTTCCACAGTCCAAACCCAGATCCAGCCCCTGGCTCTCCTGTGGTCACCTCTCAAATCTTGTCTTTGTCTGGTAGAGGCTGGGAGGAATGCTCAGGTTTCAGGATCTGTAGCTGTCATACTAGAGCTACTGTGTGGTGCTGCTGCATCAGCAGCTGTCTTCACGTGTTCTGTTCTCTGCCTGGCTTCCTCCCCCTATCCCTGGTCACAGGCCGCCCTCGAAGCCCTGGATGAACTTGATCTCTTTGGTGCCAAAGGAGGCCCTCAGTCAGTGATCCATGTCCTGACGGATGAGGTGCAGCATTGCCAGGTACGAATGCTGCTCTGACGGTCCAGCAAGCAGTGCTTCCTCCCACCAGTCCAGCAGCCTGGACTCTTGCTGCTGCTCTACAGAGAGGAAGAGCTGTCTGACTTCTTTACTCCTCCGGGTTTAGAGAGGCTTGATTCCAGACCGTGCTGCTCTTGTCTCGGGTCTGGTCTACACTGTGCGGGGGGATCAATCTAAGTTACGCAACTTCAGCTACGTGAATAACATAGCTGAAGTCAACGTACTTAGATCTACGCACTGCGGTGTGTGTTTACTGTGGTGAGTCAACTGCTGCCACTCCTCCATCAACTGCGCCTCTCGCTCTGGTGGAGTACTGGAGTCGACGGGAGAGCGCTCGGCAGTTGATTTATTACGTCTAGACTAGATGCGATAAATTGACACCCCCTCCCCCCCCCCCTCCTCGATTGCTGCCTGTCGATCCAGCTGGTAATGTAGACAAGCCCTCTGCTGCCTGCAGTTGATTGATTTGAGAGGGGGATGTCTTAGAGCACAGCCCTGCACTGGCAGGGGTGGAGTGGATGATCCAATAGGTCTCTCATTCCAGTGATTTATCTCCATCCTGTAGGATCCCTCCAAGTTGGTGCTCTGCTGAGGCAGAATGTTGATGCTGTAGGAAGCAGTAGCTCATGGCATGTGGCTCCCCCAGGAGTGCTGGGGTGGGGGGAAGGACCATACCCCCACTTTTATAAATCAAGTTGGCAGGGGTGCAACAAGGGGGGACCCAGTCCTCCCCTTGGCTCTTGACTGGAGATGAGTGGCATAATGGTAGATCCCCTTCTCTGCAAGCATGACAGATGGGCTGCCAGGCCAAATATGAGTGGTTGGTGTAGCAGCCTGGCTCACATGGTCACCACACCAATCAAATCTTGGCCAATTCTGATTGCTTCTCCCCACCCCTACACACTGTTGCAGTCCTTCCAGCACCATTGGGCTCCCCCAGGTCACAGCCCTTTATAAATTAGAGATGGTTCCAGTCCAAGCACCCTGAACTCTCTTAAAGTTTGGATCTGAGCCTCCTGGCCCAGGCCTGTCTCTAGAATAACCCTAGCTCTTCCTTCTGCCCAGAACTGCCCTGCAAGTCCCATGGCACATTCCACTGCCATAACGGTGCTTTCCCTTGGTAATGCTGTGGCCCGTGGAAGCACTGACCCCATTGCCTCGGCGCTATTAAATGTGTAGAGACCAGTGTTTGGCATTGGAGTTTCTCCTTCTTCCTAGTCTATTCTCCATTCCATGCTGCCAAGGGCTTCGACTTCCAAGGAGATTGATGCCAGCCTCCTCTCAGTCATCTCGTACCCCGCCTTTGCCGTGGAGGACAGTGAGCTGGTGGAGATAACGAAGCAAGAAATCGTTACAAAGCTGCAGGTAAGCGTCTCTCTAGGCTGTTCTTGGCCCTTTCAAGGAGAGCTGTCCAGGACTGCAGGCCCTACTAATCTTCAGTGGCGCAGGGAATAGCCGCTAGGGCTCTACCCCCCAACAGAGAAATCACAGAGGAACAAACACCTCTGTCAAGGCTGAGTTCCCGCTCTGGCACTTCGAGTGCAGAAGGTGGGGACCCACAAGGATTTTAAAAATTAATACTTGCCACTCCAGACTTGTATTAAACTCCCAATGTTACAGCTTTTCTCTGACCTTGACTTGGTAAACGCTGCCACCACCCAATAGCATACCCCTTGGAACCCAGGAAGGCACATTTGGGAGTTCATTTCTGTGGGATAACTTCAAGCCCTTTCACCTCCCCTCCGGGGAAGAGCTGAGAAGGAAAACAAAGGAAATTAGCTGTCGTCCCCCCCCCCCCCCCCCCCCCCAGCTAATTAAACAACATGCACAAACCTCTTAAGGACACACAAATCCAATCCTGTTCTTAAAAAAACTAAATTTTATTAAACCCGAAAGGAAAGGAAATACATTTGGAACTTAGGCTTTTTGCTAGATCTTAAAAGAAACAATTACAAAAATTAAGCATCAAGATATCTCTCCTGAGGTTCAACTTAAAGGTTACAAGCAAAACCATAGCATCTGGGGTTAGCACAGAGGAGTCCACAAGCCAATAAGAAATAACCCTAATCACATCTTTCTAGACAGTCCCTAATTTACTTATTTATCTGAGGCTTCAGATAAGTAGGTTCAAGGTATGAATTGATGATCTATGATCATACCTGGCTTAAAGCTGCTTACAGCATTGCTGCTTTGTGTGTTGTGGTTCTCTGGGAGAGAGCCAAGTTTTTTCCCAATTTTAAAAAGTTCTAGCCCTCCCATTGGCTCTTTTGGTCAGGTGCCCACTCCTTTTCCTTTACCTGGGGGATTTTTGTTAACCCTTTACAAGTAAAGCAAGCAGAAAACAGCCACCAAGAGGGACTTTATAGCTCGCTGTCTGGCTGCCCATAAAAGGGAGCTACCCTGCCCTTCATTTATCACAACCTCCCTGAGACCTATCCCTTCTCCTAGGACCTACAGGTCGTTGAGCTCTGCTACTGTAGCCTGGCCAGCTAGCCAATGGAGGTGGGATAAGGGAAGTAATCCCAGCCCCATACTGACACACAAACCGAGGTGAGCCACCTTGGCTGGTGCAAAGCTAAGGAGAGAGGATGATGAAAGTGGGGGTGGGATAGGTGAGAAGGAGGGCCTGGAAGCCATCGTGGGCTGTATGTTGGGCATAACGCTCTGCTATACAGGAACTCCTCACTTAGTCTTCCCGGTTAATGTTGTTTTGTTATGTTGCTGATCAATTAGGGAACATGCTCGTTTAAAGTTGTGCAATGCTCCCTTATAACGTGGTTTGGCAGCCGCCTGCTTTGTCCACTGCTTGCAGGAAGAGCAGCCTGTTGCAGTGAGCTGGTGGGGGCTTGGAACCAGGGAGGACCGGCAGCCCCCGTATCAGCACCCCGCTCCCCTAAGTTCCCTGTGCGGCAGCTGCCCAGCAGGCTATCAGTTGGCTGCAATTCAGCTGTCCCTCCCCTCACTGCCATGTGCTGCTCCTGCCCTCTGCCTTGGAGCTGCTCCTGGGAGCCTCCTGCTGGCTGTGGAGGAGGTGCAGGGGAAAGAAGGGTGCTAATGTCAGGGTGTCCCCCTGCCCCCCCACTCCTGCCCACCCGCTTACCCCATCTCCATAGAGAGGGGAGGGAGGACAGACGGACATGACAGGGCTCAGGACAAAGGGAGCTTGCTGGCAGCAGCTGCTGTCTCAACTTGCTGATCTACTTAAAAGGGCAGTGTACTTTAGAGTGGGGTCAGCATACTTAAAGGGGCAATGCACGCTCTCTCACACATAGGGTGTGTGTCTGTCTCTCTCTGCCATGCTGTCTCCCCTCCCTCCATTCCTGCTGCCTTGCAGAGTGTGAGGCTACATTGTTGTTAATGTGTTAACCCTTGAGGGCTCAGCCAAGTGCTGGTTCATCATTTAGCAGTAAGGCATTTCTTGGGAAATATTCCACCCTCTGACTATACCATCTCAACCAAGCTTCACAATCATCATTGCTGTGTACAGTATTAAATTGTTTAAAACTTATACTCTGTGTGTGTGTGTGTGTGTGTGTGTGTGTGTGTGTAACTTTTTAATTATTTTTATATAAAATAAATATAAAAAAATTTATATTGTATTATATATATAAAAGTCTTTTCTCTGGCAAAAAAAAATTAGGTCTGGAACCTAACACCCCCTCCCCCATTTACATTAATTCGTATGGGGGACATTGGATTCGTTTAACATCGTTTCGCTTAAAGTAGCATTTTTCAGGAACATAACTACTCGCTTAAAGTTGTAGTTACTGTAACTGCATTGTATCCAGCAGCGAGGAACAGATCCCTGTGCCAAAGTGAATTCCTCTTTCTCTTCCAGGGGCGTTATGGCTGCTGCCGGTTTCTCAGAGATGGGTACAGGACCCCTAGAGAGGTGTGTATTGTGGGGTTTGCTGTCTGGATTTTCCTTTGCTTTGCACCAGGCAGCTGCCTGATGTGGGGGTGGGGGTGTCTTGAGTTCCTTTTACTACATTTAAAACATCAGCCCTGAGATGGTTTAGGTTAATGGAAGTCCATCTAAGGCTGTCTGGCACAGGAGGGGAAGATGGAGGGGCCATTTAATTCAGGAATCACTAAAGCTTCCACATAGTAGCACAGCCAAGAGAGCCAGTGTGCAGTGGCCAATGGAGCAGGAGTGTTGGGTCACAGAGGGAACCCTGGCGGCTGAGGGCTATGGAAGGAGAGGAGGAGTGTTGGCTTTTCAGTGCTGCTAGGGGATGATATCTATCCACCCTGGTGCTGGGGCCTGCTGTGGGGATGGGGCATATTTTCTGGGTTAATGTCTCCAGGGGAGGCAGAGGGGACCTGCCATCTCTTGCAGGAGTCCTGCATAGTCAGGGCCTTCGGCCCACTGCTCTGCTCTGCTTGGGCAAGATTAGCAGCACTTGGACAGCAGATTGGCCTCCTGGGAGAAGTCAGCGACCAACACTGAGCTCCATACTGATCTGCGTCTGGGAAGACCCTTGTCCCTGGAAATATGACCTTCCAAGAGGGGGAGAGTTGCTTGGGAGAAGCCCATTTCCTCCTCTCCCTCCCTAACACCCCCATTCTGCCATCACACAACTGAATGCTTGTGAAAGATGGAACCCTGCTCCTCACCATCCTCCTCACCCTGATGGTGCCATTTGTGTAACACATGCTGGGGGTAAATTATGTACAACTCTACACCTCAGCTTAACTCTGCTGAAGCCAGGCCAGAGATGTCTTTTTCTGGGCCTTGTGGGAACACATTATACAGAGTGAGGCTCACAGCTTTTGCATGCAAAACCTTGAGCTTTGGTGTTCATGACAGCTACCAGTCAGCTGCGAGGAGAGGGAATCCTATGGTTTCTAAGTAAACATTTAATACACACCTTGTAAATAGTATTTGAATACTTACATATTTTAAACAGAAGCTATTGGTTAGTAAATCTACTGGTGTTCCTTGCACTGACTTTCACCACTCTGCTGCTGTCACATATATTTCAGGGTGAGCTCTACACTTTTTAGCAGGCATGTTTCCTACTGATCTTCTTTCAGAGCTGAGTTCTCATTCATTATAGCATAGCCATAAAATGTAGCCTGTGTCACCTGGATTCTTCCCAGCTTGAGAAGAAAGCGCTTCAGAGCTCTGTCAGCAAATAGCAGTCTGGGGATCCTTCCAGCTAGCAGCATTCCAGTCCTTGGGTTAATAATGATGTAAGCTGTAGTAATTGCTATATAATAGCAGTTTATATGGCTATGTATGACCTAGGTATTGACTGGTCTCAGTTTCTGGTGAGATAGGAAAGCTGTAGCCTGTATCCAAAATGATACAGGTGTTGGGATCAGCACGTAAAATAAGCACCCCCTGAACTTCCCTGAGGCTCTCACTCTGGGGGGCACTTTTTCCACAGAAGCCCAGCTAAATCAGGTGAAAATTTACAAACCCTCCTCTCACTGTGCCTGGATCACTTATATTTCTAACATACCCTGAAGTCTGTTGGGCATCAATCTCAGATGGTGAATGTGTGGGGCTGTAAGACTCCTTGCCCTTAATGGAAACTTTCCATTTAGCATCACAAACTGCTACGGAGCATGTCCAGTAATTGCCACATCTGGCTCTCCTAGCTGCCCTGCCTTTCTCTCTGGTCATGTGCAGACACAGGATTCAACCACAAATCCATGTCTCCTCTCCCTCTCTCTCCTCTCTCTCTTTCTCTCTCTCAAATCATATGCTGCTCTAGAAACCTGGGTTATACAGTCATGCACGATGGGCAGCTACCCCCTGCCTTTGGATGCAGTTCCCAGGGCTGGAGCAGTTCATGGCCAGAAGGTCACCATGTGAGCACCCGGCTGCTGAAGGAGTCAGGAGAGGATGACTCAGAAGGGAGAGAGGGACTGGTTCACTGGGCCAGAACAAGCCTCCAGCTGTAGCTTTGCATGACTTGACCTAACTATCTCTGCACAGGACCCAAATCGCCTCTATTACGAGCCTGCTGAGCTGAAGCTCTTTGAGAACATTGAGTGCGAGTGGCCTTTGTTCTGGACCTACTTCATTATCGACGGGCTCTTCAGCGGCAATGTAGAGCAGGTAAGGTGTGGGTTGGAGGGGGCACCTGGGTTGGGGAGGGGAGTCTGGCTTTAAGGGGAAAAATAAGCCGATTGCTTGCTTGTTAAACACAGTCCCCTGGGGTGCCCTTGTCAGTCTCTCTGTCTCCTCCACTCCAGGCACACCCTGCTTTGCTATCCTAGGATCTCAGAACTGCTGGGCTGTCTTTGTGTTGGTTATTACTGTAGTGCCTAGGAGCCCAGTCATGGGCCAGGCCCCCCATTATGCTAGGCCCTGTACAAACCGAACAGAAACACAGCCCCTGCTCACAGTGGTTTACAAGGGAATAAACACTCTGAACTGCTGGCATGGTGGGTGGGGGAGTGGGGCCAGGCTCTGTGCTCTCCTGTGTGCATAGAGTGAGCACGTGGGTGCTGCCTGTTGCTATTTAACGCTTACATGCACATTTCTAATCCCAGCTGATCTGGTGTGGGGTAGGGGACGGGTCTGGGGCTAAGTTCCCTGTAAGCCAGGTGGCCGTGCAGCAGGCTATTAAGCGCTGCATAGGTGCTCAGGGAACCCACCTGGCTGGGACCTGCTGCAGCCAGGGGAGGGGCACCCCAGCCCCGGGGGAGAGGAGGAGGGGCACGTGCTGTGAGGAGTTCATGCACTCTCTTCTCTCTTCCCCCCCCTTGTAGCCCTGGGGCAGCCTGCATCTCATCCCAGAGCCCACACCCCCAGTCCTGAGCCCCTCATTCCAGGCCCCACCCCAGAGCCCGCACCCTCAACTGTAGCCCTCGCACCCCTGTATCCCCAACCCTCCGCCTCAGCTGTGAGCCCCTTCCAACACTCTGAACCCCTCGGCTCCACCCTGCGACATGAATTTTATGTGCACCAATATGGAGGTGATGTGTCATACATCACCTCCGTATTCGTGCATATAACAAAATTCATTCTGCACATGCATGGGGAAAAATTATAGGGAGCACTGGTCTGGGGGCTCTGCCCTTGGGGATGCTGCGTTGGGAGCTGATTCCCTGTGGTGCTTCCCCCTCAGGTCCAGGAGTACAGGGAGGCCCTTGAAGGCGTGCTCATCAAGGGGAAGAATGGAGTTCGCATGGTACCGGAGCTGTACAGTGTCCCTCCCAATAAGGTGAGTGTAGCAGGGCAGCTTCCATCTTGAGCACTTCCCTAACGGCAGGCTGTGGCATGACACACCTGCCTCCATTTCCCCTTTGCAGTCATGTGAAGAGCCACAGTCTGCAGATCCCTCATTGTAAAAGGCAGCTTCTCTCCAAACATGGTCACAGCACAGCAGCTCTTCAGTCCCGTGCCGAGATCGCCCACCCGAGTCATTAACTGCTCGGTCCCAAGACTATTCCCGTGTCCTGGGGACCCACTCTCCAGGCCTCCACCTGAGAGTTCCCAGACCTGCTGGTCTCCCATGAGCCATGAAGCCTTGTTCTCCCTTGAAGCCTTGGGGCTCATCCTTCTCCTGTAGCCCCAAGTCAGGTTTCCTGTGAGAGGGGTTCCACTGCCCCAGGGCTCCTCACCTGGGTGCCCCACCCTGCTCAGGGGAACCTCCCTCCAGGGCCAACCCCTTGCTGCTGGGCTCCTCCCACAGCCCTCCCTCCATTCGGGTCTTCTGCCAAAAGGTGCCCTGCAGTGTAAGTCTCCTAGGCCTCCCCATCTGTGAGGCCATCTCTGCTCCTGGGATCCACCCTCCTGAATTAACCCCTTGCTTCTGGGCCCAGCTTGCACTGACCAAGCTGGCTCTGCCACAAGCTCTCTGGCCCCTTGGTACGGTCCCCCAGCTCTAGCCAGTGCTCCTGACAGTTTTCTTCCGGCGGGTATCCTGCAGCTCTTTCCCTCAGGCAACTCTCTACTCTTTCTGCCAGTTGCCTGGGTTCAGGTGTCTCCGACTTGCCCAGTCTTGTTTTTATTTTGCTCTGTGTATGTGGCCAAGGTGCCTTCTGTTAAGCCCCGTTGGGCATCAGCTGCCCTGTCACAGTCACTGGGCCCTGCTCCCTCTTAAATGAGCCAGTGGCTAACGGGGGGCTGCACCTTATGCCCAGGGCCCAGGCTCTTGCTTAAAACATTAGAGGTAGCAGGAATCAAAAGGGATCCAATCTCCCTTCCCCGCCTCATGCTCTTGCTGCCACCCCATAGATGCTCCCTCTACCAGTGCCCAAAGTGGGGAGGGGGGTTGATGACAGCTGTTACCCAAGACACCTGTGCATCGCTGTCCCCCTGCCTGGCCAGGGGCAATGTGGTGTGAAGCTAGGCACCTCTGCTGTAGGCTCAGAACAGCTGTGGTTGATTCCTGCAGGAATCCCCCTGCTGACTTTCCCCTCCCCCTTCTGCATGGGCTGGGTGTGGTGAGCGTGGCTCGCTGGGTCTCGTCTCCAGCGTGCTCTATTCCTGGTCAGGGCTAAGACTGGGCAGAAGCTGGAGTTGCTGTGACCCCTGCACTGTGGGTTGAGGGCATGCCAGTTCTCTGGGTTAATGCTGCCCCCTTTCCAACTAGTGTGTGAGGCACTTGAGGGGGGGGGGGGGGGGGGGGGGGGCTGTGTGCTCCCTTCCATCTGAGGTCAAAACAGCTGGCTCCAACACCCCCCAATCCCAGGTCTGCTCTCCTCAGGATGGAGTGGGTACATCTGCGCTGCAGCTGAGCATGAATCTGTCTACCTGGTCTGGCAGGCTCGCCCCCAGCTGCAGTGTGGACACAGCTAGCATGTCCAGCTGGGAAGCACAACTCCTTCCATCTCCATGACCTTCAGCTCATTGCAGCGCTCACGGTATGCACGCCAGTAGTTCCAAGGGACGTTGCTTGCTGCTGAGACACCTGCCCTGCCAGGCAGTGCTTTAGCAGGGTGCTAAGCTCTGCTGGCTGCCCTTTGCCCCCTTCTGACAGTCTCTAGGTCTGGCTGCCTGACCCTGATGAACCAAATGTCTGAAAGCAGCCAGGGAGGAAGGGGCATGCAGGGGACAGCTCTGATCTCCTGGGCATGGGTACTTTAAAATATGTCAATTGCCTTTAAAGTCAGCATGCAGCTGCCAAGAGTGAGAAGATGCCACAGCCACACTGGGGATCCTCTGGTAGCCTAAGAACTCTGCTGTGCTAAACCAGGAAGATCCATAGGAATGTTGCTACAATGTTGTGTGGAAACTCTAGCTGCTTCCAAGAGATTTGCATTGGGAGGCCCTGAATGTGTGGTATTGGCCTCCCCTAGTTAACTGGGAGGGGGTGAGGGGTCTCCCATCAGAGCATGGGAGGGAAAGCTTGCCTGGGTAATACCCCACCCCGATAGGAGAGGGCCCCCCGGGTATGTGATGGCAGTACTGAAAACGTTCCCTGCTGGGTGGTAGGTTGGTGCCCTGCAGCATCTCCTAGGCTGTAGGCACTGTCGGCTGCCTGATCTCTCACTTTTTTTTTTTTTTTTCCCTTCCAGGTGGATGAGGAGTATATGAATCCCCACACTGTCGACCGGGTCCCTATGGGCAAGCTGCCCCACATGTGGGGCCAGTCCCTCTACATCCTGGGGTGCCTGATGGCAGAGGTGAGATCACACCTGCCACTCTGGGCTGCCGGTTAGTCCAAGCTTAGCAGCTCTGATCTCTGAGGTGTTTGTCTGCTCAGGAGTCAGTCTTCGTTCCTGTTGCATTAAACATTGAGGTGCTGAGCACTCTTGCCTCCACCGTGGTCAGTGGGAGCTGGGAGAACTTAGCACCAGGCCCGGCAGATCTTTAAATTCGCGAGAACTGCCCATAACTTCATGGAATCTGTGGGTTTTCCTTGTAGTGCCCTACTCCTAGGCGCTCTCTGCATCTGCCTCTGAGTAGCACTTGCCCACAAACACATGGGGCTGTTCTGTTGCCCACTTGCTTGCATTCTACCCAAGGCCTTATTTTCATCTTTTCTTTTTCTGGTCACTGCACTCTGCCTGCGCCGCTTGCTGTCTGGTGCATTGGGTGAGCAGCCTTTTCTGAAATATGCTCATAGGAGTGTCTGGAGGTTTGTCTAAGTAACATCATCCACCACACCATCCCCTCTGCAGTAAAACATCCCTCCACCAGGATAGCAAAATCTCCTGTCAGCATCCAGAGGCCGCTATTCAGCACAGCAGTGCTCTCTACTATGACCACTGCAGTTCATGGCTACTTCACTCATCTTCCAGGCCTGCTTTTATTACACTGTCTGGGTGAGCTCTCCTCCTGCTTCTTATGCTGCTAGCTTCTTCTGCACTGTTGTCTTCTACTTTCGGAAGAGCTGAGACCTGGAGAAGGTGGGATTAAAGAATTAAATATTCTTTCTGGCTAGAGTGTGTTCATTACTGAGTCCCTCTGAGGAAGCAAAATAACTCTGGGTGAAGAAGGATCTGCCACTCCTGTCTCCGAATGGGCTCATCCATGAGTACCAGGAAGGGGAAGAGGTTTTTCCAAACTATCTTTTTCCAGTAGGCTTTAGAAGCCCATTGTAATGCTGATCGACTGAACCTGACAGATGGGGGTTCCCCACCTAATTCAGTCCTCAATGTGTGATCTGTGTTACTGATGTGTTCTGCTGCTAGGGTAATGTTAGCAGGGATCTCTGTAAGCAGCTTGTCTTCTCTGTGAGGGCAATTCCTCTCTCTGGTTATTTCTTCACACAGGGATTTCTGGCTCCAGGTGAAATTGATCCCCTGAATCGCAGGTTTGCTACTGTCCCGAAGCCAGATGTGGTAGTCCAAGGTGAGCATGGCAGTCTGATGTTACAGGTTGCTGTAGGTATGCTACAGAAGAGGGGATGGAAACAGTCTCCAGCTGCAAATGCAGTATGGCTTTCTGCCCACCAGCAGGGCTGGCAGCTTCACCGCACTGGATCTGGTAACTGACTTGATTTGGCAGATGTTATTTGTGTCTGGTAATGGGTGGTGCAGCTGGTCATCCTTTCAGGAGGTTGAAAGCCTTCATACAGGTGGTGAGCGGTGCCATGAGATGATGGCAAAAGTAACGTTTCCCCCTTACGGTTTCTCTGATCCTGTGAGATCACTCAAGCTAAGCAGGGTCGATTCAGATCAATACTTTATTGGAAGACCTCTCAGGTGTCGGTGTATCTGTTGTGGGGACTCTCCCCTCTGAGTCAGTGCTGAGCCAATGCCCCAGCCTGGTTTGCTGCTTGAGATGCTGTTCTTTTGGATGGCACTCTGAGAGTGAAGGGGCCGGGACTCTGATTTAAAGATTCCTTGTCTCCCTTCAGTTAAACAGTTGCTATGTTGTTACACGGAGGTGGCTACATTTCAGCAGTGGCTGAAGTGACATGGGAGCTATATAAAGGAATCTGTTTAAGTATGTAAAGCTCTTAAGGGTCCTTCAGGATAGAAGGTGCTGTAGAAATTTAAGTGCTCCCTTTAAGCCATGACCTCATGCCAGTGCCGTTGCTGACTCATATACTGATGAGTCTTGCTCTCACCTCTGTCACCTGCTAACCTGGACCTCTTGTCCAGTCCACTGTGAAAGCTTCCACATGGCAATTGTTGCTGCCAGAGGGATGGCTCTCAGACCCCCACCCCTCGTGGCGGAGGGCCCAGCTTGTTCTCTAGGGTGGCAGGTTAGCTGGATGGGTGCTGATGCTAATGATGAGGGAACCCAAGCAGTCATTGCCAAGCAACTTGCACCCAGGCTCTGAGCAACCTCCACTGCCCAATGGCCATTCCCCTTTTCTGAAGTTCCTGGCCCGAGATCTCCAGCTGCTGATACTACCCCCTCCACCCTCGCCCAGTGTGCATCCTAGCCGAGACAGACGGCATCAAGGCCATTCTGAAGAAGCAGGGCATCGAGGTGGAGACAGTGGCGGACGTGTACCCCATCAGAGTGCAGCCGGCCCGGATCCTCAGCCACATCTATGCCAGACTGGGTGAGTGGCCGGAGCTTTGCCAAGGCACCTGGGTCGGGGGTGATAGAATATCTGGGTGGGGCAGGGAGAGGCAGCTTGGGAAACGACTCGATCCTCCCTGTGTCTGACTTTCCAATGTACTCTAATGGACAGTGGAGCAGTGGGTCTTGTGACACTGCCACGGCTGAAACACTGTCAGCTCCCACCCTCATTTCTTGTTGGAGAATGTCCTGAGGCTGCCAGTAACCCTTTCCTGACTGAACACAGGTGTGTGTTTTCTCAAACCGTCCCTGCACACCTTCTAACCCTGCTCCTTTAGCAGGCAAAGGACTCTTGGGAGAACTCCCCACCCCGTGTTACCACCCATTCCCCAGAATCCCTCTTTCAACGTCAGTCACCAACCTGCTGACTGTAAGCCCAGGCTGTCATCAATATGCCCATGTTGGTCAAGCTCACTTCCAAATCTAGATCTTGTTATAACAAGCTTCAGCAGAGCCGGAGATCGATGTGAGGTTTTTAACGAGAGGAAAACCATTTCCAACCTCCAGTGCAGAGCCTGCAGCCCAGGTGATGGGCTCCTGCACGCGGACCTCCAACTGGCTCCATACCCTCCAACTGTCCTGGCAGCTTTCATGGGGCGAAAATCTGACAAGGGGCATGGAGGGTGAAAGGTCAATTGGAGTCTGAACGCCCTTGCCATCTAGATAAGGCAGTGGTTCCCAACCAGAGGTACGTGTACCCTTGGGGATATGCAGAGATCTGCCAGGAGGTACATAAACTCCTCTAGCTATTTGTCTAGTTTTACAACAGGCTACAGAAAAAAGCACTAGTGAAGTCAGTACAAACTAACATTTAATAAGACAATGACTTGTTTATGCTGCTTTATATAGTTTACACTAAAATGTAAGTACAATATTTATATTCCGATTGATTTATTTTATAATTACATGGTAAAAATGGGAGTCAACAGTTTGTCAGTAACACTGTGCTGAGACAGTTTTGTGTATTAGGTCTGATTTTTGTAAGCAAGTAGTTTTTAAGTGACATGAAACTTGGGGTACATAAGACAGACTCCTGAAATGGGTACAGTCATCTGGAAAGGTTGAGACCCACTGAGATAAGGGAACACTTCAAAAAGACAGGAGCCCTGTTGTCATCCCAAGCCCTTGACCTGTCCTCTCTCCTTACGGCCAGTTGAATTCAGGCGAGGGAAGTCTGAATTAATGCTGACAGTCCTTCCCTCCCTCCCCCTTTGGAGACTGCTCACTCTTCAGCAGTCCCCTCTTGAGTTGCTTGCTTGATCTCTAGAAGGGAGCTGTTTTGCACCAGATGCTGAGTGTTGTCAAGGGATGGCCTGGGGACGGGAGACCTCTAAGTCCTATCCCAACCCCTGCTTTGTGTAGCTCCAGCCAGTCCTGCCCCTGAAAGCCGTGTGGAGCACGTTGCTAGCACAGCCTTCAGCTTCCTGGCAATCTGCCTGTGATGGGTTCGGTCACAGAGACCCCCTTGGGATTGTCACCTGATGTGCTGAAATTACCTCTGAGCCCATTTTCCCTGCCATCTTGGGACTTCCAGAACCCTGTCTTGTTGAGCCATGCCCCCAAAGCTACAGACTAAACTGAGAACAGCTCAGCAGGTTACTTATCTCCAGCACCCAGACACTTAGTCCCCAATGGGATCCAAACCCCAAATAAATCCATTTTACTCTGTATAGAGCTTATACAGGGTAAACTCATAAATTGTCTGCCCTCTATAACACTGATAGAGAGAGGTGCACAGCTGGTTGCTCCCCCAGATATTAATCACTTACTCTAGGTTTATTAATAAAAAAGTGATTTTATTAAATATAAAAAGTAGGATTTAAGTGGTTTCAAGTAATAGACAGAACAAAGTAAGTCACCAAGCAAAAACATGCAAGTCTAAGCCTAATATTTTAAGAATCTGTTTACAGGTAATATCTCACCCTCAGAGATGTTCCAATAAGCTTCTTTCACAGACTAGACTCCTTCCTAGTCTGGCCCAATCCTTTCCCCTGGTACAGTCCTTGTTACTTCCAGCAGACATCTCCGGTGGTAAGCAGGGGTTTTCTCATGACAGGCAGCCTCTTTTGTCCTGTCCTGCTCTGCTCTGCTCTTCTCTCCTCTCCCCCCCTCCGCCCCCCCAAGTTTTGGCACAAGGCAGGAATCTTTTGTCTCTGCTTTGTCCTCACCCCTGCATCATCAATGAAAAAGTACAAGGATTAAGATGGATTCCAGTATCATGTGACATGGTCACATGTCACTGTAAGACCCCCCTAGTCTCCATTCTTCCTGGGTTGGCCCATATGTATACAGGAAGGCGTGCAGGTAAATAAACCATTTACAACCAATTGTCCTAGTCAGTGGGAGCCATCAAGATTCTAAACCACCATTAATGGCCCACACTTTGCATGATTACAAAAGGACCTCCAGAGTTATACTCCTATTTCTAGCTTCAGATACAAGAATGATACATGCATACAAATAGGAAGAATATATTCAGTAGGTTATAACCTTTGTTATGATACCTTACAAGAGACCTTTTGCATAAAGCATATTCCAGTTATATCATATTCACACTCATAAGCATATTTCCATAAAACATATGGAGTGCAACATCACACTGCCTCCTTCTTCCATTTTGAGAGCACATCTTCATTTAAACAGCGAATAGCTTCCCCACTGCATGTATCTGCTCAGGGAGGTGGGAGCATGTCTCTGTACCCCACTGCCTGGGATTCGCTGCATGCTGGTGAGGAAACCCTTATCCAGTGGTGCCAATATATTAACAAGAGGCTAGACAAACATTCTGGTACAAGCAGTGTGGGACCTAAGAGTTCAAAAGATCCCAGCACCGCTTGCGACGGGAGGCTGGACTCAGTGTAAGTAGGGAGCATATGGCAGTCCTAGCAGCTGGATTTCAATTAAGCTACAAATCCTCAGTCTCCCCTGCAAGGATAACAATGGAGTCTGATCCAGTGGAAGGGCTGTAAACGTTAACTCCTCTCCAGTGCAAGAAGCGTGTTGGAGCAGGGCATAATAATGAGACCCTAGCTCTTATCTAGCACTCTTCATAGCAGTATTGTCCCAATTTTACAGATGGAGAAACAGGCATAGAGCAGCCAAGTGACTTGCCCAAGACCTTCCAACAGGCCAGATGCAGGAATAGAACCCAAATCTCCAGAGTCCCAGTCTAGTGCTCAGATGGGCTCTAATGCCTAAGGTGCAGCATAGCGCATCCAGAGTGGGGAGCTGACCTCTGACTGAAAATCTTGTCACTTTTGGACAAAGCATCACTATTGGAAACACTCTTGCTCCAGATGTGTCTTGGATCAAATGGGTTTCTTTGCGTGGGGACAGCCTTTGAGCCTGAGCCTGTTTGCCCAAATGTCCTGTCTTAGGTCTCCTCTTGGAGCATTTTAGTAACCGAGGCATTGACCTCTCCTCTTCCCACTTCTCACAGGTCGCAACAAGCAAATGAACCTGAGTGGACGACCCTTCCGTTACATGGGAGTCCTGGGCACATCCAAGCTCTATGACATCAGAAAGAACATCTTCACCTTTACACCCCAGGTAGGTGGCCATACTGGGCAGTGTGGCAGCTGAGTGTGTGTCATGGTGGTAGATGTGTATTAACCATGCTGTATCAGCGGTGCAGCTCCAACCAGGTAGGTGCATGGCCTTTAGAGCTCGAAGCACAAGCTTCTTTTTAAAGGATGCTGCAGACTGCTAAGTGTAGTTGTAGCCAT
The DNA here is from genome assembly GCF_015237465.2 of Chelonia mydas. Classification (NCBI taxonomy): domain Eukaryota; kingdom Metazoa; phylum Chordata; order Testudines; family Cheloniidae; genus Chelonia; species Chelonia mydas. The sequence continues at coordinate 58,075,072 of NC_057855.1, forward strand.
GTGGAGCCCAGGGTATTAGAAAGACAAGGTGGGGGAGGGAATGTCTTTTACTGGACCAGCTTCTGTTGGTGAGAGAGACACCGTTTCAAGCGACACAGAGCTCCTCTTCTTAGTCTCTCACCAGCAGAGGCTGGTCCAGTAAAAGGCTGGTCCACCTACCTTGCCTCTCAAAGAGGCATGAAGTCAGAGTTGGGGCCTTCCCAGTCCACGGAAACCTCTGTCAGTTTCTCCATAGCAGGTGCTTCAATGCTGTTTTTTAAAGGAAGTGATCCATGGCAGCAGTCCAGCCCCTGTGTGGATCCTACCATAAAAGCAGTGTGTGCACAGCAATGGAAGGAAATGTCTCTTTGCTCAGCCAGTCCTGGAAACAGTCCTGGCTGCCCATGATACCACATGATGCCATGGTGCTGAAGACTCTGCAGCTGGGCATAGCAACAAAGCAGTTTGTGGAGAAAGCCTCACAAGAAGGGAAAGGGGAACAGCCAGCGCCTCCTGGCTGGGGAGGCACCAAGAGTGTGGGTAGGAAGTGCTCCTGTAAGCAATTCTTCCTTTTCTTTACAAACAGGGAAGCCCACTAGAGGCTGCTGTGAATAAGGAGAAATTAGGAAAAGCCGTAAAACCTGATTTTCTTTTAAAAAAACAAACAAACAAAAAACCCAAAGAAAACACTAAAATCTCTTGGTTTCCTCCTTTTTAAGAACACCAAGAGGGACTGGTAATAGAGCAGGGAGATTTCCACCTTCTAGGTCCCTGGTTCCAGCCCAGGCTAGGGGTGCAACAATCAAAAGCCAGGGTGCATCACTCTGCCCCATGGCTTTGAGAAGGGGGTTGGACTAGATGACCTCCTGAGGTCCCTTCCAACCCTGATATTCTATGATTCTATGGCTCCTATGTGCAGAGAGTAGTTGAGCAATTAAAATCTCCTGCCAACTGGTCCCCAGGCTGGCAGGCATGGCAGAGAGTCTGAGGGCTGCGTGGGCACAGAGGCGGGTCATCCTCTTGCTGCAGCAGGTTACTTCTCTGCATCAGGCCTATGCACACTGGAGAGGCTGTGAAGCCTGCACCATCTGCAGCTCTGTAGGCAAATGGAGGCTGTCAGCCCAGCCTAAAGTCCACAGGCTGTCAGGAGAACACAGAGCAGTCAGAGCTCCCGTCACCAAGATGATACAGCAGCCATGCTTGTGTCTCTTGGGCTAATGACTTGTGTATGGGTGGTAGGAGGGTAAATGAGGAGAGAAGCAGACTATGTGGGAAATAAGTGACACCCCCCCCCACCCCCGCTGCCCCCATGAGGGCATTTATCTAACAGCGATTGCTACAGAGCTGTTGAAATCTGGTCTGTCTCTGTATTGATGTGCTTTGTCACTATGGTAGCTGCTAGAAATGCAGTGGAAGGGCACTTCCCCTCACAGCAGGATGCTGCTGAGCAGCGCCCATTGCTCTTCTCTCCAGAAGTGTCACTGCCACGGATTCTGATTAATTACTCTGTGGCAACCAGCAGGTTCCCATCGCTGTATGACAGCATTAGCATCTTCCCACACCTGCCTATCAGCTGGAGAACTGGCAGCCGTGCCTAAAGCAGGAGTCTTGAATCTGGGGTTGTCAGTCTCCAGGCAGGTTATGTAGAAAGGATTTCCTAGCAGCCAAGAACTAGCTTCTCCCATACAGCCTCTGTGATTCTCCAGTATTGCCTGTCTTGCACTCATGCAGCCTACAGAACATGCCACCTGTAAGACCCCTAAATCCTGCAGATGCCCAGAACCAATCCATGGCAATGGACTGACCTGCTTGCTGTGACATTGCAGAAGCCCTTTCTAGTTTTGCTCCTTCGTCTTATGAATGGTCCACTGCCCACCGCTCCCTGTGCTGCAGCAGCAGTCTGAGTCCTTGTGGCTTTCAGCCTCTCACGCTCACCTCTGCTCCTGCGTCCCCTGCAGTTCATCGATCAGCAGCAGTTCTACTTGGCCCTGGACAACAAGATGATCGTGGAGATGCTGCGGACAGACCTTTCCTACCTGTGCAGCTGCTGGAGGATGACTGGACGGCCGACAATCACCTTCCCCATCTCGCAAACCATGCTCGGTAAAGGGCCCTCTGGCCTGTCTCTCGACGGGTATCCTGAAAGGCAAAGTCAATGCAGCCCTTAAACATAGTGTAGCCTCTTAGCCCCAACCCCTAGAAGATGTGCACTAGGAAGTTCTGTGGAGCCGGTCCGAAGGCCCCAGCTGATCAATGGGAAGGCGGCAGAGCTGTGCTGTCATGCTCTGACCTGTTGTAACAAAGTGGCCTTTGGCGGGACACTACTGAGAGTATCAATTCAGGACAAATTGCTTAGAACATGGCAGTCACAGCCCAAGACTAGGGGTCATTTACTACTAAGGCGCACTAAACCAGCCAAACAGAGAGAACTTCGGTTTTACCCCACTGGCTAACCAGAAGTCATACAAGCAATTCCCTCAGACACTCCAGTTGCCCAGGATCACCACCATGCCACTCCTTATAGAGATGAATGGTTATGAAAACCTATACCCCAGTAAACGAAGAAAAGTTCTCCCAATTCCAAAGGACCAAGCCCCAGACCCAGGTCAATATACCAGTCAGATCTTACCCACAAATCACGCTGTTGCCAATCCTTTAGAACAGGGGTGGCCAAACCTGAGTGTGAGAAGGACCCAGAATTTACCAATGAACATTGCCAAAGAGCCCCAGTAATACCTCGGCAGCCCCCCATCAACCCACCTCCCGCCGACCAGCTGCCCTGCCGCTTGGTGCCTTCCCCTCCCTCCCCGCACATCCCAAACAGCATGCAGGAGGCTCTGGAAGGGGGTGGGGGGAGGAGTGAGGGCACGGCAGGCTCAGGGGAGAGGGTGGAAAGGGGTGGAGTGGGGGCAGGGCCTGTGGCAGAGCCAGGGGTTGAGCAATGAGCACCCCTCAGCACATTGGAAAGTTGGTGCCTGTAGCTCCACCCCCGGAGTCGGTGCCTAGACAAGGAGCTGCATATTAACTTCTAAAGAGCTGCATGTGGCTCTGGAGCCACAGGTTGGCCACCCCTTCTTTAGAATCTAAAGGTTTATTCATAAAAAGAAAGAAATATAGATGAGAGTTAAAATTGGTTAAATGGAATCAAATACATACAACAATTGCGAAGTTCTTAGTTCAGCTTGTTTCAGGGTTTATGGGATTACTGCTAATTTTAAACCAATCGAGTCTCTGGAGTACAGACGTCCCAGCTTGGGTGGGTCATTCAGAGCTTCAGTTTCAAGCACAGTTCCTCCAGAGGTCAGAAGCAGGATTGAAGACAAAATTGGGAAGATGCAGCTGCCTTTTCTAGTCTCTTGTCATGCAGCCTGCGCTTCCTTTGTTCCAAACACAAGCTGCCCAGCACATGGCTTGGAAGCCTGAGAGTTCTCTCCGTAGGCATGGCCCTGCGTGCCTTGCTGAGTCATAAGGTGTATCTGCCTTCTCTCAATGGGTCAGTTGTAGAGCTGATGGTTTTTAATGGGCCATCAAGCAGGCCAGGCAGTGTTGATGCCAAACTGTCTGGGGTATCACCCAGAAGCATAGCACAAGTTTGGAATACAGACAGACAGACATATCTATAACTCCTAATACAAAGGTGATACAAACATATAAACAAGATGATCATATCTGGCAAATTATAAAATTTTTGCAGATATCTTACATGGCATATCTGTCTGATTACGGACCTGGGGATTGCAGTGGATGAGAAGCTGGATTTGAGTCAGCAGTGTGCCCTTGTTGCCAAAAAGGTTAATGGTATATTGGGCTGTATTATTGGGAGCATTGGCAGCAGATCAAGGGAAGTGATTATTCCCTTCTATTTGGCACTGGTGAGGCCACACCTGGAGTATTGGGTCCAGTTTTGGTCCCTCCACAGAAGGGATGTGGACAAATTGGAGAGAGTCCAGGGGAGAGCAACGAAAATGATTAGGGGGCTGGGGCACAGACTTAAGAGGAGAGGCTGAGGGCACTGGGATTGTTTAGTCTGCAGAAGAGAAGAATGAGGGGGATTTGATAGCAGCCTTCAACTACCTGAAGGGGGGTTCCAAAGAGGATAGAGCTAAGCTGTTCTCAGTGGTGGCAGATGACAGAACAAGGAGCAATAGTCTCAAGTTGCAGTCGGGGAGGTCTAGGTTGGATATGTGTAAACACTGTTTCACTAGGAGAGTGGTGAAGCACTGGAATGGGTTACCTAGGGAGGAGGTGGAATGTCCATTCTTAGCAGTTTTTAAGGCCCAGCTTGACAAAGCCCTGGCTGGGATGATTTAGGTGGTGTTGGTCCTGCTTTGAGCAGGGGATCGGACTAGATGACCTCCTGAGGTCTCTTCCAACCCTAATATTCTATGATTACTTCATGGGCGTTGCCCCAGGAGCCAACATTTGAAACAGGTATACGGCCAACACTTACAACTTTAAATACAAAAATGATACATGCATACAGATAGCATAATCATAACCAGCAAATCATAACCTTTTCGTAGACACCTTACTTGACCTCCTTCGTACAAGGTTTGGTGCAACTATAGGACCTTGGTCGCAACAATGATCTATACGATCACGGTTCATGTCAATAATGTCACACATGTGAAGAACTTGCCTTGCTGTGGAAGGCACTGCATCAGGAGGGAAGGGTCAGACTGGACACCATTGCGGTTGGGGCCTCAGAATACAGATCTTTGTTAAAGAGGCTGCATTGTGCAATATTGGCAAAACATTAGCGTTAAATGCCTCCCTCCCTGCCTGTAGGATGTGCCTCCGCCCTCGGGCATTGTAGGTATCTCCAGAATCCATGCCAGCCTAGAGTTCTGCTGTTTTAGCTTGAGCTGGTTGTATTTTTATGAATGAAACACTTCTTTGTAGGAAAAACTGCCTCATCTAGGACATATATTTTTGCAACAATTTCTGTCTGAATTTTCATTTTTCCCCTTCCCTCCCCTCCTCCTTCCTCCATCACTTAAAAAAGAAAAAAATTGTTAAATGGTTGTGAAGGAAAAAGAAGCAATAAAATATTGGCAAAGTGAGCGGTGGCTCCATTTGAGCCCAGTAAAATGGGAACAGAACTGTTCTTCCCTGGTCGGCCAGCCCTGCTGTTGGCCCTACATGGAGAGGGGGACTTTCCTCACACTGTCCCTCTCATTTTCACTGGTGTCCCAGTCTATTTTAAGCCCATTCTGGGTATTTCTAATATAATCCTTGCTGTGGCATCCCATTGCTCTCCCTGCAGTCCCCCTACACTCTTGTACCTAGGGCTGATATTTCATTCCCCTGCCTGTGGAAGCCCTGTCCCTGGAAGCCCTCGAGTTGGGCTGGCTGGGCTTGCAGCCAGGCCCTGTCAGTATAAATCCTAGGTGCTTGGGACGTGTTTGCTTTGCCTGCCCATCGCAGTCTGGCTGGGATCCCCCTATGAGATTGGCATCTGGGAAAGACTTTATATCCTGCCCACTCAGCATCTGTTTCCCTTTTGGAGACTGGCTGCCCTTGCTTCTTCCCACGTGGACATTTCTCCCTGATTTCCTCCAGCCTGTCAGGTGCATAAGTGGCCTGTGACATTACAGAGAGGTTGTTTGATCACAAGGTAATTCTGGAACAAAGGCACTCCCTTGAGACAACTGAGATTTGGCTAGAGGACATCTCACCTGTGCTGAAGGGAAGAAAAAGCCCTTCCTATTCCAGGGCTTGATCCCTTCCATTGCCATATTTGGCAGAGGAACGTGCCCCTCCGGGCCTTTTGCTAGCTTGGGTTTGTAGTGAGATCTTTTGGCTTGCGGGGGAAGTGGAGGGAGCCCCATTGCTTGGCACATCTTAAGTAATCAGCCTGGACAGAACCCAAGTCCATGCACTCTAGGAAACAATCCTGCACTGGTGAGATAAGTTCTACTGGGTTATGGGTCCCTTTGATCTAAGGGCAGGATGAACCATCTCCTGAGGCTGGGTGGAGTCACCTTTGCTCTCACCCACACTCTGTTAATTTCCCTCTCTCTCTGCTATTGATGATCAAGCTCATTCCCATCAATCAGTCCCTTAGTGAGAGGCTTTCTGGCTGCCTTCTTGGAGGTCCCTGTAGAAGAACAGCCGGGAAGGTGACTTGGTGCCCCCCCCGCCCCCCCCCCCCCCCCCCCCCAAAAAAAAAAGCCCTTTGGAAGCCTGTAGTTCTGTTGGAGAACTAGGAATGGATCGGCCAGTGACCTGGCTCCAATGCCATCTGCTTCAGAGGATGTGCAAGAAAACTTGACAGACAACTATAGAATAACCTGCCCTAACTGAAGTGCCTTCCTAGCCTTAGTGATTGGTTAATGCTGAGAGGCATGAGGGCTTATATCCCCTCTTCATCTTTATTCTAACTCATGTAATGGTATCATCTCCTTGTCATTGATCTATGGAAATATCTAAGCCTTTTGTTTGAATCCCGCTAAACTTTTGGCCTCTATCTAGTGGCAATGAGTTCCACATGTTATCTGGTGTGTAAAAAGGTATTTGCTTTTATTGCCCTTAAATTTGCTGCCTTTGAATTAAATTGACTGTCCCTTTGTCCCTTTGGGAAAAGGTGACTAAGAGCATTTCCGTCTCTGTCCCAGTCTGTATAACTTTCTCATGTCTCCTCACTGCAGTAGTCAATCCAGCTGACACATGCTGGTGTCTAGCCTTTGAGTGACTGTGTACACTGTCTGTTACAGTTCAAATGATCATTGTTCTCCTCACATGATTAGGAAACCTCTGGTCACTTTTAGAGGTACCTAATCAACGTAGTTACACCTCATAATCACGTACCTCAATTGTGGAGACTACCTGTTGGGCAGAAGGACTGATCTCCTTGCCCTCACTATCTGTCTCTCACTATCTCTTTCACTATGTATCTTGCCACTGCATGGGTGGTAAGCTGCAGTGTGTTGACTATCACTCTGAGCCCCACACGAGGGTATAGGCCAGCCCTAGCACAGCACACAACTGCTTATGCCTGGGACTTCCAAGAAGTCCTGGCTGAGTGTGTCTTAGATGTTAAATGACCTTGTTATTGTTTGGTGCTTTTGTGGAAGGCAGCCTGCTAAAGAGCGAAGGGGAGCCTCGTTAGGCCTGGTCTGTGCTACAAAATAAGACTGTGACCTGGCCTAAACTAGAGTTAGATTGACGTAAAGCAGCTTGCGTTGATCTAACTATGTCAGTGTCCACACTACAGCCTTGCTCTCGCTGATGTACGTGCTCTACTACACTGACATCATCACTCCACCTCCACAAGTAGTGTAGGGCTCATGTTGGTGTCATTAAGATGACAGTGTCCCTGTAGACACTGTATTACTTCCTTTGGCTGTTGGCTATCATTCTTGTCAATTTCAGGGTTCTGTGCTGGAGCTGTGAAATTGACGAAGTCCACCTCACAGCTTGGGCCATCATTCTGGGACGGATGGGGGGCTGCCCAGGGAGGAGCTGTGCATGGAGTGGAGAGTCCAGGCTCTCAGCGTCCCACTCCGCCCCTCTTAAGAAGGTAGAAGCCCTCCTGGTGAGGACGTGTGACAATGACTGACAGAGGGTAGTGTGGACATGAGCTGGGCTGTAATCTGGCCTAGCATAGGTTGGTTGATTTAAGTTTATAGTGTAGGCATGCCCTGTGTCCCAACACAACAGCTACGTCTTTGGGTGGCCAGGGAAGCCTTTTTTTAGAATAACGGGGGCAGGGGAAGGTCTATGTGTGTTGGCATGCACGAGGGATTCTCATGGAGTTGTGTCCTTCCAGTGGTTGGAGAGAATCATAAACACTATTTAAATAAATAAATAAATAAATAATATATATATATATATATATTATATATAAAAAAAAATGCCCTTTCTGGATTGCCATGAGATTCTGCATGAATGTGTCTCCCTTGAGTCATTCTCATGGCTGGTATCTCTCTGTCTGTGACAGATGACACTGGAACCAGCATCCACCCAACGGTGCTGGCAATGCTGAGGAAGCTGAAGGATGGGTATTTTGGTGGGGCGAGGTAAGCAAGAGCTGCTGTTCCCATAGCGTGTACCTGCTGGCTGATTGTGCTCCAAGGACCATGTGAAGCAGGGTTTGCAGGGATGCTCCTGTGGCAAAGCATTGCCAGCCAGCTCTGATCTGAGGAGATGCAGTCTCAGCTTAATGAAGGTCCAGCAATGCCCCCTCATTGTGATGTGTTTGAGCATTCCATCGCTGACCTGGACATTGGTAGTAACCTTGTCCCTCAGTCCCCCCTCTCTGGGGTAATCCAAGGCGTTTAAAGCCCTAGGGGCAAAGTGCTTGGGTTTGGCATACCTTTCAGTTCAAAGAGGGGCCCTATTTTACCCTGTTCAGCTCGGGGCGGGGGTGGTGGGGGGGAAGGAGTACTACTTCTACCCATGGGCAGAAGGGGTCCCAGAGAAGGGGATTTGAAGTGCTTTGCAACAGGAGGTGTTTTTACTAAACCTTCAGTTACAAAGTCTGCACAGGGACATAGACCAACGCATCAGCTGGGAACCTGCAAATCACTGCGCAGTCTTGCCCCAAGTTCACAGTGCCATGGCCTAACCCTACAAACCCTTATTTCCATTCTTAGTGTCCAATACTTCGATATTGCAGTCGTGGGCATTCTATAAATACCTGAGGTAGATATAAATGTGACTGCATAGGGGAGTAAGCACTATGCATGGGGGTGAATAGCTTCGGAGGTTGGGTTCATATACTTCACAAAAGAAAAATTCTCTAAATTTTCCCTTTTGTCCCTGAGAGACCTATGGGACTTGCCCTCTGTTCCCACCCCACATCTGGTCCCATAGTCCAGTTTGACCATGTCTGGGTGCTTTGTCCCCCTCTAGTGGCTGGATCAAAGAGGTTTACAAGTCTGCTACAGTTGTTGAGCTACCAGAGCTGGCTCTTAGCTCAGGCAGGAGAGGCCTGTATGTCTAGGTCCAGAGGTCCCAACTTCGACCCCTAATGTCAACAACCCACCAAGGGGCATTTCGATAGCTGGTTCATGTTTGTCTGCAAGGTGATTTCAGGTAGACCCTCAGGCATTCCTCCCTCTTTCTGAAGTTCCAGTTCCTAGTTGGAGGGAGTGGCTGTGGCCCAAGTGCTGCCTCAGCAGTGTGCCATGTAATAGAGGTTTGAAGAGCCTCTTCCTCTTTTTTCAGCTAACTCTGCATCTGTTCGTGTGTAATGTTCTGACCTCCCAATAACCAAATTGTCCATCTGTTTCTGTCCCATTCTGCTTTGGTGGCTGTGGATATCTTTCTCCAGTGGTCTTTCTTCTGACTCTCCCTCTCCCTCTCCTGCCTCCGAATGTCTCAGCAGAAGTCAGTATGGCTCCCTATGCTTGTTTGTATCCTCCTCACTTAGCTGGGTTATGGAGAAACATGCAGCACTGGATCGGTTTTTGTTTATTGCTTCTCCAGGCCTGCAGAGGGCGCTCTGAAGTAAAGGTTAAATCCATTAAAGGTTTGGCCCTTAACACATCTGAGGTCAAATCACACTTAATGATGGTCACAATATTGCACAATATCCCCAGTGAGGGCTGTAGTGGACTAGGGCTCACTGAGCAGTCTGACGTTCCAGCCAGTAGCGGGCAGTGCGTGTGGACACATGTTAGCCAGTACACTACAGTTCCATTGGCCCTAGGTTAGGGAAGGGAAGAGGCTGACTCATGCTCTCTGATGTAAAACTAGCAGAACAAGCCCATGGCACTTCTCATCTGATCTCTCCTCTCTGTCTCGCCCAGGACCCAAACGGGTAAGTTGTCTGAGTTCCTGACAACTTCGTGTTGCACGCACCTCAGCTTCATGGATCCTGGTCCAGAGGGTAAGCTCTATGCCGATGATTACGGGCTCAGCATTGACAGCTACAGTGAGCTTGATCCTGAGGAGTGGCTGCATGGCTTTCAATTAGCGAGTGACGGTAAGGAGGAAGGGGTTGGCGACCTTGATGCGCTGGAATAGGCTGTGCTCAGGAGTGCCACGGTTATCTATTAAGTGTTAACTCTGAGGCTCTCAGCAGAAAGCCTTACTAACTTATTTAGTGTACTTGGATTTCCACCTTGGTTTTGTTCTCCCTTGACCCCCCACCAATTAACCATGTCTCTCTAACCTGACTGTGGTGTTAGGAGGATTGAGGGCTGGGTGAATCGCTGACCTGGACATTGAGTCTTTGCTTTTGTGGGTGTGACAGGCAAAAGCCAAGTACAAGGGGAGGAAGCGCTGATTGGAAGCTAAGGAATTTGACTCTCTGCTGTAGGACCAGTGGGGGGAAAATACAGAGGGTGACGTTGCACATTAGCATCTGAATTGGAAAGAACCTGGACAGGACCTGTTTAAAATCCTGGGATATCTTTAGGAAGAGATGATACATGTCTGCATCCAGTTAGCTATATTAAATAGTCTGGAAGGAAGGCTTTAAGACCTGATGAAAGTGAACGTTTTCTAGCTCCATGTAGAGTCCAAGGTGCCAGTTTTATGGGAAAATGTGTAAGACTTTAGGTCTTAAGTGCTTTGCTGAGTCAGGGCTCTGGTCTCGTGGGCTGTATGTCCTGATATGGAGCCAGGTCCGAGCAATCTGTTGCCCTGTTACAGAAAACACCTCCCTGGCTCTAAAGGCAAAGAGTGTCCTGTTCTTCCTCCCAGGTTGGGCCAGTGTAGCTGGCTGAGGTGGTTTGTTTCCTGTCCCATGATGTTGTCCTTGATTTCCCGTTTCCAAAGATCTTTCATAACCAAGTGTCTGTCCCAGTCCCTTTCCTTAACTCTCCTCTATTCTCTCGATTCATCCACTAACCCATTTAGCCCATTAACTGCCTGTAACCAGCTTGCTATTGCATTTCCACCCTCACTCCCAGATAGCTGGTATCCCTGCTCTGGACTTGGCATGGGGTTTTTCTTGTAAGTTCTCTTTTTGCATCTTTTTGGCGTGCATACTGCTAATCTAGATTTCCTTTTACTGTGATGTCTGCATCTTAGGGTGCCTGTGACTGTGCTTGTATGCAGCAGCTGTAGGGCTAAGTTGTAGCCTCTGCTCTGGCCAAATGTGCTCTTTTAACTGGAACCTCTTGAGGCAGCAGAACAGTTGAGTGCTCCTGAAGCTTCCCAGATATCAAGGCTACAGTCCAGATGCCTTCTGCAGCATCTCATAGTCCCACATAAGATGATTAAAAATCCCCTGCACGGTATCTTTGAGTGGCGTCTCTGCTTATGGCTATTGCAAAGAGCCCCTGTCTGAAAGCCCTTCCAGATGCTTGCTAGCCAGGGTGCTAGGGAAGTGCCCCATTCAGACCTGAATACCGGGCAGATGCTGAAACATCTCTGCCTGTATGGACGCCCAGACCTGAACACTGGCTAGACAGTTTGTACAGGAAATCGAATGAAAGTGCGTGTGCTCTAGACTAAGTGTTCACATGAAAGCTGTGTGGCCATGCTCATGCACAGTTAAAGCAAGGGTGTCCCAGCATGACTTTTGCATGCGACTGTCATGGCCTTCATCCTGATGGCATCGCATTTACATAGAATCCATCTATGTTATGTTATACTATAAATGTTCTCCTGCAGGAGGCAGGGTGCTGCAATTCATGCAGGTGCACTGTACTGTAAATCTGTATGGTGTTCTCCATGTTGCATGGCTGGCTAATAACCGACTTTGGTACTGTATGGGCTAGCAATCTGTCACTCATCATCTGCAACGACCCAGACCCTGCCATCCAAGGACGTTCAATTGCTGCCGCAGAGAGCAAGCGAGAGAGAGAGCGAGCGCGGCTGCATGCATGTGACTGTGTAGGCAAGTGGTGTAAATCACACTACAGGCTCGCTTCACTGTTGCTTGAGTGTGTCGAAAACATCTGAGGTGCACTCTTGAGAGAGCCCTGTCAGCAATGTGCTTCCATGTGAGGCAGTGCCCAGGTTGTCTTTGTGTTGTAGCCTCTGGGCCCTCTGTGCAATGCAATAAGGCTTTGATGCGATACTGGTTCTGTTAACAGTGTGGTAATGCCGGGGTGGGGGAGGTGTTCAGCTAGCCATCATAGAAGGTGTAGGACTGGCCAGGAATCCAAGTGCATATAAGCCCTTTTCACTCCACACCAGACTTGTTTGATGTCTTGGTTACTGCTAATCCTGGGCTGTGGGCAGGAAGCGAGGAGATCATGGGGCCAGCAGGTGCCAGGGCTATTTGGGTTTTGACCCCAGGCGGGAGATAGTAGAGTGCAGAGCTAGTAGGATAGAAAAGAGGTGGATGAAGGGAAGGGATTTCCATTCTCACCTGTGATGGCTTGGAGGCAAACTTTGTCTAATAGTTCTTGATTATCTATTAGAAATAATTTATTCATAATAAGAAATAGCATTTTGAGTCCCATCAGGGCCCAGCTGTGCTGAGTCTCTCACAACTAGGAAGAGACAGTCCCTGCTCAGAAGAGCTCAGTCTGGTTGCAGAGAAGTAGTGCCCAGGGGATGTATCGTGCCAAGGGGATGTATCAAACCAATGGGAAATGTGAAGGCTGGGGGCCACGGGGCCAAGCAGACTTGTTTTGTGTGAGGCTTGCAGGGTTTGAGTTCATTTCTTTTATATAAAGAAAGGAGGTATGAATGATGATGGTGACCCCTGGCAGGAGCCTCATGAATGCAGCTCTCTGCCCACCAGGAGCGAGGCTGGAGAAGAGTTTGGAGTGAAACCAAGAAGCATGGTCATGACTGCACTTAAGCCCTCTGTGATCTCAGTAACTCTACATGTGCTGTTTCCTGGAGCAGCTAGGGTTCAATTGTGCTGGGTGCTTGAGATGCACTGAATTGACTTAATGTGGTGTTGCCTTTTAAATGGATACTGCTCTTGCTCTTAGAAATAGCATAAAAATATGCACCTCAAATACTTGGGCTAACCCAGTGAAAGGCTCCACCTCATTTCCCAGATGATGGATAAACTAGGCTTCCTTTGGGTTCCCACTAGGATCACATGCAGCCAGGGGAGGGGGCTGGTGAAGCCCAGACTGATTTTAGTTGAGGGATTTCAGTGTGGTATGTGTGTGCTGCAGCTTACTGCCCCGCATCAGAAAGGAGAACAGCAACAGGACCAAAGGGACAGAGAGCACTGCTGGAGTTGGAGGCTGGGTTTCTGAGGACTGGATTGATAGCAGGCATTGCAAGGTGTGGAGAGGAGGGACTAGGAACCATGTCCGATACAGGAACTGCTCTCCGAGGCTGCTGCTGGTGCTGTACCTGTGTCTGCCTAGTGCATGAGCCAGGCATGCTGTTGCTGCGTCATGTAGGGAGTCTGCGCCTTTTCCATGTTACCAGTGCACTGGAGGCAACAGAAGTTCTCCCTACAGCAAGGAAAACCCAGGGGAGCCTAGGCATAAAGTGACTAAACCCCTCTCTTCTGCCTGCTCTTCCAGCTGACGTTTGTGACGAAGTGGCTCAGTATTTAGATCACCTTTTGGAGCACACAGCTCCCAAGGCCGCCCAGAAGGGAGGGCTGCATCGCTTCCGAGCTGCAGTGCACACCACTTGTGACCTCATGTCCCTGGTGTCCCAAGCCAAAGAGCTGCACGTACAGAGTGAGTAACACACCAGGCGCTGCCCCCGGGAGCAGCTATGTGGCTGGGGTCATACATGGACTCTTCCTCTCTGCAGAGCCAAGCTCTAGGCCCCAGGTGACTCACTGGGAGGTGGGGGGCCTCCATGACCAATGGAGGTATTCCCACCCCTTGCTCTGGGGCAGGTCGGCACGACTGGCAGCCTCTGGAGTAGCAGGGGTGGCATTTCAGGCACAAGGTATGTTGGGGAGCCATGTGGCATGGCAGGCCATGGGAGAGCCAGCCCTTAGAGTCAGTGCCACGATGAATCTTTCATCCCTGGTGTCCCTGGAAGTGAAGATTCTAGCCCGGCCTGTATTACAGCACAGCAGTGAAGATGTGAAACTCTCCCTGTGGCTCCCTTCCCAGCCACCCAGAGCTTTCTCTGGGCCAATGGCTGCAGGCTTCACAGCCGTGTTGATTATGGAGGGAAGAACGATACCCACAGGGGCGGGGCCAAGTAGCCCTGGTGGTAGGGCTGGCCCTGGCTCCTCTGCTGAGCAGCCACTGGGGCCTCTCCCGCAAGGAGGGGCAGCTCAGATATGTGTGCTAGCGTTGTCCAGTGGACACCTGCCTTCCAGTCCTGACTCTGACACTGACTTCCTCTGTGGCCTTGGTCAGAATACTTACCCTTCCTCGTTATTTTCCCCAGATTAGAGGAGGAAGCTACTGCTCCCCTGTCTCACAGCAGATCTGACTTGTTGGCATTTCCGTAGCTTGTTACATATATTCACCAAGTGTTAGTGTCTGACAGAAGCACGGGGGAGGTGGCAGAGGAACTCTGGGACTCAGGGTGAGCAAAGGGCACTGAGCAGCGGGGAAGAGATGATGTAATGGTGGGGGGGAGAGGTGAATAAGAAGTGAGCAGGCAGGATGGATTCAGAGTGAGAAATGGGACGGCTGCATTTTCCAATCTTTCCCCCGTGTTCCATTGGCCCCCTCCATCGCCATGCAGTGCAGCCCGGTGTCTGTCATGCAGCCTCACTGATGTAGCATAGTTTAATTTAGCTGGGAAGCTATTGGCTTTACCTGGCTTCCTGAGAAGCCCAGGGCATTGGGCCAACCTCTACCATATCTGCGTAAGTCACAGGGCTACAGCTGTGAGCTAGTTAAAGATGTGTACACTGGAGGAGCCTGAACAGCCAGAGCAACACTGTCCAGATGAGTGTGGAGCACGGTACCTGTGCTTTGAGTTCTCCTGTAGCACTGACCTTCTCTGTCCGTTGGTCTGTTAGCATTACGGGGCTGGTTGTTATGTACTGCTGAGACAGGAAGGATGTTCGCAGCTCAGTGCCTCCCGTGGCAGGGTGAACAGTGCCTGCATCAGACACTGGTGAACAGGCCACAAGGAGCAATCCTGCCTTGGCTGGGGCAAACCCAAATTTCAAGTGGGGAGCCAAAGGTCTTTGCCACTTTCTGGCTTGTTCAGAAAGTTCTCGCCCTGAAATGGCAGTGCTCTTATGGCACATTCTGGAGTTCTCACGCTGCAGAAGTGCAGGGGTGCTGCATGGATGACACCAGCATACAAACAGCATGGCAGAGCTGTGCAAGACGCTGGAATCGTGCATAGAAATGCCCTTAATGGGGCATGTTCCTCACACTGTGTCCTGGTGTTGATCCTTGACCTCTTGTTTGTATTGGGAGGTGGCATCTTAGCCCCACTCCTGCCTCTGCACTGGCCTAACCTCCTTTGTGAGCAGCTAAAGCCTCCTTAGGCCCAGAGCTCTGCAGCATCCCCTGCTGGCTGCCCCGATGAGCATGCAGCATCTGAACCTTGGGTTCTGTAGGGGTTTGCTACGATTGCAGCCAGTGGTGGTGCAGACCGTTGTACCCAGTGCAGCTTAATCTAACTTGAGGCAGGAATACGCTGAACTGGTGCAAACAGCAGCTTTGCCTGTCTGCACTGGTGACTGGTCCCTAATAGCTGGAATTGGGGCAATATCTATGTTCCCCCTGTGTAGATAGAGCCTTATTTAAATCTGGGTGGGGCCAGGAGCAGAGCTAGCCTCCCAGTGCCTTTTCCCTTCTCTCTGTCCTGGTCTCGAGTTCCTCCATGGCTGGCACAGGGTAGGTCGGATGCAGGGGTTCTCCTGTCTGTCTCTCATATGGTCACCGATCAGGTTCATAAGGAGTTTCTTAGGCTACTGCCTTAGAGGTGGTTGGGGCTTTTCCCGTTCTCTGAGTGGGTCTGTTGTCCCCTCCCCTCCCCCCTCACACTCCCAAAACTTAATATTTCTGCTGCTAACAGAGGAAGCTGCTTCACTGGACACCTTGTCCCCTTTACATCCCATCCTCCAGACACTTCCTTCTCATCTGTCTGTCGTCCCACCATTTGTCTGTCACTGCCAGAGGTGTGCTGTGCGGCTCTGCCCAGGCTGGGGTGCGGAGTGCTTAGTGACAGCAGTGTCACGATGGAGCAAGGCTCACGGCTGCCAGAGCTGTAGTTGCTACCATGGTTGTAGCACTGTTTGCCAGTCTAGACTGACCAAATCAGAAGCCCTGCCTATGCTACAGATGTTATCATGTTGCAAGCATCCCCATCTCTCCACCAACTGCCTCTCGTCTGTGTACACTGAACCTGTTCACCTGTTGATACCCTGTGTGGCTTTGCCTAGAACGGAGTTCACTCAAAGAGCTTGTCTGCACTAAGGAAATGTTGTACCCATTCTTCAGCATCCATGCAGCTGCACTGCCAGTAGCACTGATGTACATGCTAATGCATGTGAGCCTCAGCTGATGCTCGTATTTACATCTCTGCAGAGGCACCATTGCTAAAAAGCGGGTGCAGAAACATCTAGTGTAGATGCCAGCTCGTCTGCTCTAAGAAAGGAGAGGTTGGCAGCAGCCTTCTGAAGTCTGTCAGAACCCTTACAAACTGCTGCTTCCAGCACGCCTCTCATTTGCAGAGACTGGGACCAAATTATGTGTAACTCTGTTGCCAAGTTTTGTGCCAGCCCCGCAAAGTTCAGGGCTGTTGCATGTTTTGATAGCATGGTTATAATGTAGGTTGGGTCCAGCCTAGACAGAGGAGACAGGTTGTGTTCACAATGGGATTGAAATCTGGAGTGGAGATGGGTCCACTGACCACATACCTAGGTAGGCAGGTGGAGAGTCTGAAGTGGGTTCTCAGTCTGTGGGTCGCAACCAGGTGCCACAAATAGAGCTGGGCAAAATTCTTTGGCTGCATCATTTATTTGCTACAAGATGCAGTTTTGGCTCAACCAAAACTATTCACAAATTGGGGTGGAATTTGACGAATACTTTCGAACAAAAGAAAATGAAGACTTACTTATTTTTGTTAAACTTTGTTTAGAAATTTAGCTATGTTTTTTTTAAAAAAAAACAACCAAGGAAAATTCCTGAAAACAAAACAAAAAATGAAAAACAAGGACATTTTTTGTTGCAGGTGAAATTAAACATTTTGTTTGACCTGAAACATACATACCTGTATAGAGAGGTTTTTCAGATGTTTTAGGCATGGCAACCAAAACATCTATTGGTTGTACCCACGCCCCAGCTGTAGTCGTGGCCACTGGGCCCTTCCCACATGGCTAAATGGCAGGAGGGTCCTGGCATAGAACAGATTGAGGACTGGTCCATGAGCACCATCTAGACCAGTGGTTCTCAAACTGTGGGTTGGGACCCCAAAGTGGGTCGTGACCCCATTTTAATAGGGTCACCAGGGCTGGCTTAAACTTGATGGGGTCCAGGGCCGAAGCCCAAGGGCTTCAGCCTGAGGTGGCGGGGCTCTGGTTATAGGCCCCCTGCCTGGGACTGAAGCCCTTGGGCTTCTGCTTTGTTCCCCCTCCCGCACCAGGGTGGTGGGGCTCGGGTGGGCTCAGGCTTCAGTCCCACCTCCTGGGTTGTGTAGTAATTTTTGTTGTCAGAAGGGGGTCGTGCTGCAATGAAGTTTGAGAATCTCTGCTCTAGATCAAGGGTTCTCAAACTTTTGTACTGGTGACCCCTTTCACACAGCAAGCCTCTGAGTGTGACCCCCCCCCCCCTTATAAATTAAAAATGCTTTTTTATATATTTAACACTATTATAAATGCTGGAAGCAAAGCGGAGTTTGGGGTGGAGGCTGACAACTTGCGACCCCCCCCGCCACATAATACCCTCGCAACCCCCGAAGGGTCCTGACCCCCAGTTTGAGAACTCCTGATCTAGAGCATGCTGCCAGGATGCTGCTGTAGCAGTTTAACTATTCCAATCCTGTTGGTCTGTAACTATTGGGAGAAGTTAAATGTAACAGTTACAAATCATGACTCTCTGCTCTTGAGTTAACCCAAGTGTTACAACTGACCAAAGACTAACTGCTGTGTGCGTGAGACATGGGGCATTGACCAGGCTCAGTGCTCACTGTTAGATACAACAGGTTAAAAATCTACAGAGAAACCTGATTGTCCTGATCAGCTCATTTGCACTTCCTTTCTCAAGGCTGGTGGCACTACAGTGAGCAGGTAAAGCTAATCTGCCTCTAGAGCGTTATTAGTGCTCTACAGAAATTAACCCATGAAGGTAAGGTGGGTAAGTATTAACTGCTTGGCTTCCCCATCTGTGAAATGAGGGTAAGTGACTTCCCCAAGGCTGCAGAGGGGTCGGTGTCAGAGTCAGGCTTTGAGAGTTCCAGTGCTGCACAGCTGTTAATAAAACCTACAGAGTAACACCTCCCTGTGTCATGGCCAGCGTGCCCCAGCTGCCATTCTTCTCCTCCTGCCCTCTTCTGCTGATCTAGCCCCTTGTTAAAGCTGCCCTGGGAAGACCCTCTCTCATCAGGCTGCCAAAGAGCCACTTGTAGTAACTCATGGGGAAGGCTGCAGAGCGCTGCCCTCTCTGCTCTCTCCCTGCTAGTCCTCCAGTGTGTGTGAAATCTCTGGAGCATTAAGTAGGTCTCATTTGCTGGATTAATCAAGCAATTAACTAGTTTATAAAATCCTACAGTGTTTGAAGGCCCATGTAATTAATCTTGGCTGCAGCATATCCTCCCAAGTGTAAGCCCTAGTCAGTTAGGGTTCTAATGCCTTGCAGTCTCTACACAAATTTCTAAGAGATTAGAGGATATTAAACAGCCATCAATTCCCCTCCCAATCCTATTCACCTGGGGTGGGGCCAGAGGACTGTGCGTCCCTTCTAAGCACAGTAGGCAGCAGCACTCACTGGAGGCTGTGAGTTAACAAGGATTTAAAACTCTCCTGAGCAGGGCAGGGCCCCAGACACTGTGCTGGGTAAATTGCAGTGTGCTGCAGTTTAAAGCCTTCCAGAATAAACGTTGGTTTCTTGCAGATGTCAACATGTACATCCCGTCCAAGCTGTTCCAGGCCTCCCAGCCTTCAGTGCACTTGCTGGGCTCCACCCATACACCCGAACAGGACAGCCAGGTGACCCTGAGCTGGGAGCGGGGTGGGTGCTGGGGGCGCTGAATGCATTCCGGCTCGAGAGTCAACTGTCTGGCTCTTAACAGTATCCAGTGTGCCAGCTAGAACGTACACAGACTGCTGCCCTGGGGTGGAGCAGCAGAATCCAAGTGGGGAAGTGGCCTGGGTGTCACCTGGGAACAGCTAGAGACATGGATAGTTCTGTTAGCCAGCTGCTCTCCGCAGCCCTGTGACCCACTAGCTGCAGGAAACTCGAGAGGGGGAAGTGGGCAAACTGTAGCAAACAGACGAGCGGGTAGAAGTCCTGACCTCGACAGAGCAGGGCCCACTGGGGAAGAAGGGAAGTGCTGCTGCTCTGGTATGTAACATGAGGGGGCAGTGGAGGTAGATCTGCGAGGCATGGGTGTGGAGCAGGAATCTGCTCACACTAGAGAGGAGGATAGGTTGGGTGGGGAGTTATCAGCAGAGCATCCTGGCTCAGAAGCCAGCCCTGGGCTGGGTCCTCGCAAGCAGAGTGCTGTCCCAGCCCCTAGCAGTAGGGTGGGTCCTGCTTAGTGGAGACGGCAAAGACGTTGGCTGGTGCCATGGCTTTAGCCAGCTTTAGGAGAAGGCATTAACCAGGGAAGAGCAGAGCCAAGGACCAAGTGGGGTGCTCTGGGATTCTAGGGGAGGGGTTGGGACACCAGCTAGAGCTCTAACATGGAACCCAATGACCTCCTTCTCCTCCAGATTCCCTCGCTCCACACCATGGTGAACCTTCCTCGAGACAAGGCTGGAAACGTGGACTGCAAGGCCCTGGTGGATCAGCTGCGAGAGTGCCCCACCCTACAAGAGCAGGCTGACCTTCTCTACATGCTCCACACCCTCAAGTAGGAGTGTGGCTGGCCCCCAGCCTGCATCACCCAAGAAGCCCTTTATATTGCTTTGCTCCTGGCTTTATTTTCCTGATCATGGCATTACCACCCGCAATGAGAAGCCCAGGTGTTGCCCCCTCAGGAGAGGCGAGATGGGTAGCTCCCTGTGTTTCAGCCTCTATAACTAGTCTGGGAAATGTTTTCCAGGTGGGAGGCTGGCGTGAGTTTCTGAAAACATGCCCTTGGTATGGATTCACCTCTTAGCCACTTCGAAAATGATCACAGCAAGGTAGGGCTGGCAGGGACCTTGAGAGGCCATCTAGTCCAGCCCCTTGCTCTGAGGCAGGACCACGTAAACCTAGACCGGAGGTGGGCAAATTATGGCCCGTGGGCCACATGCGGCCCGCAGGACCATCCTGCCCGGTCCTTGAGCTCCCAGCCGGGGAGGCTAGCCCCTGGCCCTCTCCTGCAGCCTCAGCTCGCTGTGCTGCCAGCACTCTGGGCTACAGGGCTGTGAGCTCCTGCTGGGCCCTGCAGCTGCGAGAGCCGCCACCACACATTCCTATGGGAAGCAATTTAATACCCTACGCCAGCCCACCATACAGTTTTGGAACCCCGATGTGGTCCTCAGGCCAAAAAGTTTGCCCACCCCTGACCTAGACCATCCCTGAGGGGGTTTGACAAACCTGTTCTTAGAAACCTCCAATGATAGGGATCCCACAATCTCACTAGGTCACCTGGTCCAGTGCTTGTGTTAGCACCTCTGATGAGATCTGGGTCTTGTTGTGCTGGGCACTGCACATATAATAAGAGATTCAGAATTTGCTATCTGTAAAAGGATTAGTTAGGTACAGTTCTCAAGAGCTGGTGCGTCTAAACAGGTAGCTCCACTGCGTTCCCTCAGCCCGGTGCATTGCTGAGCATGCTATTTACTAGCCAGGAGAGCATCCCCCTCCGTTGGAGTGTTATCGTACTGTTCATGCTGAGCAGTCATGTGTTGCTATGTAATGGTGCTGCCATAGAGTTTGAGGGGGCTGGGTAAATAATCCTGCTCACATAGTCTTTGCTGTGACCTGGCATCTCCTTGAACTCAGGGGGCTTGACTGGGACCTGGAGATCGATGGCCAACCTGGTGCTACGGTCAAGGACCTCCTTACTGAGCTGTATGTCAACGTGGGAGCTACCCGACAGTGGGCCCTGATCCGCTACATCTCCGGGATCTTGAAAAAGAAGGTGGAAGCTCTCGATGAGGTGAGGACTGGGCACAGGGGCCGTGCTCTGATCCCTGGCCTGGCCTGTGAGAAGAGGCAGCGAATGGGCAAATCAATGCCTGACTTCACAAATACCTCTGAGAAACAACTTACCCGTAAGAGTCCGCCGCATCTAGAAAGAACCCTTTCATCTGGAGAGGTGGCCACTGAAATGCCAGACTGTCATTCTTATTGTTTGCCCACGTCATGGCAAGTACAAAGGTCGCTTAGATTTCTGAGATGCCACAGAGACGTACTGATTTATGCGCTCACTTAGAAGTACGTGGCCTGAATGTCCGTGGCTCCTACAGCTGGAATGGGGAGCGCTGGGCCCTGCTAAAAGCTTGGCCCATCATGGTTTGGATTTGCAGACTGTACAGAAAATCCCACTCTGGGGGCTGGGGAGAGGATAGGATCTCACACCAAGCTGAGCCCAGTACAATCCCTGCAGTGAAGATGGAACTCTAGAAAATAGTCCATAAGCCACACTGTGTATCTGAGAGGTGTGCGTGAAGCTCTCGCTGGGAGGGAGGAAAGGAGCGCGCCTGTAAGGCCATGGCGGCTCTTTGGCTATTGAGCATCCATAACCAAGTGCATGATGGTATCTCTGTCTAGGCCTGCACTGACCTCCTCTCTCATCAGAAGCACTTGACAGTGGGGCTTCCTCCAGAGCCTCGGGAGAAGACTATCTCTGCGTGAGTTCAGCTCCTTTTGCCTCAGTGTACCAAGGGGGCCGATACCATTGCATTGATCCGGGGGTCAACTTTGAGATGGGGTGGGGAGGGAGAACATAACAGATGGTGAGTACTCTACTCTACCAAGCTCTGCCCACCTCTGAGGCTCTGCCTCTGCCTGCCCATAGGAAAGAGGCCACTGCTTTCCAAGGCTGGATCTGTATGAGCTCCCTTTCCCCTGAGCCTCGCTGGCTGTGCCCATCGTGCTGGACATATTGCCCCACCTGCTTTGAGGTCACTATGTGGGGGCTGACTAAAGTCAGGTGAAGGGGCATTAGCCCTGCGTTGAGGGGCTATAGATCATGCCTTCCCTGTGTCTGCATGTACTGGGATCTCCTCTTTATTCCCATTGTCTCCTCAGCCCCGTCCCGTATGAGGAGCTCACCCGCCTGATTGACGAAGCCAGTGAGAAGAACATGAGCGTCTCGATCCTGACTCAGGTGACAGGGCTGAGTCCAGCTGGTTCCCGGACACCCTATCAGTGCCCTCACAGGCCAGAGGATGCGCCTGTCCCACTGGTGGGCTGCCTTGTGACCTGTCTCCTTGCTTTTCCCTTTCAGGAAATCATGGTCTACCTGGCCATGTACATACGTACCCAGCCCGCCCTCTTTGCTGAGATGTTCCGCCTGCGCATTGGGCTTATCATCCAGGTGATGGCAACGGAGCTGGCACATTCCCTGCACTGCTCAGGTACCCAGCCCGAGTCCACTGTCCAAAGACAGATGAGACAGACAAAGGGTGGGAGCATCCCTCTAACTCCCAGCCTGCGAGTGGCTGACCGGGGGCCCCCGGTATACAGAACGCCCAGGCTTTGTTGCATGTTGCCTCACAACTGGCATATTAGCAGAGTGGCTGCCTTTTTTCTAACACAGACAACATGGGTGAGGTGTCCAGTCCAGTGTCTGACCCCAGCCAAACCTTCCCCAGGCAGGAAAGGGCTGTGACAACAAACTGTCCCTCAAGCTTTCACTGCAAGACCTCTGGAGTATCTAGGGGAATCTCCATGGGCCCATGTATGTGGGCACCTTGTGTCTGAGTAATGTGATTATACCAGTGGTTCTCAACCGGAGTCCACAGCCCAGTTAGTACACAGCTGCAGCCCAGCTCAGCTGTGTTCTAAAGGCCACAGGCTCCGGTTGAGAATCACTAGTATAATCGCATTACTGGGTTATATAGTCAACTTGTTATATAGTTGGGGCCAATAAAATAAAACTTCTGGGGAAAATGTGAAAGGGAGATGCGTAGCTAGTAGAGTTACTAAGTGCTTGATAGTACTAAAAATATAGCAAGTCCCTGCTCACCAGCTCGGCCACTTTGTTACGTTTTTTTTTTTTTCCTGTTTAAAAACTTGGCTACCTGCTCAAATAGGTCTGAATCCTCACTGTGCATTCAGCTAGCGTGTTGGGATCCTGAGAGAGATTGGGGTGTGAGAACAGCTTTGTTTGATTTTTGGGTGGTGTGAAACTGTTCCTCACTTTGAAGGGACACAGTCAGCCTAAGTTACGCTTGGATTGGGAAACTATTGGCCCTGCAAGTGTTACAAGGAAATGCTGAAGACCAGAGTGGAGGGACAACACAGAGCAGTGGCTCTCAACCTTTCCAGACTACTGTACCCCCTTCAGGAGTCTGATTTGTCTTGTGTATCCCCAAGTTTCACCACACTTAAAATCTACTTGCTTACAAAATCAGACAGAAAAATACAAAAGTGTCACAGTACATTGTTACTGAAAAATTCAACTTTCTCATTTTTTACCATGTAATTATAAAATCAATCGATTGGAATATAAATATTGTACTTACATTTCAGCGTATAGTATATAGAGCAGTATACACAAGTCATTATCTGTATGAAATTGTAGTTAGTACTGACTTCACTAGTGCTTTTTATGTAGCCTGTTGTAAAACTAGGAAAATCTCTAGATGAGTTGAGCTACCCCCTGGACGAACTCTGTGTACCCCCGGAGGTACACGTACCACTGGCCCAGAGCATAGGCCGGGGTGTGGGACTTCAGAGAACCGGGTTCAATTCCTGCTGTGCCACAGACTGTGTGTGACCCTGGGCAAGTCACTTGGGCCAGGTCTACACTTAAATTTTAGGTTGACAAAGCTACATCATTCAGAGGTGTGAAAAAGTCCAACCCCCTGAGTGCCATACCTATTCCAACCTAACCTCCAGCAAAGATACAGCTAGGTTGACAGAAGAATGCTTCCATCCACCTAGTGACTCAGGGAGGAGGTGGTCCTACAGTCATGGAAAAACCATTCCCTTACTGTAGGTTACGTCTATGCTATGGGTTTATGCCAACATAGCTACGGTGCCGTAGCTGTGCTGCTGTAGTCCCTGTAGTGTAGATATGCCCTGAGTCTTTCTGTGCCTCAGTTCCCCATCTGTAGAATGGGGAAAATACTCTACTTCACAGGTTTGTCGTGGGGAAAATACAGTAAAAACTGTGAGGTGCTCAGAGGTAATGGGGGCCATATAAGTACCTTGGATAGACTGATCCCAAAAGAACAGGTTTCTCTAAGCATGTGCACATTTCACAGCATAGTCAGTTTCCCTGTTTCCCGGATGGTTTTGTGGACTTTTTGCACAGTGATTGGGGGAGAGGGTGAGTGGAGTGATTTGATTTGGCCAGGGGCTGTGAGGCAAGTATAGCACCTGCACCATTCTTCCCTCCTGTATCTGTAATCAACTGGATATCAGGCTGACAGTATCGCTTAGCCATATATGTTCTCTTCTGGGGAGGCAGAGCAGGATGAGAACTCAAGTGCTTCATTAATAAATCCTGGTGTGCAACTAATGTATGGAAACACCTAGATTCACTTGTGCCCCTCGAGCCAGGAACCTCTTACTAGAACTTCCTCTAAGAATCCTCCCTTCTCCACTAATGATGTAGGTTAGGAGGGGAAGGAGGTGACCTTGTTGGCAGTGTCTCTTACAATTAATCTCTGATCTCTAGCTGAAGAAGCCACCGAGAGCTTGATGAACCTCAGTCCTTCAGATATGAAGAGTCTTCTACACCACATTCTCTCTGGCAAGGAGTTTGGAGTGGAGAAGAGCGGTGAGTCTGTCTGATTAAGCTGAAATCTTGAAGTGGCTGCCTCTAAAATGATGCTGAATGTTCTTGGAGATGAAACTGCACCATAACCACACTCTGGTCTAGCCTTAGTCTCATTTCCAGCAACTCAGAGGTGTCCATTCCTCTGATGTCCTAGGCACGTGCATCTTACCATAACTTATTCAGGGCTGCGATGTCCTTCACACACCAGTGCCGTGGCTGTTGGCATCCTGAGAGACCCTGGTCGTTCATCCTCATTGCCCATTGCAGTTCGGGCTGCCTGAACACATACAGGCGTGTGTCTGAGCCCAGTCCAGAATTCAGTATTAAAATAACTCCACCCCACGTTTGGTGGTAAAACAGACAGGCCCGGCCAGTGTATGGAGCGGGCATCAGTCAGGGATGACAGGACAGCTACTGGTGATGGAGGAAACTTCTCCTTCCATGGCAGTAGTTCCTGTAGTTCTGGGCTTCTGAAAAGGTTAAAGCAGGGGCACCCCAGGTCCTGCTCGGTGGAGATGCTATAAGAAGGGCCTTGGGAGCACGAGGTGCCCTGACTGTCGCTGAATCTGTGTCCTCAGAGCCCTGGCAGTGAATTCTGACCATGCCTGTCCCCTCCTCCCTTGCAGTGCGTTCTGTTGATTCAGCCCTAACCCCTGCTATTTCCATCCGCGAGGTTGGCGCCGTCGGAGCAACTAAAACAGAGCGAGCTGGGATAGTGAAGTTGAAGAGTGAGATCAAACAGGTGTGTGTTGGTGTGGGGGAGGTGGGTGTATGGAGAGGGGCTGGGATGTTGAGGGGGTTGGGGTTGAGCTATGTGTGAGCCGGATGGAGTACTGGGTGGGGCTGTGGAGGACACTGACTGTGGGTAGCTGTGGGATGGGCTGTGGGCAGGGGATGGCTGATTTTATTGGTATATTGATTTTGCTTGTGTTTCAGAAGGCAATAGGTGGAGAAGCTGTATAGTAGCAAGGCATGTGTGCACCCCTCTGCTGGATGGGATGAGAACTACCCAGCTGTCATGGGCCTTGTCCTGCTAACACAGGGTTGGGCAAACTTTTTGGCCCAAGGGCCACATCAGGGTGCGAAACTGTATGGAGGGCCGGGTAGGGAAGGCTGTGCCTCCCCAAAGAGCCTGGCCCCTGCCTGCCCACCTCAAAACTCCCGACCCATCCAACCCCCCCACTCCTCCCCCGCTCCTTGTCCCCTGACTGCCCCCTCCTGGGACCCCTGCCCCTAACTGCCCCCCAGGATCCCGCCCCCCCCCCCCCCCGAACTTCTGCCCTATCCAACTGCCCCCTGTTTCCCGTCCACTGACTGCCCCCCTCCCCCCAAACCTCCACCCCATCCAACTGCTCCCTGTTCCCTGACTGCCCCTCGGGACCCCCTGCCCCTTATCCAATCCCCTGGCCCCGGCCCCCTTACCATGCCGCTCAGAGCAGCATGTCTGGTTGCCGCGCTGCCCGGCCAGAGCCTGCCATACTACCCTGCATGAGCAGGCAGCCCTGCTGCCCAGAGCTCAGCCTGCGCAGCGGCATGGCTGCAGGGGAGGGGTGACAGCCGGGGAGGGGCCAGGGGCCATCCTCCTCAGCCAGTAGCTCAAGGGCCAGGCAGGACAGATCCGTGGGCCAGATGTGGCCCACGCCCCTTAGTTTGCTCACCTCTGTGCTAACAGCTACTGAGAGTTTCTCCTCTTAGCTCAACTGGCAGGAGTGGGGACTGCCCTTCTGTAGCGAGATGATCAGGGCTTTATCACCACCATTGGCAGGAAATTCCCAGTAGCTAGCATGCAGCATCGTGTGGACACCTGTTCCCGGTGTGCTCTGGTAGCTCTCCAGAAAAGCGTCTGGGTTTCTCTTTGTCCACCTGACTCTGCGGGCCCACTCCCGTACCTTCCCCTGCATGCTTGCTAGTGGGCTGCTGAGTCAAGCTTAGGATTCCTTTGAGATGGCAGTAATAGAGTCACTGAGCAGACATTTCCAGGGCTACTCTTTAATCCTGCGTCTCCCTTGGCTCCAGCATTGCATCCAAGGTATAAAGAAAATGAGGAATCCTGCATCCTGGGGTATATGTCACTGTGAAACCTGTGATGCATCTGTCTTCTGTGTAACTCTGAACTCAGCAGCCTGGCAGCTTGCTGTGCTCCTGTGCGAGCAGGATGCCACGAAGGGTGGGGGTCGGCACACAACATGTGCTCTGCTGGTGACTCTGTTGTAGGGCTTGTTTGTGTGGAAAGCCAGGTTAGCCCGAGGTGTGAATCTGGACCAATGTTAAGTGCACTGATGTGTGCATTCACACACTTGTGGATTTCAGTTTAGCTTAAGCTGGCTGGGAACAGAATTAAGTTAAACTGAAATAAGATTGTCAATACAAACCCCTGGATGGTCTTTCCCATGTAGATAGACTCTTAGATTAAGAGGAGAAACCAAACGAGCAAACATGCAGGTTGTTCTGATGCAAGCGTCTGCTCTTTGAGTGTAAGTGGAAAAGCCGTGAGGACTGGCGGTGAAGCTAGGCTCGTAAGAGGAAGGATGGTTCAGTGGTTAGGGCACTGAGCCACAGGACACCCAGATTCCATTCCCTGCTCTGCCAGAGCAAATCACACAGTTCCCACGTGTACAATGGGGATATGGCCCTGCCCTGTGGTTAGCGATGGAGCCGTTCTGAGGAGGGCCACAGAATTACCTTAGACAGAGACGCAGGCCTCGGAGTGAAGGAGGTGGAAGGGAACAGAAGGTGTAAGTTGTATAGCTAACTGCACTGTGGTCACCAGCCAGACTCTTCCTTGGGCTGTGGAATGCAGCATATCTGTATTGCTGCCCCAGTCAATTGTCTGTATTGTGATCTCCTTTTTATCTTTCAGCAACTGGATAAACGTAGGCAGTCTCTGAGGGACAGTAAGGTGAAACCACCAATGTTCTCTTCAAGCCTTAGCTTACTTGGCAATCTTGCGCACCCAGAAAGCTTCTGAGCATGCATGAGCTAACGGGCTTGTTTCAAGCCGTAGCAAGTGAGCTGGCTTCCCCTCTGACAGCTTAGGGTTTGGGGCTCAGCTCTCCAGCTGGAGGAACTGTGAGCTACAGTTGGCTCACTTGAAGGACCAACCAGCAAACTACAGGCCAGAGCTGTGAGCAAGAGGCTCTTGAGTGGGGTTGTGACTGTGTCTTGTGTTCCCTGAGCTCTAGTCCTCGGCTGGTGGTGACTTGTGGCCTGGGAAGCTGTGAAGAGCGGATGGGATCCAGTGTTGGGTCTCTCTGCCCCAGACTAATAGCATTGCCATTCTGGGACCCAGTCTGGGAACTCCTGTGGTTCTCTGGCCAGGGGTCAGCGTGCTCAGGTCCTGGTGGGGCTGAGAGAGGAATAGGAACAATGGACGTACCATAGTACACAGTGCTGGAGGATCAACGGTGAGGAGCTCTCAGCAGGCCTCTGACCCGCTTTTCTTCTCAAAGCTCTTCCCAGGACCCCTCCAGGGGATAATCTTTGCTAGAGAAGACCACTAGTCTTAGCCAGCTGTTTTAGCAATGCAGGCCTGGTCCACGGGGGAGAAGGGGTGGGGAGACACAGAACAGAATCCAAACGACGGTGCTTTGTTCCATGCTGTGGGACAGACTGGGCCTGTCTGCATAACCAGGGATGTTTAACTTGCTTGAACACACTGGGTCAGGAGCCTGCAGTGAAGCTAAGTAGGCAGCATGTCCCATAGCTAACTACGCTGTGCCCAACAGCCAGACTGTACCTTGCGCTGTGGAATGCAGCACAGCCCCTAATCACACTGCAGGACTCCTGTCAAATAACCCCACCAAGCAAATCGACTTCTGCTCTCCCTTCCCAGCTGCCTGATAGAGCAGTAGGGAACGTGGCTCCCTCTGAATCCCCTGTTGCCTCCTGCCCACTCCCGGGCTGTCACTCTGGGATGGGCTAGCTACTGCTGCAGTGCTGATGTGATGAGCTCACTGGCTCTTTCCAGGCCCTACCTTAAATGGCCTCTAGCTGGGGTACTGTAAACCTCTGTGCCTGAGTAGATCTAAACCTCCAGGACCACCCCCTCCGCACTAGATTCTAACCAGGCTGAGGGGCTGACAGTGTAGCTACTGTGTCCTAAAGCCACAGTCTGGCACGGTAATTCTGGAAGGGGAGCCCAGCTCCTTGGATTTCACACTGTGCAGTGTGTTACCTTGTAAATGCTAAACTGTTTAACCAGCCTCTCCAGGCATCCACCTGGCTCTTTAATCTCCTGCCCTGGTATGTTCCTGCCCCTCTTCCGGCTTTGGTTTAATGTGAAACTCTGTGGTGCATCTTCCTAAACTGGCTCTAAAGTCTCTGGCTAGCCACAATCACCTGGGATAGACACTGAATGAATGACACCAAGCTTTGCCCGTGCTTCTGCTAATGCTTCTGCTGCCTGCTCCATTCCATCAGGCTTTGACTGTCTCTCTTCTCCTCTCTAGTCTTGTGGCTTCCACTCTCTGGAGATGGATTCAGGATCTCCTCTGGTAATGTGCATCTTATGTTTACACATGCAATGTG
The DNA here is from genome assembly GCF_015237465.2 of Chelonia mydas. NCBI lineage: Eukaryota > Metazoa > Chordata > Testudines > Cheloniidae > Chelonia > Chelonia mydas. The sequence continues at coordinate 58,104,430 of NC_057855.1, forward strand.
TCTGTTCCAGAGCATTTTGCTAGCTAGAGGCAGGAATCTCTTCACCCTGGGGTGGAATGCAGCCACCTCTGGAGTGGAATACAGTAGCCCATTAGCAGTGGCTAGGAAAGCTACACAACCATTTAGGACAGGAAGCCAGCTATAGCAGCATTAAGCACAAGCTAGGCACACAGCCACTTGGGAAGACTCTTTCAAGATAGGCTTTGACACTCGGGGCTAATGTAGCTCTCCTGAGGAAGCAGGCCAGGAGGAAATGGTGCTGTCTGGTCAGTCTCCCCAGCCCAGGCTTGATGGTGGAACCATAAGGCAAGGTGGTGATGGGATTCTCCATTTCCACAAGGCCAGCTGTGGAAATGGAGAATCCCATCTCCAGATGCAACTCTGGGGCTCTAGAAAGGTGGAATGTAATAACCCCCTCTGGATTGTCCCCAGGGCACTGGGCTAATGCCCTGACTTGGGCAGAGATTGCCAGGGGATCTGTGGCTTTGTCTCATCAGACAGCATTCTGTGTGTCCTAGTCCATATTAGGACATTGGTTAATGCTGGTTGGGAGAGGAAGTGTCCTCTACTGAATTGTGTTCCTTGGTCTCCCCTTCAAGTACTAGCCCAGCCTGATCCTTCTTGTGTAACTTGAGAGCTGCTGAGATCACAGCCCGGGGGAACGTGGCCAAGTGCTTCTCTGCAGTTAGAGCTCCGCAAGCTAGGGAGGTGCTCTCTCTAGTGCTTCATCCTGGTCCTGTTGCCTTCACTGTAACTCTGTTTTGTCCTCAGAGTTCTGGAAACTCCTTCTTGCCTGCTGGAGGATCCTTTGCTAGCATGCTGGAAGATCAGGTCTCCAGAGATGGCCGCCATGGCCAGTGGCAGCGGAGAAGGCGGCTGGACGGAGCTCTCAACAGGGTCCCGGTGGGGTTCTACCAGAAGGTCTGGAAAATCCTGCAAAAGGTGAGATGATCTCATGCTGCCATTCAACTGTCCCTTCCACACGTGTATGTGTGAGTGCGTGAGCGCACATGCATGCACCTGGCTCCCCTTGGCCAGTGTTTTCACATCATGGGGACGATCCACCAGCAGCGCACACACCTCATTGTTCTGTGTTCTAGCCAGCTGAGCAACTACCCTACCCCTGCCTTGGAGGGCTTATTCCAATAGCTGCTAGCCATGCTGGTTTCCAGAGTTTGCTTGGGAGCTCTGTGACAAAAGCCCAGGTTTGGGCCCCATAAAGCAAGGTGCTTTTTATTACTGCTGGGAGTCCCACCCTGTTGGCTGGCTTTGCTGCTAAATTCTGTTCCCAGGGCTGCATAGGTGTAAAAGGCCCATTTCATCTCTGTGCTGACAGAGGGAGGCAATTTGTGACTCTCTTGTTCAGGGGCTGCAGGGGCACATGTGGCCCCCTGCATTATCCAGGACAGCCCAGATTTGCCTCTCTGCTGCTTTTAAAGTGCAGCTAGAAGCCCAGATGGGTTTACTGCCTGGTGCTGGGGAGGAATTCCTGCACAGACCTAGCTGCTAGTCTGGAGAGGTAGGTCATGGTACCAAACAGCCAACTAGAGGTACAGTCATACAGCAAGGCATGGATGTGAGACATATAGCACTAAACTTGGGGCTTGTCTACATGGTAAATGGAAGCAAAGGGTCTGTTGCAATCCACCCCTTTGTCATTCTGCTGGATGTCTGGGTCTGGACACTCACTTTCAGTAAAAGGGCTTTATCCTTCAGTAAAAAGCCTGTTTCTTGGGAGAACTAATCCAGTTTAACCAAGGTGATACGAAGGCACTTGTACACAGTGTGTGCCCACGCCCAGACCTCAACTGAAATAGCTAGGGGTTGAGTTACTACTGCAATTATTGGTTTCAGAGTAACAGCCGTGTTAGTCTGTATTCGCAAAAAGAAAAGGAGTACTTGTGGAACCTTAGAGACCAACCAATTTATTTGAGCATAAGCTTTCGTGAGCTGTAGCTCACAAAAGCTTATGCTCAAATAAATTGGTTAGTCTCTAAGGTGCCACAAGTACTCCTTTTCTTACTGCAATTATTGTTTCAGGTCCCCTTACCATGTAGAAAAGGCCTAAACTTTACCATGTGTCCACCACATCTGGGTGCTAACTGCATTTCTCAAGGCTGCACGCTCTGCGTGGTGAATGGAAAATGCAGTTATTGGTTTGCAGGGTTTTAAACACTCCGCTCGGGGACGGGTGAGGGGGGAATCCAGGACAGTGAACAGCAGCCTGTCTGGGCTGCAAACACTAACCTTTGGTCTTATTTTGCAGTGCCATGGCCTCTCTGTGGAGGGCTTTGTCCTTCCAGCCTCAACAACCAAAGAGGTAAGAGCTTTGGAGTGGGGGTATCAATTGACCTTATGAGGGTAGATCCATGGGGAAGTGTGTGTGAGAAATTATGTCAAAGTGTTAAGATTGCAAATTCAGGCAGTCAGGTGTTCCAAGGTTAGGACGTGCCAGAATTAAGGCTGCCCATACCAAAAGACTTGGAATGATTATTTTACTGCTGACAAAGCTGTCCTTTACCCCAGCCTCATTCTCAAAGAGCCAGACTGTCTTTGTTCTAACTTCATTGTCCTCGTCTTCCTCCCAACCCCCAAAATAAATCCAGCTCAGACAGAGAACATGCGTGGAAAGGTCAGCCTGGAGAATGATGTTTGTCAGAGTTTGCAAAGCAGTTGAGAATGGTTAGAATGAGAAGCATCAGGTAGCTGTAACATAGGTGTTGCTACCACTCTGCCTCTCTCACTTATCTCCCCACCCTGCAAGTATTTTCATAATACAGTTCTTATTCTCCCTCCCTGCCCATCACCTTTTATCTCCAGGGAGGTCTAAACAGGGCCTGGTTCTCCCAGCACATCAGCTCTTCTCCCTTTCCCCCGTCATCCCAACATCGGGGCTCTAAACAATCCCCCGCCCACTTGTCTGACTGTTCCCCCTCCTGGTTGGTGAGAGTGTCTTGCTGCTTCCTCCCCCTCTTGACTGTGGAGCAGCAGGGTCTCGATTGCTGTTTTCCCCATGTGGGTGAGAGAAGGCCCTGCAACTCTCAACAGTGCTGAGCCTCTGGGCTGGTCAAGCATCTGCTCTCAGGCACAGAGCGGAATGTTGAGTGGCTTTGCTGTGTCATGAGCAAGACCAGTCTGCGATGGCGGCTGCTTCTCCCACATTGTGGCTAGCTGCTCTGTTACTTCTGTGCCAAAAAATTAAAAATTCTGCGCACAATATTTTAAAATTCTGCACAATTCTGCATCTTTTATTTGTCAAAATAACACAATATAATTACACCAGTTTCAATTATTTTTGGTCATTTATTTCAAAATACCTGTCAGCAAGTAAGTCTGTAACAATACAGACAACAAAAAAGATTCAGGATGTGTTTTTTGACATAGATTCCTTACTAGGCATATTAATACAGAATTCTGAGTAATAATTCATTTAAACTACAACACAGAACCATATTTCCCACACCCCTCAGAAGCAGGGCACAGGCCTGTGGGATTCAGGGGTAATGGAGGAGCTGAGTGAGAGGGAAGTAAATTGCTGGGAAAAAGCCTGGCTGTGAACTTGGAGGGTTGTTGGGTATGGGTGGGAAAAGTATGGAACAGGTTTTTTGCGGGAGTGGGGAGGGATTGTTAGGGAGCTTCCCCATGCAGACCCTGGCTGACCCCTAGCCTCTCCCATTCGGTCAGGAACATCTGCCCCTGTCCCCATGTGTTCCTGCACCTTTATGTATCCTTGCACCCCCTGTCCACATGTCCCTCCACCCCCACTCAGACACTCACTCCAGTCCATCCTCATGTGGCCCTGCACCCCATCCCCATGTGTCTCTGTGCCCCCTCCTAGCCACTCCTCTGTCCCTATGTAGCTCTGCACCCCGGCTCCCATCACCATGTGAGCCTGCACCCCCCTCCCTCCTCTGACTCTGTGCCTCCACTCCCATTCAGCCCCTGCCTCAGTCTGTCCACCATCACTAGCCCTTAAGAGCCCCTGTCTGGGCCCACCCCCACCAGCACCCCATGCTGTCTGTCTCCCCATAGCCCCTGTCTCCTGGCCTGACAGGCACGAAGAAGACACTGAAGGCTCTCTTTCCCTTGCTGGCTGGGAGCTGCTGATTTGTTCTATTGCCACAGTGTCCTCTGGTGGGCAAAATGCAGAACTGCAGCAACATTTCAGCAGAAGCTTTTTTTCTAAGCAAAAAATTAAAAATATGCATGGCTTATTAATTATGCATGCACAAAGTAGCATAGAATTCCCCCAAGAGTACTCTGTGAAGCACGATCTTCAGTGCTCCTGACCTCGAGGGCCCCAGCAGCCTCACTCAGCCAGTTGCTCTGTCAGTACATTGCCCCTGCACCGGCACATCCCTTATGGAGGGAGGCGCTCGGAATGTAGGTTCCTAGGTTCCATCCCACTGACTTGCTGGGGAACCCTGGGCAAGGCACTTTCTCTGTCTGTGCTTCTGTTCATCCATCTACACAATGGGGCTAAGGATACTGAGCAATTTGCTGCCTGCTATGAAATGCTACAAAGCGCTAGATTGTGGGTGTTGGGCTGGGTGTGTGCTGTGAGCGTTGTGGGGTTCACTGGAACATGGGACACACCTGCATGAGTATTAATAGGCTTTTGTTTCTCACAGATGACTCCTGGGGAGATCAAGTTTTCAGTCCATGTGGAGTCCGTCTTAAACCGTGTCCCGCAGCCAGAATACAGGCAGCTCCTGGTAGAAGCCATCCTTGTCCTGACCATGCTGGCAGATGTGGAAATACACAGCATTGGGGGCATCATTGCAGTGGAAAAGATTGTGCACATAGCAAATGACTTATTCTGTGAAGAACAGGTACAGAACCTGCCCTCTGCCAGAGGGAATGAGTGAGATGAACCTGGCCGTGGACTGTGTGGGGCTGTGGTGGCAAGCGTGCATGTCGTACGTTCCTTAGCACATGTGGGTCATGGCACAGAGAACTTGCAGCAACAGTGCAGTGAAAGGCTTCTACTGAGTGTCCATTTGAGACTCAAGCCCTGATGGTTAAGAGCGATTTCACATGTCACCTCCAGGGAGTGACCAGATTCCCTGAAATCCAGGACATATTTCTAGCGATGGTGATGAGGGTGGAGAGGAGGAGGAGGTGGTGGTGGTGGCGGCAGGGTTTGGGCAGTAGAAATGGGGGTGCTGGTGGTGCTTGCTGCTGGAGTATAGACAGGATTGGCTGGGGGTGTTGGGTGGAAGTGATGTGGCACTTGGGGATGCACAGGTGGCTGATAACTCCCTTCTCTCCTTTTCCCCACTCCTCACCCACACAGAAAGCACTGGGCGCTGATGACAACATGCTGCAGAAGGATCCTGCCACAGGCATCTGTACCTTGCTATATGACAGTGCCCCTAGTGGCAGGTTTGGCACCATGACCTACCTCTCCAGAGCAGTGGCAACGTATGTGGAGGAGTTCCTCCCCAGCAGTGGCTGCACCATGCAATAGACCCATCTGGGCTTGCAGCTGGAGTTTACAAACTGCCTTGGGTTACCTTTTAGAAGTCAATGGCAGGCGTTAAGCTGGCTTGCTGGTAGACTGTCTCCATGCCATGACAACTTGTTGAATTCAGGGGTGGAACCTACCATCTCCTAGCGTCACCCTGGGGAAAAAAAACACCCTGCTTGCAATAGCTGTTCTCAGCAGGGGGCATGTGTCTCTGCTGACGCCAAGTGATGTTTCAGGAGAGCATGTTTGTGTGATTAAACCATGGCTGTGTTTGCATACAGCCATCCCAGCTGTTCCCTGGCACTGAATCCAGGACCAGGCTCACATGGGAGAGGCCTCTGCTGAGGGTCCCGGGGTCTGATCCCTGCTTGGGTATGGGATATCTGTATGTGTGTTACAAGTCAGCGCTTGGGGTGGGTTTCACTCAGTGAGGTGGTGAATGGGGGAGGGCTCTGCAGATGCACACTGTGGCACTCAGGCTGGTCTCACCTCACTGGCTTCCCTCCATTGTGTTTTGGGTTTTGAACAGGCTCTTGCCGCTTTAGCCCCAATGTGTGTGGAATTTTGAAGAAGGGTTTTATAAACTGAATGGTAGCTTACCCTGTTGTCATAGGGGCGTGGGCCCCGAGCAGACCATGCTGGCATTAACTTGCTGAGCAACCCAAACCTAATCCCTGCACTCTGCCCCGTTAGTCCCACAGGCTTCTTCCCACAGTGCAGTCTGGACCTCTCTGCTCTTCTGCCCCCCAGAGCTGTGAAGCTTTCAGAAACCAGGCAGAATCACTTTAAAGGGCAGGTGTATTGAGACCCTGAACCACTCCCCTGTCTGCTGGGAGCCGTGAAAGAGAGTGCTGATTCTAGGCACTTTTGGCTGTCTCTCCAGCCCCATCCTACACCATATTCAGCCAGGCTTTGACGTGCTGTGTTCCTGCTAATCAGGCCTGTTGTCGACTCACCCTCCTGGAGTACCCCTTGTGGCCTGGGGTGGCATTTTGGTGACTCCGTCTCTCTCCCCTCATCAGGACTTCAGTGGGGACATGGCCCTCTGCCCAGGCTGCTCTGTTGCTCCTCCTCTTGTGGGGTATCGGTGTCACCAATAAATCCTATCTGACAGAATACAGGCAATGAACAAGTCTTCCACCCCCAGCCTCCTCTCCAGTCTCACTTGTTTGCCAGAGCAATGACTCTGGGCTTCCCCCCAGAACCCCTCAGCAAAACCCAAACACCAGCTGACATACAAACCCAGCAACTTCTGCCCAGCCCCAACTTGAGCTTGTAGCCAGGTTAGGTTTTCCCTGGTGCTCCATTCTTCTACCCAACAGCAACCCCCACAAGGGCTGCCTCCCTGGAGTCCTGCCCCCTTTCCTAGGCCCACCACAAGCATGAACTCCACTCATGGCCCTTTCCCACCATACTCCTCCTGCCCGGCTCCTGCAGAGAGGGCCTCCAGACAACCTCTCCTGACTCTCCCTCCCTCCGTGGCACTGACCTCCTCCTCCAGCCTGGCCCCCTTGCAGTTGTAACACAGTGGGGCCCCTTTGTAGTGGGGTGTGGCTTATGCACCCCCTCAAGGCTGTGTCCAGCATGGTACAGATGGTTTCCGTCTCTGAGGTGCAGGACCTGGGCACACAGGGTGTCCAGCTCCTCCTCACACTCACTCGTTGTCAGGAGCTGACAGTCCCTACCCTTCAAGGCCTCACAGAGCAGTTCTCCCTTTCACAGCACCTGCTCCGATGCCAGCAGCTTCTTTTACACATTCTCTGCCACTGTGACCATATGCTTGCACTCTGTCCTGTTCAGTGCCTCTGCAGTAAGGGCCTCAGTCTTTTCACCTAGCCCCCTGCAAGCTGCTAAGAGTTGGTAGTCACCAGCACTTCCCCCGTTTTATTTGAGGCAGTGTCAGAGTCCCCGCTGCAGGCTATTCAGCCTCTCATGTGGGCTCCGCTCCCTTGTGCTCATCTCAGCCCAGAGGGAAACCTGCTTCTGCCCCAGCTGTTGCTGCTGCTTCCAGTGTTCTGCCCCTGCCTTTGCCTAGGCTCGTTCTTGTCTGGCCACTTGGGCCATCACCTCTTGCCAGGCAGTGCCTGTTTCCACTAGCTGTCACTTACAGGCTTTCAGCTGGCCAGGCAGAATCTGCAGGTGACTGATGGCTGCTGGCTGGCTGCTTTCAGCAGCCTCCAGCTGGGTTTCTACCATCTTTGAGTCCTCCCCAGCCTCAGCAGTCCTGGGCTGCAGCTCTTCATTCACCCTAGCCCTTCCCTTCCTTTGCATCATCATCTTCTGTACCAGGGTTGGGAATGCCCACCAATCCCTCCCCAGGATCGCAGGCTGAGGAAGAGTCTTGACTGCTCCAACCTGTATATGCCACCCCTGGCCCCGTACCTCCAGCTCTAGTCGGTCGTGGACCCCCCACCCCGTCTTCCTGGACACGAGATGTGCACTGGCAGGTGTTTGGTCCATGTTTCTTCAGCCCAGCATTTGTCCACACCCTGAACCCACCAGGACATCTACTGCCACTCCTCCCCCTTAGGTAGCCCTGCGTGTGGTAGCTTTTTAACCTTATCCAGGGAGGACCCTGCTGTACAAACTTCAGTGTAATAATTAATGTATCTGTGCTCCATCAATGGACAGTCCCTCCTAAAGCATCCTGGCTTGCTGCACTGACTTCCTTGGCTGCCCCCAGAGGAGCTCCGTTTGACTGAGGGACTAACCGGAAGGCCGGTAGATCTGGAGTGCCCTTGAGAAAACGTCCTCAGTTTCCTGGTAACTCTCCCATTGACGCACCTCGTCCACCTGTCTCCCCTGCTGGGACACTCCTAGTCTGGCTCATCGTTCAGGCTTGGCCCTCTCGGCTTCAAAACAGGCTTTGGTAGGGTTGCCAATTTTGGTTGGATGTATTTCTGGAGGTTTCATCACATGACGTAATCTCTAATTCCTGGTGACTCCAGGACAGATCTGGCAGGTTGGCAGCTCTAGGCTTTGGCCTGCTCTCATCTCGCCTACTGATGGAGGCCAGAACCATCTTACCCCACTTCGGACCCCTCAGGGCACGAGCTGTAGAAATTGCTGCAGGACCACATGGTCCATGACTCTTTTCCACTGAGCTGGTCAAGGCACAGCCACCAGGATGCGAGATCCTGCAAGCCTTGTGCCATTACTTGTGGCAGAGATCCCCCCGGGGAGGGCTGGCTCCAGAACCAGAGCTGATACGCTGCTAGAGTCAGTCCTAGCCTGTTCAAAATGGCAGTCTTTGCCAGCCAGTTCTGCCTTACATCGCAGTATGCAGCCTGAGCCTCTCCTGTCACAAAAAGAGTACTTCACTTGAAGCTGTAGCTCATGAAAGCTTATGCTCAAATAAATTGGTTAGTCTCTCTAAGGTGCCACAAGTACTCCTTTTCTTTTTGCGGATACAGACTAACACGGCTGCTACTCTGAATCCTGTCACAAAGGGCATCATGGGGCTGCCCAGGCTGATCCCTCCAGCTGGCCATGCTGGAGTTTGCTGGAATGCCTCCCCTGGCTTCATCAAACCAAGGACCAACTGTCCTGACTTGTGCTCCCTTGGCCCAGCCGGACTTCCCAGAGCCCCTGGGCCCAGCTGCTTCTTGCTGCTTGTATTGAGCCTTGTGCCACTGCTGTTGGGTGGCAAATGGTGCTTCCTGCTGGTTGTCCTAGTTGTAGGAGTAGCACCTGAGCGTGCCATGGCTGCTGTTGTAGTGCAGCCGTCTGCAGCTATTGCTGGGCCACCGCCAGCAGATGTGCCAGCCCCACTCTTCTTTCCCTTCCCAAATACCGGGCCAGGTCCCTCTGGCCCTATTTCAGAGGCTGATCAAGGTGCTCACATGCTCTGTGTTCTATCGCAGACACACCATTCTGGAGCACCCCCTTGTGGCATGACATGGCATTTCAGCGACTTGGCCTCACTCTTGCCCCTCTGGGCTTCAGTGGTCTGGTGCAGTGGGGCCGTGGTCCTCTGGCCAGGCCATGCTATAGTTCCACCTCTTCTGGGAAATCTGTGTCCCAAACAAATATTATCTGATAGAATAATGGCAATGCACACGTGTTCCACCCTGCAGGCTCTTCTTCAGGCTCTCATTTGCCAGAGCAGTGACTCTGGGCTTCTCTCAGGAGCCCCTCAGCAAAATCTAACACCAGCTAAAATACAAACTCACTTCTGCCCAGCCCCTGCCTGGCTCTCAGCAGCTCTCACCTTCCACAGTCTGGAATCTGCCTGGAGAAAGGGTCCACCCTGGCATGAGTTCTTAGCCCATTTTAGGTTCTTCCCCAAGTGTGACCCCCTGCAGGTGTAACCCTGCGGGGCTGTTAGAGCTCTCAGCTGTAACTAAACCTTCTTGGTTGGTGTGAGATCTGCATCCCATCCCATCCCCATTCATCTCTCCAGGTGAAACCAGCAGTAAATTAACTGCTTCCCGGTCACTGCAGCAGTGGACCATGATGGCGCTGGTCCTCCCTTGCATCCCCAGTACCTGGGTGGAGTGTGTTCACCTCTCAGAGAGCTGGCTGCTGACTCCAGATCCTGAATTTTACCAGTTAGTGATGGTATCTGCTGCAGAGCTCTTTGGGGGTTTAAAGAACCATATGAATCTGCACTAGATCTAACAGGCTAAACCCTTCACAAAGTAGGTCAGTGCCGCACAAACCAGGTCAGTGCATGAGCAAACATCTCTTGCAGTGTGTGGATTTCTCTGCTGGCTTCACCAGAGCTTTTTCCTAAGGCAGCACTGTGGCTAATAGAGTGAAATGGTTTTCCTGTGTGTGTTCAGTAGCTGATGTCTTCATTTCTTTGCCTTTAACAAAGTGTATGCTCCCTGGAGGCATTGGGTGCATTGTCCTCATTGCACAGACACAACACTAGGAAAATCTCCTAGGTGGTCAAATTCTTTTTTTCCATCTTAACTTCTTTCCTCCCACAGCCCCCCAGCCACAAATGAACTCCCCCATCTGATCTTTCAATACCATCAGAACATCTGAAGCCATGGGTGTTAGCGCTGTGTGCGCAGTAGGGGTTCCTGACAGCTCCATGGAAAGGGAAGCTAGGGTATCTGCACTGCCCAGAAACCACCTACCCCTCCCACCCTTTTCACATAATAAAATAACCCTAAACAGGGAAGTAAAAGCTTCTGTTACACTTAGGCCATAGACTACCTGGTGCTTTCTAATTGTCTGTCAGAGAATGATCCTGAATGCCATAGACGTGGCTGGTTCTCATTTATGCACGTCAAGTTCCTTTCTTGGTTGGGAGTAGTTGACCCGTGTATGCGCTATGCAGGCTGCTGTAGGGGTGATCGGAGAATGTAATCAAAAACCAGCTTCTCATAGTGCCAGAGATTTTTACCCACTATAGAAGGTTACAGTGAATGTATAAGGGGGAGCCTCTCCCATTTGAAATGGTTCTATATGTAGGATGACCACACTGTAGTACCATGATTAGTGTCCTCTAGCAATACAGAAGGAGCCCTCCATCAACTGGTGGTCTAACACTTGCAGATACGACACTGACTGCCTCAGATGGGGTATCAGTGATGGGGATTGAATCTGGGACCTCTGGATCTTAATGCAGGAGTGCCTACTGGCTTATTAACTATGTGGCCTGGCCACCAGTAGAAAGGGACAGAGCACCATTGGCTGTCCGTGGGTGGGGACGAAACTACTACAAGCTCCTTGGCTGCACTTCTGCATTAAGATCCAGAGGTCCCAGATTCAATTCCCATCACTGATAGCCCCTATGTCAAAAATCAGATGGGGTCTGAACTGTCCATCCCACCACCACCGTCTTGGCTTCATAGCTTCTGATCCAAGTCCCCTGAAGGTCTGGGACTGACGAACTAATGGTCCAGTGTAAGATTGGGGCTGAGGAACAACATGTATATGTAAAACCCTGTGTTCCCTTTGCAAGGGGAAAGTGCTGCACAGCCACTGCTGAAGGCAGAGTTTGAGGTACTTGGCACCTAATACACACTGGCAATGAGGCTCCCATTGCAGGATGCCAGGAATCAGATCTCCTGCTCTGGGGCTTCTGTTTAGCTGCATTTTTATTGGGGGGGTTTCTCTTAAAATTTGCTTTTGGAGAGTGCCTGCCTAGAGAGCAGGGTCTGAGCTGCACCTCCATAGCAGGCATGAAGCGCTGAAGCCTTGTAAACCCAGCTGAGGGTAGGTAATACCCAGTTGAGTAGGTAGATAGGGTGTTCCAGTGCAGGGCTGCTTGCTGCACTCCACTTTTATGGTTTACTGACTGTAACGCAGTTGCACTCTCTCACTTAGCCACGTAACATTTTCAGACTCCATTTCCTAGATCTCACCTTTGTTTTCAGGGTGTGAGGGCTGAGAGGCACATAAACATTAGTCTTTTTTTCTAATAAAACAAAAAAAGGCAAAACTTGACTGAAGCCTGAAAAGCTAGAATAAAATGCCTCTATTTTCAACACGCCTGTGTTTTCATTTCTGGTCATTGGTGAGCGAGCTGCATGGGGGAGAGTGACTGAGCTTCCTACTCATACAGCTCCCCTGTAGTCTGAGTGGGGGGTGGGGCTGGCTACTGCTGAGGTAGAGCTACAGGCTCTGGCCAAGAGTCATAGCTTGGGACAAATGGGAGTTTGCAGCTTTGAGTGGTGGGGGGTAGTTTATGTGTATTACTGTAAGAGCCTAGGGTGCAAGTCTGACTGGGGCTTCTTTGTGCTAGGTGCTGTGCAACTCCGTCCCAGCCCCCATAGGCTCAGTAGAGGCTCCTGATGTCTATATTTGTGTATTTTAACCAGAGGCCTCTGTAGCCACAGGCAAGTTTAGCTAGGGTAAGAGCAGCATACCTAATTCATCAGCCAGATTCCCATTAGTAATGTTTGTATTGGGGTGGGGCCTAGAACTTCTCAAGGATCAGGGCCCTATTATGCCAGGTGCTGTATGCTAATCCCACAAAAAGTCGGTCCCTAAGAGACAACAGGTTGGGGAGGGGGGCAGGCCAACAGCGAGCTATTATAATTTGTGTAACAGTATCACTAGCCCCAGCCAGACCTAAAAGTGAGTCAGGCCCCAAAATTCACAAGTTCGGTTTTAAAATCACGGTTTTTTTTTGTTTTTTTTTTAAATGGGGTGGTTCTCTGTGGAGACTGAGTCACATTTTCAAACTTAAAGAATGAGGAGTCCTTGTGGAAAATACAGTAGGAAGATACACACACACACACACATACACAGAGAGAACATGAAAAAATGGAGATTGCCATACCACCTCTAACGAGACTAATTAAGGTGGGCTATTAGCAGCAGGAGAAAAAAACTTTTGTAGTGATCATCAGGATGGCCCATTCCAAACCATTGACAAGAAGGTGTGAGTAATAGTAGGGGAAAAATTAGCAGGGAGAAATAGTTTTTAGTTTGCCAGCACTGCCCCTCTGCCATGTACATTGGCCAAACGGGACAGTCCCTACGTAAAAGAATAAATGGACACAAATCAGACGTCAAGAATTATAACATTCAAAAACCAGTCGGAGAACACTTCAGTCTCCATGGACACTCAATTACAGACCTAAAAGTTGCAATTCTTCAACAAAAAAGCTTTAAAACCAGACTCCAACGAGAAACTGCACAACTGGAATTAATTTGCAAACTGGACACCATTAAATTAGGCTTGAATAAAGACTGGGAGTGGATGGGTCATTACACAAAGTAAAAACTATTTCCCCAGGCTAATTTTTCCCCTACTGTTACTCACACTTTGTCAACTGTTTGAAATGGGCCATCCTGATTATCACTACAAAAGTTTTTTTGCCTCCTGCTGCTAATAGCCCACCTTAATTGATTAGTCTCGTTAGAGTTGGTATGGCAACCCCCATTTTTTCAAGTTCTCGGTGTGTGTGTGTGTGTGTGTGTGTGTGTGTGTATATATATTTATATATATACATATCTATCTTCCTACTGTATTTTCCACTGCATGCGTCTGATGAAGTGGGTTTTAGCCCCCAAAAGCTTATGCCCAAATACATTTGTTAGTCTCTAAGGTGCCACAAGGACTCCTCGTTCTTTTTGCTGATCCAGACTAACATAGCTACCACTCTGAAACCATTTTCAAACTTGTTTGAGCAAGAGAGCTCGAAATGTACTTTTCTGTATTCTAAACAAAAGCCATCCTCTCACTCTAGTTAATTCATCCCACTGAAAACTAAGGCTTGACTTGTTCATAGTTGACAAGTGCCAACGTGGTGAAGAGATTTCTGCTTGTAGAGGGCTCTTCAATCCAGCAAAGAAAGACACAATGAGAAACTGAAGCTAGACTAAAAATAAGGCGCATATTCTGAAGAGCAAGGGGAATTTAGCTATTAGAAAAAACTGAGATGGAGCTATGAGGGATTATTGCTGCTCTCTTAAATCCAGCTGAGCTATCATTCGTAAAGGGTGAATTATACTTCCACCCAGAAGTAATGGGCTTGATGCAGGAATTATTGATTGGATTTCTTTGGCCTGTGGTAAGCAGGGGCTCAGACTAGATGATCAGGGGACTGGAACACATGACTTATAAGGAGAGGCTGAGGGAACTGGGATTGTTTAGTCTGCAGAAGAGAAGAATGAGGGGGGATTTGATAGCTGCTTTCAATGACCTTCCAAAGAGGATGGATCTAGACTGTTCTCAGTGGTAGCAGATGACAGAACGAGGCGTAATGGTCTCAAGTTGCAGTGGGGGAGGTTTAGGTTGGATATTAGGAAAAACTTTTTCATGAGGGTGGTGAAACACTGGAATGCGTTACCTAGGGAGGTGGTGGAATCTCCTTCCTTTGAGGTTTCTAAGGTCAGGCTTGACAAAGCCCTGTCTGGGATGATTTAGTTGGGGATTGGTCCTGCTTTGAGCAGGGGGCTGGACTAGATGACCTCCTGAGGTCCTTTCCAAACCTGATATTTTATAGTTCTATGATCATGCTTTTCTGTTCTGGCTTTAAAATCTATGAATCTTCACATAATCCAATGACTCCAGGAGCTGTGATTTCAAGAAAAAAACCAAATATCATAAGACCGTCACTGAACTGGTGAGAGTTAGCAACACTGGAGTGAGCAGCACATGAAGAAGCAGTTGCTGCAATAGCGTTGTCCCAGCCAGTTGAGGACCTGATTAGACTAGCACCAGAACCTTTAACTGCATGAAGCACCTTTTATCCAGCAGAACCAAACACCCCCAAACTTACAGCTTTATCTAGTTCTGTCTCTTGCAGTGTTGTAACTCAATTGAAGTGAATGAAGTCACACCAATTAGAGCAGTGAAAATGAGAGAATGGGGTGTTCATACTGCTGACATAGGCTATCATAGGATATTTACCAGCTGAGCCAGGACTCATTCACCAATCTAGAACTGCAGAAGTGTTGGGAAATCTAAGCATCCTTGGACTTTCAGGAAGCCTTTGACAAGGTCCCTCACCTAAAGCTCTTAAGCGAAGTAAGCAGTCTTGGGATAAGAAGGAAGGTTCTCTCCTGGCTCAGTCACTGGTTAAAAGACAGGAAACAAAGGGTAGGAATAAATTGTCAAGTTTTCACAGTAGAGAGAGGTAAATAATGGGGTCCCCTGAGGAACTGTAGTAGGACTCGTGCTGTTCAACATATTCATAAATGAGCTGGAAAAGGGGGGTAAACAATGAGGTGGCCAAGTTTTCAGATGATACAAAATTACTCAAGATATTTAAGTCCAAAGATGACTGCGAAGAATTTCAGATCTCACTAAACTGGGTGACTGGGCAACAGAAGAACGGCATACTGCATCAGACCAAAGGTCCATCTAGTATGTGTGCCCTGGAGGGAATGAACAGAACAGGTCATCGTCAAATGATCCACTCCATGTCGCCCATTCCTAGCTTCTGGCAAACAAGCTAGGGACACCATCCCTGCCCATCCTGGCTAACAGCCATTGATGGACCTGTCCCCCATGAATTTATCTAGTTCTTTTTTGACCCCTGCTATAGTCTTGGCCTGCACAACATCCTCTGGCAAGGAGTGCCACAGGTTGACTGTTGTATGAAAAAATACTTCCTTTTGTTTCATA
Organism: Chelonia mydas; assembly: GCF_015237465.2. NCBI lineage: Eukaryota > Metazoa > Chordata > Testudines > Cheloniidae > Chelonia > Chelonia mydas. The sequence continues at coordinate 58,119,936 of NC_057855.1, forward strand.
GAATTATAGAATATCATGATTGGAAGGGACCTCAGGAGGTCATCTAGTTCAACCCCCTGCTCAAAGCAGGACCAGTCCCCAACTAAATCATCCCAGACAGGGCTTTGTCAAGCCTGACCTTGAAAATCTCTAAGGAAGGAGATTCCACCACCTCCCTAGGTAACCCATTGCTGTGCTTCACCACCCTCCTAGTGAAAAAGTTTTTCCTAATATCCAGCCTAGACCTCCCCCACTGCAACTTGAGACCATTATTCCTTATTCTGTCATCTGGTACCACTGAAAACAGTCTAGATCCAGCTTCTTAGGAACCCCCTTTCATGTAGTTGAAAGCAGCTATCAAATCCCCCCTCATTCTTCTCTTCTGCAGACTAAATAATCCCAATTCCCTCAGCCTCTCCTCATAAATCATGTGCTTCAGCCCCCTAATCATTTTTGTTGCCCTCCGCTGGATGTTTTCCAATTTTTCCACATCCTTCTTGTAGTTTGGGGTACAAAACTGGACACAGTACTCCAGATGAGGCCTCACCAATGTCGAATAGAGGGGAATGATCATGTCTCTCGATCTGTTGGCAATGCTCCTACTTATACAGCCCAAAATGCCATGAGCCTTCTTGGCAACAAGGGCACACTGTTGACTCATATCCAGCTTCTCGTCCACTGTAACCCCTAGGTCCTTTTCTGCAGAACTTTTGCTTAGCCAGTCGGTCCCCAGCCTGCGCATGGGATTCTTCTGTCCTAAGTGCAGGACTCTGCACTTGTCCTTGTTGAACCTCATCAGATTTCTTTTGGCCCAATCCTCTAATTTGTCTAGGTTCCTCCGTATCCTATCTCTACCCTCCAGCATATCTACTACTCCTCCCAGTTTAGTGTCATCTGCAAGCTTGCTGAGGATGCAATCTATCCCATCGTCCAGATCATTAATAAAGATGTTGAACAAAACTGGCCCCAGAACCGACCCTTGGGGCACTCCGCTTGATACTGGCTGCTAACTAGACATGGAGCCATTGATCACTACCTGTTGAGCCCAACAATCTAGCCAGCTTTCTAGCCACCTTATTGTCCATTCATCCAGCCCATACTTTTTTAACTTGCTGGCAAGAATACTGTAGGAGACCGTATCAAAAGCTTTGCTAAAGTCAAGGAATAGCACGTTCACTGCTTTCTCCTCATCCACAGAGCCAGTTATCTCATCAAAGAGGCAATTAGGTTAGTCAGGCATGACTTGCCCTTGGTGAATCCATGCTGACTGTTCCTGATCACTTTCCTCTCCTCTAAGTGCTTCAAAACTGATTCCTAAGAACAAAAAATGGCCATACTGGGTGAGAGCAAAGGTCTATCCAGCCCAGTATCCTGTCTACCTACAGTGGCCAATGCCAGGTGCCCTAGAGGGAATGAACCTAACAGGTAATGATCAAGTGATCTCTCTCCTGCCATCCATCTCCACCCTCTGACAAACAGAGGCTGGGGATACCATTCCTTACCCATCCTGGCTAATAGCCATTAATGGACTTAACCTCCATGAATTTATATAGTTCTCTTTTAAACCCTCTTATAGTCCTAGCCATCTCAACCTCCTCAGGCAAGGAGTTCCACAGGTTGACTGTGCGCTGTGTGAAGAAGAACTTCCTTTTATTTGTTTTAAACCTGCTGCCCATTAATTTTATTTGGTGGCCCCTAGTTCTTATATTATGCGAACAAGTAAATTACTTTTTCTTATTCATTTTCTCCACACCACTCATGATTTTATATACCTCTATCATATCTCCCCTTAGTCTCCTCTTTTCCAAGCTGAAAAGTCCTAGTCTCTTTAATCTCTCCTCATATGGACCCGTTCCAAACCCCTAATCCTTTTAGTTGCCCTTCTCTGAACCTTTTCTAACGCTAGTATATCTTTTTTGAGATGAGGAGACCACATCTGTAAGCAGTATTCAAGATGTGGGCGTACCATGGATTTATATAAGGGCAATAAGATATTTTCCGTCTTATTCTCTATCCCTTTTTTTAATGATTCCTAACATCCTGTTCACTTTTTTGACTGCCGCTGCACACTGCATGGACGTCTTCAGAGAACTATCCACGATGACTCCAAGATCTTTCCTGATTGATTTAGCAAAATTAGCTCCCATCATATTGTATGTATAGTTGGGGTTATTTTTTCCAATGTGCATTACTTTACATTTATCCACATTAAATTTCATTTGCCATTTTGTTGCCTAATCACTTAGTTTTGTGAGATCTTTTTGAAGTTCTTCACAGTCTGCTTTGGTCTTAACTATCTTGAGAAGTTTAGTATTGTCTGCAAACTTTGCCACCTCAATGTTTACCCCTTTCTCCAGATCATTTATGAATAGGTTGAATAGGATTGGTCCTAGGACTGACCCTTGGGGAACACCACTAGTTACCCCTCTCCATTCTGAAAATTTACCATTTATTCCTGCCCTTTGTTCCCTGTCTTTTAACCAGTTCTCAGTCCATGAAAGGGTCTTCCCTCTTATCCCATGACAACTTAATTTACGTAAGAGCCTTTGGTGAGAGACCTTGTCAAAGGCTTTCTGGAAATCTAAGTACACTATGTCCACTGGATCCCTCTTGTCCACATGTTTGTTGACCCCTTCAAAGAACTCTAATGGATTACAGAGTGGTAGCTGTGTTAGTCTGTATCAGCAAAAAAAAAACCATGAGTGCTTGTGGCACCTTAGAGACTAACAAATTTATTTGGGCATAAGCTTTCGTAGCCCACGAAAGCTTATGCCCAAATAAATTTGTTAATCTCTAAGGTGCCACAAGTACTCCTCTAATAGATTAATAAGACATGATCTCCCTTTACAGAAACCATGTTGACTTTTGACCAACAATTTATGTTCTGCTATGTGTCTGACAGTTTTATTCTTTACTATTGTTTCAACTAATTCGCCCAGTACTGACGTTAGACTTATCGGTCTGTAATTGCTGGGATCACCTCTTGAGCCCTTTTTAAATATTGGCATTACATTAGCTATCTTCCAGTCATTGGGTACAGAAGTTGATTTAAAGGACGGGTTACAAATCACAGTTAATAGTTCTGCAATTTCACATTTGAGTTCTTTCAGAACTCTTGGGTGAATGCCATCTGGCCCCGGTGAGTTGTTACTGTTAAGTTTATCAATTAATTCCAAAACTTCCTCTAATTACACTTGAATCTGTGACAAATCCTCCGATTTGTCAGATTCCTTGAGGACCTGCTCCATGATTTGTTTGTTTTAAACCTGCTTCCTATTGAAAAAATGGCAGATGCAATGCAATGTTGATAAATGCAAAATAATGTACATTGAAAAACATCATCCCAACTACACACCTCTACCCCAATATAATGTGGTCCTCGGGAGCCAAAAAATCTTACCGCATTATATTAAACTTGCTTTGGCCTCCAGCATTTCCGTTATTAGTAGTCAGTTCCCGCCCCCTGACTGACCCCTCAGAACCTCTGACCCATCCAACCCCGCCCCCCGCTCCCTGTCCCCTGACTGCCTCGACCCCTATCCACACCCCCGACCCCTGACAGGCCCCCCGGGACTCCCAAGCCCTATCCAACGCCCCCGTTCCCCGTCCCCTGACCGCTCCACCCCCAGAACCTCTGAACCATCCAACCCACCCTGCTCCCTGTCCCCTGACCGCCCCCCAAGACCCTCGGCCCCTTATCCAACCCCTCGGCCCCAGGCTGGCACCCTTAACGCCGCTCAGAGCAGCATGTCGGAGCCTGATGCGCTGATCCACCAGAGTGCGTAGCCCCGCCCCCCAGTGCACTGCTTTACCGCGTTATATGCAAATTCCCGTTATATCGGGGTAGAGGTGTACATACAAAATGATGAAGTCTAAATTAGCTGCTACTACTCAAGAATAGAGATCTTGGAGGCATTATGGAAAACATCCACTCGATGTGCAGCAGCATTAAAAAAAAAGCTAACAATGTTAGGAACGATTAGGTGCCGCGCCGCAGCAGGTAACTCGGGGGGGGGGCGGGGGGGGCGCAGGGGAACGAGTCCCCGCCCCAGCTCACCTCCGCCACCCTTGGCCTGAGCGGGAAGCCGCAGCCTGCTTCTCAGCCCTCCCCGGCTTCCCGCCGAAGAGCTGATTCGCGGGAAGCTGGTGGGGGGGCGGGGGGGGGCGCGGAGAAGCAGAGCGGGGCAGTGGGTTCAGGGGAGGAGGCGGAGCGGAGGTGAGCTGGGGCCGGGCATGGGGTGGGGAGCTGCCGGTGGGTGCTCCAGCCCCGGAGCACCCAGGGAGTCGGCGCCTAAGGCACCACTTTTGATGTGATCAGTGGGGGAGCGGCTGCTCCCCCTGCTCTCCCCCAGCTACACTCCCCTGCCCCTAGGAGCCAGAGGGACCTGCCGGATGCTTCCGGGGAGCTGCCCCAGGTAAGCACTGCCGGGACTCCCCACCTCGCCCCCCGGCAGGTGCCTCTGGCTCTTAGGGGTGGGGTGGGCACCCACTACGGTGGCCAACGAGACCCTCCTGCCCGGTTCTGGGGGCAGTCAGGGGACAGGGAGATGGGTGGATGGGGCAGGGGTCCTGGGTGGGAGGGCGTCAAGGAACACGGGGGGGTTGGATGGAGCAGGAGTCCCGGGGGGCGGGGGTGGGCAACGACGCCCTCGTGGGGTGAGGAGGGAACCCGTTGTTAAGATTTTGGCAGCTCATCACTGATCTGCACTCACTACACCACTGGGAGGGCTTGCAAGAACTCTGGAGGGCAGGATTAGATTTCAAAAAGATCTTGATCAAGTGAGGAATTGGTCTGAAATCTACAAGATGAAATTCTGTGAGAATAAGTGCAAAGTGCGACATTTAGAAAGCAAAACTCAAATGCACAACCACAAAATGGGGAATAACTGGCCAGGTGGTTGCATTGCGGGCAAGGGTCTGGGGTGCTAGTGGGTCACTGATGGAATGTGAGTGATGCAACTGTGAAAAAGGCTCATATTGTTAGGGGTGTATTAACAGGAGTGGGGTACCTGAGACACGGGAGGGAACTGTCCCGCTCTGCTCCGCACTGGTGAGCCCTCAGCTGGGGAAGTGCGTCCAGTTCTGGGCACTGCACTTTCAGAAAGAGGACAAGTTGGAGCATGCCCATAGGACTACAGCTCCCAGCATGCCCTGGGAAGGGCAGGCTGCGCCATAGGACTACAGCTCCCGGCGTGCCCCGGGCCCGGCAGGCTGGCCCCTCGCGTGCCGTTGGTCCGGACAGGCCGGAGGGCGCGGAGCCGGCTTGGGGCCCGATGGAGGCGGCTCTGCCGCTGCGCCCGGTCTATGTCTGTAGCCCAGAGTACCTGGCGCTGTGCGACTCGCTCTGCAAAGTGCCTAAACGGGTGGGTGAGCGGGGGGCCCTGTGGGGGGCGGGGTGGGGAGCTGGGGGCAGGATAGGACGCTGCGGAGTGGGGAGCTGGGGGGGGCAGAGTAGGGTACTGTGGAGTGCGGGGTGGGGTGCTGGGGGGGTGGGGATGTTGGGGGGCAGGATAGGGTACTGCGGGGTGGGGAGGTGTGGGGAGGTTGCGGGGCAGGGTAGGGCGTTGTGGAGTGCAGGGTGGGGAGTTGGGGGGCAGGATAGGGCACTGTGGGATGGGGAGCTTGGGGGGGCCTGTTGTGGGCAGGGTGGGATGGTGCAGGGTGGGGAGCTGTGATGGGCTCGGTGGGAAGCGTGGGGGGTGGGGTGGGGAGTTTGGGGGGGTCCTGTGTGGGGTGGGGTTTCTGGGTGGAGGTGGCAGAGGGTGGTGGATCCTGGGGAGCAGGTTGTGACTTTCCCATCCTACCTGAGAAGGGTCTGGTGTAATCCAGTGGTCTGGGAGCAGCAGCAGGGCGGGTATAAAAGCGGTGTGAAGCACACCCCCTGCCAGTGAGAACATCTGTGTTATAATTGGTATTTGTACATCTGGAGGCCTTTCCGGAGATCAGGGCCCCGTCGTGCTCAGCCCCGCACAGACACATAGCAAGCGATGCTCCCTGCTCCAGAGCTTCAGCTGGCTGAGGGGAAAAGGGGAGCTGCCAAGAGGAAGAGATTTATGTGACAAAATAGCGACATGGGAGCTAATGTACCCCAGAAAGCTTTGTAAGGACCTTTAAAACCTGTCTGAAGGAGAAATAGGGAGCAGGGAACCTTGTTTAGGAAAACGGGGCATAAATCTGTTTTGCTTTGATAACATTTATGTTAAAATCTACTCCTCTTCCCTGTGCTTAACTCCAGAGGGGGGATCTCAGCAGACCTGGCAGTCTCTAGACAAGCTGCTGTTGGGAATGCTCGACCCGGCTGCAACAGATCCCAGACTGAGACAGACCTGGATAAAATCCTTATACCAAACTCTGCACCCCCATGTATTCTGCAAATGCCACGTTCTTCAGAAGAACTATTTCAGATGTAAAAAGAAAAGGAGCACTTGTGGCACCTTAGAGACTAACAAATGTATTTGGGCATAAGCTTTCGTGGCCTAAAACCCTGATGAAGTGGGTTTTAGCCCACAAAAGCTTATACCCAAATACATTTGTTAGTCTCTAAGGTGCCACAAGTACTCCTTGTTCTTTTTGCTGATACAGACTAACATGGCTACCATTCTGAAACCTATTTCAGGTGTGAATAGGAGTAAGAAGATGTTCAAGCCTTATATCTGTATTGCTGCTTAGGTTTCCCCAAGGCTGCCTATAACCATAGTTTTCAAGCACTAAACCCATCCAAGTCACACTGGGAAGGAAATCCATATAAGGGTGGGGGAAAAGAAATATTGAGTGATTCCTTTTAATTAAAAAAAAAAGGAAAAGGAAAACAAAGAAAAAGCTGTTTGAAGCTGCTCAGAGTTCAGGAGTGGTTGATATAGTCCCTGGGAGATGGATCAGTGGGCAGAGTCCAAGTGAGATGGTCAAAGATGCATGATAAATTCAGTATATCACATGGATGTCACCTGTGTGGTATATATAGGCCCTTTGGGTTTGTTTTTTATTTTATTTTTAATTTCTTGGGATTTTCATTTTTATTAATTTAAAAAAAAAAAAAAAAACCCTGGAGAAAATAGGTAAAAACTGAAATCAAAGGGCAGAGTTGGGGTAGGGGGAAGCCGAGTCTCACCATGTGGCAGTAGCCTTCCACTCCTTGCAGTGATCCAGCCCTTTCAGCTTCCAGGACCTAGCTCCCTGCCCTTCTCATTCTACCACTGTGTGGAGGAAGCAGATGGGGCCATGGGGAAGGGCTGAGTTCTGAAGGGGAGCAGAAGGCTGCATCCCTGACTACTGGCCCCTGGTGTACAGAGCCTCTCCTAACCTGGCTTTCCCTTCCACACAGCCACATCTGGTTTCCCTGCGAAAAATTCCTCGGTCCTGAAAAAGCCAAAATTTGGATGAAAATCAGTAAAACATGAATATATATATTTTTTTGAAAACCCAGGAATTTTGTGGGGAAATTGGTAAGGCCCTTCATTATTAGTCTTTTGGTACATATCAGCACCGTTTCAGTTTAGGATCTCTGACATATCTGCTGTATGTTTGTGTGGGGGTTAGGTTGCAAGCTGTTGGGTTCGGGACATTCTTCTGCATATGGCACAGGCCTATTTGGTAACCCATGCATAACTTGGTAACCTGTGCTCTTATGTTTCTATTCTGTAGGCCAGTATGGTGCATTCTTTGATTAAAGCATATTCCTTACTTGACCACATGAGGTAAGTCACATCATCTATTTCCTGAAGACTGTATGCTAATTGCCTGATCCTGTAGGTCAGAGGTGGGCAAACTATGGCCTGCCTGGCCCCTGAGCTCCCGGCCGGGGAGGCTAGCCCCCGGCCCCTCCCCTGCTGTTCCCGCTCTGCCGCAGCCACAGCGCACTGTGCCACCAGCGCACTGGCCTGCCGCTCCTGCCGGGCAGTGCGACGGCGTAGCTGGCTCCGGTATGGTAAGGGAGCGGGGGGTCTCGGGGGGCAGTCAGGGGACAGGGGGCGGTTGGATGGGGTGGAGGTTCTGGGCCGGGGGGGCAGTCAGGGGATGAGGAACAGGGGGAGTTGGATAGGGGGTGGAGTCCCGGGGGGGGGTTGGGGCGGGGGTGTGGATAGGGGTCATGGGAGTCAGGGGACAGAGGGCGGGGGTTGGATGCGGAGGGGGGAGGTTGGGTGGGGTCCTGGGGGGTGGTTAGGGGCGGCGGGGTCCTGTGAGGGGGCTGTCAGGGGTCAAGGAGCAGGGGGGTTGGATTGGTCGGGGGTTCTGAGGGGGGCGGGAAGTGGGAGGGGGTGGATAGGGGGCAGGGGCCTTGCTGTTTGGGGAGGCACAACCTTCCCTACCCGGCCCTCCATACAGTATCACAACCCCGATGTGGCCCTCAGGCCAAAAAGTTTGCCCACCCCTGCTGTAGGTGCTGAGTATCATCAGCTCTCCAGGAACTCAGTGCCATGCAGCACAGTGCAGGATTGGGCCCTGCATTCTGTGTGTTCATAAAACCCATACACTTAGTTCTTGTGTTGTTGATTTGTAAGCAGAATTTGCTTGTTCTGCTAAATGGACAGTGTTACAGTAGTTCTAACAGATGCGATTTATCATCAGACCTCAGAATCTGATAAGAAAAGTCTTCCAGATACTAAGTATCTAGTGCTTTTTTTTTTTTTTTAAATGTGCCATGCCATCTTCAACTTCTATTAATGAGTGACAGTGACCAAGCACTGATTAGCTTTCCTGCTGCTAGTAGAGCCTGATGGGCAGCTGGGAAACCAGCATAGACCATGTCAGTTTCTCATTGCTGCTTGAGAACAGACTAGCCAAGTCTTAGAGCTATTCGTGGGGTACAAAGGACTCAGACAGAGGTTTGGAGTACGGTATTGAAGAGCCCTTCCCTCAGGAGGGTGGTGGGAATTGGGTAGGGAGGAAGAGAGGTCAACACTTCTCTTCCAGCGCTTAAGGGAGCTGGTGTGTGTGTTCAAACATACTGGACGCCTGTTTGCCTGCTACAGATGATAGAACCTCTGAGCAGTGTCCAGTAATAGCATCTTAAAGGAATCCCAGCTTTTCTTTGAATGCTTGTTCATGTTGATTCCATTCTAGGTGTGCGCATGCCCACGTGCACGATCGTTGGAGATTTTTGCCTTAGCGGTATCCGTAGGGTTGGCAGTGGTGCCCCATTGAGTGCCGTGCTCATGCGCTGGTATATCAGATGCCGCCGACCCTACGCCCTCTCAGTTCCTTCTTACCACCCGTGGTGGTTAGTCGGAGTGCCTTTCTTTGCATTGCAAGGGCTAGTGGTTTTCGTCTTACTGACTTCTAGCCTTAGGGCCTTGTAAATAGTTAGTTTATAGTAGTTAATGCTAAGTGTAGTTAATAGTTAGCAGTTAGAGTCCCAGTTGGGACTTTGCCCCAGGTGAGGGATTCCCGGGTCTCCAGGGTTTAAGCCCTGCATGTACTGCAACAGGCCTGTGCTGCCTCAAGTGCCTGGGGGAATCAGATGTTAGAGATAAGTGCTGAATTTGTTAAAACTTTCAGCCCCGCATGCAGAAGGAGTGGGATATTCATTTACAGGCTCTCCTCATGGAATTTGCCCTTCGTCCAGCTTCTGTGCCATCCCACCAGGACTTGCTGAGGGCCTCGGTGTGCTCCCAGCACTGGGCTCCATCCAGCACCATTCCCTGTCACCGGTGCCCAAAAAGAAGGCTAGGAAGCATGGCTCCCTGACATCAGGCAAGAACGGACATGAGCCATTGGGCAAGGGACCCACTTCGAGCCATGCAGCCACTCTGGAGCCCCACACTTGTGCCTCCCCGGTCGGGGCCCTTAGCCCCTTGAAAGATCCACCACTGACTCCCGGGAGCGGCATGGGACCGAAACCCCCGGATGGCACCAACGCTTTCACAAGCTTCCCTGGGGCCAAGAGAGCAAAGGCCTCTGCCTGTGCCGCTGATGCACCATGTGCCTCAGAAACTAGTAAAGGCTCCCCTCGGGGGCAAGCCAGCTGCTAAGACCCCTTGGGGCGGTAGAGTGCCACCGATCCCCCGAGATGAAGCGGCACTCTCCACCTCTGTGCCGCAGGTCACTGGAATGGCAGCCCAGACCCTCTGGGACTTGCCCTAAGTCACCAGCACTGTGGTCGCGGTTCCCAGCATGGATCGCCTAGAGGAAGGTGCTGGTCTCCGTATGACCGGCACTGTTTGCCCTCCCACCAGTTGTTCTCTCAGCGAAGATTCCGGCTGCCTGCCTCATGGGAGTGTTCCCCGTCGTGTTTCTGGTCCCCCCGGCACCGGTCCCCTTGATACCGGCACCAATCCCCTTGCTCCAGGCACCAGTCTCCGACGGCGACAGTCAGCAAACAAACTCAAGCATTGATAGCCCCACCGTGGTCACCGGAAGGGGATTCCTCTGGCATGGAAGCTCAGTTCAGCCCCTTGCCTAGATGGCACTGGGGCAGTGGCCTTATTGGAGCACATGGGGCATGCCGGTTATGGCGATGTCCCCTTCGCACCGCTCATGGGCCGCCGCCTTGGGGCAACAGCTGGCAGCACCAATGGCACCAGGCTTGGTGCACGAGGCATGGCTCAGAGGTTGAGGCAGAGGAAACTTTTAGTTTCAGCCACCGTTGCCCTTCCTCCTCCTCCTGCTCACCTGTGCAGCCCGGCCCAGCAAAACACCCTAGGGGCCAGAAGCACTCATTTTCAGGGTGCAGTCAAGAGCAACGCACCAGTCACCTCCCAGGATTCATTCTGCTCTTTCCGTTTGGCCTGGTCCCGAGTCACCTCAGACCGTTGGGTGCTGGAGATAGAGTCTTAAAGTTACACCCTGTGTTTTTTGGCCACTCCTTCCTTCCAGTCCCCTTCCTTCCCATCCCTCTTCAGGGACCCTTCACATGAGCAACTCCTCGTTCAAGATGGGCGGTGGAGGAGGTCCCTCAGGACATGACAGGGAAGGATTCCACTCCCGTTATTTCCTAATCCCGAAAGCAAAAGGGGGCCTCAGGCCCATTTTGGACCTGTGATGCCTCAGCAATTCTCTCAAGAAGTTGAAGTTTAACATGGTCTCCCTGGCCTCCATCATCCCATCCCTGGATCCAGAAGACTGGTACGTTGCCCTTGGCTTGAAGGATGCATATTTCCATATTCCAAGGTCACAGATGTTTCCTCCATTTCATAGTGGGGGAATGCCATTTCCAGTTTCTTGCTCCTCCTCTCTCTTCCACCTCCATCCAAAGACCACCACCACCAAGCGACTGAAATGCTGATCAAAGGGGAGAGCCTGGCTGAAGGGCAACGAGCCAGCCTGTGGTGAGAAGCATCTTAGTGTGTAAGGGCACTGAAAGTGTTAAGATCAGCTTAGAATGCGTTTTGCTTTTATTTCATTTGACCAAATCTGACTTGTTGTGCCTTGACTTATAATCACTTAAAATATATATATATATATATATATATATATATAAAATCACTATCTTTTGTAGTTAATAAATGTGTTTGTTTATTCTACCTGAAGCAGTGCGTTTGGTTTGAAGCTTGTCAGAGACTCCCCTTGGGATAACAAGCCTGGTATATATACATTTCTTTGTTAAATTGACGAACTCATATAAGCTTGCAGCGTCCAGCGGGCATAACTGGACACTGCAAGACGGAGGTTCCTAGGGTTGTGTCTGGGACTGGAGATATTGGCTAGTGTCATTCGGTTGCACAATCCAAGTAGTGGCTGGCCAAAAGTGCTCACTCACATGCTGGGAGCAGCTTACATGCCAGAGGCTGTGCGTGAACAACTCGGGAGTGCGGGTTCTCACAGCAGAGCAGGGTAAGGCTGGCTCCCAGGGTCAAGGATTGCAGTGATCTAGCAGATCACTGGTCCAGATAACACCAGGGGAATGTCACAGCATGTCCCTGTCATTGATCAGGGTTCACCTGGCCACTATTTCGGTGTTCCACACTCTGTTCCAAGGCAGGTCGGTCTTCACTCACAACATGACAGCCTGGTTCTTGAAAGGTCTGTGGTATCTTTACCCTCACGTCTGGAACCCTGTCCCTCCCTGGGATTTGAATCTCATGCTTTCGAGGCTCATGAGGCCTCCCTTCGAACCTCTGGCTTCTTGCTGTTTTCTGTGTCTCTCCTGGAAGATTGTGTTCCTGGTTTAGCTGCAGAGTGTCTGAGATCAGGGCACTTATGTCAGAACAACCTGACACAGTGTTCTACAAAGATAAGGTCCAGTTGCAGCCCCACCCAGTGTTCCTGCCCAAGGTAGTTTCCTAGTTTCATACCGGCCAGGACATTTTCTTACTGGTCTTCTTTCTGAAGCCCCATAAATCTGAAGAGCCGTGCAGGTTACACACCCTCGATGTCCAGAGGGTGCTGGCCTTGTATCTTGACAGGATACGGCCGTTCCAGGACATGGCTGTTCATTGCGGCGGCAGACAGGATGAAAGGTTGCCCAGTGTCTGCTCAAAGGATTTCGTCCTGGGTTACAGCCTGCGTCCAATACTGCTATGAGCTGGCGAGTGTGCCTCCACCGGCGATAATCAAAGCGCACTCGACTAGAGTGTAAATGTCATCAGCAGCCTTCTCAGCTTAGGTGCTGATCCCAATAGGTCTGTAGAGCGGCTACCTGGTCATCTGTCCATACATTTATGTGCCATTATGCGCTGACCTACCAGGCCTGGAATGATGCTGGCTTTAGCAGGGCAGTGCTGCATGCTGCAAGACCGTGAACTCCAAGCCCACCTCCATTGGCACTGCTGTGAGTTACCTAGGATGGCATAGACATGAGCAAGCACATGAAGAAGAAAAAATGGTTATCTACCTTTTGTAACTTGTTCTTCTAGATGTTGCTCATGTCCATTCCATTACCCACCCTCCTGGCCATCTGTTGGAGTTGCTGGCAAGAAAGAATCGAGAGGGCGTAGGGTCGGCGGCACCTGATATACCGACGCATGATCGCGGCACTTAAGGGTGTGCCACTGCCGGCTCTACGGATACGGGTAAGGCAAAAATCTCCAGCCACGCATGTGAGCGCACGCACATCTAGAGTGGAATGGACGTGAGCAACACATCTTGAAGGACAACCGTTACAAAAGGTAGGTAACCGTTTTTTCCTCTAGCCTGATGGGGTGGTGCCTGGAAATTCCCCTGTGGAAGCTTTGGGGCAGAAAAGGTGGTGGTGGCCAGTGTCACGGTTCCAGGGCTCGCTGCACATTTGGCCCTTCTCTAGTCACATAGGTGATATGCCCTGTGTCTTTAGCTATCTCTGGGTGGAATCCCATGATTCTCCCACTCTCAGGCTACAATGCCCTGTGTATCAACTGTGATTGCTTCACAGATCCAACGAGGTTTGGCTACTTGTGGGTCTTCTCGTTGGCAGCTTTGACCCATGGTGAATACAATGACACACAGCAGTGTTCTTAGAACAAAGTAGTGTTTAATCTCAACAGTAGGAACAAAGCATAACCAACACAGGCACTGGCTTCCAACTGTCCCCGGGGGTGCTCCACCCCCGGCCCTGCCCCCACTCCGCCCCTGCCCCACCTCTTCCAGCCCAATTCCAGCCCCGCCCCTGCTCCTCCCCCTCCCTCCCAGTGCCTTCTGCAGGCTGCAAAACAGCTGATCGTGGAAGGCGCTGAGAGAGACGGGAGGAGTTGATTGGCTGGGCCACCGGCAGGCAGGAGTAGGGGGGAGGGTGGGGAGTTTGGCTGCTGGTGGGTGCTAAGCACTCACTAATTTTTTTTCTGTGGGCGCTCCAGAGTCGGCGCCTATGATAACCAGAGAAAGGGTTTTTAACACTGTAAAAAGTCTACGGTCACACATATCCCTCTTGCTATAGATGTAGGTACTGGTAGGCCTTGCTTATCCCGGACACCCCCATCTCTGGGCACAGGGGTTCAACCTACTCCTCTGCCTCGTTCTCTCCTGTTCTTTAAGGACTGTTCTTTGTTCCAGTTTTTCCTACTTGGATCCCCTTCCGGTAGTTTCCAGATTATTGAAGTCTGTCTGGTGTCAGAGGTCACACTTCAACGTGATTGACACCTGCATTGTCCTTTCTGATGCTGTTATCCCCTTTTCTTGCTATGTGCAAGCAACCCCCACTTGAATGAATCCCTTGTTATCCTATAGCAAACAACATAATAATAGATCGAACTGGTGGGCATATGATATTCATAAAATATTACAGGTGCTCCCTGGTCTTTCAGACCTGATTTATGTTCTCTAAGACAAGGGGCCAATTCATCATTAAAAACAGGAGACCAGTTGGGGAGACTGGAAGCAGGAGGGACTTTGCTTCCTCCAGGGGCGCTGACCAAACACAGAGACTCACAATGGGGCGGAGGGTGAGATCAGACTGAGGGGGATGCATTCAGGAGTTTGCTGTTTTCCATTGATCTGTAACTCTTGTGTTTTGTAGCAGTAAAGTATGTGTGTGGTAACACATTCATTTGCTAAGCCTGGGTGTCCTTGTTTTACTGTGTTGTTGCCCCTGAAGGGGTTAACTCGAAAGCAGAGTTCCCATAGCCAGGTGGACTCCGTGGAATTTGTCTAAACAACTAGGGATTCAGGAAGGCTATGAAACTGGTTCTGGAGTCTGGGGGGCCAGACTGCAGGGTCCTACTGCCCAAGATGGGTGTTTCTGCTCTGGGGTGTGCGCCTGAAAGTCACAGAGCTCGGATCAGCGACCAGTCACTCTCCAGACCCAGGGGCTTAGCAGCATGTGGCATCCAGAGATTGGATTCCTTCATAACGGATTGGTGTCCGTTCAGAGAGTGGGACTAGACCTAGTTGTGACACACAGGTGTTATCATGGGTGGTGAGTATCATGGGAAGGGGGAGGCTGTGCCTCCCCAAACAGCCTAGCATGGCTCTGCCCCCAGGCCAGGCCCCAGTCTTGCACTTCCCAGCACTCTGCCCTGGCTGGCTGGGGCTGGCTGGCCTGCCTCCCGCAGGGACTCAGGGTGGCTGGTGCTGGGGCCGTGCTGCCTGGGGCACCGGGACTGCGGGTGGCTGTAGCTGTGCCACCTGGTGCTCTGGGGCTGGGGGCGCTGCGGCTGGGCCACCTGGTGCACCGGGGCTGGGGCCGGGGGCCACGGTCGGGGTGGTCTGGGGTCCTGCGGGGGAAGGGGGAAAGAGGGGAGCGGGAGAGGGATCACAAGGGGAGGGGCCGGGCCTTTGGCACAAGAGGAGGGGCCAGGGGCTAGCTTCCCCAACGGCCAGGTCACTGGCCACCCGTGGGTGTTACCTATCTATGTGTGTGTGACCAAAATGTTTGGATCTGTAGCCAGTCAGCCAAACTCAGAGCAGCATTAAATAAAAGTGAAAATAGAAATGGAATCCAAACAAGGGCAAAAGATTAATTGCAAAGTAATCTGCAGCCAGTGCCTGCAAGTGCTCCACATCAAAGGCAACCGTGTTAACATTGCCTCACACCCATTAAAATCAGTGGCCCAGCTCGGAGCAGGAGGCTTTTTTCAGTCAGAATGGCAACCTTTTCTGGGTGCTTTGTGTCCTGTTTATCTTAAAAGCATAAGTTGATTCGAGATCCCTAATCTGAGGATCTCCCAGTCAAGTAGTTCCCGCTACACCTTGTGAATCTGCATTACTGCTCTTGTTCCATCTGTCTTGCTAGGATAGTCAAGCCCAAAGTGGCTTCCATGGAGGAGATGGCAAGCTTTCACACTGATGCCTATCTGCAGCACCTCCAGAAGGTTAGTGAGGAGGGGGATGATGACCACCCGGAATCCGTGGAGTATGGACTGGGTAAGGAGCCTTTTTAAGCAAAGATGAATGAAAGATGGTTGTGTTCGTTTTGAGCTTGAAGTCCTGAGCGTTTTCCAGTAGGAGCCGTCAAAGGTTTTCTCCTTTTCAGCTTTCTAAACAAAGTCCGTTTCTGCTCTGATAAGTGACTATAAAAATGGGCTGCTCTTACTGCACAGATCTTCTCCCTGTGTTAATTGGCAGAACTACTAGCTTTCCCAGTGCAAACCTTTTTTAAAAATTGCTCCTTTTAACCTAGAAGAGGCAGCACAGCTCTGTGAAAGGGAACTAGATTCTAGTCTGGCTCATGCATCATTAACATAATGCTAATTGAGTTTCAGTTCGAGAATCTGTATTACTGGGGCTGGTGTGACAAGGAATGAATCCAGCATCTCTCTTAGATCGCTGGGTGAGTTGGCAGGCTGGCAGCTAGACACAAAACAATGGTTTACTTGGAAACGAAGTGCATTTGATCAGGTATGTCTACACAGCCTGAGGCAGCAAGCCTCCCAACCTTGGTCAACAGACTTCGGTTGGTGGATGGGGCTTGTACTAGCGCTCTAAATACAGTTATGTAAACACTGCTTTGAAGTTGCAAACTGGGCTCTGAAGCCTAGGGAGGGGGGTGTCTATATAGCTATTTTTAGAGCTCTAGTGAGTCCTGTCAAGATGGGCTGGGAGGCATGCTGCTGCAGACTTTGTAGAAGTACCCCCTGAGATGATAAAGATGGAGCTCCAAGAGACATTTTGACAAGGCCACTTTCAGGGTAGAACTGTACTTCAGTGGCCATGGCTGAACAAGGAGTGACTTAAACCTTGTCTAGATTGCACATAGGTCCAGATTCTAGCCATTGGTATAACTCCATCCATACACCTCTAGTGTGGATGTGCAAAGCTGATATTTGAACTGCTGGAGCTTATGGGTTTCTGGGGGGGGCAGGAAGGGGGTATTACACAGTGACCATCATGCAGAACTTGCTGTGTTCCTTGGATCTGAGGCTTCACTTTCAGTTTCAAAGGAGCAGAGGGCGCCAGAGAGTGGTCCATGATATAACCTGTTACAGTGTTTCTTAAGAGGTCTGGAAGCCAGGCTTCCTGAACCAGTGATGCAAAGGGGGCGGGTGTGGGGGTGGTGTCTTCCTCCTCCTCAGTGGAGCATTAACTTGAAAACCTAATGATGGATACTTAATTGCCAATGCCATTAACCTCTTCTCTGCTGTTCAGCATGATTCTTGGGTATTGGATTCTCCACTGGACGTTTTGACGTGTGCTGATGTTCCAGGCGTTTGAAAAGCCATTTGATAGGAAGTAGCCACCGAAACCCATGCGCCTTGCAGCAGCAGAAAAGGCAGATGTCCAACAAGCTGGGACTGGCTTTGGTTTTAGCTCCAGCACATGCAAGCAGGAATCACAGGAATAGCAGGAGCTCAGTGGGCTCCAATCACGTACAGTAGCATTGTGCTCTATAGTGGATTTCTACTGCTCACTTGCCTGCCATGGCACTTGCAGCTACTCCTTGAAGTCAGCACTCTGAAGGGCTTTAGCATTTCCAGCTGCACAGTGGGAGGTGAAGTTTGTCATCTTTGTGTGAGACAGCGGGAGACACTACCTCCTTCCTGATGTTACACTGAGCCCGACTACAGAGTCCCGAGTTCTGCACAAAACACTCAAGGCTCTTCCAAGACGACAGGTTTAATTCTAGAAACTGGTCCTGGAATTTTGTGCTGCTCTGAGGTCTGTCTACAGTGCATCAGAAGTGTGACTGCAGCACATCGTTGAAATAGCTTTGATCTAGCTAGCGCCAGTAACAGGAGCAGTGAAGCCAGGGCAGCATGTGTGGTAGTACAGGCTGTAGAAGCCCTCTTGAGTGACTAACCTGTGCTGCTGCAGCTCACTGCTATTGTTTGAGCTAGCAAGGGCAAAGCTAGCATAACGTGCTGCAGCCATACCTCTGATTGCAGTGAAGCCACACCTTGAGATTTTGGATATGCCTGGAAAGGTCTTCAATGCATGGGATGGTGCTGAAGGTGAGAGAGTGGGTTATGTTCTAGGTCCACACCCGCTGAGTTCCCATGTTAGTGTTCAAGTGTAGAAGGGCTCTGCTTCTGGAGACTAAGGATGTTCTGTGTGGTTGTTGGGCAGGTAGAGGGGTTACAGGTACTCCATGTGAAAGAGGGGAATAGAGCAAAGCCAACCCAGTGTATCTGGTAACTGAACCAGTGTTTGTGTGCAAATGGGGCTAACTGGCCTAGCTCTTGCTTGGCACTGAGCCAGGAGGGGTCCATACAACCTCTGAGTATTCTTGGTCTGAGAAAGCCATTTGGCTTTTAATACTTTTTTCTGTGGGGCATGGCCCAAAGAAACCCATCTTGGAAAGCCAGAGGGTGGCATCTTCCACATAGACCATGCTCAAAGAAGGTCAGTCCCCTTGCCAGCAGCCTCGCTTTGGCTCCCTACAGTGGCCAAAATGGAAAGCCAGAACTGTGAATAAAGTGAAATGCAGTTCCCTGGTGTACTTCCACCAGGAATGCAGTGATGTTCCCACTGGAGTCTTCTGTCCTGAGCGACGCTCTCTGGTTCTTGCCCCTAGGTTATGACTGTCCAACCACTGAAGGTATCTTTGACTATGCAGCAGCTGTAGGAGGGGCCAGCATCACAGCAGCCCAGTGTCTGATGGACGGCAAGTGCAAGGTAGCGATTAACTGGCCTGGAGGGTGGCATCATGCAAAGAAGTAAGAAAACAACCTGTTACCGTGTGCTTTCCAACCTGGTATCTGAATTGAGCCTGATCGCTCCTAGCTTTCCACACAAACCATCAGGACGAGGACAAACAATAGCATCCAAAGAGATCAATACAAATGAATCGGGAGTTTTTGGGGGGCGGGGAAGAGGATGGGTGGGTTGAAAGACAAGAGGCAGCTGGGGAAGAAGTGTTGTATAGTGCAGAGGACTGGGAGCCAGGAGTCCTGCATCTAAGTCCTGGTTCTACCATGGGCTTGGTTGTGCAATGTAGACCAATCCCTTAACTTCTCTGTGCCTCGGTGTCTCAGGTTCTGATAGTACCTCATGTACTTCATTGGGGTGTTGCGAGGCTTAATGCTAGTAAAGTAGCACACTGCTGAGATAGAAATGCACACTGCTGGTGTGTTGCCAGGCACTGAAGAGAATGGAAACCTGAAGTATTTGAGAAGAGGTGAGGTGAAATAGAATTGGCTCTTCATATTCCTTCCTATGCTTTGAAAGTATCTGTTAGATCTGTATTGTAATAGCTGTATTGTAATAGCTGAGTTAGGGCTGTACAGTACTGTCAATAACAGTATTTCAGAGCAGCAAGAGAGGAGATGGGCACTTTGCCCCTAAGTTGCTCTCATTCCCAGGAGTTCACAGGACTAAAAATAACGAGGAGTCCTTGTGGCACCTTAGAGACTAACAAATTTATTTGGGCATAAGCTTTCGTGGCCTGGAACCCACGCTGTGGCCTGCACCCTTATTGCTCTCTGAGTTTCAGGGGAAAGTAGTACTTTATCTTCTGAAGCACAAGGACTGTGTTTAATAGCATGTGCAGGTGAGGAAGTGACCCCTCTTTCTAATAAAATCATAAGATTTTTCATACCAGACTGAACCAACAGCCTGTCAGTTTTGGTATACTGCCTGTGATAATAATCTATAGCTGATGCATTGGGGAAAAAAATCCTCAGGAAGTACCTCATCAATTGTGGAATGCTATATTTAGGGGCAGGGCAAGATTCCTTCCTGACGTTTGCGGCTCAGTGTTTTCCTTGAAGAATGAGATTTGGTCCCTCTATTCTATGTATGTCTACCAGATGGAATCATTCATAAAGTTCTCTCATCCCCTTGAAATCCAGCTGCAGCTTTTGCTTCCTGCAGCAGTGCATTTCCTGAGCTGACCAGGAGCTCTGGGAAGAAGTGAGGTCAATGTGCACGCTTTGGGGACCCATCTAAAAATACTGGTAGTTTAAAGTGAACCCGCAGGTCAGCATTAGAACTGTCCAAATCTGGATTTGGATTTTGTTTCCATTGAGTGAGCGTAGTTCAGATTAGTCAAGCAGAACAATCTTATTCTGCTCAGGATGAATGGCGTTTTAGCTTCTTGTGCTGTTCTGTTTTGACTACACTGCCTGGGTTCTGCCTCGTTAGTGATGCCTGGAACTAAGAAACAATCTCAACAGCTTTGCCTCCGATGTGCTGAGCCATTCATGCTGTTTTGGGAACAAATGTTGCATGCTAAAAGGTGCACATTTCACTTACTGATTTTAAAATGTCCTTTCCAGCTTTAGCCAAGGTACCACTAGAGAGAGCTCTAGGTTAAGTCAGAGGGTTTTCCTAACCCTTCAGTGGATTCCCCCCACTTCTGCCAGTATGTGGAATCTGTTAGTTGTGTATTGTGTCTCCATTTCCATTATAAATGTCTGTTCTCAGCAGTTAATAGCTCAGCCATAATGTCTGGCACTAGCCAGAATGTAGTATACTTTGAACAGAACAGTAAGTAGTTGGGATTTTGAAATCAGTCTCCAAATGTCTCACTGAAAATGTCTTAGGAAGTTCTAGTGCGCACTTAAGGCTCACAGGACAGCTGCATTGACAATGATGTAATGATGTCTTTTAGCGTTAGCGTTAGCCTTGCTCAGAGAAAAGCCTTCATTCCAGTAAGCTGGGAAGGGCCCTTGGGAAGCCTCCGTCAGTCACTGATCTGTGAAACAATGCATCCCGAGGTGTGTCCAATAAAGCTGAAGAAAAATCACCTGTGATAGGTGTAGCAGACACCCCCATTGCACCTGTCAATAGTCTGTGTATTCAAATTTCCAAATGAGGAATTTCCCGGATGGCCCTGTCACTCCTGCCCACAACATGCATTTTAAAAACTGGCCTAACTGTGTGTTCTTTGTGATCAGTTTCAGAGGCACCTAAAGTTCCTGTTGATCTGCAGAACCATTAGGGGGGTCTGCTAAACACAGACAAAATCTCTTCCTGTTGCTCTGCTGTCAAGTGAACTGCCTCAGCAATAACATCCCCTCCTCTTCCCCTCGCCCCCCACCCCCAACCTGGACACACTCAGCATCTGCTGTTAGCAGTTCCATTCTTGGCCCTCTGTTTCCATAGGCTCGTTGGTAGAGCTTTGTAAAAAAATCTTCACTGATATATAATCATCCCCTTCCAATGAGATTTGTACAGTAGGGCTTTTTGTTGGTGGCTCTGTTCCGTTCTAAACTTCCAAGTGTAGGTTTCATAGTTGATCCTGGATTGACTGGTACCCCAACAGACAATAATTAATGGAGAAAATGCTGGATTTAATGAGGACTATTGCACAGTTAAAGGCCCTGCTGAAATGTCAGCACAGATTAACTCCCTTAACAATTGGTTTTGTGGCTTTTTACCATATTTGTGTATTTATATACTGGGATTGTTTCCAAACTCCTCAGGGCACTAGCCCCACTGTGCTTTAATTTCTTACTCATGCGTATTGTGCCCTGAGGCCTTCCTTTGCCTCTCATTGTGTCTAAGTGCCAAAACGAAGATGTTAGCTTGAGTTCTCAAGCATTTAATAATTCCCTCCCACTCACACAGCTTGCGCTGCACCCCTACTTGGTTCTAAACTTGGGAGAGCCCCTGACAGAACTTTCTAGGCAAGAGTGCCTATGGTTTGGGCCAAGTTTTCATGATTGCAGATGCTATTCCTGGAGAAATTCTGTGCCAAAAAATTTAAAAATTCTGCGCACAATATTTTAAAAATCTGCAAAATTTTGCATATTTTATTTGTGAAAATAATACAATATAATCACACCAGTTTCAAGTATTTTAATAAATTATTTAAAAATACCTGTCAGCAACTATGTCTGTAACAATACAGACAACAAAAAAGATTCAGGAAATGTTTTTTGACAAATAGATTCCTTACTAGGCATATTAATACAGAACTCTGAGTAATAAGTACAGAACCGTATTTCCCACACCCCTCAGAAGCAGTGCAGAGGCTTAGGTAGTCAGGGGTAATGGAGGAGCTGAGGGACAGGGAAATAATTTTTGGGTAGGAGCCTGGCTGTGAACTTGGAGGGTTGTTGGGTATGGGTGGGAGAAGTAAGGAACAGGCTTCTTTTTGGGTGGGGAGGGATTGTCAGGGAGCCTCCACCATGCAGACCCTGTCTGACCCCTAGCCTTTCTCATTCAGTCAGGCACATCTGTCCCTGCACCCCCACTCATCCTCCCGCTTCCCCCATGTGTCCCTATACCCCCTCCCCCATGTGTCCTTGCATCCCCACTCAGCCACCCCCACCCTTCCATGTGGCCATGCACCCCTCCCCCAATCTCCGTGTGTCCCTGCACCCACTTCCATTGAGTCCCTGCCCCAGTCTGTCCCTTTCTGAACCCCGGTCTGTGACACCCCCCAACCAGCATCCCCGTTTGCCCCATATCACGTGCCTCCTGAGCTGGCCACACAGACAGGTTGCTGTGAGGAAGGCAGCATCCTTCTCTTACCTATCTGCATCCTCTGTCCTGGTGCCACAGTAGCCTCTGCTGGGCGAAAGGAGTAACTGCAGCACCTTTCCAGCAGAATGTATTTTCTTTGGGGAAAAAAACAAAAATTCTGTGGGGCACATGAATTCTGCGCATGCTCAGTAGTCCAGAATTCCCCCAGGAGTAATATGCAACTAATATACCACATTTTCTGCAGATGTGATTGTGCACACAAAAGGCCAGTTAGGAGTGCAGTTGTGGGAACCAGTTTAGGTATGAAGTTATGACAATTTGGCCCCTTATGTCTTTGCCACTCTGAAGAGGGTTACTGATCTTTTTGTGGTCTCCATTTTATATGGATTACTGAAGTTAACGGGGCACCTCTGCAATCCTTAATTTTCAGCACCAGGCATTTCTTTTCCTTTCAAATCCCTCTAGTGTTCTCCCAAGCAGCAACATGCAGTAGTTTTCTGGGTACACAGGGAACCATTTTTCATTATGTACTTTCTTCAGTAAGTGCATGTAAGCATTTGAACCAAACTCATTGGTCCTGTAGGTGTTAAAGTGACATCGGTCTGAAAATCTCATTGGCCTTGAAAATGTTGTATCTGCTTGGGACAGATGTGGGGGTGCGCCTTAATAATTATTGATTCTGGACCTGGTTGAGCAGCAGAGAAGGAGACCCTTTCCAACAGTCACCTAACAGCTTACACTTGGACATCTGTTAGGAGACAATGTCAGAGCAAGCAGTTTAATAACTCCCACCTGCTCTTGTAGCCAGCGTGCAAAAAACAGCTTGAATAGGGCGTGGAGAGAGGGAACCATACTGAGTCCCACAGACACACTAGAGGATCTGGGCTTTGTAAGGGCTTGTCTTCATGAGGAAGTTATTCTGGAAGAAGGTAAGGTGTGAATTTAAACTCCTTTGGCTATTCTGGAATAACTTTCTTTGCGAACACCCTTATTCCAGAGTCAGGGTAAAGGAAGGAGTGAGAACAGAATAAGGACAAGACTTCAAAAAAGGAGACTTAGACTCAGAATGGATAGGTAGGGTCCTGTGGGAAATAAAACTAAAGGGGAAAAGGAGTCCAGGAGAGCTGGCAGTTTCTCAAGGAGACAGTAGTAAAAGCTCAACTGCAAACTATCCCAGTGTGAAGGAAAGATAGGAAAAATTGTAAGAGGCCAATAGGGTCCCACCAGGAGCTCTTTAATGAAGTGAAAAACAAAAAGGAATTTTACAAAAAGTAGAAATATGGACAAATTGCTAAGGAGGAGTACAGACAAGATCAGAAAGGCTAAGGCACAAAATGAGTTACACCTAGCAAGGGACATAAAAGGCAATAAGAAGAGGTTCTTTAAATACATTAGAAGCAAGAGAAAGACAAAGGAAAGTTTAGATTTTCTACTTAGTGGAGAAGGAGAGATAATAACTTATGCTATCACAAAGACTGAGGTGTTTAATGCCTATTCTGCTTCAGTCTTCACTAACATGGTTAATGGTGACCAGTTACTCAACACAGTTAATATCAACAGCAAGGGGGAAGGAACACAAGCCAAAATAGGGAAAGAACAGGTTAAAGACTATTTAGATAAATTAGATGTATTTAAGTCAGTAGAGCTTGATGAAATTCATCACAGGGTACTTCAGGATCTAGCTGAAGCAATCTTGGAACCATTCGCAATTATACTGGGAGGGGCAAACATAGTACCTATCTTTAAAAAGACTGGTCGGTTGAATGCTGATACTTGGAAAGATACTGGAACAAATTATTAATCAATTTTTAAGCACCTAGAGGGTATTAGGCTTATAAGTAAGAATACGATTTGGTCACAGAGGTCATGGATTACGTGACTTTAACAGACCTTCGTGACTACTTTGGCTTCAGCCCCTCCGTGCCCATACTCTCATTTTGTCCTTTTTTGACATAACTATTCCATGAATTTTGCTTAATTGTACCTTGACAAAATTGTATACGTAGTTGCAAGGAATAGCCAGCATGTCAACCCATCATGTTGTCAAGAACAAATCATGCTAAACCAACCTAATTTCTTTCTTTCTTTGACAGGATTACTGGCATAATGAATGTGGGGGAACCCAGTAGATGTGATATATCTTCACTTTAGTAAAGCTTTGATAGTCTCACATAAGTCTCATAAGCAAACTAGTAAAATGTGGTCAAGATGAAATTACTATCAGTTGGGTACACAGCTAGTTGAAAGAGTGTACTCAGATAGTTATCAATGGTTCATTGTCAGACTGGGAGGGGGGTATCTAGTATCGTCCCACAAGGGTCTGACCTGGGTCTTGTACGCTTCAGTATTTTCACTAATGACTTGGTTAATGGAGTGGAGAGTATGCTTATAACATTTGGGGATGACACCAAGCTGTGATGGATTGCAAGCATTTGGGAGGACAGGATTAAAATTCAAAATGATCTTGGTAAATTGGAGAATTGGTCTGAAATCAACAGGATGAAATTTAATAAAGATAAGTACAAAGTACTACACTTACGAAAGAAAAATCAAATGCACAACTACAAAATGAGAAATAACTGGCTAGGTGGTCGTACTGTTGAAAAGGATATTGGGGTTATAGTGAATCACAAATTGAAGGTAAGTTGTCAATGTTATGCAGGCTTTGAAAAAGGCTAATATTCTGGGGTATATTAACAGGAGTGTCGTATGTAAGACGGGGGACCCGGTAATTGTCCTGCTCTACTCAGGACTGGTGAGGCCTCAGCTGGAGTACTGTTTCCAATTCTGGGCAGCACACTTTAACACAAATGTGGACAAATTAGAGACAGTCTGGAGGAGAGCAACTAAAATGGTAAAAGGTTTAGAAAACCTGACACATGAGGAATGGTTAAAAAATGTGGCGATGTTTAGTCTTGAGAAAAGAAGACTATGGGGGACCTGATAACAGTCTTCAAATCTGTTAAGGACAGTTATAAAGAGGATGGTGGTCAATTGTTCTCTGTGTCCCCCATGGGAGCTAGGACATGAAGAAATGGGCTTAATCTGCAGCAAGGGAGATTTTGGTTAGATATTAGGAAAAGCTTTCTAACTATAAGGTTAATTAATCTCTGGGATAGACTTCCAAGGGAGATTGTGGAATGGCAAACCATTGGATGTTTTTAACACCAGGTTAGACAAACATCTGTCAATGATAGTCTAGGTTGACTTGGTCCTGCCTCAGCACAGGGGGTAGGACTCAATGACCTCTCTAGCTCCTTTGCAGCCCTACAGTGCTATGATTCTGTAAGTGGCCCTGCACAGGGAGCTATTGCAGAATAGCTACTCAGGTCAGTTTCCCCTTGTAGTCAGGCCCTAAGTGGTTCTGTTCTGTTCCTGTTACTTAAGAGGAAAGCCTCTTTAAGTGGGGCCATATCTATGCTACAGGCTTCTGCCAGCCTAGCTGTTGGTCAGGGGTGTGAAGAGATGTGATCTCTGACTGACAGAACTGTGCCTGCAGAAGACCCTCGCACAGACGCAATTACGCTGGCAAAGGTGCACTTTTACTGGCATCGCTTGTTTCACTAAGGTGCTGGAATAAACTTACTGGTAAGAGCACAGTTTTGCCAGGATAACCTGTGTCCCTCCTAGGAGCGCTTTACCGGTATGGCTGTACAGGCAAA
Organism: Chelonia mydas; assembly: GCF_015237465.2. Taxonomy (NCBI): domain Eukaryota; kingdom Metazoa; phylum Chordata; order Testudines; family Cheloniidae; genus Chelonia; species Chelonia mydas. The sequence continues at coordinate 58,145,732 of NC_057855.1, forward strand.
GTCATCCTAGGGTATGTCTACACTACGGAATAAGGTCGAATTTATAGAAGTCGGTTTTTTAGAAATCGGTTTTATATATTCGAGTGTGTGTGTCCCCACAGAAGTGCATTAAGTGCATTAACTCGGCGGAGTGCTTCCACAGTACCGAGGCTAGAGTCGACTTCCGGAGCGTTGCACTGTGGGTAGCTATCCCACAGTTCCCGCAGTCTCCGCTGCCCATTGGAATTCTGGGTTGAGATCCCAATGCCTGATGGGGCTGAAACATTGTCGCGGGTGGTTCTGGGTGCATATCGTCAGTCCCCCCTTCCCTCCCTCCCTCCCTCCGTGAAAGCAAGGGCAGACAATCGTTTCGCGCCTTTTTTCCTGAGTTACCTGTGCGGACGCCATACCACCGCAAGCATGGAGCCCGCTCAGGTAACCGTCACCGTATGTCTCCTGGGTGCTGGCAGACGCGGTTCTGCATTGCTACACAGTAGCAGCAACCCCTTGCCTTGTGGCAGCAGACGGTACAATACGACTGGTAGCCGTCCTCGTCATGTCCGAGGTGCTCCTGGCCACGTCGGCTGGGAGCGCCTGGGCAGACATGGGCGCAGGGACTAAATTTTGGTGACTTGACCAGGTCATTCTCTTAAGTCCTGCAGTCAGTCCTATTGAACCGTCTTATGGTGAGCAGGTAGGCAATATGTCCTTCTGCACCGTCTGCTGCCAGCCAAAGATGTAAAAGATAGATGGAGTGGATCAAAACAAGAAATAGACCAGATTTGTTTTGTACTCATTTGCCTCCTCTCCTGTCTAGGGGACTCATTCCTCTAGGTCACACTGCAGTCACTCTCAGAGAAGGTGCAGCGAGGTAAATCTAGCCATGTATCAATCAGAGGCCAGGCTAACCTCCTTGTTCCAATAAGAACAATAACTTAGGTGCACCATTTCTTATTGGAACCCTCCGTGAAGTCAACCCTGTAAGCCGTGTCCTCAGTCGCCCCTCCCTGCGTCAGAGCAATGGCAAACAATCGTGCATCTGAGTTGAGAGTGCTGTCCAGAGCAGTCACAATGGAGCACTCTGATTGGGCTAAAACATTGTCGCGGGTGGTTCTGGGTTCATATTGTCCGGCCCCCGTTCCCTCCCTCCCTCCGTGAAGGCAAGGGCAGACAATCGTTTCGCGCCTTTTTTCCTGAGTTACCTGTGCGGACGCCATACCACCGCAAGCATGGAGCCCGCTCGGGTAACCGTCACCGTATGTCTCCTGGGTGCTGGCAGACGCGGTACTGCGTTGCTACACAGTAGCAGCAACCCATTGCCTTGTGGCAGCAGACGGTGCAGTATGACTGGTAGCCGTCCTCGTCATGTCCGAGGTGCTCCTGGCCACGTCGGCTGGGAGCGCCTGGGCAGACATGGGCGCAGGGACTAAATTTTTGGTGACTTGACCAGGTCATTCTCTTTAGTCCTGCAGTCAGTCCTATTGAACCGTCTTATGGTGATCAGGCAGGCAATACGGATTGCTAGCAGTCGTATTGTACCGTCTTCTGCCGGGCAGGCAAGAGATGACGATGGCTAGCAATCGTATTGTACCATCTTCTGCCAGGCAGGCAAGAGATGAGGATGGCTAGCAGTCATATTGCACCATCTTCTGCCAGGCAGGCAAGAGATGTGGGTGGCATGCAGTCCTTCTGCACCGTCTGCTGCCAGCCAAAGATGTAAAAGATAGATGGAGTGGATCAAAACAAGAAATAGACCAGATTTGCTTTGTACTCATTTGCCTCTTCCCCTGTCTAGGGGACTCATTCCTCTAGGTCACACTGCAGTCACTCACAGAGAAGGTGCAGCGAGGTAAATCTAGCCATGTATCAATCAGAGGCCAGACTAACCTCCTTGTTCCAATAAGAACAGAAACTTAGGTGCACCATTTCTTATTGGAACCCTCCATGAACTCCTGCCTGAACTACTCCTTGATTTAAAGCCACCCCCTTTGTGGATTTTAGCTCCCTGAAGCCAACCCTGTAAGCCGTGTCGTCAGTTGCCCCTCCCTCCGTCAGAGCAACGGCAGACAATCATTCCGCGCCTTTTTTCTGTGCGGACGCCATACCAAGGCAAGCATGGAGTCCGCTCAGCTCACTTTGGCAATTAGGAGCACATTAAACACCACACGCATTATCCAGCAGTATATGCAGCACCAGAACCTGGCAAAGCGCTACCGGGCGAGGAGGCGACGTCAGCGCGGTCACGTGAGTGATCAGGACATGGACACAGATTTCTCTGAAAGCATGGGCCCTGCCAATGCATGCATCATGGTGCTAATGGGGCAGGTTCATGCTGTGGAAAGCCGATTCTGGGCTCGGGAAACAAGCACAGACTGGTGGGACCGCATAGTGTTGCGGGTCTGGGACGATTCCCAGTGGCTGCGAAACTTTCGCATGCGTAAGGGCACTTTCATGGAACTCTGTGACTTGCTTTCCCCTGCCCTGAAGCACATGAATACCAAGATGAGAGCAGCCCTCACAGTTGAGAAGCGAGTGGCGATAGCCCTGTGGAAGCTTGCAACGCCAGACAGCTACCGGTCAGTTGGGAATCAATTTGGAGTGGGCAAATCTACTGTTGGGACTGCTGTGATGCAAGTAGCCAACGCAATCAAAGATCTGCTGATATCAAGGGTAGTGACCCTGGGAAATGTGCAGGTCATAGTGGATGGCTTTGCTGCAATGGGATTCCCTAACTGTGGTGGGGCCATAGACGGAACCCATATCCCTATCTTGGCACCGGAGCACCAAGCCGGCGAGTACATAAACCGCAAGGGGTACTTTTCAATAGTGCTGCAAGCTCTGGTGGATCACAAGGGACGTTTCACCAACATCAACGTGGGATGGCCGGGAAAGGTACATGACGCTCGCATCTTAGAATCATAGAATCATAGAATATCAGGGTTGGAAGGGACCCCAGAAGGTCATCTAGTCCAACCCCCTGCTCGAAGCAGGACCAATTCCCAGTTAAATCATCCCAGCCAGGGCTTTGTCAAGCCTGACCTTAAAAACCTCTAAGGAAGGAGATTCTACCACCTCCCTAGGTAACGCATTCCAGTGTTTCACCACCCTCTTAGTGAAAAAGTTTTTCCTAATATCCAATCTAAACCTCCCCCACTGCAACTTGAGACCATTACTCCTCGTTCTGTCATCTGCTACCATTGAGAACAGTCTAGAGCCATCCTCTTTGGAACCCCCTTTCAGGTAGTTGAAAGCAGCTATCAAATCCCCCCTCATTCTTCTCTTCTGCAGACTAAACAATCCCAGCTCCCTCAGCCTCTCCTCATAAGTCATGTGCTCTAGACCCCTAATCATTTTTGTTGCCCTTCGCTGGACTCTCTCCAATTTATCCACGTCCTTCTTGTAGTGTGGGGCCCAAAACTGGACACAGTACTCCAGATGAGGCCTCACCAATGTCGAATAGAGGGGAACGATCACGTCCCTCGATCTGCTCGCTATGCCCCTACTTATACATCCCAAAATGCCATTGGCCTTCTTGGCAACAAGGGCACACTGCTGACTCATATCCAGCTTCTCATCCACTGTCACCCCTAGGTCCTTTTCCGCAGAACTGCTGCCTAGCCATTCGGTCCCTAGTCTGTTTTGGTGCATTGGATTCTTCCATCCTAAGTGCAGGACCCTGCACTTATCCTTATTGAACCTCATCAGATTTCTTTTGGCCCAATCCTCCAATTTGTCTAGGTCCTTCTGTATCCTCTCCCTCCCCTCCAGCGTATCTACCACTCCTCCCAGTTTAGTATCATCCGCAAATTTGCTGAGAGTGCAATCCACACCATCCTCCAGATCATTTATGAAGATATTGAACAAAACCGGCCCCAGGACCGACCCCTGGGGCACTCCACTTGACACCGGCTGCCAACTAGACATGGAGCCATTGATCACTACCCGTTGAGCCCGACAATCTAGCCAGCTTTCTATCCACCTTATAGTGCATTCATCCAGCCCATACTTCCTTAACTTGCTGACAAGAATACTGTGGGAGACCATGTCAAAAGCTTTGCTAAAGTCAAGAAACAATACATCCACTGCTTTCCCTTCATCCACAGAACCAGTAATCTCATCATAAAAGGCGATTAGATTAGTCAGGCATGACCTTCCCTTGGTGAATCCATGCTGACTGTTCCTGATCACTTTCCTCTCATGTAAGTGCTTCAGGATTGATTCTTTGAGGACCTGCTCCATCTTCAGGAACTCTGGTCTGTTTCAAAAGCTGCAAGAAGGGACTTTATTCCCAGACCAGAAAATAACTGTTGGGGATGTTGAAATGCCTATATGTATCCTTGGGGACCCAGCCTACCCCTTAATGCCATGGCTCATGAAGCCATACACAGGCAGCCTGGACAGTAGTCAGGAGCTGTTCAACTACAGGCTGAGCAAGTGCAGAATGGTGGTAGAATGTGCATTTGGACGTTTAAAGGCGCGCTGGCGCAGTTTACTGACTCGCTTAGACCTCAGCGAAACCAATATTCCCACTGTTATTACTGCTTGCTGTGTGCTCCACAATATCTGTGAGAGTAAGGGGGAGACGTTTATGGCGGGGTGGGAGGTTGAGGCAAATCGCCTGGCTGCTGGTTACGCGCAGCCAGACACCAGGGCGGTTAGAAGAGCACAGGATGGCGCGGTACACATCAGAGAAGCTTTGAAAACCAGTTTCATGACTGGCCAGGCTACGGTGTGAAAGTTCTGTTTGTTTCTCCTTGATGAAACCCCCCGCCCCTTGGTTCACTCTACTTCCCTGTGAGCTAACCACCGTCTCCTCCTCCCTTCGATCACCGCTTGCAGAGGCAATAAAGTCATTGTTGCTTCACATTCATGCATTCTTCATTCATTCATCACACAAACAGGGGGATGACTACCAAGGTAGCCCAGGAGGGGTGGTGGAGGAGGGAAGGAAAATGCCACACAGCACTTTAAAAGTTTACAACTTTAAAATTTATTGAATGACAGCCTTCTTTTTTTTGGGCAATCCTCTGTGGTGGAGTGGCTGGTTGGCCGGAGGCCCCCCCACCGCGTTCTTGGGCGTCTGGGTGTGGAGGCTATGGAACTTGGGGAGGAGGGCGGTTGGTTACACAGGGGCTGTAGTGGCAGTCTGTTCTCCAGCTGCCTTTGCTGCAGCTCAACCATACACTGGAGCATACTGGTTTGATCCTCCAGCAGCCTCAGCATTGAATCCTGCCTCCTCTCATCACGCTGCCGCCACATTCGAGCTTCAGCCCTCTCTTCGGCCCGCCACTTACTCTCTTCAGCCCGCCACTTACTCTCTTCAGCCCGCCACCTCTCCTCCCGGTCATTTTGTGCTTTCCTGCAGTCTGACATTATTTGCCTCCACGCATTCGTCTGTGCTCTGTCAGTGTGGGAGGACAGCATCAGCTCGGAGAACATTTCATCTCGAGTGCATTTTTTTTTTCTTTCTAATCTTCACTAGCCTCTGGGAAGGAGAAGATCCTGTGATCATTGAAACACATGCAGCTGGTGGAGAAAAAAAAAGGGACAGCTGTATTTAAAAAGACACATTTTATAAAACACTGGCTACACTCTTTCAGGGTAAACCTTGCTGTTAACATTACATACATAGCACATGTGCTTTCGTTACAAGGTCGCATTTTGCCTTCCCCCACCGCGTGGCTACCCCCTCAACCCTCCCCCCTCCCTGTGGCTAACAGCGGGGAACATTTCTGTTCAGCCGCAGGCAAACAGCCCAGCAGGAATGGGCTCCTCTGAGTGTCCCCTGAAGAAAAGCACCCTATTTCAACCAGGTGACCATGGATTATATCTCACTCTCCTGAGGATAACACAGAGAGATAAAGAACGGATGTTGCTTGAACGCCAGCAAACATACACTGCAATGCTTTGTTGTACAATGATTCCCGAGTACGTGTTACTGGCCTGGAGTGGTAAAGTGTCCTACCATGAAGGACGCAATAAGTCTGCCCTCCCCAGAAACCTTTTGCAAAGGCTTTGGGAGTATATCCAGGAGAGCCGCGAATGCCAGGGCAAAGTAATCCTTTCACATGCTTGCTTTTAAACCATGTATAGTATTTTAAAAGGTACACTCACCGGAGGTCCCTTCTCCGCCTGCTGGGTCCAGGAGGCAGCCTTGGGTGGGTTCGGGGGGTACTGGCTCCGGGTCCAGGGTGAGAAACAGTTCCTGGCTGTCGGGAAAACCGGTTTCTCCGCTTGCTTGCTGTGAGCTATCTACAACCTCCTCCTCATCATCATCTTCTTCGTCCCCAAAACCTGCTTCCGTATTGCCTCCATCTCCATTGAAGGAGTCAAACAACACGGCTGGGGTAGTGGTGGCTGAACCCCCTAAAATGGCATGCAGCTCATCATAGAAGCGGCATGTTTGGGGCTCTGACCCGGAGCGGCCGTTTGCCTCTCTGGTTTTCTGGTAGGCTTGCCTCAGCTCCTTCAGTTTCACGCGGCACTGCTTCGGGTCCCTGTTATGGCCTCTGTCCTTCATGCCCTGGGAGATTTTGACAAAGGTTTTGGCATTTCGAAAACTGGAACGGAGTTCTGATAGCACGGATTCCTCTCCCCATACAGCGATCAGATCCCGTACCTCCCGTTCGGTCCATGCTGGAGCTCTTTTGCGATTCTGAGACTCCATCATGGTCACCTCTGCTGATGAGCTCTGCATGGTCACCTGCAGCTTGCCACGCTGGCCAAACAGGAAATGAGATTCAAAAGTTCGCGGTTCTTTTCCTGTCTACCTGGCCAGTGCATCTGAGTTGAGAGTGCTGTCCAGAGCGGTCAAAATGGAGCTCTCTGGGATAGCTCCCGGAGGCCAATACCGTCGAATTGTGTCCACAGTACCCAAATTCGACCCGGCAAGGCCGATTTAAGCGCTAATCCACTTGTCAGGGGTGGAGTAAGGAAATCGATTTTAAGAGCCCTTTAAGTCGAAATAAACGGCTTCATCGTGTGGACAGGTGCAGGTTTACATCGATTTAACGCTGCTAAATTCGACCTAAAGTCCTAGTGTAGACCAGGGCCTAGTGTGGATGTGGCCTTAGCTTGTGGGAAAGGGAGGTGGTGGAATTACCTAGGGGGGTGGTGAAATCTCCTTCCTTAGAGGTTTTTAAGGCCACGCTTGACAAAACCCTGGCTGGGATGATTTAGTTGGGGATTGGTCCTGCTTTGAGCTGGGGATTGGACTAGATGACCTCCTGAGGTCCCTTCCAGCCCTGATATTTTATGATTCTATGAAAGCGTGAGATTAGATGAGACAATGCATAGAGGCTGCTTACTCTAAAATTTTTCTCTAATCTTTGTTGTAATTGTTAAATAAAAATACTTTGTGTCAAGATGGCAGTTGGTCGCTATTGCTGGTTACAGGTGCCCAAACCCAGTCGGACCTGCAGGGTGATAACCCCAACTATACCTACAGCTTATGTACCTGAGTCCCAGTCTGAGAGTGGGAGAATTGCAGGATTCCACCCGGAAGCAGATGAGGGCAAGAGGCTGAACACCTGAGGCGGTAGTGCTCAGGCAGCCCAGAATGGGGACAAGAGGTGCAGACAGTCCTGTAACTGTAACGGTGCTGTAGTTACAAGTAACACCAAGACCATTGTCAGCGGCTATAAGAGTCTTGGGAAGGCTAAGCCTTTGGAAGCATGCCTCCCTCCCTTTGGAAGCATGCCACCTTTGGAGCGCTGCCGCCGGAAGTTCCTGAGAAGTTGGGGGAAGGCTCCGGCACCTGAACCGTGGTCCTGCCACTGCTTGGCCTCTTCCCCTGTGGCCCTGCCCATGCTCTGCCTCTTCCTGCCCTTGCTGTGCCTCTTCCCCTGAGACCCCCATTTTTTGCTCCCCTCTGCCCTCTCCCTCCTGTTGCTCACCCTTAAGGCAGGAGGGGGGCAGAAAGGAGTGAGTGGGCGGGGGGGTTGGGGGAGGGGGTGGGGAGGAGCAGGCAGCTGGTAGAGAGGAGCAAGTGATGGCAGGGGGAGGGGGCGGAGTGGAGGTGAGAAGAGGCAGAGTGGGGATGGGGCCTCAAGGGAAGAGGCAAAGCGGGTCAGGGCCACTGTCCGGGTACTGGTGGTTCCTCCCACTTCTAAGGAGCTTTTGGTGCTCACATGCTGCATCCTCAAACACAAGAGTCATGTGCTGCATATAGACAACTGTAAGTGGAAGAGGTTAGTAAAAACTCTGTGTTTTGGGTTGCTGGGTTTTTTTTTTGGTTTTTTTTTTTCAGTTTGACTTATATGGTCAGTTTCTCTCTTCATTAAATGACGTTTATAAAAGAAAAGGGAGCTGAAAAACCCTCAAGCCTTTTTTAAAAAGGACGTTAAAAAGAAAATCCTCAGGCTATGCTGTTTAATGGGTGTTTAGTTATAAACAAGGATTTTTTTTGTCAACTCCAAAAAAGTCAAATTGTATCCCTTTAAAACATTAATTAGGTCCACAACTTAATATTGGGGCTGCTAGACTACTAATTTGCTTGCTATGTTTCGTGTTATAATCCAGAGTGAGACTAAGGCCCAGTCCTTATAGCAGATAAATTGGTCTGTGCGGCTTTTTCAGGCTCATATTGTGAAATCTAGTCAATTTAAAAATGGAGTTGTAGTAGTAGATGTTCCCCTGCCAATTTTAATGGGTTTACAGTGACATTTTTCAAATATATCAAGATGTTTCTCTTCTGTGCTGTGCGAAAGACCCATGTGAACAACAGAGGAACCTGAGTACATGGGAAACAGGGCAATGAGCTACCCATAAGGCATTGTCAAATGCACAAAAGTAAACAAGCTGGGGAGGGGGAAGGTCATTTTTTCCGAACTTTCAGTTGTAGTCCTCTGAGGTGCTAGTTGTAACCACAATAGGCCAAACACGTTCAGACTGTGGCTTTTTAAAAAGTTGACTGGGACCCTTTAGCATCAGAAGAATGCACATTGGTGGCATGCATCTGATGAAGTGGGTTTTAGCCCAGGAAAGCTTATGCCCAAATAAATGTTAGTCTCTAAAATGTCACAGGTACTCCTTGGGACTAACACAGCTACCACTCTGAAACATGTCATTGGTGGAATGATCTCCAAAGAGAATGTAGGGAATGAGGTATGAAATTCAATAGTTTAATGATTCCAGGTTTTTTTTACCATCCCCCCATTTTTAATAGAGGAAATAATGGTGGTATAAAACCATAGAAGCCCTTTTCTGCAAAAGTCATTGAGTCAGATCTCACAAGAGAGTTATGCATTTGACAGGCAACTTGAACTGTGATGCGGGGTGGGGAGGAGAGAGGAGAGGCAGAAATACTGGGATTTAACTTTCTAGTAATAAAATAGATATTGGAAAAAGGGGAATCTGGCTGGCTAGATTCTGAACTTCCAGTTCTGGGGGAAGTGTCCATTTTGACAATGAAGGCTCAGGCTTGTCAGTTAATTTACCCTCCTTCAACTCTTTGCACTTATGGAGAAGGGGAAAAATTGGTCTGGAAGATCAGCTGTTCTCTGAAAAGAAATTATGTTAAAACAGGGCTTTAACACCAAAGATCTGTTCCTTGCAATTATACAGACTCAGCTGCTGAGATTAAGGAGGAAAACAAGCTTTTTAACTTCTGGTAGCTCCACAGAGCCTGCAAAGCTATGTGACAGTAGAATCCAAATCACTCTTTCTTGTGCATCAGTAGAATTAAATTCTAATGGGATATGCTGTGCCATTCCCCAGGGTACAGTCTGGACTGCTGGATAACTGTATCCCCTCAACTCTTCAGTCGGGGGGGGGGGGGGTCTTTTACATGGCTTCACTATAAAAACAACCATTCCTGGTCCATTGACACACAACCTCTAATGTGCAAAATCACTCTCAGCTGAATTATATGAGTGCTTCTAGCTAGCCACTCATGAATTACATTACAGAGCAACACCAGCAAATTCCTAGTTCCAGACCTGTCCCCAGAAATATGCATCCTGTACTGCCCAGCACCCTCCTGGACAATACAAGCTCATAGAAAGTCCATCATTTCATTAATAGAAAATAAGATGCGCAAACCCTGATATCTCAAATGGAGGTTTCCAAACACTTCAATCCAAGCACACACTGGTTTAGATAAAACAATAAAACAAGTTTAACTACAGAAAGATAGATTTTTAGTGATAACAAGGAATGAGGCATAAAAGTCAGAATTGGTTACAAAGAAATAAAAGGTAAAATGCAAACTAATAATAACTTAACTAGCTAAGGAAATTTAAAGCCAAAGGTTTCCTCACATGCTTACAGCAGACTGGCTAGGACCCCACCCCCATTCAATGGTGCTTCTTTTGTCTTTCAAATGTTGGTGATGCCATGAGCAGAGATGAGGGGAGAGAGGTGATTTGTGGCCTCTTCCTCATTTTTATTTTTTTCCCTCCTCTTTGAGAATTGTCTTCAGCTGGGGTTCAGGCAACACACAGTCTGTTCACACGGGAAGCCCCAGCTGTTCCATTGCCAAGATGTAAATTTCTCACTCACCCCCTTCTTCCTGCCAAAGAATGGCTGCTTACCCTGGTGGTGGTCTATTTGATTGTGCTGGCACCTGGCTGAGGAGTTAGTTTGCCTTTTGTCTCTGAGGAACTGGTCTGGGCTTCTTCTCCAGATTTAGAATATGCCTTAGTAACATCATACAGTTAAATATTATAACTTTACATACAATGTTGCTGCACCCATTTTACCAGGACAGTGAAGATCAGCAAATTATGAGTTTTCAAATGATACCTCACAAGGCATACTTTGTACAAAATTTATCATAGTTTTGTAAAAGTGGTGAACACAGGGCTACAGTCTGTCACATAAACCTATACAAAACTATTGCAGATGACTGGGCTGCACAGTTATGACTGTGGACTTAATGTGTCCAGCAGGAATTAATTGCAAGTGATTGTTGAAGGAAGGACTCTCAGCTTGACTCTCAGATCCCAGCACTAGTTTGCAGGGTTGGCTGCTAGTTTGAGTAACCTATTTTACTAAGCACATGAGCTATGCAAATCATCGAGAAACAATAATAGTGACTCACTCATCTTGCCCATACTATTTTTAGAGTTAGTTTCCAGAGTAGATTTGCCCTCTGAAAATGTTTCTCTAACCATTTTCATGATCCCTTTTCAATACTACAGACTTCCATTTTTTGGAAACAAAGGGTAGCGGTTAAAGCATACAGCTATTAAGTGTCTTGCATTCTCATCCTGAATCTGCCTCTGACTTCCTGTGTGACCTTGTAGTTACTTAATCCCCCTGTGCCTCTGTTTTCCCATCCGTAAAGAGAACATAATATGGCCTCCCCAGAGTGTTTGTTATGATACTTAATTCATCTGTGTTTGTAAGGTACTTTGAGATCCACTACTGAAAGGCAAAGAATGGCTGTCTGTTACTTAGACAGAGTGTGGTGCTTTAAACATTCCACTCAGATTTAAAATTCTAACATAAAATTAATTACAGTGCTAGTGAAAGATGGCAGATTGTTGCATCGAAAGTCTGAAGCCCTCTTTATCAACAGAATGCATAAGGAATTAGGCAGCAGAAATGCAGCCTTCCCACATGCACTGCTGTGTCCGTGTGCCTCAATCCCAACCCAAAGGGAGCCCATTTAGAGGAGACATTCTCCTGGTCTGTTCAGCCCTCGGTGTATCGTCTGAGACTGCCAACAAGGTTGTTGGCTCTGATGATGGCTTTTTGTGATGGGTACAGGCAGCTATGAAGCAGTGGGCTAAAGCCCCAAACTCATCCGATGTATTTTGAGATCGAAGTAACTGTTGGGAAGTCTCTTGCCATGGCTCTGGCACCTGGATATTTGTTTCCATGAAGCACCTGCTGGTGGAGTGGTTAGAACTCCTGGAAATGTCACTGACTACCAGAGAGCTGCAGTCTCCTTTCTGCTGAATGCCACCCACAGTGTCTAAGGCTTGATGCTCTTCCGGATTCTGGAATGTTTTAAAAAGGGTGGGTCTGTTCTAATTTTATTAAAATTTTGCTTGTTTTGCTGCTGTCAGGTTTGTTAAAACCTCTCAGTGGTGCCACAAAAGTGAAATAAAATGACTACTTACCTCCTCCGTTCCCTCTTCTGGTGAAGTCTGGCCCCGTGCTGCCGACTTCACAGACAAGTCATCTTGCCATGTAGAGGGGGAGCTACAGCAGCCCAGTGCAGTCAAACGGGAAATGGATCTGAAACGGAACACTTGAAAGAAATCAGAAAGCATTAAGAACCCTGAAAGGCTCTTTCCCTGAGTGGTCAGAGGATCTGCTTTCCTGCCCACACCTCTCCCATACTTGCTGCAGGCTTGTGCTAAAATGGAAAGGATTACAAGAGAGTAATGGAAATTGGATTACAAGAGAATGGAAAGGATTACAAGAGAGTTGTTCCTCTTTCGTTGTTCCTGGGTTTTTCTGAGCTTAGGGCTTGGCTACAATTGCGAGTTAGAGCGCATTAAAGTAGCCCCGGGCGCCCTAACTCATGACGCGTCGACACTGGCAAGTCACGTAGAGCGCCCAGACTCCACAGCTGGAGCACTCCTGGTAATCCACCTCCACAAGAAGCATAATGCTGGCTGCACCCCGGCTGGAGCGCTGTGGCGCCATTGTGGACACCCTGGTCTATTAATGCTCTCTGATGGGCCTCCAGAAGTGTCCCACAATGCATGTTCCAGCCATTCTGGCCATCATTTTGAACTCTACTGCCCTGCCCTCAGGTGACCAACCGGCAGACCCGCCCTTTACATTATCTGGGAATTCTGAAAATCTCCTTCCTGTTTGCTGAACAAGGCGTGGAGTGCTCTCAATGAATCTTTCCAGGTGACTATGCCTCCACGCGCCAGGCGATCCCCAGAATGGAGAAGTGGCGAGGTGCTGGACCTCATCAGTGTTTGTGGGGAGGAAGCTGTCCAGTCTGAGCTGTGCTCCAGCCATAGGAATTACGATACCTTCGGGCAGATATCAAGGGACATGATGGAAAGGGGCCATGACGGGGATGCGCTGCAGTGCAGGGTTAAAGTGAAGGAGCTGCGGAATGCCTACCACAAAGCGCACGAGGCAAACAGCAGCTCCGGTGCTGCCCCTGCAACCTGCCATTTCTACAAAGAGCTGGACACTGTACTTGGGAGCGACCCCACCTCCACTTCGAAGACCATCATGGACACTTCAGAGCCCAGTTCAACAAGGCAGGAGGAGGAGGAAAGCGGGAGTGAGGGTGCTGAGGAGAAGGGGGACTGCTCGGCATCCCTAGATGCATGCAGCCAGGAGCTGTTTTCAAGCCAGGAGGAGGTAGCCAGTCGCAACAGGCGGTGCTTGGGGAAGAACAAACACCAGAGGAGGTGCCTGGTAAGCGGCTTTTATTTTGGGAAGGAAGTTGTTTGGTGCGGGCTCTTGGGGTGAGGAGGGTATGGGCTGCATGCATGCCTAGATGCGGAATAGGGCATCGATGTGCTCTCTCACATCGCGGTAATCGGCCTCAGTGATCTCTTCAAAGGTCTCACGCAGAAGCTGGGCAATGCGCTTGCGCAGGTTCCTTGGCAGAGCTACTGTACTCCTTGTCCCAGTAAGGCTAACATGTGCATGCCACTGTGCCGTGATGGGCGGGGGGACCATTGCTGCACCTAGGCAAGCTGCATATGGGCCAGGGCAGAAGCTGCATTGTAGTAGAAGACCCTCCCTTGCTTCCCAGGTCACCCTCAGCAGCGAGATATCTTCCAGGACAAACTCATCCTATGGAAAATGTGGGGACAGTGTTCAATAGAGGGGCGCCCTGCAGCTGTTGGCTCTCCCCAAGGCACAGAACCCCAGAGGACACTACGGCCTTGAAACAATTAGCCCCCCTTGCCCCTGTGCTTACTCACCATTTTGGGGCTCCTGTGGGTTATGTGTGCTCGCTTTTGGACGGGCAATTTCTGCTATTGTGTAGACTGTGCTTGTCTTCAAGTACAGCCGAATCATTGCTCTGTCTGGTATGAACAATGCTGCCTCTGTTAAGTGTTGCATTTTGGCTTTACCGATGCAACCTTGAGATCCCAGCCGACCTTGTTATCAGTGGCCGAAAGACTCCAAAGAATCAGGAAGCATCCATGAAGAAGCAAAGAGGACATGCTGCATGAAGTCATGCAGCAGACCCTTAATGAAAATCAAAAAGTGCAGGAGTGGCGGGAGAGTGAAAGGAGGGTCCACCAACAGAATGTGGATTGCTGGCACCAAAGCACAGAGCAGCTGCTAAGCATCATGGAGCGCCAAGCGGACTCGATACAGACACTTGTAGCAATGCAGGCAGAGCACTTCTGCGCCCTCCCCCACTGCAGCCCTTGTCCCAAAACTCTTTCCCTTGTGCCCCCATGTCACCGCCAACCCACTTTCCCCAACATCCAGGTTCTTATCGCGACCAGCTGCCTCCAACACCTGTAGCTTCACCACCCAGCCCTGCAAACTATGACCCTTACCCACGGCACTCAGCCCCAATCACCATGCATTTTAGCCAGCGTGAAGTGCAGCACTCATTGCACGGCACTCCAGACAGGAAGGCTGAGTATGATAATAGGACATACGCAAATCTGTGACTGCCCCATTCCCCACCCCACCTCCTTCCCTCGTCCCACACAGCACAGATGTGTCATGCCCTTTCTGTTTCCCAAGCAGTTATGTTTCTTTTCAATAAATGAATTTTTTGGCTTTGAAAACCTTCTTTATTATTGCATTAAGTGAAAGATACCGTAGCCCAGGAAAGCAACAGGCACTGCAAGTCAGTGCATCATATGTAGCAAAAACAGATTCCTACTAACATTGAAACCACTGCACTTCCCTCCCGTGCAGGGCACCAAACATTACTGGTGGCTTTCAGCCTCAGATTGCTCCCTCAAGGCATCCCTAATCCTGGCAGCCCTGTGCTGGGCCCCTCTAATAGCTCTGCACTCTGGCTGTTCAAATCCAGCTTCCAGATGTTGAACCTCTGAGGTCCATGCCTGAGTGAATCTTTCACCCTTCCCTTCACAAATGTTATGGAGTTTACAGCATGCAGGTATAACTGGGGGGATGTTGTCATCGGCCAGGTCCAGCTTCCCATACAGAGAGCACCAGCAGCCCTTTAAATGGCCAAAAGCACACTCCACAGTCTTTCTGCACCGACTCAGCCTGTTGAACCATTTCTTGCTGCTGTC
The DNA here is from genome assembly GCF_015237465.2 of Chelonia mydas. NCBI lineage: Eukaryota > Metazoa > Chordata > Testudines > Cheloniidae > Chelonia > Chelonia mydas. The sequence goes on from NC_057855.1 coordinate 58,160,869, forward strand.
AAGGCTCCCTGTGTAGGGTTTCATGAGCCACGGCATTAAAGGGTAAGCGGGGACTCCAAGGATCACAATGGGCATTTCGACTTCCCCTACAGTGATCTTCTGGTCTGGGAAGAAAGTCCCGGCTTGCAGCTTCTTGAACAGGCCTGTGTTCCGAAAGATGCGTGCATCATGCACCTTTCCGGACCAGCCTGCGTTAATGTCAATGAAACGCCCATGGCGATCCACAAGCACCTGGAGAACCATAGAGAAATACCCCTTCTGATTTATGTACTCAGAGGCTAAGTGGGCTGGTGCTAGAATTGGAATATGCGTGCCATCTATTGTCCCTCCGCAGGTAAGGAAACCCATTTGTGCAAAGCCAGCCACAATGTCATGCACATTACCCAGAGTCACAGTTCTTCTGAGCAGGATGCGATTAATGGCCCTGCAAACTTGCATCAACACGATTCCAACGGTCGACTTTCCCACTCCAAACTGGTTAGTGACCAATCGGTAGTTGTCTGGAGTTGCTAGGTTCCAGATTGCAATAGCCACCCGCTTCTCCACCATCAGGGCAGCTCTCAATCTCGTGTCCTTGCAATGCAGGGTAGGGGCAAGCTCAGCACACAGTCCCATGAAAGTGGCTTTTCTCATCCGAAAGTTCTGCAGCCACTGCTCATCATCCCAGATTTGCATGACGATGTGATCCCACCATTCAGTGCTTGTTTCCCAAGCCCAAAAGCAGCATTCTGTGGTGAGCATGTCCATGAATGCCACAAGCAATCTCGTGTCGTATGTGTTATGCGAGTCGACATCATCGTTGGACTCCTCACTGTCAGTTTGTAGCTTAAGGAGTAACTTGACTGCAGTGCGTGACATGCTGGCGAGACCCATCAGCATATTCCTCAGCAGTTCAGGATCCATTCCCGCAGACCGAAAGGGAAGACAGAGCATACAGTACAAAAAACGTTGAAAGATGGCTCCAATTGTGGACGGAAGCACAGGGATTGCTGGGATGCGAAGCGATGCATCATGGAGCATTGGGACAAGACCCAGAATGCCTCACCACCTTCCCACAAGCCACAGCTCTAGAATGGGAAGAGGTGCTCTGTGGGCTAGCTGCCCATGTGCACCGCTCCCAATGCCGCTGCAAGTGCCGCAAATGTGGCAACGCCAGTGCGCTTGCAGCTGACAGTGTGAACGCACTGCAGCGCTTTCCCTGCTGCGGTCTCCGAGGGCTGGTTTAACTCACAGCGCTCTACATCTCCAAGTGTAGCCATGCGATTAGTGTGGAAGAGTTCGGAACCTGATCAGGGAGAGCAGCCTCTTGATCTAGATCAGTTGTCCTAGGCTTTTAGGTCACCTGTGCCAGCTTTTGACTATGGGCTCAGCTGTACTGGAGAGTGCCCTGGGCCACCCATTGAACTAACTCTTGGGGCATGTGCAGCTCAAGGTCCATTGTGGATTATTAGAGCATACAGCTGAGTGGGAAGCAGGCAGCAAGCTGCACCAGGACCTCGCATGGAGGCTATTCACAAAGCCTGAAGCACCAATGCTAATGCAAATTTCAGTGGCTGGCAAACATAGAGTTATGGAATAGGCGCTAGGGATGGAAAAGACCCATGAGATCACCTAGCCCCACCTCCCCAGGGCTCAGTGCAGGATGGCTTCTTGCAGTACATTTTTCTAGTGTCTCATAAAGTCTCGTATTAAAAGTCCCAAGTGGTGGGATATCCAATGCTTGCCAGGAAGACACTTCCACAGCCAGCACACCTTGCTGTTGGGTAGGCTATCCTGATATTCCCCCTAAATTTTTCCTTTCCTAATTTCATCCTCTCACTCTTAATGATATACCAATAAGCCACCCCAATAACTTCTCTCACCTTGGCTCTTCTCACTCCTTAGACACGTATCCCTTCCTAGCCAAGATGGTTAGCCCTTTCCTTGTAGATCAGCTCTCTCTGGCCCCTGAGCATTTTTATTTCTCTTCTCTGAACTCCTTCCAGTCTGTCGGCAGGTTTTGGAGAACGTGGAATGAAATATTCCAGGTGCAGTCAAATTCAGACGGACTGTTATCCCCTGCTCTGGGACATGGGTGCCCTTCCTTCACCCCCCGCCCAAGCATAGAATCATAGAAACATAGAAGATTAGGATTGGAAGAGACCTCAGGAGGTCATCTAGTCCAATCCCCTGCTCAAAGCAGGACCAACCCCAACTAAATCATCCCAGCCAGCGCTTTGTCAAGCTGGGTCTTAAAAACCTCTAAGGATGGAGATTCCACCACCTCCCTAGGTAACCCATTCCAGTGCTTCACCACCCTCCTAGTGAAATAGTGATTCTGAATATCCAACCTAGACCTCCCGCACTGCAACTTGAGACCATTGCTCCTTCTTTGCTCATCTGGTTCCACTGAGAACAGCCTAGCTCCATCCTCTTTGGAAACCCCCTTCATGTAGTTGAAGGCTGCTATCAAATCCTCCCTCACTCTTCTCTTCTGCAGACTAACAAGCCCAGTTCCTTCAGCCTCTCCTCATAAGTCATGTGCCCCAGCCCCCTGATCATTTTTCTTGCCCTCCGTTGGACTCTCTCCAATTTGCCCACATCCTTTCTGTAGTGGGGGGCCCAAAACTGGATGCAGTACTCCAGATGTGACCTCACCGGTGCCGAATAGAGGGGAATAATCACTTCTGTTGATCTGCTAGCAATGCTCCTACTAATGCAGCCCAATATGCTTTTAGCCTTCTTGGCAACAAGGGCACACTGCGGGCTCATATCCAGCTTCTCATCCAGTGTAATCCCCAGGTCTTTTTCTGCAGAACGGCTGCTTAGCCAGTCGGTCCCCAGCCTGTAGCAGTGCATGGGATTCTTCCTTCCTAAGTGCAGGACTCTGCACTTGTCCTTATTGAACCTCATCAGATTTCTTTTAGCCCAATCCTCCAATTTGTCTTGGTCACTCTGGACCCTATCCCTACCCTCCAGCATATCTACTCTCCCCCCAGCTTAGTGTCGTCTGTGAACTTGCTGAGGATGCAATCTATCCCATCGTCCAGATCATTAATAAAGATGTTGAATAAAACTGGCCCCAGGACCAACCCCTGGGGCATTCTGCTTGATACTGGCTGCCAACTAGACATTGAGCCATTGATCACTACCCATTCAATCCGACAATCTAGCCAGCTTTCTATTCACCTTATAGTCCATTCATCCAATCCATACTTTTTTAACTTGCTGGCAAGAATACTGTGGGAGACCGTATCAAAAGCTTTGCTAAAGTCAAGATATATCACGTCCACCACTTTCTCCATATCCACAGAGCCAGTTATCTCATCATAGAATGTAATCAGGTTGGCCAGGCATGACTTGTGCTTGGTGAATCCATGTTGACTGTTCCTGATCACCTTTCTCTCCTCCAAGTGCTTCAAAATGGATTCCTTGAGGACCTGCTCCATGATTTTGCCAGGGACTGAAGTGAGGCTGTAGTCCCCTGGGTTGTCTTTGTTCCCTTTTTTAAATATGGGCACTATATTTGCCTTTTTCCAATCGCCAGGACCGCCCCCAATCGCCATGAATTTTCAAAGATAATTGCCAATGGCTCTGCAATCACATCAGCCAACTCCCTCAGCACCCTTGGATGCGTTAGATCTGGACCCATGGACTTGTGCATGTCCAGCTTTTCTAAATAGTCCTTAACATGTTCTTTCACCACTGAGGGCTGCTCACCTCCTCCCCATACTGTGTTGCCCAGTGCAGCCATCTGGGAGCTGACCTTGTCTGTGAAGACCGAGGCAAAAAAAGCATTGAGTACTTCAGCTTTTTCCACATCATCTGTCACTATGTTGCCTTCCCCATTCAGTCAGGGTCCCACACTTTCTTCTTATTGCTAACATACCTGTAGAAACCCTTCTTGTTATCCTTCACATACCTTGCTAGCTGCAACTGCAATTGTGTTGGTGAATTCATGTCTAGTTTACTGTCCACTAACACCTCTAGGCGGCACTTCAACATTGCTGCATTCTAGGTTTCCCCACATCAAGTATGAGTATTGGGTCATTTTCCCTAGCTGCCTTTTTCCAGGGTCAATCTCATTTAGATTTTTTTAAATCCAAGTTTCCCCTTTCTGTGACTTTTGTGTCCTCACTGCTGTTTTCAATTCCTCCCAATTTAGTAGCGTCTGCAAATTTCATTGTTGTGCTACATAACCTCTCCTCTAGATCGTTAATAAAGTTGTTAAATAAGAGTGGTCCTAACACTGGTCCCTGTCGTCCCCACCTGAGTTGCTACATTGCCAGTTATTTCCCTTTGCTTTCATTCTCTAGTTTTCAGTTCTCATGACAATGTTCTGTTGCAAATCAATTTGAATTATTTCTTTCTGTTAAGATTTTGTGAGACACTGCATCTAATGGCTTACTAAATCCAAATATATTATTCACATAGGTTCCCTTAGCCTGCTGATAATTTAGTAATTCTGTCCAAAAAAGTCAGTTTTGTCTAAAGAATTATTCTTTATAAACTCATGCTGCTTATTGCATGTGAGTCAATTCGGTGGCTCTTTCTTCATGCTGGAGGGACCATCATTTCTCTTGGGGATTGTGTTTAGACTTTCAGATGGTTATTGCTAGGATCATTTTCCTTTTCTCTTTGAATATTGTCTACTTGCTCTTCACTAATTTTTGGTACTTCCCCAGTTATCCATGTCTTCAGAAACAAGTAGCATTACTGTAAAATTTTGTACAATAATCTCACCTATTTCAACATGGGTCTCTGTCTCAAATGTAGCCTTGGCACGTTGAAAGGAATGAGCAATATTCAGGTAAACTGTAAGCATGGTGCAAAACAGAATGAATGGAGAGGGTTTATCTGTTGGACACACACTGTCTCGGTACATGCAATTAAACTAATAATAATCCTTTGTATCTTAGAGGCAGGAGCTGCTGTGCCACACTGAAAGTGAATAAGTACACTCTTCATCTTTTATCTTTCTTGAACTTACTGCTTTTTCTGCAGCCGTTGGGGTGTGGGTGTATACACACACACACGCTTTTATTTTGGATTCCTGAGTCAAATGGGTGTGTATTCAGAATAAGTGCTCCTTTGTCAAAATAATCTGTTTGTGGGGGAAGCAGGATATTGGCTTAATTGCTTCCTGAGGTCATAAGCATGGAAATGGAAACCACAGTCTTCATGGGCTCAGGGCTTGAAGTTCAAAATAGTCTAGGTTGGATTGGAGCTAAGGGTTGGTGCCCTTTATTGATCAAACACTGATGTTTCACCTCTGGTACCATGCTCAAAGCTTTCATCCAGCATGAATCTAGGAGATAAATTATCCCAAATATTATCCTCCCAAAGGAGGCATCTTTGCAGCAGCTAATGCTCCATCCTGGAAGGGCAATAGCTGGTTGGGAGTTGGCAATAGCTGGTTGCCAATAGCACTTGGGCAATAGCTGGTTCTACTTTTCTTTGATTAGTATTTTAAATTTGTAATCTACTATATTTACAAAGATCAACAACTTCAAAAGACCCAAACAGCTGATGTCGCTGTCTTGTCAGCACAGATGGGGTGTAAAAGGCCTCTTTGCCACTCACAGACTTTAAGGCCAGAAGGGACCATCTAGTCTGATCGTCTAGTCTGACCTCCTGTACATCGCAGGCCACAGAACCTCACCCACCCACTCCATTATCACTGCCTGAGTTACCAAATAATAAGTAATAAGCCCATTATCACTGGCTGAGTTACCAAAGTCCTCAAAGTTTGATTTAAAGCCTTCAAATTACAGAAAATCGACCATTTATTCTAGTTCAAATCAGCAAGTGACCAAGGCCCCAAGCTGTAGAGGAAGGGAAAATCCTCAAGGGAAGAAGGAGGATCCTGGGAACTACAGGCCACTCAGCCTCACCTCAGTCCCCGGAAAAATCATGGAGCAGGTCCTCAAGGAATCAATCCTGAAGCACTTACACGAGAGGAAAGTGATCAGGAACAGTCAGCATGGATTCACCAAGGGAAGGTCATGCCTGACTAATCTAATCGCCTTCTATGATGAGATTACTGGTTCTGTGGATGAAGGGAAAGCAGTGGATGTATTGTTTCTTGACTTTAGCAAAGCTTTTGACACGGTCTCCCACAGTATTCTTGTCAGCAAGTTAAAGAAGTATGGGCTGGATGAATGCACTACAAGGTGGGTAGAAAGTTGGCTAGATTGTCGGGCTCAACGAGTAGTGATCAATGACTCCATGTCTAGTTGGCAGCCGGTGTCAAGTGGAGTGCCCCAAGGGTCGGTCCTGGGGCCGGTTTTGTTCAATATCTTCATAAATGATCTGGGGGATGGTGTGGATTGCACTCTCAGCAAATTTGCGGATGATACTAAACTAGGAGGAGTGGTAGATATGCTGGAGGGCAGGGATAGGATACAGAGGGACCTAGACAAATTGGAGGATTGGGCCAAAAGAAATCTGATGAGGTTCAATAAGGATAAGTGCAGGGTCCTGCACTTAGGACGGAAGAACCCAATGCACCGCTACAGACTAGGGACCAAATGGCTAGGCAGCAGTTCTGCGGAAAAGGACCTAGGGGTTACAGTGGATGAGAAGCTGGATATGAGTCAGCAGTGTGCCCTTGTTGCCAAGAAGGCCAATGGCATTTTGGGATGTATAAGTAGGGGCATAGCGAGCAGATCGAGGGACGTGATCGTTCCCCTCTATTCAACATTGGTGAGGTCTCATCTGGAGTACTGTGTCCAGTTTTGGGCCCCACACTACAAGAAGGATGTGGATAAATTGGAGAGAGTCCAGCGAAGGGCAACAAAAATGATTAGGGGTCTGGAACACATGACTTATGAGGAGAGGCTGAGGGAACTGGGATTGTTTAGTCTGCAGAAGAGAAGAATGAGGGGGGATTTGATAGCTGCTTTCAACTACCTGAGAGGTGGTTCCAGAGGGGATAGTTCTAGACTGTTCTCAGTGGTAGAAGAGGACAGGACAAGGAGTAATGGTCTCAAGTTGCAGTGGGGGAGCTTTAGGTTGGATATTAGGAAAAACTTTTTCACTAGGAGGGTGGTGAAACACTGGAATGCGTTACCTAGGGAGGTGGTAGAATCTCCTTCCTTAGAAGTTTTTAAATTGTTAAGGTCAGGCTTGACAAAGCCCTGGCTGGGATGATTCGATTGGGGATTGGTCCTGCTTTGAGCAGGGCGTTGGACTAGATGACCTCCTGAGGTCCCTTCCAACCCTGATATTCTATGATTCTATGTCTGCCCATCCAGAAAATTCCTTTCTGACCCCAAACATGGCAATCTGTTAGACCCGGAGCATGTGGGCAGGACCCACCAATCAGACACCTGGGAAAGAATTCACCGTAGTAACTTAGAGCCCTCTCCCTCTAGTATCTCATCTCCAGCCATTGGAGATATTTGCTAATAGAAATCGTGGGTGGGCCAAATGCCATTATAGGCAATCTAATCATACCATCCTCTCCAGATGAGTCTTGAAACAAGTTAGGGTTTGGGTTTTTTTGCCCCCACTGCTCCCCTTGGAAGGCTGTTCCAGAACTTCGCTACTTTGATGGTTAGAAACCTTCATCTAATTTCAAGTTTTAACTTATTGAGGGCCAGTTTATATGCATTTGTTCCTATGCCAACATTGGCCTTTACCTTAAATAACTCCTCTTCCTCCCTGGTGTTTGTCCCTCTTATGTGTTTAGAAAGAGCAATCCTATCTCCCCATAGCCTTCATTTTGTTAGACTAAACAAGCCACGCTCCTGAAGGCTCCTCTCATAAGGTAGTTTCTCTGTTCCTCGAATCATCCTAGTTGCCCTTCTCTGTACCTGTTCCAGTTTGAATTCATCTTTCTTAAACACGGGAGACCAGAACTGCACACAGCATTCCAGATGAGGTCTCACCAGTGCCTTGTATAATGGTACGAAACACTTCCCTGTCTCTACTTGCAATACCTCACCTGATGCATCCTAAAATTGGATTAGCCTTTTTCATGGCATCTCAGAGTGATCCTGTGATTGAGAAATACACCCAGGTCTTTCTCCCGCTCTGTCACTTCCAACTGATACGTCCCCAGCTTATAGCAAAAAAAAATCTTGTTGTGAGTCCCTAGGTGCATGACCTTGCACTTTGAACTGTTAAATTTCAACTCATTTCTGTTACTCCAGGTTTCAAGGTCATCCAGATCTTCTTTTATGATGTTGCCGTCCTCCTCCGTATTGGCAATACCTCCAGACTTTGTGTCATTTGCAAATTTTATTAGCACACTCCCACTTTTTGTTCCAAAGTCATTAATGGAAATGTTAAATAAGATTGGTCCCAAGACCAAACCCTGAAGAGCTCCAATAGTAACCTCCCTCCAGCCTGACAGTTCACCTTTCAGTATGACCTGTTGTAGTTACCCCTTTAACCATTCTTATCAGCTACGGACAAAAAATTGAAAGCACTTGCCAAAGGGATCCATACGTGCTCTCCTTAGATTGTTTTTGTGTGTCAGTCACCCTGGGATTGCAGCAGTAAAAGTCAGCAATTCTCAGTGTCCTTTCAGTAATTTCCCTAAGATGGTTCTCTCACTGCTCTTATCTGCACTAGCTTTATCTTGGTCAGCTCCACTGGTGGTAGCAATAGTGGGAGTGCTAGTGTAGAGGAGATCCTGGTGGCCACCAGCATCTTAATCCATGTGTCATCTCACTCTGCCATCTAGAAGAATTAGACCTGTCTCTATGAATGGGATTAGGTGACAGGGTTGCCGGGAACTGGACTCTATGATCCTGGAGGACCCCTCCAGTCCAATGCCTGTCTATATAGACCCTACAGTGGTTACAGTTTCCTTTGCTGGTCTACACTGGCACTCCCACCTGGTGTAGAAGCTGTAGTCATGATACAGAGAACAATGGTGTTTCCTTCCATCAGCACCTAATGCAAACTTAAGCCAATATAACTGGGGACAGTAATTCTATTCATGAGAAAAAGAAAAGGAGGAGTTGTGGCACCTTAGGGTATGTCTACACTACGAAATTAGGTCGAATTTATAGAAGTCGGTTTTGAAGAAAGCGGTTTTATACACTTGATTGTGTGTGTCCCCACACAAGTGCTCTAAGTGCATGTAGTCGGCGGAGTGTGTCCACAGTACCGAGGCAACCGTCAACTTCCAGAGCGTTGCACTGTGGGTGGCTATCCTGCAGTCTCCGCTGCCCATCTGAATTCTGGGTAGAAATCCCAGTGCCTGATGGGGCTAGAACATTGTTGCGGGTGGTTCTGGGTACATATCGTCAGGCCCCCGTTCCCTCCCTCCCTCCCTCTGTGAAAGCAGGGACAGACAATGGTTTTGCGCCTTTCTTCTTGAGTTACCTGTGCAGACGCCATACCATGGCAAGCATGGAGCCCGCTCAGCAAACCATCACTGTATGTCTCCTGGGTGCTGGCAGACGTGGTACTGCATTGCTACACAGCAGCAGTTAATTGCCTTTTGGCAGCAGACAGTGCAGTATGACTGGTAGCCGTCATCAACGTAATCCTGGGTGCTCTTTTAATCGGGCGCCTGGGCAAACATGGGAGTGACTCAGCCAGGTCATTTCACTTTTAAGTTTTGCCTCGTGGCGATTCAGTCCTACCGGCAGTGCACTGTCTTTTAACCTCCAGCCAGCAGAAGATGATGGCTAGTCATCATACTGCACCGTCTTCTGCCGAGCACCCAGGAGATGATGATGGCTAGCGGTCGTACTGCACAGTCTGCTGCCAGCAAGATGTATAAAGATAGATGAAGTGGCTCAAAACAAGAAATAGACCAGATTTGTTTTGTATTCATTTTCTCCTCCTTCCCTCTGTGAAATCAACGGCCTGCCAAACCCAGTTTTGAGTTCTATCCTTGAGGTTTTGAGTTGTATCCTTGAGGGGGCCATTCAGTTTCTCGCAAAGCCACCCCCTTTGTTGATTTTAATTCCCTGTAAGCCAACCCTGTAAACCATGTCGTCAGTTGCCCCTCCCTCCGTCAGAGCAACGACGGACAATCGTTCCGCGCCTTTTTTCTGTGCAGACGCCATACCACGGCAAGCATGGAGCCCGCTCAGATCACTTTGGCAATTAGGAGCACATTAAACACCACGCGCATTATCCAGCAGTATATGCAGCACCAGAACCTGGCAAAGCGATACCGGGCGAGTAGGCGACGTCAGCACGGTAACGTGAGTGATGAGGTCATGGACACAGACTTCTCTCAAAGCAGGGGCCCTGGCAGTGTGGGCATCATGGTGCTAATGGGGCAGGTTCATGCGGTGGAACGCCGATTCTGGGCTCGGGAAACAAGCACAGAGTGGTGGGACCACATAGTGTTGCAGGTCTGGGACAATTCCCAGTGGTTGCGAAACTTTCGCATGCGTAAGGGCACTTTTATGGAATTTTGTGACTTGCTTTCCCCTGCCCTGAGGCGCAAGAATACCAAGATGAGAGCAGCCTTCACAGTTGAGAAGCGAGTGGCGATAGCCCTGTGGAAGCTTGCAACGCCAGACAGCTACCGGTCAGTTGGGAATCAATTTGGAGTGGGCAAATCTACTGTTGGGGCTGCTGTGATGCAAGTAGCCCACGCAATCAAAGATCTGCTGATATCAAGGGTAGTGACCCTGGGAAATGTGCAGATCATAGTGGATGGCTTTGCTGCAATGGGATTCCCTAACTGTGGTGCGGCCATAGACGGAACCCATATCCCTATCTTGGCACCGGAGCACCAAGCCGGCGAGTACATAAACCGCAAGAGGTACTTTTCAATAGTGCTGCAATCACTGGTGGATCAGAAGGGACGTTTCACCAACATCAGCGTGGGATGGCCGGGAAAGGTACATGACACTCGCATCTTCAGGAACTCTGGTCTGTCTCAAAAGCTGCAAGAAGGGACTTTATTCCCAGACCCGAAAATAACTGTTGGGGACGTTGAAATGCCTATATGTATCCTTGGGGACCCAGCCTACCCCTTAATGCCATGGCTCATGAAGCCATACACAGGCAGCCTGGACAGTAGTCAGGAGCTGTTCAACTACAGGCTGAGCAAGCGCAGAATGGTGGTAGAATGTACATTTGGACGTTTAAAAGCGCACTGGCGCAGTTTACTGACTCGCTTAGACCTCAGCGAAACCAATATTCCCACTGTTATTACTGCTTGCTGTGTGCTCCATAATATCTGTGAGAGTAAGGGGGAGACATTTATGGCAGGGTGGGAGGTTGAGGCAAATCGCCTGACTGCTGGTTTCACACAGCCAGACACCAAGGCGGTTAGAAGAGCACAGGAGAGCGCGGTGCGCATCAGAGAAGCTTTGAAAACCAGTTTCATGACTGGACAGGCTACGGTGTGAAAGTTCTGTTTGTTTCTCCTTGATGAAACCCCCCGCCCCTTGGTTCACTCTACTTCCCTGTAAGCTAACCACCCTCCCCTCCTCCCTTCGATCACTGCTGTCAGAGGCAATAAAGTCATTGTTGCTTCACATTCATGCACTCTTTATTCATTCATCACACAAATAGGGGGATAACTACCAAGGTAGCCCAGGAGGGGTGGTGGAGGAGAGAAGGACAAGGCCACACAGCACTTTAAAAGTTTAAAACTTTAAAACTTATTGAATGCCAGCCTTCTGTTGCTTGGGCAATCCTCTGGGGTGGAGTGGCCGGAGGCCCACCCACCACGTTCTTGGGCATCTGGGTGAGGAGGCTATGGAACTTGGGGAGGAGGGCGGTTGGTTACACAGGGGCTGTAGTGGTGGTCTGTGCTCCAGCTGCCTTTCCTGCAGCTCAACCATACGCTGGAGCATATTGGTTTGATCCTCCAGCAGCCTCAGCATTGAATCCTGCCTCCTCTCATCACGCTGCCGCCACATTTGAGCTTCAGCCCTCTCTTCAGCCCGCCACTTACTCTCTTCAGCCTGCCACCTCTCCTCCCGGTCATATTGTGCTTTCCTGCACTCTGACATTGTCTGCCTCCACGCAGTCGTCTGTGCTATGTCAGTGTGGGAGGACACCATGAGCTCAGAGAACATTTCATCACGAGTGCATTTTTTTCGCCTTCTAATCTTCACTAGCCTCTGGGAAGGAGAAGATCCTGTGATCATTGAAACACATGCAGCTGGTGGAGGAAAAAAAAAAGTCAGTGGTATTTAAAAAGACACATTTTTTAGAACAATGGCTACACTCTTTCAGGGTAAACCTTGCTGTTAACATTACATACACAGCACATGTGCTTTTGTTCCAAGGTCGCATTTTGCCTCCCCCCACCATGTGGCTAGCCCCTCACCCCTCCCCCCCCCCCCCCGCCCCCGGCTAACAGTGGGGAACATTTCTGTTCAGCCACAGGCAAACAGCCCAGCAGGAACGGGCACCTCTGCATGTCCCCTTAAGAAAAGCACCCTATTTCAACCAGGTGACCATGAATGATATCACTCTCCTGAGGATAACACAGAGAGATAAAGAACGGATGTTGTTTGAATGCCAGCAAACATACACTGCAATGCTTTGTTCTACAATGATTCCCGAGTACGTGCTACTGGCCTGATGTGGTAAAGTGTCCTACCATGGTGGACGGAATAAGGCTGCCCTCCCCAGAAATCTTTTGCAAAGGCTTTGGGAGTACATCCAGGAGAGCCGCAAATGCCAGGGCAAATTAATCATTAAACATGCTTTCTTTTAAACCATGTATAGTATTTGAAAAGGTACACTCACCAGAGGTCCCTTCTCCGCCTGGCGGGTCCGGGAGGCAGCCTTGGGTGGGTCCGGGGGGGACTGCCTCCAGGTCCAGGGTGAGAAACAGTTCTTGGCTGTCGGGAAAACCGGTTTCTCCGCTTGCTTGCTGTGAGCTATCTACAACTTCATCATCATCATCTTCCTCATCCCCAAAACCTGCTTCTGTGTTGCCTCCGTCTCCATTGAAGGAGTCAAACAACATGGCTGGGGTAGTGGTGGCTGAACCCCCTAAAATGGCATGCAACTCATCATAGAAGTGGCATGTTTGGGGCTCTGACCCGGAGCAGTCGTTTGCCTCTCTGGTTTTCTGGTAGGCTTGCCTCAGCTCCTTAAGTTTCACGCGGCATTGCTTCGGGTCCCTGTTATGGCCTCTGTCCTTCATGCCCTGGGAGATTTTGACAAAGGTTTTGGCATTTCGAAAACTGGAACGGAGTTCTGATAGCACGGATTCCTCTCCCCATACAGCGATCAGATCCCGTACCTCCCGTTCGGTCCATGCTGGAGCTCTTTTGCGATTCTGGGACTCCATCATGGTCACCTCTGCTGATGAGCTCTGCATGGTCACCTCTGCTGATGAGCTCTGACCAGCATGGCAAGCTGCAGGTGACCATGCAAACCGGAAATTGAAATTCAAAAGTTCACGGGCCTTTTCCTATCTACCTGGCCAGTGCATCTGAGTTGAGAATGCTGTCCAGAGCGGTCACAATGGAGCACTCTGGGATAGCTCCCGGAGGCCAATACTGTCTAATTGCGTCCAAAGTACCCCAAATTCGACCCGGCAAGGCCGATTTAAGCATTAATCCACTTGTCAGAGGTGGATTAAGGAAATCAATTTTAAGATCCCTTTAAGTCGAAAAAAAGGGCTTCATCGTGTGGACGGGTACAGGTTTACATCGATTTAACGCTTCTAAATTTGACCTAAACTCCTAGTGTAGACCAGGGGTTAGAGACTAACAAATTTATTTGAGCATAAGCTTTCGTGAGCTACAGCTCACTTCATCGGATGCATTCAGTGGAAAATACAGTGGGGAGTGATCTAGCTGTTGGAGACCTGCCCTGGCTTAGAGTCCAGTTGTGCTCTTTTTGGGGAGAGGGAGATTCATTATTTTTAAAAAGTACATTTTTAAAAGTACATTTGATTCTAATAAAGATGGCCAAGAGACAGGGCAGGTGGACGCTGCAGGTTCCCTGCACAGCCCTACCAATGCACCTCCCCAATCCTGTCTTTGTGGCCTTTCCAGTGACCCCTGCTACACCAGTCCTGAACTGCTACCTAGTTTTACCCACTAGCTAAGTGCCCAACTTCAGCATCCTCTGCTAGTCCAGTCCCGGAGAAGATTGTCAGTCATACTGTGAATTGTTAGCTCTGTAATGTGGGCCGTGGTCTATGAGAGACTAGTCCAGGAAGCCATATCATTTGTGACCCGATCAATCTCTTGTGGTGTATGGTTAGTATGCTAAAATACTCTGTCCCCAGTTCTGTGGTGAGGAGGACAGTCTAGCAGGGGCTCTCTTAATGTACTGGTTCAGCAGTTTTATTACCGTGGAGCCCAGGTGAAATTAAGCAGAAGCCATAATCTTAAATGTCAAACATTTAAAATGGGAAAAATAGCCTGTATGTTAGTAAAACTAAAAAATGCTACCTGGATGCTTTTAGAGAAACAGTCCCTAGCGTTTCTCTGTTAATGGAGCTAGAGGGTCTCTGGACAGTACCAGTGCCGATTTGCAGCAGTGAGTGTTAGAAACTACAAGACTACTCTCCAGAGCTTGTTCCCATCTACCCCACAATCTTGTGCCGCAGAGGCAGAGAGTGGTGGTGGTGGGGATACTGAGCAGAGAGAACCACAGGCTGAATATCCAGCAACATTTCCAGTAGTGAGGTCTGAGAACATGGACAAGTCTGGTAAAGGAACAGGGGAGGCCCTGTAACTTGAACCATAGTGGACATGTCTACATTGCTACTGGGAGCAAGTCTGCCAGCCCTGGTCCACAGACTTGTGCTGGCTGTGTAGCTGTTGTGGCTCAGGCTCTCAAGCCCCCTGCCCCTCCCAGCCCCAGAGCTTGAGAGCCTGAGCTCTGGCCCAAGCTGCAGCATCTACACAGCTGTTTTCAGCATGCTAGTGTGAGACTATGGACCCAAGCTGGGAGGCTCATTCCCAGCGGCAGTGTAGACGCACCCTTAAAAGTGGGCTAGAAAGCACTGTATGGGTCAGCCTGCCCTGAGTTACTCCTGAGGGCATTCTGCACCCAAAATTTTAAAAGTCTGCAAAATTTTGCAATTTTTATTTGTCAGTCAATAAATGTGGAGGCTCCAGCATGGCAATGGGAGCCCAGGCACAGAGGTGGGAGATCACCCTGCAGCCCACCCCCCACCCCAGACATGGACTCGACGATAAGGCTGCACCCGACCCTGACACATAGTAAGGGTCAGGCCTGCCCCAGAAACACCCCAGGGCCTCGCCCCACCGTGCCAATCACACTAGCTGTATGGAGGCAGGCAGACTCAGTCCAGCAGGATCCAAGTGTGGAGGGGCTTAGTGTGGGGAGATCCAGGTATGATGGGGTTCTGTTTGGAGCAATCTGGGTGCAGGCGGCTTGGTGAGGGATCTGGGTGACGGGGGGATCTGGATGAATGGGCTTGTTGGGGGTGGTTCTAGGTGCAGAGGTACTGGGACTCTGCAGGGAGGTCAAGGTGAAGGTGGTTGGGGCTCATGGGGGGTGCCTGAGTGCTGGCTTCATGGGGTGGGTCTGTGTGCTGACTTGGTATGGCTCAGTGCGGTGTGGGTGCGGGGAGTGGTGCAGGTGGGGTGGGGCTTCTGGGGTGGGAGTTCAGTTGCAGGTGGCAGTCTGGGTGCAAGGATGGGGTGTGGATGCAGGGAGGTGGGGCTCGGTGGGGGGGTTCTGGGTACAGGGGGTGAGGTTTGGTGGGGCGATCTGTGCCCCTTCCCCCCATAGCTCAGGAGCAATGTAGGCAGGAAACAGAGGGGTGTGGAGCTTCCTGCAGCTGGAGAGGTTTCTGGGGCTGGATCTGACCTAGTCCTGGCTGCTCCTTGCAGGGGAAGAGAAAGTCCCATCCTCCGCAGCCCAGCTGGGACTAGCAGCTGGATAGAAGCCACTGGCCGGGGCATCCCCAGTCCTTTCCCCCAGTGATTAACACCTCTGCTAGCTGCTTCTGGCACCCGAAACGATGCACGCATACTGCTGGGGAGTGGCACGTGACTGCTCTTGCGGCTTCCCTTTGCTTCCCCGTCAGAGAGTAAGTTTTGTGCGGGGAAGCAAAGAAATCTGTCGGGGACATGAATTCTTTCACACGCGCAATGGCACAGAATTCCCCCAGGAGTAACTGAGTGGTGGCCAATTACTTTTGCCTCCCTGGAAGACTTATTGTGGCTGTGCTCCAGGCGCTTACTGTTGCATTGCTGATGCTCTGCTCACAGACGCTAGCTCCAAGCATGACAAGGAGTTGGAGATTGCTGCCAAAGAGAGCAAGGCCCTGGCTGAGAAAAAGTTATCTTGATTTATTGTGTGGATGACTCAAAGTGGGCAGGACTGTAGGTCAGCTTTTGTGACTGGGCTTTGAAAGTGCAGAAGGATTTTCTTCACAGCTTTGCTTTTTATTGGATTGTATCCTGTAAGAAAGGCACCAGCATTCCTTGTTCTGCTAGAATTCAGCATGCTCCTAAACCTCCTGGGATATGGACACCCAAACTTTGGCCAGCCAACGGTCACATGGACAGTGTTCCAGAAGTTGGAGGGCTACCTTTAACTTCCATAAAACGGAAAAGATTGCAGCTGCCCTTCCCTTTAGTGCAGTGGCATGAATATCAGGATCAAGATATTAAGGCTTATGGCCCATGAAGCTTGCAGCTTCATCTTAGATATTGGGTTATTGATATTCTTTCTTTCCCTTTAATGGGCTTTATAGATGGGTGACTGTTGTTACCCCCACTTTACTGGCGGGTGAGGGGATGGGAAACTGAGGCACAAGGCAGTTAAGTGACTTCCCTGCGGTCACACAGCCCGTTAGTGGCAGAACTGGAAATAGAACCCAGGTCTCCTGACTCCTGTTGTGTGGTGCTGAGTTCATTGTGCTGTCCTGCCTCTCAAAGAGAACTCTAGGGGTTGTGCTTAGGTGACTTCTGTATTAACATGCTTTCCACAGCAGATCTGAGCCAGCATTCAGCCTGGATCCTTACAGAGTGGTGATTTCCCCTTTTCCTTTTCTTGCTGTCTCCTTAAATCAGCCTTGTACGTATGAAGAATTTCTGGGATAGGAAAAATAGGACTTTTCTGCAGAGGCAGTGCTGGGAATGTAAAAGTCCCATGCACTAGCTGGGGACAGCAGTTTCCCTACAGCAGCTTGCATTTCCTCCATTTATATGACAATGTGGCAGATACACATGAGCAAGGAAAGCATGTTTCACATTAATTTCATGGGCCCTCCTTTCCATGGGGGGAGGAAGGAAACCATTCCTACCAGCAGCTTAATTCCCACCCCAATGACTCCCTCGCTGGTGAATTTTCTGGAGGGGGAGGAGTGTTTAAAGTTGCACTCCTCTTCCTCTGAGCTGCATTGTAACACTTCATTGGGGATATACACTTCTCGCATGTGCAAGCTATGAGGTGGATTTCAACCATCAAAACTAAATGGAGACTGGGTGGCTGATGGGGATGGGAGTGGGATCCAGCCCAGGATAGCAGTGGTCTGATTGCTGTCCTTGAAGTCAGGCCAATGCTGAGTACTTTGGCTTTATCTGTTGGGTGGCGGAATTCTTGGGGGAGTTCCTAGCAGCAGGAGTCCAGAGCGCCAGACTGCTCACTTTTAGCCCATCAGCTGAGACTGCCTACAAAGATTAGCTTGGGCTTGTAGACCTCCATGGTGGGAGGAAGGCGGGATATGTCTCTCCAAGGTAGGGCTGAGGTACATTGGCAGTGTCTCAGTACTGTGCGCAGACAGAGGAGTTTTAGGCACTGGACTGTCAATCTGCCACCTTTCAGTAGCAGCAAATTCACTTAAAGTGTTTTAGATTTGCAGGAGGCTAATGGCAGCTAAATTTGTGTATTTAGCTGCTCTGTACTTCCCTCTGCTGTTCATCCCTGGGCCACTCGAGCACAGTGTCTCAAGCCACCAGAGGCCGTGATGGCTGTTTTGGTGTGGGATAAGACCAGCAACCTCATATTTAACATTTCAAGCTGGACATCGAGCCCAGGTTTCCAAAGTCCCATGTAACTGATCAGATACTCTGTGTGTCTTGTGGCTGGCTCTCACATTGCTGCTCCTGACCAGTGGGGCTAGTTGACAGCCGTGCCTTAGTGCTCCTTCTTTTAGTCCAGACAAGATGGATGCCATACTGCTGGATGGGGGTTGTGGAGGGTGCAGGGGGCAAAGGTTGGGGCGAGCAGCTGTCTTGTCTCCACTTGGGGATGTTTAACTTCCTGAATGTTTCCTTGCAGAGATGAAGCTTCTGGCTTTTGCTACCTAAATGACGCCGTCCTGGGCATCCTGCGGCTGCGTCAGAAATTCGACCGTATCCTCTATATTGACTTGGACTTGCATCATGGGGATGGTAAGGCCGCCATTGGGGCTGCTAAGCAGTCCTGGCAGGGCAGTGCTTTGGGGAAGCTTTGCGGGAGCCAGGATCGCTGAGGGGCTGTTACTGCAATAGAGATTACCCGCAGCACTTTGAAGAAAAAGTGGCAAGCGGGCAGGCTTTGTGCCTGTTTGTTTGGGTTTATAAAATCACATGAAAAGCCCCAGTGCTGCACTCTTGACACCTCAGCCATAAAGTAAAAATACACTTCTTCAAACAAAATGTACACAAATGAACAGCCTCATCTCGCCCCATTACTGCTCTTGCACAGATTCCAAGTCCAGAGGGGACACCTGTGATCACCTAGTCTGGGCTCCTGTGTAATGCAGGCCACTGGACTACCCCTGCAGAACTGCTGTTTAAACTAGAGCATAACTTTTAGAAAAACATCCCTGCTATTAATCAACTACAACTAAGGGAAAGAAAGCAGTTCCGCTGCCCCATAGAAGAAGGGTGATGAGAGCTGCTCTTCAGGCTGTGAAAATAGATGAGATTTGCATCATGCCCTGAAGTTCGGCAGATCCAGGCTACTTTGGACTATTTAGGTGTGGGGGAAGAGGCTATGCTGCTGAGGGCTCCTCTAGAAGAAGACCCTGCCAGTAGATCCTTCTCTCTAACACCAAGGGGACTTGAAATCAGCAGATGTACTAGAGCTAAACTCCAGCAGTACAGCACAAGGACTGAGAGGTACTCTTAAATGGGAGGGGCCAAACCACTCAGCGCTTAACGGGTCAGAGCCAACACCTTTACATGGTTTCCAGAAACCAGTGTAGATCCAGGAGCTCTGGTTTTCTGCCTTGATACCCTGCATAGCAAGTGGGGTGCTGCAGTCTGTACACACTTGGATTTGCTAGTTGGTTTAAGGTTCACTCCCATGTCGAATGCACGGTGGTACCCTCAGATCAAGGTAATAAACATGTGGATTAGTGGCATCCAAAAAAGTCCCAGCCTTCTAGCTAATGGAGGTGTGAAACAGCTGTCTTGATTGCAATGGCTGGGGATCTAGCCAGATCCTAAGACGGCACATACGCATTCAGAGGGACAGGTATAATTCTGGCCAAATCTTTTCATTGTTTTCCCCAATCTACCAGTATCATTGCAGTCTTCAGTGAGTTGAGCCTTTGTCAGCTAGGCCAGATCCAGGCACCGATCTCTACCTGACCCTTGGTAGAGCGCATGACTGATTCACTTGCGTTAATATAAGTGAAGAGCTAGGGCACGGTGAGGTGTCATCAGCGCCATAGCCCATGTCTCCTCGCCAATGCTGCTGGTGGGAAGTGAAGAGTGGTGAGGCACTGGGGCCCTGCAAACAGACTCGTGTATGGAGGAGGATGTCTAGAGTGCAGCTTTCACAAGCCAGAGGTGCTAGCTCTCATCTTGCTGTAAAGCAGGGGTTCTCAAACTATGGGTCAGTGGGTTGGGACTCTGTTTTAATGGGATTGCCAGGGCTGGCATTAGACTTTCCGGGGTCCAGGGCTGAAGCCCAAGCCCTGCTGCCTGGGGCTGAAGTTGAAGCCTGAGCCCCACCACCTGGGGACAAAGCCAAAGCCCAAGGGCTTCAGCCCTGGGCAGCAGGGCTCAGATTACATGCCCGCTGGCCAGGGCTGAAGCCCTTGATCTTCGGCTTTAGTGCCCCCACCTGGGGCGGTGGGGCTCGGGTTTTGGGCCCCCCAACCCGGGGCAGCAAGCTCAGGCTTCAGTCCCCACTCCTGGGGTCATGTAGTAATTTTTGTTGTCAGAAGGGGGTCACAGTGCAATGAAGTTTGAGAACCGCTGCTGTAAAGAATGGCTTTTTCTCCACTTAGCAAGGTGAGGTTCCCTCAATTCACTTAGGCCCAGGTCTTTAAGGTATTTAAGCACCTAACTCCCATTGATTTTAGTAAGAGTTTAGGTGCCTAAATACCTTTGAGCAGCTAGGGCTAGTTGCTGACTCGTGTTAGGAGATGCCTTGCATGGCTCTCCCAGCACCTGGTGCTTGCTCTGTATTATTAAAACACAAGGCCCTGTGGTGATGTTCTGAGCAGTGGTGGAATATTAAAAACAACAAGCTCTGTATTAACAAGCTCTAATTCTATTAAGTCATTCCGCCAAGGGTCTCCAGCAAGAGGATTTCCTCACTGCCCCTTGCCTTCCATACAGGACACAGGACTGTGTCATGGCCAATCCTGGGGCTTAATTGCTTAATGTTGTCAATGCAGATTTGTGATGTTGCAGTAATCCATACTAAATGATGATTCTATAAAACAAAATCCGGAACGGGCCTTGACTGAAGCTGCTCTCTGCATTGGGGCCATTATTTCAACACTTTTTAACATTTCCTGCTCTCCTAATTTTTATGGTGTGTTTCATTTTGGTCCATTTCCCCCCCACATTTGGTTTGTGTTAAGTCTTCTGCAACTTCTTTCCCAGTGTCTATGTATATTAAAAAGAGACTGCTGAACTGGAGTGCTGCTAAAAGGGATGGACCATTAACTCTGGTTATAATCAGGGACAGGTTTGACCCGGGGCATCCTAATTCTGAGCTGCCAGGCTGTTCTCTGCTCTTCCAGTCTGAGCAGACAATACCAGTGCTGCTGACTTTTGCAATGATTTGTGATGTGGAGATGCATTCACCAATGGTTAGGTTGAGACCAGCAAAACTCATTTCACTTGTCATCCACGCCACATTTGAACTCATCTCCATTTGTTAAGGATGGATTTACTATGTCATGTCTGCCTTTTGCGCATTCTCTCCCTTTCCCCCTACTGCTTGTTTGAGGTGAGCTCTTGTGTTTTCTTTGTAATGTGTAGTTTATGTGAGTAATTGACACCTGACTTTCTTTCTCTCTCCCTGTTAGGTGTGGAAGATGCCTTTAGTTTCACCTCCAAAGTCATGACTGTGTCTCTGCATAAGTTTTCACCAGGATTTTTCCCAGGTAAGCAATCTTATTATGGCTTCACTAACTAGCAGTTTCTGCGCTTGGGTTATGTCCTGTCCCCGTCACTCTTTCCAGGTTTCCCACCACCCATCTGTGTCTGCATCCTCTCTCTACCCAGAAAACAATGTAAGAGGAGCCCACACACTCAGTAGTGCACTTCCTCAGCTTCTTCCTGACACTAAACCTCAAGGGCACAGCCACTGCTGGGTCCATTCCACTGTGCTGCCGCTCTCTGCCTGGGCTGGTGTCCTGCTGTGTAGCAGAGAAAAAAGCAGAGCATCAGCAGTGCTTCAATGAGCCCAGAAGGGGCACTGAGGGCAACCTCACCCTCTGTGTACCTTTAGAGGGGAGAGGGGACAATGCGATGAGATGCAAGGCATCCTTGCTTGTGCGTTTTTCAAGAGAGGGAGGCGGTGAGGCTCTAACGTGGGAATCTCTAGAGCTATGTCTTCACTTACTGCAGCGTTTCGAGTACAGACACTATGTGGTGCAGTGAAAGGCTCTGGCAGCCAGGAGACAGCAGGGACGCTATGCTGCTAAAAATAGCAGTGTAGGCACATGAGGCACTGCTTGGGCTGTACACAGCCCGTGTCGAATATCTACCGTGGGGGTTCAGGCATGTAGGGCACTCTAACCTTCTTGTCTAAGTCCTGTCTCACCGTCTCTACATTGCTAGTTATACCCATGCTAGCTGGGTGGGCAGTGTCTGTACTTTACATGCCACCGTGAATGTAGACATACTGTATGAGTTAGCCTGTCAATGGCTAGGGAGGGCTCTATTGGCACTAGTGAAAGCTTTGCAGGACTCTGTCAAGAAACGTCTGCAGTCGTCCTCTTTACCTGCTTTCAGTTGTGATATGATTAGATGTATAGAAAGAAAAGGAGTACTTGTGGCACCTTAGAGACTAACCAATTTATTTGAGCATAAGCTTTCGTGAGCTACAGTTCACTTCATCGGATGCATACTGTGGAAAATACAGAAGATGTTTTTATACACACAATTCATGAAAAAATGGGTGTTAATCACTACAAAAGGTTTTCTCTCCCCCTATCCCACTCTCCCGCTGGTAATAGCTTATGTAAAGTGATCACTCTCCTTACAATGTGTATGATAATCAAGGTGGGCCATTTCCAGCACAAATCCAGGTTTTCTCCCCACCCCCTACCCCCACCCCACCCCCACACACACAAACCCACTCCCCTGTTGGTAATAGCTTATCTAAAGTGATCACTCTCCTTACAATGTGTATGATAATCAAGAAGCAACTCTTACCAGTGTTTTCCGCTTTTTCATGTGACACACTGTTTGCTCCGATCAGAGGTAAAATTTTTAAAATAGTTTTTTTGTTTAAAGGGAACATTTAATGAATTTTTTAGATTTAGTGTTAAATAAACCTTAAAAGCCTCAATTCATGTCAGCTTTTGTAATTGAAGGAAAATGTAATTCAGACGTCCCCTGCAATGTTGGCAACCCAAACACAACAGTGCTGTGCAGAAAGTGTAACTGACTATAGAAACCCCGCGTGAAGCTGGCAAGTCTAGTTTTACTGTCTGAGCTGAGTGAAATGTAAAGTCAGTGAAGATCTTAAATGATCAGTGAATCTTTCTAAATCCATTCCAGTTTAGTGTTAGGAAATGATTTTCCGTGATACTGACCAAGAAACCTCTTACAACAAGTTTTATCGTCACCATATCCTGTTCATAGGTGCTGTGCAACCCACGTAGGTCTGTCCTGCCATGTGCTGAGCCCTCTGGCCCCAGTCCAGCAAAGCACTTAAGCATGTACTTAACTTTGAGCATTTGAATAGTCCCATTGATTTCACTGGGACGACTTACGTACTTAAAGTTAAGCACATGCTTATGTGCTTTGCTGGATTGGGGCCAGATATCTCGGCGCCTTGCAGGACTGAGCCCGAATAGCACATCTCCTCTGAGGTTGTACCTTCACTACATGTGTGCCAGCAGCATCTAGATACCTGCGCAGCTCAGGGAATAGCTGTAGGCCTTCAAACCACAGGCCAGATTCTTAGCTGGTGTTAACAGTAGAGCTAGGGCTTCTGCTTTTCAGGGATTAATAATTTCACTTTTCAGGGTTTATTTTTAGCAACTTTTGAGTTCCATGTTTCAGGGGTTGGGGGGCTTTTTCTTTGTATATACTGTAATGAGGTTGTGTGTGTGTAAAAAATGTCTATATTATGTGTATATTATATGAATATATGTAGTATATGTCTCCCCCCTGCCTCCCAGTGCAAGAGCCTTTTACTGCAGTGGGGAAAGGCTCCAGCAACTCTCAGCTGCCAGAGCCTTTCACCACTGCCTCCTCCCATTCCGGAGCCTGTTTTAAATAGTACTACATTAAAGCGCACTAGGGAATGTTTAGTGTGCACCAGGAGGGTCTACACTCACTAATTAATGTGCAATGTGGTGGTGTAATTTAGAAATCACACCTTTTATAGTCTTCATCACTGCTCTGTGTAGACAAGGCCTTAAATACAAGTAACATTTCTGGGTTTTTTATTGGTGTTTGTTGGTTAAAAGTGAAAATCTGAAGCCCTGAGTGTAGCTTTGTTGTGGATCAGGCTTCATATTTTTGCAGGCTCTGACCAATTATTGTATTATGATAATGCCCAGAGGCCCCCACAGGACCCATTGTGCTGGGTGCTGTACAGACGCTTCTCACTGCAGAATTAATTCGGGTGATTGGCATCTGGGTTGGCCTAGCCTGGGTGTAGACAGCCATACTGCAAAGCCATACTTAAGTTTCTGTGTCCACACTGGTGCTGGGCTCCCCCATGTGTGTTGCTAGGACTTCTGGGGGCATGTTGCATGGTGCTTAGCACTGCAGTAACTGAGCTGCTCTCTGGTTCTTTTCCAGTGGATTGTGGGAGAACTTGTCTGTGCTTCAGAGCACATGGGGGGGAATTGTGGGAAGGTAATGGAAGACCATCAGCATTCAAATGGCCTGCATCATCACAGCAAAGTAGGCAAGTTAGCAGCCCAAGTGAAAGCAGTATTCAGGCTTTAGTCTTTTGCCAGATGAGCCAGCTATTGCCCATGGAAAGCACCACTGCATTTGGGTCAGAGGTGTGTGCATGTGAATAGGAGCCTGCTTAGAGGCCACGGCTGAGCAAGAGCCCAAGTTCACTCTGCAGTGAAGACACACCCATAGTGAGAGACAGTCCCTGCCCTAAAGAGCTAACAGTCTTGCTGGGCAAGCCAGACAGTAGTTGTGAGAAAGGAAATATTATCCCCATCTTACAGATGGGAAGCTGAGTACAGAGAGACTGAGTGACTTGCCTAAGGAAGTCTGTGACAGAGGTGGGAATCAAACCCAAATCTCCCAAGTCCTAACCACAGGACCATCTTTCTGTCTGTCAGAGTGGTATTTATTATACACCTTAGGGAATATAGAGCCTTAGCACTTGGATAGGTCAGTGCTTTTATCCAAAACTTCAGCAGTATCCTTTTAACTGTCTCCCTTTAATATCAGATTCTACCAAAACCCCTTTCACTGTCAGTTGCAGCAACCTGTGTGTAGGTCTGTTTGTACATACTTCCCTCTCCCACTGTTGCTAATGTGTTGATGTCTCTGAACTCTCTCTGGGGCTGTAGTTTGCAGGGTTTGAAATCTTAGAACTATCTGCCCCAGGGCAGATACTTCTTGAACAAGGTAACTCAGAAACCTCCCCTGTTGGAAGTAGAGTGCAGACTTCTCTGAAGGTGTGCTGTGCATCAATTCTTCCCATCCTGTGGAAGACATCCCTGATCTGTTCAGCTGATGTTATTGAGCTCATTTTCTCCTTAGCTGACTGATAGTTTGGGTTTGTTTTTTATTGCTCAGGAACAGGAGATGTGTCTGACATTGGCCTGGGGAAGGGGCGATATTACAGTGTCAACGTACCTATCCAGGATGGCATTCAGGACGAGAAATATTACCAGATCTGCGAGACGTGAGACCCATTTTCTATCTGTTTTGTTTGAACAGAGGATTTCAGAGAACAAAACCTGTACAGATTTTTAATAATCTTTTTTATTATTTAAGTTTTGGCCCCTTTATGGTGTCAGTTTAAAGACACACAGATATGTTAACTGGTGAGCTCACCCTGTAGGATCCCAAATCCCTATACAGATTGTATATACAGAAGCACTGAACAGCAATGTCATCCACCTCTAAGTGGAAGGGGACAAGCACCCAGTTCAGCTGTGTGTGTATTTTGAGGGGCAGAGGGTGTAATTTTAACCAAGCACACTAGGGCAAATATCTACTCTTAGTGCTGTGGGATCTCTAGTGTCCATACAGAGAGGGACATGGTGGGGGACAAGGTTAAGGTTGTTTGCAAAGCATCTCAAGTGCAAAGCTCCATTAAATTTATTTTATCTATCTTGGAAGGATTAAGGACTGAGCCATCTTTTCTGGAACTGGAACGGTTGGTTCTAAGGAGTCTAATTCTGCACCTTCACAGGTGCATGACACAAACCACTAAACCAGCCTCTCTGGCAAAAAATGAAATCCAGAGCCTGTTCTTTTCTAAAGGTGATTAACTTTAGGACACTGCTGCTGCATGCATTTGTATGTCAATCTAGTGCTCATGAAAGCCAAGGGCTAAACCAGTTGCTAGCTCAAGACACGTGATAGGAAGTCCTTGTGCAAGCTTCCCAATCCAGCTCTGGCAATACATGTTTGTCCTGACCTGTACAGTACCCGACTTCCTCCACTACCTCCATGATTCCAGTCCTGGATCACTTCTGAGCATACTGTGTCAAAATACAAAGTGATTTTAAGAATCCAATAAACATCCACCCAGGAGTAGGATGAGACCATCAGATTTGTTTCTACTTGTGACTCAAGTTGGGATTTAAACCCAAATTCAAAACTATTCAAACAGAATACATTGAAAATCTAAAAATAAAACTTGTGAAGTCCGATGTGCTAAATGGGAAAATCTTGCATTCGCCTGGAGAGCGTTAAATAAGCTAAAAGATCCCTTCCCTCTGACTTCTTTTCTGAAATAAAACAATGATCATAGAGTCAAATTATCCATCCATTTACAAAGTGGTCATGGTATTTGATTCTGTGACCTCCTGTGACAGTGAATCCTGTAAACTGACTACTCCCTGTGCAAAGTATTTCCTTGTATTCTTCTCATCAGTGACCCCTGCTGGCGAGAGAAGCCCCCTTTCATTGGCGGCCTTTTCCTCTTTGGCAAATAGCTGGGCTCCAGACTTGCTCTTTGGCATTCCCACAGCCAAGCACCAGTAAAAAGTTATGCAAAATCATGCCACTTCCCTCCGTCTTGGTGGCAACTGCCTTCCTCGTCTCTATGGAAACTGTCCCATTGCAGCACAATGATATAAATAAATAAAAAGGAAGTTTTGCTCCTGGAGTCTTAAACCATGTGCACTTTGAACTTGCCTCTCTATAAATAAGAGTGCTTGTGTTTGAATGCTTTTGTTCTAGCAGATAAACTCCTATCCTGCTCTTGGGTGGTATGGCATATGTATAATTGCCTATTGTTTCTGGAAATTGAATGACTCAGACTCCAATTAAATGTAATTGTTAGTAATAGCCGCTGTGTGGAACAGAGGCCACGGTGTGACATTTGTTTTTTTAAAAGTCTGACATGTCTTTAAAATATTGTATATAAAGGCAGCCAGAGATGAGACGTTTGAGACTGACAACAGCAGAGCTGGATACTCATCTGCAGCAGTATGCTTCAGTCATACACAGTGCAGAGATGTCCAAGAAATCTGTACACACACACTGCTCTGAAAACTTAGGCACTTACCTATTTCCTCCATCAAAAGAGAAAGTTACATGGGTTCTAGCTAATCACTGACTATCTCTTATTCATAAGATCATCCAGAATAGCTAATTTATTTGATCTTCATGAAAAAGGTTCTGATAAGATGATGGGTACCTTCACCTCTATTTTAAATATTAACCTTCTGAAGATAAAAATACAGCACCTGAACAACATTACAGATGTGGAGAACCATACTAATAAATAATCCAGAACTTGCATTCAAACAGAAATATTTCACAGCATGTTTATTCAAATTGCTGTAGCAGTTAGTATGGTACATTCACATTTAATGATGTGAGGAGGAGAAATTTAGTTAATTCTCGTCTAACAGAGTCAGTGATGTACAAAAGCAGTAAATATTTGTTCACTGGGTCATACACAGTACATTCCAGTGCATAGTATATCACTATTTGTACACGTATGTAGTATGATTATATGTTAGCAGTACATGCTGAGCTGCGGTATCAAGTTTTTCTCAGCATGAGTTTGGGATTGTTGCTTTACTCTTGATTGGAGAAACCACAGTGCAGGTCACCCCAAAAGAGTGAATGTGAAACCTTTATAGCACAGATACCTTTGTGTGTTCTGTATTTAGTAGGGAAGAAGGCTTAAAATGTTAAAGAAGGGTTGGAACTGCATGTTTGTATTCCATCACTGAAGGTTACGAGCCTTAGTTACTTTGGGCCTAGTGATAACACCAGCAGTTACATTATATAGGATACAAGTATAGAAATCTTCAGATTTCCGCATGTGTGTTGACCATTGATTGCCTGGGGTTAATAGGAAATGGCTGCTGTGGGCTGGTTATTCCATATTTTTGTCCATGTTTCTTGCCCCTTCCTCTGAAGCATCTGGCAGTGGTCACTGTCAGAGGCAGGATATTGGACTAGAAGAACCAGATCTGATCAGGTGTGGTGGTTTCTTCTGTCCAGGCTTTTGAGGGAGAGAAAACTATAGTACATCTTAAAAATGATTTAAGCAAGCTTTTCTAAGCATTAGTGCCTTAGTTTGAGGACCTTTCAGGATCAAAACAAGGGTTGAGCCCCCTCTCGGGGAAAGTGGAATCACCCTTTCACAATGGGACAAAATGCCCATTTCTAGCTTTGATGAGTCAAGCAATATCAGATCATAAACCATCTGCTGGCCTAGAATGAACAGTCAATGAACGTAAGAGAGGTGGGTGAATGGAGAGGAGAAAATATTTTCGTGGCAGATTGACTTTTTATTAAACAAGACACCTGTTTAAAGAACTTCAGATTTTGGAATGTTAGGCCCAGTCCTGAGGAAATGGGATCAGACGATAGAGAGTGCACGTGAGGCAGATGGAATGTGCATTTATGGCACATCTCTGTAATTTATAGTTTGCAGTGTTGTTGTAGGCCTGTTGATCCCAGGATATGAGTGAGACAAATAGGTGAGTTAATATCTGTTATTGGACTAACTTCTGTTGGTGGAAGGGACAAGCTTTTGAGTGTCAGAGCTCTTCCTCAAGTCTCGAACAAGTAACCAGAGTGTTGAAAGTAAATACAAGATGGAGCAGGTTATTAAGCATAAGGGGTTCATGCAAGCTGTATGAGACCACTTAAAATGAAGTGCGCAATTAAGACTTAGCAGGTGGGAGACCAATTGGTGTAATGAGCCATAAAACCAGTGTCTCTGTTAAATCCATGTTTTTAGTGTCCAGACAAAGTTATGAATTTAAGTTCTCAGGCTCGTCTTTTGAAGGTTTTGTGCAGGTTTCCTTTGAGGATGCGGACTGAGAGGTCGGATACGGAGTGATCGCTTTGTGAAAAGTATGTACCCCGGGTGACAGGATGGTCTTGTCTTATCACTTTTCTGTGCGAGTTCATTCGAGAGCATAGTGTTTGGTTTCACCCACATAGTTATTGTTGGGGCATTTGATGCACTGGAGGAGGTATACCACACAGCAGTGTAGCCAGGGGGGGAGCGGGGCAGCGGCCGCTCCCCCACCGAGCAGAAGTGGCACCTTTTTAATTCTTCGACGCCTTTTAAATTTTTACTCACCCGGCAGCGCTCCGGGTCTGGGGCGGCGGGTCAGGGGGAGTGGAGATAAAAAAAGGCGCCACCCCCTGGTACTCACCCGGCGGCACTCCGGGTCTTCAGCAGCACTTGGGCGTCAGGCCCTTCACTCGCTCCGAAGACCGGCATTGCGGTGGCGGGGAGGGAGGGTCCTTCGGTCCTGAAGACCGGAGCGAGTGAAGGACCCGACGCTGAAGCGCTGCTGAAGACCCGGAGCGCCGCCGGGTGAGTACCAGGGGGTGGCGCCTTTTTTTAATCTCCGCTCCCCCTGTTTTTTCCACCTGGCCGCGCCATTGATATCACATATTGTGATAGGCATGTGTAGGACCTATGGCTCTTGAAAGTGTGTGGGGAGGGGGAGTATGATCATTGTAGCAGTGGATATATAGCTGCAGGTTTTGCATCTGTTGTTCTGATAGAGTCTGATGCTGCTTTGAAATGGTGTGTCCTGGTGATGATGAGTGTGAGGATGTTGAGTTGCTTGAAGGCCAGAAGAGGAAGTTTGGGAAAGATTTCTTTGCGGGTATGCTCCCCATCAAATATGGGTTGTAATTGTTTGATACCCCATATGGGTTCTAATGTGGGGTGATAGGTAACAACTGGGGGTGTGCAGTCAGTGTGTGTGTGTGGAGCAGTACTGTATTGCATCAAGTTCTCCTCTGGTATTTGGGTCGCCTGTTCCATGATGTGTTTGTGACAGGTTCAGTCACAGAGACTCCCCTCGAGACTGTCACTCGATGAGCTGGAATACCACTGAGAACAATCCTCCTGCCAGAACATGCGCCCCTCCACTCCTGTCTTGCTGAGTTAGACACTCCAGTCAGCTCCAGCACAGACCCAGAGGTTGGGCCATGCCTCTCTGCAGTTCTCTGAAACTGAGATTTACTCAGCCCAGGGCTTCTCAGTTAACAGGGACTTCCCCAGCACCCAGTGTTCAGCCTTTCTGGGAGCCTGAACCCCAAATAAATCCATTTTACTCTGTATAAAGCTTATACAGGATAAATTCATAAATTGTCTACCCTCTGTAACACTAATAGAGAGATATGCACAGCTATTTGCTCCCACAGGTATTAATCACTTACTCTGGGTTTATTAATAAACAAAAGTGATTTTATTAAGTATAGGATTTAAATGGTTTCAAGTAATAACAGACAGAACAAAGTAACTCACCAAGCAAAATAAAGCAAAAACACGCAAGTCTAAGCCTAATACATTAAGAAACTGATTACAAGTAATATCTCACCTTCAGAGATGTTCCAATAAGCTTCTTTCACAGACTAGACTCCTTCCTACCCTGGGCCCAATCCTTTCCCCTGGTACAGTCCTTGTTAGTTCCAGCAGACATCTCAGGTGGTAAGCAGGGGTTTTCTCATGACTGGCAGCCTCCTTTGTCCTGCTCTACCCCCTTTTATAGCTTTGGCACAAGGCGGGAATCTTTTGTCTCTCTGGGTCCCCACCCCTCCTTCTAAACAGAAAAGTACCAGATTTAAGATGGATTTCATTATCAGGTGACATGGTCGCATGTCACTGTAAGACCCTAGTCTCCATTCTCCATGGGCTGGCCCACACATACACAGGAAGGCTTTCAAGTAACTAAGGCCATTTACAACCGATTGTTTCTGGAACATCCTTAATGGCCTCCACTTAATATATTTACATCAGTGATAAAAGTTTCTATCTTATTCTCCTAACTCCAGATATAGAAATAATACATGTAAACAAATAGGATGAACACACTTAGTAGATTACAAGCTTTCTCATGACACCATACAAGGGGGTGTTTAGCCTAAAGCATATTCCAGTTATGTCATATTCATAAGCATATTTCCATAAAGCATATGGAATGCAACATCACAGTGTTGATCTGCTTCTCTGATGGAGTGTGCTTGTTTGATGAGGGCGGTTTTCAGTGTGTTAAGGTGTGTACCCCAGACTTTCTCCTCAGAGAATATTCTGTGGTGTCTGAGTGCCTGGCTGTAGAGAACAGATTTCTTGAGGTGTCTGGGTCAGTGGAAGTAAGTGTGGTGATCTGTGGGGTTCTTGTATATGGGTATCTGTAGGGTTTCATTGTTGAAGCTGATTGTGGTATCCAGGAAGTTGATGCTAGTGTGGGTGTGTTCTAGAGCCAGTTTGATGGATGGATGGTGGTAGTTGAATTGTGGTGGAAATCTGAGGGTGTTTAGGTCATCTGTCTAGTGGATGAAAATATCATTGTTCTATTGTTGGTGGCCCATGAAGAGGTTGGCATATTGTGGAACCATCCTAGTACCCAGGCTGTTCCCATGGAAAGTCCCCACAGACTAGGCCTATGTCTACATTTAAACTTGTGCTGCTGTAGTGCGTCAGTGTAGACACTCATTACAGCAATGTGAGGGGGTTTTCCCATCACTGTACTCAATCCACCTCCCTCGGAGGCAGTAGCTAGGTTGACAGAAGAATTCTTCTGTCAATCTAGCAGTGTCTACACCAGGAGTTAGGTTGGCTTAACTAGGTTGCTCAGTGGTGTTTTTTTTCCACACCCCTGAGTAACATAGCTAGCTCGACCTAACTCTTTAGTGTAAACCTGGCCTAAGACATACCAACTCAAAGCAGCACTAGACCTTGTCAGAACAGTAGATGTAAAACCTGCAGACATATTTCCACTGCTATGATGATCTATACCTCCCACAACACACCTTTCAAGAGGCAGGATATTAGACTAGAAGAACCGGGGTCCTACATGTGGCTATCACAACATGTGAGTGAGTGTGAAACTTCACAACATGGGTGACACCAGACAATCACTACGGTCTCAAATGAACTCACAAAGGAAAATGATAAAAGACAAGAACAACCTACCCTCAATGGGCAAATACATTTCACAGAGCGATCACTCTATATCCAACTTCTGAGTCCTCATCCTCAGAAGAAACCTGCATGACATCTTCAAAAGATGACCCTGGGAATTAAATTCATAATTCTGGCTGAATGCTAAAAAACCATGAACTTAACAGAGACGCTGGTTTTATGGTTCATTACACCAGTTTGTCACTCACCTTACTACCTGCCAGCCCTTAATTGCCCATTTTAAGTGCTCTCCTACAGCATGTGTGAATCTGTCCCACCTTGTATTTAGCTTGGACACTCAGGTTACTTTCTCTAGATCTAAGGTAGAGCTCTGTGTGCTCAAAACTTGTCCCTTCCACCAACAGAAGTTTGTACAATAAAAGACATTTTACTTGTCTCATCTGTAACTTATCACATGGCTAGTGGTCCTGATTCACTTTGCACAAGTGGAGCCAGGTGGGGAGAACTGGGCTCTCCCCTCCAAGTGTGGTGTGTGTTCATAATATAAACATAACTGTGTAAAATACAAAGTAATACTTAAATAAATACATGCCTCCAGGGTTTAAATTCTCAGAGATTATTTCCCAGAGCCCCCCACACCCCTCCCCATTTGGGGGCTCTGGGCTTCAGCTGCAGGGCGGAGGGTCTTAGAGCTTTAGCCCCAAAGGAGGGAGGGTCGGGGGCTCAGGGTTTAGTCCCGTGGGGGTGGGGTGGTGCCCAGGCTTGGGGCTTCAGCCGCATGGCAGGCGCACCAGAGCTCCCGTGGGTTTGAAAATATTTTCCGGAGCTCTGCTTCAGTGGGCTCCAGCTGAATTTAAGACCTGCATACTTCTGCTGTTGTATTGCAAAGCTATGTGATAAACTGCATCTATCCTGCACCTTTGATCACCTCCACCCGCTCTTTACCCATGAATCCCATCTCATCTGGGACTGCTTATCCTTTCCTGTGCCTAGGCATAGATCTGCCACGAGATTGAGAGTGTCTGGAAACATCCAGATTACAGACACTTAGTGTAGACCATGAGCATTATGGGTCTGAAATTGACTGATCCCATATGCCAAACAGTTGCTAACGGATGCAGAAGGTGGCTGCTGCTCCTGTTAACTGTGATGCACATTGAAATGTAGAATGACTAAAAGAACAAGCATGATACCGTGTGCCCATTCAAAGACCATCTGTTTTCAAGGCTTTCCATGAAATAATGTTGGGATTAGGCAGGAGCCACACCTGCTGCTGCTGTGAGGAGAGGAGACGTGCTAATACAGACAAGAAACGGCCGGCTGAAATGAAGTGACCAGGCCGCCTGATTTTTGTGCCTGTTTTAAACACACTTTTTATCATTATTATTTCTCAAGTTATTGTCCCAAGCAAAACCACTGCACTTCTCCAGTCAGCCTGCCTCCTCCACTCTTCAGTCCCTGACATCTTACTCAACACACCTGATAACCAGGACTTCCATCAGTCAGGAGGTGGAGGGAGGGCTTCTAGAAAGCTCCCCTGAGACCTCAGAATAAAGCTAATGACAGGCCAGGCTTTGAAAGCAACTGTGGAGCATGTGGGAGGGAAATGGAGGATCTCTATTTAGAAGAGTCCAAATTCAGGACCTGGACATCAGGATGGGGTACAAGCAATGCAGCTCCCATAAAGAGAGAGGTTTATTCAGGGTGCAGACCCAACAGGTAGGAATGGGAGCACTGCTTGAATGCTGGACTTGGCGCCTGTTTGGGGGGTGGTCTTGGAAGGTCAGGTGCCTACGCTTGTAGGGGTTGCACTCAGCAAAGCACCTGCAACAACTGCAAGATGGCTGGTCCACCATCTGGATTTCTTTGAGTTGATCGGGATTTCATCATGCAACAAGACACTGATTCTAAGTGCTTGGCCAGACTCTGTAAAGTTGACGTGATTAAAAATATACTGCCCTGCAAAAATAACGGCTGCAACAATGGTAAGATTTGCACCTAAACTCTACAGAGACCACGGCATTTGAAATGAGGGCTGAAAACCCAGACCCAAGCTTTCATTTCTTTCTGGCTTGAACACAGGCCCTGGTTCTAATGGGGGACTTCAGTCACCCTGACATCTGCTGGCAGAACAATACAGCAGTGCATAGACAATCCAGGAAGTTTTTGGAGAGTGTTGGGGACAACTTTCTGGTGCAGCTACTGGAGGAACCAGCCAGGGGCCGTTCTCCTCTTGACCTGCTGCTTACAAACAGGGAAGAATTGGTAGGGGAAGTAGAAAGGATGGCAACCTGGGTAGCAGTGACCATGAGATGATTGAGTTCAGGATCCTCACAAAAGGAAGAAAGGAGTGTAGCAAAATATGGACTCTGGACTTCAGAAAAGCAGACTTTGACTCCGTTAAGGAACTGATGGGTAGGATCCCCTGGGAGGCTAATATGAGGGGGAAAGAGATCCAGGAAAGCTGGCTGTATTTTAAAGAAGCTTTATTGAGGGCACAGGAACAAACCATCCCAATGTGCAGAAAGAATAGCAAATATGGCAGGCGACCAGCTTGACTTAACAGTGAAATCTTTGGTGAGCTTAAACACAAAAAGGAAGCTTACAAGAAGTGGAAACTGGATCAGATGACTAAGGAGGAGTATAAAAATATTGCTCGAGCGTGCGGGGGTGTAATCAGGAAGGCCAAAACACAACTGGAGTTGCAGCTAGGAAGGGATGTGCATGGTAACAAGAAGGGTTTCTACAGGTATGTTAGCAACAAGAAAAAGGTCAGGGAAAGTGTGGGACCCTTAATGAAGGGGGGCGGGGGGGTGGAACCTAGTGACAGATGATGTGGAAAAAGCTAAAGTACTCAATGCTTTTTTTGCCTCTGTCTTCACAGACAAGGTCAGCTCCCACACTGCTGTCCTGGGCAACACAGTATGGCGAGGAGGTGAACAGCCCTCAGTGGTGAAAGAACAGGTTAAGGACTATTCAGAAAAGCTGGACATGCACAAGTCCATGGGTCCAGCTCTAATACATCTGAGGGTGCTGAGGGAATTGGCTGATGTGAAAACTGGTGGCGATCATGGGAAGGTTCCGGACGATTGGAAAAAGGAAAATATAGTGCCCATCTTTAATAAAGGGAAGAAGGAGAACCCAGGGAACTACAGACTGGTTAGCCTCACCTCAGTCCCTGGAAAAGTCATGGAGCTGGTCCTCAAGGAAACCATTTTGAAGCACTTGGAGGAAAGGAAGCTGATCAGGAACAGTCAACATGGATTCACCAAGGGCAAGTCATGCCTGACCAACCTGATTGCCTTCTGTGATGAGATATGGATATGGGGAAAGCAGTGGATGTGATATATCTTGACTTTAGCAAAGCTTTTGGTACGGTCTCCCACAGTATTCTTGCCAGCAAGTTAAAAAGTATGGATTGGATGAATGGACTACAAGATGGACAGAAAGCTGGCTAGATTGTCGGGCTCAACAGGTAGTGATCAACGGCGCAAAGTCTAGTTGGCAGCCAGTATCAAGCAGAATGCCCCAAGGATCAGTCCTGGAGCCGGTTTTGTTCAACATCTTTATTAATGATCTGGACGATGGGATAGATTGCACCCTCAGCAAGTTCATAGATGACACTAAGCTGGTGGGAGAGGTAGATATGCTGGAGGGTAGGGATAGGGTCCAGAGTGACCTAGACAAATTGGAAGGTTGGGCTAAAAGAAATCTGATGAGGTTCAATAAGGACAAGTGCAGAGTCCTGCACTTAGGAAGGAAGAATCCATGCACTGCTACAGGCTGGGGACCGACTGGCTAAGCAGCCATTCTGCAGAAAAAGACCTGGGGATTACACTGGATGAGAAGCTGGATATGAGTCAGCAGTGTGCCCTTGTTGCCAAGAAGGCTAAAGGCATATTGGGCTGCATTAGTAGGAGCATTGCTAGCAGATCAACAGAAGTGATTATTCCCCTCTATTCGGCACCGGTGAGGTCACATCTGGAGTACTGCATCCAGTTTTGGGCCCCCCACTACAGAAAGGATGTGGACAAATTGGAGAGAGTCCAATGGAGGGCAAGAAAAATGATCAGGGGGCTGGGACACATGACTTATGAGGAGAGGCTGAAGGAACTGGGCTTGTTTAGTCTGCAGAAGAGAAGAGTGAGGGAGGATTTGATAGCAGTCTTCAACTACATGAAGGGGGTTTCCAAAGAGGATGGAGCTAGGCTGTTCTCAGTGGTGGCAGATGACAGAACAAGGAGCAATGGTCTCAAGTTGCAGTGGGGGAGGTCTAGGTTGGATATTAGGACACACTATTTTACTAGGAGGGTAGTGAAGCACTGGAATGGGTTACCTAGGGAGGTGGTGGAATCTCCATCCTTAGAGGTTTTTCAGGCCCGGTTTGACAAAGCCCTAGCTGGGATGATTTAGTTGGGGATTGGTCCTGCTTTGAGCAGGGGTTTGGACTAAATGACCTCCTGAGGTCTCTTCCAACCCTAATCTTCTATGAATCTTTGATTTTTGGGACTTTTGTGCTGGTGGAAGGTGCCAGTTTGACAGCAGTAGAGCCTGAAATCCTCTAGGCATCAGTATAGGCAAACTTGAATGTGATGGGCTCAAGTACAGCCAGGACCTCAAGTCCGGGTGCCAGGCAAGAAAAGGAGATGGTCCCAATTCCTTTGTAAGCAAAATGAGCTTTGTTTACGAATGTGACTGTTGTCACAGTATGTCCAGTGCAAACTCTGACTTTTCTCTGAACCTAGTGACTGACTGGCCCATCCAGAGTGACTGCGGCCAAAAACTAAAATGTGCTTCCCAAACCAGTGTTCTTGTAGAAGAATGTTAGTTGCATCCCACACTGCACTTTGGGGAGAGATCATAAATGGTTAACAGTGTTTGGTAGGGAGTGCAAGGGGCACACGGCAACTAGCAGATGAATCTGATAAATGGACAAGCTGAACATGGAAATTATCCATTTCTATTGCTTTTGGGTGCCAGGGACAGCTTCATTTTCAAGGCTGTTCCTAGCCTGCATCACAAGATGCATGAGGTTCTCCCCAGAGACCCATTCAATGTGCTTCCCCCTGCACGGCGGAGAACACTCCTCGGGATGAGAAGGGAAAGCCCATTCTCCATGTGATCCATTCTGAAAAGACTGGAGACTGCCAGGAAAATGTGTCAATAGTGAGGGTGTTCTGTGATGCAGTCATCTGCCTGCCTGTAACAGGTCTGAGACCACCAGTGTGCTTCCCATACAGCCTATTGAACAGCCTTCAGATGATGATCAGGTTTGGCTATTACTGGCTGGAGCTGGATTGTGTCTGATGGATTGCTATGCACAGGTCTTGCAGAGCTCTCCAGGCAGTAAAAGGTCTTTCATACCAGTGACCTTCATTAAATGAGCCTCATGGGCAGATTTCAGCCTTAAGTCTTTGGGATTTTGAGAGGGAAGGAGAATCAGGACAAGGATGCCTTTGTTTAATCTGGAAAGGAATGGATGTCATCTGTAAGGACAGAGAGAACAGGCTGAGTGGGGAGAGAGGCAGAATCTGTTACCGTTGAGTGCTGTGGTTGTTGAGAAGGAGAACGGATTTGGGGGGTGGTAGTTTGGTGGTTTTGGGACTCAGTTTCATGAAGGCTAGGGGACTATTCCCTAACTTGTTTTTCGAAGGTCAAGGTAAATGCTTGAAGAGGAGCCCAAACTTAGGGAGCTCTTCCAGATTTTTCAAAACCACAGACCGTACTGAGATTCACCCGTGACTAGCTAAGAGAAGGTTTGAATGCCTCCAGTCCTTTCCTGTGCCTGTGTGATCACTAATGAGTGTAATCAAGGCTAGATAACATTTTGGCTTCCATTCTGTTTTCAGTCAAGAAACTAGAGTGGTTGGCTTTCACATCCCACCCCAACACAAATCCACCTTCTCTTCTCAGCTGCACTCCAGTCAGGAGGCTCCATTCTTCTGACCTTTCAGTATGTAACAAAGGGGTACTTATACTTCTGCCACTTCCTTGTTTTGAGTGAATTTAGAGCTGATGAAAGATGCTGGCCTGACAGCCCGGGGGACTGAGGGCCTCTGTTCAGCTACACAAAGCACAGCACAGGCAATGCCATCTTCTCCCCATATGCTGCCCTGATGGGGTTTAATCAGTTAGCCGACACAATGCTGAACCCAGTTCGTCCTCGTCTACACTGCCCACTAAGCTATGGTCATCGTTGTCACCTCGCTTGATTGTCCACAGTCATGGTCAGGCATGATAGAATCCTGTGAGATAAACTCTTAGAGTGTTGGGCTGACTGGATGCTCTCTGGCCACCTGGAGTTGGTTTCTGTTACATTCTTGCATAGCTTGAAGTTCAGCCTGTTTGTCAAATCTGGCACCAGTATCAGAGGTTGCCTAGAGGAGAAATTCTCCCAGCATGTAGATGGAGCTGACTGCAGAGCAGCACTTCTCATCTCTTCCCAGATCAGTAGAAAGAGTTACTCCCTCCTTGAGTATGGGGCTGAATTATCAACAGAGATTCCAGGAGCTTAGGCAGTATTGATGTTTATTGTTTAGGTAAGGTCTGCAAAGTGCTTTAAAAATGAAAAGTACTGTTTAGGGTAAGTGTTGAAGTTAAAAACTTTTTATATTGTCAGCGAAAGGGTCAGAGCAGCCTGCAGGGACACTTCACTGTCCTAACTGGGAGCTTTTGCTGAGAAATGTTGGGAAGACTTGGGACCTGGATTGGTTCTGTGTGGCTGGAAACCTCTTGCATGTGTCCAGGGTAGTCCTTTTCGGAATGAAGGGAATAATCATAGGGCTTGTGTGGTAGCAATTCTTGCCTTCTGTGGAAGTGGTGGATTCTGCCACAAGAAGAGAATGTCCCCTAGATGAGGCAGGATTAAGGAGACCCAGACCTGTGCAAATGTTTACAGGTTCCAATGGGTGCTGTCGTTGGCGCTGGAGAGCTCTCACAAAATTGCCAATCAATATGTGTATCTTGGAAAGTGGCTGTTGGCAGAAATTTCAGCCCCTCTGACATTGGATCTAATGGCCTTAGACCTTCCCGTTCTTCTCTAGCAAGAGGCAAACATTCCACTGGACATGGCGTTTCACATGTGTCTGCCCTTTGCTAATGGAGCCTCGAGGAATGCAGAGTGCCTTGTTAGGAGAGAGCAAGCTGTTTGAGGTAGCCAGAAAATAGTGTATATCTAACAGAAGTAGAGAACCTCAGCAGAGGGGAGTGTCCTGGGGAAAGGTCAGTTGGGATGAGGGATGACATCAGAGGGTGGGGTTTTGTTTACCTGTTCAATTATCACCTAAATTGTGATTCTTCTCTTCCTCCTCTCACCCCCCCTGCCCCCCCGCTCATGCTGTCTACCAGTTAGCTCTTGGATGGTAGCAACTCTTGGTCATGCCTGCCCTGAGCTGGCTCTGGAGCAGTGGTCTGCTGTAAAGCTGAAGAATCCATATCCTATTGCTAATCTCCTAAGACATCCACTCTCCCCACACTGTACCCTGGTGACTTTCCTATTTGTGTAGCTCTGCTTGCTGAAAGCATCTGAACCTGAGTCAGCCATGGCTGTACAGATCATGTTTCCTGGTTACATACCAAATATGAGATGGGCACCTCGTGTTTAGAAGGAAGTTACTAATATGCTGTAGCCTGATGCACTCCCTACATCCCTTCCCTTTGGCAGGCATACAAAACCTCAAACCTATGACTTGCTGGCTGGGTGTGGTCAGCTACCTCTTGAAACACCCTGATGTGGACAGTGATATTTTAAGTTCAAGTAGTTTCACATCATGGTTGTCAGGTAGAGATTTACAAATTATTAGAGTTCCTACAAAATAGAAAGACTTGACTGTCTCATGTTATTGATCAGTGAAAATCCCTAGCGTATAGCAAAAAGTGTGTCAGGCAAATAGATCGCATGTGATCCTTGTATCATAGAAGCAAAAAAAAGTGCAATGCCAAGGTTAGCAATGCCCTTTGTGACTGTATGGGGAGGTGCAGTGTTTACAAATACAGTTTAGATCCTGTCTGCTGCTCACAAGAAGAAAAAACTCAAGGTTGGTTTATTTTGATGGGGGGTGCGGGTATGAAAGCTCCTCTTTCAGGTTATTAATCTGCTAAAATCATCATTTTCCTCTTTTTATACGAATTCCCACTTCCCTGAGAAGTCCTGCGCCCTTGGGCCAAGGTCTCAGCACATATGGGGCTTTAGTTTCCCTCCCAAATTCTGTGTGGGTAATTACCTACCTCTGCAGACAAACATGGATACAGCTCTTCCCTTCCTATCCTAAACTATTACTGTGTAGACGCCATATTATTGACTATTATTAATGAATGAACACTGGACACTGCTGCACTCTTAAACATTTGTTGCATTTCTCCCAGAAGTGGGTGCACTTCAGGGCTTTTCTACACGGCAATGTAGTGTGCAGCAAGGGTGTGAGTGTACAGCTCACTAGCCTGCTGTGCGCTAAGTTGCCATGTGCACCCTGCTGCTGCACACTTATAGATCCATAGCAGTACATCAGAGTGCACTCCAGAACAGTTAGTGTGCAGTAGCAGGGTCTGCATGGCCAGTTAGTGCGTTGTAGGCTTACACCCCAGCTTGGCACGAACTAAGTCACGAACTAAGCCCTCACTGGTGAATGAAGTAATGCTTTTACCTGAAGCTCATAAAACCCAGTGCCTTGGTCCTGCAGACACTTGTGCACACAAATAACTTTGAGCTCAGTGGGACTGCTCACATGTGTAAAGTTACTTAGGCGAGTAAGTGTTAGTACAACTGGGGCTGAAGTTTCACTAATGTTTGGGATACGTCTGGATGAACGTCATGTAAATGTAAGATCATTATCACATAGGAGCTGTTACCTGTAGCCAGCTCTCTGATTTGTCACATTGTTTTATGTTTATGTATCAAGTGAGATCTGGGTACATTTTTCTCCTCGTTTGCCGAGGTAGAAGTGGTTTTTTTCCCCCAGAAATGTGGGCTAAGAGTGGTCTCTGGACCACAGTTTTGGAGCCGCTGGCCTGGATCTTTGTTGGTATATATGGTACTGCAAAATCACTTCCCATTTTCTTACTGTTTTTAGGCCCTTTTAGTGTGCAGTGTGACTGAAGAGCAGAGTCCAGGTCTACCATGCCTTCCATAACTTTGACCAAAGTGACATTCTGGGAAATAAGAAAGTACTTCTCTGCTCAGAATGTAAAGCCTAGCCAGTGATTGGAAAGGCAAAGTAACAGTGTGCTGTAGCTGGCTGAAATGGCCTGCATATACCACACTGTCTCAATGTTCCATGGAGGTGTGGCCATTTGTGGGAACTCCGTTTTGTTTTATTGCATGCAGTGTGTTGAAGGAGGTGTACATGGCATTCAACCCGGAAGCAGTAGTTCTGCAGCTGGGAGCGGATACGATAGCCGGGGACCCCATGTGTTCATTTAACATGACTCCAGTGGGGATTGGAAAGTGTCTGAAGTACATTCTCCAGTGGCAGCTGGCTACTCTCATCCTGGGAGGAGGTAAGTGCATGAGAGGCTTATTCTGCTCTTCAAGTAACAGGTTAATACGGTTTGCTCCCCTGAGGCTGCT
The DNA here is from genome assembly GCF_015237465.2 of Chelonia mydas. Taxonomy (NCBI): domain Eukaryota; kingdom Metazoa; phylum Chordata; order Testudines; family Cheloniidae; genus Chelonia; species Chelonia mydas. The sequence goes on from NC_057855.1 coordinate 58,202,261, forward strand.
CTTTGAAAGTGAGCCCCTTTGCTTCTGAAAGCGGCATCATTTGAGAAGGGCAGCTGAAGAAATTGAGCACGCGTAGCATAAGGGGGGCACTGTATAGCTGATGCAGTGCTATTTGTACACAGACTTCAACTCTTTGGTACCAACAAGTCCAAGTCTCAATTCCTGACTCCGAGATCCTGGGTTAAAGGTTGCTTGGCCCCTCCAGAGATCAGAAGCTGTTAACCCCAGTGACCTCTGACCCTGTCTGCTCAATGCCAGGTTTGAGTCCCAGCTCTCGTGATCTGCACTGCGGGGCTTCTCTTTAAAAGTAAACATAATGCTCCCAGACCTACCTTGGGCATCTGGCAATGAATTATCTTTTTTGGATTCAGGCAGCGTTTGAATTTTTATTGGCTTTTTTCACAATAATTTTGATACCCAATGGAAGCCCCTTGAGTGCTTTTTCGCTTGTAGCACATTCTGCTGCTTGATATTACTAGCTGCTTGTCCAGTGGATGGGAAATAAGCAATTCCGTGTCAACAAAATGGGGCAATGGGGGAGCACTTTGTCCCAGAAAATCTCCTTAGCTTCTTTTGGAAGATGCCTTACCCACAGCATCAGCTGTTTGAGTAGCAGCTATCATTTTGGGGCCTCGGTTGTATCATTTAAGGGATATCATCAAGTACAATAGATTGGGCCTAAAACTTGACCTAGCTACTGCTAGTTGTGTTGTGAATGTTCTGTGTTAAAACCAGCTGTGAGCGTGAGGAGGCGAGGCACAGAGAATTTTGTTTTACCTACCACTTCTTGCCAAGAAATGAGGAAAACTAGCCACTGTCTTAGGGAAAATAACAAAACTGAGTATCTCCGATGACTCCGTTCTCAGCAGGGAGATTGATGTTTGCCAGAAGGCAAAGAGGGACAGAGTTTGTGAAACTGTTTTCAATCTCCCAAAGTGGAGTTTTGATTAAGTTACCCTTCGTTTTTTCAGGTTTCAGAGTAACAGCCGTGTTAGTCTGTATTCGCAAAAAGAAAAGGAGTACTTGTGGCACCTTAGAGACTAACCAATTTATTTGAGCATGAGCTTTCGTGAGCTACAGCTCACTTCATCGGATGCATACTGTGGAAACTGCAGAAGACATTATATACACAGAGACCATGAAACAATACCTCCTCCCACCCCACTCTATTACCAGCAGGAGAGTGGGGTGGGAGGAGGTATTGTTTCATGGTCTCTGTGTATATAATGTCTTCTGCAGTTTCCACAGTATGCATCCGATGAAGTGAGCTGTAGCTCACGAAAGCTCATGCTCAAATAAATTGGTTAGTCTCTAAGGTGCCACAAGTACTCCTTTTCTTCATTTTTTGTAAGAACTCCTCAACGTTTCTGACGGTTATTTGAATGGAAGGAGTCCCCTTGCACAAAGTATGGACATCAGCGGTGCTGACTGCAAACAGATTGCTGCTTTTGACTAGCTGAGCCCCAGAATGAGCCCTACTTGGGAGTTTGTGTTAATTTGGGGCTGCTCAGATGCTGAACCTACTCACAGGTTGTTTCACCACTTTAATTGGCTTCATATTTTGATCACTACTTTTAAATAAGAGTAAATTCTCCTCCAGAGGGATTCTTGCTCAGAAGGTGGCACCGATGGAAATTTTATCAGCAAATGATCAGTGTTGCTTATCCTTGATTTCATATTGGGTCACAAGCTAAGGTTAAAAGTGAGATCCCAAACTACTGTACCTGATTAGTCTGCTCTGCTCCACTCACGTTAACTCCTTCCATACTGAGCCTGAGCATCTCCCTCCCCACCATGTCACCTTAGGAAATCTTGACCCTTAGAGTCAAAGGCTTGCAGGTATCTCTTGAAGCCAGATCTGGAGGAGTGGATGATATTGCATGTGCAATTGCTGAGATGACCTGTGGGTTCAATTTTGCAAGTCTCCCTTCTTAGTACAGGTGATTAACTGCTTTAACTTAGCCCTATACATCCAACAGGTGCAAAATACAGTTACTATGCATGACTTTGGAAGACCAAATAAAAAGCCTTATTCATATGCATTGCAGATATAAAGTCTCTTGCTTCTCAACAATGCATTCCTTTCATTAAAACTGTCTCTCTCATTCTCTCTCCCTCTTCCCTTCCTAATTTCACTATTCTTGCTGGAGACAGGAGGCTATAACCTTGCCAACACAGCCCGCTGCTGGACATACTTGACTGGGGTCATCCTGGGGAGAACGCTACCCTCCGAGATCCCAGATCACGAGGTAAGGCTTTGACAAACCATCCCTTCTCCTAGAATGAGAGCTGAGTCATTCCACCTAATCAAAACGGCATCCTTGCCACTCAATACTGTTTTGTTGAGAGACGCTCCTGTAACAATAACACACTGTCCCAGCAGCATAGTGGGCTCTTGTTCCCAAAACCCGAGACCATCTGTATCTTTTTACAAGGGATCTTGGAAGCCAGTCGGTTTCAGAGAGGGCTTCACCTGTTTGCACAAAGAGCTCTTTGGGACATGCACATATTTTCACCAGAAAAAAGCAAGCCCTCTCTCAAGTTAAATTTAGCCTTGTTTTCCCTGGATTTATAGAAAGTTCCAGATGCAGCTTCCAAACTGTACCAACTGCTGCTATTCCAAAGGGTCATGTGGTCAGGTGTTGTTCTTTTAACACAAGCTATCTTGAAATGCATGATCTCAACAATGGTATCCTAAAGTGTTAAACAGGGCAAGGGGATCAGCTTGAACAAATGCTGTCTAGATAAAATTTTACACCTTCCAATCTGTTTGTTGAACCCAGATAACTAGGTGTTTCTTCCCAAGCCACATGCCTCAGTGCGCTTCCGTTCCTACATCAAAGTTCAGTGCTAGCAACCCTACCAAAAGAAACCAGTGTGTTCTGCCCAGCCCTACAATAACAGCACAGTACTTGGCAGCTCTGCAGTGCCTTTCGTCTTGAGGATCTAACCAACCAGTATGTGTAGAATGAGGTAAAGAGCAAATGCATGGAAAGGAAATGGATTTCAGATTCAAGCTTGAAAGAGGTGATTAGCAATTATAAGGCTTAAGAAGCCTTTTTAAGTGTGTCCTTTTTAAATGTGAACCTCTGATCACAGTTGGGGAACATTTGAGTGAACCTTGAGTATACATGGAGAGTAAATAAGGTACTATTTCAGGAATTAACAGGTATCGGTCATTATCTTTTTTTCTTGTTAATCTGAATATTCAGCATTTAATGATTTCTAAACAGTATTGAGGGGTTAGTGTAATGCAGAAATGAAACAGTTGGAGGATGTTTCTATACATATAACGTTGCGTCATTTGGCTCCAGGCCTTATGACTTCTTAATCTGAACAAGCTTGGCCAGGGAATGGGTTATGAAAAGTGGGGTGCTTTGCCTGCAAGGTAGGATTGCTCTGAGTTTAGGGTGTGAAATTGGCCAGACCAGATCAGCAGCAGATTCCTGTTGTAGCATTACAGTGCCTGTAATTTTCAAGGGTTGAGATTAAGTTGATGTTCAAAGAGCGGTCTTGAATGCATGTTCCCAGATGGGTGTGCTTGGAGGTGACCCTAGATCACAGTGTTTGGAGAGGCATGGGATCTGGAGGAGGAGTTGCATTGGCTGCCCAGCAGACATCCCCATTCCAGTTGTAGAGCCATCAGCTCAGCTTAAGAATTCTAAGCAGGTTTTCTGCAGCAAGTTCTTTGATCTCAATGCCTGCCAGGAGCATCATGTGTGGCTGTCAGATCATGAAAAGGATGGTAGTAAAAGAATCTCTACGTTTCAGTGTGGTGTGTCCACCAACTGGTTCAGCCAACATAACAGCTGTTGATGGACAGAAGAAGTGTAGAATCTGTTTCTTTGTAAACTGTGTTTCCAAATCTAAGACGCTAGGAATGATCACAGTGTGAAGGTGCACTGATACTTCTGGTCTGATAGCCCTGCTAACATATCAGTACTTGTACCTTCTTACATCCTATTTCTCAAGTTCAGCTATTTCTCCTTAATGCTTTCTGACACTCTGTATTCATGTCTCCTCTCATACTGTCCCCAGTGCCCAGAACAGCCTCTCTTTCTGGACATGAAGCGGTTTCCCTCTCTGCTTAAAGCCCACTTCGATGACCTAGGTTTCCATTGCCAATCAGCTGAGGCAGGTTTCTTGTACCCTAGTCTTTGTATTGCACCATTTATACTGTAAACTGTTCAGGCCAAGGAACGTGACTATGATGCCTTATTTAAACGCCAGGTAAATTGGCTGAAAAATCAGGAATAAAGCTATGAAACACCTAGATGAACAGAGCATGGAGTGAAAGGATTTACTTTTGGAGAAACTGCGTCTCAACTCCATCAATCTATTAGAATACACTTGTGTGTTATCAAAATAGTGGATAAAGTTGAGTCAGTTACACTGGTTTGGATTTTTAAATTTACTTTTAAAAAGCATTTGACAAAGTCCCTCACAAGAAGCTATTAAAGAAAGATGAAGTACTGTCATTGGTCAAATGTTGGCTGAGGTGATGAAACCAGTGTGAAGAAATGGTCTATTGTCATCATGCAGAAGGCTAGCAGCAGCATGCCTGCCACAAGGTCACATACCAGGACCCCTTTTATTGAATATCTGTAATGATCTAGAAAAAGGGGGTGAGCAATAAATTGACAAAATTTGTAGGTGACATAATTATTTAGGTTAATTGAAACCAGAGACGACCAAAGAGCTGCAGAAGGACCTAACCAGGCTAAGTGAATGATCAATACAATGCATTTGTCAACAATGAATTTCAGCTACCAAAGTGACGTGCAACTAGTCATTCCAACTATTCCTTGTCTACACATAATCACACAGGAAAAAGACTTGGGCATCTTTATGGCTTGCTGAATGAAAGTATTTGCTCAGTTGTATAGCAGGGCCAAAGAAGTAAATAAAGTTAGGCTGATATTGAAAATGTTTAGAATCAGTGATACTGTGTTAAATTATGGCCTCCTCCATCTCAGAAAGAGCAGAAATGGAGGGGTCCAGAGTTGTTCTATCAATGTGGTTAGAGGACTGGAAAAACATTCATATGAAGAGATCAAAATGATTGGGTCAGTTTAGGGATTTGTTGAATATGAGGGGAGATGCAGATTGGAAGAGAGAAAGAGATTCTGTATATTGATTCTTTCTGGGAGGTGTTCTGAGACCATGGTGATGGGCATCATGTAAGGACCTAAGTAGAGCCATGATTACATTAAGTAGGATAAACGTAACGGGTATGAAACCATCTGGCTTCAGAATACAAACTGACCACTCAATGACAGGGGTCAAGTAAGAAAAGTTCCCCATGGGCAGGTTTATTCCATAATTGTCCGCTACAGGGTTTCTTGCACTTTCTTCCAAAGGGTTTGACACATGCCACTGCTGAAGACAGGATTGTTGATTATAGTGCAGTTCCTATGTAATTTGTAAAGTCCCATGCATGTCCTACAGCTGTCTGGTATAAGTAAATCTCTTATATTGGAATAGACCAGTGAGCCAGCTAGCCTGCTAGTATCCTCTCTCTGAGAATGGCCAATCCTGGATGCTTCAGAGGAAGGAATTCTTTAAAAAGTGCATCGATTTGTGTGATGCTATCTGGGAGGGAGGGTGAGTGTGATCAGCTGGGAATCAGTTTTTTGCCCTGAAGCATGAAGATTGAGAGCCCTGATTTTTATTCTCACTAGACGGCAGATGCTGTTTTTCATATAAATGCATAATCCTGTTTTGAAACTGTAAGCAGTTTGCATCAATAATATCCTGCAGCCCAGAGCTCCCTAGGCTAATGATTATATTTCCTTTGCAAGGATTTCCTTTTTCAGTTTTTAAATATACTTTTCCAGTTCTCCCCATCAGAGATTGCATGTGTTTCTAGCTCTTGAACTATAACCAAGAGCAACAATTTCTGCAACTGACGGTCTTGACAAGAAGTCTGAAAGATTTTCTTTGTTTTTTTAACATCACCCGCCCACTTTCCACCTCTCCCTGCTGAACAGGATCATTTGCAGATGGACACTAAACTGGGAGGAGTGGTAGATACTCTGGAGGGTAGGGATAGGATACAGAGGGACCTAGACAAATTAGAGGATTGGGCCAAAAGAAATCTGATGGGGTTCAACAAAGACAAGTGCAGAGTCCTGCACTTAGGACGGAAGAATCCCATGCACTGCTACAGACTAGGGACCGAGTGTCTAGGCAGCAGTTCTGCAGAAAAGGACCTAGGGATTACAGTGGACGAGAAGCTGGATATGAGTCAACAGTGTGCCCTTGTTGCCAAGAAGGCTCACAACATTTTGGGCATTGCCAGCATATTGAGGGACGTGATCGTTCCCCTCTATTCGACATTGGTGAGGCCTCATCTGGAGTACTGTGTCCAGTTTTGGGCCCCACACTACAAGAAGGATGTGGAAAAATTGGAAAGAGTCCAGTGGAGGGCAACAAAAATGATTAGGGGGCTGGAGCACATGACTTATGAGGAGAGGCTGAGGGAACTGGGCTTATTTAGTCTGCAGAAGAGAAGAATGAGGGGGGATTTGATAGCTGCTTTCAACTACCTGAAAGGGGATTCCAAAGAGGATGGATCTAGACTGTTCTCAGTGATACCAGGTGACAGAACAAGGAGTAATGGTCTCAAGTTGCAGTGGGGGGGGAGGTTTAGGTTGGATATTAGGAAAAACTTTTTCACTAGGAGGGTGGTGAAGCACTGGAATGGGTTACCTAGGGAGGTGGTGGAATCTCCTTCCTTAGAGGTTTTTACGTCCCGGCTTGACAAAGCCCTGTCTGGGATGATTTAGTTGGGGATTGGTCCTGCTTTGAGCAGGGGGTTGGACTAGATGACCTCCTGAGGTCCCTTCCAACCCTGATATTCTATGATTCCAAAACGCTGAGCATAGTATTTATTTGGCTAAGAGTAAAGGTCCTGCCTGTGCTTTCGTATTGGGTAGTGGAAGATCATGTGCACTGAAGCTGAGATGTCCAACCCTTGACCATTGAAGAGCCATACTGTCAACTTGTTATAAATCTGGGGGTCTCACCTAATAAGCATAGGGTAACTCACATACCACCTGCTCTTATATTTAGTACATAAATGATGTTTATAAACATTCTGCATCCTAGCATGCAGTATTGACTCACAATGTGATCATCCTCTTTCCAGATCCAGATGGAGCCTATTTCTTCAAACCATTTTACCAAGACACACTGTGTGCACCCTCTCAGTACAGCTTCTTGGGGGCAGTGAGCCAGTCAACAGGAATCTTTTAAAATGTCTTTCATTAGCCTACTTCAGGTCCTGAACAAAAACATGAACTGAAAGTGGTAATGTTGCAGACTTGATTAACAAGAGAAGCGTGTTCAGTGACTGAATTGTTTGCATTACTGATTGCAAGTATCCAGGCAGAGAAGTGTGTGGAGAAGGAAAGCACATGCATCAGTGTGCTAGGCTATTTGCTAAACCTATAAGATGGCTGGATCCCTGCTTTAAGGAATTTAAAATGTAAATTACAGAGGGCCTGGTATAGGCATGAAATATATCAGAGGAAGGTGCAGTCTCAAATGAGTTTTAATGAGCTCTCAGCCAAGCATCTTGTGGCCTATGTGCTACATCATGTCCTTTCAGGGCTTATTTAGCAAGACAAACCTTGAAAAGTAGATCTTGCTGCACGGGACAGTGTGTTCATTCTGCACCTGCAGTGACTGAATTGTTTGCATTACTGATTGCAAGTATCCAGGCAGCAGCAAGCCTGCAACGCATTCAGTCCCAGGGCCACAAAGCAGCTTTAGTGGGGCGTATTGAGCTCTGCATGTGGGGGGAGATGGGGGGTGGGGGAGGATGTTGGCATCTTATTGAAAGGGACCGACAGCCAGTGACCACCACAGGGGGAGGTAATAATATAGGGCACTTCTACGGCAGGAGGAGGTCCTGTGGCAGACAAAGTCGCTGTAGCCAGTTTGTATAGGTCTTCATTCTCTTATTCAATCTTTTGTGCTCTTTTCATGACCAGGGATCAAAGAAACACTGCTGTGGTCCTGCTAAGATACCACAAACAGAACCTAGTCATTTTACTGAGGCGCCCCCTCCCCTTCTCCCAGAGCCCCGGGGAGCAGCAACTCAGCACTGTCTGGGGAACAAAAGAGACTTTGTACCTGCTGAATAAACTCCACTCCACTCCCCACTCTACCAGCTGCCACTGTGCTCCCAGAAGTGAGCAAACAGGAGGCCTGCCTTTCCAAGACCATGCAAGGGGTTTGGGGCGGGGAAGAGAGAGATTTGCATTTAGGACGACAAAAAAAAAAAAAAAAAAGCCATCACAAAGCCTGATTGTAAGCATAGTGTAGTCCTTTTGTTGTTTCTCCTGTGTGTGTTGGGGCTTGTTCTAGTGTCTCCTTGCTGCTTGGTGCCTTCTACCTATGAGGCTGGCTAGCCCCTGGGATTGCATTTTAAAAAATGAAACTATTCAATGAGGATGAGGCAAACGGGGAGCCCTCTTCTGAAGTCAACTTTTCTGCCCCACCACTGGGCGAACTTTCATTCTAACCCTGCACAACATGTCTGGGACTTTCCTTCTACTGAGCTACAAATGGAGTTTCCTTTATATCTCAGCTCACTGCAAGGGGGGTTGATCTCTTACTTCCTGTCCTATACCTGTGCAACCTTAATTCAGGCCCCTTGTGCATACACATTATGATGCAGTCTTTAGTTATTATTATTTAGTATTTTCCACTGAATGCATCCGATGAAGTGAGCTGTAGCTCATGAAAGCTTATGCTCAAATAAATTTGTTAGTCTCTAAGGTGCCACAAACGCTCCTTTTCTTTTTTCTTTAGTTACATGATTACATACTGTTTTTTCCACAGGGCCCCTACCTTATGGGCTTTTTCTGTGAGCCATAGAGAGAGTAAATTGTGGGTGGCTGATATGAGATTCCTAGGACTTAATTTTACAGACTACTTAGCATTACATAGCACTTTATATTTTCAAAGCACAGCTTCTATTGATTTCAGCTGCAAGTGCTCAGCACTTCTGTAAATCAGATCCCTTTCTCTTCCCAAAGTTCTCTCCCTCATTCATGACACACCTTCCAACTTCTGCAACAAGCAAGGCAGGGGTCCTACAGACAGCAGCCTTCTTCAGGTCACAGCCCAAGTGTCGACCCAGAGCACTGTCCATCCTGGGTGCTGAATGAGGCGGGGGGCCTGTGGAAAAATAGTATCCATAAAACAAATCCAGAGAAGTGAGGTCTAAATTGATGTGAGTGTTTGCACCACTTTAATTGAATCACTTTAAACCAGTGTGACTTCTGCATGTCCACCATCCCTAAGAACTGTGCTGCTCAACAGACCTCTTCCATACAGCCAGCATTTGAAGAGGGCAGTAGTTAGCCCTATGACTAATTGGAATATAGTGGCATTGGGCCCACCCTGCTAAACCTAGGAGTCCACATGTAGCATTTAGGTCACTCTCTACATGGAAAAATGTTTTTATTAGGAGTGACAGAGCAAGACTGAAGGTTGCCAGCAGGTAAAATTGAGCTGGTAACAATCACTAATGGCTTCTCTAAAAACCAGGTTCACTGAAATTAGAGATTTGGGGAGACGGAGGGAAGCATACTGGGGTAGGTCTTATCTAGCCCTCCCCGCAAAAGCGAACTCTGGCCACTGCACGAATGAGCCCGTCAGTTGACTCTCTAGGGCTTTATTCAATTTTAGATGATGGAAGCAATGAGGTTTCCACCACTTCCCTTAGGAAAATATTCCTCCTTTGAAAAGATTTCCGTAACGGGAAATGCTCAGATATGCTGCTTGATTCCCTTTGTTTAATTTCATCCTACTATCCCATTCCCCTTTGGACCAAACTGTCCTTTGTGTTTACACCCTTCACATCTCCACCATCTCTTTGTTGTTCAGTGCGCACTCCGTTCTAACCTTTCCTCCACCAGTAAATCTTTCTTTCTTTCAAATCAACATTGTGATTTAATAGTTATACTTTTTTGTGGACAAATAAAATGTGACGTGTGCATCTGCTCCTGATGAACCTGGGAATGACTCCTCCCTCCTGTCAACTTGCAGTTTAATCTACAGGACACTGGGCAATGGGTACACTGGAATTTCCATTAGGAGGAAGCTCATCAGTGTTCTGAACTCCTGCTACTGCACAGAAAAGCTGATGATGATGTCAGAATAGTGGGAGTGATATTTTCCTAGCTAACCAGAGAGCTGTCCTTGGCCATTTCTGACCACTCCGTCCCTGCCTGGCTGAGTCTGTCTGGCAAAAAGATTTTGTACTAGGGCTGCAGCAGCAATAAAATGCCCACTTTATTGACACAGCTTTTAACATATACAGGTTAATGGTAACGTAAGTCCTGGTTTCCAGAGCAACACCACTTCTAAACCTCAGGAGCTTTGCTACTGAACCCTAAGAGATGGGCAGTTGTTTCCAAGGATGGAAAGCTCTGTAAATACAGCTACAGAACCCCCTGCAAGGTTCTTAGCAACTTTTGACAACTAATTAAAGACTGTTATCTTTAGAAGCTGCAAGGCCATTCCCGGTGGGATGGCAAGAGAGCAGAGATAATCTGCCTGTCCTGTGCAATCTACATTTGGACTTACAGGCTTCCTTCACCTATTGTACATCCCGTTCATCACAAGAGATCAAAAGACGCAACTCAGCCCCAGCAGCCTGTGGGTGTGTCTTCACTGCATCGTGAACTCAAGCCCTTACTCTGGTGTTGACACTATCCCAGCTCCTGTCCACACCCACAAACCTCTGACCTGAGGGGTGCTAGTGCTTTATACCCAGACTAGCTGGCCGAGCTGAGGATATGGGCTAGAGCCTGGGTGCAGCTTTCACTCAGGCTGGTAACCTGCCCACTTTGCAGTGAGGCTGCAGGCTAAGTCGCATGGATGCTGCTAGTCCTTCAGTGCTGCCTCACAGTTCCCTCTGTGCCAGAAGGACAGACATGTTCTTCCACAATTTGCTGGGAGATAATCATAGAGCAGCTCAGCTCACTGCAGCAAAAAGACCCATGGGATATGCCCCCAGCAGTCCTAGTGCCACGCAGAGGAGTGCAACGCCAACATGGACTCAGTGGAATGGGCACACTCAGGCAGGGCTTTGCAATGTCTCTGCTCTCACTGAGCTAGGTTAGCCCAAGTGCTTAGAGCTGAGTGCCCGTCACCAGCATTAACGCTGCAGTGAAGCTATATCCTAGGGCGAAGCAATTCAAGTGTTGTTTGGGGTTTCTCCCCCCAGTCTGCTCTGTAGGTGCCCCTGAATGGAGAGGAGAGATAGAGAGCTGGAGCCAGAGGACTCCTTACTGATGTAAGCTAGGGACTTGTTTACACAGGGCGTGCTACCTGTTTTAACTGTAGAGAAATTTCTTGTACAGACAAACCCTAAATCAGTACAAGCAAGTTGCAAACCAGTTGAGGTGTGTCCACATATGGGTTTGCACCAGATTAACTCAAATCAGTTTTTAAGAACAAGAACATAAGAATGGCCATAGTGGGTGAGACCAATGGTCTGTCTAGCTCAGTATCCTGTCTTCCGACAGTGGCCGATGCCAGGTGCCCCAGAGGGAATGAACAGAACAGGTAATCATCAAGTGATCCATCCCCTATTGCCCATTCCCAGCCACTGGCAAACTGAGGCTAGGGACACCATCCCTGCCCATCCTGGCTAGTAGCCATTGATTGACCTATCCTCCATGAACTTACCATTTCTTTTTTGAACTCTCTGGCAAAGAATTGCACAGGTTGACTGTGCATTGTGTGAAGAAATACTTCTTTTTGTTTGTTTTAAACCTGCTTCCTATTAATTTCATTTGGTGACTCCTAGTTCTTGTGTTATGAGGAGTAAATAATGCTTCCTTATTTACTGTCTCCACACCAGTCATGATTTTATAGACATCTATCATATCCCCCCTTAGTCATCTTTTCCAAGCTGAAAAGCCCCAGTCTTTTTAATCTCTCCTCATACGAAACCTATTCCATACACGAATGGTTATGCTGTTTTAAAGTTACACAGGGGCAACCTTTGTGTGTAGGCAAGGTCCAAGTGATCTGTGTATACAGTAACTTGGAAAGAAAAGGGGCTTTTAGTTTTGCTAAGTCAGTGTGTGGTGGCATTGAGGAGAGCTGGAAGAAAGGCTTGGGCGATGAAGGGGATATGGGTGGGGAAGGGAGGGCAGAGGCGTTTAGCCAGATTAGGGTTTATTAACTTGAGTTGCGATGGACAGCTGAATGAGAAGTTTGCAGTGATGCTTCCCCATGTATCCTGACCTGTGGGAAGTGATTCAGAGCTGGATTCACAAGCTCTGTAGGTTGCAGCTGTCTCTCTAGGCAATGGTTTCGCACATCCAGCTGCCTTTCGTAGTGAGTCACATGCTAGACTTCTTAGGGTTCATTGACTTAATTGTAGGGATCTAGGGCCAAACTTGAACATGATGTAAGTGGGTGCAGCTGCCTGGGATGTCTCTAGGCCAAGGTCAGCAGTAGTGTAAGTGACACAGTGGCTGTCTGGTGGCATAGTGCAGCTTGAATTTATTTGCCCATCCGGTGTGTTTGCAAAATTCATAATTTACCTGCTGCCAAGAGGGGTGGGGGTGCCTCAGGAGGAGCGGCCAAAGGGGGTATAAGATGAAGCAGATGCCCTCTCCTTATGCCATCCACTGTCTCAAGAAAGTTGAGGCCACGTTCAGACCCTCTCATGCGCAGGCACAATTCTGGTTTCAGTGTTTCTGCTGGTTTTAATTGGTGTCAGTCATGGCTATTCTCAGATCACCAGTGTCAGCCATGTAGGGAAGCAGTTGGTCATCTCTTCCTTTCATCTCTAGGGATGGGCTTCTGCACTGCAGCACTGTGCTTCACAAAGGAATTGTTCCTGTCCAGCTGCCTGTGCTGAGGGGTTGGGCTCTCGGATCACAAGTTCTCCCAGGCTTCAGTTCGTGGTTGAGTTCCCCAAATGTTGTGATTAGATCTGGAATCCCGAAGTGCTTTGGGCTGGGCTAGCTTGTGTTGTCACTGGATAAGTCACATGCAAACAATCAGTTTTGGGTATTATCTAAGTCCCTGAAGTTTCCGTGCACCCCTCAGAGCTCTGTTCCCCTTGAAAGCTTCCGTGCACCCCTCTCACCAACAGAAGTTGGTCCAATAAAAGATATTACCTCCCCCACCTTGTCACTCTAATGTCTCTGTTTAGTCCACCATCTTGAAGGCAAATTCTTTCCCTGTCTGTCAGTTTTATAACCCTGATGAACAGCCACCAGTATTTCCCTTTACATGCAACCTGATCAGAAGGTGAATTCTCCAGCGTATACAAATCCAGGACTGTGTCTGCTGCACAGGCAGGGAGGAGATGGGGGCACTTTCCATCCCCCTCTGAAATATCATGGGATGGGATGGTCATCCCGGGACAGACCATGCCACATGTGTTGGCAGCGTGCTTCAAAAAAAAATGCTAAACACCTCATTCTGAAGTGCCCCATATTCCATCGTCTTCCCCTCTGCAGATGAACTCTCCTTGCACTGGGCGGAAATAGGGCTGTTTTTATTTCATTTTTTCCTCTTGCTCACTGCAGGACGAGGCAAATTCTCCTAAAAACTCCAGCAAGAGAAACAGTCACATGCCGCCTCCCTCCCAAGCCAACACAAACATGCTGTCCCACAGGAGCATTGGCTGTTTTCTTTGCCTCTTCATAGGATAGAGTTTACAACAGGAAGTGGCTCTGTGGTGTTTTCCAGCCATTGTTTTGCAACCCCTCAGCCAGTGCAGGAACTGATGCATCCGCCTGTCACTCAGAGGAAGAACAGTCGGCTGGAAACGTTGCTGATTGGTATTGTCTACCTGTCAGAGAGAAATTAATAGCCAAGACTAATAAACTAGTGGAGCTGTGGAAAAACTGGTTTGCATATTGGTTAGGACTTCTAAACAGTCATTGGCGCACACAAGCCTAGAACTAACACCCAGTCAGGACCCTTGGAGAAATGGTGTCAGTTCAGAGAAGGAATGTACAGGAGGGTTCAGCTTGGCAGTGTGTTGTGAAAGAAGAGAGATTTGGAGACTGTTAGATCACTCTTTAATATTCTTCAGTGCAATGAGATAGGAAAGCAAAAAGTAAAGGCCCCTTTCTGCCTGTTGAATGTAGTGGATACAGTGAAGTCCTCATGTGACTGGTGAAAATGCCATTCCTTCCACCTTTCTTAGCAGATCTTGTCCTTACCTATTTTCAATTTTCCCATTCGGTATATACTCAGCAATGCTCTGGACTCTGAATTTTCTCATTCCAAGGAAAGAGATGATTTGGGGATGAGGATTAGGCATTGGCAAGACACACCTACCCTATTTCAGCACTTTCATCCAAAATGTTTGAGAAAGTTCACTTGAACTATTTTTTTTCTTTCTTCTTCTGACGATTCTGCTTTTGTTTTTCCTGATTCCAGCAATAAATGACACAGGGCCGGGATTGCAGCATCTATCCTCACAATATTCCCAATCCAGTCGGCAGTATAAAGCACTGGGAGTTTCATGAATCTTCCAGCCCAGTTTGGAGAATTCAACAGAGATTCTCAGCTTTGGGTGCTCATCTGAACCGGACCTCAGAGCCTTCTGAGATCAACCCATCACTAGTCATGGCATGTTGATAAATACTGGCTGGGGATTTGCAGCAGGCTGTGTTCTGGCTTGATCTGCATAATCCTCTGTACTAAAGGAGCGTTTCACCCCTAGAGATGGCCCCTGCAGGCTGTGAGGCATTGTTGGGGTCAGGGTGGGACCGTTTATACAACTGCTGCCCACATCGTACTGCTCCCAAGAACAGATATTTCATTCTCCAGGACTGTGAATCTGGCACTTATCACCAGCATTGACAAGAGGAAGCAAGTCAGAGCATAGTTTCAGAAGATGATAGAAGCCAATTCACATTAGCACTAATCTCTCCTAGGAGGCTCATTGCTGAAACCCTGTCTCCAGAGCTGTATGCAGTTTTGCTTTAGCATCTCAGTAGTGCTGATGCGCAGACAAAGGAGCAAAAAGTGAGGCATGTTGGCTCCTGTTGTCATAGGTACCTACATGAACTGCCTGTGATGGGAGAGGCAGGGAGCAGGGTGAGGAGCACAGTGTACATTTCTAGATTAGAGGCACCCACAGCTGTGAATGCTAGTAAGAAGAAAAGCCCATGCTTGCATGCCTTGAGGACACCCTTTCATTTAAAGGGAGCAAGCTTGTAGTGCTAGAGACACCCGGATGCATTGGGTTGTTTGTCTAACTCTTAATAGTGAGGTGCTGCATGGGACTCCAGCAGCATGTGGTCGTTTTCTGTAGGCAAGAAGGTGAGGTGACTTATTTTGATTCGGGTCTTTTAGGTTTAACAGTTAATTTAGACAATGCCCAGTTATGTATTGACCATGGATTCAGTGCATTGCTGTTTGGAGTGCAGCAAAGCCAGCCAAGCTCGTCCCACCAGCTAATTTACATCAACTAGAGCAGGTAGCCGCTATCCTAGTCTTCCATACATAGGCACAGTATGAATTTCTCCGTCTTGATCGGTGTGGCCTAATGGCTTGGCTCAGCCAGGAACGTTGCACGATGCACCTCAGTGTTGAAGCTGACGATGGCTGTGCACTATTTGTCTGAGCGAACTGGGCTGTCTGGACTTAGAGCACCATGCATGTAACTGTCACAGATGTATCTCCCAACTGCCTCAACCCTGAGTCTACCCAGCACTCACTCTTACGATGCAGCCTGAACTTGGAATGGATGACCAGGGCTACACCATTGGGAACTCAGATCATACTGGGGTTGTAATGCAAGGACTCTCCTGTTCTTTCATTCCACCAATGGCCAAACAGATGTATTATTAATGGACACACTTTACGGTGTGGTGCTGTGGAAAGGGGCAACAAGCTTGAACACCCTTACACCAGGATACCGTCAAAGAGGGTATGGATTTAATGTATACAGATTCCCAGGCTGTTTACAAAGCCACCACGTGGTCTAAAGAAAAGAGGACATTTAAAACAACAATTTATCCTAATTTCTGAGTCTGTCCAAAACAGGGTGGTGTTCCCTGCTGGGTTCAGACACAGAAAGATTCACTCTTTTCCTCTGCTGGAGTAGAGAAGAGGTTCCCCTTTAAATGCAGACTCACTTCCCTGAAGAAATGAAGGAGTGTGTGGATGGCCAGGACTTCTCTAGGTAAGGGCTCATGTGTCGATGGCTTTATGCACGGAAGTCCTGCTGAGTTATCAGCCCTTAGGGAAGTGGGCTGGCCACCCTCACTCCTCTCTGCATCCTGTGGGGGAACTGAACCTGTTGTTAAAAGGGAATCTCCCTTCCCAAGCTGTACATAACAAAGGGAACTGGCTTAGCAAACTCTGGGATCTATATCCCCAGTAATCCAGTGGTTTGTGTTCCCTTTCAAGGTTCTACTGCACCAGAAAACTAGCTGGTAGATCAGTTTGCGTGGGCTAACATTTGCCCTACAAAGCACAGTATAGGAGACTGCAAATATATGTCTTGGAGGATTTGACAGTTCCAAAGCATGGAGAGGGTGCAGAAGGGGGAGAAACACATCATCTGCCTCTTTCGGGTCTTCTTTTCCTTCAGCCCCCTACCCCTCTTTACTTTCCAAGAAGCTCTGACCAGCTCACCTCAGTCTTGCTCTCTGTCGATTAATTTAAAATTACTTTTCATTTCTTACCATAATGGGTTCCTCTCTTTGTGGCTAGCATGCTGGCCTGGGGCCAGAAGACCTGGGTTCTTTTTCCAGCTCTGCCACTGACCTGCTGAGTGCCTTTAGATGAATCACTTTCCCTCTCCGTGCCTCAGTTTCCCCTCCTACATTTTGTATGGCTTGTCTATATAGATCATTAGCTCTTCAGGAAAGGGGCTGTCTTACTATATGGTTGTACAGTGTGTCTCATACCGAGGGCCCTGATCTCAGTTGGGGCTGCCAGATGCTACTGTAATCTAAATAATCTATCATCCATTGCTCCCTGGGTCTGATATCATCTTTCCCCTTTGTGCGCTGCAGATTTAACTTCTTCACGGTAGATTCAGGCTCCAAGATAACAAAAATTCTCTCCTCGCTCCAGTGTAATTATAAAGCTGCTGCTTTGAGCAGGTATGTAACAGTTTGCCTTCTAGTCTCTTAAGTAATTAAATGGTAGGGGGAAGAAAAAGAAAAATCTCATCATGTGTCATTAACTTTGTAATGTCTTCTGGGAGTTGTCCTTTTTCATGCATCTACACCACTTCTGTTCTGTACATGCCTGCGCTTGGTAATCTTTGTGGATGCTAATCCAGGCTGCCTGCATTCTACTTTAGGGACAGGTTAGCATATTGATTGTGAACTGGTGGAAGCCGATTTAAAAAACACATCACGCTGGTGGGAAACTGGCTTGGATCTAATGGAAATGTCAGCTGAAATATTTACACAGCTATGAGATAACAGCATGTACTTTCTCTGTGTATATGTCTCTGTGCACAGAACTGCTGTCCGTTTGTCAGGTTCCCAGATTTATTCTGCTGCTCCTGGCAAGGAACCGCTAATGATTTAATAGCCTGTCAACACCTCTACAGAGAAACAAGGGCTGGCACTTCCTGATTCCTTATTTTCTTTGCTTTAAATAGGAACTCCTATTCTGATTAACTGAAACCTGGAAATCAAGCTGTCAGGCAGGGCAGCCTTTTGAGATCCTTAATCGAAGCAGATTGAATGTAATCCAGGGGCCACTTTCCTGCTATACAAACACAGGCTTTGCTCCCCTTTCTAAGGAAACAGTAAGAGTTCATGGCCTGGGAGAGAGCATTTGCTGAAACATGTTGCAACAAAGCAGTTGAAAGTGGAACAATCAGATATGTACCGGTCCTCAGTGTTGCTGAGTCTTGTGATACTTGGTGCTTTACTTAAAGCCCCCAGTTTCTGGAGTCACATGGCTGTGAGAGTAGCTCAGCTTTCATTTAAAAATTAAGTTTCTAGCTCTTTTGGTTGTGGAGAAAGGCTTGAAAATATCACCCCTAAAGACTCAGAAAAAAGAACCCCACTTTTAATGGTTTTAAATAATCTCATGATTTTGGGGGGGCTGATTCATGATTTTTGCATGCTTTGGGTTGGCAGTACAGTGGGCCAGGTGGTAAGTGTAGGACTGAATGCTCCCCTCCATCTGCTGCAGTCTTCTGTTGATGTCAGGGAGAGTTTTGCGGTAAGATCAAGGATAGAATCTGGCCTTTTATGTAGTAACTGAAGTTTGTTTGTTGTTTTGTTCAGTATTTTGGTGTTGCATTTGGCCTCCTCCCTTTTAGGAGCACTGCTATTTCTACCCCTTTATTTCTCTTCACTTCCCATCCTCCTTTCTCTCTTTCTTTCCTTCTCTTCAAATCTTTTCATTTTTCTCCTCTCTATTTCCTTCCTGGCAGCAGCTCCCATGTCCAATCTCCCATGGCATCACTCCCATCCCCTTCATCTTTCCATCCATTAGAATGATCAGCAATGGAATTGTAAATGTTGTCATTGACATGTCATAGGCTTGACTCGCCAGGAGGCAGACTCGGGCGCACATTACTCTCATTTCATTTAAGCACCTTTCAACTGTTTTCCCATTGAAGATTTTTAGCATTGTGCACCAAATGATTTCTGCTCTTTGGTATTTCTACAATGTTTGTACCCACAGTTTTAAAAATCTAGGTTTATAACATCGAAGGTGTTTTTTTGCCAAGGATATATGAATGTGAAGCAAAATGAAGGCTTCTGTCTTTGTCATTATTGGAGCACAAAGTTGCGTTCTCTTAACGTTGTCCTTGTTGTGCCAAGAGAAAAACCAAAATGAGTCTTTTCAATGCCTTGAAAACCATCCCTTGGCAACATCCAGCCTGTGAGGGATTGATTCCAAGATGGCTGCTGTGACTGGGTTGTTTGTAACAGTTTTAGAAACATTAAGTCTCATAAAATCCCCCATGTCAAAGAGAATCAAAGATGGCGGTTTGATTTTTTGGGGCTGGGGTGTCTTCCCGCGCTTGGCCCTCCATAGCTCATCAGAAATAAGCAAATTCCCATGAGTTGTTTGCTGCATGTTTAATTGAGGAGTGGCTGAGAGAATTTATTTAGACATTGTTTTTCTGTGGTTATGTAAAAAAACTATTTTAAGATCACAAATTTTGTTCTAAAACTGTGATACAGCATGGCCAGAGGGCAGCAGGAGAGTGTTAGAAGGGAGCCTTCTTCCCTGTAGAGGGAAGAAAGTTTGCTATAGATTAATTAAAGCACCTGAAGCCAATTAGAGCACCTGAAGCCAGTCACATGATAAAAACCGCCCTGCTTCAATCAGACAAGAGGAGGAGTTGAAGCAGAGTGGATTGGTGTTGGAGCAGAGAGCAGTTTGGAGAAGTGCTGCAGTGGGCTAAGAAGACCACGACCCTAGGTAAAGGGACACCTAGTTTGTGCAGAGGGTGGGCAGGAAGCCCCACAAGCTGAAGGGCAGGAGAGGGAAGTAGCCCAGGGGAAGAAATCGCTAGTTCAGGTGGTTTACCGCTATCCCTAGGGCCCCTGGGCTGGGCCCTGGAGTAGTGGGCGGGCCCAGGTCCCTCCCTCTCCACTCCCCTCCTCTAGGGCACTAGTGGGGCAGTTAATACCCCAGTTCAGGGGCAAGAAACAGTGCCCTGATCCCCCCCTTCACCCCCCAGAAGAGAAAGCACAGGACCCATCATAGTAGTGCCAGCAATTTGCCACACGTGGTGTTTAAAAGTGGGATATATGTGCTGGGGACTTAAACTAGGGTTTGCCAAAACCCTCCCGTCCCTTAGATGGACGACGTGGTCCAGGCCCTAATACAAGCCACCGCAGCCCAGCAGGAGGCTACCCGGGTCCAAGCAACCGCCCAACAGGAGGCAACTCGGATGCAGCAGGAGACTAATCATCTGTTGATGAGTCAGGCTGCCCAGGACCGAGCCCTGCTGCAAAAGCTGGTGAACCAGCTGAAGGCCCTTATGGAGCTGAACCGCAACTGCGACGGGACCCGGACCATACAGGCCAGCCACTGCCCACAGTAAATGACACAGGAGGATGATGTGGAGGCATACCTCCTGGCTTTTGAAAGAGCAGCGCCGCGGGAGGCCTGGCCCCAAGATCAGTGGTCTGGTATCCTCGCCCCGTTCCTGTGTGGGAATTGGAGGTGAATTGGAAAACCCTTTCCAAATTCACCTCAGGGCACAAACCAAGCAAGGAAAATGTCCAACTCTTAAAAGGTGACTATTTCAGAAAGTTGTGGACATGTGAAAAGTAGATGTGCATGGAAACTGTATTGTAAGTTTATCCTTAGTAGCCACTAGGATGGTAGTGTGCTATAACAACCATGGAGTTTTCAGAATATAATGTAACTAGTGGAGATGCCTTATGCATTTGAGGTATGCATATGATAGAAATTACCATTATTATCATGACACTCAGACCATCAGTCAAATCTAAGACTTTATTGAAGAGCGAGGTTAAAATTTTCAAAAGTGATTTAGGTTCCTAGACCCACATCCTCAAAGGTATTTATGCTCCTTACTCCCTTTGAAATCAATGGTAGTTTAACACCTAAATACCCTTGAGGATCTACGGCCTTAGTCTCTTCTGCAAATGGAATTTAAGTGCTTCTGAAAATCTTACCTCTAGGAAAAATGACCCTTCCATTTACATGACCTTCAGCTCCTAACATGCTAGGAGGAATGTGTGTCTTGTTCATACAGGCAGAGTGCTCAAATTATAGTCTAAATGACTGAGATCAGTATTTCAATCTGCTGTTCCATCACCATGAGCGTTACAATAGGTCCTTTTCAGGGCTATCGATTAATCTCAGTTCACTCACGCGATTAACTGAAAAAAATGAATTGCTATTAAAAAAATTAATCGCGATTAATCGCACTGTTAAACAATAGAATACCAATTGAAATTTATTAAATATTGTGGATGTTTTTCTACATTTTCAAATATATTGATTTCTATTACAACACAGAATACAAAGTGTACAGGGCTCAGTTTATATTATTTTTTATTACAAATATTTGCTCTGTAAAAATGATAAAAGAAATAGTATTTTTCAATTCACCTCATACAAGTACTGTAGAGCAATCTCTTTATCTTGAAAGTGTAATTTACAAATGTAGATTTTTTTTGTTACATAACTGCACTCAAAAACAAAACAATGTAAAACTTTAGAGCCTACAAGTTCACTCAGTCCTACTTCTTGTTCAGCCAATCGCTAAGACAAACAAGTTTGTTTACATTTACGGGAGATAATGCTGCCTGCTTCTTATTTACAATGTCACCAGAAAGTGAGAACAGGCATTCGCATGGAAGTTTTATAGCTGTCGTTACAAGGTATTTACGTGCCAGGTATGCTAAACATTTGTATGCCTCTTCATGCTTCAGCCACCATTCCAGAGGACATGCTTCCATGCTGATGATGCTTGTTTAAAAAAAATGCTTTAATTATATTTGTGATTGAACTCCTTGGGGGAGAATTGTATGTCTCCTGTTCTGTTTTACCTGCATTCTGCCATATATTTCATGTTATAGCAGTCTCGGATGATGACCCAGCACATATTCATTTTAAGACCACTTTCACAGCAGATTTGACAAAACACAAAGAAGGTACCAACATGAGATTTCTAAAAATAGCTACAACACTCGATCCAAGGTTTAAAAATCTGAAGTGCCTTCCAAAATCTGAGGGGGATGAGGTTTGGAGCATGCTTTCAGAAGTCTTAAAAGACAACACTCCAATGCAGAAAGTACAGAATCCAAACCACCAAAAAAGAAAATCAGCCTTCTGCTGGTGGCATCTGACTAATGATGATGAAAATGAACATGTGTCGGTCCTCTCTGCTTTGGATCGTTATCGAGCAGAACTCGTCATCAGCATGGATGCATGTCCTCTGGAATGGTGGTTGAAGCATGAAAGGACATATGAATCTTTAGCGCATCTGGCACGTAAATACCTTGCGACACTGGCTACAACAGTGCCATGCGAACGCCTGTTTTCACTTTCAATTGACATTGTAAACAAGAAGCAGGCAGCATTATCTCCTGCAAATTGTAACCAAACTTGTTTGAGCAATTGGCTGAACAAGAAGTAGGACTGAGTAGACTTGTAGGCTCTAAAGCTTTACATAGTTTTATTTTTGAATGCAGTTATTTTTTGTACATAATTCTACATTTGTAAGTTCAACTTTCATGATAAAGAGATTGCTCTACAGTACTTGTATTAGGTGAATTGAAAAATATTATTTCTTTTGTTTTTTACAGTGCAAATATTTGTAATTAAAAATAAATATAAAATAAGCACTGTATACTTTGTATTCCATGTTGTAATTTAAATCAATATATTTGAAAATGTAGAAAACATCCAAAAATATTTAAATAAATGGTATTCTATTATTGTTTAATAGCGCGATTAATCACGCGATTAACTTTTTTAATCGCTTTGCAGCCCTAGTCCTTTTGTATTGTTTTATGGGCTGAAATGACGGCATGAAATGATGAAAGATATGCTGCAACTTCCTCTGAAATACGATATTTATCCTTTAATGGAGGGTTAAATAAACAACGTCAATTTTGTTCCACTGTAAACCTATCCAGCACTTCTCTTAGAACACAGTTACCCATATTTGTGTTCCTCAATCATAGCACCCGTATGTGGATAGTTTTAGGAGAGCAGAAACCAGATACAAAACCTTTCAGCTCTGTCACAGGCTCAAATCCCGCCAAAGTCAATAATGAACTGAATAAAGTCTTAGCTGTGTGTTGGGTGTCTGGTCTGTGTGGTCTGGGGGTTGTGTCCTAGGGAACAGGGGTCCTTGTCAAAATTTTTTGTCACAATTGGCACTTCTTGCCAAGGCTGCCAAGAAAGTTAAGAACTAACTGGGCTATAGAGATTTCTCTCCTCCTCCCCTAGAGATGGTTGCTGGTCATCAGAATTGAAGAACTTTATTGGCTCAGTGTGGGAAAGCTTTCACAGCTGCTGCCTGTGCTGTACGTATTTGTAGATAAATGGGGGATCTCAGCTGCTGGAGCTGCCAAATGACACCTTTCCTATATTAGCGCTGTGTATCATTTAATCATGTGGGGGAGTCCAGCTAGTTTGGCTTTCCCTTAATTTTATAGACTAAGCCTGATTCCTGCATGCCTAATTACTTTCTTGTAAACTGGCCAACCTTTTAGGCTAAGTTTAAATTCAAATGTATACATTTTTTAACACACTTAACTCAAAACCAGCTGAATTTTTAAAACCTCCCATGTGCTGGCTCTGTGCTCGGTGTTGTGTGCTCATGCAATAATTTATGGTATTCTGTATTAATGGGAAAAACTTCAGTTTTTCTCCTATAGACTTAGTTGCACATCTGTAGCACATTGTATGGAGAGGTATGTTAACAGTCTTGTGCCGAGCCCTGTTCCTTACTGTAATTCCTGTCTGATATAGCACCTTCCCGGTGTGCAGGGATCATGCCAGTGAAAGAATGTATTGTGCTAGAGCTGTGCAGGGGGGTGGGTTCAAAGTGTCACCACTCTAGCACAAGGAAATCCAGCCAGAGTGTTGATTTCATTGTGTGTTCTCATTTAATACAGGCAGGTGTGTAGGTACCCAAGTGTGTGATATAACAATGCTAAATGGATTTGCCGGATGTGCCAATGGGGATGAAAAATAAAATTGTATTCACAGCTGCAGTGCTGTAAAATATGTCTCATATATGGAACTTGAATTGTTAGAGCAGTTGTAGAGTTCAAGCAGGTAGAAGCTCCATAACACATGCATTAATTAATTAAACTATGTGAGCTGCCTTGGAGGGGAAGAGGTATTTTACAGATGAGTGGATCAGTGGCAGAGCTGGGAAGAAACTCAGTCTCCTGAATAGAGATGGGAAATAGACACTAAACTAGAGAGAGAGAAAAGCTCTCCATCTGGGATTTCAGGAGCACATTTGGAATCTAGTGGACAACAAGGATGGGAGTCTGTCTCCACTACCTCAAGTCCCACCGCAGATGCTTCCCCCTACTGCATTGTTTTCAGGACAGCTCTCCTGGAACCTCACCCAAACCATTTCTGCCCTGCACAGCGACAACTTTGCTGATTTCCCTTTCCCTGCAGTTTTTCACAAAGTATGGTCCTGATTACGTGCTGGAGATCACACCGAGCTGCAGGCCAGACCGCAACGAGCCACACAAAGTCCAAGAAATCCTCAGCATCATCAAAGGTGAGCTTCCCCAACCTCCTGCCACCTTACTGCCCTGGGAGACCGACTGCTGGCTGTTGGGAAATCCAAAAATATTACATTAAGGAGGAGAATATTTCTCTTGGTATCTTTATGGCCCTGGCTACGAAGCTGTACTCCATGTGCTTGGCAAGTCATAATATACAATGACATCCGTCTTCTGCCCAGCGTTGGATATGGTAACGGGTTGGTTGTGAAGTGCAAATGTTTCTATAGGCATGACCACTGCACTGTGGTCTGTGGCCCGTGGAATTCTATAAAAGGCAGTCCACAGCTGTTGTCCTCTTCATTTCGGAAGGGCAGCCTGCAGAGACCCCAGGGCTTTGTGGTTGTTTATTTTTTCATTGTTTAAACCTGTCTGTACAGCAGCCACAGACGGTAAAGCAAGCACAGAATTAGTTAACAACAGAGCAATAGGCTCATGTGTCCACTAAAGCTAAATCTCTGACACCAGCCAAGAGAATTGAGTTTATACCATGCCCCAAAGGTCAACAGATCTGGCTCTGCTGGAACAACAGGGGACGTGCCCGCAGCCGAGGACCTCTTAGCTCCCCACTCCTGCACACACACCTCTCAAGATTCCCAATTCTAGGGACATTTACTGAGCACACTTCAGCTGCTCTGAACTGTCGAGTGGCGTGTGGGGAACAGCGGGTCTGGCCCAGCTGCTTAGATCAGGATAGAGCGTTCCATGCTGCCACCCATGGTCTGACTGGTCTTCATTTCTGTATTCAATGGGACGGTGTCTATAAAATGCCCAATGCTCCACCAACCAATTTCAGACATCGGGTAATTGGTACACTGCCAAATGCAGCCTTCAGTTGCACCAGTTTGGGTGCCCAATTTTAGTTATTAATTCCATTAACCTGCCTCTGGCACCATCTCAGGCTTGCACTACTCTCTTTCCTTCCCCCCTCCCTACAGACACACACGCCTGGCTCAGACACACACCCTCCTTTAGGAATATTTTAACTTAAAATTTAGCTTTGTGCCAGGTGCTGTATCAAGAGCCCTGGCGACTGCACTCCATCCTGTATCCCCAGAACTGACCAGCACAGGCAGCGGCAGATTCTCCCACACCCTCTTAGTACCATGCTTTACGCTGACGTGGAAGGGTGATCTCTAGAGGTGAGAGGGAAGATTGCTCTTCATGGCCCATTCATTCCTTGGCCTCTCTGGACTCCGATGACAAGGAGGCCAGTGAGTGCCATGTGCAATGGAGGTGCCTTGAGTTGGTCCATTGGGAACTACATTGATAACCCGAATTCATTTCTTGTAAACCACCAAATAGCCACCCAAGGTTGGAAAGCTCCATAGCCCAATTCCAGTCCCAATTCACTGAACTCTCCAGTGCCTTCTACTCTGTGAAAAGATGAGACTGAATCTAACTAGTTTGCAACCCATCTGTAAAGCCACTGTGTCTTGGAGTGGGGTTACCTGGCCCCAGCAGCATTCATGTACATCCTTAGAACGGGTCACAGCTGCTGGACCAGCCAGTTTCCAAAGGTGGAGGAGCTAGCATTATATCAGGATACCCCTATTAGTGTAAATTACATATTTTAGTCCAGATGCGCTCCCATTCTGCATCACAAGCGCTTGAGCAAAGTTTTGTAATTACTTAAATGCAGATTAGGGCTCTTTCTTCAAGTCCCAGATTCCATTGCCATTCTGAACTAGATAGAAGTCGAGTTATAAAAGACACTCCCAGCTCTGTGTAGGGAGAAAATTAGGATTTCCTTTATATTTTAAAAAAAGTGTTGTGACTTGGTACATGATTTCTTATATAATTGGTTTAAACATACTCTAAAATGTACCCTTCTGCCATGCTGGATGCACCGCAGCACCTGTGCTGCAGGGAAACTGAAACTGACCAATTTCATTTTACTGCATGAACTGTAAGTGAATTGCAGAAAGATCACCAAAAGCAGTACCGGGGAAAAGTGAATTTGACCTTAGTGTTCAGTTTTAACAATCTTATATAGAGGTAGAATCACTGTAGAAAAGATTTGTGTCACATCAGTGTCCATTTAAAATGCCTGGTATCAGCTGGATCAGTGAAAATACAAATCAGAAGGTGTGTGCTGGACTGCACAACACAAATGCCCATTAACTGGCCTATGAGAAAACAGTGGGTGTTTGATTATTGGATTAGTGCCGATGCTGTTTTGTAAGAAAGGGACTTCTGAAAAGTATAAAATTTTATAATGTTCTCTTGTGAACACGCACAGTGCTACGAGTCATTCATGCTAGGGAGATAAATGAGGCTCCATACAGAAATACATGGTAGGTCACAGGAGTTGAGAGGACTATATATGATGTAAACTTGGAGAACAGATTATTTTGCATCATGTATTCTGTTCAATAATGTACCCTTCCCCCCATAAATGTGATTAGAGTCTTACGTTAGAAATGTCTCGGCATTCTGGAGACCTGTACAAACTTGTGGTTTATGATTACCATCTTGGATTTACAACCACTTCTAAACAGTTGTGGGGAAGGAAGAACTTGTGCCTCTGTACTGTACATGATAAATCATTCAAAATGTATGCAAAAGGCATGGGTCCTTTGTGGAAGATCCAGATGAACATTCTTAATAGGAACCATGTGCCCAGAGCACCATTTGCCCAACTGAATTCAGATCCCTGTCTCATATGCACTCTAAATTTAAACCCTGCTTTTATTGAAATCACACCAGAGAAAGGACTGCTGCTTCTAGCATGAATTGTAAATTGGTGGTTTATGCTTCAATGTATTTGTTTAGAATAACTTTTTCAGTTAAAAGAGGGTTGAAAACTAAGGATGATGGAGAACAGTGGGGCCATGTGGTACTATCATATTGCTAACTGGATTATAAGAGCGTTTGGGGGATGGATTCTAATCACCTAGCTGTAATCATCTTCCAAACACACACAGGCATCTCTGCTAGCAGAAGGGAGCCCCTGAGGAGGAGAGATGGAGGGCAGGCTAGTTATACTGCAAACAGTAAAACTGTGTATACCCACAGCCTGTGTCTG
Source organism: Chelonia mydas (assembly GCF_015237465.2). NCBI lineage: Eukaryota > Metazoa > Chordata > Testudines > Cheloniidae > Chelonia > Chelonia mydas. The sequence goes on from NC_057855.1 coordinate 58,229,516, forward strand.
TCTAGTCTCAGGGTTTTCTATACCGCCCGTTACCCGAGGAAGAAAGGGGAGAAGTCTCTTAGCTCGCTACCTACTTGTCCAGGGTTAGCTTAGCAGCAGTTAAGAATGGAAGGCAGATGGATGGGTTTCAACTATTTCTTTAGGATGTTTTCCCTTCCCAGCCTGAGCTCGGTTTGAGTCAGCTGCTCTCCTGGTGCTGATTTCTTGAAGGTGCCGGGACATCCTTGTGGTGGTACTGGTTGCATTTTACAAAACCAAATGTCCAGCTGAACATCACTGGTATATTGCTGGCAGCAGAGCCCAGGGTGTCTTGGCATCTCTCCAAGTGGTCCCATGTAATACTGAAGAGGAGGGTATGCAGGACATATCCCTAAAGATGCTCTTGGGAAATGGAAAATAAAATACGATATCCTGGGAAGACAATGAGTGAATGCATTGTGGGGGGCAGATCCAAAGCACAGATATTCCATGGGAGGGAGATTCAGGGCATGGGAAAGCAGCAGTAATTAGGCAAATTAGTGGAAAGCAGTTGAGACAGAGCTTGGAATGCAATATAGCAGCAAAAAAGCCAAAGCTTTGCTGGGCTGCATACATAAGGTTGCCTCACCAAGCAAGAATCTAGTTAACCCATCAGTATAGGGCCCTATTTAGATCAACCTACAGTAGGGCATAAGCTGTCGGGTACCTCGCTCTCAGAAAAATGAGAAAGGAGCTAGAGAGTTTGGTTATGAGGAAGCAATACAAGAAACAAATATGTATAGCAAAGCGACAGCCGGTTGGCGGTAGAAATGTACAGGTGCATGAAGGGTGGAAACCAGCAGGGAGAGGAGTTATATAAGGTGGTGCAGGAGCTTAACTGGGAGCAACAGGGTGAAAACAAGGGAGAGGAAGTGGTGAGGTCTACCACTGGCTAGGGAATTTTCTCCATCCCTTGGGTCACTTAAAACGAGCCTGACGGACACCCTGGAGACCACACTGTAGGGAGCAATCCTGCCCCGGCTAGTAGCTGAGGACAGGATGAGTTACTATATACGCCTCCCCTCAGGCCTGCTGTTCTTGGAGGGGAACTTCCTCCTCGTCTAGCTTGATGGCAGGAATCTGAGTTGCCATATTGGAGCCCTGTGCTCAGCAGCAGCACTGCAGCATGTGTCCCCCACAACACATGTTGCACAGCCTGTGTGCTTAGTTTTGGGAGCAGAAGGAAGAGAGGGGGCTGCTACACTGATCCCTGCAGGCAGATAGGTGAGACATGTTTCTATAGGCTCGATGTTCTAGCCCATCTGTAAAGTGGGAATTAGTGTTTTCTCACCTCTGTAAAGCCCTTGAGACCTGCGACTGAACATGCCGTGTAATGCTAAGTACTCGTCTTCCAATGGACTCTGCATATTTCCACCCTCGGGATCTGCCAATGGTGCAATGTGGACCAGTGGAACCTTTTCAAAATGGTGCCTGTCAGAGTGCTCCTCTGTTCCGGACTGTTCCGAGGGTAAAGCTACAAAAGGCGGTGCTGTGTTCTGGCCACCTCAGTTCCCTCCAGCCACAGTAGCAGACAGACCAGGAGCCTCACCAGAGCTCTGTGACCCAGATTTGTCAGAACAGATGATTCCCAGTGCCACTTTAGCTAGCTTTTACACTGATGGATCAGTTCTGCGACTTCAGCCTTATGCCTCGGAATCCAGATGCACATCAAGGGGTGATGTGGAGGGCAAAAGCCTTTTTAAGACTCATAGTCCTAAGGAAATGAGGCTTCGGGTTCCAGTGGTGATGCCGGATGAAGCACTTGAAGTCACCTCAGATTCGTTGGTCCCTCCCAGGTCCATGATTACCATAGTCACTCAGGTTCAGCACCTGGATCCGCAGTCAGATCAGAAAGCCCTTCACACAACATGGAACACAATTTCCTCAGGGCAGAAAGAGACAGAAAAGAAACCACAGAGGGTTGGGCCAATTTCTCTTTTTTTGTCTTCCTTTCTAGGGAAACTTACTAAACCCACTCCCTGGCAGGTGCAGGCGTCCCCAGATATACAGGAACCCCTCCCTAGAACAAGTACCAACTCCCCTGGGGGAAATACCTCACCTGTCTCAATCCTTCTTTTACCAGGGCTAGTACTGCCTCCCATACAGCCACCTCAGATCCACAGTGTGAGGCTGGATCAGGCTCTACCTTCCCTTTTGCCTCCTGAGGCCTGAATCAGATATACTGATACAGTGGCTCTCAGCCTTTCCAGACCACTGTACCTTTCTCAGGAGTCTGATTTGTTTTGTGTACCCCCAAGTTTCACCTCGCTTAAAAACTCCTTGCTTACAAATCAGATATAAAAATACAAAAGTGTCACAGCACGGTGTTACTGAAAAATTGCTTACTTTCTCATTTTTACCATATAATTATAAAATAAATTGAGTGGAATATAAATATTGTATTACATTTCAGTGTATAATATATAGAGCAGTATAAACAAGTTGTATGACTTTTTTTTGTACTAACTTCGCTAGTTCTTTTTATGTAGTCTGTTGTAAAACTAGACAAATATCTAGAAGAGTTGATGTACCCCCTTGAAGATCACTGCGTACCCCCAGAGCTACATGTATCCCTGGTTGAGAACCACTGCACTAGAGACTCTACAGGGGCCATAGGTCAGCATTCTTCCCTGCTGGGGAATTATAGTAGAGAATTTGAGACAGAGTACTGGCAGGACTGGGAGATAACACCATGGGCCAGATGTCCAGTTGGCCTTCACCTAGCTATCACACAACTACAGAAAGACTGGAATTAGCATATAGGGAACCTAGCATATAGGGAACCTCAAGGGGAATCCTGCTGGATCAGTCTCTTCTGCTTGATGAACTGCCTCCATTATTGATCCTGTACACGTTGTCTGAGAAGTCGATTTACCTCCAAGAGACAAACATGGATCCAGCTGTTCAGGGGTCTCCAGATAATGTCTATGTTTGTGGCAGTTTCTCCTTTGGAAGATACCCTGCAGTTCCATGAATTGGTAGAAAGGATGGCTGCAGCCTTTAACATTTTGTTAGTAACTATGATGGACTTGCCTGCTAAAAGAAAAATTATTCTTTTCCTCCTAATGCATAGTGAGACTGTATTTAGTCTAGGGCTGTCAATTAATCACAGTTAACTCGTGATTAACTCAAAAAAATTAATCGTGATTAAAAAAATTAATCATGATTAATCGCAGTTCTAATTGCACTGTTAAACAATAGACTACCAATTGAGATGTATTAAATATTTTGGATGTTTTTCTACATTTTCAAATATATTGATTTCAATTACAACACAGAATCAAAATGTACAGTATTCACTTTATATTATTTTTATTACAAATATTTGCACTGTAAAAATGATAAAAGAAATAGTATTTTTCAATTCACCTCATACAAGTACCATAGTGCAGTGTTTCCCAAACTTGGGACACCACTTGTGCAGGGAAAGCCCCTGGCAGGCCAAGCCGGTTTGTTTACCTTCCGTGTCCGCAGATTCGGCCAATCGCGGCTCCCACTGGCCGCGGTTCGCCGCTGCAGGCCAATGGCGGCTGCAGGAAGCGGCAGCCGGTATATCCCTTGGCTCGTGCCGCTTCCCGCAGCCCCCATTGGCCTGCAGCGGCGAACCGCAGCCAGTGGGAGCCGCGATCGGCCGAACCTGTGGACGCAGCAGGTAAACAAACTGGCCCGGCCCTCCAGGGGCTTTCCCTGAACAAGCAGCGTCCCAAGTTTGGGAAACACTGCCATAGTGGAATCTCTATATCGTGAAAGCAGAACTTACAAATGTAGATTTTTTTTAATACAGTTCTACATTTGTAAGTTCAATTTTCATGAGAAAGAGATTGCAATACAATAGTTATATTAAGTGAATTGAAAAATACTATTATTTTTACAGTGCAGATATTTATAATAATAAATATAAAGTGAGCACTGTACATTTTGTATTCTGTGTTGTAATTAAAATCAATATATTTGCAAATGTGGAAAACATCCACAAATATTTATATAAATAGTATTCTATTATTGTTTAACAGCATGATTAATCCCGATTCATTTTTTAATCACTTGACAGCCCTAATTTAGTCATGATGCAATACAGAGACTTCTGAAGGGAATGATGAATGTCTACACTGCAGTCAAAGAACCCACCCAACATGGGACCTTAGTCTTGGTACTTAGCTCATGGAGGCTCTGTTTGAGCTTTGGAACAATGTTCCTTGTTTCACTTTTCAGTTGACAGGCTTCCTTGTGACCATGGCATCTGCTAGAAGAGCAAGTGAGCTAAAGGCTCTGAGAGCTGCCCCATCTTTTACAGCCCTTCACAAACAAAGTGGTTCTTCATCCACACCGTCAGTTCCTCTCGGAGGTGGTGACAGACGTCCACTTAACCAGTCCATTAACTTGCCAGTATATTTTCCCTAGACCTCACTCAGGGGAGGCAAACTTACATGCCTTAGATAGCAGGAGAGCCTCAGCTTTCTAGCTGGACAGGTCTGAGCAGTTCAGAAATCACCCACACTGTCCAACTCCTATGGGGAAAGAATAGAAATCAGTCGCATCAGAGTGCCTCTGTATGTGGGTGAGGCTTTGTGTGGTGGAATGGTGCAGCAGATCTCTGTTCCTGTCCCAGTGGGGCTTAGATCACACTGCACAAGGGCCAAGTCGGTGTCCATGGCCTACCTTAGACCTACTCCAACTTTAGAGATCTATAGTGCTGCCACCTGCAGCTTGCGTCACACCCTTACAAAACCCTGTTCCCTTGATCTGGCAGCCAGATTGGAGGCTCAGTATGACAATCAGTGTGTAACTAGCACGCTGCAGCCCATTGTCAGGAGGCAGGAGTGCTATGGATCCTATTATTGCAGAAGTCCTGGGAATGTGCAAAGGTCCCTTGAAGAAGAACTGAAGGTTACTCACCTGTAACCAGAGTTCTTTGAGACGGACTTTGCATGTTCACACTCCCACCTGCCACCTTCTCTTCCTTGGAATCCTGTTTGGACCTAGAAAGGGGGCCAGAGCCCAGCATCCCCTTTTATAGTTTTGCCCTAACAGGATTCAGGAGCACTGAGGGAAGGGGGTGGGAGGGCTTCAGTGGGCTCTGCTGCTAGAAAGTTCTGCCAGTTGAAGCTGCGCCATTGGTGCATCCCAAGCATGAGAATGTGTAGACCCCATCTCTGACTCCGGTGATAGGTGGGTAATAGTCACTGCTGCAAGCACCTGTTGTTTGGGAATTAGCTGTTTTCCTCCAGTTGCCATAGTCCCCTGGGAACTGCACTTACTGGATGTGATGTCAGGTCTGTTTATAACTGGAAGAGGCTTCACCACTGTGAGCCCAAGCCCAGATTTAAAGAAAATGGAATTTCAGTTCATGAACTTGAGGGAGAGAGAGGCTTAAAGATTCATAGATTCCAGGGCCTGAAGGGACCACTGTGATCATCTAGTCCGACCTCCTGGAGAACACAGCCCATAAATGAATCCTGGGCGTTCCTGTCCTCCCTGCCTGTCTATCTCAAAGGAGCCACCACTGGCTTTGATCAAGCGGAGGATACTCTTGCCCTGACTAACTGCTGGAGTGAGGGTACATTCCACTCCCCAGATAGTGGGAAGAGACTCCTGCGCACTTTGGTGAGGCTGCAATTTGAGTCAGTGCTGAAGAGAAGACTCAGCTGAATGGAGAGGTGCAGTAGTGCACATTAAGTCCTCTGATCCCTACCTCAGATCATACAATCATAGAAGATTAGGATTGGAAGAGACCTCAGGAGGTCATCTAGTCCAACCCCCTGCTCAAGGCAGGACCAACACCAACTAAATCATCCCAGCCAGGGCTTTGTCAAGCCGGGCCTTAAAAACCTCTAAGGATGGAGATTCCACCACCTCCCTAGGTAACCCATTCCAGTGCTTCACCACCCTCCTAATGAAAAGTGTTTCCTAATATCCAACCTAGACCTCCCCCACTGCACCTTGAGACCATTACTCCTTTTTCTGTCATCTGCCACCACTGAGAACAGCCAAGCTCCATCCTCTTTGGAACCCCCCTTCAGGTAGTTGAAAGCAGCTATCAAATCCCCCCTCACTTGTCTTTTCTGCAGACTAAATAAGCCCAGTTCCCTCAGTGTCTCCTCATAAGTCATGTGCCCCAGCCCCCTAATCATTTTCGTTGCCCTCCACTGGACTCTCTCTAATTTGTCCACATCCTTTCTGTAGTGGGGGGACCAAAACTGGACGCAATACTCCAGGTGTGGTCTCACCAGTGCTGAACAGAGGGGAATAATCACGTCCCTCGATCTGCTGGTAGTGCCCCCACTAATGCAGCCCAATAAGCCGTAAGCCTTCTTGGCAACAAGGGGACACTGCTGACTCATATCCAGCTTCTCGTCCACTGTAATCCCCAGCTCCTTTTCTGCAGAATTGCCGCTTAGCCAGTTGGTCCCTAGTCTGTAGCGGTGCATGGGATTCTTCTGTCCTAAGTGCAGGACTCTGCACTTGTCCTTATTGAACCTCATCAGATTTCTTTTGGCCCAATCCTCCAATTTGTCTTGGTCACTCTGGGACCTATCCCTACCCTCCAGCTTATTTACCTCTCCCCGCAGCTAAGTGTCATCCGTGAACTTGCTGAGGGTGCCATCCATCCCATCATCCAGATCCTTAATGAAGATGTTGAACAAAACCGGCCCAAGGACAGACCTCTGGGGCACTCCGCTTGATACCAGCTGCCAACTAGACATGGAGCCATTGGTCCCTACCCATTGAGCCCGACGATCTAGCCATCTTTCTATCCACCATATAATCCATTCATCCAATCCATACTTTTTTAAATTGCTGGCAAGAATACTGTGGGAGACGAGTGTAAATCCGTGGGAATCTGATTAACAACCTGGCTTTATACAGGGGGCCAGCCCCCCTCATGAAGGGATCCTGCACCCCGACTTCTGTCAACAAAAATGTGCATCCCCTCCTCTGCTCTTAAGCAATAACCGCACCCTGAGGTGTGGGTGACTCGCCCTCACAGCTAGTCAGATACTGGCTGTTGCTAATTTTCCTGGCCCTGCTGCAGCCTGTTTAACATCACTGTAACCTCCTCTCCCTATGCACCATTGCTTGTGCACCTTAGGTGCTAGGAACTGGTTCGCAACAGCTGAGAGCTGTGTTGGTAACTTGAGAGGAACCTGAGAACCTCACTTAATTTGCATGAAATGTAGCCACTCGCACCCATGCTCAGTCCATGTTGAGTATTGATGTGCAAACTGCAGAGAGTACAGCTCCTGCCATGCAATTTTCCATCATGACCCAACTGCAGCTCTACATGGAGCATTGCATGCTGGGAGCCTGTAATTCTGTATTAAAGATGAAGGCAGCTGTGTGTCACATTATAGAATTCTTTAAATGACCTGTGAGCCAGGCTTCAGCCACCCAGGTTTAAATTATATTTTGATTAAAAGCGGGGATGTGAACAGTCTTGAGGGGCACAGTGTTCCCAGCGTAGAGTAGGATATATATAAACATGCACTCCTCTCCCTGCAGTTCCAAGCCGGAATTGCCTGTCTAAGGGTTCATTTCTTTAAATGAAGTTAGACTGTCAAGTCTGTTGAAATGCAGCTCAGCTGGCTGTTGTGTAAGAATGCAGCGTGTGCTTGCCAGTTGGCACCAGTCTTGCCAAGTGTTTAGAGGCTGTCTGGCTGAAACAAATAAAATAAAAGCATCACTGATTAAATGTGCCTGAAGTGCTTAATTGGCTGCCTGAAGAACAGAAAATAAAACAAACTGCTTTCCATGGTGCCAAAAAAGCAGAACAATGGAGAATAACAAAGGCCTGGGGCACGCAGGGAAGCAGCCCATACCGAAGTGTCCTGTTCTGCAGCATGGTGTGTTTTCTTTCTGCCCTTTCCTTTCTTTACAGCTTTAATTTAATTATTTAGTAAATATAAATCAATTGGTGAACGAGCCAGCCAAACAATGCAGAGCCAAGGTGTGTGTCTGCCTGAGAAAGGGCCTCAGCCCAGCGTTTACACACTACTTGCAGTCATCTCTGCACCCCTTCTGGTGTGCAAGTATCTGACCAGTGCTCAATTCATTCTGGACCACCAAGAGCAGGCAAGTCCTTGAGCTGCTGTAACCCACACCCACCCTGTGCCATGCTCTGCCCTCCTCTAGTAGTGGCTGAGCCTGCACCAGCCTGGGTTAGTCTCTTAACTCAGGCAAGAGAGGCTCATGCTTTAAGATCCCAAGGTGCTAGATTCAGTCACACAGCCAGTAGCCCACTTAGGGGTATGGTGTTATGCTGCCTAGTGCACACGTGGCTCCGGCAGAGCAGAAAACTACTGAGATTGCCTTCTCAAATGCTGTCCTCACCTCCATACCAGCAGGCATGTATTGAGTCAAGATCCAGAACTGGGAGGAGGAGAGGAAAGAGACCTCAGTCCTCCCAGCAGCTAGGGAGAGACCCAGATGAGGTGACATTGTTGCGCTGCTGTGGTGTGATGCACCATCAGCATGCGGTAACGTAACCAGATGACGATAATTTCATAAGTCTCCATCTGTGAAAAGCAGAGGGTCCCACTGGTTTCGTTTAGGGCGGCGATGACCATGGGTCAGCAAGGTGTGAACGATACCTTAGCACAGCTACAATTCTGCAACACAGTCAAGTCTGTTCTTAATTTCAGTCTTTGCTTTGCTGACTGCTCAGTTGTTCTGGTTGCTGTCGGCTTTTCCAGCCAAGTCTGTGCTGGTCATAACAGACCCTAACTACTGTGCAAAGCAATAAATTTACACAGTGGTGCATCCATTCCTTGGGCATGCAGTAAAAGCCTTTATGATCTGTTTGGGATGTAAAGCAGTGAGTCTACAGAGAAATTGGTAGTGTTGAAATTGGGGGAGGGAATACCGGCACAGGTCTGTGTGCCATCTTTATTAAGTTGTAGTTGTTGCATATTTGAAAGTAACTAAGCTAGAGTTGCCAAATTAGTTAGGGAAGTGGATTGGACTGAAGAACTTATGTATCTAAAGGCAGAGGAGGCCTGGGATTACTTCAAGTCAAAGCTGGAGAAGCTATCAGAAGCCTACATCCCAAGAAAGGGGAAAACATTCATAGGCAGGAGTTGTAGACCAAGCTGGATGAGCAAGCATCTCAGAGAGGTGATTAAGAAAAAGCCGAAAGCATACAGGGAGTGGAAGATGGGAGGGATCAGCAAGGAAAGCTACCTTATTGAGGTCAGAACATGTAGGGATAAAGTGAGAAAGGCTAAAAGTCAAGTAGAGTTGGACCTTGCAAAGGAAATTAAAACCAATAGTAAAAGGTTCTATAGCCATATAAATAAGAAGAAGAAAAAGAAAGAAGAAGTGGGACCACTAAACACTGAGGATGGAGTGGAAGTTAAGGATAATCTAGGCATGGCCCAATATCTAAATAAATACTTTGCCTCAGTCTTTAATGAGGATCTTAGGGATAATGGCAGGATGCCAAATGGGAATGAGTGTATGGAGGTGGATATTACCACAGCCGAGGTAGAAGCGAAACTCGAACAGCTTAATGGGACTAAATCGGGTGGCCCAGATAATCTTCATCCAAGAATATTAAAGGAATTCACACATGAAATTGCAAGCCCATTAGCAAGAATTTTTAATGAATCTGTAAACTCAGGGGTTGTACCCTATGACTGGAGAATTGCTAAAATAGTTCCTATTTTTAAGAAAGGGAAAAAGGTGATCCGGGTAACTATAGGCCTGTTAGTTTGACATCTATAGTATGTAAGGTCTTGGAAAAAATTTTGAAGGAGAAAGTAGTTAAGGACATTGAGGTCAATGGTAAATGGGACAAAATACAACATGGTTTTACAAAAGGTAGATCGTGCCAAACCAACCTGATTTTCTTCTTTGAGAAAGTAACAGATATTTTAGACAAAGGAAAGGCAGTGGATCTAATTTACCTAGATTTCAGTAAGGCGCTTGATACGGTGCCACATGGGGAATTATTAGTTAAATTGGAAAAGATGGGGATCAATATGAAAATTGAAAGGTGGATAAGGAATTTGTTAAAGGGGAGACTACAGCGGGTCATACTGAAAGGTGAACTGTCAGGCTGGAGGGAAGATAACAGTGGAGTTCCTCAGGGATTGGTTTTGGGACCAATCTTATTTAATCTTTTTATTACTGACCTTGGCACAAAAAGTGGGAGTGTGCTAATAAAGTTTGCGGATGATACAAAGGAGGGAGGTATTGCCAATTCAGAGAAGAACCGGGATATCATACAGGAAGATCTGGATGACCTTGTAAACTGGAGTAATAGTAATAGGATGAAATTTAATAGTGAGAAGTGTAAGGTCATGCATTTAGGGATTAATAACAAGAATTTTAGTTATAAGCTGGGGACGCATCAATTGGAAGTAGCGGAGGAGAAGAAGGACCTTGGAATATTGGTTGACCACAGGATTACTATGAGCCACCAATGTGATATGGCCGTGAAAAAAGCTAATGCGGTCTTGGGATGCATCAGGAGAGGTATTTCTAGTAGAGATAAGGAGGTGTTAGTACCGTTATACAAGGCCCTGGCGAGACCTCATCTGGAATACTGTGTGTAGTTCTGGTCTCCCATGTTTAAGAAGGATGAATTCAAACAGGTACAGAGAAGGGCTACTAGGATGATCCAAGGAATGGAAAACCTGTCTTATGAAAGGAAACTCAAGGAGCTTGGCTTGTTTAGCCTAACCAAATGAAGGCTGAGGGGAGATATGATTGCTCTCTATAAATATATCAGAGGGATAAATATCAGGGAGGGAGAGGAATTATTTAAGCTTAATACCAGTGTGGACCCAAGAGCAAATGGATATAAACTGGCCATCAGGAAGTTTAGACTTGAAATTAGACAAAGGTTTCTAACCATCAGAGGAGTGAAGTTCTGGAACAGCCTTCCAAGGGTAGCAGTGGGGGCAAAAGACCTATCTGGCTTCAAGATTAAGCTCGATAAGTTTCTGGAGGAGAAGGTATGATGGGATAACATGAATTTGGCAATTAATTGATCTTTAACTATTTGTGGTAAATAGGCCCAGTGGCCTGTGATGGGATGTTAGATGGGGTGGGATCTGAGTTACTACAGAGAATTCTTTCCTGGGTATCTGGCTGGTGAAGCTTGCCCACATGCTCAGGGTTCAGCTGATCGCCATATTTGGGGTCGGGAAGGAATTTTCCTCCATGGCTGATTGGAAGAGGCCCTGGGGGTTTTTCACCTTCCTCTGCAGCATGGGGCACGGGTCACTTGCTGGAGGATTCTCTGCACCTTGAAGTCTTTAAACCATGATTTGAGGACTTCAGTAGCTCAGACATAGGTGAGAGGCTTATTGCAGGAGGGGTGGGTGAGATTCTGTGGCCTGCATTGTGCAGGAGGTCAGACTAGATGATCATAATGGTCCCTTCTGACCTTAATGTCTCTGAGTCTACAACTTGTTTGCCAAGAGTCCTGGGAAGCCCTAGCCACTTCTTCCTGTTTGAGACCTAAAGAATAAAAGCTGTAGATAGGCCCAGATCCTCAGTGCCATTGATGCCGATTTACATCTGCTGAGGATCTAACCTAGACCTTCGCTTTTGTGTAGATACAGAATTTATTCACCTTCCTGGCACTGCAGCTGCTTTGAGGAGATCCAAGGGCTTACAGGGGTTTTTGCTCATCAAAGGGAGACAAGATTAGTCTTCTGTTTCCCAGGATGGCTTAGTGGTTATGGCGCTAGCCTAGGACTCTGGAGACCTGCTCCACCCCAAACTGCCTGTATGACCTTAGGCACGTCACTGTGGGTTGGTCTGTGCTACAAAGCTAGGCCAGCTTAACTACATCACCCAAGGCTGTGGAAAATATTGTATCCTGTGTGATTTAATGAAGCTAAGCCCTGGGGTAGACGCTACTTCTATCTCTCAGGGGTGGAGTTACAACAGTGATGGGAGATCCCTTCTATTGCTGCAGTAAGTGTCTACACTACAGTGGCGCAAATGCAGCCCTACTGCTATATAGCTGTAGCGTTTCTGCGTGGATGTACCCTTGGCTTCTCTGAATCCCGGTTCCCTGTCTGTACTCCATGGATAACAGCCCTTCCCTGCCTCCCAAGAGCAGTGGGGATGAATATGGATGGTGTCCCCATCACAAAAGCCACTGTTACAACTGGGGCCTCAGCATGGAGGAGTAGGACTGAATAAGCGGTGGAGTCTGTCACCCATTGGGAAGGTTTCTCAGTGTCAGGGACCAGGTGAGTCAGCAGGGCAGTGGGAGGGAAGCTTGCCATGTATATGTTGTCATGTCAGTAGAGAGGGTATCCATCTGTATGTAGGGCTGTCAGGCCAGTAATTGATTCGCTTATCAGTCCATACATATTCTTGGGCCTCCTGACTTTCACAGTTTAAGCCCACATGTGTTTTTTCCCATCTTATGGCCTGATCCCTTCACCCACTGAAGCCTAGAAAATAGCAAAGCTCCCTTAGATTTCAATGGGAGCAGGCCCCTAATCTTGGCTGGAAAAATCTAGGGTTCTCACACTGTGCTCGTCGCTGGAGTATCTGAGCGCCTTCTAGTCATTCGATAAGCAGCGTGCTAACATCTGTCATGTCCGCCCCCAGGATGAGAAGTGTGCAGTATGCTCCTTGGGTCTGCAGGTTTGTATAATTCTATACCTGCTGCCACGTGTTTATATTAGAGAAGAGAGGCCAAAGAAATGTGTCTGGCCCTTCGAGCGGATGATGGGGAGGTTTGTGATGGTCCTTAGTTCTTGGGGGAGTTTGTTCCACAGACTCAGGTTGGCTCCCGAGGAAGCTTTCTCCTGCACAGACTGTAGAGGGATCCAGCATGCCAGAGGAGTGAAGTTGTCGACAACAGTCTCATCTGCTCGATCCAGGCTATGGAGCGCCTTGAAGATAAGGACCAAGGCCTGGAACTTGAGTCAGTATTCTGTGGGAAGTCAGAGTTGTGCGATAGGCAGGAAGCGACACACTGCTCCTGGTGGGAGGGCTGGACCTTTGAGCCTGTCTGACAGGAGATGGGGAACTGGTTGAGGATTTCAGCAATGGAGTCATGCTAGCATGTTGCAGAGGGATGATGGTCAAGCCTCAGAAAAAGGAGAAGTCAGAGGATCACCACCATCACTTACTGCAGCACCTCGGTGTCCTATCATGGCTTCACATTTGCGTGCCAGCCAGTCCTAACCCTGAGTAGTGGGCAGATGTCCAGCGGTTACAGCTCTTGTCAGCAGGGCTGCAGGCTTAAGGGCTCTGTGAACATCAGAACGGCCCAGAACCACTGGGTCAGACCAATGATCCAGTGTTCCGTCTCCAACAGTGGCCAGTGCCAGGAGTTTCAGAGGGAATGAACAGGACAGGGCAATCATCAAGTGATCCATCCCCTGTCGTCCACTGCCAGCTTCTGGCAAACAGAGGCTAGGGACACCCAGAGCATGGGGTTTTGTCCCTGCCCAACCCAGCTAATAGCCACTGGTGGCCCTATCCTCCAGGGACTTACCTAATTCTTTTTTGAGTCCAGTTAGAGTGTAGGCCTTCACGGTGTCCCCAGTAACGAATTCCTCAGGGTGACACTGCGTTGTGTGAAGAAGCACTTCCTGTTGTTTGTGTTAGACCTGCTGCCTGTTAATTTCATTGGGTGAGCCCTGGTTCTTATGTTATGTGAGGGGGTAAGAAACACTTTCCTATTCACTTTCTCCACACCAGCCATGTGGTTCAAACCCAGGCATTTAATTGACATGCCCCTTTAACACCGTGCTCTTGAAGACCTTTTTCTAACCCTGGCTTAAATCTGTTAAAATTCCGACAGAAGAGTGGTCAGAGAACAAAAATGCAAAGCTTGCTGTGATCCAACATGATTCCAGTTAATAACCCGATCCTGCATCCCTTACCCAGACAGAATCATTATTGACTTCCAGGGAGGGTCTTCAGAGTAAGGAGCCCAGGCAGTGCCTCCAGCCCTATAGGACATCCTGAGCAAGCAAAGACCTCAGGAAATGAAGGGTTCATGGCTGATACATTTGAACTAATTATTAGTCTCCAGTCCGAATGCTTAATGAAAGTGATTCGTTCCCCTTAGCAGCCCCTTAAAGCTGGGTTTGAAAGAGAGCTGTGGAACCCTGCACAAACCCCCTCAATGAGAACAAGATGTTGTCTGGCATGTTGGGAATTTGATCTGCTTTGAGGGCTAGTGTGTCTGTATCACTTACTGATTTGTCAGCTCTGCCAGTGACAGGGAAGGGACAAGTCATAAGCAGTGCTCTAATCTCCCAGAGGTCAGCCCTGCTGGATTTCGCATCAGTGCTTTTCCAACACACTTTTCAAAAATCCCTTCTTCCTGGGGTTTTGAAGGAGAGGAACAACCCCCAGTCGGAGTACAGCAGCGTTGAAGACAAAGCAAAGGGCCATGTATGCAACCAAAAAAAATACCTTGGTCTGCCTCCTTGTGAGACTGAAGCTAGTCTCAATGTAAATGTTGTTTTCTCTCTCCCTTTGTTTACAGGGAATCTGAAGCATGTGGTTTAGCTGAAAAGGAAAGCTCATGTTTCCACAACAGCAGAGCGTTTCCTGTGCCGAAGACAGTGTGTTTATGTGAGCAGCTTGCGGAATTTGTGGCTGCAGGGGAAATTTGGAAGAAATTACTTTTTTTTTTTTTTTTTTAAGTTTCCAAGCAGCAGTGAGTGGCTGTGGCTCTCCGGTGGCTGTGAGCACACAGTGGCCCCAGTGCTGGGGAGTGGGGGAGCTCCCAACTTCCAGCCCCTTGTTCCCACAGATTCCAGCTTATTTTTTACAAAACTGCTTTTATTCTTGCAGATGGTTTTTCTAATTATCTTTTTTAAGGGAGGTGTGGCTCTGAGCCACAGACTCTTCATGGCCTGGTGCCTGTGCCACTTGTACTGGGCCGCCCTCCTGGTGGGACCACAGGCTGTAGGTGTAGATGCTGTGACATGAACTCCAGAGGGGGCGGATTGATCGATAGACACGGGTCCTGTAATCCTGGCTGCAGCCTTATCTGGGGAGGGAGCCACAAACATGTTTTTAAACGAATAAAAGAGTTGAAATATTTCTGCTGTGTCCCGTTTCTTTGCAAGCTGCCTATCACCCTGTGCAGTATCGGCTCCCTGTTCCCTTCAACTCCCCCTTGGTCTGTAGCCATCTGTTGTCCTATACTTACATTGTAAGCTCTGTGCGGCAGGGTTTGTTCAGCACCTAGCAGAGTGGGGTCCTGGTCCATGACTGGGGCTCCCACCACTGCCATAGTACGGATAACAGGCAGCCTAAGCGGGGCACGGCTAGCTCTCAGTAACCCATGCTACCCCTGTGTGGAACTGGGCCCAGCGTCTGCTGTCTGTCGCTGGGGAAAGGGCTTGATTGGGCTGTAGTTGCCGGAGGAGGAAAGTGGCTGACTGGAGCTCGTTATCCAGACTTCTGCTCTCTGCGGGGGGAGCCAGACTCTACAGTTAACCCTTTGTTCCAGGGGTTTGGCCTCCAGAGGTTGGCTTCACCTGCCAGGAGCCACCTCCTCTAGGAGCACTTGAACTAATAGGGGTACAGCTAAGTGCAGGCTGAGGACCCAGTGCTTTTGGCAGTAGGTGTGGTTTTGACCCATAGTGATGGCAGTGCAGCCCTCTGGCTCCTGATGAGCTGCCAAAGTGGCCCTCCTTGGTGCTCTGTTAATAGCTAGTGCCTTGTCACCACAGCCTAAACGTCCTGCAGCCAGGAAACCAACAGGCAGCTTGCACTCAGACCCTGGCTGGGGGCCAAGATACAAGCTAAGCTGTCAGCAAGCCCCAGGAGGCCGTTTATTTCTGTTGCTGATAGCTGGGACACATTCCCTGAACAGGCAGTTACTGTATAATCACCACCAGAAGCTAGAGCAGTGGATCCAGCTGATAAACATCTGCCATACCACAGAAAGTACCTTGCGTTCACCGTAGGGCCTGTTTGCCAATCAACTGGCACTGCTAGAGTGGCCTTTCTGAAGACGGGCTCTGCTCTTCCAGGCGATTCCAGCAGCATATGAAGTGTGGTGGTATCTAGACTAGGTGCCCCAGCTGTGCTGAATCCAGGAGCCACAGCAGAGTGACAGCCAGCGACGCCAGCCCCAGCCACCCCGAAATGCAGGAGGGTTTGACTCCAGATCTGAAAATGTATGAATTGGGCCCAGTGCCAGAAGGAACATTTGCTGACAAAATACAATGCAAACAGATGCGACTGGCCATGCGGCTCACCGATACTAGTATCTAGAACCCCGGCCCTGGGAGCCCCAGCACTTTGTGCTGGACTGTGCAGTGCTTGCTTGGCGGCCTGGGAGTGAATGAGTTGCAGGTGGGGCATTTCCCTGTAAAAGTCTCCCAGGTGGGAGGTTATTTTTTGAGGAAGGTGATGAAGGTGGGGAAGGGAGAGTGTCAGCAGTGGTGCAAATATAACTAAACTTCACTTAAAACGTGCTTCCTGTTTTATGAAGAGTGAGATCCTGCGCTGTCCACCTCCCCACCCCCCGCCTTCCCCCCACGCAGCTCTGAGCAGTGCCCTTCACACACTCCAGCCCTCAAGGAAAACGCACAGAGGTCTCTCTCCTGGGGCAGATGAACAACTCATAGCAGGACCCCCCATCAACCTTGCTCCTTTGCCCTAGGAATAGGCAGATGGAAAACAAATTGTGAAACTGGAAAGACAGAAATTCAGCTGGAAAACACATACCCCCAGGGGGATTCTGTGGGATTATTGGGAACAGAACAGCGAGAAACAATGTTTAAAATTAGTTGTGTCCCTTTAAAAACAAATCCCAGCCCAGCTGGAGAGTGGTTTTTGCACTGTGTATAAAGCTGTTAGTGCCTCCTGCCCCTGGGCTGCAGCAGGGTGGTCCAAGCAGTCAGCTTTGTCCTGTTGAGTTGTCATTAGTGGGTTGTCTATTTGTTTAGAAGCTCCTCCTCCCCCTCCCCCCCTAAAAAAAGAAACCCCAACCAACCCTGGAATCTGTAAGGTTATAACTAGCATGGAGCAAACATGGGGAAAGGGATTGATTGTCTCTGCTGGTTCCTTTGCTCTCCTTGAATAGAAGTGTGACAGCGAAGGCTTTCCCCATGTACCCTTCCCTTCTACCCCCCTTTCTCCCCACCCAAAATCTAAAGTTATAATACCAAGTTGCTTGATGTCAGTCACTGTGCTGCTGTGGAAACCAGTGTGAGGAGTCAAAGCTGTGGTCATGACATCAGGGCAGGGAAAGCTAAGTTGGGAGGGAGCAGATCCTGGGGTTACATTCAAAGATGGCAGTGTGTGTGAGGAGAGCGACTGGAAAGAAATGGTTAACTTTTTAACCCTGTTTGAAATGGCCATGAGCTGCAGCCCTGGGAGCTGGGGTTTGGGCCTGGCTCTGAGTTCTCAGGTGGGGCAGCTCGCAAGATGCAACTGCTCTGAAGCCTAAAGCAGCCTTGCTAATGTCCTCTAAAGACCTGTGCAAAGCACTTGCCAGCATTAGTGTTACTGTTGGCTGAACCCATTTTCTGCCTGGCACAGAGAGATATGCTGTACCCATGAGCCTTCCCAGGGATGACTAGAGCAAGGCACATGTGCTGTTTGCACATTACCTGCACCAAAGAGATGGAGCCAAGCTGCGAGGATTCTGGTATTGGAGGCAGGAAGACAGGGCCATGCATGGCAAAGCCCTGCCTATCCTGCAGTCCCCACATCTGTTCCAAGGGGTAGATGGAAGCAAACTTCAATATCTAGATGCAAAACAAGACTATGTGGTTACTGAGCTGTGAAACGCTAGCTCCAGCTGGTCTAGACCTATGACCCTGGAGAAAGCCCCCGCCCATGCCTGCCTTCTCCCACTGGAAGTCTCCGTCTCTACTCTAGGCGCTCCCTTAAACATATAGAAACAGGGACCCCTGCCACTGTAGCTGCTTTTAATGATGGTTATCTAGTCAGTGCATCTGTCCCCCTGTATGTCTGTCCGGTGGTTTTGGCTTGTACGTGGGTTTGGTTTGGGGTGTACATGCATGTGCATTCATTCACATACAGTATGAAGGGCATAAAAACATAGGGACAAGAGCCTGGGTACCGGGAGCCCATCAGTGGTTGCTTTTTTGCAGTGTCTTTGCGTTGCAGCAACGGAGCTGGGGGAAGCCAGCTGGCAGCGTTAAATGGCTCAGCTTGGTCAATGCAGCCTGGTAAGGCACCTCAGGGACAGACCGCGTGGTGGTGTGTTTTTCAAGGGGGATTGGGCTGGCAAAAGGTGCTGCCCGGCATCCTCGGTCCATAGCACCGGGTGCAGCAATCCCTGCATCCTGTGCAGTGCACTCCCCTTTCACTACAGCTGATGTGGAGGCAGGGCCAGCTGCAGGGTAAGCAGGGCCTGCATCGCTCCTTCACCCCTGATGGACACTTCCTCCACCCCTCCCCAGAATGGTCCCGTTTGGCCTTAAAATCTATGAATCCCTGTTGCACGTCCATTGCAGGTTCCCGGGCTCCAGCTTCATGTTCCTGCTAAGCTGTGGGACCATCTGTAAGGTCAAGAGGGGAACCCACTTCTCAGCCTCTCTGCCAATACCAGGCGTTTGCAGTGGTGTAGCTGTGTCAGTCCCAGGACATTAGAGAGACAAGGTGGGGGAGGGCATATCTTTGATTTCCAGCTTATGCTGACAAGCTCCAAGCAGCTGGAAAGCGTCTCTCTTCCCCCAGCAGAAATTGGTCCCATAAAAGCTATCCCCACCTTGTGTCTCCAACAGCAGGGGTAGCATTTAGTGCCAGCTGCCTCACTGGCCATGCTTGGGGCCCGCTGTTCGAACACAGCCTCCCCGAAGCAGTGGGGCCTGATTCGCAGGGGTGCTGGGTCCCCCCTGCCGTCAGCTGATACAATGGGGTTACAGCATGAGCCTCCTCTGTGGCTGGCCTGACTTACCAGTGGGGTCGCTCCCTGCCAGTGACACTGCTGCTGTAGGACCACCTGGAACCTGCCAGAAGCTAAGCAAGGGGAGAGAGACCTTCCCCGTTCACTGTGCCCCCCACTACCAGGCTGCAGCAGACCCTGGCTGTGCCTATCCCAAGAAGCACTTGACCCTATAGTTAGGGCCCTACCAAATTCATGGCCATGAAAAACGCATCACAGATCATGAAATCTGGTGTCCCCCCATGAAATCTGGTCTTTTGTGTGCCTTTACCGTATACCAGTGGTTCTCAAACTTTAGAATTGGTGACTCCTTTCACATAGCAAGCCTCTGTGTGTGACCCCCCCTTATAAATTAAAAACACTTTTTTACATATTTAACACCATTATAAATTCTGGAGGCAAAGTGGGGTTTCGGGTGGAGGCTGACAGCTCGCGACCCCCCCCACCCATGTAATAACCTCGTGACCCCCTGAGGGGTCCCGACCCCCAGTTTGAGAACCCCTGCCATATACCATACAGATTTCACCCAGCATTTCTCAGACTAGGGGTCCTGACCCAAAAAAGAGTTGCAGGGGGGCTGCCAGGCTATCTTAGGGGGGTTGTGGTATTGCCACCCTTACTTCTGCATTGTCTTCAGAGCTGGGTGGCTGGAGAGCGGTGGCTGCTAACTGAGGGCCCAGCTCTGAAGGCAGCAGCACAGAAGTAGGGGTGGCAATACCATAGCATGTGATCCTTACTTCTGCGCTGCTCCTGGCATGGCTCTGCCTTCAGAGCTGGGCTCCTGGCCAGCAGCTGCCGCTCTCCAGCTGGTCAGTTCTGAAGGCAGCGCCGCCGCCATCAGCAGCGCAGAAGTAAGGGTGGCAGTACCGCAACCCCCGCCCCTACAATAATCTTGCAACTCCCCCAGATTCCTTTTTGGGTCAGGACCCCTACAGTTACAACACCGTGAAATTTCAGATTTAAATATCTGAAATCATGAAGTTTATCATTTTTAAAATCCTATGATCATGAAATTGACCAAAATGGACCGTGAATTTGGTAGGGCCCTAACTATAGGCTTTGGCCTGCTCTGTCTTGTACCTTAGTGGCAGCAGGGGATGGGGCTTCCTTGTGGGCAGCGTTGGGGAAATTCCCACCGTAGGCCTGGTTTTAAATCGAGCCAGTAGAGACAGCATGTTCCTGGGGACCTGATCCCCCACCCCCTCCCCACATGCGCCCTGGCCCTTCTTGCCATTTCTTTTGAAAAAGCCACTCACGCAGAGTCAGTTGCATCCTCCTGCAGTTGCTCCAGGAAAGCTAATTTCCTGCTGCTTTAATTAGATTGCGAAGGAATAAATAGCAGGGTGATGAGATTCCCAGTGCGACCGGGCTTTGTTTTTATCTGTGCTGTTTTTCCCTTTGGATACAAACAACAGGAAATCCAACATGGAGTTACTTCAGCTGGATTCAGTTCCCATGTTCTAGTCTGCCCAGTGAACGCCCCCTGCCCCTGCTGCCCTGAACAGGACATTGAGCCCCGGGTGCTAGAGAGCACCCTCCTTCCCCTCTTTCCTTCCTCGCAGGGAGATTGTTCCCTTTGGTCTTTAGTTAAACACTTATGCCCAGATTAACACACACACACACACACCCAGCTGCCCATATTCTGCTGATTGGTTGGAATGAAAGATTGACAGGCAGTTGCCCACTAGGCCTAGCAGTGGGGCTGCACATACCTGCCCTCCCCAGCGAGCACTGGACATGGGGCCCAGGGGGATCCAAAATGAGGGGCAAAGGGAAAAGAGCCCATTGGTGTGTGACCCCGGCCAGTTTTTCAATCCACATGGAGCTCTGGTTTTGGGGACATGGGCACCACGCCAGTGAGCATAACTTGGGCTTTGGATTCACGGCCTACTCCCAAGGATGCTTCTGTAAAACAAATTGTGGCCTCCTGTCTATGGCACAGTTAGGGCTCAAGGCCTGGGTTCTCTTCCAGGCTCTCTCACGAGCATCCCCTGTGACCTTGGGCAAGTGGGGCGCAGTTTCCCTCTTGAGAGGGCGATGGTGGCACCAATTCACCTTTGCAAAACACTCTGAGACCAGCAAAGAGTTCTGCACAGCCCATGTGTTACTAGTAATGCACTTCTTAGCACTAGCAACGCCCTTGGGGGCCTGACCTGGGAGAGGCCATGGCAGAGCAGAGTTATTACTGACAGGGTTCGTTCCTACAGCTTACAGTTGCAGTAGGAGCTGGTCTAGTGAAGTCCGTACTTACAGTAGAGGGTGACGTTCTCTCCAGTGTGAAATGGCAAGACAATGAGCCACTGTTCAGACTGGCAGGGAGGTGCACATTTTAACAGTGGAGCAATTAGCCATTGGAACAATTTACCAGAGGTTGTGGTGGCTTCTCCATCATTGACCACTTCAAATCCAGATGGGCTGTTTTTCTGCTGCAGGAATTGTTTAAGGGAAGTTCTGTGGCCTATGGACAATAAGCTCCCCCCCGTGATGTAAGTTACATGGTGTGGACAGTGATATGGTGGCAGGATTTTCTCCTGCTGACAGCTACCGTCTCTTGCAGGGGGGGAGTTGTTATGCCAACAACAGGGGAGCTGTCTCCTGTCAGCATGGAGCGTCCTCACCAGATGCACTACAGTCATAGAACTGAGCGCTCTGAGCACCTCCCCGCCTGCTCTGCACATGCCCCTCTGCAGCTGCTGGACGTGGGCATTGTCCGGGCACTTGCTCAGCAGCTGGGGAGGATCTGTGGGGTGGTGCCAGCCTCAGAGACACAGTGAACACCAGTAGTCCCCTGAGCCTTAGGAAAGGCATGTTCCAATTACAGGAGAAGGGACACCTTGAGCAGCCCACAACTTTGGACCCACCCCAGCACTGAGCTGTTCCCTCTCGGGAGGAACAAGCCATAAGCTGCTGCTTTCATTGCACAGCAGAGATCACTGGCACCAAATGCTGCATGTGAAACTGAGATTATCCAACCTGGGCAGCTGCAGTGTGCTTCCCCAGTCTCCCCTGCAGCTGCAGCTTGTTCCTTCAATCAGAACTTCAGCTGGGGGGGAAGAGCTGAAAGGCCAAACTCCCAGTGACAGTGCGGCTTGTGCAGATGTCCGCAATCCCTTGGCTGGCCTATATGCGGTTCCAACATCTCCAGCCCCCTAGCCTCATCAAACCACTTAATGCCTAATTCTCTGATGGACCTTTGGTCTGACCCAGTATGGCCATTCTTATGTTCTGACAGGACCTAGAGTCGTAAGAGTTCCTTCTGCCCTGGCAACAGGCTGAGTCTGTACCTAGACTGTGCTGTGCTCCAATTCGTAAGGCTGCAGTCCTAGACCTCCCCAGTGCTCACACCCTGCAGCCTTTTAGCCCACCCCCACCCTGAGCCCAGCATACTTCTACCATAATAGAGGCTCAATTTAAATGTATACCCCAAATTTAAAAACACAGTAAGAGAACCAAAAAAGTGCCACCATGGCTAAACAACGAAGTAAAAGAAGCAGTGAGAGGCAAAAAGACAGCCTTTAAAAAGTGGAAGTTAAATCCTAGGGAGGAAAATAGAAAGGAGCAAAACTCTGGCAAATGAAGTGTGACAGATCTGAGGAACTGTACCAGATTGAGGTGTCATTAGAGGAGGTTTTGGAACAAATTGATAAACTAAACAGTAATAAGTCACCAGGACCAGATGGTATTCACCCAAGAGTTCTGAAGGAACTCAGATTTGAAATTGCAGAACTACTAACTCTGATTTGTAGCCTATCATTTAAATCAGCTTCTCTACCAAATGACTGGAGGATCGCTAATGTGATGCCAATTTTTAAAAAGGGATCCAGAGATTATCCCGGCAATTGCAGGCCAGTAAACCTGACTTCAGTACTGGGCAAATTAGTTAAAACTATCGTAAAGAACAGAATTGTCAAACACCTAGATGAACATAATTTGTTGGGGAAGAGTCAATAAATGATTTCTGTAAAGGGAAATCATGCCTCACCAATCTACTAGAATTCTTTGAGGGGATCAACAAGCATGTGGACAAGGGAGATCCAATGGATATAGTGTACTTAGATTTTCAGAAAGCCTTTGACAAGGTCCCTCACCAAAGGCTCTTAAGCAAAGTAAGCAGTCATGGGGTAAGACAGAAGGTCCTCTCATGGATCAGTAACTGGTTAAAAGATAGGAAACAAAGGGTAGGAATAAATGGTCAGTTTTCAGAATGGAGAGAGGTAAATAGTGGTGTCCCGTAGGGGTCTGTACTGGGACCAGTCCTATTCAACATATACATAAATGATCTGGGAAAAGGGGTAAACAGTGAGGTGGCAAAATTTGCAGATGATACAAAACAACTCAAGATAAGTCCAAAGCAGACTGCGAAGAGTTACAAAGGGATCTCACAAAACAGGGTGACTGGGCAATAAAATGGCAGATTAAATTCAATGTTGATAAATGCAAAGTAATGCACATTGGAAAACATAACCCCAACTATACATAGAAAATGATGGGGTCTAATTAACTGTTACCATTCAAGAGAGAGATCTTGGCGTCATTGTGGATAGTTCTCTGAAAACGTCCACTCAATGTGCAGTGGCAGTCAAAAAAGCAAACAGAATTTTGGGAATCATTAAGAAAGGGATAGATAATAAGACAGAAAATATAGAATCATAGGACTGGAAGGGACCTCAAGGCAGCATCTAGTCCAGTCCCCTGCACTCATGGTGGGACTAAGTATTATCTAGACCATCCCTGATAGGTGTTTGTCTAACCTGCTCTTTAAAATCTCCAGTGGTGGAGATTCCACAACCTCCCTAGGCAATTTATTTCAGTGCTTAACCACCCCGACAGTTAGGAAGTTTTTCCTAATGTCCACTTCCCTTGCTGCAATTTAAGCCTATGGCTTCTTGTCCTATCCTTAGTGGTTAAGAAGAACAATTTTTCTTCCTCCTCCTTTTAACAACCTTTTATGTACTTGGGGGAGGGATAGCTCTGTGGTTTGAGCTTTGGCCTGTTAAACCCAGCGTTGTGAGTTCAATCCTTGAGGGGGCCATTTAGAGATCTGGGGCAAAAATTGGGGATTGGTCCTGCTTTGAGCAGGGGGTTGGACTAGATGACCTCCTCAGGTCCCTTCCAACCCTGATATTCTATGAAAACAGTTATCATGTCCTGTCATAAATATAAAGGGAAGGGTAACCACCTTTCTGTATACAGTGCTATAAAATCCCTCCTGGCCAGAGGCAAAACCCTTTCACCTGTAAAGGGTTAAGAAGCTAAGGTAACCTCGCTGGCACCCTGACCCAAATGAGGGGACAAGATACTTTCAAATCTGGGGAGGGAAAGGCTTGCTTTTGTCTGTCTGTGTGATACCCTTTGCCGGGAACAGATCAAGGATGCAAGTTCTCCAACTCCTGTAAAGTTAGTAAGTAATCTAGCTAGAAAATGCGTTAGGTTTTCTTTGTTTAATGGCTTGTAAAATTTGCTGTGCTGGATGAAATGTATATTCCTGTTTTTGTGTCTTTTTGTAACTTAAGGTTTTGCCTAGAGGGATTCTCTGTGTTTTGAATCTGATTACCCTGTAAAGTATTTACCATCCTGATTTTACAGAGGTGATTCTTTTACCTTTTCTTTAAATAAAATTCTTCTTTTAAGAACCTGTTTGATTTTTCACTGTTCTTAAAATCCAAGGGTTTGGGTCTGTGTTCACCTGTACAAATTGGTGAGGATATTATTATCAAGCCTTCCCTAGTAAAGGGGGTGTAGGCAGGGGTGAAAGTGAGCCGGTACGGGCCAGTACTACATACCGGTAAGAACCCGCACTGGCCCATACCCAGCCCACATTAAAGCATTGCCGTGGCATCACTTTAATGTCCCTGCCCCTTTTGCCTCCCCTGTCGGCCGCCCTGCTGGTAGGGTCCGTACTGGCAGGGCCACCGACGGAGCGGGGGGAAGGGGCAGCAACGTTAAAGCGCTGCCATGGCAAAGGACCATCCTTAAAGTGCTTATGTGGCAAAGGACCCTGCAGCACTTTAACGTTCCTGCCCCTTTTGGCCCCCCCGGCCGCCGACGGGCGGGGGGGGCAAAGGGAGCAGTTGCCCTGGGGCCAGCGATTTAAAAGGGCCAGGGGCTCCGGACGCCACTGCCGCTACGCCAGCAGCGGTGTCCGGAGCCCCGGGCCCTTTAAATCAACACGGGAGCCCTGGGTGGGACAGGCCAGCTGGACTGGAAGGGCTGGCTGGGGGATGCTGACCCCCCCCAGCTCTGCCCCTTCCACCCGAGGCCCTGTCCCTTCTGGGGGCCAGAGCCGCCCCACCCCGTACCAATAAGTGGCCTCAGTTACTATCTCCCCTGGGTGTAGGGCTTGGGGGAATATTTTGGGGGAATAGGACTCCAAGTGGTCCTTTCCCTGTTCTTTGTCTAAAACACTTGGTGGTGGCAGCATTTTACCTAATCCAAGGGCAAAGACTTTGTGCCTTGGGGAAGTTTTAACCTAAGCTGGTAGAAATAAATTTAGGGGGTCTTTCATGCGGGTCCACACATCTGTACCCTAGAGTTCAGAGTCGGGGAGGAACTTTGACATGTCCCCATTTCAGTCTTCTCTTTTCCAGACTAAACAAACCTAATTTTTTCAATCTTCCCTCATAGGTCATGTTTTCTAGACTTTTAATCATTTTTGTTGCTCTTCTCTGGACTTTCTCCAATTTGTCTACATCTTTCCTGAAATGTGTCACCCAGAATTGGACACAGTACTCCAGTTGAGGCAGAATAGAGTGGAAGAATTATTTCTTGTGTCTTATTTACAACACTCCTGCTAATACATCCCGGAATCGTGTTTGCTTTTTTTGCAACACTGTTACACTTTTCACTCATATTTAGTTTGTGGTCCAGTATGACCCCCAGATCCCTTTACGCAGTACTCCTTCCTAGGCAGTCATTTTCCATTTTGTATGCATGCAACTGATTGTTCCTTCCAAAGTGGAGTACTTTGCATATTGACTCTTGAATACTGCGTGAAGATGTGGTCGCCCCATCTCAAAAAAGATATTTTGAAATTGGACAAGGTTCAGAAAAGGGCAACAAAAATGATTAGGGGTATGAAATGGCTTCCGTCTGAGGAGAGATTAATAAGATTGGGACTTTTCAGCTTAGAAAAGAGACGACTAAGGGGGAATAAGATAGACGTCTATAAAATCATGACTGGTGTGGAGAAAGTAAATAAGGAAGTGTTATTTACTCCTTCCCATAACACAAGAACTAGGGGTCACCAAGTTAAATTAATAGGCAGCAGGTTTAAAACAAACAAAAAGAAGTATTTCTTCACGCAATGCACAGTCAACCTGTGGAACTCCTTGCCAGAGGATGTTGTGAAGGCCAAGACTATAACAGGGTTCAAAAAAGAACTAGATAAATTCATGGAGGATAGGTCCATCCATGGCTATTAGTAGGGCCCTTCCAAATTCACAGTCCATTTTGGTCAATTTCACTATCATAGTATTTTTTAAATTGTAAATTTCATGATTTCACCTATTTAAATCTGAAATTTCACGGTGTTGTAACTGTAGGGGTCCTGAACCAAAAAAGGAGTTGGGGGGGTCGCAAGGTTATCGTACGGGGGGTTGCGGTACTGCTACCCTTACTTTTGTGCTGCTGCTGGTGGCGGCGCTGCCTTCAGAGCTGAGCAGCTGGAGAGCGGCGGCTGCTGCCTGGGAGCCCACCTCTGAAGGCAGAGCTGCCACCAGCAGCAGTGCAGAAGTAAGGATGGCCTGGTATGGTATTTCCGCCCTTATTTCTGCGCTGCTGCTGGCAGGGCAATACCTTCAGAGCTGGGCGCTCGGCCAACAGCCACTGCTCTTTGGCCACCCAGCTCTGAAGGCAGTGCCAAAGTAAGGGTGGCAATACCATGACTCCCCTAAAATAATTTTTGACACCCCCTGCAACTCCATTTTGGATCAGGACCCCCAATTTGAGAATTGCTGGTCTCCCCCATGAAATCTGTATAGTATAGGATAGAAGCACACAAAAGACCAGATTTCACGGTCTGTGATGTGTTTTTCATGGCCAGGAATTTGGTAGCGCCCTAGCTATTAGCCAGGATGGGCAGGGATGGTGTCCCTAGCCTCTATTTGCCAGAAGCTGGGAATGGGCGACAGGGGATGGATCACTTGATGACTACATGTTCTGTTCATTCCCTCTGGGGCACCTGGCATTGAGCACTGTCAGAAAACAGGATACTGGACTAGACAGTCCTTTGGTCTGGCCTAATATGGACGTTCTTATGTTCTTACATCTGAATACATGGCTACACATCTGATGACTCAAGCCTGGTCTACACTACAAACTTAGGTCGACATAAGCCATGTTAAGTCAATCTAATAATATATGTGTCTACACTACTGAGTCCCTTCTGCCAACCTAAGAGGCCTGTAAAGTCGACTTCTGTACTCCACCTCCGCAAGAGGCATAGTGCTTGAGTCGACATCCCCGGGTCAACATGGGGATAGTGTAGACATTGCGTTGTGTAATTTGAATGAATTGGTCTCCAGGAGGTGTCCCACAGTGGTCCGCTGTGACCGCTCTGGAGAGCACTTTGAACTTCACTGCATGTCAGCCAGGTACACAGGAAACAGCTGCTCTCCTGTTAAAGCCCCAGGAACTTTTGAATTTCCATTTTCCATTTGATCAGCATGGAGAGCTCGCCAGCCCAGCTGATCATGGTGTCTCAAGACCGCAAACGTGCTCCAGCATGGAGTACACAGGAGGTGGTGGATCTTATTGATGTGGGGGCAGAAGAGTGCAGGCAGAGCTCCGATCCAGCAGAAGAAACACTGACATCTATGCCAAGATTGCGCGGGGCATGGGGGAGATGGGTTACACCAGGAACACACAGCAGTGCCGTGTGAAAATAAAGGAGCTTTGTCAAGCGTACCAGAAGACAAGGGAGGTGAACAGTTGCTCTGGTTCTGCCCCATAGACATGTTGCTTTTATGAGGCGCTGCATGCGATTCTATGCGGTGACCCCACCCCTACCCCAAAACATTCCATGGATACCTCCCAGGAGCCCTGGGTGACCTCAAGCAACAACAAGGAGGACATTGTTGACGAGGAAGAGGAGGAGGAGGAGAATGTGAGGCAGGCAAGCAGAGGATCCATTCTCCCTGACAGCCAAGAACTATTTTTAGCCCTGGAGCCCGTCCCTTCGCAGGACCCGTTGGCGGCGGAGCATGATGCTGGGGAAGGCACCTCTGGTGAGTACACATTCCCAATCAAACTGTAGGGTAACATGCTATTATTTTTTATGTTTAATCTGAACAACAACGGGTATCAGTGGCCACTCCAGCTACGCAGAGGGTGCTCTCCAAAAAGACTATTTGTGTGCATGGGGATGGCCTGGGAATCCTCCATGGAGATCTCTAGGAAGTTTCATAGAGGTACTCTGCAATCCTTTGCAGAAGGTTTCTGGAAAGGGCTGCCTTATTTTGTCCACCAAGGTAGGACACTTTCCCGCGCCACTCCAGCATTAACTCTGCTGGCATCATTGCGGCACACAACATTGCAGCATAAGGACAGGTCTGTACCCAGACGCTTGCAGCATCTGCTCCCTTGCCGCCTCTGTTACCCTCTGGAGAGTGATATCGCATAGGGTCACCTGGGGGAAATGGGAAAAGTTTTCAATGCTCGTCCTTAAACCGCAAGCAATTTGACAAGTAATCTGCCTCCTGTTTGGTGAAATCTGGGTCACACAACCACATTTTCCCAACATGCCGTGGTTGTGGTTGGAAGGGATCACCGTCTGTTGCATGCAGCATTGGAAAAAAAAGAGGGGGGAGGGGTGATGGCTTCCTGTTCTCTCCCTTCCCCCCCAACCTGGTGCCAATTTTGTAAAAAACAAACTATTTGGGGGGGGGGGGGGGAAGGAAGACAAACAGTTCCTTCTCAAGTTCCAACCAGTGATCTCAAGGATGTCTTCATAAAAGCTGCAGCACAAGACCTCCCACCCATGCTTCGTGGCCTTACTCACCATGGCTGGAGCAGAAAACCGACTCTTGCAATAGCCAGCTGTTGTGATTATGTTGTGACTTGCAGTGAAGTGTATTGAGGGGTGTTTTTTTAATAAAAAAAATTAACCTTGCACAAGAAACAATGTATGTACTGTCAATGCTACCCTTGTGCTTTGCATTCCTTCCAGATGAAACCTTGTCTGTCGGTACATCCTCCACACTGGGTCAGAGACTTTCCCAGATTAGAAGGCGGAAAAAGAAGACTCGGGAGGATATGTTCAATGAGTTAGTGCGCCCCTCCGAGAGTGACAAGAAGGAGCTCAGAGCATGGAGGATTGCACTGTCCGACAACCTGCACATGGACAGAGAGGAGGGAGAGCGTGCAGGGAACAAGAGTGTGGCACACAGGAAGAGATGCTGCAGATTATGAAGGAGCAATCAGACATGTTGAGGCATCTGGTTGAGGTACAAGAAAGACAGCTGGATGCTAGAGTCTCTCTGCAGCCTATGCTGAACCTGCTGCCATCATCGCCCAGTTCCATGTCCTCCTCTCCCAACGGGGGTGGGGGAGGAGAGGAGGAAGTTTTGTATCCCTTGCACTCAATACCAGGGGAGGGTACAAGGACCAGAAGGTGCTCATTC
Organism: Chelonia mydas; assembly: GCF_015237465.2. NCBI lineage: Eukaryota > Metazoa > Chordata > Testudines > Cheloniidae > Chelonia > Chelonia mydas. Next base: position 58,259,015 of record NC_057855.1, read on the forward strand.
CCACACCTTTGATTGTTATTGCAGTGCATCTGTGTGATGTTATTAATATGAACTGTGACCGTATAGCTCATTGTTGCAACCAAGGTCATATAGTGGCACCAAATCTGGTACAAAGGAGGTCAAGTAATGTGTCTATGAAAAGGTTATGATTTTCTGATTGTGATTATGCTATCTGTACGCATGTATCATTTTTGTATTTAAAGTTATAAGTATTGGCTTTATGCTGTCTGTGTTTCAAACCTGTGCTATGCTTCTGGGTGACAACCCAGACAATTTGGCATCAGCACTGCCTAACCTGCTTGATGGCCTATTAAGGAGCATCAGCTATACAACTGACCCATTGAGAGAAGGTAGATACACCTTGTGATTCAGCAAGGCATGCAGGGACATGCCTATGGACTGAACTCTAAGGTTTTTCCATGCAATGTACTGGGCAGCTTGTGTTTGGAACAAAGGAAGCACAAGCCACATGGCAAAAGGACTATAAAAGGCAGCTGCATCATCTCCATTTTGTCTTCAATCCTGCTTCTTACTTCTGGAGGAACTTTGCTACACTGAAGCTCTGAACAAAGAACTGAATGACCCATCCAAGCTGTGGATGTGCTCCAGAGACTTGATTTGAGCCTGCAGTTTATTCCGTCACCGCTACAAGCCTGAACCAAGAACTTTGCCATTGCTGAATGTAATTGATTACTTTGACCAATTTTAGCTCTCATCTATATTTCTTTCTTTTTATGAATAAGCATTTAGATTTTAGATTCTAAAGGATTGGCAACAGCATGATTTGGGGGTAATATCTGACTTGTATATTGACCTGGGTCTGGGGCTTGGTCCTTTGGGATCGGGAGAACCTTTTTTCTTTTACTGGGTTATTTGTTTTCATAACCATTCATCCCCACAAGGAGTGGTGCTGGTGGTGATACAAGGGAACTGGAGTATCTGAGGGAATTGCTTGTATAACTTCTGGTTAGCCAGTGGGGTAAAACCGAAGTCCTCTCTGTTTGGCTGGTTTGATGTGACTTAATAATAAAGGACACCCAGTCTTGGGCTGTGACTGCCCTGCTCTAAGCAATTTATCCTGAATTGGTACTCTCAGTTGTCCCGCCAGAGGCTGCTTTGTTACAATCTATAAGCAAGCTGTCCTTGTCTCTCCCCCCACAATGTTATCAGACCTTTTGCCCAAGGTTATCTTACTTTTCTTTGCTGTCTCTGTGTGTTTGAGTGCACAATAAAACTTAATGGACTGAGGAGAAAAGGCTCTTTCTTCACTCAACACACAGTGGTTGGTGCGGGTGGAGGTTACAGGGGAGAAAATGCAATGGAGGGGATAGTTTGGTAAGGAACAACAGATAAGTGTCACATTACTCTGGCTTATTGCTGAAACTGGCTTTCAAAGCGTCACAGAGATGCAGAGCCCCTCGATGTGCTCTTCTTATTGCCCCGGTTTCTGGCTGCTCAAAATTGGCTGCCAGGCAATCTACCTCAACCCCTCACCCCAGCGGAAACTTTTCTCCCTTTGTTTCACAGATATTATGCAGCACACAGCAGGCAACAATAACAATGGGGATATTGCTTTCACTGAGGTCTAACCTAGTAAGCAAACAACGCTAGCGACCTTTTAAACATCCAAAGGCACATTCCACCTCCATTCTGCACTTGCTTAGCCTATGGTTGAAATGGTCCTTACTGCTGTCCAGGCTGCCTGTGTACGGCTTCATGAGCCATGGGATCAAGGGGTAGGCTGGGTCTCCCAGGATCATGATTGGCATTTCAACATAACCAATGGTTATTTTGCAATCTGGAAAGAAAGTCCCTGCTTGCAGCTTTCTGTACAGATTTGTGTTCCTAAAGATGCGCACATCATGCACCTTTCCCGACTATCCCACCTTGATGTCGATGAAACAGCACTGTGATCCACCAGCGCTTACAACACCATTGAGGAGTACCCCTTTTGGTTTATGTACTCTTTGGCAAGGTGGTCTGGTGCCAAGATAGGGATATGTGTTCTGTCTGTCACCCCACAGCAGTTAGGGAGTCCCATTGCGGCAAAACTATCCACTATGTCCTGCATGTTGCCCAGAGTCATTACCCTTCTTAGCAAAAGTCTGTTAATAGCCCCGCAAACTTGGATCGATCCCATGGTAGATTTACTGACTCAAAATTGATACCCCACTGACCAGTAGCAGTCTGGCATTGCAAGCTTCCACAGAGCTATCGCCACTCACTTCTCCACTGTCAGAGCAGCTCTCATTTTAGTATTGCTGAGCTTCAGGGCTGGGGAAAGCTCTTCACGCAGTTCCTGGAAAGTGGCCTTACACATTTGAAAGTTCTGCAGCTATTGCTCATCATCCCATAGCTGCATAACAATGTGGTCCCACCAGTCAGTGCTTGTTTCCTGGGCCCAGAAATGGCGCTCAACCATGTCAAGGTGATGCATGACTGTTACCAGCAACTGTGAATTGCTCTGCTTTATGTCTTCTGGCATGGCTGCTTGCATGGCATCACATTGTTCCGCACGGCGGCTCCTGTATCAGCTCTGTAAATTCTGCAGGATAAGGCACGAGGTCTGTGTAATGCTCACAACAACAGTATACAGCTGAGCTGGATCCATACTTATTGTGCTATGGCGTCTGCGCTGATAACCCAGGCTTGCGAAAAAGGCTTGATTTGTTTGCCAGGAAAGGAGGGAGGGAGGTAAGTGCATCATGGGAGGCTAACGTCATGTTCCCATAACCACCCGTGCCAAAGTTTTGTTGCAAACCCAACCCAAAATTTCACTAGCTACATGGGATAGGTACCCACAGTGCAGTGCTCTGTGCGTTGATGCAAGCCCTGCTAGTGAGGATACACTTTGCCAACACAATGAGTGTAGTGTGGCCACACAAGATCGACCTACTTAAATCGGAGGCTCGATGTTGACTTACATGAAGTCGACTTAACTTTGTAGTGTAGACATGGCCTCAATGGCTCCCATTCAGGTTTTCTGCTCAGTGGGGTGCAGCGGTCAGTGGAAGAGCTGAGATGAGAACTCCTGGCTTGTTAGTCAGGGCTCTGGGGTATCTTGCAGGGGAGTCTCTGCATGTGTCTATCACACACACACAGCCATATGCACCAACCAACAGGTGACAGTTCACTGCAGATGCAGGAATGTGTGACAGACCTGCCAAAGTTGTGAGGTCCGGCCTGCTTCTCTGCTCATCCCATTGTTCACCCTCAAATTGCTTTTAAAAACTCCCCCTGTTCACTTCTGCTGGAATCGTACAAACTTGCAGAGTAAAAAAGCTAAAACCCAGCAATGTTAGACAGAGCGAGGGACAAGAAACTGCTAGATCACAACTAAAATAATACAAATCATTCCTCAAGCTACATGTCCAGTAAAGTCACAACTGCTCTACACTGCCACCTACTGACTGAGGGCTGATGTATACTGAAAAGTTATATCAAGACATAGCTATGACCCCTGCCCCAACCAACGTAGCTATGCTGCCATGACCCCTAGCGTAGACTCACCTATGCTGACAACAGAGGGCTTCCTGTCAGCCTAGCTAGCATTGTTGGGGGGAGGAGGGGCTCGTGTTCCTGCTGCGTCTACACTATAGGGCTATACCGGCATAGCTACACCAATATAGTCTCTAGTGTAGATATATCCTTAGACAGAGCTGCAGGGGAACTAAACTTGCCCAGCAACGCTTCTATTATTTGTTTCATGCTGTGGACTGTTGTGTGGTGTTGCTGTGCACTGTTAAACAGCGTTCCATCCCAGAAGTGACAGCCTTTCAATGTTGAGCGAAGTGATTCCTGGATATACATGCTTTAGGCTCCTTACAGAAGAAAAGCAGTATAGCAGGAAGGCTAGTCATACAGATGTGGGCGGACCTGCCCCCAATGTCGTTATGTGGCCTATGTAGCATTGTCAGAATCTCAGCTGCTTCTAGCCTTTGTGGTTACAAAGAAACCTTCCAAGTGTGAATGGAGTGTAGCTGATGCAGGGATGTCTGCCTGAGTCTGCAGGCAGGCTGAAACAATGACTCAGAGTGGTGTGAGTTTCCTTCTCCCCCTCTCCCCCCATGTCTCCTTAAATGTCAGCATTAACTATTTCATTGCTCATTCTAGCAGTGGACTGGGGAAGAGGATGAGGCCCATGAGGAGTCAGGAACTGGAGAGGGAGGAAACGAGGAGCAACACAGGGAAGAAGGAGAGGCACAGAGAAAGGAGGATGCAGGAGGAAGAGAAACAAAGGGCAGACATAGCGATAGGCCTGAAGGAGTGCAGGCTCCCATGGAGCAATGCTGAAATAATGATAGCTAACATACAGGTCACGTCCACCCAGCTCTCTCTGTGCAAACCTCCCACTGGCCCACTCATGCCTTCCCCTGCCTGCCTGAGCCTTTGTATCCCCGCCAACGGCCTGTGGCCACAGTGGACTCCAGCCCCAGCGCAGTGGGCTGGACAAGGGGAATGGTATTGGAAGGAATATGCTGTTTGAGTAACTCGGTGCGAAACTCAGGTCTGCACTTTCAAGGGCTTCGCCGTTAATATAGCAGCTGTGTGGAGTTGTGTTGCTTCATCAGGTATTCACGTTGTCACGAGTCACTGCACAATGGCAGATCTGTTGAAGCAGGTTTCACGCCCCCACCCATCCCCCACTAAACAATTTCAGGGGAGCTCTGGGCTTCCGTCTAGTGCACGGAATTGCCCACAGCACTGGGGCAGTTGTTTCAGAGAAGTGCAGCAGGCTCGTGCACCACCACCCCCCACCCCCGGGACAGAAAGAAACTGGGGTGGACCCTTCCCTGGCGGGGGAGCACTTTTGTGGCCTGCTGCTGACTAAAGGGCAGGATTTCTCCTCTCTGATGCTCATTGTACTGCCATTGTGTGGCAGGCCGATGAGGCGGAGGGCTGGGCTAGAAGAAGGGGTGTGTGTGTCAGGGCAGGCCTTTCTGCTGCCTCTCAATACTGCGCTCACTCAAGGGCTGTTGAGCAACTGAGCTGGGAGACCCTCTGCACAAGAAACTGAGCAGATGCCCCTTTCCAACCATCTCCTGGAGGCTCCTGCAAAACCCGGAGGGGAATCTCAGTGGATCTGGATTCAGAGCACTGCAGGGCCGCTCTCTGACCTTTGAGCTGCCTGCCAGCAGTTGTAGGAAGAGGGATTTACTCCCGAGGAGGGAGTTGGATAATAGTAGACTAACGCAAGCAGCGAGCTGTGCCCAGTATGCCCTTCACACTGTGCTCAAAGCTGGTTTCCACAGAAAGTCCAGCTTGTTCTTTATTTAACCTGCTGAACACAAGGTACATTTCCCAGGGGCCGACATGCAAATGCTCTGTTAACATGCACTAGAATAGAGCTGCGCTAGGGCCACCACCAAGCAATGAAGCAGCCAAGCAATGCAGCTGTGCTGGGAATCTCTTTTCTGGGGCTGGGGGAGGGCAACTCGGCCCCTGCTGCCATTTTGTGCTACAGCAGCATCACTCTGCACTCTCTCTGGCACCCTACAGTAAAAAACAAACAAGGAAAGCAAAAATTAAAACAAACCAAAAAAAAAAAAAAGTCCAGCCTTCTTTATACATTGTATGGAGATTTAAAAGGGCCATACTACCAATCTTGTAAACATCCTTTGCAGGTCACCTTTAAAATAGCTAAAAAAAGTGGATGTGGGGAGAAGGGGAGAGATGAAAGAGCAAGTTCAGCATTGCCAACTCCAATCATTCAAAACCCATGAGTCAGGCCGCCAAACTCAGAATTTGGCTTTAAAATCATGAGAAGTTAAACAGTCAATGTTGGATTCTTTGCATTTGCCTTCTGGTGTCTGATCTTAGAGCTAGAAACTTACTTTCAAAAAAAGGCAAACTGGTTTGATTCTGGCATGTTCACATGACTCCAAGTGCTGGGACTTTAAGAAAAAACAAATCCTGTGTGACTGATAATGCAATTGGGAGAGCTGGCAGCACTATTGTGTGCCCCCTCTACTCTACAACAGGGTGAGCGAGTAGTGTGCAGAAGCCTGAGCAGCTTCAGACTGAGCTGAATGTGCATGGCACTGACGGCAGGCCTGGGCCTCCTCTCCTGGTGTAGTGAATGCCACCTGTCTGAGCCCCTCCTCTCACACCTCTCCATGTCATAGCAGTGCCGCAGGTCCTGCTGCAGGGCCAGGCTCTGGAAGATCCTGGCATAGCTGCTGTGTGCCTGGTTGGCTAAGAACACAGGAATTGCCAGGGTGGCTCAGACCCAAGGTCCACCTGGGCTTCACAGAAAGGCACGAGCCTCACCCAAAGCAGCTGGTGGATCATCTCCCCGCCCAGCAAAGAGCTCATCCGAACCCCTAACCGAGACTGGCTTAACCCTGCCTACATTACAGGGAATTATCCCCTGGCCGGATCACAGTTCACAGGGTACTAACGGGACCTGGCGGGAGACGCCTCCCACTCCCAAAACTCCCGTCCACGTTTTGGGACGGGCTCGGAGAGCCGGGCCATGTGCTAGTAGCTTTCGCCGCGGGTATAAAGGGGGACAGCGCAGCCCGGGTCCGCAGCAGGGCAGAACGGCGCGGTAGTTGGCCCGGGCTGGGGCCTGGCTGCGGAGGCTGCCCTGTTAGCGAGGGGGCCGCGGGCACCGCCGCAGGTTGCTGTGAAGTCAGTGCGGAGCAGCCGCCCCATGGGGAGCGGGGTGTGCCGGCGGGGACGCGTCTGAGTCGGCCGGGGAGCTGCCGAGAGGTGAGAGCGGGGGACGCTCCAGCCGGCCACTCCCGGGGGGTAGCGGGCGCTGGGCATCCTCCCCGGGCAGGGCGGGTCGCCAGGCGGCGCAGTAACTTGTGCAACTTCCTCTGTCGGCACACGCCGGCTGGGCTCGGGCGGGTGCGAGCCGGGGGCAGAAATTCGGGGCGCCCCCGGGCTTCTGCAGCGGCCCCCCCGTGCACACCGCGGCCGCGCTGCCGGCCGGTCCTGCGGGCCTCCCAGCTGCAGCGCTGGGGCTCGAGCCCCGCGCGCCCGCCCGGCACGTGGTGGGCGGACCCCGGGGCCGCTGCGGGGAACCCCCCGCTCCCGGATCGGGCCCGCAGCAGGGTCCCGGGGAGCCGCTTAGCCGGGCTCGGGCGAGGCGGGGACAAAGGGGGCGGCCGCCGGGTACCTCCCAGCCGGGGGCAGGGGAAAGCTGCGCGGTCTGTGGGGCACGGGGCCGAGGTGCGCTCCGGGCCAGGGCTGTGCTGACGGGCCCCAGCTCGGCCGGCTTGTGAATCCGTTTGGGGCTGGAAGGTGTGGGGGAGATGCCAGTGCTGGGGGATGTCTCCCCGGCCCGGCAGGCGGTGGGCACTAGGGGGCGCTCTCCATCCTGGCCTGGTGGTGGAGCCACCTGTGGCTGGGGCTGGGGCTGGGGCCCCGGATCTGGGTGTATGTTCCTCCTTCCCCCCACCCCACCCCCATTAACTGTCACTGCACGTGCAAGTGGCACAGTGGCTTGCCACCACCTGCTGATCCAGTGTGAACCCTGCACTCCCTGGCCTGGGACTGCTTAGCGAGCAGCCTCCTGTGAGGTAGGAAAATGGGTATTGCCTTTGCCAGGTGGGGAAGCTGCCACAGACAGGTGGCATGGCTCATCCAGGCAAGTCAGTAGCAGTGCTAGGCACAGGTGCCCCATCAGAGCTAAAAGTGACCCCATTGCCTGATTTAGTCCTGTGCGCTAACCACTGCACTGCCTCTTTCATCTCACTCTGCTGTAATCATCCCCTGATCTGAAACTGCTCTAGCCTTGGCTTTCAACACCACTTCGATACTGTGAAGAGGGGCTCTTCGGAGGTGCTGTCAGACACCTCCTTATATATAGGCTGGTTACAAGAGACCTTTCCTATAACAAGTATGGTTGGCTTGGCAGGGAGGAGTGTGGGGTGATTATAGCTTCCTGTGTTGTGGGTGTCACCGCTGCCCTCTACTGGATGCACTCAGAATGGCCCAGCTGTGTGTACTAGATCCTGTACAGCTAATAGTGACTCTCCTCTTGTTTGTGCTCTTGGAAGAGGAGGGCCTGTTCTGTGCCTGTTGTTGGTGAGGAGTATGGGCATGACAGCACTTTAGCAAAACTGTGGGAAAGGACTGAGCTCTTCCTGGCTCCTCCCACTGCTGACTCCCATCCACCTCAGCACGTGAGTTGTACTTGTGCTCTGGCCTCGCCTGACAGTCCCAAGCTGGTATTCCAGTGGGGCCTGGGGCTCTGAAATCCCAGCTGGGCTCTGCGCCTTCAGCCTGAATTTCCTTGTTGCTCAGTGGGGTTTTATAGTGTCTCTTCAGAACATGAAAATCTCCCAAAAAGCAGCAGCAGAGGCTAAAACTGGACCAATTCCATTCCCCTGCACTGTCCTGTCTAAGCTAGAGCTTTGGGAGGTGTTACCACATGTTGGCTAACACCTTCTAAGGCCCCGCCTTTCCATCCATTCCCTCTGAGTGGGGGATGGGTTCAAACTGAAACTCAAGTCCGCTTAACGGCCCACTGGCCATCTGTTCAATTCTTCTCTCTTCCCCCCCCCCCCCCCCCCCCCCCAATTCCCCGCCCGCATGCTGCAGCATTCCTGGAGGAAGCATTATTTAACTACTCACAACACTTGTACAGTGCCAGCATCTTCTACCAACAGTTTAACAAGGTCCTCCCTGAGAGAGGTGGGGATTGACCTCTAAGGAAAATGTTATTTGGGGGCCTAACTAGATCTGAAGCTGTCCTCCTTTTCCACCTCTGCTCTGCTGTGAGGAGTGTGCTGTGGACAGAGTGGGCCAGCAGCAGTGCCACATTGATGGACTTTGCATTTTAAGTGGTGATGACCATCAAGCTTTAAAGCTTAAACCCCTACTGAAATAAAGCTCTCATGCAGAGTGCTATTGTATTCCTCTGCTAGCTGCAAGGGCTGTGCTCCAGGGAAGGGGTGGTCCTGCTGGGTGGGTTAAGTGCAGTGCAATGCCCTGGGATGCCCTTTTCCAATGGGGGCAGATCCCAGCCCTCTGGCTATGGCTGCCAAATCATTGTTTTGTATTACCATTGCCTCTAGAAATCATGGAGCAGGAATCAGCTGCAGGTAGGCATATTTCTAGTAACCCTGAAAAGGCACAATCCAGATGATGTCAGTCCCTCCCTGGTTTGGGACTTGCAGGCGTCTCCCCTTGTGCGTTTTGACTTCTAATTGGTCAACACCCTTTGGTGCGGCTCTTGCTGGCTGGTGTCCATGTGAGTGTGTGCCACTCGAGATGCTGAGAGCCGTTGTTAGTGACTGGGATTCCACTGCATGCTGCGGCCATCCAGCACAAAACTTCTGCCGGACAACTGGTGCAATTAGAGATGGGAAGGGGCCCCTCAACCCGAGGGTACCATTTCACTGGGGTGGGGGGGGGGATTGCAAATGGGTCTGGAACAATTACCCTTCCCATATTGCTAAATAGGGGAGGGAAACCAACTAGATCCAAGCACATGGGGTGGGGGATCCTTGCAGGGACACTATTAGAGGATTGCAGCCCTGCATTCCCAGGACAGGTCTGTTCTCTGCCCAGGGTGCTCTTGAGCAGTGTGGAGCCAAATATTCCTTTGTGGCAAAGAGTAATCTGAAGTGCTGTTGGGGCTGGAAGGTAGCTGGGGGCTACCACATCCCACGGGCTGGAGGAAGACTGTTACAGACATTCTGCTTAGCACGTTCTCCCTGCTGGGCAGAGAGGGGAGGAGTGCTCAGGGGCGTCTGTCTCAGCACAAAGGCTGAGGATCCACCAAAGGTACCAGACCCAAATGCATTGAGCTGGACCACCTGCCTGGAGTGCCAGCTCTCTGGCTAGATGCCCCTGTCTAAGGACTATGACCCTCCTAGCGGGATGAGCTCTGCTTAGGCAATTGGACAGAAGCTCAAGATACTTCCTGAGATGTGGGATGGGGTCTCTGCCATGGCCACTGCTGAACAGGGCAGCCTTGCCAGGCAAATGCATCTGCACCAGCCTCTCCACCATGGAAGAGTGGGAAGGGAACTGGAAGCAGGCAGGAGGGGGTCTGGGGGTGGAGCATGGGCAGGGCCACCCCAGGCTGATTGGGGAGGCACAGCCTCCCCCGGCCTATGATACCTGCTGCCCATGCAGGGCAATTACTGGTTGATCCATCCCCTGTCATCCAGTACCAGCATCTGAGGCCTACGGAGACCCAGAGCATGGGGTTGCATCCCTGGCTATCATGGCAATAGCCATTGATGGACCTATCCTCCAGGAACTTACATAAGTTTTTAATTTTATTTTTTTTATACCCAGTTAAACTTTTGGCCTTCACAACATCCTGTGGCAATGAGTTCCACCGGTTAACTGTGTTGTATGAAGAAGTACTTCCTTATGTTTTAAACCTGCCTATTTATTTAATTTGGTGACTCTGGGTTCTTGTGTTATGTGAAGGGATAAATAACACTGCCTTATTTATTTTTTTCTCCACAGCAGTCATGATTTTATAGACCTCTCTCATATCCCCCCTTAGTTGTCTCTTTTCCAAGCTGAACTGTCCCAGTCTTTTTAATCTCCCCTCATATGGAAACTGCTCCAGACCCCGATCATTTTTGTTGCTGTTCTCTGTACCTTTTCCAATTCCAATAGGTCTTTTTTGAGATGGGGCAACCAGACGTGCACACAGTATTGAAGGCGTAGGCGTACCTTGGATTTATAGTGTGGTGTTGTGATATTTACTGTCCTATTATCTATCCCTTCCCTAAGGGTTATGAACACTCTTAGCTTTTTTTGACTGCTGCTGCACATTCTGTCCTAGGGGACACACCCATAATCAAATCCACATCATGACAAGCATCATCCAGCACTCTGGTTGCAAGTTTCAGCCTAGGTTGCCATGGCCTGTGAACTCCCTCCTGGCCTCTCCTCAAGGCCAACCTGAAGGCAGGCTGGCAGAGATGGTGGGTGGCTGGGCGCTTGCCCTGCTGTTATAACAGTTCTATGGCTAAAGAACTCCAGTCTCCGGGGGCAGCAGCTTGGTGGCTTTTGCTAGCACTAAACTCTGCAAGGAATGCAGACTGGCCCAGCATCCAAACCTGAAGGAAGTGGCAGGGCTGCAGGCAGGGGATTGGGATGGACAGGTGGGTAGTTGGGCTGAAAGGGAATACGCCCATGCGAGCACCTGGCTGGGATGGGACTGGAATAGAGCATATGTGAACACAGCTGGGTTTAGCTCCCATGAGGTGGTGGAACCCAGGGTGGCTGCATTCAGAGTTATGGTGAGATCTGCCCATCAGGCGCTGTCCCTCCGCTTGTGCTGGCTCCATGCACAGGGGTCTCCAGCGGTGCAGGGCCTGGTACTGATCCTTAACCCAGGGTGGAATGGCCCTGGTCTGCAGGAGGGGATGGCAAATCTCAAATGCCACTGAAATAGCCTGGGGAATGCCATGGACACCAAACCTGGCAGGCAGGTGATCCAACAACCCCTGCCAGCTGGCTCTGCCTGAGCTGCTCACAGGATCTGGTTCCAGAGGTGCTCTCCTCATTCCCTTCATGGGCTGGCACTTCACTGGCAATGGGGTGGCCCTCAGGTCCCGATTCAGGCTGTGCCGTGAGTGCTGGCTCCCATGTGGGAATGCAGGCTGCAGGGCAGTCCACGGCATGGTGCTTGTCTGTGGTGGTCTCCCAGTGCCTCTAGCAGAGGGCAAGTCCGAGGGGCTGACAGGATCAGGGGAGGGGCACTGGGATGTGGCTCTTGTAGTAAACTCCTGTTTCTCTTCCAGGACCCAGCAGGAGATGAGCTCTCTGGTTTATCCCAGCCTGGGCATGAAGGACCGCAAAGCAGTGACCATCCTGCACTACCCTGGGGTGGGCATGAACGTCAGCAAGGCCAGCACAGGACCCCACATGACCAGTGCGGGCATTATGGCCCCCTCTGCGACCCCCCTACCCTCAAAGCAGCCCTCCTTTACCCTGCCAACGGCCCCTCACCTACTGGCCAGCATGCAGCTGCAGAAACTCAACAGCCAGTACCATGCCATGGGGGTCTCGGGGCACCCAGCGGAGGCTGGGTCCATCCAGAGCTGGGGCTTTGGAGCCCAGCCCCTGGGCCAAGGGGCATTGGCTCCCCCTGCTGGCACCCACAGCCCTGGCATTATTGATTCCGATCCGGTGGATGAGGAGGTGCTGATGTCACTGGTGGTGGAACTGGGCCTGGATAGAGCTAATGAGCTCCCAGAGCTGTGGCTGGGCCAGAACGAGTTTGACTTTGCTGCAGATTTCCCTTCCAGTCGCTGATGCCAGACTGACCTTGACCACAGGCAACCCTGGCAGAGGACTTGAACTGGACAGCTGTCAAGGGGAGGCTGGCACGATGGACTTGGCCCTCCAGCCAACTGAGAGGCCTCTGGACCTGGTTCCTACTGCAGCGGAGTCCCCCTCTGCAAGGCTGCACCCGTGCCATTCAGGACAGTTTGGTGAAGCTGGAGAAACTACAGCGCAGCTGGTGCTCCATGGGGTGTCTTTTGGGCTGCGTGACCTAGCGCCTGGTGGGGTTGCACCTTGCTGTGGAGGGCTAGCGTCTCCTGCTGGAGGTGGGATTTAGCCCCCAGGACACCATTCCCCAAACTGGTGCTGGAGAAGGAGGCGGACTGGCAGGCGAATGTGGCAGGGCAGAAGCTGAAGACACAGGAATGTCAGCTCAAGCAAAACGTACACCCCTGCTGTGGCCTGGGAAAGGGCTGCCCCCAAAGGGGTCCCTCACAGCTCCCAGGGACCAGAGCTGTCTGCCATCCCTGCAGGGGGCCAGTGACTCACACTACAGGGGAGACAGCTGGGGGCTAAGCACAGTACCTGGGGTGCTGGGACTGGGGGGAGACAGGGTCTGTTTTTGCAACAGCATGGGGCTGCTCCTGTGTGGCTTTTCAATAAAACCTGTGGAAGGAATCGGCCTGCCCACAAGGCTGGGGCCTGGCTCCTATCACCCCTTGTGCTGATTTACAGTCAGGCCTGGGGTTGCCAACTTTCTGATTGCAGAAAACCAAACATGCTTGTCCTGCCCCTTCTCCAAGGCCTCACCCTGCTCACTCCATCTCCCATACCTCTGTCACTAGCTCTCTCCCACCCTTGCTCACTCACTCATTTTCACCAGACTGGGGCAGGGGGTTAGGGTGAGGGCTCCAGCTGGGGGTGTGGGCTCAGGAGTGGGGCCAGGGATAAGGAGTTTGGGGTGCAGCAAGGGGCTACAGGCTGGGGCTAAGGGGCTTGGAGTGTGGGTGGGGGCTCTGGGCTGGGGGTGAGGTCTCCAGCGGGGGGTGTGGGCTGTAGGGTGGGGCCAGAAATGAGGAGTTCAGAGTGTGGGCAGGAGGTTGGGGTGCAGGAGGGGGTCAGGACTCAGGGTGGGGGTGCAGGCTTTCAGGTCGGGCTGGTGATGAGGGGTTTGGGGTACAGGAGGGGGCTCCAGGCTGGGGTGGAGTACAGTGGGGCTGGCACACAGGCTGCTGGGGGCATGACCCTGGTTCTTAGCAGTGCAGTGAAGCTGAGCAACTCTGATTTTTTCCCAGCCGCTCACAGGGGAAGGGTAGGAAGGCTGGGCGGGTACATACCCTGGCTGCTGCCATGTGGCCAGGGCCATGTAGACACTGTCACTGCACTGTTTCTATTTGCAGAAAACCAGTGTGGACATGGTAGCTCACATGTTATTTTGCAGCATGGTTGCTCTTGCTCATCTAGGCTAACATGAGAAGAGTGACTCAGGCACAGGTAGCTGGAGTTAGCTCTGCAGTGAAGAGGCATCCAAACGCAACTGCCCATGCTTTGTACATGTACCTGCCATTGAGCACCAATCACCCCACTGTCTAGGCCCAGCCCCACAAATGCTGGGATGTAGGAGAAGCTGTTGAGGACACATTTCATGGTCTTGGCCCCACCCAGTGGCCACAAGGAAAACTGCATGAGCATGTCCATGTGTGGCTAGTACACCCAGCAAGATGGCAGCAGTATCTCGGGGGACGCTTGGTTAAATGGACAGACGAGCCTGGCAGTCTGAGCAGCACCTGTGCAGTGGCAGTGATGGGCCAGGCTTGGAGACATTACAATGACCCAGCAGTCAGGGATCACGGATTGGGTAGGGAGAGGGGCAGCAGGTGCTGGCAAAGAATATGGGGATGAGGGGGTCAGTGCAATGGCCCTGGTCTCTGCCCTGGGTCCAAACCAGGCACCTGTGAAATGAGTTTGGCAACCTGGGCTTAGACAAGAGCAGTGCTCCCTTAGCAAATCCCCTGCACAGCTCCTGTGGGTGCCACTAATGGCTGTGGCTGCTATTAGCCATCAGTCTCTTGCCTAAACTTCCTCCCTCTCATCACCCTTAGGAGACTGGCTCCTCCCCAAAGCACTGTGGGAATTGGCTGAAAGCTGGGCTGGTGGGGAGGGGCTCTAGGGTGGAGCATCTTGCTGGAGCCAACCCCTCCCTCTTGGGAGGCCCTGGGAGATGGGTTGCTGCATCAATGGAGAACCAGCTTTGAGGAGCAGAAAGGGAGTGTGAGATCAGGGGTCCACTTCAGAACCATAATGGGGTGCTGAGATCTGCAAGGCAGCCTAGGGGATTTGGACATGTTTCAATAACTGGATGTTATGTGTCTAAAGCCCCTAGACTGCCTGGGAAATTTCAGCCCCCTTTTTTAGCACTTGAAGAGAGACTGCTACAATGGCCCAACACACTAGGGGTGCTGAAGATTTTAGAATTCAGCTGGTAAAATCCCAGCAGAAAGATGAGAAATGCCCCAAAAGGGACACCAGCAAGAGTAAAACCGTATAAGTAATAACTGAAGTGCCTCCCCTGAGTTGTTCCCCCCACTGGAGATGATTAAAATGGGAATATTTAGCACCTTAGATGTCAGAGTGCCATGCAAACAGGAGCGAATTCTTCCTCAGAAGGTCCCTGTAAAGTAGGTGAGTTTATCACCCTGTGTTACAGATGGGGAAACTGAGGCACAGTGAGGGGCAGCAACTTGTTGAAGGTCACACAGGACATAAGCAACAGTTAGGATTTGGGCCCGTCAGCTTCAAACTCTTAATTTAGTGCCCTGTCATGCTGCAAGTGCCTTAAACACCAAATGAGCTTCTGGTTGGTTTCTACTGTTTCCTTTTTTCCCTGCCCTCAATGCTTTCTCTCTTCAGACCTCACTTTAACACCTCAAAGGGGGGACTGCAGAGCAATGGCTGCCTGCCCGATCCTGCACTGTTGGTAGTTTTGTCACTGACATCAACAGGCTTCGGACTGGACACATTGTGTAGTATCACACCCAGCTTGGAGAGTGAAAGAAGCATGGTGTGTTTCATTTGGTTCTCATGTGCACGGACAAGTGTGGGCCCTAGCCCAGAGCTTGAGGACTGCCCCTGATTTGTATCAAATGCAGCAGGTTGGCCACCCCAGTGGCTCTCAAGGGCAGCTCTGCACTGAAGGGTAAGAGTGAACACGACAGCATGGGGCTCCCTGCTTACGGAGACTCCAGCTCAAATGTTCTTTCCGCAGCCAGCTCCGAGGCTCTGGCCGAGAGCTGGGGCCGTCTGGCTTGCAGGGACACCAACTCTCACAGATTGCCCATGAGAGTCACGCCAGTGGAGGTTTTGCCATAGGTGGTGGGCGGAAACATTCTAGGGGCTGGGGAGGGGGATGAGTAAAATGTAAAGCCAGCTGTGGGGATGTTACGGCACAGGCTGGGCACCTGAGTCCAAACCCGCCCAAGCCCTGTGCCTATGGTAGGGAAGAAGCAGGAGACACTAAACTGGCTAGTGAAGGTGTCCGCTCTGGTACTCCTAGCTATGTGCGGGGCGTGAGATGCAGCCTGGCCCCTGGAGGCTGAGGAACTGCCCTCTTACCCACATGGGAAGGAGGGCTCTGCTCATGGAGGGCAGCTCTCTATGGGGGCAGGCGGAGCAACAAGGTTACCAGGTTTGTGGGGTGGAGGGGGTGTACAGGTCCTGCTTTCTGGGCATGGGGTGTCAGGCCCTGCTCTCCAGTGTGTGTGTGTGTTTCTCTCCTGGACCAGTGGAGAGCAGAGACCCTGGGTGGGGGGGTGTTTGGAGGGTCACCCCCCCCCAGCAGTGGCTCCTGTCCCGCAGGGCTGGGCCCTGCTCTGGCCCGTGGGCTCTTGCCACTCGCAGATTCAGAGCCCACCACAGTGGCTTGTGCCATGCACATCCCCACACAGGTGGGGCCCTCCTGCAATGCCCTGCCCTGCCCCTTTCCTGGACCTGGCACCACTGGACATGGCATTTTACTTGCTGAGCTGGGCATGCACATGGGGTGGCTCAGAAAGTGACAAGACAGAGAGATTGAGGGGGGAGACTGAGCCCCCTTTAGCCCTAGTCACTTGCTGCCCAAGTGTTTTACATAAAGCCACAGGCCCTGGAGTCATGGGATTACATGAGACTCCACTTTAGAGAGGAGCCCAGCACTCCTGGGTGCTAAGACAAGTTTGAACAAGGGGACTTGAGCACACCCTCAAGGCACCCGGACCCCAAGTCATATATAAACTCACCTGATGATTTTTTAAGCCAATGATCATTTGTGGAGCCTGGCTCAGGATCTTTGGCCGCTGCGGCTGGGGCTGCTGCTCACATGCCATCACAACCACTATAGTCAGACACCAGAGACTAACCCTGCCCTTTGTGCTACTCAGGTGCTTCTAATTGGGTTTAGGGGATAGCAAAGGAGCCCCTCTCTTGGGTCTCGAAACATATCAGAAGGCTGTAGGTGGGTAAGGTGGTGGGGGGAAGAGGGCAGCATCCCTGCCCTGCTCTGCAATGGACAGCTCTACCCTCCTGCTTGTTACTATTTGTAGCTAGTGACTCTGATCAGAACCCCATTGTGCTAGGTGCTGCACATCTATAATAACCCTCCCCATCCCAAATAGGGATGCCAACTTTCTATTTGCAGAAAACCAAACACCATTGCCCCATCTCCTGCCCTGAGGCCCTGCCCCTGCCCCACACCTTCTCTGAGGCCTTGCCCCCACTCACTCCATTCCCCCCTTCCTCCATTGCTTGCTCTGCCCCACCCTCGCTCACACTCATTTTCACTGGGCTGGGTCAGGGATGCGGAAGGGGTGGAGGGCTCTGGCTGGGGGTGCAGGCTCCAGTGTGGGGCCAGAAGTGAAGGGTTCAGGGTGAAGGAGGGGGCTCTGGGAGGGAGCTTGGGTGCAGGATGGGGCAGAGGGTTGGGGCATGGGAGGGGGTGAGGGCTCTGGCTGGGGATGCGGGCTCTGGGGTGGGGCCAGGGATGAGGAGTTTGGGGTTCCGGCAGGGGCTCTGGGCTGGGGTCGAGGAATTTGGTGTGCAGGAGGGGTCTCAGGCTGGGATGGGGGTTGGGGTACAGCAGGGGGTTCAGGAAGTGGGATCCAGGCAGCGCTGACCTCAGGTGGCTCCCAGGAAGTGACTGGCATCTCCCTCTGGCTCCTAGGTGGAGATGCAGCCAGGAAGTTCCGTGCGCTGCCCCTGCCTGCAGGTGCCACATCTGCAGCTCCCATTGGTCGCTGTTCCTGGCCAATGGGAGCTGCCGAGCTAGCGCTCGGGGTGGGGACACCACGCGGAGCCCCCGGGCCTGCCCCTATACGTAGGAGCCAGAGGGAGATGCTGGCCACTTCCTGGAAGCCACGCGGAGCCGGGCAGGCACCCTGCCTGCCCCCGCTGTGGGTGGCCAACCTGACTTTCAATGGCCTGGTCAGTGATGCTGACCAGAGCTGCCAGAGTCCCTTTTCGACCAGGTGTTCCAGTCAAAAACCGAACGCCTGGCAACCCTAATCCCAAAGAGTTTACAGCTGCAGCCTATGGAGAGCTAACACAGGAGGGAGATGGGAAGGACAAGCTGTGCTAAGCCCCAGTTTCAGAAGGCCAGCTGCCGTCAGATACAGGCCTTAAGGGGCTTGAAGGGGAGCAGGGTATTTAATGGTTTTCCAGATGGGCGCTTTGCTCTTGAGCAGAGGCTGGCAGCTCACCCCCTTCGGTGGGAGCCCCTGTAAGGACACCACCTGGCAGGCATGCAGAGCTCTGCACCTGTCAGTCCCAGGGCTCTTCTCTCATGGGTTAGGATTTTAATGCTGTGCCCTGGGTGCTTCGTTGGCAGCAGAGGTTGGATCTGAGATTTCAGAGTCGGGGATCTCCAAGCAGGGTTTCTCCTGCCTGAGCTAAGAGCCTGCTCTGGGAGCTCAGAGGCTGTAGCAGATTCTGTGATCCAGCCACTAGAGGGGGACAGAGCCACATGGCGCTAGTGTGGGGTAAGTGCCTATCTCCCCATTGCGGGGAGCAACCATGAGGAGGAGGGACTGGCCCCAGGTCACCTAGCAAGTCAGTAGCAGATTTGGGAATAGACCCCAGGCCAGCTGTACGTGGTGCCCTATGCGTGAGGCTTCCTGCCTGCCCTCATGCCGGTCTCACCATCAAACGCTGCAGAAGGGCCCCCTCCCTGCAGCCTGCATGGGCTGGGGACCCACCGCCCCCCAGGGCTCCACTGGGGTACCCCAAGGTAGAATTTGGCCTTGCAGTTACAGCTCGTTAATAAGTCTGTTGCTGACAGGTGAGCTTGGCTAGCCCCTGGCTCCCTCTCCCAGAGCTGTGCAAGGCCCTTCAGGGCTGATGGCAGTAAAAGCTCCCAAAGGGACACAGACAGGAACTGGTTCTGGCTGGATGCTAGTTTACGCAGCCAGTTCTCAGAGTAGATCTGCCGTGCTCTAATTGATGGGCTGCTGCTAGAGACTCCAGGGGTCAGCAGGCAACACTTCTGGCTTCTTAGATCAAGATAGAGATGGAGGTGGGGGTGAGACAATCAGAGCAATTGTGTGGGCTGGGAGGTAGAGACAAGGGCCCGATTCTCTTTGTACTTAGTCATGTAAATCTCCAGTAACTGCAGCAGTAAGGATTGGTGCAGCGGGGAGCTCCCTGGGGAACATTACGAGGGCTGCAGAGAATTACAAACCCTGACGAAGTGGGACACCATCCCCATAGGGTGAGGCCTTGAGGAGTAGAAGGAGGTAGCAGGCTGCTTCCGCTCTGGACCCCATGGTTCCCCTCTGAGGTCCTGAGAATAGGCCATCATAGGACCTGTAATTGTCGCAGCCTTCACTTCCATATTAAGGCTGAGGGAAGACGGGATGTGGAGTACAGAAGTCTACTGGCTGTATTTATTCTAGGAATGTGTGATGCATTGTTAAAATTGTAAGCTAGCCCTTTACATTTCAGGGAGGATTTCGGGGTCCTGATTTACTCCTGGGGGAATTCTGCACCAAAAAAATAAAAATTCTGCGCACAATATTTTAAAATTCTGCAAAATCTGCAAATTTTATTTGTCAGTAATAAATGTGGAGGCTCCAGCATGGCACTGGGGAGCACAGGCCATTGTTCTGCACAGAGGTGGGAGATCACCCTGCAGCACCTCCCCAGCTCCCAGGACACAGACCTCTGGGGCAGGCCTGGCTCTTGCACTGTGTCAGGGTCAGGTGGAGGTGTCTTTTACTGAGGGTCAGGTGGAGTGTCTTTTACTGAGAGGTTCGGGGGGCTGCAGGGTAATCTCCCACATCCATGCAGCCAGCGGCCTGTGCTCCTCACTGTCCTGCTGGAGCCTCCACATTTATTTATTGACAAATAAATTTGCAGAATTTTAAAATATTGTGGGCAGAAATTTTAATTTATGGAGCACAATTCCCCCAGGGGTAGCAGCCCTAGGCCAGGTGTGGCCAGGCAGGCTTAGCTGTGAAGGGGCTTAGTGTGAGGGGATCCAGGTGTGGGGTGAGAGAGTTTTGTGTGGGGCAATCTGAGCATGGGTGGCCCACTGGGGGGAGGGGGGGTTCGGGCGTGGGGAGGATCTGGAAGCACAGGGGGTCTTTGAGGGGTTCTGGGTGCAGGGTCAATGGGACTCTGCAGGAAGGGTCCAGGTGAAGGTGGTTGGGGCTCAGCGGGGTGTGGGTCCAGATGTGGGGAGCTCATGGAGTGTTCCAGGTGCATAGGGGGTGGGGCTCATCAGGGTGGGGGTTCAAGTGTGGGGGAGTGCAGCAGGGGATGGTCTGGGTGCAGGGGGTGGGGTTCGGCAGGGGTTCTGGATGCAGGGGGTGGTCTGGGTGCAGGAGGAGGGGCTCGGTGGAGAACTAGATGCAGGGGAAGAGGGGCTCAGTGTGGGGTCTGGGTATGGGGGGGTCCGGATGCACGGAGGTTGGGCAGATGGGGGAGCATCTACCTGTAGAGTGACTCCTATCCTCATGGCTGAGGAGCAATGAGGGCAGGAAACAGGGGTGTGTGTGCACGCGGAGCTGGGGGAGGGTTCTGGGGGTGGGTCTGGCTTGGCCTGGGCCACTCCATCCGGGGGAAATGCGCTCCTCCCCAGCCCAGTCGGGACTAACACCTGAGCCCAGTGCAGAGTAGCGGTTTGGGAGAAGGGCTGGGTGTGGGGCGGGGAGGAAGGGGAGGTTTCGTAAGGATAAGGCCTTTGTCTGCAGTCATATTAGGACAGCAGCAGCCATTAGCCAAGAAGGAGAAAGTCACATCCTCACATTCCATCTAAATTACATTAAAACAATGTAAGATCAGGCTGTTAAGAAGGTGATCCTGGCCTAACAGTACCCACCATCACCAGCTAAAGAAACAGATTATAAGATGGTTAAAGAAAACATAGTTTAATAGCATCCTGTCTGGCAAGAAATCACTTATCAACAGTTGTGATTGTAAAATCTATACTTCTATTGTTTTGCCTTTATGATCCCCACTTCTCTATTGTTTATCTGTATGGTCTCTGTCTATTTCTTTGATTGTTTCTGTCTGTTGCATAACTAATTTTTGTGGTTTAAATCAATTAAGGCGGTGGAGTATGATTGGTTAAAGAATTGCTTTACAATATGTTAGGATTGGTTAGAAAATTGTATAGTAATATTTTTAGTAAAATGATTGGTTAAAGTATAGCTTGGCAGGACTCAAGTTTCACTATATGAACTGGGGTCCAAAGGGAAGTTCTTGGGAACCAGCTACAGGACATAGCCCAAGATCAGAGCTGCCAGACCTCAACATGCTGCCAACCCTGTAGTGCAGAAGCTGGAGTCCCCGAGATGACCTGATCCTGACTGGCCATCAATTAAAGTTCATCTGCCTTATTGGGAGCGGTGAGCATTGTATGCTTAGCATGTGAATTCTGTTTTGGTGATTGTTAATAAATAGAGGTTAAGTAGGATATTAGTATGTAAGGCTCTTTCACTGGTAAAAGACCCTGCCAACCCGTAGAATGTAAGGTTACTCCCTGAGTCCATGGAAGGGTGAGGGTGGGTGCCTAAATTAAGATGGTTACGCCTTGAGCCCACAGAAGGGTAAAGGTGGGTGCTCCTAGACTATGTGAGTGACAGAGAATTTTGTGTGGGTAACAGCTTGTCGGGATGGGGGTTCATGTGTGGAGGGCTCAGTGGGGGGTTCTGGGTGCAGGGGGGGCGTGCGCATGGGGTGGGTCTGTATGCACAGGGGTTAGGCAGATGGCAGGTGGGTCTGACCTACCCTGGCTGGGGTGTCCCCAGGTTTGCCCCCCCAAGTGATTTACCTCTCTGCCGGCTGTCAGAAAAGATGCACCCACGCTGCTGGGGAGGGGGTGTGACTGCTCTTGCAGCTTCCCTTTCTTCCCCATCAGAAAGTCATTTTTCTATGAGGAAGCAAAGAAATCTGCACAGGACATGAATTCTGCATGTGTGCAGTGGCACAGAATTCCCCCTGGAGTACTCTCTGTAGGCTAAGGGGCTCTGTAGGGAAGCATGGGATCTGGGTTCAGCAGCAGTGAAGCTACAGAGAGCCAGCCTAAAGTAAGATGTGTTAAATTGTTCCTCTCTGTTTTAGAGCAGCCTGTTTCCTCCCTCCCTCCCTCTCCCTCTCTCTCTCTCTGGTTTTCATTCTGAATTCTAAGTAGTAAAGGAGTGTTGTGTTGGAACCTTCCAGAAAGAGTACTTTATTTAACTTCTCTGTGGAAGTGCTGTGGACATAATCCCGACCATCCCTGTTCTCTGCAGCGCTGACACATTTGGATGTTACACACTGCACAGGCTGTTTGCATTGATTTTAATTAATTACTGAAATAATATAAACTTGTAAAGAAACTTTTAATATTCAGCTCTCATACAGTGCTTTTCATCTGTAAATCTCAAAATGCTTAACAATACCATACTCCTCAGTTCACTGATCACACTGTTGCCAATGCTCATGATTTTACGGTGAGTCTTGCACTACTGTGGGGATGTTTTTTCTTAAAGCCTGAACTCCTTCAGTCACAAAAATGTTAAATAGCCCCATAATCACAAATTCCCTTCCTTCTCCAAAACCTCAATCAGATCCCCCTATGTGTGAAGGCTCCAGTGCGGATCCTCTCCCCCACACCGCTGCCCCTGTATGTCCCGGAATCGTGTGTTGTCCATTTATGTGAGTGGGCCTGAAAGTGGCCTAGGGCAGTGCCCTGATTACTGGTCTAGCCCACACAGTGCATATTTAGTCCCTACATAAACATGCACATACCAGTTTTCCTAGGGACATGGCTGGATTTACACCTTACGCAACCCTAGGAAAAAAGAAAAGGAGGACTTGTGGCACCTTAGAGACTAATAAGCATAACGCATCCGATGAAGTGAGCTGTAGCTCACGAAAGCTTATGCTCAAATAAATTTGTTAGTCTCCAAGGTGCCACAAGTCCTCCTGTTCTTTTTGCGGATACAGACTAACACGGCTGCTACTCTGAAACCCCTAGGAACAGCATCTTCAGCACCCTCACTGCCTACACCTGACCGTTGTGTTTTCCCTAAAAATGGAAAAGAACTATCAATCCAGCCTCCCTGGGAAAGCACAATACCCTCTGCCACTCATGGCGCTCCCAGCCCGAGCCAGGGCACAGACCACCTACCCCAGGTGAGGCGCAAGGGGGGACTGTACCCCTCCCCATGGCGAGTGGTCCCTGGGTGTCCTCCATCCCTCCCGCAGCCCGGCATGGCAGCTCTGGCTCTGCCCCTGCAAGTGAATGGGGCGCTGGCTATGCCCCTCCCCAGCACAGGACGGAGGCAGTGGGGCGGCCAAGGTTGGGAAGGGGCTGGGACCCCGCTCCCAGCAGCACCTTCAGTAGCTGCCCCGCTCGGCTGCGGCTCCCAGCGCCCCCGGGGCAGGCTGACTGGCACACTCGCCCTGCTCCAGCCCCACTCGCTGCGCGGCCACCCACCTGCACCCGGAGCCTGGCTGCCCACAGGGGAGCTCTACGGATGAACTTTGAACCCACTTTTAACTTTTAGGCGCCCCTAGAACGCCGGCACCCCAGGCACCTGCCTACAGTGCTGATCGGAACCCCCACCCTGCCGAGGGAGAGGAGACACCCTGATTTACAGCAAAATAACCCCTCTCCCTGGGGACTGTCTCTGGGGGCTGCCGGGGCTGGCCCTGTTGGGGCTTGGAGGAAGGTAGTTGCCCAACAGCCCACGGGAGCCTCCCCAACCCACGCTGCGCCCGCATGTCAGCCCGGGGCTCTCCGCGGCAGCTTGGAGTCTGGCGGCGCGGCCGCACTGAAGCCTCCCCGCCGGCAGAGGGCGCTATCCGGCGCTCGCGCTTAGCCAGGCTTGTCCTAGCCGGGCCGCGGTCCAGCCGGCCGGATATCCGTGGCTAGGCGGAAGCGGGCGGCCCTTTCCTCGGCAGAGCGCAGCCATGGTGAGTACGCGGCCCAGTCTCTGGCCTCGCCATCCGTCGCCATCCGCGGCCCCGCCGCCGCCTCCCGGCCGGGGCGAGAGGGCCCCGCCGTATGGGACCGGGGGGAGCCGGGCCGGAGCCCTGAGCCGCGCTCCGGCCCCGGCCCCAGAGATCCCCGCGGGGCCGAGCCGGGCCGCAAGGCGGGAGGGAGGAATAGCGGCTTCCCCGAGCTCCTGCCGCGGCTGGCGCCGCCCGGCCGCCGAGGGGCCCGGGGAGTGGGGAGGACGGGCCCGAGCAGCTGGCGTGGCTCCGCCGCGCACGCGGCGTTAAGGGAGCTTGTAGGGAAGCAGGCCGGGTGCGCGCAGGGTAACGCGGCGCGGGGTGTGCGCGGTATTGCACGGGAGCTTTAATCCGTGCAGTCTCGCAGCTACTGAGGCGGCCGATTCAGAAGGGGGGTTGTGGGTGGTAACATGTGGAGGATGATACCGGGCTACGTTTCCGCCTCAGAGCTCCCCAGTCTCTGTTAACAGCACCATAGGTTCTTAGGAACACCTGCTTAGTGAGCCGCTTAGTAGTGTCTTAATCCATCTTTTTCCTACCCAAGGCTCGCGGTCCCAAGAAGCATCTGAAGCGTGTAGCAGCTCCAAAGCATTGGATGCTGGATAAATTGACAGGAGTGTTTGTAAGTATCCCTTTGTGAATTCTGCACCTCAAAATCAAAACAAAAATACCGGTTTCACAGCTGGAATGTTTGTCTCCTTTTAATCTGCCTGTATTTGGTTTAGTAGGTGATTGGGAGCTTCTGTGAGGTTTCAGCCATGTTGCTTCCACAAATCTTTGGCATAATTTGCCCACTGGTGGCAAGTAAGAAAATTCTCTTGGTTGGTGACCACGTGCTTAACTTGGCAAGGGTTGTTCAGGGAGACTTAGAGTGGAGTTTGCAAGAGATGGAGGCCGTTTACATTTGTGGGATGTATTAGTACAGTTATTGCTTTGGCTTGTCACAGAATAACTCAAATGTTTAGACCCAGGGAGTGTTGTTGAGTGTGCCCCTACTGCAGCTGTCTCTGGCAGATAAGGAGCAAGGCTGTCTGTGAGCCAGTGGGATCCAAACTTTATTAAGTTGTGAAGAAATCATAAGTTTAACCTAGTATTTATTGGGCACTTGCTATTTCTGTTTTGGAAGGTGGGCTTTGCTGTTTGCTCATGTGATTGAACAACTGGCAGAAACTTAATTTTTCTTCTGCTTTTCTTCTTTTTTTTTTTTGTTCTATAGGCTCCCCGTCCATCAACAGGTCCCCACAAATTGAGGGAATGCCTTCCACTCATCATTTTCCTTAGGAACAGACTCAAGTATGCCCTGACAGGAGATGAGGTCAAGAAGATCTGCATGCAGAGGTTCATCAAGATTGATGGCAAAGTCCGCACTGACATCACCTATCCTGCTGGCTTCATGGGTGAGTGGAGACAAATCCTGGGAGAGGTGGTGAGGATTGGGGCAAATGCTCAGCTGCTTAAACTGTTGCATGGCCAAAAAATGAGCCTTTCATCACCGTGCTGTGAAAGCCAGTGTTTGATCTTGGGGGTTACCCAACTGGATGGGGTGGCTGTTGCTGTGCAGCGTGGGTCACGTTGGTTAATGTTTTAAGTGCACGTGTAACCAGAGGCCATAATTGGCCAAAACCAGCAATTGGTGCATTATTGACACACTTGCTCCTGATTCTGACAGTGAAGGTAGTTTCTGTGAACCTCAACATATTAAACTGAAGAGAGCAGCTAGTTGACTCTTCAGAACTGTTTGCTTGTGTTCCCAGTTGAACAAATTGCATAAAAGTGCCCTTTTCTGAGCATGCTTGGGCTGATGCTGTGGTTTGTGCTAAGAAATGTTATCATTGGCACATTTGCTATTGCTACTTGGCAGTTTGGTCAAACAGAAAAGAAACCAAGTATATGTAGTGAGATTCTTTTTATTATACCCAGTAAAGTCCAGTATTTTGTGAGGCTTGCAGTTGTACTGGGAAACCACTTCCAAACCATGTTGTTAGCCTTGCGTAATCATTGGACTCTGCCAGTAAGAACATAAGAATGGCCATACTGGGTCAGACCAAAGGTTCATCCAATCCAGTATCCTGTCTACCAACAGTGGCCAATGCCAGGTGCCCCCAGAGGGAGTGAACCTAACAGGTAATGATCAAGTGATCTCTCTCCTGCTATCCATCTCCACCCTCTGACAAACAGAGGCTAGGGACACTATTCTTTACCCAGTAGTTGCTCTGATTTAGTTTTAAGTTGCATACCGCCACTAGTATTAGTAACAAATATTTCCAACCCCCGAGTGGTCCTTTGCACCTGGAACTACTTTCCAACTTATCTGAGCTGAGTCTTGCGTAGCCCACTCTTCTAATTGTAGTCACTTGCCACATAGGCTGGTAGCAATTTAGGAGTGAGGGCTTATGTCGACATGGCTGACCCACTGTACAGAGTTTTTATATACTCCATGGTGCTGTATAAATGAGAACTCCTCACTAATGATGGAACCTCTAGTGTAAATGCTACTGAACGGGGTAGCTTTCAAGCTATGATAAAGGCATAAGAATCTGGAAACTCCTCTCCTAATGAATGTATTTGTTTGAAACCAGATGTCATCAGCATTGAGAAGACAGGTGAGCACTTCCGTCTGGTATACGATACCAAGGGTCGTTTTGCAGTTCACCGCATCACAGCTGAAGAAGCCAAGGTGAGCCCCTCTCTCTGGCAGTGTTTGGGAATGTTTTGTTTGCTTTGGAACTTGGTGCAGCCAGTGGAGTGGCTGGGTTTTGCTGCAGGTATCAAAACTGCCATGTGCATGAATCTAAAAGTTGGTGTCAGTCCTACTGCCTTGAGAGAGAATCTGGGCTATTCAGTGTACTAGGTGCAGTCTACATGGGGTTAAAGGGGAAATGGTGAGGGCTTATGTAGCCTCCATACACAGAAGGGTGCAGCTGGCTGTCAGAATATGGAGATCCAAAGGGATCTCTGTTTAAAACTTGTTTTATTACCTTGCTGTAAGCCTTCCCTGGAGCCTTTTCAGTGGGGTGCATGTGCAGCTGTTCATTGGGGTGTTTACAAAGTGCTTGTTGAAGCAGCAGAGTGCAAGTGGTCAAAATACACAGTGGGCTACAAGATTAGCTGTATTCCTTCTCTGTGCTAAAGTGAATCACTTCAGATGACATTAACTATCTGTTTCTTCACTGAAGACCTGTCATATGGGCTCCCCTGTGGGCAAACATTCTCTCCGGTGCACTCCCAAATTGTTGTGCAGTGCGCTAGTCTCCCTGCATCTATGTTCAAACTAGCCCCTTCCAGAACGCTCTAAAATGATGCTTTAGGCCAGGGGTGGTGAATACGTGGGCTGTGGGCCAAATCTGCGCTGCCAGATGCTTTTCAATGGAACCCAAAATCTTTTTATTTACTTCTTGTTGTTGGACTTTTTTTTTTTGTTTTCTCTGGAGTCAGGTCCTCGACTATATCTTGACAAGAAATTTGGACCTTGACAAAATAATAACTGACTATCCCTCCTTTAGGCCTTGTCTAAGCTAAAAACTTGAAGTAGTTTAACAAATTGCTTTTAAATAACTGGTTAATCTGATGCAACCGCCAAATATAGATTACTGTGACTTTTTAATCAGTTTAGTTTAAGTTTGAGTACAGTTCTAGTACAGACAAAGCCTTATTTTTACCAGAGGCCTAAGGCAGAATTTTCTGGGTGCAGTAACTATTAAACCAGCCTGTAAGTTCCTTTGCTTTAAACAAACAATTATACACTGTCTGATCAAGTTCTAAGACTTGATCCCTGTTTTGCAACAGTAAAAATTGGAATTAATTGCTCAAGAGGCCTGCGTCAATATTCCGTATCTGGTGGTGCGTGAATTGTCACTTATTTTGGGAAGTTGGTATCTCTGGAAGAAATGGCCATTGGGTTGGGTCCTGGTCACTGGAGTAATCTCAGACTCACTAGTGATTTCATCTGTCTTTAAATTGGAAGCCGCAAGGATGTCTGAAGACTGCTGGCCTTATTTGTATTTGTATGCAAAATTGGCTCTTGATGGACGGCATAGAGCACAGGAAGGGTAGTGCGAGCTGTAAAACAGAATGACTATTAACTGGATACAACTCAGCAAAGCTTCTCAAATTCAAATATGAAGTCAAAACCTTTGTACCAACTTACGGACAGACACTAAAATAATGGTTCTCCAACTCTTACATCCGAGAACTTACCTCAGTGTGGCTGTTTTTGTGATTACATGATGAGGTCCTGGCTTGCTTAAACGTTTTTTGTTTAGAAAACAACAAACATTTTTACTCGTAACTGCCAGCCCTGTGGTTTGGCTGGGTTAGTTCTGCCATACATGTGATCTCACTAGTAGACACTGTAGGCCAAATCACTTCCTCAGCGACACTTGTTCCTTCCCCTTTGTTGCCATATCGTGTTGCACTGGTGTCCCTGGTGGGATAATTTGGTCTACAAAAGTGTCTCCTGTTGGTGGTACATGAGCAGGAAAGGTCTCAACTTGACTCCCAGATCCCAGGGCGAGATTTTAGGGCTGGTAGAGGAAAACCTCATTTTACTTGTAAACTCAGCAGTTTAGATCTAAGGGAGGGACAATGGACGCATCTTCACTGTGCTGTTTTTGGATATACTTCTGAGCAGAACCATGCTAAAATCTCTTCGTGGACACCTCTCCTCCCAATCTAGATCTTTTTGGAGCACTTGGGTTATCTAGAAAGTAAAATTAGGGTAGCATTAAGAGAAGGTGAAAATAAACTTGCTTTGCAGCAGTGGGGATGGGTATGTACAGTACTCAATGCTTGACTGCTGTAATCTCCAGGCTACGCTGCAGTCTGATTCTCTCCTGTGTTTGCTGCCCTCTCAGTTATGTTGTGACTCTCAAATTTGATCACTGTTACATTTACACCACAGAGACATGAAGTAGCTATGTAGGGATCAGAGGTTAGAAGGCCATGAGACCACATGAAAGGGTTTTGGCAACTGCTCTTGGTCATGGGCCACAGTCTTGCGACCAACACTAGAAGCAAAAATCTGGAAATCAGTTTCTCTTCTACTTGTCTGCCAGGTTCACAGTTCCCTTTGTAAGAGGCCTTCATCTGGTGTCCGGGAGCACAGAACTCCAATCTGAAAAGACTCAAGTGCAGTGTAATTTGTGTTAAAAATGAACTTGGCCTCAAGCCATGTCTTTTGTTACTGAGCTGGGATGTCAGTGAACACCCAAGGCCAGCAGTGAGACAGTCATGGTGGAAGTACTGGAGATGAGGGAGAGTTGCTCCCTTTAAAAGCCTCTCAGAGGACACTTTGCTCTGGAGTGGAGCTTGGCCGCTGCCCTCGGCACATGGCTTATCGAGCTGTGCTGATACTATTGTGCAGAGGTGGTACTTCATACGTTGTACCTAGGTCCTGTCCTGAACCATATAAGCTGTTGGTCTAGTCTGCTTGCATTCATTGCTGTTGGCTTGTGTTCACAGTACAAGCTGTGCAAGGTGAGGAAGATATTTGTGGGCACTAAAGGAATCCCTCACCTGGTGACCCATGATGCCCGTACCATCCGCTACCCAGATCCCCTCATCAAGGTGAATGACACTATCCAAATTGACCTTGAGACTGGCAAGATCACAGACTTCATCAAGTTTGACACAGGTATGTCCCTCCATCTCCTCCTGCACTTAGCTCTCTCCAAAATAGGAGACCAGGGGTTCGGCTAACTGGGGTTATAGCATCCCCCCTTCAAAGGGAAGAAGCCATTAAGCTGAGCCCCACTGTCTGTGGGATCCAGTTTCATTAGATGCGCACAGAGTGGGCTTGGCGGTGCCAGAGCAGTTTCACAGTGCCATGTCCAAGTGTAACAGCAATACTGACTTCCTAGGTTTAGATCACTGTGCGCTATAACTGCTGGGGAACTTACAAAGTGAAAACTGGCACAGATCTAACATGCAGGCAGCAGCACCTGGGGTATATCACTTTGCCATTTGGGAATAAAATAGGCAACTCCCTTGGGCTAACTGTTGCCTGTTGTAAGGTGAGCATTTGATTCCAGGCATGGGATGGAATAGGAGTGGTAGGGAAATTTCTAGATTTCACTGCTCCTTCCTTGTAACACTCCAGATATAAGCTCTCCCAGTGCACATTGTTTATGATGTCTGGTGCTGTTTCAAATGAGGCACCTCTCTGAAATGTGGATTGCCAAAGACTGTCTTAAGGCAGGTCTGCATTTGAAACGCTGCATCGGCACAGACATAGCGCTGTCTGCACTGGTGCGTAGGTTGGTGTAACTAACTGCATTGCAGAGGGGTGTGGATTATACTTACAGGATGATGTAGTTATACTGAAGTAATTTTGTAGTGTAGACCAGGGCCAAATCTTAATTTCTGTTTCTCAGTAGGGTCTTCTCCACAGGCAGCGTAGGGGTTCGTGTTTCCAGGGCTGCTCTATAATGCTGGAGCGGGACTAGCAGAGGTCTGTTCCCCCAAGGAGAGAAGGTGGTTCTCTAGTTGTCCTGGCAGAGGAGGTGCCCTCTGTGTGACCTGGGGGAGGAGTGGAGACTCTTCCTGGCTTTAGATAGACTGAGTGCACAGGGGCTTGAGTGGGGGAAGTGGAAGAGCCCCAATGCCTGCACTTGAATTGCACTTTTTGGTTGTAGACTGTTCTCTCCCCTCCCCTCCCCCCCCCCCCCCCCCCCCCCCCCCCCCCCCCAAAAAAAAAAATAAAAAATAAAAAGAGAAAATGAAAAAAAAGGGGCAGCACGATGTTTCCTCTTCCCTTGCCCAAACTGGAAGGGATGCCGCATGAACTGTGTGTGTTCCCTGCTGCAAACCCAAATGCATCACTGCTGTTGGGATAATCCCTTGCCCTGGTGTTGGATTTGTGTCTGTTGTGGAGGGGCTGACAGTAACCCGTTCACGTGACATCTTGTGCCATGCTAAGGCGGTAACACGTTCAACGTTGTTGTGCAGTTATATGTAAATTCTTCTAAACGTGTGATGCATGTTTGACATGCCACATCTCAACTTCAGTATTGATCAAGGCAGGAGCTAAAAGAAAGCCTTGATTTCTTTAACTGATTTCTTCATGTTGATCATCACTTCCAGTAGGACAGTGCTGGTGGGGTTGGAGAAACCTGAGTCATAGAAGTGAAACGCTTGGTCTCAAAAATAACACACCCTTACCTCCCATGTTTCAAACTTTGAAAAAAACGTTCCTTGTCTTGTCCTGATGGTCTCTAAATCGTGATGGTGCTGTGAGGGGCCCTCTGTATAGTGCAGTCCTTCGGATAGGAGGAGTGATATTATGACCAGTAGGAATAAAACTGAGCGGATGAAATATGAGTGCACTGGAATAAAGGAGTGAACACCAGCTTCTCACTGCAACTGTTCACATTTGGTGTAAACTTTAACAGCTGCAGCTAGTGCCTCTGTCCATGGACTTGCATGGCCTGAGGTGGCCTCCCTTGCTGGACAGTCAGCCTGATTGTAGTAGGTCATCGGGTGCCAACACAACTAATCGGATCATGTGCCTTGTCTGGTCTTGTCTTTGTAGCATCTTGGTCTGACTGGTAGGGTTTCTGCTTGACCTCTGTACCAGGGCATTACCTTATTGCATCAGCATTAGACCAGACAGTTGGTGCCCCATCTCTAGCAGTGGTCCACACAGAATACAAATGATGGTGTACATTGTCATAAAGGGTTTGGGGTTGATTCAGTTTCACAGACTCACTAATGGCCTTCCTTCCACTTAGGTAACCTGTGTATGGTGACTGGTGGTGCTAACTTGGGCCGTATTGGCGTGATCACTAACCGGGAGAGACACCCAGGCTCGTTCGATGTGGTGCACGTGAAGGATGCCAATGGCAACAGCTTTGCCACCAGGCTCTCTAACATTTTTGTTATTGGCAAAGTAAGTGTGCGCTAATAGAACTTGTATTGCTTTCCTTCCCCGTGGCGTGGCTTTTGCTGAAGAGCCTCCTGCTGGATATATGTCTCACTTAGAGGGAATGGGTAAACAAAGCGCTAACTGCAAGAGAGACAGATGTGTTCCCAAGCTAATTCTGAGCTTGTTCTGTCTGAAGCTGCTGCTCCAACTGCTGTCCGTAGCAAAAGTTAAACATTGGCTGGGGCTGTCATCTGGCGTCACCCCATGTATTCCCAACCTCCTAGAGGCTGTGGCCTGTTCACATGGCTGCCCCCACACCCACATGTTAGTTGTAATGCAAACCTTTTTGACCAAAACAGTCAAATTGCTTCATGAATGTACAGAAACCACTGTGTGCGCCTAATTGAAAAGTGGTGACCTCAGGGCACTGGCTGTGAACCATAAGCTGAGCACGTCCACTCATGCAGGCCATTTTCCCATGAACGTGTCCTTATGCTATGGAACTTGAGAGCAGATTGTGGCTTCTGATCAGCTAGCAGAAGTCACTCTACAAAGCAACAAGGTGCTGTGCTGTGCTAATGGAAATCCACCTGCTCTTTGCCATGTTGACCAGAAGGGACCCTGTGATGATCTAGCTCGCTCTCCAATGTAATGCACACAGGCCATAGAACTGCCCTGAAATAATTCCCTGTTGGAGCTACAGCAGATCGTTTTAAAAAACATCCAGTCTTGATTTTAAACCACCAGTGATGGCAAAGCCACCACAACCCCTGGTAAATTGTTCCAATGGTTAATTATTCTCATGGGGTCCCGTACTGAAAGAGGTGACTGTTCGAGGCCTGAGACCGAAGTGGGGTGCCCTCAATAAGGCTGCAAAGGGGTCACAGGTGCAGTTACCCCAGGTACAGTGACTAGGTGGAGGACTAGTTGTGAACTGCCCCTTTAGCGGGTATTAAGTCATTAAAGGCTCCTGACCAAACAGCAAGCATTAGGAGCACAATCTCTGCTCATTGAATATTTTAAAAATAATTACATACAAGCAACTCATCATTTTTACTTCCAGCAGCAAGGAAAAGGAACAGATATTAGAATATGCTTTGGACAAATTAGCCCAGCCATTAAGGGTCTGATTGTGCAAAGTACTAAATGCCTTCAGCTCCCACTGATCTCGGTGGGAGAGGATGCCTGCCACTTACAGGCTCGGACCATAAGAAAGAATATATATTTTAAATTGGGGCACTTTGCACCAATGCCGCAGTACATGATGGGTAACAAATTCCTGCAGCGATGTTGCCTTTATGTTGTCAAAGAGCTATCTAGGAAAGAGGCAGGGATTCGGCTGCTGTTGCAAAATTCAGAGACCAAATGTGTCCCTGTTGTTACCCCACTGACCTATGGGACACCAGGCTGAATTTAGGCATGTGCCTAACCATGAGTTCTGTCACTCAGTAAACTCTGTCTCACTATACTGGATCTGTTCAGTGGTGCTTGAGTTATGTCCTGCATTTAGGGGAAATGTTCCACTTGATGCTGTAATCTGTGTGTGAAATCTGCTGTGGGTTTGACTGAGGAGCTGGAACTAGGGCATGCACTGGCAGAGCAGCTGACTACCTTGACATTTCTGGTTTAACTTTACTTTGATCCCCATGATGGATTTCTTAGGAAAGGCTAAGGTCTTGTCTAAACAAGGTTTTTTAAAACAGTTGAGTTAAACTGGTACAAATCCCTGTGTGGCTGCTCTTGGTCTGCTTTGAAGCATTTATTTCAGAGTAGCTTAAATCTGTTCCTAATAGACTTAAGATAAACTGAAATGAGTGCCCATGCAGCCTTTTGCACCTGTTTTAACTAAATCTGTTTTAAATCCCACTTTAACACAAAGTTGCACCAGTGAATTTAACAAGGCCTTAGAAGCTGCTGCCAAGAGAGCAGAATTTGCTTCTCGAGAGGGAGGTTCTCCTAGGCATGGAATAACAAGGGGAGGGAAAGGGGGGTGTAGTCTGGAGTTGGAGAAAGCACCGATACTATGAAGGTTGCTTAATTGTACTGTGTTGTGATTCTCTCCTCTTGCTTTAGGGTAACAAGCCATGGATCTCCCTGCCCCGTGGAAAGGGAATCCGTCTGACCATTGCTGAAGAGAGAGACAAGAGACTGGCAGCCAAACAGAGCAGCAGTTAAACCCTCAAAAGTGGACAAACAGCAGGCCATTTCCTTTGTCAAATAAAATTGTTAGCAACTATAAAACACTGCCTTTTTCCCCACCCTCTGAACACCGGTTCTTGCAGTCCCGTGGCTCTGATAAGCTGGCAGTGTACAGCAGGCTACCAAATCACGGGACTCTGGTCACTCTTAAATACTAGGTCACATGTAAAAGGAAGCTGCGGGCTACTAAATTGTCCCTTTTTTAAAAACAAACAAATATGAATGTAAAGTTGCGGGGCGAGGGGGGCTCCTTGTTACTGGGGTCTTATGAAGACGGGCCAGTTGTGAGAAATCTTCTTCACAAAGCCACAGTCCTCTAATGCTTTTCCCCTTAGAGCAAGGGTTCTCAAACTGGGGGTTTTAACCCCTCTGGGTCACGAGGTTATGGGGGGGTTGGGGAGTCGTGAGCTCTCAGCCTCAACCCCCAAACCTTGCTTCACCTGCAACATTTATAATAGTGTGAAATATTAAGAAGTGTTTTTAATTTATAAGGGGGGTGTTGCACTCAGAGGCTTGCAGTGTGAAAGGATTCACCAGTGCGAAAGTTTGAGAACCATTGTCTGCTGTCTCCCAACAAAATTAAACAAAAAATGGGTTGTCGTTTTTTGTATATCTGCACAACAGCATCATCTTCTAGTATAGACAGATCTTCAGAGACAAAGCTGGAGAGGAGGGTTTGTGACCAAGCTGCTGCTAGCTCATGTTGTAATAGTTTAAGATGTTACAAATGTACATCATTTTCTCTGACCCTGGCCCAGCCTGGATCATGGATTGTTGCTCCTCCACCCTATTGATATGGTAAATCTGAGTTGACTGAAGACAGGAAGGCCTCTTATGCTAACACAGTAGAACCTCAGAGTTTAAAAAAAAAAAAAAAGATTTGACAAAGTAAGGAAATGGTTTCTGTGCTTTTTGTTTAAAGTAAGGTGGTTAAAAGCCGCATTTTCTTCTGCAGAGTAATGTTTCTAAGTTGTATTAAGTCAAGAACATTTGAAAGAACCAGAATGTTTTGTTCAGTGTTATGAACAGGAAGCTTACAAGAAATGGAAACTTGGACAGATGACTAGGGAGGAGTATAAAAATATTGCTTGAGCATGCAGGGGTGTAATCAGGAAGGCCAAAACACAACTAGAGTTGCAGCTAGCAAGGGATGTGAAGGGTAACCAGAAGGGTCTCTACAGGTATGTTAGTAACAAGAAAAAGGTCAGGGAAAGTATGGGACTCTTAATGAAGGGAAGGCAACCTAGTGACAGATAATGTGGAAGAACTCAATGCTTTTTTTTTTTTTGCCTTGGTCTTCACAGATAAGGTCAGCTCTCACACTGCTGTCCTGGGCAACACAGTATGGGGAGGAGGTGAGCAGCCCTGTTGTGAAAGAACAGGTTAAGGACTATTTAGAAAAGCTGGACATGCACAAGTCCATGGGTCCAGATCTGATGCATCAAAGGGTGCTGAGGGAATTGGCTGATGTGATTGCAGAGCCATTGGCCATTATCTTTGAAAACTGGTGGTGATCGGGGGAGGTCCTGGATGATTGGAAAAAGGCAAATATAGTGCCCATCTCTAAAAAGGGGAAGAAGGAGAACCCGGGAGACTACAGACCGGTCAGCCTCACCTCAGTCCTTAGAAAAATCATGGAGCAGGTCCTCAAGGAAACAATTTTGAAGCACTTGGAGGAGAGGAAGGTGATCAGGAGCAGGCTACATGGATTCACCAAGGGCAAGTCATGCCTGACCAACCTGATTGCCTTCTATGATGAGATAACTAGCTCTGTGGATATGGGGAAAGCAATGGATGTGATATATATTGAATTTAGCAAAGCTTTTGATACATTCTCCCACAGTATTCTTGCCAGCAAGGTAAAAAAGTATGGCTTGGATGAATGGACTATAAGATGGATAGAACGCTGGCTAGATTGTTGGGCTCAACAGGTAGTGATCAACGGCTCCATGTCTAGTTGGCAGCCGGTATCAAGCGGAGTGCCCCCAGGGGTCAGTCCTGGGGCTGGTTTTGTTCAACATCTTTATTAATGATCTGGATGATGGGATAGACTGCACCCTCAGGAAGTTCGCAGATGACACAAAGCTATGGGGAGAGGTAGATACGCTGGAGAGTAGGGATAGGGTTCAGAGTGACCTAGACAAATTGGAAGATTGGGCCAAAAGAAATCTGATGAGGTTCAAGAAGGACAAGTGCAGAGTGCTGCACTTAGGATGGAAGAATCCATGCACTGCTAAAGGCTGGGGACCGACTGGCTAAATAAGAGTTCTGCAGAAAAGGACCTGGGGATTTCAGTGGATGAGAAGCTGGATATGAGTCAGCAGTGTCCCCTTGTTACCAAGAAGGCTAAGGGCATATTGGGCTGCATTAGTAGGAGTTCGAAGGAAGTGATTATTCCCCTCTGGCACTGGTGAGGCCACATCTGGAATATTGTTGTGATGACTTGGGTCACAAAAACC
The DNA here is from genome assembly GCF_015237465.2 of Chelonia mydas. Taxonomy (NCBI): domain Eukaryota; kingdom Metazoa; phylum Chordata; order Testudines; family Cheloniidae; genus Chelonia; species Chelonia mydas. The sequence goes on from NC_057855.1 coordinate 58,295,213, forward strand.
CCCTTGGGACTGCCATCTGATGTGCTGGAGCTACCTCTGAACGCGTTTTCCCTGGCAGTTTGGGATTTCAGTACCTTGCCTGGTGGTTCCAGTCATGGTAGCCTGCTACAAACAGACCCAGCTCTGAAACATGGCCCCGAAAAGCTGCAGGCTTAACTGAAAACAACTTAAGAAGTGCTACTATCTCCAATACCCAGTTCCCAATGGGATCCAAACCCCAAATAAATCTGCTTTACTTTGTATAAAGTGTATACAGGATAAACTCATAATTGTTCACCCTCTATAACACTGATAGAGAGGTATGCACAGCTGTTTGCTCCCCCAGGAATTAATATTTGCTCTCGGTTAATAAGTAAAAAGTGATTTTATTAAATATGTAACTGGTTCTAAGTAATGACAGACAGAACAAAGTAAATTACTAAGCAAAATAAAATAAAACATGCAAGTCTAAGCCTAATACAGTAAGAAACTAAATGCAGGTAAATCCAATATGCTTCTTTTACAGACTAGACGTCCTCCTAATCTGGGTCCAGCAGTCACTCACACCCCTCTGGTTGCTGTCCTTTGTTCCAGTTTCTTTCAGGCATCTCTTTGGGGTGGAGGGGCTATCTCTTGAGCCAGCTGAAGACAAAATGGAGGGGTCTCCCACGGGCTTATATAGTCTCTCTTGTGGATGGAAACCCCTTTCCCCTGTGTAGAATCACAGCTACAAGATGGAGTTTTGGAGTCACATGGGCAAGTCATGTCCATGCATGACTCAGTTCTTTACAGGCAGATACCATTGCCCACATGTTAGTTTGAAGGTTCCCAGGAAAGCTCAGATGTGGATTGGTGTCTTTCAATGTTCATTGTGAAGTACTCCCAATTACTTGAATAACCCCTTCATACTACGTTGACCAAATCTGTCTTATGTGCTTCCTACAGCAAACGCTTTATATACAAGCGTAGAGCCAACACACATAATTTCAGATATAAAAATGATATCTGCATATGAATAGAATGAATACATTCAATGGAACATAACCTTTGCAAAGATATGTTACATAGCATATGTAGCATAAAACATATTCTAGTTATGTCATATTTACATTCATAAGCATATTTCTATAAAGCATTATGGGGTGCAATGTCACAATTGCGTCCAGTTTTGGGCCCCCACTACAGAAAGGATGTGGACAAATTGGAGAGAGTCCAGCGGAGGGCAACGAAAATGATTAGGGGGCTGGGGCACATGACTTACGAGGAGCGGCTGAGGGAACTGGGCTTGTTTACTCTGTGGAAGAGAAGAATGAGAGGGGATTTGATAGCAGCCTCCAAAGAGGATGGAGCTTGGCTGATGTCAGTGGTGGCAGATGACAGAACAAGAAGCAATGGTCTCAAGTTGCAGTGGGGGAGGTTTAGGTTGGATATTAGGAAACACTATTTCACTAGGAGGGTGGTGAAGCACTGGAACGGGTTACCTAGGGAGGTGGTGGAATCTCCATCCCCAGAGGTTTTTAAGGCCTGGCTTGACAAAGCCCTGGCTGGGATGATTTAGTTGGTGTTGGTCCTGCTTTGAGTAGGGGGTTGGACTAGATGACCTCCTGAGGTCTCCTCCAACCCTGATCTTCTATGATTCTATGAACATTTTAGAGTTATGAACGGCCTCCATTCCTGAGGTGTTCATAACTGAGTTCTACTGTACTGTTCATGGGCTAGGGCTACACATGGCACCTACATCATTCAGGGCTGGAGAGTTGCTAGTTCTCTAACTGCCTGGGTCATGCAGCAGGGGCAAGACCTGTAATTTCTAAAGTTCAAGCCTCCGGAAATCTTTTTGGGAAAATCCTTTCAGGGGCTTACTTATTAAGCAAAAAATGACAGGAGCCCTGTGAGTCCAGAAGTTCTCCCACAAATCACCGGGAAGGGATCAGAGTGGCTCAGCTCATTGTAGCCTTAAGAGCGGCAATTGGATGTGCCCCTGGAAATTGGAGCACTGCTCCTGGGTGAGCACAGCACCAGTGTGGACACAGCAACCCAGACACCAGTCCCTTAAAGGCTCAGCCACTGTTCTCAGCAAGGGCGATCAGATGAAGGGGAACTGGAACTGCTGACAGGTGTGATGCCAGTATCCCAGCTGGCCCAGGGCATCTGAGCTGAGATTCTCAGTCCAGGCTGTGTTCCAGGCCCTGCAGTGCCCTTTCTGGTGGCTGTGGGATGTAACATTTCGGTAGCCAAGCAGTGGGGATTGGGAAGGTGCTGTCCATGAAGGGGTCCTCCTACATCTGGGGGAGTGGGCTCAGCTCTTAACCCCTGCCTGCCAGAGCAGAAAGGGGGGCATGCCAGAGACCATGCTGCTTCTCTGCACTGCTTGCAGTAGCCCCCCCCCTCCCCAATTCTGTGACCCCAGGGAATGACAGCAAGGCCAGCTGGGGCAGAGCAGAGTGGGGCACATTCAGCCTGGAGAGGGGGGTTGTGCCCACACTTGTGGGTGGGCGAGAGCCCCCAAGGGGCATCAGAGAGGCTAGGCTGAGGTGCCCAGAAATGTGTGTGAGGGGGTGAGGTTGCACCCTGCAGTCACACAGCCCCTTAGGGCCTTGTGATGGGAATGGCGCTGCCCTCACTCCCCCTGTAGCTAGCTGCTCCTTCTCCTGGGGTGTTTGCCCCTGCTGTCCCCGTGGGCCTTTCCCCTGCAGGGGTCTGTCTATGTGAGCAGTGAGGGGTTAGTGGGAGCTGAGGCTAGGCTGGATGGGTGGGTGACAGTGGGATGCACCATCCAGAAATGCTTTTCTTCAGAGCCTCCCCGATGCGGGGATTTGAGGAGTGAGCAACTACTGCCCATGCGCTGCCCCAGGCAGGGTGCAGGAGCCAGGTTGCATAACTCTCTCTGCTGCCAGGCTGGCTCAAGGCATCAGGGAAGCTAGTGCGGGATGGTGGGAGGTGGTGTCCCTGCAGTCACAACCTTGCATTGAATTCAGCACTTTGCTGTGGGATTTGGGCCTCTCAAAGTGTGTGCAAAACTGTCTCCTCATGTTGGTATTTGGAAAAACTGCCGAGTCTTGGCAAGTGCTAGTCATCCCTGGGTCACTGGTGAGTTGGGCAGTGCTAGGTGTACCCACGCAATCCTGAGCCGGTGCAGCGCACTCCCCATCACCCTGCTCCCCTGCCACAGCACAAGGGGGGTACTGCAGGCTAGATGGGCCATTTCCGTGCCCTGCAGCCGCAGGAGCAGCCAGCTTCTAGGCACTAGCCACAGCTGCAGTGGGATGGTCCTGCCCGGCCCAACAGCCTCGTCCCAGGGGAGATCCTGGAAAACCATGTGAGATTTGGCAGGGGAACAGCTAGAAAAGCCCAGTTGGAGCACTGAGGGCAGCCCTCTCGTGGAGTCACCCCCGGGAACAAATTCTCCTTGTGCAGGGGGAAGCCTCCAGCATCCCTCTCATCTCCTAAGCACTCTCTGTCGCCTGGCTGCCAGGCCAAGAAAGGCTGGGCCTGACTCTTGGGTGGGCTCGAGTGCCATGACATGAAGGCATCTGCTATCACTGGGGACTGATCTTGCAGCTGTTTACTCTGGGAGCTCTGATCAATCCCAAGCAGCAGTGTTGAATTGCTCAGAAACCTTGGTTCTCTCTGCTGGCCTTGGGAGCTCCTGTCATTGCCTGTGGTTTGGGGGGGTGCTCCTGATCCCCCGTGATGCTGATGCAGAAGATCCCCATCCCTCCCATGGCACTGCCTGCTGTCTGGGACTCCTCATCCCTTGTCCTGTGGCCCCTCCAGTTAGCTTGTGGTGTTCTCTGTCCTGTCATGGCACTGCCTGCTGGCCTAAGAGGCTCCTGGGGTCCCCACAATGCACCAGGCCAGCTTGCATAGCTCCCCATCCTCCATGTGGCACTGCCTGCTAACTGGGAGAGCTCCCCATCTCCTGTGTGGGCCATCCACCAGGTGCCCCCTACTTGTACAGCCTGTATCCAAGGTACTAGTCCCTTTGTCTGCTCCTCCCTTTTCTTCTGCTGGGCTTAACTCCATGATGTTTAAGCTACAAGTGATCACTACAACTGTCACCCCCTTCCCCCCACAGCTCAAACCCACACATTTTTGACTAAAATATTTATTCTCTCTGGCATATATGCTTTCTCGCATGGCATGGATCTCCTACGCTTTCTCAGGATCTGGTGGGGGCCCATTCGGTGCGCTAATAGAAGAAGATCGTGAGAAAACTCTGGACAGAGCACTAGGTACTTTCCTAAACAATGAAGAGCGTTGTCTGGGAACTCTGGAGTCTGAAACAGCAGCAGCTACTGTGGAGAAAACAGAGCAGTGGTGTAACATACCATATTGGGGTGAGTACACGGTGCACTAGCAAGCTGTATTGGAAGTGACTGAGGGATTCCACTAATAAACTACAGGGCTGGATCCTCAGCTGTGGTCAACCACTGTAGAGTTCAGTGTGCGTCTGCTGAAATACTACATGTGAAATGCTAGCTCAGGTACGAAGGGTAGTGTCGGTGAGGTCTGGTGAGAGATGTCTGTAGAACTGTGACCTCCATTTTGTATTATGTGCTGAATCCATGGAGATTTGCCCAAGCAGCTGATTGCACCGTAGACAGAGCCCCAGCCAGTGAAGATGCTTGACACCTTGTCCCTGGACAATGGATGAGAAGCAATAAAAACTGTCTTGGGCCATTGGCTCTGATTGTCTCTCAACTTCCAGCTCCTCTGTGAAACAGGTTTTCTGCTCGGCCCACAGGGTTGGGTGAGCATGAGTCGGGGAGGGGGCTGGAGCATCCCAGGGCAGCTCATGGCAAAGAGAGAAGACATTCTATGTAAGAGGGGATGGGGTGCTGCTGTGTGATGAATGAGACCAACCATAAGGACTGACAGGAGTGAGAGGGCAGGACAGATGCTGGGCAGCCTGCAATGCTGAGGACTCGGATGCACAGGAAGGATGCATTTCCTGGTGCAAGTGCTGGAGGAGCCAACTAGGGGGAGAGCTTTTCTTGACCTGCTGCTCACAAACCGGGAAGAATTAGTAGGGGAAGCAAAAGTGGATGGGAATCTGGGAGGCAGTGACCATGAGTTGGGTGAGTTCAGGATCCTGACACAGGGAAGAAAGGTAAGCAGCAGAATATGGACCCTGGACTTCAGGAAAGCAGACTTCGACTCCCTCAGGGAACTGATGGGTAGGATCCCCTGGGGGAATAACATGAGGGGGAAAGGAGTCCAGGAGAGCTGGCTGTATTTCAAGGAATCCCTATTGAGGTTACAGGGACAAACCATCCTGATGTGTCGAAAGAATAGTAAATATGGCAGGCGACCAACTTGGCTTAAGGGTGAAATCCTTGCAGATCTTAAACGTAAAAAAGAAGCTTCAAGAAGTGGAAGATTGGACAAATGACCAGGGAAGAGTATAAAAATATTGCTCGGGCATGTAGGAATGAAATCAGGAGGGCCAAATCGCACCTGGAGTTGCAGCTAGCAAGAGATGTTAAGAGCAACAAGAAGGGTTTCTTCAGGTATGTTGGCAACAAGAAGAAAGCCAAGGAAAGTGTGGGCCCCTTAATGAATGAGGGAGGCAACCTAGTGACAGAGGATGTGGAAAAAACTAACGTACTCAATGCTTTTTTTGCCTCTGTCTTCACGAACAAGGTCAGCTCCCAGACTGCTGCGCTGGGCAACACAGCATGGGGAGTAGGTGGCCAGCCCTCTGTGGAGAATGAAGTGGTTAGGGACTATTTAGAAAAGCTGGACATGCACAAGTCCATGAGGCCGGATGCGTTGCATCCAAGAGTGCTAAAGGAGTTGGCGGCTGTGATTGCAGAGCCATTGGCCATTATCTTCGAAAACTCGTGGCGAATGGGGGAAGTCCCGGACGCCTGGAAAAAGGCTAATGTAGTGCCAATCTTTAAAAAAGGGAAGAAGGAGGATCCTGGGAACTACAGGCCAGTCAGCCTCACCTCAGTACCTGGAAAAATCATGGAGCAGGTCCTCAAGGAATCAATCCTGAAGCACTTACATGAGAGGAAAGTGATCAGGAACAGTCAGCATGGATTCACCAAGGGAAGGTCATGCCTGACTAATCTAATTGCCTTCTATGATGAGATTACTGGTTCTGTGGATGAAGGGAAAGCAGTGGATGTATTGTTTCTTGACTTTAGCAAAGCTTTTGACACAGTCTCCCACAGTATTCTTGTCAGCAAGTTAAAGAAGTATGGGCTGGATGAATGCACTATAAGGTGGGTAGAAAGTTGGCTAGATTGTTGGGCTCAACGGGTAGTGATCAATGGCTCCATGTCTAGTTGGCAGCCGGTATCAAGTGGAGTGCCCCAAGAGTCGGTCCTGGGGCCGGTTTTGTTCAATATCTTCATAAATGATCTGGAGGATGGTGTGGATTGCACTCTCAGCAAATTTGCGGATGATACTAAACTAGGAGGAGTGGTAGATACGGTGGCAGGTAGGGATAGGATACAGAGGGACCTAGACAAATTGGAGGATTGGGCCAAAAGAAATCTGATGAGGTTTAACAAGGATAAGTGCAGGGTCCTGCACTTAGGACGGAAGAATCCAATGCACCGTTACAGACTAGGGACCGAATGGCTAGGCAGCAGTTCTGCGGAAAAGGACCTAGGGGTGACAGTGGACGAGAAGCTGGATATGAGTCAACAGTGTGCCCTTGTTGCCAAGAAGGCCAATGGCATTTTGGGATGTATAAGTTAGGGCATAGCCAGCAGATCGAGGGACGTGATCGTTCCCCTCTATTCGACATTGGTGAGGCCTCATCTGGAGTACTGTGTCCAGTTTGGGGCCCCACACTACAAGAAGGATGTGGAAAAATTGGAGAGAGTCCAGCGAAGGGCAACAAAAATGATTAGGGGTCTGGAACACATGACCTATGAGGAGAGGCTGAGGGAACTGGGATTGTTTAGTCTGCAGAAGAGAAGAATGAAGGGGGATTTGATAGCTGCTTTCAACTACCTGAGAGGTGGTTCCAAAGAGGATGGTTCTAGACTATTCTCAGTGGTAGAAGATGACAGGACAAGGAGTAATGGTCTCAAGTTGCAGTGGGGGAGGTTTAGGTTGGACATTAGGAAAAACTTTTTCACTAGGAGGGTGGTGAAACACTGGAATGCGTTACCTAGGGAGGTGGTAGAATCTCCTTCCTTAGAAGTTTTTAAGGTCAGGCTTGACAAAGCCCTGGCTGGGATGATTTAATTGGGGATTGGTCCTGCTTTGAGCAGGGGGTTGGACTAGATGACCTCCTGAGGTCCCTTCCAACCGTGATATTCTATGATTCTATGATTCTATGAGCTCAGACTGGGGTGAGAGCAGCTCAGGGCTTGGTTTATTTTCAGAGATCTGTAACTTGCGTGCTATTAAAGTCCCCATGGCTAAGAAACTCCTTTGCTATGCCCGTGTTCCTTACTTTCCTGCCACACTGTCCCTGAGCGCTTGCAGCATAAGTGAAGCTCTGGGGGAGCACATGTGAGCGCCTGGGAGGGTGGCCTCAGGAAGGTGCAGACACTGATTTCAGGGTCTGGGGCAGTGGGGCGACAGTGCCCCATGTCCCAAGAAATGCATCAGATGGGAGGCTTGTGCCCTAAGCCTCAGACCTAGGAACAGCAACCAAACTTGATCCAGAGCCCACTGGCTTGGAAGCATGTGGGAGTCAGCAAATGGATCTGTTTGCAACAGACTGGTAATTGGCCAGAGGGGTATGGGCCAGCTGGTAACAGCTGGTGTAGTGGGTAGGGCAGTGGATGGGGGACTCAGGATACCTGTGTTTAGTTCCTGGCTCAGCCACAGGCTTCCTGGGTGACCCTGGGCAAGTCACTTAATCCACCGTGTCTCCGTTCCCCCTCGGTGTGATAGAGAGAACTCTTTCCTACCTCCCAGGAGCTCTGCAGATAAACTCCACTAAGGAGTGGGAGGTGCAGAGAGCCTGCAGTGAGAAGGGCCACAGAAGTGCTTCGATACCTGTTTTCTCTTGCAATGGGAAGTCTTTATGGCCAACGTCTTCGTAGGGCGAGACAAACTGCACCGTGAGAAGAGTAAGAGAGTCAGTGTATAATTCTGTTTTGTTCCTGCTCTCCAGGGTTATGCAGCTGCAGGATGAGTAAGAGGCAGCTGTTAAAGGGGGTGGAGGACTGTCATTACATCCATGCTTCCTGAGGATGTCGTGAGTGACTAAGGCCTGGGCTACACAACACAGTTAGGTCAACAGTTATGTCAGTGTCCAGTCTACAGCCTTGCTCCTGCGGATGTAAATGTCTTACTACACCAACATCATAACTCCGCCTCCACGAGAGGCGTCGGGCTTATGTCGGTGTTGTTAGGGTGACACTGCAGGTTATTTACATTGACAAGAATGACAGCCAACAGCCAATGCTGGAGCCATGAAATTGACAAGAAAGCCAGGCTGTTACCCCAGGGCAAGTGGGGGGCTCCAGTCGAGCCCAATTGCCCCCTGGGTCCTGGCTCCCAGCCGGGCTGCCCCCCCGGGTGCTGGAGCTGGGGAGCTGAGAGCCTGGGCTGTCAGCCCCTCACACCACCCCTTTTAAGTCGGTGGAAGCGCTCCTTGTAAGAACGCGCACCACCGATAGAAGGTGGGTAGTGTGGACATCAGCCAGCGTAGTAATTACTAACAGAGATTGACTTAAGTTTCTTGTGTAGACATGCCTAAGGGTGAAGCCTGAGTCATTAATTGGAATTGCAGCCCCTTATATCAAATGTAAAGATCTCTGTTTTGAAGTCAGACATGGATCCATCTCCGTTCTTCTCCCTCCCTGCTCCCAGTGCTGTCCCTTCCCCTCCAAACATCTCCTCTGCGCTTGGGTCGTACTGCCCTTCCTTCCTGACAAACTCCTGTTGTGCGTGAACCCCTCCTGCAAACTCCTCCTTGCCCTGCTGCTGCCTCTAGCTACGTGCTCTATGATGTTTGCCAGCAGAGGGCTCCCCTTCCTGCTCTGCTGGCTCCTTCTTCAGTGGCATCAGCACCCATTTCCTTATGCTACAGTGAGGCAGGGGCTGCATGGGTAGGAGCAGACGTTATTGGCCAAATCCGGCAATTCATGGACATGGTGTCTGACCTCTGACTTGTGAGATTCAGCCCCAAACTCTGAGCAGCCTTGCCCATGTTATGAGAGTTGATCCAAAGGGCTGACTGCTCAGAATGATGCAGGTGATGCTGAGCATCACCATGCCTAACTTTTAGGTACCTGGAAAACCCACTGGGATTCACAAAGCCTGAGCTAGGCACCCTGGCTCCTATACAATGAATGGGGCGCCACAGGAGCCTTAGAATGTGACTCACAAAGCCACCTTGCTGGGTGGGGTGGGGTGGAGCCGGCTAAACTAGCCAATGGGAGATGCTGACCAGAGGGGTGTGTGCTAAGCCCCTCCCCTTGCAGAGTTAGGTGCCTCACTCTTCTTGCAGTTCTCACCTGGGGACCTTCTTTGTTGCAAGGGCCCCTCCTTCCCCCATGCCAGTGTAGGAGGAGCCTGGTGGCTGGGTACCCAGCTCACATTCCCCTCCACCTGAGGAGGCCAGAGGATTTGAACAGGGCCTGTCATCTCTCAGAGGGTGCGCTAGGCTATGGGTACTCTAGTGTGGGGCTCCCTCAGTCTCTCCTGTTGAAGCTATTGTACTGTGGCTAGATAATGAAAGAGTGACTGGAGCAGGGGGACTGGACCCTGGGTCTCCCACCACCTGGGTGAGTGCTCTGATCACCAGGCTACAGGGTCATTCTCATACTTGTGTGCTCGCTCTCTCACGCTCTCTCCAAGGGCCATTTGGTCCAGAGAGGGAGGGAGGGAAGGACTCCCTATATCCGAATATCCCATAGCCTGGTAGCCAGAGCACTCACCTGAGTGGTGACAGGTCTGTTCAAACCCCTTACATAGAGGGGGGGATTTGAATGGGGGTCTCCCCCCTCCCAGGTGAGTTTCCTACCCACTGGGCTATAAATGTTGAGAGAGCCCTCCCTGATTTGTGTAAGCTTGCCTGGGGGGCCCAATCCAGTAGGCAGCCTCTGAGCATGCCCACTGGATCAGCCTCTCAGGTGAGTCAGGCAGAGGAGCACCTGTCCTTCCCTGTGTGTGGATCGTACTGGGGCTTAGGTAGGACACAGGCATCCAGACACCCACAGGGAGACAGCAGTGAGCAGGCCAGAGGCAGAAACATAAGAGCCTCAGGATATTTTGCTGCCAAACCTTAGGGTACAGGGTTTAAGTGGGAGTTTTGTGGCTTGCAGTGGTCCCAAAACTGGGACTCAGGCACCTGACTCCATCTGAGCATTCAGCCCAAGCTACGAGTGAGCAACAAAGGGCTGCATGAAATAAGATGGGTTTCAGTGCTAAACCTGCAAAACTAATAAACCTAAGTAGAGGATATCCAGTGCACAGATAATCATCACCATCAGTAACTGTATCTAGAAAGGTTTCAGAGTGGTAGCTATGTTAGTCTGTATCAGCAAAAACAACGAGGAGTCCTTGTGGCACCTTAGAGACTAACACATTTATTTGGGCATAAGCTTTCATGGGCTAAAACCCACTTCATCAGATGCATGGAGTGGAACATATAGTAGGGAGGAATAAATACACAGCATATGAAAAGATGGGAGTTGCCTTACCAAGTGGGGGATCAGTGCTAACGAGCCAATTCAATTAAGGTGGAAGTGGCCTAGTCTCAACAGTTGACAAGAAGAACAGTTGACTCTCACAGACCTTGAGAGGCAAGCCAGTCCTCGCTTACAGACAGCCCCCCAACCTGAAGCAAATACTCACCAGCAACTACACACCACACAACAAAAACACTAACCCAGGAACCAAACCCTGCAACAAACCCTAGTGGCAACTCCGAACGCATATCTATTCAAGGGACACCATCATAGGACCTGACCACCTCAGCCGCACCATCAGGGGCTCGTTCACTTGCACATCTACCAATGTAATATATGCCATCATGTGCCAGCAATGCCCCTCTGCCATGTACATTGGCCAAACAGGACAGTCTCTACGCAAAAGAATAAATGGACACAAATCAGACATCAAGAATTGTAACATTCAAAAACCAGTAGGAGAACACTTCAATCTCCCTGGACACTCAATAACAGATTTAAAAGTGGCAATTCTTCAACAAAAAGACTTCAAAAACAGACTCCAAGGAGAGACTGCAGAACTGGAATTAATTTGCAAACTGGACACCAGCAAATTAGGCCTGAATAAAGACTGGGAGTGGATGGGTCACTACAAAAAGTAATTTTCCCTCTGCTGATCCTCACACCTTCTTGTCAACTGTTGAAAATGGGCCACCTTGATTGCATTGGCCTCATTAACACTACAAAAGTAATTTTCCTCCCTTGGTATTCACCCCTTCTTGTCAACTGTTGAGAATAGGCCACTTCCACCTTAATTGAATTTGCTTGTTAGCACTGACCCCCCACTTGGTAAGGCAACTCCCATCTTTTCATGTGCTATAATATATATTTTGCTTACTGTATTTTTCACTCCATGCATCTGATGAAGTGGGTTTTAGCCCACGAAAGCTTATGCCCAAATAAATTTGTTAGTCTCTAAGGTGCCACAAGGAGTCTTCGTTGTATCTAGAAAGCAGAGTCCAGAAGATCTCGAGTGTTGAGAGACAGCCTGAATAAAGACTGGGAGTGGAAGTGTGCTGCTTGCCTGGAGATAGAATCCAGGATGTGACGGAGTGTTTGCTGAGACTGATCAAGACCTCAGACCGCTACCCCTTCCTACTTCTCCAAGTGGGCACCAATGATACTGCCAAGAATGACCTTGAGCAGATCACTGCAGACTACGTGGCTCTGGGAAGAAGGATACAGGAGTTTGAGGTGCAAGTCGTGTTTGCGTCCATCCTCTCTGTTGAAGGAAAAGGCCCAGGTAGGGACCACTTAATTCTGGAGGTGAATGCGTGGTTACTAAGGTGGTGTTGGAGAAAGGGCTTTGATTCTTCAACCATGGGATGTTGTTCTGGGAAGAAGGATTGCTAGGAAGAGATGGGATCCACCTAACAAAGAGAGGGAAGAGCATCTTCGCAGGCAGGCTTGTTAATCTAGTGAGGAGGACTTTAAACTATGTTGCCTGGGGGATGGTGACCTAAACCCAGAGATAAGTGCAGGAGTGGGATACCGGGAGGAAACACAAGGAGGAGGGTACAAGACGGGATGCCTCCTGATTCATACTGAGAAAGCAGGGCAATCGGCTAGTTATGTTAGGTGCATGTACACGAATGCAAGAAGCCTGTGAAACAAGCAGGAAGAATTGGAAGTCCTGGCACAATCAAGGAACTACGATGTGATTGGAATAACAGAAACTTGGTGGGGCAGTTCACATGACTGGAGCACTGTCATGGATGGGTATATACTGTTCAGGAAGGAAAGGTGGAGGAGTTGCATTTTATGTAAGAGAGTGGTATAATGGCTGAGAGCTCCAGTTTGAAACTGGAGAAAAGCCTGTTGACAGTCTTTGGGTTAAGTTTAGAGACGAGAGCAATGAGAGTGATGTCGTGGTGGGCATGTGCTATAGACCACTGGATCAGAAGGATGAGGTAGACGAGGCTTTCTTTGGACAACTAACTGAAGTTTCCAAATCACAGGCCCTGGTACTAATGGGGGACTTCAATTGCCCTGATATCTGCTGGGAGAGCAATACAACAGTGTACAGACAATCCAGTAAGTTTTTGAAGAGTGCTGGGGGCAACTTCCTGGTACACGTGCTGGAGCAACAGACTAGGGGCCATGCTCCTCTTGACCTGCTGCTTACAAACAGGGAAGAATTGGTAGGGGAAGTAGAAGTGGATGGCAATCTAGGCAGAAGTGACCATGAGATGGTCAGGATCCTCACAAAAGGAAGAAAGAAGAGTAGCAAAATACAGACCCTGGACTTCAGAAAAGCAGACTTAGACTCCCTTAGGGAAATGATGGGCAGGATCCCTTGGGAAGCTAATATGAGGGGGTAAGGAGTCCAGGAGAGCTGGCTGTATTTTAAAGAACCCTTATTGATGGCGCAGGAACAACCATCCCAAAGTGCAGAAAGAATAGCAAGTATGGCAGGCAACCAGCTTGGCTTAACAGTGAAATCTTCGGTGAGCATAAATTCAAAAAGGAAGCTTTTAAGAAGTGGAAATTTGAGCCGATGACTAGGGAGGAGTATAAAAATATTGCTCGAGCATGCAGGGGTGTAATCAGGAAGGCTAAAACACAACTGGAGTTGCAGCTAGGAAGGGATGTGAAGGGTAACAAGAAGGGTTTCTACAGGTATGTTAGCAATAAGAAGGTCAGGGAAAATGTGGGACCCTTACTGAATAGGGGAGGCAACAGTGACAGATGATGTGGAAAAAGCTGAAGTACTCAATGCTTTTTTTGCCTCGGTCTTCACAGACAAGGTCAGCTCCCAGATGGCTGCACTGGGCAACAGTATGGGGAGTAGGTGAGCAGCCCTCAGTGGTGAAAGAACAGGTTAAGGACTATTTAGAAAATCTCGACGTGCACAAGTCCATGGGTCCAGATCTAATGCATCCAAGGGTGCTGAGGGAGTTGGCTGATGTGATTACAGAGCCATTGGCCATTATCTTTGAAAATTTGTAGCGATTGCGGGAGGTCCCAGATGATTGGAAAAAGGCAAATATGGTGCTCATATTTAAAAAAAGGGAAGAAAGAGAACCTGGGGAACTACAGACCGGTCAGCCTCACTTCAGTCCCCAGCAAAATCATGGAGCAGGTCCTCAAGGAATCCATTCTGAAGCACTTGGAGGAGAGGAAGGTGATCAGGAACAGTCAACAAGGATTCACCAAGATTGCCTTCTATGATGAAATAACTAGCTCTGTGGATATGGGGAAAGTGGTAGATGTGATATATTTTGACTTTAGCAAAGCTTTTGATACGGTCTCCCACAGTATTCTTGCCAGCAAGTTAAAAAAGTATGGCTTGGATCAATGAACTATAAGGTGGATAGAAAGCTGGCTAGATCGTCGGGCTCAACGGGTAGTGATCAAAGGCTCGATGTCTAGTTGGTACCCGGTATCAAGCGGAGTGCCATAGGGGTTGGTCCTGGGGCTGGTTTTGTTCAAGATCTTTATCAATGATCTGGATGATGGGATTCATTGCACCCTCAGCAAGTTCGCAGATGACACTAAGATGGGGGGAGAGGTAGATATGCTGGAGGGTAGGGATAGGGTCCAGAGTGACCTAGACAAATTGGAGGATTGGGCCAAAAGAAATCTGATGAGGTTCAACAAGGACAAGTGCAGAGTCCTGCACTTAGGAAGGAAGAATTCCATGCACTGCTAAAGGCTGGGGACCGACTGGCTAAGCAGCAGTTCTGCAGAAAAGGACCTGGGGATTATAGTGGACGAGAAGTTGGATATGAGTGTGCCCTCATTGCCAAGAAGGCCAACGGCATATTGAGCTGTATGAGTAGGAGCATTGCCAGCAGATCAAGGGAAGTGATTATTCCCCTCTATTCAGAACTGGTGAGGCCACACCTGGAGTATTGCATCCAGTTTTGGTCCCCCCACTACAGAAGAGATGTGGACAAATTGGAGAGAGTCCAGTGGAGGGCAATGAAAATGATTAGGGGGCTGGGGCACATGACTTACGAGGAGAGGCTGAGGGAACTGAGGTTATTTAGTCTGCCGAAGAGAAGGGTGATGGGGGATTTGATAGCAGCCTTCAGCTACCTGAAGGGAGGTTCCAAAGAGGATGGAGTTTGGCTGTTCTCAGTGGTGGCAGATGACCGAACAAGAAGCAATGGTCTCAAGTTGCAGTGGGGGAGGTCTAGGTTGGATATTAGGACACACTATTTCACTAGGAGGGTGGTGAAGCACTGGAATGGGTTACCTAGGGAAGTGGTGGAATCTCCATCCTTAGAGGTTTTTATGGCCATTTGACAAAGCCTTGGCTGGGATAATTTAGTTGGTGTTGGTCCTGCTTTGTGCAGGGGATTGGACTAGATGACCTCCTGAGGTGTCTTCCAATCCTAATCTTCTATGATTCTGTAGCAAACTAAATAGAAGCTCCCAGTGTGACACCACTGCTAACAGAAGGACATGCTCTTCCCAGTGCTACAGAAGGAGTGTCTCTCTCAGAAATTTGTAGAGGGTAGAGAGCAGTTTTGGTTCCCACCATTTAGGAATGTTATAGAGAAACTAGAGAAAATACAAAGAAAGGCAACTAAAAGGATGCAAGACTGGAAAAAAGAGAGGAGAGACTAACGCTCTAATGCCGTACAAAGACTTCATAGAATGGATCACTATGATCATCTAACCCAGTCATTCTCAAACTGTGGGTTGGGACCCCAAAGTGGGTCACAACCTTGTTTTAATAGGGTCGCAAGGGCTGGCGTTAGACTTGCTGGGGTCCAGGGCTGATGCCACACAATTTCACCCAGTGATTCCTCCACTGAGCCCAATAGACTCTGGTTGAGCTAGTGGCTGTTCTAAAAAGCCATCCCACCTTCATTTAAAGGTTTCATTCACCGCAGCTCCACGCAAGATGTTCCAACAGTTAATTACCATTACTGTAAAAATGTGCACCTCCTCATTTGTAGTCTGAATTTGTCTCATTTCAGCTTCAAGCCTTTGTTTCCTTCTCTGCCTTTGTCTGCTAGTGTAAGAACCCGAGGCTATCAGAAGTCTTATCCACATGTAGGTATTTATAGACTATGATCAAGTCACCTCTTACCCTTCTCTTTGTTAAGCTAAAGAGATTGACCTTCTGTATTCTTTCACTGCAAGGCCTCAAATCATTCTTACAGCTCAACTTTTTTCCAGTTTGGCAACATCCTTTTTAGTGTGGGCACCAGTACTGGATTCAGTATCCAGTAGTACTCTCACTAATTCGTATACAGCAGTAATAACATCCTTACTTCTATGCTGTACACAACCAAGGTCTACATCTGACTTATCAGCCACCGCATCTCACTGGGAGCTCCTTGTCCGTCGATTTCCACCTAAATGTCCTTTTCTGAGGCACTGCTTTCCACCCTGTAAGAGTGACCTACATTCTTGGTTCCTAGGTGTAGGACCTTGCATTTAGCTGGACTCAAACACGTGTTTAAGTGAGCCCAGTTTACTACGTGATCCAGATCACTCAATAAAATAACCTGCTCTTAATTATTTACCACCCCACCAATTGTGTGATATGCAAACTCTACCAGCAATGATTTTATGTTTTTCCCCGCAGATCATTAGCTTAGAGCCAAGAACAGATCCTTGCAGGAGCCCACTAGAAAACACCCCCATTGGATGACGACTCCCCATTTACAATTACTTTCTGCGTAATTCATAACTTTATGCACATGTGTAAGTCTCTGATCTGGGCTTATGAGAAATAAATGTATCACAGACTATAAATATCTATTTAAGGGAACAGTATACATGAAGGAACAGAATTAATCCACCCCAGAAAATGGATGGGGAGGGGAGTGAAGGAAATGTTTAGATTAGAGAGTAGGAAAAAGTGCCTAATCCTGCTTCCATTGAAGCCAATGGAAAAATACCCATTGACTCAAGTGAGAGCCAGGTTGGAGGTCAAAGACTTTAACAGATGAAGGACCGTGGAATAAACTCCACCGTAGACCGGGTGGAGGCAACATCATTACAGATCACAGAACAGGTTACAGGAAAATGTTAGCGGGAATGGAGCGGTAAAGAGATCTGCAAAATGCAAGGAGGTGGAAGTCTGGAGAAGCCCGATCCCACTCTCTGGGATGTTGTTATTGGCTGTTTTAGAACTTATTTACCTCAAAAAGCTCTGAAGTGTCCTCTGTGTCCCGAGCTTCGTGCATGTTAACATATATTCCTGTAACACATACATAGTTTGCTCAATCATGGCTAATTTCAACTTTCAATGTTGTCTAACATTACTATAGAGCAGTGTCTTGCAACTTTTGTATCTTAATCTGCATGTAAAAATAGTGGGTACTATCTTTTATCTTTAGGAGTTGTGTTTATACACTGGCGTGTTTTTATGTTACTTTTGGGGCATGTCTGGCCAAAGCCTAGCACAATGGGCCATGGCCTCCAGGTACTATGTAATAATAATGATTGATAAGTGGATGATATAATATAGAAGAGTAAACTCTTAGAGTTTGTGCCATTTTTGCAGGTCTTTAGTGAATTGGAATCCTCATGCAATTGTTTTAGATGTTTATATCTATTTCTATCACCACAGCCATTACTGGTGCCCAGAGCTCACCAAGCACTGTGTTCCAAGGAAGCCAGACTGTAAACACCAGTTGCAGGAAGTGAACAGCTGTCCTTTACTCAAACACACATGTTACCTCCGATATAATCCAAAAAAGCCCAAAGGCCCCGAAGGCTGCTGTATCAGTGATTTTGCCCAATGTAATTAACTTTCACTCTCATCATACCTTCTCTTCACTGCCCTCTTGACTGATCCCTTACCACGCTGTCCATAAGAGATTTGCAGTGCAACCACTACTGGTCTGTTTGGTAAAGTTGGCCCAGATCCTCAAAGGTATTTAGGTGCCTAATTCCCATTGAAATGAATGAGAGTTAGGGCCCCAAAAAATCTTTGAGGATCTGGGCTGTCATTAATAACAAAGAGCCATAGGAAGTCATAGAGCTTAAGGCCTGAAGGGACTCTAATCTGACCTCCAGTACATTACAGGCCACTACCCCGCACCAGTTACCCCTGTATTGAATCCAATAATGGCAGTTACATTAAAGTATTTCAGCCCTGAGAATAAGAGGGACTGAGGCACCCCAAGGCCTGATGGACCTGCAATGGCAGGGAACATCATGAGAATGCGTTTGACAACCAATGAAGCAAACGGTCCATTTGTAGCTGGTCTGCCACAGAGACAATGTTCTGTGTAAATCTGTACAGGGAACTGCAAACAGAAAAAGAAAACTAGATCGAAGGCCTGAAGAGCCCCTTTAAAGCTCTTTTCTTTTCTTGACTTTTTTTTCTGCAGTGAGTCAGTTCTTTGGGGGAATTGCTCCCACCTAGGCTTGTCCAGCCTCTTGAGTATCATCTTTTAGTGGGAAGCTTTTTACTGATAAAATCACTGAGATAAAGGAAGGGAAAAACATAAACCCACAAAAAAGTAAAAATACCAAACAAACATTCACCTTTGTCCTGTGTCACAGCAATGGAGGATGTTTTTTCAGCACTCTCACTAAAAACAAAAGGAAGCAGTGATTTGGATTATTAACACTCACAATAACGAGCACTAAAGCGTAGCTTTTATAAGTGTATTCCATCTGCAAATCTTGTTTTGATTGTTAGCTGCGTGGGACCGGATGTGTCTCTACTTTGTACTGTGCCCAGTGTCAAGAGCCTTGTCAGTGCTTAACAAATAATCCTCCCAAGCACTTTACAGACTTTGTGTCCAGTCTTGCTGCCCTGACTTCCGTGTGCAGGACCACTGGGTGGCAACTTGGACGGGGGATCAGGGCTCTTGGGTTCTGTTCTCAGCTCTACCACTGACCTGCTGTGACCGTGGGCAAATGACTTTGTGCTACAGTTCTCCCTTTGGGGAAAATGGAGCTCACAGTGCTGCTCACCCGCCCGTGTTGAACACTTTCAACTTGAGGGTTGAAATGACCTGTATGACACATAGGTATAGTTGAGTAGGATTTTCAAAGGCACCCATGCGATCTAGGAGCACATGCCCCATTAAAAGTCACCTGGACTTGGCTTTAGGAGCTTTTCAATGGAACCTGTGTTCCTAAACCACTTAGGCACTTTTGAAAAGCACCCCCTTATTGTTGACTTCAGTGACAACTTACTGCAGCATCAGGCACATGAACTAATTCAGTTGTTCTCAACCAGGAGTATGTGTGCCCTTGGGGCTACACAGAGGTCTTCCAGGGGGTCCCGCAACTCATCTAGATATTTTACAACAGGCTACATAAAAAGCACTAGTGAAGTCAGTACCAACTAACATTTCATACAGACAATGACTTGTTTATGCTGCTCTATATACACTATACACTGAAATGTAAGTATAATATTTATATTCCAATTGATTTATTTTATAATTATATGGTAAAAATGAGAACGTCAGCAATTTTTCAGTGACGGTGAGCTGTGACACTTTTGTATTTTTGTGTGATTTTGTAAGCAAGTCGTTTTTAAGTGAGGTGAAACTTGGGCTGTATGCAAGACAAATCAGACTCCTGAAAGGGGTACAGTAGTCTGGAAAGGTTGAGAACCACTGAACTAATTCACTTCCTCGTCAGAAATGGTAGAAACTTCTCACACTTCATCTCTACAGGTAGCATCCAAATCAGAATTGGAGTAATGCAAATAGGAAGAAACCCCATATTGCCTTTAAAAAATAAAGGCTTGAGTTTTTAAACGTCATTTGACCTTTATTTAGAGCCCAGTTCTTCTCTATCTCAAGTCAATGCTTCTAAGTTTAACTCCCTGTTTCCTATATATGCCCAGGATCTTCATTCTCATAACTGTTTTGGGTCTCACCTTTAGGGCAAAATCCTGCCCTTTGCTGCTTGGAAGTGCTATGGAGGGAGAGAGCACTGGGAAGCTCTTCCCCCAGCCCAGCAGCAGGGCAATATCCCATACGCAGGGCAGGACTTGCCAGCACAGTGCAGCTGGTTTGGGTCACGCAACTGGTAGATTCTGGATATACACCTGGTGAAACCAGCGCCAGGAGCGAACACCCCAGGGCCAGGGGGCACAGGGGCCCCTATGCTGTACCGATCTCTAGCTGAGGTTTTGGGCTCCTGGTGGCTTTTAGCAGCAGACCCCAGGCTGATCTAACATATACTGCAGGCTGGTCTTGCACATAGCAGCCTCCAGATTACAAAGAGTTCACAGTCTACTTTTATTCCCTCCCCCACATTTAATGCTGTGGGCAGTTGGGCCGGACCCAGGATCTGGTCCACAATGTTCAATAGAATGCTAGGCTGGACTGCACTGCCACAGATAGGAGAGCACAGCTGTGTAGGGGCAAAGTGTGGCAGCTGGTGGTGTAATTTAGTCCCCTGCATCCTTCAGCATAAAGGGCTCGATCCCGAAATATGGTGCATCTCCTGAGAGGGGCCGAACCTACCCCTTCCCCCTGAGCCAGTGGAGTTGAGGAAGCTCAGGGCCTCACAGGAATGGCCCATGCTGCAGCCTGCAGCATCTTCTAGACTGATGTGGGGTTCAAGGTGACCCCCACAATGTAGCCTGCTTCAGCCTCCCTTGTCCATCCTGCCCAGCAGTGCTCAGGGAAGTGAGGCCAGGGAGCCTGGAAAGCATAGCCAAGAAAATGAGTCCCTAAAGTGATCACCTACAAACTTGATGTCAGTGAGCATTTCCAGCTGAGAATATGTGGGGGGCTGAGGATATTTCCTGGTGACAGCACAAATTAATGCTGCCATGCAACTGTGGAGTTTGGTCCCATTGAGCTGTGGAGGACACAGGGCTCTGGTCATAAGCGAAGGAAGAGTTGGATGGAGGCCACTTTTACCTCACATAGAGCCCCCACAAAATCTAGACTAAGCCATGCCCGGTACCTCTGGAGACTCCTGCTGTAATGGGGCTCCATTCATCACATTGGTGCCTCGTGCTCGTTCTTTGGGATTAGCTCTGCAGGTCAATACGCCCACTCCTGCTCCCAGAACCACCTCACTCCAAGGATCGCGGCATCCTCTTCATGACAAAGCCCTCCATCCATGTCAAAATCTGGGTTCCCCCCTTCCAGGGGCAAGTGTTGCAGTCCAGCTGTTCCACCACTTCTCCAGTGAGGACTGCAGTCACTTGTCTGGCCACTTCTCAGCAGCCCCAGTATCCTCTTTGCCCTTGCCTCAGGCCCTCAGCCTGCAACTCCCAGCCACCAGCCAGGAGCTCTTCCCTTGCTCCCCTGGTCCCTGGTAGCAGCACTGCTCTGTCTGTGCTGGCTTCCTTCCATCTGCAAGGCAACCAGTCTTCCCTCCTTGAGCTTCAGGGAGTAACTGACCCTGCTAAGCCCTGCAGCTCTTCTTATATTGGGCTGCCCGGCCCTGATTGGCTGCTCCTCTCAGCCCCTCTCTAATTGGCTACCTCCTGCACAGCCTCCCTAGGGCTCTATTAACCCCTTCAAGACCAGTGTGATGCCAACGCCCCATCATACCCATGCTCAAACACAGACCCTCTCTTGTTTCCACCACGGAAGCAGTTACCTTAAACGTTTGCTGTCCTTGTTTAGAGCAGACACATCTGTGCTTGAGGCTGAGCCGAGGACTCTCTGTTCCAAGTCAGGGAGGGGCCCGTGAGTTAATATTGTGTCTTTCACACTCTGAAGAATAATTACAATTATTTCAGGCAACATTTCAACTCCTTGGCTCACTCATCTTTGCCCTGCTTCTATTCCTTGCCTCTCTTGGTCCCCTTTTGTTACATTCATGGTCACCTCACCTGAATGCTCCTGCCCCAGAGAGGAAATTCAAGGGTAATGAAGGAATCTCATTGTTGGGCAGGTACAAAAGCAGTGATGCATATATTTCTCTGACCTCAGTGGTGTTCACAACATGTCTCCTCGTTAGTAGCATTTATACATTAGGGAGATTAAATTTTTTCACTGGCTATTCAGGTTTAAACAATGTAACAATAAAATAATATTAACACGAGGGAGCTCTAATCCAGAGCTAGAAAATAACCTACATGAAAAATAAATTTAACCTACAGGACATATAATCAAGAGATAGAAAAAATGGCTCAGACAAAAGGCGGGAGATGCCATGCAGGATGAGAGGACAGGTAGGAGTCCAGATGAGCTAAACAAGCCTTGTATGTTTCCACAGTGTAGTAAGATGTACAGGGTAGAATCCAAAAAAGTGCTTAGGTGGCTAAACCCCAGACCTAGGTGCATTAATCTTGGGTTTAGGCACCTGAGTCCCAGTTTTGGCTCCTCACAGAACTCCCATCAAACCCTGTAGCTGGCTTAACTCACTTGGTGCCTATATGTTCAGGGTGAAAATTCCCTTTGGCCTGTGTTTCTACCTCTGGGCATTCATGCTGCTGCCTTCTGCAAGGGGTCCACACGCCTGTCTTGTGCCTAAGCCCAGGGGAAGATAAGTGTTTGTCTGCCTACATCACAAGCAAGGCCCAGTCTGGTAGGTGTGCTCGGAGGCTGTCTTCAGAGATGCATGTGCCTTATAGCCTGGTGATTAGAGCACTCGCCTGGGATGTAGGAGAGTCAGGTTCACTCCCCATCCCCTTCTTCTGGAGTGGGAGAGAGGCTTTGACCAGGGATCCTGAGAGGACAGTTCTCTGAGCTATGGCATATTCTGGGGATGGGGGACTCCCTCGGTAAATCCTCTTGAGGCTGTTCCGTGGTGGCTAAAAATGAACGCAATTGGAGGAGGGGTTGATTGGGGGAGCACTCTCCTGAGAGGTGGGAGGCCCCTGTTGTAATCTTATCTGCCTCGCTTGCAGAGAGAGGGAAGTTAGCCCGGGACTGCCACACCCCAGGTAAGTGCTCTAATCACTGGGCTAAAAGTTACAAGGTGGGCTCCATCTCCTCCTGGCTCCTGTGGAGTGTATTCTTAGGTGTCTATTTTTCCCCATTCAGGATAGAGGGAGCTTAGGTGCCTCACTCAGCTTTGTGGATTGCACCTGTGATTTTTCTAGGCACTTAAAAGTCAGGCGACATGACACTCTGCATTGCACTGCCTAAGTCCCTTTCTGGATCCCACCCACTCTCCATATGTTCAGGTACATTTGCTGGTTGGTATTGACTGCAAATTTAATTACATAGGGACTCCTTTTTCTGATCATTAAGGGGGATCTTAAACAAGATATAGCTCTGATCTCTGCTCCACCTACCCATTAACTATCAACAGCCCTTTGTATGAACATTTCCAGACTGTGAGGGTGAGCTGCTCGTCACATGGGGCTACGGTCCTACGCTCAGTGACATCAGTGAGAGTTTTATCATTGACTTCTGTAGGGGGAGGATTTGGCCAAGCGTCATCAGGGGAACTAGTACAAGTTTCACATACTCCACTTACCTTGTATTGAGCCTCTTTCTCAGTTGATGAGGAGGCAATTAAATTATCCTGTGTACTAGCTGAAGGGATAAGGCTCAGATTATCCTGGTCATCTTTTATTTCTCTGACGATATCTTCAATATCATCAGGAATCGAGTTTGACAAAGCTTGGCAACACTTGCTCAAAGACAGAAATTTCTTCTGGCTGCTAGTGCTTGGCCTGACTTCTGGCAATGAGGCTTCATTCTCATATTGCTGCTTCTCCAATGGACGAGCAGATGCCATGTCCGCTCTCCTTGCTGCATCTGGAGGTGATTGGCTCTCAAAAATCAAAGAGGATTCTACTTTTAAAATTTTTTCAAGAGCTGCCTCTTTCTCCTCCTCTTGCTGCTTCACCTTTGCCTCAATATCATGGGTTACTAGTCTCATGATAAGGTCCTGCTGGTTCTCTACATCTTTTAAAAGCTCCACTTTAGCTATGTCAGGTTTTAACATGTCCCAGAATGAATTTCTGCTGGCAGGCTGAAATTGAAGATAGAGCTTTTGAAGAGAACTCCTGATCATCTAGTCTGACCTTCTGTTCATCACAGGCCACAAAACCTCATCCACCCCCTCCTGAAATAGACCCCGAACTTCTGGCTGAGTTACTGAAGTCCTCAAATCATGGTTTAAAGACTTCAAGTAACAGGGAATC
Organism: Chelonia mydas; assembly: GCF_015237465.2. NCBI lineage: Eukaryota > Metazoa > Chordata > Testudines > Cheloniidae > Chelonia > Chelonia mydas. The sequence goes on from NC_057855.1 coordinate 58,318,844, forward strand.
CAAGATTTATACTAGTTTAAAGTGATCCGTGCTCCATGCTACAGACAAAGGCAGAACCTCCCAGGGTCTCTACCAGTCTGTCCTGGAGGAAAATTCCTTCCCAAACCCAAATATGGCGATCAGTTAGACCCTGAGCATGTGGTCAAGACCCAGTAGGCAGACACCTGGAAAGAATTCGCTGTAGTAATTCAGAGCCCTCCCCATCTAGTGTCCCTTCACTAGCCATTGGAGATATTTGCTGCCAGCAGTTGCATATTGGCTGCCTGCCATTGTAGGCAGTCCCATCACACCATCCCCTCCATAAACGTAATCAAGCTTGGTCTTGAAATTGCTAATTTGGGTGCATTTGCCAAAAGAATGGGATTGACACTGAACTGCTCCCCAGTCAGAGAGAGTTGAATCAAACTGAAGGCAGATTGGGGCTAGAAACTGATCAATTTATTGCTCCAGAACCAGACAGTCAAGTGAAGGGACTGGAACAACAGCTAGATGCCAGGCAATGGGGGCACCTTGGTAGGAGCTCAGATAGTATTGTTAATCTCTAACACTAGCTAGAGACCCATGTAATGCTAACGTGACCAACAATAGCAAAGTAGAAACACACGGCAAAGGAGCAGCTGGTTGTGGAGCCAGTCAGCTCCTGCAGCAAGAAAGGAAATAAGGGTGACTGGGGCAGTAGGTTCTTTTATAGCCTTGTGCGCCGTGTCTGGATACCCAAGGTGGCTGACCTATAGCTTCAATATATATGACTTTCTCTGTGGTTCGGAGCTCATGGTGTCAAGGGTGCACATGTCTCAAGAGTGGGGATCTAGCCAGGCAGAGGGACGAATTCTCCTTTGGATGAGGGAGAGCCAGGAGAGAAACTAAATGTTAAATGAACTGAATCATGGGAAACCCCAAGACAAGCCAATGTGAAACTCTAGAATAGAAAATGGAGCCCCACTTTCTCTTCTGAAGAGCCTACTCTGCTGGCCGAGGGGCTGCCACAGCAAAGGCTATAAGTAAGAGGAGAAAAGGAGACACTCCTAGGATGAAATCTAGGTCTCGCTGAAGTCAGTGGGAGGTTATGAGCCACTATCTCTCCTCCTGGAGAGGGAACCAAGTCCAGGAAGTTGCAGCACTTCCAAAATTTGGGTGAAAATCCGTAAAAAACAAATAATGTAAAACCCAGGATTTTTTCAGTAAAAATCCATAGAAACTGGAAACGAAAGGTCTTACTGACGCAGCAAAGCTCTTAAGCTCTTAATCCCATTGACTTCAGTTGGATTCACGTGCTTAAAGTTAAATGTGTGCGTAAATGCTTTTGAGATCATGGCCCTGGGGAGGTTAGGATGAATAATTTTTTAATCAATGTGCATATGAAAATTCCTATGTCACAACCTGCTCCAGTCCTCCTCTCTGGATGGATCTTAGTCAATTGGGATGGAATCCCTCTGCCGAATCCCATGTGCTGCTGAGCCCCTGGGTCTGGCAGGCGATTGGTCATGTTTCTTAGCTCTGGGTCTCTCAGGTGCATTCCCAGGTGCAGACCATGGGTCTGACACTCTTCTTGGGAATGGGACCCTGCAGTCTGACCACCCAGGCCTCAGAACAAAGTGCCTCAGTCTTCCAAAGACACCCCATTGCTTAGATGTGTTGCACCCGGAGACCACCTTGCCATGCGAGTCTGGTTTCTAGTTAACCCCTTCAGGGACCATGTATCAGTAAACCAAGGACACCCAGACTTAGCAAAGGAATTTCTTATCCACACACAGTTTTCTCTTAAAAAACACAGGAGAGTTACAGATCAACAGAGAACATCAAACTCCTGAGCACACCCTACTCAGTCTGATTTCACCACCTTTCTGAGTCCCTAGGTTGTGGAAGCCAGCTCCCTCCTTCCTCCACTCTCTCCATCTGGGTCTTTTGTTTCTGGTGATGAAAAAATCTCCTTGGCTTAGAGAGCACCAGTCTCTACCATGCTGGGACAGGTGGTCAAGTGGAGAAACAAGTTCTCCCAGCTGTGTGCTGAGCAGGTGGGATTCCAGCTGCCCCTCCTCCCCAGACAAATTTCCGTGAAAAGAATCCATTAAAAGTCAGTGGCCCTATTCGCAGCTATCCCCATTTCCCAGCAGGGGAGAGTCATCATGGCTGAGGGCTCATTGTTAACTTTCTAGGACCTTCCCACTGTGACATTCTGTAACTTGGGGGAACACTCAGCCCCCCCACGTTCATCCTTATAATATGATTTTGTGGTATCTAATGCAAAGTTTGTCATGTTGGGTGTCTTCAGTGCACTGAGCATTGTTATAGTAATCGTTGTTATAGTAATGTGATAGGTTGTAATTTCATGTATATAGTTATGAGGCTGAGAATGTGTCTTCATGGCTTAAAGCAAGCCCAGGCAAAAACTCTCCAAGAGCAGAGGGGCTGTTCACACCTCATCAGGGCATATATGGGACAAACCCAGCCCAGCCTCACAGGAACAAAGGATAGTGGCCTAGGCAACAACAAAGGATCTGTTGGACTCTCGAGTGAGTTACCCCCCTTCCGTTGGTCAGTTTGGGATTGCGATGAGTTAATGCTCTCCTGACTCTAATGTGGGGGGGAGGTGGAGAGGGGGCAAAGCCAAGAGGGAAGAAAGAACATGATAAAAGTAAGAGACGTTTGCCATGCTCTTCCTCTCTCTTCCGCCTCCATCTACAGACATCACCACCAAGTGACTGAAGTGCTGATCAAAGGAGAGAGCCTGGCTGAAGGGCAACCAGCCAGCCCTGTGGTGAGAAGCATCTAAGTTTGTAAGGGCACTGAAAGTGTTAAGATCAGTTTAGAATGCTTTTTGCTTTTATTTCATTTGACCAAATCCGATGTGTTATGCTTTGACTTATAATCACTTAAAATCTATCCTTCATAGTTAATACATTTGTTTGTTTATTCTACCTGAAGCAGTGCATTTGGTTTGAAGCGTGTCAGAGACTCCCCTTGGGATAACAACCTGGTACATATCAATTTCTTTGTTAAATTGACAAACTCATATAAGCTTGCAGTGTCCAGCGGGCATAAGTGGACACTGCAAGACAGAGGTTCCTAGGGTTGTGTCTGGGACCAGAGATATTGGCTAGTGTCATTCGTTTGCACAATCCAAGGAGCAGCTTACATGCCAGAGGCTGTGCGTGAACAGCCCAGGAGTGGGGATTTTCACAGCAGAGCAGGGTAAGGCTGGCTCCCAGAGTCAAGGATTGGCGTGACCTACCAGATCACCGGTCCAGATAAAAGCAGAGCGGAATGTCACACCCACCCCTTTTGCATGAGCCTCCACTACCCAGAATAGACCGGTTGTCAACATCCTGGGATGTCTTAACCCAAGATGGACGTTACAATGCAAAGGGACGGTTACAGGGAAGGTTACAAGCATGGCATTCACAAAACACAATGGAGTTTACGAGTTGACACAGACATATCCCCCAAACTGCCAATCTCATTCTGTTTACTTACCTCCTTTGGTTTTACATCCAGCCGTCCTGACGCATCCAGAGAGGGACGTCTTTCTTTTCTTCTCTTTTCTTCAGCTCCACTAGTTTCAGCTGCAGGACTCTTCCCAGCCACTGATACTCTTCTCAGGTCTGTTATACTCAGTCCAGTGTAAGCGAAGCATGCTTTCTTCAGCTCCTCAAGAGGCTCTGTTTTTATGGAAATAACTGCTAAATGTTCCGACACGATGTCCGGATTTATTTGTAATGCCTTGTTTCCAATATAAGGGATTATTTTGATGGGTAGCCTCGTTTCTGTTGGTTGCTCATTTGCATTTTCATCTCTGATTGAACATTCTGGTGCAGGCACTGTATGAAGGGAAACTTGTGTGTGGACTCTGTCAACAACTCTGTCAAGTGCTATAGTGCTCTGGCTGACCACCAGTGGATTGTCTTTAAAAGCAAGTGCTAGATGGCAATTAGAGATTTCATTAATTATTATATTAGCTACTTGTTGAGGAAAATTTGTTCTGGAACTTGTTACATTATCATAAAAGTCTTGCTGAGATCCAGATTTTTCAAGGACATTATTGTAAATAGCACGAGCCACTTCATTAAGAGTCTCGTTGTGTTCTGGATTTGCCATATCACCTGCTGCTTCCACAAGACTGATTTTATTTTTGGACATTAGTTTTTCCATGGACTGTTTCAGCTTCCCAGCAACTTCATTCACTTCAGTCTTCGATAAACTTCTTTTTTCTGGGCTTCTGCTGTGAGTTGACTTTAAGATCTTACACAAGAATCTACTTAATATTTCTTCCACAAACATCACTGGTAACACAGGGATATGTGATGCCGAGGGATGATTTGGCATCTCTATATTGGTAAGAATCTTTTTAACAATATTAACAGCCTCCAGCATTAAAGGTGAACTGGGTGGTGGCTCTTCCTCCGAAATGGGTTGAAATTCATGTTTAGAAGTATCACTTACCATTAAAGAAGCTATTCTGTTAGCTAAAACATCATTCTTGTTTGTTAGATCTTTGTGAATAGAAATGTCAGAGTCAGATTGTTTCAAAATGTGTGTATAAACAGAATTGACAACGTCTCCAGTAGCTTTGCTGTCTTCTTCTTGTAAAGAATCTGGTTCACTGATATTTTCACTAATCTTTACCTGATTTTTTGAAAGGAGCACTTGCAGTGAATTCATTATTTTGGAAGTTATATCCTTTACTGAAGAAATATTTTGTGCATCTAATTCCACAATAGGAAATATGGACAAAAGTTTATGTAAAAGTTTAGCTGAAAGTTCTTCTATGATGAGAGAAGATAATTCACTAATATCTGATGTTATGGGGTTTGTGTGATCCGAGGGTTCGGTGAGGTCTCTAAGCATATCTTCAACAACATTGTCAGCTTCAGCACATTGGTGAGGTGTTAATTCTCCAGAAAAAATGGTCTGCAATTGATTCCCTGAGATCTCTCTTAATACCAAGTCAGCTATTGCTTCAGAAAGAATTGTGCACCCACTTTTTAAACACTTCTGTATTGTTAATTGGGATCCAAACTGTGGCAAAAGCTTATTATACACTGATTCAACAACTGTTTGAATAATTGCATCATCATCTCGATGCAAACATTTAACATACTGAATAATCAAATTCTGGTCTTTAGAGATTACTGTCATAACCTTACTTACTAGCTTCATGTGAATAAAGTCAAATTCTGCAATTTGATTTTCCTTTTCTGCAGAGGAAGACATGTTGGAGTGTTCAGGGAGAATTTTAGATAACAGTTTGGTAATTATATCTTCTAAAAATCCATGTGGTACCCTAATAGTATGTGTGGTGGAAGTCTGGCATTCTGTGCTGAGTTTGTTACCCTTCTGTAAAACCTCTTCAGCAATTAATCCAGATTCTAGAGGTTTAAATATAGTAGAAGATGATGCTTTTGTCAATGGTCCCTGAAATTGGTAATCAATAATTTCTCTCCTTATTGAAGTAGCTAATGTTTCTACTGAAGCACTGTGGTCACTTTTTATGTCTATATAATCTGAGGCTTCAGAACCACATTCTTTCAAAATGTCACATAAACTGGAGTGAATAATTCTTGTAGCCAATTTGCTAACCTGTGGTGGGGGGACGGGACTTTCCAACAGTGGCAGCTCCTTGACTTGAGACTTTGAACACTCGTTTAACATTGAATCAATTAAATTTGTCATCACATGAGAAGGATCAGTGTCAGCCATCTTTCTGTCCTGGGTGTCTATGTTTTGAGAAGCAGTGATTAATTTGCTTATTAGTTCACTACACATTTTTCTCAAAAAACCAGCAGAATTAATACCATCCTGTGACTGTGTTGCCTGATTCTCAGTTTCACATGATGGCAGGCACTCACCATATTCTTCACGCACTGGCCTATGGATTGCTTCCCCTTTAGGAGATTTCTTTATGCCTATTTTACAGAATGACTTTTGTGCAAATTGTCTTCCAATCGGGGGTAGAGTCATCCTGGAGCTAAGTGTTCTTATTGTTTCCAGTGCTGGTCTAGAAGATCTTGGTTTGGGAGCTGTGGTGTAGAAAAGAGACTTCCTGATTCTCTCTGATGTAGTGGGAGCATCCTGTGCAGAGAACTGGTTACACTGGATAGTTGGAAGATTATGGAGAATTTCCTTTTCCATTGCTGTTTTTTTCTCTGAATTAATCACCATGCCAGGAACACTGATAGATGGAAAGGTTTCTCTTAAGTCAATTTTTAATTTTTTAGCAGACATTTTCATTCCTTCTGACATTGTAACACCCTGACCAGGAATTTTATTATTTCCAAATGCTCGTCCAGGTTTTTCCATATGAAGATTTCCAAACTTCGATTCTGAAGTAATTTCCATCTGATTTTGACTGCATTGCTCTAATATGGCACCAGTTATCTCACTTGCCATGATGTTTTCTTCGGAGACGTCATTAAATGGAGAAGTTTCTCTTTGTCTCATTTCTTTTTCAGGATTCCACTTGATGATTTCCAGAATTTTGGTAACAGCAATTTTAGCGTAAATGCTCAGTTCTGAATGGAGTCTTTGGACTTGGCAAATAGCGTTCTGTATGCTTTCCCTGGTAATCACACTGCTAATCCTTGATATGTCGGAAAAACTATGAAAGGGTTCTAATGTGGGCAAAATTCTTTTACTTGTAGTTCCTGGCACTTTATGTTCAAATGATAATTCTATTTCATTTGCTACTTGAGTTGAGAGAGGCCTTAGGAATGGTTTCTGTTGTGCACCAGATCTATTTTCAACAGGGAGTCTCATTATTTCAGAAAATTTACATTTAAAGTCATGTTTAAATTGAAAGGCTACAAATGACTCCAGCGTGAATATAACACTTTCAACCATCTCTTTGGCTATTTTATCGATAGACGCCAAAGAAAAGTGTGGGTCATAAACAGGTAATTCAGATTGCATGAATCTACTTCTTTCTGATTTGGAAACTCCTCTAGTTGAAACTGATGCAGTGGATAGGCTGGACACCAAACACTTGTGAAAGTTATCAAACACAGTTGCTACAATCTCTCTAGCAACTAATCCAATTTCTTTCTGGAAATCTTTATGAAAAGTCCCTGGAGATTCGGTTCTTTTAAATTTACTACAGAACAATCTTTCACTAAGCTCAATTGGAGCCTTCTTTAAAATGCAGACAGAATGATCTAGATCTTTTACCCTCATAAAAACGTCCTTGACAACATTCTCAGCCACCTGTAGCATCTTCAAGTTGTCAATGCCATTTGCTTCCATTCCTCTTTGCTGCTCAAATAATTTTTTGAAAATCCCTTCTGTAGCAAGACTTTGGTTTAAGGCTGAAGAAATATCCCCACCAATCAGACATTTTTTGGGGTTGGCATCTTTTGTTGTCGATTCAAGTTTAAAATAAGTTTGGCTAAATGGAAACGTCTCTGTTTTGAAGTTCTTTCTGGGAAACTCAGCTATAGCTCCCATGCTCATGACCTCCCTGTGCAAACTGGAAATATTTTCAGTCTGAAACTGAGACGTTATTGCTGGTTTTCCCTTGCGAATATTTTCTTTGCGGAACTCACTTTCTAGAGACAACTGTGTGCTCCTTGTCAGAGGTGTGAAAGATGATTTTTGAGCCAGCAGTGGAGTTGGTTTCCCTCCTGTCAAGGTCTTGCAATCAGTTGGTGAGCTGGTGGGTTTTATGCCTGTGTCTGTAAAGATGAACCTTCTGGTCTTGGAGTATGGAAGACTTCCAAACACATCAGAGATCTCTTCATTGCAGCTATTAGAGTTCTCATAAGAGAGTACTGACCCTACAACTGTAGTACGTGTTTTAGCTCTGATTCTCTCTTCATACTTTGTTACAGCGGGGTATAAGATACTTGTTACTTCAGCCAGGAACCATGTCATTATATTCTGAATTTTACTGTTCAGGTCTTCAGTTCTGTTCTGCAATACAAGCAAATGTGAAAGGACATGTTAATATGTTCATTTACTCCAGTTTTACCTTCTTCACATGGTATAAACTACTTACTGTACCTGATTAAAACATTTAGGATGGACAGTAACAGCTGTGACATCTATAAACAGCTAGTTTAGAAAAGGGCTTGTCAGTGAAAGACCAATTAGGGCCACATTGCTTCCTCTGGAGCTCTGAAGGTATGGCAGGTGATCCAGCCTCCTTTATCTTCCAAAGACTCTGGGAAAAATCCTGCCCCCACTGGAGTCCATGGGACTTGTGCCATTGACTTCAGCAGAGCCAGGATCTCACCCATGAGCCCAAGGTGACTGAAGTTTGCCTGTTTGTCCCTACCACAGGTGTCAGGGAGGGCTAGGAGTATGACACACCTCTGAGCACATTCTGTGGGGGTGAAGTCAGGGACTCCATCCTGTGCTGCGTGGGAGAGTGCAGCAAAGCGTGGCTGTTAACCCCTGTACAGTACTGAGCATTCATACAGTCTGATGGAGTCTCATTCCTAGCCAAGGGCCATCGCAACTTGCACTGAAGCAGCCTTGATGCCCAAGCTTTGGTCCTAGACTCTTGCTTTCTTGAGGATGAAACCTCTGAGACATTCTGGCCAATTCATGCTGGAGCTCCTGGGAGTTTCAGAGGAGGCTTTTATACCCCTGCTAGGCCTCAGTAATCACAGTACATCACACAGCTGGGCCAGCTGTGGCCCTCTCTTGGGAACAGCACACCACAGTCATACTTGCCCAGTGGTTAAGCATGCCTGTGGGCACCTGACTGTGAGGCAGCTGTTCTCCCGGCACAGCACATGCGTGACAGGGGCCTGTGCCTGGTGCTGGACTGTCTCCATGTCCCACAGAAGTCACCTGTCAATCAGCACATTTCTCTTTGGGGCAGAGAATCAACTAATCTGCAGGTTGTTTTCTGTGTGTCATAGTGACCGTGGAAGGGTCTGTGTTCTCTTGGTACATACTGCTCTCCGGTCCGCCGAGCTGCAGGAGGAGGCATCCAGCAACACCAATAATACTGCCATACTGCCTACTTTTATATACTCAAAGGGCTGCCCCAACATTGGCTAAATGTCCCTCCAGTCTCCCTTCCCCGCCAGGAGGTAGGTGAAGTAATTATCCACATTTTACCGATGGCAGAACAGAGAAGTAAGTTACTTGCCCAAAGCTCCCATCTAGTAGCCTTGGCCCCTGGACCATGGTGCCCTCCAGATAAATCACTCAGTGACTCTATCTTACTTTTCCCAGTGGGGATGATGATGTCATTTCACATTTACATAGCATATGTTCCTCTGTCGATCTCCAAATGCTTTACAAATCTGGGTATGCCTTGACACAGAGAGGTTAAGGCAGTGTCTACACTAAATTCCCTTCATTGCTACCACAGGGAGAACCGATTCAGGGGCAGTGCAACAAAAGCATAGCTTGATACCTTGTTTCTGCCAAGATGCCTCCTCAGAGTGCTGGCTCATGCCACTGGAATGATTATCTCAGAACTTTGAATTAGTGAAATCTGGCCTGTCAGGGGCCAGAGGCACGAAATCTAGAGTGCAGATCTACTGCACTATGTAACTTTGGAGAACATACTATAGTTCCTCAGCCATGCAGTAGGAAGTTTTGGGGCCTTGCAAGTCAGCTTCCCATTGGAGAAAAAATCAGGGATGCAGAGTATGGGTATTTTCTTAGGGTAACTCGTTTATTTACATCATACACACGAGTCCTTGAACAGATGTGGTCACAAACAGCATACAGGCAATCCCACTTTCAAAAATCTCAGTGCAGGCACCAGTGCCTGGTTCCCAGGAAGCAACTCTGCCACAAGAATTGACTCTGGCCAGAGAGATTAAGGTGGAGAGAGAAAGAGAGAGAGAGCGCAAACTCTCTTCCCATTTGCAACATCTTCCCCCAGAAGAAGATGCATCACAAAACTAATAACAATACAAATTTTCTTCAAAGATTGTACCCTGCTCACAGGCTACAAAAAAGAACTTACAAGAGTATATGTCATCAATATAAAGGGAAGGGTAACCACCTTTCTGTATACAGTGCTATAAAATCCCTCCTGGCCAGAGGCAAAATCCTTTCACCTGTAAAGGGTTAAGAAGCTAAGGTAACCTCACTGGCACCTGACCCAAAATGACCAATGAGGGGACAAGATAGTTTCAAATCTGGAGGGGGGGACAAAGGGTTTTGCCTGTCTGTGTGATACCTTTGCCGGGAACAGATCAAGGATGCAAGCCTTTTAACTCCTGTAAAGTTAGTAAGTAATCTAGCTAGAAAGTCATTACACAAAGTAAAACTATTTCCCCATGTTTATTCCCCCCTCCCCCCACTGTTCCTCACACGTTCTTGTCAACTGCTGAAAATGGCCGACCTTGATTATCACTACAAAAGGTTTTTTTTGTTTTTTTTCCTCTCTCTTCTGTTGGTAATAGCTCACCTTACCTGATCACGCTCGTTACAGTGTGTATGGGAACACCCATTGTTTTATGTTCTCTGTGTATATAAAATCTCCCCACTGTATTTTCCACTGCATGCATCCAATGAAGTGAGCTGTAGTTCACGAAAGCTTATGCTCAAATAAATTTGTTAGTCTCTAAGGTGCCACAAGTACTCCTTTTCTTTTTGCGGATACAGACTAACACGGCTGCTACTCTGAAACTTAGCTAGAAAAATGCGTTAGATTTTCTTTTGTTTTTTTTGGCTTGTGAAATTCGCTGTGCTGGAGGGAATGTATATTCCTGTTTTTGTGTCTTTTTGTAACTTAAGGTTTTGCTTAGAGGGATTCTCTATGTTTTGAATCTGATTACCCTGTAAAGTATTTACCATCCTGATTTTACAGAGGTGATTCTTTTACCTTTTCTTGAAATAAAATTCTTCTTTTAAGAACCTGATTGATTTTTCATTGTTCTTAAGATCCAAGGGTTTGGGTCTGTGTTCACCTGTCCCAATTGGTGAGGATATTATTATCAAGACTTCCCCAGGAAAGGGGGTGTAGGGCTTGGGGGGATTTTGGGGGAAGATGTCTCCAAGTGGTCTCTTTCCCTGTTCTTTGTTTAAATCGTATGGTGGTGGCAGCGTATCAGATTTTTAACCTAAGCTGGTTCCCAAGGCAAGAAAGAAATCTGTGCCTTGGGGAAGTTTTAACCTAAGCTGGTAAGAATAAGTTTAGGGGGTCTTTCATGCAGGTCCCCACATCTGTATCCTAGAGTTCAGAGTGGGGAAGGAACCTTGACAGTATACATAGCAGTGCCATCTGGTGACTTATACATAACAATACATTGCATATGTGCAATATGACAACATGCACCTGTTACTTTTAGTTTTATGACTGGAGATCTGTATGTGCAATCAGTTCATACCTGAAAACATGCTCTTTTCTTGTTCGTGATATTATTAACAATCTGATCAAAAGGCTGTTGAGGGACCATTGAAGTAAGTAAGATTTTCTTTCCATTAACTGAAGGGCGACTAGAGGCATTAGCTCCTGGAAAATAAATTACAAAAAACTTCAGGTGTCTAACTGTTACATATAGAAAATGTGATGGTGTGGGGGAGCTAAAAAGAATTTATTGCCATGAGTTTGGGATGAATACATTGCTCACACATGGAAGAGCCATGAGTGAATTATACAGAATATTCCTAAATCAAATGGCAGTAAAATGTTTATCCTGTACTACACCACTTCATAGTTCATGCCATTTATTTGGTGCATTTCTGGGCCTTCTTTAAGTCTCATTGTTATTTGAACTATATTAGTTTCTATGCAAACAATGACATTAGTATGTGCACAGTTTAGCAACTTCTACAAGTGCCGTATAACATTACTTTTATATTAATTCAAAATGCATCCCATAGTTATGGAAACACAAGAGTTTATGTGGTGGTTATGAGAAGTGACACCTCCAAGAGCATGATGTTTCTTACTATTCATGCAGGGCATTGGGTCAATACTGGCTCCAGTCACTTGGCCTCTTCTCTCCAGTCACTTGGCCTTTTCTGAGCTATGCTGGTTCAAGTGTGATTTTAAATCCGTTTAGTCAAATCAGCGCAAACTCCAGTGTGGATGCACTTATTTCAAGTTAGGTTTATTTCAGTTTAGTTTAAACAATCTCTAATGGAGCTAGGCTAAACTGAAATAAGAGACTCTTAAAGCAATATAAAAATGCAGGGATTTGCACCTGTTTAACTAAAGTGCATTGAAAAACAATTTAATTTAAACTGGTGTAACTTCCTCAGTTGGAAGGATAAGACCTTAAGCATACTGGGCCTCAGTACCTGGAATAAAAATAGCCCTTTGCTTTTTGCCCAGAGGCTTGGGCTCAATGACATTCCATTTTAAACACTCAAGTATATTGTTTGTAGGTTGGGGGTGCCAGGCCCCATGTGCCCTTTGCCTATGTCTGTTTATGTGGGTGACCGCTTTGTCCCTCCCAACTGGGGGGAGGGAGGGCAGGAGGAGAAGAGGAGGGGTCACTGCTGCCTGCGCTGGCTTGTTCTGTCAGCTCCTTGTTCTGTCAGCTGCTACCACTGAGAACAGTCTAGATCCATCCTCTTTGGAACCCGCTTTTAGGTAGTTGAAAGCAGCTATCAAATCCCCCCTCATTCTTCTCTTCTGCAGACTAAACAATCCCGGTTCCCTCAGCCTCTCCTCATAAGTCATGTGCTCCAGCCCCCTAATCATTTTTGTTGCCCTCCGCTGGACGCTTTCCAATTTTTCCACATCCTTCTTCTAGTGTGGGGCCCAAAACTGGACACAGTACTCCAGATGAGGCCTCACCAATGTCGAATAGAGGGGAACAATCACATCCCTCGATCTGCTGGCAATGCCCCTACTTATACACCCCAAAATGCCATTGGCCTTCTTGGTAACAAGGGCACACTGTTATCCAGCTTCATATCCAGCTTCTCGTCCACTGTAACCCCTAGGTCCTTTTCTGCAGAACTGCTGCCAAGCCATTCGGTCCCTAGTCTGTAGCAGTGCATGGGATTCGTCCATCCTAAGTGCAGAACTCTGCACTTGTCCTTGTTGAACCTCATCAGATTTCTTTTGGCCCAATCCTCCAATTTGTCTAGGTCACTCTGGACCCTATCCCTACCCTCCAGTGTATCTACCTCTCCTCCCAGTTTAGTGTCATCTGCAGACTTGCTGAGGGTGCCATCCACACCATTCTCCAGATCATTAATGAAGATATTGAACAAAACCGGCCCGAGGACTGACCTTTGGGGCACTCCACTTGATACCGGCTGCCAACTAGACATGGAGCTATTGATCAGTACCCGTTGAGGCCGACAATCTAGCCAACTTTCTATCCACCTTATAGTCCATTCATCCAGCCCATACTTCTTTAACTTGCTGGCAGAAATACTGTGGGAGACCGTATCAAAAGCTTTGCTAAAGTCAAGGAACAACACGTCCACTGCTTTCCCCTCATCCACAGAGCCAGTTATCTCGTCATAGAAGGCAATTAGATTAGTCAGGCATGACTTGCCCTTAGTGAAACCATGCTGACTGTTCCTGATCACTTTCCTCTCCTCAAGTGCTTCAGAATTGATTCCTTGAGGACCTGCTCCATGATTTTTCCAGGGACTGAGGTAAGGCTGACTGGCCTGTAGTTCCCCGGATCCTCCTTCTTCCCTTTTTTAAAGATGGGCACTACATGAGCCTTTTTCCAGTCCTCGGGGACTTCCCTGTATCGCCATGAGTTTTCAAAGATAATGGCCAATGGCTTTGCAATCACGTCTGCCAACTCCTTTAGCATTCTCGGATGCAGCGCATCCGGCCCCATGGACTTGTGCTCGCCCAGCTTTTCTAAATAGTCCCGAACCACTTCTTTCTCCACAGAGGGCTGGTCACCTCCTCCCCATGCTGTGCTGCCCAGTGCAGTAGTCTGGGAGCTGACCTTGTTCGTGAAGACAGAGGCAAAAAAAGCATTGAGTATATTAGTTTTTTCCACATCCTCTGTCACTAGGTTGCCCCCCTCATTCAGTAAGGGGCCCACACTTTCCTTGACTTTCTTCTTGTTGCTAACATACCTGAAGAAACCCATCTTGTTACTCTTAACATCCCTTGCTAGCTGCACCTGCACCAAGGTGTGATTTGGCCTTCCTGAATCATAGAATCATAGAATCATAGAATATCAGGGTTGGAAGGGACCCCAGAAGGTCATCTAGTCCAACCCCCTGCTCAAAGCAGGACCAAGTCCCAGTTAAATCATCCCAGCCAGGGCTTTGTCAAGCCTGACCTTAAAAACCTGTAAGGAAGGAGATTCTACCACCTCCCTAGGTAACGCATTCCAGTGTTTCACCACTCTCTTAGTGAAAAAGTTTTTCCTAATATCCAATCTAAACCTCCCCCATTGCAACTTGAGACCATTACTCCTCGTTCTGTCATCTGCTACCATTGAGAACAGTCTAGAGCCATCCTCTTTGGAACCCCCTTTCAGGTAGTTGAAAGCAGCTATCAAATCCCCCCTCATTCTTCTCTTCTGCAGACTAAACAATCCCAGCTCCCTCAGCCTCTCTTCATAAGTCATGTGCTCTAGACCCCTAATCATTTTTGTTGCCCTTCGCTGGACTCTTTCCAATTTATCCACATCCTTCTTGTAGTGTGGGGCCCAAAACTGGACACAGTACTCCAGATGAGGCCTCACCAGTGTCGAATAGAGGGGAACGATCACGTCCCTCGATCTGCTCGCTATGCCCCTACTTATACATCCCAAAATGCCATTGGCCTTCTTGGCAACAAGGGCACACTGCTGACTCATATCCAGCTTCTCGTCCACTGTCACCCCTAGGTCCTTTTCCGCAGAACTGCTGCCTAGCCATTCGGTCCCTAGTCTGTAGCGGTGCATTGGGTTCTTCCGTCCTAAGTGCAGGACCCTGCACTTATCCTTATTGAACCTCATCAGATTTCTTTTGGCCCAATCCTCCAATTTGTCTAGGTCCTTCTGTATCCTATCCCTCCCCTCCAGCGTATCTACCACTCCTCCCAGTTTAGTATCATCCGCAAATTTGCTGAGAGTGCAATCCACACCATCCTCCAGATCATTTATGAAGATATTGAACAAAACCGGCCCCAGGACCGACCCCTGGGGCACTCCACTTGACACCGGCTGCCAACTAGACATGGAGCCATTGATCACTACCCGTTGAGCCCGACAATCTAGCCAGCTTTCTACCCACCTTATAGTGCATTCATCCAGCCCATACTTCCTTAACTTGCTGACAAGAATGCTGTGGGAGACCGTGTCAAAAGCTTTGCTAAAGTCAAGAAACAATACATCCACTGCTTTCCCTTCATCCACAGAACCAGTAATCTCATCATAAAAGGCGATTAGATTAGTCAGGCATGACCTTCCCTTGGTGAATCCATGCTGACTGTTCCTGATCACTTTCCTCTCCTCTAAGTGCTTCAGGATTGATTCTTTGAGGACCTGCTCCATGATTTTTCCAGGGACTGAGGTGAGGCTGACTGGCCTGTAGTTCCCAGGATCCTCCTTCTTCCCTTTTTTAAAGATGGGCACTACATTAGCCTTTTTCCAGTCATCCGGGACTTCCCCCGTTCGCCACGAGTTTTCAAAGATAATGGCCAAGGGCTCTGCAATCACAGCCGCCAATTCCTTCAGCACTCTCGGATGCAATTTCACTCCTGCATGCCCGAGCAATATTTTTATACTCTTCCCTGGTCATTTGTGCAATCTTCCACTTCTTGTAAGCTTCTTTTTTGTGTTTAAGATCAGTAAGGATTTCACTGTTAAGCCAAGCTGGTCGCCTGCCATATTTACTATTCTTTCTACACATCCGGATGGTTTGTCCCTGTAACCTCAATAAAGATTCTTTAAAATACAGCCAGCTCTCCTGGACTCCTTTCCCCCTCATGTTATTCTCCCAGGGGATCCTGCCCATCAGTACCCTGAGGGAGTCAAAGTCTGCTTTTCTGAAGTCCAGGGTCCGTATTCTGCTGCTCTCCTTTCTTCCCTGTGTCAGGATCCTGAACTCGACCATCTCATGGTCACTGCCTCCCAGGTTCCCATCCACTTTTGCTTCCCCTTCTAATTCTTCCCGGTTTGTGAGCAGCAGGTCAAGAAGAGCTCTGCCCCAGTTGGTTCCTCCAGCAGCTGCATCAGGAAATTGTCCCCTACCCTTTCGTAAAACTTCCTGGATTGTCTGTGCACTGCTGTATTGCTCTGCCAGCAGATATCAGGGTGATTGAAGTCTCCCATGAGAACCAGGGCCTGCGATCTACTAACTTCCGTGAGTTGCCGGAAGAAAGCCTCGTCAACCTCATCCCCCTGGTCCGGTGGTCTATAGCAGACTCCCACCACGACATACCCTTTGTTGCTCACACTTCTAAACTCTCAGGTTTTTCTGCAGTTTCATACTTGAGCTCTGAGCAGTCATACTGCTCCCTTACATACAATGCAACTCCCCCACCTTTTCTGCACTGCCTGTCCTTCCTGAACAGTTTATATCCATCCATGACAGTACTCCAGTCATGTGAGTTATCCCACCAAGTCTCTGTTATTCCAATCACATCATAATTCCTTGACTGTGCCAGGACTTCCAGTTCTCCCTGCTTGTTTCCCAGGCTTCTTGCATTTGTGTATAGGCACCTGAGATAACTCGCTGATAGTCCCTCTTTCTCAGTATGAGGCAGAAGCCCTCCCCTCTCATGCGCTCCTGCTCGTGCTTCCTCCCAGTATCCCAATTCCGCACTTACCTCAGGGCTTTGGTTTCCTTCTCCTGGTGAACCTAGTTTAAAGCCCTCCTCACTAGGTTAGCCAGCGTGCTTGCGAAGATGCTCTTCCCTCTCTTCGTTAGGTGGAGACCGTCTCTGCCTAGCACTCCTCCTTCTTGGAACACCATCCCATGGTCAAAGAATCCAAAGCCTTCTCTCCGACACCACCTGTGTAGCCATTTGTTGACTTCCACGATTCGACGGTCTCTACCCAGGCCTTTTCCTTCCACGGGGAGGATGGACGAGAAGACCACTTGCACCTCAAACTCCTTTATCCTTCTTCCCAGAGCCACGTAGTCTGCAGTGATCTGCTCAAGGTCATTCTTGTCAGTATCATTGGTGCCCACGTGGAGAAGCAGGAAGGGGTAGCGATCCGAGGGCTTGATGAGTCTCGGCAGTCTCTCCGTCACATCGTGAATCCTAGCTCCTGGCAATGTCTGAGCTATTGAAGTCCTCAAATCACTGTTTAAAGACTTCAAGGAGCAGAGAATCCTCCAGCAAGTGACCTGTGCCCCATGCTACAGAGGAAGGCGAAAAACCTCCAGGGTCTCTTCCAATCTGCCCTGGAGGAAAATTCCTTCCCGACCCCAAATATGGTGATCAGCTAAACCCTGAGCATATGGGCAAGATTCACCAGCCAGATACCCAGGAAAGAATTTTCTGTAGTAACTCAGATTCCACCGCTTCTAACATCCCATCACAGGCCATTGGGCGTTCTACCCCTTGCTATGAAGAAACATGGCTGGTGGCCAGGAGAAGTCTGGTAATTGAGGAGCAAGACAAGAGGAGGTGAGGCCATGACTGAGTTTTGGCAGAGGAGTGGTTAAGATGCATGAGAAGGGAACGCTCTGGAATTGATAGTAAGCATATTTGCAGACCCTGGAGACAAGGCAGGAGGCAAAAGGCAGTTACAGATTCTATACAGATTATTTTATATGTAAAGCCCTTGTTTTGTAATCTCTTAGTCTTCAGATAACGCCTTACCCCAGCCCTTTTCATGATTTTCAGATTCTTCACTTTGATAACCATTCTCATGCAGTTTTCTGAGGTGGGATGCCATTTTTTTCTCTAGCTTTGCTTGTTTCTAGAGTATTTAAAAAGAATGTGAAAGTGTTGTTTAAGATTTCCATTGCAGAGAGCAAAAGAATGTTCTTAGATGCAGTGATATTTTGATAGACGTTTTGTTAAAATTTTTATATCTTCTAATTTATTAGATTATATTATTTGATGTCATCATAACTGCCCACATAGTTACATTATCTCTTTGACTCCCATCTGTGTTTCTTCCCCCAACAACAATTTTATATGTTAAAATGGCTTTGCACCCATTTACACCCAGACTTTTACCAAACTATCTTTTCGGGCTCTTTCCTTCTCTTCTTTCAAAAATGCAAGCAGAACAAGCAATTCAAACTGTTTCTAGAGGAGCTGTGTGTCACACCCATGAAGCTCAAAATTCACAACCATGATGAGATTTTAGGAGGGCTTTCTGTATTGGATAGCGTTATTGATAACCCTTATCTATATACCGCTCTTTTGATCTTAATCATCAGAGGCCTGATTCCCAAAGGCATTTAAATGCCTAACTCTCGGTAATTTTGATGGGAGCTAGGTATCTGAGCCCTGGTCTACACTACGAGTTTAGGTCGGATTTAGCAGCGTTAGATTGGTTTAGCCCTGCACCCGTCCACACTACGAAGCCATTTGCCATTTTTTTTTTACTTTAAGGGCTCTTAAAACCGGTTTCTGTACTCCTCCCCGACGAGTGGATTAGCGCTGAAATAGACCTTGTTGGGTCCAATTTAGGGCAGTGTGGACGCAATTCGATGGTATTGGCCTCCGGGAGCTACCCCAGAGTGCACCAGGGTGACCTCTCTGGACAGTACTCTCAACTCAGATGCACTGGCTACGTAGACAGGAAAAGCCCCGCAAACTTTTGAATTTCATTTCCTATTTGGCCAGTGCGGCGAGCTCATCAGTAGAGGTGACCATGCAGTCCCAGAATAGCAAAAGAGCTCCAGCATGGACCGAACGGGAGGTACTGGATCTGATCGCTGTATGGGGAGATGAATCCGTGCTATCAGAATTCCGTTCCAAAAGACGAAATGCCAAAATATTTGGAAAAATCTCCAAAGACATGAAGGACAGAGGCTATAACAGGGACCTGCAGTAGTGCCACATGAAACTTAAGGATCTCAGGCAAGCCTACCAAAGAACCAGAGAGGCAAATGGCCACTCCGGGTCAGAGCCCCAGACATGCCGCTTCTATGATGAGCTGCATGCCATTCTAGGGGGTGCCCCTAAAACTACCCCAGCCCTGTGCGTGGACTCTGTCAATGGACTCTCACGCAACAGGGATGTGGATTTTGAGGACGAGGAAGATGAGGAGGAGGAGGAAGTTGAAGCACAGCAAGCAGGCAGAGAAACTGTTTTCCCCGACAGCCAGGAACTGTTTCTCACCCTGGATCTAGTACCCTCCCAACCGAAGGCAGGCTCCCGGATCTAGAAGGCGGAGAAGGGACCCTTGGTGAGTGTACCTTTGTAAATATAATACATGGTTTAAAAGCAAGTGTGTTTAATGATTAATTTGCCCAGAAGACTTGGGATGCATTCGCGGCCAGTACAGCTACTGGAAAAGTCTGTTAATGTGTCTGGGGATGGGGCAGAAATCCTCCAGGGACATCTCAATGAAGCTCTCCTGGATGTACTCTCAAATCCTTTGTGAAAGGTTTCTGGGGAGGGCAGCTTTATTCCGTCCTCCATGGTAGGACACTTTACCACAGCAGGCCAGCAGCATGTAGTCTGGAATCATGGCATAACAAAGCATGGCAGTGTATGGTCCCGGTGTTTGCTGGCATTCAAGCAACATCCGTTCCTTATCTCTCTGTGTTATCCTCAGGCGAGTGATATCATTCATGGTCACCTGGTTGAAATAGGGGAATTTTATTAAGGGGACATTCAGAGGTGGCCGTTCCTGCTGGGCTGTTTGCCTGTGGCTGAACAGAAATCATCCCTGCTGTTAGCCACGCGCTGGGGGGAGGGGTGAAGCAATCATCCCAGAGAATTGGGTGTGTGTGGGGGGAGGGGAGGTTAGTTGGGTTTGTGCTGCACGTTAACCCGAAAACTGCAGCCCCTCCTTTTAAATGGCCAACCCATTTTAATGGGCCAACCCAACGGGTGCTTGGTATGTGAAATGGGGGCGCTGCTGTTTGAAACCATTCCCACATGTTAGGAAGGTTAAAGAAGCCAAAAGACTGTGGCTTACCATGTCTGCCTGCAAGCCAAATTCTGTTGCCCGCCGACCCTGTGTGTGTGATCTCTCACACCATACCGGCAGGCCCTTGATATAAGAGGCGAAATGCGACCTTGTAAAGAAAGCACACGTGCTATGTAATGTTAACAGCTTGGTTCACTGTGAAAGAGTCTACCCCTTGTTCTCTAATATGTCTCTTTTTAAAGACTAATCTCCCTTTTTTCCCTCCCTCAGCTCCAAATGTTTCAACTCTCCTCCTATCATCTCCGTCGAAGAGGCTATCAAAGATTAGAAGCTGAAAAAAGCCCCACACTCACGATGAAATGTTCTCTGAGCTCATGCAGGCCTCCCACACTGAAAGAGCCCAGCACAATGTGTTGAGGGAGACAATGTCAGAGTCCAGGAAAGCACAAAATGAACGCGAGGACAGGAGGGACGAGCGAGAGGACAGGAGGGACGAGCGAGAGGAGAGGTGGCATCAGCGTGATTAGAGGAGGCAGGATGCAATGCTGAGGCTACTGGAGGATCAAACTGATATGCTCCGGCGTATGGTTGAGGTACAGGAAAGGCAGCAGGAACACAGACCGCCGCTGCAGCCCCTGTGTAACCAACCACCCTCCTCCCCAAGTTCCATAGCCTCCTGACCCAGACGCCCAAGAACGCGGTGGGGGGGCCTCCAGGCACCCAAGCACTCCACCCCAGAGGACTGCCCAAACAACAGAAAGCTGGCATTCAATAAGTTTTGAAGTGCAGTGTGGCCTTGTCCTTCCGTCCTCCCATCCTCTGCCACCCCACCCAGTGCTTCCCTCCTCCCACACCCCTCCTGGGCTACCTTGACAGTTATCCCCCCATTTGTGTGATGAATTAATAAAGAACGCATGAATTTGAAATAACAATGACTTTATTGCCTCTGCAAGCGATGATCAAAGAAGGGAGGGGAGGGCGGTTGGCTTACAGGGAAGTAGAGTGAACCAAGGGGGTGGGTTTTCATCAAGAAACAAACAGAACTTTTACACTGGAGCCTGGTCAGACATGAAACTGGTTTTCAAAGCTTCTCTGTTGCGCAGCACGCCCTGCTGTGCTCTTCTAATCACCCTGGTGTCTGGCTGCACATAATCGGCAGCCAGGCGATTTGCCTCAACCTCCCACCCCACCATAAATGTCTCCCCCTTACTCTCACAGATATTGTGGAGCACAAAGCAAGCAGTAATAATGATGGGAATATTGGTTTTGCTGAGGTCTAACCGAGTCAGTAAACTGCACCAGCAAGCTTTTAAACATCCAAATGCACATTCTACCACCATTCTGCATTTGCTCGGCCTACAGTTGAACAGCTTCTGACTACTGTCCAGGGTGCATGTGTATGGCCTCATGAGTCATGGCATTAAAGGGCAGGCTGGGTCCCCAAGGATAACTATAGGCATTTCATCATCCCCAGTGGTTATTTTCTGGTCTGGATAGTAAGTCCCTTGCTGCAGCCATTCCCACAGACCAGAGTTCCTAAAGATGGGAGCATCATGTACCTTTCCCGGCCATCCCACGTTGATGTTGGTGAAACGTCCCTTGTGATCCACCAGCGCTTGCAGCACCATTGAAAAGTACCCATTTCGGTTTATGTACTGGCTGCCTTGGTGGTCTTGTCCCAAGATAGGGATATGCATTCCATCTATCGCCCCACCACAGTTAGGGAATCCCATTGCAGCAAAGCCATCCACTATGATCTGCACATTTCCCAGAGTCACTACCCTTGATAGTAGCAGCTCAGTGATCACGTTGGTTACTTGCATCACAGCAGCCCCCACAGTAGATCTGCCCACTTCAAATTGATTCCCAACTGGCGGGTCACTGTTTGGCATTGCAAGCTTCCAGAAGGCTATCACCACTCACTTGTGAACTGTGAGGGCTGCTCTCATCTTGGTATTCTGGTGCTTCAGGGCAGGGGAAAGCAAGTCACAAAGTTTCATGAACGTTTCGCAGCCATTGGGAATCGTCCCAGACCTGCAACACTATGCAGTTCCACCAGTCTGTGTTTGTTTCCCAGGCCCAGAATCGGCGATCCACGGCATGAGTCTGCCCCATTGCCACCAGGATGGCCAAATTGCCAGGGCCCGTACTTTGAGAGAAGTCTGTGTCCATGTCCTCATCACTCTCCTCACCGTGCTGCCATCACCTACTCGCCTGCTTCTGCAGGTTCTGCATATAATGCATGATAATGCATGTGGTGTTTAGAGCGGTCACAACTGCCGTGGTGATCTGAGTGGGCTCCATGCTTGCCGTGGTATCGCGTGAGCAGGAGAGCAGAGTGGCAGCGGAAGCGGTGGGTGGATGATGATGCTGACAGCAATATGGCGCCTGCACGGAAAAAGGCACGAAACGATTGTTGGTCCTTGCTTTCATGGAGGGAGGGAGGGGTAGGCTGGCAGCAGACAGTGCTGCTGCCTGGGAGAGCTATCCCTCTGCCAATATTCCAGGCAGGACTGAATCTCCATTAGACAAAACTTAAAGAAGAGAATGACCTGAGTCACTCCCATTTATGTGCAGGCGCCCCTGAGAGACTTTACTGAGGTCTGCCAGGAGCACCCATGTCAGACCAGGCACCCCTGACAGACCTTACCAAGGTCTGCCAGGAGCACCCATGTCTGCCCAGGTACCCCGACTGACCAGACCGAGGCCAGCCAAGAGCACCCAGGAGATGACGAGGACGGCTACTAGTTGTACTGCACTATCTGCTGCCACAAGGCAATGAGCTGCTGCTGTGTAGCAATGCAGTCCCACGTCTGCCAGCACCCAGGAGACGTATGGTGACGGTGAGCTGAGTGGGCTCCATGCTTGCCGTGGTATGGCGTCTGCACGGGTAACCCATAAAAAAAGGCGTGAAACGATTGTCTGCCATTGCTTTCATGGGGGGGCGGGCTGACTACATGTACCCAGAACTACCCGCGACAATGTTTTTTGCCCCATCAGGCATTGGGATCTCAACCCAGAATTCCAAAGGGTGGTGGAGACTGCGGGAACTGTGGGATAGCTACCCACAGTGCAACGCTCCGGAAGTCGACGCTAGCCTCAGTACTGTGGACGCACTCCACCGACTTAATGGTCTTAAGTGGGGACACATAATTGACTGTATAAAATCGCTTTCAAAAAATTCGACTTCTATAAACTCGACCTAATTTCGTAGTGTAGACATACCCTTAGTATCTTTGAGGATCTTGGCCTAGTGTCCTTGTTCTGTGGCATGTTAGTTTTAAAAGATATAGTATTTTAATATACCTTTTTAGCTTTCTCTTCTCTGTTTTTCCTTCGTAGATGTTCAGTTCTCGATTCTCGTTTAACATCGTCTCCAATTTTCAGCAGAAGTAACATTTCTTTTTTTTTCCATGCCTAAGGATCATAAATTTGCCATGCTGCACCAAAAGGTGATAATTATAAGTGTATTTTACTAAGTGTGTCTGGCACACAACACATTTTCTATTGCTTCATTTAATGATTTTCATATCAGTACATTCTAAACACATTGGGCCAAATTCATTTCTAAGGTCAGATGACTGAAATCAATGGAATTACCAGAGGGAAAAATTTGGTACCTACAAAATTATTTTTCCAAGTTATTAAATTCTACTCTGTTTTAATGCTTGATTGTCAGAGGGCCTGCTGGATAGCAGAATGACAAGTATTCTTCAGGACCGTTCATAAATCTATAAATTCCAAGGCTAGAAGGGACCACTCTCCTGAAGGGACCACCCAAACAATTCCTGGAACACATCTTTTAGAAAACCTTCCAACCCTGATTGAAAAACTGTCAGTGCTGGAGAGTCCACCACAACCCTTGGTAAGCTGTTCCCATGGTTAATTACTCTCACGATTTCAGCCACCAACACCCTGTTGGAATCACTGATGTGCAAAATGCCGTGTTCAATGTGTCCCTGTGTACACCACTCCTTAATGCTACAATTCCAATGTCATGCATTTACGGCTCAATTTTCAGCCAGCTCTCAGCCTGGTCTCCCTTCTTACAAACACAATTTTGCATCCAGAAAAATTCCACTTTTATTTGTTTGGCCCCTACAAATAACCATGGGCACAAATCCCACTGCTAAGACTGCTAAATACCTGATCGTTTGCAGTGTAAATTGTAGCTGTGCTGGTCCCAGGATATTGCAGAGACAAGGTGGGTGAGGGAATATCTTTTGTTTTCAGTTGGTGAAAGAGACAAGTTTTTGAGCATACACAAAGGAAGAACTCTGTGTAAGCCTGAAAGCTTGTCTCTTTCACCAGAAGAAGTCGGTCCAATAAAAGATATTACCTCACCCACCTGGTCTCTCAAATACCTGATTGTGAATGCAAATAAGGGGTGAAACGCTGACTTCACTGATTCAATAGGACTTTTGCCATTGACTTCACTGGAGCCAAGATTTCTTCCCAAGGGCAGAACTGTCTAAGTGGTAGGATTTGTGACTGTAAAAAGCAGGCAGAAAACATCAAGGCAGTGTCCAGAAATTTGAGCCTTAAAATATTAATGTGTAACCCTGCCTATCTGACTTAAAAATGTACAGGTTTTTTTCTTCCAATATATACCCAAACACTTATGCATGTGTTTAACATTAAGCATGTATGCAGTCCTATTAAACTCAACAGAACTGCCCACATAGAATATCAGGGTTGGAAGGGACCTCAGGAGGTCATCTAGTCCAACCCCCTGCTCAAAGCAGGACCAGTCCCCAACTAAATCATCCCAGACAGGGCTTTGTCAAGCCTGACCTTAAGAACCTCAAAGGAAGGAGATTCCACCACCTCCCTAGGTAACGCATTCCAGTGCTTCACCACCCTCCTAGTGAAAAAGTTATTCCTAATATCCAACCTAAACCTCCCCCACTGCAACTTGAGACCATTACTCCTTTTTCTGTCAGCTGCTACCACTGAGAACAGTCTAGATCCATCCTCTTTGGAACCCCCTTTCAGGTAGCTGAAAGCAGCTATCAAATCCCCCCTCATTCTTCTCTTCTGCAGACTAAACAATCCCAGTTTCCTCAGCCTTTCTTCATAAATCATATGTTCCAGTCCCCTAATCATTTTTGTTGCCCTCCGCTGGACGCTTTCCAATTTTTCCACATCCTTCTTCTAGTGTGGGGCCCAAAACTGGACACAGTACTCCAGATGAGGCCTCACCAATGTCGAATAGAGGGGAACGATCACATTCCCTCGATCTGCTGGCAATGCCCCTACTTATACAGTACAAAATGCCATTAGCCTTCTTGGAAAAAAAGGCATACTGTTGACTCATATCCAGCTTCTCGTCCACTGTAACCCCTAGGTCCTTTTCTGCAGAACTGCTGCCTAGCCATTTGGTCCCTAGTCTGTAGCGGTGCCTGGGATTCTTCCGTCCTAAGTGCAGGACTCTGCACTTGTCCTTGTTGAACCTCATCAGATTTCTTTTGGCCCAATCCTCTAATTTGTCTAGGTCCTTCTGTATCCTATCCCTACCCTCCAGAGTATCTACCACTCCTCCCAGTTTAGTGTCATCTGCAAACTTGCTGAGGGTGCAGTCCACGCCATCCTCCAGATCATTAATGAAGATATTGAACAAAACCGGCCCCAGGACTGACCCTTAGGGCACTCCGCTTGATACCGGCTGTCAACCAGACATGGAGCCATTGATCACTAACCGCTGAGCCCGATGATTTAGCCAGCTTTCTACCCACCTTATAGTCCTTTCATCCAGCCCATACTTCTTTAACTTGCTGGCAAGAATACTGTGGGAGACCATATCAAAAGTTTGCTAAACTCAAGGAATAACATGTCCACTGCTTTCCTCTCATCCATAGAATCAGTTATCTCATCACAGAAGGCAATTAGATTAGTCAGGAATGACTTGCCCTTGGTGAATCCATGCTGACTGTTCCTGATCACTTTCCTCTCCTCTAAGTGCTTCAGAATTGATTCCTTGAGGACCTGCTCCATGATTTTTCCAGGGACTGAGGTAAGGCTGACTGGCCTGTAGTTCCCTGGATCCTCCTTCGTCCCTATTTTAAAGATGGGCACATGCTTGAAGTTAAGCACAACATGCATAAGTGTTTGCAAGATTGGGGTCATATTCATTAACTCTTTAAAATTCTTTATGGGCTTGCCAGAAAACTCACTCACTGCTAACAACTTTAAACATTTGTCAGTTGTCTCTTTAAGGTGTGGTGTAAGTATATATATTTGTCTTTGTTTCAGTTTCTTGTTTCTAACCTCCTCCATTTTTTTACGAAGATTAAGTTGTTTCTTTTTGTTTTGGCCGTGTTGCTTTCTCTCTTCCTCAGCCCATTGAAGGTGCAGGTTTTCTTCTCCAGTGGCCTTGATTTTTTCCAATTCCTTATTAATCATGTCTAAATCTCTTTTAAGAAAAGCATAAATAATTGGTTAGAACCAGTTGTGACAATCTCTCCCAGTCAATTTTCTGCTCAGCTCCAGACATCTTCTTTGCCTGGGTTTCTGTTTGCTTAAGCCACCTGAAAAATTTAGAACTGACTTCACAAGGTTCCTAACACAATTCACGCCCTATTAATAAACAATTCTAAATTAGAATGAGGTATTTCATCATTTACACTCAGTATAGATAAAAATAAGGCCCCGTCCTTCTAGGAGCTCTGTGCAGGCCCCCACAGACACTCCCAAGTCAGTAAATTATAAATTCATTTTGTGTCCTGTACCTGTTCCTCATCTGTCCCTTTGGGTCATGTAAATCTGGACTTTCTTCTTGCATCAGCCACTCCCCAAAGTGGCAGGTGTCACCTCCTTCTGGAAGCAGACTAGGTTCTTGTCGTTTTGTCACTCGTTTTTCAAGCATTTTCTGAAAATTGAGAATGGATTTAAGGGCTTTATTCGCCAGGAATGCCTTCACCAATCTGTGTGTTGAGTTCTCAGACAAGCACTTTGCTGATAGTCAAACCCTCCATTTCACCCCTGAAATGATAGACTGAGGAGGGAGCCTTCTGCAGTTCCTAGCCACTGCAGTCTCACAGTCTCCTCCACTTTGGGAATGAGCAACCAGACCTGTAGCCAGGCCCCAGATCCTGACTGAACTGAAAATCAGCAAACTCTTTAAATGGACTTTGAGGGTGAGAAAAAAAGGACCATCAGTGCTGGAACTGGGGGGAGAGGCAGGGGGTCATCGCCCCCCCACTTTTTGACAAAAGAAACATACAAGTTTGACCCCCCTCCCCCAAAGAGACATCCTGTACCTGCTAATAGTGTGGGGGCAAAGTGAGGGCAGCGGCTTCAGTAGATGTTACTGAGCATGCTCAGTACAAACCAAGCCACAAATGTTGGGGGAGGGGGAGCATGTGATCCCGCATGCCCCCCCCATGCGTCGCCTCTGGCCCCATTTCTACAAAGGTTCTAGCACCCTTACAAAGGATTGTCATTTGCTAAAGTTAAGTTCAGTCACTTAGAAGCGTCTTCTACTTTTGTTATATTTGTAACCAATTCTGTTTCTGCGGTCTTCACTCAGTATCATGTAAATCTCTGTTCTTTATTAATAACCTTATTCATGGTTTTCCTATAAGCTGATCTCAGTGCAGTATATTAAAACTAAAGTGCACCCTCAGCTGAGCCAAGCAGGCTGGCGTATGCTCTGCCTCTGGAGACAGAAGAGGTGGTAACTTCTGCGAGTGTTCAGTGCCAGAGCTGGGTACTGCAGGGGAGCGCTCTTCAAGGGGGCCAAGGACAGCCGTGCACCTGAGGATAACCTGCATGGTGAAGTACAGGCTGGCAGAGCATCTAAGGAGATAGGTGGAGGTGCTGACAGACTGGAGTGTCAGGGAGCTGGCACGCACATTAGCTCCAGCCAGGCCCTGTCTCGCTGCGGCTGGAGGTAAAAGGTGACTCACAGTCCTGATGCCCCGAGAAATGTGACAGGACTGAGGCTGTAACCAAGGAGAATAAATGGCCTTAGGCATTCTGGCTGCCCGCATTCTAGCTGCTTGGTGGGTGCTGGAGGCAGAGTGATCTCCAGTACTAAGTTTTCTAAAGGGGTACTAAGTTTTCTAAAGGGAAAGGACTGTGACCAGAAGAGGCAGGAGCCTGGCCACGCTGCCCACTTGGGAGACAGCATCTCCTGTGGCCACACTGGCTGTTCTCCCAGCCCCTGATGTCAAATAGTGTAGAGTTCTGCCTGGGCCCTGCACTGGAGAGCAAGAGAAGCAGTCACATGCTGTTGCGTTGTTTTGTGTTGGCTCATTGTAAGGCAACCTGCCTTGTGCCAGTCAGATGTCTGGAGTGCTGCCTGCATGGCCATGTGTTGCTTCCTACAGGAGTTTTCTGTGAAGGCAAAATAGGCTATAAAATATGATGGGTGTGAATGTAAAAAGCTCTCACTCTTGGCCAAACTCTTGTTCCCATTGAAGTCAATGGCAAAGCTCCCACTGCCTTCTAGGGGAGCAGTCAGGCCAACACTAAGCATTTGTGAACACCCGTCCCCCGCATTACTAACATCACGTGATTTAACCTACTTTGTTCTCATTGGTGACATAGCCTCCTCTTTTAAATCTCCGTTGATTATCTGTGCGCTTGTAGAAGGAATGCAAATGAGGATTGTGGAGACTCGTATATTTCGTCGTCATTATTTGACAGAAAGGATCACCAAGATCGAAACCGCTAGAAGGCTGATAAAGCTGCAAAAATATAAACAAAATATCAGCTGTCTGTAGAAGAGAGACATTCCACAATTCTTTATACATCCGGGCCAAAATTTTAAAACATCATTGGGTCAGATTAATTCCCGGTTTCAGCAGAATTACACTAGGTGTGAATTTTACCCAAACAAAAGATTTATGTACTTCTAGTACTCTTAAAGTGAAAGATAAACTTGTCTTAATCTTAAGCTTGTCAGCGTTTGAGTAACTGCTCGATTGGTTGCTGTACTGAAAAGACTAACTATTTCAGATATTTATAGAGAATTTTAGATGCTCTACTAAAATTTACTTCTGTGGACACAATTTGCACTTGTAGTGAATTGTGCCTGAGTGTGGTATATGCAATATATTCATGTCTTTCTCTGGAAGTCCATTGCAGTTGCAAGTTGTGGATGTTATTTATCGTAAGTGCAAGTTTGCCCCTACAAAAATGGAAGCCTGGTTTGAAAACCAGATCCTAAGATTTTATTCAAGTATTTTAAATTAATTTAAAAAAAATAAAATCTATAGCCAAATTTCAGAAAAACTACAGGCAGAACAATTCAGATTTTCTCTTTCAGTTTGTATATATTGCTCCAAAATACAAATACATACAATAAGCTGTAAGATGTCAAGACACATGAGTAAAGGGACCAGTTTCTGGACAAGGATTCTCCTCACCATATAAATTAATTCCAGTAAATGCCATGCAATAGTAATCTGGAGAATAAAGCCACACACAGGCTCAAAGGGTCAATCAGTTCCCCATGGTGGCAGTTTTCTTTGAATTACTCTAGGCTCCTAAATTATGTACAGGCTGGCTTAGGCCCTAATGTATGCAGATTTGGATTCCTTCCCAAACTCTGTGGCAATATATTTGAAGACAGTCTTTAAAGAGTAAATAACCTTTGAGCCATTTTCATGGTATCGTCCTGAAAGAAAGTCAAGGTATTTTTTCCACTACCATTGACCAGGTAAACAGAGTCTTGGTTAGAGTTCTCAGCAGCTTTTTGGTGTCCTGGCCTCATCCAGAGGGCTTGACAAAATGTCTCCAAGGTAGCAAGATGCTCCAATGACCCTACAAAGGACTCTTGAATCCTGAATGCGTCAAATCCAGACAAGACGACAAGACGCAAGTGTAGAAAGGCAGTCTCTGTGTGAGGAAGGTGACCAGGCCAATGACCCACCTACTGATCAGGTGTACAAATCCCACCCTGGGCCCGAAGGGGTTAAAGGACACTACTGGGCTCAGGTGGACCTCCACCTCCAGAGCATGCTCCAGCTGGACAGGAAGATTAAAAGAGAGCCAGTGCCAATCAGCCCAGAAGGGGAAGGCTGGGGAGGAAGACAGACCTGCTCTGAGGGCTCCTGAATGCTAAAGAAGGCTCACAGTGAGGAAGAAGACTGCCTGCTGAGCCTGGATGGGGCTGAAGGGTTAGTCATATTTTCTTTTGCTATTTATAGGACTTGGAGGCTGTAAGGGAGAAGGATGGTAGGTTGTGACCCAGAAAGGCAGCTCCAGGAGCACACCTGAGTGCCCAACATTGTTGTTTCTTGTGGGCCCTGGGTTGGAGCCTGGTGGAGTGGGAGGGCCCAAGCTCCCCTACCAACTGCCCTTGTTGGAGGAGGGGCATAAATCTCATTTCCACCCCATCTCCCCCTCTAGTAAGGGGAGAGAGGGACACTGAAAGCCTGAGGTGAGGATAAGCCACATTAAGGGATAGGAACTGGCTTGAAGGCCCTTCCTACCCGGAGGTGAGAGACTGGAAAAAGAGGTGTGCTAACCAGTGGGCAACCTGGCTCTCCGAGGACTCTACAACCCCCACAGTGTGCTTAGGTAATTGGCACATGCAAAACTCGAAAGCTGAAAACCTACCTTGTCTCAGGGAGCTGCTGCTAACACAGTGATGCTGTCAGCTAAGCAGTTCAAAGCCCTGAGGAAGATGGGTGTTCTGAGGAACTAGGGAACCGGAAACAGAGCAAGCTGATAAGAAGCTACAGAAACACAGTGCACACCGAAGGCAATCTGGCAAAGCACTGGAAGCAGCTTTAATGGCTCCATTTCCAATGGGGAGCCTCCTCTGTTGAGTCAGTCATTATCTAACCAGAGTAAATGGCACTGGACAAGACACAGGACCCTCTCTGAAATCAAGGTGAGTTGTAGGTGCCCAGAACCTCTTACAATCATGCCACTAATTCAAATATAGATTTGGGAGCCTAAAAGTAGGCACTCAGCTTTGACCCTTTGATGTTAGCACTCAGATGTGTGGCGAACAGATCCGTGTGGTGGAACCATAGATGGGATTTATCGTTAGACCAGACACAGATGCATGAAGAAGGTAGTCAAGCAGTGCTTTGTTGGGAAATTTAAAGGGGCTCACAAGTGCCTGAAGAAAAGGAGTACTTGTGGCACCTTAGAGACTAACAAATTTATTTGAGCATAAGCATAAGCCTGAGTGCAACATGCCGCAACCCTTTCGTAGGTCCTCTGGCTAGAATGCATTCTAGGGTTTTCAGCACCTATTCAGGAACCCCAGGCCTCTGCCCTGTCAGGAAACAGGCTGACAGGGAGACATCTCCTGGGTTGGGATAGAGCAAAATGTCTTGGGTCGGAGTGATCATCTGTGAACAACCTTCGAGCCTGATGGAATTGCCCAACTTCATTGGTAGCAGGGTGGAGCCAGAATTGATCTGTTAGAGCCACTGAACCCTTACCACACCTTTCCTCTAAGAGATATTGGTGGGGAAAGGCATGTGGAGCTTCCATCCTCTGACAGGCTGATACTTACCTATGCAAGATGCTGACGAGATCCACCTTCCGTGTCGCCCCCCCCAAGCAGTAGACTCACCACGTTGTGTTCCAGAGACCACTCATGGTAGGGTCTATTAGCAACTGACTCTGTCTGTGGCTGTTCTCAGCCCTTGGTCCAAGTGGTGACCCGGAATACCTTATGGGTAGGGCCCTATTAAATTCAGGGCCGATTTTGGTCAATTTCACGGTCATAGGATTTTAAATATTGTAAATGTCATGATTTCAGATTTAAATCTGAAATTTCACCATGTTGTAACTGTAGGGCTCCTGACCCAACTCTGAAGGCAGGAGTGCAGAAGTAAGGATGGCACGGTATGGTATTGCCACCTTTACTTCTGCGCTGCTGCTGGCGGGGCGCTGCCTTCAAAGCTGGGTACCTGGCCAGCAGCCGCTGCTCTCCAGCCACTCAGCTCTGAAGGCAGCACAGAAGTAAGGGTGGCAATACTGCAAACCCCAACAATAACCTTGCAATCCCCCCTCCTCCCAACCCCCCATGGCTCTCTTTTGCGTTGGGACCCACGGTTTGAGAAACACTGGTCTTCCCTGTGAAATCTGGTCTTGTGTACTTTTACCCTATACTGTACAGATTTCACGGGGGAGACCAGATTTCACAGACAAAACCCATTCTCACGTATGCAGAGCTTCCCAGCATGAGAAATGCAACCTGGTGTCCCCTGCTTATTCTTGTTATAGAGCATGGTGGTTTTCCACTGGAACCTGGACCCCGTTTTGGGACACCAAGCCTCTCCAAGTCCTTGGTGGGTGTGGGCAGGCCTGCTCTTATATCCTGAATGCATCGCTGCCATTCTTGGTGTGAAGTCCCTCGATGTGGTCTCCGCAGCCCAGCGTGGACGTATCCATGCTCATTACAATTTGTGCTAGTGGAAGTGGGAAGTCAAGTCCATGCTGAGGATTGTTCTTGCCTGCCACCTGGGCAAAGAGGCCCCAAGACCATCTGGATGTGATAGGAGAGTCTCTGTGTGGCTTGTTTAAAATGGGATCTCAGGGTCCAATGAGGTGGTTTCTTGTGCAGACTTGCCATGGGTACCATGACTCCTGTCGAGGCCACAAAATCTAAAATTTGTGTCTACCCATAGCAACTTCTGGCCTTGACAAATCTCCACCAGGCTCATAATACCTTGGAGCAGACCCTGGAGTAGGAAACCTCTGAGCTCAGCCATGACTGCTGGGTCTTTTGCTTATTTCAGAGAGCTGCTGGGTAAGCAAGCTGGGACAAGGTAGCTTATTGTGACCCCTGCTGATTTCAGCACCCTACTGGTGACACAGGTTGATTCACGGATGGCAGTTCCAGAAAGGAGAACACATGCACTCCCTGCTGGGCAGGTAGACAACTACAGCCAAGTTTTCCATGAACACAGAATTAGTAGTGCTGGTCCCCTCTTACAGATCTCAGATATAATCTGTAATTGAGGTGTGTCCATATATGCAAATAGGCTGAGATTTTCAAAGACGTCTAAGGAAATTAGGTGCCCAAATCCCTTAGGTGCCTTTGTAAATCCCAGCCTAAGCATTGGCAAAGTCCAGAATGCATGGCTAGTAGCCTTCTTGTAGAAGGAGTTTCATAATTTCCTGTGTGAGCTTTCCTTTGGACCACTACATCTAATTGGCTAGACAGTGATAAAGGTCCTTGAGATCCAGGATATGCCTGAGCCCTCCTGGTCTTTTTTAGGGATCAGGAATTTGGAATTCCTTCTTTTTCCCAGTGGAATGGACTTGATGGCTTTTTTTGGTCTTGCCTGCAGTATCTTTTTCTGATAAAAAGGTGCCCAAGAACAGTAGGACTTTGTCTTTTAGAGCCAAGAATTTTTTTTTAAATATTGTACATGGTTTGAGAAATTATATTTTGCTAGGATAAGTGATTTTCACACTGATGACTTGGTTTAAGTGCTTTACTTCAAATTATGTAGCATGTTGTTGATATACAGATTAATTATAGAATGAGGATAATAAAAGCTTCTGTTATTCTCTGGCATACTCTACCTATGTAGTGGCAGGAGTGAGGAAAAAAGAAAGTGAGATATTTTGCCACTTTCTACAGCTAATTTTTTACCTGTTTGCCCAAATGGGTGGAACAGAACAACGTACTGGAGCCCGGTAGCAAAGGCAGGTTGGCCCCAAGTGGAATATCCAGGAGCCGATTAGGTGCTAAAGCTGGTAATCGTTTTCTGTGGCTAACCTAGAAAAAGAATATATTCATGGATTTCAGTCTGACATTTGAATAGTCCACTTGCATTGCAGTTCTCATAAACCACCCTGATGGTTTAATAAGCCAAACATTAATTTCTAGAAGAAAACAAAGGATACAGTGTTCTGAGAGTGAGATATTTAAAGCTGGTCTCTGGTTCCGAGACTAGAATTTACAGGTGCTGTTGAGGTAATTCAGACATCTCTGTACCTGACTGTACTCACAGACCAGGTACTGAAATGTCTAAGGGCCTGATGTGAAGCTCCCTGATGTCTGTGGAAAGAAGGAACTTGCAGCTGGGGGTGAAAGCCAGATACTTCGCTCCATAACTTCCTGGCCTCCCACTGGGACCAAACCTTCCACCTCTTCCTTGCCTCCACCTGCTTAAACTAGCCCTACCACTGTGTCTGTTCCCCCCAGGCTGGGGCCCCTATGCCTTAATTACAACCTCCTCTGGCTTCACCGAAGCCTGCTCCCACCTCCCCCTTCCTCACCCTCCTGCTCGCACTTCCCTCAGCCTCACCCCCCTGCTTCCGCCTCCCTCGGCCTCACCCCCCACAGTTCCCACCTCCCCCTTCCTCACCCCACCATGCTCCAACCTCTCCTGGCCTCATCTCTCCTGGTCCCAACTTCCCCTGGCCTCACCCCCCCCCCCCCCCCGCTCTCCCCTCTCCCACCCTCAGCCCCCTGCCTCTCCCTCCTTCACCCCCGCCCGCTCCCACCTGCTCCCTCCTTCACCCTCCCTGCTCCCACCTCCCCCTTCCTCACCCCACCCTGCTCCAGCTGACACCAAGGAAAACCTCGTCCCTCCGCTCCAACTCCCCGAAGCCTCACACCTCCCCCTTGCTCACCTCGTCTACCTCCTCTGTCCCCAACAGCTCATCTGCGGTCCGGGAGCGGGCATAGAGATAGTGCTCCATGGCCGTCTTCAACACCCCCCGTCTGGGACCCGTCATTGTTCTCCTCCAATAACTCCAGCTCCCTGGGCAAGCTCTGGCCCTAACTGCCGCCACTGGTCTGCGATTCTAGAACTGCTGAGCTTGTTGCCCTGGGAGTGTTCTCTCACAATGGCCTTCCCGCCAGCCAGCTTATATGGCTGTCGTCATTTTAGGGGGCAGCTGTTGGAGAACCTAACCAGTCCTTCCTAATTCATACATACCCCCTTCCTGGCACAGAGGATTGGCCAGGGCTCCCTCCAGAGACCCTCACCACTGCTCTTTGAGACCTGGATCCTGCTCCTGTTGATTTCTATAGCAAAACTTCCATTGACTTTGATGTGAGCAGCATCAGGCCTTACCTGACTGCAGGGCCTGTTCTTGAGTTCCCCTTTGCAACACACAGCCCCTGCAGGCCTGGGAGCAAGCGCGTCTGTGACCTGCAGCCTGGGACTATGGTTTTCTTAGCAGTTCCTCTGGGCACTGGGAGGTAAGGGTGGCCCCATCCTCTGGCTTTCTACCTTACTACCTTCTAGCTCAGCTTTGAAGTTAGGGTTTTAATGGTACAAACATTTAAGCACTGCTGAGTTTAACTGGCTCGGCTATAAACTGATGTCTTTCTATTATCTCCAAACATTAAGGAGCTCAATAAGGTGAAGGATGAATCTTTTACTTTCCTGGCTCCTGTGGCATTACAAAGCTTCACAGTGGCTCGGGGTGTTTTCCTTGGCTCTCACTGCCTTACAGAGTTCCTAATTTCCCAGGGTCCTCTGAGTCCCCAGAGCTGGAAACTCCACAGTTTAGTATGAGCTGAGCCAGGGAGGCAGGGGCCCAGGCGGGGAGAGTCTCAAAGCTGGAGAGTTGGTGGCACATTCAATTTTATTCACACAGGGGCAAGGGGCAAATTTCCAAACTTATCTTGAGAAAATGCCTGCTCTGCATGCCTTGGTCATCGCCACACGCGTACACTGGAGCCTTGGGATTTTCAGAGGGATGTTGGCATACACAGAGTGGTACCCAGACAATGCTGTAACCATGGGAATCACTTAGGCATAGCCCTCCCCTACACAGTATGGGACTGCAGAAACTCTACATAACATAAGAATATAAGAATGGCCACACTAGATCAGACCAAAGGTCCATCTAGCCCAGTATCATGTCATCCAACAGTGGCCAATGCCAGGTGCCCCAGAGGGAATGAACAGAACAGGTAATCACCAAGTGATCCATTCCTTGTCACCCATTCCCAGCTTCTGGCAAACAGAGCCTAGGGACACCATCCCTGCCCATCCTGGCTAATAGCCATTGATAGACCTATCCTCCATGAATGTATCTAGTTCCTTTTTGACTGCCACTGCACATTGAGTGGATGTTTTCAGAGAACTATCCGCAATGACTCCGAGATCTTTCTTGAGTGGTAACAGCTATTAGACCCCATCATTTTAGATGTATAGTTGGGATTATGTTTTCCAATGTGCATTACTTTGCATTTATCAACATTGAATTTCATCTGCCAGTTTGTGGCCCAGTCACTCAGTTTTCTGAGAACCCATTGTAGCTCTTCACAGTCTGCTTTGGATTTAACTATCTTGAGTAGTTTTGTATCATCTGCAAATTTTGCCACCTCACTGTTTACCCCTTTTTCCAGATCATTTATAAATATGTTGACTAGGACTGGTCCCAGTACAGATCCCTGGAGGACACCACTATTTACCTCTCTCCGTTTTGAAAACTGACCATTTATTCCTACCTTTTGTTTCCTATCTTTTAACCAGTTACTGATCCATGAGAGGACCTTCCCTCTTATCCCATGACTGCTTACTTTGCTTAAGAGCCTTTGGTGACGGACTTTGTCAAAGGCTTTCTGAAAATCTAAGTACACTATATCCACTGGATCCCTCTTGTCCACATGCTTGTTGACCCCCACAAAGAATTCTAGTAGATTGGTGAGGCATGACTTCCCTTTACAAAAACCACGTTGACTCTTCCCCAACAAATTATGTTCATCATCACATCATGACAATTTTGTTCTTTACTATAGTTTCAACGAGTTTGCCCAGTACTGAAGTGAGGCTTACTGGCCTGTAATTGTCGGGATCACCTCTGGAGCCCTTTTTTAAAAATTGGTGTCACATTAGCTATCCTCCAGTCATTTGGTACAGAAGCTGATTTAAATGATAGGTTACAGACTACAGTCAGTAGTCCTGCAATTTCACATTTGAGTTCCTTCAGAACTCTTGGGTGAATACCATCAGGTCCTGGAGACTTATTACTGTTTAATTTATCAATTTGTTCCAAAACCTCCTCTGACACCTCAATCTGGGACAGTTCCTCAGATTTATCACCTAAAAAGAATGGCTCATGTTTAGGAATCTCCCATCCTCGTCCTTGAAGACCGATGCAAAGAATTCATTTAGTTTCTCCGCAATGGCCTTATTGTGTTTGAGTGCTCCTTTAGTGTCTCGATCGTCCAGTGGCCCCACTGGTTGTTTAGCAGGCTTCCTGCTTCGGATGTACTTAATTTTTTTTGCTATTACTTTTTGAGTCTTTGGCTAGCTGTTCTTCAAATTCTTTTTTGGTCTTCCTAATTATATTTTTACACTTCACTTGCCAGAGTTTTTCTCCTTTCTATTTTCCTCACTAGGATTTAATTTCCACTTTTTAAAGGATGCATTTTTGCCTCTCACTGCTTCTTTTACTTTATTGTTTAGCCACAGTGGCATTTTTCTGGTTCTCTTACTATGTTTTTTTAATTTGGGGTAGACACTTAAGTCAAGTCGCTATTATGGTGTCTTTAAAAAGTTTCCATGCAGCTTGCAGGGATTTCACTTTTGGTGCTGTACTTTTTAATTTCTGTTTCACTAACCTCCTCATTTTTGTGTAGTTCCCCTTTCTGAAATTAAATGCTACTGTGATGGGCTGCTGTGGTGTTTTCCATGCCACTGGGATGTTAAATGTAATTATATTATGGTCACTATTACCAAGCGGTCCAGCTATAGTCACCTCTTGGACCAGATCCTGTGCTCCACTGAGGACTAAATCAAGAATTGCCTTTCCTCTTGTGGTTCCAGGACTAGCCTCTCCAAGAAGCAGTCATTTAAGGTGTCAAGAAACTTTATCTCTGCATCCCGTTCTGAAGTGACATGTACCCAGTCAATATGGGAATAGTTGAAATCCACATTAATATTGAGTTTTATTTGTATAGCCTCTCTAATCTTCCTGAGCATTTCACAGTCACTATCACATGTTGGGTGGACAGGACAAACAGCATATACTCTAGCACAGGCATTGTCCCCAGGTACCTCAAAGAGAGGGAGGAAAGAAGTAGAGGCCCATAAGTCCTTCACTTTCTCACCGGCTCATTCCCCTCTCCCCTTGTTAGGACTATGTGGAGGAGATATGCCACATTTCTAGTTCTGCGCAAACTGTGATGCTATAACTCCCCTAATAATTCTTGTGGCGCATCAGCTTCTGCTCATGTGTCACTACTCCCAAGAGATCACCCCTTACTCCTCTCTCATCAGCTAAACTGGCGACGAGTTGTCTTTGTGGGACTGGGGCCAACAGGTGGTTGCTCTCTGCTGCTGGTTCCATTTGGGCTCCCTGGGCTGCCTCGTCCCCTCCCCACCTGGCTCACTTTGCAAGTCCATGTTCTCTGTTTGAGCCCAATGGCACTCCACTAGGGATAACAGTGTGGGGGAGCCTTCAGCATACTGGGAATATCTGTGTAGAGATGGTTCATCGGGGTTCGTCCCTCTCCAGGGCAGCGGGGAACCACACCACTTCCCTTAGTCCTTGCATGGCCCCTTGGGGAATCAGTCGGCCACAGGAGTCCTGGCTCAAGCTGTCTGGCAGGGGGCTGAGCACACACAGGTAACAATTAACAGATAACTAGCCCAGGCCCTGGGTCAGGGCGGGGTAGTAAAGAGTCAAGTCTCAGGCCCTCAGGCAGGGGCTGAGCAGCAGTTTATATAGTCAGCAGGCCCAGGCCCTGGGTCAGGGCGGGGCAGTAAAGAGTCCAAGGGCTTGGCTACACTTACACTTCATAGCGCTCTAACTTGCTGGCTCATGGGTGTGAAAAATCACCCCCCTGAGTGCAGCAAGTCAGAGGGCTTTAAAGTGCCAGTGTTAACAGGTTCCAAGTGCTGGGAGCCACACTCCCGGCGCTCAGAGCTAATCACCTCATGGAGGTGGATTACCAGGAGCGCCGAGAGAGCTCTCTCCCAGCGCTCGCATGCGACCACACTCTCACTTCAAAGCGCCGTTGCGGGAGCGCTCCCGCGACAGCGCTTTGAAGTTTCCAGAGTAGCCCCAAGGCTCAGGCCCTCAGGCAGGGGCTGAGCAAACACAGGTAAACAGCACACCCAGGCTTCAGGCTCCGAGTGGCCTGGGAGAGGGGGAGACTGCCACCCACACATTGCGTGGCAGGGGGGACGCAGGCCCTCCCACTCCACTGTGTCCCTGCCTGGGGCCCTAGCAGTGGCCAAAGGCTTGCTGCTGTGTCAGTGGGGCTCCTGGCTGCAACACACTGACGTGGGTTCCGGCTGCGTTGCAGCCAGACTCGGGTCAGCTGACCCCAGGCTACTTCCCAACTCCCCCTCTGGAGGTACCTGAGTCAAGGTGGGTTCCTCAGGGGGGTTGATCACCATTGGAGCCTCGGGGTAGCTGGCAAGGGGTAGGCTCGGCAACTCTCCCACATGCTGGGCCGTGTCGAGTGTCAGCCAGTCTCCAGGTCCGCCGCTGG
This sequence comes from Chelonia mydas, assembly GCF_015237465.2. Classification (NCBI taxonomy): domain Eukaryota; kingdom Metazoa; phylum Chordata; order Testudines; family Cheloniidae; genus Chelonia; species Chelonia mydas. The sequence continues at coordinate 58,358,117 of NC_057855.1, forward strand.
TTGCTGGAGTCTCCCTGGCGGGAACTGGGCCAGAGATGTCTGGCCGCTCCAGCAGCTGCCTCTTGAGTGAGCTCTGGGGTTGAGCTCTTATACTTCCTGTCTGGCCTCTGACCCTCTGGGAGGCGGGCTTGGAGTGCTCTGGCTGTGCCCACTCTGGTGTCCGGCGGAGCTCGTCCCCCTCCAGGGCTCCGGGGAACCACATCGCCTCCCTACAATCTGGTTTTCCATTTTGGGGTCTATAATACTCTACCCCTGCTGCAGACACCTTAATCTCATCTTGAGTAGGGCAAATGCCCTCCCAGTGCCCATGCTGGGGGTCCTTAGGGCGTCGCTGTAGCTGCCTCTGCCCTGCTTGGAGGCAGCACAGTGGGGTGAGTAGCCTGGCATGCAGGGAGTACGCCCTTGCCGCCTGTGAGCTGACGGTCAGGCTACTTTTCCTGCGCTCCTCCCCCAGGCCGTGTCTGTGGGTGGCTGTGCTCTGAGTGCATGGCGTGAGCTGCCGGGGCTCACCAAGAATGGAACCCGCTGTGGAAGTGCCTGACCCTGCCCATGCTGGGGGTCCCAAGCTGTCCAGGATGAACGAGTTGTGGCAAGCCCTGGAGTGTCTGGCCCAGCCTTGACAGGCTTGGACGTTGCAGACACATCACACTGATGAAGCAGAATTGCTCCCCTTTCCTGAATGCTGTGCTTTGCCCTGGGAGCCCTCAGCGGGAGGTCTGTCCTGCCCACGGCACCCAGCCCTGAGGAAACGCAGGTTGTGGCTCTTCTCTCGGTGGGCCTCAGAACTGCTGGAGGAAGCTGGTGGTGAGATCCTGATGGTGTTCCCAATGGTCCTTTGAGAGGTACCTGGTGAGAACACTCAGGGCCACAGTGACCCTGATAGGCACTGCAAAAACACTCCATGTCGCCTTCCCCAGGTCACCTCTCAGCTCCTCACAGATACATGACGGCTTCTGGGGGAACAGCTTGCAGTGGGGGGCGATCTGGCCTCAGGTAGGACAGGAAGGTTCTCTAGGGCTTGTACACACTTTGTGACAGGGCATGGCTTCCTCCTGGGCCTCTGAGCCAGGGCCTGTCTGTTCTTTCTCTTCCTGCCCCTCAACTGCCTCTGCACCTAGAGCAGAAACATGACTGGCTGTGATGCTGTAGATGGTACAAACCCAAGAAACACCCTCCCTTGGCTCCCCCTGTCTTTCCTTCCCTTGCTGCAATTACTCCCTGATCTCTCTACTACTGTACCCCGTCCCCCTGGCTTGGGACACTTTGTTCCCCGCTCCCTCAGTCTGCTAGGGCCCTCCCCCTGACTCAGGACTATTCAATTCAAGGCAGATAGTTGTCTTGGAAGCTCATCAGAACAGCCAAATCTGGAAGTTAATACCCAAGATCCAGTGTATGCTACTGCAAGCTGGACCTCAATTCTGCATCAAGATCCCTGTTCAGCCACTGGGCCCCAGGTCAGGTGTTCTGGTAGATTTTTGTGCCCAGCTATTGACACAGGTGTCCCCTGATAGCCCCTTCCATCCGTCATCCTCACTGACCACCTGGGCATGCATAAGCAGTTGGACAAAATGATGCTACTGGGGGTCATTCTGCTCTGACTTAACTGTTGCACTTTCTGAAGCTCTTATATTCCTAGACCACAGCTGTAATGGAGACCAAAGATTTTTTCTTCTCCACAGTCATATCTGCAAAATCCAGGCCATTGGAATTGTTCTGTACAGAGGGCAGCCTGGGGAAACCAGACCTACTTGGCTACAGAGCTGAGTATCTTTCACTGTGAAGTGTTTCCGGTTGTGGATTAATCCTAGGAATTGGTTGTGTGAGTGCTGTACAGGAACTGAGAAGGACAAATGCAGTCACTTCCGGCTGTGCTGACCCAGAGTTGGTTCCAACGGAGAGAATTGTCGAAAAATAGAAAACTTCTCGTTTGACTTAGGGCCTGACATTACTCACAAGAGGAGGCCTAATGACTTCAGTTGTGCTGCTCATGTGAGCAAGGGCTTTAGGATTTGTAAGGAGGAGAGAAAAATGTTTCAGGCGAAGATATTGAGTCTCTGCTTTTCAGGATTCAGTGCAGCAATTATAGAGTTAATCATGGCAGAATGTATTCTCATGGATTAAACTGGAGTCTGAGTGAGTGGTGTGTTTGTTGGCTAGGCAGCGACTGCCCCAATGGTGGTATATTGTTGCAATTAATATTCCAGCTTTCATCGGTGTTTAATTACTCTGGAGGCAGAGCTATGCCAAGGAAAATTGTCTGGAAGCTGATAACAGCAACTGGCTGCTTTGAACATCTGGGGATCTTCTTTCCTTGTTAAATAAAAGTTTAGCATCTGTTAAGGAAATCCCAGTGTGTATTCTGATTCTTCAACACACAGCATCAGGCTGAGACATGCAGAGGAGGGGCCAGCTCATAGCATTGCTTAGGATCAGAATGCTAGTGGTACCTTTGTTCATGCCAGATTGTCCAGTGCTGACCCTTCAGACTCCCCCATCATTTAAATACTCCCTCTCCCAGAACTTCACCACAAGGTGTTTACACTTAATGCCCCCAAGAGGCACTTGATGGTTGTGACGTATAGAACTTGCACAGTCTCTAACACATTAATGCTCTTTTATACTTAACAGATAAAGCACAAGAGAGTACAGGTGCTCTGTATGAGCACAACCAACATCCTGAATGCAGTGCTCTCACTAGCGCATCCTTACCTTGCGAGTTCTTGAGGGGGCCATCTGTGTCCAGGAAAGAAGGTGGGGCCCCCTGCCTCATGCAGGCCCCTACATGTTGGGTTGCTTCTCCCTCCTGGCATCTCCTTCCCCAGCTTGGCTTCTTTCCTGTCCACTGCTTTCTGTGCACCTTATTTAAGCCCCTGGTTGGTCACCTGGCTTTCTGTTTTGTGTTCATTAACTTTCCATTGCTCCAAACCTGCACCAGCGCCCCTCCCAGCAGAAAGGTAGGATACAGTTACTCTCTTTAGCATAACTATTGTGGCCTTTAAAATTAAGAGCCTTCCCATTGTCCTCTGTCTGGGAAAGGCATGCTTTCAGACTGGTGAGACTTGGTGAATACACATAGAGAGACATTCATGATACAGCAGTTTTCATGAGAGCAAAGTAAAAATAATCCTGAAATGCCAGGGTAGTCAAACTGCTCTGCCAGTGTGTTCCCCAGCTCCACAGTCAAACCTGTAGCAGATTTCACACTCAGATTGTAGGTTAAAGTGGAACATTTCCCCCATGCATGGGGCTTTGTTATCTCTAGGATTACTGCACACAGCCAATACAATATAGCCACGCAGTATAATTTTCTGATTGACAGAACGCATGGGTATGCCCAGGCCCAAATTTATCCCTGGTGTCACTTCCCATAAGTCAGTGGAGTAACACCATGGATGCATTTGGCCTCTGCAGGTGTCTCTGAATTTTGCACCAGTAGTCAAATCCTGGTCTCCTCCTTAGGGAGCTCTTTGAGAGTATGAGAGCAACACAGGCCCAGGCCCAGGCCCTGGAATTTGTTACCCATCTGAGAGGTTATTTATTGTGTACTGTGGCGCTGGTGCAAATGTCCCTATTTTAAAATACTGATTCCTTCTTTCCAAGGGGCTGAGCCCATAAGTGGCATGTGTCCTCATCACCCAGCGAGATCAGTGGGAGCAGAAGGTGTGAAGAGCAGTACAGGTCTCCCACCGTTGGTGGAGGCTCAGATGGGCTGGGGGCATTCCAACCAGACTATCCATGTTGTGTGGGTGGAAATCCACAGTAAGTGACTGTGGAGTACCTGACCCCTTTGGAGTACACAGGTGTCACTTCAGAAGGGGCACATGTGATTCGTGGCTGGAGGGCTGAGCCCCACAGGCAAAAGGGAATGCCACTCCAAACTAGAGACAAGCAATAGGTGGTGACCCCTTTGTGGCCTTCGTAACGGCACCGCAGTCAAATTTCAGGTTTCTAGCCATCACCTTCCTCACGATGGGATCTCACAATCCTCTCCCTCCAGACTGGGTCCTTAGGCTGCCGACTCCTGTGATTCACTGTCATGATCTCAGCAGGGCCAGCTTCTCCTCAGCCCCTGTGGACATATGACAACCTCATATTCTGGGAGCAACATGATTACAGCAATACTGCAAAAGCTGAATGGAGTAGGAAGAAATAAGTATACTGAAAGCATTGGTGTTTCTTCTCCATTGAGAGTTGCAGAGGAAATAGAGCAGAACTGTCACTGTAATGCAGATGACTGAGAGTTTGTTTAGGTGAAGTGGGCACTGATGCAGTTATTATTAATCAGCAACTCAGTCTGAGTTTTAGCTTTATTTTTATGTTAAGTGCAGTAACTGTGTGTGCCCATGGTCATAGCTGTTCAAAGCCATCTCAGATTTAAAGGGACATTGTCAAGTTGTTTTAAAACATTCAGATTTCTGACAGAGCACCCTTTAAATAGCATGGACAGGACGTTTTTCAAAAATTCCTTTTTACAGTGTTTTCAACTCCTGTGATATTTGATGGATATTTTTACATCCTCCCTACCCCTCCGCCCCAGGTCTTGGAGTTGGGACATTATGTGAGAATCTTAGCTTTCATTAAAAGGTAAGTGTCTGGGTTTGCAAATGTGAACTCTAAAGGCAAATAAGACTCTGAAGTTGTTTTTTAAATGCTCATGATTTTTTGGGCCTGACTCACGATGTTTGAACACTTAGGATTGGCAATGCTTCTTTCATATTTTGTTTTATAAGGCTTTTCCTGCTCCCTTCTAATCCTTAACAAGGATCTCTTGGGCATACCTGGCAGCAATACCAACAACCATGCGCACCCTCTGACCTCCACACTTCCCCTGTCCCTTCCTCACTACACATGCCTCCCATTTCAGCTGTGCTGATGCTGTTACCAATAAACAACCACTTGTGGGGTCTGGGGATGAGCGTAGCCATGAGCTCCACCATCACCAGGCCTGGGGAACACTGCCTATGAGTTCCCCTCCCTAATGAATGCATGAGAGTTCTGTCAAAATGGAATTACTACATATATTTCCTCTAATCTCTTTCATTAATAGGAATTTTTGGTACACAACTTTCAGACAGAAATGTGGTTTTCAAGTTGATCCTGCCCCTTTTAATATGGGTTGTGGGAGGCAATCCATGCAGAGGTGTCTGCAGACATTCTGAAGGCACAGATGGCATGTGTTACCTATGAGACTCTTGCCAGTTCAGAACTTCAGCTTGACTTAGAAATCACAGAAGCATTAGTTGATCAGCTGTCAACGGGACTCTAGTCTGAAGATAAGAAAGAAGGAAGACTAGCTCTCATATTCCCTCACTTCACACAAGTCCTATAACAGGATGTAGTAGACCAGATCAAAACTGGGCTTCCAGGGAAGTGGTACCTATTACAGTTACAGCTCTAGGCTTAGTTAGAGCTTCTGGGTCTGTGGATCAGCATTTGGAAGTCAATAGTTATTTGGCTGTGGCACAAGATAGGCAGGGACTGGGGAGTTTTCAGAGACTTCAGGATTAGCAAGTGAACAAGACTTAATGAAGAGTCTGTATTTTCACATTGCTGAGTGAGCCTTCTGCTTATACCATGTACGTCAGCGCCCAGAGCTGTCAAACCTTCTAATGTATGTCATAAACCTTTATTTATATTGTGCTACTTCCTACAGCTCCATCTCCTGGGCCAAAAAATAATCCAAGGGCAAATGAAAATGTAGTTTGGAAAAGAAAAAAACCCTAGTTTTGCATTGGAAAGTGGTACTGTAGTGACTGCATACCCTATGCCACTGCACCCTCCTTCTGCACTCCATCTCTGCAGCAGGATTCCAGCAGGCTCAGTGCTTTATATTATTGTGATGCTATTTGTGGAGGATAGACCATCAATGGCTATTAGCAAGATGGTCAGGGATGCAACCGCATACTCTGAGTGTCCCTAGACCTCTGACTGCCAGAAGCTGGGAGTGGATAACAGGGGATGGATCACTCGATTGCCTGTTCCGTTCATTTGCTCTGAAGCACCTGGCACTGGCAGCTGTTGGAAGACAGGGCACTGGGCTAGATGGACCATTGGTTTGACCCAGCATGGCCGCTCTTATGTACCAAGCAAGGAGTGAAAACTCAGCATTGGCCATCAGGCCACCTTATTTGCCAATCTGGAACAACACTCAGCAGCACACTACTTTGTATCTTCAGCTAAACTCTCGTCCTTCAGGCTGTTTCCATGAAGAGGCCTGGACTAAGTTGTTTCCTGGTCCAAGCTGAGGAGCAGGTAGCAGGTCTCCAGGTGGTCAGGGCCCATTCGATGTTCAAAATGAGGCTGCAGATCCTCAGGGGTGAACTGGGCCTGACCTGTGATTTCATCATACAGAGAAGGTCCAACCCCACCTGCAAGCAAGTGATAGACAGGTGAGTTCAGATGACCCAATGTGGATATATTCAGAGTTGGGCAATGTGGTATGGAACCTTGCTTCTCACCTCACTTGTTCAAACCCAGCCCAGCTGACTAGGGACTGAAGGCTGACACTGCCCAGTGGTCATTCTGTAGTATTTCTAGATCTCACTCCACTTTCTGGTAGATAGATGTCTACAGCACAAAACTGCTGCTGCACCTTGCACTTAGCATGGCAGGGACAGCTGCTGCCACATCAGGGTGATAGGAAGGAATTAGCCAGGCTGCAGTCTAGTCTCAGCTTTGCCTCAATGCACTGTGCAGTTTGGGATGTGTCACATGACTTTTTGGCTTCAGTTTCCCCAGCTGTGAAATGGAGATAAGGGTGATTAGCTACCTGAGAGCCAATCAGGAAGTTCACTGGTTTCAAGTGTGTACAGTGATTGCGCTGGGGATGGACTGTGCTAAGTGTTACTGCACCCCCTCTGGCAGACTCAGCAGAAAGAATGGGCCATAGTGACTGCACTTCACTCCCTCAAGATGTGTCTCAGAGCCCCCCAGAAGGTACCAACAGTAGCATTAGGGAGGTGGGTGGAGTCCCACCCCCCACTCCCACTTCCCACCTGGGGCCTCAGGCTAACGTTGAGCTTTTGAACCTAGGGGTCCCTAGGCCCGTGCCCTGTGTGGAATGATGCAAAGGATTCCGGGACAAGGCATGTGAAGGAGAGAGGTTGTGGGTGGTTGAATTCTATCACAGCATGGAAAAAGCTGAGGACCCTTTTTCACAGCTCAGCTTGTCTCCTGCAAAGCAGAAGCCCAGGAATCAGATGAGCCTAGCCTCCTTGTCCGTTCCCTGCAAACCTGCAGTTAGTATGGAAAGACAAGAAGATTAGTAGTCCCTAGTGCATTTACTGGCTTCCCAGTGTTTCCTCACCTTTGCATGTCTCCCGCAAAGTCTTCAGGGTGGAGGAGAGAACAGCAGGCCCTTGGTGATCCACCTGTTCCTCCTGGAATGCCTCATTGTCAGCTGGCACCTTGATCGCACAGCGAGCATTGCTCACCACCTCCTCCAGGCTGGTTTCCTCAACCTCCTCGAAATCATCAGGGTAATCGGTCAGCTCTGCTTCATCCTTCCACTCTGCAGCGGGAGGGGCAGGGGAGCCCCAAGAGCATTAGTATGGTCTCAGGCTGCTCTTGGTGCTGCTCTCAGGATAGAGCCATATGACATGCTCCTCTGCACCAAACCCCGCCCCCCCATGACACACAACTCAACCTGCTGTGCTACACACACGCTGTACTCATCTCAGTACCCAGCTCCACGCTCCCCCCAACACACTCACTTTCCCTGGCATGTCACACACATCACCTGCCCCTACACAGCACCTCCTCAACATACACAACCTTGTGCCCCCACACAACACACACCTCCTCACACACACACATCACACCTCACCACCCTTCACACCCTGGCCCACCGCCATGCCCTGTCTCCACACCACATTACACAGACCTTCGGCCCTTGCACAGGGGATGGCCTCAGTGAGGCTTGGGGGCGGCCCTGTGCATGTCTCATGCCAGGACTGCAAACCTCCCCAACAGAGCCAGAGAGGTGTGGGATGAGGCCTCCCTGCTACCCTACTTGAGACACACCCTGAGAGGATAGGACTAGCTGGTTCCCCCAGAAGGCTTGTGTTTGCCAGTGACCTATGCTAGTAATTCTCAACCAGGGGCTAGAGCCCCCTGGGGGGCCGCGAGCAGGTTTCAGGGGGTCCGCCAAGCATGGCCATTGTTAGACTCACTAGGCCCAGGGCAGAAAGCCAAAGCCCCACTGTGCAGGACTGCAGCCCAGGGCCTCCAGCCCCACAATCCAGGGCTGAAGCCAAAGCCTGAGCTTTGTGTTGCCCCCTGTGATGTGGGACCCCGGGCAATTGCCCTGCTTCCAAACCCCTAATGCCACCCTGGCTTTCATATGCAGAAAACCAGTTGTTGCGGTACAGCTGAGCCGTGGAGCTTTTATAGCATGTGGGTGTGTGGGGCGGGGACTCAGAAAGAAGGTTGAGGACCCCTTACCTATGCAACTTGTGTCAGAACACTGAGATTTTCAGTGCAGGAAGCAACTTTGTAAAAAGATGAAAGAATTTCCAGTTTGGGCTGGGTTTGATTAATCCGCCAGGGGGCTGGGTGTTCTCTGAATGTTGTCTGACTTGCACAAGGGGATTGCAAAGCGGAGCTTTGACTCTCATGACACTGGGGCTCTTCCCTGACATTCCCAGGCATGCTCCAGAACCATCTTCCTGGATGTATTTTGTCTTTTCCACATCTGTTCCCAGCGTAAACCCAGCTGTACAACAACGCACAGTGTGCAAAAACGAATGGTGGGCACATGGTTGGCGTGGGGGTTATATTGTATCTGACCAAGATCATGCATGCCTTTGTGAAAGTCCTGATCTGGGCTTTCATTGCCCTGGGTTTCAGGGACTGTGCCAACAGGACATGTGAAGGTACCTTGTAAATCTGTGCTCAGAGGGCTGGAGGGTAATAGTCTGTCAGGAGAGCTGCACTGGTCTGCAACAAAGGAAGGAAGACACATGTCAGACAGAGCAGGGGCTTAATGCGGTGGGTTTTCTATGACAACACTGATGTCAACCAGAGATGGTCCTGAGATGCAGAATTCAAATTTGGGTATAGGTCCAGATTTCAGCTCCCTCAAAATTCCAGGTGTCCAGCTCTGGGGCTCTGGTTCAGACCTGTCTCTAGTTTAAATCCTGCTTAAGTCCCCAGTAAAAACATCCACTTGGTTGATCTTATCCTAGATCTGATTTTACCTCATCCCAAAGCCACCAGCCATTTTCGCATGGCTAGCTCTCCCTAATGCCTGCCTGCAATAGCAGAGGCGGCAGCAGGCCAGGCCTGAGGTCCACTGGCAGAGAGTGTTGCGGGGAGGGGCAGGACTAGATTAAGAGGGGATACTGTAGGTCAGGTAGGGGAGTAGAGTCAAAGTTGTATGCATGGGTCTGTCTAATTCTAACTGATGGAAAAGTATGCCTGGTACAAAGCGCTTTATAGCCCTAGACAGCAAACCTCTAGAATATTATGAAGTTGGTTGGGTGTCTTCACCCCCGTCCTGAAATCATGTGCCTCTGAACAGGAGTATGGATGTACACGGTAGTAACCACTTGCAAGATTAGGCCTTATACAGCCCATAATGAGCTGTGGCTACTTACTGCTTATATACCCAACTTAGGGAAACATTTGGGTTACATATTTATTTTTACGTAAATAGGGCTCAGTTTGTGCCTATGATGCACGTCCCTGCTCTGTGGGCAATACAGAGCTGCCCCGGCCAAGGAAAATGCCGAGAGGCCTGGCACTGCCTCCCAGAGCTAGGTGCACAGAGGCCCCATGTCCCTTAGGAACTCCACAGACTCCCCTTGCATGGCTGGCCACTGTGGCCAGTGTCACGGGCTGGCACATAGGGCAGACAGAGCCACATGGCGCTATATGCCTGTGTAAGAACAATCTGACTTGTCCTTATTTTCATACGAAATTTCAGGGGAAATGCTCATCCTTTTTTTATTTTTTTAAGCTCAGACAGTGCAAAAAAAAATTGCCCATGGCCTTATCTGGGGCACTTTTCTATGCTCCTAGAACTTAGAGGTGGAGTTATTTAGCAGTGCCTGGTAACTTTGCAATACATTATATTGTATGGTTCATGGTTTCACAGTGTGCTGCCAGCACCTTCCTGAGAGGTCCTTCTAGCCAACTGCTGGCTCCTCCACAGTGTTGTTAGCTGAAATGTCTGGTGGTTCCAAGGTTAAAAGGGCAAGGACTGAAGTATTTCTCTGTGCCCTCTACATAGCACAGCCATCACCTGGGATTCAGGTCATGGCAGGAGGGAATCCGGGAATCACATGTCTCAAGCCAGTCTTTCAGTTTTGTGTAATGTTCAGACTGAATTAAAGCCAAAGCGGTTGCCTGGATATTTTATTGCCTTGTGCTTGTGCCTTGTGCTTCTCATCCCGAAGATATGCAGATCATACATGGATGTACATGCAGTTGTATGTGTCTGCATCAAGCCTGCATTTCGTATTTGGGTTCTGAATTTGAAAACACTTGAAATTATAGTTTTCCCTTGTAATTTTGACAAAATTAATATTGAGGCCAGGTCTGAGCATTTCCAGTGTGGCTATGAAATTCAATATGATGTGGGAAGGCAGCTGTTTGCTGCTTTCATATGGGGTATGTCTGTAGCTGTATATTTAAGGACAAATTTCCAGCCACCTTCAAAGGGGCCTCTAACTTTGTGCCTGGAAAGTGTGCAGTTAGGCTCACAATTACTTGCCCTGCATGCATAGATGCCTATTTGCATGTAGAAATGTGAGGTTTATGCAAACAAATGCGCATGTGTAATTTTTCAGAAACAAAATTGGAGGCACTTCTTAATATGAAGCCCATAATCTCCTGAGATGCTACATCTGTATATGCAAGTGATGTTTGTCAGGATTTAGGAACCAGCCTTTTTACTGTGGCTGTTTGATTTTCTTATAAATAATAATGAAAACCTCCCATTCTGCACAGGCAAAAAAGTCAAGAACCAGGGCTGGGGGCCTAGCAGGGCTGCTCCCTTTCCTCTCTCCCCACCAAATAAAAACAAACCAGCAAAATCTCACACTTTCCTCTTTTCCATTTCTTGGATTTCAGCCTGGTCTCCGGAGCCTTTCCTCCCCTCCTACACCCAGTGTTCCCTGGTGGCTCTCTGATGTCACTTACTGTTTAAACCCATTATTTTACAATATTTAGAAGCATAGGATAGACTAGTTGAGTAAACTCTCCCCAACAGTGGCCAGTACCCAGCTCTTACTTATCTCTCTTGGCACCTCCTTGATCAGAGGTGGAATGGGTATGTCGTCTTCTAAGTTCTCCTCAATGGAAGACACACTTTCATGCTCAAAGTCTTCAGAGTAATCTGAGCTGCTGTCTAGAGTGCTGAAGAGCTCCTCTGGCTCAAAAAGCTCTGGACTGTGGGTGCTGACATACGGTGGAGCTGACTTTGGCCTTAAGGCTCCCCTCCCTTGGTGAGCCAACAGTGTCTTACTTTGAGATGTGGGTGGGAGGGGATCTGTGTTGTCCTCCTCATGGAGCTTTGCCAGATGTTGCTGCTTGAAGAGTTGGGATTCTTGGTGAAGAAGGAAAAGCTTGAGGTGTTGCTGGACATAAGGGATGTTGAGGACACTGCAGGCACTGGGTCTCTTTCCTGGGCACTTCTCCAGTATGGTTTGGATCAAGCCATGCAGGGGCTCAGAATAGCACTCTGGCACAGCGGCATACTCATCTTTCACAATCTTGTAAAACAAGCTGACCAGATTTATTCCATCAAAGGGTGGTTTTAAGGCACACATTTCAAAGAGAACACATCCCAGTGCCCAGATGTCCGACTTGGAGCTGTACGGCACATCCTCGCAGAGCTCTGGGCTCAAGTAATAGGGTGTGCCTACAAAAGTGCTTGCCATGTCCAGGGTGCTGTTCATGACCTTCGAAATGCCAAAGTCCCCCAGTTTCACCATCCCTTTCTTAGTGAGAAACACATTGGATGTTTTGATATCTCGGTGCAGGATCTTCATGGAGTGGATGTACTGAACAGCCATAGCTAGCTGCACAAACCATTCCATGATTGTGTTCTCGGGAAAGTACCCCTCCTTCCTCATCTTAATGTGGTCATCCAGGGAGCCACCATCACAGTAATCCTGGATGATGAACATATGTTCCTCCTCAAAGAAGTGCTCATGGCAGGTTACAATGTGGGGGTGCCTTAGTTTCCCCTGGATGGTCACCTCCTGAAGCACTGCCTCTTTAGTTCTCATTTTCTTTGATGGATCTGTCTTGATTTTTTTCACGGCAAACAGTTTCTTTGTCTCTGTGTTCCTCATCAGGAAGACCTCAGCACTTGATCCCCTGCCTATGGTTAGTATTTGCTCATACTTCTCCATTGTCTCAACCAGCATTCAAGCTAGAAGGAGAAGCAAAACCTCAGGTTACCATGTTGGAAATGTCAACCAAGTTCACATGCTTTCTGTTTCACGACTGAGGGAGGTTACCCTCAATTTTATGCTAATTGTGTGGTTGTGTTGGTAACAGTATTTGGAGCCTTTCACCTCTACATCACTGGTTTGAATCTGCACCAGGCCAGGAGGGATTGAACGATGTGGCTCTCTGACAGCAGTTGGTTAGTGGGCCTGTGTGAAGGGATTTGCTGGGCTCAGTCCAGTGGCTAGGAGCTACATCACAGAAACCACTATGACACTAATCCCCGTTGTTGGCAATTTTAGCTGAAAGGCCAAGGATTGAATGGGCCATGCTTCACCAACAGAGGTGGCCTCTCCAGGGCAGGGTTGAGGCTTATTGGTGGGGGTTGGTGTTCAGGAAGCTTGCACTGATGCTGGTTTGGAGTGTGACTGTGATGCCTGCAGACCAGGTGCCAGCTCATGCCAACGCCCCTGTGCCTCAGTGGAACATTGACAAATACCTGGTGGGACCAGGCTGGATCACCAGTGAGTTAGAGTGGTTAAAATAGATATTAGGATTATAAATGTGTTTAGTCTTTTTCTGAAGGCTTGTGAGTTGCTGCATGCATTAATCTCACTTATAACATCTGCATCCCGTTTTGTAAGGTAATATTAGAGTGGTTGTATTGTAAGCCTCTGTGACTATGTAAATCACCAGACAGGAGAGATGCATTAACTAGTGTAAAGTGCTAATCTGCAACAGTAGGTGCTACATCCTGCCCAATGGGAAACACCAGATGGATGCCAGATGGTCTATTGTGGGGCATTAAAAGGGACAAAAGACTCTGTTGTCCTACTCTCCCCCACCATGAAGATGAGTTATGCAAGTGAATTCTTCCATCAGCTGAGTTTGCAGTTCAGAGCACATGGAAGGAAGGGGATAAAATCCCAGACAGAAGAAACTGATTGTCTCTATGCTCTTGGCCTCTGGGGGGCAAGGTTTGCTAGGCATAAGCAAAAGATCCTCAGTGCTTAGCCCAAAAGGACATATAGAGCTCGCTTATTATAGAAGCTTCTATTACTTTTTGAAACAAGATTGTAACTCATTTGTGTATATATGTTTATCTGCTTTAACCTTGTAAATAACTCTTATTTCCTTTTCCTACTTTATAAATCTGTATATAGTTTATTATAGGATAGGCTACAAGCTAAGTTCTCTCTAAGCTGTGTGGCCTTGCAGCAGGCTATCAAGGGGAGGAGAGGCACCTCACCCCCACCCCCTGCCCCAGAGCTGCTGCAGCGAGAGAGGGCTGGGTGGAGTCCTCTCTCCCTGCTGCAGCCCCGGGGCAGCCTGCACCCCAAACCCTTCATCCCCAGCCCCACCCCAGAGCCCACACCTGCAGCTAGAGCCCTCACCTCTCTGCACTCCAATCTTCTGCCCCAGCCCTGAGCCCCCTCTCATACCCCAAACCCCTCATCTCTAGCCCCATCCCAGAGCCCGCACCCCAAGCCAGAGCCGTCACCCCCCTGCACCACAAACCTCTATCCCAGCCCTGAGCCCCCTCCCACACTCCGAACCCCTCAGCCCCACCCCCGCCACACATCACTTCCATATTGGTGCACATAACAAAATTCTTTGCGCACATGAATGTAAAAAATTAGTAGGAACATTGGCCACAAGTGTCTTTGGAGTGAGATCTAAGGTACAATTGAACTGAGGTAAATGACTGGTCCTTTTGGACTGGAAGTAACCTGAATACTGCTGAGATCCTTGGTATAAAGGGCCATCTATCACAGTAGCTCTCAACTTTTCCAGACTACTGTACCCTTTTCAGGAGTCTGATTTGTCTTGCGTACCTTCAAGTTTCACCTCACTTAAAATCTACTTGCTTACAAAATCAGACACAAAAAATACCAAAGTCTCAGCACACTAGTACTGAAAAATTGCTGACTTTCTCATTTTTACCATATAATTATAAAATCAATCAATTGGAATATAAATATTGTACTTACATTTTAATGTGAACTATATAAAACAGCATAAACAAGTCACTGCCTGTATGAAATTTTAGTTTGTATTGACTTCGCTAGTGCTTTTTATGTAGCCTGTTATAAAACTAGGAAAATATCTAGATGCATTGATGTACCTCCTGGCAGACCTCTGCGGACCCCCAGGAGTAGGCATAGCCCTGGTTGAGAACCACTGAAATGTCACAAAGGCAGGCTCACTTGGGTGGCAAGACAGATTGGAGAGCCCAAGGGGACTGTCTGTGACTCCATGTTTAGGCTGTTCTAGTGCCTGTGGAGTTTACATTTGATTATTGGTTGGTGAAGTCTAAGTTCTTAACAGGCCGCCCTGAGGTTGGTGCTCACACTCTTGAGTCTTTGAAGGCTGCGTTACAGTGACCAGCGAACTCAAATGGAACTCAAATCCCCTGATTTGAAGTTGTTTGCTTTAACCACAAGTCCATTCTTCCTCCCTAAGAAGTAATGAGCTGCTGGCTGGGGAAGGCATATTTACAAGGGTTGTGAAACAACCAAGAACAAATGCCGTATAGTGCCAAACTATACTTGGCAATCGTCAGCTATAAAACTGGAAAGCATCTGGACAAAAGAGTAGACAGTGGGGAAATGCATGCCTGGCAGAACTGAGACACCTTCTGCCTCCCAGATTCCTGGGAACTCTTGAGGCTAACATGTGAGGGTCTGGCAGAGTTGTGCCTGCAGCATGTGTAGACAGACCCAGACTAGCTCAGGAACCAACATCAGTGAAGTTGCATTAGTGTGCGCTCAACAGACCCGTCTAGGACCCCCAGTGCTTACTCAGTGACTAGTTTGAACTGAAGTTCATACTGCTACGGCTTCACTGTTATCAATGTCTGGCCTAGCTAGACCAAAGCTAGCTCAGGTACATCTACATGTGCTGCACTCCCACATCTGATTGCAGCGTAGACAGACCTGGACACCCAATCTCACCTCAAAGGGGACGCTCCACAGTACACAAGAGCTTGTTGGAAGTGTGGTTGAGCTCTGAAAGGTGTTTGTAGAAAAATGGCCCCTCCTTACTCCACAGTCTGCTGCCCATGTGTGTATCAGGTTCAGAGCTGCTGGCTTTACTTAGCCAACTCCGTTTTCACTCCTGCCTATCCCGTGGAAGAACAACCTGGATTCTGTTTCTCCTGGTGCAGCATCATGACGGTTACAATTACAGGGCCAATCAGTGAAACCTTTGCAAACCCAGGTAAGACAATGGAGTTGCACAGGTGTCACTGAGGGTAGAGTTTGGCCTCTAGGACCTTTATTATTGCCAGTGCTGAGTGAGAAGGAAAGAGCCTCGTCTGACGCTCAAGTACCAGGAATTGATGGGGCTGGCAGTTAGAAAGGAAACCATCTTTTGATGTGTAACCTGAGTGCTTTGCAGATGGAGGCAGGGGAAGATAAAGAGGAGGCCTCTGTGGTGTCATTTCTACAAAGTCAGAGCAGAGCCGTATTTTCAACTTACAGACACCTTCTCTCCATTCTCTCCTGTGCCAGGCTAATGAATGGCTTGCCAGGCTGGAGAATGCAGGCCTCCTGCCATAGCGCAGGCAATGGCAATGTAAGCTTGCCTGGTGACCGTGGCAGTGCACCCAAGCTCTGCCCTGCAGAGACCCCGGATAGGGCGAGAGGTTTGTTCTGTCTCCACAGCCCATCTAGTGTTTGGCTCTGCTGAGGCTGCCATGAAGGGAGGGGGCCAAGTACTGCCCACTGTGCGGGACACCACTGACCCCTTTCCTATCACACATTCATGTGTTTCAGCCACTCCGAACACTGGTTGGACTTGAACTGGTGCCCTGGGCAAAAGGTGTCAACTCCTGAGTCATCCAGTCCCCTATCAGTAGCTCAGGAGCTTGTCACCCACCCGCTACCAGCGGGGCCCCTCCCACACAAGGTGATTAGCACAAGCAGTGGGGACTGAAGAGGGAGCAGAGACGGAAGGAGGGAGGAAGGAAGATGTTGAGAGGAGCCTGGAAAACTCCTGGGGAGGTCCCAGGGGACAGTGAGAGCAGAGGACACACTTTCATGTGGGTTCTTCTTAAATCTTCTCCAATCTCTTTAAATAACTGTAAAACCAGTGCTGTAGCTATGTTCCTCCCTACAGCAGTGCCCCTGAAACAGAACTTTGTTTGTTCTTGGCTTTTCTAACTTCCCATAGTTCCATTTTCTTTTAAGCTGTCAGGTTTCGCCATCAAAGAAACTCACAACAAAAGCAAAGCACAGCAAAGCTACACTAGGCAAATATAGGAACATAGGACCTGCCGGGTCATTGAGTCCAGTCCCCTGATATCACAGGAAACCCCATCAGGTTATCCTGTTCATAAACTTATCTACAGAGTATAAATGAAAAGCACCATTTACAAAACATATCACTGAATGGCTGCTATCACAGTAAATGCTATGTAAATGCATCCGAATGCAATACAAAAAATGTTCATTCCCATTATCTCGATTCAAGAGGGTTTATACCTTATCTCTTTCATCTTTCCTGTGCTGTTCATACATACATACACATACCCACTGTAATCACCAGTCTGTGTTACCCATAGTTTGCTCAGAGTTTCTTTCCTGATCCTTTTTTTTCCTTTTCAATATCTGCCATTTTGGCGCAGCTTTTGCCATGGTCCCCCCAAATATTCATAAAAGGGGCAGTGCAGAAACAAAGTGAGCTAAATCTAACACCCTCTGGGTCAGGTGCATCCCTTCTCTCCTGCCCCTCTCCTCATCCCCTTCTTCCCCTGAAGCCTTCCCCCTCTGGGGGGACGGATCCATGTAGACCCACCTCCCCTAACTGTAAACTGTGCTCCAATGACTTTACACACCATTTCCCCTTAAAACAGTTACTTTTACTAAATCTACCATGATTGCTCTGTGCTCTTGGATAAAAAATGCTGTGACAAAATGCATTGCTATTTCTGAATGTTAACAAACCCACCTCAGTTTATCTGTCCCTTGTTGTTTATTTTGCCCCCTAGGAGTTCTCTAGGTTGTTGACAGGTTTACATGCACCTGCTGATGCAATGACTGAAATAGACAGCAACCACAGCTCGGCCCTGCACTTTGCTTTTCCTGATCTTTGAAACGGTGCTTTCCTTGTTGGCCAGCCCAGCACAGATCAGAGCCCCCCGAGTTCTGAAAAGCAGCCTACCAGTCTGTGGCTCTGTAGCTGTGCGGAGAGATCACTGTCTCACGCGGACGGATTTGCCCAGGGGTATGCAGATTTCCTATTTGCAGGGAGAAGGCTGGTGGGTCTCCAAAGTAGCCCAGGTAAATCTTCTGACGGTTCCCCAGCCAGGAAGTTTGGAGCTGGCGTGTGTTTGTCCTCAGGCTTCCCCACCTGGCTGGGGCCTGGTGCAGCAGTGCACTGCCAGACTTGCTTTGGACGTCTCCATGGCAACCCAGCTTACCCCAGCTGCTGTGCCTGCCTGAAGAGCAATGATGCCGACTTCTGATCAGGCTTCACAGGACACGGAAAGCTCCTGCGGGGCCTTGCAATCCTTTCCCCCAGGTTGAGACAGTCACCAAGGCTAGGCCAGTCTGAACAGGGAACAAAGTTACAGAGTCCTTCAGGGCCCAATCCTCGCTTCAGTTGCACTGATGTAAACCAGACTAACACCAGGGTAAAGCCAGGGTAACTGAGAGGAGAATCAGACTATTTCCTTTACGTTTCCCTAGGAAAAAGTACCA
Organism: Chelonia mydas; assembly: GCF_015237465.2. NCBI lineage: Eukaryota > Metazoa > Chordata > Testudines > Cheloniidae > Chelonia > Chelonia mydas. The sequence goes on from NC_057855.1 coordinate 58,376,215, forward strand.
CATGCAGTAACGGTACATTATCTAGCTGTGCTTTCACACAGTCCCTGTCACTATGGTACCTGGGCCCGCTACAGTGGACAATAGTAAGAGAGGAATCCTTGTGGCACCTTAGAGACTAACAAATTTATTTGGGCATAAGCTTTCATGGGCTACCACGGCTACCACTCTGAAATAGTAACAGAGCAGCATGTGAGGCTATTACTATATCATTACTCCCAATTAATAATAGCTTGCCAAGGGCATGCCAGGCTAGGGAACCACATGCCCTCGAATGACAAATCACGGCTGTACTTTATAAGGACCGTTGCAAACAGTACAACTTATAGCCGAGTTTGCAGAGTACTGCAGGATGTCTCTTCTGTAAGGGTGCCCATGGTGCTGCTAACCAGACCTGTGGTGCTGGAACATGGAAAGGGAAATGTACATGGTCACGTTTGCCTCTGCAAGCCCCTTGGATTCACAGAATCATAGAATCATAGAATATCAGGGTTGGAAGGGACCTCAGGAGGTCATCTAGTCCAACCCCCTGCTCAAAGCAGGACCAATCCCCAACTAAATCATCCCAGCCAGGGCTTTGTCAAGTCTGACCTTAAAAATATATATATATAAAAAAAAGTATTTCTGTATGCTGTCCCTTCAGGGCTAATGGACTCCTATTTCCATCCACCATTAGAGCTGGATGGAAATAGCACTTCTATTATGAGATTACTGGTTCTGTGGATGAAGGGAAAGCAGTGGATGTATTGTTTCTTGACTTTAGCAAAGCTTTTGACACGGTCTCCCACAGTATTCTTGTCAGCAAGTTAAGGAAGTATGGGCTGGATGAATGCACTATAAGGTGGGTAGAAAGCTGGCTAGATTGTCGGGCTCAACGGGTAGTGATCAATGGCTCCATGTCTAGTTGGCAGCCGGTGTCAAGTGGAGTGCCCCAGGGGTCGGTCCTGGGGCCGGTTTTGTTCAATATCTTCATAAATGATCTGGAGGATGGTGTGGATTGCACTCTCAGCAAATTTGCGGATGATACTAAACTGGGAGGAGTGGTAGATACGCTGGAGGGGAGGGATAGGATACAGAAGGACCTAGACAAATTGGAGGATTGGGCCAAAAGAAATCTGATGAGGTTCAATAAGGATAAGTGCAGGGTCCTGCACTTAGGATGGAAGAATCCAATGCACCGCTACAGACTAGGGACCGAATGGCTAGGCAGCAGTTCTGCGGAAAAGGACCTAGGGGTGACAGTGGACGAGAAGCTGGATATGAGTCAGCAGTGTGCCCTTGTTGCCAAGAAGGCCAATGGCATTTTGGGATGTATAAGTAGGGGCATAGCGAGCAGATCGAGGGACGTGATCGTTCCCCTCTATTCGACACTGGTGAGGCCTCATCTGGAGTACTGTGTCCAGTTTTGGGCCCCACACTACAAGAAGGATGTGGATAAATTGGAGAGAGTCCAGCGAAGGGCAACAAAAATGATTAGGGGTCTAGAGCACATGACTTATGAGGAGAGGCTGAGGGAGCTGGGATTGTTTAGTCTGCAGAAGAGAAGAATGAGGGGGGATTTGATAGCTGCTTTCAACTACCTGAAAGGGGGTTCCAAAGAGGATGGCTCTAGACTGTTCTCAATGGTAGCAGATGACAGAACGAGGAGTAATGGTCTCAAGTTGCAATGGGGGAGGTTTAGATTGGATATTAGGAAAAACTTTTTCACTAAGAGGGTGGTGAAACACTGGAATGCGTTACCTAGGGAGGTGGTAGAATCTCCTTCCTTAGAGGTTTTTAAGGTCAGGCTTGACAAAGCCCTGGCTGGGATGATTTAACTGGGACTTGGTCCTGCTTCGAGCAGGGGGTTGGACTAGATGACCTTCTGGGGTCCCTTCCAACCCTGATATTCTATGATTCTATGATATTCTGCGGAAATGGGATGGATCATTTGATGATTCCCTGTTCTGTTCATTCCCTCTGGGGCACCTGGCATTGGCCACTGTTAGAAGACAGGATACTGGGCGAGATGGACCTTTGATCTGACCCAGTATGGCGGTTCTTATGTTCCAAGTCTTCCAAATTTGTTTTTGTTACAAATTGGAACTAAGAAACGAAATTTTGGAATTTCTCACAGAATGAATATTCCAAAAAATGTTGATTCAGACTTATCAAAATGTTTGGTTTTGATAACCACAGAATCATAGCAATGTAGGGCTGGAAGGGATCCCAAGAGGGCATCTGTCCAACCCCCAGCGCTGAGGCAGGAGCAAGTAAACCTAGCCCATCCCTGGCAAGTGTTTGTCCCATCTGTTCTGAAAAATCTTTCATTTTTATGTCAAAACATTTTATCAGATATGAACTACATGATCTGTTATGTTCAATGCAATATATAAATATATAATATTGAAATTAATATATTAATAGAAAAGTCTGTGATGGGGGCTAGCTGTATGTGATTTATGCAGCATTGGGAAGACTCCAGGCTTAATTAAGGTCAATTAACCAGTTTCTGTTGGGGATTACTGACACTTGGATGGCAGATGGTGGGCCAGTGAGGCAGTTGGCTCCATAAATGGGACGATGTATGTTAGGGAGGACCAGGAAACATAGGTGCTGGCTTCTTCTGGGCCCAGAAGGGTGTTTAACACCCCCACCCTCATCCCGCCTCTTCCCGCCCAGCTTCTTCTGGCCCAGTTCCACCCCTCCCCAGGGCACGGTCCTTCCCACTCCTCCCCCTCCCTCCCAGAGCCTCCTGCATGCCACAAAACAGCTGACTGTGGCAGGTGGGAGGCCGGGGTGCAGGGAAGGTGCAGATCGGCGGGGCAGCAGGCAGGCTGGAGGCGCTGGGAGGCGAAGGGGGGCAGCTGGCTACCAGCCCTGGAGCACCCAAGGAGTCGGCACTTAAGACAGGAAGAATGGGGGTGTTCAGAGGAGAGGAAGAGGGAGAGGAGAGGAATCTGTGTGACAGGCTCCTTCAGCTGTACACCTGGGGTTCTGTTATGCTTTGAAACAGCAGATGAAGTGCACACGAGGCGGAAGAGGAACAGCCTGTGTGCGTCTGTGGCTAGGAGACCCCAAGAACAGGCTAGGCAGCAGTGATCCTGGGTTTGGTGGAGGGCCTGTGACCAGTGTTCCCGCTAATTTTTTACATCCATGTGTGGAACGAATTTTGTTATGTGCACCAATATGGAGGTGTTGTGTGACACATCACCTTCATATTGGTATACATAACAAAATTCCTATGTTGGGGGTAGGGCCGATGGGTTTGGAATGTGGGAGGGGGCTCAGGGCTGGGGCAAAGTGTTGTGGTTTGGGGGGTTGTGGGCTCTGGGGTTGGGCTGGGGCTGAGGGGTCTGGGGTGAGGGATAGGGCTCATGGCTGGGGCTGAGGGTTGGGGTGTGGGGGGTATGGGCTCAGGGGTGGGGCCGGGGATGAGGGGTTTGGGGTACAGGCTGCCCCGGGGCTGCGGTAGGGAGAGAGGATTCCCCCCAGCCCTCTCTTGCCACAGCAGCTTAGGGCCTGTGGAGAGGTGACTCTCCCCGGCCGCAGCAGCTCTGGTGGGGCTGGGCTGAGCCTAGGGAGGGGCTCCTCTCCCCCGGCCGCGGCAAGTCCAGGGCAGGTCCGTGCTAGGGCTAGCAGGGAGGGGCGCCTCTCTCCTCTGCAGAAGGTCTGAGCTTTGGCTGGCGGGGAGGGGCACCTCTCCCCACTGCAGAAGGTCCTATGATCCTGCGTGGGGCTTAATAGGCAGCTGCACGGCCGCGCAGCTGTGCAGTTTAGCGGGAACTTAACCTGTGACCCAATCAGAATGAGAGGGATTAAAAGGATAAAGTCACAATGCACTGGTTTGGCCTTATTGACATGACGCCTTTTGATGTCACACCACAGTGAGAAAGGTGAAATCATTGGTTTAAACTTTTTCCTGTTGAAAATATTGTTGAAATTGACCCATTCCCATGAAATGTTTCCATTCTGACTGAAAACCCCTGCCGGCTATTTTTTGACCAGCTCTGAGAGTGTCACTTCTGCCGCAGCAGCCTGCACTACAAACTGTTTCCCTAGAGCAGAAGGAGGACCCAGTGGGTAGGGGACTAGCCTAGGCCTGGGAAGAGCCAGGCTTAATTCCCTGCTGTACCACAGACTTACTGTATGATCATGGGCAAGTCACTTAGCCTCTCTGGGCCTTGGGTCCTCATCTGTGCAATAGGGCTAAGAGCACCGCACTGCTTCAGTGACCAAAACATCAGTGATTGTGAGATGCTCAGATACTGTGATAATGGGGGTTAGGTAAGTATCACAGATAGATAGATCCCCAATTTTTTCATAAAAAATAACAACGCTTCTGGCTTGTTTTTCCCTCCCCCCTCCAAAAAGTGCTCACCATTCAATAGCTCCTCTCAGGTCCAGGTGCACAGCCCTGTCTCCTGTTTCACTTGCAGACACAGCCTGGAAAACGATAATGTAATAGGATCCTTTCAAGCTGCAGGAGTGGCGCTCACCTGCTCAGAGATGAGTCTACTCCAGCAGACAGGCAGATTCAGCCACAAATTGCTCGCTGTAGCAAGGCGTGCATAGCTATCGAACTGGCATGGCTTTGGTTTCTGTGCATGGTGCCTTTACGTTCCTTAGCAATTTCTAAGGAATAGAACAGGCTGGTAGATTCAGAGTGACACATGGCCAGCATTCATCACGCTTGCAGAGCTCCTTTGTGCCAGTCCTGGCTACTGATGCTTTGCACATGGAATTTAATGAGGATCAAAATTCTAGGATGGGATTTTCCAAAGCACTCAGCATGAGCTCTCTGCTCCTGTTGACTTAAATAGGAGCGGAATAGGGAGAAACATAAGTGTAGGCTGGTAGGTAGAGATGGGAGGGGAGTTTTCTTGGGTTGATTTTTTTGGTCACCTTTTGCTCCTTGACGCTTTCAAATGTGATTTGTTGAGCTGTCTGTTGGTCTAGCTAAGCACTACCAGAGTGCACAGGCTGATGGACATATTTCTAATAAATAAAAAAATATACCAAACTTCTGTTCCAGCAAAGACTGTACAGGAAACATGCAGGTCAGTTGTGCTCCATCTGCCACTTGTGGTCACTAGTGAGACACTTCTGAAGAAATCCTAACACCGCTGGCTCTGAAAAAGAATTATACCCGTACAACAATTGCACAGGAGGACACGCACCATAACACTGTCCGGCTGCAGAAGGGTCAGCTTCCGTCGTGATGCTGTACTTGGCTCCCTGAGCTCCTAATGGAAAAGTGGTGGTCTGCTTGGGGGGCTGTCTGCTGAGCCGAGTGGCCTGCTAGGCTGAGAGCTCACTTACTAATGAGGATCTAGCCTGCTATCCCTCAGTCTATTACCTCTTTAGGGTCCCTTGACACAGGGGCAGGGCTAACTCAGGGAGAACAAAGGTTTAAAAAACCAGCAGCTAGGTGAGGAGAGCAGCTGGTGGCCAGGGGAGTTTTGCAAGGGAGCGTGAGAGGTATTCCTTCCAGGTCCAGCTCTCAGGCGGCGAGGGAGAGGGCATGAGACAGAGTGAGCTGCCAAGGTAAGGTAAGGAGAGTTTCGCTGCAGGGAGCATTGGGAAGCAGCGGGAGGAAGATGAGGGATTCTGCCTAACCACTAGAATGGCACCAGAAAAGCCCACGAGAAAAGAAACATGGGTGGTGGGGGGGAATGGAAGGGGAGCGAGAGAAAAAAACCCCCAAACTAAAAAAAAATCCCCAAACAATTTTCAGCAAGAGTAACAATGACACAGATAGACACCCCGCAGCAGAGTGGGGGCTGCCCAGTGTATTGCACTCAGTGCAGCACGTATGATTCCCTGCCTCACAGGTGTAGTAGGAAGAGAACCTGAGACATAAGCCCTTTTATCAGAGGCCTGGTATGAGGCAGGACCTGCTCACAGAATATGGCAAGAACAGGGCTGACATTGCAAAAATACACATTCCTAATAAGGGTACTATGAAATTCTGAACTACGAAATTAGGTTGACTTCATAGAAGTCAATTTTTAGAAATTGATTTTATACAGTCGATTGTGTATGTCCCCACTAAGCGCATTAAGTCAATGGAGTGTGTCCTCAATACTGTGGCTAGCATTGACTTACATAGCGGTGCACTGTGGGTAGCTATCATAGAATCATAGAATACCAGGGTTGGAAGGGACCTCAGGAGGTCATCTAGTCCAACCCCCTGCTCAAAGCAGGACCAATCCCCAACTAAATCATCCCAGACAGGGCTTTGTCACGCCTGACCTTAAAAACTTCTAAGGAAGGAGATTCCACCATCTCCCTAGGTAATGCATTCCAGTGTGTCACCACCCTCCTAGTGAAAAAGTTATTCTTAATATCCAACCTAAACCTCCCCCACTGCAACTTGAGACCATTACTCCTTGTTCCGTCATCTGCTACCACTGAGAACAGTCTAGATCCACCCTCTTTGGAACCCCCTTTCAGGTAGTTGAAAGCAGCTATCAAATCCCTCCTCATTTTTCTCTTCTGCAGACTAAACAATCCCAGTTCCCTCAGCCTCTCCTCATAAGTCGTGTTCCAGTCCCCTAATCATTTTTGTTGCCCTCCGCTGGATGTTTTCCAATTTTTCCACGTCCTTCTTGTAGTGTGGGGCCCAAAACTGGACACAGTTTGAGATGTGGCCTCACCAGATTCCAGATGAGGCCTCACCAAGGTTGAATAGATGGGAATGATCACGTCCCTCGATCTGCTGGCAATGCCCCTACTTATACACCCCAAAATGCCATTGGTCTTCTTGGCAACAAGGGCACACTGTTGACTCATATCCAGCTTCTCGTCCACAGTAACCTCTAGGTCCTTTTCTGCAGAACTGCTGCCTAGCCATTCTGTCCCTAGTCTGTAGTGGTGCATGGGATTCTTCTGTCCTAAGTGCAGGACTCAGCACTTGTCCTTGTTGAACCTCATCAGATTTCTTTTGGCTCAATCCTCTAATTTGTCTAGGTCCCTCTGTATCCTATCCCTACCCTCCAATGTATCTACCTCTCCTCCCAGTTTAGTGTCACCTGCAAACTTGCTGAGGGTGCAATCCATACCATCCTCCAGATCTTTAATGAAGATATTGAACAAAACTGGCCCGAGGACCAACCCTTGGGGCACTCCACTTGATACCGGCTGCCAACTATCCCACAGTTCCTGCAGTCTCCGCTGACCATTGGAATTCTGGGTTAAGCTCCCAATGCCTGATGCGGCAAAAACATTGTCAAGGGTGGTTTTGGGTACATGTCATCAGTCATCCATCCCTCCTTCCCTCCCTCCATGAAAGCAAAGGCAGACAATCATTTCTGCCTTTTTTCTTGGGTTACCTGTGCAGACGTCATACCATTGCAAGCATGGAGCCTGCTCAGCTCACCGCTGCTGTTGTCAGCATTGTAAACACCTCGCGCATTATCCTGGAGTATGTGCAGAACCCGGCTAAGAGATGCCAGCACGAGGACGATTGTGATGAGGACATGGACACAGACGTTCCTGAAAGCACAGGCTGTGGCAATTGGAACATCATAGTGGCAGTGGGACTGGTTGATACAGTGGAACGCTGATTCTGGTCCCGGCAAACAAGCACAGACTGGTGGGTCCGCATAGTCTTGAAGGTATGGGATGATTCCCAGTGGCTGTGAAACTTTCCCATGAGTAAGGACACTTTCCTTGAACTTTGTGAGTTGCTTTCCCCAGCCCTGAAGTGCAGGAATACCAAGATGAGAGCTGCCCTGACAGTTGAGCAGCGAGTGGTGATAGCCCTGTGGAAGCTTGCAACACCTGGCTGCTACTGGTCAGTCGGGAATCAATTTGGAGTGGGGACTGCTGTGATCCAAGTTGCCAATGCAATCACTGACCTTCTGCTATCAAGGGTAGTGACTCTGGGATATGTGCAGGTCATACTGGATGGTTTTGCTACAATGGGGTTCCCTAACTGTGGAGGGGCGATAGACGGAACACATATCCCTATCTTGGCACCAGACCACCTTGCCAACCAGTATGTAAACTGCAAGGGGAACTTCTCAATCGTGCTGCAAGCACTGGTGGATCACAAAGGACATTTCACCAACATCAACGTGGGATGGCTGGGAAAAGTGCATGACACTCGCATCTTTAGGAACTCCGGGCTGTTCGAGCAGTTGCAAGAAGGGAATTACTTCCCAGACCAGAAAATTACCGTTGGGGATGTTGAAATGCCAATAGTTATCCTTGAGGACCCAGCCTACCCCTTGCTCCCATGGCTCATGAAGCCGTACACAGGCAGCCTGGACAGTAGTGAGGAGCAGTTCAACTATAGGCTGAGCAAGTGCAGAATGGTGGTAGAATGTACTTTTGGATGTTTAAAAGCTCGCTGGCACTGTTTGCTGACTAGGTTAGACCTCAGCGCAACCAACATTCCCACTGTTATTGCTGCTTGCGGTGTGCTCCATAATATCTGTGAGAGTAAGGGGGAGACATTTATGGCGGGGTGGGAGGTTGAGGCAAATTGCCTGGCGGCCGATTTTGAGCAGCCAGACACCAGGGCAATTAGAAGAGCCCAGCTAGATGCGCTGCACATCAGAGAGGCTTTGAAAACCAGTTTCATGACTGGCCAGGCTACGGTGTGACAGTTGTGTGTGTTTCTCCTTGCTGCAAACCTGCCCCCTTTGTTGATTTTAATTCCTTGTAAGCCAACCATCCTCCCCCCTTCAATCACAGCTGGCAAAGGAAATAAAGTAACTATTGTTTTGAAACCATGCATTCTTTCTTTATTAATTAAAAAAAAAGTGAGATAACTGACAAGGTAGCCCGGGTGAGGTGGGGTGCGGGAGGAGGGAAGGACAAGGCCACATTGCTTATTGAAGCCACACTATAAATTAAAATTGTTTGAATGACAGCCTTCTGTTGCTTGGGCCATCCTCTGGAGTGGAGTGGCTGGGTGCCCGGAGCCTCCCTCCCTCCACCCCGCGTTCTTGGGCATCTGGGTGAGGAGGATATGGAACTTGGGGAGGAGGGCAGATGGTTTTGCAATGGATGCAGTGGGGGACTGTGCTCTTGTTGGCTTTCCTGCAGCTCCAACAGATGCTTCATCATGTCCGTTTGCTCCCCCATTAGCCTCAGCATCACCTCCTGCCTCTGCTCTTCATGCTCACTTAATGCTTTCCTGGCCTCTGCCACTGAATGCCTCCGTGCATTAAGCTGTGCCCTATCAGCGTGGGAGGACTGCATGAGCTCGGAAAACATGTCATCGCGAGTGCATTTTTTTCGCCTTCTAATCTGTGATAACCTCAGGGACAGAGATGATAAGGGAAGCATAGAAACATTTGCACCTGGGGGGAGATAAAAAGGGAGAGTAAAATTTAAGATGATACATTTCTGAGAACAGCAGGGAGACTCTTTCACAGTGAATCAAGCAATTCACAGAAGACAGCACATATGCTTTAGGTACAAGGTCGCATTTTGCCTTCTATATTGAGGGCCTGCCGGTATGGTGACACATCACAAATGGCTGGCCAACAGAATTCGGTTTCTAGGCAGCCATGGTAAGCCTTCTGGTATGTGGGGTTGGCTGCTTACGCCTTCATAACATGTGGGAATGATTTCAAACTCCAGCACCATCCTTTCCCATAGCAAGTAATGCCGGTTGGGTTTCACATTTAAAAGGAGGGGTTGCGGTTTTCGGGTGGATATATAGCACACACCTCCCCACACCCCACCGTGTGGCTATTCTCTGGGATGATCCCTTCACCCCTCCCCCTGCCACGTGGCTATTCTCTGGGATGATCCCTTTTAGCCAAGCGCAAACAACCCAGCATGAACGGGGTCCTTTTACTGTTCCCTTACAAAAATTCCCCTATTTCAACCAGTTGACCATGAATAATATCACTCTCCTGAGGCTAACACAGAAAGATAAAGACCGAACATTGCTTGAATGTGACCAAAACCCAGGACCATTCACTGCCATGCTTTGTGCTGCAATGATTCCAAACTACTTGCTACTGGCTTGGCATGGTAAAGTGTCCTATCGTGGAGGACGAAATAAGGCAGCCCTCCCCAGAAATCTTCTTTGCAAAGGCTTTCAGAGTATCTCCAGGAGAGCTTCATGGAGATGTCCCTAGAGGATTCCTGCTCCAATCCCAGACACGTTAACAGACTTTTCTAGTAGCTGTACTGGCCGCGAATGCATCCCAAGTCTTCAGGGAAAATCAAACATTAAACACTATTGCTTTTAAACCCTGTACTGTAGTTACAAATGTGCACTCACCAGAGTTGCCTTCTCAAGCTTCAGAGTCGGGGATCCTGCCTTGGGAGGGTATTGGCTCCAGGGTGATGAAAAGGTTCTGGCTGTTGGGGAGAACGGATTCACTGCTTGCCTGCTGTGCATTCTCCTCCTCCTCCTCCCCTTCCTCATCCACAAAATCCTCCTCCTTGTTGCGTGAGACTCGCCCCTTGCAGGTGTCCACGGACAGTGGTGGGGTAGTGGTAGGGTTCCCACCTAGAATGCCATGCAGCTGATCATAGAAGCAGCATGTATGGGGCTCTGACCCAGAGTGACTATTTGCCTCCTTTGTCTTTTGGTAGGGCTTGCCTGAGCTCCTTAACTTTCACGTGTGTCCCTTTTGTAGCCTCTTTCCACCATGCCCTGTGCGATTTTGGCATATATATTAGCATTTCTTCTTTTTCATCGGAGTTCGGCCTGCACAGATTCTTCCCCCCATACAGCAATCAGATCCTGTGTCTCCCTTTCGGTCCATGCTGGAGATCGTTTGCGATTCTGCGGGGACTACATGGTCACCTGTGCTGCTGAGCTCACCACGCTGACCAAAAAGGCAATGAAATTCAAAATTTCCCAGGGCTTTTCCTGTCTACCTGGCTAGTGCATTGGAGTTCAAAGTGCTGTCCAGAGCGGTCACATTGGAGCACTCTGGGATAGCTCCCGGAGGCAAATACTGTTGAATTGCGTCTGCACTATCCCAAATTTGACCTAGCAAGGTCGATTTTAGCACTAGTCCCCTCATCGGGGAGGAGTACAGAAGTCGATTTTAAGAGCCCTTTAGGTCGATGGAATGGGGTTGGTTGTGTAGACGCATTCATTTTAAAATCGATCTAACGTGGCTAAATTTGACCTAACCCCATATTGTAGATCAGGGCTAAGAAGTGCTAAGCACAAAGTACTCACACAAACACATCCCGATATCAAGGATGGTACAAAAACATTCCCCAAGGATAACAGGAACACACTGACCCCTCCTAAAAGATAAGGACAGGATGACACTTCGTAATAGAAATGTTTTAATCAAACCGACATGTACAAAGTGGTGGGTGATAACTAGCTACGTCAGGGGGCAGTAACTAACAATGTCAGAGGCAGTACATAACTTGTTGGTATCAGGATATAAAGAAGTATCTCAGAGGGAGTATCTTTGTCCAGCCGAGGGAGGAATGGAAAGTGTCACCATTCACTGAGCTATGTCCATTGTCACGTGCATACATGTCTTGGTATCCTCGTAGAGTCTGCCAGCCGCTATTAGCATGCTTTGCTGACAATAAACCTGGCCTAGTGACTTTGTATCTTAACGGATCTTGTGGTCATTGGACAGTTCACTCAAGGTCTGCTGTGCCAGCTGTATGCGCAGAGCTGGGGCAGCACACAGAGAGAACAAACACACGCAGCCAAATATCTAACCACAACAGGCAGCTGGCATGTGTGCCCATGGGGCAAGCAGCTGAGACACACAGTACGGGGTCTCAAGGCCAGGGCAGCTGAACCGGAGGAGCTGAGGGAGACAAAGTGGTGCATAGAGGAGACTTTCCAGGACACAGCAGTGTGGTCCCATCCTAAGTTCCCTATAAGCTGCACGGCCGCGTGACAGCCTTTTTAGCACCGCCCAGGCACGCAGGAAACCTGCACCCAGCCCCGTACCTAGTCTCCTGGCCCCCAACCTGCTGGACGGGGTGCCCCTACCCAGGCCAGAACCCAGTCGGGTTGGTGTGGCCTGGACCCAGCCACGGTGGCCTGGCCCAAACCCGGGCAGCGTGGTGTGGCTCAAACCCAGCCCGGATCCGACCGGGGCAGCGCGGCCTAGATTTGGCTGTGGCCTAGCCTGGACCCGGACCCAGCCGGGGTGGCATGGTCCAAACCCAGGTGGCCCAGCCTGGACCCAGTCGCGGCAGCATAGCTCGGCCCGGACCCAGCTGTGGCCGGGGCGGCCTGGCCTGAACCCAGACGTCCCTCCAAGAACCCAGTCCCGGCCTGGACTGCTTGTGGCCTGGGCACCCCTCCCTGAACCTAGCCCCAGCCTGGACCTGCAGGGACTGGGGGAGGGGTGCCTATCCTGTGGCCCCAGCCCCAGAGCTGCTGCGGTGGGGAGAGGCACCTCTTCCTACCCCAGCCCAAGTGCTTCTGCAGAAAGAGAGGGCTGGGGTGAGTCCTCTCTCCCCGCTGTAGCTCCAGAGCAGCCTCCTGCACCCCAAACCAATCATCCCTGACCCCACCCCAGAGTCTGCACCCCCAGGCGGAGCCCTCTCCCCCTGCATCCAACCCTTTGCCCCATATTTGAGCCCCTCATCCCCGGCCCTACCCCAGAGCCCGCACCCTCAGCCACAGCTCTCACCCACTGCACCCGAACCCTCTGCCCCAGCCCAGAGCCCCCTCCCACACTCCGAACCCCTCAGCCCCACCCCACCACATCACCTCCATATTGGTGTCACACATCACCTCCATATTGGTACACATAACAAAATTCATTCTGCACATGGGTAGGAAAAATTTGAGGGAACATTGGTCCCATCCCCATCTGACAGCCTCGGTGCTGTTGTGGAGGATGAATGTCTCGGGGAAGGAGAACATCAGGCTGGAGTGGAGGGAAACAATCTCACAGCTGGGATCCTCCTTCCAGATGATGTCATGGTATTGTCTTGCAGCCAGGATACCCCTCCGGGGGAGGGAACCCCAGTTATTACTGCTGGAGTTTCAATTATTAGAAATATAGATAGCTGGGTTTGTGATGACTGGGAGAAACACATGGTAAACTGCCTGTCGGGTGTGAAGGTTGCAGATCTCATGAGATATCTAGGCAGGCTTATGTATAATGCTGGGGAAGAGCTGGTGGTACTGGTACATGAAGGTACCAGTAACATAAGGAAAGGCAGGACAGCAGTCCTGGAGGCCAAATTTAGGCTTCTAGGTAAGAGATTGAAGTCCAGGACCTTCATGGAAGCATTCTCTGAAATGCTTCCAGTTCCATGTGCAGGGCCAGTTAGACAGGCAGAACTTCAGGGTCTCAGTGTGTTGATGAGACAATGGTGCAGGGAGGAGGGGTTTAGATTTACTAGGACCTGGGGAACCTTTTGGGAAAGGAGTTGCCTATCCAGGAAGGATGGGCTTCACCTAAATCAAAGCGGAATGAGAATGCTGGCATGTACAATTACAAAGGCTGTAGAGGATTTTTTTAAACTAAGGGTGGTGGTGATGGGAAATCCGACAGGTGCAGAGGAGCACACGGTTTGGGTGGAGATGTCCCTTAGGGATGAATTTACTAAAGGGGGAACTCTATAGCCCAGGAAAGAGGAGAGGATAGAAGTTGATAAAGTTCAGATGGGGCTAGTGAAGAACAAATGTAGTAAGATGAGGCCCTGAAACATAAACCCTTGTATCAGAGGCCCTTTATGAGGCCTAAGGCCTGAGCTAAAGGAGAGTCAAGACTTTGCTAACATAAAGCAAAGTTAAGCTGTGAGCCAGAGGCAGGCCCTGCTCACAGAAGTTGTCAAGAAGAAGGCTGCTAATTGCACGTGTAACCCTTCTGCCCGTCAGAGTTGGCAGCAAAAGGGCCAGGTTCAGTATCTAGGGGTTCCGTTCCAATAACGGAATGCAAAACCGGCTTGAGCCCCCACCCAGTGACCTGGGACAAATATATACCACCCCCCCTGGGTGCCTCTAAGAGGCAATACTTCCCCTCTTGCAAGCACAGAGTCTGAGTGTAGCAAAAGCCTTTTAATAACAGAGAGAAACAATGTGGCATTATGTTGGGGAAACACCACCAACAGGATTCATAACACAAATCATGAACAAAAACCCACCCCAGGCAAATTGGGCCATGTCCTTTCCCCTTGGTTCTTGAATCCAACAACCCAAAAGTCACCCAAAGTCCCAAAAGTCCAACAACGCCAAAGTCCAGCAACCCCAAAGTCTCTGTCTCTGTCCTTGGTGAGTCCAGAGTTCAAAAATTCATCTGCAGAGTTTTAACCACCCCCAGCCTGTGTGAAAATGGGGGGAGGGGAAGTAAAGGGGCACCTTACACGCTCCGATGGCCAACTGCCCTGCCTCCCTGTGGGTTTCTACTACAGGCTTCACCACCAGCTGCTCTTCTCCAGTAGCCATCCTGTGAGCCACCCACCAATATATCTTCAGGCTCCCTACTACTTAACACAGTACTCAGTAATTTCAGCTCTTTAGTGATTTCAACTCGTAGTAGGGGAGCCTCAGTCCTGCTACGCCATTGGCCCAAAGCAAATTCAGCTCTGCAATCTGTAACCAGACTCCTAACAGAATCAAAACTAGCTCTGCTATTGTACAGTAGGAAGAGAAGGCTCCCCTACCACAAGGTACAAATAGCTGTTCCTAACTTTTCTTTATTCACTGAGTTTTGGAACCCATGTCCCTTGCCTAGCGAGTGCTACTTAGTTGATGGTGAGTCCCTCCATCATAACAAAAAGCCAAGTACAGTTCCACTGTCCTTGATTCACATAATCAGAATAATAACACTTTATTCTTCCTGCCCCAATAACAGAGAGACTGGGGATCCCACAGCAGCCAAAGTGACCATCTAGGTGGGGTGGGTGTGCCTATGCAAATGAGATCAGTGCCTGAAGTTCTTTTCCACAACCTGCCACAACACACCACCAGATGTCAGAGTAGAGCTCATCCTGACTCTGCTTACACACGTATACACATATCTAAAAGGTATGAAGTACTAATAGGATGAACATGTGTCAGGATGGCACCAGAACATTCTGGTACGAATACATTCCACAGAGATAATAAGGAACAGGTTAACCCATCCTAAAGACAAGGTCAAAAGAATAATATGATGGATGGAGTTGTTTGTTCGAACCAACATGTACCAGGAGAGAGGCAGCACCCTAACACATAGAGGGGTTGTACCTCAATACGACAGGAGTGACGTGTAACTTGTTTGTACCTGTGTATAAGAACATACCCCTGAAGAGTTGTGTTTGTCCGGCCCAGGGGGCAGTGGTAAATCCTGCCAATGACTGAGCCGGTCCATTGTCAGGGAGCACATATGTACTAGCAGAATTGTAGATATCTGATCTGGGAAGCTAGAGACTGTGTTTCGTTTGGCAATAAACCTGGCCTGGTGCCTTTGTACCTTATCGGAGTCCGTGGCCATTGGGGGTTCTCTCGGGGTCTGCTGTGTCAGCTATCTGCGCAGAGCCAGGGCAGCATACAGAGGGAATACACACACACAGCTGATGTGATTGACAACAACAGTCAAATGTGAAAGAGTCTCATTTAATTATAACACACGAAGGTAAGCAACTGAATATTGACAAAGTGTACAAGTGCTAGAAGTCTAAATGATAATAAGGGTGAACTAGAGTACCTGCCATTAAATGAGAACATTGATAGGTGTTGTGGAAACTCGGTGGCATGAGGCTAATCAATGAGACACGGTAATAGCAGGATACTAAATGTATAGGAATGACAGAGTGGCCCTATATCTGAAAAGAAAGCACAGTGCCATGACTGACAGGTCTTGAGTCAAAGGGTGCCTGGGGACAGCCACACCCCAGTGTGCCACCAGGCAACCTGTTGCTAGGGGCTTACCTGGGACTCATGCAGCCCAGCCCCAGTGTGATCCTCCCCGCCCCCCGAGATCTGACTGGTGGAGTCCCAGAGCCCACTAGTACTACTTAAGCCAGCAGCAGGCAGCAGAAGCTGTTTAGATAATTGGGCTCCCTCCTACTCTAGACTATGTGCCATGGGTGGCGGGTGAACCCCGGGTTTGGGGAGACTAGCCCCTGGCTGTCCTGCCCCTTCTGCCCAGGGCCCCGCTCCTCCTGCCCCCTTCCCCCGCCAGAACCCAGAGGCCCCCACCTCAGCCCCGGAGTGCCCAGTGAGCAAGTAGTCAGCACGACCCCCAGCCCGAGCCCCGGAGTGGCAGGCGTGTGGGCAGGCAGGCAGCTGAGTGCAGGCAGGCGGGCAGTGTGGCCCCCACCACCACCCTGGAGGCCAGGTGGGCGGGCAGTACAGCCACCAGCCCTGGAGTGCCGGGTGGGTGGGTGGTGTGAGCACCGGCTCCAGCTGCCAGGAGTCCCTTGCTGCAGGCTGGCCCCCACTAGCCCCAGCCCAGAGCAAGGGCACCGGAGCCCTCCCAAAAGTATATGGGGGAGGGGCTGGGGGCCCGCTCGAGGTGGAGGTGAACGCAGCCCCCAGGGCCCCTGCCCAGGGCAGGTGGAGGGACTCAGGCTCCTCACAGCTGCCCGAGCGGCTCTCCCCGACCCGGCTCTGGCTGGGGAAGGGGAGGCCTCAGAGCTGCAGCCCTGTCATGATAAGAGCTGGGCGGGCAGCTGTGGAGAGCTGTGGCGGACCCTCCACATGCCCCCGGCCTGTGTTCCTGCCCACCCGGGGAAGCTGGAGGGTTCATGGCTCCTCACAGCTGCTCGCACAGCTCTTAGAATGGCCAGGCTGTGGCTCTGAGGAACCACCCCAAGCCGGAGCCGCGTCGGGAGGAGCTGCGCAGGCAGCTGTGAGGAGCTGCGGAGTCATGGACCTTCCTCCCACCCTGGGTGGGGAGCCAGAGGGGCGGGAACACAGGCTGGGGGCTGCTCTCAGCACCCCCGCACCCCAGGCAGGTGGAGGGTCCACACAGGTCCCATAACTGCCTGGGGTCCCCAGCCGGGTTCCACGCTGGCCTGGCTAGGGGGTGGGGCCTAAGGGGTAAAGGGGGCAGGGTCTGCCCGGGAAAAAAATAGGAGGGCTATGGCCCCCTATCACCTGTGGTTGTGGCGCCACTGGCCCAAGCCTTGGCCAAGAGCTGCAGCAGAGCGCAGCGGGAAGCAGAAGGGGGCCTGGGGGTGGAGTGTGGGCAGGGCCATGCAGGCAGTTTGGGTAGGCTAAGCCTTCCCCTGTCTTTGATACCTGCCACCCATGCTGTGTGCCTCTGCTTCTGCCTCCCCTTTTTGATTTCCTGACATCTGACCTGTGGTTCCTGACCTGCAGTTTGTCTCTGACACTGACCCTCTCGTACCCTGAGATGGCCTGACTCCTGTCTTGTGACTGTGGACTCTGGCTCTGACTCTTAGGTCTGGCCTTCCATGACCTGGGTGAGACACACATAGTCAAATAAAGTAAAAATCTTAAATAAAACAAACAATACTATAGAATCTCTATGGCTAGAAATTCCTTGCTTAAACAATAAGAGTATAGCAGTAGGAATATACGCAGATACAGATAAGTAACCGTTTTCATGTTCTCTCCACAGGTACTAATGCAGACAGTGGACTAGATGATACATCTGAGGGAAGGGAACAGAAGGAGACTCCACTGATTGGAAGGCATGAGATGCACTGTCCTAGGGTTGGGGGTTCCACGACCACCGCTCCCAAAGGAAGGAGGCGGGTGGTGGTGGTCGGGGACTCTGGATTGAGTCATCTATCTGCCACCCGACCGGCAAAACCGAGAAGTCTGCTGCTTGCCAGGAGCTAGGATTCATGATGTGACGGAGAGACTGCTGAGACTCATCAAGCCCTCGGATCGCTACCCCTTCCTGCTTCTCCACGTGGGCACCAATGATACTGCCAAGAATGACCTTGAGCGGATCAGTGCAGACTACGTGGCTCTGGGAAGAAGGATAAAGGAGTTTGAGGTGCAAGTGGTCTTCTCGTCCATCGTCCCCGTGGAAGGAAAAGGCCTGGGTAGAGACCGTCTAATCGTGGAAGTCAACAAATGGCTACGCAGGTGGTGTCGGAGAGAAGGCTTTGGATTCTTTGACCACGGGATGGTGTTCCAAGAAGGAGGAGTGCTAGGCAGAGATGGGCTCCACCTAATGAAGAGAGGGAAGAGCATCTTCGCAAGCATGCTGGCTAACCTAGTGAGGAGGGCTTTAAACTAGGTTCACCGGGGGAAGGAGACCAAAGCCCTGAGGTAAGTGGGGAAGTGGGATACTGGGAGGAAGCACGAGCAGGAGCGCGTGAGAGGGGAGGGCTTCTGCCTCATACTGAGAAAGAGGGACCATCAGCGAGTTATCTCAGGTGCCTATACACAAATGCAAGAAGCCTGGGAAACAAGCAGGGAGAACTGGAAGTCCTGGCACAGTCAAGGAATTATGATGTGATTGGAATAACAGAGACTTGGTGGGATAACTCACATGTCTGGAGTACTGTCATGGATGGATATAAACTGTTCAGGAAGGACAGGCAGTGCAGAAAAGGTGGGGGAGTTGCATTGTATGTAAGGGAGCAGTATGACTGCTCAGAGCTCAAGTATGAAACTGCAGAAAAACCTGAGAGATTAGAAGTGTGAGCAACAAGGGTGATGTTGTGTTGGGAGTCTGCTATAGACCACCGGACCAGGGGGATGAGGTGGACGAGGCTTTCTTCCGGCAACTCACGGAAGTTAGTAGATCGCAGGCCCTGGTTCTCATGGGAGACTTCAATCACCCTGATATCTGCTGGCAGAGCAATACAGCAGTGCACAGACAATCCAGGAAGTTTTTGGAGAGTGTAGGGGACAATTTCCTCGTGCAAGCGCTGGAGGAACCAACTAGGGGCAGAGCTCTTTTTGACCTGCTGTTCACAAACCGGGAAGAATTAGAAGGGGAAGCAAAAGTGGATGGGAACCTGGGAGGCAGTGACCATGAGATGGTCGAGTTCAGGATCCTGACACAGGGAAGAAAGGAGAGCAGCAGAATACGGACCCTGGACTTCAGAAAAGCAGACTTTGACTCCCTCAGGGAACTGATGGGCAGGATCCCCTGGCAGAATAATATGAGGGGAAAAGGAGTCCAGGAGAGCTGGCTGTATTTTAAAGAATCCTTATTGAGTTACCGGGACAAACCATCCCGATGTGTAGAAAGAATAGTAAATATGGCAGGCGACCAGCTTGGCTTAACAGTGAAATCCTTACTGATCTTAAACACAAAAAAGAAGCTTACAAGAAGTGGAAGATTGGACAAATGACCAGGGATGAGTATAAAAATATTGCTCGGGCATGCAGGAGTGAAATCAGGAAGGCCAAATCACACTTGGAGTTGAATCTAGCAAGGGATGTTAAGAGTAACAAGAAGGGTTTCTTCAGGTATGTTAGCAACAAGAAAAAGGTCAAGGAAAGTGTGGGACCCTTACTGAATGAGGGAGGCAACCTAGTGACAGAGGATGTGGAAAAAGGTAATGTACTCAATGCTTTTTTTGCCTCTGTCTTCACGAACAAGGTCAGCTCCCAGACTACTGCACTGGGCAGCACAGCATGCGAAGGAGGTGACCAGCCCCCTGTGGAGAAAGAAGTGGTTTGGGACTATTTAGAAAAGCTGGACGAGCACAAGTCCATGGGGCCGGATATGCTGCATCCGAGAGTGCTAAAGGAATTTGCGGATATGATTGCAGAGCCATTGGCCATTATCTTTGAAAACTCATGGCAATCACGGGAAGTCCCGGAGGACTGGAAAAAGGCTCATGTAGTGCCCATCTTTAAAAAAGGGAAGAAGGAGGATCCGGGGAACTACAGGCCAGTCAGCCTCACCTCAGTCCCTGGAAAAATCATGGAGCAGGTCCTCAAGGAATCAATTCTGAAGCGCTTAGAGGAGAGGAAAGTGATCAGGAACAGTCAGCATGGATTCACCAAGGGCAAGTCATGCCTGACTAATCTAAGTTTTTAAGGTCAGGCTTGATATTAAATTTAATATCCTTGTAGGGAAAAATGCCAAAGAAATCCAACACAGCATTTAATTTCAAAAAGAGTAACTACACAAAAAAATTAGGAAATTAAAGGAACAGTCCCAAGGGTGTAAAGCATGAAAATTGCACGGAGGCAATTTAAAAACATCATAATAGCGCTCAAATTAAATGTATACCCTCCCCCAAAATAGTAAGAGGACCAAAAAATGCCACATGGCTAAACAACAGAGTAAAGTGGCAGTTAGAGGCAAAAAGGCATCCTTTAAAAAGTGGAATCAATCATAGAATTGTAGAAGATTAGGGTTGGAAGAGAACTCAGGAGGTCAACCCCCTGCTCAAAGCAGGACGAACCCCAACTAAATCATTCCAGCCAGGGCTTTTTCAAGCCTGACCTTCAAAACCTCTAAGAAAGGAGATTCCACCACCCTAAGTAACACGTTCCAGTGCTTAACCACCCTGCTAGTGAAATAGTGTTTCCTAATATCCAACCTAGACCTCCCCCATTGCAACTTGAGACCATTGCTCCTTGTTTGGTCATCTGCCACCACTGAGAACAGCCGAGCTCCATCCTCTTTGGAACCCCCCTTCAGTTAGTTGAAGGCTGCTATCAACTCCCCGCTCACTCTTCTCTTCTGCAGACTAAATAAGCCCAGTTCCCTCTGCCTCTCCTCGTAAGTCAAGTTCCCCAGCCCCCGAATCATTTTCATTGCCCTCCGCTGGACTCTTTCTAATTTGTCCACATCCTTTCTGTAGTGGGGGCCCCAAAACTGGATGCAATACTCCAGATGTGGCCTCACCAGTGTCGAATAGAGGGGAATAATCACTTCCCTTGATCTGCTGGCAATGCTCCTACTAATGCCGCCCAATATGCTGCTAGCCTTTTTGGCAACAAGGGCACACTGTTGACTCATATCCAGCTTCTCACCCACTGTAATCCCCAGGTCCTTTTCTGCAGAACGGTTGCTTAGTCAGTTGGCTTCACCAAGGGCAAATCATGCCTGACCCATCTGATTGCCTTCTATGATGAGATAACTAGGGGCGGAGCTCTACTTGACCTGCTGCTCACAAACTGGGAAGAATTAGTAGGGGAAGCAAAAGTGGATGGGAACCTGGGAGGCAGTGACCATGAGATGGTCGAGTTCAGGATCCTGACACAAGGAAGAAAGGAAAGCAGCAGAATACAGACCCAAGACTTCAGAAAAGCAGACTTTGACTCCCTCAGGGAACTGATGGGCAGGATCCCCTGGCAGAATAACATGAGGGAGAAAGGAGTCCAGGAGAGCTGGCTGCATTTTGAAGAATCCTTATTGTGGTTACAGGGACAAACCATCCCGATGTGTAGAAAGAATAGTAAATATGGCAGGCGACCATTTTCAACAGTGAAATTCTTACTGATCTTAAACACAGAAAAGAAGTGGAAGATTGGACAAATGACAAGGGATGAGTATATAAATATTGCTCGGACATGTAGGAATGAAATCAGGAAGGCTAAATCACACCTGGAGTTGCAGCTAGCGAGGGATGTTAATAGTAACAAGAAGGGTTTCTTCAGGTATGTTGGCAACAAGAAGAAAGCCAAGGAAAGTGTGGGCCCCTTACTGAATGAGGGAGGCAACCTAGTGACAGAGGATGTGGAAAAAGCTAATGTACTCAATGCTTTTTTTGCCTCTGTCTTCACGAACAAGGTCAACTAGCTCCCAGACTACTGCACTGGGCAGCACAGCATGGGGAGGAGTGGCCAGCTCTCTGTGAAGAAAGAAATGGTTCGGGACTATTTAGAAAAACTGGACATGCACAAGTCCATGGGGCCAGATGCGTTGTATCCGAGAGTGCTAAAGGAGTTGGCAGATGTGATTGCAGAGCCACTGGCCATTATCTTTGAAAACTCATGGCGATCGGGAGAAGTGCCGGAAGACTGGAAAAAGGCTAATGTAGTGCCAATCTTTAAAAAAGGGAAGAAGGAGGATCCTGGGAACTACAGGCCGGGCAGCCTCACCTCAGTCCCTGGAAAAATCATGGAGCATGTCCTCAAGGAATCAATTCTGAAGCACTTAGAGGAGAGGAAAGTGATCAGGAACAGTCAACATGGATTCACCAAGGGAAAGTCATGCCTGACTAATCTAATTGCCTTCTATGATGAGATAACAGGTTCTGTGGATGAAGGGAAAGCAGTGGACATGTTATTCCTTGACTTTAGCAAAGCTTTTGACTCGGTCTCCCACAGTATTCTTGTCAGCAAGTTAAAGAAGTATGGGCTGGATGGATGCACTACAAGGTGGGTAGAAAATTGGCTAGATTGTCGGGCTCAACAGGTAGTGATCAATGGCTCCATGTCTAGTTGGCAGCCGGTATCTAGCGGAGTGCCCCAAGGGTTGGTCCTGGGGCCGGTTTTGTTCAATATCTTCATTAATGATCTGGAGGATGGTATGGATTGCACCCTCAGCAAGTTTGCGGATGACACTAAACTGGGAGGAGTGGTAGATACGCTGGAGGGTAGGGATAGGATACAGAGGGACCTAGACAAATTGGAGGACTGGGCCAAAGAAATCTGATGAGGTTCAACAAGGACAAGTGCAGAGTCCTGCACTGAGGACGGAAGAATCCAATGCTCCGCTACAGACTAGGGACCGAATGGCTAGGCAGCAGTTCTGCAGAGAAGGACCTAGGGGTGACAGTGGACGAGAAGCTGGATATGAGTCAGCAGTGTGCCCTTGTTGCCAAGAAAGCCAATGGCATTTTGGGGTGTATAAGTAGGGTCATTGCCAGCAGATCGAGGGACGTGATCGTTCCCCTCTATTCGACATTGGTGAGGCCTCATCTGGAGTCCTGTGTCCAGTTTTGGGCCCCACACTACAAGAAGGATGTGGAGAAATTGGAGAGAGTCCAGCGAAGGGCAACAAAAATGATTAGGGGTCTGGAACACATGACTTATGAGGAGAGGCTGAGGGAACTGGGATTGTTTAGTCTATGGAAGAGAAGAATGAGGGGCGATTTGATAGCTGCTTTCAACTACCTGAAAGGTGTATCCAAAGAGGATGGATCTAGACTATTCTCAGTGATAGCAGATGACAGGACAAGGAGTAATGGTCTCAAGTTGCAGTGGGGGAGATTTAGGTTGGATATTAGGAAAAACTTTTTCACTAGGAGGGTGGTGAAACACTGGAATGCGTTACCTAGGGAAGTGGTGGAATCCCCTTCCTTAGAAGTTTTTAAGGTCAGGCTTGCCAAAGCGCTGGCTGGGATGATTTAGTTGGGGATTGGTCCTGCTCTGGGCAGGGGGTTGGACTAGATGACCTCTTGAGGTCCCTTCCAACTCTGATATTCTATGATTCTATGATTCTATTAACTCTCTCTGTGGATATGGGGAAAGTAGTGGACGTGATATACCTTGACTTTAGCAAAGCTTTTGATATGGTCTCCCACAGTATTCTTGCCAGCAAGTTAAAGAAGTATGGATTGGATGAATGGACTATAAGGTGGATAGAAAGCTGGCTAGATTGTCGGGCTCAATGGGTAGTGATCAATGGCTAGATGTCTAATTGGCAGCCGGTATCAAGTGGAGTGCCTCAGGGATCAGTCCTGGGGCCGGTTTTGTTCAACATCTTTATTAATTATCTGGATGATGGGATGGAATTCACCCTCAGCAAGTTCGCAGATGACACTAAGCTGCGGACAGAGGTAGATATGCTGGAGGGTAGGGATAGGGTCTTCAGTGACCTAGACAAATTAGAGGATTGAGCCAAAAGAAATCCTGATGAGGTTCAACAAGTACAGAGTCCTGCACTTAGGACAAAAGAATCACATGCACTGCTACAGGCTGGGGACCAACTGGCTAAGCAGCAGTTCTGCAGAAAAGGACCTGGGGATTAGAGTGGACGAGAAGCTGAATATGAGTCAACAGTGTGCCCTTGTTGCCAAGAAGGCTGTCATAAATATAAAGGGAAGGGTAAGCACCTTTAAAATCCCTCCTGGCCAGAGGAAAAACCCTTTCACCTGTAAAGGGTTAAGAAGCTAGGATAATCTCGCTGGCACCTGACCAAAATGACTAATGAGGAGACAAGATACTTTCAAAAGTTGGGGGGAGGGAGAAACAAAGCCTCTCTCTCGGTCTGTGTGATGCTTTTGCCGGGGACAGAACAGGAATGGAGTCTTAGAACTTAGTAAGTAATCTAGCTAGATATGCGTTAGATTCTGATTTCTTTAAATGGCTGAGAAAAATAAGCTGTGCTGAATGGAATGGATATTCCTGTTTTTGTGTCTTTTTGTAACTTAAGGTTTTGCCTAGACGGATTCTCTATGTTTTGAATCTAATTACCCTGTAAGGTATTTACCATCCTGATTTTACAGGGGTGATTCTTTTTACCTTTTCTTCTATTAAAATTCTTCTTTTAAGAAACTGAATGCTTTTTCATTGTTCTTAAGATCCAAGGGTTTGGGTCTGTGGTCACCTATGCAAATTGGTGAGGATTTTTATCAAGCCTTCCCCAGGAAAGGGGGGTGTAACATTTGGGAGAATTTTGGGGGGAAAGATGTTTCCAAATGGACTCTTTACTGATAATACCGGTTAGACGTTTGGTGGTGGCAACGAAAGTCCAAGGGTGAAAGGTAAAATAGTTTGTACCTTGGGGAAGTTTTAACCTAAACTGGTAAAAGTAAGCTTAGGAGGTTTTCATGCAGGTCCCCACATCTGTACCCTGGAGTTCAGAGTGGGGAAGGAACCTTGACAAAGGCTAATGGCATATTGGGCTGCATTAGTAGGAGCATTGCCAGCAGATCCAGGGAAGTGATTACTCCCCTCTATTCGGCACTGGTGCGGCCACATCTGGAGTATTGTGTCCAGTTTTCTCCAGTACAGAAAGGATGTGGACAAATTAGAGAGAGTCCAGCGGAGGGCAATGAAAATGGTCAGGGGGCTAGGGCACATGACTTTCGAGGAGAGGCTGAGGGAACAGGGCTTGCTTAGTCTGCAGAAGAGAAGAGTGAAGGGGGATTTGATAGCAGCCTTCAACTACCTGAAGGGGGGTTCCAAAGGGGATGGAGCTCGGCTGTTCTCAGTGGTGGCAGATGACCAAACAAGGAGCAATGGTCTCAAGTTGCAGTGGGGGAGGTCTAGGTTGGATATTAGGAAACACTATTTCACTAGGAGGGTGGTGAAGCACTGAAATGGGTTACCTAGGGAGATGGTGGAATCTCCATCCTTAGAGGTTTTTAAGGCCCGGCTTGACAAAGCCCTGTCTGGGATGATTTAGTTGGGGTTGGTCCTGCTTTTAGCAGGGGATTGGACTAGATGACCTCCTGAGGTCTCTTCCAACCCTAATCTTCTAAGATTCTATGATTCTATCTCTGCTAAGTGCTGGTGTGCCAGCATAATGGAAATCTTGGATCCTGTTGCAGAAATGGAACAGGAAGGACAGATTCAGTTCAGCATTCGACTTGGAATCATAGAGGGTAGCTGCTTTCTGTTTGTCTGGACTCCAGCCTGCTCTAGAACAGTGGAGAAAATTCAAGGCCATAAAAAAATGGCATCATATTGACCATCTGCCACACGGTGTCACTGTTTCCCTGCAAATTTGGACAGAAGGCTGGCAGGCAGGGTGGGGTCACAGATGTTTCCTCAGCATTTTTGCGTCTGAAGGCAGGGTACAGTGTGTTCACGGAGAGGGCTTTATTAAGCGAAATGTTTATGCAGACCTCTGACCCTACTAACACCTTGGCCAGTTCCTAATGTTTGAAGGGAAGGCTGCTGTACTTAGAAGTTACAGCTGTGCTCAGGAAAGAGCATCCCATGGGCCTTTCCAAAGCCTTGGAGCTAATTTTAGAAGTCTGGATGCCCCGTTTCCTGTTCCTTGCATCTTCTCAGCCTGGTGCTTCGGAGGCTCTGAATTCCAAGCTCTGCCCCCTCCAGAGTAGAGGGTGCTGGGGAGGCAGCTGCCAAGGTTTGTGTGGCTAGATCCCCAGGTAACCCTTTGACAATGCAGAGATCTTAGTGTCTAGCTGTGCGGATGGCTTTTCTGATGGAACAAAAGGCTCCAGATGTTCGCCTCCTGCTGCTTTGTAGATGCTTGCCACCTGTACCCAGCACTGCAGGTGCCCAGCCTCACTGCCCCTTGGAGAGGGAACATGAAGCTCGGCATCCACCTGCTGATGTTGATCAGTGACGTGGCTGTGCCAGTTTGTAGATTGTTTGGGACACGTATTTCAGGAGACTTGGGAGAGGACTTTTGCTGCCCCAGGCGATGGATCCTCAGGTTGCTAAAACATCAGAGGAATTGCTCTACTTGTATCCCAGACCATGGCTAGCCCCAGAGCCCTATTCTCTCCCTGCAGGGTACAAGTAACATTGACCGCAATGGGGTATTTACCCATGGGTTGTGCAGGGGGGAGGAGGAAAGGAAAAGAGAGGAGACCAGCCCCGCAGGGAGTTGATCATCCCCATGGAACATGTAGCACCACAACTCACTGGTCCATGGGAACCGTGCCCCCCCGGCACACAGGTGAACACTGGAGTGGACACTCACTTCAGTGGGAGAGCGCACCATGATCACATGGGTACAAACACTGGGGTGTGCCAGGGTGAAGAAAGTTGATGCTATGGGATCCCCTAGCTACTCGCCGGATGGGGAGGCAGTAAAAGCCGAAGCGCACCGCCCAGGAGCTGCCCTGCAATTCACACCAGAGCAGAGAGAAGCCTTAGGAGCTCTGTGGATGCCAGATCAAGGGACATCTGGCCAGTCTGCCCAGGAACCTCAGCAAGGGCTATCACAGTGATGCTACGACAGCAAACAGGAGCCAACTGCCACATTGGCACAGATCCGTGAGTGTGGCAAGTTGTCTGTGCCTGGGCCATTCGCATCAGGCAGGCGGCAGGTCGAGGGGAAAAACCAGGGAAACACTGGCCCAGTAGCTGCAGGTAGCTGTTGGATGAGCAGCACCAGAGGTGTTAGAGTAGCAGGCATGCCCTGCTTAGAGTGCACACGGGCACACCGGCACACTGAAACACGGGCACACTGTACTGCTCTGCATCAGCTGAGGAAATGCACTGGTGAACAATTGTTCCATCAATATGCATGATCCGGATCCGTAAAGAAATCACTGCCATGAACCCCCCCCCCCCCTCAATCTGCACAGTGGACATGGGCCGTTGCCTGGTGCTATCGCCTGGGCTGGCTGTTGCTTGCTGCTAAACTGGTTTGCAAGGTCTGCAACAAGTGCGACTGCTCCTTCTGTGCACGTACTCTTGTGCTTGCTGTTCTCCTCCTATGTCCCAGTACACTGGCTCCTGGACTCCATGTTCCTGCCCTGGGTTACAAACAACGCTGCTAAGCGGATGATGCTGTGCAACTTGTATCGGCTTGTCCAGTACATTTAGTGTTGCAGGTTCTCTGCAAGTTCCTGGCTGGGGAAGCTTCCCTGGGTGTAAGCAGCTGTCTCAGAGTCCTGTGCTTTTAATTCTTTGTGCAGTGCTTGGTTGTCCCGTTGTTGCACTATAGTTATGAACAAGTGGCAGCCTCATGGCAGGGCTTAGCATGTGTCTTTTTAGCTTCACAATTTTTGCGGGATGCTTTCTTCCTGTGTGGTCAGATTGTTGATTCACAATGAGAGTGTCTGTTGAAAGATATTGAGCTCAAAGGCCCAAAGAGTGAAAGGTGTTTATAAACTGTCTCTCTGGCCAACATTAAACAGCGCTAGGTCAGCTCAGGAGGACAGGATTATTTTTAATCAGAGCGCTTGGTTTTACTCTGTTACTTGGCAAACACCCCAAAGCATTCATTTAAATTGAAAGATTATTGTTCAACACAAGAAAGAACAAAGAAATCCAACCAGACCTTCCTATTGGAACTCTGGTTGAGTGATTATGCAAAACAAACTTTGTCAAAACCTTTAAAGCCTTTATCCTTTTGGAGGCAAAATATCAGTCTCTCTTAGGTCTTGTCTACACTTGCAAGTTGGAGTGCATTAAATCAGCCCTGGGCGCCCTAACTCTTGAGGTGTCCACACTGGCAATGCATGTAGAGCGCCTGGACTCTGTGGCTGGAGCGCCCCTGGTAATCCACCTCCATGAGAAGCATAGAGCTTGCTGCCACCCGGCTGGAGTGCCACGGTGCCAGTGTGGACGCTCCGGTCTATTAATGTGCTCTGATCGGCCCCCGGAGGTAGCCAGCTTTGGGTTAGACTTTCTCTGCTCTGCCCATATATGCTGTCACAGCCCTGGCTTCTTACGACCCAGTCTTGGATACCGGCTGCCACCACCAAGCTTCTGACTTGGTATTTTTACCTAGGGGCTCCCTTGTCAGGAGCGGAGTCTCCGGATAGGATTGTTGGCATTCTTTGAGGCTGCTATAAGAATCCCCATTCACCCAGCTCCCTCCAGCCTAATGTCACAAACCTGTCATTTACAATTACCGCTGGATGGACTTTGGTACTGATCATCTGCCGGTGCCCACTGACTGTTTCAAGCCCCAGAAAGTCTTAGTTCTGACCCCAATTCAGGCTTGCTTTTCATATTCCCCAGCACCCGATGTTCTCCCTGTCAGGTCTCACCACCCCCTTGAGGCTGCCCGGACTTCTATCACCCTGAGGGACCAGCCTCTGGAGGCTGGAGACCCCTTGCTGGCCAACTTCAGCTGTCCCAGACCAAACCACCTCCAGCTGGCACATGCCCATGTTCCTGCTTCCAGTGGGCTGCAGCCACCTACCACGGCTGGCTGTGAGAACCTCGATGGGACACACAAGAGTAGAATATGGTTCTGCACCTTCTCACACAGCGCCATTTAAATAGTACCTGAACTCACCCCTCAGACACAAGGCAGATGCTTTATCCACTCGGTTTGTGCCCGGTGGGCTCCCCTGGGCTCCCACGTTCCCCTGGCAGTCTCCTGGCCCATGGAACCATTTCCAAAATGGGTTATGGAACAGTGGGAAGGTTGTCCATGCTTCCTTCCTGTATTTTCAGTGAAATACACAAGAGATTTCCGAGGTTTTGATGTTTCCTGCTCACCAAAAGCTAGAAATGACTGCTTGGCTGGCTCCTCCTGGATGTAATCCGACTGCAGGGGAAGGGAAGGTGGCATCTTTATAAATTCATTTCTAATGCTTTGTTAGCCCATGGAAGAGGAAGGAGATTTGCCTCTCCTATGACTGTGCTTCTCCCACCTGAGTGGAGACAGGTGTCTCCATCGCTCTGCTGACTCTATCTCCTGAGCCCTGGGGTGGTCTCCACGCTGGGAGGAAGAGCGGGGCATTGTTCATATCACAGCTCTCCTCTCCTAAGGCTGGGCACTCTGCAAAAGAGCCTGGGGGAAGGATGGGGGCTGAGCCCTGATTCCTGCTCGGTCCAGCCAAAGTTTAGGTTAAACATGTTGTGGTGGAAAGTTATAAGCATTGGGGCATGTTAACAACAGGCTTGTATACCCCCAAAGAACATCAGGGCACTTAAATCAGAGATCAACTTCCCTCTCTGCCAGGTCCCAGTCAGCCCATCCCATGGATAGTACTTGGTCTTGTCCTAAATATCACAAGGGATGATGGGGTTTCCACCACATTTCTTTGGAGTCGATTTCACAGCCTGGTTTCCAGCCCTCCCATTTGTCAGTAAGGGAGGGAGATGCCTGGGGCTATCTGTGCATCTCCTGAGTTACCTGACAAGTGTCCCGAGTCTGTCGGAATCTCATCACAGACTCCCTTTGTGCTTACCGCAAACCTACCCTTAATGTGTTGGGTTTATGCAGGGGAGGCCCAGTGTGGGAACAGCAAGGGCTGTCGAAGGTCAAGAATAATATGCAGAACTAACCTTATCCCAGGCCTGGGCTAGTGGGGAGATGCAGGTTAGGATTGAGCTAGGTGAATTGGCAGAGTGGTGTGTGGAGCCCAGGACTGGGATTTGCAGGTGATGAATCTGGATAGATGGATGGAGAGCATGGGTGGCTCTGCCTTTCCTGGCTGGAGCCGCTGCCACGGGACACTGGGCTGAGGCTGCTCAGGCCGGCCGCACCCAGGCTTGGGTCGGTTGGCTGGCTGGGGCTGGCCGGGGTCTCCTCTGGCAGAGTGTGTGTGTGTGTGTGTGTGACTTGGGGTTCTGGCTGGCCTGGGGCTTCTCTGGCCACGGGGGGAGGGCATCTGAAAGGGGCAGGGCCGTGGGGCTAGCCTCCCCAAAGGGGGGGGGGGGTCCACCAGTCACCCATGATGGAGAAACAGGTAGGCAGTGGGGCAAACAACCTAACTAGCTGTAAAATGAAGCTTGATACATTTATGAATGAGATTAAATGATGGGCGGGCCTGTGACAGCAGGGGTTGGCCTGCATGACCCAGGAGGTCCCATCCAGTCCTACGTTCTTACAGACAGAACTGTGAAAGGGGCCAGGGCTAACCCAAAAGGGAATGCAGCTGTTCAGGTGGGAAGTGCATCATCAGAACCATAGGGAAGCTCACATTTTCTGCCCCACCTAGCCCAGGAAAACGACCCACTGGTTACACTGTGGCCTCGCTGGCCTCCCCCTCTACTTGGGCTGAGAACAGGCGGACTGCTGGTGTAGATGGAGCAAAGCCAAGTTCAGCACCGTTGCAACAGAGTGACTGGGACCAGCTTCACCAGTGACTGGGAGCCATGGAACCCCGGAGCTGCCAGCGTGGGCTCAGCACAGCCAGTCTGGGCCTGGTTTTCATGGGCATCCCCTGTTCACATCCAGTTCAGGAAGAGAAGAAGGGGTGCCTGACTCAGATTCCTGGGCACTGGGGGGAGGATGGGCAGCTTAACATCCTCTGACAACCCCCCTCCATAGGGTGAGAGAGCGACGGAGGCCGATTCTCCTGGCGCTCCCCACACTGG
The DNA here is from genome assembly GCF_015237465.2 of Chelonia mydas. Taxonomy (NCBI): domain Eukaryota; kingdom Metazoa; phylum Chordata; order Testudines; family Cheloniidae; genus Chelonia; species Chelonia mydas. Next base: position 58,406,915 of record NC_057855.1, read on the forward strand.
GCATGTGGAGCGGGTGGGACCAGAGGAAAATGGAGCCCAGAGGTTTATCTGACTCATTTGTTCCACAGCCACCCTTTGGTCATTCAACCGAGTGGTTTGGCCAAAAGGAGAGGCCCAGGGAGCCCAGCGATGGCCAGTTCGAACAGATCAATATTTATCAGCCCATAAAGCTCCTGCTAAGAGAACCTGGGATGTGCACTGCATTAGCTCATCTGCGAACGACCCCCACACGACCTGGACTGGATGATCACATTGTGACAGCTGGGAATCCACTTCACTATCTGCAGAGATTTCTCACAAGGCTGCTGTTCAGGCATCTAGGAGAAAACCTGATAAAATTTCCATCTCAGTGACTGGGTTTGGAAACCGGGGACAGGAGGAGCCAATCTGAGCCATCACCTTGCAAGAAACAATGTGGTTACAAGCATCCTGCTGGGGAGTTCCAGTACTCGCAGTGGGCGGATGCATAACCGCGCTCAGACGATGCCACCGCAAGTCCAGCTGCAGGCGGCTACCTGGAAATTTCCTGTGCCCCTGGAACTGAAAAACCTGAAAGCTGATTTGAAATGAGCAGAGCTGCTATAGTGCCCGGAGTTTGTGCCCAGTCCCCCACCCGAGTATAGACTCTTGTGGAGCAATGCAACAGCTTAGCTCCTGTAAGTGACGCTGCTCCTGTGTGTGTGTGTCTGCGGCTCAGGCCCTTGTGTGAGTGAGCAGTGCCCTCTAGTGGCTGACCCATATGGGAATTTTCCTTTAGCTCAAGTCCTAGTCCGTGCATCTGGGATTTGTGTAGTTGGATCTGTTGTGTGCGTTTGTTATACAGTGTGGATATAAAATAGTTTATATCATAAGAGCGGTCATACTGGGTCAGACCAAAGGTCCATCTAGCTCAGAATCCTGTCTTCTGACAGTGGCCAATGCCAGGTGCCCAAGAGGGAATGAACAGAGCAACCAATCATCATCCCCCCGTCGCCCATTCCTGATTTCTGGGAAACAGAGGCTAGGGACACCATCCCTGGCTATCGCTTTAACTCATGCTGAGTGACTCAGGAAATATTAGGAATTAAGCAGGGAAGATGTTGGCCGTAATTAACAATATTGAAAGACTTTAGTGTTTGAGGTGTTTTTCCCTTCAGCTGGTGAATCTTTTCCATTCCTCTGTAATTCAGCAAGTCCCTGTGATTTCTAGTTTTAATGTTAACTGACATGCTGCTGCATTACATTGGATGTTATGGAACCTGGAAGGCTGGAGAAAGGCAGGCTGACTGGATTCCAGCTCCGCATGCTGCCCTCCTCAGCTCTTTCTGCCCTGCGAGGGCAGTGGGGGAGGAGTGACTGTGTGGGGATGGAGTGGGGATAGCAGGAGGTGGATAGAGGGTGTGGAGGGGCCAAAAGGAGAGGGAAGGGCTATGGATCCATTGGAGGATCTGCTTTTCCCTCTTGTCCTCCTTCTCTTCCCCTTGCTGCAGCCTCTCAGCAGGAGGGGTGCCAGCTCCCATGATTTTACCGTGAGTCTCAGGTTATTTTGTGGTTTTCTTAAAGCCCCAACTCCTGGAATCATGTTATTTAATGAGAAACTCAGCTTTTGTTTTTTTTAAAGGTACATTTTTATTCTCAGGCTTGCAAAGAAAAGCTTGAAAACATGTCCCGAGGGGGGTTCCAGGCCATCCTGGCTGGGCTTGGGGCAAGCTGGCATGACTGAGAGCGGCCCCACTCAGACGGGTGTGCGGACGCTCCTGTCACCCTGGGGAGAACTGGTGCAGGATAAACACAAGGGGCAGCTTGTGTGGGCTGGGCCAGGCCAAATGCCCCACGATCGCTGGGACAGTCTGTTCTTGCTGCGGGACGATAACGAAAATCAATAACAAAAACAAGCAGCGTGGGAGCTGGCTGGGAGCCGGGTTATTGGAGCAAGCACAGACAGTGTTGGCAGTGTTTGAATCCTCCGCCTTGGATAGAACAGCTCCTTAGTCAACACTCTTCACGAATGAACCCTGGCTGTTGGACCCTGTCCACGTGGGGCGAGCTTGGTTCCCCCTCCCACAGGGAGCAGGAAACGCTGGTCGCATACCAAGACACGCAGCACTATACACTGCATGGGCGTGTGCACGTGCACACACACATGGACACAGCCAGGATACACCCCCAGAGGCACAGATGCATGGGCATGCACCCAAACACAGCCAAGGGGACACTCACACGTCTGGCATACAACTTCAGGGGCACCCAGGCACAAATGTGCACATCCAGACGTAGGGGGTACAACCCGTATTTAAACACATGGTGGGAGGACATAGGTACTAGGTACTTACAGAGGCACAGGAACACAAGTAAAGGGATATACACCCAAAGCTAATTACACAAGCTTCAGCGTGCGCCTGCACACACACGCACACACATACATACGGCCAGCCAATCATTTCGCATAATTCTTAGCACTTACATAACACTTTGCATTTGCAAAATGCCGTACAAATATAAACCAATTAACAAGTATTTGATGAGTATCAACAAAGACAATTCAAGGGCAAAAACAACTATAAAGCTTAGCTGCTTCCAAGGGGCATCCTGTGACACGGGAAGGAAAGGTTTCGCTCCGCGGTAAGCCAGCTCTTGACAGAGCTCACGCAACCAAACTTGCACAGAAAGATTTTGTTTGGGATGCAAAATATCCTGGCTGAGCCGAGCTGGCAGGGACATGGAATTTCCATCCCACAGGAAGTTCTGAGTGTTTGAGATTTTGTTTTGTTCTGGATTGGAACAAAACGCTGAACCTGAGAATGTTGCCTGAAAGGGAACATGCTGATTTGGCAACATACTGGTGCCACCGCTACCAGCCCCATCTCCTGTGCTGCCCCTTCCTTCTGTGTCATAGATGGGATGGGGGAGGGAAACCCCAGGGCTGATGACAGGAGAAAACCTTGGCTCCCTGGGTAGCTGGGTGCCTGAGGGTGTCCCCAGGGAGCTAGGAGCTGAGCATTCCAGAACCCTGGAAACTGGGAATCCTTGGAGCTGGGCTGCTGGGAAGGTGGATGGCACCAAGGGGGTTGGACTAGATGACCTCCTGAGGTCTCTTCCAACCCTGATATTCTATGATATTCTATGATTCTAAGAGCTTGGCAGTCTGCAAGTCAAGCAACCTGGGGTGCTGGGGAGCAGGGCAGCTCATGAGCTGTGCAGGCCAGGGATCCCGGGATCCCAGCTCCATGACAGCCTGGCCTGGGAAGCCAGGAATCCCAAGGAACCTGACAGCTTGCCCATCAGCTGCATGGATGGCAAGATACAGTCTGCCTGCCTGGATTCCCGCCAGACATTGGATGGTATTGACACATGCCCACAGAATGGTCTGATTTCTTCAAATCTGCCCTTCCTTCCACTGCTTGTCCTGCTCCCTGTGCCCCCCAGAGCACACCTCTCCACTTGCTAGGGGGTCAGGGAAAGCCAATAGCTGGGTGCAGTGTATAATGTATGTCTGACTCACCACTGCGTTACTCCTGATTTACTCCTGAAATCAACAGATTTACCCCAGGTAAAATGGCAAGAACAGAGCAATGAATCAGGCTGGCAGAGACAAAGCATGCATTCAAGAGCTGGCAAGATCATATTCACCGCTCCTTCATTGCACACATTTTTCCCATCAATTGATGGCTAAGTTACTTTGGAATAATTTTCTCTTGCTGGATGCTCCGTTAAATACAGTGTTCCACGCTTGGACCCATGTGCCGGAAGGGAAGGAATTTGGTTTTTATTCAAAAACTTGCATAACTGGAGCAAGAGATTCAGTACTCATATTTGTCGAGGTTTTTTTTTCATTTATTTCTTCTGCGGTGGGGGTTTAGAGCCTTTGTGTTTTCAGTGCTGCTCTAGAGGTAGAAACAATGACAAAATCTTTAAAAAAAATACACACAAGTGACAAGTTAGAACAACCCTAATTCAGGACGAATGGAGCCGATTCCAGCTGCGGATGTGGGATTCCACCCACCAGAAACTCCTTGGCACCTTTGGCCTTCCGCGCCGTATGGGGAGTGCATTTGTTTCAGTGACAATTCTTGTTCCACTCAGGAGAGTTTTTTCTTGTCTTGTGCGCACATGTGCTGCCTGCTGACTCCAGTCCCCTCCTGCATTTCCAGCACACCCTGCAGCTATTGCACATGCCATGCTTCCTGCACGTTAGCTCCTTGGAGGAATTAGTGCCATGTTAGTAGGTCACGGATCTAGGCATGAGGCTGGCCTCTTTCTCATGCAAATACCCAAGCGTTGTTATTTCACATTGGCACCTGCTAGATGGCACTGTCACTATAGACTCTGACCCCTTCTGCACCCCAGCTCCCCACTACACCTCCTCCCCATTCACTGGAAGCTCCTTGCTCTGCTCAGGCCTGGCTCAGGATCAGAGGAATGAGCAGAAAGAGTGAATCCAGTGATTCTGGGGTTAGAATCTAGGACTGAAGGAGGGATTTGGGGTGGGATTTGTTGCTTGAGATGCCTCTCCCCCTTGGAGGGAGCAATGCCCTAGCTGTCTGGTGACGCTGAGTCTACTTCAGGATGCAGGGGAATCTTTGTGTGAGAATCTCACCAACTGCAACATGCTGACAGCAGCTTTAGATGCCACAGTGCAGCCTTGGGAAGCATGAAAGGAGCTACCAAGTTTCCAAGGCCACTCGGCTTAGTGGTTGGAGAATGGGACTTGAAGGCAGGTGTCCTGGGTTCTGCTCCTGACCTTGCCTCCACGGACTAATCAATCTCGCTGTGTCCTAGGTGCCCTCTCAGTAAAATGGAGGAGCTACAAATCCATCTATGTCATGCTCTTGAGATCCTGCTAGAGGAAGAGTCTGGGCAGGTGACCTTAGGAGAATGGTAGAGACAATGCAAATGTGATGATGTAATGTTAGCATTGAATGCCCAGAGTTGGTCCCTGAGCATGCCCAGTGTGAACTTGGTATTTCTGCTGCTTGTGCAGCTAATGAAAAGTGCTGGAACTTGTGTCCTGGCTGGCCTGGGTGCTGAGTGTTGTTATTGCTTTAGAAAAGACAGTGCTCTTCCTGAAACCTCCAACTTCCTCTCTCCTTCCTGGCAGCATCTCCTCCCTGGAAACCCCCTGCCTTTGCCAGTATCCTCTCGTATTTTCCCTTCCAGTGTCTGACTGTCCTGAGCAAAGAAAGCCAAAAGCAAGAGACCATGGGCTCTCTCAGTGCCTCCTGCCCTCTCACGACTTCCATCTGCATCAAAGGCCTGTGGGGAAGAGTTTAAAAATAACCCTGGTGTGGCAAAAATGGTCTCTTTATCTCTCAGCAAACAGCAGAACAGATCACTGGCTGGAAAAATATTAAAAGAGCAGCTAGTTATAAATAGCACCATTGATCAGTAATCCCTGCCTAGTCCACTGAGTTCTCAGTCCTTCTGTGTGCAGGCGGCACTGAAGGGGGAAGGAGAGCAGTCATGAGAAATGTGCTTTTAAAACCACACTGCATCATAAACTCCAGTCAGCAGGAGTCAACTGATTCCATCTGTGGCAGCTGCAGCCTCTCCATTAGCTTCAAAGAGAGCTGGGTGGGGCCTGTGAGAACTTCCCGCTGCTGAGAGCGCAATGGTGCCAGCTCCTGCAGCATTTGGTCTCTTCCTTTGAGCCTCAGCTGCTGGAGTCAGGTGATCACTGGAATGGCTCCACCTCCGTTAAGAAACAAGTGCATGTCCAGCTCCAATAGCTGTGGAGAAACCCTTGAAAACATGAACCCTGAATGTCCCAACCCCAGCAGGCAAAGAACAGAACCTCACTCAGTCCAGGCAAAGAGTCTCTTCTCTTCTAGGTAGTTAATAGCTGGCAGGCTGCCCATCCCCTCTGTCCCTGCACCAGGAATGTTCACATCTGGGATCCAGCGGAAGTGACTCCGCCTTTTCTCACCCCGGCAGATGCATGGCAAGTATCTATGGTGGCTGTGAACGTCTTTAGGCCAAATCCCGCTACTTTTCCTCCTGAGTGGGAGATGCTGTGATGGCCCTTCTGGCTCTTTCCCTGCCATAGTGACACGGGGCACACCCTTTTTACTGTGCTGCTCATGTTTTGTCTGCAGGGGGAATGGTTTAACCCAGACTTCCTTGGCAGGTATAAACAAAGTAGTGCACTGTCCCTTGTCAGATAGTCCTGGGTTCCCATCATTTGCCCTGTGCTCAGTCGGTGGGCCCAATCCTTGCGTGCCTAGCTCCGAGGGTCATCACTGGGCCAAATGCTCCTGTTCTGGCTGGGCAGGGCCCTACACCTTCTTGGGAGTCGCTTGGCAGAGGTGCGGGTGGCTCCATGAGATGCCAGGCCCTGTCGGTTCTGTGATGGTCAGGGATCTTCTGCATGGTTGGATCAGATAGCTACAGGAGAATGAAAGCATTTCAGTTCTCTCGGGCTGCAGAATCCTGCATGGAATTCCCGTGGTTTTCCCTCAGGAGACTCAGGAAGGGCTAATAGGAACATTTAGGTAAGTTTCCAGTCACAGGGGTGATAAACCCCATGTGCTCCATACACACAGATCAGCTCCCTATTGTCGTGAGAGGCCAGCGCCGACGTGCGGGAAGCACTCTGACACAAGGACAGCGATGGGCTCTGCCGCTGAAGCAGTGAATCCAAATTCCCTCTCTGGGGTTTGGCTCAGGGATTTGTACGTTTTAAGGCCAGAAATGAGCATTGGGATCATCTAGTCTGACCTCCTGTGTGCCACAGGGCAGAGACCTGCCCCCAAGAATCCCTAGTGTAAAGAAAGGAACGACCACTTCTTTGTCTGACCTCACATGCACCTTCTGGGAGCTGAGCCGGAGGAAAACAGCCAGGAGATGGCTGCTGTCAGCAGGGGAAGGTACATGTTATCGCAGTCTGCATGCCATTGCTTTTCTTTCACCTGACAAAAGAATGTGCCACACCAGGTGCTTTTGTAGTCTTGTGTTTGGTGAATAAACAGAACGTGTTCACCTTAGAAGACCCCTTCCTGGGCTGTGCAATGCAGACAGAACTCCCTCAATGGCCCAACAGCTGTCCTGAGCCCCCCAATGCCCTCCTGACCTGCTCTTCCAGTTCTAGCAGGAGCCTTCCTAATACAGCTGGTTGGGAATTTTTTGACAAAACCTTTCCCCAGGACTAGAACCCAGAGCTGCAGGTGACCAATGCGGCCACGCTGCTAGCTAGAGCTGGGAGCTATGCACTACAAACACCAGGAGCCTAAGCACCACAGGAAATCCTGCCCACAGCTGACCCAATTGGCAGTATCCCCTCTGGATTTCTGATTGGCCCAGGCACACTATTTAAGCATAGAAGGAGTTCAGGAAGCTGTCTGTGCACCTTGGCAGTATGTGGCCTGGTGTTACAACAGGCTCTGGCTCTGTTCTTTAGCTCTGACGCTTGGCGTGACTCCTGATCCCTCACTCTGACTACGATCTCTGGCAAGATTCCTGACTCTGGTTCTGAGCTTTCACTTGACTTGTGGTGTCTGGATCTGACCCCTGGCTTGACCCCCTAACTCCTGCTCTGACCACTAGACATGACTCCTGCTCCTACCCGCTAGGCCAGACTGTTCATGTCCTGGTCATGACATTCTGTCAGAAAATGCCGATTTGTTAAAACCAAAACTTTTTAGGCAAGAGGCTCAGCTTTGAGGAATTTTCCATTTCAAATAAATTTTTTGGAAAAAAAAAGTTTTGAAATTGCCAGATTGTCCCATTTTGATATTTACTAAATGAAAAGCTCTGGTTTTTGTGCTTGAAATGACTTTTTGTTTTTAAATGTAAGTTAAGTTATAGGAAAATATTGAAATCAAACCAAAATATTTTGAAGTTATCAAAATAGATCATTTCAATTGACCCAAACATTGGGGGGAGGGTAGGGGGGAGGAATTCAGTTCACAACATTTTTTGGGATTTTGACCTTTCATCCTGAATCAGGATGATTTATTTTTTGAAATCTTGAAGATGTTCCTGGGACAGAAAAAACATTTCCCATCCAGGTCTCCCTCCCAATACATATCCTATTTCCAGCTGCCTGTGCAGATATGTAGAATGTCTCTCTCATCATAATATCTATTCAGACAGATAAATACCTCCAGGCTGTGTGCATACCTTCATCTCTCACTGGGAGTTGAGAGCATTTGGCACTGTAGTGGGGCAACTGCCCCATTCCTGAAGAACAGGGTTTAAAAGCAGCCCTGGAGAGGGCTGCAGCTGTGAAAAGCTAGGCTGATTGAGGAAGCAGCCACAGCTGGGGCCACGCCCCAATCAGGCCACAGCTAGCCCTATAAAAGGGCTGTGAGCCAGGAGCTGAGTGAAGCCATGTCTACACTATGAAATTACTCCGATTTTACAGAAGTCAATTTTTGGGAACAGACTGTGTTAAGTCGAGTGCATGCGTCCACACTAAGCCCATTAATTCGGCGGTGTGTGTTCACAGTACCGTGGCAAGCGTCGACATTCCGAGCGGTGCACTGTGGGTAGCTATCCCACAGTTCCCGCAGTCCCCACTGCCCATTGGAATTCTGGGCTGAGCTCCCAATGCCTGATGGAGCCAAAAATTTGTCGTGGGTGGTTATGGGTAAATGTCATCAGTCAACCCTCCGTGAAAGCAACAGCAGAAAATCATTTTGTGCCCTTCTCCCTGGATTGCCCAAGCAGACGCCATAGCACGGCAAGCATGGAGCCTGTTCAGCTCACCACAGCAGTTATGACCATTGTAAACAACTAGCGCATTATCGTGCAGTTTATGCAGAACCAGCACCTGAAAAACCAGGCCAGGAGGCAACGGCAGTGTGGTGATGACGACATGAACACAGATTTCTCTAAAACTGCGGTCCCTGGCAATTTGGAGATCATGGTGTTACTGGGGAGGCTCATGCCATGGAATGCCGATTCTGGGCCCGGGAAACAAGCACAGAGTGGTGGGACCGCATAGTGTTGCAGGTTTGGGATGATTCCCAGTGGCTCTGAAACTTTCGCATGTGTAAGGGCTCTTTCATGGAACTTTGTGACTTGCTTTCCTCTGCCCTGAAGTGCAAGAATACCAAGATAAGAGCAGCCCTCCAGTTCACAAGCGAGTGGCAATAGCCCTCTGGAAGCTTGCAACACCAGACAGCTACCGGTCAGTCGGGAATCAATTTGGAGTGGGCAAATCTACTGTGGGGGTTGCTGTGATGCAAGTAGCCAACACAATCATAGAGCTGCTGCTATCAAAGATAGTGACTCTGGGGAATGTGCAGGTCATACTAGATGGCTTTGCTGCAATGGGATTCCCTAACTGTGGTGGGGCTATAGATGGAACGCATATCCCTATCTTGGGACTGGAGCACCAAGGCAGTCAGTACATAAACTGCAAGGGGTACTTTTCAATGGTGCTGCAACCACTGGTGGATCACAAGGGACGTTTCACCAACATCAGCATGGGATGACTGGGAAAGGTTCATGACTCTCGCGTCTTCAGAACTCTGGTCTGTTTAAACGGCTGCAGGAAGGGATTTACTTCCCAGACCAGAAAATAACTGTTGGGGATGTTGAAATGACTACAGTTATCCTTGGGGACCCAGCTTATCCCTTAATGCCCTGGCTCATGAAGCCGTACACAGGCACCCTGGACAGTAGTAAGGAGCTGTTCAACTATAGGCTGAGAAAGTGCAGAATGGTGGTAGAATGTGCATTTGGATGTTTAAAGGGTCGCTGGTGCAGTTTACTGACTCGCTCAGACCTCAGCGAAACCAATATTCCCATTGTTATTGCTGCTTGCTGTGTGCTCCACAATCTCTGTGAGAGTAAGGGGAAGACGTTTACGGTGGGGTGGGAGGTTGAGGCAAATCGCCTGGCCACTGAATACGCGCAGCCAGACACCAGGGTGGTTAGAAGAGCACAGCAGGAAGCGCTGCGCATCAGAGAAGCTTTGAAAACCAGTTTCATGACTGGCCAGGGTACTGTGTGACACTTCTGTTTGTTTCTCCTTGATGAAAACCCACCCCCTTGGTTGCCTCTAAATTCTCTGTAAGCCATCTGCCCTCCCCCCTTCGATCACAGCTTGCTTGCAAAGGAAATAAAGTCACTATCGTTTAAAAAAATGTATTCTTTATTAATTGATTATAAAAATAGGGAGATAACTCACAAGGTAGCCCGGGTGGGGTGTGGGAGGAGGGTAGGAGGGAAGGAAAAGGCCACTTCAAAACTTGTTGAATGACAGCCTTCTGTTGCTTGGGCTGTCCTCTGGGGTGGAGTGGTTGGGTGCCCGGACTCTCCCCCGCAGCGTGTTCTTGATGAGGAAGCTATAGAACTTGGGGAGGACAGAGGGCGGTTAAACAGGGGCTGCAGCGGCAGTCTGTGATCCTGCTGCTGTTCATGAACCTCCACCAGAAGCCGGAGCATGTCCGTTTGATCCCGCAATAGCCCCAGCTTTGCATCATGCCTCCCCTGATCTTCCTGCTGCCACCTCTCCTCACGTTTATAGGCCACTTTCCTGTACTCTGCTATTGTGTCCCTCCACACATTCTGCCTGGGAGAGAAGGGTACCCGAGGCAGAGCAGTGCTGGGGAATAGGGCAAGGGAGCTGGGGAGCTCTAGCCTGGTAAAACCCCAGGCTTCAGGCCTTGTTAAAGGCCCAAAAAGGTACTGGGGCTGCAGAGGGGCAGCCTGGAGATAGGCAAAGGCAGCAGGTCCTAACCCCTTGCCAATGATGAGTGGCCATTACAGACTGTAGTTTGCCCCAGTGAGCGGGGGCTAGATGATGACTGGCAGTAGCCACTGAGGCAAGGTGGGTTTAGAGGGTTGGGGGTTCCCCTGGGAGGGGAGACCCAGAGTGTGGGGGTACTGTGAGGGCAGAACCCAGGATAAGGGTCCAGGAGGGACACGGGGCCAGTGGCAGGTGTGACACCAGCCAGGAGGAGGTACTCTGAAGGCTGGAAAGAGCTAATTCCTAAGACAACCAGCGGGAGGTGCCAAGCCAGGAAGTCCTCGCTTCGCTACACCTTCAGCATTGGACCCACAATCGCCAGTCACTTTGCCATTGCGTCATGGAGGTAAAGGTAGCTTAAGAAATAAAGCTTCATCTTACTGAATACAGTCACTGCAGGCTCCCCTGGTGCTGCTGCTCACTGGGCCAGGGCTGCTTCACTCGCCTGACTGGAAACAAAGCTAAAAGGGCTGTTGCTGGCTTGTGTGCCGAGAAACAGTGAAAGACAAAGCCTGGGTTGGCAGGAGTGGAGAATGTCCTATCTGAGATGGGTTTCAGTGGTAGCCGTGTTAGTCTGTATCAGCAAAAAAACCAAGGAGTCCTCGTGGCACCTTAGAGACTAACAAATTTATTTGGGCATAAGCTTTCATGGGCTAGAACCCACTTCATCAGATGAGATGTACACCCAATCATGAGTCACGGCAGTGCTCAGATCATAGGCTGTCTCCCATCGTGAATTCGGGTCAGCTCAGGTTTGCCAAAGCATCGCGCAAGCACACGGTTCATATTCACCCGCCAAGCTGGGTGCATGTGTCATTAATCTATTGCCTGGGGTCTTCCTTCAGACTGGGGCTGCCTGTACATTCTGTGAGTAAATGGCTTCTTCTCCAGCCCTGGACTGCAATGAAGGGTAGCTCCCAGAACAGATAGCTAGAGAAGGCCCAATTCTCCACCCTCCACCCTGGTACGCCAATTTGCAGCCGGTGGAGATCCACCATGTAAACCTGGTGGCAGGATGTGAAGAATCTGTCCCATAGCCTGAGGACAAATGTTCTCCGATACATTGCCGGGGTGCATTGTGTATTCTGCACGTGTACTCTAGACATGAAAGGAGTGTGAAACAAGCCACAGCAATCCAGACTCCAGGGAGATTTAGAACAGGAGGTCAAGAAGAGGATTTCCCCTACCATTAGGGACAAATCAGAGTCTATTGCTGAAGGCCCATGTCACCTGGGTGACTTTGTTCAGGTCTATACAGTACAGCTATCAGACTGGAAGCACTAACGATGTGAGGAGAGTGACTTTTTACCACTATGCTGGAGCACGGGTAACACACTGGTGTTGGTATGGGCAAAGTTTTGGTGTGGTTGGAGAATGGTGATTACAGACTGTCTTTCCTGATTAAAATCAATACTAAGATTAATGCTGCTCACTGTCTTAGCATGGCTACTGTTCTTACTGTGTTCTGCGCATCACCATGAGATGGGAACTGATCCGTTGGGGGACCAGTGCTCAGACTCAGTCACTGATAACCAGACGGCTGCCTACAATAAAATGGCATTTCTGGTGAATGTTTTATAATGGTCGCTGGGAAGAAAAACGGTAGCAAATACTATGGGTTTGTCCAAAGGGGCTTTCACAAGGGCTGGGAAGAGTTAGCGGGAGTGTTTGCTTTTTCAGGATCTCAATATAGCAGTTCAGCAGAACACAGAACAGTGCTAAGTCAGCAAATCCAATGGACAGGGGCATCTCATCTGTTTCATGTTGAATAAAACCAGAGATTCCCTAGACACGGATGGTTGGATATTGTTATAAAAGACAATATGCAACTCATTGTAAAAGCAATAATGTGAATTCCAAGCTGAAGAAATTAATTCCTCAGGAAATGAAATCCATTGTTTTTCAATGCTTTGGGCCCGATCCTTCCTGACAATTTAGTCCAGTTGAGGAACACAAGAACGGCCACGCTGGATCAGACCAATGGTCTCTCGAGACTAGTATCCTGTCTCTGACAAGTGCTGGTGCCAGATGATTCAGAAGGAATAAACAGAACAGGGAAATGATCGAGAGTGCCATCCCCTGTTGTCCACTTCCAGCTTCTGCCAGTCAGAGGTTTAGGGAGTATGGGGTTGTCCCTGCCCATCTTGGCTAATAGCCATTGAGGGACCTATCCTCCAGGAACTTACGTAGTTCTTTTTTGAACCCAGTTATACTTCTGGCCTTCACACCATCCCCTGGCAATGAGTTCCACAGAACTGTGTGGTGTGTGAACTGGCCTATACTCTTATCTTCATACCAGATGAGCATGAGCTGCCAGTGGAAATATGTTGAGGAGGATGAAAATCATCAGATCAGATTTTCTCACAAGATTTCTGCCATTGTGGACTAAAATTGTGCAAGAACATCCAGTTTAGAGCTATAGCTAGATTTGGCTTTGGATCTGAACTCTGAACCTAGTCTAACCTTAGTCCTGCCCAAGATCCCTTTAAAACAGGGGTGGGCAAACTTTTTGGCCTGAGGGCCACAACAGGGTTGAAAACTGTATGGAGGACCGGGTAGGGAAGACTGTGCCTCCCCAAACAGCCTGGCCCCTGCCCCCTATCCGCCCCTCCCACTTCCCACCCGCTGACTGCCCCTCTCAGAACCCCCCAACCCATCCAACCCCCCTTGCTCCTTGTCCCTTGACTGCCCTCAGAGCCCCCACCCCTAGCTGCCCCCCCGGGACCCCACCCCCTATCCAACCCCTCCTTGTCCCCTAACTGCCCCCTGGGACCCCATCCCCTACCCAACCCCCCCGCTCCCTGTCCCCTGACTGCCCTGCCCCCTATCCACACCACTGCCCCCTGGACTCCCACGTCTAGCCAACCGCCCCCCCATTCCCTGTCCCCCGACCCCTCCCAGAACCTCTGCCCCATCCAACAGCCCCCTGTCCCCGACTGCCCCCTGGGACCCCCTGCCCCTTATCCAGCCCCCCGGCCCCCTTACCATGCCGCTCAGAGCAGCATGTCTGGCAGCCGCGCCACCTGGCCAGTGCCAGCCACGCTGCCCAGAGTGCTGCCTGCGCGGCGGCATGACTGCAGGGGAGGGGGGACAACTGGGGAGGGGCTGGGGTCTAGCCTCCCCGGCCGGGAGCTCAAGAGCCAAGCAGGATGGTCCCGTGGGCCGGATGTGGCCCACAGGCGGTAGTTTGCCCACCTCTGCTTTAAAATCTGTCTAGGTACATTCTTGTTCAGTGCCCATCATTGATAGCTGAGTGCTCATATATGCTGGATATTGCAAATGTACCTGAACCAGCCACTCACCCCATCTCTAAAATCTATGAGCCAGACTGGGATTTGCTTCTGCACACTTGGGCATGGTGCAGGGGTTGAAGGAAATTTCTCCTCATTAAGTGCCCCTTGCCTTGCAGGGACCAGTCACAAATGCTGTCCTTGGGGAGGGATTGCTCCATCATAGACCCCCCCGTGGGCACTCCTCACTCCAAAGGGCACAGGGAGGAAGATGGACAGGGGGGCAGAGTGCACAGCTGGACAAGGCTACTGTGATGTGGCACTCCATATGTTTTGTGGAAATATGTTTATAAGTGAATATGTGAATGATATGTAACTGGAATATGCTTCATGCAAAAGGTCTCTTGTGAGGTATCATTACAAAGCTTATAATCTACTGAGTGTGGTCATCCTATTTGTATGAATATATCATTCTGGTATATGAAGCTAGAAATATGAAGTATTACTCTGAAGTCCTATTGTAACTATGGAAAGTGTGGGCCATTAATGGTGGTTTAGAATCTTGATGGCTCCCATTGACCAGGACAATTGGTTGTAAATGGCTCTGTTTACTTGTAAGCCTTCCTGTGTTCATGTGAGTCAGGCTGGAAAGATTGGAGGCTGGGGTCTCACAGGACATGTGACCATGTCACCTGGTACTGGAATCCATCTTTCCTACTACAGGACAGGCCTAACAAAGAAAATAACAGAACGCCACTAGCCGTCACCTTCAGCACCCAACTAAAACCCCTCCAACGCATTATTAAGGATCTACAACCTATCATGAAGGATGACCCAACACTCTCACAAATCTTGGGAGACAGGCCAGTCCTTGCCTACCGACAGCCCCCCAACCTGAAGCGAATACTCACCAGCAACCACATACCACACAACAGAACCACTAACCCAGGAACCTATCCTTGCAACAAAGCCCGTTGCCAACTGTGCCCACATATCTATTCAGGGGACACCATCACAGGGCCTAATAACATCAGCCACACTATCAGAGGCTCGTTCACCTGCACATCCACCAATGTGATATATGCCATCATGTGCCAGCAATGCCCCTCCGCCATGTACATTGGTCAAACTGGACAGTCTCTACGTAAAAGAATAAATGGACACAAATCAGATGTCAAGAATTATAACATTCATAAACCAGTCGGAGAACACTTCAATCTCTCTGGTCACACGATTACAGACATGAAAGTTGTGATATTACAACAAAAAAACTTCAAATCCAGACTCCAGCGAGAAACTGTTGAATTGGAATTCATTTGCAGATTTGATGCAATTAACTTAGGCTTGAATAGAGACTGGGAGTGGCTAAGTCATTATGCAAGGTAACCTATTTCCCCTTATTTTTTCCTACCCCCCCGCCCAAGACGTTCTTGTTAAACCCTGGATTTGTGCTGGAAATGGCCCACCTTGATTATCATACACATTGTAAGGAGAGTGGTCACTTTAGATAAGCTATTACCAGCAGGAGAGTGGGTTTGTGTGTGTGTGTTGGCGGGGGGGGTGAGAAAACCTGGATTTGTGCTGGAAATGGCCCAACTTGATTATCATACACATTGTAAGGAGAGTGATCACTTTAGATAAGCTATTACCAGCAGGAGAGTGGGGTGGGAGGAGGTATTTTTTCATGCTTTGTGTGTATATAAAAAGATCTTCTACACTTTCCACAGTATGCATCCGATGAAGTGAGCTGTAGCTCACGAAAGCTTATGCTCAAATAAATTGGTTAGTCTCTAAGGTGCCACAAGTACTCCTTTTCTTTTTGCGAATACAGACTAACACGGCTGTTACTCTGAAACCCATCTTAAATCTGGATTTTAAACCTTTTCCATTTAGACAAAAGATTCCCATCTTGTGCCAAAGCCATAAAATGGGGTGGAACAGAACAAAGGGGGCTGCCAGTCATGAGAAATCCCCTAGTTACCACCTGACCTGGAACTAACAGGACTGTACCAGGGGAAAGGATTGGGCCCAGACTAAGAAGGAGTATAGTTCCAATAAGCTTCTTTCACAGTCATCTCTGAGGGTGAGATTTACCTGTATTCAGTTTCTTTAATATATTAGGCTTAGACTTGTGTGTTTTGTTTCATTTTGCTTGGTAACTTACTTTGTTTTGTTATTACTAAAAACTACTTAAACCCTACTTTTTATACTTAACAAAATCACTTTTATACTTAACAAACCCAGAGTAAGTGATTAATACCTGTGGGAGCAAACAGCTGTGCATATCTCTCTATCAGTGTTATAGAGGGTGAACAATTCATGAGTTTACCCAGTATAAGCTTTATACAGAATAAACCAGCTTTATTTGGGGTTTGGATCCCATTGGGAACTGGGTGTCTGGGTGCTGGAGATAGGTAACCTGCTGAGTGGTTTTCAGTTAAAGCCTGCAGCTTTGGGGGCCAGATTCAGACCTGGGTCTGTGTTGCAGCGGAGTCGTGTGTCTGGCTCAACAAGGAAGGGTTCTGGAGTCCCAAGCCATCAGGGAAAACGGGCTCAGAGGTAATTTCAGCACATCAGGTGACAGTCCCAAGAGGGTCTCTGTAACCGAACCTGTCACAGCTATGCCCTCTGGAAGGACAGGGAAACTGATCTGGAAGGGATTGCATCTCCCTACAATCCCTGAAGGCCCTGCCCCAGGCAGTGCGGCACTGATCCCCCTCCCCAATGCAGGGGGTCTTGGAGCCAACGCTGATCTGCATATCTGTGTCTATCAGCAGCTGTGCAGGCGGGACCTACCAGGGTGGGCAGACTGCCCTCCACCCCCACCGTGGCTTCCCAGGAGATTAAGGTCAGTGGTGAAGAAACTCCTACGAAAATGCTGGATTACAGTGGGATAAGGGGAGATTAGGCCAGCAATAAGCTGGGACTGGGCCACTGCAGATCTCTGCTGTTTGGGCAGGCCAGGCCTTCACCATCCTCTCAGGAGAATGGGGAGGTGCAAAAGGGCTTGTAGGGAGAGGAAGCCCATAGACCTGGGGTCAGAGGCAGAAGCAATGGTCTTGCCCTGAGCTCTCTGGTGCCTGGACTGTGCAACCCCTCGCTCCAGCACCCACCGGGGCCATGTGGGCCTCCAGCTGGAGGGAACGGCACAAACCAGTAGCGCTGAGGCTGTGCGTGGGGGTCACAGTTGCCAGTGGCTGCTCCTCCAGTAGCAAACTCTGGGCTGTTTTTAGCCTCTGCAGGTGGCTGTTGCGGTGACGGCGGAGGAGGTGGGAGACTGAAAGCCGAGGGGACTGAGGCAGTGCCTGAGGGGCTAGAGTGTTCTCCTCTACACCCCATGTCCCAGGCCTCATCCTCCCCCTGACCAAGCCAAGCTGCTCCGAGAGGAGGCAGCCTGCCATTCTCACTGGCATGCGCGCTGTCATGTTGCACTGCTGGGGGCTGTCTCGGGCTGGGAAGGGGCTTTCCCTCTTCTGCCTGACCTTGGCTCAAGCCTGCCCCCCCCCCCCCAACTCCCCTTCCCCACGTCTCCACTGAGCAGGAGCTGGGCCGGATTGTCCTGGTGCCTGATTCCTTCTGATGTTAATGGGAGCGAGGTGCCTTCACAGGAGTGAGATGCTGGGCTGGGCTGACTTGGAGGAGAAGTTTGACAAGATTCATCCCTGGTCTCCTCCTGCCTTCCCCCTCTCTGCCTCCGACTGCTTCGCTAGGTCCCTGCCGTTCTCACCGGGAGCCTCTCTGCCCCTCCCCTTAACCTCTTCCCTGTCTCCTTCTGCTCCATGGCAAACAGGCTCCATCTCCCTGCACCTCACAAACAGGCCTCAGCCCCGCGGGCCTCTTTACTGGCCACCCCCTCTCCTTCTCTGTTTGCCTCTGAAGGCATCGAACAAGCCATGACGGCCCCTGCTGTGGAGTCTGTGACTGCAGGGTGCTGGCTTCCCTGGGCCCGTGCAAGGATTGGTCACCAGCTTTGGGCTAGGAGGCTGGGACCCTTCCCCTCCGGCACAGACCCTGTCACTTTTAGCTTCCCCTTGGTTGCCTCTGGGCTGCACGACTGTAGCGCACTCTGCTTGGGTGGCCTTGGAGAGCTGTCGCGAAGCCTCAGCCAGTGTCAGACACAGCAGTCTGCTTAGTGCCAAGCATATCACACTCAGCCCATCCTCTGCTAGCTCCATTGCTTTGGTGTTTTCAGTTCCAAGTGCAATCACCCTCGCTCTGCTTTTTATCAGCCCAGGTTCCCCTTCCTCGCATGCTGCTCCTGTTAACACTCCTAGAGTCTCTCTAGAGGCAGGGGCTCAAAGCCAGGAGTCTGGCCCTGCAGCACCTGTCAGCCAAGAGCAGGAAGTGCATTAATGGCAGAGCCTCCCTCCATCAATGCCTGGGTCCAGATACACCAGGGAAGAGGCAGTGATGGAATGAGCTAGCGCGGGGAAGGCTTCCCAGCCCATCAGCTGGTGGTTGACTTAGGCTTGAAGCAGCAGAAATGATGTCCCATCTCCTGTCACTGTGGATGTTCTCATTATCCAGAGACGGGGCTAATTCTTTTTTCAAACCCACTAAGCCCCTGGGATCTGACTAAGAATCCAGACACACTGCTCTTTGCAGGATCGGGCCCTAAACCACATTTCCTCAGGGGCCTGGCTGTGAATACCCCTTTTGGGAGTCAGGGGGTGCGCCCTAGTGTGAAAGGCATGTGATCTAGAGACCTGAGCACTGGGCTGGCAGCCAGGAACCCCTGTGCTCAGTGCTGACATTGGCCCTGGGGCAAATCTCTGTGCCTCAGTTTGCTTATCTGTGCCTTGGGTACCTACTGGGAGTGTGGGGGTGTTTTCGTTTGTATTTGCACGGTGCTGTGAAGATGGAGGCTGCTGTGCTGACAGCACGGGGCTGGGGTGTGCGTTGAGTGGCCTCATGGCAGCAGTATTGTGACTCTGTTGTTATTTAGTAATAATGTGTTTAAGGTAAGTGCCCCCAGAGTGGGGGCAGTGATGGGCTCCTAGGGGCACCCACCCAGTCACATGACACAATACCTGCCCACAGGGCTCACGGTCTGAACAGACAAGGCAGGCAACAGATGGGAGAAAGGAAGGGTTGAAACCCGCTGTATAGATGGGAACTAAGGAGCCGAGATTGATTGACTTTCCCGAGGTCATCCAGGGAGGCTGTGGCACAGCCAGGAACTTAGCCAAATCTCCTGGGTCCCAGCCCAGTGCCTTCGCCACAAGCCGCTCCCTCCTTCCTCTCAGCAAGCAGGTCATTAATATGTGACCCTGAATGGCTCTTGCTGCTTCCTCATCACCCCTTCCCATGGGCATCCCAGCCCCTGCCCACAGCCTCCTGCATGCCGCACCGCTTGACTGATCCAGCATGGCTCTTCCATGGAGCTTCTTGCTGATTACTGGGCTTCCTCTGGCCTTTCCCTGGCCCCAGCCCGTGACAGGGGTTCTGTGCAGCATGGCCAAGGGCAGGCTGGGAGCTGCAGTGACCAGCAGCTGCTTCTCCATCCCACTGGACAGCGCCGGCTGAGCCTGTTTCCACCACAAAGGGGGTAGTGCAAGGGGACCCAGCCCTTGTGAGCAGGGGTGGCCGGGATGCCATCAGGCTGCTGGGGGAATGGGAGACTGGAGTGAAGGGGACCTGAACCAGCCAGGCACCAGCACGGCAGCCTGAGCTGTGTCCGACTCCTAGGACCCTGTCGTGTGCAGCAGCCTCACACCAGACCACAAGTTTCTGGTGTGGTTTACTGACTGTTGTCTCTTCCAGGCTCCCTGCCCTGCCTCTCGCTCCTTCCCCACAGGCCTGAGAGGCACATGACAGCCAGTCATCCCTTTATCAGCGTGACAGCCACGGGACGCCAGGCGGAACTCATGCTGCGCATGCACAAGAAACAGGAACTGACTTTACACTTAACGTCTTGCTTCCCGGGGCCTCCCTGGCAGGGACTCCCAGCCCTGCCCGGGTCAGGTCACAGGGATATAGGTCAGGTGGCAACTTGTCTTTGTCCCAATCAGAAGATGCCTCTTTTGTCTCCTTGGCAGCGAGCCCCAGGGTTGCAGCTGAAGCACTGGGTGCCATAATGTACAGTTCCCTGCTGCTGTATGGGTCTAGGCAGGTTGGACAAGCCAGGCAGTGTCTGGGCCAAGTCACAGTCAAAAGGCTGGAGGCTTTAGTGGATGAGGCTGCAGAAGAACTGCATTCAGAGCCTGGTTCTGCCACATGTTCCCTGGGCAACCTTGGGCAACCCCCAGTGCCGCCCCATGCCTCAGTTTCCCCATCTGCAACATGATCTTTCCTTTGTCCATCTTGTCTAATGGGTTTGTAAGGTTGTCAGGGCAGGACTGTCTCTTATTCTGTGTCTGCACAGCACTGAGCACAAGGGGCCCTACTCTTGGCTGGGGCATCTTGATTCTATTGGGATAGAACTAGAAATAAAACCAACAAGCCCTTATGGAAATGGCTGCAGGAATCCCATCTGCTGCTAGGGGGCATAAGTCCTTGTTCTGTTGCTACCATCCCCAACATCAGCCTTGGTACCTGCCTCCCTCTGTCTCCTTCCTGGATCAACCTGGTTTGTCCATTTCTCCTCCACCCTGGCTTTGCCTGGCAAACACACATGGCTCACACATGCCATGGCTTGTGTTCCATTGCTCTCCTTCCCCATTGTCCCCCACAGGGCCAGCTGAGGGCTGGGCCTGAACCAGGTGCATTTCCAAGCATAGAACAATGTGGGATTAGCTCTGCATGCCTTAACAAGCATGCTGATCCCTATCTCCTGTCAGCTCACCTGAACCAGCTCTTCCCCCCTAGCTCTAGCCCAACCTCCCTCTGCCTGGATTTGCTCCATCGCCCAGTCCCTTGGCCACAACACAGTCCTTTTGGAGGGGTGCTAGGGACAGGAAGAGCCAGGCGCATGATTATGTGGGGGCGCAGAGCGATGCTGCCGGCCGTCGTTCTCTCTGCTGGCTGGGCGAGCTACCTGGATCCATGGTACTCTGTCTGCATGAATACAGATGCTGGTGCAATGCTGGTTTGAGACCCCCACCCTTGGGATGCCCTGCATGCTCAGTGCTATGTGCTACCCTGTAGGTGCTCACAGAATACACACCCTGCCCTGTGGCAGACAGGTATCTCACTGCGGCAAGGCAGCACCTATGGGCAGTACTGGACCAGGGTGTCCCAGCCAGTGAGGAGGGCCATAACTTCAGAGTTGGAGCAGGAGTGGGAGCATTGCTAGCTCCTGGCAGGCTCACCCTCAGTGTAAGGCTGCTAGGAACTGACTCAACATGCCGTCCTTCTCACCCATCCTCATGGGCAAAGCTCAGCCAGGCTCCGTCCAAGCACCTCTGCCTGATTGGCAGCAGTGAGCAGGCCATCACCCTGTGGCATGGGAGCTGGGCACAGCCCAGCTCAGTGTTGGCAGCTTTGGGTAGTGATGGCAGGACTGGTTCTCCTGGGTAAGCCAGAGGGCTGTAGCTTTGGCCAAGCCATCGTTGCCAGGGCCCCCCTGGGGTGCAGGCCGGGGTGACAGGCACTCTCTGGCTGTCACTGCCACTAGCTGAGGCTCCTCTGTGGCTGAAACCCTGTTTTCTTTCTACACCAAACTGACTTTCTCTGGGAGCCAACCCCCGGCTGCTCATGAGCCAACCGAGCCCTTGGGAGTGGAGCTGCTGCTGGCATAGGGACTGTCCAAGATAGGGCTGCTGAGGCTTCTAGGGCAAGGGTAAGGAAGGGGAGAGACCTCGGAAGTTTGCTCTGCGCTACAGGACTGTGCACAACACTCCTCTGGACCTTCATTAATATACAAAGCCTCATTAAATGGGATCGAGAGCAAACAGCCCCAAGAATGCACTGCAGAGAGCGCCTGTATTGTCTGGGTTTCTATGTCTGCACAGACATAGCATGCTGCAATGCCAGTGTGCGTCTGGGTGCTGATTTGAGCTCCCCGCCACACGCAATGCACTGTGGGACTTATGCACTGTTCAGACCCAGTTTCTTTCCCAGCCATCACACACTTGGGATGCTGAACGGCCATGGAGAGTAGGCTGGTTTGTGGTACTGTCCGCTCCAGGCCCACCAGAAGCAAGCCTGGGTTTTCTGATTTGGTTCATTTAAAATTCTGGGCAGAGAGCGCAAGCTGCGGCACAAGTGTTGGGGTTTGCACCCAGAGTTGACATCAGCACCTGTGGGAGCCAGTGCTAGGGTCTGTCACATGCATAGGCCATTGCAGGCAGGTCCCGGCCAGAGAGTACAGCAGCCCAAGGGCTGTCTGGAATCCTACTGCATGTAGGGACAACTCTCCCTCTGTGCTGTACCAGTGTCTCCCCTCCAGGTGCCCTTCCCTCCCCCACCAGCAAAGAAGGAGAAAGGATCAGCTTGCACAGCCTGGGGCCCAGTCCCCTGTGGGCGTTTGGCTACCTTAGTAATCGTGCAGCCATGGGGCAGATGTTAGCAGGGCTCCAACATTTTCAAGCATCCCAAAGCCTCTTTGCATGGCTGAGCATGTTCGCAGCCCAGGCAGGAGCGGGCTGTCACGGAGTCCCCCGGGCGATGCTCTGGAACTCCTCCCTACGAAGCCAGTCAGGACTCTGGTGAAGTCTCCTTTCTGTGAGCAGACTGTCTTCAGGGCAAAAGCTCACACAGCTTCCACCTTCCTGGGTCTGACCTCAGAGCATTCAGCATCCTCTACCCCTCCACGCACTTCCCACAGCAAGTCCGCCCAGGTGGGGTCCTGGGGAAGCCAGAGGGTCCTGCACCCCAATTCCGCAGTCAGACGTGACTCTTAGCCCCCCAGTAAAACAGAGGTTTATTAGATGACAGGAACACGGTCTAAAACAGAGCTTGTAGGTACAGAGAACAGGCCCCTCAGCCGGGTCCATCGGGGGGGCGGGGGGGGGGCAGTGAATCAGACAACCACGTCTGCACTTCACTCCATGTCCCCAGCCAGCCAAAACTGACTCACTCTCCATCCCTTCCTCCTCTTTGTCCCTTTCCCTTGTCCCTTTCCCGGGCCAGGAGGTCTCCTGATTCCTTTGTTCTCCTACCCTTTAGCTATCACCTTGCAGGGGGGAAGGGCCCAGGCCATCAGTTGCCAGGAGACAGAGTGGCGGCCATTTATGTACCCTGGCCCGCTCTGCAACAATTACACCCCCTTATCCCACCACCTAGAGACTTAAGAAATGCATAGGGGAAACTGAGGCACCCCCACAATATTCAGAGGAAACTTTAAGAACAGTCCCACTTTATCACACGAGCCAACCAGTTTGGGAAGCATTCCAAGGCAAGCTGGACCAGGGCTTCCAGCAGGGTCCAGCCTGAACCCAGACCTGATCCACCTGGTTGCCAGGGCCCGATTCCCCACAGGGCTGCTCCAGTGGCAGGAAACAGTAGCAGAAGAACATCTGAATGGGGTGAGATGGCCAGAGCTGACCTTTGGCTTTTTAGATGGGCTGTAAAACACCGTTTGCATGTACGCCCTGGCACAGCCAGAATGAGCCTGCCACACCGGACCATCAGCAGTGCTTAGGTTCTGGCGCGGGGACCACTGCCATGTGCCATCCGGAGAAGGGCCAGGAGCCTAGCTGCTTGGGCCCAGACTCCTGTGTAGTTCCTGACATTGGAGAAAGGGTTTCTGGGGCATTCCGTTCCCTGTTTTCCTGAGGACTAGGCAGGGTGGGGATGCAGCTTAGCAGAGCTGTGGGGGGAGCCCAGGTCTGAAACCACAGCGGGGGCTACTGAGTGGCATCGCAGGGCTGAGATGGGGAAGCTTACCCAGTATCTCTGTACCCAAGGCCACTAGCCTTTCCCCATGATTAGCTCCAACTCCTCCCTCGAGTGTGAATTGAAGCACTGTATTCTGGGGGGGACGGGCGGAGGGGTTCACTTGGGCTCGCTTTGTGCTAGTTCTGTGCCAACCCAGACAGCCACTTGCACCGAAGTAAGAATGCCAGAGGTGCATGCATTCCCTGGGCGCTCATGGCTGGCTGGGGAGTGGATGACTTGAGGCCCTGCCCTGCCATGTCAGCCAGCCACCAGTGCCCTGCAGATAGCCTGCCAGGGGCTCACCCCTGCTGTGTGGGCAAAGGGGAACAGTATTTCGAAAGATGACCGGTGCCCATAGTAGAGCAGAGGGGCTGGGAGCATCGGGGTTGAGGATCTGGTCTCTGCTTCTCCCCACTCAGAGATATCAGCGACGGCAAGTCTGCTGTCCCCGGGATGGCTGGGAGGAAACCTGCCTTGGGAGTGGGGTGCAATCCATACGAAGGCCTCCGGTACCCAGCTGTCAGTTCCTTGGTGATGTTAACCGGGTGACTATGTTGTTACAAAGGAGGAGGGAGAAAAATTGTTCTTCTTAACCTCTGAGAACCGGACAAGAAGCCATGGGCTTAAATTGCAGCAAGGGTGGTTTAGGTTGGACATTAGGAAAAACTTCCTAACTGTCAGAGTGGTTAAGCACTGGAATAAATTGCCTAGGGAGGTTGTGGAATCTCCATCACTGGGGATTTTTAAGAACAGGTTAGACAAACACCTGTCAGGGATGGTCTAGACCAGTGGTCTCCAAAGTGGGGTGCGCAAGACTATCCCTGGGGGTGCGTGGCAGGAGGAGCGCCACTGAAGGAGTGCCGCCGGCACGCGGCAGCAGCACTCCTGGACCTTTGATTCTTTGGTGGCATGCTGGCGGCAGCTCGGCTCTCCCCACTCTGTCTTCGGCGGCAAGCCGGCGGCAGCTCGGCTCTCCCCGCTCCGTCTTCGGCGGCATGCCGGTGGCAGCTCGGGTCTCCCCGCTCCGTCTTCAGGGGCACACCGGCAGCAGCTCGGGTCTCCCCGCTCCGTCTTCGGTGGCACGCCGGCGGCAGCTCGGGTCTCCCTGCTCTGTCTTTGGCGGCACGCTGGCGGGCAGCTCGGCTCTCCCCACTCCGTCTTCGGCGGCATGCCGGCTGCAGCTCTTCTTCTTCTTTTCTTTTCTTTTCTTTTTTTTGCTTCCCCAGAGCTGGCCCTGGGGGTGCGTGATTCAAAAAGTTTGGAGACCACTGGTCTAGATAATACTTAATCTTGAATGCAGGGGACTGGACTAGATGACCTCTTGAGGTCCCTTCCAGTTCTATGATTCTATGTTACTATTATTTAGTCTGGTGGTAGCACCCAGCGCCCCATCCTGGCCAGGACCCCATTGGGCTGGGCTGTCTGACCAACAAGCCAGTCCCCTCCTCATGGGCCTTGCCCCCATTTTGCTAGGTCTCCAGGTGCCTCCAAGGCAGACAAGACCAGGATTTTGATTGTAACAACCCCCCGCCCTTCCTGGGTTCATCCTCCAGAGGAAAGACACAGAGAGGGGCAGTGTGGGGCCCTTCAATGGGTGGCGCATGTTGGCGTGGAGTATCCTGGGTGGTAGCCAGCTTGGCACCTGGCACATGGGCTCCGGTCCTGCTCTGCTCTGGGGGCTCTATCTGTCACTAGGAACTGGGTCAGTGACTGTCCTGGCATCTCCTCCTGCCCAGGCCGAGACCCACTGAGTGTGTCTCCGGCCACAGTGCTGAGGAGCAATGGGATGGAGGCAGCCACAGTGAGAAACTGCGACCCAGAGCTTAGGGCACTTGCTCTTCCTCACACTGGAGAGAACAGAGGCCACTGCCCCCCCCCAGAACTGCCGATCCACCCACTGCCCCCCAGAGCCCAGTGCTGCCCTGGACCTTCATAGCTCAGCATTCCCTGCCCCCCAGAACTCCTGACCTTCACAGCTTGGCACCTCCTTCTCCCCACAGCTCAGTGCTGCCCCTCACAGAGCCCAGTGCTTAATGAACAGGCCAGGAGATGGCCCAGTGGCTCGGGCACTGCGCTACCCTGGGACCTGGGGATGGCTACACTTCTGTTTGGCTGTGTAACTCCCAGCCTGAGGAGATGGGCCTCCAGGAGCCCTGACCAAGGGCTAAAGCCAGACTGTCACTGCAGGGCAGCAAATGGTGCCAGGGGTTAGCCAGCCCAAGCACGTGCCTAAAGTCTGAGACAGGATCGCAGTCAGGGCGGCTTCCCCCCCTGCCCAGCCCACACTGCCAGCTACCCTCTGGTTAGTGTACCAGCTCGCTCAGAGCTCCCGTGTGTAGCACTCCTGGAGCTAGGAGTTACCCCTCCAGCTCCACACATAGGCGTCCCCCACCCGGGGCACTGGGCTCAGCCACACTCTCCCCGTGTGACCCTGGACTAATCACTCTGGTTGCTGTGCACTGCAGGGCCCTGTCTGCAAATGGGGCGGTGTCGCTGCAGCTCCTGGGTGGGCGAGGGTGAAATCCGTTAGCAAAGGGGAGGTGTTCAGACACCAGTGCAGAGCCTGTGCAGATAGGCACCCAGGCAGAGCAGAGTGCCCCCTGCCTCTGCTTCGCTACAAGAGCTCCAGTAGCCCCTTGATCATCTAGCTGGTGCAGAGCTGCTGGAACCCAGCAGCCCTGTGCCTCCTAGCTAGCCCTGGACAGCTCCCAGCTGGTGGTAATGCATCAGCAGCCTTGCTCTGAGCCATCCCTCTGGCTAGCTCTCTGCTCTCACAGCCAGGCTATGCTCCCTCAGCTCAGCTTCTCACTGCTCAGGCTTCGCTCCCTGGAGCCCTGCAGTCCATCTCCAGTGCATCTTGGGAGCACCCGGGAGAGCCAGGGAACATCCCGCCTGAGCAGGGCCCAGCAGTGTGAGTGTTAACGGAGCAGGCGGGAAGGAACGTGCGCCAGCAGCACGTCATGGCTCAGATCCGGCACTTTCCCCATTGTTTTGGGAAGAATGGCATTTGTCCGGAGGCAATGGCGTCTCCTGGCTACCACTCCCCGGGAGGCCTCCCCAGGGGACAGCCACAGTCCTGGGAACCCCTGCATGGCACCAAGCCAGCGACCATGCTGCTGGATTCAACCCTGCCCCTGGGCGCACACAGAACCCCCTGGGCTCTGATAAGACCACGGTTTGTGCAGTGTCCTTGGGTCTGATGTTGCTGGGGAAGGGCCAGGGTTGGTGTGTGCTCTTTGGGACGTTGCGATGGGTCTGGTTGCGCTCGGGGAGGGAGTCCATCAGAGGTCTGCATGGGCTCAGGTCTGACATTGCAGCGTGGGGCAGTTTGGGTAGCCGAGGGCTGGATCCCACCCAGGTTAGGCTGTCCCTAGTATACCCGCCGTACAGGGAGCAGAGCTGGCATGGTGGCCAGCTGGCCCAACAGGCTCTGCCCCAAGTGGAACCCTGTTTTTTTGCCCCCTGTATGGAGCTTTCAGCACGCACAGGCCTGCTTGATGGCCATGTAGCGCAGGCGCGACACAGTCTCTGGGGAACAGCAGATGCTCAACCCAATGGGTCACTAGACAATAGGTTTATTGTATCTGCCGTGCAGCTCCTCTTCCTCAGATGCACACAACTGGCCTCTAGATGGCAGCGTTCCTTCGCCCCCAGAACAGCCGCCACAGCGTTTCATGGCTGGGAATCACTGGGGCTGTCGGGGGCGAGGTGGTCGGGAATGCCCCCGGATGCCCTGCAGACTCTGCCAGGGACAGGGAGATCCTGCGGTGCCCAGGGCTGCTAGGAACATAAGGTGCTGCTAGAACAGTCGGGTATCCTGTGAGCACTGCTGTATGCTCTGGGAAAGCCCTAGTAACTCATCCAAGTGCAAAGCCTTTCTGACCCCACAGGGCAAGAGTAACTTATTCCCTAGGGAAGCACTGAACTCCCATCATTGATCCCTGCAGCTATCAGTAAAACTGTTCTTCCTATTGAGGAATCTAATCCTAAAATGTGTTTGCCACAGTAATATCCTAATGCGCTTAGTTCCAGTGGTGAAGGGAGCACTGGGTGCTGCCTTTTCATTTGCCTGCTCTTTGGCAGCCAGCCCCAGTCACTAATGTGTGTACCCACGAGCACTTCCCTTTCCGGTGCCGGGTTAGCCAGAGTCTCTCCCCCACCATCCCAATGCTATTGCTGATTTGCAATGCCCTTTTCCATTTCTGCTGCATGCTTTCGGCAGACAGGCCCTGTGGCTGACTGTGCTGTCCATGAGGGACGTGCCAGTGGGTTATAGAACAGCCTTTGGGCTGTTTGCCCCTGTTCCTTTCTGAATGCAGCCCAACCGCAGACTCGTTGTTTGACCCCTGTTGCACATCGGGAAGGCGTCTTCAACCGACCTGGCCATTTGCTCATTATTTCCCCGGAGTCAGAGCCTTGACAGTCTGGCTAGGCCCTGGGAAGCACTTGCCTTTGTTTATATCCACTGAGCAGCCCTCCAGAGGTACAGCACTGGCCACTGGGTGGCAGCATTCCTGCACCACTCCGGTAGCGGTGGTTGGACTGTACCTGGAGGCCCAGCAGCCTTGCAGCAGATGGATGGGGGATGAGCTCATCCCCAATGGCTCCCCTACCCCTTGGAGCTGTGGCTGGAGCATGACAGTGAGGAGAACGGCTGAGGAGATGCGGGGTCCTGGGGGCGCCCAGTGAATCGTGGCTGGAAACCGGAGCCCTTTGAGAACAGCCGTGTTCAGTGACTCTGGCGGGGTCTGCTGGTGGGCTCATAGCCGCAGCCTTCAGCTTTGCATTGGCACCCGGGAGCAGGGGACAGCTGGGGGAGATGCCATTGGTGTCAGGGGCCGCCCCCCCCCGCAGTAAGAGACAGCTCATTGCCAGGCTGGCTCCGAGAGCAGCTCTGTGGTTAGAGGCAGCGGAGAACGCGGAAGTCGGAAAGAACAAACTGTGCAGACGCCGGCCTTTCCAGCTGCTGCTTTTGAAGTTATCGAACCACCCAACCAAAGAAAACAAGGGCTGTGGTTCCCGCTCCTCTTCCTCAGCAGCTGCCTTGTGACGGGCCGGCCTGGCCTGTGGATGGAGCTCGCAGAGACCGCCCTGGCCCGTATATAAGCCAAGTTGGGTACTGCAGTTCCAGATCTTCCCCAGTGGCCACTCCCAGTGGAGGCCAGCAGTCCCGGCTCTCACCGCCGAGGCCGAGGCCCTTGCGGTTAGCGCCCACTGGCTCCGTTTACCTGGGCTGCTCTGGCCCCCTCCCCTGAGCTTAGGCTGCCCGTGCATGCACAGGACTGGGACAGGGAGCCCACAGTGCCTGGTAGTGCACGTCCCTCCCTGGGAGGTGCAGTGGGCTCAGCACGGCTGTCAGGCAGGATCCAACCAAACCCAGGACCCAAACGACCCTCAGCGTTGGGGAATTGGGGCCTATCACCAGGAGGGGATTGGGCAGCTCAGACCCATCTCTGCTGGGCAGAGAGCCCAGGAGACCAGACTCAAAGTTTGACGGGCCAGTCTCGGTTTCCACCCCATGGGCTGGGAGGTGCTTGGTGGCTCAGCACTGTGCCAGAGCCAGACCCTCTCAGCCCCTGGGGGCGACAATGCTGGCCAAGCCATGCAGAGCCTGTGGGCCTGTGGTGGGACAGCTTTCCCCAGGGATTTGGGTTTACCTCCACATTGCACCCTCAGGGCCCTGGTATGTCTTAGTTGCCCTTGGGGGCCATGGCTCCTCTGGGCTCTTGGTCAATGCTTAACTTTCACTGCATTCCTTCTCTCAGAGAAATGGCTTCGGTGGTGCAGCCTCCAGCCCTCTCCCTTCCCAGCCACAGGGCAGCTGAACAGCCGCCAGGATTTGCATGCACTTTGCATGCCCTGGGACTCGCCCTGGAGACAGGTAAATTTGCATATTAGTGAGAGACAAAGAGCTTCCTGGCTGGAGCCAGGAATGAGCTGTGGCAGCTTCCCACACGCAGGGCGGTGCCCTTGGCCTTCCCCACTAACCTGTGGCACTCCCTGCTCATCCAGGCCATACACAGCTCTGCTGCTGTTCCCGCTCTGTACCCGCAGCCTCTCCAATGGCATCTCAGTCCTGGATCCCCATGTCCTGCACAGCTCTGCTGCTGCCCCAGAATCCTAAACGCAGCCCCTTGCTATTCCAGCCCTGTGTTCCCTCAACACCCAGCTCTGCTGGTGCCTGCAGTCCCCAACTAACCCAGCTCTGGACTCCCACCCCCACTTTGCTGGTGCCCTTCAATCCTGCCTTGCTGCACAGAGGTTGTCAATCAGAATTCTCTGTATGTTGGTGTTTTTTTAGGGGTGCAAATGGCCATTGAAGACAGCTTGGGAACAGCCAATGAAATCCTTGTTAGGATCCCAGCTGGGTTCTGAGGCTCCCTAAGTTGAGAGGCTACTGGATTGCATCAGGGAGGCAGCCAGCTCCCAGAACTGGCTTGCGAAGTGATGCAAAAACGCGACTACAGAGACCTCGCTGGCCAGGAGAACGTTGTCCAGCAGTGTCAAGTGGATAGTGGGAGCAAAAGGGCACAGCAGCCTGGGAGAACAGCCCTCTAAATAACACAGTATTCCCCCTCCTCCCCCAGCTGGAGTGGAGCCACACACTGGGCAGTATGTGGAGGGGAAAGAAGAAACCCCGCTGCTCCTGGACTTGTGGGAAGTGGGTGTCCGTGAGCTGAGGAGAAGGCAGAGAGCTCTGAGTGGGAAGGGGGTGTCTGCGGGCTAGGGAGAAGGCAGAGAGCTCTGAGCGGGAAGGGGGTGTCCACAGGCTAGGGAGAAGGCAGAGAGCTCTGAGCGGGCAGGGGGTGTCCGCGGGCTGGGGAGAAGGCAGAGAGCTCTGAGCGAGAAGGGGGTGTCCGCGGGCTAGGGAGAAGGCAGAGAGCTCTGAGTGGGCAGGGGGTGTCCGCGGGCTGGGGAGAAGGCAGAGAGCTCTGAGCGGGAAGGGGGTGTCCACGGGCTAGGGAGAAGGCAGAGAGCTCTGAGCGGGAAGGGGGTGTCCGCGGGCTGGGGAGAAGGCAGAGAGCTCTGAGCGGGCAGGGGGTTCTGTCCCTAGCTGTGCCACTGACTTGCCATGGGACCTTGGGTGAGTCACTCAATCTCTGTAAGTTACCTTCCCCATTTGTGAAGGGAGGCGACTGTAAAGTTACACTGAGGTGCACAGTCCTTTGGGAATGGCAGATCTGGGATTTCTGTGGGTACCCAGTGATCAGGGGCTACGCACCACAGAGGAATACTCTGAAGGGACCTGGGGGTTGGGTGCATCTGTTGTCAACCTGGAGGGCAAAAACAGGGCTGGCGTAGCCCAGAGGAGCGTGCTTGGGGGGCTGACAGGCTGGTGACAGTCGGGCACTAACATCCAGCTGGCACAGGCGCCACTCCCTCGCACTGAAGGCAGATGATGCAACCCTGGTGGCCCTGAGACTTGGCTGCAGATCTGCAGCTGGAGAGTGCTAGCCAAGTGCTTAGTGCGGCCATGGCGGTGCTGTCGCAGGCAGTGGGCATTGCCTGTCTCCCAGGGAGCTCATGGTACAGGCCGGGAAGAGCCTGCCCCATCACTACTGTGCAGGATGGCCATGGGACTCATGGGGGGCCGCAGAGGGAGTTGCTGGGTCCTGGTGTGGGGCCGTTCTCCAGGGACACGCCTAGGCCTGGAATTCTCCCTGAGGATGGCAAAGCAGGAGGGATGTCTGTGTTCGCTCCCTGCCCTGGGAGGACACTGCTCTGCTTGAGGAGGACATTGCCTTGCTATGGTCAGTGCCACCCCCTTGGGCAGCGCCACCCCATGTACTTCTCCTGGGCTTCCTACTGGGAAAGTAGCGAGAAGACAAGTCTCACCCAGGTGATGCCGCAGGTCACTGGCAGAGCCCTGGCCTGCCTTCCAGGCACGGGTTTGATGCCGTTGCTTAGCAATGCGCCTTTAAAAGTGGTTCTCTCTGCACTTCTTGTTGTAAAGCATCTTGGGATGCCTGGGGCCTGACGATCTCCAGCCCCAAAGAACCCTGATCACGCTCAGCTTTCTCCATCATTTCTCCCGCTGCCTTTCAGCGTCCAGTTGCCCGTGGTTTGTTTTCCTTCACTTTCCCCTGTCTTTAGCCTGGCTGCAGCCTCTCCTCGCCTTCCTCTCGGACTGGGAAATGTTTCTGCTATGGTCACAGAATTTCTGGTTTGAGCTTGGAGTCCAGCAGCCAAGTCCTCCACTTACGTGAGATGTTTCAGCGCCATGGGGTGCATGACTCAGCTTAGTGCAGAGAGCCAGGACCCAGCCAGCGTTCAACCCTGCTCGGGCATTACCCTCCGCAGCACAGAGTTAGAGATACAGCGCTCCGTCTCCTGGACAGATGGTTACAATAACACAGTGGGTGGCAGGAGATTTTTAGCAAGAAGGAACTTTCGCTTCTCCATCCCCAGGCCCTCAGCAGACTTCAGCCCAGATTGGCCTGAGATGCCCCTGCGTTCTTTGGAGTGCAGTGGAGAAGGGAGTTAATTGCAACTTCCTATGCCCTACGCGGGAAGCAACTGATCTCATCTCCCTCCCCTAAACCATGTCCCCCGCCAATAGAGTGCATGTACCTGGGGGTCTGGCCCAGGCTCATATTGCTTTGGGTGGCACTGTATTGACACATCATTGCCTGCCAGTGCCCAGCATGTGTACCATACCATACCAGCTGCTGTTCCTGCTCAGGTGTGTGCCCATGAGCCCTCGGACAGGGAGCTGAAGGAGAGTCCCTAAACACCAGCCGAAGGGGCCCGAGCTCCTTCTCCAGGCAGAGTTCCGGTTTGTGTCAGTGAGAATGTGCCTGGAGCGAAGACAGCAGCATTTGGCCCTTGGAGTATAGATTAGCTTGTAGTGGAAGAGAACCCGGACTGGGCTGTAATATCCCTCAAATTACAGAGTCTATGGCCAGACGGGACCCTCAACTCTAGTCCGACCTCCTGTCTGTGACAGGGCAGAGAATCATGCCTGGTTCATAGAATCATAGAATCATAGAATATCAGGGTTGGAAGGGACCTCAGGAGGTCATCTAGTCCAACGCCCTGCTCAAAGCAGGACCAATCCCCAGTCAAATCATCCCAGCCAAGGCTTTGTCAAGCCTGACCTTAAAAACTTTAAGGAAGGAGATTCTACCACCTCCCTAGGTAACGCATTCCAGTGTTTCACCACCCTCCTAGTGAAAAAGTTTTTCCTAATATCCAACCTAAACCTCCCCCACTGCAACTTGAGACCATTACTCCTTGTCCTGTCCTCTTCTTCCACTGAGAATAGTCTAGAACCATCCTCTCTGGAACCACCTCTCAGGTAGTTGAAAGCAGCTATCAAATCCCCCCTCATTCTTCTCTTCTGCAGACTAAACAATCCCAGTTCCCTCAGCCTCTCCTCATAAGTCATGTGTTCCAGACCCCTAATCACGGAAGTCTGTGAATACAGGGGAGCTGTTGCTGAGCACAGACAGCTCTGGCAAATCTCTCTGTTCCCAGACCAAGTCTGCACTGCCTGCACTACACCTGAAGGCCTAGTCGGGAGCCTGCAGTCCTGGAAGGGACAGCACTGCAGTGATGACTTTGCCCTGTGGGGAAGTAACAGATTGGTTACACATACAGGGTGTAATGGGGATGGGTAGCATGAGATGAAGTGTGTGATCTGGGTATGCAGTAACAGACATAGAGGAACGGTGATATGCACTGTCACCCACATTCACCACGTACAGAGGCTGACTGAGGTTCCTTGGAAGAATGGTGTAACACCAGCGGGCAGCAGTCACCAGTGGCCACAGCGCAGGCACTCGTCCCCCAGTGCAGCAAATGAGTCTCAGGCCCAGTTCAGTGCTGGCCAGCACCTGGATCAGAACAGAGGAGTGTACTCTAGAAGGCTCCACGCCTGGCAAGCTCTGCACACCTGGGAGATTATAGCTCAGAAAGTTCCCTGGACACATTTCCCCCCTCCCCCCATGCCCTCCGTGTCCTGTGTGCACTGCACAAGCCCTGGGGAAGCCTGCTGGCTGTCAAGCTGGCCTGGAAAGAGGTCAGTAGACAGAGACAGATCCATGCACCCTCTTAGATTCATAGACTCCAAGGCCAGAAGGGTCCACTGTGATCATCCAGTCTGACCCCCTGTATTGCACAGTCCAGAGACCTGCCCCCCAATCATTCCTGGAGCAGGTCTCTTTGAAAAACAACCAATCAGGATCGAGAAACGGCCAGTGTTGGAGAATCCACCATGACCCTTGGTAACTTGTTCCAGTGGCTAATTACTCTCACTGTTAAACATTTATACCTTATTTCCAGCCTGAATTTGTCTAGCTTCAACTTCCAGCCACTGGATTGTGTTAGACCTTCCTCTGCTAGACTGAAGAGCACTGGGCCTTTGTCAGGGCCGGCTGAGCAGTGCTGATGGACAGAGCACCCAAAGCAGGTGTGTTCCAGTCCATTCAGCCAACGCCCCAGCACTGTGCGCTCGGTTTGCCAGGCTGGACTCTGTGGGGCAGACTGTGTCTTTGTGTCGCTGGGGTGTGAGGTTGTGTTAGAAAGTAGCACTGCAGCATGAAATGGGTGGCCCAGAGGAAACCTGTGGGCTTTGGGAGCCCGTCTGCAGAGTTCCAGTGGCAGGAAAGGACTAGCCATGGCAGGCCAGGGGAGCCCCCTGCTCTGAGAGTCCATCCCAGAAGCCTAGATGGGAGGAGAGGGGAGGTTTTCAGTTTGAGTTCACCAAACACAAGGCGGGTGGCAGCACTTGGATTCTTAGGGCCACGTCCGACTCTGGAGACCATTCTAGTGCCTGGCAACAGAGCCAAAAAGGGGAAGCTGCGGTTTGAACTGAGCCTCTGAAAACCCAAGTGATATTATTGTCTTGTCATAAGAGCAGAATTCACACGCTCGGGGGGAGGGGGCGAAGGGATGGAGGGGAGGAGGGGAAGTGGCCAGGGGGTGGAGAACTCAGTTATGTCAGGCAAGTCTTACAAGCTTCCTTCCTGTTACAGTGCTACACAGAGGGTATATAAGTGGCTGAGCTATAATTATCCGGGGATCGAGAGCAGCACATGCTGCAAGTCTGAGCTCCCAGGGTGGACAAGCAAAACCAGCGTCTCCTGGGGCGGAAATCTGCACATTGCAGAACTGAATGCAGGGCTTCCATCTGCTCGGACCAGTGAGTCTGCATGTCACCAACAGAAGTTGGCCCACTCCAAGATCTTACCTTACCCACCTTGTCTCTCTAATATCCTGGGACTGACACAGCTACAACACTGCAAGCAGCTGGCTAGAGACAGACAGACAGACACCTACTTGCTGTGTTCTCTAGCTGTCATAAAGAGCTAGGCATAACAGAGACATAAAGAGGAGGCAGAAGATGAAAAATAAATGGAAGCTGCATATAAGGAAGCTGCTCAATCATAGAATTGTAGGACTGAAAGGGATCCTGAGAGGTCATCTTGTCCAGTCCCCTGCACCGAGACAGGGCTAAGTATTATTTAGACCAGGTGTTTGTCTAACCTGTTCTTAACAACCTCTAATGATGGAGATTCCACAACCTCCCTAGGCAATTTGTTCCAGTGCTTAACTACCCTGACAATTAGGAAGTTTTACCTAATGTCCAACCTAAACCGCCCTTGCTGCAATTTAAGCCCATGGCTTCTTGTCC
The DNA here is from genome assembly GCF_015237465.2 of Chelonia mydas. NCBI lineage: Eukaryota > Metazoa > Chordata > Testudines > Cheloniidae > Chelonia > Chelonia mydas. The sequence goes on from NC_057855.1 coordinate 58,442,211, forward strand.
TATCTTCAGTGGTTATGGAGAACAATTAATCACTCTCCTCATTTTAAAAACCTTTTACACACTTGAAGACTGTTACCATGTCCTCTCTTCTGTCTTCTCTTCTCCAGACTAAATAAACCATTTTTTTCAATCTTTCCTCAGAGGTCATGTTTTCTAGCCCGTTAATAATTTTTGTTGCTCTCTTCTGGACTTTGTCCAGGTTTGTTCACATCTTTCCTGAAGCATGGTGCTCAGAACTGGACACAATACTCCAGCTGAGGCCTTAGCAGTATGGAGTAGAATGGAAGAATCACTTCTTGTGTCTTGCTTACAACACTCCTGCTAATACATCCCAGAATGATGTTTGTTTTTTTTGCAACGTTTACAATGTTGATTCATATTTAGTCAATTATGACCCCCAGATCCCTTTCCGCAGTACTCCTCCCTAGGCAGTCATTTCCCATTTTGTCCCATTTTGTATTTCTGCAGTTGATTATTCCTTCCTAGCTGCAGTACTTTGGTATGGTCCTTACTGAATTTCGCCCTATTTATTTCAAACCATTTCTCCAGTTTGTCAAAATCATTTGTAATTTTAATTCTGTTCTCCAAAGTGCTTGCAACCCCTCCTAACTTGATATTGTCCACAGACTTTATAAGTGTACTCTCTGTTCTATTACCCAAATAATTTGACTGGAACTTGACCCAGGACAGATCCATGCAGGACCCCACTTGATATTCCCTTCCAGCCTGACTGTGAGCCACTGATCACTACTCTCTGAGTACGCTTTTCCAACCAGTGCTGCACTCACTTTACGGTAGGTTTGTCTCGGCCATATTTCCCTAGATTGTTTAGGTCATGTGAGACTATCAAAAGCCTTACTGAAGTTGCGATATATCACATCTACTGTTTCTAGCCACAAGACTCTGACAAAAAAGGATAATAGGTTGGTTTGACATGATTTGTTCTTGACAAATCCATGTTGTCTGTTACTTGTCACTTTATTATCTTCTAGGTGCTTACAAACTAATTGTTGGATTATTTGTTTCATTATCTTTCTGGGTCCTGAAGTTAAGCTGACGGGGCTGTAATTACCTGGGTTGTCTTTTTAGAGATAGGTATGAATGGTGAAGTCCTCAAAGCCAGGGAATAGTGTCCCCTGGAAAATTGTGGCAGCCCCATTGGTTAACACAGGATTCTTCTCCCCTTTTGTTCCCACTGGAAGAAGGGAGAAAAATTTTAGAAAGTGAGAGCAAGTTGCTTTGGTTTTTCCCATTGAAATGAAACAAAGATAAAAAAAGAGAAACATTTCATTTCAAAATCTTACATGGAAAACCAAAAGATTTCATGAGAAATTTTGAATAAAATGAAAAAAAAAATGTTCATTTTCCCCTAAGTGCTTCACGATATGTTCTCACCTTTTTTTGACCTGCTCTGGAGGAAATTTTTCAGTCAAAACTTATTTCACCAAAAAATGCAGGTTCAGGTTGACTGAACCATTTTGTAAACTTGTGTCATATTCACCTAATTGTTTTGGTTAAAAATAAATCAGAAAAACCGGAAAGCGTTCATTGAAACATTTGTTAATCAAAAATATTTTGACGTTTCCATTTGAAACAAAGTTTTGATTTGCAATGTGCTGATATTTTAGTTTTTAGAAAGTTTAAAAAATCTCAAAACCAAAACAAAATGTTTTGTTGAACCTGACACTAATTTTTTTATCGGCTTTTTGGTTCACTGAAAAATTTGAAAATAACATGTTGGGGGTTGGCCCAAAATGATTTTTTAAAGACCATTTTGGCTCAGCCGGCAACCTGAAGAATCAGTTCTTCACACAGCTCTAGCAGAGAGCACTCCTACAGGACGGGCCCTGTTCTAGTAGTTCTTTACCATCTCTAGTGTCGAGATGCCAGCGCTGAGCGAATAGCAGGAGAACTTGCACAAATGTGCTCTTGAAGAATGCAGACAAAAAATTCCCCTTGTCTGTGTTGTTGCTTGGCTACTTATGCAGGCAGTATAACCTGAGCATGGCACAGTCTTTGATGTAGTCAGTCCCCTGTCAGATAGAGCAATGCTATGGTGTTCATTTTGCAGATGATGAACTGAGATCTAGAGAGATTAGTTGCCTTGCCTAAGGTCACAAAGGGAGTCTCTGGTAGAGGGGAGAATCAAACCCAGGTCTGAACTATGCCCAGCAAACTGTTCATTCCGCCAGCTTGGCTCCATTCCCGGTGAGCGAATTGTCTGTGAACAAGTATCGGCTGTTATGAATGTGTTTATTCTTTGAAGTGACTCGGTGGAAGCCCGGGGGCGTGCCCCCACTCTGTGGCTCACTGGTGCATCTGGAGGGAGGTGAGACTAAGGTGCCTTACAGAGGATGAGGGAGACCACACTATGCTTGTATGGCGAGGGAACCGGACAGCTGTGAGTGAGAGGCGAGTGGGGGCAGAGGGAGGCCATGGGAGAGGATGAGGGAGAGGTGGGGCAGGATCGGAGCAGGCAGACCCCTCAGTACGGATGGCCATAGAAAAAAGGGCAGGGCTGGCAGCAGGGAGATCATGACAGATCGTCTTGCTTTTTCCTTTGAACAAGTCGATGATATTGTGCAGAGATGGGATAGAGGGGGAGGGACTTAGGAGGGGTCAAAGGTTATCGCACTTGCCAGTGGCAGCTGCGTGGGCCAGATTAACCTTTTGTGGGCCTCAGTGCTCACTCTGTGGCCCCGCCTCCCCCCGCTCCACTTGTGCTCTGCCCTGAGGCCCCACCCACTGCTAGAATGGGGAGTGGGAGGGAGTAGAACATAAGAACAGCCATATTGGGTCAGACCAAAGGTCCATCTAGTCTTCTATCCTGTCTTCCGACAGTGGCCAGTGCCAGGTGCTCCAGAGGGAATGAACAGAACAGGTAATCATCAAGTGATCCATCCCCTGTCACTCATTCCCAGCTTCTGGCAAACAGAGGCTAGGGGCACCATCCCTGCCCATCCTGGCTAATAGCTATTGATGGACCTCTCCTCCATGAATTTATCTAGCTCTTTTTTGAACCCTGTTATGGTCTTGGCCTTCACAGCATCCTCTGGCAAAGAGTTCCACAGGTTGACTGTGTGTTGTGTGAAGAAATACTTCCTTTTATTTGTTTTAAACCTGCTCCCTATTAATTTCATTTGGTGACCCCTAGTTCTTGTGTTATGAGAAGTAGTAAAAAACACTTTCTTATCTACTTTCTCTACACCAGTCATGATTTTATAGACCTCAATCATATCTCCCCTTAGCCATCTCTTTTCCAAGCTGAAAAGTCCCAGTCTTATTAATCTCTCCTCATACAGAAGCCGCTCCATATCCCTAATAATTTTTGTTGCCCTTTTCCGAACCTTTTCCAATTCCAATATATCTTTTTTGAGATGGGGCAACCACATCTGCACACAGTATTCAAAATGTGGGCCTACCATGGATTTATATAGAGGCAACACAATATTTTCTGTCCTATTATCTATCCCTTTTTTAATTATTCCCAGCATTCTGTTCACTTTTTTGACTGCCACTGCACATTGAGTGGATGTTTTCAGAGAACTATCCACAGTGACTCCAAGATCCCTTTCTTGAGTGGTAACAGCTAATTTAAACCCCATCATTTTAGATGTATAGTTGGGATTATGTTTTCCAATGTGCATTACTTTGCATTTATCAACATTAAATTTCATCTGCCATTTTGTTGCCCAGTCCCCCAGTTTTGAGAGATCCTTTTGTAGCTCTTCACAGTCTGCCTGAGTCTTAACTATCTTTAGTAATTTTGTATCATCTGCAAATTTTGCCACTTCACTGTTTACCCCTTTTCCAGATCATTTATGAATATGTTGAATAGGATTGGTCCCAGTACAGATCCCTGGGGAACACCACTATTTACCTCGCTGCATTCTGAAAACTGACCATTTATACCTACCCTTTGTTTCCTGTCTTTTAACCAGTTACCAATCCATGAGAGCACCTTCCTTCTTATCCTATGGCAGCTTACTTTGCATAAGAGCCTTTTGTGAGGGACCTTGTCAAAGGCTTTCTGAAAATCTAAGTACACTATATCCACTGGATCCCCTTGGTCCACATGCTTGTTGACCCCCTCAAAGAATTCTAGTAGATTGGTGAGGCTTGATTTCTCTTTACTAAAACCACAGAATAGTAGGGTTGGAAGGGACCTCAGGAGGTCACCTAGTCCAACCACCTGCTCAAAGCAAGACCCATCCCCAATTTTTTTGCCCCAGATCCCTAAATGGCCCCCTCAGGGATTGAACTCACAACCCTGGGTTTAGCAGGCCAATGCTCAAACCACTGAGCTATCTTTCCCCACCAAAAAAAAAAAGAAAAGAAAAAAAATATAGAATATCAGAGTTGGAAGGGACCTCAGGAGGTTATCTGGTCCAACCCCCTGCTCAAAGCAGGACCAATCCCCAAATAAATCATCCCAGACAGGGCTTTGTCAAGCCTGACCTTAAAAACCTCAAAGGAAGGAGATTCCACCACCTCCCTAGGTAAACCATTCCAGTGTTTCACCACCCTCCTAGTGAAAAAGTTTTTCCTAACATCCAACCTAAACCTCGCTCATTGCAACTTGAGACCATTACTCCTTGTTCTGTCATCCGGAACCGCTGAGAACAGTCTAGATCCATCCTCTTTGGAACCCCCTTTCAGGTAGTTGAAAGCAGCTATCAAATCCCCCCTCATTCTTCTCTTCTGCAGACTAAACAATCCCAGTTCCCTCAGCTTCTCCTCATAAGTCATGTGCTCCAGCCCCCTAATCATTTTTGTTGCCCTCCGCTGGACTCTTTCCAATTTATCCACATCCTTCTTGTAGTGTGGGGCCCAAAACTGGACACAGTACTCCAGATGAGGCCTCACCAATGCCGAATAGAGGGGGAAGATCACGTCCCTCAGTCTGCTGGGAATGCCCCTACTTATATAGCCCAAAATGCCGTTAGCCTTCTTGGCAACAAGGGTACACTGTTGACTCATATACAGCTTCTCGTCCACTGTAACCACTAGGTCCTTTTCTGCAGAACTGCTGCCAAGCCATTCTATCTTGTTGTACCGTAGGGATCAGTAAGTGGGTTATATAGTCCCTTTCTAACAAAGTAAATTTGAGTGCCTGACAGAGAAAGATTGTATTCTGGGCAGCAGTCCTCCAACTGTGGATGGATGTGCCCCAGCTAAATGAGAGGATGGCAAAAAAAAAAAAAAAAAGCTACTTTGCAAACTACTTGAGAGAAAAGCATCCACCTTTCGTATTCAGAAAGGTAAACCCTGCAGATTAGCTGTTCCCGAGACATTCCAGTTATTTACTTCCAGTTATTTCCATTCCAAAAGCTTGTCCTGTTCGAGGCAGATGAAAGACACAAGCAGAATTGCCAGTGGAGCAAGTTCTCTCTATTATTATATCAGGCAACCAGCCTCAGCCAAGGAATTTGCAAGGTGAAAGGTAGAGCAGCAACTCAGGTCTTTTTTCAAGGGCTCTTGTTTTGTGCCACAAAGCTGCGTGTTGACTCACTGTTCCAAAACATCATCTGCAAGCACCTGCCTGGCCTCCAGTGCTTTCCAGGAAGGCAGGGACCGAGGGTGGCAGGGACTGGAGCCTAGCGATGGACGGGCCATCAGCAGGGCAGGTGATGAGGTGTCATCTTCTTCTCATACTTTCCCTATTCTCTGCTGCTCCTGCCCCAAGCCCTTGTTTACATCCATCATGTTCAAAGCTGCCACCTGCCTGGGCTTCTCCTCGGCGGCAGCTTTCCTGGCTTGTCCCTGCTGGAGAAGATTTAAGCAGTTAGCAAAGCCCCCCTACCAGGGATGGCTGGACTTGCTGTGTAGGTGGGTGTAACTCCAACAGACCCCATCGGCGGACAGAATCAAACCTGGGACCAATGGAGCTTAGTGCATGAGCCTCTACTGCATGAGCTAAAAGCCAACTGGCTCTTAGCTAAGGCTGTAGAGCAGACTCAAAACCAGTTGTGGAGCCTTGAGCTCTATACAGGGCAGCTGTTCAGGCTGAGTTGGAAGGGAACCTCCCTCTGTGTCTAGCTAGTGGGAGCCATGGTACGCTGGTCTGCTTTGGAAGTATCTCTGCAGGTCAGACCCCCTGCCCTTCCCCCACTAGTCACTCTCTTGTGTTCTCTCATACTGCTCTTTGCATATCAGACATTGGGGGTGGTAAATAACAAAGAGGACAGGTCCGGATGGCTTGGTAAACTGGGCACAAGCAAACAATCTGTGTTTTAATATAGCTAAATGTAAATGTATACGTCTGGGAATGAAGAATGCAGCCAGACTTACAGGATGGGAACTCTATCCTGGGATGCAGGGACTCTGACAAAGATTTGGAGCTGGTGGTGGATAATCAGCTGACCACGAGCTCCCAATGCCACACTGTGACCAAAAGAGCTAATGAGATCTTGGGATGCATAAAAAGAGGAATCTTGAGTAGAAGTAGGGAGGTTATTTAGCATTGGTGCAACCTCTGTTGGAAGCCTGTGTCCACTTCTGGTGCCCACAATTCCAGAAGGATGTTGATAAATTGCAGAAGGGTCAGAGAAGAGCCACGAGAATGATTCAATGGTTAGAAAACCTGCCTCATAGTGAGAGACTCAAGAAGCTTAATCTATTTAGCTTAACAAAGAGAAGGTGAAGGGGTGACTTGATCCCAGTCTGTAAGTACCTATACGAGGAACACATATTTAATAATTAGTCCTTCAGGCTACCAGACGAAGGTCTAACATGATCCTATGGCTGGAAGTTAAAGCTAGAGAAATTCAGGCTTGCAATAAGGTGTACATTTTTAGGTGAGAGTAATTAACCTATGTAACAATTTGCCAAGGGTTGTGGTGGATTCTCCATTCCTGACAATTTTTAAATCAACATTGGATGTTTAAAAGCTCTGCTCTAGGAATTACTAGGGCAGATCTCTGGCCTGTGTTGTACAAGGGGTCAGACTAGATGATCACAGTGGTCCCTTCTGGCCTTGAAATTGGTGAATCTGTGCCTACATGCACATGCACACACATGCTCCTCTTTTAGCAGCTCTTTTGTGAAGGGAATTGTCTACATGGAGGAAATTGACTAAGGTCAGGTCTACACTAGTGAGCTTATAGCTGCACAGCTGTACCAACGTAGCTGTGCCACTGTAAGGTCTCCGTGTAGGCCCTCTATACCCATTGGAGAGAGCTCTCCCGTCGACATCATTAAACCACTCCCAATGAGTGGCAGTAGCTGTGGCGGTGGGAGAGCGTCTCCTGCTGACATAGTGCTGTCCACACCGACGCTTCTCTTGGTGAAACTTATGTCTCGGGGGGTGGTGGGGGGGGTTCTACACCCCTGAGTGACATAAGTTATACTGGCAAAAGTATAGTGTAGACATAGCCTTAGCATAGCTGTTGCAGAAAAAACTTTTCCAGAATAGCTATTCCATTGTAATTTAGCGGCTCCAGAACAGCTCCCTGTGTGGACACTCGGTTCTGGGATCAAATTACTTTTATTCTGGAATAATTACTTCACTTTGTGAGCAAAGTGCTTATTCCAGAATAAAGTCACTTTTCTTTTGGAGCTGAGTGCCCCCACAGGGAGCTATTCTGGGAGAGCTCTGCTGGAATTGTTACCATAGCTATTCCAGTTAGTTTCCACAGAGACAACCCCTAAGTGATGCTTGAAATTATAAGACATCCTTTAAAGTGAAGCAAAGTGAGTGACTTGCATGTGAGCCCCTTGAGGGCAAGAGCCGGAGTGGGGGATGATCAGACAACACAATCACTGCAAATTCATTAGAAATTTGGGAGAATCCCCTAACATGCCTGATACCTGCAAGCACAGTCTGACCTCTGACTAGGTTCTTCAGGCTTGAAAGACAATGCAGTGACCTGAGTGTTACATAAGTCTCCTTGCTGTGTACCAGGATGCCCTGGTGATGCAGGAGCAGCTGAACACTGCTGACCAGACGTATATCTACAAGACTAGAGCAGAAACAGAAACTCAAACAATGAAAAAACTGAGGAAGCCGCAGAGAGGCTGGATGCAGGATGGGGCAGGTGGGAGGAATTGCAGTCTTGACCTAGCTTCATGCGGTATTTTGGTTAGTTGAAAGACTCAGTACCAAATTTGCTGCAACGCTCCAGCGGCTTTGCCCTGCTCCGGCAATGCAAAGCAGCCATAACCCCAGCTGCACTGGTTAATGTGGGTTATGCTGGGTTTATGTCTCCTTCGTGTGTGCAGAGTGGGACAGAGCAGCCAGAGAGCCAGTGAAGCTGGTCCAGAACTGGGTCCAGTGCATGTTGTTGAAGTAGGATTAAAAGAATATCTCGGGAGAGTATCCTTGCTTTCTCTCACCCTGCGTCTGTCTGGGCTAGTCAAAGCATAAACTCTTGGGGGCCAGGACTGTCACACTGTGAGAGCTGTGACCTGCACAATGGGACCCTGATCTCGGGTGGGGCCACCAGGTGCTCCCATAGCCATGCTGATGAAGAAGAATTACCTTGTGATGCAGTCGGTGATTGGAAGCCTCTTCCTGTGAGCCGCATGCAGAGAACAAGCCTGGAAAACTTTCCTTCATATCTTGTAATCTCTGAATGATCTTGTATTAAACTGGCATGGGGTTGCCATCAACACAGCAGCTCTCCCCAGCAGCCAGCACATACCTCCATGCTCCCAATGGAAACTCACTGAGGTCGTTATTGGCTGGTGGTTGGCCAGTGCTGATTATACTGGGGCGCTGGGTTAGGAGGTCGCCTGAGGTAGCCCTCAGTTTCAGAGAGGAGCAGGATTTGCTAGGCCATGTTGCAGTGGAGAACTGGGCCCAGCGAGCCCTTCCTGGGGGAAGGGTGTATTCAAGGGATGTATGATTGGCCTGAGCTTGGCTTGGGGACGGGCGTTTCTCACTCGCTTGGAGAGGCAAATCTCTCATTGCTTTTAGAGATAGCGCTGGAGGGCCTGTCTGACCCTTGGATGTGCTGATTAATCTGTCTCCACCCTTGGGTCCTGGGACCCGCAGAAAGCTCAGCCTTTAGGGCAGCACTGATGTCTGTCTTCCCCTCCACCCCACCCCCACAATTGCAGTTCATTAACGTGCCCTGGCCCCCTCCGTGACTCAGCTCTGCTGTAACGGAAGGAGCATGAAGGAAAACACAATCTGCTCACAGCCTGACAGCAGGAGAGCATCAGCAGCTAACCATTGCCTGCAGCTGTGTGGAATTAAATCTCCTCATCTTGGTTTGACATGCTTGTTGTTTTCTTCCAGGACAAACCAACCTGGGCTGGCTTTGGGGTTGTGTTTTCCTGCTTGGGCAGAAGGGACATGCCAGCAAAGAGCGCCAGCACAAATAACCTCTCCTTCCTCTGCCCTTCTAATTGTATATTTCCAGTGTCACTGCCACCCAGAGGGGGGTGGGTTCCCTGGTTATATAAGCAAATTCCACTAGCTTACCAACACGGGGTTTGACATCCGCAGATAGCCAGAGAGCACTTTCATCCCAGCAGTGCCAGGATATCAGATCAACTCCCCAGACCAATGATTTTTAGGGAGCTACATTGCACCTGTCACAGTGGTATCTGTGCGCACGCTAAAGGCATTCAGCTGTGTGTGGACCACGGATCTGTGGATCCCATCTGATGCAGAAACCAGCCATCCTGGGCTTACAAGAAGTAGCAGAGCCACTTTGGCTGTAGCAGATTCTCCAGTAGCGGTATGTGGAAGAGGCCTTGACGTCTTTTACCCACAGCATCAAGGGCGAGGCAGGGGTGAGACGCAGAAGGCCATTCTAAACTCAGCCTGAGCCTCGGGCGATGGCCCTAGCTGAGCAGCGCTTCCTGCTTCTCTAGAAAGGACATGTGGGAGAGCAGCCGAGAGCTCATCCCTGACCATAGTCCTGGCTCACTAGGTCATAAAACCAAAAGGCTGGCCTAGGCTATTGCCATGTTGGCAGCACCGATTTAACCAGGCAATCTCCAGTGCCCATACCTAGCATCCCAGGGTGGCAGGGTGGAAGGAGATAACGGAGAGGTGCAGGGAAGGCCGGTCAACCAAGCAGCTCCGACAGGTAGCCAGCCCACCCAGGAGAAATGATAAGTAAATATGGAAAAGTGGCAGGGTTCCTGTTTTAGTTCCTCTGTCTACTCCGTTAACTTGTGCTGTGCTCCCTGCTGTGCCATGAACCGGCTCGGAGCAGCAACCTCCACTTGCCAGTAGGAATCAGGTCGAGAACATACCGAGGGAAGCTGGGGTGGGAGGGTCAGACAAAGCCTGGAGTACAGGAGAGAGAATCACAAATGACAGGTGCAGGGCTGGAGTACAGGGAGAGAGTCACACAAATGGCAGGCATGGGGCAGTGCCTGTAACTGCCAGAAAACAGCCTTTGGGGGCTTTGAGGTGAGAGCAGCATCCTGCCTTGCTATAGGGCACATGTTGCAGGGGAGTGGGAAGGTGATATGCCCTCATTACTGCTATGATTAGTTATAAAGCCCCGTGAAATACCTGGCACTTTGCAACTAGGAAGGCCTGTCTGCTCTGAAGAGCTCACAAGCTATAGTGCACAGTGTGACAGGTTCGGTCACAGAGATCCCCTTGGGACTGTCACCTGATGTGCTGAAGTTACCTCTGAGCCCGTTTTTCCTGCCAGCTTGGGACTTCCAGAACCCTGCCTTGTTGAGCCAGACACGCTACTCTGCTGCAACACTGACCCAGGGTCTGGTCCATGCCCCCAAAGATGCAGGCTTTACATGAAAACAGCTCTGCAGGTTACCTAACTCCAGCACCCAGACACCCAGCTCCCAGTGGGGTCCAAACCCCAAATAAATCTGTTTTACTCTGTATAAAGCTTATACAGGGTAAACTCACAAATTGTCTGCCCTCTGTAACACTGATAGAGAGATATACACAGCTGTTTGCTCCCACAGGTATTAATCACTTACTCTGGGTTTGTTAATAAACAAAAATGATTTTATTAAGTATAAAAAGTAGGATTTAAGCGGTGCCAAGTAATCACAGACAGAACAAAGTAAGTCAAGAAGTAAAATAAAGCAAAAACATGCAAGTCTAATCCTAATACATTAAGAAACTGATTACAAATAATATCTCACCCTCAGAGATGTTCCAATAAGCTTCTTTCACAGACTATACTCCTTCCTAGTCTGGGCCCAATCCTTTCCCCTAGTACAGTCCTGTTAGTTCCAGAAGACATCTTAGGTGGAAAGCAGGGGCTTTCTCATGGCTGGCAGCCCTCTTTCTTCTGCTCCATCCCCTTTTATAGCTTTGGCACAAGGCGGGAATCTTTTGTCTCTCTGGGTCCCCATCCTTCCTTCTAAATGGAAAAGTACCAGATTTAAGATGGATTTCAGCATCAGGTGACATGGTCACATGTCCTGTGAGACCCCAGCCTCCATTCTTCCTGGGCTGACCCACAGGTACACAGGAAGGTTTGCAAGTAAACAGAGCCATTCACAGTTCATTGATTCTGAAGAACCCTTAATGGCTTCCACTTAATATGTTTACAGCAGTAATACAAGTTTATATCTTATTCTCCTAACTCCAGACATATAAATGATACATGCAAACAAATAGGATGACCACACTCAGTAGCTTATAAGCTTTGTAATGATACCTTACAAGAGACCTTTTGCATAAAGCATATTCCAGTTACATCCTATTCACATTCATAAGCATATTTTCATAAAGCATATGGAGTGCAACTTCACACACAGGACAAAGGCTGCTCTCACATGCCAGGGGAACTCTCCACATTCGATAGTTCCTCTGGACTCACACTGCCAAAAAGGAGAGCAGAATTTGGGCCAAAATGGACCAGGCTAACAGCTTGGGAAGAGACAAGCAGCGAAAACTGCTTTCGGGACAGCGTTGTGACAAAGAACCGGGCTGGATTGTTACAAAAGAGCTACTGTTCATTCTGATTTCTGTCTATTTTATTGAGCTCCGGAAGTCTCTCTGGGCTTTTAGGAGCACCAAGGCCATGAAGCTGGGGATGGACCCACATGCAGCCACCTTCTGGGGTAATGAGCAGCAGTTTGGGTGGAAGGTGAGGAGAGTCAGGAGGTGAATGGGGGGTTAAAGCCACACAAGCCAATAGTTTGTGGCCACCTCAGCCCAGGGCTCTTCCCTGGCTCAGCGGTTGCACCACGTGAGTCAGAGCCCGACAGAGATGTGTCCGCAGGTGGCTGCTCTGGGGGAACCATGTGCAGGTAAGCAGGACAAGCTGGTGCCACCAGGGGAAGGCGAGGGAGAAGGAGAGCTCCTGTTAGGCGCCCAGGTCCAGCGGCCTGTGATCCTCCCTGCTCTCAGCCCCTGGTGTTTAGGGGGTCAGCAGGAGGCTGAGGAGGTACGGGGCAAGGATAGTCATCTCCATGTGGCCTGTTATGCCCCTCTGGGGTCTGCAGCTCCTCTGAGGGAGCCATCAGCGTGTGGGGCAGAGGTTCCCCTCCCTAGTGCTGCTCTCAGCTCCCCCAGTGCCCTGTCTGTGTGGCCAGACTCTCCTTGGTCTGTGCCACACCTGATGTTGTGCATGTGGCCACTGGCACGGAGATGGTGAGCCCTCTCACTTCAGGTACTTACGGAAAGGAGATGCCAGCTCCAGCACAGCCATGGTGAACATGCCACCCAGAGGCTGCCTGGCTGATAAGTCATCTGCCCAGGCATAGGAGGGGGGTCACTGGCGGCCCCCAAGCCTGAGTTAGGATCATATTCCCTGGGGGGCTTCTCCAGTGCCTGCACCAGAGGGAGCTCTGGGAGCTGCCCCTCACCTGCCCCGCCATTGCAAACAGCCCCTCACACATCAGCCACATTTCCCGGTTCTCTGTGCTCACAGGATTCGCAGTCCTTACAGCTCCCATCAGCTGGGGCCCATGTGCTCTGCGTGGGCAGAAGCAGATGTTGCTGTTTCTAAACAGAGCCTTGGAGATGGTTACATCCACAGCACAAATGGGCCGGCCTGGCGTGTTCCCTCCCTTACGCTTGGTGACTCGCATCTCCATGGAGGGGCTGCAGTTCACCTGCCAGCCGCACTCCGTGGCCCGCCCTCAGCCTGCACAAGGGAACCGCCAGGGCCTTGCATGCAGACTGGGTGGCTGCATGGGCTGGCTTGGTTAAGTATAGCGCAGTACACGGCCTCAGGCGTGTGCTGTACTGTTTGCAAACAGCAGATTTGCTGACATGCTAAAGTGCAGCACTTCCTGTAGGCTACGTTATCAGGGCTCTCCCATGGCCAGAGCAGAGTCCCAGCCAGCAAGCTGCCCTCCTCTCCTCATGGCCACCAGAACATCAGCCCTGTGCTGCCTTGGCAGTTAGGTAGGAAGCTGGCCCTGGGACTGCCTATGCTGGTCCTGTCGTGTGAATAAGCAGAAATCTGCAGAAATGTCACTCCATGGTCCTGTGTAGTCCCCTTGCATCCCCGCTCCTTCTGAAGTGCAGAGAAGGCCTGGCCGGGGACTCAGGAGACCTGGGTTCTAGTCCTGGCTTGGCCACCAGCCTGCTGGCTGACCTTGGGCAAGTCCTGTCACCGCTCCATGCCTCAGTTTCCCAATTTGTGAAATGGGGGCTAATGATTCTGACCTCCTGTGTAAAGCACTTTGAGATCTAAGGATGACAAGTGTTGTTTGTGTATTACTTCCCTCTAACTGGGCTGAGTAGTCTGTGCCTGGCAGTGTGAGTCCTGGGCATGCTGCCAGTTGTCACATGCTGGAGATGACCAGGTTGATGAATACAGTGGTGCATGCTTTACAGATATCCAGTCTGCCAACAGGTCCTGGCTGTGCTGCTATTCCCAGAAACCTGCCCCCAGCAGGCCTGAGCTTCCAGGAATGATGCTGCACAGCATGGCCAGTTGGCTCTGTGGATCCCTCAGGGCTGTTCTGGGAAGTGGTTTCGCACAGGGGATAATGAAAGAAGCAAATTCCTCCCTTGGCATTTTGTGCCCCTTTCCTGCCAGCTCCTATGGTTCCATTTGCAAAAGAGTTCACTAATTCTGAGTGCCCTCCTTGTTTGAAATTAGACTGTATGTTCCACGGGGCAGGGACTGTGTCTACCTGTCGGTGCAGCATCTGGCACAATGGGACCCCAAGCCTGATGTGGCCTTCGTCTCCCTCTGCAGGATAAATAATAATTACTACCAGAAAACTGTAGACCCCTGCATGATTTCCAGGTGCCCAGAGCATCCCAGCTCCAGTGAAGTCAATGGGAGTTAGAGTACTCATTGCCACTGAAAATCAGACCCATGATGACACCCCAAAACAGGCACTCAGAATAGAAGATGTCTGAAAATACCAGTCCCCCAGTCTTGCTTCTACAGAGGAGACCCCAGGTGGGTTCTCTCCTGCAGCCACCACACATGACAGCCAGATGCTCATGTTTTTCTGTATGGCCCTTGGAAGGACAAGCCAGAGCATGGCAAGCTGGCAGCCACCATGGGCCACACCTCCATATCAGAGGTAAGCCCAGCTAGGGTCTCCTGAAAGGTCTCCATGGTCACATTTAGCAACCTGCAGCCTATGGCCTTGCTCGCTATGCTTCTCCCTAATGATCACTCTTGTCTCAGACAGCCCTTCCTTAAGCCCACAGACTATGTATGATGCCATACATATGATTCCATATGATGATCTATAACCCTCCCCCAGTACTCCATCCCATGCACGTGTGCGCCTACCAGAGGTCGCCAAGCTGGTGGGTCATAGGCGGCTGGCTGGTACATGATGCTGGCTGCTTCTCCCTGGGTCCAGCAGCTGCACCAGGTTAGGAGAAGCTAGAATATTTCCTAGTGTGACTTCCCTGCCATGTTATGGGTTGTGGGAGGGGAGGGAAGTTAGTGGCCTGCAGATGGGAGCGGGTGGGGCCCATGCAATGGTGAATGGAGGGGATGTGGATGAGGTGGTCATGCCTGAAAGAGGAAATGCCCTTTAGGATTGCTTGTGGGTCGGGAGGTAGCTACGAGACCATCTCCCTATTAAGGTGTGGCTCACACTATGCAAAGAGCCCCTGTCCTGTCCATTTTCAGTGAAAAAGACGATGAAGAAACAGATTTGACCTGAGACGTGTCCATATACCTGTGCGCCAACTGCTGCTCTCGGGTATGCTTGGAGCACTGCCCCAAGTAGGCAAGGGGGGTGCGTGCATGTTGCTCAGAGCTGGCCCAGCTGTCTCATGGGCTTGACAATTCACAGTAACATTAGCTTTGGGTTCTGAGGGAAGAGAAGCGTGGCTCTTGTTCACATGGCAGACCTTGCCAGGGAAAGTCACATCTGCCAAGGCAGCCATCCATAGACACCAGGATTTCCTGTGTCCCAGATAGCACCAAGCAAGGATTCCTGGCAAAGGCCGACCTTTCAGACGCAGGCTTCCACGCTGTCCCCAGATGATGCTGCATTCATTGGACGTCCTTTTGTGATGTAGTTCTGGGCTGAAATGGGATCACAGACATTAACTTTGGCAGTGGTGCTCCGCTGTTCGCCAGGGCTGCCATTTGTTGTGCTGCTTATGCTCAGACTCGCTGACATCCTCCCCAGCAACCAAGATGTCCCCTAAAGGTCAGAGATGGCTCAGCACTGTCTTCCCCTGCACTCTGACCACTAGGCAGCACAGCCTTAGCCCCAGTCATACCAACCGCTCTGTGCACATGGAGCCCTGCAAGGGGACTCTCGCATGGAACAGCGTTAAGAAGAGTGCTCCAGGGACATAGAGCAAATGTAATTCCCTTCCTCCCTGAAAAATTGGCCTTTCTGTAACAATCCTCTTGGATCCATCCCTGCAGGGAAAGTGCAGCTGAGTCACCAAGTCTGGCAGAGCTCAGTGGTGTGTACCTGTGCAGTAACCGAATGACTCCAGGAGTCGCGGAGATGGTAACAGGAGTGGGGAGAGGACAGCAGGCTCTAGACAGGGATCCTGGCACAGGGTTCAGTGAGCCAGCCCCCCAGGACGCCGTGTCACAGAACACAAAGGGCTTCCAGAGAGCAGCTGAATGGGCCTCCAAATCACTTTGTTTCGCCTAATTTCATTATCTGGGCTCCTGGTGAGGCTGGCTCTCGACAATGGGATTATGACTCCCCTGGGGAAGGTGGGCCGCTCTGATGAGAAGCGGGTACACGCTTGTAGCAATACGGCAGCCTATAACTCGGCAGAGCCCCATGAAGTTCCTGGCTCTGCTGTGTGCCTCTGCCCCACACGGCGAGATTCTGGGGCCCGCCCAGCTCCCCATCAGGCTCTGTGAGCATCAGTCCTGGAGATAAGACTTAGGGCAGTGTGACCTAGTGCATGGGGCATGGGCATGGGCCTAGGTTCTGTCCTTGGCTCTTCCACTGACTCAGGTGACCTCAGGCAAGTCCCTTCTGCTCTGCCTCTGTTTCCCCTCCTGCCCTTTGCCTTGTCTGGCTCTTTGGGGCAGGAGTTGTCTGATACTGGGTGGTTGTGCGGCACCTGGTGCTCAGATCAGGTAGCTGCTGTGACACCACGCAATCCTGACAGCCTGCCCTGTGTTCTGAGGACGCCCTTAGGCCAGGGGTTTCCAAGGCAGTGAGTGCAGGCCCCACAAGCCAAGCTGCCTGCAGCAGCCTGTGGTTGCCTCCTGTGCACGTTGGCTCAGGGGACAACTAGCAAGGACATCCCCCTTCAGAGATGCACAGAAGTGCTGGAGCTGAGGCTTAATGAGGAGTGTCCAATCAGATTAGCCAAGTTCATTTAGCTCCAGTTTCCAGTGCACTCCACCTGCATTAAGGGGGCACAAAGGCATCTCAGTCCCTCATTTGAGGTGCAGCAGAGAATCTCATCCCAGGCGGTTTAGGCCGCACTTCGCTGGAGAGCCTGCCCAGGCAAAGCGACAGGCAACCTTTGTGTTCTGGAGCCTGGCTGGCTGCAGCCCTGGGCACGAAGGGGGCTCTCCAGGGCTCCACGAAGGCCACTAGTAAGAGTGAGGGGGCACATGCCGGGAGGACAAGTAGCCTCCAAGCTGCTGTGGTGTCTCCTGGCTGGCCTGGCTGGCTTTCAAAGGCCAGCCTTTATGAAAATACTGCGGGGGGCATCTGACAGTGCCAGCCTGGGTCATTTCCTGCGCAGCAGTTTGATATGTGAACGTGGGTCGGGTGGGAAGGTTTCTCCCTGACGCAGGAGAACAGGCTTCTGGGAATCACAGGGACCCGTTCCAACCCACCGGTCTGGTTTGTGTCACGCTACTTAATCAGAGAGACGAGAAATGCTGCAGCCAGGCAGCAAGCGCGTCCCTCTCAACACTAACACAGACGTTTGGTTCCTGGACAGCAAGTGGTGCCCGTGACAAGAAGTGCCCAGGCTGCAAGCTTCCCGCTCACTGAGCACGTGGGTAGAGAGTCAGGCTAGATTGTCCTGTCTCCCCGCAGGGCTGACCAACTCTTTGCTGCTTGTTGTGAGCCCACTCGAGGACTAGCCGCCTGGGACATTGAGCTGGATCCTGCTCAGGAGAGGCTGTGGGGTATGGAGGAAAGAGCTCCCGTGGTCCCCTGACTCCCGGGCACCCACGTTTGACAGTGGGGGAGGGGAGGGGCTTGGGTCTCTCAGCACTGCAGATGCTGCCCTGGGGGGCTAGGAGGATGTGCTCTGGCCTGTCACTGGTGGGTTAAATTGAAGACACGGGTTGAAACATTCACAAATGTCCCAGAGCTTGGCCAGCCCAGGAGGTCGGCTCCAGAGCTCCCTGAGCCCTGCCCGTCGCCACCCTTCTCCGCATCCCCATGGGGTGCAGGCCCCTGCTTTGCTGCTCCTGCTGTCTGAAACAGCCTCCGCAGATCCAGCATGTCGCTGGATGCATGGACCCCTCCCTCGGACACTGCAGGAAACTGCCCGGCTTCTCCCAGCTTCTTGTCCTGCAGTGTGACCCCCTCACCTGTGCCAGTGCCATAGCAGGCAGGGAAAGGAGCAGAGTTACCTGCAGCTACCCCATGGGCACCGCCCCCCACTGCTAGTGCCACTAGCCTCTCTGCTGCGCTGGCTTGAGACAGTCCCTTGGCCCCTTGGTGGAGCCGTTCGTGGAGGGTCACAAAAGCCACTAACCTCTGTGCTTCTGGCCAGGGTAGGCAGGGGGGAAGCATGAGGGCCAGGAAGGCAGGCAAGCCAAGTGGCTGCAGCCCCATCCCAACAAAGGGGTGGTGGGAGGGCACGGAGTGGGGGTTCTGCTGGTATGTTGCCTGCAGGGGGGTCACTTCCCACAGCCCATTGGAAAGGCCTTTGTCCATCCACATGGAGCCTAGGTGGCCGCTGTGAGTCCAGGACCCCTCTCTCGGCACACAGCTCCTGGGCTGTTCTATATGTAACCCTTCTGCCCATCAGAGTTGGCAGCAACAAGGGCCGGGTTCAGTATCTAGGGGTTCCATTCCAATAACACAATGCAAACCGGCTCGAGCCCCCACCCAGTGACCTGGGACAAATATATACCACCCCCACTGGGCGCCTCCAAGAGGCAATACTTCCCCTCTCGCAAGCACATAGTCTGAGTGTGGCAAAAAGCCTTTTAATAACAGAGAGAAACAATGTGGCATTATGTTGGGGAAATACCACCAACAGGATTCATAACACAACCCATGAGCAAAAAAAACCCACCCCAAGCAAATTGGGGCATGCCCCTTTCCCTTTGGTTCTTGAGTCCAGCAACCCCAAATCACCCAAAGTCCCAAAAGTCCAATGACCCAAAAGTCCCTGTCCCTGGTCAGGGCAGCCCCAGAGTTCGAAAGTTTATCTGCGGAGCTTTACCTCCCAACCTGGGTGGAGATGGGACGGGGGTAAGAGGCACCTTACATGATCTGAAGCTGACTGCCTCACAGCTCCATAGGCCTTCGCTCCGCTCCACCAGCCGCCCCACGAACTCCTTCGCTCCGCTCCGCGGCCCACAAGCAGCTCCCGCTGTCCCATAAACTGCTCCGCGTCCCACCAACAGCTCCCACCATCCTACAAACTGCTCTGCCAGCCTGTCCACAAGGCACTCCAGCCATCTCGCAAACTGCTCCACTATATATCTTCAGGCTCCCCCCCTACTTAACACAATACTCAGTGATTTCAGCTTGTAGTAGGGGAGCCCCAGTGCTGGTGCACTATTAGCCCAAAGTGAGCTCAGCAGCCTGTAACTAGACTTCTAATTAAATCAAAATTAGCTCTGATATTCCACAGTGGAGAGAGGAAGCAGTGCAATTAGCATGTAAGGCCCTCACCAAGGGGCCCATACCACTAAGTATTAATACTTGTCCCCAGCCTCTCTCAATTCACACAGTTTTGGAACCCATGACCCTTGCCTAGCGAGTTCTACTTAGTTGATGGTGAGTCCCTCCATCATAACAAAAGGCCAAGTACAGTTCCAAGCACAGTTCCCATAATCAGGGTAATAACAATGTATTCTTCCTGCCCCAATAACAGAGACACTGGGGATCCCACAGCAGCCAAAGTGACCATTTGGGCAGCTATGGCCTCAGTCTAGGTGGGGTGGGTGTGCCTATGCAAATGAGATTGGCCCCTGAAGTTTTTTTCCACAACTTGCCACACCTCACCACCAGATGTCAGGGTGGAGCTCATCCTGACACTGCTTACATCTACATGGCCCCATGGCTGCTTGCCTTGCCCCAGTGACCTGAAATGACTGTGGTCCCCCCTGAGATGCCAACATATCAGACCCTCTGGGCCACGTGAGGCTGAGCAGGGTCTGGGCTTCACGGAGGCCCTGCAGCTGGAAGTGACTGGCAGTGCTCACCCAGCCATTCACTCAAGGCCCAGCATGGCCCTAAGGGCGGGGAGCCACGGTCTCTAGGCTGAGGTATGAGGCAGCCGTCCTGGTGGCACTGCCCTGTCTGCAGAGAACAGGGGCCATGGCTGATTTGATCCTGCCTCCTGCCGGTTCATGCATGGGCTGTAGGCATTTCCTGCAGGTTGCATTGCCATCAAGCCGCTGCCACAGTACAGGTGTGAGCTGGGCAAGTGCACAGCATTGGGTTACGGGGCTGGGAACATCCAGATACAGGAAATGTCCGACGTTGCAGTAACAGGCGTGTGATGCTTGACTAACTGGGGCTATAGAGGCATGGCCAGGCTAGGGGGATGCTCCCTGTCTGTACTGCTGAGTGAGACTTTTCCCTCTATCTCTGGAGAGAGCAATGTTGCAGACCGGCAGAATATTTTCCATAGGGGCCCACAGCCATAGAGAGCAAATGGATACTGCCCGGCGATAGGGTTCCGAGTTAGATAGACATCCAAGGCCAAGGCCAAGCATAAAGTCTCTGTGAAAGGGAGAGAGCGGTGTGTGTGTGTTTGTTTGTTTGTGTGTGTGTGTGTGTCTCTCTGCTGGGAAAACCAGTGTTGAGCAGGACACACACTGATCTGCCAACACAGATTTGCATACAGATACGCCAGTCCCCACACACCCCTACTCGCATATAGATACACCAATCCAAAGCCACACATATAAGTGCCTAGATAAGCCAGCATATGACTCCACGTACAGTCACACCAGCACACATACATGTGCCCAGAGACGCTGACACATGCAAGGACACGCAGTTACAGATAATGATGTTTCCTTCATTTTTGCACATGGAATTCACAATAAGTCACTTGGCAAAAAAGGGATCCATGAAATTCTGGCAGCAAAGAATCAATGAGAGCCTCTGCACTGCCTGGGTCAGCTGCTCCTTTGTTAGACAACAATTCCCCAGCACTGTCACCACCCAAGCAGAACTCCTGGCTCTGATCTCCGTGGAGCCCTTGCTCAGCAGGAAGGAGAACAGAGAACAGTCCATAGACAAGTGGCTTTGATCATCTCGCTCGCTGGGACCAGGCATCCCATGGCTGCCACCTGCCAGGAGGAGCAAGCAGAGTGTGTGTCACGTGTGGTGTCCTTGTTGCACCCAGAGCTGGCTGGGCCTTCTTGTGACTGGGATGTGATCTGCCAAGGCAGCTGGAAGGATCACCGTGCCCTGCTGTGACATGGTGTCCATGGGTGCCCCCTGCAGACTGCCTGAGCCTGGGCTATCTGTTCAACTCCGTGGGTGCGGGACTGGGTCGGGTCAGGTCAGGTTCCTCCCAGGTTCCGCCCAGCCTTGCCATTCAGAGCAGCCCCTGCCGCCATCCGACGCCAGGGTGAAGAAGAAAATCTCCAGCTCTGGTGCCTGCCCACCCGCATCTTTGTGTCGCTGCCAGTCAGAGCCAAGCTGGGCTTGGTGTTACCGGCATGGTCGTATTCTTCCTTCACAGCTCCATGTCTGGAGACATGGGCCCAAGTACTGGTGGCCAGGCCAGCAGGCCTGTGGTGCTGGGACAGCTGCCCCTCCCTAACGTGTCACTCGGGGAGGGGTGTGGGCCTGTGAAGCTCTTCCAACGGGAGGTGGCAGGGGCTGCAGGACAGGGACAGAAGCAAGCCTGCTGCACTGCCGCTACCCAAAGGTTGGGCCTGGGATCTGGGGAGAGCTGACTCTCCCATTGCTGCACTGGGCGTGAGACACGGGGCCAGCGTGCTGCGGGCGTTGCCCTGAGGGGAGAAGTTCTCCCAGCACAATGGCTGAAGGAGGCTTCAGCAGCTCAGTCAGCTTCACCATGGGTCCTGGACTGTCCTGCCAGCTGGCACCTACCCGTACCTGCGACCGTGGCCACATCTCCCTGGCCCCCTTTGCTGCACGCAGCGGCCTGCAGATGGTGCTGTCCTGGGCTGATTCAGCCATCAGCCTGAGTGTTGGGAGCAAGGCAGCCGGCAGGGTCTGCACTCAGAGCAGGGATGGCTTTGGTGCCAGCGAGCCTGGGTGTCCTGTGGGTCGAACTCTGTGGCACTGCACCCAGCCGTGTCTCAGAGCAGGGTGCTGTGCTGCTAGGAACTGGAGTCAGCCCTGGATCTAAGTGGTGAGCAGACTTGCACCACATTCATAGAAGCATAGAAGCATAGAATATCAGGGTTGGAAGGGACCTCAGGAGGTCATCTAGTCCAACCCCCTGCTCAAAGCAGGACCAACACCAACTAAATCATCCCAGTCAGGGCTTTGTCAAGCCAGGCCTTAAAAACCTCTAAGGATGGTGATTCCACCACCTCCCTAGGTAACCCATTCCAGTGCTTCACCACGCTCCTAGTGAAATAGTGTTTCCTAATATCCAACCTAGACCTCCCCCACTGCAACTTGAGATCATTGCTTGTTCTGTCATCTGCCACCACTGAGAACAGCCTAGCTCCATCGTCTTTGGATCCCCCCTTCAGGTAGTTGAAGGCTGCTATCAAATCCCCCCTCACTCTTCTCTTCTGCAGACTAAGTAAGCCCAGTTCCCGGGCCAGTGACGGGGCTGATTACAGGGCTGCCAGGGGTTAGCGTGAGCCCAGCTGGGAAACCCCAGTACACACATTCAGCAAGTTGAGCAAAGCCATCGGTTGGCCTGCAGCTGTCGCGTGGGCAAGCTCCGCAGGATCAGGTCTGTCCACTGCTTGGGTGGCAAACCAGGCCTGGCTGCTCCTTTCTCGCTGAGTCAGCAGAGGCTGGTGTTTGGGGGCATGGCTGAGCTGGCACTAACGATCAGATGAAGGTGGGGGGTTCGCGTGTGTTGCTGTTGTGGCTGGGAGGGCTGATTCACACAGGGTCTCAGGGTGGCAGGGGAACCAAGGGGAATCAAGAAAAGGCTCAGTGCGAATTGACACTGTTGCAGCTGGTGCAAGAGCATTATACTGTATAGGTGCTTGGCTCCCGCTCCGTGGGCTGCAGCTCCCAGCGTGAACTGCCCTCTTGGGCACTGGCAGGGGAGCCCCTCGTGTGTAGAACAAGGCTGGGAAACGGGGGGAGGGGCGCGTGTGGCAGACACAAGTCCCAGTAAAGCGATTACTGTAATGACAGTCAGATGCCTTGAGTTCTTGCCCCAGAATCACCCCCCCCCCCAGGGGATCATAGGATTACAGTAAAAATCACAAACTGTAGTGGGTTGACATCGATGTATTTTGGAACAAAGTGCTATCTGTTCCCTGGAAAATCACCCGCATCATTGTCCCTTGTCATCGCCCTGCCTGGGAAATGAACACACTCTGCCTCTTGTTTCTAGCTCAGTGGAAAGGGTCTTCTGTGTGTTCCCGTTGCCAGCAGGGCATTGTTTGTCCCAGATGTGGGGTGCTCCCAGCTCCTTTGTAATAGGTTAGACCAGAGTATTTTGAAAAAGTACTCCAGAAACAACACACAGTGTATGTGCTGGAATCCATACCCATCACCGATCCACCATATCCATATCCACCAATGAGTGCACAGGCGCCAGCCTGCCAAGGCTGAAGGGCTGGGTGGTGTCCCTGTGTGCACTGCACACGCAGTGAGTGTCCAGGTGCTAGCTGGCCTGGGGCTGAAGGGTTGAGTGGTGTCCCTGTGCGCACTGCATGCACAGTGAGTGTCCAGGCTCTAGCTGGCCTGGGGCTGAAGGGCTGGGAGGTGTCTCCATGAACACTGCACGTGCAGTGAGTGTCCAGGCGCTAGCCTGCCAGGGCTGAAGGGCTGGGAGGTGTCTCCATGAACACTACACGTACAGTGAGTGCCCAGGCGCTAGCCTGCCTGGGCTGAAGGGCTGAGAAGTGTTTCCATGAACACTGCACATGCAGTGAGTGTCCAGGCGCTAGCCTGCCAGGGCTGAAGGGCTGGGAGGTGTCTCCATGAACACTGCACGTGCAGTGAGTGTCCAGGCGCTAGCCTGTCAAGGCTGAAGGGCTGGGAGGTGTCTCCATGAACACTGCACATGCAGTGAGTGCCCAGGTGCTAGCCTGTCAAGGCTGAAGGGCTGGGAGGTGTCTCCATGAACACTGCATGTGCAGTGAGTGTCCAGGTTCTAGCCTGCCAGGGCTGAAGGGCTGGGAGGTGTCTCCATGAACACTGCACGTACAGTGAGTGTCCAGGCGCTAGCCTGTCAAGGCTGAAGGGCTGGGAGGTGTCTCCATGAACACTGCACATGCAGTGAGTGTCCAGGCGCTAGCCTGCCATGGCTGAAGGGCTGGGAGGTGTCTCCATGAACACTGCACGTGCAGTGAGTGTCCAGGCGCTAGCCTGCCAGGGCTGAAGGGCTGGGAGGTGTCTCCATGAACACTGCACGTGCAGTGAGTGTCCAGGCGCTAGCCTGTCAAGGCTGAAGGGCTGGGAGGTGTCTCCATGAACACTGCACGTGCAGTGAGTGCCCAGGCGCTAGCCTGTCAAGGCTGAAGGGCTGGGAGGTGTCTCCATGAACACTGCATGTGCAGTGAGTGTCCAGGTTCTAGCCTGCCAGGGCTGAAGGGCTGGGAGGTGTCTCCATGAACACTGCACGTGCAGTGAGTGCCCAGGCGCTAGCCTGCCAGGGCTGAAGGGCTGGGAGGTGTCTCCATGAACACTGCATGTGCAGTGAGTGTCCAGGGACTAGCCTGCCTGGGCTGAAGGGCTGGGAGGTGTCTCCATGCACACTGCACGTGCAGTGAGTGTCCAGGCACTAGCCTGCCTGGGCTGAAGGGCTGGGAGGTGTCTCCATGAACACTGCACGTGCAGTGAGTGCCCAGGCGCTAGCCTGCCAGGGCTGAAGGGCTGGGAGGTGTCTCCATGAACACTGCATGTGCAGTGAGTGTCCAGGCGCTAGCCTGCCAGGGCTGAAGGGCTGGGTGGTGTCCCTGTGTGCACTGCACGTGCAGTGAGTGTCCAGGTGCTAGCCTGCCCGGACTGAAGAGCTGGGCATTACAGATGGCAGATCTTTCCAGGTTTGTCTGCGCTGCAAAGGAATGGGAGAGTGGAGGGAGCAGGGGTTGCAATCACTTGATCTTCCTTTTCAGTGGAAACCCCTGTGGGCAGCTGGTGTTACAAGCGGGTCCCCGCCGGCCGGTGGAAGAAGTGTCACAATCGGGGTTTGGAAATGGTGAACTCTGGGAGGAATGTCCCTGTCCACTCAGCTCAACTGCTCCGAAGCCTCTCTGGGCTGGGTTGGAAGATGGTTCCCCAGGAGGGCCAGATGAATATGGCATACCGATCAGACAGTCAGGAGAGGATGGCCGGGCAATGTACCCGTGTTGGGATTTACCAGCAGGATACTGGGGCAAATGCCCCTTTACTTGCAGCTCGATGGGTTCATGTGATCACAAGTGTCAAATGCCTCCTGTTCCGTCTATCTGTCACTCAGCCCCCGACTGGACTGTCATTTCTCCTGGCAGCAGAGATCTCCCCACCAAATGAAATCCAACCAATCTGCACCTGCGTAACTGCTTGGAGGATCGCAGCCTGCAGTGGCATGGCTGGCAGCCAACGGCTGATACCTGAACTCTCCATATCCTGAGCTCTGCTGTATACATGCAGGCCCTGTTTTCACCTGCTCTGTGTCTGTGCCCTGCTGTTCTTGGGGTCCCATCACAGCCTGCCATGTACCGTCTCTCTTACACAGGGAGCCTTCTGCATGTGTAACCGGCTCTGAAAGGCCAGTCAGCAGCGCTGTCCCTGCCCTCCCCATCTCAGCTGCCTCCAGGGGTGAAAGTAACTTAAAGACTTACCAGTACGCTGGAGTCCTGAGCGGGGGCGTGGCCTCAACCGGAAGAGGTGGGGTCTGTAAATCAAGATTTAAAGGCCCCAGGGCTCTGGCTGCTGTTGGGAGCCCCGGGGCCTTTAAATCACCCCCGGAGCTACCAGTTGCAGAGGCGGCTGGGAGCTCCGGGGCTCAGGAGCGATTTAAAGGTCCAGCATGGTGCACTGGCTCTTGCTGGTACGTCGTACTGGAACGTACCAGCTTACTTTCACCTCTGGCTGCCTCCCAGCGCCATGCAGCTGGATCATGGCACAGCTCGCATCTGTCACTCCGGATTCCTGTGCACTGCTGTGATGGCCAGCGCTGTCATTCAGAGTCCATGCACGGACTGCGTTATTGAGAGATGTGCTGCAAGGAGCAAAGTGCCCGAACGAGACGGGGAAATTAAACAGCACTGCAGAGCAGCCCTGCAGAGGGGACACCCAGCCCCGGGGCATGCCATGGGCTGCCGCCTAGTGCCAGTGACCAGCTCCTTGTGTGGTGCAGCAGGGAGTCCAGTCACCTTATCTTCATTTCGTTGTCAGAGCTGCAAGCGTGTGTTCAGAATTGCTGGGAGGCTGGGATGCCCACACTGCTCCTCCTGCCCCTGTGGCTGGGGAGGGCTGGGAACGTTCCAGCCCCATGTCTCAGAGTCAAAGAGCTGCCAAGGTGGGCGGCCCCCGCTCATGGTGCATAATGAGCTTTGCCAGAGCAGTGGGTGAGCTCAAGGCATGTGCACCCTGTGTGTGATTAAGTCCAGTACTGAGCGAGCAGAGCTGCGGGGGTGGGTCAGCCAGAAGCCCTCTGCAGCATGTCTGTGCTTGGGAGAAGCCATTATGTCTAGCCTGGAGCCCAGGGACTCCTCAGGGCCGCAGGCAGCTGGAGATCACCCCCTTTAAAGAGATGGAGGGACTAATCAGGCACAGAGGAGGCAGTGATGAAGCAGGGGGCTATGGCAGCTGGTAATCCCAGAGCTTCACAGTAACAACGTTCCAGTAACAACCAGAATTAATACATTGTACAAACAGACACCCTCCCCGAACAGCGATCATCCTTCTGGGATGGGAAATGGCTCCATTGTTAGCTATTGGGGTGTAAGTAAGGGCAACACAGAACAGAAATAAAGGAGACAGACTGGGGCGGGGGGCTAGGCTGTATCCTGAATGCTGGGGAAGAAGGCCCCTTGTTTGTGAACCCAAACCGTGCACAGCAACCAAAGGACCCTGGATGGCCCCAGGAAACCCTAAGCCTCCCAAAGAAGGCTCTGGAGTGGTGAGGAGACAGAGGCATGGAAATGTGTGCAGGGTTCAGTGTTTTTGTATAGCTCCATGTATTGCACGTGGGACTAAGTAAAGAGCAATCGTGTGTCAGACCTCTGTGCATTCCGTGCACTACCCCTCCCACAGGCCCCCTTGAAGAAGGAACCCAGAAACCTCACCCCTTTGGCTGGAGTTCTGGGAGAGGGTGTGTTTAAGCTACAGGGGGAGTCTGAGGGGTCAGCACTGGTTCTAGGGGCTGAGCAGGGGGCCGCAGTTCTCAGCAGAGGGTGCCAGATAGGTCTGTGTCCAGAAAGCCCTGAAACAGCAGCAGGGCCTGGGCTCCATTCAGAGTATGAGGGCTTAAAACACTGGAGATCCAGGGTTTGGGTCCCCTCACAGCAGTCTGATGAGCAGCCAAGAGGGGGGCACTTGACTGTGGCTGTGCCAGAACTCCATGAAATGCGTTCTGACTCGGCACCGCCCTGGACGCAAGGCAGGGCTGGAGGCATTGGCTCTTGGCCCCTGTTAGGTGGCGATGGGCTGAGTTGTTACTCTGTTCAGTGAATAGTCCCCGTAGCAGTGATGCGCAGGGTCAAGGCTTCCTTGCTCATCTGATGGGAACAGCAGCTAGGGCTGGGTTGTCTGGAGCTGGAATATCTGCCGGGCAGTGCTCAGCCCCTCTGCGCCCAGCTGGCTTTCTGCAGCTTCTGTTTCTGACTGTAGTCAGCTGAGATAAAACTGAGCCAAGTCCCACTGGGGTTTAATGCTCCGGCCTCTCACTTCTGGACAGCAGGGTTGCCATTTAGATGGCAAGTTGACTAGCTCGGTGGTATTTGCAAACATCAGCCCACACCTTACACTCCCTGCACCACCTGCTATGACGGAACTCTGCACGAAAAAGGACCAGGGGGCTGCACGTCGGGAGTGAGGGGCACCAGCAGAACTGTGTGTGGGGAGGAGCCCAGTGCTGGGATAGCAGGTTGGGACTGAGGGGCACCCGCAGAACTGGGTGGGAGCCCAGGACAGAAGTAGCAGGTGGGGCTAAGGAATATGACTCCACAGCCCTCAAGCCCTGCACAGAGAGTTTGAGACTGTCCCTTTTCCCTATGGCAGTGAGGTGCAGGTGATTCCTCCCGACTTTCCACCAGGGAAGCTGGGTCTCCCTGGCTGGCACAGGAGAGAAGAGGGGCCAGATCCCCCATTTGTGGGGCAGGGTCTGATCTGGATATGTGGTTTGTAACCTATCATTTAAATCAGCTTCTGTACCAGATGATTGGAGGATAGCTAATGTGACGCCAATTTTTAAAAAAGGCTTCAGAGGTGATCCTGGCAATTATAGGCCGGTAAGCCTGATTTCAGTATGTTGAAACTATAGTAAAGAACAGAATTGTCAGACACAGAGATGAATATGATTTGCTGGGAAAGAGTCAGCATGGTTTTTGTAAAGGGAAATCATTCCTCACTGATCTATTAGAATTTTTTGAGTGGGTCAACAAGCATGTGGACAAGGGGGATCCAGTGGATATAGTGTACTTAGATTTTCAGAAAGCCTTTGACAAGGTCCCTCACCAAGGAGCCTTTGACAAGGTCCCTCACCAAGCAAAGTAAGCTGCTGTGGGATAAGAGGGAAGGTCCTTTTATGGAGTGGTAACCGGTTAAAAGACAGGAAAAAAAGGGTAGAAATAAAGTCAGTTTTCAGAATGGAGAGAGGTAAATAGTGGCGTACCCCAGGGATCTGTGCTGGGACCAGTCCTTGTCAACATATTTATAAATGATCTGGAAAAAGGGGTAAACAGTGAGGTGGCAAAATTTGCAGATGATACAAAACTACTCAAGATAGTTAAGTCCAAAGCAGACTGTGAAGAGCTACAAAAGGATCTCTCAGAAAACTGAGTGACTGGGCCACAAAATGGAAGATGAAATTCAATGTTGATAAATGCAAAGTAAAGCACATTGCAAAACATAATCCCAACTATACATCTAAAATGATGGGGTCTAAATTAGCTGTTACCACTCAAGAAAGATCTTGGAGTCATTGTGGATAGTTCTCTGAAAACATCCACTCAATGTGCAGCAGCAGTCAAAAAAGTGAACAGAATGTTGGGAATCGTTAAGAAAAGGATAAATAATAAGACGGAAAATATCATGTTGGCTCTGTGTAAATCCATGGTATGCCCACACCTTGAATACTGCGCGCAGATGTGGTTGCCCCATCTCATAAAAGATATATTGGAATTGGAAAAGGTTCAGAAGAGAGCAACAAAACGGACCAGGGATATGGAACAGAGGAGATTAAAAAGACTGGGACTTTTCAGCTTGGAAAAGAGACGGCTAAGGGGGGATATGAGAGAGGTCTAAGGTCATGACTGGTTTTGGAGAAAGTAAACAAGGAAGCATTATTTACTCCATCTCAAAGCACAAGAACTAGGTGTCACCAAATGAAATTAATAGGCAGCAGGTTTAAAACATACAAAAGGAAGTATTTCTTCACACAACTCAGTCAACCTATACAACTCTTGCCAGAACATGTTGTGAAGGCAAAGACTATTAACAGGGTTCAAAAAAGAAGTAGATAAATTCATGGAGGATAGGTCCATCATTGGCTATTAGACAGGATGGGCAGGGATGGTGTCCCTAGCCTCTGTTCGCCAGAAGCTGGGAATGGGAGACAGGGGATGGATCACTTGATGACGACCTGTTCTGTTCATTCTCTCTGGGGCACCTGGTATTGGCCACTGTCAGAAGACAGGACACTGGTCTAGTTCTTATGTTCTTATGTTCTAGTTCTTATGTTCCTATGTTCTTATGGATCCCAGCCTTGCAGCTGTCCCATTTCTATATCCCAGAGAACCCAGATCCTGCCCCAGCTCCATGGAGATAATCTCCAGCGATTATCCGTATTACACCGCATCTGACGTCTCCACTGCGCCAGCTTTCTCAGGCAAGTGCACTTGACGGTTTTCTCTCAGGAGTGTTGCCCCCACGTTAGCTGGCAAAAGCCCTTGCCTTGCCTTCCCTCACCTCACCCTCTGGCTCCCAGCTGTTCTTCCTCTTGTTTTCTCTAGGCTAGTATCTTGGAGTTAAAAATAGCAAGGAATTTACAGACCTTGAACTCAGCAAGGCAAAGTGTTCCCACATACTGGGCCTTGTCAGCAGCCTCCTGATGGATTATCTCCGATTTCCCTGGAATCCCCCGAGCTGCCCCAGCTCTGCCAGTGAGAGGGGAAAAGACACCTAGGCGAGTGGAGGAAGCTTTCTGAACAAAACAAACCGCAGCTTGCCCCAATAGCATCGCTGTGTGAAACTAGCCCATCACTGCGCTCTTGAAGGAACTCGCGCAGCAAAATGATAAAAGACAAAAATACCCTATCCCAGGTGTGTGAACACGGCTCACAAAGCGATCGCTCTGTGTCTGACCTCTTGGGCCTCATCCTCAAAGGACACCTGCACAACACCTTCAGCAGACGAGACTAGGGACTAACTCTGCTGGACACTGAAAGACCTGGATATATCACTTATAACCCATTAACAACCGCCCAGCTGCTCCCCCCTCATTCCTTTCCTCCCTAGGACTGGAGGGGGTTTAACAGGCCACTTAACACATATTTCAAGATTAACTGCTTCTGCTAAACAATCTGTTCCCCCTTGTGTTTAGCTATGATGCGCTGAGTGCGTTGCCCAGACCAGAGGAAGAGCTTTGGGAGGCTCGAAAGACTGTCTCTCTCGCCCACAGACCTTAGATCTTACCTTAGACCTTAGTTCATCCTGTTCTTTGCTGCACATTGGGCTCCCCACATTTGCCATCCTTGCCTGTCTAAGGTCACCTTGTCCCCCTACACAAGAGGCATTCAATATGCCCCAGGAGGACTGGGATATTTGCCCATCACCTTATGGGGAGGCTGGGGCATGATCAGACTCATTAGTTGTGGTGATTTACATTGATTGTTTTCACCAGTGCCAACCTCAAGAGTTCAAAGAGCAAGGGGCAGGCCCCAAAGAATCAGGAGATTAAAAGAAGATAATGTGTTCTGGGTTATTTTTTATTTGCATTCACAGTATTTTCTGTCATATTTTGTGATGTCTGGAAGAAGTCGACTCTTGGGTGTGTCTCAGTGGAACGAGGACATGAATTTACAGTCTTGAACTGCAACTGAATTAGGCAACATCACAAGCACCAGCCCCGGCTCTGGGCTTGGAAAATGCCACGTTACTACCATACTCAGCCTCAGTGCAGCACCTGTTGCTCTGTAGGGATGTTACCAATATGAGGGCTGGTTTGCATCTTTCACTCGGGAAAAGCCCATGGGCACGGAAGTGTTGTGGAGATGCCTTCAGTTATCATCTCCTAGCCCTGTGTGTTCTTAAGGGATCAGTGCAGATCTCAGTGCCACAGATAAAACCCCGGAGTCAGTTCAGTGAGGCCAGGCTGGATTCGCATGGGCGTACGGGAGATCAGAGTCGCTACGTTACCATTGTTTAAAGGTTAGAGCGCCCCAATCCCCTACCCCAGCCCAGTGAAAATGAGTGAGTGAATGGGGGTGGGGGAGAGTGAGTGACAGTGGGAGGGGGATGGAGTGAATGGGGGTCGTGGCCTCAGAAAAGGGGCAGGGCAGGAGCAGGGCAAGGGTGTTTGGTTTTCTGCAAATAGAAAGTTGGCAACCCTATCCAGCGACCAAATCATTCCCTCCCCTCTGCTCCTGTGCCGGGGCGGAGAGGGAGGGTGGGCTCCTGCGGGGCTCTGCCAAAGTCCTGGCCACGCCTGTCCCAGCCCTGCTCCAGCAGATCCTCCCGCCGACTGGAATGTGCCTGTTTCGCCAGGACAGGGCTGCTTGGGCTGGAGACGTGATGGAGCTGCCCAGGATCCACAACAAGGGCTTGGCGTGGGCTAAATCCCTGACCTCCATTGACACCGCACAGCAGCGGGCACCTCTGTGCAGCGTGTGTGCTTAGGCCTGGGTGAGGGAACAGCAGGGAGACAGACTTCCCCCTGTCCCGGACTCCTTGGCTGGCGTGTGCCAAGTGGAAAGCCCCGGGGCGGGGCCACCAGGGAAGGGCCCTAGGGCTGGCGTGTCTCAGGGCAGTTCTGAGGCATGTGTCTATGTCACAGAACCATGCTCACAGCCGGTGGGAATGGTCCCTTGCTGGCAATTACCAGGCCCTGGGGACCAGCAGGAGGCACTGCGTGTGGCCTGTATTACTCCCACGGCAGGCAGCTGCGCCCGCATGCGGAAAGTCAGACTCATCGACTCTACAGTCAGATGGGACCCTCGTGATCCAGTCCGACCTCTTGCACATCGCAGACCACACTCCCCCACCCACTCCTGTAACAGACCCTGGCCTCTGGCTGAGTCTTTGGGGATAGTTCTTCATCTGCCCTGATTGCTTCAGCGACAGTGTGGCATTATATCCCAGCTGGGACCAGTGGGCTCTGCACATGACGTGCAGCCCTGTGGCTGCATTCAGGTAGGGAGTAGCCAGGTGAGGCTTCTGCATGGCTCATTCCATCCTTCACCCCCTGCCAATCATTTTGTTCACTCCAGAGGGGTGTGGGCATCAGGCCTGAGCTAACCTTGGCACCAGGTGGAGGGTCCTGGGCTCACACTAAGGGAGAGTCCTGGTGGGTGAAGAAGGAGCCTGGGGTCTCAGCCTAAAGAGAGGAGTGAGATGTGGCAGGGTGGGGCAGAATTTGCAGTAGGGCTGCTGGCAAAGGAGAGCTGCTGCCGCACAGACATTGATCCTGGCTGCAGACCTGCAGGAAGTCACTAACCGAGCTGGGGCAGGGGCTAAACAGAGTAGACCCATCCAGTGTCATGCCTGGAGAGTGCCAGCTCCAGAGAGCCTGACTGGCACATGGTGAATGCACCTGGTGCTGGCCAGAGTCTCTGGTTGCTCCCAGCACAGGAGCGGTCGGGGCACTGTCAATGCAAACTCCCCTGCTGCGGAGTTTCTGCCTCAGGTCTGGAGGGGCTGCCCCAGGGCAGAGAGTGGGTTTCCCTCTACACGACACATCCAGAGGTTGGCCTCTCTGCAGAGGCTGTTGGACAGGTCCCAGCTGGGATGGGGTCTTAGGGAAGGGGATGCTTTGTTATACTAATAAAATAAAAACCAGTAGGATCTTATTAAAGGGGAAAAGGCAAAATGCCACATGTATTGTGAATATAAAAAGAATCATAGTAAGCAGTTAGTTATAGCTATAACATTCCATTCAATTTCATATTTATTCACACATTCATTCATACACACACACACACACACACAGAGGTTCTGCAAGGTTGTTATCATAGTTACCAGCCTTAGAGTTGCTCATGCTGAGCCACTGGCCAGGTGGCCTGGACATGAGGAGGGAGCAGGGCCTTGTCAGATGCTCATCTGATGCTCCTGGAAGTTGGTTTGCAGAATCAGACCCCAAAGTTCTCACTTTCTAGAGTCCATTTTTATAGCAATTTCTTCCTATGCCAGTCTATGGGAATTGCTTCATCATGCTGTTGCTGAATCAATCAGCAGATGGCACATTCCTGACGGCTCCGTGCTGCCAGATGTTATCTTGTTCTTTGGTTGTCCCAACCTTGAGGCTGTTGGGTGGATTCCAGTCTGTCCTCCGGGGGTCCTCTGGTTGTTTTCACTTGACGCCTTCTTGAGCTGATGGACACTGGATTCTTAGGCTGGCACCTCCCTGATCATTCAGTTATTACCCACACCACGCATCCATCCACGTACATCCTCTATCTCTATTTTAATCACAATTGTTAACAAAGCGAGATGAATACAACAAAAGGGCGGGGAGTCTCTGGGTGCTGTTTCTGTTGTTATAGAGTATTGCTTTGAGTCTCTCTCTGTGCAAGTAGTTGTTACAAAGAAATGCTTTGAGAACAGACTCTGTCTTAGAATGTACTAACACAATTAGCAGCTTGCAAGTTTCACACAGAGAGGGAGAGAAACAGTACCAAAAACCAAGAGACCTCTTAATTAGTAATACCCTGGAATTTAAACTATGGGGAATCAAACTCATTTGTGATTTTAGTACAGAACTTCTTTAATATGATCCAACAGGTTGTCCGCTAGGCTAATGAAAGGTCCTTGGATGGGAATGTCCTTTAGTTAGGTCCCAGACTAGAGAGAACTCAGCCTAGTGACCTAGAGGTGCCAGACTCCATACCCATCAAGCCCCTCTCTATGCCAGTCTTGACCCAATACCGGGGGTTGTCATACCGCTCTGTCCCGCCTTCCCCACTCTGACAGTCTGGGGCAGGGAGCTTGGAAGCGGATGGAGCTTTCTCCCTGTGCAGCACTGCACTGGCACGTCCGCAGTAACTGACTCATGTACCAAGCCCACATGAGTTGCATGCTGCAGCAGCGAGGTCTGGGATTCCCTGGCACAGCTTTTTGCCACGGGCAGCCCTCACGTCTGCAAACACAAGTCAGGTGATTGCTGATGATCAACGTGATGTCAGCATTCAGTCCCACGTGGCTGAGTAAATCAGAGGACTGTAATAATCAGCATCAGCACAACTTCGATGGGGTGGGAGTAATGTTTTCAAAAGTGCCTAAGTGACTGAGGAGCCTGCATCTCATAGAAAGTCAATGGGACGTAGGCACCTAAATCGCCCAGGTGATTTTGAAAGTTTTACCCTTAATCCTGGCCATCATCCATCCTCAGCCAATGGAGCCTCTTTCTCTAGTGCTGTTGTGGCAGCTGCGCTGGGCTGACACATTGCGTCAGGACCCTGTACAGCTGAAATCACAACTGCTACAGCGTGAGCTAAGGAGCCAGGCTCCGGGCTCAGGCTGTCTGGCACCTGACTCTCACCCTCTGTAGAGCAGGCACAGCCTGGAACACCCCATCAACTAGGACGCGCGTCCCTCCCTCCCCCCGTTATTCCCCACTGCTGTGGCTGCATTGCCATGCGGGCGCTGGTAGGGAAGCGCTGTGCTGTCGGAACCGGCACCAGTCATTGCAGTGCTGGCAGAGAGCCTGGAGCTCCAAGGAAAGGTTGAGCCAGACTCTAAGCCGCGAGGGAGGTCTGCTTGTGCTAGCACTGCCATGCAGTGAAAGCACGTTTGAGCCAGGGACCCATCGCTGGCTCAGCAAGTCTATGCACTGGGTGATGGGGGCTGGGCTTCAGTGGCCCTCACCTGTCTTGCCTGCCCTGGGTTGGTCCCCGGCGCAGGACAAGGCAGTGTGCCCATGGCTGAGCAGTGACACCTCATCCCAATATGGTTTCAGCAGAAGGGTGGTGCCTGAAAATGGGGGAGGCGGTGGGGCTGGAAGCTGGAGGATGTCGTGAGGTGAAATGAGGGACTCACAAGACACTGACAGGAAGAAAGTGAGGCAGGGTCCCCTCTGTGGCTCCAGGGTATGTTCACACTGTATTGCAAGCCCAGGGCTGTGGGACTTGTGCTTGGGGACATGCTTCCAAGCCTGTACTTGAGTGTCCACACTGTGCTGTAAACCTGGGTTTGCAATTGCTGGCCCCAAGCCTCACAGCCGTGCTAACACGTCCAGGCTGCACTGGGCAGACCTGCGGCATTGGGCCTGTGTCCACACTGCAAGCTGTGTGGGCTTGGACCCAAGTTGCCGCAGCGCACCGGCTCTGCCTTCACACTCCTCCTCAGCAGGGTGCTAGGACTGGGTCCTGAGTGCTCGCTGACCTGACGCAGACTGATGGGTGTGTACACAGAAGCGGGGCTTGGGCTCAAACCCCAGCCAGAGGCCAGGCTTAGTGTGTGGTAGAGACAGACCCTAACTCATGTCTGTCCCACGAATCTCGGGATGCCAACGGGCAGAGGACACTATGGCCAGGAGGGATACAGGGATCCTGGGTCCATCGAAAGAATGTCATGTAAGGTCTCCACAGAACGTCTGTGTCACACTGGTCATCATAAGCACTGCGAGCTGTCACAACAGAAAGTGCAGGCAGCACAACATCTGTTCTCCAGGTTTGTAGCTAAAAGCAGGGTCCTCAAAGGTAGCATGGCTTGAGCCAGCCTCTTCCAGCGGGGGTGGGAGACACGTCTCCTTGTGTCATGCAATGGGAGTCAAAGGCTAACAAAGAGCTGGTGGAGACTTAGCGAAATTAACAAGAAGACATAAATGATGGGGGGAGGCTCTATTTGGAGGTGAACAGTACTGCCAAAAGACACCTTGGCATTTCTTCAGTCTGGGAGAACAAGCTTGATCTTATGAGGAGGGGTCTCAGCCATTTTCCTGCAGAAGCTATCTTGTAGGACATACGGGAATGCCTTAGTGTCCAGAAAGCATGTTACAATTTTGTTCTATATATAATTGTTTATTTCCAATATTCTCACCCTCTTTCACTTGGATATCTGTTCTTTGACAATAAATGTTTGCAGTGTTGTTGTAGCCTGTGGGTCCCAGGCTAGGAGACAGACAAGGTGGGGGACATAATATCTGTTAATGGACCATCTTCTGTTGGTGACAGGGACAAGCTTTCGAGCCACACCGAGCTGTTCTCCAAGTCTGGGAACGATAGCGTCACAGCTAAACACAAGGGCATCACACCTCTCACGCAAGAAGGAGAAGAGCCGTGCGCATTCGCAGAGCAGATCTGGGCAACACTAAGAACAGATTGTTTAGCGTACATAAAAAGAAAAGGAGTACTTGTGGCACCTTAGAGACTAACAAATTTATTTGAGCATAAGCTTTCGTGGGCTACAGCTCACTTCATCGGATGCATGCAGTGGAAAATACAGTGGGGAGATTTTATATACACAGAGAACATGAAACAATGGGTGTTACCATACACACTGTAAGGAGAGTGATCAGGTAAGGTGAGCTATTACCAGCAGGAGAGAAAAAAAACAAAACAAAAACCGTTTGTAGTGATAATCAAGGTGGGCCATTTCCAGCAGTTGAAAAGAACTTGTGAGGAACAGTGGGGAGGCGGGGGGAAGGGAAATAAACATGGGGAAATAGTTTTACTTTGTGTAATGACACATCCACTCCAAATCTTTATTCAAGCCTAATTTAATGGTGTCCAGTTTGCAAATTAATTCCAATCCAGCAGTCTCTCGTTGGAGTCTGTTTTTGAAGTTTTTTTGTTGAAGAATTGCCACTTTTAGGTCTGTAATCAAGTGACCAGAGAGATTGAAGTGTTCTCTGACTGGTTTTTGAATGTTATAATTCTTGATGTCTGATTTGTGTCCATTTATTCTTTTACGTAGAGACTGTCCAGTCTGGCCAATGTACATGGCAGAGGGGCATTGCTGGCACATGATGGCATATATATCATATATTGGTAGATGTGCAGGTGAACGAGCCTCTGATAGTGTGACTGATGTGATTAGGCCCTATGATGGTGTCCCCTGAATAGGTATGTGGACACAGTTGGCAACGGGCTTTGTTGCAAGGATAGGTTCCTGGGTTAGTGTTTTTGGTGTGGTTGCTGGTGAGTATTTGCTTCAGGTTGGGGGGCTGTCTGTAAGCAAGGACTGGCCTGTCTCCCAGAGTCTGTGAGAGTGAGGGATCGTCCTTCAGGATAGGTTGTAGATCCTTGATGATGCGTTGGAGAGGTTTTAGTTGGGGGCTGAAGGTGATGGCTAGTGGCGTTCTGTTATTTTCTTTTTTGGGCCTGTCCTGTAGTAGGTAACTTCTGGGTATTCTTCTGGCTCTGTCAATCTGTTTCTTCACTTCACCAGGTGGGTATTGTAGTTGTAAGAACGCTTGATAGAGATCTTGTAGGTGTTTGTCTCTGTCTGAGGGGTTGGAGCAAATGCGGTTGTATCATAGAGCTTGGCTGTAGACAATGGATCGTGTGGTGTGGTCTGGATGAAAGCTGGAGGCATGTAGGTAAGTATAGCGGTCAGTAGGTTTCCGGTATAGGGTGGTGTTTATGTGACCATCACATATTAGCACTGTAGTGTCCAGGAAGTGGATCTCTTGTGTGGATTGGTCCAAGCTGAGGTTGATGGTGGGATGGAAATTGTTGAAATCATGGTGGAATTCCTCAAGGGCTTCTTTTCCATGGGTCCAGATGATGAAGATGTCATCAATGTAGCGCAAGTAGAGTAGGGGCATTAGGGGACGAGAGCTGAGGAAGCGTTGTTCTAAGTCAGCCATAAAAATGTTGGCATACTGTGGGGCCATGCAGGTACCCATAGCAGTGCCGCTGATTTGAAGGTATACATTGTCCCCAAATGTGAAATAGTTATGGGTGAGGACAAAGTCACAAAGTTCAGCCACCAGGTTTGCCATGACATTATCGGGGATAGTGTTCCTGACGGCTTGTAGTCCATCTTTGTGTGGAATGTTGGTGTAGAGGGCTTCTACATCCATAGTGGCCAGGATGGTGTTTTCAGGAAGATCACCAATGGATTGTAGTTTCCTCAGGAAGTCAGTGGTGTCTCGAAGATAGCTAGGAGTGCGGGTAGCCTAGGGCCTGAGGAGGGAGTCTACATAGCCAGACAATCCTGGTGTCAGGGTGCCAATGCCTGAGATGGTGGGGCATCCAGGATTTCCAGGTTTATGGATCTTGGGTAGCAGATAGACTACCCCTGCTTGGGGTTCTAGGGGTATGTCTGTGCGGATTTGTTCTTGTGCTTTTTCAGGGAGTTTCTTGAGCAGATGTTGTAGTTTCTTTTGGTAACCCTCAGTGCAATCAGAGGGTAATGGCTTGTAGAATGTGGTGTTGGAGAGCTGCCTAGCAGCCTCTTGTTCGTATTCCGACCTATTCATGATGATGACAGCACCTCCTTTGTCAGCCTTTTCGATTATGATGTCAGAGTTGTTCCTGAGGCTGTGGATGGCATTGTGTTCTGCACGGCTGAGGTTATGGGGCAAGTAATGCTGCTTTTCCAAAATTTCAGCCCGTGCACGTCGGCGGAAGCACTCTATGTAGAAGTCCAGTCTGTTGTTTCGACCTTCAGGAGGAGTCCACCCAGATCCTTCTTTTTGTAGTGCTGGTAGGAAGGTCTCTGTGGGCTAGTATGCTGTTCAGAGGTGTGTTGGAAATATTCCCTGAGTCGGAGACATCGAAAATAGGATTCTAGGTCACCACAGAACTGTATCATGTTCGTGGGAGTGGAGGGACAGAAGGAGAGGCCCCGAGATAGGACAGATTCTTCTGCTGGGCTAAGAGTATAGCTGGATAGATTCACAATATTGCTGGGTGGGTTAAGGGACCACTGTTGTGGCCCCTTGTGGCATGTAGTAGTTTAGTGTCCTTTTTCTTTTGTAGAGAAACAAAGTGTGTGTTGTAAATGGCTTATCTAGTTTTTATAAAGTCCAGCCACGAGGAAGTTTGTGTGGAAGGCTGGTTTTTTATGAGAGTATCCAGTTTTGAGAGCTCATCTTAATCTTTCCCTGTTTGCTGTATAGGATGTTGATCAGGTGGTTCCGCAGTTTCTTTGAGAGTGTGTGGCACAATCTGTCAGCGTAGTCTGTGTGGTATGTAGATTGTAATGGATTTTTTAGCATACATAGTAACACATATTGTAAGGGAGACAAGGTGGGTGAGGTAATGTCTTTTATTGGACCAGCTTCTCTTGGAGAGAGAGAGCTCCACAGACACAGACCTGTTCTGTGTCTCTTGTCTCACTCACCAACAGAAGTTGGGCCAGTAAAAGATATTACTCCCTCCTTTGCTTATACACTTAGTCTTGTTTTCACAGTGTGTATCTGAGTGCTGTGTTAAGAGAGATGATGATCCTGCTTTGTATCTTACAGACTGGTGGGTACTGTGTCTGGGGGAACAGCAGATCAAAGAGTGAACCTGTGAGGGTATGTCTAGGCTAGCCTAGGCCAGCTGACTTGGACTCGTGGGGCTTGTGCATTGTGGGTAGACATTCGGGCTCAGGCTGGAGCCTGGCTTGAGGACCCTGTGAGGTGGGAGGGTCCCAGAACTCTGATTGCAGCCTGAGCCCGAATGTCTGCATTGCAGTGAAACAGCCCCACAGCCTGGCAAGCTTGAGTCAACTGGCATGGGCCAGCCCCAGGTCTCTAAGTGCAGAGTAGACCTCTGTGCGCTCAGTGGATCAGGGGCTGGGCGCTCCAGAGGGACACTCGGAGAATGGCGTGTGCCCTGTGAAGGCCTGGCTGGCTGGGTGTTGCCAGAAGCTGGTGGTTTCAGAGAGCTCATCCATGGCAGGCATGGACAAGGCTCCCTTATGCTAAGGGCAGGTGTGAGCGAGATGCCTCACAATCTGGGAGTGTCACAACACAGGCCGAACCCAACTCTGAGAAGTGATTAGGTTCTGGAGCCTTGCCACTGATGGCAGGGGATTGAGACGAGCCAAGCCAGACCAAGAAGCCAGCAGTGTGGGCCATGCTGTGCATGGGAACCCAGCGCCCAGGCGTGAT
The DNA here is from genome assembly GCF_015237465.2 of Chelonia mydas. NCBI lineage: Eukaryota > Metazoa > Chordata > Testudines > Cheloniidae > Chelonia > Chelonia mydas. Next base: position 58,482,247 of record NC_057855.1, read on the forward strand.
CAGCACACACCCGGGAGTGCGCAGCATGGCTTGTCCTAAATGACCAGGTATCCTACATGTAGTTGCTGGCCAGAGCATCAATGGTTCTCCCGGAGCTGGGGTGGAAGCCAGGCCTGGAAATGTAGAACAGCCACAGAAATGTAGAACATTAGGGTGAGGAAGGGAGGTGCATCCAAAATTCCTCAGAGGTTTGTGGGAAGTCTCTGGTTGTGTCCTGTCTCCCTCATTGGGAGGGAGAATTCTGAGGAGCCCTTTAATTGCTTCCTACTGAGCCAGTGGGTTCCAGTCATCCAGTTAGGAAAACCCTGACGTCAGTGCAAGGAGGGGATCCCCCTGGCTGCGGTAGGAGGGGAGCGGGCAGGGCTTGCATCAGCAGCTCTGACTCATGTTTCCCTGCCCGTGGCAGGGGCTGGGCCATCCTCCAGTGCAGGACCTCTCAGCTGGGACCCAGCACACCTGGCTGTGACCACACCCAGAGATCTTATGAGGCCTGATTTGCCACTGCTACTGGCCAGTCTCCCCTGTGACGTACTTAACAGGATGAGCCGATGGTTGTGATGAAAGAGCTCCCCACCCCCGGATTAAACCAGCCCTCCCTTGGGAGGCACGAGTCACCATGGTGGGGATGGAGCAGCTGCATGCAGCCACTGGCAGGCTGACTGTCCGTGGACGATCCCGGTGCTGAGGTTGGCTGCTAGCAGCATGTTCTGGAAACACAGATGCTCTGTACATGCTCAGCGTTAGAGCTGGGCAGCGAGTGTGAAACCAGCTTGCCTGGGGGTTTTGCACCCAGCTCCAAGGGCGGTTTAATGGGAGTTGGGCACTGGACTCCTGGAGCTCAATGGAGAATCTCAGCCTACAGCTGAGGCCTCTCATCTGTCCAGCAAACCTGACAGCTCCATGTGCCTTTGTCATCCATAGCAGGGGTTCACCAAACAACCTAGGATAATGCCAGCCTGTGGGCTGGTTCACCCCCATTTACTGGTCACTAGTCTGTGCTGGCAGTATGACCTAGTGGATAGAGCACCTGGGACCAATTCCTGGCTCTGCTGGTGACCTTGGGTAAATCACTTCCTCGCTCTGTGCCTCAGTTTCCCCATCTGGAATGGAAGTTATCCCAGGTACCTTTTGGATCTACAGGTGGAAACTCTATACAAGACCTAGGTATTATTATTATTTATTGGATTGGTTGCCTAAGTCACATGGTATTGTTCCTGTGCTCTGACTGGATGACTGAATCTTTTTAAACAGGATACTCAGGCCAGGGCAATGCTAAAAAATTCAGTCAACCTAGCTATGTTGCAGTCAGGAGTGTGAAAAAGCCACCCTCCCAAGTGACGTCATGAAGCCCTGGTGTAGACAGCACTAAGGCCGGCCACGGCAGACTTCCATCCAACCCGCGCCCGCCTCTCATTTGGGAGGGGTTCTCAGGTTTGTCTACGCTTGAAATGCTGCAGCAGCATGGCTTCAACTGCACCACTTCAGTGCTCCCTACGCTGACAGGAGGGGTTCTCCTGTCTACATGGGGGTTATATTGGCATAGCTAATAGGGCTACCACCTCTGAAATGCAAAACACCCAGTAACCCCCCCCACAAGGCAACTCTACAGCCCCCCAACAGTCCCTTACAGTATCTAGAGAGATAACACAGCTCAGACTGACTCCATCACACAGCTCCTCACTCTCACGTGTCTCAAACCCTCTCTCGCACACCCATGCAATGTGCTTGCGTGTTGGTAGGCAGACAGCTGCTGTATGTTCAACAGTTTTGATCTGTTATCTCTTAAGCTGCAGAATTGGAAACACTGCGAACATCTTTAGCTGGACACAGACACTTTGAAGTTAGCTAGCCCAGTGTATTGCAATAACGATGCAAAGCTTTAGACCCATGTAAAAAAACCCCAGTGATTAAATTATTTTTCTTGCAACGGGCAACTCCATATAAAACCCAGCCAGGCCAGTCAAATACCAGCCAGGTGGGAACCTGTAATGATGCTGCCTCTGGTGGGACAAAACTGAGAGTATCAATTCAGGACAAATTTCTTAGAGCAGGGCAGTCACAGCCAAAGGCAGGGGTCCTTTGCACACCAAACCAGCCAAACAGAAACGACTTTGCTCTCACCCCACTGGCTAACCATAAGTCACACAAGCAATTCCATTAGACACTTCAGTTTCCCAGTATCACCACCAGTGCCACTCGTTATGGGGATGAATGATTATGAAAACCAATACCCCAGTAAAAGAAAAAAAGGTTCTCCCGATTCCAAAGGACCAAGCCCCAGACCCAGGTCAATATACAAATCAGATCTTACTCACAAATCACGCTGTTGCCAATCCTTTAGAATCTAAATCTAAAGGTTTATTCATAAAAGGAAAAAGATATAGATGAGAGCTAAAACTCAATCAATTACATACAGTAATGGCAAAAACAACAAGGAGTCGGTGGCACCTTAAAGACTAACAGATTTATTTGGGCATAAACTTTCGTGGGTAAAATAACCCACTTCTTCAGATGCATGGAGTGAAAATTACAGATGCAGACATTATTATACTGACACATGAAGAGAAGGGAGTTACCTCACGAGTGGAGAACCAGTGTTGACAGGGCCAATTCAATCAGGGTGGATGTAGTCCACTCCCAATAATTGATGAGGAGGTGTCAATTCCAGGAGAGGGAAAGTTGCTTTTGTAGTGAACCAGCCACTCTCAGTCCCTATTCAAGCCCAAATTAATGGTGTTAAATTAACAAATGAATTTTAGTTCTGCTGTTTCTCTTTGAAGTCTGTTTCTGAAGTTTTTTTGTTCAAGTATAGCTACTTTTAAATCTGTTACAGAATGTCCAGGAAGATTGAAGTGTTCTCCTACTGGCTTTTGTATGTTGCCATTCCTGATGTCCGATTTGTGTCCATTTATTCTTTTACTTAGAGACTGTCTGGTTTGGCCAATGTACATGGCAAAGGGGCATTGCTGGCACATGATGGCATATATCACATTAGTAGATATGCAGGTGAGTGAGTCCCTGATGATGTGGCTGATGTGGTTGGGTCCTCTGATGGTGTGGCTAGAGTAGATATGGGGACAGAGTAGGCAACAAGGTTTGTTACAGGGATTGGTTCCTGGGTTAGTGTTTCTGTGGTGTGGTGTGTAGTTGCTGGTGAGTATTTGTTTCAGATTGGGGCAGTGTCTGTAAGCGAGGACTGGCCTGCCTCACAAGATCTGTGAGAGTGAGGGATCATTTTCCAGGATAGGTTGTAGATCGTTGATGATGTGCTGGAGAGGTTTTAGCTGGGGGCTGGACGTGATCGCCAGTGGTGTTCTGTTATTTTCCTTGTTGGGCCTGTCCTATAGTAGGTGACTTCTGGGTACCTGTCTCGCTCTGTCAATCTGTTTCCTCACTTCCCCAGGTGGGTATTGTAGTTTTAAGAATGCTTGATAAAGATCTTGTAGGTGTTTGTCTCCCTCTGAGGGACTGGAGCAAATTAGGTTGTACTTTAGGGCTTGGCTGTAGACAATGGATTGTGTGATGTGTTCTAATGGAAGCTGGAGGCATGTAGGTAAGTATAGCGGTCAGTAGGTTTCTGGTATAGGGTGGTTGTTAGGATATAGATATTCAGGCCTGTCTGTAAAGGCCTATACTCTAAGAATTTAGGTGTATTCTTATCACTTAGCTAGTTATAGAGGTATAAAAGAAAGAATCAAAATCACTGTCTGCTGGTGTAAGGGCCTTCTCTTACTGTGACAGTTTGAGGCCCTGTTCTTAGGCTAAGGCTTAGGCTTAGGCAGAGGCAGCCATAAGCTGGGAAGCCAACGACCACATCTTCACATTCCAAACTAGTCACATTGAAATAAGGTGTTATTGGGCTGTTAGGAATACAATCCTGTCCTGATAATGCCTATCACCTCCAGAGAAAGGGAAGTGCCTAGAAAATGTAAAAGGAAACTTAGTTTGATAGCATCCTGTCTGGCAAGAACTCACTTATCAATAGCTGGGATGTGAAATCCTCATTTGTTTGTTGTTCTATCATTGTAGTCCCCATATCCTTATTGTTTGTCTGTATAATCTCCGTCTGGTTCTGTGATTGTTTCTGTCTGCTGTATAATTAAGTTTGCTGGGTATAAGCTAATTAAGGTGGTGGGATATAATTGGTTAAATAATCATGTTACAATATGTTAGGATTGGTTAGTTAAATTTCAGTAAAATGATTGGTTAAGGTATAGCTAAGCAGAACTCAAGTTTTACTGTATAGTCTGCAGTCAATCAGGAAGTAAGGGTAGGGGAAATGGGAACAGGGAATAGGGATGGGGAAATTGGAATCATGTTTTGCTAAGGGGGGGAAATGGGAACAGGGACACAGGTAAGGCTCTGTGGTGTCAGAGCTGGGAAGGGGGACACTAAGGAAGGAAACTGGAATCATGCTTGCTGGAAGTTCACCCCAATAAACGGACTTCGGGTATTGTTGCTCTCTGTTCATGCGAGAAGGACCAGGGAAGTAAGCGGGTGAAGGAATAAGCCCCCTAACCTTGGTGTTTATGTGACCATCACTTATTTGCACTGTAGTGTATCTCTTGTGTGGCCTGGTCCAGGCTGAGGTTGATGGTGGGGTGGAAATTGCTGAAATGCAGGTGGAATTCTTCAAGGGCCTCCTTCCCGTGGGTCCATATGATGAAGATGTCATCAATGTAGTGCAAGTAGAGTAGGGGCATTAGAACGCTTCCTCAGCTCTTGTCCCCTAAGTCAGCCATAAAAATGTTGGCATCCTGTGGGGCCAAGCAGGTACTGATAGCAGTGCTACTGACTTGAAGGTATAAGAAGGTGCCACTGAACTCCTTGCTGTTTTTATGGATACAGACTAACACAGCTACCCCCTGATACTTGAGTAATGGCAAAGTTCTTGGTTCACGCTTGTAGCAGTGATGGAATAAACTGCAGGTTCAAATCAAGTCCCTGGAGTACATCCACAGCTGGGATGGGTCATTCAGTCCTTTGTTCAGAGCTTCAGTTTGTAACAAGGTTCCTCCACAGGTAAGAAGCAGGATTGAAAACAAAATGGAGATGCTGCTGCTGCCTTTTATAGTCCTTTTGCCGGGTGGCTTGTGCTTTCTTAGTTTCAACCACACGCCACCCAGCACATGGCATGGAAAAACCTTAGAGTTCTGTCCATAGGCATGTCCCTGCATACCTTGCTGAGTCACCAGGTGTATCTGCCTTCTCTCAGTGGGTCAGTTGTATAGCTGATGGTCCTTAATGGGCCATCAAGCAGGCCAGGCAGTGCTGACACCAACTTGTCTGGGTTGTCACCCAGAAGCATAGCACAAGTTTGAAATACAGACATTATAGAGCCAATACTTATAACTCTGGTGAGCTGGCATGGGTATGGGCCCAGTGAGCTGGCTGAGTCAGCATAGGTACGGTCCCGGTGAGGGGGCCAAGCTGGTGTGGGTACGGGCCTGGTGATCTGGACGAGCTGGTGTGGGTACGGGCCTGGTGAGCTGGCTCAGCTGGAGTGGGTATGGGCCTGGTGAGCTGGCTGAGCCAATGCGGGCACAGGGTGGTGAGGTGGCCAAACTGACATGAGTATGGCCCAATGGGCTGGCTGAGCTGCTGTGTGCAGCATGGAGAGAGGGCTGAGGGCAGCTCAGCCACTTTGATCTCCAGCCCCAGCCCAGCAACTAGTGAAACCCTGGGATGCGAGAGGAGCCCAAGACGGCGGCTCCCTCAGAAAGCTGTGGGGCCCGTTCTCAGCTGGAGTTGACGTGGGCTTGCAGGGAGCCTCAGGGCTGAGCATGCTGCACTGAGGGGAGAGGCCTGGCTAACGGGGAGTCTGGTTGGTGAGCAGGGCTCCCCACTCAGCCTGTGTACTGGTGATACTGGAAAAGCCTCCATATTGGGGGGATGTTGTAGGGGAAGCAGACAGCTGGCGGGTGCTGCAGTGTCACTGCCTGTCTGCAAGGCAGAGCGGTGCCTTCTGACAGGTGCACCAGCCCCAAGGCAGGGGCTCTGCCGCTGGCCCTTATCGTGCTGGACAGAGTCATTTTTGGAGTACGCGGTGACGCTTGGATGGTGGCATCTCGATGCAGCAGCATCGTGTCAAACGCAGGCCACCTGCATTGCAGTGCAGCTCACGTCTGGCACGGCCACAGGGTGATGTGGCCACGCGGAGGTGACACCACAAGGGACCCTGGCAAACCCTCTTGTTGGCTTGCCAAGCCCCCCGTCCACGTGTGACTCTGGTGCTCGTGTGCAGCCAAGGGGAAGCCTGCTGCCATGCATGATGGTGAAGAGCAAGAGGGTATGGGGTGGAACCCAATGACTCTTTGGAGTCAGAGAGAAGGGCCCCAAACACCTTATGGGGGTCTTAGTCTAGCTCTCATTTCAGGGCATCCCAGACCCCCCCCCCCCCCACCTCGGCCAATGGCAGGCTTAGGAGCACCCCAATCACAGCTTAGACTAGCCCATCTCTGAAGCCAACTGGGAGGCACAGCACAATGCATATGAGGAGCTCCAGCCCTGGTGTGTGTGTGTGTGCTTATCTCAGAGACATGGGACGTGAAGCCCGGGATGGGATCTGCCTGACACGCTGTGTGCTTTAGCAGCTGTTCCCCCATTGTTCCTCTCTCTTTGCTACAGACATGCGCTTCTCCCCCCAGCCTTCCCCCGGCCTGTCCCTCTGTGATGTCGATGCTTGTGTCAGCCCACTGTGGCTGGGCGGGTGAGATTATTTTGGGGAGCTGGCTTCCTGGTGTGGATGCACTCTTCTCTGCCCATTGTCTCCCCCAGCCCTGGAACAGCCACCCTGTGCATTGTCTGATGCAATCGTTGTGTCTGGAGTGGGGCCCTTGTTGTTTTTACACATTCAGGTAGTTCACATGGATTTTGGCTGGTCTCAACCAGTGGTAACTAGTCTCCAAAGTGAGATGGGAAAAGCTGTAATTTAATCTGCGCTCATACCCGCCCTGCGCCAGCCACCCAGTTCCCACTTGGCACAGGGAAGAGGTGGGTGGTAGCTGGGGAGATGGGAGCTACAGGCATGGAGAGGTGGTTCTGAGTCTGATAAATGGATTAGTCACCCAAGCTGCAGTCCCATCCCCTTCCCCACCCTCCCACACACACCCCTGAGAGCTCCAGGCCTCCAGGTCCAGAAGGTTCACCCCAGAGTGCCTGGGAATGCTGGGGTCTATGGGAGGGGAGATGATGCTGTGATGCTCTTGCTGCTCAAGGGCTGTTGTTTGTTTGGAGGTTCCCTAGTCTAAAAGGACTTGATGCCCAGGTTAGAGGCAGGAAGAGAGCCCCAGTGAAGCAGGAATGACTCAGCACCACTATGAATCTCATACAGAAGGTTAATTCCCAAAGGAATGCTGTGTATCACCCCATCTCAGCCCAGTCTGCAGGCACTGCTTGCTCAGCTTCTGAGCCCCACCTCCCTCCACCAAGGTAGCGTCAATGGGCAATAAAACAGGAATAAACAGAGCAGCTTTTACACTAAATAACCAGCATGGGAATATTTTTGTGCACAAAGCTTTGAAGAGGTTCCCAGTGACTCACGGGCCATGCAACTGGCTATTTACAAGGAGCAAAAAATGGATTTTTTGGTTTGTTGGCAATTCCAAAAAATCAGAAAAAAGTGTTTCCGGCCAAAGTGAAAGTGACATTTTCCAAACTTCTCGGCAAATCGAAAAGTCAAATACAATTTTGGTTTAGGTCAAATGAATGAAGCATTTTGTTTCAATGGGGAACGTTCTGAAATGTTTTGGAATCTTTTCAAATAAAATTAATGGAAATTCTGAAACAAGTTGTTTCGAATTAAACATCAAAACATTTCATTGGGAAAATGTCAGAATGACATGTGTGGAGTTCTGGGGAATTTTTTCTTTACACCAACAATTCAGTAAAACCGACACGAATTCACAAAATGTTTTGGTGTCACTGAATCTGCATTTTTCACTGAAAAAAAGTTTTGTGTGAAAAATGTCCCTCCCCCTCCTCTAGTCATGACTGTTCAGCCAGCCACTGAGTACAAGGGGAAATGTTGCTGACTACCCAAAAGGGGCATGCATTTTGGTCTGGGCCAGTGGCAATTCACAGCCGATGGATTTTGTTTATCCAAACGGCAGAGTGAATCCTCACACCCAGTGGAGAAATCGGGCTCAGTGACCAGGAGAAAAGGCTGCTGATTATAGTAGTGGTGCCCCAAATGATGATCAAAGGCTGGAAATGAAGGCACTATTGGAAGGTCTCTCAGCCTCATGTGAGACAGCAGCCACATGCAGGGGATCAGGACAGCATCCCAGGATGGATCCTGTGACAGGTTCCCCCGGGGTGCCACCTGGAACTGGGGTACCACTGACCTGTCTGACCCACCAGGCTGGGCTCCCTCTCACAATGTGCTACTGTGACAAGCTGCAGACCTGCTCCTCGTCCTACATTTCCAACAGAATTCACCCAGGCAGGGACACACCCAGCTGCAGTTACATGCCCGCTGGCCAGCCACTTCATGACCCAACAACAGAGACGCTACAGCCAAAATAACCACTAGCTTCCCAGCCTAGGACACCGCCCCGCCCCCCATGTATAAACTCAAAATTTTACCATCTTGCACTGCACAGGGAACTGTACAGCGTAAGCTCAAAAAGTTTGCCTCTCCCTCAATGTGAAGAGGAAATATAACGAGCGTATGTTAAACCAAGCTGCGATTTTTCCTCAGACACTTCATTTAAAGGCACACTGGGTTTAATTTAAAACATGTTTATTAATTACAAAAGATAGATTTTAAGTGATTATAAGGGATAGCAAACAGATCAAAGCAGATTAGCTAACAAATAAACAAAAACTCAAACTAAGCTTAACATACTCAATAGATTGGCTATGAATTAGTAGTTTCTCACCCTGAGAGATGTTATAGGCAGGCTGCAGATTCCTAAGGGACAAGCTCCACTTGCTTTACAGCTTGGAATCCCCAGGTCTTTCATACACAGGCTAGAAATCCATTTAGCCTGGGTCCAGCACTTCCCCCAGTTTAGTCTTTTGTTCTCAGATGTTTCCAGGAGTCTTCTTGTGTGGGGAGTGAAAAACAACTGATGACATCACTCCCAGCCTTATATAGCTTTAGCATATGGCAGGAACCCTTTGTTCCAAAACCAGTTCCCAGACCAGTGAGTGGAAAAATACAGGCACCCAAAATGGAATACAGAGTCGTGTGGTCTGGTCACATGTCCTTGTAGAGTCATAGCAGCCATTACTTACAGGCTATCTGGAGCGTTCTCACCAGGTGGGAGATAAGCTTCTCCTAAGGCCTATTGTTTTCCCTAATGGCAATTACCCTGAATAGGCCCTTCCCCACCCACTATCTAAACTGAAAGCATCTTGCCTAGTGGGCATCACCCAGGTGTAACTATATTTGAAACACAGACACATAATCAATATTCATAACTTTAGATACAAAAAAGATACAGGCATGATAATCATATTCAGCAAATCATAACTTTTCCAATGACACCTCACATGACCCATCTTGCATAAAATGCATCATAATTATGCCATAATTATATCATAATAATATCACTGTGAAGAATATGGGGTGCAGTGTCACATATCCAGGTGCCTTTCTAATGTCCCGGGGGAAAGCTGGGATTTGTGGGACATGTCCTTTGCAATCCCATGAGTCTCAGGGACACATTTTTAGTGGGGGTAGGTGAGCAACTATTGATAGAAGAACCCTGAGCCTTCATATGGCACGTGAACTGCATCTCCTTTGAGCTGCAAACAAAGACCATTCTTCTTCATATTTGTGCTCCTGGGCCTATCTGAACCTCCAACCAGCGAGAGCTTCACTCCTTACTGGAACTGGGGACCCCAGTTCATGAAAACACGTGTGCACCTCTCTGGCTTTATGACCGAGTGAAGCTTGTCTCAATGCCATCTCAGATAGGGGTGATAGCCTGAGTCGGGCCTAGGCTGAGCAGTCTGCAGCCATCATTTCCACTGGCTTTCCTGGTTGCAAATCAGTCCTAAAGAGAGAGTGATTTTCTCAGCATTGCTCATTACAATCCCCCCCCCCCCCCTTCTGGGGCTGAGTTGTGTAACCATCGCTCGCAGCTGGAGCACTCACTCACACACGCAATCCCGCTGGCTCCAGTGGGAATCCTGGGGTTGATAGGACACAAAAGAACGGTCAGACCCATAGTCCATCTAGCCCAGTATCCTGTCTCTGACAGTGGCCAGTGCCAGTTGGTCACCTGGTGTGTTTGGCTCTGCTTGCTGATTGAATGTGAGTCATTGTTACAGAAAGGGGGACCAACACAGCCAAGTGAATCTGTCTAAACATTGAGAGGGAGGTTGGGGTTGAATTTTTGCACCATTCACCCCACTCCATGTATCGCTGGTTCCCAGGCACTGCCTGCTGCCCATGGCTCTCTCTGGCTTTGTACTGAGCTTAACCAAGACAACGCTGGGGTTAGACTCAGTCCCACCTGTGCCCCCAAGCCCTCATTAACCAATGTACCATTCAGCCCTTGGTATGGTGACAGCTCCAGGGAGGGGTGGGAGCCCCTGGGAGCTTTCTCTGTGCCACGGTGTGATACCTCAGCTACGTTCAGGCCACTTGAGCAGGCTGGCTGTGCTCAGAGCTGGGCACAGGTGCTCTGGTGCCAATAGCTGTGAAGCCTTCCAGTGACACAGATACCCCCCACCAGGGACCCTGGGCACATACTCGAGTGGCTGCCACGCATGCTGTCACGGCTCCACTACTACTGCTCCAGGGATGTCTCCACATGCTGCAGTCCCAGGGCCCGACTGCGGGGCTATGATAAATGAAGTGGGGGGTGAAGGGGTAGTTTCCTTTCATGGACACCCAGCCAGCCAGTTAGTTGTAAAATCCCTCTTGGTAGCTGTTCTTTACTTGCTTTACATGTAAAGGGTTAAAAAGTCCCCCAGGTGAAGAAAAAAAAAGTGGGCATCTGACCAAAAGAGCCAATGGGAAGGCCAGAACTTTTTAAAATTGGGAAAGAAACTTTCCCTTTGTCTCTTGTCCTCTCTGAGCGGCTGAAGAGACGGGGCAGCAGGAATGCTGTGTAAAGTTTGAACCAGATATGAAAATCATCAGATCATCTCTAGAACTACTTTTACCAATCCAAATATGAAAGTAAATTAGGAATGTTTAGGAAGACGTGATTAGGTTCATTTCTGTTTATTTTTTAAGGCTTGTGGACTTCTCCGTTCTAACCCCAGATTCTTTTGTTTGCTTGTAACCTTTAAGCTAAACCTCCAAGAAAGCTATTTTGGGTGCTTAATTTTTGGAATTGCTCTTTTAAAATCTAGCAAAAGCCTAAGTTCCAGATGTATTTTCTTCCTTTTTGTTTTTAATAAAATTTACCTTTTTTAAGAACAGGATTGGAATTTTGGTGTCCTAAAAGGTTTCTGCATGTTGTTTGATTAACTGGTAGCAACAGCTAATTGCCATTTTTGTCTTTCTTCCACAGGACAGAAGCGACTTTGTACAAAGTGCAAGCTGGTCTCCATATTGGAAGAGAAGGTTCAAGGTCTGGAGAAACAAGTATCGACCCTGCGTTGCATAAGAGAAACTGAAGATTTCCTGGACAGAAGTCAGGATATGCTTCTACGGACACAACATTCTGAAGACTCAGAGCAGGCTGCGCAGTGGGAACAGAAGGATGGTGAAGAAATTTGGCAGATAGCACAGTGGTTTGAGCATTGGCCAGCTAAACCCAGGGTTGTGAGTTCAATCCTTGAGGGGGCCATTTAGGGATCTGGGGAAAAGATTGGGGATTGGTCCCGCTTTGAGCAGGGGGTTGGACTAGATGACCTCCTGAGGTCCCTTCCAACTCCGATATTCTATTCTATTCTATTCTCCAAAAGAAGAAAGGGGAGCGTCCATGTACCAGCAATGCAGATACAGGTAAGCAACTGTTTTCATGTTCTCTCTACAGGTACTAATGCGGAGAGTGGACTAGATGAAACATCTGAGGGAAGGGAACAGAAGGAGACTCCACTGATTGAAAGGCATGAGATGCCCTGTCCTAGGGATGGGGGTTCCACAACCACTGCTCCCAAGAGAAGGAGGTGGGTGGTGGTGGTTGGGAACTATCTCCTTAGGGGCACTGAGCCATCTGTCTGCCGCCCCACCCAGGAAAACTGAGAAGTCTGCTGCTTGCCAGGAGCTAGGATTCACGATGTGACAGAGAGACTGCCGAGACTCATCAAGCCCTCGGATCGCTACCCCTTCCTGCTTCTCCACGTGGGCACCAATGATACTGACAAGAATGACCTTGAGCAGATCACGACAGACTACGTGGCTCTGGGAAGAAGGATAAAGGAGTTTGAGGTGCAAGTGGTGTTCTTGTCCATCCTCCCTGTAGAAGGAAAAGGCCTGGGTAGAGACTGTTGAATTGTGGAAGTCAACGAATGGCTACGCAGGTGGTGTCGGAGAGAAGGCTTTGGATTCTTTGACCACGGGATGGTGTTCCAAGAAGGAGGAGTGCTAGGCAGAGACGGGCTCCACCTAACGAAGAGAGGGAAGAGCATCTTTACAAGCAGGCTGGCTAGCCTAGTGAGGAGGGCTTTAAACTAGGTTCACCGGGGGAAGGAGACCAAAGCCCTGAGGTAAGTGGGGACATGGGATACCGGGAGGAAGCACGAGCAGTAGAGCGTGAGAGGGGAGGACTCCTGACTCATACTGAAAAAGAGGGACAATCAGCGAGTTATCTCAAGTGCCTATACACAAATGCAAGAAGCCTGGGAAGCAAGCAGGGAGAACTGGAAGTCCTGGCACAGTCAAGGAATTATGATGTGATTGGAATAACAGAGACTTGGTGGGATAACTCACATGACTGGAGTACTGTTCATAAGCTGTTCAGGAAGGACAGGAAGGGCAGAAAAGGTGGGGGAGTTGCACTGTATGTAAGGGAGCAGTATGACTGCTCGGAGCTCCAGTATGAAACTGCAGAAAAACCTGAGCGTCTCTAGATTAAGTTTAGAAGCATGAGCAACAAGGGTGATGTCATGGTGGGAGTCTGCTATAGACCACCGGACCAGGGGCATGAGGTGAATGAGGCTTTCTTCCGGCAACTCACGGAAGTTACTAGATCGCACTGCCCTGATTCTCATGGGAGACTTCAATCAGCCTGATATCTGCTGGGAGAGCAATACAGCGGTGCACAGACAATCCAGGAAGTTTTTGGAAAGTGTAGGGGACAATTTCCTGGTGCAGCTGCTGGAGGAACCAACTAGGGGCAGAGCTCTTCTTCACCTGCTGCTCACAAACTGGGAAGAATTAGAAGGGGAAGCAAAAGTGGGTGGGAACCTGGGAGGCAGTGACCATGAGATGGTCGAGTTCAGGATCCTGACACAAGGAAGAAAGGAAAGCAGCAGAATATGGACCCTGGACTTCAGAAAAGCAGACTTTGACTCCCTCAGGAAACTGATGGGCAGGATCCCCTGGGAGAATAACATGAGGGGGAAAGGAGTCCAGGAGAGCTGGTTGTATTTTAAAGAATCCTTATTGAGGTTACCGGGACAAACTATCCCGATGTGTAGAAAGAATAGTAAATATGGCAGGCGACCAGCTTGGCTTAACAGTGAAATCCTTGCTGATCTTAAACACAAAAAAGAAGCTTACAAGAAGTGGAAGATTGGACAAATGACCAAGGAGGAGTATAAAAATATTGCTCAGGCATGCAGGAGTGAAATCAGGAAGGCTAAATCACACTTGGAGTTGCAGCTAGCAAGAGATGTTAAGAGTAACAAGAAGGGTTTCTTCAGGTATGTTAACAACAAGAAGAAAGTCAAGGAAAGTGTGGGCCCCTTACTGAATGAAGGAGGCAACCTAGTGACAGAGGATGTGGAAAAAACTAATGTACTCAATGCTTTTTTTGCCTCTGTCTTCATGAACAAGGTCAGCTCCCAGACTACTGCACTGGGCAGCACAGCATGGGGAGGCGGTGACCAGCCCTCTGTGAAGAAAGAAGTGGTTCAGGACTATTTAGAAAAGCTGGACGAGTACAAGTCCATGGGGCCGGATGCGTTGCATCCGAGAGTGCTAAAGGAGTTGGCGGATGTGATTGCAGAGCCACTGGCCATTATCTTTGAAAACTCATGGCGTTTGGGGGAGGTCCTGGATGACAGGAAAAAGGCTAATGTGGTGCCCATCTTTAAAAAAGGGAAGAAGGAGGATCCGGGTAACTACAGGCCAGTCAGCCTCACCTCAGACCCTGGAAAAATCATGGAGCAGGTCCTCAAGGAATCAATTCTGAAGCACTTAGAGGAGAGGAAAGTGATCAGGAACAATCAGCATGCATTCACCGAGGGCAAGTCATGCCTGACTAATCTAATTGCCTTCTATGACGAGATAACTGACTCTGTGGATGATGGGAAAGTAATGGACGTGTTATTCCTTGAGTTTAGCAAAGCTTTTGATACCGTCTCCCACAGTGTTCTTGCCAGCAAGTTAAAGAAGTATGGGCTGGATGAATGGACTATAAGGTGGATAGAAAGCTGGCTAGATTGTCGGACTCAACGGGTAGTGATCAATGGCTCCATGTCTAGTTGGCAGCCAGTATCAAGTGGAGTGCCCTGAGGGTCGGTTCTGGGGCTGGTTTTGTTCAATATCTTCATTAATGATCTGGAGGATGGCGTGGACTGCACTCTCAGCAAGTTTGCAGATGACATTAAACTGGGAGGAGTGGTAGATACGCTGGAGGGTAGGGATAGGATACAGAGGGACCTAGATTAATTAGAGGATTGGGCCAAAAGAAATCTGATGAGGTTCAACAAGGACAAGTGCAGAGTCCTGCACTTAGGACGGAAGAATCCCATGCACTGCTAAAGACTAGGGACCGAATGGCTAGGCAGCAGTTATGCAGAAAGGGACCTAGGGGTTGCAGTGGATGAGAAGCTGGATATGAGTCAGCAGTGTGCCGTTGTTGCCAAGAAGGCTAATGGCATGTTGGGCTGTATAAGTAGGGGTATTGCCAGCAGATCGAAGGACGTGATCGTTCCCCTCTATTTGACGTTGGTGAGGCCTCATCTGGAATACTATGTCCAGTTTTGGGCCCCACACTACAAGAAAGATGTGGAAAAATTGGAAAACGTCTAGCAGAGGGCAACAAAAATGATTAGGGGACTGGAACACATGACTTATGAGTAGAGGCTGAGAGAACTGGAGTTATTTAGTCTGCAGAAGAGAAGAATGAGGGGGGATTTGATAGCTGCTTTCAACTAACTGAAAGGTGTATCCAAAGAGGATGGATCTAGACTGTTCTCAGTGGTAGCAGATGACAGAACGAGGAGTAATGATCTCAAGTTGCAGTGGGGGAGGTTTTGGTTGGATATTAGGAAACACTCTTTCACTAGGACGGTGGTGAAGCACTGGAATGCGTTACCTAGGGAGGTGGTGGAATCTCCTTCCTTTGAGGTTTTTAAGGTCAGGCTTGAAAAGCCCTGGCTGGGATGATTTAGCTGGGGATTGGTCCTGCTTTGAGCAGGGGGTTGGACTAGATGACCTCCTGAGGTCCCTTCGAACCCTGATATTCTATGATTCTATGATTCCTTTGTTTTCTTTCTCAACTCTTCCCCGAAGGGGGGTGAAAGGGTACCCCACAGGGAGGAATTCCCAAATACTCCTTCCTGGGACCAAGGGGGTTTTTTTGCATTTGGGTGGTGGCAGCGTTTACCAAGCCAAGGTCAGAGAAAAGCTGTAACCTTGGGAGTTTAATACAAGCCTGGAGAGGCAAGTATTAATTTTTTAAATCCTTGCGGGTCCCCACCTTCTGCAGTCGGAGTGACAGAGTCGGGATTCAGCCTTGACATGGTGGCAGAGCGGTGGGATCATTTTGAACCAGAAGCACAGACCTCAGGATTTGAAAAGGACACATTTTTTCTTTTGGCTTCTTGAAGGCCAGGGAGTTTCTTTTCTTTTCTTTTCTTTTCTTTTCTTTTCTTTTCTTTTCTTTTCTTTTCTTTTCTTTTCTTTTCTTTTCTTTCTTTGCTGCCCTAGGGAGAACAGGCAAGCCAAAGGATTAGCCTCCAAAGCCAGGGAGCCCAACAAGCAGTTTTTTTTAATTTTATTTTCTAGCTTTGTGGCAACGAAATAGCTAGGCTAGCGTAGGGCAGCCTGTGCATGAGGTTGCGGTCAGGC
The DNA here is from genome assembly GCF_015237465.2 of Chelonia mydas. Taxonomy (NCBI): domain Eukaryota; kingdom Metazoa; phylum Chordata; order Testudines; family Cheloniidae; genus Chelonia; species Chelonia mydas. The sequence goes on from NC_057855.1 coordinate 58,498,394, forward strand.
ATGGAAACCCTAGAGCGACCAGTCTTCCCAAAGTGGCACGCCACGGAGAAGACAGACCCAGATCAAGCCCAGACATCCAGCCCCATGAAGGAAATGAAGGGAGGGGATGGGGGACCAGGAACTTCCCAGGAGGGAAGGGTCGGCCCTCCCCTGACCAAGATCCAGGTGCCAAGCTGGAGGGATGCCCTTAACCCAGACTTAGTTCTGAATGAGGAAGACAGGGATTTCTTCCTACAGATGATGCGCTTGGAAATGGAGGACAAAAGAGAGGCGAAGCGCTTGGAGGTGGAAATGCAGGTGAAGCACTTGGAGATGGAGTTAGAGCTGAAGCGCTTAGAGCTGGAAAGGGCTAAGCTGGGTCCACCAGGTGACCCTAACAATCCTTCTCCAGGTACCGCTCTCCGTTCCAAGAAATTCCCCACATACAAGGTAGGCGATGATACAGAGGCCTTCTTTGAACATTTCAAAAACTGAGCTGAGGCCACTACTCAGTGGACCCTGAGCAGAGGTGGAAGCTGAAATGCCTACAGAACACATAAACAAGTATGAACTTTTTAAACAAAAGGCCAGAATTAGGATGGGGCTAACACCCGAGCAGGCCTGTCGGTGGTTCAGAGCCCTAAGGTGGAAACCTGGCGTGGCATTTTCCCGACACGCCAACCACATTGTAAAAAATTGGGATGCCTGGATATCAGGAGCAAGCGTTAAATCTCGGGAAGATCTGTCTCTCCTCATGCAAATGGAGTAGTTCTTAGAGGGTGTTCCTGAGGAAATAGAAAGATACATCCTAGATGGAAAACCCCAAACTGTAATCGAGGCAGGGGAGATCGGAACCAAATGGGTGGAGGTGGCAGAGAAGAAGTAAGCTAGTAGCAGTTGGTGCGGATACCAGAAGGGGCAACCCAAGCTGACACCCCACCATCGGGGTCAGCCCAAAGCCCCATCTCACAAGGAGGAGCCCTCCACACAGCCAGGGAGATCCCAGATGCCCTCTCGTCCCACCACCCCACTCTCCAGCCAGCCACCTTGCCCCAGCCCACAGTCAGCTGGGTGACGCTTTAAAAGTAATGAGCTGGGGCACGTGAAGGCCAACTGCTCCAAGAGCACCAGCCAACTACAACTCATCACCCCAGAGCCCTACCAAGAGCCTTCAGGCCCAGATGTCTTGCAAATACCCCCAGAGTGAAGGGAAACTGTGAGTGTGGGCGGAAGGAAGATTACTGCATGGAGAGACACTGGAAGCACAGGTGTCAGCTATCCACCAATCCCTGGTGGACCCAAAATTCATTGACCCAGAGGCCCAAGTGACGGTGCAACTGTTTAAGGCCAACTCTTTTAACTTGCCTACAGCCAGATTGCCTGTCCAGTACAAGGGCTGGTCAGGAATATGGACTTTTGCAGTCTATGATGATTATCCCATTCCCATGGTGCTGGGAGAAGACTTAGCCAACCATGTGAGGCTAACAAAAAGGGTGGGGATGGTCACCCATAGCCAGGCTAAACAGGCCTCCACACCTAACTCCATTCCTGAGCCTCCTACAGGAACCCAGCCAGAGGTGGTGGAACAAGACTCCAGACCAGAGTCTATGGCAGCAGTTGTAAATCCAGCCAGAACCAGCCCAAGGATCGGAACTGGCGGAGCAGTCAGCATCAGAGCCCGTGCTTGCAACCCCACCAGAGTCAGCGGGAGCCAGCACCAAAGGGCACCACAGAGCCTGCACCTGCAGCAGCAGCTAGACCGGTGCAAGAGACTCAACCGGAGCCTGAAATACCACCTAGTGCACCAGCAGAGAGCGGTTTACAGTCAATGGAAACAACCCCATCACCCCTGCATCACTTCCAGTGGGACCAAGCCCAAGTCCACAACCCAGTGAGGAACTAATGTCTCCAGTATCAAGAGAACAGTTCCAGGCAGAGCAGGAAGTGGATGAGAGGCTCAAGGGAGCTTGGACGGTGGCATGGAGCGACCCACCACCTCTCAGCTCTTCTAACAGGTCCAGGTTTGTTATAGAAGGAGGACTCTTATACAAGGAGACTCTTTCTGGTCGGCACAAGGAGGACTGGCATCCTCAGAGACAGTTGGTAGTTCCAATTAAGTACAGGGAAAAGATCTTGAGCTTAGCCCACGATCACCCTAGTTGCCATGCTGGGGTGAACAGGACCAAAGACTGTTTGGGGAAGTCATTCCACTGGGAGGGAATGGACAAGGACGTTTCTACCTATGTCCAGTCTTGTGAGGTGTGCCAGAGGGTGGGAAAGCCCTAAGACCAGGTCAAGGCCCCTCTCCAGCCACTCTTCACCATGGAGGTTCCATTTCAGCTTGTAGCTGTGGATATTCCAGGTCCTTTCCCTAAGAAGACACCCAGAGAAAAGCTGTACGTACTGACTTTCATGGATTTTGCCACCCAATGGCTGGAAGCAGTAGCTCTAAGCAACACAAGGGCTAAAAATGTGAGCCAGGCATTGACAGATATTTTTGCCAGGGTAGGTTTGCCCTCCGACATCCTTTCATATTCGGGAACTAACTTCCTGGCAGGGACCATGAAACATCTTTGGGAAGCTCATGGGGTAAACCACTTGGTTGCCATCCCTTACCACTATCAAGCAAATGGCTAGTGGAAAAGTTTAATGGCACTTTGGGGGCCATGATACGTAAATTCGTGAATGAGTACTCCAATGATTGGGACCTAGTGTTGCAGCAGTTGCTCTTTGCCTACAGGGCTGTACCACATCCCAGTTTGGGATTTTCACCTTTTGTACTCATTTATGGCCATGAAGTTAAGGGGCCATTACAGTTGGTAAAGCAGCAATGGGAGGGGGTTACATCTTCTCCAGGAACTAACATTTTGGACTTTGTTACCAACCTGCAAAACACCCTAAAAAACTCTCTCGCCCTTGCTCGAGAAAACCTACAGGATGCGCAACAAGAGCAAAAGGCCTGGTATGATAAACATGCCAGAGAGTGTTCCTTCAAAGTATGTGACCAAGTCACGGTCCTGAAAGCGCTCCAGGCCAATAAGATGGAAGCGTCATGGGAGGAGCCATTTATGGTCTGAGAGTGCCTGGGAGCTGTTAATTACCTCATAGCATTCCCAGACCCTACCCTAAAACCTAAAGTATACCATGTTAATTCTCTAAAGCCCTTTTATTCCCGAGAAATCAAGGTTCTCCAGTTTACAGCCCAGGTGAGAGACGACACTGAGTGGCCTGAAGGAGTCACTATGATGGAAAAAGCAACGATGGTGTGGAAGAGGTGAGCCTTTCCATAACTCTTGTGCGTAAGCAGCGACAGCAAATCCAGGAGCTGTGCACCAGCTTCATGTCAATGTTTTCAGCCACCCCAGGATGGACAGAACGGGCGTACCACTCCATTGACAAAGATGATGCTTGCCCAATTAGAGTCCAACCCTACCGGATGGCTCCTTAAGCCAAAACCATAATAGAAAGGGAGATCAAGGACATGTTACAGATGGGTGTAATCCGTCCCTCTGAGAGTGCATAGGCCTCTCCAGTGGTTCTGGTTCCCAAACCAGATGGGGAAATCCACTTTTGTGTGGACTACTGAAAGCTAAATGCTGTATCTCACCCAGAAACTATCCAATGCCATGCACAGATGAGCTATTGGAGAAACTGGGATGTGCCCGATTCATCTCCACCTTAGACTTAACTAAGGGGTACTGGCAAGTGCTGCTAGATGACCCAGCCAAGGAAAGGTCAGCCTTCGTCACCCATGTAGGGCTGTATGAATTTAATGTGCTCCCTTTTGGACTGCGAAATGCACCCGTCACCTTCCAGAGATTGGTAGATAACCTTCTGGCTGGATTTGGGGAATTTGCAGTCACCTACCTCGACCATGTGGCTATAGTCTCAGATTCATGGGCAGAACACCTGGAATACCTCCAAGCTGTTTTCCAGCACATAAGGAAGGCAGGATTAACCGTTAAGGCCAAAAAATGTCAAATAGACCTAAACAGGGTAATGCACCTTGGACACCCGGTAGGTCAAGGTACTATCAACCCCCTCCAGGCTAAGGTAAATGCTATCCAAAATTGGCCTGTCCCTAAGTCAAAGAAGCAGGTCCAATCCTTCTTGGGCTTGGCCGGGTATTACCGACGATTTGTACCAAACTACAGTCAAATTGTCACCCCACTGACAGACCTGACCAGGAAAAAATAACTAAATGCAGTTCAGTGGACTGAGAACAGTCAAAATGGATTCACCAAGGGCAAGTCATGCCTGACCAACTTGATTGCCTTCTATGGTGAGATAACTGCCTCTGTGGATATGGGGAAAGCAGTGGATGTGATATATCTTGACTTTAGCAAAGCTTTTGATACAGTCTCTCACCGTATTCGTGCCAGCAAGTTAAAAAAAGAATGGCTTGGATGAATGGACTATAAGGTGGATAGAAAGCTGGCTAGATTGTCAGGCTCACTGGGTAGTGATCAATGGCTTGATGTATAGTTGGCAGCCGGTATGAAACAGAGTGCCCCAGGGGTCAGTCCTGGGGCCAGTTTTGTTCAACATCTTTATCAATGATCTGGATTATGGGATTAATTGCACCCTCAGCAAGTTCCCAGATGACACTAAGATGGGGGGAGAGGTAGATACACTGAAGCGTAGGGATAGGGTACAGAGTGACCTAGACAAATTGAAGGATTGGGCCAAAAGAAATCTGATGAGGTTCAACAAGGACAAGTGCAGAGTCCTACACTTAGGAAGGAAGAATCCCACGCACCGCTACAGGCTGGGGACTGACTGTCTAAGCAGCAATTCTGCAGAAAAGGACCTGAGGATTACAATGGACGAGAAGCTGGATATGAGTAAGCAGTGTGCCCTCGTTGCCAAGAAGGCCAACGGCATATTGGGCTGTATTAGTAGGAGCATTGCCAGCAGATTGAGGGAAGTGATTATTCCCCTCTATTCGGCACTGGTGAGGGCACACCTGGAGTATTGTGTCCAGTTTTGGTCTCTCCACTACAGAAGGGATGTGGACAAATTGGAAAGAGTCCAGTGGAGGGCAATGAAAATGATTAGGAGGAGAGTCTGAGGGAACTGGGCTTACTTAGTCTGCAGAAAAGAAGAGTGAGGGGGGATTTGATAGCAGCCTTCAACTAGCTGAAGGGGGGATCCAAAGAGGATGGAGCTAAGCTGTTCTCAGTGGTGGCAGATGACGGAACAAGAAGCAATAGTCTCAAGTTGCAGTCGGGGAGGTCTAGGTTGGATATGAGGAAACACTATTTCACTAGGAGGGGGTGAAGCGCTGGAATGGGTTACCTAGGGAGGTGGTGGAATCTTCATCCTTAGAGGTTTTTAAGGCCTGGCTTGACAAAGCCTTGGCTAGGATGGTTTAGTTCGGGTTGGTCCTGCTTTGAGCAGGAGGTTGGACTAGATGACCTCCTGAGGTCTCTTCCAACCCTAATATTATATGATTCTAAGTGTCAGAAAGCCTTTAATCAGCTTAAGGCGGCCCTTACGTCTGACCCTGTGCTGAGGGCCCCAGACTTCAACCAACCATTCGTCATAACCACAGATGCATCCGAGCGTGATGTGGGAGCAGTTTTAATGCAGGAAGGACCAGATCAACAATTCCATCCTGTCGTGTTTCTCAGCAAAAAACTTTCTGAGAGGGAAAGCCTCTGGTCAGTCTCAGAAAAATAATATTATGCCATTGTGTATGCTCTGGAGAAGCTACACCATTTGCGGATGGTGGTTCGACCTGTAGACTGACCATGCTGCACTGAAGTGGCTTCACACAGTCAAAGAGACTAACAAAAAACTTCTTCCGTGGCTCTTCAAGACTTAGATTTTAAAATACAACACATTTCAGGAGCCTCTAACAAAGTGACTGATGCACTTTCCCGGGAAGGTTTCCCAAAATCAACCGGGTAAAAATGTCCCTGTATTCTAAGTCATTGTAGTCCTTGAAATGTAAAAAGTACTGTTTAGTTCTTCATGTAATTATTAGTAAAATTAGAGGTGCATGTATCTTATTAACTCTGTTTCCTAAACCTCGAGGAAGAAATCCCAGCCTGTGTGGACCCTGGAGGGGTAAGTATTAATTTTTAAAATCCTTGTGGGCCCCCACCATCTGTACTCAAAGTGATAGGGTGGGGATTCAGCCCTGACAGGGCAGACATAGCCTGCAGGGCACTAGGGTTGGCAGGGTCCAGGTCAGCTCAGTAAGCCTTAGGTGGGACCGTAGGCACGAATTCACTAGCTGGGCACATGAGGGCCGGGCGCCAGGTGGCTCCAGTTGTCACAGAGCCATTCCTGTAGCAGGGCTCTCCTAAGGGAGACTCCCCCCGCCCCCGCCCTCAGCAAGCCACTCCACTTAATGGCCTGTGTGAGATGAGTTGGGAAGGCTTCAATCCAGCTCCAGGCAGAGAAGTGTCCTCAACACCATCACCACAGGACCTCACTGTGCCCCGTAGGGGCAGGCCCAGCTGAGAGCCTGAGGCCTGCATGGGCCACGGAGACCAAGCAGCCCCTCAGCCTGAGGCGTGGTCCCTCCAGGCTGGGGCAAGGCACATCTAGTCTAGGCTAGTCTGTTCCCTGAGCTCAGCGCTGTGGTGTCATAGCATCAGCGAGGCAGGAAGGAAGTTCTGCAGTTAACCAGAGGCCTCCATCATCCAGAGCTGTCAGCCTCCCCCAACACACATTTATCACTGCATTGCTTCAGTGTAACACCCTTGAAATCAGTGGGGCACAAGGGAGCCCCTGCAGCCTGTGTTGTACATGGTGCCTGCTGGTTCTTAGCCACGAGTGGAATAGCCCACAGGCAACACGCAGGTGGCATCCACCCGAGCCTACAGCCGAAGGGTGTGAGTTAATCAGCCAGCTGGGGCTGGGGCGTGATAGGGCGAGGAGCCATAGTGCCACTCATACTGCATTGTCACTGGCGCTTGGAACAGTGGCCTGGCCAAGGATAATCTGATGTTTTGCTGCATCAGCAGAAAATGGCTCTGGGAGCTGCAGTGTCCTTTCAAAGTTGCCACCTTCCAAGAGACGTGTCTCTGGGAGCCTCCCAGAGGAGACTGGGATGTGCTCATGATGTCCAGAGACAAGAAAAGCTGGAAAACAAGTTAAGAATAATCCCACCCCCATCGCCCTGGACGTCGGCCTCAGCTCTTTATTTGGTGTTGTTGTTTTGAAGCTTTGATGCTGGCAGGCAATGCTATAAATAGCCCATCCCTTTCCCCCAGTGGTTAGTGGCCCTGATGCCTTCCAGATGTTGGTGTCCCTGGAAGCTGTCAGCTAGCGGGTGTCGGCGTTAAGGGAGGAGTGGAGCTCAGCGGGGGCTGTTCGCAGAAGGTGAGCAGTGACTCAGGGAGGACAGAAAACCCAGTGGAGGGAAGGTTTCTGGGAAGAGCGAAGCCTCAGCGATGAACAATAGCATCAGTAACACAGAGCGCTGGTATCAGGTGTTCCACGCCACTGAATAGCCCTCACCCCACCCCGGGGAGGGATGTAGCGTTCCCGCTGCTGTGTAGCTGGGGACCCTCTGGCACCCAAGCCCGCTCCGCTAGCCAGTGAGGAAATCCAGCACTGGGAGCTGCACACACTAAGCGTGTAGGTCCCATTATAATGCCTGGCAGGGAGGAAGCTGTGTAGCAGGCCCGGAGGCAGCCTGGACACCCTCTGCCATGGCTCCTGCAGCGGGGGGAAAGCGGGGGTCTATTAGCCACTCAGGGCACACGCGCAGAGTCCCAGGAAGCGCACAACTGCCAGGAGGGTCTATTGGGCCTAGCGAGTGGGGGGTCAGAGTGGGGAAGGATGCTGCCGGCACCCTGCCACGCACTGGGGCAGCCATGGCTGGGGGGACCCTGGCTGGGCTGCCGTGTGAGGGTCTTGTCAAGCCTCTGGACACGAGTGGGCAGGCTCCCTGTGCAGCGCTCCTCCCTGCACCAGGGCCACAGCCTCGCACACTGGCCATGCGCAGCTGTCCCACTGCCCACAGCAAGACCCTGTCAGAGCAGGAGGAGAAGCCAACGATCCTGGCAGCTGTGGGCAGGCTACTAGACTACACAGCCTCTTGCACACACTAGCCAGCTGCCCTCTGGAGTGGGTGGGAGGGGCTCCAATGTGCTCTGCCTGTGGGCGCTGCTTTGTCAGTGCTGGGGCCTCTGACACTGTGACGTAGCCTTGGCATAGAATAGCCTGACGCTGGGCTCTAAAGCCGCAGGAGCAAGGCTGCGGTTTGGAAGCTAATGTCTGCTCCAGCGCTGCTGTGTGAACCTTAAAATAACCCGCTTTGAGGCAGACCCCCGGGACTCAAAATTGTTCAGCTGAGCCAAGCGTCAGAGGGCAAAAGAGCCTGAACAGTTCTCAGGATAAGGCGTGTGTAACGTCCCCTGCACCACACACACATCTGTGTAGGCGAGTGTGTATTCACACTCTCCCACATGCTTCCTGTGTCAACAGCAAACAAGAGCTTAGAGATCTGGAGGCCATCATGCCATATCCCCTTGGTATTCACTGGATATTTCTTCACTTCCTGTCCTACTGTTGCTGTGCACTGTTTAACAGCTACCAAGTCCCACCCCAGAAGTGGCTGCAATTCAGTAATGAAGGCAGTGTATGTGTAGGTTGCCATAGCAACAGTGCTTTGCACTTCAGTGACACTTCTCAGCTGAGCTCTCAAAGCACTTTACACACTTTCATTCAGGAAGTCTCACAAACTGCCTGGATCATTAGCCATCCTCATCTTACGGATGGGGAAACTGAGGCATTGAGCAAGGCAGTGACTTGCCCATGGTGGCAGAGTTGGCAATAGAAGCCAATAATCACCTGCTCTACCCACTAGACCACCCCCTCAGTTTTCCAGGCACTTTGGGTGAAAGGTTCCAACCTCAGGCATTAGCATTATCTGGCTCCTCTGACTTGTTTAGTCTCTGACCGTGTGTGTTCCCTGTGGGAAGCGATCCTGACCTGTGATGATCGTTGGTGACAATGGGAAACTCCAGCAGCTGGAAAGGTTTGTTTAGAGCAAGCTGCAGCAGGGGATGCACTGAAGAGCTCCCACCCGGGGAGAAGAGTGAGCAGAAAGGAAGCTGGAGTCTGTGATTAGAGAGCACAGCCCCGGCTGGCTGTGCTATGGCTGGAGACACTGTGGGCCATGTGGGCTGCTATTTACAATAGCGTTTGCCTTTCATCCCTAATCCGCTGCACATGTGGCAGGCCTAGAGCTGGGCCAACCCAGGGCAGGCAAAGGGGAGGATCAGGCGGGCCTCACATGGCCCCCTGCCACTGAGATGCAGGCCCTTGCTCACAAAGGTATTGTACAGCCTGCACCATGAACGGGGCGGGGCTGAGGGAAGGTCCTGCGGAGCCATCTGTGCTTTGCTGAACATCCTCAGCTCACATTAGCTCCACTGTGGGGGGCGGGGGATTTGGGTGCTCAGCACCACTCAGGATCAGCCCCTTAGCTATCAAGGGAGTCTCCACTAGCGTCCCCTGTCTTGTTGGCGTTTGGGACAGTCGCTACCTCTGGCATCCCAGGGGCTCCCATGGCACTAGCTGGGACAAATGGGCACCCACCAATGCAGCCACCAGGACGCACCACCAATGCAGAAGAGAGCCTGGGGGAGTCTAACCATGGGCTAGAAGGAGCAAGCCATGGGTTGGGGGGGCTTCACTTGCCACAGCCAGAGAGGCTGTATGGCTGGGGCTACGGGGAGCCCTGCTGAGGCCTTCTCTCTGCCATGGGGATGGAGGGCAAAGATGGGTAGGTGGATGGATGAACAGGAGCAGTGTCCTCAGCTGAGCAGAGCCCAGCAACGGAGTGGACTCATGGAGAGGAGCAGAGCTGGAGGTGCCTGGGTGCAGAGCTGGTGCCGGGGTAGCTGGAGCAGTGAGCACAGGGTGCCTGGGGGGTGGGGGGATGGGCAGTGCCATGTCCATTAGGGCTGTATCTGGCTAATAGCCGGGGTTAACACCATGGTAATGGTCTCAGGAGTTGCCACACATGGACCAGTAGGAATCTGCCAGGCTGGTGGTTTTCAGGCAGTGCACAGGTTCCCCCCTCCGGGCGCGTTCAGCATCAGGTCTCATAGAGAACTTTCTGGGCAGGCGTCAGTCGAGGCTGGCCCCAGCGGCCCCGTCTGCTTCGGGGCACCCAGTGAACAGCGCACTTTGTGTCCCGCTCTTATGAGGTATCACCTTTAACCCAGAGCTCCAGGTGTTAATCCAGACCTGAGAAGCATCAGCTGATGCTTGGAGCAGGCAGCACGTGCAGTGAGCAATGCATGGGCAATATGTTCAGAGCTTTCAAGACCAGAAAGGACCGATCTCACCTGATCTCCTGCATTACACTGGCCAGAGCCCTCAGCCAGTGGCTCCTGCATCCAGCCCTCGAGCTCATGGGGTGCCCTTGTCAGCCAGCAGCTCAGCGAGGCTGGAAGGCCCTAACCTAGGAAGCAGGTGATACGCAGCCAGTTCCTGGGTCTGCCATAGAATCTACGTATGTCCTGGCGTATGTCACTTAATTCCTGTGCTCCCCTTTCTTGCAATGGGAGTGAGTGAGGCTAAACTCAGTGGTGATGAGGCCCAGGGCTGGGCTAGCAGGAGGCTGCAGGTCAGGCCCATCGGCAGAGCTGTGTGTGGGGGAACCTTTAAAACTGGTAAGCAGAGAGCATTCCTGAATGAGATGCAGGAGAATCGCCATCATCAGCATGGGGTCTATGATCCACAGTGGAGCCCTTCTGATTCTGTCCAGTTGGTGGCAGTGGCACAGTTCGCCATGGGAAGTTCGTTACGGCCCGTTGACCCTGGTGGAGCCAATGTATTATTTTTGACATGGCGTATCACAAAAAGCACAGGCGCATGTAATCTAAAAGGGAAAGCGAATGCCATTGTGCTGTGTAATGCTTTATCACTGTGTGCATGAACAAACACTGGGAATCATTGCTATTGCATGGGATGGGGGGCAGTTTGCACAAATGTTCTAGCAGTCTCTCCTGCTGAGGGTGGCCTGGGTAATGGAAAATGAGGGCGTCTCAGAGAGACGCCAGGATGCCCGATTCTGGGATTTATTCATTTCTTTGCTCGGACTGGAATTGTAGAGATTCTGAATTACAAAAATAAAGTGCACTGGCAAAGCTGTGTGGGGAGCCCAGGGCTGAGCTAGCAGGGGGCTGCAGGTCAGGATTGAGGGGCACCAGCAGACTGGGGGGACAGAGGAGCAGGACTGGGCTCGCTGAGGGGTGTGATCAAGGGGAAGCGGAAGAGCTGTGTGTACAGGAAGCCCAAGACTAGAGTGGCAGGGGGGTGCACGGGTTGGGCTTGGGGGGTGCTGGCAGAGCTGGGGCGGAGGGGCCGTGCTGTGGCTGGGACCTTGCACCGCCAGCGCTGTTTTATCTTCACTTCCGTAAACACCAGATTCAGCCAGTTTTATTTGATGTTTGTTATTTTTTGTGAGTCATTCCCCACCCCCAGATGTCAGAGAGAAATCGAGGCTCAGCGACTCAGCAGGTACCAAACCCAGTCGCCTCATCCTGGGATGGCAGAGCTGGGGCCTTTCCTGGAGCTGAGCTGGGCTCCGGCTGTGGATGAGGTTAGTGCAGGCTGGGTTCCCATTGCTGTTGTTCAGCGCTCAGCACATATGTGCCCCTCAACAAAACATAGAGCGGAGCCTTTTGGGGCTAACCAGCAAAGCTGCCGCTGCACAGATAATGGACTGAAATGAAGAGCCTGGCTGCTGTCCAGAGAGGCGGGGTGAGCATGGGGGGATCTTTTCCCACCATGTCCCATGAGGCAATGCTGCTCTTGGGCTGACCCTCAGCTCCGCAGGTGGCTTTAGAGAAAGGGTCACACTGTCACTGACGCCCAGATCCTTAGGTCAGCTCCACTGCCGTCAATGGGGTCTCCCCGACTGGCAGCAGCTGGGGATCTGGCCCGTTAACAGGGGTGCTGGAACAATTTTGTAGTGGGGGTGCTGAGAGCCATCAGGCCAGGGCTTGCGGCAGCACCCCCTTCACCCCTTGTTCCAGCACCTGTGCCCGTTAATCTAGCTAGTTCAGACACCAGTAGCTAGCACAGGCCCCATAATAGTGCAGCCGTGCAGTGGGAGCTAGCCAGTGAGTGAGTCCTCAGGGCCCCAGCAGGCTACTGGGACAGCCTGTGCTGAAGCCAATGCTGCTACAGGGAGCCGCGTCACTGTGAGTGGTACCTGCTAGCTGGATGAGCGTGATAGCTGGAGTGTGTCTGCGTGCATTGCAGTCACAACCAGTGACTGCAGTATAGACATGCCCTAGAGTCTTCCTGACTGCCCGTGATTTTATGGGAATGGCTGTAAACTGCAGATTGAGAGACTGACTGGCTCAGAGCTCAACACAGGATACGGAGACTTGGAAGCTCAGGTTAGAGATGTGGAAATTAGGGAATGTTTTTGTTGTCATTTTCCTCTATTGCACTTAGATAGGTACCATTCCCCCAAATATCACATTCACATGCAGGTGGAATTTCATGAGCACGTTGGTGTGGCTGTGAAAACACAGTATTGTAACGGGGGCAAGGGGAGGGTATTTTCACAGGGTAAACAAACAAGAACCAATTTGGGGCTGAACTCTGTCCCATTTTAGCACCAAAATGTCACAAAAACGTGATCCATTTTCAATTTCCAACCAGCTGTAAAAATCCTGATATGTTGAGCTGAACATAACCGAGTATTGGCCTGAACGTAACTGAGTATTTGGCATGCCTCTATCTGCACGTATCCAGTTCCAATCCAGCCCAAACCAATGTAGTGCTTGGAGCAGCTGTTAATCTAAAGTGGGGTTGTGAATGGATTAAAATTCTCCTTCTTTGGGACTCAGCAGGTAAAACTGCTGACTGTCACACTGCTGAGGCTCCAATCTCTCTCCCACGGGAGCCAATGGAAAGGCTCTAAAAAGGGAACTTTGAGGTGACCCTTTCAGGCTATGATATTATCCCTCCTAGCTGCTCTGTGGAGATGACAGTCTGCCCTAGATTAGAACTCAAGGACAGTCACAGCCTTGCAGTGTTGCCAAGTCTCCTGGATGGACAGCATCATCCTGAGTTAGACCCCAACAGTACCATGCACACGCCCACTGACAGCACGAAGAAGAACATTCATGATCATTATCAGTATGATCGGTATTAGATTTTGAATGAAGCTACTCAAATGTCAGAAAACGTTCCCTGCTGGCCTGAATTGAAGCATGGTCATTTACAGGAAAAAAGGAGTGTGTTTTTTTAAAAAATATAATTTTTGGATTAATCTATATTGGCTAAGGTTAAAGTTCAGGACTGTTTCATGTTCCATGTGTTGGGTAATAACACAAAAGCACTTCATGTTCCTAAAGCTAAACTGGCTCTTTATTAAGAGAACTATCTACAGATGTGCTGTGACCACTGTTAGCATGCCAGCCATATGAACACAGACCGACTTCCTGTGCCTCTCCAAGCTCTTCCCTCCAGCACCCTGTGCACAAGTTCCATGCAGCTTGCTAGGTGGGTGGAGTGTGAACCCCTCAGGAGACTTTGCAATGCAACTGTCTTTGCATCCTTAACCAAGCAGCTGCCGTGACATCCCAGAGCAAAGCAGAAAAACAATTGATTTTTATTAAGAAATTAGGAAATTATACAGGAAACATGGAGAATGTGAGCTCTGTTTCAGAAAATCCATTTGCCCAAGTCTCTGCCAGACAATGAAAACACAAGCTCTGGATATGTGACTTCATCTGACCTCTATGACTGGCTAATCAGTCCTCCTGAGAGTGGAACCTGGATCCTGATCAAAGTTTGTGAGCTAGTGGAGCCATTTGTGGATGCCTCATTCAGGGGATCCACACGTGCATGTTTCAATGATTTGTCCCTGAGTAGCCACACGCCACAGTCAGGCAAAGCTGTCCTGGCTGCAGGCTGTTTGGTCTGAAAGGAGGGGGGTGGTCTCAGTCCAGCTTATGGTGGGAGAAGTGCCCATGGTGCTAATGTCACCATCATGCCTGGCACGAGTTGTCTCAGCCATAGAGACCCCAGAAGCTCTGTGGGAACCCGCTGCTCCAACCAACAAGCAGATGGGCTTGTGTCTCTGCCGTGCCACTAGCAGTGGGCAGGGTCGAGTTACCAGGGCAGTGGGCACATCCTGCAGCCAACCCACCAGTCCTAGCATGCCCAGCTGTTTGTGTCTCTGAGCTGATGTTGCTGGCTGTCAGCTTTCTTGTGTCCAGTTCTCTGACGAGGCAGCAAGTGCAGCTGGAAAACATGACTAGTGCGGGGCACCATGTGTCCAGTTGTGCTGGACCCTCTCTGGGTGAGTCCCAGCTGCCCTATGCTGCTGCTTCTTCCCCAGGTGACTCCCAGATTCACATGCAATCCTAAAGGTGAGGAGTGATTTCACAGGAAAGCTTGTCACAAGGGGCGGCTGCAGCTGCCAGAGCAGTTTCAGACTCTGATGTGCTCCTTGTCCCACAGCCGAACAAGGAGGAGAGGCCTGTGTTCCGGGTGTCACTGAACACACTGGGCTGGGGCTCTGTAGGCCAAGGATGCCTTGGGATGCTATTACCCTGATTCAGCAGAGCCCTGCAGCACCTGCCCATGTACCACGCACCTCGAGCTAAGCATGTGCATGAGGGCTGTGCTCCACAGGGATGGACTGAAGCCCTAGGTTAGGCATGGGCATGAAGGCACCCAGCTGTGCTCTCCTTGTTCAGCAGTCAGTCTGGCTTTGTCATCCCTGCTCGGGACTGTGCCAGCGTTGCCCTGTTTCTGTGGCTTTAGGATGTGGATGGGGCTCTCACCCCCCCAGGGGGTTTGATTGCAGGAGCTGTAGAGCAGCATAGTCAGTGCCACCCACGCCCAGCCCTGCACTTCCTCCCAGGCAAGGCTCAGCTGACTGAGCTCTGCTATCGCTGGTGCTCCATTTGGTTTGCAGCAGTTTTGCTCATTCCCAGCACCCCCAGGTGCCTGCAGATACAGTGTCCCTGTTTTCCTTCCCCTTACTGCTCTGTGGTCTTGGCTTCAGAGACTAGTACGTGATGGGGCATCTAGCGTGCCAGCATTAGCAGGAAGCTGCTTTTGGCACTGTTCCCCCTAAATGTGGTCTGAGATCATGCAGATAGTACGTCACAGCCCTGCCTAGTGAAGCTGTAATCAGCCTGCTGTCCAGACACCAGCGGGCTGTGACGTGTCGATTACCACGAATCTATGCTAACCTATGTCAGCAGGTTGCGACAATCACCGCTGGGTGATAGCACGCCAAGAGGAGAGGCAGGGACTTGTCTAGCCTAATTCGGAACCCAGAGTCCATCTCGAGTGGCACTGGGGCTTCACAGGGACACACTACCCATGCTTTGAAAATACCTATGTATCTCTTTACCCATCTTATGCAGCACACTGGACACACGTCATCCATTGGCAACCCCAGAATCACCCCGCACCGTCCCCACACCACCCCGCTCACTGTGCACACATGCATCAGCCCCATCTGATCTGCAAAGTGCCCTATCCTCACTGTTTTTGTATTGTATGCAGCTGCTCCCATTTTCAGTGCTGTCAGGTTTTGTACTAAACATGCCCAGCTGCCTTCTCCACAAAGAATTCCACATTTCCCACCCTGGCAAACGTTGCCAGCCCCACTGCTCCCGGTCCCAATCTCTGCCACAGTGGATAAGCACCTTAGCCAGATCTGGGTGCCAAAATGATCATCAGTGAAATAATTAACTATGTTGCTCTTTAAAGCGTTGTCATCAGGCTTCCAAAGGAACACCCTGTTGGATGAATGTGACAGTTCAGCTCAGAGCCAACATGCCAGGCTCTCTGCAGGCTCAGGCACACCACACTGCACCAGTTTATATTTGTTTTACATTTTGAAGGTTATTTTTGCAACTTTAAGTGCTAGGGAGTGTGGACCAGATCCTTTACTGGTGTAAATTGGTGTAACCCACACACCTCCTGGTTGTGGTGTTCTGTCCCATCTAGTGGCACCGAGAGAGAGAGAGAGAGAGAGATTGCTCTACAGCCTTAGCTAAGAGCCAGTTGGCTTTTAGCTCATGGGGTAGAGTCTCATGCACTAAGCTCCAGAGGTCCCAGATTCGATCCCACCTGCCGATGGCCAGGGTCCGTCGATATTACGCTGGCATCAATACATTAGCTTCAATGGGGCTCCACGGAATCACACCAGCTGAGGATCGGGCCCTTAGTTGTTTTTTTAATTGAACGGTTAGAAACAGAAACACAATTACCCAGCAAACTGAAAAAGGATGATTATTCAGCAATTCACACAGTCCCATAATGGAATTAAACCGGGGCCATAGCTATTTTACTAAGCAAACCGTAGCTTATTACAGAGGAAAGTATTTTAAAATCCAATTTATTTGTCTTCACTTTTTTCTTTTTGCTTCACATGCACAGCGGAAACCAAGAGTCACTTTCACTTTTGCTCACTAACGCTTTCACTTTCAGGGGCTCTGCAGAGCGTTAAGTGCACATCTGCAGCAGAGACATTGTTTTGTTTCCAAATGACTGTTTCCAGGAGGATTTTTTTATATACTCAAACTCTGGAAACATTTCTCCCAGCCTTTGTGTTTTGCTAAAGCCTGTTCTTGCCAATTTGGGGCCCAATCAGAGCAGAGAGTGTTCCTTTAATTACACTATCACTTCCGACAGTGTAATTATGCTTTGAGACGCGAAGCTCCCAATACATTCTATACACTAAGGATATGTCTACACTACGAAATTAGGTCGAATTTATAGAAGTCGAATTTTTAGAAATCGATTTTATACAGTTGATTGTGTGTGTCCCCACTTAAAACCATTCAGACCATTAAGTTGGCGGAGTGCGTCCACAGTACCGAGGCTAGCGTCGACTTCTGGAGTGTTGCACTGTGGGTAGCTATCCCACATTTCCCGCAGTCCCTGCTGCCCATTGGAATTCTGGGATGAGATCCCAATGCCTGATGGGGCAAAAAACATTGTCGCGGGTGGTTCTGGGTATATGTCGTCAGGACCCCATTCCCTCCCTCCCTCCCTCCATGAAAGCAACGGCAGACAATCATTTTGCGCCTTTTTTCCTGGATTATCCGTGCAGACACCATACCATGGCAAGCATAGAGCCCGCTCAGCTCACTGTCACCATACGTCCCCTGGGTGCTGGCAGACGTGGGACTGCATTGCTACACAGCAGCAGCTCATTGCCTTGTGGCAGCAGATAGTGCAGTACGACTGGTAGCCGTCCTCGTCGTCTGGTGGGTGCTCTGGCCAGCCTTGGTCAGGTCGGTCGGGGCACCTGGGCAGACATGGGTGATCCTGGCAGATCTTGGTAAAGTCTGTCAGGGGTGCCTGCACATAAATGGGAGTGACTCAGGTCATTCTTTTCTTTAAGTTTGTCTAATGGAAATTCAGTCCTGCCTGGAATATTGGCAAAGGGATAGTTCTCCCAGCCAGCAGCACTGTCTGCTGCCAGCCTACCCCTCCCTCCCTCCATGAAAGCAACAGCCGACAATCGTTTCGTGCCCTTTTTCCGTGTGGGCGCCATATTGTTGTCAGCGTCGTCATCCACCCGCCGCTTCCACTGCCACTCTGCTCTCCTGCTCACGCCATACCTCGGCAAGCATAGAGCCCGCTTAGATCACTGCGGCAGTTGTGACCACTCTAAACACCACACGCATTATCATGCAGTATATGCAGAACCAGAACGTGCAAAAGCAGGTGAGTAGGTGACGGCAGCGCGGTGAGGAGCATGATGAGGACATGGACACAGACTTCTCTCAAAGTACGGGCCCTGGCAATTTGGCCATCCTGGTGGCAATGGGGCAGGCTCATGCCGTGGAACGCCAATTCTGGGCCCAGGAAACAAGAACAGACTGGTGGGACCACATAGTGTTGCAGGTCTGGGATGATTCCCAATGGCTGCAAAACTTTCGTATGTGTAAGGGCACTTTCATGGAACTTTGTGACTTGCTTTCCCCTGCCTTGAAGCGCCAGAATACCAAGATGAGAGCAGCCCTCACAGTTCACAAGCAAGTGGCGATAGCCCTCTGGAACCTTGCAATGCCAGACAGCTACTGGTCAGTTGGGAATCAATTTGGAGTGGTAAAAAGAAAAGGAGTACTTGTGGCACCTTAGAGACTAACCAATTTATTTGAGCATAAGCTTTCGTGAGCTACAGCTCACTTCATCAGATGCATATGATGAAGTGAGCTGTAGCTCACGAAAGCTTATGCTCAAATAAATTGGTTAGTCTCTAAGGTGCCACAAGTACTCCTTTTCTTTTTGTGAATACAGACTAACACGGCTGTTATTCTGAAATTTGGAGTGGGCAAATCTACTGTGGGGGCTGCTGTGATGCAAGTAGCCAATGCGATCACTGAGCTGCTGCTATCAAGGGTAGTGACTCTGGGAAAAGTGCAGGTCCTAGTGGATGGCTTTGCAGCAATGGGATTCCCTAACTGTGATGGGGCAATAGATGGAACCCATATCCCTATCATTGGACCGGACCACCAAGGCAGCCAGTACATTAACCGCAAGGGGTACTTGTCAATGGTGCTGCAAGCACTGGTGGATCACAAGGGACGTTTCACCAACATCAATGTAGGATGGCCGGGAAAGGTACATGATGCTTGCATCTTTAGGATCTCTGGTCTGTGGGAATGGCTGCAGCGAGGCTCCAGACCAGAAAATAACCGTTAGGGATGTTGAAATGCCTATAGTTATCCTTGGGGACCCAGCCTACCCCTGAATGCCATGGCTCATGAAGCCATACACAGGCAGCCTGGACAGTAGTCAGGAGCTGTTCAACTATAGACCAAGCAAGTGCAGAATGGTGGTAGAATGTGCATTTGGATGTTTAAACGCACGCTGGCGCAGTTTACTGACTCGGTTAGACCTCAGCGAAAGCAATATTCCCATTGTTATTACTGCTTGCTGTGTGCTCCACAATCTCCGTGAGAGTAAGGGGGAGACGTTTATGGCAGTGTGGGCAGTTGAGGCAAATCGCCTGGCTCCTGATTACGCACAGCCAGACACCAGGGCGGTTAGAAGAGCACAGCAGGGCGCGCTGTGCATCAGAGAAGCTTTAAAAAACAGTTTCATGACTGGCCAGGCTACGGTGTGAAAGTTCATGCATGGGAGGCCTGCATGAGCTCAGAGAACATTTAATCGCAAATGCATTTTTTTCGGCTTCTAATCTTTGATAGCCTCTGGGACGGAGATGATAGGGGGAGAGTTGAAACATTTGCAGCTGTAGGAGGGAAAAAAGGGAGGTTAGCCTTTAAAATGAGACATTTTAGAGAACAAGGGGTAGACTCTTTCACGGTGAACCAAGCTGTTAACATTAGATAGCACGTGTGCTTTCTTTACAAGGTCGCATTTTGCCTCTTATATCGAGGGCCTGCCGGTATGGTGTGAGAGATCACACAAGCAGGGCCGGCGGGCAACAGAATTCGGCTTGCAGGCAGCCATGGTAAGCCACAGTCTTTTGGCTTCTTTAACCTTCCTAACATGTGGGAATGGTTTCAAACAGCAAGCGCCCTCATTTCACATACCAAGCACCCGTTGGGTTGGCCCATTAAAATGGGTTGGCCATTTAAAAAGAGGGGCTGTGGTTTTCGGGCTAACGTGCAGCACAAACCCAACTAACCCCCCCTCGCCGCCCCCCCCGCCACCCAATTCTCTGGGATGATTGCTTCATCCCTCCCCCCACCGCATGGGTAACAGCAGAGATGATTTCTTTTCAGCCACAGGCAAACAGCCCAGCAGGAATGGCCACCTCTGAATGTCCCCTTAATAAAATTCCCCTATTTCAACCAGGTGACCATGAATGATATCACTCTCCTGTGATAACATCCATTCTTTATCTCTCTGTGTTATCCTCAGGAGGACCATACGCTGCCATGCTTTGTTATGCAATGATTCCCGACTACGTGCTGCTGGCCTGCTGTGGTAAAGTGTCCTACCATGGAGGATGGAATAAGGCTGCCATCCCCAGAAACCTTTTGCAAAGGCTTTGGGAGTACATCCAGGAGAGCTTCATGGAGATATCTCTGGAGGATTTCCGCTCCATCCCCAGACACATTAACAGACTTTTCCAGTAGCTGTACTGGCCTCGAATGCATCCCAAGTCTTCTGGGCAAATTAATCATTAAACATGCTTGCTTTTAAACTGTGTATTATATTTACAAAGGTACACTCACCAGAGGTCCCTTCTCCACCTTCTAGGTCCGGAAGCCTGCCTTCGGTTGGGAGGGTACTAGATCCAGGGTGAGAAACAGTTCCTGGCTGTTGGAGAAAACGGTTTCTCTGCTTCCTGGCTGTGCTTCAACCTCCTCCTCATCTTCCTCCTCCCCAAAATCCGCATCCCTGTTGTGTGAGAGTCCATTGACAGAGTCCATGCACAGGGCTGGGGTAGTTGTAGGTGCACCCCCTAGAATGGCATGCAGCTCATCATAGAAGTGGCATGTCTGGGGGTCTGACCTGGAGCAGCCGTTTGCCTCTCTGGTTCTTTGGTAGGCTTGCCTGAGCTCCTTAAGTTTCATGTGGCACTTCTGCCGGTCCCTGTGATAGCCTCTGTCCTTCATGCCCTTGGAGATTTTTTCAAATATTTTGGCATTTCGTCTTTTCGAACAGAGTTCGGATAGGATGGATTCGTCTCCCCATACAGAGATCAGATCCAGTATCTCCCGTTCAGTCCATGCTGGAGCTCTTTTGGGATTCTGGGACTCCATGGTCACCTGTGCTGAAGAGCTCACCACACTGGCCAAACAGGAAATGAAATTCAAAAGTTTGAGGGGCTTTTCCTGTCTACCTGGCCAGTGCATCCGAGTTGAGAGTGCTGTCCAGAGCAGTCACAATGGAGCACTCTGGGATAGCTCCCAGAGGCCAATACCGTCGAATTGCATCCACACTACCCCAAATTCAACCCAGCGAGGTCGATTTCAGCGCTAATCCACTCATCTGGGAGGAGTACAGAAACTGGTTTTAAGAGCCCTTAAAGACAGAAAAAATGGCTTCGTAGTGTGAACGGGTGCAGGGCTAAACTGATCTAATGCTGCTAAATCCGACCTAAACTCATAGTGTAGACTAGGGCTAAGGCTATGTCTACACTACAGAGCTGCAGTGTAGGCATTTACCACAGTGATTGAAGGGGTTTTTCCATATCTATAGTGAATACACTCCCTTGAGAGATGGTAACTAGGTCAATGGACAAATTGTTCCCTCGTCGATCTAGTGGTGTCTGCCGTGGGGGCTGGGTCGACATTACATCGCAGAGGGTGTGAAATTTTTCACAGCCCTATGCAATGTAGCTAGGTCGAGTTAAGTGTTAGGTGTAGACCAGGGGCTCCCTGCAGCAAGTTTACACTGCAGTTCTAAGAGCGGGTGTGATGGTTTGGATCACAGAAAACCCCTTGGGAACTGCCAACTGATGTACTTATACTACCTTTGAGCCTGTTTCCTGTGCCAGCTTGGGACTTTAGAACCCCATCTGGTTTGAGCCAGACATGCTTGCCTGCTACAAACCCAGACCAAGGTCTGAACAATGTCACACAAAAGCTGCAGGCTAAACTGAAAACAGCTTAAGAAGTGTTCCTGTCTCCAACACTCAGATGCCCAACTTCCAATGGGGTCCAAACCCCAAATAAATCCATTTTACCTTGTATAAAGCTTATACAGGATAAACTCAAAAACTGTTTGCCCTCTATAACACTGATAGAAAGATTTTCACAGCTGTTTCCCTCCCCACCCCCAGGTATTAATACATACTCTGGGTTAATTAATAAGTAAAAAGTGATTTTATTAAATACAAAAAGTAGGATTTAAGTGGTTCCAAGTAATAACAGACAGAACAAAATAAATCGCCAAAACAAAACAAAATAAAACACGCAAGTCTAAACCTAATACAGTAAGAAAGTGACTACAGATGAAATCACACTCTCAGAGATGTTTCAGTAAGCTTCTTTTACAGACTAGTCTCCTTCTAGTCTGGGTCCAGCAATCACTAACATCCCTATGGTTACTGTTCTTTGTTCCAGTTTCTTTCAGGTATCCTTTGGGGGTGAAGAGGCTCTCTCTTGAGCCAGCTGAAGACAAAATGGAGGGGTTTCCAGGGGCTTAAATAGACTTCCTCTTGTGAGTGGACACCCCTCCCTCCCCCTGTGTAGAATCCCAGCTACAAGATGTAGTTTTGCAGTCACATGTCCATGCATGACTCAGTTCCTTACAAGTGGCAGCCATTGTTTACATTCTACCTTGAACTTCCTCAGGTAGAGTTCTCATGTGGATTGGAGTCTTCCAAGATCCATTGTCTGTTAAGTGTTTCTTGACTGGGCACTTAACTTGCAAATTCCTTTCTAAAGAAGCTGACCAAATGCCTTACTAAGGCTACTTAAAAATCAAACAAGTACACAGCCAATATTCATAACTTTGAATACAAAAATGATACATGCATATGAATAGGATGAATATATTCAATAGATCATAACCTTTGCAGAGATATGTTACATGGCATATGTAGCATAAAACATTCCAGTTATGTCATATTTATATCATAAACATATTTCCATAAAGCATTATGGGGTGCAACGTCACAGCAGGATGTGAATCAGTGTTGCTCCATTTTGAGCCTATAGCCCACAATCTGCCTGAAAAATAGCATCAGTGCAGTTACATTGGAAAGAGTGTCCAATCCATGTCATTTGTTAAGGAGAATTCACACATGCTGCTTGGCTGCGTGACGGCTGAACTTTTATGAATCAATGTCCTTTTGGTCGGTGTTTGTACATTGTCTGGCACAACTGGGCCCTGGCCCATGACTAGGATCCCTAAGCATCAAATAATCATCCTCACCATCGTTGTGTGGGATTTGTTAATGAACTATAAATTAGCGAGAATGAATATGGTTAGACTACTGAGCACTTGCAAATGGTTGCACATTTAGAGTTGGATTCCTTTTTACTATACTAACCTTGTACAGCTTTTGAAAACAGCGCCTGTTATTGTTAAATGTTTTTATTTGATTCACCTTGAAGGCCAGGACAAGCACAGTTCCTAGTGGTAAAATACAAATTTCCTTCTAATCACAGAAACTGGAGCAAAGTACCTGTCTGAATGTGATTTATGCAGTGTAAACTATGCCCATCCATAATACAAGGAAGGAAGCAAGTGTGAAACGACCTTATATCTGTGGTGTGTGGCAAGAACTGTAATTAAGGTGGCTGGAGTGTTTTCATTCCAACATCGTTTTCAATCATTTAGAACTTTCCTAAATTTTCATCTGCCACCTTGGGCTGAAATTTACTAGGGCTGGTTTCTGTACAAAGCGGGATTTTTGTAATGTTTGTTCAAAACCTGCTCAGGTGTGTTTACATAAAAGGACTCCCCACACTGGACTTGCCCACCAGACAACACGTCCACTTTGATAACTGAGAGCAACAGTCAAAGTCCGGAGGTGTGTCTAAATCAGCTGCATTTGCGGATACTTTAACCTTGTAGTTAAACACACCATTACTTGAAACGCACTTAAATTGGAATGGCCATGGGACTAACAACTTCAGAACAAAATGTACAAGCCATCATTGAAGTACTGTTACGTGAGCGCAGACTCTGACCCCTTCCTCGCTGTGCTAGGCTATCACATGGCCTATGGGCCACTGAGTGCCCGCTTATGACACTCGCTCTGATGTTGGTAAATAACAGAGTTTGCAAATACCACTATTTGGGAATCCTTATGAGCTGTATTCTTACTAATGAGGTCACCAATGCACCATGCCCTGATGCGGCATCACAGGGTAAAGAAGTGGTGTCACAGAGACGTCAGTGTTTTAACCCTAGGGACACACACCAGCTGGTGGCAGGCATCAAGTGCTTGCTCCTTGGCTACATGTAGTGTGCTAGGCAGGGCTGGCTGGGATCTCCCTTCCAGTCCATCAGGGGAAGCTGGGATTGCCCTTCCGGAGCCATCATGTGCCTCTGAGATGGTGGCATCGAGTTCATGCTGAGCCATTCAAAAGCCCCTAGACAGCCAAATAGTTCTGGTTTCCCTGGAAACAGGGGGTGTCATCACACCAGTGCTAAGAAGTGACAAGCTTTCTCCACCGCTGCCAGGGCCTGCCCCTCGCCCCGTTGCTTAAGCACATTGCCACATCCCTTCTGAACCGGCTTTCCACAGTCCCCGGATTGCTGTCAGACAGGGGGCTGATCCTCTGGGGCCAGTGAGCCTGCTGCTGCTGGGAGGGGCCCGGGGAGCAGGGGGAGGGGCACCTGGAGACAGTGGGGGTGGGGCTGGTGGCATGGGGGGTGGGTGGTGGCACAGTGGGGGAAGGGCCAGGAGGTGCAGGGGGAGGGTCTCAATGTGGCAGTGAGGGAAGGGGCTGGATGGCACACTGCTAGGGTTGGTGCAGTGGCAGGCAGCAATCTATGCAGGTGCCCTCTATTTGTGGCTGGATTTGTGGTGTGCACAGCATGACATGAGCTGGGTACCAACCTATGCCTCTGCACTGGGCTCCCCTCTCAGCATGCATGGCCCAGGGTAGGGCAAGGCGGAGGCACCCATGCTTCTGCTGCTGGGTTATTTTAGAGCTGGGAGCTCTAGACTCCAAGCACTTTTCT
The DNA here is from genome assembly GCF_015237465.2 of Chelonia mydas. Classification (NCBI taxonomy): domain Eukaryota; kingdom Metazoa; phylum Chordata; order Testudines; family Cheloniidae; genus Chelonia; species Chelonia mydas. Next base: position 58,522,958 of record NC_057855.1, read on the forward strand.
CCAAAATCCCACTACAAAGGAAAGACCTGGAGGGAACAGGGTGACCCGAGTCCCCAGATCCCAGGGAGCAGCCCAGTTCAGCACACTGCCCCGGGGCTCCAGCTAGTCACATGGGGAAAATGTGTGTGTGACTGTGTGCTGTGTCAAGCTTCCCCTGTCATCAGCCCTTGGCCTGGCTCCCGCAATGCAACCACATCACTGTGGAAAGCACTCTGCCCTGCTCCCAGCACAGCTGCAGGAATTGGGTTTTTTTTTAATAGCAAATGCAGTTTCTGGAAAATTGAAATTTTTCTGCAGAAAATTTTCTAGTTCAGCCCCCCATTCTCTCCTCTGGGCTGGGCTCCCTGGAGGACTACTTCTCCCATGATGCAACACAGATTCCACTCTGACCAAGCAGCATGGTGAATCATGGGATTCATATGCCTGCACAAGCATCATGGGAGATGTAGTCTGGTCAGGGAGGGTGGCCCATACAGGTTAATGGGGTCATCGGGCACTGTAATGGGGTGGGACTGACCACTCTAGTGCCTCCTGCTGGTCGTCTTGCAGATCAGCTCCACAGGTCGGTACGCCAACTCTCGGTGGTGTCTTGCCCACCGTCACTGCTGCTCCTGGACCCATGTCACTCCAAGTACCACGGCGTCCTCTTCAGGACACAGCCCTCTGGCGGTGCCACAGTCTGTGTGTCCCCCTTCCGGGAGACAGTACCATAGTCCAATGGTTCAGCCACCTCCTCACTGGCGAGTTGCGGGGGGGGACTGATGGTGGGGGTGAGGGAGACCCAGCTCAGGGACCCTGTGGATCATAGGCACCAACTCCGTGGATGCTCCGGGGCTCAGCATCCACTGGTGGCATGACCGATCAGAGCCTCCCCATCTCCCCCAGTGCCTCCTGCCTGCTGGCAGCCCTGCCAATTAGCAACTTCCCCTCCACCCCAGCACCTCCCACCCACTGCAATAAGCAGTTCAGCAGCATGCAGGAGGTGCTGGGAGGGGGGGGAGGAGCGGGGGCAGGAAGAGGCAAGGTGGGGCAGGGTGGGGGTGAGGGCTTGGGGGAGGAGCTGAAGTGGGGGCAGGGCCTGGGTTGGAAAGGGGGTTGAGCACCCTCCAGGAACTGAGAAAATTGGCACCTATGCTATAGATGGCAGCCACATGCTGTGTCCCCCTGCAACCTCTCAGTACATTTCCCTGGGCCACTTCCCCGCAGGCCCAGCACTTTCTTCGCCCTTGCCTCAGGGCCTCAGCCTGTAACTCCCAGCCACCAGTCAGGAGCTCTTCTCTAGCTCCCCTGGTCCCCACGAGCAGCACTGCTCTGTCTGTGTTGGCTTCCCTCCACCTGCAAGGCAGCTAGTCCTCCCTCCTTGAGCTCCAGGAAATAATTGATGCTGCTCTGCAGCTCTTCTTATATTGGCCTTCCTGGCCCTGCTTGGCTGCTCCTTGCAGCCCCTCTCCCAGTGGCTGCCTCCAGAGCAGCCTCCCGAGGGCTCCATCAACTCCTTACAGGCCCCCAAATTACAGCTCCCCCGAGGCAATGCACAACGTTAATTGCAGTTTAATGTTGAACTGACTCAAAACAAAGCCTTGTGGGTCAATTCAACAAACCGAACTGAAACATTTTGAGGCCAAATATTTCATGTTGATCCAAATGACTCTTGTTGTCCCAAAGGTGCAGCTGTCCCCTACTGATGGTGCCCACACAGCTGGTGGAGAAAAAGGACTGGACAGAACACAGCCCCAGCTAGCACAGATCCCGGGGAGCTGCCCACTGGCCAATCAGATTCTCCTATCCAATGCAGCTAAAAGACAGGCCCCTTCCCTATGAATGGAACAAGACTGGGCTCCTATCTACAGAGCAGGGGCAGCCAGTGGCAAACTGCCCTGCCCCCTGACTGTCCCTCACTGAGCCAGATTCCACTGCCTCAAGCTCCCGGAGCATCTGATCCCACAAATGGTCTCTCTTTATAATGATCCAAACTCCCCGGGACCAGGAAACTACCCCGAATGACTGCTGTGGCAGAGCCCTTCTCTGCTGCCCAGGTGCCACCCTGCTCCAAGCCCTGGCAGTGTGGCTGGCTCGCTGGGGTCAGCTATCAGACATGCCTCTCACCTGTCAAATCACAGAGCAGACTCCCTGACCTAGTTACACTCTTGCTAGCTGGTCTGTAATTAGTGACACCGCCAGGACGTTAATTCCCTGCTCTGCCCAGGGGCTGACATTCGCCATGGGTGCTGGCTTTGTGCCCAAACCTCTTAGCACTGATCCAAGAACAGCTTATTATTCTTTACTTCTCCTTTACGTGTGTGATTAGCAGCTCAAATAGTCACTGAGGTCCGTTTCCAGCAGCTGTTCTCAGCCTGGGATGGGCTCTGGTCCTCAGACAGCTCCTACTCCCGCTCCGCCTACCAGCCTCCAGACAAGCCAAGGCCTTAGCCACAGATGGGGTAGTGCCAAGGGTCATGGGAGCACTCATTTACATCCACCTCGTTTCACAGGGCTGAGCACAGAAAGTGAAACACGCATAGCCATATGTGTGTGCACACACCCACACACAGAGCTGCATGCACTCATACATGTACGCATCCCACGCACCTATTCACACATGCAGCAAGATGGACACACATCTCACACCAGCATATATATACACACACACATATATAGGCACAGTCATACATACCCTTCCCCATGCAGGGTCACATCCATATATCCATACATGTGTGGCCTGGCTCTTGGACCCAGACTGCTCCCTGGTGGAACCCTCCGGGGGCTACCACAAGTCCCTCTGGCCCCAAGTGTTTGCTGGGCCCTCCTGCTCTTTCTTCTGTGGCTGGAGTCTCTGCTTCCACCAGAAGAGCCCCGGGAACCATAACCCCACCCACATGGACAGAGGGCAACGCATGGAGGGGCTTCCCTTGGCTGTCATAGAATCATAGAATATCAGAGGTGGAAGGGACCTCAGGAGGTCATCCAAACTCCTGCTCAAAGCATGACCAATCCCCAATTTTTGCCCCAGATCCCTAAATAGCCCCCTCAAGGATTGAGCTCAAACCCTGGTTTTAGCAGGCCAGTGCTCAAACCACTGAGCTATCCCTCCTGAGCACTGAGCCAGGCATACTGGGCACTGGGCAAAGCCGCTGGGCACCCATCTTAGAGGGTTCTGTGGCTCGTCTTTGATTTGCTGGCATTGCCCCCCCCCCCGCACCTGCCCCCACTGCAGCGCCATCATGGGCCAGCCCACTTTCACACCCACACCAGGGATGTGCTTGTGGGGAGCAATGTGAACATGCATTTGGGTGTGCATGAGTAAACTGGAGCAGGGAGTAGGCATGTGTATATGTGAGTCTGCACATGTGTGCCCGAGTTGGCGGTAGGCATGTGTGTGAGTGTACACATGTGTGCCTGACTAGGGGGGCAGTTGTGTGTGTGTATGTGAGTCTGCACACGTGTGCCCAAGTAGGGGGTAGATGTGAGTGTGCACACATGTGCCCGAGCAGGGGGGTAGGGGTGTGTGTGTGAGAGAGAGTGTGTGCATGTGTGTCCGAGCAGGGGGTAGATGTGTGTATATGTACACACTCTGTATGTGAGTGTGCACGCGTGCACTTTTTGTTTATCCCGATGGTCCCTGGGCATCTCCCAGGCATGAATCAATTTCAGCATCCCATGCCCCATGTGGGAGGGAAAGGTTATCGCCATGTACAAGGGGAAACTGAGGCACTGGACAGGAGGCAGTGCCTTGTCCAGGACATGCCGGGCAGAGCAGGGATAGAAGCCCGGGCTCCTGAGTTTCAGGGTAGCTCAGGAGACTCACCCCTCTCAGCTGTGCTGAGGCCCCACTCCTGACCGCACACTCCCACTCCCACTCCCACCGCATGGGTCATCCCTCTCCTGGTTTGGAGCTGGACTCTCTGATCCGTTCAGTCGGCAACATCTTACAGTCAGAGACTGCTCCAGAACCGTCCCTGCGCTGGCAGAGCCTGGAATCCGGCTGCCACACAGACCAGTGGGTATGATTGGCATATGCCAGCCTGTCCTCGTTAGCACAGGAGGTAATCACAGGCACAGGCCCCTCCTATTGTTCCCTTTGGTTGGTTTGTTAATCTGCGTTGAGTGAAGGGAGATTCCCGGAGGGGGAACAGCACTTTGTCAACACTGCTTATATAACCAGTCCTGCCTGAGCCTGCTCCGTGTTTACATGGCTCCCCGTGGCATGTGGCCCAGCAGGGCAGGTAGATTTAGGTCACTTGCTAACCCTGCAGCACTGGAAGAATGCAGCCAGTGATCGGCAGGGGAATGCCAAAGGCACAGCCTCGTCTTAGCACATGGGGGAAGACAATACCAAGTCAGGCCTGGCAACCTCAGCCAAGTGCTCATTGACCCTCGATGGGGCAGGGTGGGGGACACAAGTCCATCTGAGGATGCTGAGAAGCGACTGGGGCTCGTCGGTTGCAGGCGGTGTAACTCCCTGGCCCCACTGCATGGCTCTGGGCAGTGACGGTTTCCAGGGCCTTTAGGGGTGGCTGGGAGGGGCCGATGGTTCCGGGACCTGGTCTCTGCTCTGATCATTGGGGCTATTGATTGACTCTCACTGTGGGCTCAGCTGCAGGAAGTGAGTGAAAGTTCACAGAGTGTCACAAGAACTGAGACCCGTCTGTGGGGATGGGGAAAGATAGCAAAGCAAGACGGACAAACGACCTGAGTCCAGACAGAACGGTGCCTGCTGGGACTCAAGGGCTGTGCTAAGATCATGCCTGGTAAACACAAAAATCGAGGAACAGGAAATCAGTGACCCAAAATTGGGGTGAACAAAATAATGAGGGGTCAGGCTGTTCTACCTATCACTCCGTTTGGGTGTTAGAGAGAGACTGGGGAGAAAAACTGGCTCTTGGAGCAAGCTTCTCTATCATGGCTGCCCTCCTGCCCCCCCTAGACCTTCTGCATCTAACTCTGAGCTGTCAGGACACCCTCCTCCCACCCCCCGCATCCCCAGCTCCTGGGACTCCAGACTCTCTGCATCTAACTCTGAGCTGTCAGGACTCTCCCCCACCCTCACAGCTCTGGCCAAATCCCCAACACCATCTGGGATGTGAGACTTTGTTTGCCCCCCATCACACACACACACACACACACACACACACACACACACACACACACACACACACACACACACACACACACACACACACACACACACACACACACACGTCCTTTTCCCTTCCCTACCTTATTTCATCTCTTTCGTATCTCGCTCCTTTTGCCTTCTGTCTAATGAGAGTCTGGCTTAGCTGGCCAAGACAGTATATTCTGCCACACTGCGGTGAGCCTGTGACCAGAGACGCATGCTGACGATGCTGGTACGAGTTTGCCAGGTCTCAGACTGGCTGATCAGACCATGGGCAGGACCTGTATTTTCCCAGCAGTGAGGCTGGAAGGGAAAATCGACATCAGAGGCGGAAGCTGCATTTTGTCTCTTTGCTGCTCTTTCCTCTCCCCTATTGTGTGTGTTGTCTTGTTTGGTCTTCTAGGAAACAGGATCGAACTTAAACAACAGCTCCCCCGAAAGTACAGTTATCACCACCTTTGATGCCATCTAAGACTGTCAAACAAGGGGTTTTCCTTTTAAAAACTCTCTACGGCTAAAGGGAAAGGGAACAAGGGATGTTGGTAGAATGAAAATCATACTCAATACTTGACACTTCAAAGGCTTTACCTGTGTTTCCTTCTTTCCTGTATCTGTAGTAAAGGGTTCAAAGGCTGGATAATGGTGTGTTGGCCGGGGGATTATGCAGGCGGAGGTATCTGTGAACCAGACCCAAACCTTATTCAACACTGTTCAATTTTGGAAAATTTCAGAGTTACGTTAACACCTTTATAACATCTGCACACAATATCCCCTCTGCTGGAACGGCTGCTCCGGCTCCTGCTCCAGATGACGGTGCCCGTCTCGGCTGACAGAGGCAGGGACAGTCTGTGGGCTGCTTCCCCCAGCACTAGGAAGCGCTTTGTGTCTGCAGCGAGAGAGACCCATACACACTCTCCTGCAGGCCAGGGTTGGTCTGAGGTCGGAGAATAGTCATCTCACAGGTGTTCAGAACAGCCATCCTGCCCACCTGGACAAGACGGTCTAGCAGACTCTCCCTGCAGCCTCACTTGCACTGAGACCCCAAGGGGATTGCATGGAGGGCTCGAACCCACAGGCCTCTGGGTCTAAAAACATGAGCTGCTCCACCACGCTTGGCTGCTGGGCAGTGGGGCTAAGGGTCAGTTGGCCAAATGGAGCCGCACGGGGCTCCTAACCCCCTGTCCTGTGGCCAGTCACAAGTGGGGCACAGGTGACACTCTGTGTTAGTGCAGGTCCTGGCAGCAAAGCCCAGAGCCTGCATTCCCCAGGTTGCCTAGCATGGAGATGGCTTTGCTTTGCTGGGGGCGGGGTGTGTGTGTGTGTGTGTGTGTGTGTGTGTGTGTGTGTGTGTGTGTGTGTGTGTGTGTGTGTGTGTGTGTGTGTGTGTGTGTGTGTGTGTGTGTGTGTGTGAGAGAGAGAGAGAGAGAGAGAGAGAGAGAGAGAGAGAGAGAGAGAGAGAGAGAGAGAGATCAGGCTTTGCTCATCTTGAATCCCAGGGGAACCAAAGCCTGCGCCTGCCCTAGCAAACCGCTGAGGTGTCACCCTCAGCCGTGCCGTGCCATGATGCTGGCAGGTGGAAGCTGCAGTGTAGGCAGGTGCAGGAGCTCCCACAGCGTCCCCTGGCCCCTCCCATGGGATGGGGCGACTCAGGAGCTAGAGCAAGGCACTGGGGCGGTGTGATGGCTGCTCAGGGGCCCTGCTGCCATGGACAGGCATGGGGAAGACCCTTCCCTGCGTGGGGGCCTGCTGGCCTGGCTTTGGAGTTGCACAAGGGACTCTACTACTCCAGGCTTTCCAGGCGGCACCTTTTGCCAGGGCTAAGGCTGTTTTTCCTACTGTTTGCAAACAGCCGGTGTCAAGAGGGGATTCTGCTGGTTGTAGGTTGGGGCCAATCAGCCCATTGTACAGTTCACCCCACCCACGCTCGAGTGGGAGAGGCTGTTCACATGGGGGACATGCATGGGAGGCAGCAGAATACAAATGCTGGCTGCAACCCAGGGCAGCAGCAGGGATGGCTCCGCCAATGTTCCTTAGACCTGACCCACAGCCCTCTGGCTAGTCCATGTCTGTCTAGTAAACAGAGGCAGCTGGCTCAGCTGACTGGGGTGGTGATTTTAACACCCTGTGGGGTGGTGGTTTTAACACCCAGACACCTCTCCTCAGCTAGGTCACTAATTACCCCATCTGCCAACGTAATGCAGGGTCCTTAGCTAGAACAGCCAATGTGGACACCTCAGGGCTAGCACAGCCAGGGAGTCAGCGACAGATCCCAGGAGTCCTGGCTCCCTGCTCCATTCTCTGAGCACTAGCCCATGCTGGCTCATGGGGAGCCCTAGCAATGCCAGGCTAGTGTTATCCTATGGCTCCACCACAGACTGCAGCCATTCAAGCTCCAGGCCGTGGCCCATACCATGCCGAGCCAGGCCAGGCTCAGGAATGCGGCTCCGGCACCACACAGCTGCTCACCGAACTCCCCGTTCTGTGCCAGCGCCAGGCAGCCCCGCAGTCGCAGCCCGACAGCAGACACTGAGCAGCCCCACCCTGGGCACTGACATGAAGCACAGGGAAGTTCCCAGGCCTGGTAGGCAGCTGATCTGGGATCCCAAAGCCATGCTAGCCCCAGCATGCTTACACCCCCGCGCTCGGCTCAGACACTGAACAGCGCCCTAGAGACATCACAAAGCTCTTAATTGCTCTTGGCTCCTTCCTGTATCCCCAGGCAGGGCCAGGCCAAGGCAGCGCCCGGGCAGCAGGCTAGCTCATGCCGCCGGTTCAGACTGACCCACAGGCACTGCCATCTCCGTGACCTGAGTCAGCTGGGGCTCAGCCCAGATCCTAGGGGATGTATTTCCTTGTTAAACCACGCTCCCACCTGCAACAGGCCCAAGGGCCCGTCTGTCCTGGGTACATTCCTACCGCAGTCTGGGTGCCCTACTCCAGTGCACATTCCGTCTCACATATGGCACACTTATCTCCGGCCCCTTGCTGCCAGGAGGCTTAGGGACAGACTTCCCCTGGGCCTCCCGAGCATGCCCCTCCAGGGCAGACACTGGCAGGCTAGCCTGTGGGGGGCAGCACAAGCTGCTGCTGTCTGGCCTGTGCGCCGCAGAGCTGCCAGACTAATGCCCCCACTGAGCCCCATAGGCCAGGGACTCTGAGCAGTCAGAAAGCAAGGCTGGCAGGGGCTGCTGGGACACAGGGTTGGGGTCTGTTTTGTTCCTGGATGGGCAAGTGGTTCTGCATAACCCAAGCCCAGAGCCAGCCCCACCCGCATCCAGCCCCACTCAGGGCATGGTGGGCGGAGCTCACACCAAGGTGTGTGGGGGCGGGGCTCACACCAGGGCTCGTGGGGGGGTTTCCCCTCCACTGCTCTCATTGGCCTCTCCTGCTGGTGCAGACCCGCAGCATCTCCCCATGGCGGCGACAGGGCCTGTGTTGGCCACACTCTGATCCAAGGCTACCTGTGGAAAACGTTACCTCATCACTGCAGGGGGAATCACCTGCTGAGTCACCAGCTGGCTAGACTGGTAACCAGGGCAATGGGCTCCCAAACAAACCTTGGCCAGCCCAGCTCATTGCTCACCCCCCAACTGTCTCCAGTGCCTCCAGCCCAGCACCTGCACTGAGGTCACTCGGTGTCCCCATTTTACAGCGAGACAAAAGCACTCGCTCCAGGTCACCCAGCAAGTCAATGGCAGAGCCTGGGACTGGAACCCAGGAATCCTGATTCCCAGCCCCCTTCTCTAGACCCAGAGCCAGGAATAAAGGTCCGGCCCCGCTCTTTAACCACAAGCTGATGGGAGTGCCCTGGACAGGGCCCAGAGGTGGATTAAGATTTATTGGGGCCCTGGGCACAAAGAACATTTGGGCCCCCAGAACCAGGAAGGGGCAGGGGAGGCCATGGCTTGCTCACTTTGTAACATGAACCTAGTAGCCTCGGGCAGGCATGGAGCAGCAGCGGCATAGGAGTAGTTTGGGGGATGAGTGGGGGCGTTGCTCCCCCAAACTGCAAGCCCCAGGCCAGAGGCAACAGGAGGAGTGGTGCTGCATGCTGTTGTAGCCTCGGGCACAAAGCCCAGGTAGCTACAGAGGCACTGGATGAGCCTTTCCTGCCCAGTTCCTCGCTGCCTGGGACCTCCTCACTGCCTGCCTCCCAGCTGGGGCAGGGTCTCCTTTCCCCGCAGAGCATGTCTGGACACCCTGGGGAGGGGGCAAGAGGCTGGACTGGAGCCCCTGCCCCAGGGTTCCACCAGCAGCGGCATGATCCATGGGGCAGGGACAGAAGCCAGGGGCTGCTCTCAGGCACCCCAGCCCCTGCTCAGGGCAGGTGGAGGGTCTGGGGCTCCCCACAGTGGCCTGGGCTCCCTAGTGGTTCTTACCACTGCTTGGCTCCAGCTTCTGGCCTGGCCTGGGGGCTGGGGCTAGGGAAGAGGAGGAGCAGGGGACAGGGCCACAGTTCTAGCGCCAGTTGTCCTCCAACTTCCACCCAGGTTCCAGTGCTCCTTTGGGGGGCCAAATTGGCCAGGACCCCTAGGCACAGGCCCCATGGGCCCATGAATTAACCTACCACTAACAGGGCACTGACAGCTGCTGCCCTTCCCCTCAGCATTTTTCTCATGGGGAGTTTTCTGGAGTTTTATTCCTGGTCTCCAAATATTTTCCCACTCGGCCTTGGCGTGGCACTCCCAGGGCTGGGGATCTCACCAAACTGAAACAACCTGGCACGTACGAGCAGAGGAGAGTGCCCCCTGCAGCTGCCCCTCTGGCACCTCCCCGAGACCCAGGTTCTCAGTGCTGGGACTCATTAACCCACCCAGATACCCAGCATCAGCCACAGAATCATAGAAGTGTAGGACTGGAAGGAACCTTGAGAGGCCTGAGCCAGGGCTAAGTTTTATCTAGACCATCCCTGACGGGTGTTTATCTAACAACCTCCCTGGGCAATTTGTTCCAGTGCATAACCACCCTGACAGTTAGGAAATTTTTCTTAATATCCAACCTAAACCTCCCTTGCTGAAATTTAAGCCTATCTGCTTCTTGTCTGGTCCTCAGAGGTTAATGAGAACAATTTTTCACCCTCCTCCTTTAATGTACCTGAAGACTGTTATCATGTCCCCCCTCAGTCTTTACTTTTCCAGATTAAACAAACCCAAGTTTTTCAATCTTCCCTCACAGCTCAAGTTTTCTAGACCTTTAATCATTTTTGTTATTCTCTTTGGACTTTCTCCAATGTGTCCACATCTTTCCTGAAGTATAGTCCCCAGAACTGGACACAATACTCCAGCTGAGGCCTTAGCAGTGCAGAGTAGAGCAGACATATTACTTCTTGTGTCTTGCTACTACATCCCAGAATTTTATTTGCCTTTTTTTGCAACAGTGTAACACTGTTGACTCATATTTAGCTTGTGATCCACTCTGCCGCCCCGATCCCTTCTGCAGTACTCCTCCCTGGGCAGTCCTCAGTCTCTCTACTGCCTGAAGCCTGTGAGCAAGGTCCACCCAGGGGGCATCAGGGGCAGATCGCAGCCTGGAGACCCCCAGCAGGCATGTTCCCAAATGGGGAGTGGGTGGGTAGAGTATCAGAAGTGGGCTGTCAAACCATCTCCCTCCTCTTCAGAAAGCGTTGGGCTTCTCTAAGCCCCTTGACCAGCATGTTGGTGGAAGTGCCCCCTAGGGGATGCCCCCAGCGTGGGGTTCCAGGCTGGTATAAGGGCTCTCCCCTGCCCCCTAGCTAGGGGTGGGCCCAGGGAGAGGCTAGCAGAGGGTGACGGTTCTTTGCGTGCTCTGTCCCCCAGCTATCTTGGCCCAATCTCCGGCCCTGAGATCCTGCTAACCTATCCAGGGGTCAGGCTCGGGATGAGGGATGCACAAAGGTGGCTGAAAGCCTCTTCCCCCAGCCCAGGCACTGGATGACCTGCAATGGTGCCAGTTGTGCCCATGTGTATTTCCAGGTCTGGCAAGGTGCTGAGCGCCAGGACCTCTGCACTGCAATAGCCACTGGTGGCATGGGGCAGATCCAGGGACTCAGGGCCGGAGGGAGCTCAGACTGTGGAGTGACGTCCCTCAGAGCCTGGCTGGGTCGCTATGGGGTCGTGCGTGGGGAGCAGGTGATTGGTGTCTCTGCTTGACTCCCAGGCAGGCTGCATAGGTGCAGGTGGGCTGGGCTATTTATAGGTGGCTGTACCATTAGCCTCTCCCTTTCAAGGAAATGGCTTCCCTTGTGATGGATTTCCCCCCACAATGACTGGTAGAGGTGGTGTGGAAAGTCTCTGAGGCCATAAAACTGCCCCTGAGTAAACACTGGCTCATGGGCCAGCCCTGCCCCGCCTCTTCCTGGGATTCACCCTGAGCCCCATCTGCCCCTACTCACAGGGCCCCCTGTGGAGCACTGCAGACGCCTCACCCCAGTGGAGCCAGAGGGAGAGTTTGGCACCAGGCTCTAAGTGGGGCTGGGGGTGGGCAAGGACTCATCCCTGTTTATCCAGGTGCAGAGGCAGTTGCTTTCACCGGGACAGCCTGCTCCTGCCCCACGCTTGCAGAGACCCACAGACCTTTAAAACCAATGCTGATTCCCCCCTCCAGCCGCCAGTGCCCTCTCATCATCCTGCCCTCTCAGGGTGCCTGGAGCTGGATGCCAGCCTGCCAAGACCAGCTTCTGCCGCTCTTCACTGCCAGCCTGTGCTGGGTGATTAGACCTGCCAGCCCTTCTGGACCCTACGCGTGCCTTGGGGCTGAGGGCAGCAAAAGGGAAGAGGGAAGCTGTGCAGCAGAATGGGCCCTGCCCGTCCTAGTCATGTGTCTGCCGCGTCACCCCCACTGGGTGCTGGTGGTTGGGAAAGGGCAGTGTAGTGCCATAATGCCAGTGGGGTGGCAGCTGCCTGGAGACTCTGTGTCTGAGCAAAGAGCCTGGGCCAGCTTAGCTCTGAGCCCCTTGCTGAGCTGAGCGCCCTGCAGGGTTCCAGCCCTTGTTATCAACGATGACTCTCTTCTGCTGGGACAGCCTGGAGTCACTGCACTCCCCAGGGACCCGCTGCAGGGCTACTGAGATGACCGGTTAGGGTAGCCCTTCCTGGGGGCACCCAGAGCCCCCCAAAACATGCAAGGGGCTACACAAGTAGCAGGAAAGCTCCTGCCCCAGAGACCGCACAGTGGGGAGACAGAGTGAAAGGGCAAGGGACATATTGGGATGGCTCCTTGGGATAACGGTCATTGCTATGGTCCAGCAGCACCTAGAGAAGATCAGGAACTCATCGTGCCAGGTGCTGCATGGACACAGAGTGAAACACAGCCTCTGCCCCAGAGAGTTCACAGGACAACGGACCAGCCAGACACAGGCAGGATCATTCGCCCCATTTTACAGAAGGGGAAGAGATTAAATCATAGAATCATAGAATATCAGGGTTGGAAGGGACCTCAGGAGATCATCTAGTCCAACCCCCTGCTCAAAGCAGGACCAATCCACAACTAAATCATCCCAGACAGGGCTTTGTCAAGCCTGACCTTGAAAACCTCTAAGGAAGGAGATTCCACCACCTCCCTAGGTAACCTATTCCAGTGCTTCACCACCCTCCTAGTGAAAAAGTTTTTCCTAACATCCAACCTAAACCTCCCCCACTGCAACTTGAGACCATTGCTTCTTGTTCTGTCATCTGCCACCACTGAGAACAGTCTAGATCCTTCCTCTTTGGAACCCCCTTTCAGGTAGTTGAAAGCAGCTATCAAATCCCCCCTCATTCTTCTCTTCTGCAGACTAAACAATCCCAGTTCCCTCAGCATCTCTTCATAAGTCATGTGTTCCAGCCCCCTAATCATTTTTGTTGCCCTCCGCTGGACTCTTCCCAATTTTTCCACATCCTTCTTCTAGTGTGGGGCCCAAAACTGGACTCGGTACTCCAGATGAGGCCTCACCAATGTCGAATAGAGGGGACTGATCACATCTCTCAATGTGCTGGCAATGCCCCTACTTATACATCACAAAATGCCATTGGCCTTCTTGGCAACTATGGCACACTGTTGACTCATATCCAGCTTCTCCTCCACTGTAACTCCTAGGTCCTTTTCAGCAGAACTGCTGCCTAGCCATTCAGTCCCTAGTCTGTAGCAGCGCATGGGATTCTTCTGTCCTAAGTGCAGGACTCTGCACTTGTCCTTGTTGAACCTCATCAGATTTCTTTTGGCCCAATCCTCTAATTTGTTTAGGTCCCTCTGTATCCTATTCCTATCCTCCAGCGTATCTACCTCTCCTCCCAGTTTAGTGTCATCTGCAAACTTGCTGAGCGTGCCGTCCACGCCATCCTCCAGATCATTAGTGAAGATATTGAACAAAACCGGCCCCAGGCCTGACCCTTGGGGCACTCCGCTTGATACCGGCTGCCAACTAGACATGGAGCCATTGATCACTACCCGTTGAGCCCGACAATCTAGCCAGCTTTCTATCCACCTTATAGTCCATTCATCCAGCCCACACATCTTTAACTTTCTGGCAAGAACACTGTGGGAGACCGTATCAAAAGCTTTGCTAAAGTCAAGGAATAACACGTCCATTACTTTCCCGTCATCCACAGAGCCAGTTATCTCGTCATAGAAGGCAATTAGATTAGTCAGACATGACTTGCCCTCGGTGAATGCATGCTGATTGTTCCTGATCACTTTCCTCTCCTCTAAGTGCTTCAGAATTGATTCCTTGAGGACCTGCTCCATGATTTTTCCAGGGACTAAGGTGAGGCTGACTGGCCTGTAGTTCCCAGGATCCCCCTTCTTCCCTTTTAAAAAGATGGACACTACATTAGCCTTTTTCCAATCATCCGGGACCTCCCCTGATCACCATGAGTTTTCAAAGATAATGGCCAGTGGCTCTGCAATCACATCCGCCAACTCCTTTAGCACTCTCGGATGCAGCGCATCCAGCCCCATGGACTTGTGCTCGTCCAGCTTTTCTAAATAGTCCTGAACCACTTCTTTCTTCACAGAGGGCTGGTCACCTCCTCCCCATGCTGTGCTGCCCAGTGCAGTAGTCTGGGAGCTGATCTTGTTCGTGAAGACAGAGGCAAAAAAAGCATTGAGTACATTAGTTTTTTCCACATCCTCTGTCACTAGGTTGCCTCCCTCATTCAGTAAGGGGCCCACACTTTCCTTGACTTTCTTCTTGTTGCTAACATACCTGAAGAAACCCTTCTTGTTACTCTTAACATCCCTTGCTAGCTGCAACTACAAGTGTGATTTGGCCTTCCTGATTTCACTCCTGCATGCCTGAGCAATATTTTTATACTGCTTTCTGGTCATTTGTCCAATCCTCCACTTCTTGTAAGCTTCTTTTTTGTGTTTAAGGTCAGCAAGGATTTCACTGTTAAGCCAAGCTGGTCGCCTGCCATATTTACTATTCTTTCTACACATCGGGATGGTTTGTCCCTGTAACCTCAATAAAGATTCTTTAAAATACAGTCAGCTCTCCTGGACCCCTTTCCCCCTCATGTTATTCTCCCAGGGGATCCTACCCATCAGTTCCCTGAGGGAGTCAAAATCTGCTTTTCTGAAGTCCAGGGTCCGTATTCTGCTGCTCTCCTTTCTTCCCTGTGTCAGGATCCTGAACTCGACCATCTCATGGTCACTGCCTCCCAGGTTCCCATACACTTTTGCTTCCCCTACTAATTCTTCCCAGTTTGTGAGCAGCAGGTTAAGAAGAGGTCTGTCCCTAGTTGGTTCCTCCAGCACTTGCACCAGGAAATTGTCCCCTACGCTTTCCAAAAACATCCTGAATTGTCTGTGCACTGCTGTATTGCTCTCCCAGAAGACATTGGGGTGATTGAAGTCCCCCATGAGAACAAGAGCCTGTGATTCTGTTAGTTGCCTGAAGAAAGCGTCATCCACCTCATGCCCCTGGTCCGGTGGTCTATAGCAGACTCCCACCATGACATCACCCTTGTTGCTCATGCTTCTAAACTTAATCTAGAGACTCTCAGGTTTTTCTGCAGTTTCATACTGGAGCTCCGAGCAGTCATACTGCTCCCTTACATAC
Source organism: Chelonia mydas (assembly GCF_015237465.2). Taxonomy (NCBI): domain Eukaryota; kingdom Metazoa; phylum Chordata; order Testudines; family Cheloniidae; genus Chelonia; species Chelonia mydas. Next base: position 58,538,089 of record NC_057855.1, read on the forward strand.
AGTGCAACTCCCCGACCTTTTCTGCCCTGTCTGTCCTTCCTGAACAGTTTATATCCATCCATGACAGTACTCCAGTCATGGGAGTTATCCCACCAAGTCTCTGTTATTCCAATTACATCAGAATTCCTTGACTGTGCCAGGACTTCCAGTTCTCCCTGCTTGTTTCCCAGGCTTCTTGCATTTGTGTATAGGCACTTGAGATAACTTGGTGATCTTCCTGCTTTCTCAGTATGAGGCAGGGGTCCTCCCCTCTTGCGCTCTCCTGCTTGTGCTTCCTCCCGGTATCCCATGTCCCCACTTACCTCAGGGCTTTGGTCTCCTTCCCCCAGTGAACCTAGTTTAAAGCCTTCCTCACTAGGTTAGCCAGCCTGCTTGTGAAGATGCTCTTCCCTCTCTTCGTTAGGTGGAGCCCGTCTCTGCCTAGCACTCCTCCTTCTTGGAACACCATCCCATGGTCAAAGAATCCAAAGCCTTCTCTCCGACACCACCTGCATAGCCATTCGTTGACTTCCACGATTCGACGATTTCTACCCGGGCCTTTTCCTTCCACGGGGAGGATGGACGAGAACACCACTTGCACCTCAAACTCCTTTATCCTTCTTCCCAGAGCCACAAAGTCTGCAGTGATCCGCTCAAGGTCATTCTTGGCAGTATCATTGGTTCCCACATGGAGAAGCAGGAAGGGGTAGCTATCCAAGGGCTTGATGAGTCTCTGCAGTCTCTCTGTCACATCGTGAATCCTAGCTCCTGGCAAGCAGCAGACTTCTCGCTTTCCCTGGTCGGGGAATGACTGGCCCACGCTCCTGCAGGGACCCTGTGGCAGAACCAAGCACCAAACCCAGATCTCCTGAGTCCCCTCCAGTTCCTAAGCTACAGCCCCCATGTCTCCAGGGCTGGGGCACATCTCCCTGCAGAGCCCAGAACTTGCTCTCTTTCTCTCTCTCCTGTTACTGTCCGGTGCTGTCTCTAGGGCGGCTGCTCTGCACTGGGAGAAGCCCAGGGCCCAGTGATGGTGGAGGCCACTGCACAACACAGTTCTGCAGCTAAGGGAATTTCTCTGGCGTAATTGCACAATGGGCATTTCTGTGTCTGCATCTGGCCTGCTGCGCTGCTCCCATAGGGCCATGGTAAGCAAAGGATTAACTAACCCTATTCAACTGCATCAGGCAGGGATGAGTCTGCAATGCGGCCACAGCATGGATCAGATCATAGCTGCCCACATGTTCTCTTTGAGCTGTCAAAACCAGCTATGACAAGCCCCTAAAAATAGCTGGTACAGTCACTGCAGCCTCTTGGTTGCCCCATGTCACTGTCTGCACCCATCACCGGCACACTGGGCCAGCACTGTATGTTCCAGCCAATGCTGGTGGGGGCTGAAGTACCGTCTCTGCATGCACCCTGCTGTGCATTGATAGCATTTAATAAAGGTGTTGAGCAAACGCAGGGAGTTAAATGCACTAGATGAAAAGAGACACAGCTGATCTACTGTGTATTGGTCTGCAGCAAGCCGCCTGGATGTGGAAATCCCCACCCAACTGTACACAGCCCTACCTGATGCACTGCTACAGACTGGGGACCGAATGGCTAGGCAGGAGTTCTACAGAAAAGGACCTAGGGGTTACAGTGGACGAGAAGCTGGATATGAGTCAACAGTGTGCCCCTGTTGCCAAGAAGGCTAACGGCATTTGGTAGGGGCATTGCCAGCAGATCGAGGGACGTGATCATTCCCCTCTATTCGACATTGGTGAGGCCTCATCTGGAGTACTGAGTCCAGTTTTGGGCCCCACACTAGAAGAAGGATGTGGAAAAATTGGGAAGAGTCCAGTGGAGGGCAACAAAAATGATTAGGGGGCTGGTGCACATGACTTATGAGGAGAGACTGGGGGAACTGGGATTGTTTAATCTGCAGAAGAGAAGAATGAGGGGGGATTTGATAGCTGCTTTCAACTACCTGAAAGGGAGTTCCAAAGAGGATGGATCTAGATTGTTCTCAGTGGTTCCAGATGACAAGAACAAGGAGTAATGGTCTCAAGTTGCAGTGGGGGAGGTTTAGGTTGGATATTAGGAAAAACTTTTTCACTAGGAGGGTGGTGAAGCACTGGAATGGGTTACCTAGGGAGGTGGTGGAATCTCCTTCCTTAGAGGTTTTTAAGGTCAGGCTTGACAAAGCCCTGTCTGGGATGATTTAGTTGTGGATTGGTCCTGCTTTGAGCAGGGGGTTGGACTAGATGACCTCCTGAGGTCCCTTCCAACCCTGATATTCTATGGGCAGGTCTTCACTACCTGTCGGATTGGCGGGTAGTGATCAATCTATCAGGAATTGATTTATCGCGTCTCGTCTAGACGTGATAAATTGATCCCCGAACGCACTCCCCGTCGACTCCGGAACTTCAGCTCGTGAGAGTCGGAAGCGGAGTCGACAGGGGAGTGGCTGCAGTCGACTCGCCGCTGTCCTCATGGCCAGGTAAGTCGACTTAAGATACACCGACTTCAGCTACGCTATTCGCATAGCTGAAGTTGCGTAAATTAGATCGATCCCCTCCGCAGTGTAGACCAGGGCTATAATTCTATGATGGGAGATAGCCCGCCCAGGATCAACAGCCCTGCCCACCTTTCCTTGTTCTTTTCCTTTCTTCTCTTTGGGTTCTTCTTCTGACAAGCATGGGGGTGCCCATGCCCTTGGCCCCTCCCTCCCCACAGCCAGTGCAGCAGCTGGCTGGTCAGAGGGTTCCGTGGGGACAGAGGTGGCTGCCAGGATGTGCCACGACTCTGGAATCTGCCCAGAGCTGGAAGCTTTCCTCACATTGAGCTGGTTCATTTTAATTTATAGGCAACAAAAGAAGCTAAAATAAAGGGTGAAGGTGCAGAATTGCTGGTTCCCAGTAAGAGCAGGGTTCAGGAGCGGCGTGCACAGACCCAGCACAGAGTGGGAGAGACGAGCTTTCGGGAGGCTGCGGCTGTCTGGCTAGAAACAGTGTTTAGCATAACTAGCCACTAGCTGTGACTGGGCAAGCCCAAGTGAATAAGAGCCCAGTGCTATCCCTCCATTCCCATACACACCCCTTTTTCTCTATGCATTCAGCTGCTCCTCCCTAGCAGGTCTGAGCCTGGCAGACTGCCTCGCCTGCCATTTACCTCCCTGAAGCAGAAAGTGCTGAGGTCTGTCCAGGCTCTGACTGAGCCCCTGCTCCAGCTCCCCTGGGAGCCAGCTGGCATAGGGGCTGACTTTTACTTTTCCCCAGGGGTGTTTCACACTCGTTCCACCCTGAGGCCCCACCCTCACTCTGCTCCTTCCCCAAGGCCCCACCTTTGCTCCACCTCTTCCTATCCCACTCTGCCCCCTTCCTCAAGGCCTCACACTCGCTGTGTTTCTTCCTGACTCCTCCCGAGGCCCCGGCCCACTGATCACTGGTCTCCACCCTCCCACAGGGCCCTCCTCAAACCACCAAACAGCTGTTTGGTGGCGTTCCAATTGGGTGTTTGGCAGCACAACCTAACAGCTGTGGCTGGTGGGTGCTGAGCATCCACTATTTGTTTTCTGTCTGTGCTCCGGCCCCAGAGCACCCATGGAGTCGGTACCTATGTGCAGCTGGGGTATTTCCATTGACTCAATGGATTCAGGAGTGAGGCTGTGCAAGCAGCCAGTCTGCGGGCAGGAGACCCTGGGGCAGTGACTGTGCAGTCCCACGGCTCAGGGGTGGGACTGAACTCGGGGAAGGGGATACATGCTGACACAGCTGCATTTGGCTGTGCAATGGTCACCCACTGCTTGAGAGCGTTCAGCGCTCAAATGAGCCCCATGCTGAGACATGCCCAGTGGGGACAACCCTGCACTGGCCCAGCTAGATGGACTTGAGGCTAACTGGGCTTCTGCACCCAGTGCCTGAGAACTGCACTTCTGTTCTCCTTTGGGAGGGAGTTCAGTGCTGGTGGCAGGACCTGGACACTGATGGTCTCTGCCCCTGCCAGCTGCCCCCACCTGACAGAGCGCTACTTCATGCCATCTGCCCAGCTGGCTGAACTATGGGCATGTCTCCCAGTGGGACTGGGATCACTTCGTTCATGCAGGGTGTCAGGCACCCATCAGATGGTAACGAATGATTAGGGGACTGGAACACATGACTTATGAGGAGAGGCTTAGGGAACTGGGATTGTTTAGTCTGCAGAAGAGAAGAATGAGGGGGGATTTGATAGCTGCTTTCAACTACCTGAAAGGGGGTTCCAAATAGGATGGATCTACACTGTTCTCAGTGGTAGCAGATGACAGAACAAGGAGCAATGGTCTCAAGTTGCAGTGGGGGACGTTTAGGTTGGATATTAGGAAAAACTTTTTCATTAGGAGGGTGGTGAAACACTGGAATGCGTTACCTAGGGAGGTGGTGGAATCTCCTTCCTTAGAAGTTTTTAAGGTCAGGCTTGACAAAGCCCTGTCTGGGATGATTTAGTTGGGGATTGGTCCTGCTTTGAGCAGAGGATTGGACTAGATGACCTCCTGAGGTCCCTTTCAACCCTGATATTCTATGATTCTGTGACCCTCGAGCATGCCCCATTTGAGTGAACCCGCAACTGTGCCAACATCTCATTCTGCCCAGTCCTCAGATCATCAGATCCAGGGTGAAATCCAGACTCCGCTGACATCAACAGCCGCAATTTCCATTGACTTTGAAGTGGCTAGTATTGCACCTTAACTGAAACAGATGGAGTCCAGGCTTTGTAAATGCATGATGCCCTGCAGACCATCTAAGAGGTCCCCCCAAACTTTAGGGGCCACTGCAGGGATTCTAGTGTGTTCCCACAGCCCTCTGCAGAACAGAATCAGAATTGCTTGCTGTGTGTCATAGCCCTTATACTGTTAGAAGGGATTCTCCACCAGCTCCAGGGCAGGGGCCTGGACTTTGGGACAGGATGCTGCTCGCTCTCTCCCCACTGTCGTTGTGTGGCTCTGAGGGGCTGTGCTGCATTGTGCCAGCTGTGTGGTTCCAAACTGTAGATTTGTCACCTTAATTTCCAGAGCCCAATAGCAGAGCACCACAGGGCTAAAGGGGAGGCGGGAGGCAGGTGGTAAAGAAATGTGTCTCCTATATATGAATCAAACACTACAGCACCCTGGGACCTCAGCTCTGAGCAAACCCTGCCGCAGAAGTCATTAGTTTGTGCAGTTAGTGGATTTTACTGCATGCGCATGCTCCCAAGCAGTGCCCAGAACATCTGGAGTGAAAGCTGGCACAGAGACAGGGAATTCACCATTTCCTCTGCACTTGGCCAAGCTGCCTATGTGGCTCGCACCTCTATCCAGCTGTTACACAGTGAGTGCGTTTGTGATGGGGAGTGGTGGGTACATTCATAGACTCTTGCCTTGGGAGACCTGAGATGGCTCCCAGCACAAAGATGCAATATTTAATGCAGCTTGCTCCAGGCACAGCATGAAAGCCTCCCAGAATCCAGCATGGACTGAAGCCTCTGCTTAAGGACTGATGTGGTCTGAGGTGGAGCAGGTCAGGTTGGAGGGGCTTCAGCAGATCCCAGAGCTGGGACAGCGGAGGGCTGCGGGTCAGGATTGAGGAGTATCAGCGGAGCTGTGAGGGAGGTGTCTTGGGGTTCACTAACTGCTAGGGCACCTCCTCCTGGCTGCTCTGGGGATCAGCTCTTTTCAGATCTGACCTCATTATGGCTCATTCATGTGCCTTGCAGCCTCTCTTCTGCGACGCAGTGTACTCTCTTCAGGATTTAGCCCTCTGGCCAGGTCACTATCATCCTCCCCTTCCGGGGTCTCCACCCAAAATGACAGCCTTTCCTTCACTGCCCAGACCGCATGGCTGGTAGAGAACCCGGGCTCACCCTCTACTCCAGGTTCCAGTCCAGGGACCCTATGTCTAGTAGCAGCTGTGGTCTGTTTGCTCCCAGACCCTGGTGTTATTTCCCTGGACTCCTTCCTACAGCTTCTGGTTCAGAAGGGAACCAGCCCAAACTCCCTCCTTCTAGAGAGTAACTGCAGACTAATGATGTCCATGGCCCCAAGCACATTTCTCTACTCCCAGGGAGTGACTGCAGCCTGCTTCCCTACAGCCCCTTTCTGTTGCCAGCTTCCTGACTTTATACAAACCCCACCTGTTCCTCCCCTGCTGGGCTCCATCTTCAATGCCTGGCTCTTCCCCAGGTGCAGCCTATCAGTTTAATAGACCTAATTTAACCTCCTCCACCTTGTGTGGGATGACCATCCCATCGAAGGATTGAATAGCTCAGGGTGCTGTGGGTCAGGTGGGAGAGGCATTGGTGATGTGGAAAAGAATGAGCAGGGTTGGCCTAAGATGCCTGGACAGAGCTGAGTGGGATTCAGAAGCATGGATCCTTGTGCCTGCTGGTGAATGGGCTGAGAATATGACCTGGCCCAGGAGTGGAGTCACTGCACAGAGTAGCCATGAAGCCCCTAGAGGAGAGCATGGCCCACGGCCCCTAGAAGAGAGCAGCAGACCAGGTTCTCTGTGCCCTGGGACCCGGCTGCAGATCCAGGATGAGTCCCCAGCCCATTGAGAGCCCCAGATCAATCCAGAGAAGACTGGGGTAGAAGAGAAAGGGGCAAGTAAGCTGAGCCAAAGTGGGAAGTGGGGGCCAAGCGGGTTTCCCATCAGCGCTCTCCAGCCATGGTGGTGCAGGGCATGGAAGGTGGCGCTGGCCAGAGCCTCTCTCGCATTCCCTGCTGCAAAGGGCTTTGGCTCTTGGAGATGAGACCTGCTTCATGTCCTGTGTTGGACACATTCCACGGCTCCAGCTGCTCAGGGCCGGATGTGTCTGAGCTGGTGAACCCAAGAGAAAACTTCTGTAATCTCCCCCGTCTGGTTATATAATGGCCTGGGCGTTCAGTATGGAGGCCATATCTTACAGTGCAGTCAGCATTCTTGGAGAGGAAAGGACCCAGGGAAGAGGGTTTATTGTGAGGAGATCAGAAGCCACATGGGGCTGGGTGTGGAACAGAGAGCCAGGGGCTGGGTCCGAGCCAGCTCAGCTCAACAGTGACCGAATGGGATACCATCTCATGGCTCTTTGTAACCAAACTTCACAGCACTGGCCCACCTCTAATACAGACTCCCAGGACAGCAGCCACCAGTCCTGCCCTCCACCCCTGCTTCCACCTTCTCTCTCCTCCTGCGGCTTCAAGGCTGTCCTTTGCCACACAGCAGAGTGATGACTGTCTCCATGTGGGCTTGACCTGGTGGTTCCGCTCCTACAGCCCTGACACGGCCCACGGCAAAGGCTGCTTGTGGGGGTGGGGACTCAGGCAGCATTGGTTTGGGGTCATTGGGATAAAGCAGTGACCAGATTGCATCTAACCTAGGTCTCTGATGTCAGTTACCATTGTCTCTTATGTTCCTTGCAAGCTGTAACTCAGGGCAGTGCTATTATCATTGTACAGATAGGAAACTGAGGCACAGGGGGACATGCCCAGGGTCACATATAAAGTCTGTGGCAGAGCATGGAATCAAACCAGGGTCTGCATTGGACCATCCTTCCTCTGCCCAGAGGAGATGCTCCCAGGAGAATTCCCATATGCAGGTACCTGTGCCGCATGGGTAAGATGTTGATCTCCTTGACTGGATTTCTCCCTGTGAGGTCGCAACCTTCCTCCCCAGCCTCAGGGTTAACAACAAGCCAGGGCTGCTTTCCTGTATCTCAGAGGCACTGCTGCCCCAGATAGAGCAGCACAGGGACAGTCCGTGCTTCCCCACAGCCCTGTCCCTTTTAATTCATGATTCACACTTTATTCACACCAGGTCTGGAGCAGGGCTGCTCTTTGTGTCTTGGGGTGTCTCACTGGTCAGTGGTTTAGAGTGCCCACAAGTTGGCCCAGAGCGTCAGAGGAGACAGAGCCCCAGGAATATGCAGGTGAATGAGAACTTCTACCACTTGTTATTCATTATTGATGATCTTGTATAAAATGTTCCATCACCAATCAGGAAACAGAAACAGTAACACATGACTTAGATGATACTGCCCATGCTTTATGTGGGGTAAAATGCCAATGAGGCTGGCCCACAGGAAGGATAAGAAACCTACTACGGCTGCCCCTAGTTGAGATCTACTTTAGCTCTAGTGGCGGAAGACATGAGTTTGGGGGGCTGAGGAGGTGGGTTCCAGCCGGATCTCTGCTGAACATGGGGCAGACTACAAGCGCTGTGACTGCTGGCTGCCTCCTCTGGACTTTCTGCAGATGAGGAACCAATCACAACCCCGCACAACATGCAGGTGGAACAAGCAGCTCCCATGTAGCCCATGGGTGGTCACTCACCCCATAGGTTGTAACAATCAGAGTCTGCTGTGGATAACTCCCAGGCATTAATGCGCAGAGTAACTTCCAGTCCCTGCAAGTAACTGGAGCAGGTCTCCCCCTGGGGCAACCCTGGATTTTGAACCCCAAAACTTCAGGGCATGACAGACAGTTATCAGGGTGCAGCAGGAACGCAGGCCTGTACCCCAATATAGACCCCATCCCATTGCATGCTGAGCTGTGCATAAATGTCCCCCTTTTTCTTCATTCACCTCCAGGCCTGAGTGATTTTAGATTACACCATCGGCCCAGCCTTGACCTCAGGGCAGGCAGGACACAAACAGGTTGTGCCTCTCTGGGAGGTCAGTAAGTAAGAGGGGCTGGCTGCACCATGCAGGGGGTGTCTCCTATTCCTACAACAATCTGAATGGCCAGGGGCCAATGCACGCGATAGGAGGAGATGCCCCGCTAGGGATCTATTGGCGAGGGAGGGGATCGGTGTTGCCATTGTTAACCAGAACACCGGACATTTACACCGCACCTGGCAAAGTGCTTCAGACACTTTCCCCGTGGCACAAGATAGCTATTCAATGCACAGCAGACACTGGTGACACAATTTTATGGTGATACAAAGTCACAAATGTCACAAGTCCAGGTTCCCAAGAGAGAGGCCACTCAGCCAAATTGCCCAGCGCCCTTCTGTTTTATGGTAACGATTTAACAACAGGCTCTGACAATCCTCTCCCCTGCAGGAATGGCCGGTTGAACTCTGACAGCCTTTGCTGGGCAGAGAGCGGGGGTTAGTGCCCGGTGCGGTATGTTACGACAGTTTCAGGTGCCCCCCTCCAGGCCTGTTCGCGACCCCCAGGCTGGGGACAGGCTATGTGATCATAGTACTCCTGGCCTAAAGCTCTGCGAACCAGGGCTGCGTTCCACAAAAATGCCACTGTCACAAGCCAAGGTGGGTGGAAGACGCCACCTGACCTGTAGCCCGGCTCAGTGACTAGTGCTGGGGGGACCCTTGACTCTTGCAGTCTCCTGGCTCTTTAAAATATGTGCTACCTGGACAGTGCTTTGGGGCCTTTAATTCTCTAAGGCTTTTTAAGGGGTGGGGGGGAGAGGCCGAGAGAGGAAAACCAAAACTGCCCAGAGGGAGGGTCCACAGGGTGCGGCGACTGCAGCCTACCCAACTCAGCCCCGGCATCCCCAGCACATGGCACCGCCTGCACGTCTCTCCCGGAAAGGGGCCTGTGCAGCCACCGGTGGTTGGGCGTCTCCAAAGATGGGCCGTGTGGGAGGGGACCTGTGATGCTGGCCCCAGGGAAGCACGCGAGTGCTGAGTCACTGTTTAGAGAGGCTCTGCATCTCCCATAGTAACTGCTCCCTCCAGCCCCCATGTATCCTGGGGCCACACGTCCATTCATAACCTTACCCTCTCGGGTAGGAAATGGAAACCGCACAGCAATCGCCATGGCAACCTTTGTTTCCCTGTACACAGCAGGGAGATCTCACTCTCCCACAGCCTTTATTTTTATCCCCCTTCGGCTGTGGGGGTGGGGAGCATCCGCCTGGGTGGGAGGGCAGGGGGGCTATTCTGAAGCATTTGGGTTTTTCTCTAGGCAACTATTCCTAGGACGGCTCTGGGCACCCGGACAATGCGGAGACGGTGTCCCAGGACTGGTCCAGCCACAGGTATGCTTGGACTGTTCCCTCAGTGCTGGCTGCCACTGGGGCCTCCACAGCATTGCCAGAAATGCTGAGATAAGACAGGAAAAGAGGGGAACCCCAGAATAGCTTCAGGGAAGAGAATCCCCCCCAAATGAGGCCCACAGAGACCTACAGTCACTTTATTGCACAGTTGCCTAGAAGGTGTGTAGCCACGGGAGTCGTCAGCATGGAGACCATAGCAAAAAGAAGTGTATATGTGTGCGCACTGTATGTGAGTGTGCATATGTGTGCATTGCATGTGAGTGTATTGTATGTGTGTGCATTGTGTGTGTGAGTGTATTGTGTATGTGTGTGTGTGTAAACTAGCTGAGCGCACTGGAGCGGACAAAGTCCCCAGGAATGGAGTCCAGAGGGAGAAGAGGAGAGGATGCAGCTTGGGGGCAATAGGGAGAGGTGGGAAAGGCCCCTGGAAGGTGCTGCAGGAGTAGCCACCAGGAGAGGAGAACGGGGAGAGCCCAGAACAGCAATTGGAGGAGAGAGCATGGCGACCAGGCAACCATGGAGCATGAAGGACCAGGCTGTTGGTCTGGCTGGAGGAGGCTGGAGCCCTCAGCAGCTTTAAGGCCTGGTCCATGCCCCTTGCAGTATTCAGACAGTCCCATTGCTGGGCTTGCTGCAGTGGTTTCCATGGTCCCTGTGCTGCTGGTTCTCATGCTGCCCCCTTCCCTTGTGCTCTCTGGGCCCCAAGGACCTGGCTGTGTCTCCCTTGGCTCTGTCACCCCCAACCTCCCTTTGGCCCAACCTTCCCGCCAGATGAGGACAAGAGTTAGATCATGTCGCACGTCGTCATCATCGTCATCATCACAATGTCAGATCCCAGAGGGACATGGCCTCCTTGCACACCAGGCGCCACCCAGACAGACTCTAGCCAGGTGCTTACCAGGGGCTGATCCCCTAGTACAGAGGACTGTGCAACTCCTGAGCCAGCCAGATGGGGTGCTAGAGAGCAGTTTGCCCCTGCCAGGGCAGCGTAGCCAATGGGGAAGGGACTCCTGGACTCCCATGAAAAATGACTTTTTCGTTGGCACAGGAACTCCCACTGGAAACATCTGGTTCTAGTTCCACTCCATCCCCTGCACTGTGCTCCCTACTCTGCTCAACTCGGGGGGACAGGATGATCCAGCGGAGCATTCAACTCTTCCCTGCAGACCCTGGCTCGGGCCGGAGGATATTTCACCATGTCCCTTTGTTGTTTTAAAGCCACAGTGTAATTTGCCAGAGGAAAAGAGCTCAGGCCCAGTGGAGTGGGGTGGCTGGCAGGTGGGGAACAAGGAGCCCTTTCTGAGAGGCTGAAAGTGAAAATTACAAGTTTCCTGTATGTGAAAAACTGCAGCTGAGGCAGAAAGTGGTGCAGAAAAACAACAGCTCCCATGCCAGCTCCAGGGAGGAAGGCAGGAGGGGGTGTGAAATTACAGCAAATCATACAGACTCCCAAACCAGCAGCCCAGGTCTCAGCACACTCACACATGGCTGGGCCAGCTCTCTGTCATGTCTGTACAGCACCGAGTACAACAGGGGCCGGGCCAGGCCTGCCTCTGCTGCAATGCACATAATGAACGGCAAAACACAAGGGATGCCTGTGAATCACGTGACTCCCATGTGCCCTCTTGGGGAATAGACATATATGTAGTACGGCACTTCACTGTGACAGTTTAGACTGAAAGCTCTTTGGGGGCAGGGCTGTCTCTCGCTGTGTGTCTGGGCAATGCCTGTGTCACACAGCGAGTGACAGCCCCTGCCTCAACTGAGATCATGGCCCCATCGTGCCAGGCACTACCCAGACACAGCGAGATACAGCCCCTGTCCCAGTGAGATCAGGGCCCCATAGTGCCAGGCTCTGCCCAGACACACAGAGAGAGACAGCTCCTGCTCCGCACCTTTCTGTCAGTGTTGGCCTGGAGCCTGGCCCAGAGGGGTCTCCCTGGCTCTCCCCCTTGGCCCTGTTTGAGCTCTCTGTCTCTGTCTGGACTCTCCATAGCTCCATCCATGCATGTCCCCCTCCTGTCAACTGGGCTCTGCAGCATGCGTACTGGCTGACCCCATTCACTAACTGGGCCTTTGCCCTCTCCCCATCACATGCCCAGTCCTGGAGCTCCTGGTAGTTCTGCCCTGCCAGGGGATGCTTCTCAGCCCTGGTCCCTTCCACGAGAGCCATCTGGGGCCTGCCCCTTCAATGCAGGGCCGGCTTCTCCTTTCTCCAGCAATTGCTCCATTGCCCGTCACTGAAACGACTTGGCCAACCTGTTGACATGCTTTCGGGCTTGCTTTCCTGGAGCCCCACGCAGCTCACGCTGATCCTAGGAGCCAGCAGGTGTTGAAATAACTGCCTGGCTATGGAGGGAGTGTTGAAACCAGCTGTGTTCGGAAGCAGCATTGCTCCACACTCCATGCTAGCTGTGGGCAGAGAATGGCTCTGGAAACTGCAGCACAGGCTGGGGGAGGACAGGCACTAAATACAGCCCCAGCCCCGGAGGACCTCAGCCAGAGCCCACCCTGCCCACTGCCACAGGCTGCATGGTGTCCCCAACCTCGCTGGTGCCCTTGGTGTGCCAGGCGCAGTGCTCACGCCCTCCATGGGGAGGCAGCCAGCTCCAGAACGGCCGTGCATGCTGGAGCCTCAGCCCTGTGCCAGGGCATGTGCGGTAGGTGAGTGTGCCCACAGTGCCCCTGCAGAGAGAGGGGAGAGAGGCCCAGAGCAAGCCCTGCCGTAGCAATGGTGGGCAGAAAAGGGCAGGACAGCGCTATTTGCCCTTGCAGATCCAGCGTGGTATTTGTACGGGCCCTGTTTCAACAGCCCCTCAGTGCATGTACACATGAGCAAATTCATCCTCACCTAGCCCAGTGACAGGAGGAAGAATCAGCACCCCTCATGCTACAGATGGGGAAACTGAGGCCCAGAAAGGGGAACTGACTTGCCCAAGGTCACCCAGGGAGCCTGTGAGGCTGGCAATGAACCCAGGTTGAGAGCCCCACCAAGTGCCTCTGGCACAGCCAACGCTTCTCACATGCCAGGTGCCTCCAACCCTTACAGTGGAAGAGCCACCCACAGCACGCACGGATGAAAGGCAGCTCTGGACAGATCTGAGGGACTAGCTGATACAGGATCCTGTGAATCAGACCAACGTCTGCATTGATGCTTGCTGGCATAAAACTACTCAGGCTGCCAGCCCTCTGATGTCAGGGCATGAGCTGATCCCAGCTGGGGTCAGGAGGGAAATGCCCCCTTGGTGTATGATGGGGTTATTGCACTTTCCTCTGGGCATGCAGTATCGGCCATTACCGGGGGCAGGGCAGTGGGGTGGATGGGCTGGGAGTCTCTCCCCAGGTGGCAGCTCCCATGTTCTCCAGTAAGCGCAGACTCCAGGGGCACCAAAGGGTTCCTGAGCCCTGGCACAGCCCTTAGAGCGTTCGCTGCAGTGCAGGCGCTCAGACCTACCCGGTGAAGACATGCCCCTGCAGCCAGTGAGACGGTTAAGAATAGCAGTCCGGCCCTAGCATGTGTGGGGGCGGTTTCCTCGGGCCAGAGCCAGGACGTGATGTCAGCACAGAGCGAGACATGCTGCCCCTCTGTGCCAGGAAGTGTGAGCTGGCCGTCCCCGGCTATTTCTGGAGCTGGGTATTTCCAGCATGGCTATTCCTGAGGCTCCCTGGCTGGAGTGTGTGTGCAGGAGTGTGGGGGTGGGGTGGGAATTGCATAGGCAGGTTTTCCCTCCCTCCCCCCACTCCCTTGGCACTCTGCTGGAAACCCAGAGACATGGGGCTGCAGAACTTGGCCACAGCAGCAAGACAAGCTGCCATCTCCACTGCCAGGGAAGATTCCTTCTTAGAATCTCAGGGTCACAGCCTGGCAGCGGGGCCTGAGAGGCGGGGAGAGGGGCAGACAGACCCCTCCCCACACAACACCCCTTCAGAATTAACCCCCATGGCCTGGACACAATGGGGCTCTCCAGGCAGGATGGCACATCTGAGCTGCCATGCCAGCCGGTGGGCACTGCTGCAGCTGGGTACGGCCCCTCCTGCAGTCGCTTCCAGAGCAGGAGCCATCTAGTGTCAGCAGCTCCCAGGTCTCTTCTGGTCAGGGTGAAGAGGCACTAAGGGGTGCTAGTGCGGTGCTGGCGAGGGCAGCCTGGCAGTTAGCCCAGGGCAGGGCTGGGTGTGTATCCGCTCTGGCCCTCTCCCCATTCAAAGCTGCACCGCCCATGCGGCAGGGAGTCACCAGCAGGGGCGGAATCAGGGAGCCCTGTCCCTGCACATCGGCTGAGAGGTGCCTGTGTGGATCCAGCCATGGCCCTCGGGGCTGGGATGGACCGTAAGGCTTCCACTCCCTCTGGAGCAGCATGGTCTGGCAGGGCTCACATCCTGGGGTCACTAGAAACGGGCCCGCCCAGGAACCCATTACTGTGACAAGGCAGAGTGGGAGTGAGTGTGTCATGGGCGTGTCGGGGCATCGCTCAAAGAGGGCAGAGTTAAGGCTGTGTGGGCGTTTACCTCTGTATTTCCTGGTTTTCAGAGGTTTGAGTTTTGCTGAGCCCAGCACAAGCTATCATTCGCCCAGAAGCCTGAACTCTGCATTAGCGAAGGGTTTTTGCCATTTAGTTTCCAAATTGTTTAAACAGAGACATGTTTGTTGGTAGGAACTACTGGTCATTTGCATTGGTGCTGGAACCAGGGGTCCTGGGGGTGCTGCTGCACCCCCTGGTTTAAAGTGGTTTCCATTCTATACAGGGTTTGCAGTTTGGTTCAATGGCTCTAAGCACCCCCACCGTACACATTGTTCCAACACCCCTGCTCGTTTGAATCCTCACTATGTTTATATCCTCACCTTGTAGTGCATTGATACGCTGCTGTGCCTAGGTAATAATCCAAAACCCCCAGAGCCCAGCTCACATGAAAGGTAGGGTGAGGGGCTCAGATCCCCCTGATCTTGGCACACACAGAAGGTGAGAATGTGGGGCTGACAGGCCCTGTCCCTATTCTCCCCTTTGTTCCCTGCCACTCACATCTTACCTGAGCCCCCAACCCTTTCCACACATCCCCTTTTACCGCCTCACCTCGATGCAGCCCCTCAACCCCTCTCCCCCATTCCCCTCACTCTTTCACCCCCTAAATGCCCCTCCCCTGCCATTCACATCTTTTTTCACAAACAATTCTGCAGAAATAAAACCCAGCCCAGCCAGAGACAGGTTTAAGCAATAGCCTCATAGCCTTCCACCCTCGTCCCGAGACGGAGTTACTGACACTGGCTGAGCATTCAAAAGACTGCTGCTTATCCCCTTGAGTTATCCAGCTAGCAGGAAGCCCAAGAACCTAACAAAGCGAATAACTCCTCCGTCCACGCATGCTCACTTTGATCCATTTAGTGCCTCATGTAGCATGAGAAGCTTGCCATGTGCTAGACAGAAGAAACAAAAAAAAATTTATTTTGCTTTTTCCCAAAGGGTTTGGGGACATTCACTTGGCTGGGGCACCCCTCGAATGTTGGATTCCCTGAGGCTATGATCTGAGCCCTGGTTTCATCACTATCTGTGGGCACAAAAAGGTTCCCAAAATCAAACAATTTTCAGAAATGCTTTTGTGGGGGCAGCTTTATCTCAGGAACCCCTTGGTCAAATGGCCCCAAATTTGGATCAGGAACAGAACCCTGCGTCCCGATGAGATACACCAAATTCAAGGCAATCTGAGTAACCGTGTAGAGTGTAGAGAATTTAGTAGAGTCAAGCTTGAAACACAAACCTGGACTGCGTCTAAACCTTAACTATAGCAGGGCTGTCACTCTGCTGTACCTAGGCCTGGCCCCCTCCAGGTGCTGCCAGGTAGGTTCATTGAACTCTCAGGCCCACAATAACCCTTTCACCCCCTTTAGCCCATCACACTCTACAACAGGACAGACGCCCCACTCCGATCCAAAGACCCCCCCCACACACACGCCCTCAACAGCCGCAGTGGGGATACCCCCAGGATGCAATGGATTGCCATCAAGGACTGACTCAGGGCCTGTTTCTAGGGAGAACCCACCCCTGAGGGCAGTGGTGGATTGGCCAATGGGCCCACAGGGCTTGTGCCGGGGCCCCAGCCAATTCCCTGCCCTGCCCCCACCCCAGCCAAAATGGATGCCCTGCCCCCAGCAGACAAGCGCCGGGAAGGTATGGGGGGCAGGAAAGGGAAAGTCTCCACACCCTGACCCCACTTCCCAGCCGAAACACTGGGACTGGAGGAGCTCTTGCTCCCTGCTGCGTCCTCAGAGCTGGGAGAGTTCTCACTCCCTGATGCAGTCTTGGGGCCCTGGTGGTGGGGACGGAGCTCTGCTCTTAGGGCTGCAGGTGCTGGGGGGGGGCGGGGGGAGGGATGGAAAGGAGCAAACAGGGGGCCGCAGTGGGAAGGCGGAATGGGGGTGGGACTGTGGGTGGAACAGGGGCTGGGCTTGGGGGGAGGGGGCAGAATGGTGTGGGGCCATGGTTGGGCCCACAGGCAGAATGGGCTAATGGGGGGTGGGGCCACAGGCGAAAGGGGTAGGGATGGGCCCCCCACTTGCTCTGGCCCAGGTCCCCACAAAACCTTAATCCACCTCTGCCCAGGGGTCGTGGTTACCTTGGTGCCAATCAAGTCACTGCAGATTCCCCCAGGGAGCACTGACAGGTGCCTACGCTCCCAGCAGATATTCTGAGCCTCTCTGATCCCTTGGGGAAGACACCATGGCCAAAGGCATCTGCCTTGTCAAATGTTATTCTGTGTGTGTTTCACACTGTACTCCCCAAGGCACGCTCATTTGGGGCTGGGCACAGGGGTCACAGCTTGCGGCGGGGGCCCAGGAGCTGCCAATCAACGTTTACTCACATCTCTCCCAGAGCTCTCCTGGCTGATTGTGTTTGTAATACACAAACTTTGAGTGAGTGTTAAGAGCTCTGTAAAGTGAGTGATTGAAGCAGTGCTGTTCCGAGACAGCACTGGGCATGCTCGGGCTACCTGGGCCTCACCCACATGCGCCCCTTGGCCCTGCTAGTCTGCTGATGCCCCTCAATCCCGACCCACAGCCCGGCTAGCCCAGCGCTGTGCCATTGGCTGACCAGACCTCTGGCGAGTGCTGGCTTGCTGAGGTCCTCACCACACAGCCTCCCACGTGCCGACTGGACCCATCAGAGACAACAGGTACCTGCTGATAATGGCGGGGCCACAATTAAAAGGTTTACCCCCAACAGCTTGAGTTACGCTCCCCCGCCCGCCCCAGGCAAACTCCACTCTTACTCCTCAGTGGTCCCTCCCTGCAGCGCCCAGCTTTTTGCTGCTGCCTATCCCCATGGCCACAGCTTGCAGCTCACCAGCTCCAGGAGCTGCCACACAGGGCAGGGGCCCAGCCGGCAAACCCTGGCAGAAATCTGCAAGGGGGAGGCACGTGACACCACATGCTCCTGCACAGGTACCCTCAAGAGTTTGAACAGCATCACGGCTGGCCCCTTCTCCTCTCTCTGCTTCTCCGCAGAGCGACCCCTCCCGAGGCAGGCCAACTAGACCTGGCCATTGCACAGAGGGAATCACCACCAACGCCAGTCTCCCTGCATCCCAAACTGCCAGCGCCCACTTGGGGTGAGGAACCCCAGAGGGCTCCTGTTGGCTGGGGGGCAGCTAGTGACCCTCCCGGGGGCAACACCAGCATGACTCTAGCTCTGTGTGAAATAACCGAGGCTAGCACCCACTCCCTGCCTGCCTGGGCTGAGTCTGGCGCTGTGGCCCTGCAGCACCGGGACAGGAACCCGGCAGCTCTGAGCCTAGCTCCAGAGTGGCTATTCAGCCCTGTCCCTTCCTGAGGCCCCAGTTCAGTACCAGCCTGTAAGTGACATGCACCTGGGCCTTGGGCTGCGAGCCCCCAGCACCTTTGCTATTAACCCCTCCATGGACACACTCCAGTTGGCCTCATGGCCTGGTCTCTTCACTCCCTGGCCTGCTCCCGCAGCTCCCTACTCAGCAAGCGGGCCTTCTTCTCTGCACCTCCTACCCCTAGGCCAGGCTGCCTAACCTCTGGTGGCCTCATCAGCACCTCATCTGTGCCCCGCTGGCATCTGGTGCATCTGTTTGGGGATCATGGGCTGGCATGAGCAACAGTCACTGCCCCTATCGTTCCTCCCCAGAGCTCTGCGATCACCCCATGACGGCTGCACAGCCTAGAAAGTGGGACACGGAGCCTGCTCTGCACCTCATTCACCAAGGGGAGGGCAGAGCCATGGCCCACGGCGATGCACGGCAGTGGAGGAATTGCCAAGCCAAGCGCACTTTATGAAAAACAGCTGCAGGGCTTTCTTCCTGTTGCATAACCCCGGCTCCCAGCTCCGTGGCGGCCGGTCGCGTTTACATAACAGAGGGCGCGGCGCCCCTTGGGATTCCCAGCTTTCTTCTGTGCCTGGCACAAACAACCCAGCCAGGCTGTGAGCCGAGAGAGTGAGGGCCCAGGTGCCGCACTGCCTGAGTGGCTGCACAGGGGCCTCCCCAGGTCAGGGCACAGCTACTGGAACTAAGATTGCGGGGGACTGCTGCACCCCTCAGCTTGAAGTGGTTTCCATTATATACAGTTTGGTTCAACGGCTCTCAGCACCCCCATTATACATATTGTTCCAGTGCCCCTGTGTCAGGGGGAGCCCCCCAACTGGCTTTGCCTCGCTCCCTGCTGCCCCAGCCCCCACAGGGCTGGTGTGGCCTGGGCAGCATAAAGCTCTGCTTGGATCCTGGAGTGGCACTCTGGGCATGCCTGTTCAGGTTGTTCCGGTTTTTTTGACAAAAAGTCAAAATTTTCTGTGGGACCCCCTTTCCCCCTTTCACAGCAGCTTGAATAGCTACTACTCCTAATGGCTAAGGGAGTGAGTAGCTGCCCCTCAGACAGACCATACCCTCCCCAGCTGCCCACTACCCCAGTTGGCTGGATGGCGCCCCCAGGGGCCCAGTGGGAAGTGCAGTACGATGGCCTCTCAAGCTTAGCACCAACCACCCCAGCACCTGCCTCTAGTTTTCTTTCGCTGTGGCAGGCAGGAGCCTGATGATGACTCAGATTTTCCTTCCCCAGGCTGACCCAGCCGTTTCAAGCCTGAGACCATCAGCCAGCATGCAGGCTGGAGCCTGCATATCCACATGTGGAGGGCTTTAAACGAGGTTCACCGGGGGAAGGAGACCAAAGCACTGAGGTAAGTGGGGACTTGGGATACCGGGAGGAAGCACGAGCAGGAGAATGCGAAAGGGGAGGGCTCCTGCCTCATATTAAGAAAGCGGAACAAACAGCAAGTTATCTCAAGTGCCTATACACAAATGCAAGAAGCCTGGGAAACAAGCAGGGAGAACTGGAAGTCCTGGCACAGTCAAGGAACTATGATGTGATTGGAATAACAGAGACTTGGTGGGATAACTCACATGACTGGAGTACTGTCATGGATGGATATAAACTGTTCAGGAAGGACAGGCAGGGCAGAAAAGGTGGGGGAGTTGCATTGTATGTAAGGGAGCAGTATGACTGCTCAGAGCTCCGGTATGAAACTGCAGAAAAACCTGAGAGTCTCTGGATTAAGTTTAGAAGTGTGAGCAACAAGGGTGATGTCGTGGTGGGAGTCTGCTATAGACCACCGGACCAGGGGCATGAGGTGGACGAGGCTTTCTTCCGGAAACTAACAGAATTTAGTAGATCGCAGGCCCTGGCTCTCATGGGAGACTTCAATCACCCTGATATCTGCTGGGAGAGCAATACAGCGGTGCACAGACAATCCAGGAAGTTTTTGGAAAGTGTAGGGGACAATTTCCTGGTGCAGCTGCTGGAGGAACCGACTAGGGGCAGAGCTTTTCTTGACCTGCTGCTCACAAACCGGGAAGAATTAGTAGGGGAAGCAAAAGTGGGTGGGAACCTGGGAGGCAGTGACCATGAGATGGTCGAGTTCAGGATCCTGACACAAGGAAGAAAGGAGCTGGCTGTATTTTAAAGAATCCTTATTGTGGTTACAGGGACAAACCATCCCGATGTGTAGAAAGAATAGTAAATATGGCAGGCGACCAGCTTGGCTTAACATCCTTGCTGATCTTGAAATCCTTGCTGATCTTAAACACAAAAAAGAGGCTTACAAGAAGTGGAAGATTGGACAAATGACCAGGGATGAGTATGAAAATATTGCTCGGGCATGTAGGAATGAATCAGGAAGGCTAAATCACACCTGGAGTTGCAGCCAGCAAGAGATGTTAATAGTAACAAGAAGGGTTTCTTCAGGTATGTTGGCAACAAGAAGAAAGCCAAGGAAAGTGTGGGCCCCTTACTGAATGAGGGAGGCAACCTAGTGACAGAGGATGTGGAAAAAACTAATGTACTCAATGCTTTTTTTGCCTCTGTCTTCACGAACAAGGTCAGCTCCCAGACTACTGCACTGGGCAGCACAGCATGGGGAGGAGGTGACCAGCCCTCTGTGGAGAAAGAAGTGTTTCGGGACTATTTAGAAAAGCTGGACATGCACAAGTCCATGGGGCCAGATGCGTTGCATCCGAGAGTGCTAAAGGAATCGGCGGATGTGATTGCAGAGACATTGGCCATTACCTTTGAAAACTCATGGCGATCGGGGGAGGTCCCAGATGACTGGAAAAAGGCTAATGTCGTGCCCATCTTTAAAAAAGGGAAGAAGGAGGATCCAGGGAACTATAGGCCAGTCAGCCTCACCTCAGTCCCTGGAAAAATCATGGAGCACGTCCTCAAGGAATCAATTCTGAAGCACTTAGAGGAGAGTGAAGTGATCAGGAACAGTCAGCATGGATTCACCAAGGGCAAGTCATGCCTGACTAATCTAATTGCCTTCTATGACGAGATAACTGGCTCTGTGGATGAGGGGAAAGCAATGGACGTGTTAGTCCTTGACTTTAGCAAAGCTTTTGACGCGGTCTACCACAGTATTCTTGCCAGTAAGTTAAAGAAGTATGGGCTGGATGAATGGACGATAAGGTGGATAGAAAGCTGGCTACATTGTCGGGCTCAGCTGGTAGTGATCAATGGCTCCATGTCTAGCTGGCAGCTGGTATCAAGTGGAGTGCCCCAAGGGTCGGTCGTGGGGCCGGTTTTGTTCAATATCTTCATTAATGATCTGGAGGATGGTGTGGATTGCACCCTCAGCAAGTTTGCAGATGACACTAAACTGGGAGGAGAGGTAGATATGCTGGAGGGTAGGGATAGGATACAGAGGGCCCTAGACAAATTAGAGGATTGGTCCAAAAGAAATCTGATGAGGTTCAACAAGGACAAGTGCAGAGTCCTGTACTTAGGACGGAAGAACCCCATGCATTACTACAGACTAGGGACCGAATGGCTAGGCAGCAGTTCTGCAGAAAAGGACCTAGGGGTTACAGTGGCCAAGAAGCTGGATATGAGTCAGCAGTGTGCCCTTGTTGCCAGGAAGACTAATGGCATTTTGGGCTGCATAAGTAGGGGCACTGCCAGCAGATCGAGGGACGTGATCGTTCCCCTCTATTCGACATTGGTGAGGCCTCATCTGGAGTACTGTGTCCAGTTTTGGGCCCCACACTACAAGAAGGATGTGGAAAAATTGGAAAGAGTCCAGCGGAGGGCAACAAAAATGATTAGGAGGCTGGAGCACATGACTTATGAGGAGAGACTGAGGGAACTGGGATTGTTTAGTCTGCGGAAGAGAAGAATGAGGGGGGATTTGATAGATGCTTTCAACTACCTGAACTACCTGAAAGGGGGTTCCAAAGAGGATGGATCTAGACTGTTCTCAGTGGTAGCGGATGACAGAACGAGGAGTAATGGTCTCAAGTTGCAGTGGGGGAGGTTTAGGTTGGATATTAGGAAAAACTTTTTCACTAGGAGCGTGGTGAAACACTGGAATGCGTCACCTAGGGAGGTGGTGGAATCTCCTTCCTTAGAAGTTTTTAAGGTCAGGCTTGACAAAGCCCTGGCTGGGATGATTTAGTTGGTGATTGGTCCTGCTTTGAGCAGGGCGTTGGACTAGATGACCTCCTGCGGTCCCTTCCAACCCTGATATTCTATGATTCTGTGATTCTATGTGTGGGCCATGAGGGGTGAGCTATGAAAAGCCTCCTCAGGGGGAAAAGGCTGCCCCTTGCCTCTATTTTCTCTGCCTTTCCACTGCTGTTTCGGCACAGTGTTATGGCTGGCTGCATGGGAAGGGGCTGCTGGACTTAACGTGGTACAGCGAGGGGGACGGCTGCCAGCCTGCTGGGCTTGCCTGGGGGTGGGGACCCCATCATGGCCTGCTTTAGGGTTCTGTGATAAGCACACGCTGACATACAGTTGCTGTTCTCTGCTGTGCTCGTGGTGGAGCACGGCAAGAGTGACGGATGCACCAGGCCCCAGGGGTCCCAGTTCACCTCCTGTAAAGCCAGTGGCCTCTAGATCCGGGTGCTCATGCCATCAGACTGGGTGCACTCCTGTCTGGGGCTGTCTTGGCACACTGAGTGTCGGGGCCCACTGAGTGTCTGGGCAGAGCTCACCATGGCAGGCATCAGGCAGGTGGCACTGAAGAGTCCTGGCCCTCGGACGGGTTTTGTGGGGGCAGAGCCAGATGACGTCATGGTGGGGTTGGGCTGTCCCAGCCATCGATAAGCGGTGCTTGGACCAGGATGCGCCAGGCAGGATGGGAGCAGTTGCTGTGGTGCCTCCTCCCATGAGCCGTGGCTGGAGCTCAGCGCAGGGACATAGGTTTCTCTAGTCACGGGTTGTGCGGAAGATGCTCCAGAGCCATTTGAGCCAGGCAAGAAGCCAGCTAGCTGTCCATTGTCCTCCTCCCTTCAGCTGCCATTTCATTCCCTGCTCCCTGTCGAACGCCTGTTCCTGCAGACGACACTCACTGAGCCCCAGCCTGGCCTGGGTGCCCAGCCAGAGCCTGTGCGGCAAGCCAGGACTCTGACTCCACTGGAGAGACCCATGAGTGCACAAAATCCCCCGGGGAAGGCCTGCTGCCCAGGGCAAGTGAAGAGCCCCTGGCCCACCCAGCCTGTGTCTCAGCCATGGTGGATGGAGAGCTGCACAGACAAGACCCTGGAGCAGTAGGGAAAGCCAGTCACTTGCTGGACTGGGAGTGCCCCAAACGCTCCAGTTGCTGGCCCATGGGAGTGGGAGGATGGACGGAGTGCAGCTGGTCTAATGAGGATCCCAGGGAGCAGGGTCCCTGGAGGCTCACTCCCCAGGGAACCCTGCCAGCAGGTTTTTCTCTGCTCTCAGGAGCGGGAACAGTTTGTTTTCTTAGGACCCTTAAAGCACGAGCCACGTCACCAGGCATGCAGGGGGACACGCTGCTTTGACGAAGCGGGACTGTTCTTAATGTTTCCTCTGAATAGTGTGGGGGTGCCTCAGTTTCCCCTATGCAGTTCTTAAGTATCTAGGTGGTGAGATAAGGGTGTATGATCGTTGCAGAGCCCTAGAGGGCAGGTGTGTGCAGGGGTCTGGACACAGAGAATGGCCAACCCCCTGTTTCCTGGCAACTGATGTCCTGGGCCCTTCCCCCCTGCAAGGTGAGAGCTGAAGGGTTGGAGAACAAAGGAATCCGGTGACCTCCTGGCCTGGGAAAGGGACAAAGCCCAGAGGAGGAGGGGCTGGAGAGAGTTTCAGTTTGGGGCCTGCTGGGAACATGGAGTGAAGTGCAGACGTGGTTGTCTGGCTCACTGCCCCCCTGCCCCCACAAAATGGACCCAGCTGAGGGGTCCTGTTCTCTGCGCCTACAAGCTCTGCTTTAGACCATGTTCCTGTCATCTAATAAACCTCTGTTTTACTGGCTGGCTGAGAGTCACGTCTGAGTGAGAAGTTGGGGTGCAGGACCCTCTGGCTTCCCCAGGACCCCGCCTGGGCGGACTCGCTGTGGGAAGCGCACGAAGGGGCAGAGGATGCTGAACGCTCCGAGGTCAGACCCAGGAAGGTGGAAGCCGTATGAGCTGTGTGTCCTAAAGACAGGCTGCTCCCAGAAAGGAGACTTCCCCAGAGTCCTGACTGGCTTCGTAGGGAGCAGTTCCAGAGCATCGCCCGGGGACTCCATGACTACTGCCAACAGCCAGCTCCCAGCAGCCGCACTTGGCTTGCGTCCCGCCACGGGCGAGAGGCTGCGGCGAGTCCTGGCACTGTTGTCAGGATGAACGGCACGCTCTGCACAGCCAGCAGCAGGGGGAGCTCAGATGGTGTCAGACCTCCCAGTGAGGCAGGGAATGGAGGGTGAGAGGAGGTGGGTGTCTGGAGACAGGGAGAGACTGATGCTCAAACCCAGATGAGTCAACAGCAGTGCTGACTGCTGGACTGTCCCCGTGCTCAGGGAGTTAGCCCAGGCCTCAGTTCCCTGCTCTATTGCAGGCTTCCTGTGACCCATGGACAAGTCACGGAGCCTCTCTGGACCTCAGTTTCCTACCTGCACAACCAGGGTAGGAGTACATTGTGGAGTGAGAGCTGCTCAGAGACTGCAGTTCCGCGGACCAGATGAGGATCTGTAACTCCCCTGGGGTGCAGTGCAGGAGTGCTCCAGTTCCTGGGGCGCCGGTGGGCACGGCTGGCAGTTGGGGGGTGGGGAGTGACAGCAGTTTGCTCGGCACAAGGGAGACGGGCTGGGTGCTCCCAACAGGAGATGGGTCACAAAGTGACCTGCTGGAATCTGCCCATTCATCAATAGGGGCCTGGATGGAGCCGGCTGGCCCAGGTGCTGTGAGCCAAATAAGTGACCCCACCACCAACGAATGTACCAATGGGCACCTTTGTTGGCCCTCTGCGGAGGGCCCTTTTGTGGCCAGGCTGAGGCTCAGCTGGGGGGAAAGCTGGACTCTCCCAGCCCAGGCTATCCCTGCTCTGGTGCTTCACAGAGGTACCCAGGACCATGAAGCTTCCATCTTCCATTTAGAAATAAAGGACCAAATGCCACCCTGGCACAAGTGGGTGCCAAGTCAAGAGGCTCATGCCCCAGCTGTGCTTGAACAAACAACCTCCGTGCAGACCTGCCCCCTCAACTGCTCACTGCAGAGAAAGCATGTCCCATAATGCCCGCGGGGAGAACCCTGGCTTGTTCGCTTCGCTAGTGACCTGAGCCAGCGGCTGGGTATAGCACTCCCAGTCCTGCCTGCCAGTTTGATGAATGGGGCAGTTGGAAAGCATCCTGGCCATGTTTGGTTTGCAGCACCCACCCTGCCAGCCAGATTTGCCAGGGAGCATTCAATGCATGGTGCTTCCTTTAGAGCCGCTATGCTGGTTCCTTTTGCTTGGGTGTCCAGAGGGTAACCACAGGTCGGAATTGCTCTGTGGCTGGTGAGGTGAAAGCAGCCCTTCACCGGGCAAGAACAGCCCAGACAGCTCTCCCTGGAGTATGGAGTCTTTCACTGCAGCGCCTTAGCGCATTCCCAGGGTTGCCAGCACTGGTGGGTTGGAAGCACTCTCTGCTGTGCCCTATCTGTGGGGCATCACACCCATTGCCTGCATGGCACCCTTCTCTTCATGCTCCTGGGGGTGACACAGCTGGCTAGTTTGGGGCACAGCTCTGCCTTGATGAGCTACAGAGAGATTGAAAATGTTCTGCCCAGCAACCCCTGCCCCCAGTCTCCTGAGCATCACCCCATGAAAGCTGGACAGGTGCCAGCATGCTGGCTGGCAGGGCCTCGGTACGCCCAGAAGTTCTGCTTTCTTGATGGGAGGCATTTCAGGAAATGACAACAAACTACAGCATCCCCCTGGCAAAAACAAGGGATCCATCCCCAGAGACCTTGCAGCAAATGCCCCGGGAGAGCCATCTTTGCATCTCCACGTGGCTCAGCAGCTTCCCGTGCCCAGTTACTAGCGGAACCGTGACTGAACCAGTCCCATGTCTTGGCTCTGTGACAAGCCGAGGCAGAGACAATTCTATGCCATCCCTTTGGCTGGGTTCCAGTCCCCACACACAATGGAGAGTTATGCAGAATGGGCACAGAGCTGCCAGCTGGAGGAGGAGCTGGGGTCTCAGAACCATGCCAGCTGGCTCAGTGCCATCTCAGCAGCCCTGAACTCTGCCCCCTGCAGCAATGCCCAAGGGTGAAGGAAGCAGGGGGGTTCGAGGGCTCGTTTGGCAGAGAATGGGGCCAGTGGAAATCACTTCTGCTGGGGTCGTGATGCGGGAGGGCGCAGTGTACTGGCTTGGCGGCCCCCTGCGCTGCAGGGTCAGTGCAGCTCTCACAGACAGACTGCCGCTCTCACTGGCTGGCGTGGGGGCTCTTGCACGTGACCCTATGATGGCATTGCTGGGGAGATTACATGAGACACCTAGAGGGACACAAACACACAGCCCGTGGCCTCCTCTCCAGCTAGCGCAGGTGGAGCACAGGCTGACGTAGGGCTTGGGAGCTGTTCCCCTCCAGGTGACTGGTGGGCCTGGATGCAGTTCATACTCAGCTGAGAGCAGCTGTTGGGTCGAATGAGCATGGTGGGTCTCAGTCCTGTCCTTGGAGCCTCACAGCTGGCACTTTGCACCCAGACTCAGCAGAGGGGGCCAGAGGCCCCAGAGACTGAACACCCCTCTCCTCCAGGGCAGAGGCAGGAGCACCTGGACAGAGGGCAGTGAGGGGAGCAGTCCCTGCCTAGGCTCTGCCAACCCCTTTCGCCAGCACTGCATTCATGAAGTCTAATGTTGGGAGGACGGAATTGCCCTGTCTCCAGACTCAGCTGCTCACGTCCGAGGTGCTGAGTCCTGCTCCGAGGGGTGCCATCTGCCTGGGCCTCGCAGTGCTGGTGCCCTGATGCCATCTGCACAGCCTCTCCCATGCCAGTGACACACAGGCATTCTCGCTTCTGCCACCAGTATGTCAACAATTCCCTGAAAGGGAAGCTCTGAGTCATCGGCCAGCTTGAAAACACCCAAACATGGTAGCGGCCTGAATGCAGCCCCTGTAGTCACAAACCAAGGCCTCAGCTGGGCCCCAGGTCCCCTAGCATCTGTTTGCTGCAACGGGCTTCCCTTCCCCCTAGAGAGCCTGCTGCACCTCCCTCCAAGGGAGCCAAGACAGCTGCAGAGTCCAAAGATAGTTCTCTCAATTAGCAGAGTGATAACGGGGCATTCTGGGAGAGCAGGGTGAGCACAGACTGAGCCATGCCTGCTACCCAGGGGCTGACCAGGTGTGTGGAACCCCCTCTCCGCACAGGGAAAACAGGCTGCCAGGCCACACCTAGCTGCGAGGCTGCTTCCCGAGCAGATGTCTCGGGATGAAGGACGGGAGCCCTGCAGGTGAAAGAGCTGCCCAAAACAGCCACACAGGCTGGGACCAGGAAGGCATGGGGCTCTCAGCTTCTCAAGCCACTTGTGGGTGATGCCCCTAGAAAGAGGAGCTATCTAGAGGTGGCACCGGCTCAAGATGAGCTCCAGGGGCCTTTGGCACCCTCATGCCGAGGATGGAGGAAAGGAGTAACCATACACCAGAGTGCAGGAAGATGAGCGCTGGGCAGATGAGCTCCAGCTCTTTAACAATGAGAATATCTGACCCAGGCCCAATTCCCTTGTTCATCCTTGAAAAACGAACTCCCACAAACCCGCCCAAGGTGGAAAATGTCCAGTTTAAGCCGGAAAAAAATCAGACAGCAGGTGCTCGAAATCAAACCATTGTTACCGTGGGTTTTTTTGGGGGGGGAGGGGGACACAAATGTTTTCGACATCTGCAACCATTGAGGTGAAAATGAAAAAAGCCCGTGACAAAATGTTTCAGTGGAAGCTTTCCTCCCAGGCCTGTGATTTCCCTTCACTGTGACTATCATCACCACTGTTTCTATGTCACCCGAGTTTGATTTTCACACTGTCCTTCCCCTGCTCCCTGTCTTTAATCCCAGCCTTCTCCATTGACTCTGTTGACTGTCCCTAACCCTAACCTTAGGGAGGGACTGCTGGGGGCTGCTGGAGTCTAGGGCACCACTCAGCCACTCCCTGTGTGCGCTCCATGCTCCCTTGGCACCTGGTGCACTTGCCTCCCAGGAATGACTTAGACTTTCCCTGTCCTGGAATGACCGGCCTGGGCCCC
Source organism: Chelonia mydas (assembly GCF_015237465.2). Taxonomy (NCBI): domain Eukaryota; kingdom Metazoa; phylum Chordata; order Testudines; family Cheloniidae; genus Chelonia; species Chelonia mydas. Next base: position 58,566,068 of record NC_057855.1, read on the forward strand.
TTGCTGGGAGCCTCTTTTGCTAACAGGACAAATACCAAGCACAGCAGCTGCTAAGCTGCCTAAGCCTGGTGCTGACAGCAGGAGGCTAAGGAGCCACTGCGCTGACACAGCCGCATCCAACATATGCCCTAGGCACATCTAGCCCAAGGCTTCTCCGGGCAGATCAGCCGCTGGACAGCAGGGCGAGGCATTGAGCCACAGCCAGGCTGAGAGCATGGCCCAGCATGAGACCGGGGTTGTGGGCTCTCCATGGCCCAGCCCATCTGCCCAGCTGGACCACGGCAGCAGCTCTGCACTTCACGCCACCTTCCAGCGCCAGGCTGTGTGCGTAAGTTTGGCCCATAGGCAGAACTGCCTATCCATTTAGATACCATCTGTAACCCTTGGGCTGGGCGGTGTCAGCAGCAACATGGGCTGGGGTTGATACATAGTGCGGGGTTCCCAATGGCAAGACCCCATTAGAATGAAATCTTTCTCGCCAGGACCCTGCACAGCATGGAGGACACCAGTTTGACGAGCAAATAGCATCCCTCACACATTAGGGATCGCCACGACCCCCATCTGCTGATGGCATCATGATTTGGGAGCCACCGATCTCGGGGTTCCAGTTAGCCTTACAAACCAGAGCCTTAGCTCCCACCTGCAAAACTAACCTCCCTAGCCCTGCCCCAAGGCTGTGTATAACAGGAGAAAACATTTATCAGGAGGGGAGGGAACCCAGCAGGAATTTGGGAAAACACCAGAACAACAATGCAGAATTATGCAAACAATAATTCACCCCCCACCCCTGCACACACACACACTTTCTTAGGCAGGAACCCTCAGTTTCCCACCTGGTAGTGGGAAAGTCGAACAGGTGAATGTCCCTTTAACTTGCTGCCATACCTCTCAACCCCCAGACTCTGAAATGAGGGACAGGGACCCCCAAAAGAGGCACAAGGTGGGAAAATACATCTTGAAATGAGGGACATTAAATTTGTTCTTGACCATGCTGTTTTATTTTTAAAAATATATGTCCAAACCTGCAAGTTAGCCTGCAAGTGTTTATACCGAAACTCTGAGCTGACTGGTTTCTTTCGCACTATTTGCAACCCAGCCAGCCCACCTGCCCGGAGCATTGCTCACATGTGCAAATCTGCCCCCACCCCACAGAGATCTGCCCCCAGTACCACCAAGTCGCCTGCCCCAGCACCCCAGTCACACCTGCCCCCTGCCATTTCCCCACTCTCCACATCTACCCCTGCCATCATCCCCACACCTGCCCCACACACTCAAAGCTGCCCATTGAGCCCCCCCCCCCATGAACATCCCCCACCTGTAGACCTGGACCTGCAATCACTCCCATCCCCCAAGAGTTCCCCCCACTTAATCATAGAATCATAGAATATCAGGGTTGGAAGGGACCTCAAGAGGTCATCTAGTCCAACCTCCTGCTCAAAGCAGAACCAATCCCCAACTAAATCATCCCAGCCAGGGCTTTGTCAAGCCTGACCTTAAAAACTTCTAAGGAAGGAGATTCTACCACCTCCCTAGGTGACGCATTCCAGTGTTTCACCACCCTCCTAGTGAAAAAGTTTTTCCTAATATCCAACCTAAACCTCCCCCACTGCAACTTGAGACCATTACTCCTTGTTCTGTCATCTGCTACCACTGAGAACAGTGTAGATCCATCCTCTTTGGAACCCCCTTTCAGGTAGTTGAAAGCAGCCATCAAGTCCCCCCTCATTCTTCTCTTCCGCAGACTAAACAATCCCAGTTCCCTCAGCCTCTCCTCGTAAGTCATGTGTTCCAGTCCCCTAATCATTTTTGTTGCCCTCCACTGGACGTTTTCCAATTTTTCCACATCCTTCAGGGTCCCCCTCTGCCGGGGTAGGCAAAGCCCAGTCTGCTGCCCCATAGGCATACCGTCAGGAGACCAGCTGTGCATTAGCTTTGCATTCACGCCTCTAGTGCCTTTAATCCAAACCAGCCCAAACACTCCCTGTGGCGAAGTAGCTGGTCTGTGCAAATCTGGGCTGCTCCTTAGGCCTTTGCCCCCAGTTCCAGCAATAGTTGGCCAGGGAGAGCTTGTTCGGAGCTTGGCTTGACCCAAAGCCACTCTCAGCTTGGCCCACCCCCTAGGCCAGCCTTGGCTTTTCGCCCCTTTGCCATAAGAAAAGGAGTACTAGTGGCACCTTAGAGACTAACCAATTTATTTAAATTTGTTAGTCTCTAAGGTGCCACTAGTACTCCTTTTCTTTTTGCGAATACAGACTAACACGGCTGCTACTCTGAAACTTTTGCCACACTGTATGCTCCACCCGGGAAGGGAAACTCCCAGATGCCCTGAGAGTGGCTATTGCAATGGTAGCATCCAGCTGGCTTCCTCAGGCAGCACATCCCTGGGCTACAAGGACCTAGGCCCTGGGTGCCTCCCTCACACCTCTCCCCAGCCTGGCAGCCCTCCCCACACAGCCTCTCCAGGGCGGCACACGGAGGAAGCTCAGGCCCCTTCCTGGAGCTGGAGCATAATGAGCTGAGCCGAGTGCTGAGCCCACGTCTCTCTGGTTAGCCCAGTACCTCATCCCCAGCAGACAGGCTGAAGGCAGCGAAGCCATGCCAGGGGCCTGTAAGCAGTCACATCAACCTCACCACAAATATTGCCCAGAGTGGGGCCATGGCTGTGTGACACTACACCCCATATTCATCCTGGGGGTACGATTATGATATAATTATGACATAATTATGATGCAATTTGTACAAGGTGGGTCATGTACGGTGTCATTGGAAAAGTTATGGTTTGTTGAATACGATTATCCTATTTATATGCATGTATCATTTTTGTATCTAAAGTTATGAATATTGACTATGTATCTGTACTTCAAATGCAGTTACACCGGGGCAACACCCACTAGACAAGATGCTTCCACTCTAGATAGATGGTTGGGAAGGGCCTATTCAGGGCAATGAGTCATTAGGGAAAACAACAGGCTTTAGGAGAAGCCTATCCCCTACCTAGTGAGCCTTCCTGAGAACAGCCTGTAAGTAATGGCTGCTATGACTCTACAAGGACATGTGACCAGGCCACATGACTCTGGTCTCCATTTTGGGTGCCTGTATATTTCCACAAAATGGGCTGGGAACTGGTTTTGGAACAAAGGGCTCCTGCTATCTAGAAAAGCTATATAAGGCAGGGAGTGACTCATCTGTTGTTCTTCACTCCCCCACAACTCAACACCTAAGAGAAGCTTGGAAAGAAAAGAACATAGAATGGGGTGGGGATCCCAACCTGCAAAGCAAGTGCAGCCTGTGCCTTGAGAATCTGCAAGCCTGCTTGTATCATCAGTCAGGCTGAGAAATTGATGATTCATATCCAGTCTTCCTGGTATCTTAGGCTTAGTTTGAGGTTTTGTTTATTTGCTAGGTGATCTGCTTTGATCTGGTTGCTATCACTTATAATCTATCTTTTTGTAGTTAATAAACTTGGTTTATGTTTTAACCTAAACCAGTGTGCCTTTGAGTGAAGTGTCTGGGGAAAAATCTCAGCGTGGTCAACAGGCTCGTTGCATTTCCTCTCCACATTTCGGGAAAGGCAAACTGAGTAATAAATTCACGCTGGTCGGGATTTTGAGCAGGCAGGATGGTACAGCAGTGGGAACCTAGGCTGGGAAGCTGGGGGTTATCTTGGCTGTTGCCTCTCTATTGTTGGTTCATGCAGTGGCTGGCCAGCGGGCATGTAACTGCAGCTGGGTGTGTCCCTGCCTGTGTGAATGCTGGTGGTAGGACCGGGAGCGGGTCTGCAGCTTGTCACAGCAGCACAGTGCTGAGTGGGAGCCTAGGCTGGTGGATCAGAGAGCTCAGTGGTACCCCAGTTCCAGGTGGCTCTCTGGGGGGAACCCATCATGGGCTGCTTCTGTGGAGACGGGGCAGGGGATGGGGAGCAGTGCAAAGGGCTAGAAAAGGGTGAGGAGTCACCACAGGAGGTGGCTGGAGTCCTAGGCCGGGCCTGGGGGCTGATGGAGCGGGCACTTGGGCAGCTCTCTGCATGCAGCCTGGGGCCCTGCCGGCAGTGTTAGCACCACCTTCCCTCACCCACCCAGTCTCTCATCCTCTGCTCCAGAGTTTCGCAAGTTCCACCTAAAACTGTCCTCTGCTAGCTGTGCTGAGGCGCTGGTCCCCCGCACGTCCCCAGTAGCTCCCTGGCACACCGAACCCATGGCATGCCATACACTGACCCCAGGCGCCACTTCTGCTCTCTGTGAGCCGGCCTGCCCTTTCTCTGCCAAGGCCCCCTGGCTGCACAGCGTAACAAGACTGCGCTTCGGCAGCCACCCAAGCCTGTGCCTGTGCTTCCAGGCTGCCCTCGTGCCCTGCTGCTCCACACCTAAACATCCTGCCCCTGCCAGTCCCAGTTGGGGGCAGCACTGGAGCCAGCAGCCTGGGGAGAATCCAGTGAGGGGATGGGGCGTTCCCCAGCCTCCTGTCATGGGGCAGGCAGGAGCAGAGACATGGTCAGACTGTAACTCCTGGCACTGGCTCTGGTGCTTCCTACTAACCTACTGCAGCCACTCTGAGCAATGGGCTACCTGCCTGCTCAACGTCACCTGGCCAGGGATGCAGCAGGACTAGCCACAGCCTGCTCTGCCCAGTGCTGTGCAAGGACTATGCATCCCCGTGTACTGTGCGCCATCTCGGTCCAAGTTGCTTGGCAGTCTCCATGGACTGATCTGCAGACTAATGCTGTTTGTATGGTTGCCAGCACAGTCCCAAGCTGGGCCAGGTTTGGGCCTCGCTGCTCTCAAGGGGTTAAAACAGCTGGATGATGGTGGGTGACATCAGCCCAGCCGGCAGTGGCATGCCCTGATTACCTGCCTTGCTGACTGTGAAACACCTCCTCGGGCTGGGGGCCCAGTCCCACCCAGGAACAATTCATGGGCCCCTCACAATGGGCCACCAGACACTCAGAGCTGGGATGGGGAGGGGGCAGGTGGGATTATTTAGCTGGCGCTGTACTGGGTAGAGGGGCTATGAGAGGGCTCAGATCATCTGATACGGTTGCCCAGTTCTCCCCAAGCAAGGGCCTGTGCAATACAGGGCCTCCAACAGCAAGCCAGGCAACAGGGAAACAGCTTTGTGATGGACCGGGGGATAAAGGACTGGGGGGGCCCAAGCCCCTCCGGAGATAAGTGCGCATCAGTGGAACTTCACAGACTCTGCTGACCCATTGCAACTCCCCTCCATGTACCCCCCCGGCCGGGAAGCTGGGGCCAGAGAGCGGCTCTGGAGTTTAGTTGGCCAGCGAAGGTGCAGTTTTACCATGGGATCACGAGCCTGCAGGAGCTTTCCTGCCATAAAAAGAGAGTGGAGATGAGATTTGGTTTACCACAAGGTAAATGAGATGAGGACAGTTGCCCAGCCACCTCGCGGTAAACCCTACATGCCTTTTCTTGTAGAGCGAGAGACTCTTGCAGGTTTGTCATCACGCTGGGAAAAGCACCTTTGTGTTCGTGCCACTGCCGACAAAGCCTTGCTGTGTGTGCTCTAGGGCTCAGTGTGAGATCACTGCACCAGCCAACTCCCGCTGAAGTCAATGGGCGCCTCGTCTCATCCATCCATCCATCCATCCATCCACTGGCATTGCCGGTGCGCTCACCACCACTGTCTCAGAGCCCAGATCCTCAGAGGTATTTTGTCGCCTAACCCTGCTTGGGGAGTGATGTGACTTCTGTTGGGAACTGGGATCCCAAACCCCTTTGGGGATCTGGGCCCAGGAGCTAATTATTTTAATGCTAGCTCATGAATGGTTATGGACAGAGAGAATAAACATGACTGTGGTGATGAAACCCCTCCCCTGACTCCTATGGGGGGAGTACCAGCAATGGCCTGGCATGTGCTTTGTTGGAGCAGGGCCATTAATACCCAACCCCGACTTTCTGAGTGTCCCCACCTGGTTTCCATGGCCTCTCCCCTCTGGCATTAATTGCTTGACAAGGATGAACCTGGTGAATTAATTCTGGCCATTAAACGTGGTTGTTAATTTCTAGACTCTCCCTTATTTACACTGGCCATGTAGCGATGGAGTTCTGTTGGGGGTGCATACGCATAGATAGACGCACACACAAGGTGCTGCTGGAGGACCCTCCATGGGTGGGGAAGGCGTTTCGCTAATGAGAGCTGATGGCTGGTTTCCAGGCAGCACTGGAGTTGGCGGGGCCAGCAGGACATAGTGTGCCATATTTGTCCACCCACTGCAGCCCTGCACCATATACTTAGCAACCACAAACACAACACAGATGGGGAGTCCCCCCGTCATGCACCTTGGGCTCCAACTGGAGAAGGGGCTGGAGGGAAATGGCGCTGGAGGGCTTTCCTGCCGCTGGGACTACACAAAACTATGGCACCAGGTTCTATAGGCCTGGCCTGGGGAGGTTCCCTCTCCCGCTGACAGTTCACGGTGGTGTGACAAGGGATAAGCTAGGCCAGGCCAGGCCAGGACCGCCCCGGGAGGCTCAGCAGGAGATCCCGCCCACTGCTGGACGGCCCAAGCTGCCCTGCGGCCCAGGAACTTGTGGCAGGAAACCAGCAGCTTTGGAGACACTGGCCCCCAGGTAACACAATGGGGTTGTCAGGGGCCTGTTTTCAGAGCAGTAGTCGGGGATGGGGATCAGGCCTGTGTTATTATTCAGTGGTGTTACCAAAGCACCCACCAGCCCTGGACCCCACCTTGCCAGGAGCTGGGCAAACCCAGCCGTACAGACTCACGATTAGCCAGTGGCCATCATACAAAGACAGTGCTGCTGCCCTGGTGCCTTGTGGGTCCCTCCACCCTGCCCAAGAGACATCATGGATCTCCCTGGCCTTTGTGTTATTCATTGGGAAGCGCGGGAGCGTGACAGGGTGACACCAGGCCAGACATATGCCTGGCCCAAATCCCCAGGCCCGAGCATGCCCAGACTACACATCTGGAGCCTCCCTCTGCATCAGGCTGCACCCAGTTCCCAGACCCTTCCCCCGGCACTATGAGAAACCCAGGGTGGGCTGTTCACCGTTGGAACAAACGGCTGAGGGAAGCGGTGGGTTTTCCAGCATGTGATGTTGTCACATGAAGCCTGGATACTTCTCTGGAAGCTCTGCTCTAGCTAGGATAACATTCTCGGGCCTGTGCTATGTAGGGGGTCAGACTCCATGATCTCATGGTCCCTTCTGGCCAATCCATGAAGCTGCACACAGCCAGCCAGCCAGCCAGCCACCTGTAGGACAGCCCCTGCTTCCAGCCCCCTACTGCGACAGGCTGTGGCATGACAGGTGCATCTGCCTCAGTTCCCCTAGGTCTGGCCAGGACAAGAACACAGGATCTCTCCATGTCCAATTCGAAGGCCCATCTCTGGGAGACGTCTGAAGAGCCCTTGTGTTAAAACTATGCTCCCAAATCCCAGATTACCACAGGTACAATCACGGCACTTTCCCAAGCCATTGTTCCCAGGTCACCCACGCGAGAGTCAGCCCTCGGTCTGCTCCCATGTTCTTTGCCCCTATTCCAAGGCCCTGCGCTCCAGGCTGTCCACCTGAGAGGTATCTGAGTCTCTTCTCTCCCCTCCCACAGTGCCTCTGCCCAGACTTGGGAGCCTCCCCCTGCTCCTGAACCCACACTTCAGCATCCGCCTTCTTGGCTCCAGGATCAGCTTCCCCTGACCAAGGGCTTTGTCCAGGGGCTTCTGCACAAGCCGTCCTGCAGCAGGGCCAAGTTCTCCAGCGCTGGCCAGCACTCCCCAGCAGCCTTCTTCAGCTCCCCTTCTTCCCAGCAGCTCCCCATCCCAGCCCGCCGCACTGTTCACTCTCTCGCCCTGTCTCCCATAGCTCTCGCCTGGTTCTCTTGCCAGCTCTGTTGCCCCTCTTGTCTCATGCCCCTCTCCCCTGCTGCTTCTTGTCTCTCTCTGGACTTGGCTTTCCCCCCCAGGCAGCTCTCACCTGTTTTCCCCCTTCACTTTCACTTAATTCCAACTGGCAAGGAGCTGACCTCAGAGGGAGCGGGGCCAATCATCCCAGGACGTCCGCCAGCCAGTCCGCAGTCTGCCCGCAGTTTTCCAGAGTAACGAGCTTGCAACACCTGCCAGGGTCCTGCTTTTCAGCCAAGCTGAGTATTTGCCCCTGGGAAATGTGGGCCATTTAAGAGATCTCAGTTTGGGCACCCAAAATCATTGGTCCCTCAGGCATGTCTCTGTCCGTCTGTTGTCCACCCATTACTGTGCTTTGTTGTCAAGTGGGCTGGACACTATACACCTACCAAACCAGAGCCGTGCCTCCTGCCCTGCAGACCTTCCATCCAGTCATGGCCATGACCCAGCGAGGGCGCTCTCACTGTTCACAGAGGACCCTGAGCCTTGGAGTGCAGGGGGTTCTGCATGAGAAGGGGGGTGCTTTGCAGGCTGGGCTCTGGATGCTGTCTGCACCAAGGTGTCCTTGTGGTTGTGAAGAGGAGGGGAGGGAAGTAACGTTCAATGGGATCTGAGCTGTAGGCTGGGGCAGAGCTGGCCGGGATTCGAGGGTGAGCGTGAGGCTGAGGAGCACCAACAGAGGCTGAGAGGGCGCCGACAGAGGAACTCACACTGTCTGGTTGCCTATGCCATGCTCACCACTGTGGTATCAGAGCTTCATCCCTGATAGGCAGCCCTGTGCCTCAGTTTCACTCTCTGCAAAGCAGTTTCCTCCCAGGGCTTGTGAGGCTTCACTGATTAACACTGGCAAAACTCTGTGTGGCCAAAGGGTGGAAGGGCCAGAGAAGGACATGCTCACCGACACCATGGAATGTGCTGCCTGGGAAGGATCTCTGGGATACTCTGGCAGCAGAGTGGGGGCTGAGCCCCATGGCAGCAAGGCGTCCTACACTTGCACTTATATTTCAGGTGCATTCACTTGAGTCCCTGTCATTGTGATCATGATTTTATTTTAAACCCTGTTCCCCCCCTGGGGAGGCGGCAGTGGAAACACCCTCTTGACACGGAGCAGGCCTGCTGCTGTGGCGGGTGCGTCAGCTATAAAGCTAAGCCTTTGGACTTATATAGAGCTCTGTGCTTTTCATCCTGGCACCCACAACAATGCCATAGTGATGAGCACATTCTTAGGGGGGTCGATAGGTTTAGATTAGAGGATCCAAGAATCTCAAAGCACTATCCTGATATTCATTCATTGACCTTCACAGCCCCTACCCAAGGGGCAGGCAGCTATTCTTAGCTCCATTGCACACTGGGGTAAGCTGAGGCCAAGCGACTGGCTTGAGCTAGTGGCAGAGCTGGGAACAGGGCCCAGGAGTCTCGGCTCCCCTTGTACACACTGAGTGTACACAAGCACGAAGGGCTGGCTCCGCAATCTGGCATGGGACGGGGGCAGCAGTGGGGAGGGAGGGTGTGCAGCAGCAGCAGCAACTTGTCCAGCAGTGATTGTGCCCGCAGGGTTAACAAGGATCTGCCCCTCTTGGAGCAACTCAGAGTCAGGCAGAAGTAGGTCACCGACCCAAGCCATGCCAGTCCCTAGCCCAGCCCAGGCTAGCTGGGCACCGCTGCCCCTCGCTGTCTTCCCGGCTGTTATTATTACTCCATCTACTCCCCAGTAAACCCAATCGCTGGCTTTCCCCAGCCCCTCTGCTCCCCACCCCTGCCATATTCAGCTCCCTGCTCCGCTAAGCCCTTCCCTGCGAATCCTAAGCTGTTCTCATGTTTCCCCGTCCCCGCCAACATGGCAGCTGCCATAGGCGTCTGAAGGCACAAAGGGAGGGAGGGTCCTGCCCAGGAGGGGGTGGTTAGTGCCTCACTATCACTGCTCTGCTGCTGCAGCCATGTACATCCTGCCTCCCCCATGCAGAACATGGGCCATCCTGGTATTCTCAGCCAGCCCCGAGAACTGCAGGCCTCTCTACAGGGCCGTGGCTGCATCTGGGGGTAGCTGTGTGAGACTGCGGCATCGTACATGACACTGTTGCAGCATGACGTGGTGACACAAACAAGCCGTGTCTCAATGCAGCGCAATGGTGAAAAACCGCAGCACCGTGACATGGCTATTTTCTCCCCGCAGGGCAAGTGAGGAGCATGGCTAGGTATAAGGGCGCCATCTCAGGAGGGCAAGAGAAGTGCCCTGGGAAACTGAGGGGAGGATATGGCACCCTCATTGCCCAGGAGATGCTATAAGCAGTGACCCCATCTCGCCTTACCCCACTCCCAGGGCATGTGCAAGGAACTGGGGGGCAGCGGTGGAGGGGAGAAAATAGTCCCACTAGAACAGCCCATTCCTCCAGGGGGCCCTGATACACCATAGTGATAGATAGATAGATAGATAGATAAACTTTGGACACCTGTGTACTGATTGGCTACTGAGGAGGTCAGGTGATGCTGGGGAGCAGACTGGCGTCAGTTTTCCCCAGCCTGCCTTGCCCACTCCCCCGCAACCCGTCTCATTGCACAGGCATGGACGTACTCACCTCTGAGAGCCTCCGGTCCTGAGGGATGTTCTGTGCTGACCGGGGAGCTGAGATCTGGATTCATTAGCATTACAGCCAGGCTATTCTGAGCCATCTCTCCAACCTCCTGCTGTCTAATCATGTCTAGCTTCTGCACAGGAGCAGAGCTCGGTCCCTGATGCCCTCTCTGTATCCAATGCCAGCTGTGCAGCCGTGGGCCATGGTGGGCGGAACAGGCTTAGAGCTGGGCCAAGAACTGGCTTCTTGGGTCACTGGCAGTTCCAGGAAAAAATCAGTTTCAGGTTGGATTAAGCATTTTGTTTCAATTTTGAGCTTTTTTAAAGGTGGTTTTTAAATTTTAAAAATAATGTGATACTGGGCATTTCAAACCCCAGTCATTTCAAATAAAACATCAAACCGCTTTTTTTTTAACTGAAACGATTTGGCAAATTCAGCATGAAAAAAGTTTTGGTCAAAAAATCCTATTCCATTCTAGTCACAGCCACGCTCCCATTCCAGCCACGCTCCCATTCCTTCTGTCTCCAGGGCCTCCTTTGAAGCCAGGACCCCCTTGGGACCATTACACCAATTTCGACTGAGCTTCAGGAAAAGAGAAGCAAAGCTTCTGGGACGCATCTGAGGACTGGCTGTGAGCAGCTAAATGTAGCTTTATAGACAATAGCCACTGCTTAGCCAGTGCCCAGACCTTGGCCATCCCCCCTGCTTAGCCAACACCCACTGCTGCTGCTTAGCTCATGCTCATAAAGAAACACGAGGTGAAATCTGCAGTACCTGTGCCAGGATCTCTGTTGTCCTCATGTCATTTACTTGTGAAATTCACCACAGTGAAAATCTCCCAGGCCCAGCGACCCCATCCCTCCTGTTCAAGGCTTCTTCCAGATGTTGGTTGTCAGCATCCCTCATCTTCAAGGAAGCCCAACAGCTGCACCCACATCTCTTCCAGTTGGTCCAGGGCTCTCCTGTTGGTCTTACCAATGCTGTTGAAGGAAGCTCTACAATTAACACCAAGCAGATGGAGGGCTCTGCAAAGGAGAGGGAAGGCCGGAAGGGAACTGAAAAAGCTCCAGCATGTGGCTACATTTCAAGGCAGCCACATGAGTCAGCTGGGACTCAGGGCATGAGGATGCTGGGGAACAGCTAGGAGAGAATTTTCCGCCATCTAACTATTTCTGACTGAAAATGCAGTTTCTGCTAAATCAAAATTTGCCATTGGAAAATTCCAGTTTTGCTAATTTTTTTCCATTTTGCCTCAGGAAAACTGAAATAAAATATTTCATTACTGATCCGTCTTATGTTCATTGGCCTCTGCCTGAGCTGTTGCAGTGCTTCATGGGAGTGGTAGCTCTGTTGCCTCATGGCCATTCTCCTGTATGGGACAGGATCCCTGGCTGGACCACATCTCCCATGATGCACAGTGGTCATGACCCTCCTGTGATGCACCACAGTGGTTCCACTGTGGGGGGGGGGGGGTGGAGTGATAGGGGTCTGCAGTGTATCATGGGAGATGTAGTTTGGTCAGCCCACAGAGGATAATGGGGGCATAAGGCACCACAACTGCAACTGTTAATGGCAAACTGACCCAAATGAACCATTTCAACATTCCTGAGTCAACATTTTTCAGATATTTTCATTGGGTGAAAAAAAATGGCTATTTCGGCTTTTCGTCCTGATTTGTGATGGAAACAAGTGTTGGAATATGGGCATTTCCATCCCAGAGGAGGCTCCAGTTTTCAACCTGCTCTATTTAGAGGGAATTCTGTCCAAGCACACAGGCTTCTGGCTGGGTCCCCGCCGTGTGCCCCCCTCCCCCTTCCTGCGATCAGGACTTGTTGCTGGTGTTTTGCACATTTAGGATGTGTCCCTACTTTTGAGCTGACGAGACACACCCGTACTAGCTGGGATCAAGGTAGAGCACCAAAAACAGAAGTGCAGCTGCTGCCACGGGACTGGTGGGAATGGCTAGCTGCTCCGAGTATGATCCAGGACACTAGGGGGTCTCTGCGAGCAGCCCCCGCAAACCTGCTGGTGCTGCTGCCAAACAGAGTCTGATCCAGAGTTGGCATGAAGGGATTTGGACTCTGTGCGGGAGCGTCACAGACTGATAGGGGCTCTTCCTTCCCTCCGCTTTGATACCATGCGCTTGTTGGACAGAGGCCGCCCTCTGAGCCTTCCAGCCTCTCCAGAGTGGCTGCAGTCATCTGCACCTGGGCCAGAGGGGGCAAAGTGGGTTGATGAGATATGACCAGGGTGGAGCTGAACCAAACCCTGCATCTGAGTTTAGGGGGGTTCCAAGCTGGGATGTGTGGCTGGGCCTCGCTGTTGTGGCTGGATCCCATCCCCACCAGTGGCCCAGAGGGCTTTCCCATTTAGGGTGAATTCTCTCCCCAGCCCAGCCAGCCAGGGGCACAGCAAGTGTGTGTAGGGGGCTGATAATGGTCCACGAGCCACAGAATCTGACATGGGCCTGATCCTGGGAGGTCTGAAGTGCCCCTGGAAGGTGCTGAGCACTCCCTCTCTCCCCCACTGGGGAGTTCAGGCGGAGCTGAGGACGCTTGGCACTGTGCTCTGGGTGGTTCGGTGTTTGCCCCAGGAAGGCACCTAGGCTCGTGGAGAAAGAGGTCAGGGCAGATCCAGAGCAGGAAGAACCTGTGAGGTTTGCCAGGAGCTGTGTTCGCAGCTGAGGCAATTAGGGTAAAGCAGTGATTAGCTGCAGTCAGGTGCTGCCTTTGCTCACCTGGGGCTGTTTGTAAACTCCCCACTGATGCTGACTTTTGAGATAAGAGTCAATAGCTGCAGCGGGGCCGGAATAATGGCTGGGTAGTTGGCACTGAGATGTGCAGCCCCTTCTACCCGCTGTACATCCCCTGTGGTCAGGGGGAGATTGGGAATCCAATAAAGCCCCTCATGCTGTCAGGCCCATCCAGGCGCTTTCCTGAGCCTTGTAAGCTGGGATCAGCCAGCCACCTAGAGAGCTGGAGGCCAAAGGAGGCGAGGGTGGGTCACGTGAGGGCCAGATACAAGCAGGTCAGACCAGGAGTGGCCCACACACACCTGGAGCCTTGCCTGCACTCGAGAGCTGTACTGCTCCACAGGGCTTCTGTCTCCCAGCATGCTCAGCCCCTCACCCCACCTGGGCCCAGGCCGGCTCCTGGATGCTACACAGGGGTTTGGAACAAGAGCAAACTGCGGCAGCACTAAACCCCAGCTTCGTCTAATCCGGATCATAGGCAGGGTGGAAGCATTCTGAAGAAGCTCAAACAGTTCAACTGGTCCTGCTGCTGCTGCCCCACACACCTGGGACTTTTCGACCAGAAGCCCTGTTAGTGGTGGCAGAGGCTGCGCGGCAAGTGCAGGGGTTAGAACCCCACATGTGTGGCTGCAGCTGGGCTGTCAGATTCATGGGAAACACTCCTCCCCTTGCATGGGGCCTGGGGAACGGGACTGGGAAGGAGACTCACACCCACAGTGTATTCACCAGCTGCTACACACCTCACATGCACACGTCCACACACCAGCCAGGCCAGCCACAACGTGCTCCACACACACCACAGACACACATCCACACATGAGTTAGACACAATGCACACCACACACCTCACACGCACACATCCACACACCAACCAGCCACAGCGTGCACCACAGACACATATCCACACACGAGTTAGACACAATGCACACCACAGACACACACATCACTTGCTGACAAGCCCATACACAGCACACACATGTACTGCATACCATGCAATACCCATAGAACAGGCCCCATAGAACAACCATGCGGAGCACAGACACTCAGCCAGGCACACCACAACACCCCGGCCCCGGGGCAGAGTGAGGAGCACCATGCCGTGTGTCGGTCTCACTCAGAGCAGGGCCCGACAGGCCTCTAACCAGAGCCTTGTTGATGCTGCAGCTCTGCGTGGCCTGGCCTAGCTGGGAGGAGGTGCACTGGGGCTGCCCCCTATGGGCATGGGAACACTCGGGGGGAGGGGACAAGATCTAACCTTTCCCCCTCCCCCCTGGCCTTGTGGTGGCTGTGACCCTTTCCTGGCTCAGGAGGGTCCCTCCAGCTCCCTCAGTCCTGGTCCCTCCAGCAAGTTGGAGTTGTGGGTGACGGTCCTCACTGCCTAGGGACACAGCATGCTGCCTGCACTGCCCCACCCCCTTCTGGGAGGGAGTTAGACCCCCCCACTATTCCTCCTGCACCTCAGGGGCTGAGCACTGCCTGCTCTGAGCTGGGAGTGGGTATGAAACCCATTCCACAGACCCTGCTGGGCTGCTGCCTACTGTGCATCCCCAACCCAGCCCTGGCCCTGTGTGAGGATCCTGGTTCCCAGCCTGCGTGGAGGCTGGGGTGAGAATGGCCTTACGGCTGGATGAGGTACTCTGGATAGTGGTCTCTTCCCTGGCCTGCAGGTCCTGCCCACTCCCTGCAGTCACGCTGCACAGGCTGGCTTGAGTCTGGCCTCCCGGGCTACCTGGCAGCAAACAACTAATGCCATGCCAGCGCTCTGGCTGTTGGCTCCGGGTGAGACCAGGTCGTGCAGCCCTGCCCAATGCCCTGTGGGCCCCTTCCTGCTGGAGACAGGTTTCCTCATTGATTCAGCCTTCGCCACCCGCACTCTCTTCTCCCCTGGGTGCCCTCCCTAGGGCCAGACACCTATCTCCACAGCGGGCTCCCTTTGTTCCACAGACCTGCCCCAGGCCCCGCCTCCCCAGCTAAGCTCCACAGCCTCCTGGGAGGGCCTCAGGGCAGCGGTTTGCCTGCCCTGCCCTGCTGATGGCTCCATGTAGGGGTGATCGATTATATACCCACTAAGAAGGGGATGAGGCACCATCAAACACAGCTCCCTCTCCTCATTTGGCCTCTCCAGGAGCCCCCAGGGCCACGGAGCTGCTGGGGGACGAGGCTCTCCCCCCAGCCTGCGGCAGGTGTGATTCCATCGGTACAGCCGGGGTAGCTCTTGAGTCTAGCCCAGGGCGGAGGTGGAAAGGATTCCCTTCACCAGGCCATAATCAGACTCTAAACTTAGCAATAAAAGACTCCATTGCAGCCATAAAGCCACATGCAAACAACTCCCAGGGTCACGGAGCGCTGCTGACTATGGCTTGTGGGCCAGCCATGGGTGGGGGGGGGAGGGGGGCAGAGGGGTCCCAACTAGCCCCACATCCCAGGGAGCCCAGGGAGGGATGGCCTGGGGCAGCTTCTCCACCTCTCTCTGATGCTGCTGAACCTTTCCTCCTCTGAGAAAAGAGTGAACCCTGCCTTGGGCTGGCCATATTCTGCTGAGGCTGGGCAGCATGATACAGCCACGGGCACTACAGTCCTGCCAGCCTCAGCCAGGGAGTGGCGCTCAGTCACTGCCAGCTGGGCCAGTGCCTGCCACCATAGCTCTGAGTGTGCGGCGCGCTAGGGTGCTGAGCCCAGGGCCACCTCTGAGTGTCGGTCGCTTGTAGGCTCATTGCCACTAAGGACTCAGCAAACGCCAAACTGCCTGTAAAACGTTCCATGCACAGGGGACTGCGCTGTTGGCACAGAGTGAAAACGAGCCAGTGGGGTGGAAACAATATGTGTCCTTTACTCCGCTGTCCCTTGCTGGCTTGAGCCATCCCTGGCAGAGATGAGGTGTAACTCACTGCCAGCGAACCCCTTCTCCCCCGGCAACCCACATCCATTCCGTCACAGTCAGATCAGCCGCAGAATGAGAAACACCGCCTTGGAGAAGCTCTCATGCTAATCAGCCATTGGGAGTAATCACCATCATTTGTCAACCCCCAGAAGAGACCTGATTATCTCTCAGACTGACAATTCCCTAATAATCTGTCCATCAGCACCAGCATCTGCCAGTCAACACTTTTTGGATATTTTCATTGGGTGAAAAAAAAGGAATTTCTCTGGCTATAAAGCCAAATCCTACATTGACATTAACATCGCTTCCCTCTTCCTTAAAAAGTTACAGGCTGCAGAACAACGGAGCTGGAGGGATCAAGGCTGCAGAGAACCGAGCGGAGCTTGGCAGTCTGAAAACAGGGCACTTTCTGCCTAGCTTCTAATGCCAGGGCTCCAGGCATGTGATGGGTACCGGGGCATGACACTCTACAGCAGAGTAATGTCTATTGCGTCTTTCATCCAGGGATCTATCTATCTATCTATCTATCTATCTATCTATCTATCTATCACTGCTGAATCTAAGCTCTCTAGCAGGTATCATACTATAAGGCAGGGCATAAGAATTCCACTTACCCTCTGGGTAGATGAGAGGATCAAGTGAAGGAGTGGAGGGACTCGATCAATGTCTGTCGAAGAGACTTTCATTTTTTCAGTGAAGGGCATTCCTAGCCCTTTGGGTTGTGGTTTCCAGTTGTGATCTTAATGTGGCCAGGGCAGCAGCATCTTCCAGAGCCTGCAGCAGGCAGCTAACCTGCCCCTGCTGCTGCTCAGCACTTTGCTAAGGAGACTCAGCAGACTGAAATTAACAAGCTACTTGCCAGTTTCTTCTTTATAATCAGAAGGGGGGGGGAGCAGTATGAAACTGACAAGAACTGGGCCCATTTTCTGCTGCTACTAAATTGGGAGAGCTCTGAAGGGCCAGGAGGAGATAGTCACGGAGAAGGAGGACCTAAAAGAGGATGAGCAGGAATGGAACAACCAGAAGAGATCTGCACTCCTCACAGCAGCCAGTAGGCTCTGGAAAGGGCACAAGAGAGAGAAAGCTCATTCTCTTTGCCCCTTCTAGGAGGGCATGGAGGGAAGCCCTGTCCAGAGCCACACCCCAGTCCCATGGAGGAAACCAGGGCTCCCGCAGGGAGCTGCCCTAGGGCCAGGCTGGTGGGAGCCCACCTTCACCTTTTTGGTAAAGTTAGTTTGCTGCCTGGCAGGTGTCCCCTGGAGTCTCCAAGCCCTTTGCCCAGCAGTCAGCGAAGCCCAGACAGGGAGGTGGCTGTGCAGCCAGACCTGCCTGGGGCTCATTCATAGGGAGACTGTATCCTGTGTTCTTTTCAGCAAGGGCCCGGGGAGATGATCTGCTCCCATGATGGGCAGAAGGGAGTGTGATTCAAAACAGCAACCATGGAGCCAGCTCCGGTGAGCAGATCTGGAGCTGCCAGGGGCAGGCAGACCTTGTGGGGTGGCCCAGCTCAAGTGTAAACAACAGGGGGCATTACCTAGAGCCAATACCCTGGCATGAGTGTCCGACTGTGTCAGCCTGCCCCGCTGCCAAAAGCCCAGGAGTGCTGTGCAGCCAGGCTGCTCCCATGGCATTGTTCAGCAGGGAGCGGAGGGACAGGGCCGGCACATTCAGAGAGGGGAGAAGGGCACCTAGAAAATGCTGTCCATGCCCTTTCAGCGGTATTTTTCCTCTACCAGACCCTGGGTTTTTCCAGTCCATCCCTTGGAAACACCCCATCAGTCCAGAGCCCATGTCCACTATGTACAGCAGGATGCAATCGACAGGCTCTTTGGGGATGTCTGGCTGCAGGCACGGCATCCTGGGAAACTCAGTCATGCCTGGAGGCCCCAGAAAGCATCAGTGCAGTCCAGCACATGAATGGCCCTGTCCAGCCTCACCAGGCAAATATCACATGATGCGTTTGGTGCAAAAAGAGATCCTTGGGGCTGTGAGACCACTGGGGCTGTGAGATCCCTGGGACTGTGAGGCCCCTGGGGCTGCGGTGTACCTCATTAGTCGGGGGTGCACCCTGTACCAGTTACACAGCTGCCAGCCGGCAAAGGGGGCAGCCTCTCTCCTGGGGTCATAGAGGTTAAGGCCAGAAGAACCGCTCTGGAACAGGCTTCCAAGGGAGGCTGTGGGATCCCCATCACTGGATGTTTTTAAGAGCAGGTTGGACAAACACTGCCTGGGCTGGTCTAGGTTCACTTTGTCCTTCCCCAGTGCTGGGGGCTGGACTCGAAGACCTCTCAAGGTCCCTTCCAGCCCTACTATGGTTCTATGATCTAGTCATATCTCCTGGATACCACAGGCCACCAGTATCACCCAGCACCTGCACACTACACCCAACAGCCACAGTTAAGCCTCTCAGCCCTCATCACAGGGATGACATGGGATCAGGCAGTAATGAATAGAAAGGGGGTTGTTTACTGAAGCTGCTGGACACAGAGACCCTGTGGCTCCTGCTGGCTCGAGCTCCCAGCCTGTGCTAGTCACCACCCAGGGCAGCTGAAGTGTTGGGTCAAACAGCCGCAGAAGAGACAGCTGTTCACAGTGCCAGAGAACCACAGCAAACATCAAATCCCTGTGTCAGAGCACTGACAACGCTGCTGTCTCACCGTGGAGTAGCCAGGCTGTGCAGTCCCAGAGCAGCGAGCTCTGGGGAGCAGGGTCACTCTGTGTTTGCCGCAGCGTTCCCGGGGACGGAAAGGGGGGCCTGGCAGCCTCTCTCAGAACTTTACCCAGCCAAATCCCCTCCATTTGCGCCCGGAGGGTGGTGGGGGAAGCTGATGTCAGAGGGGCTTTGATATGCCAGTTTGCTCTGCAGCCACATCTCCTGGGCACAGCGGTCTGGCACCAGCGGGCTGCCTGCCTAGTGTGTTCAAAGGCACCTCCGGCTCAGATCACAGCATGGCGGCAGCTTGTTTTTGTCTCACAGGGCGGGATAGTCCCTCGGTACTCCAGGCCCTGCTGCAATCTGTTCTGAGCAGGCAATCCTCAGCCGGCCAGAGCAGCAGGATAGCCAGCAGGGCTCCCCCAGGGGGCATCGGGCCATGGGGTTACATAAGAAGGCAGGTGCTGCCCTTTGTGGGGGGAGCAGGGAGTCCTGAAGTGCCGCTCTCCTTCCAGCACAGAGCATGAGAACAACAAGGCGGTGAGCTGGGCAGTCCTGCATCGCTGGAGCCGTCCAAGAAATTGGTTTAATTGGGAGCCTCCTAGGGAGGAAACGGCTGCTGGCTGGAAGGAGCTCTCAGCTGCCAGACTTTATAAATGTGTGCAGAAGGATGAGAGTGAGGCCCTGGAACACAGCGATCCAGGGGAAGGCCCTGCTCTCAGCTCCCATCCCTGGGTAGACCAGGGCAGCCTCCAGCATGGACTGGGATGGCTTCACACACAGGGATCCCACCCCAGAGGCAGCCTGGGGCAGATAGAGGGTGCGGGGCTCTGAGTCCACCCCAGCCTAGTGCTCCTAACTGTGGGGAGCGGGTGGAGGAGCAGCACTGCAGGAGCTGTGCCAGCTCTGAGGAGGGCAGCAGCAGCCAGGTCTATGGGGGTCAGCGGCCCAGCTCCCTGTGCTGTGGGAGTGCGGGAGGAATCCATGGCTGGCATGGGGCGGGTGGTTCTGGCTCTGGGCACAGGGGGGACTGTCACCTGTAGTGATGCAGGTGCAGGGACCCGTTTCCTAGTGACGAAGGATGCTGGGGGAGCACCACAAACGCTTCCCACCGCGCCAGCTTCTGGCACCAAGTGGTGCCCGTGTGAAATCACCACCAGTCAGGATCAGAGCTGGTCAATGGCGGGGACAGGAGGAAGGATGGATGTGAATGTTTGGCCAAATCTCAGCTCCATCACTGAGCCGCTCCCAGGGCTTGGGGGGGTCCCTGGAGAATTTCCAGAGCAAGGCACTGCCTGCAGGGGTGTCATGGCAAGAATAAAACGGGGGACTTGGGTGACTGAGCCCATAGGCGCAGGTATAATAGGCCAGGGAAGGCTCAGCCTTCCCTAGCACAGCTGCTGCCATGGGATGCTGGGTTGCATGTTTTTACTTAGTATTATGCACTGGGTAGGTTCCGGGGAGCTGGGGAGGCAGTATGTGCTATTCAGCTTCCAGGGTTCATAAGTAACCTCCCTGGACTCAGGAAAGCTGAGTAGCCGATATCACCTCCTCAGCCACTGGGGAAGCTGCACAGCGCATGCAAAAAGCTCAGTGTTCTTCTGTGGAGCAGCTGGGGGTCTCAGGAGGGGAGGTGCGCCGCATTTCTCATTCTCCGGACAGGGCTGCTTGGGCCAGCTCAGGGTTTCTCTGGCCGCGAGCAGTGGGGGCTCAGGGCTCTGGCGGCGGCGGTGCCCCGTGCAGAAGGGGCAGGGCCAGGGGCTAGCCTCTCTGAAGTGAGGGTCCACCCGCCACCCATGACTGGGCCTCTCCCCACCCCAAAGGCTCCAGTGCAGCTGGGTTCTGGAAACCCTGTGAACACGTGGCCTGAACACGCCTCTGAGCTGTTTTGATTATCCTGTCCCCCTGCAAAAAGGTCCCAGTTCTCAGGCCCCAGGCAGGGCGTGCTGGGCACAGCCAGTGCTCCCCACGTACTCCGAGTCCAGACTCCCTGTGACAAGTAAGCCTCAGATCCACACTCATGAGCATTTGCCCAGCAACCAGACCATCCTCCGATCCCGGAGCAGAAACACATCATGTGGCCCATGGGCCCATCACAGCTGCTCACGGTTCGGCCTTGTGTGCCCTCCCAAGTGATGCCGGGACGGCTAACGTGGTACAGATGCCTAGAGTGGCATCAGCCACAGTGATTTCAAGGCACCTTATCCTGGGACAGCTGTCTCCACACAGGAAGGGGAATAAGTGGTACCAGAATATGGCACCCTGACCCCAGCATCCCTGCATCCATGCTAGGGCTCGCATGGTACAATTCAATCAGTAAATACCACCCCCTTGCTGACAGACCAGTGCAAACTCTGCAGTCACTCGACTTCCAGCAGCCAACAGTCTCAAAGCCAGCATGTTGGCCCCTGGGTGTGTAGTCCATGCAGGGGGCTCCCAGCCTGCAGTGTGCAAACCCAGAGAGAGCTGGGATCTGGGAAGTCGTTCCGTGTGTGTTATGTTGTACTTTCCCATCCTGTTCATTGCAGCTTATCCACTCTGGCTCCATCTGCCCTGGGGGCTGGACTCAGAGCATGTCCCCAGCGTCCCTTGCCATTTGCCTTAGTGAAACAGCCGGTGACGTTAAAGCCCCAACCTCCGAGCACAGGTGCACTGGCACAAGGGCTCCACGGTCCAGAGGTCTTGGCCGCTGGAGAGTGAACAAACAAGAGCTGGCAAAGGGCCACCCAACTTCCCCCTCTGCTGTACTGATATATCTATCCCATCCCACCCTCCACATGCCACCCCCCCCAGGGCTGGCAGGCAACTCACTGGGAGTTTTCCCATGGCACTGATTGACCCGCACAGCCAGGGGCAGAAACTGCGTCACACCCAAGCTAATATTTGATACAGAACATTCCTTTGGGATGTTGTTAGTGATCGGGAGCAAGGGCAGGTCCCTCCCCATCATGAGGTGGCGTTCCCCACTCTACAACCAGCGTCAGTCCCGGGCACCCACTTCCCGCTATTCCCCACTGGGCTGCTGGAGGTGTTGCTTTCAGACCAGACAGAAAGCAGCCACACCCCCCAAGCCCCACCCCTGGGGTCCCGGGTAGCTTTTCACAAGCAAATTCCATGGTGGCTAGCAATATTCAGACTCCCCGGGGTTCTGCTGGATAAATGACTCCTTGTAAAATTTATCGGGCCAAATCCACCCTAGAGGTAACTCCAGGATTATGGAGCAGCAGGAGCCTCTGCACAGTGAAGGTTGAACCCCCACGGCTCCGAAAGGAGCCAGATCCCCTGAGCCATCACACCCCAAAGCTCAGCCCAGGGTGGAATTTTTCTGGGAAGTTTGGAAAAAAATAAAAAAGCGGCGCCTGAAAGTTACGGGGTTGAAACACTTCTCCGGGTGGGGCTGGCTGTTTGGAAAGGTCATTGGTGTCTGTAGTGCTTGCTAGTCCTTGGCCAGTCCTCTCCAGACGAGTTTTGTCTTGTGCAGAGGGGATTGTGTGGGAATGGAGATCAATGGAGGAATTAAGGCTCTTTCCTATCAAGAGTTTGGGGTGGGGGTGGGGGGCTATCCTCTATAAGATAAGCAGGTAGAGGGCGTCTCTCTCTCGGCCCAGTGAGGAAACGACATCAGCATGGCACTGTTCATGCTCCCTCTGCCCTGGCGTGAGTTGCTCCTCACGTGAGGGGAAGGAAGGAAGAATTGGGCCTGTTACGTCGCTGCCCGTAGGGTTTTCCGTGTGGGCAAAAGCTTCCCCCTCTCCATTCCCCTCCCTTGATGTCCCACCCATGTCAGCTCCCAGCCACACCCCTGCGGTGGACCTGCTCAGGTCCGTAGAAGGGGAGGCCTGCTCCCATGGCTTCATAAGCTCTGGGAAGGCCATTTCCCGTACATGCCACGCCTGTTTACACCCTCTAACAGCCGGGAAATCCTCAAAGAAAAACTGTGTGAAGAACGAACTAAGCCTGCAAGTTGTCAATGGAGTCCAGCCAGCCACCAACCCCTCCCCTGCCCCCAAAATGACACCATCTTTAGCTGGGCGTTGAACCATGCACATCTGAAAACAAAGATGTAAAGGAGTGATCAATCCGTCACCTCTTCTGACTCCCGGCACTGTCCAATCTTAACTCTGACCCCTCACATTTGCAAACATACATATATAGATCAAAGCAACCAATGGTGGGTCATGAAAGCCCATCTCCAAGCTGTGATGGGGTGGAGCAGGTTAAATTAGGTCAATTAACCTCAGCTGCTGCACCTGGAGGAGAGTCAGGGTGCTACGCATCCCAGTGGAAGATGGGGTTCAGATGGGAAGGAGCAGTGGGGCTGGGGTACGGAGAAGTAGGCTGCAGTCCCTCCCTGGGAGAAGAGAGGGGTGTTGGGACACCAGAGTCTGCCAAGAAGTCACAGAAGGGAAGTGGTCTACAGTTACTCCCCGGAGGAGAGAGTTTGAGTTGGTGAACCTGGGGGCTGAGCCAGCAGACGGATAAGGGGAGTAGGAAGAAGTCCAGGGAATTAGTCACAGGGTCTGGGAGCACGTGTAACACCAACAGACCCCGGTTGTCGGCAGGCGGTATCGAACCTGGGATCTCTGGAGCTTAGTGCATGAGCTAAAGGTCAGCTCACTGTTAGCTAAAGCTGTGGAGCAGATTCATTTAACTTTCTCTCTAAGCGGTCTCGGTGCCATTAGATGGGATAGAACACCACACCCAGGGGGTGTGTGGGTTACACAAGCAGATTGTCACTGCTCGACATAAGGTCCCTGGGCAGGAACCTGGAGTAGTGGGCAGGCCTGGTTCCCTACCAGCTGCTGGGCAAGTGGCACAGGACCTGGCCTGGGAGCAGAAGGCTGTCTGGAGCAGCATGTGGACAGTGGATCCCGTTAGACTTGGATACCCTGGGAGGGGACAACCCATTAGTGACCTGGCTGGAGCGCTGAGTCGCAAAGAGAGAGCACCATGAGTCACGGATAGCAAGTAGGGACATGGTGTGAGAAACTATCCAGAGTGGGGAGTCGGACCTGTATGGAACTAATCCCTAGATGTGGTCACAAGGAGATGCCCCGTTGGTGACTGCACCCCATTACACTGGTTAATGGCTCCCTTTCCAATAGCACTACAACAGGTTACCGCAGGACTCACTACAAAACAACCAAGGGTTTGTTGCTACACAATATTGTTAATAGACTTCAAAATACACGTGTGGCAGGTGTACACACACATACCCAAATCTACCCCTCAGTACATACCATAGAATCCATCACAACAAACCGATCCACCTTTCCAATGGTGGTCCTGAAACTGTTCTGCTCCACTCAGATATTACACTGTGAGAAAAGGTGTAGTGCTCGACCTGTCTCGAGGAGCAGGTTTCTTACCAAATCTTTGCTCCACGTTTCATAAACAAGCTGTCACGGAGTCCCTGGGCGATGCTCTGGAACTGCTCCCTACGAAGCCAGTCAGGATTCTGGGGAAGTCTGCTCTCTGTGAGCAGACTGTCTTCAGGGCAAAAAGCTTACACAGCTTCCACCTTCCTGGGTCTGACTTCGGAGCATTCAGCATCCTCTGCCCCTCCGTGCGCTTCCCACAGCGAGTCCGCCCAGGCGGGGTCCTGGGGAAGCCAGAGGGTCCTGCCCTCCAACTTCACAGTCAGACGTGACTCTTAGCTAGACAGTAAAACAGAGGTTTATTAGATGACAGGAACATGGTCTAAAACAGAGCTTGCAGGTGCAGAGAACAGGACCCCTCAGCCGGGTCCATTATGGGGGGCAGTGAGCCAGAGAACCGCGTCTGCACTTCACTCCATGTCCCAGCCATCTCAAACTGACTCACTCTCCACCCCCTCCTCTTCTGGGCTTTGTCCCTTTTGCGGGCCAGGAGGTCACCTGATTCCTTTGTTCTCCAACCCTTTAGCTCTCACCTTGCAAGGGGGAAGGGCCCAGGCCATCAGTTGCCAGGAGACAGAGTGTCAGTCATTTATGTACACTGGCCCTTTGCTCTGCAACAATTACACTCCCTTATCCCACCACCTAGAGACTTAAGAAATCCATAGGGGAAACTGATGCACCCCTACAGTCTTCAGAGGAAACATTAAGAACAGTCCCACTTCGTCACACAAGCTATGACAGCAACAGAGCGCATCTCCATTCAGAACAGAGCAGGGTTTCTGGTGATGGTGAGGGATTCTACAGAACAGGCTGGATTCCTTAGTGCTTGGTTCCCAGAGTGCAGAGGGGATGGTAACCCTCCAGTAGCAGGGTTTAAGAGGTTTGAATGAGAACGTCATGGGGAGTGGATCATCCCACAGCTGCTAGTGCTGGGTTCTCACACCGCCCTCTGAGGAACATGCTGGGGGTCCTGCTGGAGACAGAATCCGGGGCTGGATGGCCCCATGTCTGATCCAGTCTGGCAGTGCCTCTCTCCTTATGTTGCCAGCCACTGGCTCGGGGGGGGCATTTTCGTCTTTGGGCATTAGCTGGCCTCATAACACACTTTCCGTCCTAAACTTTCTGGGCCCTGGTTCGTTGGGGCTGTCTTGCACTGCTGTGGACTGTCTCCTGTTAAACGCCCGCTGTGTCCACCTGAGGAGGGGCTGCCCCTGTTGAGGAGCAAGGTGAGGGATAGCTTTGGGTGGCCAGGCCTGGTTCCGACTGTTCTGACCGCTCATGCTGCAGCACTGTTGCGTTCCTCCCACTCGGGATTCCCAGCTGCTCCCCTCTCAGCTCCCAGGCTGGGCAGGGGGTTGGCAAACTACACCCGCCTGTGACTTGCCTTGAGCTGCTGGCCCATGACACTAATCACACCTGTTTCCAGTCATGTGACACTGTCCATACAGACCTGCTGCTAAAGGCCCTGCCGCAGCAAGTGTGGCAGGTGTGGGGGTGATACCCATCCCACCCTCTCAGGAGCCTGCTGTGAGCTGCCTGGGCCATGCAGCCAGCTCAGTAGCAGCCCTGGCTTTCTGGCTGTGGCCATCCTCTCACCAAGGGCGGCTGGCTTTCAGAGCCCAGTGGAGTGAGCTCCAGAATCTGTGAAACTCCCCAGGAGAACAGGAGGGGCCGGGACACCAGAGAGCTTGACTGCGGGCTGTAATATTACCAGGCACGGTGGGTGCCCTGGGAGGCTGGCTCCTTTACCAGGAACCGGCCTTGTTCACCTGCGACTAACAGGCTGCCTCCCAATGAGGGCGTCCCTGGCTGTTCTCTAGAGCCAGGCAGTAGCTGGGAAGGGAGAGGAGCTGGAGGCAGCCTGGGGAGCCAAGGGTGTTCAGGTGCTCATGGGAGAGGGAAGGCTCAGGGGATCGATTCTGGAGCCAGCTGTTGTGTCCAAGGCCAGGATTCCGGGGAAGAGCCCAGAGTGGGCTAGGGGGATAAGCCAGGAGGGTGCACCCTGAGTGCAGATATTTTGAGTTAGCTCCGGGGTGGGTGGCTACCATCTGCTTGGCTCCTTCGTTTGGGGCCATTGAGTCCTATGAGGGGCTGTGGGGCAGCCTGGGGCGCTCCACTCTGCAGAATGAGGAGGCTGGGCTGGCGGACGAGGACAGGGAAGGGAGACTATGACACTGGACTCTAAGGCGGGGGCAGAGGGGTTGGAAGCCTGCAAATTAATACATGAGCCTGCAGGAAGGGTGGGTTGGCCTACACAGCCACTGGTGAGGTGGTCTGAGGGACTTCCGAGGTCAGCTGCCAGCGGGGCATGTTCCTGGCACTAGGCAGAGCCCCAGGCAGGCAGGGACCATGCTGGGGGCAGAGGGACAGGCAGTTCCTGGGATGTCTCCAAGTCCCATCCTAGTCCGTGTCTGGTATGTGATCACATGGTTCTAGGCAACTGTCAGTTGGGAAAATCCCAGAATGGAGCAGTGCGGGAGGGGTTCAGGATAACAGGGCATCTGCAGAGCTATATCTGGGGAGCCCAGGACTGGGATAGCAGGGGCTGCGGGTCAGGATTAAGGAGTGTCAGCAGAATTGGTGGAGGTGACAAATGGCCAAACTGTGCCTGACCCACCCCTGCCTGGCACCTGGCACCATCATTTCCACTGAGCCCAGCAATGCAGGAAGTTCTCATCCTGGGTTGTGACGTTTTACTGCCACTGTGCCCAGGTGTAGATGACAACCCAGGGTGCTGGCCAGGCTCAGCCGGGCTCTTAGCCCTTCCCTTGACAAGCGCTGACCCCGCTTGCACACAGCCAGGTGGCTGTGCTGAGTTTGTGTGCGGTAACAGCCCCGACTGACTCCTTACCTTTGGGGTAGCACGGCAGTGGCCCTGTGCCCTCAGGCCAGAGCTGGCCAGCCAGCACGCACATGGTGAGTTGCACACCATGCTCTCTGCCTTGCTTGTGGCCAGGCCTCCACTGTCTGCAGTGCATGCTGGGAAATCATGGCCCCATGCCGGTGGGTTTCTCCAGCTTGCACTGAGCAATCCCCAGTTGTTCTGTGGCCCTGGGTTTCGCTCGAAGCCAGAGCTGCTGGGATGTAATGTCCCCATTTGCACAGCCCGTTTGTAATTGCTAAAGTCCAGTAGATGGATCTCCTCCTGCCCTAGACATAGCCTGTGCCACTCAGGACAGGTGCGCTAGGCAGGGCAGCTTAGGGAGCCTGTACTATGCCCTAGAGCCCCGACCAGGGGTATTCTATCTGCTATCCAAAATCCATAAACCTGGAAATCCTGGGCGCCCCATCATCTCAGGCATTGGCACACTGACAGCAGGATTGTCTGGCTATGTAGACTCCCTCCTCAGGCCCTACGCTACCAGCACTCTTAGCTATCTTCGAGACACCACTGACTTCCTGAGGAAACCACAATCCTTTGGTGATCTTCCTGAAAACACCATCCTAGCCACTATGGATGTAGAAGCCCTCTACACCAACACTCCACACAAAGATGGACTACAAGCCGTCAGGAACACTATCCCCGATAATGTCACGGCAAATCTGGTGGCTGAACTTTGTGACTTTTGTCCTCACCCATAACTATTTCAGATTTGGGGACAATGTATACCTTCAAGTCAGCAGCACCGCTTTGGGTACCCGCATGGCCCCAGAGTATGCCAACATTTTTATGGCTGACTTAGAACAACGGTTCCTCAGCTCCCGTCCCCTAACACCCTTACTCTACTTGCTCTACACTGATGACATCTTCATCATCTGGACCCATGGGAAGGAGGCCCTTGAGGAATTCCACCAGGATTTCAACAATTTCCATCCCACCATCAATCACAGCCTGGACCAGTCCACACAAGAAATCCACTTCCTAGACACTACAGTGCTAATATGTGATGGTCACATAAACACCACCATATACCGGAAATGTACTGACCGCTATACTTACCTACATTGCCTCCAGCTTCCATCCAGACCATACCACACGATCCATTGTCTACAGCCAAGCTCTACGATACAACCGCATTTGCTCCAACCCCTCAGACAGAGACAAACACCTACAAGATCTCTATCAAGCGTTCTTACAACTACAATACCCACCTGGTGAAGTGAAGAAACAGATTGACAGAGCCAGAAGGGTACCCAGAAGTTACCTACTACAAGACAGGCCCAACAAAGAAAGTAACAGAACGCCACTAGCCACCACCTACAGCCCCCAACTAAAACCTCTCCAGCGCATCATCAAGGATCTACAACCTAACCTGAAAGACGATCCCTCACTCTCACAGACTCTGGGAGACAGGCCAGTCCTCGCTTACAGACAGCCCCCAACCTGAAGCAAATACTCACCAGCACCTACACATCACACAACAAAAACACTAACCCAGGAACCAAACCCTGCAACAAACCCCGGTGCCAACTCTGTCCAATATCTATGCATGGGACACCATCTTAGGACTTAACCACATCAGCCAGACCATCAGGGGCTCATTCACCTGCACATCTACCAATGTAATATATGCCATCATGTGCCAGCAATGCCCCTCTGCCACGTGCATTGGCCAAACACGACAGTGTCTATGCAAAAGAATAAATGGACAAAAATCTGACATCAGGAATTATAACATTCAAAAACCAGTAGGAGAACACATCAACCTCCCTGGTCACTCAATAACAGACTTAAAAGTGGCCATTCTTTAACAAAAAAACTTCAAAAGCAGACTCCAACGAGAAACTGCAGAACTGGAATTAATTTGCAAACTGGACACCATCAAATTAGGCCTGAATAAAGACTAGGAGTGGATGGGTCATTACAAAAACTAATTTCCCCCTGCTGTTACTCACACCGTCTTGTCAACTGTTTGAAATGGGCCATATTCATTACCACTACAAAAGTGATTTTTCCTCCCTTGGTATTCTACTGTTAATTGAATTGTCTCGTTAGCACTGACCCACCACTTGGTATGGCAACTCCCCTCTTTTCATGTACTGTGTATATACCTGCTCCTGTATTTTCCACTCCATGCATCTGATGAAGTGGGTTTTAGCCCACGAAAGCTTATGCCCAAATAAATTTGTTAGTCTCTAAGGTGCCACAAGGACTCCTCGTTGTTTTTGCTGATACAGGCTAACATGGCTACCACTCTGAAACCTGAGCTGCCTGTGTTGTCCCTGCCCTGGGGTGAGTGGAGACCTCCAGTTCCCAGAGCTGTCAGGCCAGGCCTGACTGCCCCAAATTGTCAGACCCTGAGATCCTTCCCTACACTCCCAGGCGTCTCCACTCCCACCAGGGCTCTGGGCACGCAGCTGGCTCGCCCAGCAGAAGGACTCGGAGCCAGTCCAAAGGTCCCAGCCCTTTGCTGTGGGAGGCCAGATAACGAAGGTAAATAACCAGAGCTGGCAAAGCTGCAGCCGCAGTTCCCCTCTGCCCCCCGTGTTCCCTCTCTGTGCTGCTGGTCACCCGCAATTGGCAACCGGCCGGGGACTGATGCATTACATCCCCTCTGCTGGGGAGAGCTAACAGGACTGAGTAACCCCTGTCCCCACAGCCTGATGAGCCAGGCCCCGGGGCCGTACCTGAAATATGCCAAAGCAGCTAAAAGCCACAGCACGGGTGGGAAAACACTGACGTCCCAGCTAGTGCCATGAACACCACCCCCTCCTCGGCTGCCCAGTCACACTAGCGACAGCACTCGGAGCCCTGCCTCATGGGGAGAGGCTGTTCTGAGTCTAACTAGACCAGGGCAGGAGGGAAAAGTGAGGCACAGGGCGGATGGGACTCGTCCAAGTGTGGCCAGCAGGCAGCGGCAGGGCTGGGCCTAGAGCCGGTGTGTCCTAAGGTCCACCACAGCCCCTAGCAGCTGGGCCAGGCTGCCCCTCTCAGTGGTAGCTGCCCCATTGCTGGGTCCTTTATGATGAGGCTGCGCAAAGCTTTCAGGACACTGCCCCCACCACTGAGGACAGTGGGAAGCTCAGATCCTGCTGCTGGCAGATGGGGCACTCAGGACTAGACTGGAGGGACACGGCTCCATGGGGCTGCCGAGCTCTCGCCCAGCCCTAATCACTGTGATCTAGACAAGGCAAGTCACCCACCTGACTCCGCGGAACAGCCTCTCCGAGCCTCCTTAGGAGCAATGCCAGCCAATTCAGCTGTCTGGGCTCCCGGACAAGGATAAAGGTCGCCTGCCAGTCTGGGTTGCTGCTCGTTCCAGAGTCAGCCTGCCAGCATCTCCCATTCCCAGCCCAGGGACTCCCCAGAGGCCTCTCCCTGCATCCTGAAGCATCCCCTGCTAACAAAACGGAGTCCAGCACTCCGGGGCGCTGCGGTGTGTGGAGAGTGCTTGCCTGCTCACTGACACAGGTTACTGGGACCCTCCGTTCCCCACTCCCACATCGAGCACACGGGCCCGCTCAGGAGCACTGCTCTGGTTTGCCCTGTCCCCAGCTCCCAGAGGGATGCCCTCCTTCCACCAGCATGGCCCCTGGGAAATGACTGAGGCTGTGGACAAACAAGGGGAGAGGCGTATCCGCAGGAGATGGGCTTTCCTGAGTGGCCAGACCCTGGGCCTGGAGCACCCGGCTAACGGCAGAACCCATCTCTCTGGCGTGGCTCTCCCCACTGCCCTCAAACACATACCGATAGCGCCACCACCTCCGCACAGCCCTAGAGGGGGCGGGGACCGAGCAGGGTGTGTGCTTGTTGTGGAAGCCACTCAGACACCATGTGCTGGGCAGCTTCATCAGAACCTGGGCAGACAGAGCAGGCTGGGAGTGTCTCCCTGGTGCATGGGTTTCACTCCTTGTATGGCAGTAGGTCTGCACTGAAATGTGGCCCTGAGCTTCACCCAACCCTGGCCACACCTACATAAACAAACAGCCGGCAGGAATGCAGATAATGCACTAGCTAGGCACCTTGACAGTCTTCCCAGGCCCATTACACAGAGCCAGATCGGCCCCATCATGAGAGTGTGTTGCCTGATCTCACAGTGGGACAAGCAGTGCACCAACTTGGCATGGGGATTTGGTGGAAGCTCTCCAAGGTCTGCTGAGTGTGTCTACCTCTAGATGGTTCAGTCCATCACTATAAGCTGCAAAGGATAATGGGATCATTAAATACTAGAGGTGAATAACAATATGGGGAAATTAGCATGGGAAACCCTCGTAGACTTAGTTGGGGATTGGTCCTGCTTTGAGCAGGGGGTTGGACTAGATGACCTCCTGAGGTCCCTTCCAAACCTGATATTCTATGATTCTATGATTCTATGCTGTCTCCCCAGTGCTATGCCCATGTGTAGGCCCTACCGCTAACATGCCTAGCTCCTTCCAAGTCATGATGCAGCCAGAGCTTGCTTGGGGGCTGGTCTGACACTGTGGAACGAACTCCCCCAGGAGCTACTGGCCATCACAAGCCTCCCCAACTTCCACACACAGTGCAAAGCGTGTCTTTGCTGTGCCTCCTTGTAACGATGCTGGTTCTGGTGGGACCCAACTGAGAGTGCCAATTCAGGACAAATTGCTTCAGGACAAATTGCTTCAAGCAGGGCAGTTACAGCCCAAGGCTGGGGTTTTTCCGCCTCTAAGGCAAACCAAACCAGCCAAACAGAGCAGACTTTGGTCTCACCCCACTGGCTAACCACAAGTCACACAAGCAATTCCCTTACACACTCCAGTTTCCCAGTATCTCCACCAGTGCCACTTGTTATGGGGACAAATGGATATGAAAACCAATACCCCAGTAAAAGAAAAAAGGTTCTCTCAATTCCAAAGGACCAGGCCCCAGACCCAGGTCAATATACAAATCAGATCTTACCCACAAATCACGCTGTTGCCAATCCTTTAGAATCTAAAATCTAAAGGTTTATTCATAAAAGGAAAAAGATATAGATGAGAGCTAGGATTGGTTAAATGGAATCAATGACATACAGTAGTGGCAAAGTTCTTGGTTCAGGCTTGCAGCAGTGATGGAATAAACTGCAGGTTCAAATCAAGTCTCTGGAGAACATCCACAGCTGGGATGGGTCTTTCAGTCCTTGGTTCAAAGCTTCAGTGTAGCGTTAGGTGAGAAAAGCTAAATAGGAGGCAGTTATGCCAACCGAACCAAAGTCAGGCGAAGAGAGGCTGCTGGGAAAGTCTCTGAAAGTAGAATGACGGAATATGTGTTTAAGTTACAGAGAGTGAGAAAAAAAGAGAGGCCTGCATTTTTGTACCAGATTTGCTGGGAACAGTTTGTTGAGATAGGAGGCACTGTTTTCCACTCCCTGCTCTTGTGTTATGTCTGTTTTAACTCCTCGTCTCCTGGTTGACACCCATAACGATAAGAAAGTTAGTGAAGCACTACGATTTGCTAAAAGTTATCTACAATAAGGGGGGTAGGTGTGCATACATATAGAGAAAGAGGATTTTAACTAATATGGGGGGGCTGCTTTATGAATAAATCTGTGACGCGACGGGACCGTCTATAAAAACCTATGAGTTTTACTTAGAGGCTGGCTGGTTCTCTTTGGAGACGGGCTGCTCTCTATTGTTGTGTGCACTCTTCAGTAAAGAGCTTTGTGTTTGGACCTTGCTGGTGTTGCCTGTCTCTCTCCGGTCAGACAACGAACCGTGCCGTCTGGGGTTCGAGTCCTTGACAGTAGCAAAGTTCCTCCAGAGGTATGAAGCAGGACTGAAGACAAGATAGAGGAGCATCAGCAGCTTTTTATAGTCTCTTGCCATGTGGTCTTTCTTTCTTTGTTCCAAAGACAAGCTGTCCATCACATGGCCTGGAAAAACCTCAGAGTTCTCTCCATAGGCAGGTCCCTGCATACCTTGCTGAGTCGCAAGGCGTGTCTGCCTTCTCTCAATGGGTCACTTGTATAGCTGATGGTCCTTAATGGGCCATCAAGCAGGCTAGGCAGAGCTGACACCAACTTATCTGGGGTGTCACCCAGAAGCATAGCACATGTTTGAAATACAGACAGTATAGAGACAATATTCATAACTTCAGCTACAAAAATGATACATATCGACAGCATAATCATAATGAGCAAACCATAACCTTGTCTTAGACACCTCATTTGACCCCATTTATATAAGATTTGGTGCCACTACAGGACCTTGGTTGCAACGATGATCTATACGGTCCCAAATTATGTCAATAACGTCACACTCTTCTAACATAGACACGGGAATATACAGGCTACAGAAAGCCCAAACAAAGCACTTCTCCTCCAGGGAGAGGCTAAGAGAACAAGTACATGGTCAATGATGGTCACAACAAGGTGCTCGGCTGCAGCAGGAATCAGCGCGGTACAAAAACCTCCGCGGAACAAACTCTCCCTCAGATGATGCCGTGGCTGCTGTGTTGGAGGGGTGAATCAGGCACCACTTCAGAGCAGGGATCTCTAGTGCCATTGCAATGCTGATAATAAATAGTACTGACAAAAAACAAGAGCAAACATGTGCCACCCCATGTGGGAAACACCTCCTCCAGGCCAGGGGAATTTTCCAATCCCCAGGTGAAATTCGACAGGCATTTCCATCCAAAATTCAAACAGGCACTAGGCAGCTGCCCAAAGGGGCCATTTCCCAGGAACCTGTGTACAGCAGCATCCAATAGAAGGTTCTTCTTAATGTCAAGGCTGTAATGCGCAGGCCAAATTCCTCCCTGGCATAATCGTGCCAGTGCCCCTTGCAGCTTGAGTTGTATGTTGGGTTTCCATAGTTTGCAGAATCATCTTCGTTTATTGCCCTTCAGCTGTGAAGAAAATGTCAAATCCTGGAAGGTACATGGTGGGGGAGTTGTAATATACCTTCCTCATGGCTCAGGCTTCTCACAAAGTCATAAAGAGTCCCAAAGGCCGGCTGGAGCTGCTCCAGGGGCCAAGGCTGTTGTGTTTGCATAAGGGGAAGTTTCCTTCTGATTTTGCTTGAATCTTGATTGCGGGTTAGGTAACATGTTCTCTGTTAATTATTGACTGCTTCTCGGGAAGGCTGCAGCTCATGTTTGGTATTGCGAGCAATGGGGCATGAATTCTGGGAACTGAGCTTGGGAAATTGTTATGGCGTTTGGAGGAGCTGGTTGTGATGTCGGCCCATCACTCCAAAGAAGAGGGGAGGCCAGGGCTGTGAGCCCCAGAACATTCATAAGGCAAAAGCCAGGGATGGAGGGTCTTGGGAGTAAAGCACCGATCTGGCTCTGGGTCCGTTGCCCAGCTCGGGAGGCTGTTAGAACAGCTCTAACATGTGCCCATGCTGCAGAACAGCTGGGACTTTGTAGCTCCCCTACCACAGGGCATGTGTGACTCCCCTGAGGGCTCACGGGAGTGGAGAGACAGAGATGTGAACAATTCCTGGGGCAACCTGCCACATCATCCAGGCAGCCAGCTCCCAGCAGTTCAGCACAGGAACACAGGAGCTGCTAGGCTGGATCAGACCCAAGCTCCATCCAGTCCAGTCCCCCGTCTCTGCCAGAGCCCAGCACCAAATGCTTCAGAGGAAGGTATAAGAACCCTGCTTTAGCAAGTGTGGGTCACCTGCCCCTCCCTTCCCCTGATCTCACCCAGGTCTCTAATAGTCTGAGACTGGATTAAACCCTGAAGCACAAGGGTCATTCTCCCCTTCCGACATTTTTGTTGTCATCAATGTGGGTATTTCTGGGTGTTCTTGTCCATAGAAATGGCCAATCCTCTTTTGAATCTTCTATGTTTTTGACCTCAGCAATGTCCTGTGGCAGTGAGTTCCACAGTTTAATCACACAGTGTGGAAATGTATTTCCTCTGATCAGCTGTGTATTTCCCCCCTTGTAATTTAATTGAATGCCTCCTTGTTCTAGTGTTGGGAGCCGGGGAGAACAGATGCTTCCCACCTCCCTTCTCTAGCCCAGTCATTATTTATATACTTTTATCATGTCTCCTCTTATCTATCTCCTCTCTAAGGTAACAACCACAGTCTGTTCAATCTCTCATCATAGGAGAGTTTTTCCAGGCCCTTGATCATCACCCTTCTCTGACCCCCATCCAGTTCTGCACTATCCTGCTTAAGATTGGGTGACCCGTCCCTGCACCACTGACTCATATAAAGCATTATAATATTTCCTGTATTATTCTCCACCCCATTCCTCATGCATCCTAACGTCTTGGTTGCCTTTGTACCTGCAGCTGGGTATAGAGCAGAGGTCTCCACTGAGCTGTTTACAGTGATGCCTGGCCAGATCCCTTTCTTGAGTCAATACAGTTAATTTAGAACCCTGATGGGTGAGCAGTTTTTTTTTTCCCCTCCAATGTGCATTACTTTGCATTTGTCAACATTGAACTTCATCTGCCAGCATGTTGCCCATTCCCCAGGCACATCTGGGTCGCTCTGAAGTTCTTCACAGCCCTCTCCAGTGCTGAGTAACCTAAATCACTTTGTGTCGTCTGCAGATTTTGCTGCTTCACGTCTCCCCACCTTTCCAGTTCATTAATAAATACATAAAACACGCAGGAGCTCCTTTGGAACCTTGGAACCATTTAATCCTGCTCTCTGCTTTCTGTCTCCTAGCTAGGTTTTGATTTATGACAATACTTTGCCTCTCACCCCATGACAACTTAGCTTCTTTAGTAGCCTTTTGTGCCAGACCTTGAGCCTAAATAAATTACATCTCCCGGGTCTCTTTTATCCACACTTTACTGACACATTCAAAAGATTCTAGGAGATGAGTGAGACAGTTTTCCTTTGCAGAAAGCCTAGGAGATCATTATCTTCCAGGTGCTTTATTATTGTTTTTAATGGTTGATTTAACCATTTTTCCAGGTACAGATATAAGGTTTACAGATTACCCCTAGAACCTTTGTAAAGCATTTGCTACCCTTCAATCCTCCTGGAAGAGTGACGGTTTTTAGTGATGGCATATTATTGCTAGCAGCTCACTGTTCCATCCATAAGCTCTTTTACAACCTTTTGGTGTAGACCCTGTGGACCTGGTGGTGATTTGTGCTTTTTAAATAATCAGTTTGCTCCAGCATCTCTTCTTCTGCCACCTCAGCTCAGAGAGAACCTCTTACCAGGAAAGAGCAGATCCAGGGTAGGGATCTTTCCAACAGCGATGTCTTTGCATCAGTCTTCCCAACAGTGAAGACTGACGCAAAGAAATCATTTATCATCCCAGAAATATCCATATCCTTAGCTGGGCCCTTTGGTGAGTCTGCTCATCCCACAGACTCAGCAATTCTTTCCCAGGCTTCCTGCTTCCAAAAGATGGAAAGAATCTCTTCTTCGTTTTTACACCTGTAGCTATTTGCTTTTCAGACTCTATTTGGCCCTTTTGAGTTCCATTTTACATATCATCCGCTGTTGTGTATGGCTATTTGTTGGCTTCACCGGGGTCAGATATCCATTTATGGAAAGGTTTCTCTTTGGTTCCCAAAGCCTCTGCCATCCACCACTTAGCCAGAATGGTTCCCTCCCTTTCCTCCTGGTTCCTTTTTGTTAGGCAGTACGCGTGTCTTCGGGGACTCCAAAGATTTTACTTCCTCTGCTTTTAACACCAGGGCCTTTTTGACCCAGCTTTGACCCAAGCTGGACATGCACAAGTCCATGGGTCCAGATCTAATCCATCCAAGGGTGCTGAAGGAGTTGACTGATGTGATTGCAGAGCCATTGGCCATTATCTTTGAAAATCTGTGGTGATCAGGGGATGTCCCGGACGACTGGAAAAAGGCAAATATGGTGCCCATATTTTAAAAAGGGAAGAAAGAGAACCTAGGAAACTACAGACCAATCAGCCTCACTTCAGTCCCCGGCAAAATCATGGAGTAGGTCCTCAAGGAATCCATTTTGAAGCACTTGGAGGACAGGAAGGTGATCAGGAACAGTCAACATGGATTCACCAGGGGCAAGTCACACCTGACCAACCTGATTGCCTTCTATGATGAAATAGCTGGCTCTGTGGATATGGGGAAAGTGGTGGATGTGATATATATTGACTTTAGCAAAGCTTTTGATATGATCTCCACAGTATTCTTGCCAGCAAGTTAAAGAAGTATGGATTGGATGAATGTACTTTAAGGTGGATAGAAAGCTGGCTAGATTGTCGGGCTCAATGGTTAGTGATCAATGGCTCGATGTCTAACTGGTAGTCTGTATCAAGCAGAGTGCCCCAGGGATCGGTCCTGGGGCTGGTTTTGTTCACATCTTTATTAATGATCTGGATGATGGAATTAATTGCACCCTCAGCAAGTTCACAGATGACACTAAACTCGGGGGAGAGATTGATACACTGGAGGGTAGGGGTAGGGTCCAGAGTAACCTAAACAAATTGGAGGATTGGGCCAAAAGAAATCTGATGAGGTTCAATAAGGACAAGTGCAGAGTCTTGCACTTAGGACAGAAGAATCCCATGCACTGCTACTGGCTGGGGACTAACTGGCTAAGCAGCAGTTCTGCAGAAAAGGACATGGGGATTACAGTGGATGAGAAGCTGGATATGAGTCAGCAGTGTGCTCTTGTTGCCAAGAAATCCAACGGCATATTGGGCTGTATTAGTAGGAGTATTGCCAGCAGATTGAGGGAAGTGATTATTCCCCTCTATTCGGCACTGGTGAGGCCACACCTGGAGTATTGCATCCAGTTTTGGTCCCCCCACTACAGAAGGGATGTGGACAAATTGGAGAGAGTCCAGCGGAGGGCAATGAAAATGATTAGGGGGCTGGGGCACATGACTTAAGAGGAGAGACCTAGGGAACTGGGGTTATTTAGTCTGCAGAAGAGAAGAGTGAGGGGGGATTTGATAGCAGCCTTCAACTACCTGAAGGGGGGTTCCAAAGAGGATGGAGCTAGGCTGTTCTCATGGTGGCAGATGACAGAACAAGGAGCAATAGTCTCAAGTTGCAGTGGGAGAGGTCTAGGTTGGATATTAAGAAACACTATTTCACTGTGAGGGTGGTGAAGCACGGGAATGGGTTACCTAGAGAGGTGGTGGAATCTCCATTCTTAGAGGTTTTTAAGGCCCGGCTTGACAAAGCCCTGGCTGGGATGATTTAGTTGGTGTTGGTCCTGCTTTGAGCAGGGGGTTGGACTAGATGACCTCCTGAGGTCTCTTCCTGAGGTCTCCTCGTCGCATTGACATCTCCCTTCCTAAAGTTCATTGTCACCATGGCCCATGTCCTCAAAGGGGTTAGGCACCATGGGAGTTAGGTGTCTGAATACCAATGGAGTTAGGCATCGAAATACCTTTGAGTTAGCTCCTGTATGTTACTTAAGACTGAGTCCCAAGATGCCTCTCCTCTGGGCTGTTTGAGAGTGAGTGGTCCCCAGAAGCACTCATGGACCAGATCGAGAATGTGCATCTCTCACCATTGTCTCATTGGATCAGTTTGTACATAGGGAGTTGAAGTCCCCCAACTTTACTAACCTGAATCAGTTAACCCTTGCAGCCCCAACCCCCACCACAAGGGAGGTGTTATTGGCCTGAACCTAGAGGGGTCATGCCTGGGAACAATACCCCCATTTGTTATGCAGAATTCTCTAGTGTAGGTTTTCAGCGCGGGGGATAGGGGGAGAAGGGGAGACGACAAGGGCATGATTTCCTGAGTCCTGTACCACGCGGAGCCCCCTGACAGTGCTTATAGGTGTCCCAGAACAGGGGATGTGGCTTGACTTCAATATCCATGTGTCCTTGTCACAACATGTGTGTGGAACTCGGTGCTTGAAGGCAAGTACTGGCTAGTGGCTACAGCAGGGGGCTGGGAGCCCAGACTCCTGCGTTCTATTCCTGGCTCTGGGAGGGAGCATGGGTTAGTGGTTAGAGCAGGGGGCTGGGCTCCAGGACTCCTGGATGCTACTCCCAGCTATGCTATTGAACTGTGACCTTTTCCCCCCCCTTCCACCACGTACAAATGGGGGACAGCAGCACCTCCCAGCAAGCTGTGTGTAGAACTTATTAAAAAATGTCCAAGAGCAGAGTTTTCCAGTGGAAAATTCTGATGCAACAAAACTAAATCAGTTGGCAGGAATGTAGCCATTTAGTTAAGTCCCCAGTGGGAAGCTGGGGAACCAAAACCTTCCCAGGAGGTTACAGCAAATATTTAATTTTGCAAAAACTTCTGAGATTTCATCTTTTCATCCTGATTCAGGAAGAAACCGGATTCCCAAATCTCAGAACTTCCACCAGGCCGGCAACCCCCTCTCCTGCCCCGCTTGCACGGCACGGTTCAGTTCCACCCCACCTCCTGCCCCGCTCGCACGGCACAGTTCATTTCCACCCGACCTCTTGCCCTGCACGCACGGCACGGCACGGCATGGCTCAGTTCCACCCCAGCGCCTGCCCTACTTGCACAGCGAGGCTCAGTTCCACCCAACCTCCTGCCCCACTCGC
Organism: Chelonia mydas; assembly: GCF_015237465.2. Classification (NCBI taxonomy): domain Eukaryota; kingdom Metazoa; phylum Chordata; order Testudines; family Cheloniidae; genus Chelonia; species Chelonia mydas. The sequence goes on from NC_057855.1 coordinate 58,605,504, forward strand.
ATGGTGCAGCTCAGTTCCACCCGACCTCCTGCCCCACTCGCATGGTGCAGCTCAGTTCCACCCGACCTCCTGCACCACTCGCATGGTGCAGCTCAGTTCCACCCCACCTCCTGCCCCGCTCGCACGGCACAGTTCATTTCCACCCGACCTCTTGCCCTGCACGCACGGCACGGCACGGCATGGCTCAGTTCCACCCCAGCACCTGCCCTACTTGCACAGCGAGGCTCAGTTCCACCCGACCTCCTGCCCCACTCGCATGGTGCAGCTCAGTTCCACCCGACCTCCTGCACCACTCGCACGGTGAGGCTCAGTTCCACCCGACCTCCTGCCCCACTCGCACAGCGAAGGCTCATTTCCACCCCAGCTCCTGCCCCACTTGCACGGCGAGGCTCCGTTCCACCCCAGCTCCTGCCCCACTCGCACGGCAAGGCTGTTCCACCCCAGCTCCTGCCCACTCGGACGGTGCAGCTCAGTTCCAGCCCAGCTCCTGCCCCACTTGCAGAGCGAGGCTCAGTTCCACCCCAGCTTCTGCCCCACTCGCATGGCGAGGCTCCGTTCCACCCCAGCTCTTGCCCCACTCGCACAGTGAGGCTGTTCCACCCCAGCTCCTGCCCGACTTGGACGGTGCAGCTCAGTTCCACCCCAGCTCCTGCCTTCCTCACATGGCGAAGCTTAGTTCCACCCGAGCTCCTGCCCTGCTCACATGATGTGGCTCAATTCGGCCTCCTCTACTGCCCTACTCGCAGGGCGTGGCTCAGTTCGACTCCCTCTCCTGCCCTACTCACATGGCGTGGCTCAGATCCTTAATGTCCTGGAGGGGAAGAGGCTCTGGAGGTGCAATGTGAAGAGTGTTACTAAACGGTGATGCTGAAGAAGCAGCTGCTCTGGGGTGGGACCACGCAGGGCTCAGCCGAGTTCTCCTCTCCACCTGGAGAGCACAGCACATGCTGGGATGCTGGGCAAGGTCAGGACTCACTGGCAGATCTGACACGGGCCCTGCCAGAGGCTGGTGCTGCATGGGAGCTGCCTCGGGCCGGCAGCAGGGAACACAGATGAGTCACGGTGGTTTTTGAAAGGGACTGGGCTGGCTGCAGACAGCTTGTACCTGGGCCATTTCTGAAAGCAGCCGCGCTGCCAGGGCGTGGAGTTCTGAACTGGAACAAATGACTCTGCACAGAGCTGCAAACCCTGCTCCGGGCTGCAAAGCAACAGAGGCCATCCCTGGAGTCTGGACAGCATAGATGGGGATGGGGCCCTGAGAATCCCATCTACTCCCCACCATACCCCACTCAGCATGGGTCACTACAGGGTAACCTGAGGCAGTGCCCCAGACAGGCCCCATCAGCCGCCCCTGTTCTGTCTCCTGGGTGTCACTCCTGCAATCCCAGCAATCCCTGCCTGGGCGCCGTTGTTCCCAGCAGGGCTGAGTGATTGGGGTCCCCCCACACTGGGAGCGCTGTCCCTCCAGTGAGGCTCAGGCTGCAGGGCCAACAGGGCTCTCACCTGGCACCAAGGAGCCACTCCCGGCCCTGTACAGCTCTGCTCTCACACCGGCTTCCTGTCTGCCGGCAGGGAACAGCGCGAACTTCCTGCTCCCTCCAAACCTTGGCCTGGGGCCAGCTTCCAGAGCCAGGGGGAACACACAGCACACAGTACTCAGGCTGGCATGCGGGCAGTGTCACTGCCTGGCCCCTGCCACACATGGGCACCTCGCAGCTGGCTGACATGCACGAGGTCTTCAAAGGTCCCTTTGCTTTGATGCCTCCTCTTTATAGAGGCAAGTTCTCCTCCCCAGGATATAGTCAGGGCTGCACTACCTCACAGGGATGGCCTGGCCTGGCACAGGGCACCAAAGCAGGGATGGGCCCAGGCAGGCACAGGGCACCAGAGGAGGGATGGGCCCAGCCTGGCACAGGTCACTAGAGCGGGGATGGGTCCGGCCTGGCACGACTCCAGAGCAGAGATGGGCCTGGCCTGGCACAGGGCTCCAGAGCAGGGATGGGCCTGGCCTGGCACACAGTTGAACACACTTGGGATGAGAGCAAGCCCCAGAGTTCACTGCATCCCCACACAGGCCAGAGTCTGTGTGGTGCTCAGCGTTGTACGGAACCAAAAGCGTGCTGTGAACTTCTGGCCCAGATTTGGGTCCAAACATCCCTGCCCTGCTGGGGGTTGGCTCTGGGGCTCGGATTTGACTCATCTCATTGCTTATGTGTGTACAAGGTGGACCCCCGCTCCCTCCTGCCCTCCCCTGCTCCTTGTTCCCCAGGTACCCCAGGGGCTCGGCCTGCTGAGCACAGGGTGCTAGCCCGGGATCCGGGGACCAGGCAAGAGGTGGGTGGGAGGGCAGGCTGGCGTCATTCGGCCAGGACCAGTGACGCAGGCACCTGCTTCTTATCTGTTTACTAATCACTGGGCAAAACAAAGTCCTGCCCGACACATACAGGAAAAAACACCCATCCGGTCAGCCGGCATCTAACCCAGCCCTGGGCTCAAACCCAGCCCCTGCCAGTGCCTGGAGCTGAGACTCGGAGAGACCCGGAGACAAACGGCAATAAACACCCTGCCCTCTGGCTCTGAATTGCTCCTGTTCCCCCTGGTGGGTTCAGTAGCCCCTGCTGGCTTGTGCCAGGCTCCTGGCCAGCAACCATTGGGGCAGGGGGTGGGGCGGTGGGGTTAGCCCTGCGGCCGGATGCTGACCTGTTTGGTTGCTTGTTTTGGAACCAGGGAAATTGATTGTGGTGTTATTAAACAAAGGGAGTGGGGGTGGGACATAGCGGGGGTGGGGACGACACAACAGGCTCCACCCCTTGCAGACCCACCTCCATGGGGCTGTGCAGCAATGGGCCCATGGACGATTCTCAGGGGGAGGAAGCTTCTGTCTTGGAATGGACACCCCTGGGTGTGTGTGGGGGGGAGGGGGGTCACAGAGACCTTCCATGCCTCTCCCCTGCGCATACACACACAGCATCAGGCCAGGAGGGGGCCAGCGACTGGGGGCAGAGAGCGGGGCTCCCTGTGCCTGGGAGTGATGATGCTGCAGCTGGAGCACAGAGATTCTCCCTGGGCCTGGCCCCACTGGTCTGTAGACCAGCCTGGGCCAAAATCCCAAAGATTTGTTTTGCCAAACTTGGCAGCAGTTTTTGTTGTTATTTTGGCAGCCGTCACAGATAAGGCTCCCAGACTTGTGTGATTATTGTGGGCCCCAAATGCAAACCGGGCCCCAGAGAAGAATCTCTCTCCATGCACATCCCTCGCGGGGGCAGACGAATGCAGTGTGAGGCAGGGCTGTCTGCACAGAGGCATGCAGCCCACTGGCTTGTTTTGGCAGGGCTCTGCCTCCTCTGGGACACGGTGGAGAGCAAGAAAGAAAGAGAGTTTTAATGAAGAGAAGGAGAAAGAGAGATGGAGAGTGAAGGGCCGATGGAGGTTCCTGAGGCTGTGACTGAACGATCACTTCCGCCCCTAAGTGTCTCAGGACTTATTCCTGCGGTTTAGGGTGATGTTGTCAGGAAACTTCCATTGCACTACAGCGCTGGAATCCCAGCCACCTTCTCTCTGTCCCCCGGCGGGATTATTCCTCAGACCAGCTGGACACAGTCGGTACATCCCAAGTCGCGGGGCTGAGACTGGCATGTACTCAGAGCAGCCTCTTGCAGCAGGGGAACTGCTCATCCCAGAGGGGCTGCTAGGCTAACCCTTCGCTCCCCCCCCCCCCCCACTGGCACACAAACACACTCTCTGCCTCTCTGCCATGGCTAATCTCTGGGCGTCCCAGCTCTGCTGGCTCTTGCTACCCACCCTCCCTGATGAGCTGACAGATGGCTGCTGAACTGTCTGACATTCTTACATCCCCCTCAGCCTGGGTCCTTCGCCATTCATCTCTGGGACACATAGAAACGTATCTATGCCTGCGCGGCTCTGCCGGCCCCTAACACTGGCAGGACACAGACAGTACTCAGTGGAAGAGACAGACCCACAGATCCATGCTTCCCTGGAGCTCTTCACTCCATTGAGGATCTGAATTCATGCAGTCATCCATCTCTCCTTCTCCACCCAGAGAAGGGTGGGAAGCAGTCACCCTCTGTTGAAGGACTGGCTGGAGATGAGGATAAAGCTGCAGCAAGATCTCTGGGTGAGAGAGAGGTAGCCAGCCTCCCAGCTCTCATTCAGGGCATAGGGGTTCCCATCTAATTCAGCCCAGTGCTCAAATGGGGGACAGAGGGATGAGCGGCCCTGATTTTTGTCCCCCGGCAGCAGTGAGAAGTGGGTGTAGAATTTAGATCTAACCAGCTGGCCCTGCGCTGGCACCGTGTGTTTTCCAAAGGCTTTGGCTCTGTATCTGCAAAGAGCCCATCATGTCCCCCTCCTGTAAGCCAGGCAGCTGTGGGGATTCAGAATGAACCAGCAGGAGCAAGGCTAACAAATGAGGACATGGAGCAGAGGTGTCCAGTGCGTGGCTGATGCTCTGCAGCCTGGTCTGTCACAGGGTGGTCAACACAAGCCCTGGCACAAGGGGCAGGGCAGATTCACGTCCCACAGGTCCCAGCATGCAATGCTTCCTGAGCAGGCAGGTGTATTGGGTATGAAGCAGCAACTAAAACAGTGCGACTAGTGAGATGAGAAATGTCCTCCACATGCAAAGGACACATCTAATGTGCCTGGGAGGGGGGAGGCATATGCTGGTAGGCAAAGCCCGGGCACAGTAGTAACCAATACTTTGGTTCTTTTGGCACAGCGTCTTTATGTGCAGCCTGGTGCTATTGAAGTCAAACGGAGTTATGTACCTAGTTACGTCTTAAGGCACCTAAATACCTTTGACCATCTGACAGGAGGGCCCCCAGCAGGTACCTGAACCGTGAGTGCTGTATCATAGAATCATAGAATATCAGTGTTGTAAGGGATCGCAGGAGGTCTTCTAGTCCAACCCCCTGCTCAAAGCAGGATGAATCCCCAACTAAATCATCCCCGCCAGGGCTTTGTCAAGCCTGACCTTAAAAACCTCTAAGGAAGGAGATTCCACCACCTCCCTAGATAACGCATTCCAGTGCTTCACCACCCTCCTAATGAAAAAGTTTTTCCTAATATCCAACTTAAACCTCCCCCACTGCAACTTGAGACCATTACTCCTCGTTCTGTCATCTGGTACCACTGAGAACAGTCTAGATCCATCGTCTTTGGAACCCCCTTTCAGATAGTTGAAAGCAGCTATCAAATCCCCCCTCATTCTTCTCTTCTACAGACTAAACAATCCCAGTTCTCTCAGCCTCTCCTCATGTGCTCCAGCCCCCTAATCATTTTTGTTGCCCTCTGCTGGATTCTTTCCAATTTTTCCACATCCTTCTTGTAATGTGGGGCCCAAAACTGGACACAGTACTCCAGATGAGGCCACACCAATGTCGAATTGAGGGGAATGATCATGTCCCTCGATCTGCTGGCAATGCCCCTACTTATACAGCCCAAAATGCCATTAGCCTTCTTGGCAACAAGGGCACACTGCTGCCTCATATCCAGCTTCTCGTCCACTGTAACTCCTAGGTCCTTTTCGGCAGAACTGCTGTCTAGCCACTCAGTCCCTAGTCTGTAGCAGCGCATGGGATTCTTCCGTCCTAAGTGCAGGACTCTGCACTTGTCCTTCTTGAACCTCATCAGATTTCTTTTGGCCCAATCCTCTAATTTGTCTAGGTTCCTCAGTATCCTATCCTTACCCTCCAGTGTATCTACCTCTCCTCCCAGTTTACTGTCATCTGCAAACTTGCTGAGGGTGCAATCCACGCCATCCTCCAGATCATTAATGAAGATATTGAACAAAAGCTACCGGCTGCCAACTAGACATGGAGCCACTGATCACGACCCGTTGAGCCTGACGATCTAGCCAGTTTTCTATCTGCCTTATAGTCCATTCATCCAGTCCATACTTCTTTAACTTGCTGGCAAGAATACTGTGGGAGACCGTATCAAAAGCTTTGCTAAAGTCAAGGAATAACACGTGTAGAACTGATCAATGAAATTGTTTTTAATTGTTCACTTTATTAATATAACTTCATAGGTAAAGCATTATGAATGAAACTACATTCATTCATAAAACCAGGTACCCCAATAACTGGCTAATTGAGTTTCACTTTCAATCCAATTGCTGCTTAAATCACTGAAACTTGCACTGCTTCAACATTGTAACTTCTGTTCACTTGTCCATGTTGTAACCCAAACTTCATTTTAACTTTTCCCAAACTCCATTTTAAAATGCTCACTTCATTTTTGCAAAACCCTGCTGTAATCTGATTAGTGTAGTTTAGATGTGTGAAGGAGGTATATATGGATGATGGACTCAACCTCCAGCACCAGCCTGTCGGGATGAAATAAAGTGTAAACACCAACGGCTGAAGATGCAGACAACAGACCTGACAAAGCAAGAAGAATCCACCCTCAAAAGAAAAGAACAAAAGTACAATTGAAGAAACATCAAAGCCAGGTCCTAGGCTGAAAGTCATGTCTGCAATTGACGGGTGATCAATCACACCGGACCCAGAGGCAGCGTGACACAGCAAGACCTATAGACTCTGGATTCAAACTAAAGCCTACAAAAAAGATGGGTGAGATGGAAGACTTTGGAGGGTAACATTCTGCTGCCAACATGGAAGGGCATCGGTGCAGGCCCAACAGAGACCCAGTTCTTCCTTGTGCCCGGCTTTCCTGGCCAGTTAGCCGCCACAAACTGCAAACCCAAGCCACGAACTCAAGCTACATTCAGGACTGGTAACTATCTAGCAGCTGCAGAACATTTGATGTGTGTGTGTATACATAGGTATTAAATATTAGTTATTGGTCTTAAATCAAATTGTGTTATTATATAAATGTGACATCTTGTCTTGTCCCCTGAAACGATCCTGTGCAGTTTTGTCTGTATAAACATGTTCACTGCTTTCCCCTCATCCACAGGGCCAGTTATCTCGTCATAGAAGGCTATTAGGTTAGTCAGGCATGACTTGCCCTTGGTGAATCCATGCTGACTGTTCCTGATCACTTTCCTCTCCTCTAAGTGCTTCAGAATTGATTCCTTGAGGACATGCTCCATGATTTTTCCAGGGACTGAGGTAAGGCTGACTGTAGTTCCCCGGATCCTCCTCCTTCCCTTTTTTAAAGTTGGGCACTACATTAGCCTTTTTCCAATCATCCGGGACTTCCCCCGACCGCCATGAGTTTTCAAAGATAATGGCCAATGGCTCTGCAATCACATCCGCCAACTCCTTTAGCACCCTTGGATGCAGTGCATCCACCCCATGGACTTGTGCTCGTCCAGCTTTTCTAAATAGTCCCGAACCACTTCTTTCTCCACAGAGGGCTGGTCACCTCTTCCCCATGTTGTGCTGCCCACAGTATCCTCTGTTCATGAATACGGAGGCAAAAAAAGCATTGAGTACATTAGCTTTTTTCATATTCTCTGTCACTAGGTTGCCTCCCTCATTCAGTAAGGGGCCCGCACTTTCCTTGACCTTCTTCTTGTTGTTAACATACCTGTAGACACCTTTCTTGTTACTGTTAACATCCCTTGCTAACTGCAACTACAAGTGTGATTTGGCCTTCCTGATTTCACTCCTGCATGCCCGAGCAATAGTTTTATACTCCTCCCTGGTCATTTGTCCAATCTTCCACTTCTTGTAAGCTTCTTTTTTGTGTTTAAGATCAGTAAGGATTTCACTGTTAAGCCAAGCTGGTCGCCTGCCATATTTACTGTTCTTTCTACACATCAGGATGGTTTGTTCCTGCAACCTCAGTAAGGATTCTTTAAAATACAGTCAGCTCTCCTGGACTCCTTTCCCTCTCATGTTATTCTCCCAGGGGATCCTGCCCATCAATTCCCTGAGGGAGTCAAAGTCTGCTTTTCAGAAGTCCAGGGTCCATATTCTGCTGCTCTCCTTTCTTCCCTGTGTCAGGATCCTGAACTCAACCATCTCATGGTCACTGCCTCCCAGGTTCCCACCCACTTTAGCTTCCCCTACTAATTCTTCCCGGTTTGTGAGCAGCAGGTCAAGAAGAGCTCTGCCTCTAGTTGGTTCCTCCAGCACTTGCACCAGGAAATTGTCCCCTACACTTTCCAAAAACATCTTGAATTGTCTGTGCACTGCTGTATTGCTCTCCCAGCAGATATCAGGGTGATTGAAGTCCCCCATGAGAACCAGGGCCTGTAGTTCTGTTAGTTGCCTGAAGAAAGCCTCATCCACCTCATCCCCCTGGTCCGGTGGTCTATAGCAGACTCCCACCGTGACATCACCCTTGTTGCTCACACTTCTAAACTTAATCCAGAGACTCTCAGGTTTTTCTGCAGTTTCATACTGGAGCTCTGAGCAGTCATACTGCTCTCTTACATACAGTGCAACTCCCCCACCTTTTCTTCCCTGCCTGTCGTTCCTGAACAGTTTATATCCATCCATGACAGTACTCCAGTCATGTGAGTTATCCCACCAAGTCTCTGTTATTCCAATCACATCATAATTCCTTGACTGTGCCAGGACTTCCAGTTCTCCCTGCGTGTTTCCCAGGCTTCTTGCATTTGTGTATAGGCACTTGAGATAACTCGCTGATCGTCCCTCTTTCTCAGTATGAGGCAGGACCCCTGCCCTCTCGTGCGCTCCTGCTTGTGCTTCCTCCCGGTATCCCATGTCCCCACTTACCTCAGGGCTTTGGTCTCCTTCCCCAGGTGAACCTATTTTAAAGACCTCCTCACTAGGTTAGCCAGCCTGCTTGCAAAGATGCTCTTCCCCCTCTTCGTTAGGTGGAGCCCGTTTCTGCCTAGCACTCCTCCTTCTTGGAACACCATCCCATGGTCAGAGAATCCAAAGCCTTCTCTCCGACACCACCTGCGTAGCCATTCATTGACTTCCACGATTCGATGGTCTCTACCTGGGCCTTTTTTTTCCACAGGGAGGATGGAATCAGCCAGAGTTAGGCCCCCAAGTCCCCTTGAGGATCTAAGCTAAAGACCAACACCGGAGATCAGCCCAGCGCCCAGCAGGAGAAACTGGAGCAGAGAGGGAGTTCCTAAGGAGAGAGAGAGAGGGCTGCATTTAACACAGGGGTAGCGCTCTCCAGACACAGGCACTTACCAAGGTAGGTCAGTAGCATCAGCTCCATGGTTCAGATGGAGAAACTGAGGCACAGAGCAGTGAAGGGACTTGCCCAACATCACCATCAGGACTGTCACCCAGGCCTCCTGCCTCTCAGCTTGGCACCCTGCCCACTGAAGGCTACTGCTTCTGAGAGTGAGGATGCCCTGAAACGCCTGGTCGCCGTGTTGTGACGACAGAGCAGCTGGCCACCCCTAGCTCTGTGCAGTGCTGGGAGCCAGGCTCTGCCTGCGGGCGTGCTGCATAGCAACCGTGGGTTTTTTTCACTTCCTGAGGGAGGCAGACTCTGTGGCCTGGGTGTGAGGCACAACACCGGGGACCTCAAACTGCTCAGCCAGCAGGCACACAATGTATGCAGTGAATGCTCCGCCCCGGCATGGGGAGTCCCCCACCCTGCTGGAACAGGGCTCGCCCCTCCCTTCACAAGATCAGCTCTGGCTTTAGCCAAACACATCTGCAGAGGCGGGGATCCCAGCGCCAGCAGCACAGGAGCCAGGCGAGATAACAGTAAACCTAGTGACGCAGCCTGTGCTTGCAGGGGTGGGACCATACGCATCATCCATAGCGCCCCTGCGCTCTGCCTGCGGAGAGCAGCTGGCCTGGAAACCTGACCGGACAACACATACTCTAAGCAGGGACAGAGTCACTAGTAGTTAGAGCATTGGGCTGGGAGCCAGGATGCCTCTTCCCAGCTCTGCTGCCATGTGCTCGTGAGCAAGTCCTTTCCCCCAGGCTGCCCCTTTCACAAGTACGTCTCTGGCCCCATCTGAGCACCGGCAGTCTGAAGGGTTTAATCTGGCCTATTGCACAGGTGGGGAACAGAGAGGCTAAGGCCCAGATCCACAAAGGTATTAAGGCTCCTAAAACTCCCACTGATTTCAATAGGAGCCTAAATACCTTAGGGGAGCTGAGCTTAAAGGACTTGCCCAAGCTCACTCAGGAAATAGCTGTCAGGGCAGGGATCTGAACCGGGATCTCACAAGTCCCAGGCTAGCTCCCTGACCAGCCAACAATGTGTACACCTGTCTCCTGCCTCAGTTTCCCCTGTAGTACGGTGATAAGGACATGATCTAGCTCAGAGCGGGGTGGGGACGGTTGATCGATTGAGGGTGATGCTCTGCCAGGGCATTGTTCATTATGCTGCCCAGACTCCCTCTGGGAGCTCCTCATTCAGGATTAGCCCTTCTGCTGGCACAGCTGCCTGCTGGTGGCAATCTCGGCGCTCCCACTGGCAGGGCGGGCTAGGAGAAGGTTCCTGCAGTGCAGGGATGTGAGGCAGCCAGTGCACAGGCCCGGGCTGGTTACCAGCGATTATAAACCAGGGACACAAAACGCGTTATGAAAGCAACAGCTCACTGCAAGGACTGCGTGTACCTGGCGAGCGGCACAGCTCGCGGCTCCAAACACTGGCACCTGGGAGCTGGTGGAACCTGGATCAGCCGCGCGTTCCAGCGCCTCAGGTGTGCAGGGGACTGGGGTAAACCCTCTCTGTGTATTGATCCTGGGGTGTTTGTGTGCCAGGTATAACCACCCCCCGCCAGGCATTGATCCTGGGGGCATGTCCCAGGTATACCTGCACCCCACCATGTACTGATCCCGGGGCCTGGAGGTCCCAGGCCCCCTGACAGATATTGATCCTGCAGGTGTGTCCCAGGTGTAACCGCTCCCTTCTGGGAGCGTGTCCCAGGTGTAACTGCCCCCCATGCTGTGTGTTAATCCCAGGGCGTGTCCCAGGTATAATCGCCCCCCGCCGTGTATTGATCCCAGGGGTGTGTGTGATGAGTCCCCCTTGGGACTGTTACCTGATGTGCTGAGATTACCTCTGAGCCCGTTTTCTCTGCCAGTTTGGGCCTCCAGAACCCTGCCTTGTTGAGCCAGATACGCTAATCTGCTGCAACACAGACCCAGAGTCTGACCCACACCCCCTGAGCTGCAGACTTAACTGAAAACGGCTTAGCAAGTGCTCCTGTCTCCAGCACCCAGACACCCAGCTCCCAATGGGATCCAAACCCCAAATAAATCCATTTTACCCTGTATGAAGGGTAAACTCATTAATTGTCTGCCCTCTATAATACTGATAGAGAGATATGCACAGCTGTTTGCTCCCCCAGGTATTAATTACTTACTCTGGGTTAATTAATAAGCAAAAAAGGTATTTTATTAAGTATAAAAAGTAGGATTTAAATGGTTCCAAGTAATAACAGACAGAACAAAGTAAGTTACCAAGGAAAATAAAACAAAACACACAAGTCTAAGCCTAATACAGTAAGAAACTGAATACAGGTAAATCTCACCCTCAGAAATGTTCCAATAAGTGTCTTTCACAGACTAGATCCCTTCCTAGTCTGGGCCCAATCCTTTTTGGACCAATGTTGTGGTTTATGGCCTGGGTCCAGCAATGACTCACACCCCCGTAGTTACAGTCCTTTGTCACAGTTTATTTCAGGCATCTCTTTGGGGTGGAGAGGCCATCTCTTGAGCCAGCTGAAGACAAAATGGAGGGACTTCCAGGGCCTTTTATATTCTCTCTCTTGTGGGTGGAAAACCCTTTGCTCTTCTGTGCAAAATCACAGCAACAAGATGGAGTTTTTAGCCACCTGCACAAAATACATGTCCATGAATTATTCAGCTTTTTGCAAGCCGACGCCATTGTTTACATGTTAGTTTGAACATTCCCAGGAAAGCTCAGATGTGGATTGGCGTCTCCCAAAGTCCATTGTCAGTTAAGTGTTTCTTGATTGGGCACTTGCTGAGAATAGTCCTTTCCCAAGAAGCTGACCAAATGTTTCACTGAGGCTACTTAGTATCAAACACATTGAGATACAAGTACCTAGCCAATAGTAATAACTTCAAATACAAAAATGATACACACATACAGACAGCATAATCATAACCAGCAAATTACAACTTTTCTGTTGACACCTTTCTTGACATCCTTTGTACAAGATTTGGTGCAGCTATAGGACCTTGGTTGGAACAATGATCTATACGGTCACAGTTCATGTCAATAACGTCACAGTGTACCCCAGGTATAACTGCTTCCCATGCTGTGTGTTGATCCCAGGGGCGTGTCCCAGGTATAACAGCCCCCTGCCATGTATTGATCCCACAGGTACTGATCCCACAGGTGTGTCCCAGGTATAACTGTCCCCTGCCATGTATTGATCCCATTGGGCCAGGCTGCAATGCCCTGAGCGAGCCCTGCCAGGTGTATTCATGGGGCTGCATCCCAGGTCCAGTCCAGGTGATGCTCAGTGCAGCAGAGACTAGAGCAGAGGCAGCTGCTGCCCCTAGGAGCACCCATCTCAGATTCACTGAGCAGCTGCAATGGCAGACCAGGGCCTGGGAGCAGAGATGGGGGATAGGGGTGTGTGTGTCTCCATTAGCCCATCCCCCGGCCCTGGCAGTGGTGCCTCCCGTTCCATTGGCATGCCAGGACATATGCACTCAGAGGGCATGTCAGGTGAGTGCTGGGCCAACCAGCTGCCTCCCATATGTGCCCGCAGCTCTGAGGGGAACTAGGGGCAGATGGGGGCTTGCCCTGCAGGTCAGAACCCCTGGGCAGCAGGAGATTCGGCTCTTCTCTCTAATGGCCTGAGCCAGCACGTTTGTGTCTGGGCTAGGTCCTATCTCAGGAGGCAGAGCTGGACCGGTGCCATTCTAGGTGCTGGCATGTTGCCAGGCAGGGGTGGCAGGTTTGTAAAAATTTTGGTGGTGCCCAGAACACCCAGAACCCAGCCCCAAAAACTTCCCCAGCACCTGCCTAAGGCTCTGGGAGGGAGTTTGGGTGGAAGAGGGGGTCTGGGTTTCAGACTCTGGGACGGAGTTTGGGTAGAGGCTCTGGGCTGGGGCAGGGGATTGGGGTGCAGGAGGGGTGTAGGGTGCCGGCTCTGAGAGGGAGTTTGGGTGCAGGAGGGGTGAGAGGTCAGGCTCTGGGAGGGAGTTTGGGTGCCGGGGGCATGAGGGGTGCAGGCTCTGGGACGGAGTTTGTGTGCAGGCTCTGGGCTGGGGAAGGGGATTGGGGTGCAGGGTCTGGGACAGGGGTGGAAAAACCTTTTGGTCCGAGGACCACATTGGGGTTGCAAAACTGTATGGAGGGCCAGGTAGGAAAGGCTGGGCCTCCCCAAACAGCCTGGCCCCTGCCCCCTATCCACCCCTTCCACTTTCTACCACCTGACTGCCCCCTTCAGAACTCCTGACCCATCCAACCCCCCTGCTCCTTGTCCACTGACTGCCCCCTCCCAGGACCTCCACCCCATCTGCCCCCCCCAGGACCCCACCCCCTATCCAACCCCCCTGCTCCCTGTCCCCTGACTGCCTCGACCCCTATCCACACCCCCATTCCCCTGACAGCCCCACCCAGGACTCCCACGCCTATCCAACCCCCTCTGTTCCCTGTCCCCTGACTGCCCCCCCGCCCCAGAACCTCTGCCCCATCCAACCGCACCCTGCTCCCTGTCCCCTGACTGCCCTCCGGAACTCCCTGTCCCTTATGCAACCCCCACCTACCCTCCCACTTGCTCACTCGCTCGCTCCCCCCTCACCCGCTTACCAAGCCGCTCAGAGCAGCAGGAGCTCACAGCCCCACCGCCCGTCTGGAGGCAGCCACTCTGCCATGCTTCATGGCAGCAGTGGCAGGCCAGAGCGCTGGTGGCGTGGCAAGGTGAGGCTACAGGGCGGGGGGGGGCAGCAGGGGAGGGGCCAGGGCCTAACCTCCCCGGATGGGAGCTCAAGGGCTGGGCAGGACGGTCCCGCGGGCCGTAGTTTGCCCACCTCTACTCTGGGAGGTAGTTTGGGTGCTGGGTGCAGGCTCTGGGCTGGGGCAGGGGGTGGGAGTGGAAGAGGGGGTGAGGGGTGCAAGCTGTGGGAGGGAGTTTGGGGGTGAGAGAAGGTGCGGGCGGTGGAGGTGCAGGAGGAAATTTGGGGGTCAGAGGGTGTGTGGGGGGAGGGGCTGTGGGTGCAGGCTCTGGAAGTGATTGGGAGTTCGGTGCTTTCCTGGAGCACCTCCTCCAGCAGTACTCCTGCAGGGGCGTTCAGGGCGGGGGCAGCGCACAGCGGCACAGCCCCCCGGGCTGCAAGGACGTGCCGGCAACAACGTGGAACATGCATGCAGGAAGCCGCTCAGCCCCGCTGCACTGCAGGGGGGTGGCGGGCACCCCCGGGGTGTTTTAAATCCCCCAGGGGTGGCAGGCGTGGCCAGGGGACGTGTGTGGGGGTGGGGGGTCAGGCGGACCCCTGGGCCAGGAATATTCCTGGTGCCCGGGCACCACGGGCCCATAGAACTCGCCACCCATGTTGCCAGGGTCTCTCCCACCCTGTTAAATATCACAGTGTGCCAGGAGCAGGTTCAGGCCGAACTCCCTGCTCCTGCCACTGGTTGCTGCTGAACCTGCCCCCTGGCCCTGGGGATGTTCTGTGGGCTGCTGGGCCTCGCAGCCTGGGGTACCCGGGTGGGGAAGGGGCTATATCCAGGGCCCTGGGATGGGCAGAATCCCTAGTATGTCCCAGGCCCCTCCCTGTTGTTCTCCTGCCCACGCGGTACGATAGGGTCTGTAGCTGCTAGCCTGGCTGGGGTCCTGCTCTGGCTGCTGTGTTCACGAACCCCTGGGCTCTCTTCAAGCATTCCTTAGGGCGCAGCCGAGTCCTGCTCAGCGCCAAGGGCCCCCCCAGCTCTGCCTGTGCCCATCCAGCCCGACCTGCCGCCTCACTGCTATTCTAGCCCTGGGCTCCCTCAGCACTGCCCCTCACTCCTGACCCACAGCTCCCCTGCTATGCCAGTCCTGGCCCCACCCCTCCCCCTACACTAGCACCTGCCCTTCCAAAGTGCCCGAGCGCTGGCCCAGGGTCCTGCCCTGGCTCTGGCTGGGGGAGTCGGGGTGGGGGGGTGGGGTGAGGAGCTGAGCTTGGCTACTGCCTTTCAAGAGCTCTCAGGGCATCAGTCTGTCCAAGGAGCTCTCCTCCTGCTCAGGCTGAGGGTAAAGGAATGGGCCCCTTCCCATCATGGAGCCAACCCTGAGCCAGAATCCCTGGAGCAGGGGCAGAGCTGGGTTTGGCTGGAAACATAGCCCTTCGAGACCTCATCAAGGAAGCCGTCTGGAGAGCAGGCATGGAGCTTGTGCCAGCATTCCACCCCAAACGTGCCAACTGTGTGCCCAGCCCGCAGCCCTCCCCTAGAGGTGGCTGCATTTCACTGGTGGCAGAGGAGATGCCCTGTACATCATGGGCCTGATCCCCACTTGTCTTGACCCTTGCCCTGCCCTTTGTTGTCATTCACACCCGTGCGAGGTGGGTGTGACATGCTGGCCCTGGGGTGAGAGGGGCATGCTGGCATGGGAGCACTGGGGGAGTGCCTGCAGGGAGAATCCAGCGCTTGGTGCATTGTAAAGTGGCAAGACAGGGATGGGGGATGTCTGCGAGTGCAGGGGCTGGGGGAGTGGGAGCGTGTACCAACTAACAACCCAACCTAGCTCCTTCCAGCTCCCTCGCCCATGCCTTGAGCCAGGCAGAGCAGCCAGCCTGGTGCTCCACGTGGGTGGCACCCTCATGGGGAGACATGTGCAGCCAGCAGGAAGGGTGGTTGATGTGCCAGGCGCCACGCCTGGTGCCATGTTACGTCACGCCTGGAAAATCTCACGCAAATGCTGCGGGTACTTCTTGTTTCCACAAACAAACCACATCAGATGCAGCTGCTTCACCCCTGGGGGCCTGGACACAGCCAGGACACTGAGCAAAGGCCGGGTCCCCAGCAGGAGCTGTGCAGCGGGGCTGGGAGCGCAGCGCCAGGCTGCACTGGCTTAGGCATCCGCCTTAGTGAACTCGTTTCCTGTTGCCAGCCCTGGTGGTGTTCCTGGGCCAGCTGCCAGCGCTAGGCTACACACAGGCGGCACCCTCATGTGGGGACATGTGCAGCCAGCAGGAGAGTGACGGGATTGCTGCGCCACGGGCCATTGGCTGGCACCAAGTCATGCCACGCCTGGAAAATAGCAACCAAGCTGCAAGTATGTGTTCTCACAAACAAGCCGTTTCTGAGAATCCAGATACGGCAGATTAACCCTTCGGGGCCTGGACGCTGCCTGGGTACTGGGAGGGACAGGTGGCTGCAGCCTGGGCTGGTGAATGACACAGGGACAGCCATTAACCCTACCTAGCCTAGCGTGCCAGGACAGCGCGGTCCCTTGGTAACAGGGCAGATGTCATTTTGGGGACTACAAACAGATGTCTCCAATGGCTCTGTGAATGGGACAGTGGGGGGTGGGAGCGGAACGCAAAGTCCCTGACACATGTAGGCAGTCCTGGCCCCCTGCAGGCTGGGAAGGCCGATGCCCAGAGCGCGAGCTGGGAGCTGGGCAGTACCGCCGGGGCCAGGGAGCGATGCCCAGGGCAGAGGGCACTGCCCGTGGCATGGAGGGCTGCCTTGCCTGGCCCCCTGCGCTTTGGCCACTGCTCAGCTCTGAAAACCCATCCGTTTTGCCCGCGGCCTGCTGTGGAGAGCCAGAGCCGACGGCTGAGCTGGGGCTGGCTGCCATGCTCAGCTACGCACTCCCGCATGTGGGCACACGTGCAGCCAGCAGGAGGGCCATCTGCTCCATGGGCCATGCACCATTGGCTGGAGCCACATCACGCCAGGCTGGAGAACATTGCCCAGGCTCTGGGTATCTTCTGTTTTCTAAATCAAGCCACTTCTGAGCATCCCCAAGCCGGCAGGTAAACCCTTCGTGGCCTGCTGATATCCCAGCCTCTGTGGAAAGCAGCACTAAACCACCAGAGCCCAGGGTCTCCAGGGGACCTTCTGGGGAGAGGGCAGAAAGGGGGCGGGAAGCCGGGCTGGGCAGGCACAGGCGGGAAGAGCCTTGCAGCACTACAGAGACGCCCCCTGCAGGCTGCTGTGCTGGAGCCATCCCCTGGGGTGAGCAGATCCCCCCACAAACCCCCCCCCCCCCCCCCGCCCCCGGTGCTCCCCTGAGGCCACTCAAAGATAGGTCTGATCTGGGGCAGGCTGACAGCCCTGGGGCCAGCCTGGGCAGCCTTGTGGTCCATGTTGTGCCAAGCCTCTGCCCCCTCCCGCACAGCCCTGGGGCTGTGGGCTAGCGCTCCATCTGTGGCGGGCAGGGCCACGCTAGACCCCGGATCAGTGCTGCTGCCTCTGAGAGCCTGGCAGCTGCTTACCCATCTCCTGCCATGCAGTGAAGCAGCAGCCGCATTGCTGGGGCTGAGCCAGGAGCGCTGTGCAGCGGGGCTGGGCAGAGCCGCCAGCCACATGGGGGACACGCGCAGGCAGCAGCAGGGCGGGGTCAGGCAGTGTCAGGCCAGGCAGCTGGTTGGGCTTAGCTGGAAATACCAGTGAGGGCGTTCCTGGGGCTGTCCTGTCCTGCCAGCACCTGCCTGGTGATGCTGCTGCCCTGGGAACACCCAGCAGGGAGGGGGCTCAGGACCGGCAGTCAGAGGAACAGCTAGTGCAGAGGGCATGGAGGGTGCGGGGGGGACACACAGGGTGCAGGAAGGGGTTGGGGGCACAGGCAGCAGTGGGGTAAAGAAGTGAGTGCTGGGAGATGGAGAGAAGTCTGATGGGGTGAGTGTGGTGACTGAACTGATCCCCCAAACCATATGGCTTCACTGTAGGGGCTGTACGTGAGTGGATGGACAGACAGACAGACAGCGGGGGATGAGGGGTGAGCAATGGACAGTTGGACAGTTGAGGAGTATGGATGGACAGATGGACAGCATGTGTGTGTGGATGGACAGATGGACAGTGTGTGTGTGGATGGACAGTATGTGTGTGTGTGGATGGACAGACAAACAGACTGTGTGTGTGCACATGACTGGACAGACAGACAGTGTGTGTGTCTGTGTGTAGATGGACAGTGTGGGGGTGGATGGACAGACGGACAGTGTGGGTGTGTGTATGAACAGAAGGTGGTGATGTGTATGGCTGGACAGATGGACAGTGGAGAGGGTGTTTGAATGGACAGACAGACAGGGTGTGTGTGTGTAGATGGACAGTGTGGGGGTGGATGGACAGACAGACAGTGTGTGGATGGACAGATGGAGAATCTCGAGGTCACGGAGACACGAGGGGAGGCCGGTTACAGTCTCAGGCTGGGAGGGCGCCACAGCTCCTCCAGAACGTGCCATGTTCCCCAACCGGCCAGGCTGGCCAAGCGAGCAGCACGACTCCAGGATGCAGATCCCAGGCCTGAACCCCAGCCCCTGCTCCTGTTGGTTCAGGGGCTTTCCACAGCCCCCCTCAAAACAATGCACCTCCGGCTTAGCACCCCTCTTTGTGCACAGTGCGAGTGCCAGCGTGTTTGTGCTGGCAGCAGTGGGGGCGGGGATGCACCAGCCCGGGGGCAGCAGGGGAGAGGCTGCATTGGCGTGTGGCACCTGGGCGCTGCAGAGCCATGAGCAGTGGCGGGTGGGGAGTGTCCCCTCCAAATCCGCAGCGAGCGCAGCTGCCCTCCCCCATGCCCGCGGCTGGGCCTGGGTTTGTCTGTTTGCGCAGCGTTGCCCAGGGAACTGATGATCTTGGAGCTCTGTGGCTCTTCTGCCACTTCCCCTCCTGGCATCACTGACTCCCTAGGGCTGGCTCTGAAACCTCCCCGGGCCCAGCTGTGCTGGATGTGGCATCAGAGCCCAACAGCAACAGGAGAGGGGCTGCCAGGTGCCAGCAGGGGCCCAGCCACCTACCAGCGCCCCCAGGCCCGGGCACTGCCAGCCCCACAGGTGAATCCCCAGCCAGCCTCGGAAATGCAGCCTCTGCTTATAACAATGGATGTAATTCTAACTCCTAGTGCCCACCCAGCCCTGGGCACCCCCGAGCTCTGCCGATGCCCCTCAACCCCTCTGCTGTCCCCGCGCTGGGCTCCACACACAGCTCTAGCCTCTGCTGATGCCCCTCCGTCCTGGCCCACAGCCCACCCCTAGTCTAGCCCTGGGCCTTGCCCAAGCTATGACTGACACCCTCTGCACCCCCATTGTGCTGCGTTTTTGCATTAGAAACTGTCTGCAAGGGACTCTCTAGGCCCGCTTGCCCCTGTGCTGCATTGCGCTCAGCCCTCAGGCAGTGCCCAGCATGCATGACTGGCATTCATGATTCAGGGGCTCTACGGTTCCCTGCCATTGGACCCCTCACCTTTGGGGCATCTGTAAATTGCCTGACCCGGGGCTGGGCTGTCAGCCTCCAGCCTGAGCAGGGCTGTGCTGCCTCCTGCACCTCGGGATGGGGGGTGACAGCACTCAGGCATGAACAGGGAAAGGGGAACATGGGATGGCTGGAAGGCAAAGCCACCGCTGTCCCTCAGCGTGAGTGGGGTGGAGCCCCTCCCTGTGCAGGGGAAGGGGAGCCTGCCCGGACATGCAGGGCTGGCTGCTCACCAGCTGCTTGGGGAGCACCATCCCCACTCTGTTGGATCCCCCATTTGCAGCTGCATTGTCCAGCACCTCCTGCCAGGTGCAGGGCTGAGCATGTGCTGCCTCCCAGCGCCATGCACTTCGAGGCGCTGCAGGCCTGGAGCCAGGGGGCTGGGAAGCTGGGAGCCAGGAGAGTTTAGCTGGGGGGCTCAGCCTGGCTATGGGCCCTGGTGACAAAGCCAGCTGGAGCCGGGGACGCTCTGAGCCGTTGGAGCTAGTGTGGCCTGACACCATCACTACATGCAGGCTGGCCGGGAATCAGCAGTGACACACCCACCTGGGATGTCTGTGAGACCCCCCCGCTGGGGCACCTGCAAACCCAGCTCCAGCAGGCACAGCCTGTCTCACCCATGTGCTGAGCCCAAGGGCAGGAGGACGCATGAGCCACATGCCTGCAACTCTTCATCAGCCACTCGCTAGGGCGAGCACAACCAGGGTTCAAGCCTCGTGGGACATTTCAGGGGGTGTTCCCCATGGGGCTGCGACTCCCACCTGCGTTACCCCTCCCACCCTTACAGTCACTCTGTTGTGGAGGGGACATCAGAGCCGGGCAAAATCATGGCAAAGCTGATATAGGATTTAATCGAAAAAGCCTTAAGGCTGGACCAGGGTTTTGCGGTGACTCGTCAAACCAACCTGCTGTCTGTCTAGGGTGCATTCGGACCATGTAGCTGGACTAGACCTTTGTAACGCGTTTGATTTAGTACTGCACAATGGTCAGCTTACAAAACGATCATTGCAAGTTTGCCCTAAACCTGTGTGGGGTAGTGATTAAGAACTAGGGACGTGACAGATCTCACCATGTAGTTCTCGCTGCAGAGCCATCACGAACTAGGGTGTTGAAGTGGGGCACATAGGGCTCCATTCTGTGTTCGGTGTGTTCAGTGCCAGCATGGACCATGTGCAGCTGACATGAAGCTGGGCAGCGCAGTAATGAGCACTGAGTCACATAGCAGGTGCAGGATCACTGGGAAGCTGGGCCCAGTCAAACAAAATGCAACGCCAAGTCATGCACCAAGGAGCGCAGGCTGCACCCCTAGGCTGGGGACCAGGAGAGCAGTGACTGGGAAGGATTTAGGGAACCTAGTGGACAAGGACCTGCACACAAACTCCTAATGCAACACTGTGGCAGGAAAAGGGCTCACGCGCCCATTTACTGAGGGCCCAGGGGAGTAGCGCGTAGGCGTTGGGAGGTGACTCCCCCGGGGAGCAGCAGAGCACCCCCTGGTTCTTTCTGCTTGTCATTCTCTGGGAAGCTCGCCCTCTACCCCAACCCAGCCTCACCACCCCACACCTTGCCTCTTTCCATGACCCATCGCTCCAGGTGTCCCCGCAGCCAAGCCCCACTGAGCACAGAGGAGGCCGTGCCTGCATTTGTTACCCTGGAGCCACTCTCCTGAAGGTGCCCAAAGCATTCCCTCCAGCCCTGCAGGGACGGCTGCCACTGGCCGCACAGACAGCTGCAGCCTCTCGGCACCACGTGCGGCTGCAGCCTGGCAGGTCCCCGTGTGCATGGCGCAGGGGGCTTGGCTCAGCATGGGAGGGGGTAGAGTGCAGACGGGGGCAACTGGGTGACAGTCTGGCAGGATGCTGCAGCCCAGTCCTGCCCTGGAGTGATGCCAGTGGGGAGTCCCAGGCCCCTAAGCAGGAGTGAGGGTGAGTGGGGATGGGATCGAACAGACCTGGCTAAGCAGAGCCATCTTGCGCCCTGAAGCTGAGAGCAGCTGTGGGGGAAGGTGGCTGGGGCTGGAAAGCCCCTTTCTGGGCAGCTCCCTGGGCAGCATGGTAGGTGCCAGCTGGTCATGGGCTGGGAAGTTGGGCAGCGGGTGGAGGGGGAGGGTTGGGCACCACACTGCTAAGCCAGCCCACTGCAGGGCCTGGGGCTCTGTCACCCCAGATAGGTCAGAGGCTGCACTGGAGGCTGGGGTGCTGGGAACAGAAGAAGTGGGGTCAGCGTCTGTTCCAGGTGCCCTTCCCCCGCTGGGGACTGAAGGGAAGGGGTGCTTTGCCTGTTGGGGGGTGGGCTCTGGAAATGGCAAAGCCCTGGCTGCTCATTTGCCCCCAGGGGCCAGGACAGGGTTGTTCCCTGGCGGATAGGATCCCTCAGAGCTCGCCCATGGGTGCACCTCCCAATCAGCCTGAGTGTCAGTGCATCCTGATCCCTGCACCCCCTTGCATCCCCAGATTGCTGCCCTCCCTGGGCTCCTGGCTCCAGCACAGGGACGGTCCAGCCCTTTCCAACCTGCACACAATGGTCTTTTTGCTTTCTTCCCAGCAGGACCCATCCTGGCATGGCTCCCCCAGGTTCATCCCAGCAATATCCACTGATGCTCACAGCTAGAGAGGAGCATTGGTAAGGGATGATAGGGGGACATTCTTCACCCCATAAGAACAGCCATCCTGGGTCAGATCAAAGGTCCATCAAGCCCAGTATCCTGTCTTCTGACAGTGGCCAATGGAAGGTGCCCCAAAGGGAATAAATAGACAGGTTATCATCAAGCGATCCATGTCCTGTCACCCAATCCCAGCTTCTGGCAAACAGGCTAGGGACACCATTCCTGCCCATCCTGATTAATAGCCATTGATGGACCTATCTTCCATGAATCTATCTAGCTCCCTTTTGAACCCCGTTATAATATTGGCCTTCACAACACCCTCTGGCAAGGAGTTCCAGAGGTTGACAGTGCGTTGCATGAAAAAATACTTTCTTGTGTTTGTTTTAAACCTGCTACCTATTAATTTCATTTGGTGGCCCCTTGTTCTTGTATTATGAGAAGGCGTAAATAACACTTCCTTATTTACTTTCTCTATATCACTCATGATTTTATAGATGTCTATCATATCCCCCCTTAGTCGCCTCTTTTCCAGGCTGAAAAGTCCCAGTCTTATTAATCTCTCCTCATACAGAAGCCGATCTATACCCCTAATCATTTCTGTTGCCCTTTTCTGAACCTTTTCCAATTCCAATATATCTTTTTTGAGATGGGGTGACCACACCTGCACGCAGTATTCAAGGTGTGGGCGTACTATGGATTTATATAGAGGCAACATGATATTTACTATCTATCCCTTTCTTAATGATTCCCAACATTCTGTTCGCTTTTTTGACTGCCGCTGCACATTGAGTGGATGTTTTCAGAGAACTATCCGCAATGACTCCAAGATCTCTTTCTTGAGTGGTAACAGCTAATTTAGACCCCATCATTTTCTACGTATAGTTGGGATTATGTTTTCCAATGTGCATTACTTTGCATTTATCAACATTGAATTTCATCTGCCATTTTGTTGCCCAGTCACCCAGTTTTGAGAGATCCTTTTGTAGCTCTTCTCAGTCTGCTTTGGACTTAACTATCTTGAGTAGTTTTGTATCATCTGCAAATTTTGTTTACCCCTTTTTCCAGATCCTTTATGAATGTTAAATAGGACTGGGCCCAGTACAAATTCCTGGGGGACACCACTATTTACCTCTCTCCATTCTGAAAACTGACCATTTATTCCTACCCTTTGTTTCCTATCTTTTAACCAGTTACCAATCCGTGAGAGAACCTTACCTCTTATCCCATGACTGCTTATTTTGCTTAAGAGCCTTTGGTGAGGGACCTTGCCAAAGGCTTTCTGAAAATCTAAGTACACTATATCCACTGGATCTCCTTTGTTCACATGCTTGTTGACCCCCACAAAGAATTCTAGTAAATTGGTGAGGCATGATTTCCCTTTACAAAAACTATGTTGACTACATCCCAACAAATTGTGTTCATCTATGTATCTTGACAATTTTGTTCTTTACAATAGTTTCAACCAATTTGCCCAGTACTGAAGAGAGGCTTACTGGCCTGTAATTGTCGGGATCACCTCTGGAGCCCTTTTTTAAAAATTGGTGTCACATTAGCTATCCTCCAGTCATTTGGTACAGAAGCTGATTTAAATGATAGGTTACAGACTACAGTCAGTAGTCCTGCAATTTCACATTTGAGTTCCTTCAGAACTCTTGGGTGAATACCATCAGGTCCTGGAGACTTATTACTGTTTAGTTTATCAATTTGTTCCAAAACTTCCTCTAATGACACCTCAATTTGGGACAGTTCCTCAGATCTATCACCCCAAAATGGCTCAGGTTTGGGAATCTCCCTCACATCCTCAACAGTGAAGACCGATGCAAAGAATTAACTTAGTTTCTCTGCAATGGCCTTATCGTCTTTGAGTGCTCCTTTAGTATCTCGATCATCCAGTGGCCCCACTGGTTGTTTAGCAGGCTTTCTGCTTCTGATGTATTTAAAAAAAATTTTGCTATTACTTTTGGAGTCTTTGGCTAGCTGTTCTTCAAATTCTTTTTTTGTCTTTCCAATTATATTTTTACACTTCATTTGCCAGAGTTTATGCTCTTTTCTATTTTCCTCATTAGGACTTATCTTCCACTTTTTAAAGGATCCCTTTTTGCCTCTCACTGCTTCTTTTACTTCGTTGTTTTACCCCAGGAGCTGTGACCCTCTCATTGCGCCCTCATACAGCCCCCCTCTCCTCTCTCCAAGGCCAGCTCCATGCAGCGCCCGCAGCCCAGCCCAGCAGCTTGGGAGAGGGCGGCTGCTCGTCTGGCATCTGACTGCACCGTCTGAAGGATCTTCCTCCAGGGGCACCAGTCCCCTTCTGTGGGCTTGAAAATCCCTCTCAAACTGGATTTGAGCTGTTTGGGAGCCCAGGCCTGGGACAGCAGGGGCTGCAGGTCAGGACTGAGGGGCACCGATAAAGCTGTGTGGGAGCCCAGGGCTGGGACACTAGAGGGTGCAGGTCAGGATTGAGGGGCACCAGCAGAGCTATGAATGAGGACTCTAATGCACCCGTGCACGTCTCTCACTTTCAGTCCCTTTCCAGGCCCCCGTGTCTCCCTTTTGTAACAGGCCAGCACCCAATGCCCCTGCACACCTGCCCCCTCCCCCACCACACACTCCAGACCCCCTCAGCTCACCCCTGCTCTCATCTCGCAGGCGGCAGTGAGGATGGGGCCCCCCCACAAGGCTCCAAGCCTTAGCCCATTAGGCTGAAATGCAGAGGGGGCTGGGATCACTGACTCCCCCACTCACCCCCCCATCCCCTGACTCAGGGGCTTCACGTTGGAAGCCAGCAGCATCCAGCGCTAAAGAGAGTTTCCAATGACTGGCTGAAGGCACTGCATCCCACTGGAGAGCAGCCCAGGAACGTGTGGGTGTGGGCAGGGGGAGCTCCCTGACGGAACCACACCACAGATGTCACCAGCTGGCCTGTATCTGGTCACTGCACACAGGGGCCAGGGAGTCCCTCCCTGCGCAGCCTGAACCTCAGCCCACATCCCACCAAAGCTTTTGGAGTTTGCCCCCCCAACCTTTCCCCTCCCCTCAGGAGCACTGATCCTCTCCCATCAACACCGTCCCACCCCCACCCTTCCCACTACCCAGCCCTTCCCCCATTACAAAGACACGCCTCTCTGCATGTATTATCAAAAGTAGAGTTTATTGCCATTTCTAGCTAGATTCACACAGTCATGTTAATGCTCTGACAGTCTAACATCAAGAGCGATGCCCTGTCCGCTCCACGAGAGCTGTCTCGAGGGGGGGACGCTCACGGAGCAAATAACCTCGGCTCTCGGCCCCCAAGGGGCCGGGCCACCCCGTCCACGGCAGGCGGGTCTCATTGGCATGTTTCATTATAAAATCTCTGCTGCGGGTGTCCTGTGGCCCTGCTCTGGGCGGGCTGGGGGACGGGGAATCTCCCTCCTGGGGGGGTCTGTACACAGACCGAGCTATGTATAAAAATCTATCCCACAGCGAGACAGCTTCAGTCACCCATTTCCAAACACCATCCAAGCGGCCCGCCTCCACACTCGGCTGGAATCCCCAGCGGGCCCCAGGCATATAGCTATGGGCAGCAGCATCCATAGAGCCCCCCACGAGCCCCAGGCTTCGGTAGCCATCCCCAGCAGTGGTTGTGTGTATACGTTCCTTAGATGCAGCTAAGGATATAAAGATCCCTGCACTAACGAAACAAAGCTTTCCTTGTAATCCCCAACCTGTGGTGTGCACAAGCCATGCACTGTCCACAGCCGCCAACACAAAGGTGCTGACGAGATCAGTTTTTGGTTCCTACCCCAGGCCCATTCCAGGGTGGCAGGAGGGGCAGATTTGTATCTCTCCTCAGCAACAACTGGCTTCCTCCAAGGATCAGTCTTTGTCAAGTGCAGCAGGAGCCCTGCTGAACGGTGCAGCGAGGGCACATGACCGGATGTGCAGCCCCTGCACTCTCACGGACGTGCAAAGAGGCCCCCCATGGGGGTCGTCTGGCTGTGCAGTGTCCCAACATGACACCTCGCTCCTTCAGAGCCAGTCAGTGTCCCAGCAGCTGGGGCAGCGCCCCTGGCACATCTCGTAGCTCTCGCTAGCTTGGGAAGTTCTCCACATGAGATGAGGGAGGAAACAACTTTTAAGGAGATTAAGTAGAAAGAGTTCAGTGGCTCTGCCCACTCCGAGGACAGAGCCACCTTACACCGCAGAGCCCCCGGTGTGCTGGGCCGGGGCAGCTGCCCCGCCCATCTGCTCCTCTGCAGACAGCCCCTCTGCCGGCAGCCGGGACTGGAATTTCTCCAGCTGCTCAGGGCTGGCCAGGGTTTTCAAGAGACTGTTCTCTCGCTCCAGCTGGGAGTTCTTCTCCACCAGTTCTTTGATCTGCTCCTTGAGGATCTCCACCTCCTCCCTCACGGCATACATCAGGTGGTTTTTCACTAGATCCTAGGAGACAACCAAAGGCAGGGTTACCAAACTATTCCGCCCAAGCTCAGCTATGGACTCCAGCTGCAGTCCAGGACCAGCTGGGCTCTGTGCTGCCGTCACCAATGCTCAGAGCTAGCCTGAGCTCCCAGCTAAGCCGGCTGAATCCAGCTGTCTGGCTGCAGCAGCGTCAGTGGTTATGGGGCTCTGGCTAAAGGTCTCTCATCGGGCAGGAAGCAAGAGATGCTATTAGCACAGATTAGCAAGGGGCATGTCTACCAGGGACACTGCACACCGTTCAACATGCAGCAGATTTTGTAACAACTCCCTGGAGCCTTCTGCAGGTCTCTGAGCCCAGCTCTCTGCCCTTCTCAGCAGGGCTCAGCGGCCACACTGGGGCTGGGATCTGCTACCAAGCACACCGTCCCTCTAGCCCAGGGCAAGATCGCTGCGCTCTTTCCCCCACAAGAGGAAAAACAATTTTAGAGTTTGATGTGCCACAGCCCTTGGCATGGCTGGAGTGAAGCCACCGTGCTGGGAGAAGAACCTTGTTGCTTTTCCAGCAAGGCCCCTGCCAGCTCCCAGGCACTCTAGGGGCAAGGGGGGGAGGGTGCCGTGTCCTGCCTCTCTGGCTGCAGGGCGCGGGCCTGGGGCTCCGGGACGCCCCCGGGGGTCCCGCCTGCGCTTTGGGATCCCCGACCCGCCCGGCGTGCTGAAGCGGTCAGTGAGCTTCGCTAGCGGCAGACAAAGGCGGGCGTGCGCCCCGCAGCGATCCCGGGGAAGGGGGCAGGCGGGAGCCCTATTGCATCAGCCCAGGGAGCCCTGCCCCTGTCCCGCGGGGTGACCACGTATTGCATCAGCCCAGGGGGCCCTGCCCGTGCGCCGCGGGGTGACCCCAGCCCGTGCTCACCATCGCCTGCTCGATCTTGTTGTCAATCGCCACCACGCTGGCTCCGGAGGCGCTGAAAGACACAAGAAGGCGGCGGCCAGTTAGCAGCGAGCCCGATCCGCAGAGCCCGATCCGCAGCGAGCCCCGCTGCACCCCCCAGCCCGGCGCCCCCCGCGCGGAGCCCCCCAGCCCGGCCCCTACCTGTTGTCCAGCTTGACGGAGACCACGTCCCCGCCGAGCAGCGAGGAGAAGAAGGAGATGGAGAAGTTATGCAGCTGGTACACGGCCACCTCCATGGCGGACTGGTAGAGCTCGGTGCTCATGGCCACGGCGCACAGGGGCAGGGCTAGCGGGCTCTCGCCGCTCGGGATCGGCAGGGCGCTCGGGGGTTGACGGAGCCGACGGCGGGCCGGGCGCAGGGCAAGGGGCGGGCAGGGGCCGGACGAGCGCACAACGACAAGCGCGAGCCGGGGTGAAGCCACCAGTGGGGGCTCTCCGAGCGCCCCCACCTTATATAGGAGGCTCCTGCTGGCGTCACATGGTGTCAGGCTGCGGCTGGGTGGGGCGAGGCTGCGGCTCTGCCATGTCCCCGCCCTGAACCCTGGGGCGAGCTCAGGGAGCTCTCCGCGCCCCCCGCCCCCTTGCAAACAGTGCATCGGGAGAGGGTATGCGGGGGAAGGGGGGTTAACTCCGCCGTGCAGAATTTTCCCTACACACAAGCTCTGGAGAGCTCCGCCCGCTGCAAGGGCTTTGCTAGCAGTCTCGTTCTCTGCTTGAAGCTGCTGTGTGTAGACCCCCGGCGCTATTAACCACCCTCCCCCCCGAGGCTTTTACCCCCAATACACACGGATGTTGAGGGTCGTTTTGCATGTTGCAAAACCATTGCATCATTGGACACGCAAGTGTCCGGGATTCCAATACCTGCCCCCCCCCCCGAGATTTCTGCAGCTTCCAATATTTCAGTCAGACCCGGTTCAAGGGGCCCGCTGCAAAGCACACGAACCCGGCCCCGACCCGTCCTCTTGTTGATCGGGAAAATAAAACAGCTTTTCGCCTTTCTCCCCGGGCTTGCAAGCGCGCCAAACCCGGCGGCCAAAGCGAGTGTAAAAATGTGCATGCGAAACAAAACAATTCCCGCTAATAACGCCCGAACAATGGCAGGCTCGAGGCTGCGCCCAGGAGCTACTACACCCCAGAAGTAGGTCGCTTCTTAACCAGAGTTACATAAGCTTCCACCAAAACATGTTTTGACTTTCGAGTCCAACAGCTTCCAACGGCGCCTGCTGGTGGTTCCCTCCCTCCCTCGCGGGCGCAAAGCGCCCCCCGGCGGCTGGTAGCTGCATGGGCAGGCCGAAGGTGCCTAAGAGGACGGGCCTTAGGAAGATGCTGCTGCCCCAAGGGGATGCAACAAGAGTTATTGTTCCTGTGGGCAGCAGCTTTTGTGCCAGGCTGCTCTGGGCCGTACGAGCCAGCGGCGCAGGCTCTGGGCTGCATAAACGGACGAGAGCCTTGGTGGCCACAGTGTGCTCTTGTCACAGGCATGTTTTCCCCAGGAGTCCCTGAACTGCACATGCAAGAGGGCTGGGTGGGTACCATGACCAGATGGGTACCATGAGTGCCAGAGGAGAGATAGGGTCACTCCTCCTGTAGAACAGACACTTGCATCATGGCGGTGAATCGTGGGCTGCACGTGTGTATTGAACACGGGTGTAGAGCTACTAAACCCTGAGCCCCTCCATCTGCCATGCTAAAGTGGGGGACCCGCAGGGTAGCATGCTCTGTGCAGGTATAGTGTGTAATGTCCTGGCTTTGTGGGTCTGTGTCTGAGAGCACGATGCTGCTATCTAGTGCGCTGGGCCCACACCCAGGATAAGAGGCCTACTACTGCTACTACCACCTGTGTGTCACCTGGCGTGGTTGTGGAGTCGGAGAAGCAGGGTTACGGCTCAGCGGTGTGTGTGTGCATGACATTTACACAGTCTGTCAGCAGCCCCGGGGCTCCTTACACTGCAGGCCCCAATCAGAGCTCTCACTGGAGAGGGGGATATTTATAACACATGTTGCATCCCAGTGTCCTTGCGGTCTCCTACCCTCCCAGCAATGCTGAGCAATGGGCTGACTGGGCTCAGAGATACCAAGCAAGGTACGGTCCCTGCCCCAAGGTACTCGGCCTCTCACCAGACAGCCAGCGATTCTCTATGAGGTCCCTCG
This sequence comes from Chelonia mydas, assembly GCF_015237465.2. NCBI lineage: Eukaryota > Metazoa > Chordata > Testudines > Cheloniidae > Chelonia > Chelonia mydas. The sequence continues at coordinate 58,634,870 of NC_057855.1, forward strand.
AGCTGGGCCTGCCGGCTGTTTCCAGCCCAGCTTTCGCTAAGAGAGAGGGCCGCTTTTGGCTCAGACATTTGCATACTTGGATGTGTTTGCTCATGTACTCCATAGTGCTGTGTTAGCTCCCTTCTCTCCGCTCTCTGGCACCCAGCGGCACCAAGTGACCCGAGCAGCAATGGACGAATGCAGCAGCCCATCCTTCCGGGAACGTGCACTCTGCTCCTGGATCTCTGCCCTCCTGGCGCCGAGGGATGCTTCTCTGCTTTCCCTGTTCCACAGCATGCCCAGCCAACAGGAACCGGCCTCTCGGGGCACTCCAGCAAGGCCTCTGTGTGCTAGCACATGGGTGCGTTTTCCTAGAGAGGTTCTGAGTGGCTGACGTCAGAGTGGCTGGGGTGGCTGCAGTTCAGAGGAGGGCTGTGCTTCTATCCCCATGTCTGTGGGATCCCCCTAATATAGGGTGACAAGATGTCCCGATTTTATAGGGACAGTCCCAATTTTTGGGTCTTTTTCTTATATAGGCTCCTATTACCTCCTACCCCCTGTCCCAATTTTTCACACTTGCTGTCTGGTCACTCTACCCTAACAGCTCAGAGCAGGCCCCGTGGAGCCAGGCGCTTCACAGACACCCAGGGAGCCGGGGCCAGCCTTCTACTAATAAACTAGAGCTGCCAGCAAGCCTGAGCTGCTCAAGAGCCTGTCCCTACCACAGCCACCAGAGGCCCCCCACAGCCACAGCAGGTCACTAGGAGCGGGAAAGGCAGCGGGGCCGCGGCCACATCTCGTGGGTTCAGTAGAGCACCAGACACCCCAGCAGCAGTGCAGTACAGCCCCCACCCCAGTTCACACTCACGTGGGCAGAGGTGGGTGCTGCTGGCTCCCTGGGGAGATAAGCATCCCCATGGGCAGTGCATGGAGAACCCGGGCGCTATCTCCCTCATGCGGAGGGGCAACCCTGCAGCTCCTGGACATGGGGACTCCTTATCTGGGTGGCTCAGCCGGCGAGCACAGCCTGCTGGGCCGGTGCGGGTGCTGGCCACTGTTTGGATTCCAGAGGGTGGGGCAGTTATCGGGGTGAAGGCAGCAGGTGTGGACACTGATCTCGGACCCTACTGGGAGTGGGCCAGGGAGACCAGGTTGTGACTGGGGGCACGGCGCCCTCAGCACCATGTGGGGTTTGGCAGCCGCCCTCTGCAGAGCTGGGGCAAAAACCAGCTGGCTCTGGCAAAGCCTGGAGACCAGGCCTGATGCAGCTCCCCCATGGCCCAGGGAGCAGACCCCATGCTGCCCCAAGGAGAACCCGGCATTCCCCTGACACTCATGCAGCTCTGCCGTGGCCCAGAGAGCCACCCCTAACGCTGCCCCCCACCAGCTGACATACAGCCAGAGCATCAGCAAATGGTATGCTCAGAGGGCCTTTGACTCTGCTCTCTGTGCAGCTGCCCTCCAGGGCAGAGCCCTGTGTAAGCTGGGGAGGTGCCTATGGGCCAGCTAAGCCCGGGCCAGAGGGTGTGGGAGCCCAGGCCCAGCACAGGGCTCTCTGCAGTGTGGGTGGGGCTAGGCTGGAAAGCTCTGACAGGCAGCAGGCTGCACGGCAGACGGACTGCCCTACCCCAGCCTAATCCTCCCCGGAGCAGCCCTGCTGCCGCTGACTGGATTTTTAGTGCCTCCTGGCAGAGCACTGAGACCGCCTGGTCTGCCATTCCCCATGAAAGGTATTAACCTCAGGGCATCCACAGCCGGAGAGCTAGGGATTATTCCCAGCTTCTGTGCCCTGCCTCCCTCCACAGGCCAGCACCTGCCATTGGCGCCTCCAGACCCAGCGCTTGGTCGCAGTCATTCCCCGATGAACTTGCAAGCTTCAAAGGCAGCCAGGGAAGAGCAGCGAGGCCCCAGGAGCCCAGGTCTCTGCCTCTGAATGAGCTGAGCTGAGGGCACCCAGTGGCTGGTCACGGTGCATTCAAGATGCAGCCTTTCTGGAGGGCAGTCTGGGATGCAGCAGGCTCCAGGATCTGTCTCACTGGCCCCTTATCCTCCCTGGGGAGCTGCGCACTGACATGGGATGGAATAATCACTTGAACACCTTCCACCCAAGGGTCATGCTACACCTTACAAAGTGGAACTGGGACCATAATCCCAACATTATAAATGGGGAAACTGAGGCACAGAGCAGGGGAGTGAGCAAGCAGCAAAGCTTAGAATAGAGCCTGAGTGCCCTGCTCTAAGCAGTGGCAAACACTGCCTCCCAGGACAGGGAATGGAAGCCAGATTTCCAAAGATCAACCCTTTCTCTCATCACCCAACCACACACCCCTCCCAGAGCTAGGAAAAGAACCCAGGAGTCCTGACTCACAGCACCCTGCTCTAACCATTAGATCCAAGTCAATTCCCAAAGCTAAGAATGGAACCCAGGCCACCTAGACCCCCCTGCTCTTACCACTAGACCACTCTGTCCCTCTCAGATGGACTCCCGTATGCTAATGTATTACCAGGCCATTCAGACAAACGTGAGCACTAATTCTATCCCTACTAACCCCCAGTGGACACTCTGAACCTGGGGCTGCCTGGATTTAGCCCTTGGACCCCAGCCCCAGGAACGTCCTAGCAGGTCCCTAGCAGCAGAGACATATCATGGCAGGAGAGAGTGGAAGGGATCGTCTGGCCTCCCTGTCACAGATCCCTCCACCACCCTGACAGCACACGTGGGGTCCCATGGCTTTGCTCAGTCTGCACCTGTGAAAGCTCTTGACCCTTGCCGGGTGACCCTGACCCACAGCAGGGACCTGGGTCCAGGAGATCAAGCTCAGTCCCTTCCCAGCACTCCTGGGTCTCAGCCCCTCGTTACAGGAAGGGATCCTGGCAAGGAAAGGCAGCTGCAAGCCTGGACATCCCTGGAAGCCAGTAGCACTGCAGAAAACCTGAAGGAGATGGCGTTCTCTATGCTGGGGCTGGCCAGTGGCAGGGGCGTCCAAAGAACTGACTGAAATGCCCCATGATGAGAAGAAAAGGCTGGCTCCGGGTCTGTTGGGAGCAGCTTCTGGAATCTTCTGCATGGGCAGAAATGGCTCAAGGTAAAATCAGAGTGGTCCTGGTCAGCAGCCCTCTGAGGGGGGTCAGGGCCGAGCTGCTGCCCTGGATCCTGGGGTAACAGATTGGCCCAGAAGAAACCTGCCCCCTACACACAGGCTGCCCAAGCTCAGTCAGGACGGACCCCTGGAAGAAGCGGTCTCTGAGGAGAAGGGGCAGGAGGGGCCACCCTGGAGTGCGAGTGGTCCCAGGAGTAGGCCAGGGAAAGGAACTAGGAGGTTCCCAAGAGAAGGAACATGTGACGGGACCAAGAATATCCTGAAAGGAGGAACCAGAGGCTGTTCATCAGGGGAAAGGAGTGGAGCAGCCTAGGGGTCCTGGCCCTCGACGTGGGGCTTGGCCTGGAGTACCCATGGCTGAAGCACCACGCAGTATTGGATTGCCCCTGAGATGGGCCTGAACACGGACTGCCTCTGGATATGTTAATCTTGTCATCAATACGTGAGGTCCTGCAGAGTGCTCTAACGCTCAGGTGGGCTGGTTTGCACCTGTCTAGACCTGGGTGAGGGGAAACAAGGCAGGGTTTGCATACAGTGTCAGGCCTAAACACTAGGTGGCAGGGAAGTGGAGCCGGTGTGCCCACAAGATCCTAAACCTTTAGACGCCGGGACACGGAAACCATTGTGCAAAACTCAGACAATGCTCATTGGACCATGTGAAATACTGGCCCAGCAAGGAGCTTCTCACGGTGACATGCTTCACATGCATCTAGAAACGCTGACTTGGCTCAAGTGCGATCCATTCCCCAAGCTAAATATGACATGCTCAAAGAAGAAACACAAAATGCTCCACCCTGCCGACAGCTCGAGAGAGGAATTCTGGATGGACCAGGACGGTCCGGGTCAGCAGAAGAAACCCAGATACTTGGATCTTCCTGGGACTATCCAGCAGAAATGACCGTACGTGACGGGGTTCTGCACAGAGGTCACTGTGTCAGACTAGCACACAGAAATGCCGATCAGAGTCCACAACGTTTAATTGGGAAGTAGAAGAACAGACCCAAGATGTCCTATGCTGGCCCGGCAAGAATGCCTCTATTGAAGATAAGGTATCCAAGTGTGAAAGCCATACTCAAGGCAGGAAGCCAAATGCAAAAGAACCAGTGAAACCGCATACAATTTCTGATCACCCTTGGTGCTGAGCTGACGCATATCTATGCACATTAAACAGGAATGATTGCCACTTATTAGAGGACTTCTCTACAGGGATATTTTCATCAACTAGCACCATAAATGGTAAATTGTAACAGATAATGGCTCTCAATCACAGCATATCCTTTTGCTATATCAGTTCTCATCTCTCTTATCCCTCTTCCCCCGCCGCTGCCCAATCAAGCCCTAACCACGCACAGTCAAATAGGTTAGCTGAAAAGGCATGACCAATGTTAACAAAATATTGGTAGGAGTCTCAGGTGACCCGCCCTTAGCACTGTCAGGGGATTGCAGCACGCTGTTCAGAGATGTACAGGCAGAGGAGCACAAATTCAATGCCCACGTTGCACGTGCTCCTTGAATCAAAGACAATGGCAGCAGTTACCGTGGAGCTCTAGGACAAGAAACCAAGAGAGAAGAAATCCCAAGACAAGAATGCCAGGAAGGAGCGCTGGATTCCAGATACAGAGACGAGCCACCTGCCCATGCACCAGCAAAACTGTCTGCCCCAGGGTCACCTCAATTCTAGGGCCAGGCGGGACCACTGTGATCACTAACTGAGCTCCTGTATAGCACAGTCAGAGCATGTGCCATAAGCACCCGAGGATGAGCCCTGCAACAAGAACAGAGATAGCTAACCCAAGCCAAGCAGGGCGCTGGCTCTCTGCTCCTTGAGATGCCCAGGGTGTTCCTGGTAGCGTCCCTGTGCTGGCAGAAATAACCCAGTGACGAGCAGCAAAGAGGCTGCAGGCAGCCAATCCCCCTCCATAGGAGATGGTCAGGGATCAGAGGGGGCCTTGGGATCAGAGGCCACTGGGGTTCAGAGATGGGAATCACTGCCGGATGCCCAGAATCCCCCTCTAATCAGTGGGGATCAGCTCATCTCTCCTGCCCTCCACCCTCGTCGGCCCTACTGTGGCATGTTAATAATTGGCTCCTGGAGGGCGGGCCGGGTAGGGTTGCCAACTTTCTAGTCACACAAAACTAGGGTTAGCCCTGCCCCTTCCCCAAGGCCCCACCCTGGCCCCGGCCCTTCCCTGAGCCCCACCTCCCACTCACTACATTCCCCCTCCCTCAGTGGCTCACTGTCCCTGACCCTCACTCACTTTCACTGGGCTAGGGAGGGGGTTGGGGTGCGGGAGAGGATGAGGCCTCTGGGGTGGGGGTGTTGGCTCTGGGGTAGGGCCAGAAATCAGCGGTTCAGGGTGTGGTAGGGGGCTCTGGGCTGGGGCAGGGAGTTGGGGTGTGGGAGGAGGTGAGGGCTCCGGCTGGAGGTGCAGGCTCTGGGCTGGGGCTGGGAATGAGGGGTTTTGGGTACAGGAGGGGGCTCTAGGCTGGGGGGTGGTGCCGAGTGATTTGGAGTGCAGGAGGGGGCTGCGTGTTGAGGCAGGGGGTTGGGGTGCAGGAGGGTATGAGCTCTGGACTGGGGGTGAGGGCTCTGGGGTGCAGGAGGGTGCTCTGGGTTGGGGGGGGGCCTCAGGACTGGGGCAGGGGATTGGGGCTCGGAGTTGGAGCCTGGGCTTATCTCAGGCGGCTCCTGGTCAGCGGCACAGCGTGGGGGCTAAGGCAGGCTGCCTGCCTATCCTGCGCACACCATGGAAGCTGCCAGCAGGTCTGGGTCCTAGGTCGGGAGGCACAGGAGGCTCCAGGTGCCGCTCTCACCCGGAGGCACCACCCCCAGCTCAGAGCCGGTGCTTGGGGTGGGGGCAGCGTGTGGAGTCCCGTGGCTAGGAGTTGGACCTGCTGGCTACTTCGGGGGCACAGCACTGTGCCAGCCAGGACAGGTAGGGACTAGCCTGCCTTAGCGCCCCAGCACCACTGACCAGACTTTTCACAGCCCAGTCAGCGGTGCTGACCGGAGCCGCCAAGGTCCCTTTTTGACATGGTGTTTCAGTCAAAAACCGGACACCTGGTCACCCTAGTTCAGGCTGATGTTCTGGTTTGGTTGTATGTGATCTGAAAGCAGAAGGGAAGAGGTAAAGCTGCTGGAGCCTGTGCACTGCCCTTGCCCCTCACAGGGGACTGACCTCTGAAACCCCAGCCTGCACTGTCTCCTCCAGTATTCCTGGGGTCCAGGCCTCTTCTATGATCCCTCCTTAGCCTTGCTTTGGCGTGGGGGCAGGGCCCACCATAGCAGCTGGGGGGTGAGGCAAGGAGAATGCATGGGCATTTATAGGTCTATCTACACTGCAGTGTGAGCCTTGGGTTAGTAGAACTCGAGTTGACAGACCCTGGGTTTGGTAATCTAAGGCTTGAGTGTCTACACTCATTTGTAACCTCAGGTTAGGAATTGTTGCACCGTGGGTACCAACAGCATCTGCACTGCATTATGTGGGCCTGAGTGCCCCCCGCACACACACACACAAATCCCAGGCTGCCTAGCCAAAATATAGCCACTGTAGCCCTCTGTCTGTGGGGGAGCAGGCAGAGTTTGGGGGCGCTCAGAGCTGCTATGGGGGCCAGGCTGGGTTCAGAGGGAGCAGGATGAGTTTGGGGGAGCCCCTGTAAGTATGGCTGACATTCTTTGTTCCCAGACATATACATGTACATTTAGCCCTATTAAAATGTGGACTGTTTGCTGGCACCCAGTTTACCAAGCTGTCATGCAGCAGCTATGTTTCTTGGCTTTCCCCTGTCACAAGATCATTCGGCACCTGAGAAAAAGAAAAACATCCCCAGCATGAAAGAAAGCAGCCAGGAAACCAAGCAAAAGCAGCTTTGCCGGCGGGAGGGCAAGGCACGGGCAGGTGTTACCTCTGACATACACCGGCGCAATTCCACTGCCGCTGCCCTATCACTCTGGGCCACGCAGCCCTCTGCCATCACATCCCCCCTCCCAGTGCAGTGAGCCACCTGCCCAGCCCGGCCAGCACCAATACCACAGGCCGCCTCCACACTGGCTCAGGGAGAAGACAGTCTCTGTCTGCAGCAGCCCGCTGTAGTGACCAGGCCTGGGCACCACAGGGAGGCAGGGTCTTACGTGCCGCCCCAGAGCCTTTTCCACCACCGCCCCTCCACCCCCCTGCCAAGAATATTTGATCCTTTTCTCCTCCTGGCTTCCACGCTTCGTAGCCAACCTAAGCTGGCTCCTGTGTCAGCTGACTGACATCAGCAGTGGAAGACAGGCCGGCCTCCCGGGTTCTGTTAATACCCGAGGGGTTAGAGAGGCTGCAGTCAGCCTGTCAGAACCAATCCCGGGCCAGAGCTGGGGAGCACAGGGTCCTGGATGGCAGAAAAGCCAGCCCCAGCCGGGGATCAGAGTCATGTCCATCATGATGCCCTCCCAGAACTAAGCACCCTGTCCACCGCCTACCCTTTTTGTCCCCAGTGTTGGAGTCACCATCCTGCTGTCTTTCACCCCCGTATCCGGATGTCACACGTGGTGCAATATTCCTTGGTAGGCACCATCGTCGATGTACCATCGCCAGCTCGACTAGCCTACCCCCTCGGTGGCAAACAGCAAGTACCTCACGGGCACATCCCTTCTGGGATCTGCACCCCACCCTTCCCTGGCAGCACACCCTGATCGTGGCATTGGCTGTGGCTGAGAAGAATCCAATCAACGTCCATTTCAGGAGCCCACTGCGGCCTATGCTCTGAAGTCAGGAGGGGTCTGTTTCACAGCTGTCTCTGCTACAGGTCTCTGGGCCCCACGCTCTTGGACACAGCGAACTGCCCTGCTCCTGGGAGAGCCTCAGGCTCAGAAAGCTGCTGCTTCACTTGCCCCATTGGTTTTATGCTCATTGGAAGGCTCAGGCCAGAGAACCAGCCACACCAGGCAGGAGGGCAAAGTGTCCCAGGCCCGGTCCGCACGCAGCGCTTCCCTAACAGTGAGACCGATTTAACAAAACCAGAGCAAAGCCCTGTGTGGCTGCTCCGAAGTTGCGTTAAACCTGGCTCATAGCAGTTCAGCTTGTGCGAGTGAGTGTGTGTTAACTGGAACCACACCGCTAATTAAACGGGGCACCCCTAGGTGCCACAGGCTGGGAACCCAGCACTGCTAGGTGTGCTAGGTGTTCAATTTGCTTTCCCCATCCCCAGGTTGGAGCCTCCCCACAGCTCGGAGTTTGGTTTATGCTCGTCTCTCCTGTAATCTAGTGATGTGGGAAGCTCATGAGATCTGGTTAGAGATGTGCCCCCCATCTGGCTTCTCTAGCTGAGACCTGGCCCCCTTCCTGGAATAAGTTCTCAGGGAGTTTCCTGGCCGCCTGCTCCTGCTCCAGCCAGATGCCTCAGAGGACACTGGTGGCCTCTGGACATCCCAGCCCCGCTGCAGGAACATGCAGTTCAGACTCATGTCTGGGGCATGGGTTTGGGTGGGGTGATGCCCAGCACCAACTGCTGGCCAGGCTTCTCGCTGGACCATCAGCTCCTCCGTGAGCAGCACTAAGGGCACGGCTGCCTCGCTGGGTTCGCCCCAGAGCACCGCTTGCAGCTCGCTTTCCGTGGCACAGCACATGCGGGCAGCTAGGGGACAAGGAGGTCGATGCTGCCCGGAACCCAGAGCTCGGGCTCACTGCAGTCCTGGCATTTATTCTGGGATCAGCCATCTGGCACAGCCAGCCTCCCTCTGCTTTAGTCTGCACCAGGGCATAATTCCTCCTGGGCCGCTTGAAAACGGTGTAAACCTGAAACATTCTGACAGCAGAGGAGCAGGAGAGTCCAGACAATAATGTCCTGCTGCAACAGTGCCTAGGAAGAGCCAGATGGGGCCCCCGGACCATCATCATGCCCTGTGTGTGGCTGAGCACAGCAGCGGGGGCACCGCTCCTGGAGCAGGGAGAGGGGAGAAAGATTTCCAGCAACTGAAAGCAATCTTCCCTGTAATTTACTTTATACCTTAACAAACCCCAGCACTGCACCAGGATTTTCTCCTCCGTTCCTTCCCAGCTCTGCCGCTCAGCCATGCACTCAGAAGTATCTAGACTTCAGGCTATGAGTCCTTAGCCAGCATTGCTCCATAAGAGAGAGGTGGGCACGGGTGGTGCAGCGGATAGAGCACTGGGCTGGCAGATGGGCTTTGTTCCTGACCCTGGCTCTCTGTGCCTCAATTTTCTCACTGATACCTTGGGGTAATGAGAGCCACCTTTGTAAAGCACTCAGGGACCAGTATCGAGGGCTCTTCTCTCCCTTTCTTTATTATTCCTCATGTCTCCGTTTCTAAGCCCCCTTGTTCAATCAACAAAGGAAACAGGGCTCCTATTAATTAAACTCACAGCTGGCCCCTGTGCTGCCTGCCAGTCCCAGCAGAGCGGTCCAGGGCTGAATAGGCCCCAGGGACTCAATTCCCTTCCCACCAGGCCAGGGTGGAGACACATGGGCAGGGGGCAGTGTTGGGGGGGGGGGTGTACTGCACAAAGCAAAGGGCTCTGGCAGGCTCAGGGGAGATTACCCGATTCCCCCTCTGCTGAGGAGTTTCCTGCTCTGTTGTGATATGGCCTGTTTCCAGCAAACTACCCGAGAGCCCAGAGACCACGGCTGCTTCTGCCTGAGACAAACCACCAGCATTAGCTCCACCCCTGAGCACCCCTCACTGTCCAGATAGGGTCTGCTGGGCACGACGCTTCGCCCACATGAGCAGCGTGGCTGGCGACGGACACCACTGGACTCACAAGCAGTGCTGTTGCGACAGGCCGGGCTGGTGGCCCAAACACAGTAACAAGCAAGACGCTTGGACGCAAGGCGCTAAGGACGGATGACGCTGTTTGGCCACAAGTAAGAACAGACCAGAACCTTTGCTTCCTGATAGTGCGCTTGGCGCTGCTGGGAACTAGGACACCTGGGTTCTATTCCTGACTCCGCCACTGAACTTAGCCAAGTCCCTTCCTTTCTCTGTCTTGCCGTTCCCACCTGTAACGTGGGGGATAGCGATCCTGAGCTACCGTCTAAAGCAGGTGGGGATCGGGGTCAGGTGGGGAGGGGAGCTGCAGAGGTTACTCAGTCTCCTGTAGACAAGCCATGTGCCTTTTCCTACCCTGAGCACCTCTCGTGCAGGTCTCCCCGGCTCTGGGATTTGGGCCATGCCGCAGGTCTGGCGGCTTGTTTGCTTGGCCACGTGGCAAGGAACATGAACAAGCTGCCTGTGGAAGCAGGGAGGTGAGCGGCCTGTCGTTTCCCACGCAGCCAGCGCAGACGGGGCAGAGCAGGGAGGCTGGTGCAGAACGCAGATGAGCGCTGCCCCCTCAAATGCTTTCCCCAGCAGACTGGAGCTTTGTGACAACAGTTCAATAAATAGATCCCGGCAGCCCCTCCTGTTCCCTAGGTGCCCAGGCTCTCTGCCCAGCCCTGGGCTGCTCAGGAGGCCATGGTGTGTGCTGGGAGCTGGGCTTCCGGTCCAGTCTCATGGGGCCACGCTAGCAAAAATGTCAATAACATTTGCGTTAATTTAAAACGAGCTTTATTGGGCCTTTGGCTGGGGCGGACCTGCAGGCTAGTGGCGTGATCCTTGGCCTGTCGGCTCGGCTATCCAGGCCAAACACAACATGGCGGCCGGGTTTGGAGCCAATACACTCAGCAGCTAGCACCAGGAGGCCAGGTGGAGTGTGTGCGCGTTGGGGGGGGGGGGGGGAGACGGACGGACGGTGTCAGGGAGCTGCCAAAGGGCAGGGGGGGAGGCGATGTTCTTTCACCCACTAGACAGGGAGAGCTCCTGGCCTACAGACTGCACTGATGTATGCACCAGGCTGCTGTGTGCGCACAAGGACATCGGGGTTACTGTTCCTGGATGTGGGCTACCTGGGGCGGGGTGTCACTGCTCCTGTCTACATGGGTGTCTGGGGCTGTTGCTATTTGGAGCAGTGGAAAGGGTTGTGCTTTGTATGCAAGTGGTTACAAACGCAAATCCCGTCTACTCTACTAGTGGCAGCGCGTAGTGCCTAGAGCACCAGACGGGGAGTCCGAAGACCTGGGTTCTATTCCTGGCCTTGCTGCTGGCCTGTTGGGTGACCTTGGTCCAGTTGCAGCCCCTTGCCGTGCCTCAGTTTCCCCATCTGGAACATGGAGATAATGATCCTGAGATTCCCACCTGAGCAATGGGCTTTCCCCACCTGCTCCAAAGGGAGCTACAATCCATCTACCTACAGCCTGTCTCCCCCATACCTGGATGATGTAAACACCAGCCCATCGTGCCAGTGGTCTAACCCAAATGAGGGCTGGGGAACCCCACCCCTCCACCTGTGGAGACTCCCTCTGGATCCAGCCTGGGGCAGCTGCTGACTGTGCGCCCCACACCTGGCCATCACAGAGGGACAGGACCTGCAAGCCAGACTGGGAGCTCCTTTGTGGCTGAGTATGGAGCAGTGCTGCTGGGCTCAGGGGGACCCACAAAGTGACCCTTGAGAAACAGAGAGCCCCCTGCAGGGAGGTTCTGCTTGCCCTGCCCTGACCCTCTCCTGGGGCTTGGGGAGGGATGGGGGAATTCAGCAGCAAATGTTTTAAACTGCCCATTCCTCCCGCATGCTTATTAACAGGAGGAATCTCGTGTGGCCCCGCACTGCGGGGTATAGCTAAATAGCTGCTCGGCTGCTGCTGTCCACAGCCCGGGCACCCTGGGAAGGAGCATGTGATGCTGTTTGATTAGCTGGTTATTCATGGCTGGATAATAGAGCCATTCCACTTTGCTGAGTGCTGCCTGGCCGGTCTCTCCCTGTGGTCTGCGCGGTTTCCCTGTGCTGTGGTCAGGGCAGAGAACAGGAGGGGAGCCCGAGGTAGCAGCTTCCTCACACAGGAAGCTTCAGGGCGGGAGCAAGTGCCACTGCCAGCCCTGGACTCCCTGCCTGCCACAGTGGGACCAGAGCAAGCAGTGGGAGTCAATGTCACTGCCCCAGACAGACCCCCTCACCCAGACCCATCCACAGTGCCCACAGGGACACTGCACCTGTAATCATCAGCCCTGGCATCAGGAGTTCTCAACGCACTTTACAAAGGAGGCCAGGATCATTATCCCCATGTGGCAGATGGGGAAACTGAGGCACTGTCTGAGCCCCTGGGTGAGGCAAAGCGACTCACTCCAAGTGGCAGAGCTGAAATAGAATCCATGCTTCCTGGGTCCACTGCTCTATCCACCAGGCCCTGCTGCTGAGGGGACTGAAACAGCACATCAGCTGAGAAGCAGTCTGGGAAGTGAAACTTGGGGCTCAGGGGGCCCCGGCACTGAGATGTGTTACCAAGCCTAGGGGCTTGTCCAGTCCCACATTTCTTTCCTTCCTGGCTACTGCCCGGAGAATGAGCCACGTGCTCCACTGGCCCAAGAAATCTGACTGTTTCAGGCCTGCCCCAGTGGGAGGCAGGCATTGTGGCTGGTGCTCTTGGGGTGCTCAGCCCAGCCTGACACTGGGGGCCTGAATGGGGGGAACCAACCCCAGTCTCAGCCCTCTCTCATCTCCAAATCCCAGCCCTCTCCAAGGGCTTGATTAAGAGGTCTCCCCGACCCGCCGCTTCAACCACGGGTCCCTCCTCCCTCCCCTAGCTCCTAGGAGCCACCATCTCCCCCCCGCCTCCCCGCTGCTAGGCCAAGACCCCGCTCCCAGGCTGTGCAGGAAAAGCAGGCCAGCAATTCTTGCAGAGGACTGCAGCTATCTCATAGGCGCTCATAGGCATAGGTGCCAGGAGTCACAGAAGCCCAGCCTGGCCACTGCTGGGTATGGTCTCCCCTGTCCTATGCCCCCAGCTCCAGTAGGAGCTGACACCAGTGGGCTGGTCACCTGGCCAGCTGCATTCCCCTCTTATTTGCCCTGCTCCTGTTGTGTGTAAAGGCGTCGCTGTCAGGGACAGGGTCAGTGTAAACACCTCAATATCAGTGCCAGTCACTGTAGTGAAATGAATCACCGTTAATGAGCACTGGGCTGATGCCATTGGGAGCAGGGCCACCCCGGACCAGCTATCCAGCAAGCCCTGACACAGGCAGGGGCTATGACTGATGAGCCAACGAGGGAGTGATCACTGCACAGAAACCTGCCCCCCGCATACCAGACAAACCCAGGGCACCCGTGCCCCCCCCCCCACGTCAGGCAAACCCGGGTACCGCTGCCCTGCAAATAGTGCTGGTGGAGGAGCGAGATATTCCCCTGCCCCAGCTGTTGCAGGAAAGGGTCCCTGCACTGCGGAAGGTGAGATTGGCCCTGAAGAGAGGGATCAGGCAGAACAAGCCTCTGTTACTAACGGGGATACAGCTTTGAATAGGGAGCCAGCAACTCCCAGGATCCACTGCTGCCCACAGGGGTCAACCGATGAGATTAACAGGCAGCAGGCTTCAAACAAGCGAGAGGAAGTGCTTTATCCCATGCACAGTCACCCCGTGGAACTCGCTGTCAGGGGACGTTGTGAGGCCAAAACTATAACTGGGTTAAAAAAAAAAAAACAGAAATTCCTGGAGGATGGGGCCAGCAATGGCTATTAGCCAGGATTGGCAGGGATCCAGCCTCATGCTCTGGGTGTCCCTAGCCTCTGCCAGACTGCCAGAAGCTGGGAGTGGAGGACAGGGGATGGATCACTTGATTGCCTGTTGTATTCATTTGTCCTAAAGCACCTGGAACTGGCTGCTGTAGGGAAACAGGATACTGGGCTAGATGGACCTTTGGTCTGACGCAGTATGGCCATTCTTGCGTTCAGGGATGGACAGTAACAAGAGGGTCTGGCTTTGGCTTGGGCTAGTGGGAGCATGGCATGCTGGGATAATACCATCCCTCACAGCACCCCCACACCTCTGAGCCACATTCATCGAGTGCCGCATGTGGGAGACTCTGCCTCTGCCAGCTGCAGCCTCTCCTCTGCGGATTGCGTGGCCAGCCCTGCTGCTGGGCCGTGCAGCGCTCCTGGTTACACACTCCCAAGACACAGCTGCTTGGAGCACATCGGAGTCCTCAGCCATGGAGGATTACATCCTGGAGGTTACATAAAATGCCCTTGTGGGGCCACCAGCTTCACACCCACGCCCGGTGACCTCGCCCTTGACCGGGCTGCCCTGCTTTCTGTGAATGCCCCTCCGCAGGGATCTCAATGGGGCTGGCTTGATGCCTGGCCCAGGGAGCGACTCCTGGACTGTGGGGAGATCTCTTGGATTCCCCACCCGGGGCCGAGCGTTCTCAGCTCCCCTGGAGCCAATGACAGAAGCTCTCAGCACCCAGCCACCCAGCGCACTGGGACAGCAGTGCAGAGTATTAGGTTCCCTGGCACCTCCCAACATGACCCTTGGCTTTCAGCAGCTTGTAGCTCTGCCAGCAACTGGCGGGGGAGGCAGGTCAATGCCTGGCTGTTCCCCCCAGGCAGGATCATGTATGGGGCACAATTTGCATTTTTATTTTTAACCTCAAACCCAGCCCAAGGAAACTACTTTCAAAAAACAACTCCCAAGAGCTGCCCCCGGCTGGCAGAATATCACAGAGCAGGCTGCAAGGCCAGGCACTTCGCAGCTAGGTCATGCCAGGGGAACACTTCAAAGCGCTATGGTACAGACCCGGCCACGCAGCCTGTGCCTCTCACCCCAAGGGGCCCCCCACTCTTGATTCTGACCACTCTGGCTCAGGGGAGGGCAGGGAGGCTGTGATGATCAGCGGATGATCCTGTGGGCAGCACGCAGCACCTGCCCCCTCCCAAGAGGGCCTGGCATTGCAGGGCAGCGAGGCTGATCTCACAGAGTTCGGGATGGCTGGGAACCCTCCCTGGCCAGTGATGAAACAAAAGCACAAAGCCAGGCAGATCCCACAACGAGAACAACCATATCCCATTCTGAGTCTCACAGCATCCACTCTATGTCGTTCTGCCCAGATCCATCCTATTGCAGCTCCCAGCGACCCCCAGCCCCGCCAGCCCCTAGCAGAGACTCCCTGTATGAGTGCAGAAACAATACTGCAAAGGGGGTTGGTCTCTAACTCCATGTTACTGATGGGAAAACTGAGGCACGGACAGGGGCTGTGACCTCCTCGAGGTCACATAGATTCAGTGGCAGAGCCAGAAATAGAAGCCAGGAGTTCTGACTTCCAGGCCTGCTTGCTCTAACCCACTACACCCCACTCCCTCCTAGATCTGGGAGTAGAACCCAGGAGCAGAACCCAGGAGCCTTGGCACCCACCCCCCGGCTCTAACAACTAGACCCTACTCCCCTCCCAGAGCCAGGGATAGAACCCAGGAGTCCTGACTACAAGCCCCCAGTCTAACTGCCATGATACTGTGCCCCGCATAGGCACTGTCTCTGTGGGTGCTCTGCGGCTGGAGCACCCACGGGAAAAAAATAGTGGGTGCTTAGCACCCACCGGCAGCCCTGCGGATCAGCTCCTCCCCCTCCCCCCAGCCCTTCCATCCACCACGATAAGCTGTTCAGTGGCGTGCAGGAGGTGCTGCGGGGCAGGGGCAGGAAGAGGCAATGGGGAGAGGCAGGGCGGGGCCAGGAAGATGTTGGGCGGGGCCTGGGGCCTAGCAGGGGTTGAGCTCTCCCTGGGAATGTGGGGAGTCGACGTCCTGTGTCTAGCTCGGTTGGATGGGTAACCCCTGGCCATATTTGCAGGAATGACACTATGCATTGTATTTGATTCACTCTCCCCTAGGGGTGGCAGCAGCATAGAACCACAGAAGTGTAGGGCTGGAAGGGACGTCGATCGGTCATCTAGTCCAGGCCCCTGCACTGAGACAGGGCTAAGTATTATCTAGGGTCTAGGTTCTAGACCATTGATGGGTGTTTGTCTAATCTGCTCTTAACAACCTCCAGTGACAGAAATTCACAACCTCCCTAGGCAATATGTTCTAGTGTTTAACCACCCTGACAATTAGGAAGTTTTAACTAATGGCCAACCTAAACCTCCTTCCGTTCA
Source organism: Chelonia mydas (assembly GCF_015237465.2). Taxonomy (NCBI): domain Eukaryota; kingdom Metazoa; phylum Chordata; order Testudines; family Cheloniidae; genus Chelonia; species Chelonia mydas. Next base: position 58,650,906 of record NC_057855.1, read on the forward strand.
ATTTAAGCCCATTGCTTCTTGTCCGGTCCTCAGAGGTTAAGGAGAACAATTTATCACCCTCCTCTCTATAATAACTTTTCACTCACTTGAAGACTGTTATGTCCCCCATCAGTCTTCTATTCTCCAGGCTAAACAAACACAGTTTTTCAAGCCTTCCTCAGAGGCCATGTTTTCTAGATCTTTCGTCATTTTTGTTGTTCTGCTCTGCACTTTCTCCAATTTGTCCACATCTTTCCTGAAGCGCAGTGCCCAGAACTGGACACAATACTCTATTTGAGGCCTAATCATTGCGGAGTAAGGTGGAAGAATTACTTCCCCTGTCTTGCTTACAACACTCCTACTACTACATCCCAGAATGGCTTGCCCCCCCCCCCTTTTTTTTTTTTTGCAAGTGTTGCACTGTTGACTCATATTTAGTTTGCGATCTTCTCTGACCCCCAGATCCCTTTCTGCAGTACTCCTTCCTATGCAGTCATTTCCTATGTTGTATGGGTGCAACTGATTATTCCTTCCTATGTGGGGTACTTTCATATTCACCAATAAGGATAAATACAATCTTCCATAAGACAGAGAAGGCTTTGAAGGCAGGAGGGATGAGAAAGGCAGGACCGTACTACTGTAGGCTGAGGGAAGAGCTCCTCACCCTTCCCCTTGGCTTTCCCCACCCCCAGAAGCCTTCTGGGGTAGTCAATGGGGAGGTTTCCCAGCCCCAGCTTCCCTCTCATGGAGCCTACAGGGTGATACCTGGTGGGCAGGAGATGTCTGAGAACTGACAAATGCAGCGTGCTCGCGAGCCCTGCCGGGACAGCCTGGCCCATGACCCGCACAGGGCAGCGAAGGCACGGGGAGAGGGTACAGAATGACACGTGTCAGGCTGCGTTTGTGTAGCAAGGTACGAGCAGAGAGAGGCAGGTGAGGTCAGCTGCTCCCCGACACAGGTCATGTGGAAACCCTGCCTGGCAGTGGGCACAGCATCTGCTGCTGCCAGGCAGGACTGTGCAGTCCCAGGGAGAGGGGCCGGATTGCACTAGCTAGGAGCCGGCTCAGCTAGCCCAGCCTCTGGCGGTGCCGGGTGCTTCAGAAGAGGGTGTGCAACACCCAGAAACCCTCAACTGTGCCCCCCACATAGGGGAAGCCCTTCCTGGCCCTCAGCTTCAGCTCTGGGGCAAGAGAACAGTCGCCTTCTCTCTTGCTTTCCAACTGCTTCTTCCCAGTGTTCCCGGCCTGGGGCCCTGCGATCAGAGAGAACGGAACCAGGGCTTGGATCGGTGCTGAGGCGCTGCTGGGTCCTCGTGCCCAGGGGGAGGTGTGGCCCTGAGTGCGTAGCCCTGATGCTAGGAGAACTCCCATCCCACCATGGCAACTGATGCCTCAAGAGGGCAGAGACGGAGAAAGGAGAGCAAGGAGGCTAGGGGCCCTTCCTCACCCCCCTTGAGAGTCTCTACTCTGCACCCTGGAAGCGCCCTCCTCCCAGGACACAGCTGGGATCAAACCCTGCTGCTCCTAAGACAGTCAAAGGCTGGTCCCCACTCTCCTCTGGCCTTCTCCTGTCAGCTTCTCAGGCAGCACCAGGGGCATCGGTAAAGGAGAAGAGCAAAGGGAAGCTGGGGCTGGAGGCTGCTCTCTGAACACGGCCCCCTGCGTGCTGGAGGAGCTGCACAGGGCCCTTTGGAGCCTCCGTTCACTGGCAACCAAGCCTGACTCAGCCCTGGTGGCCCCCTGGCTAGGGCTGGAGCCTGGCTCAGCACGCAGCATTGGACGCTCACTGGGTGCACTGCGCAGGCAGAGTGCTCAGCCCCTGGGAAGAAGGGCCCCTCTGTAGCTAGGCTCAGAGAAGGAGCGCTGGGCAGGACTCGGGGAGGGGAGTTTGCACTGGGGACCAGAAAAGAAAACATCCAGCATGGCCCAAGAGGTCTGATCTTAGTGGAGAGGGCCACTGCCCGAGCCCCCTGTGGGCTGCGCAAACGTCGTGCTCCTCTCCCATCACTCCAGCCCCCCACGGGCCCCTTGCTGGCTCCCCTTTGCTTAGAGCAACTCTGATCCAGTCCCTCATCTTTCCCACCCACAGCTCTGCACTCGCTGCACCCCACTGCTGCTTACACCCCCACATTCTGCCCAGCAGATGGGCACACAGGGCCAGCACCATCACCCCACTGTGTGCTCCAGCACACTTGCCCTCCCCCTGCCTGCTGGGCTTCTTAGCACACAGCAGCATGGTTGCTTTAAAGGACACACACATCTTGGCTTCAGCCCATTATTCGCTGCTCCTGGAACTGTCCCCACTCCCAGGCCTCTCTCCTCCTTCCGACCTGCTGCTCTGGAGGCCTCCTGCCCGGATCCCCTGGCCAACACCACACACTGCCTGGCCCCTGGCTGCCGTCTCAGCCCTTTGGGGCAGCTGAGCAGTCAAAGCTTCTATCTCCGGCTCCAGGAATCACCCCATGGACATCCCAGGTGTATCATCCTGAGAAAAGTCCCATCTCCCAGCATGGGGCTCAGGCTGCATGTGCTCAGATGCAAAAGTTTCCAGCACAGGCAAATACCAGAGACAGAGGCAGTGCTGTGATGTGCTACTGATCTCAGCCAGAGGGAATCAGAATGGTTTGAGTGTGTGTCATAGCACCTGTACTGCCAAGAGCTAATAGCGATTTTCCTTGAGCTCCAGGGCAAGCAGGCCATCCCGTGGGAGCAGCAGCGCCTGAGTTGTGCCCTGGCTGGAGCTGTGACATTTTGGGTGAGGAACCATGCCATTCCTAAGCAGTCACTCATTTGTTAGGACAAGTCCAATGGACACCCTGCTGTAGTTACGCTGTATGGTGAGTCTGATGCGTCAGTGCTGTATGGGTCCGTGCAAAGAGGCCCCTCTGGGAAATATACCCAGGTCAAAATCCTTGCCTTGAGGCACAGATGTCTCCTTCCTGCCACAGACAAGGGGATAGCTGGCCACGCATGCCCCATGCTGCCCACTGTCCCTGAGAGTCTGTCCCTCTCTCTTCCCCCATAGGGAAACAACTTTCCCAGCAAAGACCTTATGTTCCTGGGGTACAGCAATTGCTGGCAGGGGGGCACTGCCCCTGTGCACAGGTTATGGGGACCCCTTGCTTTCCTCTCCCTAAAAAGTGAGTGGCTGTGGAATTGGTTCTGTCTGGTGAGCAGCAGGTTGCCAGCGTGCCTCCCACAGAGCGCACCCGGCCTGCGTTATCAGCACCGAGGTGCCATGGTGACAGATTAGATGAGGCAGGACAGACAGACGAGCTAGAAGTCACTTTGCAAACGCTTTGTGAAGCGAACACAAATTCACGCCCACGTCTGCAGTGTCAAACCTGACTGGATTTGTCAGCCGAGGCCCGTTCACGCTCATTTGGGGCACTTTGTAGTTATTCTGGGAACAATAACACCAGCTGAGATGGAATAGAACGCAAGCCTGACGCCGACTGTCATTCTCACCAGAACAGAAAAGGCCTCCCTAATGAGCCAGATCTCAGAGGCGGTTGCAGAGACCACGCGCTTCGCTTGTAAGAGAAAATAATACAGATAAAGCCCAAACCTCAGGCCAAGTTAGTTAACCAACACAGGCGCACGCACAGGCATGTACACAGATACGCGCACGTACACGCACGCATGCCTCTAATGTAGCAAGGGCAGGAGCACTTCTCTGCTCTCCATGGAAAAGGCCAAGGGCTCCATGCCCTAGCCCTGCAGCTCCCCCAAGATCCATGGATATTTTGGGGGATCTGCCGGGAGACATGGTAACTTTCCACAGGATGAAGGATGCACTAAGCAGGATCCTCACTGCCTTGAGGCCCTTTTAAACGCTTCATGGTAGCAGCTCTGGTTTGTTCCCCTCCTAAGGCTCGGTTCAATGGCAGGAAGGTCCTCTGGAGGGGCCAAGGCATGGGAAATGTTTATTGCATTTCCTCTGAGCCACTGGAGAGCAATAAAGGAAAGAATTTAAGCCAAGCAAATGCTGGCTGCTCAGTGAGGCAAAATCTTCGGCTTAAAAGGGTCACAGAGGAGGGAAGTGGAAAGCCACCAAAGAAAACTTACCCTTTAATGGCCTGAAATGGTGCAGCCTGTAGCCTGGCTGGCCAGAGTGGGTTGGAGAGCTCAGGGCAGGCAGAGAACGAGATGGCAGTGGACGGTGGGGGTCAATGAAGATGGTGGGATCTGGGCACTGGGGTGGGACCCACGAGTGATAGGTTCAGGCCCTCCCTCTGGGGCAGATTTCCTTTATGGCCCTGGGGAAGTCACTTGAGCTCCCTGGGCTGTAAAACGGAGCCAGTAAACCTTCCTCCATCTCATTATTAGATTGGAAGCTCCCTGTGCAGAGAGTGGCTCTCCCCAGACCTATGCAGCACCCAGCATGATGCCCCCCGCCTTAGGGGCTGTGGGTGACCGTAACACACCCCGTAAGTGGGCTTGCTGCCAGCAAGTTGCTGGAGCACGACCTGCTCAGCCCAACAGTGAGTCACGGAGGGGACAAGGTGGTATTATTAGCTAGTAATGAATGAAGATTGCAGCAGCCAGAACATGCTGGGTACGCGCCAGGCCCAGAGAAGGCTGCAGTTCCCACATGTGTGGGGGCAGTGCCACAAGGGCTGCAGGAAAGTGGGCGAGCCAGCGGTGGCTGGAATTCAGTGCTGATGAGGGGATAACTCAGCTCCTAGCCCTGCAGGGCAGGGGGGAAGCCCAAAGAGGGCTGTTCAGAGCGATCTGTGGGGATGGAACTATGGAGCAATGGGACAAGACGGAGCTAAGGAACATTGCTGCTGAATACTAGAAAGCGTGTAGGAGTGGACTGGAGTGGGTCCACCCGCTGGCCTGCCTTCTCTGGTCCCTGGCCCCAGCACAGGCTGTACCAGCAGCTGGAGGAGGTGAAAATCGCCACAATGCACACAGAACCCTGACCCAGCCGTAACTAGCCTACGCCCTGCAGCGGCTGGGGCAGGGGGGCGAGGGCCCTGCCTTACCATGGTTAAAACACCTGACTGGTCATGCCATTATCCCATCCCCCGAGCATCAAGGGGAACATCAGCATTGCCATAGCCCTGGGGAATGCACTGCAGGGAAGGATCCCCCCATGTGACAGGGCAGGCTGCCTGGCTGCACGGGCCATGCTGCACTCCCCTGCTATCTTTGCAGGGTGCTATGACCCAGAAAGTCCTGCAGCAATTCAAACCAGGACGGGGAGCACGTTGAAAGAGTGGGATTTCAGCCTGTCATTGATGCCCCCCTGGGAACCCCCACGAGAGGCAGAGGGGATGGGGGAGGGGAGGCATGCAGGCTGCCTGGGGAAATCTAATGGAGCCCAGGGGAGACGACGTTGCCAAGGGATGTGCAGAAAGGATCCGTAAAGCGTGGGAGGCTCCAGAGTGCATCTGACCCCTTCTGCCAGCTGCTTTTGCTGCTTCACCGTCCCCTCCAGCCCCCCATGCAAACATCATACCTTCTGCCTCCCTCGCACTTAGACCCATGTACAGCCACCGCTGACCTGGGCTGAATTCATGACTCACCCAAGGCTCCACACTGAGGCAGCAGCAGAGCATGAAATGGAACCCAGGAGTCCTGACTCCCAGCCCCCTGTTATAACCACTAGACAATTCTTCCATCCCCACCTCAAGGGTGTCCTGAGAGAGCTGGTCAGTGGATGGGACTGAGCAGGGCCAAGCAAGCAGGAGCTCCCCTGGCCCAAGCTGGGCAGAGCAGGCCCCAGCTGGGCAGAGCAGGCCCCAGGGCACATGATCCGGAAGGGCAGGGATTCCAAACGGCGTATCTGCTCACCGTTCCGAGGCCACGACATCCCACCCAAATACAAGCCTCCTGTCCCACAGCTTCCCAGACATCTGACCCCCACAGGCCCAGACTGCAAGGGGGAGCCCCCCCACCGGCAGTATCAGCACTCCCACAGCCTGCACGAGGCTGGGCCTCCATCAGCAGCCAGCAGGACAGGGCCCAGGTTTGGTGCCAGTGTGAAGGAGAGCTCACCCCAAGCACAACAGCAGCCTGGCTTCCCCTGCAGTGCAGGTGTGGGCTGTGTGCCCAGTGCCCAGGCCTGAGCAGAGGAGCATGGCGCATGGCCTCATGGCGCTGGATGCTGGGAGAACACCGAGATGCCAGCTGCGAGCCAGCTGGCTGTCGTTTCCTCGTCTGAAGGGCCAGCGTGTCCTGGAGGGGCTGTTTACCAATGATTTGGCACTGCTTGGTGCTCAGCCTGTTGCGACTGCTTCCCAGCAGGTATCCGAGGGGCTGGCGCAGGAGCTAAGCCAGGCCTGGTATCTCCACTCACCAGCCATGTGTTACCCACTGCCAATGGGCCTCAGGGCTCCCCAGCCACAGCCACAAGCACCAACCTGAGGCCGGCTCCTGCCCACCTGCCCGCAGTGGGGCTGCCTGCAACAGGAAGGATTCCAGCAACAAGAGCCAGGGGAGGGATGAAATTGTCCTGACTCAAGACAGACAGACCCGTCCCCACAGGGGTCCAGAGGGAACTTGGCCTGGGGCAACTTCTCCCACAATGGTCTGATGCCGGGCATCAGGTACCTTCCTCTGAAGCAGCTGGAGATGGGCACTGTCAGAACAGGATACTAGGCTAGAGATCCAGCTGACAATTCCCGTGTGAGACTCAGGGTTCGTCTACACTTACCCACCACTGTAGATATTCCACCTCTCCAAGAGGCGATACTCAGGGTGATGGAATAATTATTCCATTGCCCTAGCACTGTTTACACCGGGGGGAAGAATCATAGAATATCAGGGTTGGAAGAGACCTCAGGAGTTCATCTAGTCCAACCCCCTGCTCAAAGCAGGACCAATCCCCAACTAAATCATCCCAGCCAGGGCTTTGTCAAGCCTGACCTTGAAAACCTCTGAGGAAGGAGTAGCATCCGTGTTAGTCTGTATCCGCACAAATACTCCTTTTCTTTTTTCTAAGGAAGGAGATTCCACCACCTCCCTAGGTAACGCATTCCAGTGCTTCACCACCCTCCTAGTGAAATAGTGTTTCCTAATATCCAGCCTAAACCTCCCCCCACTGCAACTTGAGACCATTACTCCTCGTTCTGTCATCTGCTACCACTGAGAACAGTCTAGATCCATCCTCTTCAGAACCCCCTTTCAGGTAGTTGAAAGCAGCTATCAAATCCCCCCTCATTCTTCTCTTCCGCAGACTAAACAATCCCAGTTCCCTCAGCCTCTCCTCATCAGTCATGTGTTCCAGTCCCTTAATCATTTTTGTTGCCCTCTGCTGGACTCTTTCCAATTTTTCCACATCCTTCTTGTAGTGTGGGGCCCAAAACTGGACACACTACTCCAGGTGAGGCCTCATCAAGGCCGAAAGAGGGGAACAATCACGTCCCTCGATCTGCTGGCAATGCCCCTACTTATATAGCCCAAAATGCCATTGGCCTTCTTGGCAACAAGGGCACACTGTTGACTCATATACAGCTTCTCGTCCACTGTAACCCCTAGGTCCTTTTTGGCAGAACTGCTGCCTAGTCATTCGGTCCCTAGTCTGTAGAGGTGCATGGGATTCTTCTGTCCTAACTGCAGGACTCTGCAATTGTCCTTGTTGAACCTCATCAGATTTCTTTTGGCCCAATCCTCTAATTTGTCTAGGTCCCTCTGTATCCTATCCCGACCCTCCAGCGTATCTACCATTCCTCCCAGTTTAGTGTCATCTGCAAATCTGCTGACGGTGCAATCCACGCCATCCTCCAGATCATTAATGAAGATATTGAACAAAACCGGCACCACGACCGACCCTTGGGGCACTCCGCTTGATACTGGCTGCCAACTAGACATGGAGCCATTGATCACTACCCGTTGAGCCTGACGATCTAGCCAACTTTCTATCCACCTTATAGTCCATTCATCCAGCCCATACTTCTTTAACTTGCTGGCAAGAATACTGTGGGAGACCGTATCAAAAGCTTTGCTAAAGTCAAGGAATAGCACATCCATTGCTTTCCCCTCATCCACAGGGCCAGTTATCTCATCACAGAAGGCAATTAGGTTAGTCAGGCATGACTTGTCCTTGGAGGGCAAGTGGGTACAGCCTGTTTCTAGGTGGGTGGGTGGGTGGATTTTTCACTCCACTGAGAGACGTAGCTACACTGATGTAAATTCCTAGTGTATACCATGGCTGACTCCCTCACGCCTCTGCCAAATTCAGGGCCTGATCCTGATCCTCCTGCAAGTCCAGCCAGGAGCTGAATTCCAGAGGTGTTCCTATCCCTGCAGTGGGGCACAGCCCGACCCTGTCCAAACCCCACTTCCAGCCCAGAGCCCCTGCTAACGAAAACCTCTGGCAGTGCTGCAGCTGGACCTGCGGCTCTGTGCTAATGCCTGAGAGTAGGGAAGTGAAATTGCCTAGACACACAGGCCAGGCAGGGTGCGGCGTCCACGCGGGGCACGACATCCATGCACAACGCGGTGCTGTTAACGCAAGGCACTTAGGGCCACACTTCTAAAGAGATATACGCACCTGAAGCTGCAGATAGGTCTGGGCCAGATAGGTGTGGGATTTTCAAAAATGCCTCCAACTCTCTGTGTCCACACAACCCCTGGAGACTGCAGCAGCCGGGTGAGATGCAAGGGGGCGCTTTGCATTTGCCACAGGCCCGCAGCACCCCATCTGCTCCGGTGATTGGGAAGACTCCGGGCTGCGACTTGGGTCAGCTGTCTGTCCAAGTCTCAGCAGACCCTGGAAACTGCTCCTGGCCCCTCTGCAAATCCCAGGCCGACAGCCTTCCCCATGGCTGTGCTGCACAGCTGCCTCCAGGAGCTCAGTGGGAATATAGGCAAAGGGGCAGGGCTGGGGAATCTGAGCCCCCTACTCCCCAGCACTCCTGCTGAGAGTTGCAGTGGGGCCAGGAACCTCTCCAACCCAGAGCAGTCATGGGGAGAGCTAGTGCCCGTAACCCAGGTTGTGATGCTCTCTTGTCCCCCGGGGATTCAAGAAACAAATTGAAATTAATTAACTAATTACCCAACATCTCTTACAGCTGTGATGTGGCACACACAAACCAGCAAACCCATCCAGCTAAGGAGCTCTCAGTAGCTCTTTGTACAGGCCTGAGGGAGGAGAAATGACACCCCCTCCCCACCCATGCAATGGCTGAAGCAACAGGCACCGCTGCAGGCAAGGGGAGTCTAGCAACTCCCCGGAGAGCATCCATGCGCTTCGGGAGGCTGCCCGAGGGCCCCCACCTGCCCGGCAGAACAGAGGCAGCTCTGTGGCAGGCAAGGCTGGCGGGGGCTGCTAGTCTGGCAGCCTCGCTCTCACCAACGGCCTCAGCGGATCGCAAGGGGCTGGCACCAACCGCAGACCCGGGGCTTCTCCAACCTGTTGTGTTTGAAAGGCTGTGGGAGGGGGAGCGAGACAGCTGGCAGGCTCCCCTCTCCAGCTGTTGGGCAGGCTGCTTCCTTTGATAAAGCACTTGGCAGTACTCCCAGTTCTGTGTTTTCTGGCATGTGCGCGCAGAACAGGCCTGCACAGAGCTGCGGCTTTGCTCTCTTGCTTTCCACTTTCCCAGTGGCCCCCCTGCCCCCCCCCATGCACGCGCTGCCCCCTGCTGGGCAGGGGGGGTCCCTGCTGCCCCCGTGGCTGGGAGAGGTGGCAGGTTCCTGGAGTAGGTTTCCAGAGGGCGTGGGTGAGTGGCTGTGCCAGCCAGAGCCCTCCCCCCACAGCACCCCCCTTCCCCTCCCCAGCTCTTTCCCTTTTCTTGGTGCTGTAACTAGGAAGCCCCCTGTACCTCAGCCTCCTCCCCCCCCCTTCCCCCAACAGCGTCCTGGTGGGGACGGAAGGGCATGCTGTGCATGTTAATGGCCATGCTAGCACACAGCCGTTTCACGCCTGCCTGCCAGCCTGAGCCTGCATCTACTGCACTCCCAAGCCAACTGACTGGATCCTGTCTTGCCATGTGAGAGCCGGTCCTAGGATCGGGGATCCCACATGGGAGGAGGCTGCTGGGTCCCATGGCAGAGGGTTTGTCCTGGGCATGCACCACAGGGTGAGGGGTGTGGCATCTAGGCCCAGATCCTCTAAGGCTCATCGACACCGAGGCCCTGACTCCTACTGTGGCCCTAGCGACAGGCTGACTGGCCCGGCCAGAAGATGAGCCTGCAGCAGAGCGCCAGACCCCAGCCCCCCGGGCGGCTCAGATCCGGGTCACAACTTGATACCAAAATCTCTATACTGGCCACAGTGGGACCCCAGACCAGAACGTCGCGAACCCCTGGGACTCTGATCAGAACCGACCCGATCCTTCGGCCCAAACTCAGACAGAATCAGAATCTCATCCCAAGGCCTCAAGAAAGGGCCTGGCACTGCCTAGGAGGGCGAAGTGGGACAGAGCCAAGAGCTTTGGGAAAGCGTCCCTGTTGCTGGGGCCTCTCCAGGGCCCTGGGGACTAAGGCAGGCAACGGGTGAGGGGACCAGCGGTCAGGCACACGCTCTGCCAGTGAGCCCTACTCAGCAGGTCCCTGATGTCTCATGCGGGCGGCCCCCCTCCAGGCACTGCAGCGCTGGTTAATGGTGCCAGAGCACAATGGGGCATGTCCCCCCGAGCCACAGTCAGCAGTGGGGCTCCCAGCCCTGCTGGCAGCATGGCCACAACCCATGGGATCCCACGGCCAAGGCACCCCCAGCATGCCCTGCCCCCCCTCGCTGCCCGCCACAATGCCCAGCTGCCTGTTGGAACACGGCAAGCCCTAGATTCCTGGGATCACCCTGCCCAGAACCCTCCTCGCCACTCCGGGCATCTCACTCTTGGAACAGAACGGGCTGCTTTCGAAGGTCACTGTCCTGGAGAGCGGCGCACCAGACCCAGGTCATCTCATGTAATGAGAACAGGGAAGGTCAGGGCTGCTCCACACAAGAGCGTCACACACTGAGATGGGGGCTTTCCCCAGCCCTCCCCCTCTGCCTCCTACATTCTGATCTGGAGGTCCCAGGTTCAATCCCCACTGGCCACGACCCACCAGGGACAGGGCCTTATGCAAATAACAGCTGGTCAGCAACATGGGGAGGAAATTAAATTAAGCTAAGCCTAGGTTAAAGAGCTTGGCGGGCACTTCCCCGGAGGATGTCCCAGGCCTGAGCTCCCTGCAGCCCAAGGGGGTCACGGAAAGCCTAGGATCCAAGGGGTGACTGGGTGTTTGCTTGTTCCCAGTGGGATGCTGGGGCACGAATGGGAGCAGATGCTCAGCGAGTCACTCGCCCGCACTGGCAGGGCCCTTCTCCTGGAGCACTGAGCAGGGGTTCTCAGATGGGGCAGTGGCAGGGGAGCCAAGGTGGGGGGTTGGTCCAACCCGCCTCCCCCGGCATGGTCAGATCCAGAGAGGCAGTGGTGTGTTAGGAGAGGGTTGGATGAGGAACAAGCACTGCCCCCTGCTGTTACTCAGATCAAATCCAAACTCCCAGCACTGTCCATGCTGCTCACGCCCTGGGCTACAGGCCCAGTGATTCTTAGGTAGGTTCCTGCCCCGCATGGTGATGGGGAAACGCCCGTGTTGCCCCCGGGCTAGGACACAGCAGACGCTAGCCAAGCAGCCTGAGGCCCTTTGGCTGTGGCAGAGGGCCGGTTCTCAGCTGTTTGGTTTGCCCCAGAGGGAAGACATGCCCCAGAGGAAGCCATTCCCCAGGCAGGGCCCTTGGTGCCCCAGGAAGGAACCACCAGGCATTGCACTAGTAACCCAAAGGCACAGAGCCACGCTTAGCGCCGGCAGCTGCTGTTCTGCAGCGTGCCGGGAGCAGTCGTGCCATTAATTGAGGGGTAGCATGTTATATAATGAGAGGAGAGAGGCCTGGAAGCTGCCAGCGCGGGGAGAGAACAGGGAACTGAAACCCACTGATCAAACCCAGGTTGCTGCGTTCCCAGCCCACGCCAGCCAGCTTTCAAGCAAACCCTTAAATTCCATCTCTTTTCTTTCCTCTAAAATGAAAAGGAGTACTAGTGGCACCTTAGAGACTAACCAATTTATTTGAGCATAAGCTTTCGTGAGCTACAGCTCACTTCATCGGATGCATCGAATGTAGCTCACGAAAGCTTATGCTCAAATAAATTGGTTAGTCTCTAAGGTGCCACTAGTCCTCCTTTTCTTTTTGCGAATACAGACTAACACGGCTGCTACTCTGAAACCTTTCTTTACTCTGTTGATGCTTCAAAGGTTATGGCCAAGCACAAAGCACCAGCAGCAGCTTCGTGCGGCTCTGGGGTTCTTAGTCAGTCTGGCAAAGATCGGTGCCTGTGAGACAGGAGCAGTAGTGCCGGGCTGTACAAAGAAAGGGACGGAAAAGCAGACAGCTCTGCTGGTGCCCCTCAATCCCGATCCACAGCCCCTGCTCCTCCAGACTTGGGCTCCCCCACTGTTCTGCTTACACTCTCAATCCCAACCTGCAGTTCCCACCCCTGGGTACCCATACACACAGCTCTGTCACTGTTCCTGAACCCCACAGCTCCCTCTCTGCCCCACTATTTCATCCTTGGCTCCCCACACCCGCTGATGCCCCTGAATCCCAGCCTGGGCCTCTAGTTTGGGAACTGCCCCCTGCACCCAGTGGCAGGCTCTCCAGAACCAGCAGACACTCATTCGGACCAGGACATCAGCCCAGTACCAGACGTGTTTCACTAGGGCCCTCACAGGCTGCACACCAAGCAGAGAGAGTGCTAATCAGGGGCACTCAGGATTGCCTCCCTGCGCCTGCCGCCATGCCCACTGCTCTCGCTGGTCAGAGGCCTGCTGGAAGAGACCCTCCCCTTGGGTGGCTAAGCACACTGATTCCAAATCCTGGAGGCTCTCTAGGCATCAGGTGGTGCATCTTGGCACCTAGTGGCCAGCAGGATGGAAGGGCTCACGGCAGGTGTGAGGGCGGAGCATGCCGCTTCATAAGTGGTGTATTTCCAGTGGTGTGTTGTTAACGAGTCCTCCCATTGCATAATGTCTGGCTCACTGCTTCCTGGGCCGCTGCCAGCATGGGGATGAGTCACCCAGCGTGGCCAGCAATCCCCTTTGTGCAGGGAGAAGCGGGGACAAATAAGGAATGAAGCATGCAAGAGGCTCAGCTCTGGCTCCCCCCATGCAGCGGTGCATGCAGGACATGGCGACTCCACACTGGCTGGAGACAGTCTGATTCAATATGGCAGCTACCAGCCACTGGGCAGCATCAAACCTCACTTGTTGTCTGAAAGCCTGTTCCCAGGACCTCTCCAGCCCAATCTGAGCCAGGCTGAGAGACTCATCCCAGCACCTGAGGGGTCCATTAGGCTGAGCCTCTGAAGGCACTTCAGCGAGCTTGGCCAGAATTGGAGGTGGCTCCGTGATCTATCGACAGAGCCGCAGGCCATTGTCCTGGCCCGCTCAGCTGAGTCTCCTTGCAAGAGGTCAGCCAAGGACACGCACAAACTTCCCTTTTGCATGCACCAGGGCTGAGCCGGTTATTAATATCCTGCTTGGCCTTTGCAAAGAATCCTGGGTATTTTGAAGCTGGGACACTGAGTTAAAACTCTTCCCTTGCTGACATTTAACAACACAACACAACACAACAAGCCATGTGCTGGGCTTGTACCTGTAGCGTCTGTTGGAAAGCCCCAAGCCTGGCACAGAGCCACGGTCCAGCCCACATGGGGCGGGCTGCTGGCCCCCGCTGCCTTGCACTGCGTCTAGCCACTCGGCATCGTGTTCCCAGATGTCACCCAGCGAGGCGCATTTCTTCCCATAAATGGTCAATTGTATTGGACAAGGGTGTGTGCACCGCTGCCCTCTGCTGGGTACAATCGGTGCTGCACAACCGCGTGTCAAGCCTTGGCTGCAAATGGGGAGTCTCTCCTTGCTCAAGCTTCTGGAGTGAGAGGATCGCAGCTCTATCCCTGCTGCCCCATAAAGCTCCAGTCCCCAACCTGGGCAATGTCCTAAACAGCTCTAAAGCACTCGCTGCCGGGTTATCACACTAACGGGTTTAACGAGCGCTGGCATTTCTAAGCCTCCTGCCACTGGTGAACATCCAGCTGCCAAGAGACCCCTGGGTGTCCCGGTGTCAGAGCACCCCATGAACAGCTTCCCCTCCACTCACAAGGGCGAACGCTACACTTAACACTGAAACCACGGAGCACGACCCAGATGCCCTCTCACGCCAGCACGAATGCAGGAGGGAAACCGGCTTTCCAGGCTCCCACCAGACAGCAAGACGGACTCTGGTCAGGTCAGGGCTGCCAGTCGAAGGCGAGTGTTTTAAATAGCTGGGGGGCCCCCAAACAAAGGTCAAATGTATCCCGCCTCAGGTTCAAGCACTCACTGAATGCAGTGGGAGTCTGCCCAGAGCAAAAAAATGAGCGAGGGGCTCAGCATGCGGCCCCAGGATTTGTGCTGTTCAGAGCTGCCTGTGGAGTAATTTCCCGCATCTGCCCCACCCTGGGTCATCATTTACTGGGACAGCAAAATCCCCTGAAATATATTTAGAGAGAGAGAATGACAAACTTCTGTCCTGCGTCCAGCAACGTGCTACCCTGCACAAATATACCTCCGTGCTGACCAGCGAGCTACGGCCCGGGGACAGCGTGCAGCCTTTTAATAACTCTTGCGCGTGTACACACACACGGTGAGTGTCCTGCGGGTCGGCAGCCCAGGAGGTATGCAGCTCTGGGCCATGCCGCAGGCTCCAGGATGGGTGATGACCCAGACAGATCACAAGCTGTATAAAGGCAGGATTAAAGGGTAATCCTGCCAAAAGAGGACTTGCTCCAGAAACCCGAGCCCCCACGGCTCCAATGAAAGGCAATCAGATGTACTAGCGCAGCAGCTTGAGATGCAGGGGCACAGGGCGGAAAGAAATCGGCTTTTGGTTTTCTACCCATAGCTGCTCCTTGGGGCTGGATTTGTGAATGCGGGAAGTTGTCAGATTTGCAATTTTCCGAGCGCCTGCTCGGACATGGAACAATGACTAATGAACAAACACCGTGGAGGCTCCTCTGATCTCCAGAATAGAACACACTCATAAAGGAAGGTCTCATTTGTTCTCTAGACAGCTGCCTGTTCTCCTGGGCCTTTTATTACCTACTATGCCCCTCAGGGAGAGCAACACTTCTGCAGGAGCAGCACCAGAACGATACACATGTGCCCTGCACACCCATCTCCGTCATACACACCCACCATTCACATGGCATGTACATAAACACACCCGCACCAGCACAACAACTACAATGACACATGCACACACCATGCACCCTGCATACAGGTATCTCTCACACTAGAGCCAGGAGCAGGCAGCACAAAGTATCTGTGAATTGCCATGTGAGGAACCTTGCCAGTTTCCCTCGCTGTTGTCCATAATCTCTGGTGTTTGTTCATTCACAAACATTCACATGAAGACAGTGAGGTTTCCCCAGAGCCGGGCAGAGAAGTTTGCAGGCGACCCCATCAGAAGCCCTCACAGATGGATTTATCTACAACAGGTTTATCAATGGGCTAGGAGCAGGTAGATCACAAAGAGAGAAAGGGAGCTTCTTAGTCCACACCAGGGGCCCTAAGCAACAACCTATGGCCAACCACGACCAGCAGCCTCATCACAGAAATGCCACTAGCTGCAGTTCCCCACCCAGCCTGTTCCTCTCCTAGCTGAGGAGAGAGGAGAAACTTACAAACCATGCAACCTGCTTGCAGATAACTCAGCAGAGCAAAGGGGGGCCTTCAGCCCGTCAGCTGCTCATAGAGAACGGTTCCCCCAGTCCCTCCACAGACTCCACCTGCAGGTGTGAGCACTAGTGAGTGCATGCACACATACATACACCCACACCCCCCAAAAGTCAAAGGCTCTTTGCACAGCCATGCTCAGAGCCCAGGCAGGAAAGCTGGCGCCTTAAGGTGCTTTGCAACCATGGTCACAACAGGGGCCGGCACTTTCAGCAGCGTTCATGGACGTTACAGAGCTGCTCAGAGAAGGCACTGTACTGACTAGCACCCCCGCTGCTGACTAGTCAGGGGGAACCCCAACAAACACGGAAGGATTTCTTATAGGCACATAGGGTTTGCCAAAGTGTTCAGATCTCTGGTGCGTCCTGCCAGAGCAGCCTCCTGTGACCTGAAGTGTCTGGGACCAAGCAGGTGCAGTCACGCCTGCTACCGGCTGGGTGGGAAAGCTCGGACCACAGGGTGCATGCTGTCCTTTGGGGAGCAGGCCCCTGGGCGTGCCTACGTGTGACTGTGTGTCCAGGGCTGCGTGCGTGCGCAGCTGGGGGAGAGCACGTTTGCACACGTGTACTGCCACTGACAGAAAGTGCTCCTTGAAAACGGGGAAGTGAGAGTCGCTCCCAGCCTGGACACCTTGGGCGTGCGAGTCCTGGGCCTCCCTTGAAGGACCTGAGCAGGGGCAGGATTCGAGCCATTGGAGGACACTTGATGCCCATGGGAGACTTTCCCAGTCACCCAGCCCCAGGCATTGGAAGCCACACTCTCCCCCTTGCACAGATGGGACTGGGGCCCAGAGCAACACAGGTAATGGACTCAAGACAACACAGGAAGCCTGGAGGCAGAGCCAGGAATCAACCCCAAGTCTCCAGAGCCCCCAGCCAACGCCCTCCCCCCACCCTTCCCCTCCCGTGCCTGACAGGGTTTGCCCTGCCCACGCTGCTCTCCAGAACACCCTGGGCTCCCTGTCTAGGCCCTGACATTTGCCAGCCTGTCTCAGTTTCTCTATCTCCCTCCCCCACCTCGTCCCCACCCTTGGTTCATGGCCCACGCTGTTCAAATGGTCCTTTGTTGTTCCCAGGGCCGGGCAGCCGCTTGCCCCTGCACAGTGGGCCCCAGATCCAGGGAGTACAGCCAGCTCTCCTCCATGGTGACCAGGGCGTTCCCGGGGTGCACGTGCAGGGAGGGGATCCCCAGAGGGGAGAGGCAAAGAGATGCCGTCTGGGACCTTCCCTGCCCCGTACCAGGTGGGAGTCAACACCAGGGCAGCTTGTGCCTATCTAGCAGCAACCCCCACCCCCACGCAGAAGGGACTGAGCCAATGCCTAGACCCAGAAGGCAGCTCTGTACCCAATCCACAGCCCAGCTCCACTGTGCAGGGCCTGCCTCCAAAACAGGCCAAACCAAACAGTTGCAAAGTCCCCGGGAAGTCAGAGAGATGAACTGTTCTCGGCACGCCCAGCACCCGCTGCCCTCCTGGGCAGAGTCCTCTCCCCTTGCCAAGCGAGCCTGGGGCCTGGTTCTTTCACAGGATAACAGATGAGCACCAGGGGCGGTGGCAGTGGCTGTCACGGGTGACAAGCAGCGCTAACACACGACCACTCATTTATTAGCTAGCACTCGCCTATACCAGCCACATCCATCCCAAATGGGGCGGCACTTTCCCACTCCTCAGCACAAGGTGATCCATCTATAGCCACATCCCCCGCCCGGCTGCTGCCACGGCTCACTCGCTGCTCACGCTAGACCCTATTCATAGCCTCAGTGACATTGCAATTCCTAATCCCCCGGATGCTGGCCTGCCGCTGAGGGGTCTCAGCTGTGCGGGTGGGCAACATGTTGCGATTTCCAAGCTGCGCCATAGGGGCAGCAGGGTGGTTCTTGCAGCATCACAGTAAAAGTTTTCCAGGCATGGTCTAGGAGTTAAAGCACAGGGCTGGCAGCCGGCTTTACTTGGCTCTGTTCCTGGCTCCACCACTGATTTGCAACCTTCCATGTGTTCCTTTGCCCACCCCAGACCTCAGTTTCCCCCTCTGTAAGGGGCAGCGACCTGTAGCAGACTCCCACCTATGGAGGGGATGTGCTGAGTGGTGGTGTTGTTCTAGACCCATCGGGGCGGAGGTGGAGCTGTGGGTTGGCACACCCTCCTAGGAAGCTCTCACAGCACCACCAGTCCCAGACAGTGCAAGGCTCTAACATGCTGCAGGCCCTGTTGGCAGGACACAGGACGACAGACTTGGGAGGAGTAGCAGCTCTCTGGGGAGCAGCATGGAAATCCTGTACTAATAGCAACACTTAGCACGGCCGCAGCCTCTGCAAACGCTGACGGATGTCATCCCATTCGCCTGAGTTTACAACTGCCAGTTTGTCCACATGCTTGAGCAGGGTCAGCAACCTCTGCTGAGGACTGGCATGGGCCAGGGGTGGGTGGGAACTGGGACTGAGGGGCATCAGCAGAGCTCCATGGGGGAGCCCAGCACTGTAGTAGCAGGGGATGCAGAAGATCAGGATTGAGGGTTGTAAGCCAAGTTGTATGTGGGGAGCCAGGGCTGGAATAGTGGGGGGCAGGAGCTGCAGGTGAGGATTTAGGGACATCAGCAGAGCTGGGGGGAACACCTAGGACAGCATGGAAGCTACAGGTCAGAGCTGGGGTGGGGGGCACCCGGACAGGGAGCGTACCTGCCAAGTCCTGTGGTGTATTGCCAGGACTCAGATGCTGATATTACCGGCATCTGCACTGTGCCTGGCTCTAGCCCACCCACCCCGACTTGCCAAGGGACTGCGTAGACAAAGAAGGGTTAAAGCAAGAGGGTCCCTGTATGTGAACTCCCTTCTGGCTGTGAACCTGATGCGTGAGGCCTGGGCAGCGCCGCTTTCCTCCAGGATATTTTCAGTAGAGCTAAAGCAAACTGGCCGGGGCTTGACTTTATACAAATGTCTCCCCAAAAATCACATAAGCTTGTCCTAAATCTGCACCGTCCATGCAAATCTGGGGGAGGGGCAGATCTCCTTTTACACCAATGTCACCTGGATTTGCATCCCAGAGCCATTTTCTTCAAGTGCAACAAACAACCCTGTAAACTAGACAGAGAAAGGCCAAAGGAACAATGGGCCAGGGTGGGAATTTGGCTCTGCATGCCCTCTGGTGGACCTCTGCAGTGTCTGTGCCAGAACTTCATCTGTGTTTGTACAGTGCCTGGCACATAGGGTCCCAATTCTGAGAGGGAGCGCCAGACCCTACTGGAATGGAAAGGTGAAATACTAGTTCTTATTAATCTTCACTGAGTCTGAGAGCCAGGGGGGCCTAGATGTATTGAACCGGATTTCCCAGTGCCCTGCACCATCGTAAAATGGAAGTGAAGCCCTGTGGAGCACTGACACCCACCTGGCATTATATATGAGATGCAAGCAGTGGAGAATTAGGTCCATGATGTCTCCAGCACATACAGACAGACTTGGGGGGCTCTTTCGTCCGGCGTGTTCCGGGCACAGCTGAAGGGGACCTGTGCTCCCCAGGAGCTCAGTTCAGGACCTCTCATTGCTCAGGGATGGGTTGGGGCAGCAGAGACAACTCCCCCACTCTGCACGGTGCTCCCTGCAGTTCCTTAGCATGCTGCTATCTCGGGGCGCAAGTCCTTGCAAAGCTCCATTCCCCTCTTCCATGGGTCCTTGCAGCTGTAGGGGCAGCCTGCAGAGACCATGGCAATGGGCAAACAGCAGTAGTTTTGTGATGGGATTTCTGCCACAGCTGATAAGGAAACAGAACTGTATGTCCCCATACACATTGTAGTCACTTCCTCTCTGGGTCTCCATTTCCTTGTCTGAAACCTGAGTAGAATGATGTTCCCCCCCCTCCCCTCCCCCCCCACAACACCTGTCCACTTAGGGATCTCAAAGCACCCTTACCCTGGGGCGCCCACGGCGCAGGAGCTGAATGTGACTCAGCCATGGTCTCACAGCAAGTGAGCGACAAAGACAGCTGTCAGCCTGGAACCTCCGGACACCGAATGTCAGCCACAGGTCGCCCACCCAGCAAGGCAAGGTTCATTAGTGCGGGCAAAGTGCCTGGAGAGGATACAACCAGAATCCATAGCACTGCCCTCCACAGAAGGGCTCAGCTTCATCACCTCCCAAGCTCCCACAGAGCAGCATGAGCCTCTAGGCATTTCTGCGACCCCCCATGGCTCTACGACCGAACTCTCCACAGACATCACTGACCAGCCCGCAGCACCCACCACCAGGGGAAGCAGCTTCTTCTCATGTCCAACACATGGGGCGCTGAGCACAGAGTGGGAAGGGACTCACTTGGGAAGTCAGTGGCAGAGCCAGAGTTGCCCCTGGGGCTCTTGAATGGCAGCCCAGTGCTTTAGCCCCAAGGCCAGCCTTCCAGCTGCAGGGCATGGGCACAGTAGGGCCCAAGTTTGCAGCCAGGTGGAGTCTGGTGCCAGGCTCTCCTTCTGCCCGTCACTAGGTTACCCATGCAATGTGGTGTGGGGAGGGGCTATTAGTCTAGTTCAATGTATTTCCTCCATGTGCTGGGCCCACACACGGGGTGTACTCATCCCTTCCCTCTCCGCCCCCCATACACATCTAAATACACAATGACCAACTGCACACAAGGAACCCAGCATGGGAGAGGCAGGGTGGCCACCTGAGAACAAGGCTGTCCCTGTGGCTAAAGTGCCAGCACAGGCTGTGAGGTGATCATTCCTGGCTCCTTGGGGGACCTTGGGCGAGCTGCGTGGGTGGTGTGGTGATAAGTTAGTTAATGGCTGTGTGTGCTCAGATACAGTCTTGATAGGGGTAGTATAAATAGACAGGGTGACTTTAGCCAGCATGGCTTGCTCACAGCTCCTCCAGGTGATCTGGGCCAATAAAAGCTTTATAGCAGCCCCCTTGTCCCCCTGGATGGTGTGCAAAGGTCGTTTTTTTAGCTCAAGTGCAGAGGGGCACACAGCTGCATCACTCCTCCCCCCTAGGTGTCTGTGCCGCTCTGCCTTCTGGCTGCACGCCCTGGGTCTCACCTCCGCAGAGGGATCCACGGTGGATACGGCTCTAGGTGCCCACTATCATGCCTGGGGTTGGTGGGGTTCTCTGGTGGAGCTGTTGCGTGGATCCCCAGGCCCCACATCCCCAGTGGTTGGGGTTACGCTGGGAGGACTGCAGCATTCTAACCAGCTGAATCCTGGCAGAGGAAAATGCCAGGCTGGGGTGGGAGACAAATGGCCTTTGTAAGGTTTCCAAGTATAAAACAAATACAGTGCTGGCCCTTTAACACTCCTCCCGTCCTGCTAGGATGGGGGTTCCTTACAGGAAGTTGGGTTATTCCGGGGAACTCCCCCTCACAGCACGATGGGTTCAGTGCCCCAGGAAGGCATACGGACACGAGGTGTCAGGGGGCTGTGCGCACAGCATGCTGTTAGCATACAGCCTGCAGTTTGGGGGGTGTATGCCAGCCCTAGGGTGAATCACGCATTGTTAGAACCATCTAAGCAAAGGGACAGGGAGTCGTCTGACTATAATGGGCCAGATCAGAACCCAGATCTGGGGAACAGCCGGGCTCAGTGCACACGCCTAGCTAACCAGGATCAGCTCTTCACCGTTACCCAGGGGCCTGGCTCTTAGCCCCAACTCCGCCAGCTATGAGGGGCATCTCCAGCCAGAGAACGCTGGACAAGAAAATGGGACTATGGAGCAGAGCACTAGGTGCCCCCTGCAGCAGCCCGGGCAATTTAAAGGACAAGTGGCAGATTCCCCAGCCAGGTGTCTCACACGCCCGCTGTGCCTTGGGCCATCATTGCTTTAGTCAGCATTGTGACAGGGTGTTCGCCCCACGCAAGGCCTGAAGGGGCTAAGATGGCTACGGGGGCCAATTAACTGCCCAGACTGCACATGGGGAAGGAGTCAGGGAGCAGGGATTGAAGAACAGGCTCAGCTGGGCAGGAATAGGCAGGACCTATACAAGCCAGGAAGCTGGCAACAGAAGGGGCTGGAGGGAAGGAGTCTCCAGTCACTCCCTGGGAGAAGGGAGGGGTACCTGGGGCTAGAGGCAAGTATCCTACGGTCCCTGGGAGGAGAGAGTGTGGCTTGCCGAGTCCAGAGAAGGAGGAGAGCCAGAGTAGTAGGCAAGGCTCAGGGGAAAAGCAGCAAGGTCTGGAGTAGCTCAAATCTGGCTGCCAATGAGAGGGCCCCTGAGCCGGGACTGGGGGTAGAGGATGGGTCTGGGTCCCCCTACCAGCTGCTGATGAAGGGGCACTGATGGGGTGGTGAGCAGAAAGACTGCCTGAGCCTGTTCGTCAAGATACCCTGGAAGGAGGGAACACGTATGATGACCCAACCAGAGCGAGCAGCGTCACAAAGAGGAGGCTGCGGTTCCTGGAGTGAGAGGGGCTGCAGCATCGCCAGAGGAGGGCGCAATGCCTGACCAGAGCTTGGCCAGGAAGAGCTGCCACCAGTGGTGAGCCCCATGAGATGCATACATACGGAATCGCTGCAATGACAGGGCTATTGACTGCTGGTGGAATGCAGGCCTGGTTTTGGTCTGTTGTACAGAGTGCGATGTGTGTACTGAAATACTGGGTGTGTGCACGCATGTCTCTACAGTCATGTCCAGTGTTTCGTGTTGCCTGGTGGGTGCAGAATGTGGTATGTGTAGTTTTTACACTGTGCGGTGTGTTGTTTGGCATATCCTGAGTTGTTCCTGTATCTTGGTGCAGTGTTTTATAGTGTACAGTATAGCTGGTATGGTTGAATGGGCAGAGTGGATTGTGCTGGGTGTGCACTGGGGTCTGCATGTTGCGGCACACTGTGTAGCAGAGAATGTGCAGTTCTGTGCAACGTGGCACATGTAATGGGTAGCACGTGTAATGTATGTAACTGTGTGTATGTAGTGTGCAGTGTTGTATGTGCAGTGCATGATGCTCTATAATGTGTTGGGTGGAGGGGCGTTTGCACTGTGGTTTGTGTTATGTGTGCCATGGGTGTGGAGTGTGCTGTTCATGTTCGGTGTGCTCTGCTCGGTGCAGCGGGCGGAGGCGCGTGCACAGCATGCACACAGTGCTGTTAGGCGCAGCGGGCTGTAGAGGGGTCTGTACAGCGCTAACCACGGTCGACATCCCCCCAGCACCAGCTGCCTGTCACTGGCCGGCCCCGCCCCTCAGCGCTCCCCTCCCCCGCCCCCGCATGCTGTACACGTGCCGCCCTCCCCGGCCGGCAGCCCGACCTCCACCAATCAGCGCCTGGCTCCGGCAGGGGCCGCCCTGTTGAATAAGAAGCCTCCGCGCCTGGCGCCCCACGTGCCCGGAGCCCCGCCCAGCCCCAGCAGCCGGGCCGTACCGAGGAGGGCCCTGCACGAGCCGGGGGGGCGGGGCTGACATCTCTCGAGTCTGGAAGCCCCGTCTGGCACCGCCCCGAACCAGCCCTGCCCGCGCTGCAAACGGGCTGGGCACTGCCCTAGCCAGACCCGCTCCCCGCGATCCCCTCCGCGCTGCCGCTGCCAGCGGGCGCTGAGCCGGATCAGAGGCGGGAGCGGGGCTGGCTGTGCCGGGCTACCGGGAGCGCAGCAGTGGCGGGGCTGGGTTTAGGGAGCAGGGCAGGGAGGCGCAGGCTCTTTCCAAGGCCAGGAGAGACTCCTGCCGTTCGGTAGCAAACAGGAACAGCCGCCGCTCACTGAACGCAGCAGACTCCAGCTCGTCCCCACACACGTGTTGGCCAACCCCCCAATGCCTTCCTGGAATGTGCTTGCTGTAGCTGTCCCAGTCCTAACAGCTCTATGCTGCGCTTTAAACGCTGCTAACCCTGCCCATCGCCTCCTGCATCCTTCCCTCAGTGGGACCCAAGGTGCAGAAAAGCGACGGGAGCAAGTGGTGCAGCTACCCTGCAAAAGCTGGCCACCCAGTGAGCACATCAGGGGAGCACCTGATGCCCCAGCCCACTGGCACCCTACGTGCTGCTGCATGAATGGACAGTTCGGCCCTTTGGAGACTGCGGATGTGCACTGAACGCACCCTAATCTAGCACAGGGCTGGCGGGCTGGAAAACGCCAGTGACCTAAGGGCTAATGGCTCCACACAATGATTATATCTTAGCTGCAAGCTGGGCTCAGGAGATGTCAAAGCCTTGTCATGTCTCTCCTGCAGTCTATCATCCAGGCTCTGTTCAGGGCAGTGTGTATGGTCTCCAGTGAGGAGGCCTCCACCCCTGATCTTGGGAGACAGTTCCACAATCTAACTCTGGCCCCCGCCTCAATTTCTTTTGCACAGCTTTATCCTATTACAGCCTCATGGATTCACCAGGCACCACCTCTACCTTCACGCACTCCACTTCTCTGAAGACACTCACCTACACCTGCTCACGCTCCCTGGCTGATTTGACATGTTTGAGGCATTTAGCTCTTTTCAGGTTTCTGCTCCAGTCCCTCTGTCCCCTGGATCATTCTTGTTGCTCCTCTCTCAATTCCCTCACATTTCTCATTATCCTTCGGGTTCCATATTGCCCAGAGCCGATCACACAATCCTGCTGGGATGGGCGTCTCCCCAAGGACTGTCCCCTCCCTGCACCAGGACAGGAGGACTGTGTGCGCGCAGCCCCCAAACTGGCATCCACTTGCTTCTTGCTGCATTGCAACCCCTTAGCTCCTTACAAAAGGCCCAGGTGGCATTAATTACTCTAAGGAGCTGGAGCGAGAACAGGGTGTCGCAACAGCTCTGAGCGGATCCAGGGCCCTCAGAGAGCCAAGCCCAGAGCCTGGCTCTGGGTTGGGAGCCAGAAGCCAAGACAGTGGAGCCAGCCACAGCATATCCAGGCCTCTGTGAGAGCCAGGGGAAGCCGATCAGGCCTGCCAGAGTCCTCGAGCTCTAGAGGTGCAGAGCTGGTGGGGGCACGCGCTGGGCCAAAGGCAGTCTCAGGTCACTTGCCCACCCCTGTAAAAAGGGCCCAGCAGCCCAATGCTGTGCGGAGGGGCTGGGGGAAGAAGTGCTAAACACTAGCTTGGCTTGTGACAAGAGCGTGTGGGGCTTAGGGCTGGCCTGGGGACCCCATTTCCAGCTCCATGCCGCCGCCCAGGCTCCAGCTTAAACCCTTCACCCCAAACCACCTGAAACAACTCACAGAGAGCCAATGGTCAGCGCTGGGCCAAGACTCCACTGTCCACCGCCAGTCACATGGTCATAAGTGTCTCAAGGGGTGATGCTGCCCCTCCACTCCTCCATGCTGCTGCCTACGCAGTCAGACTCAGCTGGGTCTGGGATGGGTGATCCTGGGGTGAGCCACACAACCAGGGAAGCGACTGGCTGCTGAGCTCCCTTCTCCTGCATTCTCAGAGCCACAGGCCAGGGAACAGCCTCGTGCCCTCACTGACACACCTGTGCACGTGGGCGTGAAACAAATCAGGGCTCCCTGCTTACTCTCCAGGCAAGAGGGTTTCACATCTGCTTGGCGGAGGTGTGAAGGCCTGCCCTCCCCCCAGGGCAGCCACAGCGGCCGGGCTATGCAGCTGAGGAAAGCACGCATATGCAGTGGGCTGTGCAACACGCCTGGAAGCAACACTCCCAGGATAGAGCGATGAGGCCTGGCCAGCACCTCCCAGGCTGGTAGACTCCGGTGCTTAAAGAGATTTCATTGAGGCCCTAACTTCCACTGAAATCAATGTCAGAAGAAGCCAGACTCCCTTTGAGAATCTGGTCTGAGAGGCCTGCGCAGAGCCATCCCAGCGCCAGGCTGGGAGCGCTGTACAAGGCGGGGGGGGGGGGGGGGGAAGGTGTGTGTCTCCTGAGCATGGATTGGGACAGACACTTAGAACTGAACTGCCCCACTCCAGACACAGTTGCAGGGGCTCTCTCCATCCCAAGCTGATCCAACCCCTCTCCCACAGTCTGGATCCCAGCTCCACTGCTCAAGCCCCTCCACTCTACTCCGATTGACTCCTGTGCCGAGCACCACCCACCTTGTCTCCTGCCCGAGTTTACCCAAGGGTGGGCGTCGTGTATCCATAAACCTTACTGATCATCCTGGATATTCTGCTGCTGACAGGCCTTCCTGTCCCCTGCCGGGATGGGAATTAATCCTCATTACCAAAGGCCATAAACCCATCCAGTGCTTCTAGGGAGCAAAGGTGCCACGGAGGTGGGCCTCAACTCTAGTGTGTCCCTAGCAGGTGGTTTATCAACGTGCCCTCGCCCAGCACCCCTGAGGCAGCCCTGCCACGCTACTGGCTCTCAGTTCTCTGGGCTCATTAGCCAGGAGGAGAAAGTTCAGGCTGAAGCAGAACAGCCACAAACAAAGATATTGGGCCTCTGCACAGTTCTAGATGCCCAAGGGCGATGCACCGGGCACTGGGCCTCAACTCCATGCAGGCAGTTCCCGTCCTGATCACCCCCAGGTGCCCACAGAACAACGGGGTGGCGTGCAGCAGGGAGCCCTCTTGGCTCAGATGACGCAGGGGCATGTTAGCGACATGTTAGCCTGGTCAGAGAGGCACTGCACACTAGGAATGCTTTGTCCTGCCATCCACATGCTGCACACAGGAACAACTGAGCCTCGCAGCCCCCTGGGAGAGGAGTCAAGATCATCATCCCAGTGTTAGAGAAGAGGAAGCTGAGGTATTGCGAGGATAAGGGACTGGGCCAAGGCTGCCGGTAAGTGAGCAGCAATGGAACCCAGGAGTCCTGCTCCTAGGCATGTCCTGTAGTAACCACCAACCATCCTCCCACCTAAACAGCAGTGAGCATGAAGCAGAGTGAGTAGAAGCAATATTCAGTGTGAGGAGGGTGATGCCAGGAGCTGCTGGCACTGCCCAGATCCTGCTTCTTACATGGTGGGGCTACACTGAGCCCCACCAGGACCAGGGGCCCAGGCAGTGTCTCATTTCCCTTCCCCAGCCAGAATGCCCACAGGTTTATGGGATGGCAGTTTCCCCTGGGAGAGAGGACTCACTCTTTTCCCTGCCGTTTTCCTCTTGATTGGTTTTGTGATGGAGGAGAGGCAGCTCCTGCCTCCCGCAGGCATGGTCATTAGGGCGTGGGCAGGAATGCCTCTTGCCTTGGCTCCCAGCCCAGCTCCTGCCTTTGCCACCTGAGTGCTAGCCCCACTTATGTAAGCCCCAGGAAGAGGGACTCCACTAGGGTGGCTCTGAACAAGCAGCCTGCCTCAGTCTCTGACTGGCTGCCAACCCCGCCAACTCCACCAGGCAGCAGCGAGATGTTGGTCCTGCACTGGCGCAGGCACGAGGAGCCACGTGCACACTGGTTTGAGGTGGAAACATGCATGCGCGCGTGCAGCTTTGCACATGGCTGCTTGCGTGTGTTGTGCAGCCATGTGTGTCCCAATGCACCCATATGTACATTGACATGTGCATATGAAGGTACAAGCTTACACACGTGTTTGTGTAAGCCTGTAACCCTGCATGCAGGGGTGTGTACCTGTAAGTGTACATGCAGGAATGCACATGCATGCAGATGTAAGCAGGCGTGAGGGGGAGGTTGCTGCAGAGGCAGGGAGAGGTGGTACCCAGATGCTGGTGTGCGGGAGCACAGATGTGCATATTGCCCAACTCTGACTTACCCACAACAGGTTGCTGTGGGAGGGGAACATCCCCCAGACCTTATAACGAACACAAAGCCAGGCCCCCATTAACTCAGCTGCTAATGAGGGTGTGAGCAGGCCTGTAGGGTTTCAGGGGAAGCTGTAACACCCCCCACACGCCACCATGTCACACACTTGCACCACCAGTCCACCCCTAAACGCCCCCTGGGGACACAGCAAAGCAGGTGGTTCAGCCCCGATTCCCTTTTCCTTCAGGTGAGATCCCCAGGAATGTTACAGAAGCCTGGCCTGATGGAGCCAGCCCAGCTCTGTCTCCAGCTGAGACCTCGGACAAATACCGGCCCTACCTGTGCCTCAGACTGTATAAAGGGAAACCAACTCCGGCACACGAGGGTTAAAGAGCTAATGCTCCACGAGGGAAGTGCTGAGTCAGGGCAGATAGCTCTCCCCCCGCCCCTGGAGGAGAGAGAGAGCAGGGAATGCCCCCCCCCCACGACAGATCACCTTCCCTAGGGCTTCAGACACAGCCTGCAAAACAGCCACAGCCCGCCCAGTGTCGCCCCCGGCCCCCAGCTATTTCCTCTCTCACACCAGTCTCTGAGGATCATCTCTGCCAGAGGTGCCCCCCAGTTCTCGGGTGAATGGGACCAGAGGAAACTCCTAGGGTTGTGACGTGACTGCCCTGGTGCGGCAGTGATGCTGTTGTGCAGGGCACCCATATGCATACAGGGAGGGGACTTGGTCAGCCCCATCTCTGCGCAGCCAAGGAGCCCTGATCACAGGCCAACAGGCCGGTGCCCCGGAGCGCACAGGCTGGCCGTAAAACACCTTTGCTCAGGGTTGACATAGTTACTACAGCTGGATCCACGGCCGCCTGGGAATTCGCCTTTCAAAGCCCAGAAACATCACTCTGACCAAGGCGGTTTGATCAGGGAGCACAGAGAAAACAAGGAGGAGTCCTTGTAGCACCTTAAGACTAACACATTTATTTGGGCATAAGCTTTCCTGGGATATAACCCACTTCAGAAGAGAACAGAGAGAGCCCAGAGACAGGCGAGCTGCCAGAGCAGGCAAGGGATAGCCTGGGCTCCTGGGTTCTCCCCCCAACTCTGCCACTCACTCCCGCGGTCGCCCCGTGTGCCTCAGTTCCCCCTCCCCCAGCAGGGGATGAGGCGCGGCGCAGGGGAGGTTTAGGATAGGGCTAGCGGCGGCCTGCATGGAGCGGCGGGTCCGAGAGCCAAGCCCAGCTCGGAGGAGCAAGGTGGGCCTGGCAGCATGACTGGAGGCAGGCGCACCATGTCCCGGGAATCACACAGGTGGCCAGTGCCTAGGGGGGAGCCGGACAGTAACCTCAGCCCGAGGCTCTGATAGCCGCCTGCATACACGCAATGCCCCAGCGCTCCCAGCCGCCAGGCTGCCGGGCATCCGCCCCAGGGACCGACTAACAACACGGAGTGAACAACTCACACCCCTGGGCCCAGATCCGCCACTCTCAGCCCCCACCCGGGCTCGCCAGGACAGCGGCCTCCCCACTGCTGGGCGGTTCCCTCCGCCCGAAGTGATTTCCACAGTGCTAAGCTCAGGCTGGGGGCGCTGAATCAGCTCCTGCCCCCGATCCGAGACAGCTCAGCGGACACCGGCCACGGAGAGGCACTTTCTGAAAGGTATGCAGGTGCCTAACGAGGCAGGCCGTGCCCTGGAGATGTACCAAAGCCCCCGGTCCCCAATCTCTGTGGGCCCAGGGCTTCCTTGGGCCCCACCCCGGGAGGAGCGGTGCGTCCTGGCCAGCCAAAGAAAGGACCCCGGCGCGCCCCGCCCGGCCTCACCTGTGGAAGAGGAGCAGGATGGAGAGCAGGGTCTGGTCGATGTTGCTGTTGCAGATGCCCTGGTTGAGCAGGTAGCAGGGGTCCCGCACCACGGGCTCCAGCGAGTCCTGCCGCATGATGCTGCTCAGCTTGTCGGCGTTCAGGTTCTCGCACACGAGCTGCGCCCGCAGCTGCCGGAAGTTGCTCACCGTGGGGCTGCCCAGGTTGTTGTTCTCGCCCCCGGCCCCCTCCTCCAGGCCGCTGCGGTTGGCCAGGTCCAGGCAGCAGCTGCAGCAGTCCAGCCCCACGGGCGAGCGGCACTCCTCTGAGGCCATCGCGGGCACCCAGCCGGCCGCGGCCGTCCACCCACCGCCCGGAGCGGCTCCCTGGGCGCCCGAGCCCGCTGCGCTTCCCCAGTGGCCCTGCGCCGCCCCGCTGCTGCCCCGAGCGCCACGGGAGGAAAATAGCCACAGCGGCTGATCAGCGCCGGGCTCCAGTCAGCCCAGTGCACACGCCCAGCCCCGCCGCGGGAGCGGCTCCCCCGCCCGGCCAGCTGATTGGCGAAGGCGCCTCCACCCGGAGAGCCCTCCCCCCGCACACCCCGCCGGGAGTCCCGCTGGCCGGGCGCCCGGGAGCAGGGGAGGACAGCTCCGCCGGGGCACAGGGCAACCCCTGCGCCGAGCCGCCACGCCCTGCCCTGCCGGCGGAGCGGGGCAGCGCCCCCACGAGGGGTGGGCAGCAGGCAGGGCGGTTCCGGGCTTCCTCGGCACACAGCGCATCTATGGGGCTGAGCTCTGCCGTCTGCCCGCCTCCCCTTGGCCGGGGCAGCCCCTCCCTCCAGGCAAACACCCCCCCCCCCCCTTGCCCGCCAGCCTCTGCCGCCCCAGGCTGCGTGCTAGACATTCCGGGTGCTGCCGGAAGACACGGTCCCTCCTGCTCTGAATGGAGCCAGGTTGGCATGGCAGCAGGGAGGGGGTTCTGGGACACCCCCCCTACCCCCGTGCCTGGCACCGACAGGCCCCCAGCGGCGGCGAATGCCACCCTGGTCCCTGTGCAGGGAAGTGACTATAACAGCGCGGAGCAGGGTGTCTCGCCGCCCCGGTACAGAGGGGGAATTCACACTTCACATATAAACAGGCACACCCTCCCGGCCTGCAGCCACTTCCCCGCCCCTCCCTGCCCGCTTGTAATCACCAGAGGAAAGAGAACTTGGCTACAAGTGTGAAATCACCGCCACACAGCGACCGAGAATGGAGAACTGCGGGGCTCAGAGGGCAGCTACTTCTGTTATACCACAAGGATGCCCAAGAGAGGTCCTGGAACCCCCTAGGCCGACAGGCAATCCTTGGGGACTGTGTTAAGAAGAATAGACAGAGCATTCAGCAAGAGACACAAGGACAGCAGCAGGGTGTGATGTTCCCTGGAATAAAGACACAAGAGTCACTGTAAGATTGGGTGGGTTTCTGCAAGTGACTGGCAAGTCTCCACCAGGGTGATGCACATTGGAACCAGTAAGAGGGCATCACAGGGAACTCCACAGATATCAGAGACTTCAGGGATCTCAAAGGGGAGCTGAAGAAGAGGAAAGTCCAAGTGATCTCGGTCATTCTTCCGGTCCCAGGAGCAGAAGGCAGAACATGCTGGAGGTGAACCACTGGCCAAGAGGCTGGTGTGAAGGTGAAAGTTCTGGTTTGGTGGAACACTGGGGCATATTCCAGTGGGACAGGGCTGAACGAACAGGACCGCCCGCATCTCAGAATGCGGGGCAGGTAATCTGGCTGGAGACTAGCTGGAGAAACCAGGAGGGGGTTAAACTAATGATGTAATAGAAGGAGGCTAAGGGGGCAAATGCGGAACAAATGGAACCAAACTCAGGGTGTTGTGAACATACTGAACCGAGGTGGCAAAGGTGAAGAATAGACATCTTTTAATTGCTTATATACAGTGATAAGAGTCTAGGTAACAGGGAAGAATAATTGGAAATGATCGTTGCTGAGGGAATATAGCTATAATTGGCATTATTGAAAAGCCAGGATTGGAATGACCACTGAATCTAACTAAAGGACAGGATGTGTTGTTCCTTAAGCACCAATCTGTAACGTGTGGGCCCGAAATTTTGTTATCATGGACGACTCCAGTCTGAGAGACATGCTGGAGGTTTCTTGGCTGGTAGTAAAACATAATTGGAGTTTCTAAAAATTAGAGATGATTTTCTAACACCAAACTCATTGCACCCAGCATGGAGTAACTCAATAGGACCTCACCATGAGGGATAAGCATGAACTGATCACTGAACTGAAAGTTGGTGGTTACTTAGGGACCATTGATCATGATGTGATTAGATTTCTTATGTGAAAATAGAAGACAGTCCTAACCACTATAAGCACTTGGTGCTTATTAAGGGCTAATTTCCCAATGCTGAGGAAAATTTGGAGCAAAATTGATTGAGGGGAAATATTTAGACAGAAAAATATGAATGAAAATGGGAGGGCAAATTGTTTAAGAGGGGCTTAGTAGATGGCCAAAAAGCCATAATTTCATAATCATGAAAGAAGATGACCTTTTGTTTCAAAGCCCATCCTGGTTAAGGGGGGAAGTGAAGGCAGCAATTAGGAATATAAAACTATATACAACAAATAGAAAAAAAAAAGTAGACGGCAATCAATATAAGCTGAAAGTTATGCAGTATAGAAAATTGATAAGGGAAGCTACAGATATCAGGGAAAAATCCATGGCTGTCAGGGTTAAGGACAATAAGAGGGATTTTTAAAAGAATATCACGAACAAAAGAAATCCTAGAAATGGTATAGGCCAATTATTAGATCATTATGGTAAAATTGTTAATAATAAACAAATTCTTTGTATTACCATAGTGGCTAGGAGTCCTGGTTGTGGGACAGGATGCCATTGTGCTAGGACCTGTACAAATGATAAAGAAAAGGCAGAAGTGTTCAATAAATATTTCTGTTCTGCATTTGGAAAGAGGGAGGACAACGTACTGATATCACATGAGGATGATGATATACTTTCCAGTCCATTAGTAACTAAGGAGGATGTTAAACAATATCTGCTAGGGATAAACAGTCCTCACAAGGTTGCCAGAGGGGACCTCTGGTCTCTGATGTTAATTTTTAATAAAACTTAGAATATGGGGGAAATTCTGACTTGGGAAAGTGCTTACGTTGTGTCAATATTTAAAAAGGAGCATGCAGGAGGACCCAGGTAACTATAGGACACTTAGCCTGACATCAGCCCCAGGCAAAATAATGGCAGAGCTGATATGGGATCCAATCAATAAAGAATTGAAGGACAGGACTATAATTAATGCCACTTAGCACGGTTTCATGGAGAATACATCTTGTCAGACAAACTTGATTTCATTCTGTGATGAGATAACAAGTCTGGATGATAGAGGTAACCCAGTAGATGTAATGTACTTAGACTTTTGCAAGGTATTTGACTTAGTACTTCATGACATTTTGATGAAAAAACTAGCAATAAAACACATGTAAAATTGATTAAGAGCTGGCTAATGGACAGATCTCAGAAAGTAGCTATCAATAAGGAATCATCATCAAATGAGGGTGCTTCTATGGGGTTGCAGGGAGAGGTATAGGCCCAAGACTGTTCTGGAAGTAAATGTACAATCTCTGCTAATAACATTTGTGACTGACCCAGAGACTGGCGGAGCAGGGAACAATGATGAGGACATGGCAGTTGCACAGAGCGTTCTGGATAACTTGGGCCTATTCAAACATAATATCTCTTAATACAACCTAATGCAAGGTCAAATCTCCAGGACCAAAGAATGGAAACCATTCCTATAGGATGAGTGGTTGTGTGCTGGAAAGCAGTGACAAGTTGTGTGCTGGAAAGAGCTTTAGGATTTAGGAGTCATACAGGACAAGAAACTGAACACAAGTTCCAGCGTGATGCTGTGGCACAGAGTCCTAAAGTGATCTTGGGATATACAAATAGGGGAGTAGGAGCAGGGAGGTGATTTTACCTCTGTATGTGGCACTGGCGCAACTGAAACTGGAATGCTGTGTCCAGTTTTGGTATGCGGAGAAGAGCCACAAAAATGATTCAAGGGGTTGGAGAAAATGCTGGATAGTGAGAGACTTAAAGGCTCAATCTATTAGCATTTTCTAAAAAGATCAAGATCACTTGACTATGCTGTATAAATAACTTTGTCAGGCGAATACACTGGGTGCTAAAGCGTTCTTTAAGCAAGTGGGAAAAGGTAGAACAAGAACCAATGGCTAAAATTCAAAGCCGGACAAATTCAAATTAGAAACAAGACACTACTTTTTAACAGTGAAGGCAATTAACGTTGCAACAAACTCCTCAGGGAAGTGGTGCTTTTTCCAGCTCCTGCTCTCTTCAGAGCCAGCCTGGAGGCTTTTCTGCAGGATCTCCTTTAGCCAAACATAAGTTATGGGGAGCCTCACAGGAACAATTGGATTCAATTCTCTGGCCTGTGTGATGCTGGAGGTCAAACTAGATGATCTAATGGTCTTTTTAGCCTTGAAATCCATTAATCTACACCCAGAGCCAGCCATGTACCCTATACAGCTATTCATATGCATTGCCATACATTTACCATAAATACCCACTTAAATACATGGCCGTACATGCACCCTACATACCCATTCACACACACGGCCCCCTCATATATTCGCACACTCACAGCAATATCCAACCCCATCCACATTAAGTAGCATAGAAATATTCAGTCTTTCAACCCCCCACCCCCCAATATATACACAGTACAAACACCCATTCACATGCACAGCCACACATTTGTCTAGGGGCGCATACAGACTCATTCTTGCATGCAGTCCCTCCCCCCCCCCTCCTGTGGTGACTCCCAGTACAGCAAGCACACTCTGCTTGTGGTGTCTGCCTGCCATGTTCCTCAGATGCATTGTTTGGGGGACACAGAGAGAGAAAAGCACTAGTAAATGAAAGTTTAACCCTGCCTGATCGTCTTCCCTGCTCTGCAGGCTGGGGTGTGTGGGGGAACAGGTGTTCTCAAACCTAGCCGGAATGGGTAGGAGAACCCTGGCATGCATGGTCTTAGCTGTCTACACCCACACACACAAAGTAATCAATCTGTATATGTTTAGTGGGAATAGAGCTCAGCTGAGAAGGAGGAGGCAGGGCAAACACTGTCAGGGATGGTCTAGATAATACTTAGTCCTGCCATGAGCGTAGGGGACTGGACTAGATGACTTCTCAAGGTTGCTGCCAGCTCTATGATTCTATATATTCCCATACACACACAGGGTCAGGCACCTGTGGAACACACACACACACACACCCATCCCCGGGTCTGTCTTGTCTATTTAGATTCAAATCCCAGTGTCCCATTCCCCCTGCTGAGCTGTTCAGGTGCTATGGAGCTCAGGGAATAGCAATGGGAGCTGGAATCTCAGGCTGGACTAAACATGAGTTTGCATCTGCAAAAAATAAAGCCCACTGCCCCACAAATTCCCATCTGTGCTTCGGCTCCATGAGAGGCAACGTCATGTCATCACTCACACTCAGGATGTGACAGCTTGGTCCCACTAGATAAAGTGAAGCTGGTGGCTGTCTCTGCATAGGCCCTGATGCTGGAGGAACTCAGGGTCACCTCCCTTGCTCTCTCCCACCTGGGCCTATTCTGCATGTGGAGCGTGGCGCTGGGGTGTGCTGAGAACACATTGCCCAGTCTGCTGCTGGCAAACTGGGCCCTTCCAAGCAGAACAAGCAGCCAAGTGGTTTTATCTTAATTCCCATTGGAAACCCAGTTCCTGTAACCAGGGGACATGGCCTGTGAGAGTCATGCAGGGGGAACAGGGGAGAGAGGCGCTGATTTACTGCCCCTGGCTAGGGCTGTGCGCTGCTCAGGTCACTTGCTCTGGGATCTCCTATGTATATAGCCTGGCATGGTTCCCTCTGGCCACAGGGAGCACCTTGTTCTTACCAGTGTCGGACAGAGGCAAATTCCCGGCAGAAGTTCTGGGAGGCTGCTGCCACCTTGGGGAGAGAGTTGATATGACACTGTCCTGGATCTGAGGGTAGGACAGGTTTGGGTGGCAATGGGGAGGGTTTGTAACCGGGCGGCTGCTCTCAGGTGGACAGGGCTTACTGAGAGTGGCCAGTGTGTTCCCCTTTCTTTTCTGTCTCTATTGTTCTCCACTCCCCTTAAGAAATGCCTCAAACCCCATCACCTCCCAGTGCAACCCCACATCCATGGCTCCCTTGGCAGCTCCCCAGGACTGCCCCTCACCCTGAGTTACGTCGGAGACTCCTGATTTTGATGGGATGATCCTGGAGCCTCCAGGGCATGGCAAGCAGCACAGAATATCTGCAGGGTGGGAGTGACGCGGTCAAGTCCCCCACTGGGACTGGGCATAGCAGGAACGTTCAGCATACCGGGAACATGGGGCTATCGCCTTCAGGCACAGCACGATCTGCCTTCTGCTGCCATGACACCATGTTGCCACATCATTGTGATGATGGTGCAGACTTGGGACATTATGCTGGCCTAGAGGGGAAGCTGGGCTAGGCTCTCCCAACGCTGTGTCTGGCAGGCCAGCAGGAGTCCCTTGCTGGAGCCGTGGACTTAGCGTCACAAATAGGCCAGTAAGAACCTAGTTTGGATGCTTCAGCAAAATGTGAGGACACTTACATATAATGACCTGAGGCTCCAGCAATAGCAGGGATGAGCCTGTCTACACTGCCTCAGAGGGGTGACTGCAGCACCCGTGGATATTCCTGAGCTAGCTTTCACCTCATTAGCTCCAAGAAGAGAAGTGAAGCCAAAGCCACAGGCTGTCCCAGCCTTTCTGGGATCCTGGGTATGTACTTGGGTGGCTAGCCCATGCTGCCATGACTTCATTGCTAGTGTTACTGGTGCTACCTAGATCCAAGCCAGCTTGGGTCTATCTATACGTGCTGCAGTCACATCTCTGATGGCAGTGTAGACAGACCCTCACTCAGACATGAGGCAGAAGAGACAGGAGCCGCCATTACTGCCCAGGCACCCACACTGCATCTGCAGCCCTGGAGCTGATGGGGTGGCAAGCACAGAGCCGATGGAGGTGTAGCACCATTTTGCTCCGACAGCTGATCTTGGGCAGCAAGGCAGAGTGCACTGCCAGCAACTTCTGCATCCTCAGCCTCTGCTGTTCCCTTATGAATGCAGCCCTGGCCACATCACTGCACTGTAACACCACCATACACCAGTAATTGCTTCATAGATTATAGGTCCAGAAGGGACTATTGTGGTCTTCTACTCTGACCTCCTTATCTGAAACATGGACTTGCAAGCAGAGCTGATCAAAAACCAGGAAAATAGTTCAGATACCCCTTCCACACCCCCAGCTCAGAAAGCGTACTGTTTTTTTGTTGTTGCTGCTGCTGTTGTTTTTTAACATTTTGATTATTTTTTTTTCAAAACTTGAAATTTTTCCACCAGCTCTATAGGGCACAAAAACCCCATAGAAACTGGTGAAATTTTTAATTGAAAGTTATTTTCTGGGGGGAGATCAATAAACGTTTTATTTTTTAATGAAAAAAATTAATAGAAAAACTGAAATTCAAAAAATCCCAATCATAAGGTCTAGATTCTGCTCCATCATCTGACATTAATCCTGAGGGACACCCAGAGCGGAGTTTATGGTGATTCGCAATAGCTGAACATCTGGCCCTAAATCATCAGTGAATTTGCTGTCATGTCACCGTCCAAGCCTGGCCCAGGGAGGTATAGCCCCATGTGAAACAAGCTGGAGAAAACACAGCTATGCTCCCCCCAAGTAATTGTGTGGCTCCACTGGAGTAACTTCAGTGATGTGTCCTAGGACTTGGATAGCCTGGAAGGGGGAAACTTGCACACATGGTCTGCTTGTTCCCAAGTCCTATTTCTATTTCCCTATGCGCCTTCCTACTTTTCTCCTACTGAGTATGCCATTCCCTCAGGCGCAGGGTCCCCCAGCTTCTCCTCTCTCCCAGGATTTCTTCCATTCTCTCTAAAGCCCAGAAAGTGACTACAAGCCTCCACATTACAGCCTCCTATCTGCTGCCAATACCCTGGCTTTATTATAACCCTGCCTGCTCCTTCTCAACTGGGCTCTATTCCCAATCGGGGGCTGCTTAGCCAGTTTAATTCCCCTCAGGTGTGGCCTATTAGATTAATTGCCCCCCCCCTTCTAAGCATTGTTAACTCTTCGCAGGCTCATGTGCGGGAAATAAAGAATTCACCAACACCCACAAAGAATTCACCAACAACCGGTAGTCTGAGAATTGTTAGTCCAAACACTTTGGTGACTGTCACCATCACATCTGGTGGGGATTTCCAATCAGACTAATGGGCTCAATTGCAAACAAATAATAGGATCCGGTCCAGTACCGCGTTAGAAGCCCCCTGCATGTGTGTTCTGTGAGATACAGTGTTGGAGACGTGATACCAGGTAGAGGTAGCATGGTTCAGTGGCTACAGCAATGGCCTGGGTCCTGGCACTGATTTCTTGTGTGAGTGGGTAAGAGAGAGTGAGGCCTGCATGAGAGCTTTGTTCCTGCAGCTGCGGCCCTGCTCTGCCACGCCTGGAGTTCAGGAGTCCCTGCTTTCCCTGCAGTGATGGAGACACAACGTCTGATGCCTGGAGTAGCCTGAGAGACTCAGTGCCCTGCTCTGGCCTAGGTGGCAGTGCAGTGATGAGCTGCCAAAATCTTAACAACCAGTTCCCTCCTCACCCCAAGAGGGGGTCCTGCCCCGCCCCCCGGGACTCCTGCCACATCCAACCCCTGTCTTCCTTGACACCCCCCCCGGGACCCCTGCCCCATCAACCCCCCTCCCCTGTCCTCTGACTGCCCCCAGAACCAGACAGGAGGGTCTCGTGGGCAACCGTAGTGGGTGCCCACTGCACCCCTAAGAGCCAGAGGGACCTGCTGGGGGGCAAGGTGGGGAATCCCGGCGGTGCTTACCTGGGGCAGCTCCCAGGAAGCATCCGGCAGGTCCCTCTGGCTCCTAGGGGTGGGGGAGCATAGCTGGGGGGGAGCAGGGGGAGCGGCTGTTCCCCCCACCGATCACATCAAAAGTGGAGCCTTAGGCACCAACTCCCTGGGTGCTCCGGGGCTGGAGCCCCCACGGGGAGAATTTGGTGGGTGCAGAGCCCCCACTGGCAGCTCCCCGCCCCGCGCCCGGCCCCAACTCACCTCCGCTCCGCCTCCACCCCTGAACGCGCTGCCCCGCTCTGCTTCTCCACCCCCCCTCCACCCCCGGCTTCCCGCGAATCAGCTGTTCGGCGGGAAGCCGGGGAGGGCTGAGAAGCAGGCAGTGGCTTCGCACTCAGGTCCAGGGAGGCGGAGGTGAGCTGGGGCGGGGAGCGGTTCCCCTGTGCGCCTCCCAGGTTACCTGCTGCGGCGCGGGCAGCCCTCCTTGCACCCGCCCCAGCTCACCTCCACTCCGCCTCCGCCTCCCTGGGCCTGAGCGCAAAGCCGCCGCCTGCTTCTCAGCCCTCCCAGGCTTCCCATGCAAACAGCTGATTCATGGGAAGCCAGGACTCGGGGGGCAGAGAAGCAGAGCGGGGCGGTGCATTCAGGGGAGGAGGCGGAGTGGAGGTGAGGTGAACTGGGGCCGGGCACGGGGCGGGGAGCTGCCGGTGTGTGCTCCGCAACCACCAAATTTTCCCCGTGGGTGCTTCAGCCCCGGAGCACCCACGGAGATGGTGCCTAAGAGGCACTTTTGGCTGGTCGTTAAATTTAGAAGCTCTTTTAGAACTGGTTGTCCCGCGAGGGACAACCGGTTCTAAAAGGGCTTCTAAATTTAAGAACCGGTTCCAGCTCACCACTGTGGCAGTGGGATGAGGATGCAGGTGAAAGGCTGATGAGCTTGTCAGAGGGGGGAGGAAGTAAGATCCAGATCCAAAAAGGTATTTAGGTGCCTCACCCAATGGGAGTTAGGCCCCTAAATATCTTTGAGGATCTGGGCCTGACTCACAGAGACTCTGGGTCTGGCTGTGTTTACGCTGCTGTAGCTGCACCCACACACTCCCTGTGTGCAGATGCCCTGCACCACTGTCAGTGTGACACTTTTTCGGCTTGAAATCTGAGGTCTCATGCTGGTGCAAGTCACTTTGGCTAGAGGGGCCACCGCCCCCACCAGCAACAGGAGTGCAGCCCCAGTGCACAGGGCCGAGCTGTGGTGGGGGTGCAGTTGGAGTGGCAGAGGCCATACAGCACAATGTCTGTGTCCCTGTTGTGGGGCCTGGGTCCATTCTGGTTCAGCAGCTCCTGAGACCCTGCCCTTCACAGGCTTTGCTCCCTGACTGCCTGGATCCACTGCCCCTCTAGAAGCCCCTTTATGCCAGTAAGCAAAGGGCGCACCCAGCACACTGCTGTCAGAATACGTAGCCAGACAGTGCCTGGTAAGGTATCATATGAACGGGTCACACGCCAGTCATGAATAACATGGCATGGTGTATGTACAGGGGGTGTACAAAGAGTTATGTATGTGTGGAAATATCTTCTTACAACAGTCGATCAACAAGCCTGGCCTAGACAGAGGGCTGTGGATTTACTTGCCTGCCTGGCTTGAGCTAACAGGCGGAGGAGACAACAGCAGGGCTTGATCACAAGCAAAGGACAGCGAAGGGACATTTGCATTTAAGGTAAACAAAGAGATCAAGCCAATTGACGAGATGCTGAAGAAGGGGTTTGGCCCCTGCACCCCAAAGAACAAGCTGTAGGGGAAAGTAGCTCTGTATGGGGTTACTTTTCAAAGGATCTATTTCAAAGGTTTGCTGGGTAATTCAAGGGCAGGATGGGGCTTCCTTGGGTCCATCGCTGATGGGACAAAGGGATCAGCACCCCCTGGGTCTGGGAACGGTGGATCCTCCCACCTGAGGGGCTGGAATTGCTGGTAGCTGGATGAGTGAGAATGCTGCTGAGGCAAACTGTAGCTTGCTGGAGTTAAGGGTCAGTTGCTAGAAAGTGAGCTGTTTTGCTTTTGTTTGTAACCAGCCCAGTGTCACTGAAATCTCTGCCCTTGGTTAATAAACGTGTTCTTAGTTTTACTATAAATAGTCACAGTGCTGTATATTAATGTAACCCTTGTGCCCGTCAGAGTTGGCAGCAACAAGGGCCAGGTTCAATATTTAGGGGATTCATTCCAATAACACAATGCAAACCGGCTCGAGCCCCCACCCAGTGTTATATACCACCCCTGCTGGGCGCCTCCAAGAGGCAATACTTCCCCTCTCGCAAGCACATAGTCTGAGTGTAGCAAAAGCCTTTTAATAACAGAGAGAAACAATGTGGCATTATGTTGGGGAAACACCATCAACAGGATTCGTAACACAACCCGTGAGCAAAACCCACCCCAAGCAAATTGGGACATGCTCTTTCCCTTTGGTTCTGAGTCCAGCAACCCCAAATCACCCAAAGTCCCAAAAGTCCAATGACTCAAAAGTCTCTTTCCCTGGTCAGGGCAGCCCCAGAGTTTGAAAGTTTATCTGCAGAGCTTTACCTCCCAACCTGGGTGGAGATGGAGTGGGGGGGAGAGAGGTAAGGGGCACCTTACGTGATCTGAAGCTGACCACCCCACAGCTCCATAAGCCTTCGCTCTGCTCTGCCAGCCGCCCCACAAACTGCTTTGCTCGGCTCCGCTCTGCTGCCCACAAGCAGCTCCCGCCGTCCCACAAACTGCTCCACCAGCCGGTCCACGAACTGCTCCGCTCCACTGGACCTGCTCCGCTCCACTGCCCTAAAGCAGCTCCTGCGGTCCCACAAACTGCTCCACCAGCTGGTCCATGAACTGCTCCGCTCCACGTCCCACAAACTGCTCCACCAGCCTGTCTACAAGGCACTCCAGCCATCCCGCAAACTGCTCCACAATATATCTTCAGGCTCCCCCGCTACTTAACACAACACTCAGTGATTTCAGCTCTTTGGTGAATTCAGCTTGTAGTAGAGGAGCCTCAGTGCTGGTGCACCATTAGCCCAAAGTGAGCTCAGCAGCCTCTAACTAGACTCCTAATGGAATCAAAATTAGCTCTGATATTCCACAGTGGAGAGGAGGAAGTGCAATTAGCATGTAAGGCACTCACCCAGGGGCCCATACCACCCAGTATTAATACTTCTCTGCAGCCTCTCTCAATTCACAGAGAATTGGAACCCATGACCCTAGCCTAGCGAGTGCTACTTAGTTGATGGTGAATCCCTCCATCATAACAAAAGGCCAAGTACAGTTCTAAGCACAGTTCCCATAATCAGGGTAATAGCAAGTTATTCTTCCTGCCCCAATAACAGAGACACTGGGGTCCCACAGCAGCCAAAGTGACCATTTGGGCAGCTATGGCCTCATTCTAGGCGGGGTGGGTGTGCCTATGCAAATGAGATCGGCCCCTGAAGTTCTTTTCCACAACTTGCCACACCTCACCACCAGATGTCGGGGTGGAGCTCATCCTGACACTGCTTATATTAAAGTACCACGGGGGTTCGCAGCTAGACTAACAGGCTGTGCAGTGGCCATAGGAATTCCTGTGAGTGTTCAGTGATGGGGCTGGCGCTGCAGAGAGACAGACGTCTTGGAGGAGCTCGGGCACTGGGCTTTGCTGACTGGTCCCTGCAAGGCATGGTGAAGCCTGGCAGAGTCTCAAGGAGTTTGCTGGGGAGGTGGAGAGACAGGCGTGGCAGGGATCTGACACACAGGTTAAGCTCCAGCAAAGCTCTCTCTTGCTGAGGCAAGGGGGTAACATTGGCTCAGGGTTCTGGGCGCCTTGAGAGTTTCACCCCCACCCGACAGAAGTGAGCTCTAGGCCTGGCCCCAACATTCAGCCCAGGGCTGTTTGGTTCGGGTTGGTAGCGTTAGGCCCCAGCGCGCTCCGGACCTGCTGAGTGTGGTGATGCCAGGCTGGGAGCTGGGTGCTGGAGGGATGACAGGGCCTGTGTGTGTTCAGCAGCCTCAGGACACAGCCCCTTTCTATGCATCACAGCTCAGTCCTGGCTCTTCTTTATGGTGGAGGGCACTACACAGGGCTCATCCCACTGACTGTGGGTCACCCATTAGCAGGGAGCCCTCTCTGGGATGGCAGGGCAAGGTGTTGTGAGGACAAGGGGGATGTTTAAGGCGTCCCCTTTGAACCAGATCCTGCTTTCAACTTCCTCAGTGTAAATCCAGAGTGATCCCCCACACACACCCAGCAGCTCCCTGGGTCGGGCTGGGATTGGGACTGGCCTGGGGAGTTGACCCCCACCCACCCCACATCTGCAATGAGTGTACAAGGATCCGGCAGCCCCAGGCATCAAGAGGGAGCTGCATTTCTGGCCCATCCCCACT
This sequence comes from Chelonia mydas, assembly GCF_015237465.2. Lineage (NCBI taxonomy): Eukaryota > Metazoa > Chordata > Testudines > Cheloniidae > Chelonia > Chelonia mydas. The sequence continues at coordinate 58,693,257 of NC_057855.1, forward strand.
GCATGGCTCTCCCCTTAAAGTGGGCGTCTGTTGTGTGGTTTGTGTAATGGTGCCATCTGCTCTGGGGGAGCCCATCCTAGCAATGCTGCGAAGCAGGAAAACCCCCTCTTTGCCTGCACTGGCTGCTAATATTAACTGGAGCCGTCAGTAGCGTGATATTTAGAGGCACCTGTCTCTGCTGCCTACTCCTCCAGCCTTCTGGGCACAGGAGGCATCTGACGTCATCCATCAGCCCCCGCCAGGAGCGGGCGGGATAACTGCCCAGGCCTTGTGTGCTGCCAGAAGTGGCAGAATGGGAGAGCTCTCTCCCCTGCACTGGAATTATGCCAGGGCCTGCTGCCTTGACACAAGGAGTTCACCTCTCCTGAGCCATTCATGCCCAGGGCCTGTTGATGCCCCAGCACCCGCAGTGGTTCTGGCTGTCCTCTCAGGCAGCTCCATTGGCTCCTGGGAGTGGGGGCATATTGGGGGATCAGCAACAGGGAGACTGGAGCCCCTCAAAGCCATAGAAGTTTAGGGCCAAAGGCTGCACTCAGGGGCACTCCAGGGCCATGCCACTGACCTGGGGTGCTCCATTCTGGATTTATCCCAGGAGCATGTCATCAGGATCAGCCCTCAAATGTCCCTGCCCAACGGGCCCAATTCTGATTGTGGTGACGCCAGTGGGCCAAGGCATTGCACAGGGGGGAGCAGGACAGAGTCAGGTCAGCGACAGAGGTGGGATGGGGCTCTGCTGTCCCGAGACATTGGAGCACCGAAGCTGGGTACCCGGCACTTCTTGCCACCGAAACATTCCCACGGCGCTGACTGCTCCCCGCCACCTCCCCCAGCAAGCTGCCCACTCCTGTCCTAAGCCAGTTCCACAGGCCCAGCCATCGGCAACGGGGTCTCACTTGGGGTGAGTGGTACAGGGATGAGCCCAGCCCACCAAGTGCCCCCAGGCCCTCCCCCCTGGAGCCTCCCACCTGTGGGTCCATCACAGCCCCCCAGCCTCCTGCCGCTCTCACTCAGGGCCATCCCAGCCCGTGTGGCACAGAGCGCTCAGCCCTGTGCCTGAGCCCACCCAGGTGCATGGCTGGGACCTGCCTGGGTGGTACCAGGCCTGCAGGGTCTTTGGGAGAGTGGTTTCCTTCTTCCCCATCCCTGGAGACCTCTGATATTTATGGCAAGGTCCCAGAGACCTTGTGTTCGTGTGTCGCCTCGCGGCAGCAGCCCTGTCCCCAGCCTCGCGTCTGAGGGCAATATAGCTGTCAAGCCAGCAGACAGGGGCACTGGGCAGGGGTCCACCCACCTCCAGGGGAGGCAGTGACCTTGGGGGACTGCTGGGCAGCCCATGGGGGAGGAGCTGGGGTGCCCTCCCACAGGCAATAGCTGCTGGCAGCCTCAGCAGGGACCCATGCACCGAGTGGCCCTGGGGAGTGAGTGACCCTTCTTGCCCACCCAGGCAGCGGGGGAGGCTGCACGCAGGGCTAGCCCCAGGTTCCACGCGGCCCTGGGTGAGCCCAGGGCAGGCATGGGTGACCTCTGGGAAGCTTTGGCAGAGGCAGGAGATGAGGAGGAGCGGTATGGGGGAACCAGTAGCTGTGTGAATCAAAGTCCTCCATGCTCATCTCAGGGGGAAGGGCCCACCTGGCTCTTCCAGGGCCCAGCTCCTGCTTCCCCCAGCCCCCCAGCTCATTGCACTGATGCTTGCCTTGCCCTGGCCCCGGGCTGCACCCAGGAGAGACTGCCAGTGCTCACAGCAATAAGGGCAGTGTTTTACCCTGCATGCCCCACACCCCAGGCTTGGCAATGGAGCAAGACGCACACAGTGGCTGGGGGTGCTCATGTAAAGGGCAGCACTGGCTCTGGCCCAGCCATGCCTCGGGAAATACCCTGGCTCAGGTCTCGTAGGGCCTTATCTCCCATCAGAAGCTCCGGATGCAGCTGTCACTTCTTCCCCCTGCTGCAGAGATGGAGAGGGTGGGCAGGGCAAGCTAGGGACCCTGCTCAGCACATGTTCATCCCCCGCAGCAACTGCCCCTGCTCCCCCATCTCCAGTGGAAGAGGGGGTTCAGGGGTCCCTGCCATTGAGGCCCTTGAAGCTCAGTGCAGGGACCTTGCATGTGACCTGATGTTGGGCAGGGAGCCCGTGTAGTGATCAGCAGCCTGGGGCAATGGACATGGGGGACCAGAGGGAGCACCCCACCCACCTGCTTCTGCCACCTCCCCCGCCCCCTGGTCACCCTCCTCAGCGCCTGGGAGCAAAGCTATCGAAGAGCCACTATAAATCTGGGCCCCTGCATGCTCTAGCATGCCGCCTACTGCCTCCTACAGGCCAATGTGGGTACTACATGTAAGCAGAGTCAGGATGAGCTCTACCCTGACATCTGGTGGTGAGGTGTGGCAAGTTGTGGAAAAGAACTTCAGGGGCCAATCTCATTTGCATAGGCACACCCACCCCACCTAGAATGAGGCCATAGCTGCCCAAATGGTCACTTTGGCTGTTGTGGGATCCCCAGTGTCTCTGTTATTGGGGCGGAAAGAATAAATTGTTATTACCCTGATTACGGGAACTGTTCTTGGAACTGTACTTAGCCTTTTGTTATGATGGAGGGACTCACCATCAACTAAGTAGCACTCGCTAGGCAAGGGACATGGGTTCCAAAACTCTGTGAATTGAAAAAGGCTTTAGACAGGTATTAGTGCCTGGTGGTGTGGGTCCTTTTTTGAGGGGCTGAAACACCAATTGCACATCTGTTTCTTTCTACTGTGGAATGTCAGAGCTAATTTTGGGTCTATTAAGAGTCTTGCTACAGGTACTGTGCTGAATTTCCTTTGGCCTTATGGTGCACCAGCACTAAGGTTCCCACTACTATGTGCTGAAATCACTGAGCACTGTGTCAAGTAGTGGGGAGCTGGAAGATCTAGAGTGCTGTTTGTGGATAGGCTGGAGCTGTCTGTGAGATGGCAAGCAGAGCCCTGTGGGATACTCAGCTTCAGGACACTTAAGGTGCCCCTTACCTCTTTCCACACGCAGGCACATTTTAGCCAGACTGTGGAGTAACACTATGCAGATGAACTTTTGAACTCTGGGGCTGGACTTTGGGTGATTTGTGGATTGCTGGACTCCAGAGATGTTTGGGTTCTGGAACTCAAGAACCCGAGGGAAAGGACGTGGCCCAATTTGCTGGGGTGGGTCTTTGCTCATGGTTTGGTTAATGAACACTAGTTGTGCTGTTTCCCCAATTTAATGCTGATGTCGTTTACCTCATGTTATTAAAGATTCTCTGCTACACCGAGACTCTGTGCTTGGAGAGGGGAAGTATTGCCTCTTTGAGGCGCCCAGGGGGTGTGTAACATTTTCCCAGGTCACTGGGTGGGGTCTCGAGCCAGTTTTGCATTTGCTTTGATGAGAGGGAACCCCTGTGTACTGAACCTGGCCCTTGCTGCTATCAACTTGGCCTGGCAGAAGGGTTACATACACATAAGGTGACTGTCTCTATCACTCCACACCACAGGAGGTAGTGAGTGACCAGGGATTGGAATGGTACCAGGCTTGGCTCGGCAGTTCTGTGGGCAGACTCTGACTGGGAGTGATCCCAGGCTGGGAGAACAGCGGGCTCAGCGAAGGCAGATTTTCTTTGCCTGGGAAATGGAGCAGGTCTGGGGTAGGGGCCTGAGCCAGCCTCGAGCCCCACAATATTTTCTGCTCAGACAGCAGCACTTTGAGGCAACCAACCAGCTGCTTGTGAGTGACCGGAACCCCCCTGGGGTGGAGCATTGCAAAGAGGAGGGTCCATCAGAGCCCGACACTCCTGCCCACTCCTCTCTGGGGAAATCACTCAGGCAAGCTGGAAACCAGGCACAGATAGCCAGACTCTCAAAGGTATTTAGGCCCCTAACGTCCACCGGGTTCAAGTTACGAGCCTAAATATCTTTGAAGGTCTGGGCCAACCCTGCACTGAGCCCTTAGCTGCTGCTTTTGTATGCTCCATAACGTGGCGCAGCAATGCCTTGGCACAGAGGCCTGTGAGGAGCAGGCCTCCAAGGAGGCAAAAATAGAAACAGAGCAGGAACAAACTATTCATAATAAATGTATTAATTCCGTGTAAGAACTCTTGAGCCAAGGAAGCCCTGCCACTGACTCTCTGCGCAGCCCTGGCACCTCACTTCGGTAACAGATACCCTTGCAAAGGGCACTGAGCTCCAGGCAAGGGAAGTGCTGGAGAAATGCTTAGTTTAGGAGTACAGTGGGGCTGTGCCACCTTGATAAGGGAGCGTGGGGAAACCAGCACCACGCTCGCAGTCGTGCCTGGCTCTGTGTGCATCTCAGCCACAGCTGCTTCACTATGCTCAGTGTGCGACTTGACCGGTCTCAGCCCTGAGGAGCCAGCACCGCCAGGGGAGAACCTACTAGCCTCCAAGGCACTGAATCTCCCCACTTGCTGGAGACACTGCTCCTGAGAAGGCAGAGAGATCAATACATTTGCTTGATCCTGTTTCAAATGAAACAAACGGTGAGTTGCAGCAGATTGAGGATTAGCCCAGCTTTCTGCAGGTGACGTGTGACTATGAGGGGCCCGAGCCAGGCCTGGGGAAACTACACAGAAAATCACACAGAGCTGAGCTGAGTCACCGTTCCCCTCCCCTCCCTGCAGAGCCAGAAGCCCGGGAGAGGAGAGAAGAGAAGACACTGCCTACTGTTACCTTCACAAAATTCTCTGTAATACTCACACACTCTAGGGGCACCCACCTTTACCCAGTTCCCACAGGCGCTGACTGTGTGGGTGCTCTGGGGCTGGAGCACCCCCGGGGAAAAATTAGTGGGTGCTCTACACCCACCGGCAGCCAAGCTCCTCACCCCACCCCACCTCCCCTCCGCCTCTGCCTCCTCACCCTCCCCTGAGCACGCTGTGTCCCCGCTCCTCCGCCTACCTCCCAGAGCTTGCCACGCCAAAACAGCTGTAGCAAGCTCCGGGAGGGATGGGGGAGGAGCAGGAATGTGACAAGCTCAGGGGAAGAGGCAGGGCCGGGGATTTGGGGAAAGAGTCGGAATAGGGGCAGGGAGGGGGCACAGTTGGGGCAGGGACTTTGGGGAAGGGGTTGGAATGGGGGCAGGAGGGGCGGGGAAGGGGTGGAGTCGGGGAGGGGCCGGGAGACAAGCACCCACTGGCGCCAGTAGAAGTCGGCATCTATGCTAGTTCCTAGGGCTCAGGCGTAACCTTACACTCTAGGGCACACACCCTTACCCTGTTCCCAGGGCTCAAGCGTAACCTTCTGCGGGTTTGCAAGACCTTTACCAGTGAAAGAGCCTTACACAGTAATAGCCCTATCCTCTATTTATTAACAGTTACCAAAACAGACAGCACTGTATGTGTAACGTGCACACTACTCCCAATAAGAGAGATGAACTTTTCCCTGCTGGCCAGTCAGGATCAGGTCCATCTGGGGGACTCCAATTTCTGCACGGTGTCATTGGCAGAGTGTTGAGGTCTGGCAGCTCTGATCTTTGGGGCTGTGTCCTGGACTTAGTTCCCAAAGAACTTCCTTTTGGACCCCAGTTTATATAGTCAAACTTGAGTCCTGCTTAGCTATACATTAACCAATTATTTTACTAAAATTTTACTAACCAATCCTAACACAGTGTAACAAAACTCTCTAACCAATCCTACCCCACCACCTTAATTAATTTACACCTAGCAAAATTAATATGTAACAGACAGAAACCATCAAAGAACCAGACAGAGACCATACAGATAAACAATAGGGAAGTGGGGACCATAATGACAAAACAATAAAGAAATGAGGATTTCACAACCACAACTATTGATAAGTGATTTCTTGCCAGACAGGATGCTATCAAACTACATTTTCTTTAACCATCTTAAGATCTGTTTCTTTATCCGGTGATAGTGGGTGCCATTAGGACGGGGTCTCCTTCTTAACAGCCTGATATTACATTGTTTTAATGTAATTTAGATGGAATGTGAGGATGTGATGTCCTGCTTCTCAGCTAATGGCTGCTGCACTTTTAATCTGGCTGCAGACAAAGGTCTTAGGTTTTAGGCCTCACAATATAGCTACAGGCCTTACAATATGGCTGCATACAAAGGCCTTATCCTTACACTACTAGTAACTGGGTGGTACTTTGGCTCATCAGATAGGTGTGAAATGCTGAGCCCCCAAACAGGGGCAGAACCCAGCACCCTCCTTTCCCCAGCAGCCAGGAGGGCTGGAGCTGGACTTCTTACCTGGGCAATGTTCTCAGGCAAAGCTGATTATTGAGGTCCAGTCTCCTGTCCCACAGCTAGTCTGGACGAGGTGGGGCTGGAATGTTTGTGAAGACCTGGATAATGTCGTCTGCGTCCCTGGAAATTGTCCAGAAACACTAACTTCCCCCACCACTGGCACTACCAACTCCCTGGGAGCCTGAAATCCTGTACTCACACATCAGGGCCAGCATGGGCACTGGCAGAGCCAGGTTCCCCTGGCCCATCACCTGCCATTGAGCCGCAGGCCTGCCCCAGAGGGGTAGCTGCAGGGCAGAGAAGGGAGTTCCGTGCCTGAGACCCATTTAGCCCTTGGCCTCTCTGCTGGGACGGCCCAAGTAGGGGCCATTTGGTGATGGATTTGGGCAGACACTTGTGTCTAGGGTCTGGCCTGAGACCCCCCAACTCATCTCATTGAGCGGTCACCTTTGATTAATAAGCACTCCCATGAAAGCAGGCCTGGCCCCCCCAGCTGGGAGAATGACACTCCAAAGCCCTGGGTCACTCACACATGCACAGGGCCCCCGGGACGTTCAGCCTCAGGAGGGTTTCAGCAGAGGCAGGGCAGAGCTCAGGGCCCAAATCTCACTGTGATTCAGAGGGCACTGAGTGCCTTCACCCTGAGGCTGTGTGGAGCTGTCATGCCCCGTGCAGGCTGAGCTCTTCGGGCTTCAATCGGTGTCTCCCTGCAGCTGGTTGGGGGTCCCTGTCCCCATCTGGCACTGAAAATTCTTGGGGCGATGACGGGCCACAGGGAATGAGAGGAGGAAGCCTGGCAGCTGAGCCCCAGTCCCTGGGCACTGCCCCCAACGAGCCCATCTCTCTCCTCCGGGAAAGGAGCTTTCCAGCGCTGGGCACTGTGGCATTGCCATGGCAACTGAGCCCTTTCTGCCCCCTGTGGGAAAGCAGAACGTGGGGCTGGAGGGAGTGCCCGCCCCCGGTGCTGCCCCACGGAGGTCGTGACAGCTGCTGTGCTGGGGCAGCGTAGCCACGGCCTCAACATGGTGTTTGCTGCCCAGCCCATGGGCATGGGGTTTCCTGACCCACCGCACGGCACCTGCACCCAGCACACTGTGCCAGGCCCTTGTGCCATTGTTGCATCTCCCTCTGCAAGCCTGGCACACCCTGCCTGAGACACTGCTCCCCCACCCCCCAGAGCTGTCCCAGGGGAGGTGGCTGTGTAGCCATGTGAAGAGCTGTGCTGGTCACCAGCTGAATGGCATTGATGCACACATGGGGCTGCAGCAGGAGGGATGGCCAGCAGGGCCAGGGGAAGGGCAGGTGGCACCGGGTCCTGTCTTCCTCAGCCCAGGCTCCAGCTCCCGGCTAGGTGAGAAAGAGGAACTCCCTATTGCCTGTGAAACCCTCTGGAGAGGAAATGGTTGTGTGTGCAGCTGGAGGTCTCAGTTCCTGGTGCCCATCACACACCCGCAGTCAAGGGAGGGGTAACTCTGGGGGGAAGCTGCTAAGCACAAGGCCAGCAGGTCAGGAATGAGGAGGGATTAGCAGGCCTGTAGGGTGCGGGGGAGTCCTGGCGTGAGATAGCAGGTTGGGTTTGAGGAGCATCAGCAGAGCTGGCAGGGGAGCATGTGACACTTCCCAGGGTGGTTGGGCACCTGGCTACACCTGCCCTTACAAAAGGGAGCCTTGTCTCTACCTGCCATGGGTCAGCTCCCCACTCCACTGGCCACGGCAACACATGCCCTCCATTCTAGGTCTCGCAGGCCCAACTCCCTCCCGCAAGTGTCTGCCTGGAGCATCCAGCCCCCAGTCACAGATTTGCTGCTCGTAAGGAAGGAGCACACTCTAATTTACCAGTTACACCTCGGATCATTGCTCCGCTTAACTCACAACACTTTCATTCCTCTCTAGCCAAAGCAAGTATACGATCATCTAATAGATCAGAGAGTTCAAGGCGAAGTATTGGACATAAATGGATACAGGTAAAATAAAATCATAATATGGATTCTCCAGCCTAGATTAAACTACCAAGCCTCCCTCATGTCTGGCAGAGTATTGTTCACCCAACCCCCATCAGTGCTTTACAGCCAGGCTGGCTGTGACCCTATTTTTGTGAGATGCACACATGCTCCGTTTCTCTCTCAGGGTTTATGCTGGTGCCCATCCCCACCTGATCCTAACCACCCATGTTAATGAGGTTGGTGTAATGAGATCCCTAGCAGAATTCATTGATGCATCCCCTTTGCCTGAAGCTCCCACAGGGATCTCCCCTCTCCCAACTGGTGTGATGGGAATGACATCCAATGTAGAGCTGGGGAAACTGACACACAAAGAGGCATCAGTGGTTTTCCCAGGCTGCAGTGGGTCAGTGGCAGGGTTAGCAATGGACCACAGCAGAGCTCTCAGTCTATGCTTGTAGAGGCAGCAGGAGCTTGAGGGGAGTCTGACTGTGTTGCCTCCCCTGGGGCTCTCAGCTGGGAGGAGGATTTATCCATGCTGTAGGAAGGCAAGCTCTGTAGGGAAAGGAATCACTGCTCTGTCTCCGTTTCAGCTTTGGCTGGTGTCCCTGGGAAGGCGTGTGAGCAGACGACATTCCTGCCCTTCTCCAAATAGGGTATACGGCTGCTGTGTAAGTGCATGCTCAGTCCTGTGTTGGGTCGGGTGGGGCTTTATTGGTCACACTAATAATAGGAAATGAACATGGCCCTCAGTCTGAGCTTTCTCCTAAGTCCTGGCTGGTCTTAGGGTTCCCTGCAGGCCCTCCCTGCCTCTAGTTCCTGGTACCAGAGAGTCACACCCACCTCTAATACCCTGCTGGGGATAACAAACTGCCCCTGCCCCAGGGAGTCAGCAGAACTCGCTCAGCAGCTTTGGTTCTGCAGGGTTCTGCTAAGAGGCTGGGTCATCCCTCCAGCCAGCCAGCCAGGGTTAAACCCTGCTCCCTGTTACAGACTGGGAGACATAATAACAAACTCTTCATAGAAGAGTCCATCCCATAACTTCCTGGCTTTCTTCCAGCTAGACATTGTGGGAGTGAGCTTCATGTCTGATGTTTTGGCCAGAAAAGCAGTGCGGAGGCCCGTGTCCTTGCTGGCTCAGAGCCACCCCCCAGGAAAGGAGCTGACCTGTCTGAGCTACTCGTTCCCATTAGCCAGGTGTGGAGATGCTCCGCTATCACAGGGTGACTTCGGCCCATTAGGGTTCCCAAAAGTTATTTTCAGAGCTGTTTGGAGAACAGATTTTTCATCTCACAAAAAATGTCACGATTTCAAAAATAAATAAATAAATAAATAAAAACCTCCTCCCATCTCGAATTGGGATGAAAAGCCGAGGGTCACGCTCCCTCTCCCACACAACAGGAGACATGGGAAATAACCATCTTCTGGGAAAGAGGCCTGGCTATTTATTTCAGAGAGCCAATCCCTCCAACAGGCGTTTGGCTGCATAACCCAACAGTTCACAACAACGGCTAGCAGGGCCCTGTATCTGTCAGTTATTGCAGTGACCTGAGCTCTGCCTTCAGCAGATATTGGCTCTCTTCACATCCTTCTGGCATTAGGGTGGGGCTGCCCTGCCTTCCTCTCTTGAGATCCTGGGCAAACTCCCAACACCCAGCCAGACATTGTCGTCTTCTGATAGGGAAACAGGGACATGGAGGGCAGCATGATCCTGAGGCCCCTTTTGGTCCACAGAGTTTGCAATATCCCTCCAATGCCATCTCTCTGTGCAGAAGGACTGAGCAGTGGAGATAGCCAGTTCTCAGTTGCATCTCCATGTGCAGCTTGTCACGGAGTCCCTGGGCGATGCTCTGGAACTGCTCCCTATGAAGCCAGTCAGGACTCTGGTGAAGTCTCCTTTCTGTGAGCAGACTGTCTTCAGGGCAAAAAGCTCACACGGCTTCCATCTTCCTGGGTCTGACCTCAGAGCATTCAGCATCCTCTGCCCCTCCGTGCGCTTCCCACAGCGAGTCCGCCCAGGCGGGCTCCTGGGGAAGCCAGGGGATCCTGCACCCCAATTCCGCAGTCAGACGTGACTCTCAGCCAGCCAGTAAAAGAGGTTTATTAAACAACAGGAACATAGTCTAAAACAGAGCTTGTAGGTGCAGAGAACAGGACCCCTCAGCTGGGTCCATTTTGGGGGGCAGTGAGCCAGAAAACCGCGTCTGCACTTCACTCCTCGTCCCCAGCCAGCCCCAACTGAAACTCTTTCCAGCCCCTCCTCCTCTTTGTCCCTTTCCCGGGCCAGCAGGTCACCTGATTCTTTTGTTCTCCAACCCTTTAGCTCTCACCTTGCAGGGGGGAAGGGCCCAGGCCATCAGTTGCCAGGAAACAGGGTGTTGGCTATTCTCAGTGTCCAGACCCCTGCATACACCTGCCCTCTAGGGCTCTGCAATGATCATACACCCTTATCCCACCACCTAGATATTTAAGAACTGCATAGGGGAAACTGAGGCACCCCCACAATATTCAGAGAAAAGATTAAGAACAGTCCCACTTCGTCACAGAACAAGTGCAGAACAAGTTCTAGGCATCTCCTGTGAGGGGAAATGAAGGATGACAACGTCCAGGAGGAGATGAGCTGTCCCCAGCACCTTTCTTCGCTCTCATAGGGGAGCCCTCCTTGTCTCCCCTTGTTTTTCAGGGATGTGAACTGTCCCTGTTCCTCTGAAGAGTGTTTCTCCAGTGGGCTCATCTGAAGATGCTCCACAACCTGTATGGGCACAATGGGCAGTGCTTGCAGCACGTCTGGCCATGCCTTGTGCATGAGTTGGGTGTACCTGGCTAGCACTGCATGGTGACTGCAGGGCTGATGGGTGTTGTCATCCATCCCCATCCCAGACCACCTTTCTAAGCCCACACACTGAGCACGCAGGGGACATGCTCTGTCCCCGTTTGGTCACTGCCTGTTCGCCTTGTTCATTTCACCCAGCACTACCAGGTAACCTCTGCTTTGGCTATAGAACGTCTTGGGGACTGTCTTTCCCCCATGTAACTTCACTGACATCGGTGGCGCTACCTCTGGGGTGAACATGGCTTGTTGTCTCCTCCTGTTTATTCTGTCTTTCAGAGGCCTGATTCCCCAACCCAGGCTGTCTTTTTAGAGATTCTATTGTCGTTCTATTCTCTGTAGGTTCTTATACCGCTCTCACCGCCACAATATCCAAGCACCTTCCAGTTATGCAGTATGAATAAGTAGTGTGACTAGCATCTGTCACATGTTGTTTGTTCTCTCATCCTCTCCCCAAGAGAAGTGTGTGCAGTGGAGTGTCTTCTTTTGGTAGTTTTTTTTTTTTAAAAATATGCATAGAATCATAGAAGTCTGGGACTGCAAATGACCTTGAGAGGTCATCTAGACCAGTCCCTTGCACTAAAGGCAGGACTACATAATACGGATGATGCTCTGTATTTACATTAGAGAAGGCAGGTCAAAGAAATGCCCCAGGCACTAGGAGCCGAAGGTGGGGAGGTTTGGGGTGGTCCTTCATTCCTAGGGGAATTCATTCCATGGTCTTGGGCCAAATCTAGAGAAAGTTCTGTCTCCTGCACAGACAAACTTTACCCTTATTGCAGAGAGTTCCACTTTATTGACCACAGTCTCATCCCGGATCTTTAGACTCTTTTAGACACCCTAGGGCCCAGGCCGTGGAGCACCTTGAAGATAAAGACCAAGACCTTGAACTTGATTCTGTATTCTATTGGAAGCCAGGATAGTGAGTGGACGACAGGCGTGATGTGCTCGCAGTAGCCTGTGTTGCTGAGGAGACACACTGCGGTGTTCTCACTAGCTGGAGTTTCTTAACTGCAAAAGGCTTCATGGACAAATATATCATGCTGCTGAAGTCCAGCCAAGAGGTGATGAAGGCATGAAAATCTGAGGCCAGGTCATCCTCTGCCAGAATGGGATGGAGTCTCCTAGCCAGCCAGAGGCAGGAGGAAGTGTAGGTTGAGGTTGCTGAGACAGGAGAGCTCACTGTCAGCCAGGAATCCAGGAGCCTCTTGAACTCAGACCGATTGACCAATGTGGGTGTGAGCCTACCACCAAAGGAGACAGGAGTGCAGCTGCAAACTCTTCAAAATGTTTTCCTCTGCCCACCAGCATCACCTGTCTTACTCCACATCAGCCCCAGCCAGCTGCTCTTCATGAGCTGACCTCAGGGTATAAGAACTGTGCTGTCCTTTACAGGACTATTATAATACCCCACAGTAAATAGATGGGCCACGGTCAGGGGGCAGAGTGGGGGGAGGTGGTTGGACCCTTCCACGCTCCGCCCACAAATAGGTGCCACCCAAGTGAATTGCCAAAATGAATTGCTGCTTCAAGTAGCTTGTGCCGCTATTCGTAATATGGTAGCATGGGCAGATTGGTCTGCCAGGGAGAGGCCCTGGGCTCTGCTAGGCTCCTGGGAGTTTGGCCCCTGTTAGAGTGAGGGGAAAATAAGTGATGGTATCTTCCGGACGCCACCCGCTTCTGGCATAGAAATGAGACAGGGCTCACTGCAAATTGTGGAGATCTGAGATTTCTGCTTCCCTTTCTACACATGACCAGTGAAACAGGGACATGGCTGATGTTTAAATGATCATCCCTAGGCACGTGGACTCACCCCTCGTGGAGAGGAATGGGGCAGTTCACATCTCACAGAGCTGTTTTTCCAGGCTGTTTGCTGGCTCGTTTCTGTGTCAGTTACACTCAGATTGGGTTTTTAAGCTTTTTCTCCACAACCATAAGACGTGAAGACTTTTTTAAAAAAATGAAAGTTGAGACTGTGGGGAACAAGGCAGTAACCTCAGAGAGGTGCCGGTACAGCATGTGGGCACGTACTGGATGTTTCCAAGCCCTGGCCATGTGCTTTCATTTTCCTGGACCCTTGCCTGTGGAAGGGGCATGTGCCGTGTCATTCATATTGTGCATTTCTTCCCTCTTCTTTTCCTAGATACAAAATAACCACCAGGTCATCCACAAATTCCTGTCCCAGGCTCTCAGGTACCTTCAGGCACTGGAGATCAACACACACCTGCAGCTGCACTCTTTGGTAAGCACAGCCAGTTAATTGTATTTGTTTTAGATGCTTACCTTCAAGCCCTTTTCTAGTTGCTTGCTCTGTTCCCTCTGACAGCACCGCTAAACTCCGGGGTCCCAGGACTTAGGGCTGTAGCACGGTGGAGTCAGAACTGACATGTTTTTCAAAATGGAGGGCGCAACTTATCCATCTCAACCCCACCAAGTGCCCATCCCACAGTTCTCCAGATGCACCCAGGGGATCTCCTGTAGTGTCTTGTAAATACCATCTCCTTTGGAAATCAGCCCCCCAAGAACATCCTGGGCACTGCTGCTTTATCTCTGGGCTCATGAATGTGTCTATTTTGGAAGGGTTAATTTGCTGAGGTCGGGGTGGGGGAAGGGTTTGGGGAATATCAACAGCTTTAGCAGAAGAATTTGAAAAGTAATGAGAGATTTGTTGTTTTAGTTGCCTTTCTCAGGCCTCCTATCCATCATTAGAAGGTTGTAGAAGGTTGAATCAAGATGACATCTGCTTGTCTGGAGGTAAAGAATTACGTGTGTGTGTGTGAGTGTGCGCATGAAAGCGTGGGAGTGCAGCACTGTGCTAGAATACGGGTGTGTGTCTCCCCATGGCTCAGGAGGGTTTTTAGGGGAGAAGGGTGGGGTTGTTGTTGGGGAGACACAGGAGATTTGTGTGACCATGCCCAGTCAGTGGCTCTTGGTGCCTTGGATTCTCCAGCTGCAAAATGGGAATATGCGGTGTGTAGAGAGGCTCTCTCCATAAATGAGGAGTTTCCATAAAGGAGGCAGGACAGAAATGCAAAGTATTGTTATTATAACTGGCCTCTAAAATGTTCTGTGACGGGTTCGGTCACAGAGATTCCCTTGGGACTGTCACCTGACGTGCTGAAATTATCTCTGAGTCTGTTTTCCCTGCCAGCCTGGGACTTCCAGAACCCTGCTTTATTGAGCCAGACACGCTAGTCTGCTGCAACACAGATCCAAGGTCGGGTCCACACCCCCAAAGCTGCAGACTTATCTGAAAACAGCTCAAGAAAACTTGTCTCCAGCACCCAGACACCCAGTTCCCAACGGGATCCAAACCCCAAATAAATTCGGTTAATCACTTACTCTGGGTTTATTAATAAATAAACGTGATTTTATTAATTCTAAAAAGTAGGATTTAAGTGGTTTCAAGTAATAACAGACAGAACAAAGTAAGTCACCAAGCAAAATAAAGCAAAAACATGCAAGTCTAAGCCTCGTAAATTAAGAAAGTGATTACAGGTAATATCTCACCCTCAGAGATGTTCCAATAAGCTTCTTTCACAGACTGAAAAAAACCAATGAGGAGTCCTTGTGGCACCTTGGAGACTAACAAATTTATTTGGGCATAAGTTTTCGTGGGCAAAACCCACTTCATCAGATGCATGGAGTGGAAAATACAGTAGCAGGTATAAATACACAGCACATGAAAAGATGGGAGTTGCCTTACCAAGTGGGAGATCAGTCTAATGAGACCATTCAATTAACAACAGGATACCAAGGGAGGAAAAATCACTTTTGTAGTGGTAATGAGAGTGCCCATTTCAAACAGTTGACAAGAAGATGTGAGTAACAGTAGGGGGAAATTACTATGGGGGAAATTAGGTCTTTTCAAAGGTAGGCCAGATCTTTGGCTGCCACCCAAAATCCCTTCTTTCCATCTGGACTGCAACAGGCTCATTCTCATGCCAGGCACTGAACCACTCTGGCTGGCTCTTAGTTGTTCAGCTTAACCCAGCAGCACGGTGCCAGCTACGCATCACTCATCTCCCAGAAAGCCAGCTCCTCTTCTAAGATGGACCTGCAGGTGTTTACAGGGCACTGGGAGTGTTGGTCCTGTAATAGCTCACCTCCTAGACAAAGAGCTGGGCGCTCCTGTGAAGGAATTCTTTGGTGCTAAGGCTGTAATTGTACAGGGTGAAAGTGTGGGGGTTGGAGCTGCACAGCTTGGCCCCCAGGCGGGCTTGGAGGGTCCTGCAATACATCTCATCTCTGACTCCTCCAGTGTTCAGGATGATCTTGTCTTTTGAGCCTTCCATCAGTCCGGAGTCAGTTGGCTTCTGTTATCTCAGATGGTCTGCAAGGGTGAGGCAGGAGTAGTACGCAAATAAAAACCAACCCCCAAAGCTGCAAATCTGGAGCAAGAGAGTTTTCTGTGGTGCATCACCCAACTTTGATAGAGCTCCTGTGGCAGATTATGTATAGTGGTCCAGCCATCAGAGTTTATTGACTCTGCATACTGGTGTAACTGCTACAAGAAATAGATGAAGGAGTAAACCTGAAGCCAATGGTTCAAACGGAGGACCCTTCAAACTGGCAAGGACCACACTGAAATCCCCTGATAGAGGAGGTTCTTGAATTAGAGGAAAAACTGATAAATTCCCTTAAAACCTTGCTCACCAGCAGATGAGAATAAAATGGTGTAGTCTTGTAGTGGTGTGGATGATGCATCGAATTAGCAGGCAGGTGAACCTACAGTGAATGTATTGGCAGGCCAGAGGTTTGCAAAAAATGCCAATATTCAAGGATGTCAGGAATCGAAGCCTTTTGCTTGAGAAAGATTGTGCTGAGATGACCACACAGGAGCATGCTTCCATTTCACAGCATACGTACACCCTGGGCAGTGTTTTCTAATTTGAACTCAAATCTTCTGCACACCTATGGAACAAAATCTTCCCAAGACTGTTAACCAGACAGTCACCTCACTGTGAGATGTAATGATGTGTGAAGGATGGATCTGTTCCTCTGATTGATGAGGTCCAGAAGCAGAAGTGAAATGATTGGAGGGGACACAGATAGGCTCCTAAGAGCTAGGTAACAATACTGTGTGGGCCAAGCTGGAGCACCAGAATGACATGAGCTTTGTCCTGCTTGATTTTCCTTAATACTTTTAGGATCAAGGGGATTGGTGAATAAATTTAGAATAGGGCAAGGAATTAGGAAAGTGTTCCCTTGAGAACTGGAACACTGGGACTCTGCCCTCCCTGGAACAGAAGGTCTTGCATTTCTTGTTGGACTTCTTTGCCAACAAATCAGGGGGGCACCTCATCAGTGCAATACAGATCTGATGACTGAGTCCTTTATGGACCATTGGTGGCTGTGTGAGAAATGCAAGCTCAGATGATCTGTTTGGTGCATTCCAAAGACATAGCAAGTAAATGGTAGCCAGAATATGTACATGAGTCCTTTGGCATGTGTGACACTGTCACTCTTTGAAGAAAAAAGCTCAAAGGGAAGATCTTCTATAACATTTTCAACCTCTTTTGGCAGTCTGGAGGATAGCCATACATTTCAATAGAGCATCTGCAGCAGCATGTGGGAGGTCTTAACTGTTAATTGACCTTTTGTAACTAAAGACTTGAAATCAAGACTAGAGCTGGGTGGTAGAACCGTGTGTGGTCTGGAACCTGGGTCTGTGATAGCTGCTGCTCCCACAGTGCCACTAGGAGATCATGCAAAGCTATAGCCAGGGAGCACTGTGAAGAGCAGGTGCTGCAGAAAGTACCATGCCAGAGAGCTAGCGTGACAGTACTCTTCAGCCCTCTGATTGGCCTAGCATCCTACATAACTCCAGGGGTTGTCCAGGAAGGTGTCTGGGCAACCACAAAGATTTTGGTCTGCTGTGACTCCAGAATTTGCCTGGTCTCCAGTCCCAGCCTGACTCTGACCCTGACTCTTGCCTCCACCCTGTGCTACCTCCCAATGCCTGCCTAGATTTAGGCTTAGTCTTTGATGGGTTGGTGGCTGGCTTAAAACAAAATAGCAAAATAAACAAACAGGGGTGTTCGTATAAAGTGCCCACACCAAGGCTGGTCCCATTGTCCTTGTGGCTCTCTGGTCTGGATTCCATGTGCAGTTAGGCTGGCTCATGGTAGACGGACTATGAATCTCTCCTCCGCCTCTTGGGTTTCTGCTTTCTGTTGGGATGACACTGTCCAATGTTCCTGAAATCCCAAAAGGACTCAAAGTCTCCCCTTGGGTAGGAATGTGGAGTGAAAAAGGGTTTGGCTGTGATGCTTCTCTCTCTGCTCCACTCCAAACACAGCCAAAATTGAAACCCTTTGTGTCTGAGTGCGGGTAGTGTTACTAGCCAGGACCCTCTCTGCTCTGGTTTCTAACTGAGTCCTGAACCTTTGCCACCCTAATCCAGAGCAAGTCCCCTTGACGCTCAGGGACTTGGGCTCCCATGTCACTTAGGCACTTACATCACCCACAGCCTCTCTTCACCCCATCTCTTCCCAGCAGCCTTCCAGGCCCAACCAAAGCTCTCCCGTTTTATCCATGAGAGAGCTTGTGGCTAAAGAAAGTGATATCAGGACAGGAGACAAAATGGTGACAGGACACTTGCTTTCAAGTGAAAGGCCGACCCCTGGGTTGTTCCTCTCCCTGGGCCATAGCGCTTTACCGGTAAGGCACAGCAGGGGTTTCAGAGCTAAGGTTACACCGACCTGTTCACCTGAATCTGTTGTTCACAGCTAAGCGACTGAATTGAGGCATCATGTTCTACATTCTGCTTTGGACTCCAACTGAATCTTCTAACATTGGAAAAGTCACCTGGGAGCAGCACTGACTGACTGGGTAGAAGCAACATTTAAAAATGCTCCTTTTTAAAACACTTGAGTGGCAGCATCACACCTTTTTTCAAATGCCTCTAGCTACACAACCACAGCCACTGTGGGCCCCAACTGCCCACACCATCATGCACCCACAATGCAGGTGGCACATTTCTCCAGACCATGGGACAGATCCTCAGCTAATATAATCAGCTATTAGTTATTCCCATATATGTGGACAATCACTGAGAATTCATGGAAGCATTTAAGAATGGAACCCTTTCACAGATTTTAGCATGAATTATTATTAGTTTGAACATTCAGACTAGAAGAGAGTTATACAGTAGGAGTTATTCTTATATTATAAAATATTTCTCCTTTCCTCCAGGAGTTGAAACCAGGCCATGTGACTTCAATGACATTCCACCCACAACGTGACTACACTAATCAGCATGAACACATCTCAGACAACTGTGGCAAATTGCTGGCACTACTATGATGGGTCTCACGCTTTCTCTTCTGGGGGGGGGGGGGTTCAGGGCACCGTTTCTTGCCTCTGAACTGGGGTATTAACTGCCCCACTAGTGTCCTAGAGGAGGGGAGTGGAGAGGGAGGGACCCAGGCCCGCCCTCTACTCCGGGGTCCAGCCCAGGGGCCCTAGGGATAGCGGTAAACTACTTGAACTAGCGATTTCTTCCCCTGGGCTACTTCCCTCTCCTGCCCTTCAGCTTGTGGGGCTTCCTGCCCTCCCTCTGCACAAACCAGGTGTCCCTTTACCTAGGGTCTTGGTCTTCTTAGCCCACTGCAGCACTTCTCCAAACTCTCCTCTGCTTCCCTCCAAACTGCTCTCTGCTCCAACACCAGTCCACTCTGCTTCAACTCCTCCTCTTGTCTGATTGAAGCAGGGGGGTTTTATTATGTGACTGGCTTCAGGTGCTTTAATTAACTTATAGCAAACTTTCTTCCCTCTACAGGGAATAAGGCTCCCTTCTAACACTCTCCTGCTGCCCTCTGGCCATGCTGTATCACACAACATACGGGCTCTGAATGACTGATGCGCACTGCACAGCAAGTATTTACGAGTGTCAGGCCGCGTCCCTGAGAGGTTCTCAGACAAAAAGATGGGCCACACTTGTATTGATTTTATGGTCTGCTTCTGCTTTCATCCCAGATTTGACACTAATGTTACTCCATTAACTTCAGTAACGTTACTCCTGATTTACACCAGTGTACGTGAGTGGAGACTCAGGCCTGCTATCTGTAGAGGAGACTTTGACCAGCTCTAGACCTGCTACCGACCAGGTATTAAACATTACACAGCACATCATTTGGGAGCCCTGAGTCAGTTAAGTTAATCTGGGGCTGGAGCAGTGCAAATTCAGATGTTCTTCTTTAAGTGTGTTCTCTCCCAGGCCACCTGCTTTTCCAGACCTTAGATCAGAGGTTAACCAAGGTAATGGTTAGACTAATGCTAAACAGGTATGCTACAGCCTCAAGAGCATACAGGCAATTTCTGTGTTGAGAGTCAATTCCCCAGCTCGCTTTATTTGCTGTCACTGCAATCCTCTTATTTCTGTCTGCTAGTGCTGTGTTCTGCTCACTATTGGTATGCCCATTTGCTGTCCCCCACTGTGCTAGGGCTTGGGCTGCGTATTTCCTACTCTGCTGAGTATAGGGTGACCAGACAGCAAATGTGAAAAACTGGGACAGGGGGTTGGGGGTAATAGGAGCCTATATAAGAAAAAGACCCAAAAATCAGGACTGTCCCTATAAAATCAGGACATCTGGTCACCCTAGCTGAGTATAGTCAAGTTGTTACTTAGTGCACTGCAAAAATTCTTCTCCTCTCTTCACACACACCCTGTCATTTCTCCCCGCCCCTCCCTAAGCCTGATCTCTGCACAAAGTGCTTGTCACCTCTAGAATCCAGCAGAGAGATATGGTGGCTACAGACAAAATTCTCTCAAACTTCCTCAAGGCCGTGACTTGGCCAATTGGGAAGCTCAGTGCGACACTTCTTCAACCATCAGCAAATTAATTATTTTTCTCCAATTCTGTGTCTTAAAGAGAGGGGTAGTAAAATCAAAGGTCACTACTGGAAAAGTTTCTGACCTGCTGGGGTGTTGTTCTTCTGGAGAGTGTCCCTGCAGCTAGGAGGCATCTGACCAGCATTTGTGGATTGATAATATACGCAGGGCTTGATTTGTGTTTTAATGAAATGGACTCCTGGTTTGTGCCCACACATTTGTGGGTATAGCTGACATCACTTAGACCAGGTTTGCACTCAAAACTTAAGTGCACCCAGCTACGCTGCTCTGCGTGTGAAAAATTCACAAGGCACCCACCTCTCCCCAGCCTAGGGGACGGCTGACAGAAGGGCACAGGGCACCCACCTCCCCCCAGGACCAGGGGATGGCTGACAGGAGGGCACACGATACCCACCTCTCCCCGGCCCAGGTAACGGGTAATAGAAGGGCACAGGGCACCCACCTCCCTCCGGCCCAGGGACGGGTGACAGGAGGGCACAAGCTCCCTTCTCTCCCCAGCCCAGGGGATGGGTGACAGAAGGTCAAAGGGCTTCCACTCCCCCCTGGCACAGGGGACGAGTGTCAGGAAGGCACAGGACTCCCACCTCTCCCTGGGCCCAGGAGACGGTTGACAGAAAGGCACCTCTGCCCAGCCCAGGGACGGGTGACAGGAGGGCACAGGGCACCCACCTCTCCCTGGCCCAGGGGATGGGTGACAGGGGAGCACAGGGCACCCACCTCTCCCCAGGCCCAGGGGAACAGGTGACAGGAGGGCACAGGGCACCCACCTCTCCATGGCCCAGGGGACAGGTGATAGAAGGGTACAGGGCACTCACCTCTCCCTGGGTCCAGGGGATGGCTGACAGAGGGCACAGGGCTCCCCCCAGGACCAGGGGATGGATGACAGAGGGGAAAGGGGCACCGACTAGGTAACAGTTTTCAGATCTCAAAACGGTACATCATCCTGCCAGCTGCCTTCATCATTCCTCTCTGAAAGGCCACGGGGTACTGCCCCTCCCTTCTCCCCTGCCCCTTCGGGGGGGTCATTCTGAGTCTCTTCATCCCTGTTTTCCTCTTCACCACCTGTGCCTCTTCTGAGTCCTGGATCCCCCTTTCCCTCCAAAACCCCGCTCTGTGTTCCCTGCACCCAGTGCAGTGCTGCTGCCCCCACCCAGGCCTCTCCTTCCCCTTTGGCAGAGTAACCCTCTTCAGTACCCATCCCCAGGTTCTCCTCCCCATGCTGCCGCCTCCAGGCATGGACATGCCAATCACTTCCCCCGGCAGGGATCTCCCCGCTGGGCTCTCGGGGGCTGCCTGCTCAGCACTGCCAGCATCCCCATCCCTTGGGGTACATCTGTGCTGGAGCTGGAGGTCTGATTCCCAGCTCTAGGAGACAGACCCATTCAAGCTCTCAGTGAGCTCGCGCGCTAAAAGTAGACGCGTAGCTGCAGTGGCACGGGCGGCTGCTTGGGTAGCTCTCTGGGTGCGTCCCTAGGGGCTCACAGGAGATCTACTTGGGGTGGTGAGCCCATCCAGCCATGTGAGCTCGTGTAGGCACATCTCCTCGAGTGGCAAACACATCTCCCCGCTCCAGCAGAGGCATATCTTGGGCACTGAGTGGAGCTGGCACCAGCAGAGCCTGGAGCAATAGCCCCACCTGGTGCAATGCTGAGAACACAGCAGCCACTGGCCAATGCAAGAATGCAATGCATCCAGACTCCCAGGTGTTGCCAGACGCAGGCAGGGTGTGTGCATGCATATAGGGCCCTCACCTTGTCCCCAGGCAACTAGCCAGGGCAGCTCCCTCTGGTCCAATCACAATGAGGGTTCACCATCCAAATTGGGATGTTCATCTTATGGAGAACCACCGGAGCAGTTACTACATACATTCAATCATAGCCACATGGGCCGGCTGCCCGGGCGGGCAAGTGGCTGCCCAGGCACCACGAGGAGGCAGAGCTCAGAGGAGAGCCAACCCCTTTTCCAGCCTGGGACACCCTCGTCTGCAGCTCTGGCTGCCCGGGACAGCCTTTCTGACACCTCTGCCTCATCCACTCTTCTGGTTGTGCTGAGTCCCAGCAAAGGAAACCTCTTTTCCCGTGCCTTCACCCCAGGGCTTCCTCTCCCTCTCCTTGTTTTTATGGTAACTCTAATGAGATGCCCTCAGCTTGGACTTGAACTCCAGTCAATGAGTTAGAAGCAGTTTCGGGTCATAGGGACCAGCCCCTAGTGCCAGTGTGTGGTTTTGTGTTCATTTGTAAGGGGTTTTCCTCTCCCCTAATACAGGGCTAGAGATCCAGCTGTGGGCAGGGCACCCCAGGTCTGGTTCAATGGTTCCCAAATCCCAAGTCATAGACCTGCGAAAATCCTGCTGGGGTTCCCTTCTACCATGGAGGGGCCTTGGTTCCAGGGCACCTGCACCTGTATTTCCCCGCAGTGGCCCAGCAAAGGCACCCAGTCCCAGTGTTCCTGTTGCCCGCATCTTTCCCCCTTCTGAGCAGAGTATTTCCAGGCTGCACCATCCCCTGCCTAGACTGGGTTATTCCTGCAAAGACAGCCCACCCAAGCATACCTGCTGGTTCCCATCAGAGACCACTACCAGTGTGACTGCCTGCAGTTACAGACACCACACAGCTCTTCCTACGCAAGCCTATTTTATTCCTAAGGTTAAAGCACTACATAGAGAGAAAACATGTTAAAAACAATCAAAGAACCAACACGCATGCTAATAAGCTTCCCAGCTTCCACGCCAGCCCTAACATGGGCTCTGAAAGGAGCAGTCCAGCACCCCATCGAAGCGGTGTCCTTGTGGTTCAGAACAAGCATCCAGTTGTTTGGGGCTTCTGTAGGCCAAAGACCTTCCAACTCATCCCTGGAGCCCCTCCATGGACTGGGATCCTCTCTATTTGCTATATCAGAAAGAAGGCCCTGAGTCAGTTTAAACTCACACTGTTTCTTCAAAATCCTCTTTGTGTGTTGGCCCCTGGAGAATCCAGTGTGAACTAGTATATGGGAACTTCTCCAGGGCTGGCTGATAACCAGAGGAATTACATTAGTAACCCCCCGCTCAGGGCCGGATTTACACTTTACACGCCCCTAGGCACAGCATCTTCAGCGCCTCCCCTACCTACAGCTGACCTTCATGTTGCACACGGTTTTAGAGAGGTAAGGTGCCCCTAGAATGCCAGTGCCCCTAAGCACGTGCCTACTGTGCCTAATTGGAAATCCAGCCCTGCCCCTCCTCCTAGAGGAATTACACACCATTCCACCATAACATTCACAACTGCATTTTGAATACAATGGACCCCAAAGGTATTAAACCCAATTCAAGAAGATGGAACTTAATTCAATACATTTCATTATGATATTGCAGGAAATTGCCCGGCTGTCACGGTCCCCAGTGCCCAGTGCCTAGGCCTACAGGCTAATGTTCTCTAGACTGCTTAAGAGACCATACATCCTCCTACCCTGGTCTCTCAGTATCAAACAGGCCACCTCTTGCCCCTGGTGCTGTCACTAGTGCTTGTGCTAGGTGCAAGGTCAGCCTGCTGCACCCTGGGCTTTGCTAACCTGACTGGTATCTGTTCTGGTGGTCACTGAGCTGGTCATAGCCCCTCTGCTTCTCTTCCAGCCAGGCTGCAGCTGTGCTCCCGGCCATCCCCTCTCCGCAGGTTTGGGCCATTTGTGCTGACTTCCCCTCTGCCCGGTGGGTGCTCGACACCCCATCCCCCTGCTCCTGGCCCTGCCCTCGCCCCACCCCCTTCCCCAAGTCCCCACCCCTGCCCAGCCTCTTCTTCGCCTCCTCCTCTGAGCATGCTGCATCCCCGCTCCTCCCCCTCCTGCCCGGGAAGTCCTAAGTGCCACCAAACAGCTGTTAGGCGGCGGGGGCGGGAAGCGCTGGGAGGGTGGGGGAGGAGCAGGGACATGGTGCGCCGGGGGCGGGGGGAGAAGGAGGCAAGGATGGGGGAGCTTGGCTGCCAGTGGGTGCGGAGCACCCGCTAATTTTTCCCTGTGGGTGCTCCAGCCCCGGAGCACACATGGAGTCTGGGCTCCCAGCTCAGAGTCCAGCATCCCGCCATCCACCCAAGGGAAAGTCCCTGACTCAGAGGGGAAGTGAAAGTGACTATACACAAGGTTTAGAATGGCAGGCAGGTCCCCCTCTGACCCCTTCCAGTTCTAGAGCTCTCAGAGTGACTCACGACAGTGGTCGGTAATGCTGTTCGGACAAGTGCAATTTCCACCATGAATTTCTATTGGGATTTCCCCCCTTGAAGCAATCTGGGCCCCAGTTTGTGTTAGGCCAGTGGTTCCCAAACTTTAACAACTCGTGAACCCCTTTCACGAAAATATCAAATCTTGTGAACCCTCTCCTAAAAATGAATATTTCCGGGGATTTTCTCCCTTACCTGAGCATAAATTATAGAAGCAGTGATCTTGGAAATAATTTATTTATTTATGACATGCTTATTACCCACTATTTATTATTACATTATTATTTATCATTACATTATTAATTTTATTACATGGTGAAAACGGCAACACTCTTCCAAGATTTCACTTTTGTAGCTCATATCACTTCGATTAAGCCTCCCGCATGTTTTATTAAGGAGTACCAGATGTGAAACAGCATGAAGGTATTTAAGAAGCCAACTCAAATAAAGAGTTCCTCCCACAAGCATTCGGGTCTTGAGCAGTCCAGGCAAACAACACACGTTACATAAAAGCTTAAACTTGTTCTGACAAGAAGTCATGGTCATGGGGCTTGAGCTGCCGGCTCCCACGCCCCACGGGGCTCAGGCTGCCGGTCCTGATGGGGCTCGGGCTGCCAGCCCCAGTGCCTGGGGTCCCTAGGGATGGCTCTGTCCGCCATTACAGAATTTTTTTCTGAGAACCCCCTGATACGTTTCGCGAACCCCCAAGGGTTCATGAACCCCAGTTTGGGAACCACTGTGTTAGAGACACAATGACAAATAACATCACATTCAGCTATCACGCTCTCCTCAGAACATGCACCAACTGAAGAGCATTAAATAGTCTGGATGCCTGTTTGGGGAGCAGAGACGTGCAAATGTGCCCTTGAAAATCTGAGATGTAAAGAGTGGCACTTCACAGAACCATGAGCATGAGAGATGGAACAGGCCTACACGTCGTCATCCCCGGGCCTAGGCACGAGACAGGCAGGAACCTACAATGCAGTCTCAAATGCTTGATCTGGTCAGTTTTAACTGGCCCTGGAAGATGATCCAACTTTATTTCAAAGGTCTCCCCCTAGGCCCACCATCTAGTTCTGATTCCAGGCAGTTCTCCACAGCTGGAGCTGTTGTTCCCCCAGCCATTTCAGTCATGATTCTGGATCCATTGCTACCATCCGGCTGTGGCAATTGCCGGCATTCTCCACCATGGGTGAGCTGCTGGGCTGCCTCACCGGCCCCAGAAAGAACCAGTGCCATGCCCGAGTCCATTTCGGGCCCTCGCCTCAAGGCCCAATTCCTTGTTCAAGCACAGAAACCCATGAGTGACACAAAAACAAAGCAATTCCCAGACCAAAGCAGGCTGCAGCCCTGAAGGCTTCCGTCATTGCCTTTCTCAGCCCTGGAAAGAGAACACCGCCTTCCTAAATACCCTGCTATGTCATGGGACAGGCCTTCAACCCTTGCCCAGCTGTTTCATCCTGCCAGTTGTGTCCTCTCTGTAGCTTCGTCCATCTTGGTTCTGGCCAGCGGGGACTGTGCAAGCATCTGTCTGGAACCCCCTCAGTTACCAGATGACAGCCGTCAATGGAGTGTTCACAGCAGACAGTGCAGCCATGAGCTCGCCCAGTTTGAGATGCAGAAGGAGATGCTGTCCTGGGTGGAGACACACCATCAGACCAAGCAGCTCTGATGCCAGCTCCTGGTGCCTCAACCTGCTTGACAGGAGCTCCTACAGCTGCCCCATGCCATACTGGCAGCCAGGGCACCTGGGCAAGGTTAAAACCCAGGAAAGGCTGTTGGCTTTAGGTTATATAAAGAGGAAGCAGACTTCTGCCTGTCATGCCTGGGCATCCTGAGGCTGGGGTCGAGCTTCTGACCCTTTAATTCCCCGACCCATAGGTGCTGACTTTGGTTTTTAATGGTGGGTGCTTTTGAAGAGGTGTGTGTGTTTGGAGGGGGGGACTCTGCCAGTTTTGGGGGGAGACTATTTCCACCATATTTATACACTTCTTTCATATTCTAGTTATCGAATATGTATCTATCATTGGTATCTTTACTATTTTAATAATGATTAAATTGTCATGAACTACATAATTACATTATCATGAATTACAGTATATTAGAATCATTGCAATCACCTACAAGTTGTCTTCACTAACATCCCAGTTTAAAGACATTATGTCTCACTGTCGCTTTCTGGATGAAACTATCAGCAATCTTATTTACATCTAGGTTCCTTGGTATTATTTTGATGCGTGTTAAGGACAGCTACATTATTCAGTTGTGTCTGTCCCACGATGACTGAAGATAATTTTTAAGTCTTCTGAAGCAGGAGAATGAGCATTGCACAGTTCAGGATGATACAGGTACAGTGAGAAGGATTCTTATGAATTTCCAGTACGCTGGAAACATAGTGCTTCCACAGTACTGCAAATTACTCCAAGATCTCTTTCTTGAGTGGTAACAGCTAATTTAGACCCCATAATTTTATATATATAGTTGGGATTATATTTTGTCATGTGCATGACTGTGCATTTAACATTGAATTTCATCTGCCATTTTGTTGCCCAGTAACTCTGTTTTGAGAGATCCCTTTGTAACTCTTTGCAGTCAGCTTTGGACTTAACTATTTTGAGTAATTTTGTATCATCTGCTAATTTTGTCACCTCGCTGTTTACCCCTTTTTCCAGAGCATTTATGAATATGTTGACTAGGACTGGTCCCAGCACAGACCCCTGGGGGACACCACTATTTCCTTATCTCCATTCTGAAAATTGTTTCCTATCTTTTAACTGGAGTGCTTGGGAATGCTTTCAGGATCATCTAACAATCATTAATTTAATTTAATGACGAGCCTTTTGTTATCTTAATTACTCTGCCTCTGTTTATAAACAAACTCCCCACCCCAAGGGCAGAAGCTGGAGCAGCACAGAACACATCACATTCCACGCTCAAGCGCTGTCTGGGGCTAGGGTGTGCACTGTGAGCAGACCTCAGGTATGAAACTCGGGGCGGGGGGCAGGAACCATTATGGCTTGTGGGCGCTGATCACCCCCTATTTTTCCCCATGGAAACCCCAGAGCACCTGCAGAGTCGGCACCTGTGCCCCTACCCACTCTTTGCAATCCCCTTTGGGAGGGTGGGAATCGATATAGGAGGCCCCTAGCAAAGAGCACCGAAGGACACAAGTTCATCCTGGTCCTGGTTGACTATGCCAGTGGCTCTCAACCTTTCTAGACTACTGTACCCCTTTCAGGAGTCTGATTGTCTTGCATACCCCAAGTTTCACCTCACTTAAAAACTCCTTGCTTACAAAAACAGACATAAAAATACAAAAGTGTCTCAGCACACTATTATTGAAAAATTGTCGACTTTCTCATTTTTACCATGTAATTATAAAATCAATCGATTGGAATATAAATATTGTACTTACTTTTCAGTGTATAGTATATAGAGCAGTATAAACAAGTCATTGTCTGTATGAAATGTTAGTTTGTACTGACTTTGCTAGTGCTTTTTATGTAGTCTGTTGTAAAACTGGGCAAATCTCTAGATGAGTTGATGTACCCCCTGGCAGAGCTCTGCCTATCCCCAGGGGTACACATACACCTGGTTGAGAAGCATTGAACTATGCCAGCTGGTATCCTGAGATGGTTCTCTAACAACATACCACAGCTTTCGTGGTGGCATGGGAACAAGTCCAGCTATTTTCCAGGGTTGACCTTCCCTCAGGTCCTCACCGACTAGGGAATTAATTTCATATCTCGAGTGCTCAGAGAGGTTAAAAGAATGTTGCATCTGAAGAAGTGGGTTTTTTTACCTACGAAAGCTTATGCCCAAATAAATCTGTTAGTCTTTAAGGTGCCACCGGACTCCTCGTTGTTTTTGTGGATACAGACTAACACGGCTACCCCTCTGATAGTTGAAAGTAAAGCCTCTCCGTAGCTCCATCTGGCAGTGCAGACAGTGGTGGAAAGGTTCAACAAGATGTGTAAGCCAATGATAAATGTGCTTGCAGGGATAGAGGCTAAAGACTGGGCCTGACTGCTCCCCTGTCTGTTGTGTGCCATTGGGAGGTGCCACCAGTTTCTCTCATTTTTGAGCTCCTTTCTGGGAGACAGCCCCAGGGCTAGATTTGGTTAGGGAATCCTGGGACGCACACCCTATGCGCACTACCAGTATCCCCCAGTAAGTTCTCTAGGTGAGAGAAAGGGTAGAGCACATAGCAATCTGTCCTGGGCTCAGGGGGCTCTGGTGCAGCGATACAATAAAAGGGCTAGGGCCTGGGAGTTTCCACTAGAACATCGGGTGCTCCTGTTACTTCCCAGTTAGAATAATAGAATATCAGGGTTGGAAGGGACCTCAGGAGGTCATCTAGTCTAACCCCCTGCTCAAAGCAGGACCAATCCCCAATTTTTGTCCCAGATCCCTAAATGGCCCCCTCAAGGATTGAACTCACAACCCTGGGTTTAGCAGGCCAATGCTCAAACCCTTGAGCTATCCTCCCCCCACAACACAGTTCCCAGTTCCCAGTTCAAGGCAGGACCTGCAGACTATGAGGTTCGTTGCTTATGAAAGCAAAGGCAGATTTACCATGTGTGTAGGTAGGTGGACTGATAGATTAACTCAAAACCTCACCCTGGTTTGCCAAAAATTCAGCTTTAGTTTGTGAAAGGTTCCTGTAGTTACAAAAAGTTTTGCATGGCTCTGTTGGTGACTTCCATATGCCCTGCATCCTTTTTAGTATTGTTTCCTTTTCTTTGTCATTAGCACCAATGAATATTTACTTCCCCTTTCTATTTGTTCACTTTCATGCTCAAATCTCTCTGGCTTGATTGTTATTTAGGTTTTTTTTAAATTCATTTTCCTTTTTGTTTTATGTGACTCCCTCATATTCTCTGTTTCTTTCTTTTTCCTTTTGCATTCTGTTGAACAGAGATCCTGCTCAATTGGGGCAGGGACTGTCAATCACTACAAATCTGTACAGTGCCTAGCACAGTGGACCCAGACCGGTCTTGGACCTTGAGGTATTACTGTAATATACGTAAATTATTAATAAAGTATCAATTACTACAATTTAAAAAAAAAGTCAATTTGTTAACACCCTGGAGGGCATTATTCATTCACCCCCGAGGAAGGTGGAGAGGCCTGGGACTCCAGGCCCCAGCGCCTGTGGGTTTTGAGGAAGTGCAGCTGCTCTCCCCAACCCACAGCAGAGAATACATTCTCATAAATAGAGGTACCACTCCAAAATTTTGTTTGACTGTCTCACTTATTTAGCTAATAGTTCAGAAATAGACTTGCACAACTGACTGCTACTGATGTATGCTTTTCAGGAACACCCAAAGGCTCCGATCCACCCCATTGAGCTGCTAGGCACTATCCAAACATACATAAGAAGAAATGGGCCCAACCCTAATGAGTTTGCAATCTAAACAGATAAAACATTCCAAAGATGGGCAAACGAGATAAACCATTCAAGCACTAATGTTGGGCAGAGGTGGTATTAATTCCCTTTTTAAAGAATATCCATAAATCCTGCCTAGATGGCTCTCTAGAAAGTTATTTATTAACTCCCCTCCCCTGCTCTTAAATTTTAGCTGTTCCATCTCATCTAATTTATATCTTTTTAATCACAACCTGGAGCCCTAAATATTAGCTGTCTGTCTTTGATATATCACAGGTCACTAGGCCCATCTTATGCCAAAACCCAAGAACAGCTTCCCTATTAACAT
Organism: Chelonia mydas; assembly: GCF_015237465.2. Lineage (NCBI taxonomy): Eukaryota > Metazoa > Chordata > Testudines > Cheloniidae > Chelonia > Chelonia mydas. The sequence goes on from NC_057855.1 coordinate 58,723,021, forward strand.
TTTAACCTGCAAAATGCTGATGACAAGTCTTGTATGTGTGCTAGAGATGCACAGGCACAGCCGTCCCTTGGGTAGGGTGAATCAGGGCAACTGCTCTGAGCCCCGTGCATTGGGGGGGCCCCATGCTTCGGTAAAATCGGGATTGTCCCGGTATTTAGTGCTTTGTCCTGCATCCTGAGCGATATACGATCGGGATGCCATTTGTTCCAATATTCAGGTGAGGAAACTAGCGGGGAGGCAAGCGGCAGGCAGGTGGGCAGACGGCAAGGAGGAGAGTGGCGGGCGGGCAGGGGTGTGTGTCAGGTGGATGGCGAGGAGACTAACGGGGAGGCTGATCTGTCCCAGGCCCCACACGCACCGGGGGACGGCTCTGTGCAAAGGAGAACGTTTTCTCTCTAGCAGACCTTCAGATCCTGAAGGAAGATCAGAAGAAGGCATTTGTTTATTTGGCCATGGCTGACGGAGAGGGTGGAGAAAGGGTGTTACCCCAAAAACAGATTTAGGGTACCCTCAGTCTATAACTAATCTGTTCTCATTAGGTATGGGTCCCCAGGCTGTTAGGGAAATACTTGGACGACACGGAATGACTGACACAAGCAGCATTCTTTCCAAAACGAGGCACGTTTTTATTGGTGCAAATAACAGCCCCGATGATCCACAAATCCCTTACAACAAGTTAAAGAGCACCCCAGACCGCAATGATGTGCAGTTGAGATGATCCTAAGTGATGAACCCTGCTTACGCTGATCAGTTGGTCCCAGGGTGCAGACAGCAGTTTTTAAATAGTCTTTAGGTCTTATGTATATAAATTCCTTTCACACTTAACACCCACACATCTTTATTACCCCACGCATACACGCTAACACGATACTAGAACTATAACTGTGTCGGATAGACATCCTATGCTGCCTGTGCTGCACTGTCTCTCCTCGGGCCTCTGCTCCTTCTCTCTCCCTCTCTCCCTGCATGGCCGTCTGTGTCTCTGCGGTCCTTTGCCTGTTCTTCTCAACTGCCAACTCAACTCAACTGTCCGCTGACAGCTGACCTTTACACCAGTCTCGCAGTTCTATTTTTAGACCCATGACGCCATCCTTGTTTCCCTTCTTTGGATAATTGCCAATTCTCTTTTTAAACTCACAGCCCTTATTCCTAATGGTCGATTCTATTTTTAGACTTGCTTCTAATTGCCAATTCTATTTATAGCCTGTGACCGTTATTTACAGTAGGGGGGATAAGCTACTGAATCATTGCTTACTACCTTTTCCCCGCCAGTGGGGCTTTCCCAAAATCCTGCCAGTTCTGTATTTAGTGCTTTGTGACCTGCAGCTTCCATCTCGGGGTGGAATGACTCTTGCTTATTGAAAATGGAAGCCAGGGATCTGGGGACTAGAAGATGGAGTTTCTCTGGTATCAGGGGGAAGTCAATACAGATAAAAGACAAGTCAACCGAGGTGATGACAGGGCTGTAGAGTGGGGAATCCTTGGTGCACTAGTGACAACAAGGGATAAAAGGCAAGAGAAGCCCGAGGATGGGCCTTCTGCGGTGTAACAGCCAAGGGTCCTTGCCCCAGAGGAGAAGCCATGCCTTGGACTTGGACAGGGCTAATAGGAAGGCACAAAATTGTGACAGGAGGGACCGAGAGAAGGCCACATAGCTGGGGAAGCAGGTTCGGGGACCGAACAGGTTGGTGGTGCTGAAGAGCTGCCCAGAGCTGCAGGTGAGAGAGAAGGGACCATCACTGAGGGAGAAGAGGAGGCTATTAACTACATGGAAGAGGGGAATTTGTGTGCTCCAACCAGCCACATCGAGGCAGAGACTAGCCCAGGATCGGAGAGGAGGAGGTCGTAGGAGGTTGGGCAAAAGAAAGGGGCCTGGGGATCTCAGACAGGAGAGGGCGAACACAAGGGCCATTCTGCTGGAGATTTCTGGGGACTAAGGGGATCTAACAGGCACTGTGTGTTCTCTTTCTGAAGCAGCTATTCGCCAGCTATTGCTGGATCCCGACAGCTCTGTCTCCACTATTGCTTCCCAGAGCACTGAACAGCTACAGAATAGCTCTGATCCCCCAAAGTGGGGCTATATAGTTACCAAGCTGCAGGGCTGAGTCAGGGAGACAGACAGGTGGCAGAGAGAGAGATACCACGGGGCGAGCGACTGAAGGAGGGGACATCAGAGCAGTCGAGAGCTAACCCCCAGATGTGCCACACGGAGGCGCCCCAGTGGTGAGGGTAGCCCGTGACAGTGTGCTATTGGTGTGCTCAGAGCTGTGAATACATCGAGGGCAGGCTGTGAGTTATCATTAGCTGGGAAGGCAGTTTTATTTAAATCCCAATTTAATCCAATGTAGAAATGTAGGGTGAGTTACTCTAGCTTGTTCTGCCCCCGGTGTAATTCCCCAGCTGTAGACAGCTGCTCGGCCCCTCTCCCTCTAGCCCTCAGTTCCAGGAGCTAGGAGGCAAGGCGGGGGAAGAGCGACCCATGCAAAGTGTTCTCATCTCCGCTGCCACTGAGTCCCTATGGCATCATAGCCAGCTGGAGAGTTCAGAGCAGTCTCCAGTCTGTGGGGGCTGAGGGGACCCACCCTTCTGCCCCCAGGCCAACAGGAGTCATCTCAGCCTGGTCCAGCTGCCTGGATCCCGTCCTGCCCCCTCTGTCTCTTCCTTGCCCACCACCCAGGCTGCGTTGCTTAGTACTCTGTACCGTTGGTACAAATGTCTCCGGTCAGTGGAAACTGCCGAGCCACTCACCCAAAAAGAGGTAGCGCTGTATTGAGCGACTGCCTGTGATATGGATAGATGTCAGCAGGGGGCGATACAGAACCCCTGCAGCCTCTGTGCCAAATGGGCACTCAGTGGGCAGGATCCATGGAAACTGGGCATTTCTGATTTTCCAATTTCCACCAAAATCAGCAGGGTTCTGCCCAGTGATGCTGCCAACTCTCAGGGTCTGGTGCTTTCCCCCCTATCTCTGTGCAAACTAGGCCTCTTTAAAAACAGGCCTTGGGAGGGGGCTGGATCATAGAAACTGCTTAACTGAATGACCTCAAACTTTGCTTCAAGCTCTACCCTGGGGTATCACCTGGCCGAGCCATTTTCACCCTGAGCTGTGTGGATTTTAGTGCCTGCTGAAAATGTGGCTTTAATAGAAACTCCTAGAGCCTTAACTGTGGCGTGGCTCCTGCCAACCCGACCGCCAGCCACCCCCTTGCACCAGGAGAATCGTCCTGCCTTGGCAGGGTAGGGAGCTCAGTGCAGATGCTGCAGTTAGCAGATGGAACCACAGTAATGGAGGAGCTGAGAGACTTTCCTGCCTGCACTCTGCACTGCGGCTGCTTCCCTCTCTCTGACCACTGGGTGTGTGCCTGGCATGATCCCCACAGACTCACCAGAGGCACCAACCCGGGGGGGGCGGGCGGGTAGGATCCAGGTCCTGCATTACCCTCCTCCCTGCAAAGTGCAGAGTGTGTGTCGGGGGTGGGGGTAGATAACATTCTCAGCTCACTGCACCATCCCTAGCACACCCCTCTTATAGTCAGTCCAAGTCAATCTTGTCATGATGGTGGATTCCCCCCAAGGAGGCAGGATTAGGGTGATCAGATAGCAAGTGTGAAAAATCAGGACAGGGGGTGGGGTAATAGGAGCCCATATAAAAAAAGCCCCAAATACGACTGTCCCTATAAAATCGGGACACTGGTCACCCTAAGTAGGATGCCTCCATCAAGCCCTCTCTCTGGCTTATCCCTGGTGGGGTGATGGGAGCTTGCAGAGTGAAAATGTCAGTGGTGGCTTTGAAACCCCCAGGTGCCATTACAGTGCAGAGAAGGGGTGGCAGGATCCCAGAGGCTGGGAGATGGAGAAGCAGCAGGAGAACACGGACTCCCTTGGGCCTCAGACTGTCCTGATGCTGAGATCAGATTCAGAGAGGAGCTTTCAGTACAGCCTGCCCCAAGAGCTGGACCACCCCAAATCCTGAGATTCTTGAGAAAAATCAAACCATGGTTTTTAGTCTGTTTTTGGATGTTTGAATGCCTTGCCCACGCCCTAGGCCAAGGGCAACAAATTTATAATAGCAGCCAGAGGCTGCTTCCCTCGGTGCCGGTTCGCGCCCTCCGCTCCCCGGCCCCGCCCCAACTCCACCCCTTCCCCGCCCCCTCCCTGCCCCTATTGGTCCCCTTCCCCAAATCCCTGCCCCGGCCCTGCCTCCTCTCCCGAGCGTGCCGCATTCTCCCCTCTTGCCCCCTCAGCGAACCTGTTTCACGCATAAGCACTGGCAGGGAGCAGGGAGAAGCAGGACCTGGCGGCCCACTCAGGGGAGGAGGCAGAGTCGGAGTGGAGGTGAGCTGGAGTGGGGAGCTGCTGTAGGGGAGGCAGCAATTATTTCAGGGCCTAGTGGCGGCAAAATCGTTAATCTGCCACTGGCCACAATCACAATACTGCCAGCTCTTGCATAGTTATTGCAAGTAAGAAGATTTTGGCTCCTGCTGCAGGAGATGGCAGATACCTGCCCAGGCCGGGTCAGCGTGAGGTACAGGAGAGGTGGGAACTGGGATCAGGTGAGGTTTGGGGGATGATCAGCGAGGTCTGAGCCAGCAGGAGGGAGGGGGAGCTGGAGCCCAAGGGAGCCAGGAATAGAGCTGGGGTGGGGGCAGTCGAGAGGGAAGGGGTTGGGGGAATGGGGAAGCAGGTGTGTGCTGCGGGAAGCAAAGAGGGGGAGGCAGATGAGTGCAGGTGGGTGCTGCCCACAGGCATCATCACATGAACTCCCACAGCAGGAACAGGAGTCGCAATACACTTATGAGCGATGGCACCACTGGGCCATTTTCCTGGGAGGGGGAGGAAGTCCCACCTCCTCCATGAGGGACTGGCAGAGCCATCCTAGGTGGCACACAAGGAAAACATGGACAGTGACTTGGTCCCCAGCAGCATTGTGGGGTATTAGTGGAATCAGAGGCGTAAGTAGCACCAGTGACTTGAGCCACATGCCCAGCACTAAACTCTCAACCTGGGCTGAGGCACGAAACCCTCCCTCCCTCCCTCTGGGGTTTTAGCCAGGATCTTGGGCCCGTCCCACTCCGCAGCACCAAGCAGAATTCGTCTGTTTGGGCAGGGGGAGCAGACGCACTGGACAGCCTCACTGTCATGGAGCTGTGGGGCTCCAGGGCAGACATCCTGTGGGGGGGGCCATAACAGAGTGGGGGGGCAATTTTAACTGTGATTCCAGGGGCTACTTAGGCACCTGAAAACTCGGGGGGGTTGCAGATAACAGAGGAGAGGTGCAACCAAAATTATAACTCCAAGGGGGAACTCAGCTCAAAAAATTTGAAACCGCTCAGGGTGCAGGCAGAAGGTAGCTGGGGGCTGTGTGCAGGGAGGGGGTAGCTCAGGGTCCAAGCAGGGGGTAGCTAGGTGCTGTGTGTAGCGAGGTGGGTAGCTCAGGGTGCAGGGAAGGGCTGTGTCCGAGGCGATGCTGCTGCTGTGTGGCCAGCTATACGCTCTGTCCCTAGTTGGCACCATCTCTGTGCAGGAGGGGCTGGTGTGAGGAGCGCGCTCTGCCCACCTGGGTACACGATGGACAGGGGGAGAGGAACACCCCAACATCAGCCCCTGCCCGGTTTTGTGCAGCAGATCAGGAGGCAGGCGCTTGGTACCTAGTGTCGGACTATGGTGTGGGGGAAAGAGGCAGTGCAGCAGCTGCAGACAGCAGCGGAGCAGGGCAGCAGGGGGAGAAGGGGCAGCATCTTCACTCCTGCTGCAAACTTCACCCAAATATGGTATGAAATGGGGGGTATCTTCCCCCCCGATCCTCCTTAAATGGCGCCCCTCACATCCCACACCTCTGAGCCCAATTCTTCCCTGGGATATTCAGTCTCTGCTCCTGCTGGCTGCCACGGACGTAGCTGAGGGCAGAACTGGGCCCAGTGTCTCTGCTTACGCTTGAGCTACCAAGGCAGCCATGTTCTTGCACATACCGGCCACTGAGCCTTTTGGGGTGTCTGGAGAGCACTGTCCTAGGTAACAGCTATAGCCATGGTGCAATGGGCTTGGGGCCTCCTGCTACACCTGCCTGGCTCTGACATGCAGAGCTGTTCTGGAAGCCTGGAAGAAGGGAGCTGAAGGTGACGATACCGAAGGATGATGACGGTGGTGATGACGGCAGTGAAACTCCCATGTCCTCACCCACAGGAGGGGCCATTATAAGCAGGAAATTTGCGTTGAAGGCCCTGGATTTCCCATCTCACCCTCCTGAAGGAAAGGCTATGGGGTTAGCCAGCCCAGGGACATGACCTTCTGAGCCCACCGATATCCTGGGATCAGTGGGGAAATCCTGGGACTCTCAGGTCATCCATGGGAGCCCCATTTCCCCAGCACAACTCCTCTCCTCTGCTTCTCTTTCTGCATCTGGGCCCAACTCCCTCTCTGAAGGGATTTGACAGTCAGGAGCAAGAGCCCAAGGGGTTTAATGCTGACCCACCCAGGAGTCTCCCCACAGGCTCCTTGACTCTTGCACCTGCAGAACACACACCAGTGCTGTTCCTGGCAGGCTGCAGTTAGGGCCACAGTGGGTCCCTGCTCTGCTCCCCGGCTCAGTTCACAGGTGCAGTTGCTTCAAGCACCTCACCAACAATGCTGCCAAATTTCAGAGTAACAGCCGTGTTAGTCTGTATTCGCAAAAAGAAGAGGAGTACTTGTGGCACCTTAGAGACTAACCAATTTATTTGAGCATGAGCTTTCGTGAGCTACATCTCACATCCGATGAAGTGAGCTGTAGCTCACGAAAGCTCATGCTCAAATAAATTGGTTAGTCTCTAAGGTGCCACAAATGCTGCCAAACACTTGCTGCTTGCAGAGCACCAGCACGGCACTGGGCAGACAGTGAGGGAGTGTGCAATTACTAGGGGCATCAGTGGGCCATCCACAGGGAGCAGAAAGCAAACCAGTGTCTCCTTTACAGATGGTTCTAAATCTCATGCAATTAAAAACGCCTCCTCCCTCCCCACAGTACCTCCATATCCTCATCCTGATTACAATAGGTCCCGATTGTGGTGACGTGAGTTACCCTGGGAGTCCACTAGATGGCACCAGAGCACACAGCCAGGTGCAGCGCTGGTGTATGTCCTGCAGGTGCCAGGTCCCCAGCTCACAGGGAATCCCACACGTGCGTGGGGCACTGGGTTTGCCCTGCAGCGCCTGGCACGATAGGTCCTCCTGCATGACTCAGGTGGGCTCTCATGCTCTGCAGTAACACAAACAATAATAATAACGATCTGTCTGCTATGGAGGATTTCCTAGGCTGCAGGGAGCACCCTGGCCAGCCTAGGAAATCCTGGGCAGCTCTGCCACAGGACCCAATGCCACAATTCTCCTTGTCTTTTAAAAGCTCTCCCTCTTCTGCTTCCTACAGGTGCTGAGGGCTGCAGGGTCTGGGAAGCTTTTTGCCTGCAGGCGCATGGTCACCGTACTGAGACACCCACAATAACTGTGGGACTCTGTAGGCAGCCAGGGAGCATGTGCTGTGCACTTTGGGGTGGGTGGGGGCCCTCGGGGTAACCATCTCTGCTGTCTCCTTTGCGTGCTTCATTCGCAGTCAGCTTGACATGCCACCAGGGCTCAGCTCATCCACAGCTTCCCACACATCCATAGCTGTCCCCAGCTTCACCATGCAGGCTCTAGGCCCAGTGTGCAGTAAGATAAGGAGACAGCCCTGCACGTTGGGACCAGGAGTTCCCACGGTCTGCAACACAATCCTTGGAAGGGTTGGCAGCAGGGCTTACATTCAGCGGGAGCCGTCTGGAGCAGACCTCCAGTAAATATTTTCAAATCCATGGGAGCCCTGGCACCTCCCTGCTTGTGGGGATAAAGCCACAAGTCCCCCCAGTTAGGATGACCTAATGGCGGAGAGGGGATCCAGGAAATAATCTCTGAGAATTTAAGCCCTGGTTGGCAGGACTCAGGTCAGCAAAGCTATCAGGCCATGGAGGCCCCCACATCACTCAGCTGCAGCTGTAAACTGGTAACTCCCTGTGACTCACAAACCATAGCGGATATATGGTATGGGAAGTCCTGACCGAAAGGCTCAATTGGCAGTCTCCTTGGAGGCTCCGGATTGGCCCCTTGGCCCCATAAAAGCCCATGGAGCATATCAGGAAGTGTCTAAGCAAAAATGAGGATCTGTTGTAAGATGCCATGGCTGACTCTACTCCGGGCATCCACTTTGGCTCTGCCCCGGATTCTGCTCCTTGCGCTGGACCTGGAACCTGACCCAAGTTCTGACCTCTGGCACTGATCCTGGCTTGGAAATCTGACCTCAAACTGTTTGACCCCTGGTCCAGGACCCCACTGAAGAGGAGCGCAGCACTGTGGAGGCCAGTGAGCATGGAGATGGCTCACAGCCCAGGAGGAAAAGCCCCTTGACTTTCTAATGAGCAGAGAGGGGTGAGAAGAAGGAATATCCTCTGCTGGCACTGATCTGGCACAACAGTTCCCAAGCTCTCAGTAGAGCACCAGAGCACATGCTGCCCATTTGCCCTTCCCTGGGGCTGACTCCTAGCTGCAGCACTGGAGAGGAACCAGGCCAGGTGGCCTGTGGAGCTCTCTGCCCCCTCCTGCTCAGTCACACGCTTCAGAGCCTAGACTGTCCGGCAGGGTGAGGGAGATTGTGACCTACTTGGAGAGCCTTTCCTCTCCCCTTCACCCTCCCACTCGCAGTGTGAATGTTCCGTGAGCTAGCGCCACGCGCGGCCCTCCATCGCCCCCCGGAGGCAGCAGAAGGGTGTGCGGAGGAGTGTGACCAGGGAGCCAGTCCCTTTGCTTTTTAACCCAACCTTGCCCCTGCCCCCTGCCTCCCTGTAGAGGTCACTGCAGCTGAACTAGCCTGACCAGCTAGTAGTTAGCTGAGGGTGAAGCACAGGCCTCTTTGTTCCCTCCTCCCTTCTGAGCCCGCCCTCCATCCCAGAGCCCTCCCTATCCTTGTGAGTCCCCAGGAGGTTCCCATGCCCGCCCCCTCTAGCCGCAAGGAGGGGTGGGCTGGATTCCCCTTGTCCTGCTCCATAACAGGCTGGTGGGGTCAGCATTGAGCAACTTCCTGCCTGCTGAGGGCAGTCACCAGAGCCCCTACCTGGGACAGAGCACTGACGGGGGCTGGCCTCCCAACACCACGAATTCCCAGTGGTATCAAAGAGCAGCAGGGGACTCAGGTGCCAGCTAGAGTAGCCAGGTGCACGGTTTTTGACCGGAAAGTCCGGTTGAAAAGGGGACCTGATAGTGTCCAGTCAGATCTACTGACTGGACACCCAAAGTCTGGTTATGATGGGTGGGGAGTCATCACAGCTCCCAGCCCTGGCTCCACAGGAAAGTCCCTCCTGACCCAGGCAGAGGTGGGGGAGAGAGGGGAAGAGCAGCGAGAGATGGGGGCAGGGGAAAAGAGAACCGAATAGGGGTGGGGACTCGGGGAAGGGGCAGGGAAGGAGAGGTTCCAGCACTCCTGGTGGAGTGTTCAGTTTTTAAATCAGAGGTGGGAAAACCACGTGGCCCGTGGGACCGTCCTGCCTGCCCCTTGAGCTCCCGGCAGGGAAGGCTAGCCCCCGGTCCCTCCCCTGCTTTCCCCCCTCCCCCGCAGCCTCAGCTCGCCGTGATGCTAGCGCTCTGGGTGGCAGGGTTGCCAGCTCCTGCCAGGCAGCGTGGCTGCGAAAGCCGCCGGCCTAGCCCGGTGCTCTAGACTGCATGGCAGCGTGGCTGGCTCCAGCCGGGCAGCAGGGCTGCCAGTCCTGGTGCTCTGAGTGGCATGGTAAAGGGGTGGGGAGCAGGGGGGTTGGATAAGGGGCAGAGGGTCCTGGGGGGCAGTCAGGGGACAGGGAGCAGGGGGCGGTTGGATAGGCATGGGAGTCCCGGGGGGCCTGTCAGGAGGCGGGGGTGTGGATAGGGGTCGGGGCAGTCAGGGGCAGGGAGCAAGGGGTGTTGGATAGGGGGTGGGGTCCCAGTTGGGCGGGTGGTCCCGGGAGGGGGCGGTCAGGGGCTAAGGAGTAGAGGGGGTTGATGGGTCAGGTGTTCTGAGGGGGGCAGTCAGGGGTTGGGAAATGGGAGGGGGCAGATAGGGGGTGGGGGCCAGGCTGTTTGGGGAGGCACAGCCTTCCCTACCCGGCCCTCCATACAGTTTTGGAACCCTGATGTGGCTCTCAGGGCAAAAAGTTTGCCCACCCCTGTTTTAAATATTACAGAATTGGCAACCCTAGGGCCAGCTGGTGCCTGGGCTGGCTCTGTGCCCATGCCTGAGAGCTGGTGAATCAGGCAGGGTTCTGACCATGCCACTGGGGTAAATGCACAGAGGAGCTGGTCTGTCCCTCGCATGCTGTAGTGTGCCGTGTAACTGCCCATCTGTCTGGGGGTCATCCAGCATCCATCTGCCTGGGGGCTTCAGCTGCCCCAGCATCACGGTGTCTGAGCCCCTTGCCCACTGCTGAGTATACACACACAGGAGCACCAATAGGGAAGGGGTACCATCCCTGGGCTACAGATGGGAGCGGAGCTCAGAGAGGGTCAGTGACTGGCCCAAAGTCACACAGGGAGACTGGAACCAAGCTGGGAATTGAGCCAGGCCTCCTGAGCCCAGATGGGTTTTGATAGCAGCCTAAGGGCCATGCCCCACCCAGCTCCCACTGATAGCAAGGAGGGACCCCCAGGCTAGAGCAGCATGTGAATCACAGGGGCCAGACACTGCAGCCTACCTGGTGCACAGCCCTGGGTGCCAGGGCAGGACTCCTCGCTGCACAGAGCTTCCGTCTCTCTTCAGTCTGGTTACGAACGGTTCATCCCTACCCCTGGGATCTACAGCCCAGGCTCGTGTGAGGGGCCATTCTGGGCTCCACTGCCAGACTTTTCCTTTGGCAGCTGTGGGGTTCTGCAGGCCTAGCAGGGGGAACTGCTTTTCTCAGTCACCAAGGTCAGCAGCTGTGACCGATACAGACAATGCCGGTGCTGTGCTGGGCAAGGTGGGGCCACTGGCACAGTCACATTAGCTCCTTTAACCTATGAGCTGAACCCTCCAGCCCCCATCACACTCTGCTGTTTGATTTCCTCTGACCTTTGCCATCTCAATGGCAGACACCAAAGGGGCTGAGCCACAGTGTTTGCACCTAGAGCTGCCTCTGAAGTTGCCCAGGGTTTGAGCTGGGGTTTGGTTTGGTCCCTGTGTAGGTAGGAAGTGCTCAGAGCTGGAACCCACGTTCCAGGAGCCGTAGCCAGGGCTGTGCTCTCCCTGTTCTGACATGAGGCCTCTGTGTCGGCAGCCCAACACTGCGCTGGGCTGTGGCAAACACTCATCTCGTTTGCTGGCCCAGCACTCGTTCAGTTACTGCCTCCTATTCCCAGTGACTCTGGGTGTCAACCCCTTTCTCCTGGGGGGATCAGCGTCCCTTTTCCAGGCTGACTTTCCCTCCCCTCCCCTGCTCAACTCTCCTGCCTCCCTCCAGTCAGTATTTCTCTGTGCAGGACAGCAGTTCTGTGGTCTCTGTACATTTTGTTCCCTCCATGCGCCATGCACAGCAGCATAGATCCCTCCTGGGCCCCTCCCTGGGGATATGCTTCATGACTGGACCACCAAGGCCAGGCACTCCAGGAGCAGGGGGGAGAGAGACAAGTTCTGACCTCTGGCACTGACCTACTGTGCTTTCTGCGGGGGAGGTGAGCCTGGGGTCTTGACCCAATTTCCCTTCCAGGGCAGGTGTTTTCCAGAAGGTCCCCTCCAGGTGATTTCCTGGGGCCTGCAGTGTTGGGAGAGGGGCTCCCCCGCCACTCCTGCAGACGGCATTCCTTCTACAGCTCTACTGCTGGTAACACCCTTGCAATGCTGGTGTCCAGACAGCTGGTCCAGTCAGTACTAGATGCCCATTGCTCCCGTGGCCATGTGAGTTAGGACTTTGTGTGCCCCAGACCCAGCTGCCACTTCCATTCATTCTAGAGCTGGCCAGGTCGCCATGGCCATGGGGCGCTGGCTGCTCGGTGCTCTGCTGAGGGCTGGAAGCACAGGCGAGCTCAGAGTCCAGGTGGCGGCAGTCGGAGATTATACAGAGTGGTGTGACTGCAACACCCCATCCATCGTCCACGGTGTCAACGGGTGAGGGCCTGGCCCCACAAACAAGAGGCAAAAGACGGGCACTGTCTGACAGGCCCTGCGGGGTGAAGCAGGGCAAATCATGTCGGGTCTCCAAGACAGAGCCCATGGGGAGGCTGGAGCAGCCTGGGGAAGAGAGAAAGCTTGACGGTGGGGGGGGACAGGCCTGGGCCTGGGGGGAGGACACATGGCCCAGGTGGAGGATGGGGGGCTAAACAGGCAGTCTCGGGGGGAAGACAGGTGGCCTTGTGTGGGAGGCAGGCAGTGGGGGGGGAGGGGCATGTGGCATGGGGAAAAGGACAGGTGGCCATGACAGAGGACGCGCAGCCCAGTGGGGAGGATGGGGGGAAGGACAGGCACAGGTGGTTGATTCTCAGTTGTTGGGGGCACAAGTGCTTTTCCCCAGCTCCCCTCCCCCACCAGCCTGGAGGGAGGCTGGATGGCAGCAGAAGTTGCGATGGCTGCAGTGCAGCACTGGATCTGCCCCATTTGTGCACAGGGAACTGCCCCTTTGGCAACAGAGCTTTGGCTGGGGCTGGAGCCCAGTGCAAGAAGCTCCAGCCTACTAGTTAGCCTCACGTGATTGGCTAAGTCTTCTCCCAGCAGCATGGGAATGGGATAATCGTCATAGACTGCAAAAGTCCGTATCCCTGACCAGCCCTTGTACTGGACAGGCAACTTGGCTGAAGGCAAGTTAAAAGAGTTGGCCTTAAAGGGTTGCACCATCACTTGGGCCACTGGGTCGATGAATTTGGGGTCCACCAGGGATTGGTGGATAGCTGATACCTGTGCACCAGTGTCTCTCCATGCAGTAATCTTCTTCCCGCCCACACTCACTGTTTCCCTTTGCTCTGGGGGTATTTGTGAGGCTTCTGGGCCTGAGGCTCTTGGTGGGACCCTGGGGTGATGACTTGCAGTTGGCTGGTGCTCTTGGGGCAGTTGGCCTTCACGTGCCCCAGCTCATTACATTTGAAGCATCACCCAGCTGATTGTGGGCTGGGACAAGGTGGGTAATTGGAGAGTGGGGTGGTGGGACGAGAGGGCATCTGGGGTCTCCCTGGCTGTGTGGAGGGCTCCTCCTTGCGAGGTGGGGTTTTGGGCTGACCCCGATGGTGGGGTGTTGTCTCGGGTTGCCCCTTCTGCTCCAACTGCTACTAGCTTTCTTCTTCTCCACCACCTCCACCCATTTGGTTCCAATCTCCCCACCCTGGTTACAGTTTTGGGCTTCCTATCTAGGATGTACCTTTCTATTTCCTCAGGAACACCCTCTAAGAACTGCTCCATTTGCATTAGGAGAGACAGATCTTCCAGAGATTTAATCCTTGCTCCTGATATCCAGGCATCCCAATGTTTCACAATGTGGTCGGCATGTCGGGAAAATGCCACATCTGGTTTCCACCTTAGTGCTCTGAACCGCCAACGGGCATGCTCGGGTGTTAGTCCCATCCTAATTCTGGCCTTTTGTTTAAAAAGTTCGTACTTGTTTATGTGTTCTGTAGGCATTTCAGCTGCCACCTCTGCTCAGGATCCACTGAGCTGGGCCTTAGTTCCACCGTATACTGATCTATAGGGGTGTTGTACCCAAGGCAGGCCCTTTCAAAATTTTCTAAGAAGGCCTCTGTATCATCGCCTGCCTTGTATGTGGGGAATTTCTTAAAATGCGGAGCAGTACCTGTAGAAGGACTGTTAGGGTTACTTGGTTGATCCAGCTTAGCCTTTTCCAGCTCTAAGCGCTTCAGCTCCATTTCCTCCTCCAAGCACTTCATTTCCAAGCGCTTATCCTCTCACCTCTCTTCCGCTTCCAAGTGCTTTGCCTCCACTTCTGTTTCCGCATGCTTCATCTCTAGGAAGAAATTTCTTTCTGCCTGAGTTAGAACTCGGCCTGAGTTAAAGGAATCCCTCCATCCTGGCACCGGGATCTCAGTTGGGGGAAGGCTGAAACTTCTCTTCTGGGAAGTGCCCTTTCCCCCATCCACTCCCTTCATTTCCATCATGGAGCTGAATGTCTGGGCTTTCCCCCCCCCCCCCCCCCCCCCCCCCCCACTCCAGGGAAGAGCTGAGAAAGAAAACAAAGGAAATTATCTGTGGCCACCAGCTAATCAAACAGCATATGCACAAACCTCTTAGGACACAAAAATCCAATCCTTCTTAAAAAACATAAATTTTATTAAAACAAAAAGAAAGAAAATACATCTGGAATTTAGGTTGTTGCTAGACTTTAAAAGAGTAATTCCAAAAATTAAGCACCCAAAATAGCTTTCTTGCAGGTTCAACTTAAAGGTTACAAGCAAACAAAAGCATCTGGGGTTAGCACAAAGGAGATCCACAAGCCAAAATAAAGAATAAACCTGACTGCATTTATCTAAATGTTCCCTATCCAAATGATTCCTTCTCAGTATGGAGGATAATTTTTCATACCTGGTTCAAATCTTACACAGCATTCCTGTTTATTGCATTGCTGCTCTGTCCCTGCAGCCCAGCGAACAACAGACAAAGGGATAGTTTCTTTCCCAATTTTAAGAAGTTCTAGCCTTCCCATTGGCTCTTCTAGTCTGATGCCCACTCCTTTTCCTTTACCAGTGGGCTTGTTAACCCTTTACAGGTAAAGCAAGCAGAGAACAGACCAAGGGGGATTTTGCAGCTAACTGGCTGGCTGGGTATCCATCAAATGGAGCTACTTCCCCCCTCCATGTATCACAACAGTTCTTGTTTCTCATGACTGCAGCCCCCTTTGTTCTGTTTCACCCCTTTTATAGCTTTGGCACAAGGCGGGAATCTTTTCTCTCTCTGGGTCACCACTCCTCCTTCTAAATGGAAAAGCACCAGATTTAAGATGGATTCCAGTACCAGGTGACATGGTCATATGTCCTGTGAGACCCCAAGCCTCCATTCTTTTCAGCCTGACTCACATGAACAAAGGAAGGCTTACAAGGGAACAGAGCCATTTACAATCAATTGTCCTGGTTAATCGGAGCCATCAAGATTCCAAGCCACCATTAATGGCCCACACTTTGCATAGTTACAATAGGACTTCAGAGCAATATTTCATATTTCTGTCTTCAGATACAAGAATGATACATGCATACAAATAGGATGACCACACTCAGTAGATTATAAGCTTTGTAATGATACCTTACAAGAGATCTTTTGCATAAAGCATATTTCAGTTACATCATATTCACACTCATAAGCAGATTTCCATGAACATATGGCGTGCAATGTCACAGTGGTCCCAAAGGCCAGTATGTTACCTGGCCAAATGGCAGAGATTGTGGTGTTGGACAGAAGCAGATTCCTCGTTCCACTAGCTAAAATCCATGTGGTGTGGGAAGGTTTGGAGAGCATTTTGGCTGTGGGGGAAATGGAACACCTCCTAGTTGACCTGCTCCTTGGTAATGATCTTTTTCATGTAGCTCAGGTTAAGGTATTTGCCTGCAGCAGGAGGGAGTTTTATGCTGGGAC
This sequence comes from Chelonia mydas, assembly GCF_015237465.2. Taxonomy (NCBI): domain Eukaryota; kingdom Metazoa; phylum Chordata; order Testudines; family Cheloniidae; genus Chelonia; species Chelonia mydas. Next base: position 58,738,589 of record NC_057855.1, read on the forward strand.
CCCAGAGGGAAAGGGTAAGGTCTCAGGAACTGCTGAGAGAATGGGAGAGAGCCTCCCTGATTCCTCTGCAGCAGGGGGAAGTTGCATGCTTCCAGGTGTGGGGGTGGTTGAGACCAGCTCCTGCATTGCAGCTGGAGGCAACACCACATCAGGAAAAGACGGGGGTGTAATGCCTACTGTGACGGGTTGGATCACAGAAACCCCTTTGGGACTGCCACCTGATGTACCTATACTACCTCAGAGCCCGTTTTCCCTGCCAGCTTGGGACTTCAGTACTTTGCCTTGTTTGAGCCACACACGCTTGCTTGCTGCAAACACAGATCCAAGTCTGAACCACTTCCCGCACAAGCTGCAGGCTTAACTGAAAACAGCTTAAGAAGTGCTCCTGTCTCCAGCACTCAGATATCAAGCTCCCAATGGGGTCCAACCACCAAATAAATCCGTTTTACCCTGTATAAAGCTTATACAGGGTAAACTCATAAATTGTTTGCCCTCTATAACACTAATAGAGAGGTATGCACAGCTGTTTGCCCCCCCCCCCCCAGGTATTAATACTTACTCTGGGTTAATTAATAAGTAAAAAGTGATTTTATTAAATACAGAAAGTAGGATTTAAGTGGTTCCAAGTAGTAACAGACAGAACAAAGTAAATTATCAAGCAAAATAAAACAAAAACACGCAAGTCTAAGCCTAATACAGTAGGAAACTAAATGCAGGTAAATCTCACCCTCAGAGATGTTTCAATAAGCTTCTTTGACAGACTAGACTTCTTTCTAGCCTGGGCCCGATCCTTTTCCCTAGTACAGCCCTTGTTCCAGCTCAGGGTGTAACTAGGGGATTTCTCATGACTGCAGCCCCCTTTGTTCTGTTCTACGCCCTTATATATCTTTTGCACAAGGTGAGAATCCTTTGTCCCTCTCTGGGTTCCCACCCCTCCTTCTAAATGGAAAAGCACCAGGTTAAAGATGGATTCCAGTTCAGGTGAAATGGTCACATGGCACTGTAAGACTTTATTACCCACTTGCCGGTACACAGGTGTACAGGAAGACGTACAATGTCATGGCTACACTGGAAACGTCAAAGCGCTGTTGCGGGAGCGCACCTGTGTCAGCGCTTTGAAGTGCGAGTGTGGTTGCGTGCGAGCGCTGGGAGTCCACTCCTCGTAATCCACCTCCACAAGGGGATTAGCTCCAAGCGCTCAGAGCCTGTTTACACTAGCGCTTTAAAGTGCTCTGACTTGCTGCGCTCAGGGGGCTGATTTTTCACGCCCCTGAGCCAGCAAGTTACAGCGCTATAAAATGTAAGTGTAGCCAAGCCCCAGGAAACAGAGCCATTTACAACCAATTGTCCTGGTTAATGGGAGCCATCAAGATTCCAAGCCACCATTAATGGCCCACACTTTGCATGATTACAATAAGCCCTCAGAGTTATATTTCATATTTCTAGTTTCAGATACAAGAATGATATATTTATACAAATAGGATGAACACACTCAGTAGATTATAAGCTTTGTAATGATACCTTACAAGAGACCTTTTGCATGAAGCATATTCCCGTTACATCATATTCACACTCATTAGCATATTTTCATAACATCATATGGAGTGCAACGTCACACCTGCCGTGGAGAGAATTGTCCAGGTTGTTAGCTGCCAGCAATTGCAGCTGAACTACAGACAGACTCCGCTCCAGGGAGCATAGGGAAATGTGTCCCAGAGGGGAGCCAAGGGAAGGGGAAGGGAATCTCAGAAACCACTGAGGTGGGTGCCCAAATACATTTGTTAGTCTCTAAGGTGCCACAAGGACTCCTTGTTGTTTCTGAGGTGGGTGAGGATTCCTGTGACTCTGTAAAACAGGGAAGCAGAGTGCTTCCAAGTATGGCAGGGGCTGAGACTAGCTCCTTTCCAATGGAAGACAGCATGCCCTCAGGAGCAGGGGCAGGAGAGGTGTTGTCAGGGATGAAGAAAACTCTCCCAGTTGTGAGCTGGCAGGGGTTTTCAGATGAAGAAGGGACGGACCCCTTCTCAGGGAGCACAGAGAAATGTGTCTTAGAGGGGTGCCCAGAGGAGGAAACTGGGGAAGGAATAGTGGGAGTTCAGGAATGTCTCCTCACTGGTCACTTGGGAGAGGATGCCCAGGACCGAATGGGTGAGTCAGCATCTGATCAGTCTGTGGCCCAGGTTTTGAGAAGGAACTGTGTAACTGACCTCCTGGAGGAGAGCAGTCACACAGCTGACTTCTCAGGGACAGAAAAAGGGGTGGCGGATGGTACCCCAGTCTAGGTCCAATTTTTCAGGATGCTATTTCTGATAAGTTTTTGGAAAGTTATTGTGTCTCTTTAAACCAAGATGCAGCTCCAATGCCTGTGGTAGCAGAGGATTTGAGACCAGAAAATTGCCAGGTGGTAGTTTGTGAGAGTGCGAATGACCCAACTGACAGAGAAGGGGGTGTTTTCCCCAGGTTGGTGAGACACAGAGAGCAGTATGGAAAACCTGCTGGGGAAAGGTGCATCTGATCAAAGGGTAAACACACCCAGCTCAGAGATCACAGATCACAGTACTCTAGGAAAAGGGGTCAGGCAAAGACTCAGTGCTGGGAGGGAGAAAAAACAGGGTAACCCCAAAAAGGGAGCTGGATTTTTTGCATATGTACAGTCCTGGGGTTGGGAGACAGATCCCCAAAGGGCCAACCAACGTGCAGGAGCCCCCTAAACACCTATCTTGCCAGACCCTGAGGTATCAAAATTCCAGACACCTGATTAAATCAAGAGCCCACACAGAAGGGAACACTGGAGGGAAAGAAAAGCCAGTGACTGATTACATGGGAGACAGTCAAAGGACACCATGGGTAATAAACAAACCAACCCTCAAACCAGACTGTCTGAACAGAGGGCATGGTATCATAAAGATACTTGTAAACGCACATCTATGATTAAAAAAAATTGGTATTGATGTTAAGTTTTGGGAATAAGAATTTTGATACTGATGTTAAACCTTATGATAATGCTACTTCTCAGTTAATACCTGTAAACAGACTTAAAGCTTATTACAGCAGAGAAACCATATCAAACCTGGTTTTCTGTGTGTGAATGGGGAAACTGAGGCACACCGCCTCATGGCCTTGATGGCTGGATGCCAAGAGAACTATAATACAAACTGTTTTTGAGTTAGTCAGTGACTAACCCTCTTGCAGTAAACTAAATGGGGAGGTGTGACATTCTATACCTTGGGGGAGCATGCTGTAACCCCCATATTCCTCATTTTCATATAATCGTGATCTTACCTTACAAAGCATGCTTTATATGTATCAGGGGAAAGGTTATGATCTGCTGAAAGTCATTTCTCTATCCATATATGTGTATCATTAATGTATATGAAGTTATGAGAATTGTGTTGTATGGTTGACACTGAAACATGCTGTAAATTGGGGAATCAGCCAGATTTTAGTTCCCCAGAGGCAACAGCAAGGAAAGTAACCAACACCTGGATGGGGTGTCAAACAACCCATCAATAGCCATTGTCCAGCAAGGGAGCTACAATTCAATGACTCGGTTCAATGCTGGAGACTTTTCTAGTGGTGAAGTAGCAAAATCTATCACCAGTAGACCTGCTGAAGAAGCCCAAGACTTGTACAGTACTCAAGAGGCAGTGGGCAGTGACCTCAAAGCATCACAACAACAATCTAATGGGTAAAACAAAATTTTACAATAATGTGTACAGGTATCATTGAAATGTAATAGCACTGGTAACATTTCTAGTCAACATCATTGTCATCACCTTGTTCATCATTAAGATCTCTGTTGAGAGAGTGTGGGTTACTGCCGTATTCATTGCCCTGTACACAGTGCTGTGCAGGGAAGATTGTTCTAGCTACAGACACAGTTGATTGTGCACAGTGATCCCTAGTAGTACCGTCACAAATAAGCTCTTGTTGAAGAATATAAGAAGTGGTTCATCATCCACATTTGTTCCATTCATGTTACAATGGAGAGCCAATATCAGGTTGACCAATATATGCTGGCTAGCATATATATATCATATTAATAATATGCGTCATTCATGTCATGAATACATTAGTATGCATCAAGCACAACCAGCATTAAGCACAAATATTATAGCAGTTACATGTTTATGTCTTAAAATAATTCATAGGCTCATTAAACTAACAGAAACTAATGCAAATATTTCAAAGTGGTCATTCTAATGTGTTGATGGTGTCATTGTTTATCTCCTTTCTATGGTAATGGCACCAGTTGACAGCTCCACACCATACCCCACCTTAAAGTAGACATAACAAGCTTTCAAATGATGTATCATTGTGCATGTGTGTTGAGAGGGTACATTAAGTTGACCAAATCTGTGGTGTCTGCTGCTCACTTATGTGGGGTGAGAGCTCCTGCAGCAGGGGTCAAAATCCCCTACCCAATACATGTAGGAGAGTGGGCAGCACAGATTGTCACGCACATGCTGGGAGAGCGAGGGGACAGAGGGGAGTTCAGCAATCAAACAATAGACCAAAAAACCCACAATATATATTTTTAAAATCTCATGATTTTTTGGCATCTGACTCGTGATTTTTGATCTTTTGAGGTTGCCAATCCTGGTTACATTGTGTATCAGGGCAGGGGGCAGAGCTAACAGGTGGGGATGGGGTGTGACCACTCCCCTGCCCCTCCCTCCCCCCCCCCCACAGGCAGCCTTTAGGTGTATGTGAAGCAGGGACAACTCCTGTTCCCCGGGAAAAGGCTGGGGCCCCACTTTCGGCGTTGTGACGTGGCACTGCATCCTGTGCGCTAGGTCACAGTCTAGTACAGCCTGCTAGTGGGGGAGCCAGCCCCAGCCCCGCTGGACAGGCGCCATATCTGCCAGATGAGCATGGGGCAGGCTTGTTCTCCAGCCACCACCAGTGACCCTTACCCTCACACCCTGGGTGCAGGGGGAGAATGAGCCAGCATTGGGTTTGGAGAGAGAAGGCCCAATAGGCCATTGGAGCCACCCAGCTGCCTCCATGAGCACAGCAGATCCAGGGCATTGTGGCCAGCCCTACTCACCTCTGTGGCATTTGGAGGCTGTCGGACAGAGAGGATCTGGCCCTCTCTGAAGCAGGAGCATGAGGAGCTCCAGGACCGCTCGGGAAGCTGGGGCTGTAGGGATCTCAGCTTGCAGGGACCAGGATGCTGCCCATGCCAATCCCATCTCAGAGCTGCCAAGGCTCAGCCAGGGTCTGAAGAGTGAATCAAAGGCTCTTGTTATCAATCCCAACCTGCGGCAGACGCTGCCTCCTGATAGCAAGGTTAATCCGCTCCCAGGAAGGCACTCACTGGCACAACTGCTTAACAGGAGCTACTTGACTGTGCTGGGATTAACGTTAGCAAAGGAGCTGTGGCTTCAGATGTGGAGGAGGAACATGAACCTTTAAGGTGACGATCAGCACAGTGCTGCCGGACAGGGCATGGGGCCAACCCTGAGCATAAGGACAGGGCACTTTCTGAAGGCTTCTAGCGATGAAGGTCATGGTGTCCATCCCCACTTTGGATCTGTGTTGCTGGTTCTCGGATCCACAATCTAGAATGGAAACAGTGTCAACGGGCCACATTTTCTAAAGTGGCTATGTGTTGGAGGAGTCTAATGCCCCCTGACTTTCTGCAATTTGTAGGTTCCTAAATCACATAGGCCCTTTTGGAAATACTCCCCAGTAGGCCATAAGAGCATTCACCCATTTAGCAGACTGGTTAGCTCCCCCATCCCTGCCCACTTGTATTGGGAATCTCTCCTGCGGGGTTTTGAGAGTATGGACTCAGAGTGGTGGTGTGGACAGAGGGAGACTGATGGGAGAAGCCTGAAGAAACCAGACGGGTGTATTTCTGTAATGGTATTACGGTGAAAGTGTTAGTGGAAAGTGGTCAACTGTGAAACTCCCCATGGCTAGGGTTAAAAGCAGAGAGCCTGGCCCAGGGCACACCACAAAGGCTGGCTACAGCAAGCACCCCAGCTGGCTGCTAGGGTGACTCAGTGGGCTAAGCGCTATCTGGTGTCTGGATGGAGACTCACAGAGCAGGCAGCCCCAGTGGATGCTGGCCTGGGCAGGACCTCTCTGAGCTGTCCTTTCGTGATGTAGTGCCAGTATCCTGGGAGGCTCCCCGTGCACTGAGGGGCAGCAATCAATGTAGCACAACGCTGTGGGGGCACGCAGCACAAATGGGAAGTGCAAGTGCAGCAGTGTGAGCACATCCTTTCCCCTGCAAGGCTTCTCCTTTGTGGGGTCACCAGCAGTCCTGGGGGACACAGCATTTCTCTGCCCTTCCTGGGGGTGCAAGAGCTCCTGCTTAGTGACCGCATGGCGGGGGCAGACAGAGGGACGTGAGTACATGTCATGACTGTGAGAACTAGGGAGTCGACCTGTCCCCACCTAACCCTGCACTGGTGCACCAGGAGCCCCGCTCCACATCACCCCTGCTCAGCCTCAGTCCTTGAGCTCCCAGGCACAAGCAGCAAGGGACTGATGACAGCACTAGAGCCGTGTAGGGGCAGGAGGGTGGGACTATGGCTTATACCAGGCAGCTGTAGCTGGGCGTGCCCAGAAGGTGGTTACCAAAAGTGGCCCACTTCCAGCACTCCCCTGGGTGCAGACCCACCCTCCTGCCCACCACAGTGCATGGTGCTTTACAATTCACTCTAGCTGCTGCTTGCTCAGGGCAAAGCTCTGCAGTGCTTGCCCCAGCCCCTCTGAGCTGTGCAGCTCTCAGTGCAGCCCTTTAGTGCTGAGGGGACATCCTCCTGCTCAGCCGGCAATGGCACTGGTTCTGAGGAAGGGAGATCACCACATGTTCCTGCTCCAGTGGCATGAGAAGCCCTGGGGTTGGTAGCTGTCTGCTGCAACAGGGGCTGACACAGCAGGCTCTGCCACTCCTGTAGTTCTGACTGTTCTGTGACAGCAAGTGGCCTGGGTCACACTCACCCATAGGCTGGATTGTGAGCACTCAGGGGAGGAGCTGGGCCGTGCAGTTAGGGTGTGCTATAGGGATGTAAAATGTTAACCGGTTAACCCGCCTTAACTGTGAATCCCCGGGCCAACCAGGACGCCTACCCCAGGAGCCCTGTGCCGGCCGGAGCAGCCCCAGCTGCGCTGGCCAGCTGGATTGGCCCCAGCTGCACTGGCCAGCAAGATTGGCCCCACCCCCAGCCACACTGGCTGGCTGGCCCTTTAATGGGTAAACCGTTTAAACTAAATATTTGTAATCATTTAAACAGTTAAAACAATATTTACATCCTTAGTGTGCAATGCCCAACGCATGGTGGGTGCTACCAGAAACACATCCTGGGGTGGGGGTGGGGCCCTCGCTGTGAAATGATACTGTGGGGAGGATGCTGTTTGTAGATGGTGCTCTGTGTGTGTGTGTATGTGTGTGTGGGATGGGAGCCCTGTTTGGTGATGGCAGTAAGTGAGGAAAGGGGGGGATGGGAAGTTAGTTTGATATTGTCATTGTGAAGGTGGAGCTGGGGTGCATGGACTGGGAGCTCGCTCTGGCTCTGGCAGTGAAAGGTTGGGTTGGGGAGGAGGGCCAAGCACTCTTCATTGCACTTCCCTGTCCGTGTGAAATGTCTGGCTATATGTTACCTGGGTTAATGGGTCTGGCAAAAAAGGGAGCCAAGCTTCTTGGTGGGTAGATGAGAGATGGGGAAGGCTGCAGTGTGTTCACCTTGCCAAGGGTGCTGAGCCTTTTGATTGGGTGAACCCTGGGGGATAGAAGGCTGACTAAGGCAATTGGAGAGGGGATAAAGGGTCCCCCTGCCTGTCTCCCCTGCCTGAGGGGAGTGCAGGTGATCCCCTGACTCTCTCCCCAGCCTTATGGGAGAACAGGTGATCTTCTATCTGCCCCTGCCTGAGGGGAGCTCAGGCTACCCCCTGACTCTCTCCCCCTGCCTGACTGGAGTTCACGCGATCTCCTGACTGTCTTCCCCTGCCTGGGGTCTTGCCTATCTTGCCTTGTAAATAAAGTGCACACTGATTATTGGTTCAGCCATTATGGAGGTGTCAGAAGAGTATATGTCTGAGATATGAAGCTAGTAATAGGGGTAAGTACTGGGATGGGAATAGTCAAAATCACATAGGGAGGTACGATAGGGTTCTTGACTCCCTTAAATGGTCTGGTGGAGGCACCACCAGTTAGTAGCTAAGAACTCAGGCTGTTGAAACTCACTGCGATTAAAGCAGAGGGGCACTGGGTAAAGGCTCCTGTCAATGATTAGCTGCCCTTAGGGGTATGGCAACGCGTAAGTCTGAGGTTGGAGTGACTATTGAGGGGATAGAGTGTACAGCTGTTCTAGATAGTGGTTCTCAGGTCACTATCATCTTCAAACCCTTTTACCAGCAACATCTGCCCCATCTGCCCCTGCAACCCCTAATGGGGTTGGCCATGTGGAGGTTAGAAGATGACCAGTACCCATACCTGGGATATGTGCTATTGAAATTAAAATGCCCAAAGGATGTGTTTGGAATTGAGAAAGAGAGAGACACTTTTGTTTTGGTCTGTCCATTCTCTGGATATCCAAATCAGGTGCCTTGTATTGTAGGAAGAAATGCAGCCATGTCTGGAGCTTTGGCTCAGCTATGCAAAGAGTTTGCTGGGCCTAAATACACAGAAAGCCTGAAGATCCAAGCACTGTGTTTAGAAGCATACCAAGCTAAAGAAGGAGAGCGAGACCAGTGTGGACTTGGAGAACCAGTGGGAATGGTCAACCTAAGATATGGGCCTCCAGTTATTATTGCTGCTAGTACAACCCATCTAGTGGATGGAATTGCTCAAGTGGTTCAGAAGGCCACCAATCAATTAATCCTCTCTGAAGCCCCAGATACAAATGCACTGCTGAGTGGACTGATGGTGAAGAGAGGTGTAGCCAAAACCTCAACTCGTACAAAGGTGTCAGTAAAGCTACAGGTGGCTAATTAAACTGAGCACTCAATCACTCTCCCTCAGGGAACTGTGTTAGCACAGGTATATTTGTCTGCAACAGTGGCCCATACTAGACCCAGCAGGAATATAATACCCATATTTGACCAAGAAACGTTGAACTTTGGAACTCCCCAACTCCTCCAGTGTGGAAAGAGATTGAAACAGAAACTAATGCAAAGAGCCCAAGTATTCTCCATTTGTGAGTGGGATGTGGATTGTGCCAAGATCGCTGAACATCACATTCAGCTGAATGATGATAGGCTTTTCTTTGAGAGATCGAGGAGGCTAGCACCTGCAGATGTTGAAGATGTTTGGAAACATATCCAGGATTTGAAGACAGCAGGAATCATTAGGAACTCTTATGCCTCCCCAATTGTTGTGGGCAGAAAAACTGAATCAATCAGATATCCGTGGGAACAGCTGATATGGAAAAGACAGCTTTCATCTGTCCACTCGGATTCTATGAATTTCTGAGAATGCCCCAGGGAAAATTTGGGGCCTCAGCCACATTCCAGAGATTAGTGGAGTGGACAGCTGGCAACATGAACCTTCTGGAAGTTCTGGTGTATCTGGATAATTTGATACTGTTTGGTTGCACTTTGGAAGAGTATGAAGAATGCTTGCTGAAAGTGTTGGACTTCTTGCAGGAATAAGGGTTGAAACTATCTCTAGACAAATGCCAGTTCTGTCAGGAAAAAGTTAAGTACGTAGGACATATTGTCTCTTGAGATGGAGTTGCTGCAGATCCGAATAAGCTGAATACCCTGAGGACATGGCCAAGACCCAAAACCTTGAAAGAATTGCAGTTTCTTGGGGTTCTGCAATTAGTATAGGTGATTTGTAGAAGGATTTTCTGCCCTTTGTAGACCCCCTACTACACATTGATACTAGTACAGAAGGACTTAGAGGAGTCCTCTACCCAGAATATCCAGATTGATGGAGACCAGTTGCCTATGCTATTAGGAGAAGATTCGGACAAGAATCTTCAGTTCACATATTACAGTTCTTAGCATTAAAGTGGGCTGTGATCGAGAAATTCCATGATTATCTCTATGGAGCGAAATTCAGTCTGTTCTGATAACAATCCCTTAATTTATACGCTGAAGTTGGCCTGTTTGGATGCCACAGGGCATAGGTGGTTATCAGCATTGGATACCTATGATTTCAAATACAGTGTCAGCCAGGACATTTGAATTTGGTTGCTGATGTAGAAGGCCACACAGAGAGAGGTTACCAGACCAGGAATGGTTTGATATCCCAGCTTCTGGAGTGAGAACTTTATGTAAAATGGCTAAGACACATCTTATTGATGCCAGATTAGCTCATCAAGGTGCTTGGAGCCCTCTTTATGCTATATCTGTGGTGTGTACAAATGTCTCCCATCTGGATCTTTGTTCATTACCCATACTGTACCCATGGCACTGCTGGGATCTCTGTGCGTGAAAAGAGGCCAAGCCTTTGACATCCCCTCATATATCCTGGCTCCTTCACTCCTTGGGCAAAGCCTGTGGTCCAGCAGAGGAAGCATGTGTCATTGTCCCATATACTTCATGCTGAGGTTTGCAGTGTGAGTCACTGTGCCAACATTGTGCTGTTAATGGGGATCTGCAGAGGAGACAATGGTGGCCTTTTCAGCTCCTTTATGGTGGATTAAACCCCCAGAAAGTTTTTTATTTTCTTGCTTTTGTTAAATACAGACTTGTGCAGATACTGAGAGAGGAGGCCCAAGTTAATTGAGCAGGGAAGTGACTGTCATGGAGACTCTGCAATTTTGGTTTGTTTTTGTTAACTCCTGTTTCATAAAGCCCTTGGGGAAGAGCTGTTCCTGAGGGCTTCCGGGCCCTACACCGCTCTCAATGCGCATTTCAGAGCCCTCCACCCAATACCACCAGCACAAGATGGGACATTCATTTCCAAGGGCAAAGCAAGCAGGAAATCCTCCCTCTGGGAAAAGGTGCCCGGTGGTCCCTACTGATCTATAATGCATGCGAGGGCCGCACGGGTGTTGCCAGACTGATCCAGACGCGCAGCCCATCTAGCCCACTGTCCCATCTCTGACAGTGACTGGTTCCAGATGTAGCTGCAAGAGCCCTGCAGTAGGAGTGATGGGACAACCTGCCCTCTCAGATCATTCCTCCAGTCCCCATTTGTTCAAGGTTGGTATGGCTGGAAGCAGGTAAATTTATTTCCCTTCTACCCAGATGATAGTCACACAGCACGGCACCCCTGGTATTCAGTGCTGGCTCAGGGGGAAACATTAACAGCTGAATCCCCACCACTGCTGCCTGCAGCTTCCTGGGTTTCCCAAGAGGTCTGCTGCTCAGGCATTGACCCTGTCAAGCCCTATTTGATGAGACCCCAACCTAATCCGATAATGTTTTGCCTTCCAGTACAGTGTGTGCCTTTTGCTGCTATGCTAATGTGCAGAATGGAGAGCGCCTTGCTGCCATTATCCCATTGCCCTAGACAGTGCACAATAATGGAGACTGCACTAAGCTCTCTACCTACTTTATTTGCATAACCCTCAAGTTCTGTAAATCGCTCTTCTCACAGCGATGGAGTCCCTGTTAATATCCTTCCTCCCTGCTGCATTGATGTCTGTTTGTTTGGATCAAGGTGACTGAGGCTGTTTCAACTCTTTGATCATAGCTTTATTTGAGCAAAGGCACAGTGCAGTGTCTGGGAGGAGCTTGGTGGGAATGCTGACAGTTTCAGGCATTTGCAATAAAGCAAAGTCGCCAGCCTCATTTAGGACTCAGCTCACACACCCAGACTTTGATCCTCAGTATTTTCTAGATGCCTTCATAGCAGCCATGGCCGAGTCACATGCCAGCATTTTCCTCCAGCCCAATGTCACCTTTCCTAAGGGGCCAGCAAGTGAAAGCTCTTGTCTCCAGGGGAAGTGAGACCTGGAGAGGGTTGACAATGATTTCATCTTTGGAATGCTGGGCCAAGACAGGGAGCCCGCTGGGGCCAATGTTGGAGGGCCCAGGGCATGGATGAGGGTTTGAGCAGTGGGGATGGAAGGGAAGAGGTGGATCCAGGAGTGCTTCAGAGAGAGAAGCATCAAGGTTTGGCAAGAGTCTTGCTGTGGGAGGGATAAGAGGAGTCAGAGAGAGCTCTGACCTGAGAGTCTTAGCTGAGGTGCAGGGAGGAGAGCAGAACCACCACCATGGATGGGGTAGGGGAGCGGGAGGGGACTTGGCAGGAAAGAGGGAGGCTTGACTGTTGCCGTATCTGGTATCGGGAGGCAGCAGGACTCTGTGTGGAGATACTGGAGAGGGAGGAAAAGCCAGGAGCCCAGCAGAGCAGAATGAATGGGGCAGTAAGGGGCTTCGGCCACCCCTTCCCATGGCTCAGGTCTCCAGTGGAGTCCTAGTGACTCAGAGCCTGTCACAGGCCCTGGGGCAAAGATCTTCACCAGAGGGCTCCACACTGCAGGGTCCAGAGCAAGCGCTGGGGAGGGGGAAAAGGGAGATGGGTGGGGGAGTGGCAACACACCCACCTGGAGGACTATTCCCTTGGACACGATGCTGGGGCGATGCGGCTGCTTCAGAGGGCAGCACAGGCAAAGGGTGTGTCACACTGTCTGGAGTGGCTCATGACTGGAAGTGCCTACCTCAGGGCAGACTGTCAAAACAGGGCAGACATCCTAGCTGGTGGTGTGTTCTATCATTAGATTTCACCAAGCCAGTGACAAATGTGAACTCCGGGATCACTATACCAGTCTTACCATGGAGTCACAGACAGCCCCCATAGACTCTCCAGTCTATCTTGGCACCCAGGTCCCAGACAAAGTGGGCTTAGTGAAAAATGGTCACTTACACCAAAAATCACAACACATTCAGGTTGCTTCCAGGCCCAAGAGGCCAGTCACTTCCCCAGATGAATTGGTACCCTAGATCTTGCACCAAAGACGATGCCTGTAGCCTGTCCTGTAATAAACTATCTAAAGGTTTATTAAGTAGGAAAGAGAAATAAGAGAATTATTAACAGGCTGAAGCCAGCAAACATGTACACACAAAGGAGTTATCATCTAATTCCTCAGAGTGACAGATTGTAGTGATCTGTCAATTCAAAGTATCTTTCAGGTTGACCCAGGGGTAACCCTAGGGGATCTCTGCCTCAGTTTAGAGTTTCTGGCCCTCGTCTGTCAGAGTTCAAACAACGAAGAGAGAGATGGAAAAATTGACTTTGTTTTATTTCCTTCATTCAAATTCCAAGTCCACAGGCTGCGCTTCCTTGCACGTAGCATTTCCTAGGTGCAATAGGGCCATTAACCAATCGGTTGTATTGTGATGTTCCTTGTTGGCCCATCTGATTTTGATAGTTCTTCTGGATGGGCAGTGGGGACAATTCCCATGCTTGGGTTTACAATTTCAGAGCAAACATTTTAAAAGTTATAAAGCAAAACTTACATATTTTCTTATGGCCTGGAATTCCGACATTACAAGTGAGATTAATGCATGCAGCAACTTGCAAGCATCTCATAGACTCTAAACACTAAATACATTCTTATAAGACTATTTGAGCAAAACTAACCTAGCTGGTCTGGTCTCCAGCTATGAGTTTTTTTGTTCTTAGCTAATGCCTGCAGCCTGGGCAAGAGCTAGCATCTGGCCTGCCAGCATCACAGGGCGTTTGATGGGAGGGACAGTCACCTGCCCCGATTAAATCAGGCCAGGTAATGCACCAAGGGCAGGGGAGCCTGGTGTCCAAGGCCATCTGGGCAAGGGGCAGGGCTGAGCCCAGCACCTCCATGGGCTAAGTACCAGGTAGCGGAAGCTGAGTTATACTGGGCCCCACCAAGAGTAGCGAGAGGCCCGACCTCCATCCTTGGTCCTTTGCTCTATGAGCCAGAGTTCACAGGGCAGTTCAGAGCTCCTGCATGTATTTCTGGCCAGGTAATGCAGCATGGCGGGGCTGTGACCCTGTGTCACTAGAGACGGGCCTGATCCTCAGTGTGTGCTCACCCAGAATGCAGGGCATTCAACCCTGGGGCTGTGGTGACCTTGTGACATGGCATGTTGGCATCCTAAGGTAAGTGTCCTGCAGGCCCCTCACTGTGAGGCCTCTAAGGAACTTGGGATGCTGGAGTGCTTTGCTTTTCTTCCCATGCCTTGCAGTGACATCGCAGTGCTCTTGCTGTGGCATTGGCTCTGGCAGACTGTGGCTGTGGTGTCAGCATCAGCATCTCAGTGCTCCAGAGGTGGCCCTGGCATTGGCATATCCGTGCTCTGGCCGTGCCATCACTGGCATTGGTGTCTCAGCACTCTGGCTGTGATGGTGGTAGCTCAGTGTTCCGGCTGTGGCATAGGCTCCGGTGTCTCCATGCTCCAGCCACTGCTTGCTCTGTTATGAGTCTGAGCCCACGGCCTATGGCTTGTGGCCCCTCCTCTTCTGCTGACGGTGACTGCGGCACAATGGGCCACAGTAGGTAGAGTCCTCCGCAGCCGTCCTGCTCGGAGTCGAGACCCGTGTGCCAGGCGCAGTGCAGTACGTCCTGCTGTCCTGGCTGTGTTCCCTGCGGCTCATGCTGGGCACATCACAATCAGCTCCTGGCAGTAGCTGACAGCAACAAGCTGCCCTGGGCAGCACAGCCGCCACCAGGGACCCAAGCTGACAAGCTGGAAGGCATTGGTATGGGCAAGAGCAGCATTGTCAAAAACAGCTTTCTTCTCCAAGGCAGCTCCTGCTGCTCCTGCTGCTCTGCACGGTAGTGCCGTGATCAGCCCAGGGGAAAGGGCCAGGGCATCAGCTGTGGTGCTAAGAAAAGGGAGAGAGAGAGAGACTGACAGCACAAGGAAGAGCTAGAGTGCAGAGAGGTAATGAATACCCCTTCTCTCACCACCTCTGCTAGTGCCCCTCAAACCCCACCTGCAGCTCCCTGCTATCCCAGCCCTAGGCTCCCCCCCGCCCCAACTCTGCCAGCGCCCCTCAGTCCTGACCCACATCCCCCTTCTAGCCCAGCCCTGGGCTCCCCACAGACAACGATCTGCCGATGCCCCTTAATCCTGACCAGCAGCCCCCTGCAATCCCACCCCTGGGCTCTCCTCTACCCAGCTCAATCCTAACTTACAGCCAGCTGCTATTCCAGACCAGGGCTCCACACAGCTGTGCCAATGAGCGTCAGTCCTGACGCTGCTATCTAACTTCTAGGCCTTCCTGGAGCAGAGCAGAGCCGGCTATGCAGATCTGCATGGTTGTTTTTGTAGCTCACCAATCAGGGCTGGATTACCCAATAGGCAGACTAAGCTCGTGCTTAGGGCACCAGCACAGCAGGGGGCACCCAAAAAAATGAGATTTTTTTTAAAAAAAATGTGATATTTGATATTTCAAAAAAAGCATCCAAGTAGTCATCATGGGAAAAACCAGAACTTTGTTAGACTTCCTTACACTCCACTACACACTCTTCCCCCCTTTTTCTGTTCTCTTTTTATTGTTTATCCCCACCTAAACCAGGGGGGGCGTCCTACTAATGTAGATCAAAATAATGTGAGGAAATCAGATTCTGTCATGTATTGCAATAAATTTATGTTTTATTATTGATATATTCTTCTGAGCTATACGTATTTGATTTGTTTTTTTCTTTCATATATATATATATAGTGTATGTTGTGTCATTTGTTTGGGTTTTTTTAAGTTCAGATAACTGAGATAAGGGGCAGGATGAAACGTAACCAACTGAGTGGAGCACAGATCGTGTGTTGAAATGTGTGTGTGTGTGTGTGTGTGTGTGTTGAAATCTCTTTCTAATACTCGCTGGGAGGCACATGCAGTGGCAATAAGTGCAATTCTGGAGTCCTACTCAAAGATTGTGGATGCATTAGAAAGTATAGCTGAAGACCAATCACAAAAGGTAGAAACTATAGGAGAGGCAGAAAATATTGCAAAGAAGATGCAAGAACTCGAGTTTGTATTCATGTGGACCATGAGGAATGAAATTTTACAACACTTTGACCACACAAGTCAAGCTCTCCAAGACTTGGATTTGAAAACATGTGCAGATCTCTGTCAATCATTAGGAGACCACGTACACACTTTGAGGAATGATTTCGAAAGATTTGAAGACATATCAAAAGATATCTTGCCTGATACTAACTACAAAGAAGCCCAGTCCCGCAAGCAAATCAGGAAAAAACAAGCAAATGATAGCAGTGCAACAGAAACAGCATTGAATCCTAGAGACAAATTTTGTGTATTTACTTACTACGCTATAATTGATACACTTGAAGCTCATATGAAGAGGAGAGGTGAAGTGTACAAAGAAGTATCAAGTAGATTTTCTTTTCTAAACGATATGGACTTATCTGACGAACAATATTCACAAGGTTCCCAAAAGTTAGTTGACTCATACCCTGTTGACTTGAACATGAATCTCTGTGGAGAAGTATGGCAGTTTCACTGTTATATGCGCGCAAAGTTTAATGAAACAGGAAAAATGAAATTCAGTCACATTGAACTTCATGACACAATATTGAAAGGCGGAATACAATGTGTATTTCCAAACGTAGAGCTCGCACTACGTATTTTTCTAACATTGATGATTACTAACTGCTCCACAGAACACTCTTTTTCTCAGCTGAAAAGAATAAAAAACCCTCAGAGAACAACAATGTGTCAGGACAGACTTGATTCACTTTCCCTATTGTGTATGGAAGCGGACATGCTTCGTCGAGTCAGCTTCAATGAATTTATCCAGAATTTTGCAATCAGAAAATCTAGAAGGAAGCTATTTTAATTTCAGCATACATGTAAGTTTTGTGTCTTTTCAAAAAATAAAATTTTATTTTACAGTATAGTATTGTTTTTATTTTGAATTACATATGGGGGGGGCACCATAATCTTTTCAGTGTTTAGGGCCTCTAAAGGTCTTAATCCAGCCCTGTCACCAATAACCACTAAGATTAGTTCTGCCAAACTCATTACACTTTACCCCTAAAGCATGAATCTGAAGTGAGCTCGGCTCTCCAGAGGGGGAAGGCTGGCACATGGAGACGGTGCTCTTGGACTTTAGGCAGGCTTAAGGGCTGATGACTTGTGACTCATCAGGGCTAGAAATGGGAACTCCATAGCTCTGGAAAGGGAAGCTTGCTGGCTGTCCAATGGCTCCAGCATTGGCTTCTAGCCTGCATGGGCCTCAGACACAGCTCCTGCAAATCTCAGCACCAGGTTTCTAAAAAGGTGGTCCCTGGAATGGACTGGCAGGGTTTATTCTCCCTCCCTCACCTAGCAGCTGGACTGAGACACCCAGGTATGGAGCAGCCACCAGGGAGGGCTGACGGTGTGTGCCCCAATGGCAAGCGGTGGACACTGGCTGGACAAGTTCCCAGAAAAGGGGGGCTGGAAAGGGGGATCTATCCTAGCCCATCCCTAGTGGTGGTGACAGTTGGGAGTGTCAATCAAAGCACCAGTGATTGAACCCAACAAGGCAAGTTTGGTGTTGTGAGCATGCCACTCACAGCACTCCATCGATCCAGGATCTTTGGGGGAAGAGACATGCCTGCATCCCGCAGATGGAGGCCGCTGCCCTGCTGACCCAGGGGAAGCTCCACCCCGGTAGAAGTTTCCTTTCCCATGTGTTGGGGAAACTCCCTCACCACAGGAATCCTCCTCATCACAGGCAACTCCCGCCCCCCGCAAGCTGAGAAAATGCAAAAGTGCCTTAAAAAACACCTGAGCAAATGAGGCCCGCCCAGCCCCCAGTGTGAAGGGCAGCAGGCAGTACCTATGGGGTCCCTGCGCAGTGCAGGGTCCATGGCACAAGCATCTCATTGCCTGCCCCGATGGGGGTGAGGCAGGGTTAATGTGGGCATGGCTTTGCTGTGGTGACACGTGGGTGTGGCTGTGCTGGGGTGACATGTGGTAACCTTCGTGTGACTGTGCCACTCTGCCTCCTGGGAGAGGAAATGCAGCTAAGAGGTTCCCTTCTGAGCAGGGTGGCACAAACATACCTGAAAAGGCCCCTGTCCAGGAGGTTCCTCCTGCACAGCTCAGGTCCCCCCTTGGCAGTCGGTGAATCACAGGCCCCCAGCACTGGCTCTGCCCCAGAGCACTCTGTTCATAGGGACAGGGAGTTCACCTTCCCCCCAACACGAGCCCCACCAGCCACGGTTCCTCCCAGCATTCTCCTGAGATATTTAGATATCCACACAAGTGAAAGGTTGGGACAGACCAGCTGGTCACAGGCCAGGATACTATGAGCTCCGACTGCTGACCCTCCCCCAGCAATAGGGAGCAGTGAGCACCTAACACATGGGCTCAACTCGCCATTGCCCTGTACCTCGTGTCTTCAGTGGTACCAGTGCAAAGGGAGAGTGAAATGCTCCTGCGCTGATTTGGTGGGTAGCGTCTTACTCCTGCTTTGCACCCCCTTTGCATTGCAACCAATGAAAACCCTTGGTGCAGGGCAGAGTTAATGGGGCCCAGTAGCTCCCTCCCTGTCTGGGAGGCAGACATATGATGCGTGGGGTGAAGGTTGGGAATAGCTCCTCATTCATGGGTGGTAAGCTGTGCAGGACATTCCAAATGGGCACTGATAAAACCTTTGGAACAGGGAATCTCAATCAGTGAATGGAAACTACCCTCACTACAACACAAACTGGCTTCCATGCAGCTCGAGCCCCAGTTTAGTCTCTGTTATTTACCAGGGGTGTGCTCTGATTGGAGCTCTAAACAACACACAGTGACCTCTAGGGGCTTAGTAATATCCTACAAGGAAACATATCATTACTGCTGCCACGTAATTGGGATATGCTATTTGTTCCAAAAAAACCCCCACGAAGCAATTATTTCAGGATGCATGGCAGAGTATAACAATCCTGTTGGGCCTTTCTCTCTGTCTACACTACCCTGAATCCAACTGTGCAGAACTCAGAGGAAGCCAAAAATGACCTAGAAGAGCTTACAAATGCCATGATTTTAAGGTCCAGCATCCTGGCACTTTCAAGGCCTAGAAGTGCATGCTGGGTGTCACACTGGGACTCTGAGAACCTCCCTTCTCCTAGGGAGTGAAAATGACCCTGGGTGCTGAATTCTGCCTTTGATCAGGTGTGACACTCTGAGTCCAGCGATCTCATGGGGAGTCATGTGCACGTAGCCCAGGGCAAATGCCCATATCACAACTGGTCCCCTCTGTCCTTTGAAAGGCAGCCTGGGCTTAAAGAATATGGGGCAGACTCTGGCAGTCACCATGGCCAGTTATGACTGTTGCTCCCCAGGACAGTTTTCCCACCTCACTGTAGGTCTGGCTACTAATGACTATACTGCCGTAATTTTATAACCCAGCTGCTGGGAACAGGATTCTCAGAGATGAGCGTGCTGCAAACACCACAAGTTTCAGAGTAGCAGCCATGTTAGTCTGTATCTGCAAAAAGGAGTACTTGTGGCACCTTAGAGACTAACAAATTTATTAGAGCATAAGCTTTCTATAGCCCACAAAAGCTTATGTGCTAATAAATTTGTTAGTCTCCAACGTGCCACAAGTACTCCTGTTCTTTTTGCAAACACCACAAGGGCATCAGACTCCAATTGTTATTGTGGAACTCCCGCCCTTGCTCATACCCCTGTACATGTGTGGCAGTTACAGCATCACAAGCTCTCATACAAGTACTGTGAGGAAGTCGATTGTGGCCCTACTGCAGGAACTCTTGACAGAGAACATGGCAGAGTCAGAGACAGAACCTGCCGTGATGAGCAGTAAAACAGAGTTGTGGGAGCTGACACAGGGACTCACCAAACTCAGTTCATGCGCAGTACTGCCAGCTCTGAGCATTCAAAAATAAGGAATCAGGCCCCCAAAACCCTGAGACTGGCTTAATCCATGAGATCAGAAGACATCCCAGCTCTGGGCTGGTGAGGGTATCTGCCATTGAAGTCCCATTGGAGCCCCATTTCCAGGCTTTTAAAGGCAACAGGAGGGCTGGAAACAACCTTTTAATTTGAAGCGAAGGCAGAGACCTGCTGTCATCCCCCTCCCTCAGTCTCTGGAGCTGTCTGCCAGCCCCAGGGTCTGTGCCTGTGCTGAGAGTTCATTAGCACACAGCCTGTGCTCTGCCTGGGTGTCTGCTCTGAGCTCCCGGCAGGCTGGGCCAAGAGCAGACAGGGCACTGGATGGGATATTAATACCAGAAGGACGTGATGGATTGAGCTTTAAAAATCTATGATTTCCTGGGGTACTGGTGTGGAACCCCCAGCCGGCGAGGTAGGCTGGGGAGCTGGCTACTGCCATCCATGACAGGAATGGCTCCAAGGGATCGCTGTGTCCTGGGAATCAAAATGAACCTGTCAGCAGGCATTACTCACCAGGATCCAGATGTGGGGGCTGGGAAACAGCTGCCAGAGCTGCTCTCGCTACCAGCACTGTCCCTGCAGGAGGCTGCCCCTGCTCACCTAGCACTAGGGCTATAAGGTTGGCACAGTGACTGGCACTAGGGATCATGGGTTGTCTGAGTCACCCAGGCCATGTGACCCCTGGGAGACCATGACTGCAGGTCTGGTGGTTTCAGGGGACTATTGAGGAGTGGGGAGGAAGGGGCAGGGTTATACTTGCACCAGTGCTTGCCCAGCCAGGAATCAGAAGGCCCAACCTGTAGGGGGCAGCCTTCCAGAGGCAGCTCAAAGGAGAGGCCAGAACCACAGGCCAAGTATCTATGAAGCCCTGAGCACTCTTGAAGGATTTGGCCTCTGCATCCCCCTCAGCCTTCCCAGGCTGCAGAGAGCTCTTCTCCTGGCTTTCTATCCATGCTGCCCCTCCAGCATGACACTGGCTTTGTGCCCAGATCCCTGTGGATCAGGTCAGAGACTGTCAGCGTAGTTAAGATCTGGAACAGGTGACCTAGGGAGGCTGTGGGATCCTCATCACTGGAGGTTTGTAAGAAGAGGTTGGACAAATACCTGTCAGGGATGGTCTAGTTTTACTTGTTCCTGCTTCAGTGCAGGGGGCTGCGCTTGATTATCTTTTGAGGATCCTTCCAGCCCTATATTGCCATTATCCTGTCACTGTACAGCTCCCAGTATGGTGCTGTGGTTCAGATTCAAGAAAAGCCGTAATCTGGGTCCCTGGCTGGTCTGTAATCTGGGTCCTTGGTCAGTCTGTAATCTGGGTCCCTAGTCTGTAATCTGTGTCCCAGGTTGGTCTGTAATCTGGGTCCCTGGTCGGTCTATAATATGAGTCTCTGGCTGGTTTGTAATATGGGTCCCCTGTCAATCTGTAATCTGGGTCCCTGGTCTGTAATCTGGGTCACTGGTCAATCTGTAATTTGGGTTCCAGGCTGCTCTGTAATATGAGCCCCAGGCTGATCTGTAATCTGGGACCCTGGTCAATCTGTAATCTGGGTCCCAGCTTGGTCTGCAATCTGGGTCCCCAATCTGTAACCTGTGTACCAGGTTGATCTGGTCAGTCTGTAGTCTGGATACCAGGCTTGTCTGTGCATCTCCATCTGTTGTCTCTGAACTGCAGGTAATGGCTTTGGTTTGGTCAAGAGACATTAACGAGTCACACAGGCTGTACACTCCTCATTCATTTCATTTCTCTGGGCGTGTGGGGGTGAGGGCCAGCAAGGGAGTCCCTGAGTCACAACAGCAAATAGCTCCTGACAGGAGCTCTGCTGACACCACTGGTGGTGCTTGCAGAGTGTCAAACTACTCACCGTGAGTGATGGGGTCACAGTTTGTCCCCTACTAAACAGGACTGGCCGCCACCCCTGGCTTTCGGTCTGGTGTTGGCTCTGAGCTGCAGCAGTGGGCAATGCACGTGACTGAAATTGTTAGTGGGGAAATAAACCCCAAAACTCACTGGTAGGAACTGGACTTCTGCTTTCCTGGTGGCTCTCTGCCCTGGAGGAGCAAGGTCTGAGCCGAGACTGGGAACATGGACATGCTCTGGCCACAGCTCTGCACAGGGAGAAGGCTGTTTGCTCTGAGGAAGACACTGAAGCCCCTGGAAAACACTGCCTGACATAGAATACAGTTTGCAATGAGAGACAGGCTTCAGGCCCAGGAGACAGCGAAGGGCCTGCAGCCACAGACCTCTGCATTCTGCTGCAATGGAGACAGGACCACAGCAAAACACAGCCATCTGCATAGACTTGACTAGTGGTTCTGTGACAAAGGAGCTCCCGTCCTGTGGGACCAGATTACCCCGTGCTTTCTGGACAGCTTCTGTCCTGCTTTACTCTTCTTCAGTACCGTCCCCCTGAGGATCTCAAAGCATTTTACAGAGATTTCATTAATTAAGCCCACAAGGAAGGATGGTGCAATGGTTAGTGCACTAGCTTGAGATTCAAAAGATGCAGGCTTCCTGTGTGACTTTGTGTGGTGGGGCGGTACCCCACCCCCCTAAGAAGAAGGGCTGAACCAGGCCAGAGAGGCTGCACAGACCTGCAGCCAATCAGAGAAGGCCTGGGGAGAGCCAATCAGGGCAGGGGGAGAGGCAGCCAGTCAGGGCCAGCATAGGCCCTATATAAAGGCTGCCTAGCAAAGAGGAAGGCAGTCTCTCTCTGGTGTGTAAGGGAGGAGGCCTGGCTCCTGAGTGGAAAGACAGTACCTTGGATAGAGTAGTGCTGGGGGAAGGGCAGAAGGTGCTCTGGAGCTCTGGCCAAGGAAAACCCCAGGCTGCGGGCCTAGCTATAAAGGGCTGGGCAGGTGCATAGGGCTGAAGGGGAGGTGGCCCAGGGACTGTAGAAGGGCAAGGGGAGAGAAGGAGGGCAGAGAGGCTGCTGCTAGAGGGTCCCTGGGATGTGACCCTTCCCCCTTGTACTACCTCTGGCTGAAGAGGAGTGTGGCCTGATCTATGCTGTGGCTGGCCCCTGGGACGAAGGGGTTAGACTATGAGGCTGCAGCCAGCCACTACAGCAGGTGCAGATGGTGGACTGCTGATAACACCAAACCTCCGGAAGGGGGTGAGACCAGAGCAGTGGGCACTGCCAGAAGGCAGTGTCCTGAAGAGGATGCTGCCGAGCGAGGAGCAATGCGGGTCCAGCTGCCAACAGAGGGTGAAAAATGGATGGGACACCACTGGCAGAGGGCACTTCACAATGGACAGAGCTAATTCCCAGATGTGCTAGCGGGAGGCACAGCGGTGGTGAGTCCTAACCCTGTTACACCTTGCTTCTTAGTCTCTCTGTGCCTCAGTTTCCCACTTGTACAATGGGGTTAATAGCAATGCCCTGCCTTCTTAGGGTGTTGTGCAGATAAATACACTGGAGGATGTAAGGTGCTAAAGTACTAAGGTGATGGAGGCTGGATAAATACCTTAGCTAGATGGCCCAGTGAGCCTGTGAAGAAGCTAGGCATTATAAAGTGCACAGTGACTGGAGCTCAGAAAACATGGGTTTTGTCCTCCAGCAGTTGGAAATGTCTTGTTGGTGTGTCTGCTGGCTGAGTCTCACCCACAGGCACATGTAGCAGTGTAAAGGCCTGTGGAAACACTCCCCTAGATCCCAGTCTCAGTCCTGCCATTTCAGAACTGGCAGTCAAGAATAGGCTGCTCTAGTGACTGGAATAGCTCAAAATCCAGAGGGTACACAGCTGGCTTACAGCCAGACTAGCCTCTGCACCCCTTGGGCGGGCCTCCCAGAGAGGCAGCACTCAATCACTCGCAGGCCTTTCCCTGGAAAGCTGAGCCTAATGGCAGAGCCCTCTCATTACACTAAGTCTGCCCTGTGATGCTCCTACTCCTGGCTGCAAACTGATGCCACCCTGGGGCTTTCTTCAAACACTTCCCTGCTGGTGGCTTTGGGAAGCACTGCTGCTGGGCCCTGCATCTCCTGGGTGGCTCTTCTTCTCCATGTTGGTTTGGGCTGGGGGAACTGGTGTCTCTTCTCCTTTCATTAATCGTCATCGAATATAACACCAATGAGAACAAGGGATATTTACAACCTCGATCCCTGGGGCTGCTCAGACAACAGGTGCTGAGAAGGGAAACAGGACGATGGAACCACTTAAAAAATATTAAAGTCAAGATATTAAAAATGATCTGTGCAAAGCAATTTTACTTCCCTAGAAAGCCCCCACAGTCATGAAATTGTTTCTTTTTTTGCCCTGGTTAATTTATGGACAATATTATAACTTATCAAAAAGACAGAAGCACCAGACCAAAAGTTATTTCTAATTTCATCTTTAATTAGATGGGCAGCCCAGGCACTGTGTTGCCAAGAGCAGACTTCACTGAATTTCAACTTAATCTATTCACTTGGGT
Organism: Chelonia mydas; assembly: GCF_015237465.2. Lineage (NCBI taxonomy): Eukaryota > Metazoa > Chordata > Testudines > Cheloniidae > Chelonia > Chelonia mydas. The sequence continues at coordinate 58,762,741 of NC_057855.1, forward strand.
GACCATGGAGATTAGGGCTTTATTAATATGAATGAAGATGCAGTATGTTAAATTGAGTACAGAAACTAATTTAATTGTATAGAACGCTTGTCCGATCAATACCAAAGATTAATGGATAAAGTTGCATTTTGCCAAGTTTCCCAAGAAGAATCCCAGCCTCTGGGAGTAGAAGCTGCCATGGACCTAGCTTGGACCACACCATGAAATCTACCACCCTAGAAGGATGGAGCTTCAACTGAGACAAGTATTTGGGAGAGGAGGAACTGCTGATTTCTTGGGAGCCAGTTGCCATCCCCATCCTGACAGTAGCCAGCACACCCAGCCCAGTGTGAGGCAGGAATGAGATACCCAGGTTTAGTTTGGAGAAGCAGCTGGATGTTTGCCCATTTGGTGTAAAATTCTCCTGTGCAGAGGCTATGCACTGCTTTGGCCTATGTATGTCTTTATGGTGGTAGCTTTTCCCTACTGCTCATTACCAGTCTATGCCACAAACTGAATATGCCCTGAGATCAGCTGGGAAATTAGCTACCTGGGGCACAGGCTGGAGTCATTCACGTGGATCAGCTCCACTTGAACCCTAGTGAGATCAGAATCAGAATCTGCCCAGTGATGGTCATGCAGATTAAACTATATCTTTGTCCCTGGTTAGCGGGAACCTGGCCCCTGCCGCACTTGAACCTGTTGGGGAATCTCACAGAATGGGAGCTTCTTCCCCATGCACTAGGGCTAGTGTCCGTTCCCTAGTCCCATTTGAAGTGACTCAGACGCAGCACACTGCCAGTAAGAAGAGCAAGAATGACAATGGCAATGGTAACCAACAATAATTCTGATAACAATGTCATGCCGACTACTAACCCCTGTGGGGTTCGGGTGCCCAGCACTGGCTGCAGAACGCCAGGGGTTCCCACAGGTCTCACGTTCTGGGCAGGGAGTATGTGGGGGGTTATTTTTTGAAACGTAACTCCTTACTGCTGAGAAACCTTTCTAAAGGACTGTCACAAAACAATGCTACCGGAAAGACTCTTGGGCTTCCCAGCTGTTGTTAATCTGACCCTTTCCCAGAAATAATGACAGTTGACATTAGCTGAAGAGATGGGGAGAAGGTCCCCGTCTCTGAGAACCTGTGACAAGGTGGACTAGGCCTGGAGGCCCCCTGCTGGAGACCTCATGACCCTGCCTCACCCTGCCCCAGAAAAGAACAGAGAAGTCTTCCAGGCAGCTTAGATTGATTGGCTGTAGGAGAGCAGCCAATCAATCAGAGGGGCTGCTGGAGTGACCAATCAGGGGCCAAAAAGGCCAGATAAAAGAGCAGCAGAGGCAAAGCAGGCAATTGCTGCCTGGAGCTCAAAGAGGGTGAAAGGGGGGCCTGGCTGGCTGAAAGAGCAGCAGGACCACAGACAAGTCAGTGTAGCAGGCTGAGCTGAGGGGACTGAGCCCAGAACCTAGCTAGACCAGGAGAGGGTACTGTGATGGGTAGGGCCCTACCAAATGCACTGTCCATTTGGGTCAATTACATGGTGATAGGAGTTTAAAATTCATACATTTCATGGTTTTAGATATTTAAATCTGAAATTTCACAGTATTGTAACTGTGGGGATCCCAACCCAAAACAGGGCCAGGGGGAGCGCAAGGCTATTGTAGGGGGGTTGCGGTGGTACCACCTTTACTTCTGTGCTGCTGCCTTTAGAGCCAGAGGGCAGCTGCTGGCTGGGTGCCCAACTCGGAAGGCAGAGGCACTGCCAGCAGCAGCACAGACGTAAGAGTGGCAATACCATGCCACCCTCATTTCTGCAGTGCTGCTGGTGGCAGTGCTGCCTTAAGAGCTGGACTCCCAGCCAGCAGCCACAGAGCTTCCTGCAGCCTGGGGAGGTTCCTGGAGATGGGTCTGACCCAGCCTCAGGAGTGTCCTGTGAAGAGGAAGTCCTCTCCCTCTGCTGTCCATTTGGGACTAGCAGCTGGAGCCCAGTGCACAGTAGGAGCCCCTGGCTGGGGTGCCCTCAGCACTGCCCCTCCCTGGCTCTGGGCCCAGCACTTGGGAATTAAAGGGGATTTGGACAGGCTATGTGTGTGGGAGGGAGAAGGTGATCAGGGCATTCCCCGACCCCTGGGCAGTCACCCCACTTGTCCACCTGTAAGGCAGCCCTGTGCACAGCCCCCCCCCCCCCACACACAGAGTGATGTCCCTCCATACCATGCCACCTTCACTTCTGCACTCCTGCTGGCGGTGGCACTGCCTTTGGAGCTGGGTTCCTGGCCAGCAGCCACTGCACTCCGGCCGCCCAACTCTGTGAAATCTGGTCTGCCCTACAATAGCCAGATTTCATGGGGGAGATCAGATTTCATGGTCCATGATGCGTTTTTTCATGGCCATGAATTTGGTAGGACCCTAGTGATAGGCCCCGCTGGTCTGGTTGAAGACTGAGCCCAGGAAGGGCTGCTGAAAGGACACCAACTGAGCATGGGAGATGGGTATAATAGGCCAGGGAAGGCTAAGCCTTCCCTGATGCAGCTGCTGCCAAATACCTGGACCACAGTGGCCCTGCCCCTTCCCTGAGGCCCCCACCATCTGCTGCTGCCTGCCTGTTTGCTTGCCACGTCCCTCTTCCTCGGAAGTGGGGGAGTGAGGAGGGAATGTGGCAAGCCAGCGGTGGGTAGCAGGGGTCTGGTGGGGGAGTGAGGTCGTGCACTCGGGCTGGCCATGCATGGGGGTAGGAGGCGGTTTGGTCCGGCACAGCTGGGGCTGGCCTGACACTCGGGGTGGTCGGCAGCTTGCCCAGGGCGGGTGTGGGGGTACGTGGCCGGGGCTGGCCTGGCAGCTCGGGGGTGGCATGGCCTTGCATGGCCGGGGCTGGCCCGGCAGCTCAGAGGGGTGGTGGTGACCCAGCCTGGAGTGGCTGGGACTGGATTGGTGCTCGGTGGGGGTGGCCTGGCATGCTTGGAGCGGCCAGACTGGGGCTCCTCCTGTTATGGGGGGTGGGGTTTGGGACTGCAGGGGGTGGGGCCTCTTGCAGAAGGGGTGCAGCCAGTGGGCTAGCCTCCCCAAAGCAAGGGTTCACCTGCCACCCATGCAACTGAGATGGGCCCCTGTTGGGCTGTTAAAGAAGGCAGTGCCCCTGGGGAGGAAGCCTTGGTGCTACAGCTCCATACCAGGGCCACGAGACAGAACTAGAGACTGTAACCCCCAGAAATGGGGATAGTGTGTGTGACTTGACTGGAGGGCTGAGTTGCTGAAGACCCACAGAACAATCAGTGCTTGCGAGAGGCGGGTGCCGCCCCCTTGTAAGAACAGAAAGAAAAGCAGGTTCATACCTGGCTGGAAAGGGGGTGCCTATGAGAGAGAGGTGTCACCTCCTGAAAAACAGTTGAGGGATTGCAGGCACATATTGACCGGTGACAGAGCGCTCGCGAGAGGCAGGGACCGATGCCGTTACGGAACCTCATGTGCAGCAGTGGCTAAAAGCTTTGTATTTGCAGCCACTTACAAGCATATCATCACTAATGACCAATGGACCCTGGAGACCCAGCACTCTGCATTGGGGCGGTGAGGGTTAACCATGAATTATACCTTGCTGCAATGGTGTAATGGAAGCCTAATGTTGAGATCGATACCAAGCAACCTATTAATATCAGAGTTGAATGTGGGTCTTTCTGTTGGCTGTGTCTGTGAGATCGTAGCTTAGGCTGGTGAGGTGGATGCCAGCCAAGCAAACAATGAGGCCTGAGAAACAATCCAAAGCCCTCATTTTTTATGAAGATAATTGGGTGTGTAGATCCATTAAAGCATGGAGATAGGAGAGCAGCTCCCTGCTCTGGGAGAAATCAATAGCCTAAGGCAGTGTGTGTCCACTCAGGCGAAGTCTTATGCAATGTGCTCCCCTTGTGGGATTCACCGTGGCCCATCCAGTCCCAGTTATGACAGACACATAGCTTCACTCTTACCGAAGGGGCAGAATCGAGCAGGTTAGGGGCATCCTGTTTTACAGGCACCTGGTTTACAGAGTAGTCCCTGGGATGGACACACACTTCAGACTTTTTTTAAGTAGTCACATGCCAAGGCTTCTTTCTAGGAGTAACCCATATTGTTCAGGGCTGTGAGTTCAGCCCCACAGTGCTTGACTGGCCTGCAGGAGCCAGGGAGAGAGATGCTGCCCAATTCTGGCGAGAGCGAGGAGCAGACAACTGACCTCCTCAGCGGAAAGCTGATGCCCTGCATGCTATCCTTGCCCTTTGAATAATGGCCGGCGGTGTTAATAGCAGAGCTGGGGAACTGAGTGAGCATATGATTGTTCCTGGACTCAGATTTCCCCACATGTACATCCTCCCGAATTTCCCCAACACTACCTCCAGTTTTGTGAACTAGTTACATGCAGTGTTTCCTGTTTAGTGACTGTCTGGAAATTTGAATTGAAACATTAATACACACTTTAAAAGCATATACAGTGTATGACAAAATACATGTATCTGAAAAAATTGTCGGAGAAAAACACAGTTCTCACTCTCAGGTTGGGTGCAGCAAGTCAGATACATTTTATTTTCTCAAGCAATTGCACACGGAGGGAGAGAGTGCACTAGGACACAGGGTTTTCCCCCACTAGGCAGGTCTCTCTAAAGATAAACAATTGGAGCAAGCATTTATACCTTTATTACAGACAATGAACAACTGCATATTGTTTATACATATTCCTTCGTGATATTTTATTTTTCTCACCAATTTCTCAGTCTACAGTGTATTCTTATGTAATATAAGGTCACAACTGCCTCTGAATTCTTTTCCCACTCGCTTTGCACAATCCCTGCTTCTACAAATCTCACGTTATTAAAGCTAGAGTTAGCTTGACTCCTGCTCATTTCAAAGCCCTGCATCCAAATTCCCTTTATCTAATTCCATACCAGAATAGATTTGAAAAGTTGAAGACAGACTGTTAAAGAACAGCTGTATAAGGAAGCTAATGTCAGTGCATTCATTTCAGTGATGTTGGCCAACCTCATAATTTCAAATTATGATTTGTAAGCAAAGTCTAAATAAGCTCTCCCTGACAGCTAGTGATGAGCTGGGGGGAAAGGCTCCAGGACCAGATTCTATTTATGTTCACACCTAATCTACCTAGGTATCCAGCAAACAGAGCTGTGTTGCCCAAGTGATAGATTTTTGGCTGGGGTTGGGTTACAAATCACTTGAAGGGGGGGCGGGGGAGATGAAATGTTGTTGTTCTTATTGTCTGAGTAAAGGGCAGTAGAACTGTACTTAGCCTGTGCTGATTGAGGGCATCAAGAGAGAGGGTGGGGACAGGTGTTTGGCTTGATGATCTGCCTGAGTCACAAGTACTATTTGACCTGCCCCACTCCACTGTTTAAAGACAGAGCTGACCAGGCTCCATAGAGAGTCTTTTGTTTTAAGTGACCACTACAGCTGAAATCACTGATAATCAGGTCTAAGTGCTTAGACCTGCTGTGGGACAGGGTTTCTGTGGAGGAGACGGCCCAGTCCGCACTAGCAGCGAGGTTCCCCCACTGAGAGCTCAGCTGAAACCTCAAGAGACCAACTCGCAGAGGTCACAGTGGCAGGTGGCAGCAGAAGGTGACGGCGCAGGGCCATTGGCAACAGATCAATGGAGTGAACAGTGGCACAACAAACAGTGGCCAGAGTGAACAGTGAGCAGCTGGAGGAACGAGCAAGGTGCCTTCTTGCCCCCAACCTCGGAGGTGAACTCATGTGAAAGCAACTCTGAACTGTGCGTCTCCACTGACCAAGGACAACACTGGTGAGTGTTAATGAGGCTGTTAAGAATGCTGGAGACACAACACAGCTCATGCAAACAAACATGGCTGTGGCACCATACTTTCTATTTAAGCAAGAGGTGCCACATACTACAAACTGGAGGCCAATGTTAAGTGCATTGTCACTTGTTCATCCTGAAGTTGAACACTGGTTCTAAACAAGGCCAGCAAACGCTCACTATCTTTCTGCAAGAAACTCAACTGACTGGCTAGAAGCATGTGGTGCAACAGTAAAAGACTCAACAGTTTGAAAAAGTGAACTCTCACCACAAAAAAAATTTGTATACATGGCTGATGAATGCACCAATGCAAATGGGCATCAAGTATTAAGTCATTGTGTATGTTGATGTCAGTGGTAAGCCAGTAGATGCATTTCTAGATCTTCAAGTTATAGAAGACACGTCGGCTGCATCTGTGACAACCCACATCTTAGAGTTATGTGCTTGTCACTTGTACCCCAAACAGATGGCTGCTTGTGCATTTGATGGAGCTGCAAACTTCTCTGGAAGACATGGTGGAGTACAAGCTTTGCTCAGAGAAAAGTGTAACCCTAATCTCTCCTATATACACTGCAGAGGCCATCTACTCCAACTAGCACTAGTGTGAGCTGCAGACTCTTCAAAATACATTTAAAAAAAGCTATAAATTTGTCTTCCTTTTTTTTCCAGCAAGGGTCCAGAAAGACTGAATATCTTGGAAAATACACTGGGCCTGAAGTTCAAATTAATCCAACCTGGGAAAACCCTCTGGCTTTCTCATGAGCGATCCTTGGCTGTTGTCTTAAAATTACTCCAACCATTATTACTGACTTTGGAAAATACCTACCAAGATGGGATGGTCCTAAGTAGTGAGGCTGGTGGATTACTTTTGCTACTATGGTCAGAGAAGACTATTACCATTCTATCTCTTGTAAGTCTGTTGAAACTACTTGGGTCATTAAACTGCCCTCCAGGCACTTGCTACAACAGTAGTAGATCTTTGTCCAGCAATAGAAGATACATTTGGATCAATCAGAGCTATCCATTGGAAAAAGTACTAGAAGAAGCAAAGACTTCAGTCCAGAAGTTGAGTAATGAAGGCATTTATATTGAATGCTTAAGTGAAGAGGACAAGAAGTGTTTAAGACAACTGAAAATGTACACAGACTTGATTCTTAATCTACAACAGCGACTTCTAGATTCTACTCAACCTCTACGTAGCTTTTACAGATCTCTGTCCTATAAAACACTGACAGTTGAGTGGAGTGAGGCAGTACCAGCAATGGGGTTGCCATGTGCTCAGGACAGAATAGAGAATTTGAACACAGAGTGGAATATCCTATGATGAATGAAGATTTGACTTCAACATTTTTTATCATCACTAGTGGCTTGACCCAATCTTCATGCTATCTTTCCTGGGATGAAAGTAGTAAGAATTAATCTCTTTTTTTTTTTTTTTTTTTTTAATTCCCAGTCACAACAGCTACAGTTGAGCATTCTTTTGCTTCATTGAATAGAATTTTGTGTTCTGAAAAGTCACCTTCTGCCTGATCATGTGAATGAACTAATGAGCATATCCACTGAAGGAATGGAAGAACCAGACACACAAGAAGCCACCAAGGATGAATGCATTGCATTCAAGAAGTTCATTAACAGCGTTGTGCAAAATTATAACAAGAAACCAAGAAGGATGAAGATGTAGTGCTTCATAGAAGGCTTGAGTAGCCAACTTTTTAATTTTTGTGGTTTTAAAATGAGTTTAAATCTAATGGTCATGAAACTTTCTTTTTCAGTTTTTACTATGGTGCCATAGAACCACCTTCACCCTCATGGTCTCACCTCTCATTGCCCCTGACACCCACCCCCCACCCCCAAATTTCAATTCCTGGGAAAACACTGCTCCCCGGAACCACTTGCAGCTGCAGGGGCTCAGTCCTTCAGAATATGAGGCCAATGCTGTCTGGCCAGAAGGGGGAGCACCAACACCTGCTGGAAACTGACATGCTATGTGCCTTGTCTGTGACCCACTGGCCCCTGATCTGGGGGGAATGCTGCTCTGCTTATGCGTGGCAGGGAGGCAGTAGGAAGCATGTAGCTAGGATTTACTGAGGACTTGGGTATTTAGACTGAGCTGTGAGAGCTGGGCCCAAAGCCTGCCTCACAGGTAAGGTCAATGAACACCCGTGTACATCCTGGCAGCTTCTGGGGTCCAGGTTTCTATGGCCTACTCACAACTGTAGGAAAGAGCCACCCAGGGAGACCAGAGGAAGTTGAGACCTTGGAGTGGTCCAGGTTGCAAACCAAACTCAGCTCAAGGTCAAACAACTGTTACTCAGGACCCCCTTTGTCTAGCCTGTAAATTTCTGATGCTGGAAGAAGTCTCTCAGGAAGCCCTAAGTGAGACTGGTTTCCTCAGGCAGTTTCAGGGTGACCTTAGTTTCAAGAAAGTCTCTCCTTAATGGTACAGAAGCCTGTCAGCCAAGACAGCCATTGGGGGTGAAGCAGAGATGTGTAGTGTCACCATGGAGAGGAACATGATGCTACCCCCACAGAGGGAGCTGGTCATTCTCAGCACTTGGGAATTTGGGGTGTGTGAGTGACCATGGTGTTCCCCTGACCACAGGGCCTGATGAAAGGCTGGAAGGCATGCAGGACCCCCCACCATGAGGCTGACATGAACTCCTAATGGCCCAGACTTGAAAGGCTGCGTCTCCATGAGAGCTGACAGTTGAACCCCAAACATGGACTAGGGCAGGAGGCTTGGTACCTTCCACCCTGAGGTGACTGTGTATCCAGAGAGAGGGCCCAAAGTACTAGTAGTCCAGCAAGGTGCTGGGAAAATAGAGCACCCCTGAGACAGACTGAACTGGGAATGAAACGAATGTGGCAGGGAGAAGATCTCCTACAGGCTGGGGCTAAGGAGGAGTCTGTTGCCTGGGCAACTGTGAGCAGCCTGGACTTTGCCGAGAAATTACCTCCATGTCTTCTCCACTGGGGATGAAGACCTTTTGGGTGCACAAGGTTGACACAGCACCAGATTGAGCCTGGAGATACCAGACCTGTGAGACAGAGGATCTCAATCTGCCACCAGGCAGGGTTTAACAAACAACTTCAACAGATGTTAGAGAGAGGTATCATCCAGGTCTCTGTGAGCCCATGGGCTGCACCTGTAGTCTTGGTAAAGAAGGCAGGTGGAGGGACATGGATATGTATGGACTATCAGCAGTTGGATGACATTACCAAGAGTTGCATATACCCTCCCTAGGATTGAACTCTCTCTAGACTGGCTGCTGAAGGCCTGTTGGTTCTGTACCCTGTGCCTGGCCTGTGGCTACTGGCAAGAGGAGGTGCATGCTGCTGATCAACAGAAAATGGCATTCACCGTGAACAGGGCCTCTTGAAATGTAATGACCTGTCCTTTGGACTCTAATGCCTTTGGAACATTCTAAAGGTTGGTGGGTGTATTGCTGGCAGACCAGCAGGGCATATCCTGCCTGGTGGATATTGTTCATGAGAGGTTATTTGAGGACCCCGTGTAAGAGCTGGAGAGGCTATGCCAAGCCAACTTGCAATTTTTTTTTCCCCTGTAATGAAGGAAATTACCTGGGGCATGTGGTCTCAAGGGATGGCACAGGGACAGACCTGAAAAGGTGGAAGCCATCTGATTCTGGCTGGTGCCATGTAGTGTCACTGAGGCAGTGTGTCATCAGCCTGTCTTCATATTATTGGAGAATCATTGCTGACTTTGCCACAATGGCATAGCCACTGCACAAGCTGACAGAAGGGTGAACATTTGAGTGAACTGTCCCATCATGCCTAGAAGCCATTCTAGAACTAAAGCAGATGCTAAAGTCTGCACTGATTCTGGCCTATCTAGATCTGCAGCTTCTGTTCATCCCATACACCAACGCCAGTGAAGTTGGCATTGGTGCAGTCTTGGCTCAGCCCTCTGGAGACAAGGAAAGAGTAGCTGCTTATGCTAGCCAGACCCTGAACAAAGCAAAAAAGGGCAGCTCCACAACTAGGAAAGAGCTGCTGGCACTAGTGACCGTCAAACGTTTTCAGCACATCTTCTTGGGGAACAAACTCCTGTTAAGGATGGCTCGCTAACCATGCAAGGGGCTTGACAGTGTCCATGAACCCCAAGGACACTTGACTCAGTCACCGGAGCAGCTGGCTCCATTCCAGTATGAGGTAAGCCTCCATCCAGGGAAACAGCACACGAATTCTTGATGCCTGTCTAGGAGACCACGCCTGGACAGTGCCAGCCAGGAGCTGCACCACCTCCCAGTTTACTATCAGCTGCTTCCCTCCTTAGCATACTCTTCTCCGCCTCTTGTTAATTGCATTTCCTTTGGGGCAGAGACCCTGTATTGCTACCTGTGTGTGCAGCGCTCAGTCCGATTGAGCCCTGATCTGGCCTGGCCTCCGGCCTGCGAGTGCTGCTGTAACCAAATCATGAAATTAATATTGTCAATAACAGATACTAATAATCTAGCTCATTCAGCTCCATTTCTCATGAATGCTTTTCTAAAATCCAAACCCATCACACATACCATGTTCCCTTCAGTTGCCAACCCTGTAATTCTGTTTGTAAAGAAGCAATCGTGTTTGCCCAGAACACACACACTACTCCTTTTTCCCAGCTCCATTCTCCTCTAGTTGTTTTAGACTTTTCTCACCTAATGGTTGCTCCATTATTTTAGTGGAGACAGAAGTCAGGGTCATGGGGCAGTAATTGCCAGGAGAATGCTTCACCCCCTGTTTGAGAATCAGTTCTGCATTTGCTCCTCCTTGGCCTTACAGGAAAGCAGGGATGCCCATAACTTTTCTTAAAGAAGTGTCAGTGGCACAGTAAGTGGGTCAGGTGCTGTCTGTCGGGATCAGATCCGTGGTTGCTAATCTCCTAAACACTAGGATACACGTAAGCTGAAGTGGACACGGTCCTATTGCCAAGCTCTCTGCTGCTTGCTTGTTACCTGTATTAGTTAGTCCTGTAAGGGCTTCCTGATTAGGTGATCTTCAATATAAGGAACTTTAGAAAGCAGGAAATGGTGGTCAGAAGAATGAGAGCCAATGGAAGGATTGCAATGGAGACTCTGAGCAGGATGTCTGACTTGGCACAGGTACCTTGTGCTGGCAGAACCAAGGAGCAGAGGGCACAAGTGAGATGCTGCTGCTGCCACCCCCAGTTCCCAGCAGTCACCTCCTTTTGCACCATAACCCTCAGCCTGGACCCTCCTCCGCAGCTGAGATTTGACAGCAGCAGAGACATGGGCTCAGAAACAGGAGTAACATTGGGCCCTTTAAAGTGAAGTATCAGACGTAGCTGGCAAAGTTCTTCCTTTTGCATCCTCCCATACAGCAGGATCTAGGCCCCTGGCACATGGCCTAGCCAGCGTTCACCTCCCCAGAGTGACCATGTCTGTGGGAATGCTTAATGTCCCTTCACTGTCCTGGCTCTCTGCAGATTGCATGAAAACCAAAGCACACCTAGCTTTGCAGCACACCCATTCTAGTGTAATGCAGAGGTGGTGTAGAGACAGCATGGAAGCCATCAGGCTGAAACTAAAGAGGGAGAGCCCCTTCTGAGCTGCCAGTGCACAGCAGCCTTGTACAGTGACACTCCTGTGCCTGAGAGGCCAGCATAAATTGGTTAGTTTCTAAGGTGCCACAAGTACTTTTTTTTTTTTTGCGAATACAGACTAACACAGCTGTTACTCTGAAACCTGTCATTTAGGTGCTGCACTTCTTTGGGTCACCATGGCAAATACGGAAGTTGTGTTTTTAATCTCCCCCTGCATTTAAAACACAGCAAATATGGTGTCATGGAGATGCAGTCTACGCACACCCCTGGCGTCATGGCTCTGCAACAGCTGTGCCTCAGATTCCCAACAGAGTCTTCGACACACCCCAGTTATGGCTGTGGCTTAAGCCCTCCAGCCTAAAAGAATTTTCAGCCCTGCTAGGCGCAGCGTTCAGCCCCCTTCCATTCACGCAGACCCCATCACAACTCTTTGCTTACATGCCCACCAATGAGGGCCTGGTAACAAATCAGTTAATAGCTTGCACCAGGCCTGCCCTCCTCAATCAGCTACCTGCTTCTCACATGCCAGTCTGCTTACCTTCCTGGTGCATTCCCAGCTGAGCTGCCTCTCCTTTTTAACTACCCCCTCCAAGCCTGACCGCTCTTGCAGGTGAAGCAGAGTGGGGACAGCTCACTAGCTGGGAAGGGGTAGAGTGGGGTTCATATACCCACCCCCCCAATGTATTCCTACAAAATCTCTCTGCCCAACTCTGCTCAGTTTTCCATCCTGTCACTGACCTCTCCCTCACTCTGTGCGCTCTGCTTTCCCCCAGAGCTGGGCACCCTTTTCCACACTAACAGTTTTTGCATTGAGAAATGACCTTTTTGAAGTTGGAACTTCCTACAAACTCTTGTCTGGTTTGGGAATTTTCACACACCTTTTTTACAATTAAAATGATATACTTTTTTTAATCTTAAAAAAAATTAATTTTGGCTTTCCCTTTCTTTTCACCCTCCCCTTCCTCTTATTGGTGGTGGTTTTTAGTTCTTAATTGAAATGCCGGGGGAGGAAGAAAGCAACAAAAAAAGGGAAAGAATATTTTAAAAAAATCAGTACAAAGTTTTGATACAATTGGTTTTAAAATGTTTTTGCTAAAATGTTGATGTACCCATTCTGTGCCTGGCAAAAGGCAAATAGCCCAGAGAGCTTTAATTTTGTGCTGAAATTGGGTTTCCTTTTTTCACCCAGCTCCACTCCAGCAGCAGTGAACTCCAGGCCAGCACAAAGAAACTGAATCCACCATTTCAAAGCAGGTGAGTTCACCCCTTCCCCAGGCATCTGTTCTCATCTGCCCTGCCGCAGCAATGAACATTGTTTCCTCTCTGGTGTGGTGACGGAAGTGAAAGTGCTGCTAGCTCTCATGATCTGATCATGAATTGCCCTATACTTGGTTTCAGAATAACAGCCGTGTTAGTCTGTATTCGCAAAAAGAAAAGGAGTACTTGTGGCACCTTAGAGACTAACCAATTTATTTGAGCACCTATATTTGGTGTCTCTCAAAGCCTCAGCTCCTAGATTCAGGTGATTCTGTGGCAATTAACAGGTTTCCAGCCCACATGGCTGTGGAGGAAAGCTGGAAAATATGACCTTGGTGCAACCTAAAGATTCAGAAGCCAGGGAGCATACGGCCAAGAGTATGGCGTTGCATTGACAGCCAGCAGGACCAGCTGTGCCTGGCAGACTGTGCCTCCCACAGGCTGGGAGAGATTTTCTGTGCCAGGGTGGGCCCTGCACCCCACCCATCCAGAGCCAGGTATTGGTTAGCCTAGATGAAAGGAGAAAAAAAGTGTAATATCCCAGCTCAGAGTGAATGATCAGGGCCCCAGCAAGGACATGGATGTAGCCACACTGGGAAAGGCATGTTCTTACCACATGGGAGCAACATGCAGGAACCAACACATGGTCAAATCCTTCTCAGATGTGGCAGCAGGTTGAAGTGAACAGTGCAGGGGAGCCTGGGGTTCACTTTAACCTGCTAACTCTGGGGAGATCCACATTATAGTCCTCAGGTTGTCCATCGTGGTAAGGACACACCCTTTCACCTAGTGAAGAGGAGTTTAACTAGTGCCAGCTAGCAGTCACTCCATTAGCTCAGGCAGTAGGGGTTGTGCAGAAGGTCCCAGATTGCAGCGTCTGTAGGTACATGGCCCTTGCTGGTGGCAGCATGACTGTGGCACAGCCCTTCTCTCCCCCTCCCCACCCCCAGGAATATGGGGGCCATTGTCATCACTGGCTGCTGCATGGGGACCATGAGGGGGACAGGGGATGGCCTGGTCTTGGGGGTATGGCTGGGTGAAGTTGTCCAGCCCTGGCGAGAACATGTAACCTGCTAGCAAAGGGACAGGGGCCTGCAGCTTTGAAGCTGAAGGACCAGCTTCCCATGGGGGTAACGTATAGAATCATCATCCTCAGCACACAGATTCATTATGGGGGAGACTCCCAGCCCATCCCCTTGCACCAGCCAGGCACAACAAAAGCTCTGTGGAGGGAGTAGAGGTACAAGAACATCAGGGAAGTGCTTCCTGGGAGAGCTTAAGCTTGCTAGACACCCAGTCCCTGCTGGGAGCATAGTTTGCAGAGCCCTGCACAGGGGCAGAGACAAACTAGCACAAGCCACAGAAGAATGAAGGCCTGGGAGAATGCCCAGGGTCAGGCTGTGCTGTCAAGGGGATGAATCATGGGCTTTTCCTGAGTCAGGAGAAATTCCCTTGGGTTTCTCCTCCTCCAGTGCAGCACCCCTCCCTGTCCCACATTCTGCTGTGTAGTATTTGTTACTGGAGACAAAGAGCTGCAGCACAGGATGGACCTGGGACACGGCGGGGCTCAGTCTATCAGCATGATGATAGCTGCCTGGAACCAACACTTCTTTCCTGAGGAAAATTTCCCATTAAAAAAACTCACTTGGAAGGAAAAGTTGGGAATACAAGCTCTCCACAGGCAGGAAACTTTCAAAGAACTCTGAGCCAGCCAGCCACCCACTCACCAGGAAGCCACCCTGGGAGCTGGGGAGCCTGAGAGTCCAGCAGTCTGCCAGTTGTCTGTGGGACCAGGGGTCCCAGGGAGCAATGGGTTCCCTAGGAAGTTGAGACAGGATCAATACGTTCAAGCATTTGGTCAGAAAATTTTCAACCAGTTCTAATCAGCTGGAGGCCGGGGCATAAGAGGGGAAAGCCCCACCTGCCCCAGGCAGCCAGGGCCCTAGCTCTGAGCCAGACCAAGGGCCTGGGCAGCACTGTTGCCCCATGGAGGATGCTGACACCTGCAGGATTCAGTGTGGTATTACAACAGGCCAGCATCACTGCAGCTGCAGCAGAGGAACTGGGAAATCAGTCCAGCCAGTGGGGAGCAAGGTAGTGGGACTATCCAGCCTCTGGCCCATTCACATGGGTCTGCCTGTCATTTCTGCCTGGAGCCCCAGGGTGAACTCACCACTGAGTCACAGAACATGATGCAGCCCAGTCTTGTCCATGCACTGGGCTCTGGCTCCCTGCAGTGTGTCCTCTAGTGCTTTGTTCTGTTTGGGAGGTGGTGCTTCTCTCCTTGGGAGGCTCCCACAACCCACCAGAGCTCAGTCTGGGCACATCCTGATCAGCTGAATGGTCCTTGCTGGAAGGGCTGGGCAAGTAGGTGCCAATTGCTCCCTACGCTGACCTTGAGCCTTCTCCCAGCCCCACTGACAGCTGTAGGTCAGACCGCAGCACTTACCACGGAGTAAGTGAGCCAGTGGGCCCAGGGCTATCGGATCTCTGTGACTCCAGAGCTAATGGGCTCCATTTACTAAAAATACATGTTTCCTAACTAGCAGCTCTTGATGTCCCTGGGTTCTGTCTGTCTACCGTGACAAAGCTCTGTCCTTGCCTCCATGGGTCCCGCATTTCCTGGTGGATTTTGCTAGCCTCAGAGACTCACTGTGACCCTCCACGTAACCCTTCTCTCTCTAGGGAGAAGGGTCACAGTCTACTGAGCCATTTTCATCATAAGCCAGCGAGGGAGGTGAGAAGTTATCCTTCCTTGCACAGTCTGTTGTCTCCCAGTCTCAGTGATTAATCAGGGAGCAAAGGGGGGGGGGAGAGCCCAGGCCCACCCTCTACTCTGGGCTCCAGCCCAGGGATCCTAATAGTATCAGCTATGGTAGCTGACCTCTTAGAAACATGACATGTACAATTCCTTAGGATACTTCCCCCACAGCAGCCCTCACTTCCTCAAGCTCCACTTCACCCTTACCTCAGGGCCTCCTTTCTTGTGCCTGATATGGTGTGTACTACTCAGCCTCTCCCACAGCTCTTGACATCCACACCCACCTGACTGGCTGGAAGGCTTTTAACTAGTTTCAGGCAGCCCCTAATTGGCTTCAGGTGTCCCAATCAACCTAGCATTCTCCCTGCCTTCTGGAAAGTTCTTAATTGGCCCCGGGTGTCTTAATTGACCTGGAGCAGCTGCCATTTCACTTCAAATCCCTGGTACCAGGGATTTGTTTAGCCTGCAGCTTTAATATATCTATCTCCCACTACTTTTCTGTAGCCATCTGGCCTTGCCCCGTCACACTAGCCAGATCCTCACTGGCTGTGGTTCCAAGAGCCATAATAGCTGAAGAATCTGACAGTCAAGTTGGATCATGACTAGAAATAAAGGTTTTATGAAGCCTGTTCTAGTCTCGGGTATACCTGTCCTGCCCTTTGCCTTGGGTAGGTTTGCACAAGAGTCATGGGCTGGAGCACAGTCCACAATTCTCTTGATGAAGCACCAGGAGGAATAGAATCCCACTCACCAGGGACTTGTTGCAATCCAGTTTTGTGGCTTAGACATGGTTATTCCCTGGCCCACTTACAAACATGGTTGCACCGTGTAGTGTAGACTGGACAACAGACGGGTTCTGTAACCGGGCAGGCTTGTTGTAACCTGTGATGTTACACTCTATATGATTTTATGAAAATATGCTAATGAGTGAATATAATGAACTAGAATATGCTTCATGCAAAATGTCTCTTGTAAGGTATCATTACAAAGCTTATAATCGACTAAGTGTGGTCATCCTATTTGTATAAAGGTATCTTTCTTGTATCTGAAACTAGAAATATGAAATATAACTCTGAGGGCCTATTGTAGTTATGCAAAGTGTGGGCCATTAATGGTGGTTTGGAATCTTGATGGCTCCCATCAACCAGGACAAGTGACTGTGGATGGCTCTGTTTGCAGGCAGGCCTTCCTGTGAGCCAGGCTAGGAGGAATGAAGGCTTGGAGTCTTTCCAGTTCAGGTGATGTGATCACGTGGCACTGTATCCATCTTTAACCTGGTGCTCTTCCATTTAGAAGGAGGGGTGGGAACCCAGACAGGAACAAAGAATTCCTACCTTGTGTAAAAGAGAGATATCTATCTCTCTAAGGGAGTGGAACAGCACAAAGAGGGCTGCAGTCATGAGAAATCCCCTAGGTACCACTTGAGCTGGAACAAGGGCTGTACCAGGGGAAAGGATTGGGCCCAGACTGGGAAGATGTCCAGTCTATGAAACATCTCTGAGGGTGAGATTTTGTCTGTGTTCAGTTTTCTTACTGTATTAAACTTAGACTTACATGTTTTATTTTATTTTGCTTGGTAATTCGCTTTTTGTTCTGTCATTACTTTAAACCACTTAAATCCTACTTTTTGTATTTAATAAAATCACTTTTTACTTATTAGTTAACCCAGAGTATGTATTAATACCTCGGGGGGCAAACAGTTGTGCATACCTCTCTGAGTTTACCCTGCATAAGCTTTATATAGGGTAAAATGAATTTATTTGGGGTTTGGACCCCATTGGGAGCTGGGCAGCTGAGTGTTGGAGACAGGAACGCTTAAGCTGTTTTCAGTTAAGCCTGCAGTCCGTGGGATGTGGTTCAGACCTGGGGCTGGATTTGTAGCAGGCTAGCGTATCTGGCTCAAACCAGGCAGGGCACTGAATTCTTAAGCTGCCAGGGGAAACAGGCTCAGGGGTAGTCTCAGCATATCAGTTGGCAGTCCCAAAAGGGGTTTCTGTGATCCAGCCTGTAACGTAACCATTTGCCCAAAATAGCCTTTGAAAAATCTAAGCATGTCCAGGGTTGGGCTACAGCTCCCAGGAAGGCTGACGGACACTTTGCCAGGTGAAGGACACAGCTCTGCAGAGCTCCAGTTGAGAAACACTGGGACAGCAGTTATACCCGATGATATCTTCACTAGGGATAAAGGAAACACCTGATGATATCACCAGAGTAACACATGCCCCATTGTGACATCACCTGGGATAAAGGAAATACCCAATGATGACATCACGTAGGGACTACTAGAGCCATAGGGAATCATCTTTCTTTCCCTTGAAGGAGGCCAGAGGTTGGGAGGGTCTTTTTACATCCTTCCTGGAGTCCCAGACATGAGGCAGATTATCCAACCAACCCCCTTCCAAGAGACAAGGTCCACCGGAAACACTTTGGGCACTTTCCAGTATGGATCCTCCATGAGCCAGACACCTGATCCCAGGGAGGTGCTCTGCCCAGAGTTCTCACCACAACTGCTGATGATGATCCAGGAGAGAGCTGCAGCGTGTAGCACATTGTGTCTGCATCTCTCCAGAGTGCAGAGTTTTATAGACTGAGCTGCACTGGCTGGTCACAGCCCCAGACTCCAGGGCTGCCACGAGGTCGAGCGAATCTGTCGCTGTGATATTCACATCGCAACGGAACACTTCCTGTTATGTCACAACATCACAAAGCTCATATTATGCTGCCCAGTCGCAATGAAATGTCATTCACAGGCCCCCAGCATGATTTCAGGGGCTGTTCCTATTTCAGTGCTCAGGTTGGGACAAACGTGGAAAATCCAAGAGCAATCAAAGCCTGCCAGGTCTGGCTCATGATAAGCAAGATCTCAAATAGTGTCATTTCTTATAGAAACCACAAGGTGGCAGCAAATCCAGGGACTCACGTGGCCGCAGGTACAATGAGGAGAGAAAAATGAGCTTAAAAGAGGGCCCCAGATTGGGTGACTGAGCCAGGGAGGGTTCGCTCAGAGGAAAGGCAGGGGAGAGTAGCTGGGAGCGAGGGATAGGCAGGGGAGAGCTGCTGGAGAGCAGGCACCTGTTGTTGTTTCCTGGGGGGCAGGCTGGAGAGCAGCAGAGGAAGTTGCTGGCTGACCTGCCCAAGCCGGAGAGCCAGGGCTGGAGAGCTCAGTGGAGGGGTTTACCCAATGATAGCTCCATGCTGGAGAGAGACAGCTCAGGGACCACCAGAAGGGCCTGCCTGTTGACCTGTCTCAGACATCCCTGCTGGATGCTCCCTGGGGAGGATGAACGCCCAGCGGAGGCTGTGCGGGGTGCCTGCTGGGAAGAGCGGGGTTACTCTCTGGCTGGAAGGGCAAGGGTGAAGAAGAGCTTGGGTGTGGTGGAAGATGCTGGAGCATGGTGTGTCTGGGCTATGTCGATAGACTAGAGCAGTGGTTCTCAAACTTTTGCATTGGTGACGCCTTTCACACAGCAAGCCTCTGAGTGTGACTCCCCTTAAATTAAAAATACATTTTTTATATTTAACTATTATAAATGTTGGAAGAGAAGTGGGGTTTGGGGGTGGAAGCTGACAGCTCATGACCCCCCACGTAATAACCTTGTGACCCCTTGAGGGGTCACAACCCCCAGTTTGAGAACCCCTGGACTAGAGGACTTGGGGTTTAAGAACTTTCTGCACTGGGTGAGAAACGGACTGTTTTGCTATGGAGTATTTGCATTATGGTTTGGTAATAAACTGCCCCCAAGGAGGGAATCTGTGAGTCAAGAAAGCTGGTGTGGAGTTACTGGGGGAAGGAGGGAAACTGAGGCAGATGTGCCTGTTCTGCTGCTGGAGGACACTTGAGGCAGGGCTCCCTTGTGATAGAGTAGTTTGGGGGGGGGGTACCAGGGGGCTGGGAGAGCTTATGGGGAGAAGCCTGAGTGGGAGCAGTTTGGGGGCAGCACCAGGGAAGGAGTTGTTTAGAATGAGCTCTGGAGGGGGTCTCCATGTTTGGTGAACACTGGGGAGGTGTGGCTTAAGTGCAGTGGTTTAGGACGCAGACCAGAGGGAATCCTTTTAGGGTGAGCACTAGGGAGAGCATTTTAGGGTGAGCACCCAAAGGTGCCATTTGGGGTCTGCAGTTTGGGGTCAGCAGTTTAGGGTGAGCCCCTTCAGAGGACAGTGAGCACGGGGGGCATGCCTGGGGCCATAGTTCCTGGAACCATGTGGTGACCTAGTCTAAATTCGCATCTTATTTAATGTTTTCATCCCTCTGATTTTCAAAGAAAGACTGGAGCTAATGACCCAGCTGTCACTGCTCCCCTGAAGCTAGGGTGTGTGTGCAGAACCGCAAGGACCACACAGGCAGATGGGCCTCACCCCCAGCCCTGCACTAACCTGGCCCTGCTGTCTCCTGGGTCCTGGAAACAGCCCCTCCAGGGTGGGAGGTGACTGCAGGGGGCTCAGGCTCCAGGAGGTACATGGAGTACTCCACACAAGGCTTTTCTGGAACGGTGTGGTGATGACATGGCTGCCCAAGTCTAGACATGAACGGGCCCAAGCCAGGAGAGCAAGGATGGTATGGTGGTTAGAGTGGGACTGGGCAAGCCAGGGTCAGTTCCCTGCTTCACCACAGACTTCCTGGGTGACCTTGGGCAAGTTACTGTGACTCATAAGAACATAAGAGCGGCCCTGCTGGGTCAGACCAATGGTCCATCTAGCCCAGTATCCTGTCTTCTGACAGTGGCCAATGCCAGGTGCACCAGAGGGAATGAACAGAACAGGGCAATCAGTGAGTGATCCATCCCCTGCCACCCATCCCCAGCTTCTGGCAAACAGAGGCGCTCTGTGTCTGTTTCCTCTCTATAAACTGGAGCTAGATAGGTTTCAGAGTAGCAGCGTGTTAGTCTTTATCTGCAAAAAGAAAGGGAGTACGTGTGGCACCTCAGAGATTAACAAATTTATTTGAGCATAAGCTTTCGTGAGCTACAGCTCACTTCATCGGATGCATGCAGTGGAAAATACAGTGGGGAGATTTATATACACAGAGAACATGAAACAATGGGTGTTACCATATACACTGTAACGAGAGTGATCAGGTAAGTTGAGCTGTTACCAGCAGGAGAGAAAAAAAACCTTTTGTAGTGATAATCAAGGTGGGCCATTTCCAGCAGTTGACAAGAACGTGTGGGGAGAGGAGGGAATAAACACGGGGAAATAGTTTTACTTTGTGTAATGACCCATCCACTCCCAGTCTTTATTCAAGCCTAATTTAATGCTGTCCAGTTTGCAAATTAATTCCAAATTGATAGTAGCACTTCCCCACCCCCAGGGGCATCATGAGGATCAGAGCATTAAAGATGGTGGTGTGCTCAGATACATTGGTAACAGGGCCAAAGAAGTACCTCAGATACCTGGGCCCGGGTCCTCAAAGGTATTTAGGCATTATTGATTTCCGGGCCCTGGTACCTCTGACGTTTGGCGACCAGCAAACCATCATGGTATTGCAACCATGTGTCACAACACAACTGCTGGCCCAATGTGAGCTGGATGGTGCAAGCTTTAAGTCTGTGTCCTTGGGAAAACTGAATAAGTGGAACCGTCCCCCTGGGTCCTGAGACATTGGGTGTGTCTGGCAATACAGGAGCTGAGAGACACAACAGCCCCTAGCACTGACCCAGCTGATTTGGTGGGTGAGTGTCCAGGGGGACAGGTGCAGAGCGCCACCCAGCGGCATGTATTGCCTCACCACGGCACAGCCAAGTAGCATGGTGGGACAGTCTGACTTGGCCACCTTTGGAAGAATGAACAGTGGTTCAGCCCAACAAGTCTTCAACCCTTCGAGACCCTCAACTCTCGTCCTTGAGGTCGAGTTAGCGAGACTTAACCAGCTAATACATGGAGCCCCCAGGCAGGATACAGACACTGGACACCTACCTCTCTGCATTATCTTCAACAGCATGGCACATCTCCAGCTGCAACCTGCTCCTGAGCTGCAGTCAGCCACTCCCTGCCTGCACCTTCCAGTAAAGCTTGAACCCAGAATAAACAAGTGAGGCTTCTGCCCCCAGCTCACAGGGAGAAGGAGGCATCTGCTGGGGGTGATTTGGCAGAGCTGAGCAATTAGCTGCTGTGCTGGCAGCCCCCATCTTCTCTGAACCTGCAGTGAGGGTGGGGAGAGAGAACAGCCCCTCATTAGGTGCTTTCAGATAGGCAGAGCTCTTTGAAATTAGTAGCTCTGTGGCTGCCAGGGGATTTGCTTTGAGACAGAGTCTCTCATCTGCACTGGCTTCTAGCTCTGGAGAAGGGAATGAAAGAGAAAAGGGGTGGGGAAGTTTTTTAACAGGCAGAGAATAGTTTAAACACAGCAGATTCTGTGCAAACACATTCTGATGCGCTTCTGAAATCAAAGGCTTTCCAGTCCAGAGCAATATCCCTGTAGAAATGTTGTAGTCTCGTGGGGCATATACAGAAGAAGTGGAGCTGCTGTGCAATAATCCAAGAATACTGATCTGTAATCATTGTATGAATGCCTGGACAGTGTGGTAGAGCTGCTATGCAGCTGTGTTGGGTTATTGGCCTGTCCTGGAGCAATGGGTTGGTCTAGGTCCAGGAGGGTGGGAGTGGGGGGGCTGCTGGAAGAAAAAGTGGGAAGGCAACATGATGGCTGTAGAGGAGCAGCCTTCAGCAAACCCTTGGGGGCCATTACAAGCCCATGCCTGGGCTGTTAGCTTTGAAGATGCTGCTCCTGGGCCATAGTCCAAAGTTACCTGGCTACCGCCAAGGCTAGCGATCACAGGGCACCAACGGGTGAAAAGACTCCCGGGGAGAAGAGGAAGGGAGCTGGGAGAGAGCTGCTCATGGTGGAACAGGTGACAGGGACACAGAGGTATGTCTGCATGGCAATTAAACACCTGGGGCTGGCCCCTGGCAGCTGACTCAGCTCACGGGACTCAGGCTGCGGGGCTGTAAAACTGGGGTGTAGGCATTCAGACTTGGGCTGGAGCCTGGGCTCTGGGGCCTTCCCCCTGCAGAGAGGTGCTGCAGGAGTGCCTGGAGCAGGTGGGGCTGCCCTAAGCGCCCAGGGTGGGAGCCAGTGGGAGCACAGGCCTGTGTATCAGCTCCTTGTTAAGAGCTTTTCCCCTGAAATGCTTTCGTTCTGAACAAACACCGCTCTGCTGCACGAAGCCCGTCTGGTCCCTGGGCAGCACGGCTCACAGCTCCCTGAGGGGTTGACCCCAAGCAGGGCCTGTGGAGGTGATCATGGTTAGTACCTGGGGACTGCAGCCCGCAGCCTGGTCTGAGAGTGGGAGAATCATGGGATTTCCCCTCATCCACTCACCAGAGGTGATGGCTTGAGGTCTGAGCAGGGAGCACAGAGATAGTGGGATGGGGTCAGAGGTGCAGACAACAGGACTTTGGGCATGCAGAGATTGGCTCTCACCTGTGGTCACTTGGTGGTGCCACTGAGCAGGTTCTCTCTGTAAAGCGAACCCAAGGGGTGAGCGCAGATACTGGGAGCCGCCTGAGACGCTGTGTGTTGGGCTGGGCCCATCTGATCAAACCTGGATACTGGGAGCCTCCCTGGAGAATTCTGAGCCAGGAGCGGAGAGGAGGTGGAGGGGCAGGTGCAGGGGAGGGTCCTGGCCTGACTTCCCCCAGGTGTGCATTGGGGGTGGGGCAATGCCTTGCCATGGGCCACATGCAGCCCAGCTTCGCAGGTCCTCTTTGATCACATTTCATACGCAGAGAGTCTTTTATAATCACATGACTCCAGGAGCTGGAACTTTCGGACCTTTACCATTACCCCGGCAGGCTCTGATTGACAGTGGATTAGGGTTGCCAGTTTTGGTTGGATGTATTCCTGGAGATTTAATCACATGACATAATCTTTAATTCAAGATTAATCTTTAATTCCTGAAAACTCTGGGCCAATCCTGGAGGGTTGGCAACCCTACAGGGGATAGGGATGGGTATCACCCTGGAGTTCCTGCCACAGATTTGTCTCCACTGAGTGGGTGAGAGGGCAGTGCGTGAATGGCTGTGGAGGATCCGACTCCCATTGGTGCACACAGGTGGCACTCCAGAAGGAGGGGGGAAGACAGAGTCCCATTGGCCAGGAGGGTGGGGGGAGGGGGCTCGCTCTGAAATTGAGACAAGGGATTGGTGGTAACTGCTTGGCTTAACAGTGAAATCCTTGCTGCTCTTAAATACAAAAAAGAAGCTTACAAGAAGTGGAAGATTGGACAAATGACCAGGGAGGAGTATAAAAATATTGCTCGGGCTTGCAGGAGTGAAATCAGGAAGGCCAAATCACACCTGGAGTTGCAGCTATCAAGAGATGTTAAGAGTAACAAGAAGGGTTTCTTCAGGTATGTTAGCAACAAGAAGAAAGCCAAGGAAAGTGTGGGCCCCTTACTGAATGAGGGAGGCAACCGAGTGACAGAGGATGTGGAAAAAGCTAATGCTCCCACTCTCAGACCAGGCTGCGGGCTGCAGTCCCCAGGTACTAACAATGCTTTTTTTGCCTCTGTCTTCACGAACAAGGTCAGCTCCCAGACTGCTGCACTGGGCAGCACAGCATGGGGAGGAGGTGACCAGCTCTCTGGGGAGAAAGAAGTGGTTCAGGACTATTTAGAAAAGCTGGACGAGCACAAGTCCATGTGGCCGGATGCGCTGCATCTGAGAGTGCTAAAGGAGTTGGCAGACGTGATTGTAGAGCCATTGTGTAAGCGGGGGAATAGTCCCGCTATTGTGGGGAACTTTCCTGGCTTCTGCACTACCCCGGTGAAGTGGGCTAGCGAAAGGATCTGAGTCCTCGCTCCCACTTCCTTTACCCAGTGGCCTCCCTGCCCTTGAGGACTCCCCTTCCACTCTCCCGTCTGGCAGAGTCCTTGTAACCCCAACAAGGCTGGGCCCAGGATTCCTGGGGGGCTCGACCCCCAACCCTGCTGTGGTCACCTAGGACAGGGGCTAGGGTGTCCCCACTCCGGGGTACTCTCTCTGCACTTGGCACTTCTCTGACCCACTGACCATTACATACAATTTAAAGCAAATGCAAGTTATTTAATCAACAATTAATTTGAAAAAGAATAAGGAAAAATGGGAAAGGTTAAAGGAAACACATCAACCCGCTCTGTGGCAGGGAACATCACAAACAGTGTCTCTGCAATGTCAGGGCAGTTCACAGTCTGTTCCTTGTAAGCCCCAGGCCGCCTTCTCAGGCCCTGGCTGTGCTGCAGGGATGCTGTGGGTTGGACACTCGCTCTGGTGGTGGCAACACGCTCTCGGGCTCTAAGTGGTAGGACCCTTCTTCCCAGTGTCACCCCCGCCCTGACGGGGTTACGATCCAAGCCTGGCCTGCAGAGCCTCTTGGCTGAGGGGTCTCCCTGTGCTGGGCCCACTGTCCAGGGTCCCCCTCGCTCTCCCCAGCTGCTCACCGCACCCAGCTCCGGACTGCTCCAGCCCCAGTTCCACCACTCTGTCTCTGCTGCTCTGCCTCCAGCTCCCTGGGCTGCTTCTTTGGCCCATCTGCCTCTGGTTGCTGCAGCTCTGCTCCCAGGACGGGTCTGCTCTGCAGGCTGCTTCTGTCACTCTGCTCCCAGCACTGACCTGCTTCGTAGGCTGTTTTTCTGGCCCCTCTGGCTCTGGTTGCTGCAGTTCTGCTCCCAGGGCACGGTCTGCTCTCTCTGCGCTGCTTTTCTGGTCCCTCTGGATCTGGCATAGCTCTGCTCCCCAGCTCAGCTTGGGCCCCTGCTTTCTCCTTAGCTTGGCCCCACGCTGTCTGACCCAGGCAAATCCAGCTAACACGGAAGACGGGACCTCCCTGGCCTCCTGACTCCCTGATTAGTCTGCCCGCCCTGTCATTCAGGCTGACCTAGAGCATTGGCCTCTCCCCATTGTTCCTGCGGACTGTCAGTCTCAGGGTCCTGATTTCCCATAGACCCTTCCCCTTTTAGTGCTGGGAGCTAGCAACCAAAACACCCCCACTGAATGTTGGTAAGGGGGCAACAGTCCCCTTACATTTGGCCATT
The DNA here is from genome assembly GCF_015237465.2 of Chelonia mydas. Classification (NCBI taxonomy): domain Eukaryota; kingdom Metazoa; phylum Chordata; order Testudines; family Cheloniidae; genus Chelonia; species Chelonia mydas. The sequence goes on from NC_057855.1 coordinate 58,788,112, forward strand.
ATCTTTGAAAACTCATGGCGATCGGGGGAGGTCCCAGACGACTGGAAAAAGGCTAATGTCGTGCCCATCTTTAAAAAAGGGAAGAAGGAGGATCCTGGGAACTACAGGCCAGTCAGCCTCACCTCGGTCCCTGGAAAAATCATGGAGCAGGTCCTCAAGGAATCAATTCTGAAGCACTTAGAGGAGAGGAAAGTGATCAGGAACAGTCAGCCTGGATTCACCAAGGGCAAGTCATGCCTGACTAATCTACTTGCCTTCTATGACGAGATAACTGGCTCTGTGGATGAGGGGAAAGCAGTGGACGTGTTATTCCTTGACTTTAGCAAAGCTTTTGGTACGGTCTCCCACAGTATTCTTGCCAGCAAGTTAAAGAAGTATGGGCTGGATGAATGGACTATAAGGTGGATAGAAAGCTGGCTAGATTGTCGGGCTCAAGGGGTAGTGATCAATGGCTCTATGAGTGCAGGGGACTGGACCAGAGGACCTCTCGAGGTCCCTTCCAGGCCTACGATTCTATTCTATTCTATGTCTAGTTGGCAGCCGGTATAAAGCAGAGTGCCCCAAGGGTTGGTCCTGGGACCAGTTTTGTTCAACATCTTCATTAATGATCTGGAGGATGGCATGGATTGCACCCTCAGCAAGTTTGCAGATGACACTAAACTGGGAGGAGAGGTAGATACGCTGGAGGGTAGGGATATGGTACAGAGGGACCTAGACAAATTAGAGGATTGGGCCAAAAAAATCTGATGAGGTTCAACAAGGACAAGTGCAGAGTCCTGCACTTAGGATGGAAGAATCCCACGCACCGCTACAGACTAGGGACCGAATGGCTCGGCAGCAGTTATGCAGAAAAGGACCTAGGGGTTACAGTGGACGAGAAGCTGGATATGAGTCAGCAGTGTGCCCTTGTTGCCAAGAAGGCCAATGGCATTTTGGGATGCATAAGTCGGGGCATTGCCAGCAGATCGAGGCACGTGATCATTCCCCTCTATTCGACATTGGTGAGGCCTCATCTGGAGTACTGTGTCCAGTTTTGGGACCCACACTACAAGAAGGATGTGGAAAAATTGGAGAGAGTCCAGCGGAGGGCAACAAAAATGATTAGGGGACTGGAACACATGACTTATGAGGAGAGGCTGAGGGAACTGGGATTGTTTAGTCTGTGGAAGAGAAGAATGAGGGGGGATTTGATAGCTGCTTTCAGCTATCTGAAAGGGGGTTCCAAAGAGGATGGATCTAGACTGTTCTCAGTGGTAGCAGATGACAGAAAGAGGAGTAATGGTCTCAAGTTACAGTGGGGGAGGTTTAGGTTGGATATTAGGAAAAACTTTTTCATGAGGAGGGTGGTGAAGCACTGGAATGCGTTACCTAGGGAGGTGGTGGAATCTAACAAATTTGTTACTCTCTAAGGTGACACAAATACTCCTTTTCTTTTTGCGGATACAGATTAACGCGGCTGCTACTCCTTCCTTAGAGGTTTTCAAGGTCGGGCTTGACAAAGCCCTGGCTGGGATGATTTAGTTGGGGATTGGTCCTGCTTTGAGCAGGGGGTTGGACTAGATGACCTCCTGAGGTCCCTTCCAACCCTGATATTCTATGATTCTATGCTGGGTGGGCTCTGGGCTAGTGAACTGATGGGGGGGCAGGTGCTGGGACAGAGCCACTGCTCATTCAGGGCTATCACGGAGATGAGCCAAGCCTCCAGGTACAGGGTGCATGTGCAAATACTGACCTCTTGCATCCCTTCCTACCGGAGCCAGGGTGGGGGTGCCACTGGCTGTATTGCAGAGCTAAGGCTGGGGTCATGGAGTCAGGTCAGGAAGGGCTGTCCTCGCTCTGTGCTCCCTGACGGCGTTTCCAACCTCTAAAGCAGAGCAGGACAGCAGCTGCCTAGCATCACCCTTACGGGCTGACAGGGAGCCCATGCCCTGTGCTGGGTACACGGGCTCACCAGGCATCACTGGCATCAAGGGGGCCCGTGACCGACTCAGGCCCTACAGATTGGGCTGGCCCATCAGCATCCCTGGAGAAGGACCTGATTGGCCCAACTGCTTCAGAGGAGCTGTGGTTAAAAGGAGCTCAGCAGAGCCACGGGCAGGAACCCAAGGTCTTCACAGACCCAGGGTGCAGTGGGGGGACACCAAGGGTGAGAACCCCAGCAGCCAGGGACTCCCCCCACACTGCTGCATGGTGCTGGGGGCTCAGTCCCTAGGTGGCAGGCAATCACCCAGCCTGGTGGGGAGCCTCAGCAACCCCCAGGCTGCGCCAGGAGAAGAGGCTCTGGGTCGAGCAGGCATGGCAACACCACGTAGCAGGCCCAGCTTGGGCAGAGCCATCCCCTCCCCTCACAGATTGGGGTGAGGGTCATTTGCAGTGGAGCAGCTGTCACGGGATGATGCTCTGAGCCCAGCTCCCACACCTTGGAGCCGCTGCATCCTTCAGGGGGTGGGTGCAGGGTGGCTCTTCGCTTAGGTTGGGCTTATGCCATCACTTTTAATGTAGCTTTTGGCTTTTGAATGCAATATTAATGAAACACCCATTGGAGACACTGAAATTAAAGCAAGAGCCAATTAATTTTTATGGGGCTGTAACGTGCATGTTTCATTTCTCAGTTGATGGCCTGGGATGTGCTGACAGGCATGCTAGTGCAGAGGGCATCTCGCAGCGTTTATGTGGGGCATCGAGATGACTGGTGGCTCGTAAATGTCTCTGGCTGCAGTTAGCTCTTGAGGCACTCGGTGTCTTCAGCTCCTGTGGAGCAGTCAGCCCTGCTCTGGCTCCCTCTCCCAGCCCTCTGCTGCCATCGGCCCATTTTTCATTCTCTCCCCGCACCCCGGAAGGGAAGAAGACCCTGCTGCAGCCCCCCTCTCCCCACAGGCTTGAGAGAGGGGGTGAGCCCCAGGAGGAGCAGAGGTGATGCTGGGGGGGGGGCGGGGGGAGGGGAAGCTGAACTGATGAGGCAGGATGCTAGGTGGGGGTTGGGCTGATGTGGGGGGACAAGCAGGGGACAGAACTAATGTGGGAACTGGGGGGCCAGGACTGATTTGGAGGTTTGGGGTAAACTGAATTGCTGGGCAGGGGGACTGGCGGGTGTGGAGTGACAGCTGCTGCAGCAAGGGCCGCAATCACCTTACACGGTACCTCTAGCAGAACAGGCAACATGAATTGCCCCACCCCGCGGGGGATGGGCAGGGCCAGTTCAGTAGTCAAAAGATGGACCAAACATGGAATGTTTTTAGACATCCCCTGGGTTTTGGGGCCGCTGATGTGGGCTTGTTGAGAGAGAAGGGGCGAGACAAAGACGGATCTAGTTTTGCTACCGAAGGTGGGGGATAATTGGTGGTTTCTTGGGCTGGTGCCATCCCAGCCAGCCATGTTTCTGCGCTAGGTGCAGAGGCAGCTGAGGGGCAGGAGGAGGAAGCACAGACAGGCCCTGGCTCAGCAGCCCAAGAGACATGGTGTGCGAGCCCAGCAGAACTCTCCTTTCCTGACTGAGGCCAGGCTACCCCTCACTACCAGCTGCCTCCAGAAGCCATCAGATCACACGCTGACTCTGTCGGTCCGTGTAAATGCTCAGTACTGTCTGGCGCGGACAGCTTCAATTGACTGTACTCTCCCACATGGCACGGGGTGAGGTTTCTGGCATGAAAGTCCATCCCACAGAACGGGCTCAGAGATGGAGCATACTCCCAGCCCCCCTGGCACTTGTGTAACCACCTGTAGCCAGACAGCCAGCCCCCCCTCTCTCAGACCAGCATTGCTGGGAACACACGGGAGCCAAAACAACAGGGCACTTAACATAAATTCCAGCACAGCCTTTGAAGCTGTGAGAAGCACAGGTGTGCTGCTACAATGTGCCTCTGGGAACATATACAACGATTAGGCTCACAGCAGACAGAGAAGCTGTGACAGACATGGCTCTTAGCCCCTACTAAATAGCGTGACGCACACACCCCAACATCCTAGGTGGGCCAACATCCTAGGTGGGAAAATATTTACCCTAATAAAAGGAATGTCCAGTAGTCGAAACTTATTGTTTCTCTCCCTTGCAAGTGTAAACTACTCTTGCGAGAGCTGGCGTCGCCCAGACAGACCAGCCCCAATTTGGCATAGAAAGGAGAAAGAGAATAAAGGAGTACAGAGGTATAAGTATGGGACCTACAGCACCATGATTTTTGAGTGCTTTTCACTATCTATCTGCTGGTCAGATAAGTGACAGCCTCCCAAGGCTTCTGCAGCTAAGAGGGTCCCTAAGCCTTGTCCCTTATTTGTCTTTCCGCGGAATTGAGTGACCGATCCTGGCTTGGCACCGCTGGAATCGAGAGATGCAAGGAGGGTAAGAAACACCCACACCTGATCTCCTATCTTTAGTGTACACATATTTTGAAATAGAGCTCTATACTTTGTTTTCTTCCTTTGGGATTGTGGCTTCAGTTTTGTAACTTGTTTGTGTGTGTAACATCTCTACATTTAAATAAGTAGGCACTAGCAATTTTGTAACCACATGATTAGAATCTAGTTTAATAAATTTTGGTAACCATTTGTGCATAAGCCTGACTTGTTTCTCTGGTTTACTGTAAAGCAGCCAACACAATTAAAGAACCTCAGCCGTTTTGGCTATAGAGCCTGGCCATTAGGTGAGAGTACTAAGAGCCTAGCGTTGAGTTGTGCTGCCTCCATGGGGCAAACTCTTGGGGCGCCTGTCAGTCAATCCTGACTGCCCACTGCGAAGGAGCTCTGAGCTCTAGCAGTTAAAGTCACGGGTGTGGAGAGGCTCTTAGTGCTGCCATTGGGGCACCTGTCAGTCAGTGTTGACTGCCCACTGCGAAGGAGCTCTGAGCTCTAGCAGTTAAAGTCACGGGTGTTTAGGACCTTGGGGCATCCGTCAGCCTAGCCCGGGCTGCCCGCCGCGAAGAGATAGTGCGTCCTAGCGGTTAAAGTCACGGATGGTATAAAACGGGCATAGCTGGCAACTCACCAAACATCCTTGGCCATCGGCTAACACCAGCCCATGGAGAGCTTGCCATCTCTGGAGCTCCACACTGAGAGCCTCTAGGGGCCCCTATCGAAAGGTCTACAGCTCCAATGGCTACCAGCACCCTCGGTCTCCAGCCCCAGCATGCTTGGAGTTGGGGTAGGGACGAAGGAACTAGAAGCCCTTGCAGAGATCAACAGGGAGTGCCTGGAGTGATCTGGCCAAGCAGTGACCAGGAGCCATGACAAGCCAGGGCTGCACAGCGCCAGTGGGAGCTAGCCTGGCTCTACTCAGAAAGCGCTGGTTTAATTTGGAAGCTGGGAGAGAGGGGGCACAACTCTGGGGGTCCCAGCTAAACTCCCACTCTGACCAAAGGGAGTTATTGTACTGTTCTGAGACCTACTGCATGGACCTGGCAGTCCCAGCACTGCGGCAACCAGCATCCAGCAGAGAGAGTGGCTCAGGGTTGAGTGTACACACGCAAGGAATGGGGAAGAGACATGCAGTGAGGGGGGAGGGGACTCTAGTTCTGTGCCCCGTTTCCTTTTATCACAGAGCAGTTTCACTGAAGCCAGTGAACTGATTCCAAACAGGTGACAGTGGGAACAGCCTTGGGGGCTGAGCACCTGATCCAAAACTGGGGCTCTGGAAAGACCGCCTGAAATCCCCTGGGCTTAGGCTCAGGCCCTAAATCCTGAGGCTGGGCAATATGTAGTTGTAACCCACACACCTCCTGGGTTTGATGTTCTGTCCTCTCTAGCGGCACCAAGACCACTTAGAGTTTATTGAGTCTGCTACAGCCTTAGCTAAGGGCCATGTGGCTTTTAGCTCATGCAGTAGAGCAGGGGTGGGCAAACTACAGCCTGTGGGCTGGATCTGGCCCATCAGTCATTTTAATTTGGCCCTTGAGCTCCCACTGGGGAGTGGGCTCTGGGGCTTGCCCCATTCCAGCACTCCAGCCAGGGAGCAGGTTCAGGGGCCACTCCACGTGTCTCCTGAAAGCAGCGACATGGCCCCTCTCCGGCTCCTACGCATAGGGGCAGCCATGGGACTCCGCTCTACATGCTTCCCCTGCATCTCCCACTGGCCGGGAACTGCAGCCAATGGGATCTGCAGGGGTGGTGCCTGCAGACAGGGCAGTGTGCAGAGCCACCTGGACGCGCTTCCGTGTGGGAGCCACAGAAGGGACATGCCGCTGCTTCTGGGAGCCGCTTGAGGTAAGCGTCGCTCGGAGCCTGCACCCCTGAGCCTCCCCCCACGCACCCAACCCCCTTCCCCAACCCTGACCCCCCTCCCACCCTCCAAACCCCTTGATCCCAGCCCGGAGCACCCTCCTGCACTCCAAACTTCTCATCCCCAGCCCGCACCCCAAGCTGGAGCCCTCACCCCCCGACACGCCCCAAACCCCTGCCCCAGCCCTTATCCCCCTCCTGTCTTCAGAAGTCCTCGGTCCCAGCCCAGAGCACTCTCCTGCACCCCAAACCCCACAACCCCAGCCCCACCCCAGAGCCCGCACCCCCAGCCAGAGCCCTCACGGCCCCTCCCACCACAGCCCGGAGCCCCCTCCCACACCCTGAACTCCTCATTTCTAGCCGTACACTGGATCCCACACCCCCAACCAGAGCCCTCATCTCCTCCTGCACCCCAACCCCAATTTTGTGAGTATTCATGGCCCACCATACAATTTCTATTCCCAGATGTGGCCCTCAGCCCAAAAAGTTTGCCCACCCCTGCAATAGAGGTTCATGCATTTAGCCCCCGAGGTCCCAGGTTAGATCCTGCCTGCTGACAACTGCGGTCTGTGGGTGTTACATAGGGCATGGGTTGAAATCCATGCCCCTCCAGTCCTAGTGGGCAATGCCCACTGTCTCGAGGTGCCTGGATTGGGCAGTGCACAGCACAGGGGCTGACCCTGAAACGCTGCATGTGTCAGTAATAGCCAGAATGAGGCAGGGCTATGCAGAAATACCAGCATGAGGTGGTGTGGGTGGAGATGCCATAGCACTGCAGGTGCCCCAAGGGCAGAGTCAAACTTCCATGAGCATCATAGCATTGCCATTTCCTGCTGTGCCAGAGTTTTGCCTTGCAGCCAGAAGGTCCGTCCCGTGAAGCGTTGAACGTGCACTTTGACACATTTGTAAACAATGAGCAATGAGGAGCCCATCGCCCTCTGACACCCCCCCCCCCCCCCCGCGGTTGCAGCCAAATGTGCTGTTCAGCAACAGCAGCCTCCCCATGTGCCCCGCTCTCATTGGGGTCTTCATGTCTCTGGCCTGGTTGTTAGTGCCATGCCCCTGCAGGATGCCCAAGAGATTGCAGGAGCCTGACCTGCTGCAGCTTGGGGGAACATGGCCCCAGGGTACTGCTGGGGTTTGATTGAGTTTGGAGCACATGGGTGACTCCTTTGCCTTGATACGCCCTTTGGCAGCAGTGTGCGTAGCACGGTCGTATGAGGGCCAGCTTGCACCACAGGGGAGAGACACCACATGCTCGGTGGAAGCTGACAGGCAGAGCTGGCTGACGTGTTCTGGGTGGGCCTGGAGAGCAGTTGTTCAGACATTAAGGATTCCAGTCCCTTGGAGCCCAGCACTGCACTGGGCCGGCCTGGGGACACTGGGAACCGAGGGTGATGCCTTTCACACAGCCCTCACACTGGCCTCATCTAACCTGGCCTCCCTGGGAGCTGCGCACTTTGCTGCACCCATCCCCCAGCCAAAGTTCATGAATTCCAGTCAGAAGGAACCACTGTGATCATCCAGTCTGACCTCCTGTATCGCATAGGCCAGAAACTGCTCCACAATCATTCCTGGAGCAGATCTCTTAGAAAAAAAGCCAGTCTGGATTGAAAAATGGTCAGTGATGGAGAATCCACCACGACCCTTGGTAAGTTGTTCCAGTGGCTAATTACTATTGCTGTTAAACATTTACACCTTATTTCCAGTCTGAATTTGTCTAGCTTCAGCTTCCGGCTGTCAAAGTCAGATTCAGGACTCACATAATTTGTCAGACCACTCTGTTTATTAGCAAAGCGCTTTGCCAATGCACCCAGATGTGAGCCCTGAATCTGACTTTGACAATTTGGAGGTCCCACTGAGATGGCAACTGTCTTCATTGGGGCCGTGTGACTCCTGACTGTTCTTAGGACGGCCGTGGCAAGCTGGCACCTGGGCATTTGGCCCGAGCGGTCCTCCGCCAGAACGGAAGGGTGCATGACCACAGTGAAGTCTACGCCATCAAACCTGTTGGTTCCCACTCTGTTCTGGTAGGGATCCCGGGATCTGACATCAGGAGTCTGGTCAGGTAATTATTTCTGTGTTTTGTCCGAAATGAGGACTGTCTTGTCTCTGTGTCTATCCATCCTCCCTGTGGTGTGTTTGAGTCTGGGCGCCGTCTCCGTCCGGGGATCGGCTGACCAAAGGGTTCCTCTCCCCACTGTCTGAGTGAGTGAAATCTGCACAATCGCAGCCGCACCGCGCCTTGGGTAAAACCCTTGGTGTGAAAGCAAGGGTGATTGAGGCAGTAGCCTGTGGGCTCCTTTTGTGTGTTGCACCGGGCATCGCTCTGACAAACCCGACTTTCCTTCTTGTGTGATTGGTGTGTAAAGTCCTCCTATATGGGTAACCAGACGTCTAAGTCGGGACAGTTCCCTAAAGGAACGCCGGCTCAGTTTATGTATTTTAGGAAGAGTCCGGACTCCTGTAAATTTCTGGAAAAATGGTCTAGGCTAAGGGGGTCAAATAGAGTGGCTACTACCACCACTACGCTTCTGTCCCCAGAAGCCTTTACAGCTATTCTGAGGGAAAATGGGCCCTTTTCCCACAGAAATGGTCTATAAGGGACTGCTGCAGGCAGCAGGCAGAGAGAGAATCTGATCAAAATTATTTGACTATTGGGTAATGTATCAAAATCACTAAAGGATGTAAGGGGTTTCTATTGGAACTTAACTTGGCTGCTCCTGGTTGTGTCTAGGTGTACAAGATGGAAGTGTAATTGGGATACAGTTGTGTAAAAGAGTAATCACAGCGCAAGGGATGTTAGGCAGAAGAGAATTTTGTGTGTGTGAATAGTGCTAAAATCTGAAGCTGTGTCTCAGCTATTACCTGAGAATAAACTTATAGCTTGGTACAGCAGAGAAACTATTGCAAACATGGTCTGTTGCACAAGAGGGGAAACTGAGGTACACCACCTCATGAATTTCATAAATGACCAGTGAGTGGGGTAATTCACTAGCCTGACTATAGAACAGCCTGACTGTAGAACAAAATAAGTATAGCCTGGAGGTAATTCTTCTGTTTTTCCTGCAATTAGCAAGGAAATTTGTAAAAGAAAGTGGTATTATTATTAAGCAATAATCTGTCCCCACCAGGGGGGGTGGAAATTGTTTCTTTTGTTTTTAGACTCTACAAGCAAGCTGGCGCCAGCGGAAGAATAACTCAGAATACCATGGATCTATGTTTTGTGTTGTTTGTCTGCGGTGTTTGTCTTGTTGCTAGCATTCTTGTGTTTTAATGAACAGAAAACCTCATGACATAGGTCGGGAATGCCTTCAAAAGGCTGACCTTGGCAGGGAGGGGGGGGGTGGGAGATGTGTATGGGAATGCAAAAGGCTAACTCAGGAGAATCCCAAAATTCAGTGGCCACTGTTAGGATCTTGGGACAAAGACCGAGTAGACGTCTTAAAAGACAAACTCGGCCAACCTACAACTAAATTGGCAAAAGGAGAGGTTGATTGTTTCATGCAGTGGTGGGAAGAGGCAAATCATAGGTGGACAGAATCAAAACTTGCCTCTCTCAAAGATTCTGGCTTCTGTCCCACCAGATGCAACTCATTTTACTGTTGTTGATTTGTGCTCTGCTTTCTTTTCTCTCCCGGTTCACCCTGACTCCCAGTTCCTGTTTGCCTTTTCTTACAAGGGGCAACAGTACACATGGACCACACTGCCCCAGGGGTATACTGAAAGCCCGTCATATTTTTCCCCAAGCATTAGCCCGAGACCTTGCTGACCTTGTTTTCCTGTCCAGGTCCACACTAGTCCAATATGTAGATGATCTACTCCTCTGTTCCCCTTCATTGTCTGCCTCTGAAACTGACTCTTTAGTGCTCCTTACTGCCCTAGCAAATAAGGGTCATAAAGCTTCTCGCTCTAAACTACAACTCTGTCAAGCTTCTGTCACATACCTCGGCTTTCTCCTCTCCCAGGGTTCCCGTGCACTTTCTCCCACCTGCGTCCAAGCTATCCTTAGCTTTCCCCGACCCCGCTCCCCAAGCCAAGTCCAGAAGTTTTTAGGCATGGCTGGATTTTGCAGACAATGGATTCCCCAATATGCCTCCCTTGCAAAACCTCTCCAGGAACTCACTCAATCATCTGTGCCTGACCCCATGCCGTGGCCCCCTGAGGCCAATTCTGCCTTTGTTTCCCTCACACAGGGTTTGGCTTCTGCCCCTGCCTTAGGGCTGCCTGACTATTCTAAGCCTTTTACCCTTTTCTGCCACGAACAATCTGGGTGTCCGCTTGGAGTTCTCACTCAGATGCACGGAGAAAAGAACTGCCCAGTGGCTTATTTCTCTGCCAGTTTAGACCCTGTTGCCCAAGGCTTTCCCCCCTGCCTGCGTGCTGTGGCTGCTGCAGCGCGCCTAGTCGAAATGTCTGATTCCCTTGTTCTCCGCTCTCCTCTTACCCTCCTGGTCCCTCACTGACCTCACCCTGCTCCAAGACTCTGCCCCAGAAACCGAGAAAGAATCCTGGGTTGCCCAAGGTTGCTCTCTACATCCCGATTCTCTTTGGCGCTCGCCTACTGGCGCCTTTGTAGCCCCCTTTTCACTCTACCTGTCTCTGGCTGCCCTGCTACACGGTGTTTCGCATGTCGGAAAGGAGGGGATGGTCTCTGCTGTAACTAAGACAGGATGGTGGGCCCCCCCATTTTAGCTCTTTTGCAGCCTGCCACTGTGCAGCCTGTACCACAAAGCCATAATATTGGTAAACCTGTAAAAGTGGCCCAGGGGTTCCAGGGCCTGCCTCAAGCACCGTTCTTGCACAAATGCCTAAGTGTCAACAATATGAATTTATATTGGTTATGGTATGTTTATTCTCTGGTTGGATTGAAGCCTTTCCTTGTCGCAAGGCTGACTCACTGTCTGTTGCCAAATGTTTGTTAAATCATATTATGCCTGCCAAGGGAATTCCCGCTACTCTGTCCAGTGATCGGGGTACACATTTTACTGGACAACTTGTTCAACACCTGGACCGTATATTACATATCAAACACCTGTTGCACTGTCCCTACCACCCACAGAGTGCAGGTGCAGTTGAAAGACGAAATGGTGTACTTAAGCCTATGCGAGCTATGACTCCCGTTCCAGATTTGAACTTGACTCACAGTGCGCTCCTTCAGTATTGCAAGGGACTAATGCAAGCTGTAAGTCACTTCCATTCACAGGTTCGAGCCACCTGGCCCACGGAACCCACCTCTGACGCTTGCCACAACCTCAAGCCAGGTGATTGGGTCTACGTACGGCGCCATCATCGAAAGCATGCCTTGGAGCCCCAATGGAAGGGTCCTCATCAGGTACTGCTTACTACACAGACGACTGTTAGACTATCTGGCATCGCAGCATGGATACATGCTTCACAGTGTAAAAAGGCACCATCCCCAGAGAACCAGTCATCACCTCAGGACAGCAAAAAGTCAATTTTGACTCCAGAAAAAGACGTAGAGGAACAGTCTGCAATACCTTACAATCTACGCTCTCGTAAGGGTTGCCAGAAGCAGACGCTGTTCCTCGGCTGCTGGTATCTTACGGTCTGGGGAGACCACGATGACAATTCTTTTATCCAGCAGCAGGTGTGGATAGCTCAGACCCTTAATATTTCTAATTGCTGGGTCTGCAGCCACATCCCAGCCCACTCTCAAACTGGTGTTCCTGTCCTGGCTATCCCACTCAAGTCCCCAGACCTCACTGGAGGGCCTCGTCCGTTTAACAAAATGTGGATCAGCAATGACACTTGGGAAGCGGTGGGAATAAATGCAACTAAATGGATAAGTGTGGTGGAGGGAAAAGGTCATTGGTGTTGGGTGTGTAATGGGACAGGGCTGGATCTGGGGAAAAGCCGTTGCCTTCAGCATACTGTGGCCAATGGTGTATGGGATTATTCAAACAAAACTAAAAAGTGGCGGGCCGGGTATGGAGATATGAATTTTTTTCTCAACCTGGGATCAAATAGAGAAATCAGTCTCATGTTCCCCCTACAGTAACCTTAGTGAAAACAATACAATCTTTCAATGTCATGCAAATAACACCACTCCTCGTAAGGAGAATTACCTTGTACCCTTTGGGGGATACTACTCCTCCTTTGCAAACACCTATATGACAAATGGGTGCAACCAACCCTTCCTGGCCTTCATTGGCCATCACTGGGTGTGTGGGACCAGAGCTTATACCGAACTAACAGCTAATTGGTCAGGAATCTGTTATCCTGCCCTACTCTTCCCACAATTCCGAGTGCTAGGAACCTTCCCTCGAGAACGCCTCCGCAATTTCAGGCGAAAAAGAAGGGACTTAACAGATGCCCAACGGCACGTAAATAACATAAGCCCCTTAACCTGGGAAGAGGCCACTGGCAGTTCCTTAATACCATTGGGGGAGTAATACACCATGCAAAAAGGCTCCTAAGGTTACAAGCAGTAGTTGAAATAATGGCAAATGAAACCGGAGAAAGTTTAAGAGCCCTGGCCAAAGAAACAGGGGCAATCCGACAGATGGCCCTCCAAAACTGTCAGGCATTGGACATAGTGCTGGCGGCAAAAGGAGGGACTTGTGCTCTCATTGGAAAAGACTGCTGTGTGTATATACCAGACAACACCAACGAGGTAATAGATCGTGCTAGCCACTTAGAACAAATCGCATATCTTCCCCACGAAGAGCCAAGTTCTTTATGGAAGTGGCTAAGTAACCTTTTCAATTTCTCTGGCATAGGAAACTGGTTGTTTCAGGGAGCCCTAACTCTCCTGTTTCGAATCCTAATAATTTTTTTATGTTTTCACAAAAAGAAAAGGAGTACTTGTGGCACCTTAGAGACTAACCAATTTATTTGAGCATAAGCTTTCGTGGCTCACGAAAGCTTATGCTCAAATAAATTGGTTAGTCTCTAAGGTGCCACAAGTACTCCTTTTCTTTTTGCGAATACAGACTAACACGGCTGTTACTCTGAAACCTGTATGTTTTCAGTTACTTTCCTGTTGTATCCAAAATTGTGTCAGGCATGCTACACAGATAGCTGCCCCAAACCAGAGTGCTAATTTGATGATTTTAAATATCACTGATGAACAAAGAGATAAAGAACGATTGATATGTGGAACCCAGTCATTGTTGGTCATTGCGTAGCTTGACCAAAAGGAGGGATTGTGAAAGTAGAATGAATTATATTGAAATTATAATTCATTAAAGAAATGCTACTTGAAGGGTTTGTTGAAATATAGTTGTCAGGAAGAGAAACATTAAGGCATGTGAGACAATGGGTCCTCAAACTAATTAACTTAGAGCTCCTACTGAGATAGGAGACTGGTAAACGTTAGTATGCAAATAAGATATGTATATATATTTGTCAGTTTCTGCTTCCTTTTGTCTCTTATGTTAAATTGGCTTTGGCTTAGCTGTATAAATAAGTTATCTTTAGCCTCAGAGGGGGGCTCACATCTGGGTGCATTGGCAAAGCGCTTTGCTAATAAACAGAGTGGTCTGACAAATTATGTGAGTCCTGAATCTGACTTTGACACGGCCATAGGGTTGCAGTGATGGTGCAGGGCTGGTGGGGAGGAGTTGCCCAGGGTCCGGGGCTACTGGAGCCAGCGGCGGACTCAGGAGGACTGTCCCAGGCCGGGAGGGCGGTGCTGCCGGGGTGGAGGTGATGATGGGGTGGTGCTGCCGGGCCTGGCCCGCCTCCGACCCCCCGAGGTGGCTGGGTCTCCCCTCCAGCAGCTCTATTCCCAGCACTTGGAGACGAGGATACCTCAGATTCCTGGGTGCTGCTGATGGGGCAACAGACCACAGTTCGCGGTAGGGCACGTGCTCCAGCTTGAGCCCAGCCACAGGAGGAGCGCGAGGAGAAGAGAGCCGGCAGCAGCAGGAGAGGCACGCGCCACGACCCCTCAACAGCCGCCTGCTGAGCGCTTGCGAGTTGCGCTACTTTGTCCCCAGCCCTGACCCGGCCAATGGGAGCTGTGCCTGCGGGCGGGGGCCGGGGCAGCATGCGGATCCCCCTGGCACCCCTAAGCCTAGGAGCCGGACATGCCGGCTGCTTCCCGGGAGCCGTGTGATGCGGAGACTAGCAGGGAGCCTGCCAGCCCACTGCGCGGTGCTGCCAACTGGACAGTCACCCTATTCAGCCACTGGATTGGGTTAGACCTTCCTCTGATAGAGCCCAATATTAAATATTTGTTCCCCATGGAGATACTGACAGACTGTGATCTAGTCTCCCCTTCACCTTCTCTTTAAGCTAAATGGATTTTGCTCCTTGAATCTAGCACTATAAGGCAGGTTTTCTAACCCTTTAAATCATTCTTATGGCTCTTTTCTGACCCCTGCAGTGTATCAAGTCTAGCTGGCCTTCCCTCTCGCAGCCTCGGGGCGAGAGCCCAGCTGGCCAGTCAGGTGCACCGTGGTTTCTGCTGGAATCGGGACATGGTCCTGTGCCTCAAAGCGAGATGTGGTCAAGCCAAAGCACAACGGTGGGGATGGAGTCTGCAGGCAGCTAGACCTGGAGTCTGAGTCAGCCCAGGATGAAGGTGGGAGCCGATCAGTCACACACGTCTCTAGGGCATGGGGTGGTGCTGGAGCCTTGTGAAAGGGCAGGTTTATGTCTGGCTTTCAAGCCACAGTATCATGGTACCACCAGCACTAGCCAGAGTCGAGCTCCCGGAGCGGCTTGGAAGAGCATCCTTCCCTTTACCTCTGAAGGAACAGTGGTGGCATGTGTCCCTCTAGCTCTAGCCTAGCTAGCTTCCCAGGGGATGAGTCCTGGCAGGGCTGGAAGCGGCACGGGACAGCTGAAGCCCTGGGAGGTGACGGAGGAGGCCGGGTGCGCTTGCAAAGTGTACACAAAGGCAGCAGCTTGCAGATTTCTCCGGTGGCAGCGAGAAAGCAAAGCCATTTCTGCAGATTAATCATGTGTCCTTAGGGAACGAAGCTGAGCTAAGTGAGAGGAGCAGACTTGCTCCCCCTCCTCTCCCTAGACCTGCTCACTCAGTGTGTGCAGCTAGGATTGCTGCCTGGCTCAGGGGATGCAGAGAGCAACCTGAGCAGAGAGTGGGGAAGAATTTGTCTTTCTGCTGGAGCCCAGTGATCGATCCCAAACGTCCAGGGGCCGGAGCTGGCAGGTGCCAGTGGGCTCTCTTGCACTGGGTGAGCTGAGACAAGGGCCCAGGCAGGAGAGTAAGAGGCACCCAGGCAGGTGCTGCTCATCCCCTGCCACTCAGGATCCCCTGCATCAGCATTCCCTTCTCCAGTCGCAGATCCTGGCTGTGAAGGAGCATAGTGGGTTTGCTGGGGGTTCTCTTCCTTGGAGGTGGCAGGGGGGCAGGATGCAAAGGTCACAGATCACTTTGTTTGCTAGAAACTTTTGGGAGCTGTTTTGCCGTGCCCTGGGTGTTCTTATAGCTATGCTCCCTCCCCCCCACCAGGGCACGCCTGTGTGTAGGAAAGCTGCAGGAGCCTTTAACCCCACAGCTAGACACTTCTCTCCTCTGCTGATGGGGGAAGCTCACCCCAGCTTCCTCGCCCCTTTCAGTCAGGGCGCTGGGTTCTTACCTCGGGGCAAAGCCTCTGTTCGCTCTTCGGGTGCAGTCAGGCTCAGGAGAGACATGTCCCCGCGGTGCAGTACTTCAGACTAAGCTGCACACAGCAAGGATGTATCAGCCTCAGAGAGCCACGGCGCTGGCCCCCACTAGCAAGGTGGCCTTTGGTTTGGGTAGTGCGACCATTGCCAGTCAGACAGACAGAGTGTGGGGGGGTGAGACACGGGGGAGTGTGTCAGCTGCTTCCACTCCCTGAGTTTCCAGAACTGAGGCTAGGAGGAGCCATGGCAGAGAGTCACACTTGCAAGGCTGTAACCCGGCGAATTAGTAACAGGGGTCGGCTTTAACCCCTTAGTGATCGCAAGGCTTTAGGCCAGGATTCAAACAATAAAGCCCTTTTCTTGGTGGTGGCTCCATCATGCTCCCCCACCCAGCCATCTCCTGACCCCTTGACCTCAGTGCTGGAGGGTTCGCGTGTCCCCCGAGTGGACAGACAGAGTTAGCCCTGGCAGGGACTGAGGTGTTTCATGGCTCACGCTGCACTGGAGACCTAAAGACAACTGTCACTGGGATAAACCACAGAGTGAATATCCAGTCTGGGAGGCAGGTGTGTCTGAAGTGGGGTCCCTCGCTGTCCCAGAGGGGCAGCCTCCTGCATGTGGAGTATTTGCAAACTGTGCCGCCACTGTGGGCTGTCCCTGTAATTTGTAAGGTGTTTCCTGATCCTGGTTGGCAGGTTAGGGGATGCTGTAGAAGAGCGTGGGTGGCATCAGAATCAAATCTGCAAAGCAAGGTGGGGTGGTGAGTTGTGCCCTCTGTTTTAAAGAACAGCCTGCTTTGTCTCTCTCTGCTTTGGGGTTCTTGTGTGCTGTCATTCTGAATTCTGAGAAATAAAGAAAGTCGTGGTATGTTGCAGCTTTCCAGCAAGAAGATTTGATGGTTTTAACTAACATCTGTGTGTGTGCGGTGAACATGACAGTGCTGTGCTCACAGTGTGCTGTCCCATGTTGCTAGGATGTTGGGGGTGTCAGTTACCATGTACATGGGCTAATTTATGGACCTCAGTGATACAAATATACCTTGCTGTGAACTGACTTAGGCTGGCTCAGCAAACCTGAGTGTTGGAGCTGAGATGTTTGGTTTCTGAAGGGTCTTTGCTAAGGAGAGTGAAATGTTAACGGCTGTGTATTGCTCTGTGTCTTGTGGGGGGCTGTGATCCAGTTATGATGGCTTCCATTCGCTGACGCACACCGGTCCCTGCTCACAGATTCTTAGTAAACATTTCTACTGAGATAATGTCTCCACCTGGGCAGGATTCATTGAGCTAGCTGCAGCGCAAGTGTATAGTGAATAATAAAACCCCCTAGCTCTTAGTGAGCATTTTTCATCTGTAGACTTCAGAGTTTTACCGAGGAGGTCAGTGTTTTATCCCCATTTTACAGATGGGGAAACTGAGGCACAGAGAGGGGAAGTAGCTTACAGTAGGAGAACCAGGCATAGAACCCAGGTTTCCTGAGTCCTAGTCCAGTGTGCTAGCCACTAGGCTACACTGCCTGTATTTTTGTCCAGTAGTAGCAAAAAAAGTTGTGTTGTCCTATCTGGAAGGCGAAACCGTACCATGGGATTTCGGTGACCAGCCATGCATCATAATTACTGAAAACTGGAAGTGACCCATCAATGGAAAATGAATCTCCCGAACTGTCCAGCAAATCCATAGAAATAAGACACGTGTGTTTCTGGAGGTGGAAACTGGGTCACAAACACTGGCCCACCCAGCATGGGGCTGTGAGCCTCCAGAAGGTCATGCCAGGCAATGGTCCCACAGCTCCAAAGGTTAGTCTGACCTCTGAAAAGGGCAAACAGGATAGAGCAGGGCCCTGACTCAGACTCCTGCTAATCCAGCCCACGCTGTGATACTGTAAGCTTGTGGAGCCCAGGACTGTGGGGTACTATGAGCCAGATCGCAATGTACTTACTGACCCTGAATAGCCCCTTACTCCAGGAGACGTCTCACTGATTCCAGTAAGAATCCAACTCTAGGGCACTTAACATGTACCGGGCCTAGCTCCCCAGTGCCCCACCTGGTTAACAGGGCCAGATTAAGGTTATGAGGAGCCTAAGGCTAATTGGAGGGAAGGGCCTAAGTATGAATTACATATTGCAAATAAAAATGATGAACTCATCAAACATTTCTCTACATACATATTTACATGTTATTTATTTATGTAAAATTAACTAGTTTATTCTACTCTCATGACACTAAATCCTTCAAACAGATAGCTCTGAGTAAGAGGTAGAATGAGGGATGCTACGCTGTCCTTCTCTTAGGCCTCCTTCCTCCGAGGTAGTGGGGGGCCGATCTGCATGAGGGTGAACTCTGCAACATTCCCCATCCTACTCACCTCTTTCAATCTTGTGCTCTACCCTCAGTTCTCCTCGTGGCACAGTGCAAAGCCAAGCCCTACAGGTGTTTCCCCTAAACTATGGACTCTACACCACATACCCTATCTCACTCTGACTGCACTCTGGGAGGCAGCCAGCTTTTATTATGTAAAAGAAAACCACTCAGGTGTAAAATCCACTGAAGTAGAGGAAACAGTAGTGGGAAAATTACATTGGGTTCACTGCATTTTAGGCTGTCTTGCTCTGAAAGCTTCCTCCCAGTGTTGCACTGGCTGAGGACAATGAATTACCATTTTCACACTGAACCCAAATATTATTTGTGGGATGATACCCACTTTGTGTAGTTAATCTCCAGTGATTCACCACATCAGGCCATTCCGTCACCAAGCTTTTCCACAATTAGAAGCGTAGAATAGAATCATAGGACTGGAAGGGACCTCGAGAGGTCATCTAGTCCAGACCCCTGCAGTCATGGCAGGACTAAGTATTATCTATTCTAGAATGTGTGAGCAGCAGCTCTGACATGAGGTTTTTTTAAGCATGAGTTCTGCATGCACCACCCCCTACGGGTTGCAATAACAGCTACAACAGACCCAGATCTTTATATGGTTGCCCAGTCACAATATTTAGCACTTCTGTACTATGTTAGCTCTTCAAAATCACTGTACAAACATTAAACACATTTAAAGCCTTTCAGCTTTTGAATGGCTAGGAGATGATAAAACAGAGCAATTCCCTGTTGTATTCTCTGCCCCCCTGAACAAAAAGACTTCACTGAAAAGCAGCATCTTAAAAGAATCATTAAGGATCTTTCAAAAGAACAGTCCAGGCAAGGCTGCTGTAGTGACGCCCTTGTTACATCAGGTCTGGTGTTTGTTTAAAGCTGGTGTTCCTGTTTCATTTGCATGTGTAAAATCAAGCCGACTTTGCTTATTTTTTTTCTTAAAGTGCTCAGAGTTTAGGGGAGGAAAATGAATGAGATTCTGCTTATACCAGGTGTGAAAAAGCAGAAGGGACCAAAATCTATTCTTGTGCATGTAGCGCCCCCCTCTCCACCTGGTTACCTCCTTTAATGCCAATCTGCTTACAGGTCTGGGTTCTTTTGGAACCTGCCACCCACTCAGCAGCGTGTAGCTTCTTTCTTTTTTTCTATGAAATTATTCGGCAGTGCCTGCACCCCCCTCGCTTCTTCCTGGCAGGGTCACCAGGGCAGCTTGGGCATAAAATTCTCACTACAGAGTAATCCCCACTTACTTGCCAGATAGTTGGAGACTTCCAAGAAATAACACAAACACGTACAATATATTCAACACAATAACTATATTAAACAGGAGACAAATACAACATAACAGGGTAAAACACTATTTTTAGGGTCACTGGTGCCCACACTGAAAATACCCATGACTTGATGTAGCAAAGGTAAAATTAGTGTCCCCTTCGTACGTGTACTTTGCTGAGGCCCTTGATGACCTATAACCACAAAATTTTTCTCTGCAGTGGTTTAGCAGTGTGGCTGACTGGCTCCAGTACAGCCCAAAGGATTCACACATGGGAGAAGGTGGTAAATCCCTCCACAGGTGTAATATGCAGCAGGTTATAAAATCCTCAAACCCTCACTCCCTGGCTTGAGGACACAGTTCAGGGAGTAGGGGGTCCCCAGAACAAATTCCATGGCTAACTAAACGATGGTGCACTCACAAAGTCCATGAATGATCCTCAGGTTCGAAGATGACGCTGGACTCCTCAGTCACTGCAGAGGGGCTGCTCTCTGCTGGCAGGGATCCTCCTCAGGCAGGAATCAGGCTGCGTCGGTCCCAGGATTTCCCCTCACCACAAAGGGGTGCAGGGCTCAAGGTGTAGGTTACACAACTACACTAACATCCAAACTGTAGCCTCCTAGCCCAGCCTCCAGACACACACTCAGCAGGCAGCTTCCCTGGACTAGCAGCCAGAGCAGAGCTGACCATGTGGTGACTGGTCTCCCCTAGGGAGCTGGAAGGCGAACTCAGCCTGGCTGGGAAGTTTCCCAGCAAACTCTACAAATTGGGACTCATCGGTGGGGAAGGAAAAACCCAGCTGAGGGATCTGCTGTCAGGTCCCTAGAGGCCTGTTCTCAGGGGGAACCCTGCATGCAGGCCTGGAACACCCCAGCTCCCCACACAGCCAGTCCTGCCCTTTCCCTCGCTGGCTCCAGACTTGACTCCAAAGTTGCTTCTCCCCTTTTCTCAACTCCCTGGGAGGGCCAATCACTCCCTATTGGTTGCTGGGCGAACTCTGAGTCTGCCTTGGCTCCCCCTCCAGACCAGGGACAGTGTGCCTCTCCCTGAGCTGCCGGCAGCAGGGCTTCCCAGAGGGGGGGCAAGTGGGGCAATTTGCCCCGGGCCCCACAGGGGCCCCCATGATAGTTTTTGGTGGCACTTTGGCGGCGGGTCCTTCAGTGCTGCCGAACACACCTGGAGTGAAGGACCGCCGCCGAAGACCTGTCGCTGCTTCTTCCACTCCGGGTCTTCGGCGGCAATTCGGCCGCGGGGAGTCCTTCCGTTCCATGTCTTCAGCGAAGTACCATGAAGACCCGGAGCAGAAGGAACCCCGCCACCAAAGACCCCAGGCCTCCAGAATCCTCTGGGTGGCCCTGGCCAGCAGACAGGATACCAGGAATCTGTGTAATCTCCTTGGGGGTTACATGCAAAAATCTGTTCTCCCTGAAGTCAGTAAGGCTACACAGGTGTCACTGTCAGCAGGAATTGGCCTGCGTTCTCATTCCCTTCTCAAATCACATTCCATGCTTATCTCACATTTTCCACTTGGGAAAGAAGTTAGTTTGAGTTGGGGCAGAAAAATGAGGTTTATTTAGCTTTAAGTTTTTGGTATGAAACTCAAAAGAAATCAAATGTGAGGTACTTTTATGACGGATTGAACTGCTAGAGTACCAGCAAATGGACAGAACCTGCCTTTAGCCCAGGGGTGGGAAAACGTTTTGGCCCGAGGGCCACATCTGGGCTGCGAAACTGTATGGAGGGCCGGGTAGGGAAGGCTGTGCTGTGTGTGGCCCCCACCCCCTATCCGCCCCTCCCACTTCCCACCCCCTGACTGCCTCCCTCAGAATCCCTGACCCATCCAACCCCCCTGCTCCTTGTCCCCTGACCGCTCCCTCCCAGGACCCCCCGCCCCTAACTGTGCCCCTGGGACTCCACCCCCTATCCAACCCCCCCTGATCCCTGTCCCCTAACTGCCCCGCTCCCTATCCACACCCCTGCCCCCCCAGGACTCCTATGCCTATCCAACTCCCCCGTCCCCTGACCACCCCCCCTGAACCCCCTACCCATTCAACCCCTCCCATTCCTTGTCCCCGACCGCCCCCTCCCATGGGACCCCCACCTCTAACCGCCCCCCGAACCCCATCCCCTATCCAACCCTCCCTGTCCCCTGACTGCCCCCCCAACCTCTATCCACACACCCCTCCCTGACAGGCCCCCCGGGACTCCCACGCCAATCCAACCCCCACTGTTCCTGTCCCCTGTAATCACAGGAGATCTCAATCAATTTCTCTTTTTCCTCAGTGCTCAAAATCTGCGTTGAGAAAGTGGTATCATCAAAGGGGTTGCAAATCCAGTCATTATCACCTGACATAGCTGGAAAGTATTGCCTGAATGTTGTGCAGTTATATTGGTTTTAGTGCACTGATCCAACTGAAGTTTATGTTCTGCCAGGAAGTCATGAAGAAATATTCAGTTTGATTGTTTTCCAAACACCTTTCCCAGAACTGCAACTTCTTTATCATGGATTCAACTCGGTCTTGCACGTTGAAAACTGTTATACTGAGGCCTTGAAGAGAGAAATTTAGATAATTAATCCTCAAGAAAATGTCTGCTAAATAAGCTAGGCTCTGGAGCCAGACATGATTTTCCATACAGCTGGCGAGGTGGAGAGGGTGGCTGTTGAAAAAAACAAGGATTTCCATTCTAAGCTCAAACAAGCGCACAAAGATTTTGCCCTGTGAGAGCCATCTAACTTTGGTATGGGACAACAGACAATTGTGTACACTACCCATTTCTTCACAAAGTACGTGAAATATTATGGAATTTGTTGGCTGTGGTTTTATGAAATTCACCATTTTCACTGCATTGTCCAGCACTTCCTTCAGTCCCTCAGGCATGCATTTTGCTGCGAGGGCTTGTCTATGGATACTGCAATGAATCCAAGAAATGTTTGATGCAACCTTTTTTGTTCCCAGCTACAAATCCGGTATACTTCCCCGTCACTGATGTGGCCCCATCAGTGCAGATGCCTAGGCAATGAGACAATCTATTTCCTTTTCTTGAAAATATGCATTAGTTAGATTGAAGATATCTTCTCCAGTTGTATGTTCTTTCCATGGTCGGCAAAACAACAAGTCTTCTTCAACCATACCTTCATTCACATAACATACAAATACTAGTGAAATAGATAAATTAGCAACATTAGTTGATTCATCCAACTGTATAGCATAATATGGACTATTTTTTACTCTATGTACAATTTGTGGTCTCTACATTACTTGACATGTCATTAATTCTTTGCAACAATGTATTATTGGGCAAAGGTACTATGTCAATCCTTTTTGCAGCCTTTTCTCCAAGCATGCAATGAACTATGTCTTTTATACGTGGACCAATCAAGCTGTCTGCTATGGTAAGGGCTTCTGATGCTTTTGCTACTCGGTAACTCACTCGGTACGACGCTTCAAGTACATTTTCGTTATCAGTACTTGCTTTGGATACAAAACTGGTAATGTCACTTTTCTACTTGGCTAATTTTTGCTTGAAAAAATCAACAGGTTTGTCGAGTTGTGCGGGGTGCCTAGTTTCTAAGTGGCGCCGAAGTAGAGAAGGTTTGAGGCCGCTGTTTGCTAGAATATCACCACAAATTACGCACTGTGGGTTTGGTCACTCTTGATCACCAATGCATGTAAAGCCATATTTTATATAATCATTGTCATATTTTCTTTTCTTCATAAGTGAACTTTCCAGTACCGTCATGATCATTTGACTTAGATTTTCCACAATTGGACTTGACGAAACACTAGCTGATGTTGAACGTTCATTTTCTCATGTCTTTACACTTTCTGTTTTCAGCCACTTGTCCATATTGCGTGTACAACTGTTCAAGTAAAAATAACACACTGAGAACGCTAACAAACAAACTAGTAAATGAGAAGATTCACTTACATCTCATTGGAGCAAAATGGCAGGCTACAGAGAATGACCGAGTGTGGACTAAATGGGGTCTTTACTGCCACATTGGCTACAATGACCTTGGTTCTTGCTGATTTGGCATGCAAACACTTTTCCTTCCGCCATCAGGGGTGTGTGGGGCCAGGGACAAATTATCCTGGACGGCCCCCCCAGGTACAGCACAGCTCCCCCTCCCACTCTGCCCCTCATGCTTCCCAACTTCCCCTGTGTGCCAGGGACAGGGTCCCAGCTGCCATCTGCCGTCTGCCATCTGCCCGTCTGCCCAGCCCCGCCCACCACGGGGCTCGGGCTACCCAGCCCCACCCTCCATGGGGCTCGGGCTGTGAGACCCCACCCACCACGGGGTCCCTAGGGATAGCTCTGTCCACAATTACAGAATTTTTTCTGAGAACCGCCTGATATGTTTTGCGAATCCCCAAGAGTTCACGAACCCCATTTTGGGAACCACTACGCTAGATGCTATCGCAATAATGATAACACAGCGTGAGAGAGGCTGGCAGTGCCCCCGAGTCAGCCTGGAGCCAGAGTCCTGTCAGGGCATGGGGAGGTCATAGGGGACCTAAGCTAGTGGGATGGAAAGCTGCAGCGTGCTGGTCATGTGCTGTCTGTCCTGCTTCGGAGGCAAAGGCTTGTGTGATTTGCCGGATCAGATCTGTACCAATGTCTGCAAAGCACGACAGCTCCCCAGAAGTAGCAGCTCTTTCAACTGGATTAGTGCTGAGCCAGCAGCTGCCAGGGGCTGAATCCCTCCTGTGCACGTGCTTCCCTACAGTGTCCTCTGCCTGAGCTGGAAGGAGCCCCCAAGCGAGAAGCAGGTTCAGGAATCCTGGCCCATTCAGGGCTCAGGCCCTCTGCCAACAGTGGCAGTTCCTGGGGGGTTGGGATGTGGCTGGTAACAGGATCAAGGCCACCAATGGATTTCACACAGGCCACTGTGCAAATGCAGCCAGATGGGAATGGCTCTTCACAGCTGTTGCCTGAGCTGGTCAAGAGTAACTCTGGAGGCCATCCCCTGCTCTGAGTAGCAGCCCCTCCTAAAGGAGCAGGCCCAAGGATAACCATGGGCTGTACACAACAGGCCAAAAGCAGAGCAGACCCAACCCCCCACATGCTATTTGGCTCAGCCTTCAGTTCCTTTGTTTGTATCCCCTGGGGCCCGGGGCCTGGGGGTTGCCTCCCCATCCTAGCCCACGTAGTGTAGATTCGCCTGCATCTCTCTGAGCGTGCCTGGGTTTGCCACGCGTCTCCACGTGCAGCATGGGGAGTTCTCTCAGTTGATAGAAGGCCCCTGGGTTGGCCTGTGTTACTGGGCCCATTTCTGGGCACATGTTACTGGGCTGAGCGAAGGCAAATGTCAGGTGACTCAGGTGATGTTTCCTAAGGCTCATCTTGTCCCTCCCATGGGAGGCACTGCTCCCTGGATAGCGTTTTCCCTTCTTTAATTTCAGAAAGTCTCCAAAACAGCTTCAGACTGTGGCCCCCGGCCCCCGCCCTTCCCGTCTCAGGCCCTTGTGTGCCAGGCAATTTAAATGGAAATAAACTTCCAAAGGCCGCAAGGAGCGCAGGGGGTGACTGAGGGGTGAAGGCGCCGGCAGGTCTGCCCTCAGAATCAGTGCAACCCCCCGTGCTCCAGCCTGGTGCTAGGGGATGGCAGGCACTGCACTGCAGGGAGTGGGGTAGGTGGCTCACTAGGGGGTGCCTTTCTCTGTGAGTCAGTGCCGAAGCAATACCCTGGCCTGGTGCTAGGAGGTACTGTGTTTATGCTGCTGGAAGTGCCATCTTTTGAATGGGATGCAAAAGCTGGCTGGCCCGCTGCTCCAGGAGGTTAGCCCACAGGCCTGGGACACTTCGCTGTAGGGCAGCAGGATCTGTGGGTCTCAATAACAGCCCAGGGCCTCTCCTGAGGATGCATTCTGCCTTCTCCTGTTGGTGCATTGGTATGGGCTGCTCCCCTCATCTACACTCTCACCCAGGGGGTAGGACGCTTGCCTTGGAAGGGGGTTCCAGGCACTGCTCCACTGATTAATTACATATTTATATGCAGTGGATTGAGAGCACCCCACCCCAGAGCAGCCAATTGCTTGGAGGTTCGGTCACTGGATGAGGAGAAGGGAGGCTGAATTCAAACCTGGCTCTTGTACCCCACGGGTATGAAGAGGGGCCAGCCACCTCCCCCTTGGCAGTTGTGAGACTGGCTGATCATTTTCTTTGCTGTTATTAAAAGTACCAGGAAGTATTGAGTTCAACTCAAAACCATTTTTCCCCTACTTTTTTGATTTGGCAAAACTTCCAAAACATTTTGCTTCCAGTTCAACCTGAACCAATTAAAAAAAAAATTTCAGGCCTGCCAGCAAAGCCAAAAATCCTGTATTTGCCCAGCTCTGTTCTGGACAGTTCTTAATGGGGTGGGGAACCCTTCTAGCTTTGCTGCTAGAGCTGTTGGTTCCAGCTCAAGGAGACTTCCGTGCTGGCCTCCAGAGGCAGATTCCTCACCCCTGGCTTCTGAGGTCTGTTACAGCGTCTGCTACCGGGGAAGTACTCTCATCACCTAAGGAGGTGATAGCTTCAACACCATCCCCTTTATCAATCAAACTTGTAGTCTCATAGGAAAAGATACCAAGTTAGTGTCACAGGGTAGATCATCCCTAAACCCCAGATGATTGACATTAATTATATTACTCTCCGTGATGGGGTGTTCACCCCCAACCAGCTCCTGAAGGAGTTAAGGTGGCCAGGTGGGCCAATTAACTGTCTAGGCTACATCTGCAGGAGGACAATTAAAGGATGAAGCTCAGCTGGAGAGGAGCAGGAGGGGCCTGTATAAAGTCAGGTGGCTGAGAGCAGAAAGGGGCTGCTGGGAGCAGATTTGCAGTCACTCTCTCTCAGATGTGGAAGTATAACATTGTATATAAGAGGGCATGCCAAAACATGTTACAAAGTATCTGAGGGAGCACACGTAGGGGCAGTTAGCTTTTGAATGGAGAAGCAATTAAGATAGAGCCAGCACGTCTAAGAAGCAGGCATCAGAATGGAAGGTGTGAAGGGCAATTAGTTAAGTTAACTGGAAGCTGTTAAAGGAGATTGTTAAGGGTGGCAGGTAATTGAAGATACGTGACTGGTCTCAGGGATCTCGAAGGGTGGTGACTAAAATCTTTTTCTTCTTTTGTCTGTAACTTCTCTGTAACTTGTTCTCCAGCAAGCTGTATAAATTAAGAGACACAAGCCCCACTCGGGGGGCTCACTTCTAAATGTATTAGCAGAGCAGCTTTGCTAATAAAACAGAGTGGTCTGATAAATTGTGAGTCTGAGTCAAACTTTGACACAGAGTAGGGAGAGAAGGAACCTGATAGAGGCAACATAGGAAGTAGCCAGGGAAACAGCAGCAAGATGTGGGGCAGTGCAGACCTTAGCTGCTGTCTGTCAGGTCCCTGAGCTAGAACCTGGAGAAGAGGTGGCTTTGGGTTTCCCCATTAGCCACTGAGGAAATGGCACCATTGGAGGGCAGTGAATTAGAAGACTGCCTCAGATGGCTGGTACAGAGAGACTTTGGTACACAACCGCCACCCCTGAAAGGGGAAAACTTCAGGACCTGGCTGAAGGGCCAAGTCACAAGGAGGGAGCCATCAAGTCAAGTGGGAGAGATGGTGTGAGCACCTGCAGGAAGGGGCCTCAGACTGGCAGAGCTAATCTCTAGCCATGGCCACAAGAAGGCACCCCAATTGTGAGTAGAGCACCCTGTATCATCCTCCTTTAATTCTTTATTAATTGAGACCTGTGTCAGCTGTTCCATTATTTTGCAAGAGATTAATGCCAGGCTGACAGATCTGTAATTACTCAGGTTACCCCATTTCCCCCTTTTTAAATATTGGCACAGCATTAGCTTTCTTATTGAAAATCAACATTAATCTTTCTCAGTCAGCTCTCTTAAAACTCTTGGATGCAAATTATCTGGACCTGCTGATTTTAAAAGTGTTTAACTTTAATAGCTACTGTTTAACATCCTCACAATTACTGCTGGAATGGTAAGTGTATTGCCATTGTATGATAAAACTATATCATCTGGATATTTTCCTAAATACAGAACAGAAATATTTATTGAATACTTCTTTATTTCTGCATTATTATTGACAATTTTACCATTTCTATCTAATAATGGACCAGTACTATTGTTAAGCTTCCTTTTGTTCCTAATATACTTTAAAAAAAAAAAAACCTCCTTATTGTCATAAACTCTTCTAGCCATAGATTTCTCCTTGCATCTTTTTGCTTTCCTTATCAATGTTGTACAATTAATAACTTCTGTTTTATAATCATTACTGTCAATTTCCCTTGTCTTTAATTTGTTATGTTTTTGGAAGGGGGGGCAGTATTTTTTTTTTTTATTGCTGCTTTAACATCCTCTGTAGGCTAGGCTGGCTTTTTTTAAATGTGAGGTGTGAGACTTTTTGGGCATCTAGTCAAATGTGTTTTAAATAATTCTCAATTGATTATTCAGTTTTCTGTTTAAATTCTTTCTCCGAATGGATTTGGCTCATAATTGTTTTCAGCTTTGTGAAACTGGCTCTTTTAAATCTCCAAGCACATATTACTCATTTGGATTTCATTCTGTTTGCGCCTGAGAAGTCATGATCACTTGTACTTAAGGTATCCCTCATGTTTAGTTCTGTAATCAATTCTCCTTATCTGCTAGGACAAGGTCCAATATAGAATTCCCCACGTTGGCTGCAACACTTCTTGAGTTAGGCAATTGCCACCTATAACAGATTCTCAACCTTTTTCTTTCTGTAGCCTGCCCAACATGCTATAAAAACTCCACACCAAGCCGGGCAATTGCCTGGGGTCCCATGCCACAGGGGCCCCCACAAACCTACATTGCTCAGGCGTCGGCTTCAGCCCCATACAGTGGGGCTTCAGCTTTCTGTCCTGGGCCCTAGGGCTTCTAATGCTGGCCCTGCTTAGTGGACCCCCTGATACCTGCTTGCAGCCCCCTAAGGAACCCCAGACCCCTGGTTGAGAACCACTGACCTATAGTGTTTAGAAATTCTGAGGAAGTTTTAGTACTGGCAGCGTGATCCCTCCAGCATATGTCACACACGACAGCCCCTCCTGATAACGCAGCTTTCCCCTGTGATGGATGCAATGCTCTGGATTAGAATATTGTCATTCATAATACTTAGAAACATATGCATGCCGGGGAGGGTCAGCAATGAGACCCCTTGACCATTGCCCAGAGGGATGGAGCAGGGTCTGTATGTCACCGTGGGGGAGGTGGCTGTGGGGAGGAAGCAGGAGGCATGTGTGCAGGGACCTTGCACTGGAGCATCACAGCAGGGAGATGGGAACGTTCTCTGAAGGGAGCTGTCCCTGGTGTAGGGGCAGCATGGGGTGAAGCTCAGGGATGTCTGGGAGGAGGAGGTGCTGGGCCATGTCTCTCTCCAGGAGGCCAGGCTCTGCAAGCTCCTTTGCTGTCAGAGAAGTTTCTATGAAATGGCTGGAGTTGGCACTGAGCTTCCAGAGCGGGATGGGGAAGACCCTTGTCATGGTGCAGCCAACCATGCCCTAGTCTAGTTGGGTGATCACGGCAGGCTTGGCTCATGGGGGGGCTAGCTGTTACCCACAGGTCATTCTGTCTCTAAATAGCAGGGCCTGCCCTGTCTCCCCCTAGAATCACCTCCTCCATTTCAGCTAATGATTAAACCCATTGCACACATGCTGTTCTGCTTAAACCCCTGAACTGTGTCCTTGTAAAAGTATGAGAAACAGGGGAGCTCAAATTGAGCTACAAATGGGGGAACAAAGTGACAGGACTTGGCTTTAGTATCTGTCCCGTTTAACGTGGCTAGATCAAAGAACAAACTGAGTCTCATTTACTTGAAGGCCAGCAGGGTTAGAATCATAGAATATCAGAGTTGGAAGGGACCTCTGGAGGTCATCTAGTCCAACCCCCTGCCCAGAGCAGGACCAATCCCAGCCAGGGCTTTGTCAAGCCTGACCTTAAACTTCTAAGGAAGGGGTTCCACCACCTCCCTAGGTAATGCATTCCAGTGCTTCACCACCCTCCTAGTGAAATAGTGTTTCCTAATATCCAACCTAAATCTCCCCCACTGCAACTTGAGACCATTACTCCTTGTTCTGTCATCTGCTATCACTGAGAATAGTCTACATCCATCCTCTCTGGATCCACCTTTCAGGTAGTTGAAAGCAGCTATCAAATCCCCCCCTCATTCTTCTCTTCTGCAGACTAAACAATCCCAGTTCCCTCAGCCTCTCCTCATAAGTCATGTGTTCCAGACCCCTAATCATTTTTGTTGCCCTTCGCTGGACTCTCTCCAATTTCTCCACATCCTTCTTGTAGTATGGAGCCCAAAACTGGACACAATACTCCAGATGAGGCCTCACCAATGTCGAATAGAGGGGAACGATCACATCCCTCGATCTGCTGGCAATGCCCCTACTTACACACCCCAAAATGCTATTGGCCTTCTTGGCAACAAGGGCACACTGTTGACTCATATCCAGCTTCTGGTCCACTGTCACCCCTAGGTCCTTCTCTGCAGAACTGCTGCCTAGCCATTCGGTCCCTAGTCTGTAGCGGTGCATTTGGATTCTTCCATCCTAAGTGCAGGACTCTGCACTTGTCCTTGTTGAACCTCATCAGATTTCTTTTGGCCCAATCCTCCAATTTGTCTAGGTCCCTCTGTATCCTGTCCCTACCCTCCAGCATATCTACCACTCCTCCCAGTTTAGTGTCATCCGCAAACTTGCTGAGGGTGCAATCCACACCATCCTCCAGATCATTAATGAAGATGTTGAACAAAACCGGCCCCAGGACCGACCCTTGGGGCACTCAGCTAGATACTGGCTGCCAACTAGACATGGAGCCATTGATCACTACCCGTTGAGCCCAACAATCTAGCCAACTTTCTACCCATCTTGTAGTACATCCATCCAGCCCATACTAGTTTAACTTGCTGACAAGAATACTGTGGGAGACTGTGTCAAAAGCTTTGCTAAAGTCGAGGAATAACACGTCCACTGCTTTCCCTTCATCCACAGAACTAGTTATCTCATCATAGAAGGCAATTAGGTTAGTCAGGCATGACTTGCCCTTGGTGAATCCATGTTGACTGTTCCTGATCACTTTCCTCCCATGTAAGTGCTTCAGAATTGATTCCTTGAGGACATGCTCCATGGTTTTTCCAGGGACTGAGGTGAGGCTGACCAGCCTGTAGTTCCCAGGATCTTCCTCCTTCCCTTTTTTAAAGATTGGCACTACATTAGCCTTTTTCCAGTCTTCTGGGACTTCCCCGGATCGCCATGAGTTTTCAAAGATAGTGGCCTATGGCTCTGCAATCACATCCGCCAATTCCTTTAGCACTCTCGGATGCAATGCATCCGGCCCCATGGACTTGTGCATGTCCAGTTTTTCTAAATAGTCCCGAACCACTTCTTCCTTCACAGAGGGCTGGCCAGCTCCTCCCCATGCTGTGCTGCCCAGTGCAGTAGTCTGGGAGCTGACCTTGTTCGTGAAGACAGAGGCAAAAAAAGCATTGAGTACGTTAGCTTTTTCCACATCCTCTGTCACTAGGTTGCCTCCCTCATTCAATAAGGAGCCCACACTTCCCTTGACTTTCTTCTTGTTGCTAACATACCTGAAGAAACCCTTCTTGTTACTCTTAACATCCCTTGCTAGCTGCAACTCCAGGTGTGATTTAGTCTTCCTGATTTCATTCCTACATGCCCGAGTAATATTTATATACTCATCCCTGGTCATTTGTCCAATCTTCCACTTCTTGTAAGCTTCTTTTTTGTGTTTAAGGTCAGCAAGGATTTCACTGGTAAGCCAAGCTGGTCGCCTGCCATATTTACTACTCTTTCTACACATCGGGATGGTTTGTCCCTGTAACCACAATAAGAATTCTTTAAAATACAGCCAGCTCTCCTGGACTCCTTTCCCCCTCATGTTGTTCTCCCAGGGGATCCTGCCCATCAGTTCCCGGAGGGAGTCAAAGTCTGCTTTTCTGAAGTCCAGGCTCCGTATTCTGCTGCTTTCCTTTCTTCCTTGTGTCAGGATCCTGAACTCGACCATCTCATGGTCACTGCCTCCCAGGTTCCCATCCACTTTTGCTTCCCCTACTAATTCTTCCCGGTTTGTGAGCAGCAGGTCAAGAAGAGCTCTGCCCCTCATTGGTTCCTCCAGCACTTGCACCAGGAAATTGTCCCCTACACTTTCCAAAAACTTCCTGGATTGTCTGTGCACCGCTGTATTGCTCTCCCAGCAGATATCAGGGTGATTGAAGTCTCCCATGAGAACCTGGGCGTGCGATCTAGTAGCTTCTGCGAGTTGCCGGAAGAAAGCCTCATCCACCTCATCCCCCTGGTCCGGTCTATAGCAGACTCCCACCACGACATCACCCTTGTTGCTCACGCTTCTAAACCTAATCCAGAGACTCTCAGGTTTTTCTGCAGTTTCGTACCGGAGCTCTGAGCAGTCTTACTGCTCCCTTACATACAGTGCAACTCCCCCACCTTTTCTGGCCTCCCTGTCGTTCCTGAACAGTTTATACCCATCCATGACAGTACTCCAGTCATGCAAGTTACCCCACCAAGTCTCTGTTATTCCAATCACATCATAATTCCCTGACTTTGCCAGGACCTCCAGTTCTCCCTGCTTGTTTCCCAGGCTTTGTGTATTTGTATATAGGCACTTGAGAGACCCCGCTGATTGCCCCTCATTCTCAGTATGAGGCAGGAGCCCTCCCCTCTCACACGCTCCTGCTCGTGCTTCCTCCTGGTATCCCGCTTCCCCACTTACCTCAGGGCTTTGGTCTCCTTCCCCCGGTGAACCTAGTTTAAAGCCCTCCTCACTAGGTTAGCCAGCCTGCTCATGAAGATGCTCTTCCCTCTCTTCGTTAGGTGGAGCCCGTCTCTGCCTAGCACTCCTCCTTCTTGAAACACCACCCCATGGTCGAAGAATCCAAAGCCTTCTCTCCGACACCATCTGCGTAGCCATTCATTGACTTCCACGATTTGACAATCCCTACCCCAGCCTTTTCCTTCCACATGGAGGATGGTTATTAAATCATCCAATGTGTCTTCCTGCAGAGCTCGGGCCAGTGATGCTGCCCAGTGAACCCATCCTGCACTGAGCCCAGAAAGCGTGGCTGAGCTAGTGTGTATCATTTTGAAGGGCATCCAGTCCCAAGATACACACTCCAAGTGATGGTGAGCCCCCTGTGCCGGTATGAATGTGCACCTCTTCCAGGGGAAGGCTGCTGCTTCACGTCCCTCTCTAACTTGCTGCTGTGTGTGCTGTGTGCCCTTTCCGTAGTGAGTTCTTGACCCAGGTTTGATGGGTTAAGTGATTGCCGTGCAAAGTCTGCAGGGGACATGATAAACTCTCACCCATGTAGCATCCTGAGCGAAGAGCTGCAGTGAGAGCCTCCCATGGGAACAGTCGGCGAGAGACTTCTCCCGAGCAGAGGGGCTGATTGGCCAGGGCTGGATGCTGTCTATGTGCTGGGCTGGTGTGAAGTGGGTGGAGCTCACAGGACTGCAGCTGGGCAAATGACAGTTTTGGGTTCTCTGGGAGTTCTGAAAAATCTGTGGGGGAGGGGGGGGGATGGGTCTGTTAAACCCAAACTGCAATTTGTCAGAAATGTCAGTGACTTGACAAAGTTGGAAAAATGTTGTTTCAGGTCAAACAGAACATCTTGTTCGACCCCCAAATGAAATGTTTTGTTTTGGGCATTTTGACCCTTTGTGATCAAAGCAGAGGAGATGAAGGGCTTGAGTCACAAAACTGAGGGAGGGGGGTAGAGCCCCAATATGCCAAATGGCCCAGTGGTTAGAGCACTCACTGGGGGTGTAAGTGTCTGAGGGCTGGATCTCTGCTCTGGTATAGGGACTTGAATGCAGGTCTCCCACCTCCCCGTGGCTGCCCCAGCCACCAGGCTAGAGGGGATGGAAAGACAGGCTGCTGTCTCCTTCCTGGCAGCTTGTCCTGTGCCAATACCCAGATCTAAGAGGTGTGGCCAAGTGATTCCCAGGGCATGCCAGACACCAGGAACGGGCTTTCCAAATTCTTCCAAAGCTAGTGTGGCTCAGATCCCACCCTCCCACTGCTCCCTTCACAACCCTCTCTCCCTGGATTTAATTACCCAGGAGCCAGCTGGCCACAGGCATGCAGGAATTGCTCTCCAAGCTGGCCCTCAGGCCAGGGAGCCCACCACCTCCCCAAAGATAGAGCAAGCCTGGTAATTAGAAGCAGTGCTGGGAATGGCTTGTGCTTCCCCACCTGCATGGTGGAAGCTGGAAATGAGCCCAACGGCTTTGCCACAAACATCCTTGCCTGCTGTGCCCCTGCTTTCCCCTGTCATGTTAACAGCATCTTCACCTCTCCAGACATCCAGAGAGCACTTTGAAGTCCTGGCTGAAAGGGCTGCGGAAGAGCCAGATGTTTGGGCCAAGGGAGCCCCAGGAGGATTCCTGAAGGGTCTTGCTCTCCTCAAGGGTAGTGAAAGAGCCTGTGAATAGCTCAGGCTTCCTGAGCACTGTAGGGGTTGGCTCTGAGGCTGAGCCCAGACAAGCTGACTCATCCGGTGCTTAGACGCAGCCCAAGCCACACAGTGCCAAGCCGAGCCAGCCTTTGAACCGCGCCATGTGGGGGAGAGATTGGGGCAGCTCACAAAGCTGGGGGCTGGATTCCGAACAGTCCTAAGCCCCAGCCTGTGGGTGGGGCTGGTTGCTACTCAAAGTGAAGGAGAATTGCCCCCTTTCCTCCACCCTGCCTGTCACTGGAGGCATTAGCTCCCACTTCAGAGGGGATGCTGAGAACACCTCCACCGGGCACATCACCTGGCTCCAATGCATGGCAAGAGTGTGGCTTTGGAGCCGTGGGCCTTGTCAGGTGACCCAGCCAGTGAAGGATCAGCAGTGGCAAGTCTCCTCATTTCCTGTGCAAAGCTAATTTCTCTCTCCCCATGAGCCCTGCTTAGCTGGACCCAGGTTACTGAGGATGGAACCTGGCTTTGCAAGCAGAAGGAGACAAAAAATAGTCCCAATAAATTGTTTTCAAACCCTCTGAGCCATTCATAAAATAGAGGCCTCAATCAGCTCCTGTGGAGCAAAGGAGAGCCCAAGGAAACACTATCCATGTACTCGTGTGTAGGAAAGGGGAGCCCGATGTGCCCTTCCCCATGGACACATGCTCAGATCATGCTATGCAGGAGGCTAAGATGCTGGGCTGGAGGGAGCATGGGCAATGTCCATGGGCAATACCACATTGAAATATCACCCAGATACAGCTCCCGCTACCAGTATTGGCATCAGAGAGCCATCATCTTCTCTCCAGGATATACCAATGCCAACAAGTGAGAGGGGGAGTGCCTCGCACCAGCAGCTGGTATGACACAGGAGTGGGTACAGATGGCCCAACTCCCAAAGGGACAGGGCTCCACTACTGAACATGTGTTGATTTAAATCGCCAAGTGGGAAGCATCATTTGAAATTAATTTTAATCAATTTTTCCATTTGTATTTCAGTTTATTCTCATTGGTTGATACAACCATTAAAACATTGATTTACAACTCAATAGAGCCTTTCTACTCGATTTGGCACATGTTCTGCTATTTAGGAGAGTGCACTAGAACTATAGATATTTAAGCAATTATATAGCTTAATATTTTCAGATTATTACTTGTACATTTTTAGTGTTAGAAAATGATGAATGATCTATTGCTTATTTACTAGATGACACAAATCATGAGCAAAAAGTTAAGTCGCATTAGATTGGTAAGTGGAATTTAATTAAACATATCAAACTTATTTTTTATTAAACAAAACCTCAAATATTTTGGGTACAAACTTCTGTTATCAAAACATGTTCCACATTTACAATTGAGGCCTGGTGTACACTACAAACTTAGGTTGGCAGAAGGCACCTGTTAGCGTAGGTGCATACACTACTAGGTCAACATAAGACAGCTTCCACTGACCTAACTCACCTGTAATGTCAACTTAATTACTCCACCTCCACAAGAGGTGTAGCACTTAATTCAGTTGATGGGTCAACAGAGGCAGTGTAGACAGTGTTGTGTAAGTCGACTGAATTGGCCTCCAGGATGTGTCCCACAATGCTCTGCTGTGACCAATCTGGACATCATTTACAATTCTGCTGCACAGCAGCCATGTACATAGGAGAAACACCCTACCTGTTAAAGCCCCAGGAACTTTTGAATTCCCATTTCCTGTTTGAGCAGCATGGAGAGCTTGCAGCACAGCTGATCATAGCAACTCAAAGCCCCAAACCTGCTCCAGCCTGGAGTACAGAGGAGGTGGTGGATCTTATTGGTCTGTGGGGAGAAGAGTCTGCAGGCAAAGCTCCGATCCAGTCAAAGAAACACAGACATCTACAAAAAGATAGCACAGGGCATGGGGGAGAAGGGCTGCAGCAGGAACATGCAGCAGTGCTGTGTGAAAATCAAAACTTCGGCAGGCATACCAGAAGACAAGGGTGGCAAACAGTCTTTCTGGTTCTGCACCACAGACATGTCACTTCTATAATGAACTGCATGTGATTCTTGGTGGCAACCCCATCACTACCCCAAAAGCAGTGTGGATACCTCCCAGGAGTCTGAGTCCCAGGCTACCTCAGGCAACAACGAGGAGGACATTCTGGATGATGATGATGAGGAGAATGGGGGACAGGTGAGTGGTGGATCCATTCTCCCATATAGCTAGGAGCTATTGTTAACTCCAGAGAAGTCCAGCTGGTCATAGGACAGCATGGTGGCCAAGCATGATGCCAGGAAAGGCACCTCTGAGTATGCGATTCCAATCAAACTGTAGGGATTACATGCTTTTATACTTCATCTTTAATCTGAAGAAAAAGCGAGGTGCAGTGGGTATCTACTTCCCAGTGGATGCTCCAGCTACACAGAGGGTGCCCCCTGGAAAAGAGAGTTTATGTGCACCGGGATGACCTGGGAATCCTCCATGGAGATCTCCAGGAAGCTTTCATAGAGGTACTCTGCAATCCTTTGCAGAAGGTTTCTCGGGAGGGATGCCTTATTTCTTCCACCATGGTAGGACACTTTCCCGCACCACTCCAGTATTAACTCTGCTGGCACCACCACAGTACATAGCATAGCAGCATAAGGACTGGGTCTGTACCCAGGGGCTTGCAGCACCTGCTCCCTTGCCATCTGTTACCCTCAGGAAACTGATATCCCATAGGGTCACCTAGGGAGACAGTGAAAGTTTTCATTACAAGTGCTCATACCACAAAGAATAGAGCATGTGATCCACCACCCATGGTGACTTTCAGGTTCCTCAATCACAGCTTCCTTAACATGCCAGTGGTTTGGTTGGCAGGGCTCAGCATTGACCTCAAATTCTGCAGGTCCAGGGCAACTATTACCAGCAGCGTTAAGGGAAGGGGGGTGGTGGGCTTCCTGTGTTCTGTTGTGGCTGCAAACCAACCGCCTCCCCTGGAGTCACCTCAGGCAAAGACTGCCATGGGAGGCTTAATGCAGGTCCCTGGTCTCAAAGCACCATCCATGTTGCTAGGGGGAGGAGGCATTGTCCACCTGCCAATCTGTGCTCCTGACACAGGTTTGCCACAAGTTGCAACACAAGGCCTGTGGCCCATGCCATTTGGCCATAGTAACAATGGCTGGAACAGCAAACTGGTTTGGCTAGGGATTCTGATTCTGCTCTGGCTTGCACTTGAGTGTAAATAGCAACCTTGTATCAGACCCAGGGTATGCATTGACAATGATTGCTTTGCATGCCTTATAGTGGCAAGCTTGGCTTTCAGCGCATCCTCCACACCGGTGGAGAGGCTTTCGCAGGTTAGAAGGTGGAAAAAGAGGACTGTGATGACCTGTTCAGTGAGATAATGAACACCTCTGGGACAGCTGACATGGAACTCAGAGCCTGAAGGATTTCATTGTCTGAAAAACTGGACATGGACCAGGAGAGCATCCCAGGAACATAAGTGTGCCACACAGGATGAGATGCTGTGGATTATGAAGGACCAATCAGACATGTTGAGGCATCTGGTTGAGCTTCAAGAAAAGCCACTTGAGGCTAGACTCCCTCTGCAGCCCCTGCAGAAATGCCTATAAGCATCGCCCTGTTCCCAGTCCCCCTCCCCACAATGTTCCAGGAGGGGGGAAGGTGCAGTGTCACTTCCACTCAACACCAGGGAAGGGTACAAAGAACAAAAGGCAGTCATTTGACGGGCAAGAT
Organism: Chelonia mydas; assembly: GCF_015237465.2. Taxonomy (NCBI): domain Eukaryota; kingdom Metazoa; phylum Chordata; order Testudines; family Cheloniidae; genus Chelonia; species Chelonia mydas. The sequence goes on from NC_057855.1 coordinate 58,825,768, forward strand.
GACTGTGCTTTCACAAGCAAATTGACTTGGTTTCTCCCCTCTCAAATTTATCAGCCAATGTGATAAATAAAGGGGGGGGGATTAGTTTCCTTTTATGGATAGCCAGCCAGCCAGCCAGTTAGCTATAAAATCCCTGTTAGTAGCTGTTCTCTACTTGCTTTACCTGTAAAGGGTTAAAGTCCATAGGTAAAAGGAAGGGAGTGGGCACCTGACCAAAAGAGCCAATGGGAAGGCTGGAACTTTTTAAAATTGGGGGATGGGGGGAACTTCCCCTTTGTCTGTCTGTGGTGGTCTCCCGGAGAGCAGAGACAGGGCTGGAACTAAGCTTGGGCCAGGTATGAAGAATCATCAGATCATACCTAGAAACTAATCATTTGGAACCCCAAATATATAAGTAGATCAGGAAATGTCTAGGAAGACATAACAAGGTTTATCTCTTATTTCTTTATGGCAGGGGTTCTCAAACTGGGGGTCACTAGAGTATTATATGGGGGATTGCAAGCTGTCAGTCTCCACCCCAAACCCCGCTTTGCCTCCAGCATTAATAATGGTGCTAAATATACTAAAAAGCCTTTTTAATTTATAAGACGGGTCACACTCAGAGGCTTCCTATGTAAAAGGGGTCACCAGTACAAGTGTTTGAGAACTACTGCTTTATGGCTTGCGGACTCCTCTGTGCTAACCCCAGGTGCTTTTGTTTTGCTTGTAAGCTTTAAGCTGGACCTCAAGAAAGCTATTGTTGTGTCTTAATTTTTGAATTTGCTCTTTTTAAATCTAGCAATAGCCTGAGCTTTTAGATGTTTGTTTTTTTTTTAAAAAAAAGTACCTTTTTTAAGAACAGGATTGGACTTTTGTGTGTTAAGAGGTTTTTGCACATGTTTAATTAGCTGGTGGCAACAGCTGATTTCCTTTTTTCTTTCTCAGCTCTTCCCTGGGGGGAGTGGTGTGAAAGGGCTTGAGGGTACCCCATAGGAAGGAATTCCCAAGTGCGCCTTCCTGGGTTCTCAAAGGGGTTTTTGCACTTGAGTGACGGTAGCATCTACCCATCTAGGTCAGAGAAAAGCTGTAACCTTGGAAGATTAATACAAGCCTCAAGTGGCCAGTATTAATTTTTAGAATCCTTGTGGGCCCCCACCTTCTGCACTCAGTGCCAGAGTTGGGAATCAGCCTTGACAGCCTGTTTGCCCAAGGTTAAATTATTTTCCTGTTCTTTCAATTTCTTTGTGCAATAAAAGTCAACGTTTTGAGAATGAAATGCTCTTTATTTATTCCAATAATGGAGTTTTTGGGGGGAAGGGGAGATACCATCGCATCAGTTTCCCTGTGAGGGAAGACAACACAGTTAAGTGGCACACATTACCGTGGCTCATTACCGAAACAGGTTTTTAAAGCCTCCCAGAGACGCAGAGCTCCTTGCTGGGCTGTTCTTATTGCTCTGGTATCTGGCTGCTCAAAATTAGCTGCCAGCCTATCCGCCTCCACTCCCCACCCCTGTGGAAACTTTTCTCCCTTTGTTTCACAGATATTATGGAGCAAACAGCATGCCGTGATAATGATGGGGATATTGCTTTCACGGAGGTCTAACCTAGTAAGCAAACAGCACCAATGACCCTTTAAACATCCAAAGGCACGTTCCACCACCATTTTGCACTTGCTCAGCCTATTGTGGAACCACTCCTCACTCCTGTCTAGGTGGCTGATGTATGGCTTCATGAGCCATTGGAGCAAAGGGTAGGCTGGGTCTCGCAGGATCACAACTGGCATTTCAAATTCATCAATGGTGGATTTGCAGTCTGGAAAGTCCCTGCTTGCAGCTTTCTGAACAGTCCTGTGTTCCTGAAGATGCACGTGTCACACACCTTTCCTGACACTGATGTTGGTGAAACACCCCCTCTGATCCACCAGCACTTTCAACACCATTGAAAAGTATCTTTCAATTTATGTACCCTTTGCTTAGGTGATCTGGTGCTAAGGTAGGGATATGCGTGCCATCCTATCACCCCACCACAGTTAGGGAACCCCATGGCGTCAAAACCATCCACTCTGTCCTGCATGTTGCCCAGAGTCCCTACGCTTCTTAGCAGAAGTCTATTAATGGTTCTGCACACTTGGAGCACAGTATCTCTCATGGCGGATTTACCAATTCCAAATTTATTTCCCCACTGACTTGTAGCAGTCTGGCACTGCAAGCTTCCACTAAGCAAAAACCACTCGCTTCTCCACTATTAGAGCAGGTCTCATTTTAGTGTTGCTATGCTTCAGGGTTGGGGAAAGCTCTAAACAAAGTTCCTGGAAAGCGGCCTTCCACATTCAAAAGTTCTTAAGCCGCTGCTTATCATCCTATAACTGCATAACAGTGTGATTTCACCTGTCAGTGCTTGTTTCCCAGGACTAGAAACTGCACTCCACCATGTACAACTGCCAGTAGCAACCTGGAATTGTTTTGTTCTATGGCTTGCAGCAGGGCTGCTTGAATGATGTTGCAATGTTCCATGCTGCAGTTCCTATCTCTGCTCTGGAAATACTGCAGGATAAGACATGAGGTGTTTGTAACGTGCACTCCTGTTGTGAGCAGCTGAGTGTGGTCCATGCTTCTCAGGCTATGGCATACGTGCAGCTAAGCCAAGCTTTCAAAAAAAGGCACGAGAAAGTATGGGCTGTTTGCTGTTGATAGCAGGAGAGGGAGGGAACTGCAACATGGGAGGCCAAACCCATGTTCCCATTCCCCTCTGACAATGTTTTGGTCCCACGAGTCATTTGCAAGCCCTTCCCAAAACCTCTTGTGGCTAGTTGCACTGTGGGTAGCTATCCCACAGTGCATTGCTCTGCATTGATGCAAGCACTGCTAGTGAGGTCACACTCCACAAACACAATGACTGTTGTGTGGACACACATGACTGACTTAATTACTCAGTGGCTGGATGTTGACTTACATTAAGTCGACTTAACTTTGTAGTGTTGGCATGCCCTAAATCAGTGGCTCTGTCTTTCCAGACTACTGTACCCCTTTCAGGAGTCTGATTTGTCTTGTGTATCCCTAAGTTTCACCTCACTCAAACTACTTGCTTACAAAATCAGACATAAAAATAGTGTCACAGCACATTACTGAAAATTGCTTACTTTCTTATTTTTACCATATACCTGTAATTATATAAATCAATTGGAATATAAATATTGTACTTACATTTCAGTGTATAGTATATAGAGCAGTATAAACAAGTCATTGTCTGCATGAAATTTTAGTTTTTTCTGTAGCCTGTTGCAAAACTAGGCAAATATCTAGATGAGTTGATGTACCTCCTGGAAGACCTCTGCATACCCCCAGGGGCACACATACCCCTGGTTGAGAACCACTGCCCTAAATGATTTATTAAAGGAACAGAGGGACTAACTGTAGTCAGTGAATAACACTGCTTATTTCAGGTCAGCCTGGGAAAGATTTTGCATCAGCCTAAGTGAAAGTGACTGAGTTTAAGTTCCTACTCTTCTAAGTCTCTTGAAAATGAGACAGCTGTCTCTTATATTGCTCAGGCTGTCCTTCAAACTCTTAAAACTAGTAGATCTCACTCCCTTCCTCTTCATTTGTATTCATAGACTGGAAGAGATGGACAAGGTTTTCCTGCTTTTTCAACTCCCAGTCGACTTCTCAACTTTCAATGAATGGGTCCAAATGAAGAAAATATTTTTTCTGTGATTGTGGAAGAGACTGTTGGTTTAGCGCTTCAACACGCTCTGGTTCCAGCTAGTGGTTTCTACCAGATCAGTGGTGGGACTTTCTTAAAACATCATAGAAGATTAGGGTTGGAAGAGACCTCAGGAGGTCATCTAGTCCAACCTCCTGCTCAAAGCAGGACCAACCCCAACATCCTCACCAAACTCAAGCTGATGTTCATCCTTCTGGGTTCACCTCCCGCCCGGGAATGTATTGTGGTTGGCATGATGGATGGGTGATTTAGTGCCCATGTTATAGCAGCATCTTCAGCAGTTAGGCATCTACCATGGTACTTGAGAATATTGACAAGAAAATGAGGTGGATGCATCTGCTTCTTTACCGCTAGCAATTTAACTTTGCTGTTGAGCATTTCTTTCTTCAATGTCTCTTGAAGGGCTTTCCAAATTTCAACATCAGCAATACAGCAGCAATCTTTCTGCAGGTTGTCCAAGGCTATGGAAATAGGCTTCAGTTTATTCACCATATGTTCTACATTTCTATTGACTCCAGTTTGGGCTGCGCTTGTTCCATCTATTTTCGCCATGATTTTCTTCACAAATTGTCATCAAAATAGACCAGTTTTTAATAGCTCAGAACAGTCAACCACTGAATTCCATCGTACATCTTGGAGAATTAGTTTGGAACCTCCGGTTCTCTTCAGGGAGCCAGAGCAAAGTGGCTGTCATAGAAGTATTTGGCAATTTCAGCAACGTTTTCCTTTATTCTGGAGTCATACTTAAGAAGTCTCTGGCTGAAAGATACATCAAATGAGCACTGCACCCATAAGTTATAAGTCTCAGGTTCCCTTCACAATCTTCTTTGCTGCATTTGAAGCCTTGTCTGTGACTCCTGAATTTTTGTTCAGTTTGTTATAGCTTTTACTGATGCTTTTGAATATTCTGCCATGTGGGCGTTTCCTGATGTCTCTCTTTTTGTAAAACAGACAATCCCCTCTTCTGGTTGTCACACAAGCACATTGTACTGGATAATTGTGGACATTGCTCCACCCATCAAGACTCAAATTAATGAATTTCCCATTAATGTTTTTTACACATTCTTCAATTCCCTTCTAATAGACCATATCCAGCAACCTTCCAGTAATGTCTTCTCTGCCAGGGGGGTGTAGCCTGGTCATAATGGATTGAACAGTGTCCATGAAATGTTTGCTCTGAACAAGGGAAAAGGAGAGAATTTGTTGCATAAATGAACCAAGTAATCTTTTCATCTATGGAATCTGGCTGGAATTTGATTATGAACCCATCCATGGTCTTACTGGATGATGAAGAAAGACCTTTTTTTAATACATAGGTTGTGAGCCTGGCAGACCAGGTACTAGCTCATGCCTAGGTGTCACTGAACACTGCAAAATGCATAGTTGGAAACCAGTCTGACTCCCCTGTGTGTTTAAACTTAACATCTATTTTAACAATGTTATCAGAATGTGTTTAGTGTTTGGATTTTATGAAATGCTTGTGAGTTGCTGCAGGCAACTCATTTATAATGTCTATCCCATGTTATAAGATGAGTGTTCGCTTGGTAGCTATAAAAGTGTTTGCTATGAAACAGGGAAAATCCCCCCCTCCCCCCCCAAAAAAAAAATCAGGGGAGAAGCATTACCCAGTGTGAGATACTTGGTGTCATCTTCTGTCCAATAAAAAGGCCCATAGACATCAGATGAACCACTGTAGAACATCAGTGGACAAAAGACTTTGTTGATTATTCCTCACACACCCATGGGGAGGGAATGTGCATTAACCCTCATCCTGTTAGTTTGAACTCTTGGGGAAGGAATACAGGTCCCTGACCAGAAGGATCTGTATCACTATGCTGCTTGGCATTTGGAGAGGGCAATATTTCTAAGCATAAGCAAGGGATCCCCAAGCTGCTTAGCCTGGGTTAGCCCTAAAGGACATGGAGAGCTTGCACATTACAGCAGCTTCTATCTCCTTTTGAAATCTAAGACTGTAGCTCATTGGTGTGTGTATGTTTGCTTTAACTTTGTAAATAACTCTTTCCTTGTTGACTCTTTTTAGTTAGTTTATTGCAGGATTGGCTACAAGTGTTTGTCTTTGAGAGATCTAAGGTAGAACTGACCTGGTGTAAATGACTGGCTCTTTGGGACTGGGAGTAACCTGAATATTGCTGTGATTGGTTTTTTTATTATGTTTGTGTGTCAGGGACCATCTGTTGCAAAGGCAGGCTTGCCTGAGTGGCAAGATAAACTGCAGTGCCCAAGGGGACTGTCTGTCTGTGATGCCATGTTAAGGCTGTTATAGTGCTTGAGGAGTTAACACTTGATTCTTGGTTGGTGAAACTTAATTACAGAACCTGCACCCAGTCTGGGGCTTGTGCCCTGGTTTGTAACAGTCTGCCTTGAGGTTGGCACCCACATTCATGAGCCACTCCAGACAGCATGTACAGGTAACTTACTGTGGGACATATGATGATTTGCAGCACTGCTGGTGGGATCAGTGGATGACTTGAAGTTGTTGACATTTGCAGATGACGGACATTCAACCCTCTTATGTCTGAACAGGGCCCTGAAAGACACTGGTAACAGAAGTCACTGTCACTCACTCTGCCTAAGTGCACTGCATTTAAAAAATGAAATTGTAAATGACAGATTCCTCCTACTGCAACTGTTTTGTCCCACTGTTGAAAGGAAAATTTATTCTAAGCTCAGTTTTCTAGGGAAAACAATGAATAAATCATATGGATTCTCAATCTATTTAAACCCTTATCTCTAGCAACAGACCAAATAGCTTGGGGTAAAAAACATTTTTTAAAATGTTAAAATTCATAAATGCCTCAACTTGACTCTTAAACAGGAAAACTCCATCTGGATGTTTGGTTATATTGAGCAATGACAAATCATTTCAGAAGTGCAACACTAACAGTAAAAATGTGACTGATAAATACTCCCACCACTAGCTAACACTCCAGCTGCATTCTAAACAAGGGGTCTGTGCACGCTTGCAGAGGGGACAGAGCAAAGCCATTCAGTTGAGGGGCCCAGAAACAAGGGCTGGTAGTTACTAGGCAGATCAGAGTTTTTCCATGAGCTGGAAAATGAGTTTTCATGGTGGGTGGAGTCATAAATATTCATAATTTAGCTCAGCTCTCAATCAGAGCTCAGGTAGGGAGAAACTATTAAAGTAGGAGTTTGAGACCACCCACGTGGCTCATCAGGATCATCCACTGAGTTGACATGAAGACATCTCCTGCAGTCAGAGGCAGGGTACCCACACCTGTGATGAGTTTGTCAGTCTCCCATGCCCAGCAACACTGCCCCTGGGTCCCCACAAGATCAAGCCCTTAATACAGCACGGGACCTATTGGGCCATATTTATACAGCTTGACTTCTGAAATTGGTTGTTTCCCCCCGATTATCTACATAAAGAAGCAGCCTTTAATTCAAAGCTTATGATAGAGGCTCATGGATTCAGCATATTTATTTTTTTTTATTTAAATGTTTTCTGAGATTATAATTTTGGGCCTTAACATACTTTGTATTAAACTCATATTTCTTTGTAAACAGGTGTGACAGGGCAAGGCCAGATGGCTATAGAAACGTAGTGGGAGATAGATATATTAGCTCCAGGCTAAACAAAGCCCTGGTACCAGCTGCTCCAAGTCAATTAAGACACCTGGGGCCAATTAAGAACTTTCCAGAAGTCAGAGAATGCTAGGTTGATTGGGACACCTGAAGCCAATCAGGGGCTGGCTGAAACTAGTTAAAAGCCTCCCAATCAGGTGGGTGTGCATGTCAGGAGCTGTGGGAGGAAGTTGCGCTGTTGGAAAGGCTGAGTAGTACACACCATATCTGGCACAAGAAAGGAGGCCCTGAGGTAAGGGTGAAGTGGAGCTTGAGGAAGTGAGGGCTGCTGTGGGGGAAGTATCCCAGGGAATTGTACATGTCATGCTTCTAAAAGGTCAGCTACCATAGCTGATACTATTAGGGTCCCTGGGTTGGAGCCTGGAGTAGAGGGTGGGCCCGGGCTCTCTCTTCCCCTCCCCCCCCCCACCTTTGCCCCCTGATTAATCACTGAGACTGGGAGACAACAGAGACTGTGCAAGGAAGGATAACTTCTCCTCACCTCCCTTGCTGGCTTACGATGAAAATGGCTCAGTAGACTGTGACCCTTGTCTCTAGAGAAAGAAGGGTTACGGGGAGGGTCACAGTGAGCCTCTGAGGCTAGCGAGATCCGCCAGGAAATGCGGGACCTATGGAGGCAAGGACCGAACTTTGTCACACAGGTTACTTTTTAAAAGAAAAAAACATAATTTAAATAAATGTAAATAACATTGGTTTGTTTGTTTTTTTTGATCCATGCTGCTACTGTTCCAGCAAAGCTCCCTAGAGACATAGCATCTGAGTCTGTCTCTCCCCTGGGCCAGCATGCAATGCTGCCATGAAGCAGAATACACCATGCCTACTATCCATGCCCAGCCTATGTGCTTCATGTGTCCTAGGGCCTGTGCCCTCACTGCCTGTTGAGTATATCACCAACATGTGCTCTGTGCACAACGAATGTGGCTCTGTGGGATCGGACCTGCAGACTATGTGGAAGGGAGACCAGAAAGCAGTGGCATGGTAGCTCACACGTGGATGAGGCTGCTAGATGAATGCACCATAGAATAAACAACGAGGAGCCCTTGTGGCATTAGAGATTAACAAATTTATTTGGGCCTAAGCTTTTGTGGGCTAAAACCCACTTCATCAGATGCATGGACTGAAAAATACAGTAAGCAGTATGTATATTATAGCACATGAAAAGATGGGAGTTGCCTTACTAAGTGGTGGGTGTCAGTGCTAACGAGAGCAATTCAATTAAGGTGGAAGTGGCCTACTCTCAACAGTTGACAAGAAGGTGTGAGTATCAAGAGGGAAAATTACTTTTTTGTAGTGACCCACCCATTCCCAGTCTTTATTCAGACCTAATTTGATAGTGTCCGGTTTGCAAATTAATTCCAGTTCTGCAGTTTCTCATTGTAAGTGAGGACTGGCCTCGAGAAACTGGCAGATAGTCCCCCAACCTGAAACATACTCACCAGCAACTACACACCACACAACAAAAATACTAACCCAGGAACTAATCCCTGCAACAAACCCCATTGTCAGCTCTGTCCGCATATCTATTCAAGTAACACCATCACAGGACCTAACCACATCAGCTACACCACCATCAGGGGCTCATTCACCTGCACATCTACCAATGTGATACATGCCAGCAATGCCCCTCTGCCATGTACATTGGCCAAACTGGACAGTCTCTATGCAAAAAAATAAATGGATACAAATCAGACATCAAGAATTGTAACATTCAAAAACCAGTAGGAGAACACTTCAATCTCCCTGGAAACTCAATAACAGACCTAAAAGTGGCAATTCTTCAACCAAAAAAACTTCAAGAACAGACTTCCATGAGAAACTGCAGAACTGGAATTATCAAATTAGGCCTGAATAAAGACTGGGAGTGGGTGGGTCACTACAAAAAAGTAATTTTCCCTCTTGATACTCGCACCTTCTTGTCAACTGTTGAGAGTAGGCCACTTCCACCTTAATTGAATTGCTCTCATTAGCACTATCACCCCCACTTGGTAAGGCAACTCCCATCTTTTCATGTGCTATAATATACATACTGCTTACTGTATTTTTCAGTCCATGCATCTGACGAAGTGGGTTTTAGCCCACAAAAGCTTAGGCCCAAATAAATTTGTTAGTCTCTAAGGTGCCACAAGGACTCCTTGTTTTGCTGACACAGACTAACACGGCTACCATTCTGAAACCTGGCACCACAGAATGTCACCTCCTAGCCACGGGCCCAGGCAAAGGGGAGGATTCAGTGTGAGCAAAATCCTTCTGTTATCACTGAAGTGGAGTGTGTGTCAGGGGTGGGGATGTGCAGAAGCTCGGGGGATGGGTCAAGATGGAGCTAAATGTCTGTGGAAACTCTGAATCAGCAGTGCTGGGCATTTGTGCTCAGCACCACTCTGGGGATGGCTGTGGTTACTCTGCAGAGCTCCGAGTCAGCAGGGCTGTATCTCAGCACATGTGGGTCTGTGGCACTGCATGGGGATGTGCCGTGGGGCTCTGAGCTGAGGGATGTGCACAGTCCTGCATGCTTGCCTACTCCCTGCCCACTCTGCCTTGCCTCTTCTCTGGTTCTATGACTCTTGGCACGTTTGCAGTTGTTTTTGCCAAGGCAGATGCAATGTGGTTTGAAGCCAAAGCCCCTGACACACTATTAGTGTGCACAGACAAGAGGCTGGGCTGGAGCTACATTTGTGCTGAGCAGATTGTGATCATGCGGGGGAGGGGGTAGGATCACTGCGGGCACATAAAGGCAATTATGTGTGAAAACAGATGCCCAGCTTGCCCAGCCAAATGCTAAGACAGTCCCTCAGAGAGAGTCTTGCTGAGTCCTTTTCAAGGTAAATACCAACAGCCAAGCAGCAGGGAGATGAAGGGCAGGAACAAAGCACAGGGCATGGAGAGCCAGCTCTGCTGCTGCACAGGATCAGCCACTGCCCTGGTTTCCACCTATGTCATGCTGCGGGGTGGAATGGGGGGGGGAGGGGGCACGGGGGGAACAGACTACAGCAGGGGGGCAATGGCTGTCTTGGAGGGTCTGCATGGCTAGTGCTCACTTTGTGCCATGCTCGATTCCCCTTGTTGGCAGGCGTGACAGTCTGCCAATTCTGGTTCACTGCCCTTCTTAGGCCTGACATACTCACTACACTTAATGCGCTGTTGTCATAATCTGAATCTCAGCGGTGTTGTGTAAGACCACACTGGAAAACTATGAACTCGCTGATCATTAATATTCTTGCATGATGTGTGTACAGAGTTGTGGATGTGCACTAAAAGTGTGTTCTTAATGTGCTTGGCAAGCAGTGCACGTGCCTGGTCTGCCCTAGACAAAGGAAAGTGTATTTGCTTGTCAGAGAAGCAAGCCAGGCAGCCCTTCAGTGTACACACTCACCCCAGTGACCGGGGGGTTCTCCCGTTAGCTCATCCACCTCCCTGAGAGGTGCTAGGTTGATGGAATTATTCTACTCTCAACCGAGTGCTGTCTACACCAGGGGTGGGTCGGCTTAACTGGGCTGCTCCAGGGTGTGGATATTTCACACCCCTGCGTAACAAAGCTGAGTCAACCTAACTTTGGAATGTAGCCCTGGCCTAAATGAGTCAAAATATGGAGACTTACACTTTGAAGCATATCAGTATGACCAAACACAGGGAGAAACTGGAGGGAAGGGGAGCTATTGACCTGTCTCCAATTAAATTAACCAAGGTGTGACCAAAACCAGTGGAAGCCCCTTCCCCTGCTGATTTATGTGTAACGGGGAAGTCCACAGGAAGGCAAGAACAGGACAAGGCTATCCCAAATCTGCTGGCAAAGGGTGAATTTGGGAAGATAATGTAAGGAGAGAGAGAGAGAGGAAAAGCTACCTTGGCATCAATAACGAGACCGACAGCAGGGGAAGGAGAGACGTTCTGAGGGGGGTCTGGAGAAGGTGGGAATTAGCCCAATCAACCTTCCCTGGACTTGGCCCTGCATCTTTGGATGCAAGATTTGGAAAGGAGGCCAGCTACCTGTGGGCAGACAGGAGGGTGGGCAGGCAGGTGGGCAGACAGATGGGCACAGTCACATTCAGCAGGACAGAGTTTGTACACAGGAGGGCAGCTGCTGGCCAGGAGTCTGCTCCAGCCTGTGTGTGCTGCTGTTCAGATCTCGGTGCAGGATTTCCAGCTCACTGAGCTCCCCTGTCTGTGGCTGTGCCCCTAGCGCACCAGTGCCCAGGTTCCTGTGTTGGCTCTGGAACATGCCGGATTGGCCCAGCTGTTGGATGGGGCTCTGCCAACAATCACACTGGCTATCAGGGTTGGGTGCCTGCTGCCGGGCACGGTGTTATGCTGCTGTCAGTAGCATAAGTTGCTCTAGTTATGGTTACAGCCAGGATCCTGGGGCTGAACCTAAAGCAGGATTTCCTAAATACCCTTTCACCTTCCTCCCTGGAAATCTACCCCCAGCCCCAGGCTTTCCCAGGTGCTAGGGCAGAGCGCCTGGTCTGGGGAAACACTGAGAGCCGGGGTGCACTATGGAGATGGTTTGACTGGTGGGGTCAGGCAGCCCCTTTACCCCCTCTATCTGGTTCTGTTTGCATGGGTCTCAGCAGTGAGGAAGCCCGTGTGGGGCAGACATGGACTCAAGCCACAAAACCCAGAGCTGGGTCTCAGTCTTCTGAGTCTGGGGATTGGGCCAGGCCCGGTTCTGCCACTGAGTATTTAATAGTCACTAGTGACTCTCTCCAATATCCAACCTTGGGCTCAGCTTCCATCATGTCCTAAGCCCAGCTGTGACCCTGTGATGGGGCTGCCTGGGTGGGGGTCTCCCCAGGGGGCAGGTTGCTCCCAGGTCTGCAGGAGTACCCCAGGTTAGTGCACAGGCTCAGTGATTACAGCCAGCAAGGCCGGGGTGATGCCGGCATCCTGTCTCCAGTGTTCAGGACCTCTTCTCCTGGCAGCACTCCTCTCCCCACCGCTTTTCCAGTTGGCTGCCTGGACTTTCTCCGGTGAGGTCCCATGCTCTGATCCCCTCAGGAGCCAAGGATGCTGAGTGCCTGCCACATCTATTGCAGGCAGGATGCTGTATCAGTGGGCTGTGCAGGTGCCAGCCCCACACAGGGCCTGGGCATGGCTGGGTGGCAGGGACAAGAGCAGCGATGGCGGGCAGCTGCAGGGAACAGATTTTGGTCTGGGCCCAGGGGACTCATGCTGCATGACTGCCAAAGGGCATGGTGCCAGCCAGGGGCAGAGCTCTGGACTGGCGTTGCAGTCACTACAAGCAACTGATTCCTTGGATTCCTAGCCCTGATCTGCCCCAGACAGCTCCCAGGCAGTGGGATATCACAGGGGTGGGGGGACACGGCCAAGGCGGGGTGTGACTGTTAGCCTGCCAGGGAGCGAGGCCTAGGCCCTGGGTGTGGGTACAGAGGGCATCGCTTGCCTAGCCTTTCCCCCTGTTCCATGCAGGCTGGGGCCAGTCCCTTTGGGAGCTAGCTCGGGGAGCCTGCCCATGAGGGGCTGACCTGTCAGCATCGCGGGTTATTTCCCCATTACAGATGGCCTGGACTGTAACGAGATATTAAAAATGCACAGGTGTTGACAAGGCCCTGGCTGGGCCCGGGCACACGTGTGCGGGCACACATGTGCGTGCGCACACACACACCCCTGTCCTCTGCTGGCTACAGTCAGACCAGTCGCTGTGTGCATGTGATTGTATTCACCCTCGGCTTGGTAACACTTTGCTCCAGGTTGTGTTGCTAGTGTTCTATGAGCTGTTGCCAACGTGTCTGTCACACAATAAACCACAATGCTGTTTTTTTGTGGCTCAGTGCAGAGCCTGCAGAAGCTAGAGTCCTGAGAGGGGGTTGCTGTTAGTGTGGTGCGTGTGCTTTGTGGTTCTTTGATAAACCAGGGTTGGAATCACCCCAGAGATTTGCCTGACGTGTGAGCTGAAGCCTATTCAGGCCCCAGGTGCAGAACTCCAGCCTGGATCTCAGCCTGGATTTCAGAGACTGCAGCACTGGATGGAGGGGTTAGATAGAAGGGTTGCACCTGGCTGTGGGTTTGGACTCCCAGTCTGAAGGACTTGGGGCCCAGCTCTGCAAAAGCAAGACTCAAGGAGACTTTGTACACGTTATTTTTCCATGTGTCCATTGGCCTCTAATGTCCTAGAATTAGCTCTGCCCAAACCCCTGTTCTCAGGCTCTCAGCACCCTGCCCAAACCAGACAGCACTGGGCAAGTCAGCAAGACCAGAGACTGGGAGGCTGATCAGCACTTTTGCAGGGTGTTTCTGTGCAATGAACCCACAGTTCCTCTAACTCCAGTCCAGGCCTGAGCACTTTGTCCCAAGCAAGCGGAAGGGAGATTTTCATCACCCCAGGATTGCTCTCGATGGAGCGGCTCAGAACAGCAGGACTCCCCGCACGGGCACCCACATTACACCCAGCCAGGAGCTGCACTGGCCCCTAGCTAGGAGACTGAAGGCTGTGCTCAGAACTACCCTGCCTTGTCGTAACCCAGCTCGATCTGCACAGCCAGGCTTCCAGAGACCATCAGCAGGCCGGAGCAGGACAGCACATGCCCTCCTGCAAGCTGGAGTTCAGGCGGGCTGCCCCCTGGGCTAATGCGCAGGGTAGCTGCATGCCATGCTGACAAGCTCACAGGAAAGCATTTGGCTCTCACAGCACCCTGGGGACTATCTGCCCTCCCACCTCCTCCAGACAGGCCCACGTGATCCCCAAGCCCGCTCCCCTCTTAGAGCTGCCCTAGAGCTACAGCAGGCAGAATGCAGCCGGGGGGAGATTCTTCTCATCATTGCTGGGCTAGCTGGCATACTGCACGTTCACCAGGCCTGGCTGCTGAACGCAGTTACGAGGCTGTGTCTGTCAATGCAGCTCTTTTTATGGCCTGTAATTACAGCATGAAATAGCTTGTTTGAGTCTGGCATTAGGGAAAGCTACTCAGACGTGGGGAGGAGACTGCGACTTAATTTGCTCATAAGAAACCGTGTCAGAAATGACTGATGATTCCTGTAACTGAGAGGGATGTGGCAGGGGTAGTGGGGAGATGACAGCCAGCTGGTTGAGGGTAGCGAGCCAGCCAGCCGCCTCCTCTCTGGGACTGGCCCGTGAATCATTTACAGGGCCTGATTTTGAGCCCACTGACTGAGGCTTCACAGCCATGTAGCTGTGACGATGCAGCTGGAGCCACCCGGCTTCCCCCTGGCAACTCCGAAAGCAGAATTGCAGCAGAAGCTTGGTCTCCGGCAGCCCGGGGCTCCAGGCCCTCGGGGCAGGGCATGTCCTGCCCACAGTGCAAGCCCTCTGGGTTTCCATTTTTGTTCTTTGCTCAGCAGGACAAACTGTGTCCAGCCTGACTCTGGGTGCTGGCTGCAGGAAAGCCGCATGTGCCAAGTGCGGCCATTGCATTCTGCCCCTGCAGCCCCCTGGCAGGGCCAGGTGCGGAGGTTATTGTTCATTCCCATGCCCACATCCTGTCCCTGGCCGCTTCCCTCACCGGGCTAACAGCTAGAAGCTGTTAGAAAATTGTGGGTGTCTCCCGGCTCTGAACCCATAGGAGTCACTGCCAGTGACCAGAGTCCGCTGGCAGGAGGGGGACCCCACCCTGGCAATGGAAGAGTTAACAGGAGCCTGAGCCAAATGTAAGAGGACTGTTGGCCTCTTACTAAAACTCAGTGGGGGTGTTTTGGTTGGCCAGCTCCCAGTACCAAAAGGAAGGGGAAGGGTCAATGGGAAACCAGGACCCTGAGACTGACAGTCCTGGGGCAATGGGGAGGGGCCAACACACCAGGTCAGCCTGATTGACAGGGTAGGCAGGCCAATGAGGGAGGCAGGAGGTTGTGGGTCCCATCCTCAATATGAGGGGAGTTGCCTGAGTCAGAGTGGGCAGAGCTAAGGGGAGAGCAGGAGCCTGAGCTCAGCTCAGGGCAAAGCCAGAGGAGCAGCCCAGGGAACTGCAGGCAGAGTGTGAGTGGGGCTGGGGCTGGGGCAGGGGCAGTCCGGAGCCGAGTGCAGTGAGCAGCTGAGGAGAGCGAGGAGGGACTCTGGGCAGAGGGCCCAGCCCGGGAGACCTCACCAGCCAAGAGGCCTTGCAGGCTTCCTGGGGGGTGGGGGGAGTCTGACACTGGGAAGAAGGGTCCTGCCACCTAGAGCCTGAGGGCATGTGGCCACCGCCAGAGCAAGTGTCTGACCCGCAGCATCCCTGCAGCACAGACTTCGACTGTGAGGGACAGGTAGGAAGGAGTCCAGGGAGGCCGTGGGATCAGAGCTTAGCTGCTTGTCGCAAGATCCCTGGACTGGTGCCCAGAGGGGAGGAAGAGCCAGGTCCCCCTCCCAGCCACGGGAAATGCCCAGACATAAGGGAAAAGGAGCTGGGCTAGGGAACGAGCCCTGGGAGGTGTGGATCTGCACTGGAGAGGGAGGACAAGCCTGAGAAGGGGTGAGGAGTCTGGAGCAGTTACCCTGGGCAGGGATCCATGTGACGTCGGTTTGATTGCAGTTTACTGGACTGTTTGTTCACCCTGGAAGAGGGGCTCACAAGGACCTGACGAGAGGGCCGAGTCCCGAGAAGAGAGACACCACAGGGCCGCGGCAGCTGTCGGCATGGGCTGCTGGAGGAGAAGAGACTGCTAGGAAAGGGGGCGTGTGAGTTGTGTGGTGGGGCTCACGACAGCTCCTTATGGCACAGGGGTCCACATCACAAAGCCCTATGCCAGTCGGCCTGGCCAGAAATGGGTCTGAATGAACAGGCCATGGAGCTTTACCCACAGCAGGCCTGGGCACGGGGCAGGGCAGCTAGTAGAGGGGCTGTGTGGCAATCTCACCCTGCCACCGCCCAGCCTGCACCTCCTCTGCAGCTGAATAGAAGACTCCAGTCTGCAGTGCGATTAATGAGGCACATCTCACCAGCGCGATGTTTGCTTTGTACAAAAATTAATTTAAAAACATCCCTGTCCTGGAAGGTGCGCTAAGCTCACAGCAAACGTTCAGCTGCGGGCTTTCCTCTAACTCCAGCGATTTAATTCATACCGTCAGCAAGCAAACATGGGGCTTAGAGCCACCATTGACGCAGGCCTTGATAAAATCGCTGTGCCCCGTGTACGACTGTCTGCAATTATTGCACCCAGGCTGCAGTTCGCTTCTTGTAGGAAAGCATGCCCCATGCTTCCTTCGATTGCCACCCCATTCACACAGCCTGAGATCACTATGTCGAGGAGTTTTTAAAAAGATGTTTCCTTTTATCACCCCCGATAACGGTCCGGCCCCCTCACTCCCAGCTGGGAGCTCACCGAATAAACCCCCACCACAGAGCCTTCTAGCCTGAGGAAACAAATGGCTGTGATTTGTCCCAGATGGTTGCACACTAGTGCAAACTGGAAGCGACATGCACCACATTGGCCTAATTTTATAGCTCAGGGAGATGGTATGAGACTAATCGCTGTCTCCCTTTTCCAGTAGCTATTGCAAATTATATGAATTAACCCATCTGAAATTAATCTGGTTAATGTTCATTACTGCTTTACGATGCTTGCATTGGCTTGGTCCCCCAGCAGCAGCAGCCGCTTCTCCCAGCCAGGCCTGCCTGGGGCACAAACATGGAGCCACGCTGCACTACACTCATGGCCCTGATACTGGCACGCAGGCCCCACGTCAAAGCAGCCAGCCCTGGCCAGCTCACAGCACAGTGCCAACAGGAATGAAAGGAACATGGGCTAGCCCAGCCCAGCTCAAGTCAGGGGCAGCCCTGGCTCTAAAGACGGCAGGGCCAGGAGGATGAGCTATAGCACAGCAGAGCAGGGGGTTCCCCCATAAGCTTAACTGGGGCAGTTATTTCTTCTGTGGGGGGGGGGAATCTGAAGGGAAGTGCCCCAGGGCCCCCCCACTGTAAACGGCTCATGGCACAGAGGCCCTGCAGACTGTTCCAGAGAAAGGCCAGAGGGGGAGCTGCCTCTGCTTGGCTGCATCAGGGGTGGGCACGGAGCCCTCCAGCACTCCCAGTGCTGCTGTAGCCATGACCATCACTGCAGATTGATAGGAGGGGGTCCTGCCCCCAGGGAGGGGGAGGCTGGGCCCATGCACGCATCATCCCTGTGGCCTTTATGGGCCAAACCAACCCTCCGTAACTCCAGGGTGGCCAGTGGGGCTATAGATGTGTCTACAGCAGCATGCTGTTCACAGTGTTGGGGACATTGGGGCATGGCCACTAGGTAACTCGAGGGGATGGAAGACCACGAGTGTCGATGAAGCCCCCTCGCACTAGGCCCAGGTGTCCTTGGCGCCCGCCCCCCCCCCCCCCACCTGGAGGCACACACAGCAGTTATGCTGAGAATCTGCAACAATATGCTGCGGAGTCAGATTGCCTGAAACTAAGCAAGACCACACAGGGCAGATATGGAAGAACAATGCTGAATAAAGCAGCTTTATGTATAGTTTAACAAATGATACAGAGAACCAGGGAACTAGCTGGGAACTGGATTGGCTGGCTATATGGATACTTGGGGCAGCTTGCTATTGGATAAGTATGCTGGGAAAAAGGATGTATAAAAGCCTGTGTAACTTCCTGCTCTGTGTACAGGATTTGAGATTCAAATCTCCCTGTACCTATTTGAAGCTTCAGATAAACTTTTCTGCTTCTCCACTCCGTTGTGATTATTGGGTGATGCACACCGGGCAACGAACCACTCAAGCTGTTGTTCAGCCTCTCGGCACTGGGTCCCGGCAACAGCTTTTGGCGTCCCTGGGTGGGCCAGAGGCTGCAATTTAGCCTTGCCCGGACCCCTCCTGGAGGTTGAGGATTGCGGCGAGAACCAACGCTCAGTGCGCACCGGTGAGTTCACCGGGGCCTCGGAGGAGACGTGATTTGATCGACCCCGGAGGGCACAACGGTGCAACGCACTCATATAGTGGAGAAGCAGTTGTGGTAGACGACGGTGAAGAACTGGTCCCTTGCAGTTGTGGACGACGGTGAAGAACTGGTCCCTTGGATAAGGTAGGAACCTTTTGAAATCCGGATTGTATGCTCTGTTGGAACCTGGGGACGCCCAGAGTTACCCTGTAGGTATGGGACAGGGACAGAGCTTGGGGTTAGGGCACGATGTACACCCCTAGAGTGCATTCTAGCAAACTGGAAGGTATTTGTTGCAGATCCGATGACTAAGAGCCAATTAAAACGATTCTGTACAGTTGACTGGCCTCAATATCAACTAGAGGACCAGGAGTGGTGGCCACCAGGAGGGTCAATTAATTACAACACGATCCTTCAGTTACTCCTGTTCTGTCAGAGAACAAGGAAATGGAATGAACATATGTATGCGCATTTGTTTCTGGCTTTATGTACTCGACCTGATATTTTACAGCACTGTAATCTGACTCCGACTGGTTCGGTAGCAGCTAATGTTAGTCCCCAGACCCCCACCCCCACTGTAATGGCAGAGCCGGTGTCCCCTTCGGCCCCCACACCCCCACCTTATAAGGGTAGGATGCCTCGGGTTACAGAGATTGCCCCCTCGGTGGGACTCTATCCTTTGCTTACCGAGACTGTTGAGGCTTGCCCAAGGGCAGACGGACGTCCGGCCACGACTATGCAAGTTTACACCCATGTGCCATTCAATCCAATAGACTTAGTAGCTTTTAAAACACAGGCTGGGGAATTCTCAACGAACCCAAGCAGGTTTATATCAGTCTTTGAGGGGTGCCTCAATAGTCACAAGCCGGATTGAGATGACTGTAATATCCTCCTAAGAACTCTGTTGTCTGAGGTAAAGGAATCAGGTTACAGCTAAGGCAAGGGGAGCGTCAGCGTTCAAGCAAAAAAAAAAAAAAAAAAAAAAGGAAAGGAAGCTATCTTTCAAGTTCCTACCCCAAGCACTTGTAAGCGGCTCAGGGCATTTCTGGGTATGGCAGACTTTTGCAGGATATGGATCCCACAGTTTGGACTAGGGGCTAAACCCCTGTACGACTGTGTAAAAGGAGCAGATCATGACCCCTTCTATTGGACCCCAGAGGCTGACAGGGCATTTAAAATCCTGAAAAGAAAATTGATGGAAGCCCCGGCTCTGGGCCTGCCGGATCTCTTTAAGCCGTTTCAGTTGTATGTACATGAACGAAGGGGGGTGGCCCTAGGAGTGCTTACACAGCTGTTAGGAGCATGGAGACGTCCCGTGGCTTATTTTTCTAAGCAATTGGATCAGGTTGCAAAGGATTGGCCGGCATGTTTACGGGCGGTCGCAGCTACTGCCCTAGTGCTTGAGGAAGCTGAGAAGCTAACATTGGGAGGGGTTTTGCAAATCTGTACTCCCCATATGGTCCGAGCCTTATTGGATGCAAAGGGAAGGCTTTGGCATACCCAGGCTCGGATTCCTCGGTACCAGGCTAAGCTGTTAGAGAACACTGAAGTCACCCTACAGCCTTGCCCCTCCCTTAACCCAGCCACTCTCTTGCCAGAAACAGAGGAACAGAAACATGACTGTTTAGAGATCATAGATGCCCAGTATTCCAGCCGTCTGGATTTAAAGGATGTACCCCTCCCAAATGCAGATTATGAGTGGTACACTGATGGTAGCAGTACTGTAATAGATGGGCAAAGGAGGGCGGGTTATGCTGTTGTGACCCTCCATGACACTGTGGAAGCTGAAGGTTTGCCTGCTGGGACCTCTGCCCAGCTTGCCGAACTAATAGCCCTGACCCGTGCACTTGAACTGTCAAAAGGAAAGCGGGTCAACATTTTTACTGATTCAAAGTATGCTTTTGGTGTGCTGCATGCTCCTGCTGGCCTATGGAAGCAAAGGGGAATGCTGACAGCCCAAGGCTCCCCAGTCAAGTACGGGCCCCAAATCCTCCAGCACCTAGAAGCCGTACAACTTCCCTCGGAAGTGGCGGTGGTACACTGTAAAGCCCATCAAAGGGAGGATCAAGATGTGGCCAGAGGTAATGCCTGGGCAGATAGAGAGGCTAAGCATGCTGCCACCCTGCCATCCCCTCAGACTGAGAACGCCCATATGCATGCCCTTATCCCATCAGTAGGGGAGCTTCCAACCCCTCAGTATTCTGGGGAGGAGAGACAGCTAACCGACAAACTCGGTCTCCGGGAAAAGGAGGGATGGCTCCATTCCCCAGAAGGGAAGGTCCTCCTACCAAAGGGCCTAATCCGGCCAGTGCTGCAGAAACTACATCAAACCACTCATGCTGGCAGGGAAACACTTATCCAACTAATGGGAAAATACTTTATCACTTCCGGACTCCGACTCCTGGCTGCCCAGGTACAAGCGGACTGCTTAGTCTGCCAAAAGAATAACCCCCGACTGGGACATCCTGTGCCACCAGCTGCCCTAGAACCCACTCCGGGCCCCGGACAAGTGTGGCAAATAGACTTTACTAAGTTTCCCCGGACCCAAGGGTTCAAATATCTCCTTGTTATAGTGGATCGGTTCAGCGGATGGCCAGAAGCCTTCCCATGCCGTAACTGCACTGCCAGAACAGTGGCCCTCAAGTTTAAGGAGATCATTCCTCGCTTTGGACTCCCCCTGTGGATGGAATCTGACAACGGGACACACTTCACGTCAAAAATCATTCAAAGCATCTCACATGCCTTACAGATCCCCCGGAAACTCCATACGCCCTGGAGACCACAAGCCAGTGGTGTAGTGGAGCGTACCAATCAGACCCTTAAACGGCATCTCTCAAAAGTGTGCCAAGAAGCCTCACTGCGATGGCCTGATGCTTTGCCCCTCGTCCTACTCCACGTTCTCCCAAAGGGTAGATTAGGGCTCAGTCCCTTTGAAATTATGTTTGGAAGGGCATGGCCTATGAATGGCACCCCGGTTCTGTCAGGGGAATGGGAGTTGGGTAATGGTTTTTTGTCACAGTATATGTGTTCCCTGTCTGCTGTTCTCTTGTCTTTTCACAGGTATACCAAGGATTCCCAGCCTCTCCCCTTGGACACTCCCGTCCACTCCTTACAGCCTGGTGACTCTGTGCTTGTTCGCACCTGGAAAGACAAGCCTCTCCAGGAAAAGTGGAAAGGACCCTCTACCGTCCTGCTGATCTCCCATACAGCGGCAAAGATCGAGGGACACAAGAACTGGATCCATCACTCTCGTCTGAAGGCAGTACCCGCCCCCTCGTCAGCAGAACAGTGGACCGTCCAACCTGCTGACTCCTCATCTAGTGATGATCTCGGGCTAAAGCTCCTGTTTAAAAGACACAAATAGCGGGCACCTTAATGCTAAAATGGGCCCACCCAGGTACTGGAGACCCTGGGTTGGGAAGACTCTGGTGATAATTAATTGGGTAACATTGTTATTCTCTGTATTGGTATTTCCAAACTGTGCATATCGGGAGCATAACTCCTTTGTTTCGCTTGCGCACCATGTTGCTACTTTAACAAACCAGACTGATTGCTGGGTATGTGCTCCAACTCCACTGTCCCCCAAAACGGGAATGCCCCCTTAACATGCTGCCCTTGACCCTAGCAGAATTAGCCACCGCCAAAGAGCAGGAAAGAACGGATTCACCATTCTGGAACAAGACCTCTTTACAGCAGGCCACCTATCAGGACCAGGAGTATTCAGTTGCAGTACTCACTGAGGGAATGTTATGTTTTACTCGAAACCAATCTGATCACTATGGGCATCCTGTGGGAAAAAGTTTCTCTGTTATTACACAGTGGGCTGATGGGTATTGGATAAAGACCAACGGGGAGGCCAACAGTGTGGGTGTAATGGTTCCTTCCTTTTTAGGGAAACTCTTACAAATAATCTTACCACAAAAGAGGGGTTTGGAAATGTAACTTGCCATCCAGTTAACAACTCCAATGTAGCAAGCCAATGGTGGGTTTGTAGTGGTCCCTATGGCGAGTGTAATTTGAACGGCACAATTAGAAACACCCCCACTTGTACCCAATCAGGAGGATGGGATGCCCCCCTAGGGGCATATGAACTGTTTGGAAAAGCAGCCTTAAATATACCAGGAATCCCCTTAAGAAACAGTCCTTACTGGGCCCTACAGGGTCACTATTTTGTATGTGGCCGAAAGGCTTACAAGGTGCTGCCAGCCAACTGGACAGGTAGCTGTTATATAGCTCATGGAGTTCCTCATCTGTCAATAACTGCCACACTACCCAAAGGAAAGATTAGAAATGCCCGAGACACCTCTGTTGAGTCACGAGAAAAGACCCTGCGGCGACTGACTACAGCATTGGAGGGCAATATGAAGAATCCCCTCACAACCGAGAAGCTTGTAGGGTGCTCTGTACTGGGAATAGCGCCACTGGTTTCCAGGCCAGCCATGGCATGCATAGGCCGCTATACTATAAGGCTGCAGATGGTACTTGAGAAGGTGGCCTTAGAGTTAGAGGACTCGGTTAGTGATTTAGGGTCGGCAGTAAAAACATTAAATAAAGAGGTACAGCAGCTCAGGACGTTTTCCCTCCAAAACAGGCTGGCTTTGGACTATCTCTTGGCATCCCAAGGAGGGGTTTGTGCCCTCGTCGGGCCCCGATGTTGTGTATATGTAAATGATAGCAGTTATGAGATCTATGAAAAGGTGGTACAGGCTGAGGCCCATGCCCGAGCCGGAGCACAGGTTGCCTATACTGCCCCCGAGAGCTATTGGTTGCAATCCTTGTTTTCAGGCTGGGGTTTGTCGTCTTGGCTTGGTGGTTTATTTAGCCTGCTATTGAAAATTCTCTTTCCTGTATTGCTTGTATTACTGGTATTATGCTGTGCAGTATCATGTGTTAGGGCCCTTTTGCAAAAGTTAATAAGTCATTCTCTTCAGGGCTATCAAAGTAAGTGCTTATGCAAAGTCCTATTGTAAAGAAATAAGTAGCCCAAGTGAGAAAACTCAGAGCCAAGGTTGTTGAGTGTTCTCAAAGGGGGTAGTTGTTGGGGACACTGGGCATGGCCACTAGGTAACTCGAGGGGATGGAAGACGACGAGTGTAGATGAAGCCCCCTCGCACTAGGCCCGGGTGTCCTTGGGCCCCCCCCCCCTTGGCACTCGCAGCAGCTCTGCGTACTAGGCCCAAGTGTCCTTGACCCCCCCGCCTGGAGGCACACACAGCAGTTATGCTGAGAATCTGCAGCAATATGCTGCGGAGTCAGACTGCCTGAGACTAAGCAAGGCCACACAGGGCAGATATGGAAGAATAATGCTGAATAAAGCAGCTTTATGTATAGTTTAACAAATGATACAGGGAACTAGCTGGGAACTGGATTGGCTGGCTATATGGATACTTGGGGCAGCTTGCTATTGGATAAGTATGCTGGGAAAAAGGATGTATAAAAGCCTGTGTAACTTCCTGCTCTGTGTACAGGATTTGAGATTCAAATCTCCCTGTACCTATTTGAAGCTTCAAATAAACTTTTTCTGCTTCTCCACTCCGTTGTGATTATTGGGTGATGCACACCGGGCAACGAACCACTCAAGCTGTTGTTCAGCCTCTCGGCACTGGGTGCCAGCAACAACAGCATGTCACAGGTTGCTATTGGCCAGCTGTGGAAGGGCCCTGGCATTCTCCACTGTAGTGCGGCATCCTCTGGGTTTGCTAGCACAGACTGAATGCTCTATTTGAAAAGCAGAGGAACCCACCAATACCTCCTACCACACGCACATACATGTGCACACATGCTCACACTCTCCTGAGCCCCCATGGGACCAAGCCACCCACTCCCAGCAGAGAAACCAGGTCTGACACCCTCTCCCATGCAGTGGGGGCAGAGTGCTGTGCGTATGGAGCTGCAGACTGGTCCTGTAGCCCTGCTGGACCCTGAGATCCCAGCGGGGCTGCCAAGTGCGAGAGGGGCACATGAGCATCAAGCCCTTCCCTGGGGCTTGGTCTCCAGTGCTGAATTGAGAGCGCTGGGATGAAGGTGTTCCCTAACGAGCTCAGCCTCTCCCTGGGGCTCTTCGGAGACCGGTGCCTGGTTTGGTAGCCCAGAGGCTGGTGGCAGCAGTGTGTGCTGACAGCGTCAGAGGCTGGAGACGTGCTGCCTGACTCAGCCCCAGCTGCTGCGTTGTTCCCCAGCCAGCAGGGAAGGTGCGCGCAGGCCAAGGGTACATGTCTCCGGACAGCTGATGTCACAGAGGCAGGCAGAGTGGGCTGTACGTGCCCGCCCTGCTCTGGGTCACCGGCTGCTGGCGCTGTGCTGGGGGCGACAGCCCATGTCTGTATGTGGGGCTCAGATTGCTCTCCTGGTCCTGGCTCAGGGTCCCACTCCCTCTATACAGGGCTCTCTCGAGTGGCAGCTAGTCTCTCGTCAGCATTGGCTTTTGCTCTCCATCTCCCAGAGGCAAATGACTTTGTTCATCACAAGAGGTTTGGATGGGGAAGTCTCTCTGGGTCTCCATATTTCCCATTGCACTGTCTGTCTCTGCAAGCTGGCCAATTAGGAGCACTGCAATTACCCTGGGAACTATCTGCCTCCATATGCTACTGAGATATGTAGACGTTCTCCCGCTTACTGGAGGATCACCCAGATATGGCGCTGGCTCAGCAGTCCAGACAGAAGCTTTGGGATAAAGAAGAAAACTGGGGTTTATCCAGGCCCAATGACACGTCTGTGATCTTCCCCACATATAGCAGCCCCAGTTCACACAGTCTGATCAGGCATGGGCATAGCTTAGCGGCAAGGTCTGGCCATGTGTGGAGAACCAAACACCTGCCATTCACCCCGTAAAATGTAATTCCCAGGAAACTACAAACAACGCCCCATGGCAAACTCCTCCTCCACGGGGCATACAGCATCACTGCCTGATGCAGATCTCACATGCACTGGGATTGAGGCTACTCCAGATTTACACGGCATAATGTCTGAGACCCAAATCAGGTGCCTAGTGTCAGGGCTAAGGGCCAGATGCTGATCCCACATACGCTGGTCTAAATCAGGAGTTGCGCCACTGAGCTCAGTGGAATTACACTGGGGTAACCGAGCCCATAGGCGTTCAAATACTGGACCCCCACTAGAGGGCGCCCTCCTTCCACTCTTTATCTGTGTGCTTCCAAGAGAAAAGAGCCAAACTCACTGGAAACGGTGGTGTTGTGACCAAAGCTGGAGGTGTGTAGGGACCGGAGGGCCTGGAACTGCGTGTACTCAGTGGGATGATCTCCCTGTGAAGGTCTTGTCTCTTGGAGGAGACTTTCTGCTTCCCTTGCTTTACAAGCTCTTCTTCGAAACCCAATGAGACCCATCAGTTCTCTAGGGCTTCCAGCCTGGCCTCATGCCCAGAGCCTTGGTTATGAAATAAAGACCAAAGGAGACACACTGACAGCTCCATAGGGCTGGTGGTTAGTGCATGAAGCTGACAGGGGAGGGACTCTGCTGGTTGGAAGCCCCCTCATGCCCTAGCACCAGGATAAGGCAGCAAGCCCAAGATATTGTTCTTGCTCATAGCCCTCTGGCAGATGTGTCAGAGACAGGCTGTAGGGGCTCAGCTGGGTCTGCAGCACAACACCGTGGTGGGGGCTGTGGCAGAGGACCACTCAGCAGGGCATCACCTGGAGGGGAGGTGACATCATGGCGCCATTTCTGGCTAAGTTCTCTACAGCCTGCCTGAGGTCGCTGGTGAAAGGACCAGCCCAGGCCAAAAGAGACCATGGAACTGCCACTGCACATGCCATGCTGAGAGCAATTGGAGACGTGCACCCTTATCGAAGCAAGGGCACCTCTGACTCCCACCAGAGCCATTGACAGTCCAAGCCTCCAGACTACCAAGAAGCTGTACAGTTAACATGATGAGGGTTTTTTTCTGGCATTTGCCCGCCTCAGGTCCCTGGAGAGTCACCCTGGCACCTAATGACTGCGGAAGGGCCCTGCAGAAACTCCTCTCTGAAAGAGCAGCTGCACAGACCAGCTGTGTCCCAGCTATGTCAGCCATATGTGCCACTGCCTGGAGACGGGCCATCAAAGTATGGTAATGAGGAATCAAAGGGGAATCATTCACCCACTTAGAATAAACAGGACATTAGCACTAATGCAATAGTGACAAATAAGCCCTGCCCTGGAGAATATAAACCAGTGTCACCTGGCACTGCAGCAGGGTGGCCTGATGTCAGCATGGTGCATGCTGGCCAGCATCATATTAGGGGGGCCAAGACTGAAGATGCATTAGCCCTGCAGCTGCATGCAGGGGGTCAGCAACAGGGGCTACGTTCCCCTCAGTGCCTGTGCCCATACTGGTCAGATGCAGAGTGGGAATGTGCCTCCGCAGCTGGTTAGGGTAGGTTGCTGGCTGGTTCCTGGAGGCATTCCCGGCACCTCTGCTCTCTGGGGTATACAGCACATGCTGCTCCAACAGCTGGATTGCTGAGGTTTCGTTTGCAACTTGCCTTAGGTCAAAAAGGCAGGTCCTACAAAAGTGGATCTCCCCTAGCCCCAGACTGCTATACTGAGAGTGCCACAAGTAGCTGGTGTAACATTTTATACACAGCGAGGTACATGGGTGTTTAGGGGCACTTTTTTCCTCAGGTGCTTCCATGGCTGCTGTTTATTCAGTGTATAAATGAAAGTCTGACATCTTTCTGGACAAGGCTCAAGTGTAATTTTAGCTGGATGTTGTTAAGAGTGAGCTTTGTGTTATAAGTAACCCACTGGCTGCAGTCCAGGGCTCCTCAAACTGGCCTTGGACTATCTTATCTGAGCCCCGTCTGTTCAATGACTTGTGTTTGGTTTAGCCACATTGCAGGGCTAGCTCTTGGGAACCCAAACATAGTGACTCATTTCCTTTGTGCTATTAATGGGCAGATTTGATTAATGCATTGCCATGAAACGTTGCTTCCTTCATAAGAATGAAATGGAACTTAACGTCCTCTTGGCTGATGCAAACCGAACAACGACATGGATTAGCATCATGCTGATTTCTCTCCTGCATCATAAATAGGGCCCTACCAAATTCACAGCCATGAAAAACGCATCACACATGGTGAAATGTGGTCTCCTCCTGTGAAAAGTGGTCTTTTGTGTGGTTTTACCCTATGCTATACAGATTTCGTGGGGGAGACCAGTGTTTCTCAAATTGGGGGTCCTGACCAAAAGGGAGTTGCAGGGGGATCACAAGGTAATTTTAGGGGGTCACAGTATTTCCACCCTTACTTCTGCACTGCTTTCAGAGCTGGGTAGCCTAGAGCAGCGGCTGTTGGCCAGATACCCGGCTCTGAAGGTAGCACCCTGCCACCAGCAATGCGGAAGTAAGGGTGGCAGTACCGCAACCCCCCACCCCACAATAACTTTGCGACTCCCCAAACTCCTTTTTGGATCAGGACCCCTACAATTACAACACCGTGAAACTTCAGATTTAAATAGCTGAAATCATGACATTTATTATTTTTAAAATCCTGTGACTGTGAAATTGACCAAAATGGACCATGAATTTGGTAGGGCCCTAATCATAAACCTAACTTCAGCCAGACTTTGTTACGCTGCTGAATCCTGGCTTTGGCAGACATTTCAGCTTCTCTTTCCTGCATTCATTGGGCTTGCTGGGCAATCGGTGCTCTCGAGATGGAGGGATGCTATTCTCTCCTCTTCAATTTTCCCATCTCATCCACAGTTATATTATGGGTCGACTGAAATTAGGATTGTACATTGCCTCCCCCATGTCTAGCTACTTCTGTAAACCTCCCTAAGCAACTATGGTCCTCTAAAGACATCACCTTTGTCACTGGAAGAACTTGGAGCCTCCTCCTCTCAGCGAATCAATGCAAGAAACTGCACCAGCACTTATTCTGGAAAGATAACTGATGCCAAAACCGATGACCTGGGCCAGTGGCTCGCAACCTTCCCAGACTGCTGTACCCCTCTCAGGAGTCTGATTTGTCTTGCCTACCCCAAAGTTTCACCTCACTTAAAAACTCCTTGCTTACAAAATCAGACATAAAAATACTGCACTGTTACTGACAAATTTCTCATTTTTGCCACATAATTATAAAACCTATCAATTGGAATATAACTATTCGGTGTTTAGTATATAGAGCAGGATAAACAAGTCTGTATGAAATGTTAGTTTGTACTGTGTTACAGCCTGGCCAGAAGGCAGCAGGAGAGTGATGTAGGAGAGATATCCAGGAAAAGGAGTTGGAGCAGAGTGGTTTGGTGTTGGAGCAGAGAGCAGTTTGGAGGAGTTGGAGCAGAGGAGAGTTTTTGGAGCAGTGCTGTGGCTGGCTAGAAGACCAAGACCCTAGGTAAAGAGACACCCAGCTTGTGCAGAGAGAGGGCAGAAAGCCCCACAAGCTGAAGAGCAGGAGAGGGAAGTAGGCCAGGGGAAGGAAGCACTAGTTCAAGCACTATCCCTAGAGCCCCTGGGCTGGGACCCGGAGTAGGGGAAGGGCCCGGGTCCCTCCCTCTCCACTACCCTTCTCTGGGTTACTAGTGGAACAGTAGATACCCTAGTTCAGGGGCAGGAAACTGTGCCCTGAACCCCCCCCCCCCCCCATACACACACAAGAAGAGGAAGCATGGGACCCATCATAATCTTGCCAGCAATTTGCCACATTACTGACTTCGCTAGTACTTTTTATGTAGCCTGTTGTAAAACGATACAAACATCTAGATGAGTTGATGTACCCCCTGGAAGAACTCTGCGTACCCCCAGGGGTACACATAGCCTAGGTCAGTGGTTCTCAACCAGGGGTATTGCATCTGGGATCTGCCTCAGAGACCACTGCAGAAGTAACTCCACCTAGCTTTGACTTTACATGACCTGCTCCCTCTGTCTCTGTCTGCATTAGGGTTGGCTGGAGAACAACAATTCCATGGCACCAAATATTTCAAGGCTTTAAAATTCATTTCCATTCCACAATGGAATGAAAACGAGACCCTTGAAAACCTCTCACAGAACACAGAGGTCAGGCGCAGAGGTGGTTTGGGGCGAGTGGAAGACTCTACAACAGGGGTGGCCAACCTGAGCCTGAGAAGGAGCCAGAATTTACCAATGTACATTGCCAAAGAGCCACAGTAATATGTCAGCAGCCCCCCACATCAGCTCCATCCCCTCCCCTCGCTCCCAGCTCCTCCCACCGGCCGGCAGTCCCACCAATCCCACCCCTCCCCCTCCCTCCTGATCAGCTGTTCCATGGGGTGCAGGAGGCTCAGGGGAGGGGGCGGAAAGGGGTGGAGTGGGGGTAGGGCCTGTGGCAAAGTCAGGGATTGAGCAGTGAGCACCCCTCAGCACATTGGAAAGTTGGCACCTGTAGCTCTAGCCCCGGAGTCGGTGCCAATACAAGGAGCCGCATATTAACTTCTGAAGAGCCGCATGTGGCTCCGGAGCCACAGGTCGGCCACCCCTGCTCTACAACCCGGCAGTTAGGGCACTGGCCTGGGTGTGGGAGACCCAGCGGCACTTCTCTGCTCTGCAAAGGTTTGTCAGAAAAATGTTGACTGTCTCTGCCTGCTCTCCGGTTGGCTCCTTCTTTCTTGCCTTTGCTCTTTGTGGTTCCTCCTGTCTCTGGTGCCTTTTACTCCCTCCCCTCTGAGCTGATGTGCAGTCTGGCGCGATTTAGAGAGTGAGATGAGATGTTTGGCATGGTGGAGGGTTCTTGCAGCAGGCCTTCCAGATGACAGACAGCTACCAATGAGCACTTCACGTCACCCCCAATGAGGGCTTATCCCACCCTAGAACTTTATGGATTCTCCAGGGGCTCTGCACATCGCAGGAAAACAACTTTAGAAATGTTTCAGAGTTTTGAACGGTTGCATTGTAGCCCTGCACTTTCCAAGCCATGCCCAGACAGGGCCCAGGCCAACTCCTGGTGGAGATGGTGGGAGAGCTCCTAGAGTTAAGGCTAGCCAGCAGAAACAGTTGGTGCCTGCCCATAGTGCGGGAGCAGAGCATGTGAGCATGCTTGGTACAAGCCAAGCAGCAAACTGGGGGTGGGAGGTAGCACATAACCCTTCATGTCCCCTCTTCCCCCACACGTCGCCTCTGTGTAGGGCAGCCAACAAATGATTGTGTCCTGGAACCAACATTTGTAGAGTAGCTGGATGAGCATTCACAGGAGTGTTGATACGGTTAATGGGAATCAGTTAACGCAAGTTAAAAAAACCTCTACTATTATTTATTTATTATTTGTATTTCCAACACATGGGGGGGCCCCTTGCTCTGTACGTAGTGATACCTGCATCGTGGGACCTAGGTTCCACATCAGCTGTACCACTAACTCTAACTAATAGTAATAATTAATATTAGTTTTCCACAGTACACAATGGCTGGGGTATTTCTGGGGTCCCAGTCAGGGTCCTCTGCACTGTGCAATGGCTGGGGTATTTCTGGAGTCTCAGACGGGGTTCTCTGCCCTGTGCCATGGCTGGGGTATTTCTGGGGTCCCAGTCAGGGTTCTCTGCTCTGAGACATTGCCCTGGTTTTAGACCCACTGTTGTTGTCCTTGTCCTCTGAGCCACTCATTGACCCTTTCCATCCGTTCCCCTAATGGAGGCAGGGGCTGTGGCAGTGGCTGGGGGGCAGGGGTTAGTTCTGGCGAGGATCTCCAGCTTGTGAAAGGTGCTAAGAGCCCCAGCTCCTCCTCCTCAGCACTAAGGAGCTCTGCTGACTCATGACCCTGCCTGCGGAGCCAGGGGGCCTTGTTCCATCAAAGGGCCCTTTATCAGCTGGCTCACTCGGCTCAGGGGTAAGGGGGCAGGTGGGGCCCGCGCTGATGGGGCTGGATGTCAGCTGCTTGGCTGGTGTCCCTGCTGGGGTTGGCATTGCCCTATGACACAGTTCAGTGGTAAGCCACCGTGAGGCTACGTCCGAGGTAGGGGAGAACACGTGCACACACGCATGCTCTCACACACGCATGTGCACATTCATGCATAAATGTAGTGTAGTAACAATGGCTGTACAACGAGACTGTGGCAGTCTGTGACTCAAAATGTGCATTTCCTGCTTTTTGGAAGTGTTGAGTTTTGCTCAACTCAACGTTCTGCAAGGGGTCCACGTTCTGCCAGCTACCTGTGCCTACGCTTGGGGTTAGCTGGAGAAGGGAGCAGACTTGGAAACGCCAGCTAGAATTCCCAGTGCTTGCTACTTCCTGGCTGTGCACATCGCGGGTGTCAGTCTGTCAGTCTCCCAGCCTCACTTGCACCTTCCCCTTCTCACTGCTGTGCAGCTCTTCCCCCCCAGCCTGGCCTGCCTGCTCTTCTAGGGCAGTTCCTGCTGTGTCCTGCACTGCCCGCTGGGATGTTGACAAGTTAAGAATTGCAGGTGTGAGATAAGGGGCTGAGCTTGCCTACAGCTTCTGCCAGGTGGGCTTGAGAGGCAGAGAAATGCGCTGGCCATCGGTCTGACAGCACTGCTCCAGCCCCAGACAGACAGACACCTGCACAGAGCCCATGCAATGAGACATTTTGGTCCTTGGGGAGAGTGCAGTCTTAACTCTGAATTAACATAGGTTTTTTTGCTATTGAATGTAAAGCTGTAACATCAACCTGGAAAAGCAATAGAAGTTCTATGTGCAAGTGTGAATCTTGGTGCATTAGTCAGGTCAATGGGTCTCACTCTCTTTACCAACCAGCTCTTCTTTTAGCAAAGGAAATAAATGAGGAGGGGAAGAGTCAAGACAATGCTAGGGAATGGATGGCATGTCCCCTGTCTGAGGGGCAACGACTGGAAAAGTGGAGCAGCCGGGGACAGGCGGGCAAGTCTGTGTGCATTAAAGGGTGATTTTTTTTCAGCCTGAAATTCTCACACATGCATACTGGCAGAGGAGTAGAGGGGCGTTAAAAAGGCAGACAGACAGACTTAACAACATGGGTTGCTGGATTTTAAACATCAAGATTTTGGGGGCCAATCTCATGATTTTGGGTGTCCGACTCATGTTTTCTCTTGAGGTTGGCCCCCACTGCAGCTCCCTGGCTCTCTCTGCAAGTTAGCAAGTTAGCCTGGGACAATCCCGTCTTTCTCCTTGGCAAAGCTGGAGTTGCCAGTTGCCGCGGACCTGGCATGCCCTCTAGCAGGGTCTCCCTTTTGGCCACAAGATGCAGAAGGGAGTGGCCATCTCTGGGCTCCCAGGGTGAGTGTTGTGATTGGTTAATGGTAAGGGGTGAGGTGCCCCACCCTGGTCACAGCATTTCTGAGGTCTGGGAGGAGATAGGTTGGCAGACTGTGGCCTGGCAGGTTGGCAGGACTGGAAGCAGGGCGTGGAGTGAGCTGCTCCATCGGGTCTGACCCAGCTAAAGGCTCCTGGGTCTCAGCACAGCTGCTCAGGCCACATGTGGGGCTGGTGATTTCCCAGCACTGAATTTTCTCCCTTTAATGATATTTTCTTTCCCCCCTTTGGGAGTGAATTTGTCTGTCTCATTTTGACTTCAAGAGGACAGGCTCAGTCTTCAGCAACAGCTCCAGATCATCTCCACTGCTTCTCATCCCCAGCAAAGACAGTAAAAAACACACCTCTAATGCCTTCGGCAGTGTGATCAGCCCAGGGACACGGCCCTATGAATGTCTCTCTAGAGCTAAGGACTAAAGGGAGGGTGGCGCCAGTGGGTGCCGATCTCCCCTGTCTGGTGTGCCCAGACTCCTGGCCCATAGACAGCAACTCTGGGGTGTAAGCTCACCTAAATCCCAAGCCAATGGCACATGCAGCTGAATTAGCGTATGGAGGTGAGCAGGTTCAGCACAGGGTGTTGTGCTCGGTTTCACTGATCAGCACCTGCTCATTAACACCCAGCCCTTCCAATCAAGGCTCTCATTTGCCCTCTCGAAACAGCTTCTGACGGAGCCTGGCTCTCCCAGCCAGTGCCCTCTGCAACCATGAGTCACATTAGCAGCCACTGAAAGCTGGTTTTTAATGACGCTGGAACCAAATTGCTATTGAACTTGCCCTAGGAAGGTTTTTCCCTCCAAAGCCCCTTTAATTCCTGTCTGTTATTATACACAGTTTGTCCAAACTCTGCCTCTGAATGCAGCCATTTACCCAGGAGCCTCATTAGGGGAGCAGCCACCTTTCCTGGGAGCTGGCAGGACTGTGCCTACACTACCTAGGCACATTAATATCCATCCTATGTGCTTGGCAGGGATTTCAGCGTTGCCTGTGGGTGGGAGCCTCTCCCCAGAGTTATCTGTAGATGTGCTAGGGACTTGGGGGAGGGGGCTTCTTATTAGAACTGCTAGCCTGACCCTGCCATCCTGCCGCTGACTCTGCCTGCGTAATCTCTGCAGGGACAGGCCCTGTGTTTGGCAGGGATCCTCTGCCAAGTTCTTTATTGTTGCAACAAAGATGCAAACATTCCCTAACCACATGGTCTGAAATCGGCCCCTCAGTGCATCTGCCCTGCAGGTGCCCAAAGGCAAAATCCCCAGCAGCTTTCCAGTGCAGCCCCAGCACTTCCAGTGTAACCCTCTCCCCTGCAGTCAGGAGAAAGCTCTGATGGAAATGCACAGGCACCCTGCAGAGACCCCAGCTCCTGTGGCCTCACCCATTTATGCTGCTCACTCTCATTCAGGAGCACAACAGGTGTTCCACTCTGGGGTGCCACCTGCTGGAAGTGTGCACCAGTGCTGGGTACATAACTGCATCTTGTGCATGTGCAGTCGGGCGCCTCTGTTTGAAAAGGCAGCTGCTTACGTGCAAAGGATGGGACGTGATACACAGCCGATCAAACAGCACCTTGGGCCACCGGTGGAACAGGTCCAGCTCGGGCAGCCCCACACTCCTGCCAGGGAAGGGCGCTCTGAATCTGGCAATGGAGGGAGGAGATGGGAAAGCTTAGAGCTGACCTTGTGAAGCCTTTTGGGAGGGGATGTGAGTGAAGCTGAGCTATAAATCTGATACGAGATGTCTCTAAAGCATCATCCCCGGGAGCATCAAAGGCCTGGATTTTCCCATCACAAATCGCACAGGACTTCAAAAGCTTTGTGGATTCTCCTGCGCTGTCACTCGGAGGAGCCACCCGCCCCTCCACTCCCTTTAGTCATCCTCGTGCATTTTTAAAGCAAACTCCCAGGCAGCAGCCTCAGTTTGAGCACCCACAGGCGCAATGGAGTCAGGCTGAAGAGTTTGCTTCCCTCAGCCCACCTCCCTAATGAGGCCTCAATAGACCATCATGCAGCTGCTGCAGGAGAGGAAGGTGGGATGAGACGGCCCCTGGGGAGGGGTCTGCACAGACCAGAGCCAGGCGCAGCACAGACAGCAAGATGAACAGGAGCCAAGCTGCCAGCGAGGGAGGTGCTCCTCCTCCATCTCCACCTTCACCACCCAATGGATTTGGGGGGTATGCACTCTCCCCACACAGGTGCATAGTCACTCCCCCTCACATGCACATGCCATGCACTCACACATGCTCACATACATACACTCATCCACAACCCACACTCGCACCCCCTGGGCACACATACATTCTCCCCACCCCCGACGTACTCCCGCTCAAACAACCTGGATGGCTGAGATCACAGCTCCCCAGGGCTCTGGCCAGGGCTGCTCCTTTGTCCTGCCAGGCATACTTTAAGCATTTCTCTGATGCAGCTGCATGCTCATTCCCAGGGCAGAGGGCTTAAAACTGCCGTACGGTGCATGTCTGGGCCGGGGCTGTTGGCAGCACAGGAATTACTATTTGGGGTCAGAGTGGACTCCATATGGCCAGTTTCCTATCTGACAGTGGCCATTTCCCTCCCCTGGCCTCGTTATCTCTAACTGCCACTTGCTGGGTCACTTCTGGCCTCTGGCTGCAAACGAGGGACGGGATTGTGATGGGTTTGGTCACTGAAACTCCCTCAAGACTGTCACTAGATGTGCTGGGATACCACTGAGAACAAACCCCCCCTGCCAGAGAAGGCTTCCCTCCACTCCTGTCTTGCTGAGTAAAACACTCCAGTCAACGACAGCACAGACCAAGAGGTTGGGCCACGCCCCCTTCAGTTCACTGAAACTGAGATCCACTCAGCTCAGAGGCTTTTAGTTAACAGACTTTCCCAGCACCCAGTATTCAGTCTTTCTGGGAGCCTAAACTCCAAATACATCTGTTTTAC
This sequence comes from Chelonia mydas, assembly GCF_015237465.2. Classification (NCBI taxonomy): domain Eukaryota; kingdom Metazoa; phylum Chordata; order Testudines; family Cheloniidae; genus Chelonia; species Chelonia mydas. Next base: position 58,861,029 of record NC_057855.1, read on the forward strand.
TCTGTATAAAGCTTATACAGGGTAAACGCATAAGTTGTCCACCCTCTATAACACTGATAGAGAGATATGCACAACTGTTTGCTCCCCCCAGGTATTACTTACTTACTCTGGGTTAATTAATAAGCCAAAAGTGATTTTATTGAGTATAAAAAGTAGGATTTAAGTGTTTTCAAGAAATAACAGATAGAACAAAGTAAGTTACCAAGCAAAATAAAACAAAACACGCAAGTCTAAGCCTAATATAGTAGGAAACTGAATACAGGTAAATCTCACCCTCAGAGATGTCCCAATAAGCTTCTTTCACAGACTGGACTCCTTCCTAGTCTGGGTCCAGCAATCACTCACACCCTGGTAATTACTGTCCTTTGTTCCAGTTTCTTTCAGGCATCTCTTGGGGGTGGAGAGGCCATTTCTTGAGCCAGCTGACAACAAAATGGAGGGGTTTCAGGGCCTTTTATATTCTTTCTCTTGTGGGCGGAAACCCCTTTGTTCTCCTGTGCAAAATCACAGCAACAAGATGGAGTTTGTAACCACCTGGGCAAGTCACATGTCCATGAGCGATTCAGCTTTTTGCAGGCTGACGCCATTGTTTACATGTTAGTTTGAAAGCTCAGGTGTGGATTGGTGTCTCCCAAAGTCCATTGTCAGTTAAGTGTTTCTTGATTGGGCACTTACTGAGAATAGCTGACCAAAATGCTCTCAAAAAGCTGACCAAATGCATCACTGAGACTACTTAGAATCAAACACATTGAGATACAAGTATATAGCCCATATTCATAACTTCTGATACACACCTACAGACTGCATAACCATAACCAGCAAACTACAGCCTTTTCATAGACACCCCACTTGACCTCCTCAGTACAATACCTGGTGCAACCATAGGATCCTGGTTGCAACAACAATCTATACGGTCACAGTTCATGTCAATAACATCACAGGGATATCGCTAGAGAGTCTGTTCCCCTGCCCTGTTCCTCCAGCCTGCCCTGGATTGGCAGTGCCAGAGGAAGATCTTGGGAACACTGCAGCCCAGACCCAAAAGTTGGGCTCTATATCCAGACTGGCCACCTCCCCAGACTGAATCCCAGTGCCAAACCTACTATGTGGCACAGACATGTCAGGAAGCGCTGGCCACGTGGCTACCGGCATGGCCAGGCCGAGGCTGAGGCCCATGGCAGGTGCTGCTATGAATGGGCTGATCAGAGCTGGCTGGGATTTCTCAAACAAAACGTTTGTTCCCTAAGAAACTGGAGAAATGATCACAACAGCATAGGCGACTTGTTTGGGTTCAGTGTGAAACACCGTGCTTTTCAAAGGAAACATGGATCATTTGCAATGCCAGTATTATTAATCACCATTTTCATGTACTGAAAATTCCGATAACTTCCTCTGACAATGTAAATGTAACCCTTCTGCCCGTCCGACTTGGCAGCAACAAGGGCCGGGTTCAATATCTAGGGGATCCATTCCAATAACACAATGCAAACCGGCTCGAGCCCCCGCCCAGTGACCTGGGACAAATATATGCCACCCCCGCTGGGCGCCTCCAAGAGGCAATACTTCCCCTCTCGCAAGCACATAGTCTGAGTGTAGCAAAAAGCCTTTTAATAACAGAGAGAAACAATGTGGCGTTATGTTGGGGAAACACCACCAACAGGATTCATAACACAACCCATGAGCAAAAAACCCACCCCAAGCAAATTGGGGCATGCCCTTTCCCTTTGGTTCTTGAGTCCAGAAACCCCAAATCACCCAAAGTCCCAAAAGTCCAATGACCCAAAAGTCTCTGTCCCTGGTCAGGGCAGCCCCAGAGTTCAAAAGTTTATCTGCAGAGCTTTACCTCCCAACCTGGGTGGAGATGGGGGGGTGGGGGGGGGAAGAGGGTAAGGGGCACCTTACATGATCTGAAGCTGACCGCCCCACAGCTCCATAGGCCTTCACTCCACCAGCAGCCCCACGAACTGCTTCGCTCGGCTCTGCTCTGCGGCCCACAAGCAGCTCCCGCCGTCCCACAAACTGCTCCGCGCCACATCCCACAAGCAGCTCCCACCGTCCTATGAACTGCTCCACCAGCCTGTCCACAAGGCACTCCAGCCATCCCACAAACTGCTCCACAATATATCTTCAGGCTCCCCCACTACTTAACACAACACTCAATGATTTCAGCTCTTAGTCAGTTCAGCTCTTTGATGAATTCAGCTTGTAGTAGGGGAGCCTCAGTGCTAGTGCACCATTAGCCCAAAGTGAGCTCAGACAGCCTGTAACTAGACTCCTAATGGAATCAAAATTAGCTCTGATATTCCACAGTGGAGAAAGTGCAATTAGCATGAAAGGCCCTCACCAAGGGGCCCATGCCACTAAACATTAATACTTGTCCCCAGCCTCTCTCAATTCACAGAGTTTTGGAACCCATGACCCTTGCCTAGCGAGTGCTACTTAGTTGATGGTGAGTCCCTCCATCATAACAAAAGGCCAAGTACAGTTCCAAGCACAGTTCCCATAATCAGGGTAATAACAATTTATTCTTCCTGCCCCAATAACAGAGACACTGGGGATCCCACAGCAGCCAAAGTGACCATTTGGGCAGCTGTGGCCTCATTCTAGGTGGGGTGGGTGGGCCTCTGCAAATGAGATCGGCCCCTGAAGTTTTTTTCCACAACTTGCCACACCTCACCACCAGATGTCAGGGTGGAGCTCATCCTGACACTGCTTACATAAACAATTAGGAAAAAAATTGCAAACAATTCTCAATGCCCCCTCAAATGGGTCCATTTTGAACTCTTGGAAATGAGCCAACTTTGACATTTTAAACAAGTTCTTCGTGTTCTGAGCAGCGACTTGGAGGTGGCTTTATCAGACCATACAAGAACCAGCCAGATATGCCGCTAGGGATGGGTAGAGAGAGAAACAGAAAATGATTATATCAGGAAAATGCTGTGTTATTTTGCCACAGGCTTTGCTGTTCTCCCAAAAGCTGCAATATCAATCACAGAGATTCCTTAGCAATCAAGCATTACTCTCTGAACAGTGATAAGGGAGGAAAGAAGCCACTTGGTTTTCTTACTTAACTTTTCCTAGTCAACACCATCTTTTGTGTGAATTAAAGCATCCTCTCTCTGCTGGCTTTAGAGAAGAAAATATTACACTGGATGAGGTTTGGGAGCTCTCTGTTGAAAGCTGCCATGTCCGTGTCAGCTGCTAAGCTCTCGCTCCTGTAGCACATTGTAAAGCAAGCCCATACATTTGCCATCAGAGCCCCGGATTGAAAGGAGAGGAGGGGACCCCAGCGGGATTACATTTCTTGTTAATGCTGCCTCATTAATTGATTTAAGGCCATGGCCCAGAGGGGGCTCTTGGCAAGTGGTTTCCTTGCTGTGGTCAGGCCTGGCGTGCGTGCCAGTGAGAGCTCAGCTGCAGCTGACTGAGGACAAGGCGTGGTGAAATCCCTCCAACTGTTGCTGAGTTTTGAAGTTAGGTCTGAGCAGCCCAGACCTTCCTGGAAAAATGAGCAATATGATGTGGCAAATGATGGGATTGAAAGTCAAATAATCCCCCACCAGAGCCAAGCCATCCCTTATAGGCATTCATTACCCACAAGCAGTCGGCTTGGTAATGAAGTGACAGGACGCTCTTTACTAGGCACTGAGTGGGTTAAGAGTCTGGTTACACTAAATCTGCAGATGGGCTGAGTGGAGAGGAAAGGGCTCATGATGCCACCTCCATGTGAGGAGGATGGGAGTGACTCTCTGGAGAAGGTGAGCCAAGAACTTCATGAGTGCGTTGAGTCCTAAATCGTCTCTGCTCAGGACACAGCCCTCACACACAGAACTCAATAGGCAGTGAGCTGAGACAACCGTGCAGGGGTTGGTGGGGGGCTGGCTTCCCCAACACAAGTGGCTGCTAGGAGAGCTGGAAAGTGGCGCTGCACCTGATTGCGTCTCGCAGCATGTGTGGCAATGACAGGGTCAGGAGATTTGCTGCTACGCTTCCAAGATCAAAGGAGATTTTCCATATCCTGTTACAACCCTTAACTTCAGTCCCACCACTGCAATTAGAGGACAGATCTGAATGGTGAGTGGAAAGAACTGCTTCGGTTCAGAACCTTCCCAAGCAGAGCTCACTAGGCTGCAAAGCGCTGGAGCACAGCTGTGTCACCGAGCGGGCCCCGAGTGCCCAGAGCTACTCTGCCAGTGCAGGTCACAACGCTGGTGTGACCTAGGGCATCCCATCATGATGCTCATGCACACAGCAAAGGTAGCAGCGCAAGGGCAGGACGAGCTCCATACAGAGCCAGCGCCAGCCCCAGGGCCTCGTGTCAAATAACTCACAAGCTATAGACATTTCTCTATAGATCTCTATATATAGATGGCTACCAGTCATACTGCACTGTCTGCTGCCAAAAGGCAATGAGCAGCTGCTGTGTAGCAATGCAGTACAGCGTCTGCCAGCACCCAGGAGACATACGGCGATGGTGAGCTGAGCAGGCTCCATGCTTGCCGTGGTATGGCGTCTGCTCGGGTAACCGAGCAAAAAAGGCACGTAACGATTGTCTGCTGTTGCTTTCACGGAGGGAGGGAGGGAAGGGGAGGGAAGGGGGGGCCTGATGATATGTACCCATAACCGCCCGTGTTTTTGCCCCATCAGGCATTGGGATTTCTACCCAGAATTCAAATGGGTGGCGGAGACTGCGGGAACTGTGGGATAGCTACCCACAGTGCAACGCTCCAGAAGTCGCCGGTTGTCTCGGTACTGTGGACGCACTCACCGACTAAATGCCGGATAAACGCACTAAGACCATTTGTGTGGGGATACACACAATCGACTGTATAAAAATGCTTTCTACAAAACCGACTTCTATAAATTCGACTTAATTTCATAGTGTAGACATAGCCTTAGTCTATAAGGTGCCACAGGACTCTTTGCCACTTCTACAATGACTTAGACTACAGGGACATTTTACCCGGCTGATTCTGTGAAACCTTCCCAGGAGAGTGCATCAGCCACTTTGTTAGAGGCTCCTGAAATGTGTTGTATCTTAAAATCAAAGTTTTGCAGAGCTAAACTCCACCAAAGAAGTTTTTTGTTAGTCTCTTTGACTGTGTGAAGCCACTTCAGTGCAGCATGGTCAGTCTGCAGATGGAAACACCGCCCCCAAATGTATGGGCGTAGCTTCTCCAGAGCATACACAATGGTGTAACATTCTTTTTCTCAGACTGACCAGTGGCTTTCCCTCTCAGAAAGTTTTTTGCTGAGAAACACGACAGGATGGAATTGTTGATCTGGTCCTTCCTGCATTAAAACTGCTCCTACACCACGCTCGGATGCATCTGTGGTTACGATGAAAGGTTGGTCGAAGTCTGGGGCGGCCAGTATTAATTTTTAGAATCCTTTTGGGCCCCCACCTTCTGCACTCGAAGTGCCAGAATGGGGAGTTAGTCTGTACATGGTGGCAGTGGTGGGATAGAAGAGGCAAGCCTTTCCATAACCCTTGGGCGTAAGAAGCAATAGCAAATCCAGGAGCTGTGCACCAGTTTCGTGCCAATATTTTCAGCCACCCCAGGATGGACAGAACAGGCATACCACTCCATTGACACAGGTGATGCTCGCCCAATTAGAGCTCAACCCTACTGGATGGCTCGTCAAGCCAAAACCACAAAAGTGGATTTCCCCATCTGGTTTGGGAACCAGAACCACTAGAGAGGCCCATGCGCACTTAAAGAGCTGGATTACACCCATGTGTAACATGTCCTTGATCTCCCTTTCTATTGTGGTTTTGGCTTCCTCTCCTCCAAGTGCTTCACAATGGATTCCTTGAGGACCTGCTTCATGATTTTGCCGGGGATTGAAGTGAGGCTGACCAGTCTGTAGTTCCCCAGGTTCTCTTTCTTCCCTTTTTTTAAAAATATGGGCACTATTTGCCTTTTTCCAATCATCTGGGACCTCCCCCATTTGCCATGAATTTTCAAAGATAATGGCCAATGGCTCTGCAATCACATCAGCCAACTCCCACAGCACCCTCGGATGCATTAGATCTGGACCCATGGACCTGTGCATGTCCAGCTTTTCTAAATAGTCCTTAACCTGTCCTTTCACCACTGAAGGCTGCTCACCTCCTCCCCATACTGTGCTGCCCAGTGCAGCAGTCAGGGAGCTGACCTTGTCTGTGAAGACAGAGGCAAACAAAGCATTGAGTACTTCAGCTTTTTCCACATCATCTGTCACTATGTTGCCTCCCCCATTCAGTAAGGGTCACACGCTTTCCCTGACCACCTTCTTGTTACTAACATACCTGTAGAAACCCTTCTTGTTACCCTTCACATCCCTTGCTAGCTGCAACTCCAATTGTGCCTTGGCCTTCCTGATTACACCCCTGCAGGCTCGAGCAATATTTTTATACTCCTCCCATATTTTTATACTTCATAGCAATATACTGAGAGTCAATTTGAGCTTGTGGTTGTAATTTAACAAACATTCTTTTTGTCCAACAGCACATACAACACATTCCTAGCAAGCAAACACAGGACAATATTCACACAACTAGGAATGGGTGAAACACAACAGACAATATGCCCTTAGAAGTCAGGGACCAGCCTGTAAAAACCTTGTACCTTGAAGTGATAGGCTGTTAGTTCTTTTTCAGACCTAGCAATTTTTAGCAGGTCTCCATTTGCATGTAATATTTGAATGACACGCTTCCCTATATCCCTCTGTGTCTGTTGTAAAAACTGAGCCACCTTTGTTTCTGACAATAACTAAGAGATCAGTTAGATCGCGACAATCCAGGCCAAGGGTATCAGAAAAATTAACCGGAGTGGCAGTTATAGTGCTCTGTGCTTTTTCTATCTTTGGTAATAGGACGTGTTATTGCTAGTATATAATACGCTGGCATTACACCTACATTCATCCACTGGGGGTTGGCTGATACTTGCATCTTCCCAAAATACTGTTTCCCAGGATGTAGCACATACACATCGTCCATTGTACAAAACACGTCGCATTTTCTAGTTCGGCCCACACACATGTTCCCACTGAGGTGTCTCTGCTACATGGTTCTGTGGTGACAGGTAGGGACGAGCACACCCATTTCTGAGGGCTCCATTCCATATACCCTTGGGTGTCCAATAATTTCTCCTCTTTCCCAGCCCACTGACCCATAACCCAGGGTAGACAAAAGGATCCCATGGTCAATTTTGGGAGCGGGCTCACTTTCCATATTTCTGTCTCCACAGGCTGTTGGTGAGCAATTTTAACAATTTTACCTAATAACAAATCAGGCATAACCATGCTGGAAACATATTGCCTTCATTTATATTTGTAGGTATCGAACCCTAACATTCCCAGATATTACCCAAAACATTTCATGTTCAAGTGATGCTAAACTAAGAATTTGCCTCTCAGTACATCCTATGGCCAAGGCAGCTTTAGTTCCTAATTTTATTTGTTGTTTTTTTTCTCAGCAGCCAGGAGGTGGTGTTTAGCCAAAACTTGTTAGTCTCTAAGGTACCACAAGTACTCCTTTTCTTTTTGCGAATACAGACTAACACAGCTGCTCCTCTGAAACACATATTTTATGTTGCTTTCAGGTTTCCCAGACCTATTTGTACCAAGTCCACATTCACAAGCAGGCAGGCACTATCTTGCAGTTGTGACAAGGAACTTAATTTATTCTTAATTACCTCCAGGTCTACAGTATTCATAATCCCTGCTCCAAAACCAATTCCTCCTAATATGGTGTCTGCTACATGAGGATGTTTCCCAGTTAACAGACTGGCATTTCTTGACCTCCGCCCTTCTGCAACCTTGGTTTCTGTAAATACAGTTAAAATGCTTATTAATCCTTTTCTGCCTAATACAGTGGGGGTTTTTTTGTAACAAAATACACAACAATGCTAGCAACAAGACAAAACATAAAACACAAAGCACAATGTTTGTCATGACAGTAGATTCATAGTATTATGGATTGCTCTTCAGCTGGTACCAGCTTTTCCTGAAGTTCTGAAAGACAAAAATAACATTTTTCTAACTCTTTTGGGGTGGCAGATTATTGCTTAAAATATCCCTTCCTTTTACAAATATCCTTCCTGATTGCAGGCAAAACACAAGAATTACCCCCATACTTTCCTGTGTTTTTGTTCTATAGGCAGACCAGGTTTCAATGGCTTCTACCTTTCCTTACTCCTGCCACTATGCCCCTTAGGGCTCCCAACCAGTTTTCCAAGTTCTTTATCTGTTGCCTGCCTGCTTGTCTGAGCCCGATCCTGCTTTCCTCGCTGAACCGTCCTTTCTCATGGGCACAGGCTTTATCCCACTAACCATTTAGCAAGGAGGGTAGGCTCCCCACACCTCCTGGTCCCTCTTCTTAAACATTTTTCTTAAAATTGTGAAATCGCAACACTATCCCATACTCCTATATCCTTCAGATTGAGGTCTTACAGAAATCTACTCCTTATTTGCCCATGCTCGTGCTGGGACTTACAAAACACAAAAGTCTATACCCACTAAAAACTCTGCCTGACAGACCAGGAGGGGGGAACACTAAGCCCCTTACCTTTGGGGTTCGATCCTGCTACGATCAAGGGTATATTCACCTATGCAATTTTTCCCCAACAGACAGGTAGGAGTGAGGACTCTAATCCTCCCCCTTATGGCCTGGAACCTCTAGGACCGGGAGTGTGCACACCTGAATTATCGATCACTTTATACGTATGGTATACCTTTTAGCAATATTTTCAACAATCACAGTGCATGTCTTCCCCCTTTCACAATTCTCCACCGAAAATGTTATGCTTATAAGAAGCACACGGGATCTTTTTCAGGGGAAAAGGCAATACACTGTGTTTACTGAAGATATAACAATTAGCATATGCATTCAATCACACACACACACACACACACACACACACACACACACACACACACACACACACACACACACACACACTCTCTCTGTCCCGCCAGTTGATGTTATAGTTACCAGTTCAGAGTCCAGATCAATCTAGTGGCCAGCTAGGTTGATCATGGGTAGGTAGGAGCTGGGTTCTGCCAGTCGCGACGCGATGCTCCGGGGAAGTCTTGGCAGGACAAACCCAAAGTTTCATGGCATGGCACCCTGTTTATATAGTGATTTTCCTTCACTGGGACCAATGAGTTTTGCGCCATCATGCTGTAATCAATTGTTGCTTGTTTTCTTAAATTGTTTTTCTCATCCTTTATCTTGTTCTTTTATCAAGTCTCTCAGGGAGTTACCCCATGCTGGTTTTGATCACAGCTATCTTGTCCCCATTGATAGGTGCCTGTCTCATCTTTAGAGTTGTCAATCTGCCCTCCTCTGACATTTCAATAGGGGCGTGTTGCAGCCTTCTGGAGCCCTTGAGTCTGTCTCTAGTTCCTCCCTAGAACATCTGGTTCAGTCATGGCCTTCACACTTATCTTTTAACACACATTTCTCATTCTCACACACAACAGAATTAATTTACACAGAACATTTTGAACAGGAACATCAAGTTGTAATGCAAAAGTAAAACAACTTTTACTTTTACTTGCTAAACCTACAACAAAGTTGTGACCCTTAAAGGTCTGTTACTGCCTTGAAATCAGTCCAGACACAAAGAAATTCTGGCTGATGCATCTCTACCAATGGCACATTTAGGCCATTCCTTTTTGCTACTCAAAAAGGGTGGCTGGCAAGATATGGTCAAACCATACATTAATGCATGCTATATTATTATCTTACTATTCTTTATCCTTCATTCCAAATTATACAAAATACAAACATAAAATCCTACTACTACACCCTGACAACTTCATTGGAGGGGATGCTCACAGTTCCTGCCAGGCCCTCCTCCTAAACATACACATGCACACACCTTCATACACAGAGAGACTTGCAACATAGACGCACACACATACACACCACTACACACAGAGAGAGACCTACACAGTTACCTATAACACAGAAAGACATCTGAAACACACACAGACCCCTGCAATGTTCATGAACATATAAACACACGTAAGCCAGCAAACAGCTGCCATATGTATAATATACCTCCCCTCTCCACGCACACATCAGCAGGAGAAGAGGCTGTGTCTCCAGGGGTTCCTAAAGCTGTCTTGTCAATTGCATCCTTTGGAAGATGAAATTGAAGGTGCCTTTTGGTCTGTTTCCTAATCTCTGTCTGGCCTCTAGATGGAGAGGGACACCAGGAGTCTGATTGCAGCTGCTGATGGAGATGGATGGGTTACAGGAAGCAATCTGAAAGCAGTTAAGCCCCACAGCTACAGCTGTCCCAGGGGTGAGTCAGTGCCTTGCACACAGTGCTTTGCGTTTGTGTCTTCCCAGCCGCTGGAGGGAGCAAAACACACAGACACTCCCGCTGCAGAGTCATTGGCCCGGGGAAAGGCAAAGACCCAGGCCACCGGAGCCTGCAGCTCAAGCAGAACACAAGCATCTCTTCCACCTGCAGTGTGTGGAGTGGCAGCAGTCAGGGGTCTCAAAGTGCATGGGTCCCTCCTGTGCAGCTTCCTAGGAATGCCCAGGCTATGCAGCCCTGTGCCAGGGGTGTGCCAGGCACATAACCAGCCCTCTCTCTGTTCCAGTTCACTGGGCCAGCAGAGCAGCCCAATGAAGGCTGCGGGAAACCACCATAACTTAGAGCAACCCCTGTGGGCTAATAACAATAATAGCACCAGCCAAGCAGCGACTTCCAGTCAGTCTTGTCCCAGGAGCCTCTGGGTGCCACTCTGGCCTGTCATTCCCACGTAGCACACAGGCTGCAGTATGAACCCCAGTGCCGTCAGTGTACACAGAGTGCCTGGGCAATCACATTCTGTAAGGCCCATCTCTGACCATCCTCCACAGCCTGGAAGCCATCCTATCCGGAGTACATGTGTTATTGGGACAGGAGGATGGGACCAAGGGAGGGCCATAAATAAAGATCTTGCACTGGAGCGGAAGCAGACGAGTCTGTTGAATGAGCAGTGACCTCAGAGGCCAGCCTGGAACACCAATAATTAAAGGAACTATACAAATCCCAGCTGAGTGCCTTTATCTACATGCTGCAGTGACCAGGGGCCAGGTCCAGCCTCAGACAGCTCTCTCTGCAGAGGATGTGAACTCTCCAAGGCAGCATGAAGGAGAGAGGGCTCCACATTGCAGCACATTTATCGAGTGTCCTCCTGCCTTTGTTAGGTTGCAGGGGCTGTTGCTGAAGAGCCTGGGAGTCAGTAAAAGGCTGCCGGAGCTGACAGGACAGGAACTGATTTTGCACAGTTCGCCTGCCTGTCTGAAGCCCAGACTTGGGTGTGCAGGGATTGCAGAACAGCCTTGCTGCTGGGGAGCTGCATAAGGGCTAGTACTTCTCTGCAGAGACACAGGAAAACCAAGATTCAAGATTGGGGCTGTAGCAGAGGCAGAATGTAGTGCATGGCCCCAGGCACCCTGGGATGCCCCTCTTCCTCTTTTGCACCATGCCTTAGTTTGTCCCTACTGCACAGCTAATCACCTACAGCCATTTCAGCCATTCATAAAATCAGGGTTAGAAGGGACCACAAAGGTCTGCTAGTCCAACCCCCTGCCCAGATGCAGGATTTGTTGTGTCTAAACCATCCCACACAGGTGGCTTTCCAGCTTCCTTTGGAAAACCTCCAGCAAAGGAGCTTCCACAACCTCCCAAGGCCTCTGCTCCATTGTCCTACTGTTCTTACAGCTGGGAAGTTTCTCCTGAGATTTAATCTAAATCTGGTTTCAGAGTAGCAGCCGTGTTAGTCTGTATTCGCAAAAAGAAAAGGAGTACTTGTGGCACCTTAGAGACTAACCAATTTATTTGAGCATCTATTTATCTAAATCTGCTATGCTGTAATTTCAACCCATCACCTCTGGTCCTACCCTCTATGGCAAGAAAGAAACACTTTTCTCCATTTTTTTAGTGGCAGCATTTCAAGTATTTGAAGATCACTATCAGGTCCCCACTTAATCTCCTTTTTTCCAAACTATAAACATACCCAGTTCTGTTAGAATATAGGCTTTACAGGCAGGCCTGAATATCTATACTTTAAGAATTTAGGTGTATTTATATCACTTAGCTAGTTACAGAGGTATAAAAACAAAGAATCAAAATCACAGTCTGCCTGTGTATGGGCCTTCTTTCACTAGGATAGTCTGCAGCCTTGTTCTTAGGCTAAGGCCTTTGGCTAAGCAGCAGGGGCAGCCATAAGCTGAGAAGCATATTGTCACATCCTCACATCCCAAACCAGTTACATTGAAATAAGATGGTATTGGGCTGTTAGGAAGATGATCCTGTCCTGATAGTGCCCATCATCACCAGATAAAGAAACAGATCTTAAGATGGCTAAAGAAAACTTAGTTTGATAGCATCCTGTCTGGCAAGAACTCACTTATCAATGGTTGTGGTTGTGAAACCCTCATTTCTGTATTGTTTTATGTTTATGGCCCCCACTTTTCTATTGTTAATCTGCCTGGTTCTCTAATTGTTTCTGTCTGCTGTACATTAATTTTGCTAGGTATAAGTTAATTAGGGTAGTGGGATATAATTGGTTAGAGATTATGTTACAATATGTTAGGATTGGTTAGTTAAATTTCAGTAAAATGATTGGTTAAGGTGTAGCTGAGTTTACTATATAAACTGGGGTCAAACAGGAAGTGGAAGGGAAATTGGAATTATGCTTGCTAAGTGGGGGGAACAGGAACAGGGAATAGGTAATGGGGAACAGGGACACAGGCAAGGCTCTGCGGCGTCATAGCTGCGAAGGGGGACATGGGGTTAATGCTCTGCGGCATCATAGCTGCGAAGGGGGACACTGGGTAAACACTCTGCAGTGTCAGAGCTGGGAAGGGGGACACTGGGGAACAGACTTTATCGGTGTATAGAGATCAGCCCGACTGGTGTGAAGGGCTTTGGAATATGCTTGCTTGGAAACTAACCCCAATAAACATTGCATTGTCTGCACTTCGGACTTCTGGTCTTTTGCTGCTTGCTGTCTGTGTGACAAGAGCCAGGGAAGTGGGAGGGTGAAGGGAAAGCCCGTATTGTTTGCATTCCATCCCTTTGATCACCTTTGTCGCTCATCTCTGGATCCTTTCCAGTTTCTCCACATCCTTTCCATACATTAGTGATCAAAACTGGACACAGTACTCCAGCTGAGGCCTAACCAGCGCCGAGTAGAACGGTACTGTCACCTCCCATGACTTGCATGCTATGCCTCTGTTAGTGCAACCCAAAATTGCATTTGCTTTTTTTTTGCAACAGCATCGCATTGCTGACTCATGTTGAGGTTGTGATACACCACAGCTCCCAGATCCTTCTCAGCAGTGCTGCTGCCAAGCCAGTTATCCCCCATTCTGTATTTGTGCATTTGGTTTTTCTTCCTTAAGTGTAGCACCTTCCATTTGTGTTCGTTGAATTTCATTTTGTTGTCTATAGCCCAGTTCTCCAATTTATCAAGATCCCTTTGAATTTTAGCTCTATCCGAAGTATTGGCAACCACCCTAGCTTTGTGTCATCTGCAAATTTGATCAGTACCCTCTCTATTCCTACATCCCGGTCATTAATAAAGATGTTAAACAATACCAGGCCCAGAACAGATCTCTGTGGAACTCCACTTGAGACCTCCCTCCAAACCAATATCATTTTATTAATAGTTACTCTTTTGTTTGCAGGTGTTTAACGAATTATGTATGCACTTAATGGTAGTTCTGCCAAGCCTGCATTTCTCCAGCTTACTTATGAAAATGTTATGGGGACTGTGTCTCTCACCAGGCTAACACTGTAGGTGGGACGGCACTGCCCCTGCCCCTATGACCCAGCCGTACTTCCTGCTCTCTGACCAGCAGTTCAGGAGTCTTTCCAGGGCTGGCTACATTCACGTGTTCGAAGAAGAGATTCTCTTTTTGGTCCTGGCATGGCACATTGCCTATGATTTTGCTGTGAGTGGGTGAGAAGCCAGAGGCTGCTGAGCAAAGGGCAGAGGGAGAGGGTGGGAGAAGGTGACATCGCATCTTCAGGGAAGAGTCAAAAACCTGGGAAGAGGGAAGGGGAAGGAGAGAGAGGCAAACAGCCAGTAGCATTCCGGTAGCGGCATTAAGGAAGCAGGAGCTGGGGCTGGAGCTCCGGCTTGGCAGCCAGCAAAGCTGAGTTTTGCTCTTCCCAGCCCCTCCCATTCTGTTATAAACAGGAGCGTTTGGGGCTTAGCTGCAATGTCGTGTGGAGATGTTACAATAAAAGCAATACTCAGCAACCAAGGATCTCAAAGCACCTTCTAAGCGCGGACAAGTGGCACCAACCCCCTTTCACAGGCAGGACAACTGAGGCTTGCAAAAGTGAAGTGTCCTGTTCCAGGTCATCATGGCAGAGATGGAAATGGAAGCCACGTCTTGTGACTCCTAGCCTAGTTCCCTGTCCTTTGGAGCACCCTGTCTCCTAGCATCTGGGGCTGTAGTTGCCCGAGATATCCACAGCCACAGAGCCAGCCTCACCACATGTGAACTCCTCTGAAAGTTAATGGACATGTAGGAAATGGCAGGAAGCCGCCACGGTCCACGCTGTCTGCCCCCTGCAATTGCAAGGAATTGATTGTATCTGATGCAGCCGCCTGAACCTAATGTACAAACCCAGCTCTGCACGCTTTAATGAATGGTCATTGGTTAAAGTGCCAAAAGGTGAAGCTTGTTATATATTATTCCCCACCAGCTGGAGGCTTTTACCATTTCCTCTTCAACATTGCTGTCAACACAATTCACCTGTGTCTTCCCACATTACCGTACACTCCACAAGCTAATGCAAACACCAAAGCTGGCTGAAAGTGCTGTCTGTTTAGGGCTGTGTGAGTCATTATTTTGCTTGAGAAAAGCTTTAAAGCTTAGCTAACAGCAGCAGCAGCTTGAGTCAAATGACTCACTCACTCATTTTATGGAAACAGAACCTATCTCAAACTGCCTGGTCTCTGAAGAGAGAAGGAGCTGGAGGGTGGGGTGCTGGGTTTCCAGCACACCCCAATGCACACACTGCATTGAAGGGGAGCCAGCAAAACAAGAGCCGGTGAAACATTTTCTGACAGAGAGTTTTCCTGTTGCAAAATGCTGATTCCACAAAATAGAAATGTTTTGTGGGAAGTTATTTGATTTTGCTGAAATTTTCAATGGGAAATTGTCAAAGTGTTTCTTTTTGACTTTGACTTTTATGCTAATATAAAAGAATCATAGAAGATTAGGGTTGGAAGAGACCTCAGGAGGTCATCTAGTCCAACCCCCTGCTCAAAGCAGGACCAACCCCAACTAAATCATCCCAGCCAGGGCTTTGTCAAGCCTGACCTTACAAACTTCTAAGATTGGAGATTCCACCACCTCCCATTCCAGTGCTTCACCACCCTCCTAATGAAATAGTTTTTCCTAATATCCAACCTAGGCCTCTTGTACTGCAACTTGAGGCCATTGCTTCTTGTTCTGTCATCTGCCACCACTGAGAACAGCCGAGCTCCATCCTCTTTGGAACCCCCCTTTAGGTAGTTGAAGGCTGCTATCAAATCCCCCCTCATTCGTCTCTTCTGCAGACTAAATAACCTCAGTTCCCTCTGCCTCTCCTCATAAGTCATGTGCCCCAGCCCCCTAATCATTTTTGTTGCCCTCCGCTGGACTCTCTCCAATCTGTCCACATCCTTTCTGTAGTGGGGGGCCCAAAACTGGATGCAGTACTCCAGGTGTGGCCTCACCAGTGCTGAATAGAGGGGAATAATCACTTCCCTTGATCTGCTGGCAATGCTCCTACTAGTGCAATCTAAAATGCTGTTAGCCTTCTTGGCAACAAGGGCACACTGCTGACTCATATCCAGCTTCTCGGCCACTGTAATCCCCATGTCCTTTTCTGCAGAACTGCCACTTAGCCAGTCAGTCCCCAGCCTGTAGCAGTGCATGGGATTCTTCCTTCCTAAGTGCAGGACTCTGCACTTGTCCTTGTTGAATGTCATCAGAATTCTTTTGGCCCAATCCTCCAATTTGTCTAGGTCACTCTGGACCCTCTCCCTACCCTCCATTGTATCTACCACTCCTCTCAGTTTAGTGTCATCCGTGAACTTGATTAGGGGGCAGTCCATCCCATCATCCAGATCATTAATGAAGATGTTGAAAAAAACCGGCCCCAGGACCGACTCTTGGGGCACTCCGCTTGATACTGGCTGCCAACTAGACATTGAGCCGTTGATCACTACCCATTGAGCCTGACGATCTAGCCAGCGTGCTATCCACCTTATAGTCCATTCATCCAATCCATACTTTTTTAAATTGCTTCATAATGTGGTAAGGCACCTCCTTCGTGTTGCCAGACTTAGCGCTTCCCACTCTGGCGATGGCAGGCCTGAGGTAATCAGCCCCACTCAGGGCAGGGTTCGCCTTCCCTCTTCTGTGCTCCCTTGGTCATACTTTCAGGGTAGGCCTGAGGGTTGGCCTAAGGGGTGATCCTCCACCAAATAAAAAGGAAACAGTCTCATAAACAAAAAAACCCTGGGTGGTGGGGGGGAACCTTTCGCTGCCCCCCTCGTTGGTGCTGGGTGTCATCCTGTTGGTTTGCCCTGAGGTGTCAGTCCTTCCCCTAGCAAGCACTCAGGTTTGCCTGTTTCCCCTATGGGAAGGAGTACAGCCTCTCACCCTGGAAAAGCTTATTTCCTTACTGCCACTAGCCTGGCAGCAGCTTATCTCTCTCTTCCCCTTTTCTCTGCCCAGAGGAGGGATTTTTATAGGCCCCAGGCAGCCCTTACTTAATTGGGAACAGGTGTCCCTAATTGACCTGAGGTAACACCTTCTCAGCTTGTAGGGAAAAGGGCCTTTAACATTGTAGGGCTAATATATCAGCCTTTCAGAGGCAAAATCCAAGGCTCTGAAGGCTAAAAAGGCCATCTTGAAAGGAGTCCACAGTCACAAGAAGAAGGAAATCAGGACATCTCCCACCTTCAGGAGGCCCAAAACTTTACGATTATGGAGACAGCCCAAATATCCTAGGAGGAGTGATCCTCGGAGGTGATACCAGTCAGCTCTGTGTTCTTGGGGAACCAGGGCGCAGTTTCTAGCCTGTCTGACTCATGAAGGACACCCCTCCCACACCAGCCTCTGCTTGAACCAAAACCAATCCTAGAAAAGACTTGCAGAGAGCAGTGAAGGGCATTGGGAGACATACCTAGACCCCTCCTGACAAGGGTGACAAAATTAAGGCAACTCCTCTAGCCTCATCTGCATGAAAGATGGGACAGGGAGACATCTCCATTAGCATACAGAATGGAAAACAGAAATTCCAACCCAAGAATTGCACTGAACTCTGGGACGAGAAAAGCAGGGAAGCACTGCATCATGGGGGATCTCTGCTCCAGTTGTTAATGAACCTACGCCTGCACACACCCAGCTCAGCAGTTATCAGATCAATTCTAGTAATGAATCCTTGACTGATATCCAAAATATTGAAGCAGCCTAATTGCATTGTGAGCTCCCTGGAAGGAACACCACCCAAAGCCAAGAGTGATGAGCTCCTATTCTCTAGCCTAAAGAAAACCCTTGAGTCAACAGTTTACCCTTAAACAAATCTAGTGTTCTCCCTTGAACCATTGCTGTTTCTCGACAAAAACCCCTAACTATGTTCAAGTAAGTTTTCTGATGCTTGGATCCAAACTATGCATCAGTTCCACTGGGACCCCATCTTCTCCTGACTGATCATGCTGGGGGCTCTGCCTGTCTCCAGCACTCAGGACCCTGAGCTACCACCATCACCTGGGAACCCTGACCAGTTCAAGCTTCATGGAAGTGGTGAGATCCCCCTCTTTTTATCTCTCTGTTTTCCTTTCTACAGTATTAACCTTTCAGGTATTAACCTTTAATAATGTAACTGTTATGTTGGTTTAGGCTCTCCTTGTGTAGTTATCAGTATTATCCAATAAATAACTTTTATCGTTAAGCTGGTTGCTTCTCTCTCTCTCTGAACTTTACTCTTTTGTGTTTTTAGCTTCCCCATTTACTCTGCAGCAATGCTTCTTTTACCTAAGCTAAAGACCCCTGTAGCGCCCAAAATACTGTGGGGTTTGCTCATCAAGTGGGTTACTACCAGTATAATTGTAACATGAAAGTGGGGATAGGGACGTGCTGAACCTGTGGCATATAAGGGTGGCAGCTTGAAAGTGCTGCTTGACCCAGTCCATTGAGTCCAGGGACATATGAGGGGGTCAGCTTGAGAGTGCTGATTGACCCGATCCACTCAGACTTGCTCTGTTAGTGTGTCTGTGTTCATCTGATTCTGGGGCTGGAGGAACCCAGCCCTGGGGAACCTAGGTCCTGCAGGATAGCTCCATTGGTAGGGAACTTGCAGAAGGGAGAGGTAGAGCTCCATATGAACACACAAGTGACACAAGCAATACCGTGATAGAATTACAGACCCCTCGATCTGCTGGCAATGCTCCTACTAGTGCAATCTAAAATGCCCCCAGAAGAGTAACCCTAATAAATGAGCATACTCCAAAGTAACAGGCATATCTGGTAACAGAGGAACAAGCTTGACCACTATGACATTATCAAGTTCCCCCTGACCACAGACTCACCATGAAGAAGATAGAGGATAACAACACTGGTCTTCATTGTAGATGTCAAGGTCAACAAACATCAGATCAAGCAGGCTGTCAAGAAACTGTATGATATTGATGTGGCCAAGGTCAACCCATTGATCTGGCCCAATGGTGAGAAGAAGGCTTATGTCCGTCTTGCTCCAGACTGTGGTGCATTGGATGTAGCCAACACGATTGGAATAATCTAAAGTGCATCCATCAAGAGCTGGGCAGATGAGATAACAAACTTTGTAAAACCGAAAAAAAAAAAAAAAAAAAAAAAGACCCTCTTGCAGCCACCTGGCCTGACTTTGTCACAATAATATAATATATAATACAAAAGTCAGAATGATGAAATAGAAGTGACCTATTATAGAATATTTTGTTTTGCAAAAAATTCCAAGATTTCAGCTTTGTGTCCTGATTTGGCATGAAACAACACTGAAATCTGAGAATTTCCCATAGGACAGAACTTCGGTGTTTTGTCCAGCTCTCTGCACAGGTACAGAGCACAGCCAGTCAGGCTGGTAGCTAAAGCATGTACTCCTGGTCTGCAGGCAGTCATGCTGACTGGTGCAGTGACTGAGCACAGTGCCTTGGCTGCAGCACACTGGCACTTGGCTGGTTTTGAAGATCTGAGCCTGCATTTCTAGATGTAGTTAGTGCCAGTGGAAGGTGCTCGGTTGGCAGTGCTGGAGACCAAATTCCTTCATTTATCCGTAGAACAGGTGCAGCATGGGCGGCGCAGGGCAAGTCTCCCGCCCAATATCCAGTGCCCTTGTACCTCATCCCAGCCCTGGAGGGACTCTACATGTAGGAGTGGGAGTGAAGCTCAGTCTCCATGGCCCATTCAGTTCCAGGCTTCTCTGCTGAAGCAAACAGCTGGTCGTTTCTGAGATATGAACACCTTCATTTGGCTTTTTGTGACCCACCCAGTTTGTCAGTGACTGACCCTCGATAACCAGCACTGTTGGGGCTCTGTTAGTGGATATACAGTGGCACAGCTGCTGTCCCATGAAAGCAGGCCTTGCCCGTTCTGCATGGCTGTCATGATGTTGGCCTGGATAGGGAGGGTGCACTTGCTCTCCCTTTTAGCAGAGCTGCCTTTCCTGTGTTTTCACTTTGGTGAAGGAGTGGAGGAGCCATCCCCATCTCTCTTTAGGAAAGTTGAGTTCTGCAGAGGAAGAGCAATTCTTTCTCTAACACTTCTGCTCCTGGAGTCAGGATGGGCAAACCAGATAAACTGAGATACAAACTGAATTATCCTGTAAAACTCAAACCCAAATCTTGGAGGAGGTTCCCAGAAGCTGGATTCATTTCTGCTGTCTCTGCACTTCCAGGCTCGCGCCAGGCCTGGAAGCAGAAATCCCAAGATGCCATGAGCCTAACCCTGATCCAGCAGACCCAGAGTTCCATGACTCTGCTAGGCTGGGCAAAATCCAGGAAGGGCTGGTATGAGATGCATGCAATCAATGAGGGAGTAAAGGATGGC
The DNA here is from genome assembly GCF_015237465.2 of Chelonia mydas. Classification (NCBI taxonomy): domain Eukaryota; kingdom Metazoa; phylum Chordata; order Testudines; family Cheloniidae; genus Chelonia; species Chelonia mydas. Next base: position 58,881,115 of record NC_057855.1, read on the forward strand.
AGCACAATAAATGCCAACCAACAAGGGCTTATGGAATACAGGTCTTGCCAAACTAACTTGAGATCATTTTTTGATGAGATGACAAGTTGGTCAATAAAGGTAGCTGTGTTGATTTAACATACTTAGACTTCTGTAAGGTGTTTCATTTAGTCTTGCATGACATCTTGATTTAAAATATTAGCTCTATACACAATCAATGAAGCACAGACAGAATGAAATAAAAACTGTCTAACTGATAGATCTCAAAACTTAATTGTAAGTGGGGAATCATTGTCCAATGGGGGTTTTCTAGTGGGGTCCCATACGGTTCTGTTCTTGACCCAGTGCTAGTTAATATTTCTATCAGTGATCTGGAAGAAAAAAGGAAATAACTGCCAGTAAAGTTTGCAGATGACATAAAGATGGGTGGCGTTGGCATGGTATCTATGATAAGGACAAGTCAGTTTTACAGAGTGATCTAGATTGCTTGGTAAACTGGTCTCATTTGAATAACGTGTTTTAATACAGCTAAATGCAAGGTCAAACATCTAGGAATCAAGAATGTAGGTCACACTTAAAGGATGAGGGACTGAATTTTGGAAAGAAGTGACTCTGAAAAGGACTCAGGTATCCTAATGGATAGCTAAGACTCTCAGTGGCTGAGAGACAGAGAATGCAATCCTTGGATAAACGAGCAGGAAGATGGGTCTATCATTGTGTATGGGATTATGAGACCTTCAGCGGAATATTCTGGGCGGTTCTGATGCTCACACTTTAAAAAGGATGTGGACACATTGGAACGTGTTCAGAAAAGAGCTACCAAAACAGTTCGAGGTCTGAAAACCCTCCTGTAGAGTAAGAGACTCAAGCTCAGCCTAGCTAATTTATCTAAGAGAACAGTCAGAGGTGGGTTGAGCATCTATAAGGATTTACACAGAAGAAGATCTCTGCTCGCAGAGGCTTGCTCTTCAATCTAGTGGCCAAAGGCAAAACAAGATCCAGCGGCTGGAAGCTGAACCTGAGACATTCAGGCTAGAACTAAAGTGCAGGTTTTTTTAACAGAGCGGGGAATTAGCTATTGGAATCATTTACCTAGAGACATGCTGGATTCTCCCTCACCTGTAGGCAAGGTTGGGTGCCTTTCTGGGTGAGATGCTTGAGTTCAACCACAGGTTACTGGGCTGGATGCCGATTCCCTGCGGGAGGCTCTGTGGCCTGTGCTATCCAGGCATCGGACGGGATGATCAGAACAGTCCCTTCTGGCCTTAAAATCTATCCCTCATCCTGGAGGAGAGGGGGCCCATGTAGCAGCATGCACAGGGCTGCTCTGAGACTGCCTGGCCCTGCCTCCCCTGAGACATGCCCCCATCCTCTTGCTAAGTATATGGCTGGGGCAAGGCAGAGCCTGTTCTAGGGTGAAAGGCAAATTTCTGCTGGTCGACTGTCAGCAAGGATGTGTGGCAGCAATAGGAAGAGGTCCCAGGGAAGAGAGCTGGCTGACAGGTCCCAAGCCCAGGCTGGTGGACCAAACAGGGTATGTCTACACTGCACGCTAAGCCAGGGCTCTGACCCAGGTTTGAGCCCAAACCCCGCTGCTGTCCGCACAGAAATCAGTCTGACTTGGGGCAGCAAGCACCCAGGAGCCGGGTCCTGCTTGGGGCATGGGTCAGAGCCCAAGTCCCGCTGTGACTCAGTCCAAGCCCTGCCACTTCACAGTGTGGATGCAGCTCAAGCCACAGACCTGAGTCAGAAGGTCTGTGTCATGCAGTGTGGACATGTTAGCATGGCTGCAAGACCCAGATCCAGCAATTGTAAACCCCGGTTTACAATGCAGTGTGGACGCTCAAGCATGGGCTTGGAAACACCAAGTCCACAAGCTTGTGTGTCACAGACCCGGGCTTGCAGTGCAGCCTAGACGTCTCCTTACTGTGACCAGAACCCCTTGTGTGCAAGTGTGGTGGGAGAAAGGGGGCTGAATGAGCAGCATCAGAAGTACTATCAAAGCCAAGGCTGCAGGGGGGGCGTTCTGAGAAGGGTTGCTGAATACTTTTTTGCAGTACCCCTCACTCCCAGCTCTAATTAGCGTCAGTTCCTGCCATGCCAGAGTCCGGCGACTCTAAGAGAGCCTGACAGAGCTGCCCAAGGGTTTCCCAGAAGGAGACTCTGTTGTTCAATGAACTTAGGTGAGGCAACTTTCAAATGCTTCTCCCTTTGCAAAATAAAAGCCACTGGGAGGGCAGGGTGCCTGTGTGTGTGCAGGAAGGAGGGGGGTATGTGAAAGGGCTGTAGAAACTACCTTGGGGATACTGGTCCTGTCAAGAGAAGTCATTTCAGTTTTAAAATGCACAGCGAGCTGCACTGAGAGCTTGAAGTGACAGGCCATGATTACAGGTTTTCTGTGGCGCTGATTGGCTGCTTGATGACTTCTATTTGATGTCTGTCTTCATTTCTCAGTTTGCTCGCAGCCCGTGCTGTCAGTCTTCACTCCCTAATTATCGCTTTCCCTGTTCTAATATCTCGGCCGGAGCTCACAGGGTCATCTCAGCCAAGCAGCGCGGGAGTTAAACATAGCGCAGTAAAGGATTGCCTCAGCTCAGTATGCCCCAGGAAATTCATAGATTTTAAGGCCAGAAGGAACCGTTATGATCATGTAGTCTGACGTCTTGTGTAGCACAGGTCAAAGTAATTCCCACACAAGAGCTTTTAAAAAACATCCAATCCTGATTTTAAAATTGTCAGTGATGGAGAATCCACCACAACCTTTGGTAAGTTGTTCCAATGATTAATTACCTTCACTATTAAAAATGTATACCTTATTTCCAGTGTGAATTTGTCTAGCTTCCACTTCCAGCCATTGGATCGTGTTAGACCAGGGGTCTCAAACTCCTGGCCCACGGGCCCTCTGCGGCCCAAGAACCTCCCCAATGTGGCCTGCGGGACTCCAGCAATTTTGGACCCAGGCCTCTCCCTTGGCCTCGCCTGCCGCCCCCGGGTGCTTCCCCGCTCTGGGCATCCCCTGGGTGATTTACAATGGCCTGGGGCCCCGCCCACCACCAGCAACACAGCGGAGCTGACCGGCTTTCTGCACACGCTCCACGTGTCTGCCGGCCCCTCCCTGCGGCCCCAGGGTGGGGCGGAGTTGTGCCTCCGTGCACTGCCCCGCCCCGAGCACCCCTGCCATGAATGGGAAGCTGTGGGGGCAGTGCCTGGGGGGCAGCAGTGCGCGGAGGCCCCCAGCCCCGCCTTGGAGCCCCAGATAAGCGCTGCCCCCCCCGACCCTCTCCAAGAGCCTGCACCCCCACCCCTCCCCACATATCCTCTCCTGACCCCAACCTCCCTCCCAGAGCCTGCACCCCTTCCCACACACCCCTTCCTGCCCCCAAACTCCCTCTCAGAGCCTCCACCCCTCCCCACTCCTCCCTCCCAGAGCTTACAACCCCACCCACTCCTCCTGCACCCCCACCCTCTGCCCTAGCCCAAAGCCTGCACCCAGCACCCAAACTCCATCCCAGAGCCCAACCTCTTACCCCTTCTGCACCCAAACTCCCTCCCAGAGCCTGCACCCCAATCCCCTACCCCAAACCTCCTCCCCAACACAAACTCCCTCTCAGAGCCTTAGGCAGCTGGGGACGGAGTTTGGGGGGGCAGAGTTTGGGGGGGGCGGGTTCTGGGCAACATGGGTGACATTATTGGCCCACTGGGAGGATTTGAGGACGGGCACTGGCCGTAAGGTAAATTGAGTTTGAGACCCCTTATTTAAACACTATCACGTTTTTCAGCCAAACTTGTAATCTCATCAAAAAAAGATATCAAGTTAGTTTGAAAGGATGTATTTTCCATAAACTCCTGTTGATTGGCATTAATTAAATTACCCTCTTTTAGTTCATTGAGTCCCATATCAGCTGCTCCATTATTTTGCCCAGAATTGATGTCAGGCTGACAGTCTAATAATTACTTGGGTCATCCTGTTTACCATTTTTAACTGGCACAACATTAACTTTCTTCCAGTCTTCTAGAACTTCCCCAGGGCTCCAAGACTTATTGAAAAGCAGCATTAAATGGTGCAGTGAGCTCCTCAGCTAGCTCTTTTAAAACTCTTGGGTGCAAGTTATCTGGACCTGCTGATTTAAAAATATCTAACTTTAGTAGCTTCTGATTAACATCCTCCGGAGATACAAGTGGAATGGAAAATATGTTATCATCACTATTTGATGAGACTGCGTCATCTGTTTTCCCCCCAAATACAGACCAGAAATGTTTACTGCATACCTCTGTCTTTTCTGAGTTATTACTGATAAAGCTACCATTTCCTTCTCGTAATGGACCAACACCATTGTCAGGATTCTTTTTGTTCCTAATATAGTTAAACAACTCTTACTTATTGTTCTTTACTCTGCTGGCAATAGAGTTTTCCTTGTGTCTCTTGGCTTCCCTTATCAATTTCCTACAGTTTTAAACTTCTGATTTAGACATATTACTATCAGCTTCCCATTTATTCCATTTGTTATATATCTATATTTTTACAGATGCCTTCACTCTCCTTCTAAACCAGGTTGTTTTTTTAACCAGCACGACCTTCTTCCTCCATTGTGGGTGTGATGGGATCCCCAGGGTGCAACCTAGGACTGTGGGACCATTGTGCCCCCTTATCTCTTCATCCTGGGCTGTCTCTCACAATGCTTTGCTAGTGACAAGCAGCGAACCCCTCCAGGCGCTATTATCACTCAGCGCAACAGCATGTGGAGCCCCACACTCAGCTAGATTGCATGAATGCTCCCAGAGCCACTCATGAATCACACATAGAAAAGCACCAGCCAAATCTCGCCAGCTCTCAGCCTTGTACCCTAGGAATATACCATCTTGCCCTGCTCAAGACCCTTTCTTGAGCAATGCAAGTTTATTAACTGGCTCACCACTTCATCAATGAAATTTGGCATACACCAGCCTTTGTGTCCTGAGCTGATTTACTAAACACTTCAGTCAAACTCACTGGTAGAGATAAACAGTAAAATAAGTTTATTGATTACCAAAGATGGATTTTGAGTGATTGTAAGTGATTGGTAACTACCTCTGACTTTTCGCCTAAGAAAACAAAATAAGCGTGCAATTAAAATCCTAAACCTGTAAATCCTAAACCTAGGCAGTATTTAGATTAAGCAGTTTTCTCACCCCACTGGATGTTACAGTTCATTATACACAGGTTTCACCCTTGAAACCTGGGCCAGTCTCCTCTGTTGGAGTCTTCAGTCTTCTGAGCATCCTTGTTACTTGCAGTGTAGGTGGGGGGAGGAGAAAAGGCAAAGCTTCGGGCCACTGTGTTCTGTTTTATACCCTTAGTCCATGTACTTAGAGAACGTAAGTCCAGGCATGTCTGGTGGGCATTGCTGAGTCAACAGGCAAGGTTGAGCAATTCCCCTGGTGCGGCGTTGTGCAAGTGAGTCACTGCATTGTAACTCCCTTGCTGGACAATGGCTGTTGCTGGTTGTTCAACACCTGCCCTGGCATTTGCTAGCTCCCTTGTCCTTGCCTCTGGGGATCTAATATCTGGGCAAGTCCCCAACTCACAACATATTTTAATGACCACCATACAACACAAGCTCATAACTTCATGTACACTAATGATATACATATTTAGATAGAGCAGTCTCTTTCAGCAAATCATAACCTTTCCCCTGATACCTCACATGACATGATTATGTGCAAGATCACAATTATATACAAATTGTGAATATGGGGGTTACAGGGCGCTCCCCTGAAGTATAGAGTGTGACAGTGGAATTGTAGCTTTTGGGGCACCTAGTAAGGTGTTTTTACCACAATTATCATTCACATGTTTCTGATTGGGGAGAGGTAGATATGCTGGAGGGTAGGGGTAGGGTCCAGAGTGACCTAGACAAATTGGAGGATTAGGCCAAAAGAAATCTGATGACATTCAACAAGGACAAGTGCAGAGTCCTGCACTTAGGAAGGAAGAATCCCATGCACCGCTACAGGCTGGGGACCAACTGGCTAAGCAGCAGTTTTGCAGAAAAGGAGCTAGGGGTTACAGTGGATGAGAAGTTGGATATGAGTCAGCAGTGTGCCCTTGTTGCAAAGAAGGCTAACGGCATATTGGGCGGTATTAGTAGGAGCATTGCCAGCAGATCAAGGGAAGTGATTATTCCCCTCTATTTGGCACTGGTGAGGCCACACCTGGAGTATTGTGTCCAGTTTTGGGCCCCCCACTAGAGAAGAGATGTGGACAAATTGGAGAAAGTCCAGCGGAGGGCAACAAAAATGATTAGGGGGGCTGGGGCACATGATTTACGAGGAGAGGTGGCAGGAACTGGGATTATTTAGTCTGCAGAAGAGAAGAGTGAGGGTGGATTTAATAGCAGCCTTCAACTATCTGAATGAGAATTCCAAAGAGGATGGATCTAGACTGTTCTCAGTGGTAGCAGATGACAGAACGAGGAGTAATGGTCTCAAGTTGCAGTGGGGGAGGTCTAAGTTGGATATTAGGAAACACTATTTCACTAGGAGGGTGGTGAAGCACTGGAATGGGTTACCTAGGGAGGTGGTAGAATCTCCATGCTTAGAGGTTTTTAAGGCCTGGCTTAATAAAGCCTTGGCTCGGATGATTTAGTTGGTGTTGTTCCTGCTTTGAGCAGGGGATTGGACTAGATGATCTCCTGAGGTCTCTTCCAACCCTGATCTTCTATGATTCTATGATTGAATTCTTCCCCACTGCTGATTTGGCTCATAATTGTTTTCAGCTTTGAGAAATTGGCACTATTAAAGCACCTGGTATAGATATTACTGGTCTGGACTTTATTCTGCTTGCACATTATAAATGTGAACAAGTGACAATCACTTGTACCTAAGCCACAATTAACTTTTAGTTCTGTCATCAGCTCCTCTGGATCTGTTAGGACAAGTGCTAATATAGAATTCCCCGGTGTTGGCTGCAACACTATTTGAGTTAGGAGATTGTCATCTATAGTGTTTAGAAATCCCAAGGATGTTTTAGCACCGGCAGCGTGGCATCTCCAGCACCTGTCACTCAAAATGAAGTCCCCATGAACACACATATTTTTTCCTACACATTATAGATAAGTGCATAAGAAGGCAGTCATCCTGTTCCCTAGTGTGATTTGGAGGTCTGTAGCAGACACCAATTAGCACCCTATCTGATGCTTGATCTGTTAGAACATTGATCCATAAGCATGCAAGATCATTTTCTTCCGAGTTATCAGTGACTTAGAAACAGGAAATGCCATTGTTGACATAGAGTGCCCCTACCCCTCCTGTTTTGCCCACTCGATCTTTCCTAAATAGGTTGTAACCTTTGATTTTAACATTCCAGCTGTGCATATCATCCGACCAGGTTTCCAACTAGATCAAAATTTATGCTCATAAATGAGCAATTCCGATTACTTTTGTTTGTTACCCAGGCTCCTAGCATCAGTGTATAGGCAATTCAAGAATTTCTTCTCTTCTTGGTCTTTTGGTTCCTTCATCAATTTTGTTCTCAATATCTCAATTTTATGCTGAGTGTTCATATCTTCCCTCTTTTTACCATCCCTTATTTCTATTAGTTTAATCCCTCCTGACTATTCTAGGTAGCTTGTCCCCTTTCTACTGAAGTGGAGACAACCAACTATACAGTCCCCTCTCCCTGTAAAGGGTGGATCAGTGTTCCATAAAACCAGGGCCCTGCACATAACACCCCTTACCTAGCCAGCAATTTATTTCCAGAATCTTCTGCCTTCTCGCCTCCTTTGTTTGTGGGACAGGAAAGAGCTCAGAGAAGATTGCTTGGACATTCTTCTTCTTCGGCATACTTCAGAGTTCCCTGAAGACATCTACTAATCTGTGAAGTATCCTGCGGCGCAGGGTCATTAGTGCCAATATGAAACATTGCCAAGGGATCTTTGCCTGTTGACTTCAGAAGTCTATCCAGTCTTAGAGTGATATCTCATTTCTTGGCTCTGGAAAGGCAGCAAACTGTCATGCTATCCACCTGACCCTTGCAGAATGTTCTTTCAATTCTTCTGAGTATTCAATCCTCAATAAGAATTGTCTGTCTTCCTAGTAGGGTTGGAGAACTCTTTGTGAGTAAGCTTGATTTTCTTACTGGTTGGGCAAAGCTGCCATCCACACGTGTCCCGTACATCTCTCTGGTCCCTTGGACCCATTGGTACTTGAGAGATATCCTCCATAGGCTATGTCTACACTACGAAATTAGGTTGAATTTATAGAAGTCGGTTTTGTAGAAAGTGTTTTTATACAGTCAATTGTGTGTGTCCCCACACAAATGCTCTAAGTGCATTTAGTCAGCAGAGTGCGTCCACAGTCAGGGCCGGTGCAACCACTAGGCGAACTAGGCAGTCGCCTAGGGCGCCAAGTGGTTGGGGGCGGCGGTGGAGCGGAGGTAAGCTGGAGCAGGGGTGCACGGGGAGGGCCGCCTGCAGCAAGTAACAGGGGGCGGGGGCGGCGCACAGGGGAACCGCTCCCCGCCCCAGCTCACCTCTGCTCTGCCTCCACCCCTGAGCACTGCCCCGCTCTGCTTCTCTCCCTCCCAGGCTTGCATGCCAAACAGCTGATTGGTGCCGCAAGCTTGGGAGGCGGGAGAAGCAGTGGCGTGCTCAGGGAGGAGGTGGAGCAGAGGTGAGCTGGGGCGGGAAGCTGCTGCACACGGCTCCCTGGGCCGAGGGGAGGGAGGGAGGGAGTGGGCGGCGGGGAGCTGCTGCAGGGGGGGCTGCCCGGGCCGAGGGGAAGGAGGAAGGGAGGGGGTGGCGGGGAGCTGCCGCGGGGGGGCGCAGCGCAAGGTGGAAGTTTCGCCTAGGGCATGAAACCTCCTTGCACCGGCCCTGTCCACAGTACCGAGGCAACCGTCAACTTCCAGAGCATTGCACTGTGGGTAGCTATCCCACAGTTCCCACAGTCTCCACCGCCCATTTGAATTCTGGGTAGAAATCCCAAAGCCTGATGGGGCAAAAACATTGTCACGGGCGGTTATGGGTACATATCGTCAGGCAACCCCTTCCCTCCCTCCCTTCGTGAAAGCAACGGCAGACAATCGTTTCACGCCTTTTTTCCTGGGTTACCCATGCAGACGCCATACCATGGCAAGCATGGAGCCCGCTCAGCTCACCATCACCGTATATCTCCTGGGTGCTGGCAGACATGGTACTGCATTGCTACACAGCAGCAGCTCATTGCCTTTTGGCAGCAGACAGTGCAGTATGACTGGTAGCCATTGTCGCTGTACTCCAGGGTGCTCTTTTAGCCGACCTCGGTGAGGTCGGTCAGGGGCACCTGGGCAAACATGGGAGTGACTCAGCCAGGTCATTTCCCTTTTAAGTTTCGTCTCATGGTGATTCAGTCCTGCTGGCAGTCCTACTGCACCGTCTTCTAATGAGCAGCCAGGAGACGACGATGGCCAGCAGTCACACTGCAGTCTTCCGCCGAGCACCCAGGAGATGATGATGGCCAGCAGTCATACTACACCATCTGCTGCCAGAAGATGTATAAAAATAAATGAAGTGGATCAAAACAAGAAATAGACCAGATTTGTTTTGTATTCATTTTCTCCTCCCTCCGTCCATGAAATCAACGACCTGCTAAACCCAAAGTTTTGAGTTCTATCCTTGAGGGGGCCATTCTGTTTCTCCTTGATGCAAAGCCATCCTCTTTGTTGATTTTAATTCCCTGTAAGCCAACCCTGTAAGCCATGTTGTCAGTCGCCCCTCCCTCTGTCAGAGCAACGGCAGACAATTGTTTCGTGACTTTTTTCAGTGCAGACACCATAGCAATGGGAACATGGAGCCCGCTCAGATCACGCAGCAATTATGAGCACTATAAACACCACACAAGTTATCCAGCAGGATATGCAGAACCATAACCTGCAAGAAAAGCGAAACCAGGCAAGGAGGAGGCGACTGCAGCGCGGTGACAAGAGTGAGGAAGACATGGACATAGACTTCTCACAAAGTATGGGCCCCTGCAATGTGCACATCATGGTGTCAATTGGGCAGGTTCATGGCGAGGAAAGCTGATTCTGGGCCCAGGAAACAAGCACTGAGTGGTGGGACCGCATAGTGTTGCAGGTCTGGGATGATTCCCAGTGGCTGCAAAACTTTCGCATGTGTAAGGGCACTTTCATGGAACTTTGTGACTTGCTTTCCCCTGCCTTGAAGCACCAGAATACCAAGATGAGAGCAGCCTTCACAGTTGAGAAGAGAGTGGCGATAGCCCTGTGGAAGCTTGCAACGCCAGACAGCTACCGGTCAGTTGGGAATAAATATGGAGTGGGCAAATCTACTGTGGGGGCTGCTGTGATGCAAGAAGCCAACGCTATCACTGAGCTGCTGCTATCAAAGGTAGTGACTCTGGGAAATGTGCAGGTCCTAGTGGATGGCTTTGCTGCAATGGGATTCCCTAACTGTTGTGGGGCCATAGACGGAACCCATATCCCTATCTTGGCACCGGAGCACCAAGGCAGCGAGTACATAAACCGAAAGGGGTATTTTTCAATGGGGCTACAAGCACTGGTGGATCACAAGGGACATTTCACCAACATCAACGTGGGATGGCCGGGAAAGGTATATGATGCTCGCATCTTCAGGAACTCTGATCTGTTTGAACAGCTGCAGGAAGGGACTTACTTTCCAGACCAGAAAATTACTGTTGGGGACGTTGAAATGCCTATAGTTATCCTTGGGGACCCAGCCTACCCCTTAATGCCATGGCTCATGAAGCCATACACAGGCACCCTGGACAGTAGTCACGAGCTGTTCAACTACAGGCTGAGCAAGTGCAGAATGGTGGTAGAATGTGTATTTGGGCGTTTAAAAGCGTGCTGGCGCAGTTTACTGACTCGGTTAGACCTCAGCAAAACCAGTATCCCCACTGTTATTACTGCTTGCTGTGCACTCCACAATATCTGTGAGAGTAAGGGGGAGACGTTTATGGCGGGGTGGGAGGTTGAGGCAAATCGCCTGGCCACTGATTACGCGCAGCCAGACACCAGGCCGGTTAGAAGAGTACAGGAGGGCGCGGTGTGCATCAGAGAAGCTTTGAAAACCAGTTTCAGGAATGGCCAGGCTACGGTGTGAAAGTTCTGTTTGTTTCTCCTTGATGGAAACCCCCCACTCCTGGTTTCACTCTACTTTCCTGTAAGCTAAGCACCCTTTCCTCCCCCCTTCGATCACCGCTTGCAGAGGCAATAAAGTCATTGTTGCTTCACATTCATGCATTCTTTATTTATTCATCACACAAATAGGGGGATAACGGCCAAGGTAGCCCAGGAGGGGTGGTGGAGGAGGGAAGCACCGGTGGTAGAGGAGGGAAGGTCAAAGCCACACAGCACTTTAAAACTTATTCAATGCCAGCCTTCTGTTGCTTGGGCAATCCTCTGGGGTGGAGTGGCTGGAGGCCCCCCACCGCGTTCTTGGGCGTCTGGATGAGGAGGCTATGGAACTTGGGGAGGAGGGTGCTTGGTTACACAGGGGCTGTAGAGGCGGTCTGTGCTCCTGCTGTCTTTCCTGCAGCTCAACCATATGCTGGAGCATATGAGTTTGATCCTCCAGCAGCCTGAGCATTGACTCCTGCCTTCTTTCAGCAAGCTGACGCCACCTACCATCTTCAGCCTGCCACCTCTCCTCGTGGTCATATTGTGTTTTCCTGCACTCGGAGATGGTCTGCCTCCAAGTATTTTGCTGCGCTCTGTCAGTGTGGGAGGACAGCATGAGGTCAGAGAACATTCATCACAAGTGTGTTCTTTTCGCCTTCTAATCTTCGCTAGCCTCTGGGAAGGAGAAACATATGCAGCTGGTGGAGGAAAAAAAAGGGAGAGTGGTAGTTAAAAAGACACATTTTATAGAACAATGGGTACACTCTTTCACGGTAAACCTTGCTGTTAACATTATATAGTACATGTGCTTTCATTACAAGGTCGCATTTTGCCTCTTATTGAGGGTATGCCGGTTTCGTGTGAGAGATCACACACGCAGGGCTGGTGGGCAACAGAATTCGGCTTGCAGGCAGCCATGGTAAGCCACAGTCTTTTGGCTTCTTTAACCTTCCTAACATGTGGAAATGGTTTCAAACAGCAGCGCCCCCATTTCACATACCAAGCACCCATTGGGTTGGCCCTTTAAAATGTATTGGCAATTTAAAAGGAGGGGCTGCAGTTTCTGGGTTCACATGCAGCAGAAACCCAACTAAACCCCTCCCCCCCCGCTCCCCCCCACACACACCCAATTCCCTGGGATGATGGCTTCACCCTCCCCCCACCACGCGGCTAACAGCGGGGAAGATTTCTGTGCAGCCACAGGCAAACAGCCCAGCAGGAATGGGCACCTCTGAATGTCCTCTTACTAAAATCACCCTATTTCAACCAGGTGCCCATGTATGATATCACTCTCCTGAGGGTAACACAGAGAGATAAAGAATGGATGTTGTTTGAACGCCAGCAAACATACGCTGCAATGCTTTGTTCTGCAATGATTCCCGACTACGTGCTACTGGCCTGGAGTGGTAAAGTGTCCTCCTATGGAGGACGGAATAAGGCTGCCCTCCCCAGAAACCTTTTGCAAAGGCTTTGGGAGTACATCCAGGAGAGCTTTATGGAGATGTCCCTGGAGGATTTCCGTTCCATCCCCAGACACGTTAACAGACTTTTCCAGTAACTGTACTGGCCGTGAATGCCAGGGCAAATTAGTCATTAAACACGCTTGCTTTTAAACCATGTATAATACTTACAAAGGTACACTCACAAGAGGTCCCTTCTCCACCTTCAGGGTCTGGGAGCCCGCCTTGGGTGGGTTGGAGGGTACTGGGTCCAGGTCCAGAGTGATAAACAGATCCTGGCTGTTGGGGAAACTGGTCTCTCCGCTTCCTTGCTGTGAGCTATCTACAACCTCATCATCATCATCATCTTCATCGCCCCCAAAACCTGCTTCCGTGTTGCCTGCCACTCCTTGGACGGAGTCAAAGCACAAGGTTGGGGTAGTGGTGGCTGCACGCCCTAGAATGGCATGCAGCTCATTATAGAAGTGGCATGTCTGCAGGCTCTGAACCGGAGCAGCTGTTTGCCTCTCTGGTTTTTTGGTAGGCTTGCTTGAGCGCCTTAATTTTCACGCGGCACTGCTGCGGGTCCCTGTTATAGCTTCTGTCCTTCATGCCACTGGAGATTTTTTCAAATATTTTGGCATTTTGTCTTTTCGAACAGAGTTCTGCCAGCACAGATTCATCCCCCATACAGCGATCAGATTCCGTACCTCCCGTTCGGTCCATGCTGGAGCTCTTCAGCGATTCTGGGACTGCATGGTCTCCTGTGATGATGAGCTCTGCATGGTGACCTGTGCGGGTGAGCTCAGCTCGCCGGCCAAACTGGAAATGAAATTCAAAAGTTTGTGGGTCTTTTCCTGTATACCTGGCCAGTGCATCTGAGTTGAGAGTGCTGTCCAGAGTGGTCACAATTGAGCACTGTGGGATAGCTCCCGGAAGCCAATACCATCGAATTGCGTCCATAGTACCCCAAACTCAACCTGGCAAGGCCGATTTCAGCATTAATCCCCTCGTCTGGGATGGAGTAAAGAAATCGATTTTAAGAGCCCTTTAAGTCGAAAAAAAGGGCTTCGTCGTGTGGACAGGAGCAGGGTTAAATCGAGATAACGCTGCTAAATTCGACCTAAACTCGTAGTGTAGACCAGGCCATAGTTTCCACATTGAAGACCTGGTATCGATTTGAAACTTGTAGTTGTACGGAATTCCTCCTCGTGGTCACAGGCTACCCATCCTCATTTGTCTTCAACCATGTAGAATACTGTCATGACCTCTTGTTATGAACTGCTAGGCCTCCTCTCTGACTTTCTCTCACACCGATTCCTGTGTGGCCAGCTCCTTTCTTTCTTGAACCTGGCATACTGGTATTTCCTGAACCTGGCAGGCTAGGAACTCCTCAGCATCTCTCTGATTCTCAGTAGCGTCTCAACTTGCCCCTACAATCCAAGAAACTTCTCCTCCAGCACGGTCACCAACTTGCGCTTTCTGCACAGGAAATCCCTTCTGGCTTCAGGCAGGAAAGAGAACATGGCCCATGAATCGCAGGTCACCACCCTGTTTCATCGCTGGCCATCTTGATATCACATGTAGAACTGAGCCTCTCATGCTCCTTTTCCAAACACCCTCTGAAACTCCCCGGTTAGCTGCCTCTGTCGGCAGCTCAGCGAACAGATCAACTGGCAGATTCTCAGCAGCAGGGAGTGCTGCTGCAGCAGGGAGAGCTGCTTGAAGAGCAAAGTGACTGCAGAAACAAAGAGAATTCAAACAATGGAGAAAAGATATGCATAAAAGGGATTCCTAGAATTAGGGCTGGGAAGCAGGGGTGGGTGGCCTGCAGTGTCTATGAAAGGATTAATATCTGACGAGAGACCTCTGAATGCTGGCTCTGCAGTAAAACCTTAGGAACTTTGTCTACACTGGAGGGGGAAGATATGATTTCCAGCTTGAGGTGACATACGTAACCTGAGCTAGCCTTGATCAAGCTAGCACACTAAAAATAGTGGTGTAGCCACAGTGGTGGGAGTGGTGGGAAGGGCTAGCCACCCAAGTACATATCTAGGTCTCGGATGGGATCGTTCTCAGGTGGCTAGCCCCTCTCCTCAACCAGAGCTAATGCAAGGATGCCTGCCTGAGCTGGAGACGACACCTCCAGCTCTAGTGTAGACATACCCACCAACACGTGGCTGATTCTGCTGTGGCGGGTGAGTCCAGTCTTGAAAGGTGCTCAGGCCCAGATCCTCAAAGCCTTTTAGGCACCTACTTTTGATGGGAGTTAGGTGCCTAAATACCTTTGGAGGATCTGGGCCTCAGTGCAACACACTTCAGCTCTCAGGCAGCACTCAGCACCATGCAGGTTTGGGCCCCATCCCTCCAAGTGCTGGCCCGTAAATGGTCAACTTATCTTCGGCAAAGAAATCATCTGGTGAGTTCAGCTCTGGTTCTCTGCTTGTGAATCATCTGGAACTCAGTCCCGATTTCTGCAGCTATATTTGTAACTTGTAATGCACCAAATTCTGCTGATGGACAAAGTTCGGCTAATGGGTTACTTGCCGGTTGTTATATGTAATGTGTGATTAGCCAGCCAAGTCACATGATATTGTTTCTACTTACTGATCGGATGGCCTGCTAGTTTTAAACAGGAGTCTAATCTACACAGCGAATAACAAAGAGCGCATATGCTCTTGCCTGTGCACAATACTCTATTCACAGGCAAATATGAATTGGACCAGGAACAGCCCCTCTCCTTCATGTGAACACAATCCTATTTCACTGTTTCTCAGACTTTAGTATATGTGACCCCCCGTGTGTGCGACCCCCCCCCCTTATAAATTACAAATCCTTTTTTAATATTTAACACTACTATAAACGCTGGAGGTGAAGCGGGGTTTGAGGGTGGAAGCTGCCAGCTTGCGACCCCAACATAATAACCTTGAGACCCCCTGAGGGGTCACAACATCCAGTTTGAGAACCAGTGTCCTACTTGAATGTATGTTTGCAACCAAAACAGGATACAAACACAAGAGTTCAAATGAGGAAGCACTGGGAGGTGTTTTGCTCCTTAATCTGAGTCCATTTAACTAACCTAGCATGACTATATCCTGTGATGAGCAAATCCCCCGCGTTCTGCTCACAGCACAAAGACCCAAGCTCAGCTCTCAATATTGTGATTAGGTTACACGCTGGGAGTGCTGATGGTTACGCATCATGGGGTTTAATATCTTTTTACCATAATTTCACTCAAACAAATTTACAGGCGCAAATAAAAGAAGGGCAACAAAGAAAAACCATTATTAAAAACCTGAAAAGGAAAATATCTGAACATTATGTATAGAGATAAGGGATAGCACATCTTGCTATTTCCATAATCTCCTTGCTGAGACGTGGACTGTCTTCTACGTGTACTGGTTTTCATTCTCTGCACTAAAAGTATCTTCTATACAATCCCCATTCTCAGGGAGTCAGTGTAAGAATTTAACCAGATGAAGTGATGATCTCCTAGCATTAGCGCTAGATCATAGCCCGATAGTTCATTAATTAACAAAGATATTGCTCCCTGTTCCCACAGCCTTCTCTGAAAGGCACTCGGCTCTAGTCAACCGACTGCCAGTTCCCATTTGGGAGTTACTCAGGTAGAGGGGCCTTTAACTTTTATCCTCACGTTAATGAAGAAGGAATGAAAATGGGTCTGACTAGCTAGCTGCCTAAGATTTTATACCACACACCTCTTGCTGGTATCTGAGCACCACATTTGGGTATCTGAGCACCTCCTCCCAATTCTGTCTCAGCACCAGGCATACATACTGCGTGACCAGATCTCAGTCCCAACAGAGTAGATATGCTGATTTGCAAACAATTTACTCTCTCTGTCTGTCTGAGTGAGTGTCTTTCAGAGGAAACCTAAAAACCTGAAGGCCTGTCCGCTCTCCATGGCAATTTAATATCCCCCAAAGCTCTTAGTACAAGGAGAACTTTGATCTGCCCAGATTTTTCCTCCCCATTCTGCAGTCTCATGAGCCAGCAACACCAGCCTGGAGCAGTTTGTCACTGGACCCTGACTCAAAAGGCGGGGGGACTCCAGGGGCCAGACACAATTTAGGCCACAGTCTGTAATGCACTTTGGGATGCTGCGGGCTAGAATTCTGCACTAGGATAACGGGAGGTGCAGTACAGGAAGGCACAGCTTGGGGAGGGGATGCTAAAATGGCTTTAAGCCAACTTTGTGCCTCTGGGATTCCAGGCTGTCTCAGGGGCCAGTGCAGCTCCCAGTTGCTCTAATTGATAGCAGGGTCCTATGGGCTGCTGCACAGCTCAAAGCAGTCCAGCTTCCCCCTTGTGTGCTGGGGGATCTCTCCTTGTGCCTTCAACCTACTGTCCCCCAACCCCAGCCCTGAGTCAGGGCTTGCAAGGGGAACTGTGAGTGCATCCATCGGAGGAATTCCAGCCTCTGTGCACTGCTGCAGTGGTGCAGATTCCTTCTCTGGTGCAGTGGTCTCCCAGGGGGTGCGCAAGACGATCAATTGGGAGGTACAGCAGGAGGAGCACTGCCGGAGGGAAAAATAAGAGGGGGGGCGGTCCTGAGTCCTCCGGCCTGTGGAGGAGCAGGGGCAGCTGCGCAGCCAGCGGCCGAAAGAAGCGGCACTTTCCCCTTCAAAGCCAACCGGAGAGAAGCAGCACTTTGGAGGGGAAAGCGCCACTTCTCTCCGGCCGCTGGCTGCGCGGCTGCCCCTGCTCCTCCTGAGTCCTCCGGCCCACACTCGCAGGGCCGCATTCCGAAAGGGGCTTTAGAGCTGCAGGCCAGGGCCCCCAGGCCCCCTTAGCCCAGGGCCCTGAAGCCCCTAAAGCCCCTGCGTTCCGGGTGGCCCTGCCTGCCATGGTGGGAGGGGGCAGCTCCCAGAATCGTGGCCATGGGGGTGGTGCTGCGCCTCACAGAGCTACCTGCACCACCCCCCGCACCAAACAGGAGCTGCCCCAAGTAAGTGCTCTGCACCTCCTGCCTGCCCCAGCCCTGAGCGCCCTCCCACCACCCTAATTCCCTCCCAGACCCCGCACCCCACCCTGAGCGCCCACTGTATCACAAAGTGTGAAACCAAGATTTTCAAAAATAATAAAGCATATTCAATCATATTTCTCTCCCTAAAAATATTAATAATTTTTTGTGAGCAAATAAAATAAAAATTTTAAAAATATTTCATCATTTTTTAATTTCTATTTTTTGTGCATGTTTTATAATTTACATAATATATTAGTACAGTAGTACATGTATATAATTTATACATATACATGTATTGGGGGTGCGTGCTAAAACAATTTTTACTGACAGGGGTGCATGATCAAAAAAGTTTAGAGACCACTGCTCTAGTGCATTATTGTTATTCTTTATCGCTGTGCTTGGTTCTGTCTCCAGTCCTAGCGATGCATCAGCGGGAAGGGCCCTGGGAGTCGGCAGCTTCACTCACTAACAAGTGCTCACCCCAGGAAGAGCCTCTGTCTCTGCAACAGACCAAGGGGTGCACCTGAGAGTAGTCTTCTGCTGTTCCGAGGCCGGTCATATGCTGTAACCAATAATATGGGCTCGCCCACCCAGCTTCTCTTCCAGGGCTGTGTCGTGGTCTTCAGAGCGAGGACACTGTCTGGAGCACCGCCTGTATGGCTCCATCATGCGAGCGGGCAAAGAGAACACACTAGACAGCATATCTCTGGTGCTGGGTGAAGCATCTGAGACCATGTCTCTTGAGGTCTTCCTTGGGAAATGACTGCAAATCAGCTTGGAAAGAAGCAGGAGGTCGTGTAGACTAAACTGGGCTTGGGAGCTCTCTCTATGCTTTGATCACAGAGCCACTTCTCCTCTCCCAGGGCCATGCAGACAAAAAGGCTGATGAATACCAATAATGATAAACAGCCATGTCTGAGGTGTGGTGGGGAAGTGCAGAGATTGCTTTTAGGTCTGGCTTATTTAGCATCGTCATTAAGGATTCATACATTCCAAGGCCAGAAAGAACCACTGTGATCATCCAGTCTGACCTCCTGGATCGCACAGGCCAGAGACGTGCCCCCCAATAATCAGGGGAGCAGATCTCTTAGTAACACATCCAGTCTTGACTGAAAAACGATGAAGGATGGAGAATCCACCACAACCCCTGGTAAACTGTTCTTGTTAAAAATGTGTAACCTCCAAGGAGATTACCTAGATTCCTAGGACCCTGTCTGCTGGCAGCTCAGGGAGAGGCACACTGTCCCTGGTCGGGAGGGGGAGCCAAGGCAGACTCAGACCCGCCTAGCAACCATTAGGGAGTGAGAGGCCCTGCCAGGGAGAAGCCATTTTGGAATCAGTCTGGAGCCAGCGAGGGAAAGGGCAGGACTGGGTGTGTGGGGAGCTGGGGAGCCCCAGGCCTGCATGCAGGATTCCCCCTGAGAACAGGCCTCTAGGGACCTGACAGCAGATCCCTCAGCTGGGTTTTTCCTTCCCCACTGATGAGTCCCAATTTGTAGAGTTTGCTGGGAAACTTCCCAGCCAGGCTGAGTTCGCCTTCCAGCTCCCTAGGGGAGACCAGTCACCACATGGTCAGCTCTGCTCTGGCTGCTAGTCCAGGGAAGCTGCCTGCTGAGTGTGTGTCTGGAGGCTGGGCTAGGAGGCTGCAGTTTGGATGTTAGTGTAGTTGTGTAACCTACACCTTGAGCCCTGCACCCCTTTGTGGTGAGGGGAAATCCTGGGACCGACGCAGCCTGATTCCTGCCTGAGGAGGATTCCTGCCAGCAGAGAGCAGCCCCTCTGCAGTGCCTGAGGAGTCCAGAGTCATCTTCGAACCTGAGTATCGTTCATGGGCTTTGTGAGTGCACCATCGTTTAGTTAGTCAGGGAATTTGTTCTGGGGACCCCCTTCTCCCTGAACTGTGTCCTCAAGCCAGGGAGTGAGGGTTTGAGGATTTTATAACCTGCTGCATATTACACCTGTGGAGGGATTTACCACCTTCTCCCACATGTGAATCCTTTGGGCTGTACTGGAGCCAGTCAGCCACACTGCTAAACCACTGCAGAGAAGAATTTTGTGGTTATAGGTCATCAAGGGTCTCAGCAAAGTACACGTACTAAGGGGACACTAATTTTACATTTGCTATCTCAAGTCACGGGTATTTGCAGTGTGGGCACCAGTGACCCTAAAAATAGTGTTTTACCCTGTTATGTTGTATTTGTCTCCTGTTTAATATAGTTATTGTGTTGAATATATTGTACGTGTTTGTGTTATTTCTTGGAAGTCTCCAACTATCTGGCAAGTAAGTGGGGATTACTCTGTAGTTAGAATTTTCCACCCAAGCTGCCCTGGTGACCCTGCCAGGAAGGAACGAGTGGGGTGGAGGCACCGCCAAATAATTTCCTCAGAAAAAAAGAAAGAAGATACACCCCGCTGAGTGGGCGGCAGGATCCAAAAGAACCCAGACCTGTCCATGAAAACCTGTAAGCGGATTGGCATTAAAGGAGGTAACCAGGTGGAGAGGGGCGCTACAAATGTATGCATTATTTGCAGTCTGAATTTGTCTAGCTTCAGCTTCCAGCCACAGGATCGTGTTAGACCTTTCTCTGCTAGACTGAAGAACCAGTTATTAAATATTTGTTCCCTATGTAGGTACTTACAGCCTGGGATCAAGTCCCTCCTAAACCTTCTCTTTGTTAAAATAAATGGATTGAGCTCCTTGAGTCTATCGCGGGGGCGGGGGGGGGGAACAGAATGGTAATTTCAGTTGCAGCTGGCACTAAGGACCCAGCTAAGTAGCCCTATTCCTCTCTGGAGCGCTGGGGAACAGAAGCAGCTGAGCAGAGGGGCTCCAAGGCACTCTGCCTACGCAGGGCCAATGCCAACATAGTCCCCCTGGAGGCACAGCACGCCTTATACCTGCTTGTGAAAGAAGTAGCATGGGCACTGGTGTCTCCTCCCAGATGTGAGCAGGAGAGAACCAGGGGCTGGCGGGGAACCTGCCTGCAGCACAGCTGGCTAAACCCCCATGGAACCATGGAGCCAAGCCAAAGGTTTATGAGATATGTTTGGGCCTGTCACACACACGGCTACCCAGCGATGGGGAGAGGCGCATCCATGGAGCGCGCAGAACATTTCCCCAAACAGGGAGGCATGGCAAGCAACAGCAAAGACAGGCTGAACATTCAAAGGGATGTGGACGTGTTAGAAACAGGGTCAGCAAAAGAGAACAGAGAGTCAGCCAGGAGAAATGCACATGGATACATCTCAGGGGAAAGCACTCAGAAAGGAAAGGGGCTCAGTGCAGGTAGAGGTATAACCTGAGCCCACGGGTACTTAGATGGGAGGGGTAATCCGAGGCACAGGTCCCCAGGGTGGGGAAAGGATAATCTGAGCCACGTGGGGAGCAATAATCCAAAGTGCAGTTACTCAGTGGCATGGGACAAGGCACAGGGAAGCTCAGTGGTTTGAGCATTGGCCTGCTAAACCCAGGGTTGTGAGTTCAATCCTTGAGGGGGCCATTTAGGGATCTTGGGGCAAAAATTGGGGATTGGTCCTTCTTTAAGCAGGGGGTTGGACTAGATGACCTCCTGAGGTCCCTTCCAACCCTGATATTGTAAGCAGGAATAGAGAACTGGGCAGAAATGAATAAACTGGGCACAAAACTTCTTCCAACCCCCTATCTCCACCCCAGGAAGATCCTTATGGAAGCAGGGAACTCTCTCATTCCCGTATACACAAGGGCTAGGCACTGGTCTATACAGTTTTTGTAGCACTATCTCAGTTTAGGAACCAGCCTAGTTCAAGCAATGCAGCCCCCGTGTGGATGAGTTGTACTGTGTAACAGAGCCCATAGAGCTACAGCATATTCCACTAAACGTAGGGTCTAATGCACATGTCAAGGCTGAATCCCCACTCTGACACTTTGAGTGCAGAAGGTGGGGGCCCGCAAAGACTCTAAAAAGTAATACAGGCTTGTATTATAACTCCCAAGTTTACAGCTTCTCTCTGACCTTGGCTTGGTAAACACTGCCACCACCCAAATGCAAAAAAACCCCTTGGGCCCAGGAAGGAGCACTTGGGAATTCCTCCCTGTGGGGTACCCTCAAGCCCTTTCACCCCCCCATCTGGGGAAGAGCTGAGGAAGAAAACAAAAGAAATTAGCTGTTGCTACCAGCTAATCAAACAACATGCACAAACCTCTTCAGACACAAAAAATCCAATCCTGTTCTTAAAAAAGGTAAGTTTTATTAAAAACAAAAAGGAAGAAAATATATCTGGAACTTAGGCTTTTGCTAGATTTTAAAAGAGCAATTCCAAAAATTAAGCACCCAAGTTCAGCTTAAAGGTGACAAGCAAACAAAAGCATCTGGGGTTAGCACAGAGAAGGCCACAAGCCTTAAAAAATAAACAGAAATAAACCTAATCACATCTTTCTAAACAATCCTGATCTACTTACATATTTGGGGGGTTTCAAATAAGTAATTCTAGGTACAATCTGATGATTTCTCATACCTGGCTTAAAGCTGTTTATAGCATAGTCATAGCCTGACTTTGCTCTGTTCCCCCCATCTCCAGAGAACAACCACAGACACAAAGGGAAAGCTTCCTTCCCAATTTTAAAAAGTTCTAGCCTTCTCATTGGCTCTTTTGGTCAGGTGCCCCTGTTCTTTACCTGGGGGACTTTTTTAACCCTTGCAGGTAAAGCAAGCGGAGAACAGCTACCAAGGGGGATTTTATAGCTAACTGGCTGGATGGATGTTCATAAAAGGAAGCTCCCCTCCACTCTTTCATTTATCACAGCACCTTAGACAGCACAGCCCTGCATTGGGGTGGGGTGGCTCCAAGGAGCACAGCACCACCTCTCTCCCACCCCAGGCTGGCCCAGAGCCAGGGACACAGACACCCCTCACCCCTACGGTCACTGGGGGTGCTATTCTCACTCAGATCTCATGCAGGAGTGGAGGCTCCAGCCACGGAAAGTGTCCTTGCTCCTCCCTCGTCTTGTACGTCCACCCTGACCTGGGCACCTGGTGGCTGAGGAAGAGGAATGTTAAACATGGCCTGGAAACAGCTGCAGTGTGGATGCTGGGAAGTGCACAGGGATGGGGCTGTTGGAGCAATACAGCCAGACAAGGTAGGGATGTGCCTGGGAGTGAAAGGGCAGGGCAGCAGCTGAGGAGGGAGGATAAAGATGCTTGGGTGTAAACTAGATTTAGAACCTCAGTGGGTGTGACACCTATTTACTTATTTATTTATTGAGAATCTGGCACTATATGGGCAAGAGAATATGGTCACTATTGTGGAATACAGACTGCTCCCCCATAAACCATTTTAAGGGAGACCACCCAGACAGCTCACTTGTGGGCCTTTGGGCCTTGCTCTGGGTGTCCCCAGGCCCTGCCATCTCTGAGTCCCTTCCCCGCAGTTAAACAAACAAAAAGCAAGTCTCTCATGTCAGGGGAAAGGAAGATTTTGGATCCCCAGCCCCGTGGCTGAAATGAGGCCTAACAATCTGAGGTGCGCCCGTGCTACTGCCGGGCCCTATGGCTGCGCACTGTGATGTGTGGAGTGTTGTTTGTTGTTCTGCACATCTGAGCTCCTTTGTTCAGGGAGGCTACAGCGTGCTGCTCTTATGATAGGTAATTAAATAAGTGTCAGCACAGAAATTGTCTCCCCCTGAAGAAATACACAAATAAAATAATTTGCAGCTAACACCACAGAGTGATTAACTGCCTGAGTGGCAAAGGGACGGGAGGGAAGAGAAGGCTGCAAACACACCAGGGCAGAGACAGCCAGTAGCTCCCACACACCTGAGCTTTTATAGCTGCACACTCTGCTCTCAGGACAGGAAGGAGCACAGCCCCTGCCCCGGAAAGCCCTGGACTGTAATGACCGCTAGCTCCCTTGGCTAAGTGATGCACCCCCGTGCTGGGCGACAGTGCGCACCCCACCTCTATCTGCCCCCTGCTTAGCTATGAACTGTCTAATGTGCAATGACACTTGGTCTGCTCCCAACTCTGATCTCTTCTGGGGACCCTCCAGCCGAATGACGGACAGCTGGCACCAGTCTAGCAGGTCTCTCCCTACAGTGACCCTTAACAGAGGACATTTTCTGGCTCTTCCTAACCAGGTACCCCTCGAGGACAGCCTCCCCACCAGTATTTCAGCTTGGAACAGGCCTGAGTTGAGGGAGCTGGGGTTTTTTAGAGCTCTGTCCGAGCACATCACTCCCAGTCCTGCTCCCAGCTGGCAGTCCTCCTGCAAACACAGTGACTAAAACTGTGCCAAGGTGCAGGGGAAAGAGTCTAACCTGAGCCCAGTCTCACTGCCCATCCCTAGGGTGGCGTCTGGGTCCCGGTGGGTTTGGTTTCCGCAGTTCACTTTGGCCTAGGGATGTGAATATGCCAAGGAAATTGGTCTCCAAATACTACAGTGATGGGAGCATGAGAAATTGGTCCACAGCCAGCCAGCCAGCCAGACAAGATGATAGCTCTGTAGACAGACCGAATGGCGTCTCCTCACTTGGGCTGATCTAGCACAATCACCCCTGCAAACAGGTGCCAGTACAGTGGCTGTTCCATGAGCCACACCAATTCTGTGTGTGCTCCAATAAAGCTGCGTGACAGGCTGAATAACTGCCAATCTGGAAATGGAAAGACACTTCAACATGCATGAATTATTTTTATAAAGGCAACTTTACTCTCTTCTTCCCTATTCACAACAGACTTGCAGTCCTTCTCTGAGCCAGTGGACTCGTTCTCAGAATGAATTTGACAATATATATTATTCATTTGAATTATGTTATATTTTATGGGCCCACAAAGTCCAAGCCATGTTTAATTTTCCATCAGCCTTCACAGTTCCAGCAAGAAGGAGGATGCTGGAGCAGAGGTGTTGAATCCAATTGGGATCAACACTCTTCTGCTCAGAACTGACTGATGAACATTAAGTAAATTTGGAGGGGTTGATCCCTAAGGCTCTGGGTGTTCAGCCTGCTTTGGCCACATGAACAGGGCATTAGTTGCTCTCACAGTTTAAGACCAAGAGACAACCCAGCGAAACATAGAGAGACAAGATTGGGGATGGAATATCTTTTATTGGACCAACTTCTGTGGGTGAGAGAGACAAGCTTTCAAGCCACCCAGATCTCTTCTTCAGGGCTGGGAAAAGGCTCTCCCAGCATCACAGCAAAATGCAAGGTGTAAGTGACGCCACTTCCAGGACCAACTGTGCCGGAGGCAGGTAGGAGAGGCTGCAGGAGGCGGTGCCTCCCCAAACAGCCAGGCGTGGCCCTGCCCACATTCCACCCCCGCAGGGCCCCATTTTGGCAGTGCTGCAGGGGGCTGGGGCCACGCAGCCCGCCTTACCGGGACTGAGGAGGCTGCAGCGGCACCACGTGCTCTCCCTCCTGGCGCTCCAGGGCTGGGGGTGCGCTCTCCCTCAGGTGGAAGGAGTGGGGCTGGGGGTAGCCTCCCCCAGCCAGCGCTTCACTCACCGCCCATGTGACGCCGGCCAATTGCACCGGCCCACAGGGCCCCCCAAAGCGTGGGTCACATGACCTTCTTCCCTTTCCTCACCTGGGAAGGAGAGTTGCTGTGTCACAGGTGGGGCTCAGACCTGTCTCCTTTTCCAGGGCCAGCAACCCCCTGTTAGGCCCATTAGCCTGCTGTGGTGCAAGAGGAAGCAAGATAGCAGACTGTGACCTAGGCACCCCTGTATTCACACCCCACGCCCTGCTGCCTTGTGAGCTATCATATGGAAGCTAATACTAGGCTGGTTAGTAATACCATTCTAACATGCAGGTGTTAACGCTATATGTGAAGTTCTGAATTCCCTGTATGATGTTACTAGAACATGTTGAACACCCAACAACGTAGCCTAGATAAAGGTGATAAACAGGTCTGGCCTAGATGAAGGAATATGGGTTACCTCAATTTACATATTAGCAGTAAACAAAGCCATGGAGCTGAACCAGCAGGGGTTGTCCTGGAGACATATGGGACAGACAGACACTCACTCACCATCTTTATACGTCATTTTAAGAGACAAAGGAACCAAGGAATTTGATCTGTGTGATGGGTCCAGGCCACGCCAGCCAGGAAAAGGCTGGAAAGGAGATGTAGGTGAGAGAAGCCATGCTGAACAAAGACCATAGCTTGCTAGATTATGTTTTCAACTGTTAGATGGATGTTTTCACTTGCACTTGCTTGTAACCATCTCTGCCTTTATCCTTTCTACCTGGTATCACTTAATCCCTGCTCATTTGTTAACAAGCTTGTTTCAGTTTCATTAGAAATCAGCGGTGCTGGGTAAGGTCAGTGAAGCATGGGCTTCTAGAAAGCTGGCAGCTGGGGTGTTGGCCTGTCTGTGCAGAGGCCGTGACCCTGACACTTTCTCTAGGACAGAGGGGTCAGTGAGAGGGACTGATCCCCGCAGGAGGATGATCTGGGGGCTGGAAGGGTGCTAAGGTCGGCCTGCCAGGCATAAACAGGTTGGGCAAAGCCAGGGTGAGGCTTGTGGGCTGCTGGCATCAGAGCTGTGACCCAAAACTTCACAACCACCAGGGCTGCAAGGCAGATGCTGACTGAACCCCTTCCTGGCCTGGGTGAACCCCCAAACGTCACACAGAGCACCCGACAGCAGAAGCTGGTGCAGCTACAATCGGGTGAGTCCTTTACTGAATGCTCTGCAGCAATGACTGTCTCGCCAGCCTGGCAGTGCAGGGAAAACACTTCTCCAACAGACTGGACCCTTGGCCAGCTGTCTGCATTCTCTACCTGTCCCAGGGCTGGAGGTCCGGAGCATGTCTGCCCTTTCTCAGGACTTCATCTCCCTGCTGCAGAGGGGAAAGCATAGCCAAGCCCCCTGTCTGGCTTTGAAGCTGCCTTCGACCCTCCATGGATTTCCTGCCACAAGAGGGATGTGAGGTGAGCAGGGGCTGGAGCTGTGCAGAGATTAAACTCATTAGTCAGGTACCTTTAATAAAGCACCTGGGCAAATTGCTGTTAGCTGCAGATGGCTGCAGCAAAGACGCAGCTCCTGGGGGACTGAGAGGATAAACGCAGGATCAGGAAAGTACATTTAAAAAGAAAAAATGGCTCCTGCTAATTTCCAAGAGCTAGAGTCACTGACAGGAAGTCCTGAGAGCCGGAGACTTATGAGTCCTAATGAGCTGGGAGTAGGCCCCGTGAGCATGGAGTATGGGAGGCATTCCCTGAGCAGGGTGTGGATGTCGGCTGGGCACAATGTATCTGGGCTAGTGCATGTGACAAGGAGCAGGCTAATAAACCACAGCCACAGCCAGCAGCTCTGAGCTGCAAGGGAGGCGAGAGGAGGCTCTCACAGTAATGAACGACTGGGACAGAGAGAGTGCTCGCTCTGTGCCAGAGGAGCTGGAGCACACGCCAGTGCTCTGCACGACCCCTCAGCTCGCCCAGTGAGCTGGGATGGGGGGCAAAAGTAATATTCTGAGCTATACCTTAACCAATCATTCTACTGAAATTTACGTAACCAATCCTAACATATTGTGACATGATTAGCTAACCAATTATATCCCACGTCCTTAATTAGTTTACACCCAGCAAAATTAATTATACAGCAGACAAACAATTTTGCTGGGTGTAAACTAATTAAGGTGGTGGGATATAATTGGTTAGCTAATCATGTTACAATATGCTAGGATTGGTTACGTACATTTCAGTAGCATGATTGGTTAAGGTACAGATCAGAATATTACTATATAAATTAGGGGCAAACAGGAAGTAAGTTGGGATTTGAAAATAAGGAAAAAGGAACTTGGATTTAAGCTTGCTGGAAGTTCACCCCAATAAACATTGAATTGTTTGCCCCTTTGGACTTTGGGTATTGTTGCTCTCTGTTCATGCGAGAAGGACCAGGGAAATGGGAGAGTGAAGGAATGAGCTCTCTAACAGGGGGCAAAGTCCTATGCTCAACACTTTAGGGCAGAAGGTGCCCCACAGCACTCTGTCCTGACCTCAGGAGCGCAGCCCTTTTGAGATCACTGATACAAGAGGTCCACTGCCTGATACGACGTCCAGCAAGGACAAATGGACTCACACTCCTCAAAATCCCTGCCCATCCCCTCGGGCCTAGGAGAGAGGGTGCTGAGATCAGGGCAGTGATCAGGGAAACTGGGAGGAAATGGAGAAGGCTCTTGGTAGGCTGGGAGGTGGAGAAGGGGCAAGACCTCAGGACTGGATGCTTTAGAAAAGCCTTAATACTTTCCAGGGCTTCTCCCTATGGACCTGCAGAGCATTCCATGCCCTCCCGCCAGCCACGATTCTAATGAAAGCCCTGGAATCTGCTGCCTCCTCTGCCCACTGCCTTACGTTAGGAGTGATCCCAGGAATCCCACTAGCATCCTCCAGGCCCAAGTGATGGGTCCTCCCTTCCCCCGCAAGCGGGAAAACCCCGAGAGAGGGGAACAACACAGACACAGAGGAGGGCTGCGCTACCAGAAAACGGTGGCACTGGCAGGCAAGTCCAGAGGAAGCTGCCTGTTTACCATAGCAGCGCTGCCTGTGAAGGGGTGGCAGCAGAGGAGCAGGGCCGGCTGGCATGGCGTATGGTCCCCCACCAGGGACAAATGCGGCCCCGTCTCTGCTGCTTCCCCTTCTCTGGCCAGGCATTAGAATGTGACTAGCTGATGAAGGGGAAGGGGGATGCACAAAGACTGCTCAGAAAAGCAGCACCTATTCTAACACCTCTCGTAGTCTGGCTCAGGCAGAGCTGGTGGAGATGGGCCCGCTGCAGCGCTCTGCATGCCAGGGCACGTACACAGTGCAAATCAGACTCCCCAGTGCGGGTCCAGCAGCCCCACTCAGCACAGGGCACGGATTGCCAGTTGGCTGGCAACAGCTTCAAGTGACTGAGGACTAATGAGCAGGAAGGTATTTCAACATGCATCTCACTGGATACAGTGGGAGACGTGTCTGTTGGCTGAAGCTAGCGCACGTGGGGCACAGTCATGGGGTTGGAGGAGGCCTGAAAGATAAGCCCAGTTGGCATGGGAATCACAGGAGTTACCAGTGAGACTGTTCTGCTGCACCACCCTGTCCATCTCCTACCAGATGGACTAACAAGTGGGCTTCAGGGGGGGTTCCAGCATAGTTCTCAACATGCCCTAGATCTTACCTCAAGAGACATGTCTCACTGAGGCTGAAGATGGAGAGAACAACCTGGAAATGTTGACTTGCTTCTTTTCATGAACACTCAGAGGCCTTTCTCCTCACTCACGATGCTTTCCACCCAAATGCAGTTGTTCCAGCACATCCATTTCTGAGCTAAACTGTTCAAACACAACTTGCAACTTGACATTCTGTATAACAACAGGGATACCAATTCTCAATTTTATCAAAGGTCACATGATATTTGGTGTTTTTCCTATAACCCCAGCTCCTGGAATCATGTGAGCATGGGAGAAGCTCAGATTGCATTTGAAAATATGACCTGAATTAGAGCTCCCGGAACAATGGGGATAAGGGGGCCAAGGCCCACCACTTTTTACCGGCCACAAGGATGTGCAACTGGGGAGAGGGGGCGGAGCGAGCAGGGGTGGGGTGTTGGGGGGAAGAGGCAGGGCGGGGCCTCAGGGAGAAGGGGCAGTGGGGTGGGGGAGGGCATGGTTCAGGCACCTGTAGCCCACACACACACACCCCTTTAGGGAGCTTCCACCACTCCTGAGTCCTGACCTGAATGTGACATAACAGCTAAGAAAAAGGAAGACAAATGCAAAGACAATCTGTTAAAATCTCTTGATTTTGGAAGGCTTGGAGGGGTGATACTGCAGGAAGGCATATGTATTCCCTCACTCCTCCACCCCTGTCATCCTTGTGCTCAAAGGCAGCTGCATTGTTATTGCCTAAACGTTCCCAAAACTGAGCAACGAAAAAGCCCAGAAAATGATAACCACTGTGTCAGAAAGTTACACACAAGTGAAAACAGGGCGTGAGAATGGAAACCGTAGCAAAGCTAGCTATGCCGGGAGCTGGGATCTGCCCATGTAATGAGCTCAAGGGTGAACACCTGGGATTGGAGAGGGGCCAGGCAGATCCAGCAGAGCAAGGTAGTGAGGAAAAGCTAAGGCAGCATGACATGAGAGATGGTGACGGCTTTCCCTGTGCACCCCTCCCACCAATCCTGGGGCAGGACCAGCTCCCCCCCCATTCAACTGCAAAGGGCGGGGGTGAAAGAGCAACATTTCCAGATTGACTAGTTGTTGTCAGCCCATCCCCTGTCCCTCAGCATCCACCTGGGACACCCAAAGAGAAACACATCCATGATCACAGCCACACAACCCATCTGAGGAGGAGAAGTGATGAAGTGCGAAAGGGGAGGAGCTAAGGCAGAGCAGCTCCCCCACCCCAAGAGGGAGAGAAAGCAGCTGCAGTATCTCAAGACAGAATGAGCCACATGTTTATGGAACAGACAATATGTTTGCAGCAGAGAATGCTCCCAAGAGACAGTTTCTAAATGAAGCCAAATTATATATATACACACACACACACACACGTAAAGTGGAGCAGCTACTTTAACAGACACTCATCCCACCACTGCCCCTACTGACAGGCAGATGACGTACACACTTAAAGGTGCAGAACAGTAAAAAGCAAAGTCCTTGTATCTGTTTCTCTTGTAGCTACACACTGTACATTGCAGGTGCAGGCACAAATGGCCTTATGTCCTAGTGAATTGTCCCTCTACTTTCCACCAGCAAAGGTAAGAGAGGTCATGTTAGATTCACTGTTTCCCTGATACAGCTTGACTCTGGACAATGTATTTCATGCCAATTGTGGCCTTTAGCAGGGAAGGGATGGGTCGGGAGTGACGTTACACCAGCAGCCATGGCCAGCGGCCTTCTGCTTATATAGGAGAGAGGCACGCACCGACTGAAAAGAGCACATGTGGAAGGGGCTCCTACAGCTCCCTTTGGGAGATGCGGCATGTTTTCCCCATCAGTGCTTTCCAAGCACGCAAAAGAGCAAGAGTTTGTTGTATTAATTTTGATGGAACAAGTGGCCTCAGAGGTGTTACCATGACTATGTCACTGCCCATCATTAACATAGTTTGGAGAAAGGCATGGCGTTTTGGAGTACAGAGACCGTGGGCTGCTCAACACCAGTGCAGACAAACAGCCATTGAAAATCCTTTTCACCTCCTGTTAGGGATAAAGAAAAAGAAAAAATAGTTAAAGCATTTGAAGTGTAAAGTATAAATAAGGCTTCCATTTAACAGTATTCCTTGTTCCTTTAGCCAGAGAGAGTTTTTAGAAGGACAAACCCCCTGCCTGCATCACATGTGACCAGACCTATTAGCCAGAGCCAGAGTACACAGTCATGAGACAGGAGTCAAGAATCAGCTGGGTCAGGACACCAGGAAGTCAGAGGCAGGAGACAATGTGGAGATCAGAACCATGTATTGGGAATCAGAGTCAGGCCAGGCCAGGATCTCAGAGGCAGGACACAAGCTAGTGGTCAGGACCTGCAAGTCAGATGCCAGGAAATCAAGCCCCGGGGGGGGGGGGGCAGGCAGCAGGGCTGGGACCAGGCAGTGCAAGCCACATAGCCCAGAGCAGGAGACCCCTAGTTATTCAGACAGCTTCCTGTGCCTCCTTCTGGCTTAAGTAGTGCCAGTGGGCCAATCAGCTGCAGTGGGACTCTGCCAATTGGACCTCAGAGGTGGAGCCTCACATTGGGGGCTGGGCTTCATGGGTCCCAGGTCAACTAGCCCTAGCTTGCTGGCAGGTGGAAGGTTGGAGCATGGCTGATTCCATGAATCTTAAGGGCCCAGGTTTGAGACCTGTAGGACACAGCAGTTTGCCAGCTCTTTCGACTGGAAATGAGAAAAAGTTCAAGATGGGCTGGAGCTGTTCTTGTGGCTGTTATTAAAGTCCAACTCCTAGAAGACCAAACAAGATAAACACACATAAAAGGGGAGAGGAAAGAGCAGCAGAGAGAAAATGCAGCTTCTGTCTCTGGTGTTGACTCTCACGTGCAACCTCACTGCTTGAGAAACACAGGCCTCAGCTGCTCTGAAACCTGGCAAAGTCTCACATCTCGGGTGGTGTTTGGGATCTAGCCAACGCTGGTGGAGGTGATGATGTCATCTGGGGCCCTGTGACCAGTGGTGAGCTGGAGCCGGTTTGCACTGGTTCGCTAGAACTGGTTGTTAAATTTAGAAGCCCTTTTAGAACCGGTTGTTCCACGAGGGACAAACAGTTCTAAAAGGGCTTCTAAATTTAACTGGCCAAAAGTGGCACCTTAGGTGCCGACTCTACGGGTGCTCCAGCCCTGGAGCACCCAAGGGGAAAATTTGGTGGGTGCACCCACCGGCAGCTCCCCGCCCCACCCTTGGCCCCAGCTCACCTCCGCCTCTGCCTCCACCTCCTCCCCTGAACACGCCGCCCCGCTCTGCTTCTCTGTGCCCACCCCCATCCCCAGCTTCCTGCAAATCAGCTGTTCGCGCAGGAAGCCAGGGGGGCTGAGAAGCAGGCAGCAGCTTCCCGCTCAGGCCCAGGGAGGCGGAGGTGAGCTTGGGCGGGGGAGGGGAGGCGTGAGGCGGGCCACCCGCGCCGCAACAGGTAACCGGGGGGGGGGGGGGGGGCAGGGGAACCGCTCCCCGCCCCCGGCTCACCTCCACCACCCTCGGCCTGAGCAGGAAGTTGCCGCCTGCTTCTCAGCCCTCCCCGGCTTCCCGCCGAACAGCTGATTCGCGGGAAGCCTGGGGGGGGGGGCGGGGACGGAGAAGCAGAGCGTGGCGGCGCGTTCAGGGGAAGAGGCGGAGCGGAGGTGAGCTGGGGCCAGGCGTGGGGTGGGGAGCTGCCGGTGGGTACTCTGCACCCATCAAATTTTCCCCGTGGGTGCTTCAGCCCCGGAGCACCCAGGGAGTCGGCACCTAAGGCGCCACTTTTGATGTGTTCAGTGGGGGAGCGCCCGCTCCCCCGCTCCCCCCCAGTTATGCTCCCCCACCCCTAGGAGCCAGAGGGACCTGCCGGATGCTTCCCGGGAGCTGCCCCAGGTAAGCACCACCGGGACTCCCCACCTCGCCCCCCAGCAGGTGCCTCTGGCTCTTAGGGGTGGGGTGGGCACCCACTATGGTGGCCTACGACACCCTCCTGCCCAGTTCTGGGGGCGGTCAGGGGAGAGGGGTGGATGGAGCAGGGGTCCTGGGAGGGGGGCATCAAGGAACGCGGGGGGGGGTTGGATGGGGCAGGAGTCCTGGGGGGCAGGGGTGGGCAACGATCCCCTCGTGGGGTGAGGAGGGAACCCGTTGTTAAGATTTTGGCAGCTCATCACTGCCTGTGACGAGATGGACTAGAGGCAGAGGCCCCCTGCTAGAGGTCTTGTGGCCCTGCCCCAGAAAAGGGCCATAGAGAGATCCTCCAAGCTGCCTAGAGCAGCCGTATGGGAAGCAGCCAATCATGCTCCAACAGGCTAGCATAAGAAGAGCTGCAGGGCTGATGAATGCAGTTGTTTTTTGCTGGAGGGTGCTGGCTGGCTGGCTGGCTGGCTGGCTGGCTGGCTGAGGGAGCAACAGGATCCCGGACAGAGCAGTGCTGGGACTCGGCCAGGACAAGGCCCCGAGGTAAGAATGATCTCAGGCCACGGAGAAGTAGCTCAGGGAATTGTAGCTGTTTATTTAAAGGGACATAGTAGATAGGTGCTATCTATAGGGTCCCTGGGCTAGGACCTGGAGTAGAGGGAGGTCCTAGGTCGTCCCCACCCCACAACCAGTCACTGGGAAAGAGGCCTGCACTTTGATACACCCCAGAAGGGGACTTAAACTCTTTTAGTGGCCCAGCTGAAGAGTTGGGGCCAGAAAAGACCCAGAGAGGTGAAGGGTCTCCAGGCAGGGAGCTCTGGGGGATGTGGCCCCACACCAGGGCCAGGACTGCTTGAAGAGCAGGGACCATTTGAGGGAGCCCAGAAGGGGCTGAGAGACAGTTCAGACAAGGGTACTGTGATAGGCCCTGCTAAACTGATTAAGGAATGACCCAAAGATGGGGCTGCAGATCAAAGGACCTTACAGAGGGTGCTGAGATAGGCCCCCTGTTGGACATATATCCTGGAAGGGGTTTTGATCTTTATCTCACATACAGACGGTCTGACTCAGTTGGGGGGCTGAGTCACCAAAGACCCACCACAAACAGAGAGAGAGCACGCACATGGACTGAGATGGGGGGGGGGGGGGCTCACGAGAGGTGAGTGCACCCCATTCCAGGCCCTCTCTTTGGCCTGGTCTGCTCAGAACGTCTCTCAGTATCAGGATGACAAAGGCCTAGCTCTGTCATAGTGGATGCTTGGGTCCCAGGAGACAGTGAGGTAGCAGCTTTGATGGTGAAGCTTAGTTTTTGCAGTCCATCCATCTCTCAGTCAGCAGTGGCTGTCCCCCCAAAACCATTTTTTAAGGACCCCAAAAAGGAGTGATGGGCAGAATAGCTCATCCCCTCGTTGTTTGGTTCACCAGTTAGGCCTAATTTCCAGCCCACCTATTTTGGTCCATTGACTTCTGGTTCCACACTTCTCTTGTGATCTTAAACACAATCCTTGGGTTATCTCAATAGCCTTTTTGTGTGGACTAATTCAGCCTTTCTAACTCTCTTTTGTACCTTTTCCCAGCACCATTTATTGTTATTGGTTATTCCCTCACCCATCTTGTCTCTTGAATACCCTGGGGCCGACATGGCTACAGCTACGCTGCATATTGGTTATTGTGACATTTTTATGAACTTCCGCCCACTTCTCACAGCTGAGCCCACAACTGAGTAGATTTGTGAATCCAATTATCACAGTAGATTTCCTATGCCCTCTCCTACTGCCTGCACATCCACACCTGAGCGTAGAATCTGGCCCTGTACCTCAATGCACTTCACAGAGGCAAATAATTCAGCTTCCTGGACAAGTTTACTTCACTGCGAAACGTTCACATTCCACATCAGGTTTTTCTAAATGGTCCGATTTTGGGAAGAAACTCATAATGACATTTTATTTCTGATTTCAGTGAAAACAAATTTTAAGTCTGCTGTAAGTGTTCTCAGCCCTTGTGGCTGCAGAGACAAGCTGGAAAGGGAACCAAATGCAGTCTGAAGGCTCCAACCCTGGAATGGACATGAAAAGAACCCAGGATTTAGGATTTTTAAGCCAATCTCATGATTTTTAATGCCTGGGGTTGGTTGAGCATCCTCCTGTGTGCCAGGAACCCAGTTCTGACTGCATTTGTGCTCATGTGGAAAGAGAAACTGATCATTCACAGTGCGAGCTGAATAAGGCACAAAAGAATAAACAATATCACTGGTGAAGAGGAAATTAGATTTTTAGAATCTTCCTTCTATTAATCTCAGTTGTTAGTAGTAACTCAGAATAAATTAGATTTTAATTGGCGAGTATTCCAGTAGCAGAGACATGGGTCAGGAATCCTCAATCTCCGTGTGAGAAGGGTAACTGGTCTCGGTGATTATCTTCCTAGCAAGGGGCTGTTATAATCCAGGTTATAATCCAGACTGTGTTTCTGGGTGTTTATAGACCAGAACATGTGATTTGGAGCTTGAGATGGTAGCTTTGAATCTGATGGGTCTTGTGTACCACATCTCACCATCTCTGTGCTAGGCACCAATTTAACAGAGAGAAAAAGCCAGTGCATGGACAGAGCCAGGAATGTTGCAGTCAAGCTTTGATTTATGTTTATTTTCAACAAATCTGGATTCAAATAAAAATCCCAGGCAGAGGAAACAATCCTGTTAATTGCACTGGGTATTCTCCTGTCTGGTGTCCTGGGCTTAGGAGAGACTTAAGCTTGGTACACAGCCTGCCTGCTAGGCTTACATCCCTTGCTGTTTAAGTCCAGTAATTTTGCAGGTTTAGCAGCCAGGCTAATTAAGGCAAAGATAAAAGAGAAGAATTAGGTTGCAAAGGAATAGTAACAAGACAGCGTTCCGAAGCAGCTGCCTTGCAGTAGGGCCTGTCATGCTCTGTGCATTTGAGAGTGATGGGGGAGAAGGTAATATATTTTATTGGACCAATGAATGCCAAGAGAATGCATTCCTTCCTCCATGTGTACTGTCCTCTCCCACCAAGTGTGTCCTGAAAGTAGTGGTCTCTATGTTTCTAGACATAATCGTACTACAGTGCTCCCTATTGTAACATCCCTTTTGTCACATTTATCTCGGGTTGCAAAATTAAACATACTTCCCAGTCTGTTATGCCCCTATAAAGTCTAGATCATTGTCACAGACTGGCTGATCCTTGAGATGATAGGAGACTGCTTTGCCCTTGGCTCTCATGCGGGGGTCGTGTTTTGAGGGTCTGTTCCAATATCTGGCCGTTTTTTGTCGGCTTGTGTTCCTGCCGTGTCCTGCTGATCCAGTCTCAGCAGAGGGGTATTTCACTGTCTTCCTGATTCACCCACTCTGAACACAAGACAAAATGATGGATGTTGTGACATTCTATACCTTGGGGGAGTGCCCTGTAACCCCCAGATTCCCCATTTATGTGAAATATCACAGTTACATATAAAGTATGCCACGTGAGGTATTGGGAAAGGTTATGATCTGCTGAAAGTAATTTTTCTATCTAAATATGTATTATTAATTCATATGAAGTTATGAGACTATTTTATGGTTGTCACTAAAATATGCAGTGGGTTTGGGACACAGGAGAGACACTGGGGTTCTGCTTCACCTTGGGACTCAGCAATGCCCACCAGACATGCCTGGACTTGTGTTCTCCAAGCACATGGACTAAGGGTATAAAACAGAACACAGTGGCCACATGCTTGGCCTTTCTCCTTCCTCCACTTATTCTGCAAGCAACAAGGACACTCAGAAGACTGAAGACTCCAACAGAGAAGACTGGCCTAGGTTTAAGGGACAAACCAGTATATTAAAAGACTGCAATATCCAGTGGGGTGACAAACGGCTTATTCTATATGTTGTCCAATCTAATAGGGTTGAGAGTTTAGACAGCGTGCTTATATTTTATTTCTTTTGGTAACTAACTCTGACTTCTTGCCTATCACTTCTAATCATCTAAAAATCTATTTTTTTTTTAGTAATAAATTTAACTGTTTCACTTTACCAGTGAGTTTGCCTGAAGTATTTGGTAAGGGTGTATGCTCAGTTTACAAAGGCTGTAAAATAGGAAATACTTTTCCCTAGGAGGGTGGTGAAGCACTGGAATGTGTTACCTAGGGAGGTAGTGGAATCTCCTTCCTTAGAGGTTTTTAGGGTCAGGCTTGACAAAGCCCTGGCTGGGATGATTTAGTTGGGGATTGGCCCTGCTTTGAGCAGGGGGTTGGTCTAGATGACCTCCTGAGGTCCCTTCCAACCCTGATATTCTAGGATTACACCCCTGCATGCTCGAGCAATATTCTTATGCTCCTCCCATGTCATCTGTCCAAGTTTCCACTTCTTATAAGCTTCCTTTTTTGTGTTTAAGCTCACCGAAGATTTCTCTGTTAAGCCAAGCTGGTCACCTGCCATATTGGCTATTCTTGCTGCACTTCAGGATGGTTTGTTTCTGCACCCTCAATAAGGCTTCTTTTAAAATACAGCCAGCTCTCCTGGACTCTTTCTCCTCCCCCTCCCCCCCTCTTATATTAGCCTCCCAGGAGATCCTGCCCATCAGTTCCCTGAGGGAGTCAGTCTGCTTTTCAGAAGTCCAGGGTCCGTGTTCTGCTGCTCTCCTTTCTTCCTTTTGTCAGGATCCTGAACTCGACCATCTCATGGTCACTGTTGCCCAGGTTGCCACCCACTTCTACTTCCTCTACCAATTTGTCCTTGTTTGTGAGTAGCAAGTCAAAAGGTGCATGGCTCCTAGTTGATTCCTCCAGCACTTGCATCAGGAAGTTCCCAGATTCATGAGTGGGGCTCCACATGCAGTTGTGCTGAGTGATAACAACTCTTGGAGGGGCTTGCTGCTTGTCACTAGCAAAGCATTGTGAGAGACAGCCAAGGCTGGAGAGTTAAGGGAGCACAGCGGTAACACTGTTCCAGGCTGCACCCCAGGGATCCAGTCACAAATGCATTTGTGGATTCAGTGAATTATGCCCATCTGCCACTATACTTTGTATGAACAAAGATTTATCCATTCAACATATGTAACTTGATTCCCAGTGTACCATTTGTTCTGAGGAAATGTTGGATCCTGCCAGGCTTTCCCAGCTGTAGTTCTGGGAGGTCTTTAGCTTATCCTCCATAGTGGGTTTTGGCCATTGCTTGTCTCTTCCTTTTTGTCTGTTACTCCTTTCACCATTGCTAGTCGTAGTAATGCTGGGGCTATTGGCACCAAGATATGTGTGGGTCTTGTACCAAGATGCTGCTGTTGCCTTCTGTGGGAATGTGTCTCCATTCAAGTATGGCTTGCCATATATTTTTACAGCTTTTTTTTTTTTTTAACAGTCTTAAAAACATCCCCTGCCAGTTTGGCTTTGCCTTGTGACTGGCTGTGATACAACTGAATTCCCATTCCTAGGTCAATGGCACAAACTCATTGCAAGTGAACTGGGACCTGTTGTCTGGAACTGCCCGCTTTGGGGTCC
Organism: Chelonia mydas; assembly: GCF_015237465.2. NCBI lineage: Eukaryota > Metazoa > Chordata > Testudines > Cheloniidae > Chelonia > Chelonia mydas. Next base: position 58,919,171 of record NC_057855.1, read on the forward strand.
CTTGCCTGCTGACATGCTGCATTGCTTTGTCTGTGATTGCTGTGGTGGTGTCTAACAGTTCATCTAGTTCCCAGAAGTCTGAACAGCAGTCTGCAGTGTGGAGGTAGTTTGTGGTTTGCATGAAAAGGTCCTTTCCTATGTTGCCCCAAGGTCTGTGGGGGGTGCTGTGTATTTTCACTTTCTCCTTTTGGTGCTTGGCCTGCATTTCCCCACATGCATCACAACTGCTCACCAGGTCTCAGATATCCTCGGTCATGAACATAGTGTCTCTGGCTTTCTGGCTACAGGCTTCTATTCTAGAATAGCTCCAATGTATTCTCAAGAGTTTCTGCTCTCAGTGCTTTGGGTGTTATGATGCGACTGCTTGTAGAGATGCCTTCTTGGACACTCGTCTTGTCCAATAGTTCAATTGTTCTTGGGGGATGGAGTGGGCTCCTGTAAATCTTTTTCTTGTATGGCTTTGGTTTTGGATTCTTTCTAGCCCTTGCCTTGAAAATGACACCTAACTGACTTGGTTAGTGCTTTCCACATCTTTCCATCAGGTTGAGGATTTCATATTCTTGTGCAGTTGCCATATTTTCCTGCTGATTGCTTATCCAGAGCAAGCTTGCAACTATGTACAGCTCAGTGCCTTTCTTGTAGTCTAACCCTTAGCTATAATGTTGTCATTTCAGTAGCATACACTGAACAAGTTCGGGGATGCTAGCAGGAATTTTTTTGAAAATGCTTTCTAGTGGCTTATGGTCACTTCCGAGTCGAATGATTTCCCATTAGAACACACTGACTGAACTTTTCACGTGTGAACGAAATTGCAAGACATTTAATTTGTAAGGCCATACAAATAGGAACAATGAATGTCAGCCATATTTACAGGATGGGGGACTCTCTTCTGGGTAGCAGGGACTCTGAAAAGACTTGGAAGTCATGGGTTGATAATCAGCTGAACACAAGCGCTCAATGCAACATTGCTTTAGCCCTTTTGGCCACAATCTTGGGGGGTCACAGTCCTGCATAACAGGAGACAATTCATGGCCCTGCACACTTGCATGAGAATGGCCTCCGCGGTGGATTCTCCAGTTCCAAAATGATTGCTACTGGTCAGCAGAAAATCTGGCCTTGCAAGTTTCTGCAATGTGATTGCCACTTGCTTCTCCACTGTCAGTGCAGCTCTCGTTCTGGTGTCCCTGCAGTGGAGGTCTGGGGCAAGCTCAACACGCAGATCCAGGAATGTGGCCTTGCACACCCCCAAGGTTCTGCAGCTGCTGCTTGCCATCCAAAGCCTGCATTATGATACGATTCCCATCAGTCAGTGCTTGTTTCACAGGCCCCAAAGCAGCACTCCACCATTTGCACCTACTCGGTGAGCACAACCAACAATCTTGAATTGGTCCTTGCAAACCAACAGCAATCTGGTCTCTAGGAAACTGTCATGTCCCCATGGCTTTTCTTGTGGCTCTGCAAATATCAGAGGATCATGCATTCTGTGCTTACAATGCTCATAACAATGCAGAGCTTGCAGGCTCCATGTTTCTGTTAGAGATGGCACAGTGACAAGTCCTGGGGGTGGAGTGGAGCTAGAGATTTTTCAAAAAGGTTTGAAAATTATGGGATAGGGATGGCATTATGTGGTGGAGAAAGTTGCATGATGGGAGCTTGACCCTGCAGTCCCACTCATCCCTACATGACTAGTTTCTGCCCCACCATGCATTGCCAAAATGTCCCAAAAGACAATGCACTAGACAGTGGTGAGTTGCACACTGGGATATCAACCCATGATGCACCGCACCATGGTTCACCTGGGAACAAACCAGCTTCCTCAGGATTAACTCATCACTGCTTACAGTCAAGTACTTTTATTGGGATGTTTAATTCCCCACAAAGGCTGATTTGGAAGGACAGAACCAAGCAGCCTCAGGGGTCCCTGTTTTGCAGACAGTTCATGTGAATGGGGGCCCTCCATGTAACTACCCTCTCCTGAAGGATGAGGGTCCTGGATTCAGCAGTGGTTTGATAACCACGTGTGTAGGAAACAATGGGGAACCGTGGATTAAAACCACAGGGAATTCTGCAACATGAAGAGTTTTAAACAGGCTGATGTTTGGGTTTGAAAGCAAATGCCCTGCCTCCAAGAATGAGTCTTGTGGGAGTGCCAGGGACTGAGCCTCTCCTGCCGCATCCATTGCCTGGAGCCCTGTGACAGTGCAGTCGCTACTGGGATGGCAGCCCTGGGAACTGAAGTCCTTTTGTCTAGCCACAGAATGGCTACAGCACACAGGCTTCCCCATTCTGCCCTGCCATGGTGCGTCCTGCCCCACCCAATGGGTAAGTGCTAAAGGGGGGTCCACACTGAGTGACTCATTCAGTTTTTTGCTTTGCTACTGAGATTCAGCCAGAGCCCCAGTTAGTGGCAGTTGTGATGTGATGTGGCCTGTGCAGCCTCCAACATATATCACTGGGGTGGTCCCTGATGTGAACAAGAGCCATTACGTAGTGTCCTGGCTGGATTCAAACCAGGCAGCTAGAGACAAGACTCTGGCCTAATTCTCCCAGAGTGTTTGTCCATCTCCTCTCCCACCACAGGGCTGTGTTTGCATGGAGTGATGTGCCTGGGAATTGCTTTGTTTCTCTGTCCCATGCTACAAGGATGTTTGTGCCACACCCACCACCGTGCTCCCTGCGTGCCTGTGGGGAGTTCGGGATGAAGATTGCAGGGAAAGGCAATTGGCCTGGCCAGCCATTGTCTGTGTTGAGATATTAGGAGGGGTGAGCTCAGCCCCAATCTCAGTTCCTTTTGTCTGAATCTGCAGTGAAGTCACTGTGTTGTGTCTCCTGCTACTGGAAGGCTTGTGATGTCACCCATTCAGCACTCTGACTTCACCACAGGTTCCAATGAGAGAAGAGGGGTGTGATGAGGTGTTCACCCTACACTGGCTCAGAAAGGGTTAATGATGCTGAAACAGGACCAACTAAGCAGATAGGCCACCTAATTCCCCTTGCTATGGTCTAAATAACATCAGATTAATGATGGAGCCCAGCTGAGAAGGAACAGGTGGGGCTTGTATGGAGCCAGGAAGCTGGCAGCAGAAGGGGGCTGCAGAAAGGGAGTTTGCAGCCATTCTCTGGAAAAGAAGGAAGGAAGGCCCTACCTACCTGGGGCAGAGTAGAAACCCAGGGGTCTAGGCTCTGCAGGAAGGGTTTACCCAGGAGGGTAGTGGAGCAAATAGCCTGAGCAGGAAAAGACTCAAGGAAACAGCAGCAAGATGGGACATTACAGACCTTGCCACTGATTAGAAGGTCTCGGACCTGGAATGTGGAACGTAGGGCAGGCCTGGGTTCCCCTACCAGCCACTGGGAAGTGGCACCGTCTGGGCAGCAAATGGGAAGGCTGCCTGAGGTAGTTTGAACAGAAAGACTTGATACCCCAGAATAGAGAAAACACATAGTGACCTGGCTGGAGGGTCAAGATGTGAAGAGTTGCAGAGGGAGACATCAGGCTGTGCAAATGAATGACAGAAGGGGGCATCAGGCTTGGAAGGAGCTAATCCCTAGAGCAGCCAGGAGGAGGTGCACTAGCAGTGAGTGAACTCTATTACAAGGGACTACAGTGGGGGAGGGAGTTAACCTAAATCTGCAAATATCAAATGTGACAGAAGGCTGCAAAGCAAGGGACAAGCAAGTGGATTTCTGCTTTCAGCCTGATTCACTGGAAGTCATTCCAGGAAACAGGCCCCGCTGTACAGCAGGCTACTCTCCTGGTGCCTAGGAACAATGGCAACTGGCCCATTAAATATGCAGCCCTAAATAAAACAAAGGGGCAAGACTAATGGAAGGTTGTAGCTGGAGGTGGGATGGGGAGGAGTCACCGAACATAGAGGTAAGAGGCGTTAATGCTTTCATTGAGCAAAAATGTAACCTTGGGAGCAACTGCTGGAAGGTGCTAGGGAGTGAAATTGTTGTTCTCTCCCACTGTGCTGGATTTGCCATAGATTCATAGATACTAAGGTCAGAAGGGACCATTATGATTATCTAGTCCGACCTCCTGCACAACACAGGCCACAGAATCTCACCCACCCACTTCTACTGGTCAGCTAAGGTACATTGTGTGGTGTGTCTGTGCAGGGGAGGAGACGCTGCAGGGAGGGGGAGTGTGCAGGGACAGGCATAGGGGGCAGATTCTGGGAAGTGTGCGGAGGCAAATGGAATTTCCTGTATTTCGGGCTCAGTGAGCTTACCCCTGCTGGAATCAGGAATGTGGGGAGAAGGCAGAGAGATCTCCCCATCTGGGGGGTGTGGGCAAGGCAGAGGGAATCTCCCCAGTTGTGGGTGTGAGGAGCAGACAGGCCTCCGTTCCCATCCCTTCTGTGTCTGAACTGCAGCTAGAGCTCCTGAATGTGCGGCCTGTATTTGCAATAGACAGATGCGTGGGCCGTGCTCCCAGCTGAGTTGGAAGGCAGAAGCATGCAGATAGGCTGCCATTTGTTGGTGTGTTTCAATCCAGACAGCATAGCCTCTTCCATGTGGATGCTGTGGAGATATTCTATTGTGCTGTTTAGAATATTAAACTTCACATCCAGAACATTAGCCAAAGTGATGGCACCATCTGCTGCATAATCATGGACCTCTGTACACAGCTCTGTTAATGAATCTGCCTGTATGTTTCCAGCATGCCCAACACACCCACCCGTGCTCTTCAAGTCTTGATCTGCAGCAGGCTCTGCTATTCCACTCCCGTGCCTGGGTTTCTTCCTGTTGTGAGCTGTACACACCGCTCCAAAGGCCTGGATGGGAGACCACCCAGCTAACTTTCATCATGACCTAGGCATGGATTTAAGGTGGTCTTGAAAGACCACAGCTGTTTGCTTAAACTCCTCCAGCCACACTGTAAGGGGAGACCAAGCCACAGGATAAATAACAGCATTGCTACTAGGAGCAATAGGCAGCAGAGGCTCATAGAGTCATCGATTCCAAGGTCCAAAGGGACCATTGTGATCATCTAGTCTGACGTCCTGCATAGCACAGGCCCTTGAATTAATTCCTGTTTAAATTAGAGCAATGGTTCTCAATCAGGGGTCTGTGTGCCCCTGGGGGTAAGCAGAGTCTCCCAGGGGGTACATCAACTCATCTAGAGATTTGTCTAGTTTTACAACAGGCTACGTAAAAAGCACTAGCAAAGACGGTACAAACAATTTTCATATAGACAATGACTTGTTTATACTGCTATATTAGGGCTGTCAAGCGAATTTAAAAAAATTAATTGCACTGTTAAACAATAATAGAATAGTGTTTGTTTAAATATTTTTAGATGTTTTCTATACTTTCCAATATATTGATTTCAATTACAACACAATACGAAGTGTACAATGCTCACTTTATATATTTTTGATTACAAGTATTTTGCATTACAGTACTTGTATTAGGTGAATTGAAAAATACTATTTTTGTTTTTATAGTGCAATCTCTTTATCATGAAAGTTGAACTTACAAATGTAGAATTATGTACAAAAAACAAAATTAAAAAATAAAATAATGAAAATTTTAGAGCCTGCAAGTCCACTCAGTCCTACTTCTAGTTCAGCCAGTCTTTCAGACAAACAAGTTTGTTTACATTACAGGAGATAATGCTGCCCATTTCTTGTTTACAACATCACCTGAAAGTGAGAACAGGCATTTGTAGGGTGACTAGACATCCTGTTTTTAAAGGAATAGTCCCATATTTCAGCTCTCCTGCAGGTGCCCTGACTTTTTCTTAAAAATGGGCAAATTGTCCCATATTTTCTGTCTTTCCCCGTCTTTCCCTCCCCATCAGTACTGGTGGGTCCTGCTGCTGGCCAGATTGCTGCTTGCCAGCTGCCTGCCTACCAGCGGTGGGGGAGGAGGGGTCCAGTGGCCGAAGATGGGGGTGGGTGTGCAAGGCTAGTGGCAGGGCCAAGATGCAGGGTGCAGGGCTGGCCGCTCCCCCGATGGTCTGTCAGCGCAGTCTCCGCTGTGCCCTAGCTCTCGTTCAGCAGGGCTCTCCCCCCTCCTTCCCCGTCCCATTTCTAGCCAGTGGTGGCTGCAAGCTGCGGCACCTGGTGAGAGTGGGCAGGTGCAAGGCGGCGGCCAGTTACATGTCGCCTCTGCTGTTCACCCATTGGCCCTTTACATGCTCCCCCTCTCTTATCCTCTCCTTGTTTGCCCCTTCACCCTCTAGCCCTGCTGCTCTTCCATATCCCCCCGGCAGGGCGCATCCCACTCCCAGTGCTGTGCGGAGAACCAGCCCCTGGTCGGAGTGTTCAGCTCACTAACAGCCTGGCCTGCAGGCTCCTTCCTTCCCCCCACTGTGTCTGGCTGGAAAGCCCAAGAGCCTCTGGCCTGGGGCACTAGCCAGGAGGAGCTGAGCCCTGCATGTGCCAAAGCCCCATACAGTGCTAACACAGGGAAGCCTCCACCCCACCCCCAGCTAAGCTCTGGAGTGGTAGTGAGGGGCAGAGGGAGGTGAAGCAATTTCCAGCCTGTTCACACCTCAGCCCTGCAGGCTGCCCAGCAGCCCCCTGGGCAGAGGCTTAGCAGCTTCTTCACCTGCCCCTACCACCTTGGGTCATACCCCCAAGGAGTGCAGGGCTGCTCCATCCCCTAGGCACCCTCCTTTGCTGAGCCACCTCTCTAGCTGGGTTTGCAGAAGCCCCTGCAGTCGGGTTCCCTGGGCCCTGGTGCACAATGCATCCTCAGAGCTTAACTCCTTCCTGCCCATGCTGCAGCCGACGGACGTGAGGCGGCTGGGTTATGTCCGTGGCCAGCAGCAGCCTGGAGGTGTTAGCTGCCTTTCGACACTGTGTGGGCAGGAAGGGACAAGCTGCTTCCACCCACAAGGGAGCAGGGGGAGAGAGGAGCTCTGCAAAGGCATGGGCCAGGTCATTCCTTCCCCCGCCTCCTCTCCTGCAGCTGAAAGCAGCTCCTGCCCCTTCCCTCCCACACAGTGCTGAAAGGCTGCTGCTGGCCACATTGTGGTGTGAACCCTGGCAGAAATCTGAGGAAGGGCATGTGACCCTGCATGTCCCCCACACATCTTGCTTCGGGAAGATGTAGTGCCAGATACGGGTCCCTCCCAGGGGCCCAGCCAGGCATGTAGGGTGCATGGCACTGGGCATGGAGGGTCGGGTTGGTTAGTCACCCTCCCTGTGAGAGAGGTGTACGGGAGTGTGTGTGTCATCCCTCCCCATGTGAACCCGAAAGTCTTAAAGATAAGAAAGTAAATAAAAACAATCCGACTATGTAGTATTTCTTTATAACAGGGGCTCAGTCAACTTGATGTTAATTTGAATGTTTGTACTGCGTAGTTCTGATTGATTGCCATTGAACTTGCTTGAATACAAGTAGTTTTCCCAGGTGTCCTGTATTCAGCACAGAGAAATATGGTCACCCTAAGCATTTGCATGGCACTTTTGTAGCTGGCATTGCAAGATATTTAGCATATCTGACATGTAAACATTCATCCAAAATCTGAGAGGGATGAGGTGTGGAACATGCTTTCAGCAGTCTTAAAAGTGCAACACTCCCATATGGAAACTACAGAACCCAAACCACCAAAAAAAGAAAATCAACCTTCTGCTGGTTGTTTACATTTACAGGAGATAAACTTCTACAAGAAGTAGGACTGAGTGGACTTGTAGGCTCTGAGTTTTACATTGTTTTTGAGTATAGTTATGTAACAAAAAAAATACATTTGTAAGTTGCACTTTCACGACAAAGATTGCACTACAGAGGTGAACTGAAAAATACTATTTCTTTTGTTTATCATTTTACAGTGCAAATATTTGTAATAAAAATATACGCTTTGATTTCAATTACAACACAGAATACAATATATATTAAAATGTAGGAAAACATCCTTTAACAAATTTTAATTGACATTCTATTTAACGATTAAAACTGCAACTAATGGCGATCAATTTGAGTTAATCGCTTGAGTTAACTGAGATTAATCGACAGCGCTACTCGAAACTATAGACTGAAATGTAAGTACAATGTTTATATTCCAGTTGATTCATTTCTATCATATAATTATAAAAGAAAGTAAATCAAATTTTCAGTAGTAGTGCACTGTGACACTTTTGTATTTTTATGTCTGATTTTGTAAATATTTTAGTGAGCTGAAACTTGAGGGTATGCAAGACAAATCAGACTCCTGAAGGGGGTACAGTAGTCTGAAAGGGTTGAGAGCCTTTGAACTAGAGGATTCAGAGTAACAGCCGTGTTAATCTGTATTTGCAAAAAGAAAAGGAGTACTTGTGCCACCTTAGAGACTAACCAATTTATTTGAGCATAAGCTTTCGTGAGCTACAGCTCACTTCATCGGATGCATACTGTGGAAAGTACAGAAGATGTTTTTATACACACAAACCATGAAAAAATGGGTGATTACATAAGCTATTACCAGCAGGAGAGTGGGGTGGGGGGAGAGAAAACCTTTTGTAGTGATAATCACCCATTTTTTCATGGTTTGTGTGTATAAAAACGTCTTCCATACTTTCCACAGTATGCATCCGATGAAGTGAGCTGTAGCTCACGAAAGCTTATGCTCAAATAAATTGGTTAGTCTCTAAGGTGGCACAAGTACTCCTTTTTCTTTGAACTAGAGGATGTCTCCTAGAAAAACATCCCATCTTGGTCTTAAAAATTGTCTATAATGGAGAATCCACCACAGCCCTAGGTAAATTTATCCCAGTGGTTAATTACCCTCACTATTAGAAATTTGCACCTTATTTCCAGTCTGAATTTGTCTAGCTTCAACTTACATCCAGTGGATCCTGTTAGATCTTCCTGTGCTAGATTGAAGGGCCAGGCCCATTATCAAACTTTTGTTCCTCAGGTAAGTGCTTATAGATTGTGATTAAATCACCCCTTCACCTTCTCTTTGTGAAAACTGCGCAATTTGCCTATCACTGCCAGGCAGGTTTTCCAATCCTTTAATCATTCTCATGGCTCTGCTCTGAAGCCCTCCCATCTATCACATTTATCAGCGGTTCATATGGCTTTTTTTCACCAGCAGTGATTTGTCTTTTCAGGTGCTCAGAGGCTGTGCTGCAGCTCCAGGATACCAGGTTCTGGGCTGGGCCCAGCACAGGAGAGTCACCCAGCTCCCTCTCTGGGCTCCTCAGGGAAACCCTCTGCCCCCAGCTCCCGCTCCTGCACCTACATAACCTCACCTGCAATTCAAGGTTCCTGCTCCAGGAGGCCTTTCTTCCAGGTCAGGACCTTATACTCCACTGGCTACCGCCTCTTGCAGTCATGCTGCTGCAACCTTCCCTACCTCCCCCCAGCACTGCACTGAGTGGCACGCTGAGTCTGATCAGTCCCAGGCTGGGCCTGGGAGGCCTTATCACTTCTCTCCCCCCCAGCACTCAGGGGGCCTCACCTGCCTGAGAATAGTCTCTCTTCTCCCCAGCCTGCAGAACTGCATTGTGCAATGGTCTCTGTAACTCAGACCCTCTGAATCTGCTCTCCACATGCGCAGAGCAGTAGCCCAGACCTTGTGATGCTGCTGACCACTCCCTGCTGCACTTCAGTGCAGAAACTCCAGCAGTGTTTTTACCAGAGCTGACTCTTGGGGCTGGATCAGGCCTGGAGCATGGCCAGCCACAGATTCCCCAGCTCAGCCACCCCTCTCTCACAGCAAGGCAGACACTGCGTGGGAGGCGGGGGCCAGCAATCATGATGTGAAGCTCTTTCTGTTTCCTTGTGTTCTCAGGAACTGTGCTCCCCCAGCTGCCTGCCCCCTGAAACACCACTGCTGCTGTGAGCAGCACCATCACACGAGACAAGAGCTTGGGGGTACCCTGTATATGCCCCCTCCCTGCACCCTGAGATCCAGAGGTCTCCCAGCATACACAGCAGCAGGTAGTTTGTTCTGTCCTATTAGTGACTTGCATCGAGACGGGCTGGGGCCAGAACTTCTCACCTACAATAGCTGGAGAGCAGGGATGACCGGACCTGGCCCAAGGGTCAACTGGCAACTACCCAGGAGCTGAATGGCTGTGAGCACCAAGCAGAAAACAAAGCACCCTGCAGCTAATCTCAGCTTTGACATGGTGCTGCAACCTGGTGTGATTCCAGGTCCCAGCATGCAATTCTCTGCCTTGATCCACCCATCATGATAAAGCCCTACATTCTTGGACCTGTGGAGTCTGCGGGTTGCACCTCTGTCAAAAGGGAGCATGGTCCTGGCTTGGCAGTCCAGAGCCGAATAGAGCAGGACAGTGTGGGTTTGGTGCCTTGGGACCTTGGGTGGGGTTTGGTGTTGTCCAGTTGGCTCTCAGTAGTTCTTTAAGGGAATGGTGTGAAATAAACATCCCATGGGAATAGGAGGGGGATGAGCACAGCAAGGAGAAAAGGTATGTGGCAGCCTCAGGGCAGCAGCACTCCTGTGAGGAGAGCTGATGGTGCAATGTGCCTACAAGGGACTCCCTCTGCTTGGCAGCCCCAGATAATGCCTGGTGCTGAGAGAGCTAGATTAGATCACAGAATCATAGCAATGTAGGACTGGCAGGGGACCTCAAGAGGTCATCCAGTCCAATCCCCTGCACTGAGGTAGCGTCAAGTATACCTAGACCATCCCTGATGGGTGTTTGTTCAACCTGTTCTTAAACCTCCAATGAGGTCCTTGAAAGCCTGTTCCAAAGCTTAACTATGCTGAGCTTTTAGAAAGTTTTCCCAATATCCAATCTACATCTATCTCCCTGGCTGCAGTTTAAGCCCATCACTTCACGTCCTACCTTCAGTGGGCCATGGAGAACAACTGATCACCATTCTCTCTAGAACAACCCTTAACAGATCTGAAGACTGTGATCAGGGCCCCTCTCACTCTACTTTTCTCAGTACTAAACATGCCCAGGTTTTTAACCATTAGGTCAGGTTTGCTAAACCTTTCATCATTTTTGTTGCTCTCCTCTGCACTCTCTCTCTAACTTATTCACATCTTTCCTAACGTGTGCTGCCTACAATTGGACACCAGAGCTATCCCTTGGGTACAGCAAATCAGGGTGACTGCTCCGGGTCCTGCACTTTGGGGGGCACAACAGGCCAGTGCAATTCCAGTGTAGTTGGTCCCAGAAGTGATAGATTAGTCACTTCCTCCCCAGGCCCCGCACTCTTCTAGGGACAGCCCTGTTGGACACAGTACTGCAGCTGAGGCTTCACCAGTGCCAAGTAGAATGGGACAGTTACCTCCCATATCTTACATACAACACTCCTGTTATTACTCCCTCAGAATATTATTCTTTTTTTGCAAATGCATCATTCAATTTGTGATCTGCTATAACCCCCAGATCCTAACCTCGCCAGTTATTCCCCATTCTGTAGTTGTGCTTTTTTTACCTTTCTCACTGTAGTGCTTTGCAGTTGTCTGTCTAGAATTTCATCTAGATGAGACTAAACTGTCTCCTGTGTCTCTGGTGGGGTGTTTAGGTAATAACCAGTGGGGAGGCCATCAAACCACAGCAGGAATGTGGGGCTGTCAATTAATAGATAGCCACAGGCAGAAGGAATGTGGGGTCATGTCCCCCTTCCCCCGGATTTGCTGCTTGGCTTGTACTGAGCGTGATCAGGAACACTGCTGAAGCTGGCTGCCCTCACTCAGCTCCCACCACTGTCAGCAGGCATGGATTGTCTCTGGCCATAGGAGGGAGGTTTAATGTCTAATACCAGTGGTTCTTGCTTCTATTCCTTCTCAGGCTCCCAGAGGTGTATGTGGGCTCCACCTCTGTGTGTAAAAGTTTAAAGCTACTTCCTACTTTGAATTTCAACAGTGGGAATAGACTGCAGTGGGCCTGGTTCTGCTCTCCTTCCCCTAGGTAAATCAGGAATGCCCCCCTCCTGTAAACCCGGTGAGGGGGCAGACAGGCCCCATGTAGTTAGTTACTACGTATTGATTCAGTGAAAACCCCCTTTCCTACATACTTGTGTCCTGCCCTGTCCACATGGGCACAGCAGCTGGTGCCTGACCATGCCTTGGCTTCACCTCCTCAGCACTCACTACTCACACATGGTGCTGTGATTGCCAGAGCACCAAGCAAATGTCAGATACCACTGGATGCCGTGAGTGGTACTTCACAGGGATCTCCTTATTCAGAGCAGGCTGCTTGGTATGGAAAGACAGTCGTGGCTTGCATTTCGCCCTCTGCTTTCAGTACAGAGATAGCTACTGATACTGTTGCACGAGCAATGGCCTGAAGACTGCCCTTGGGCATCAGCAGCAATTTGTGCAATGCCATGGGTGTCTTTGCCATTTCTAAACTGGTTAAGGAAGTATCTGGATAGAGTGACTATGGGGCCCTGGGTTAAACAAGAGATATGAAAAGTCCCTCTTCCCAAGCTGCACTTAGATAATTTTCAACTGTATCCCTTTTACCAGGGACAATCTACTGTGAGTGTTCAGTAGAGATGTGACACATGGCTAGAAAGGGTTAAACATCCTGCAAAATAAATAACCCTCAAAAGACATGTGGGGAGATAATGTTTGTGTTTTTGTGTATTTACATATGAGTAGGGTCCGACAATGTAATCAACAGTCCCTGTCTATGCTGTATTCTGATAGTTCAGAGACAAAAGAACATCCTAGCTTGGTAAATCTAAGTATTGGAATATCCACCAGCTATATGGGGATTGTCTGCCCCATTCTTTGCAGTTCACCCTAATTGAGTGACCACAGCTGGCCCGCACTGGGACCCCGGTCACAACAGAATTCACAGATTCCAAGGCCAGAAGGAACCATTGTGATGGTCTGTCTGACCTCCTGTACAGCACAGACCAGAGAACTTCTCCCAAATAATTCCTAGAGCAGAGCTTTTGGAAAAACAACCAATCTTGATTTAAAAATTGTCAGCGATGGAGAATCTACCACAACACTTGGTAAATTGTTCCAATGGTTAATTATTTTCACCATTAAAAATGTGCACCTTATTTCCAGTCTGAATTTGTCTAGCTTCAACTTCCAGCTATTGGATCATGTTAGACCTTCCTCTGCTCGATTTGAAGAGCCTGTTATTAAATATTTATTCCCCATGTAGATACGTATAGCCTGTAATCAAGTCATCCCTTCAGCTTCTCTTTGTTAAGCTAAATAGATTGAGCTCTTGGAGTTTCTCTAGGAGGCAGGTGTTCTGATCCTTTAATCATTGTTGTGGGTCTTCTCTGACCCCTCTCCAGTTTATCAACATCCTTCTTGGACATTCAAATGCTTCTAACTTTGATAATCAAAGACACCCTCTGTGATGGAATGCACCCCTGTATTCACACCCTACACACTGTTGTTGTAATCTTTGTACAAAATATACCTTGGAAGGTATCATATGAAAACTAATAATTTGCTGGTCAATGATATCATGGTAAAATGTATGTAACAACACTGTAAGTTGGGTTAGTCAATAGGCAGACTGCGAGCCAAATCCAAACCACCAGATGCTTTTGGACAGTCCCCAAAATCTTTTTATTTACTTATTATAATTGTATTTTTATTAATTTCTGTGACATCTGGACCTTAACTACACCTTGACTAAGAAATTTGGACCTTGACAAAAAATAATAATAATTATAAATAAAATTATGAACATAAGCTGAAATCACGACTGAAGTGTGTTTACCAGACAAGGTGGGGGGAGTAGGTAAACGTGTTTCTCAAAGATAAAAGACAAGTTTGCTCCCCAGCCAGGTGTCATCCAAGTTGATAGACCATCACCTATCAAGTGGCCATTTTCTGGCAAGGAACAGGTGCAGGAACAAACAAATCTACATCTTAGCAAACAATTTAGCAAACATCCCCCCACCCTACCTCGGCCCCTGGTCTCCTTCCTCTCAGCTGGAAAGAACTTTATGTAGGGGTCTGAGAGGAAGCTGAGAATAGCAAGATGCATTTCAAAGGGTGACTGAACTATAAAAGTGAGGGGCAAAAGCACCCCAAATTCTCTCTCCATCTCTCTTAAACCTAAGAAGACAAAATAATCCAGTTCTTTGACTTTGGAAGGGATCCTAATCTGAAGCCTGGTCAGTAATGCTGTTGGGAGCATATGGTAAGAATTTTACCTTGAACCAAGCCTAGGTTAAATTTAGTACTGGAAGTGTTTGATCTTTATTTTTTCTTGTAACCATTTCTGACTTGAATGCCTTAATACTTGTTTTCACTGCAAATCGTTCTCTTTGTAGTTAAACTTTTCTTTTGCTCTTGGATCACAATTAACCCAGTGTTGTGAACTGTGGGGGGAACTCCATTTAAGGTGACAAATTGTTGTATATTGTTCCCATATAGGAACAACTGACCATTGTTATCTGAACCGTCCAGGAGAGGACTGGATAGTGCAGTACAGAACACACATTTGGGGGGGGGGGGGGGGGGGGGCGGGAAACACTGTGGAAGTGTTAGGGTCACCCAGCAGGTGGTAAGCAGGCTGGTAGAAGCCAGAGGATGGCTGGTGTTGGATGACAGGCTGCTGCGGTGTGAGCCGTTGGACCAGGACTGTGGCTATACACAAACACTTAGGGTGTGACCTGCATGCTATTAGGATGTTTGTGAGGAGCCCAGGTTGGGAACCACAACAGCGAAGCATTGGGAGGCACCCAAGGCTGCAGGGCAGGGGTGACACAGCCCCCACTGGTCTGGGTTGCACGCTAAAATGTCATCCCCAAAGCAAGCAGAGACGCTAGTTTTCAATAAGTACTCTATCCAAGCCAAATTTCAAGTTGCATGTTTCAGCCATGTATGACATAGCCCTGTTCAAAATGTCAAAAAAGTTTTAACATGGGAAAAGTGACTTTGTTCCCTGAATTAAAAATAGCCGAATGGACTTTGCTCAGACTTGCTAAACTAATTCACCCCCAGACAGAGACTGAGCTTACAAAATATTCAGTGCGAATGGTGAACATTTTAAAGAGTGTGACAGGGTCAGGCCAGATGGCTACAGGAGAGTAATAGAAGGCAGATATATTAGCCCCAGGTTAAGTAGGTCCCTTTTCCCTGGGTAAGGTAACAGGGAAGGTTCCAGAACAATCAGGAACGTTCTGGAGACAATTAAGACAGACAGGCTGATTAGAACACCCGCAGCCAATCAAGAAGCTGCAAGAATCAATTAAGGCAGGCTAATCAGGGCACCTGGGTTTAAAAAGGCGCTCACTTCAGTTTATGGTGCGCGTGTAAGGAGCTGAGAGTGAGAATGCATACTGCTGGAGGACTGAGGAGTACAAGCATTATCAGACAACAGGAGGAAGGTCCTGTGGTGAGGATAAAGAAGGTGTTGGGAGGAGGCCATGGGGAAGTAGCCCAGGGAGTTGTAGCTGTCGCACAGCTCCTCCAGGAGGCACTCTAGACAGCTGCATTCCACAGGGCCCTGGGCTGGAACCTGGAGAAGAGGGCGGGCCCGGGTTCCCCCCAAACCTCCCAACTCCTTGTCAGACACAGGAGGAGTTCACCTGGACTGTGGGTTCAGAAAAACGGCCAAGCTGAGGGCTACCGTGAAGCTCCAAGGCGAGCAAATCCGCCAATAATCGCAAAACCCACCAAGGTAGAGGAGGAACTTTGTCACAACTAGTGTGAGAAGTGGGATCTGGTGTCCATAGCGCGGCGGAAGAAAGAGGGTGTTTGGGGAGAGAAAAAAAAAAGGGAGAGGGTTTATTTTTTTTTTTTTTCACCACAATGGAGGAGGTACTGCGGACACTGATACAAACTATGGCTGCCCAGCAGGAGGCTACCCGTGTCCAGGCAGCCGCCCAACAGGAGGCAGTGCCGCTGCAGCAAGAGACTAATCGCCTGCTGATGGACCAGGCTGCTCAAGACCAGGCTATGTTGCGGGAACTGGTAAACCAGGTAAAGGCCCTTACAGAGCTGAACCGCGGTCATGATGGGACACAGATCATACGGGCCAGCAATTGGCTGCAGAAAATGACGCGGGAGGATGGTGTAGAGGCATACCTCCTGGCCTTTGAGAGGACAGCCCTGCAGGAGTCTTGGCCCCGAGAACAGTGGTCTGGCATCCTTGCTCCATTCCTGTGTGGGGTGGCCCAGAAGGCCTACTATGATTTGCCTGAAAAGGCTGTGACAGACTACCCCCAACTGAAAGCAGAGATCCTGGCCAGATCTGGGGTAATGACCACAGTGCGGGCCCAGCGATACCATGAGTGGAGGTACCAGGAAAACAAAACCACACGCTCCCAATTATATGACCTCATCCATCTCGCACGAAAGTGGTTACGAACTGAGTCCCGGAGTCCAGAGGAGATACTAGAAGTTCTTGTCATCGACCGGTACATGAGAGGACTACCGCCAGAACTTCGTGCCTGGGTAAGCCAGAACGAACCCTCCACCTACGACGAGATTGTCGCTCTGGTAGAAAGGCAAAGGACAGCGAGGGAGCTGACCCGACCAGTTAAGGAAGAAGAACCCCGGGTTAAACTAGCAGCACCAAGCCCTAACGCTCGGGTGACTGGGCCACCAGGAGAGCCCAGGTGGAAACAGAGAGGGGCTGAAGGCCAACCAGAAGCCACCAAGAGTCGGAGCACTGAGGGGGAAGAGGATCGTGATGTTAGACTACCTAAACCAAGAGACCGGGGAATGCCTAGGGCTCCATACAGATGTTATGCCTGCGGGGAGTGGGGACACATAGCTGCACAGTGTCCCAATGCCGAGGAGCCTATGCAGTGTAACCTGGGGAACTGGGCAGACCCATGCTCCCTAATCCACCTTGTGGGGGTCTCACTAACCCCACATATGTACACAGACCAGTGAAGCTAAATGTGGTAGAGACCCCAGCACTGGTTGATTCGGGGAGTGCTATCACGCTTGTCTCGGGGAAGCTCATGAAGTGTAGTCAGCTGTGGTGGGCTAAGCGTACGGGGATAACATGCGTCCATGGGACAGTTGGTTATTACCCCACCATCCCAGTAAAAATCGAGATTTAGGGGAACACTACTGAGGTAGCAGCAGGTGTAGTCCCTAAACTCCCATACTAGGTGCTCATAGGGAGGAACTTCCCAGGGTTTGGAGACTTACTCCTGGTCGGGGAATTGGAGAAAGGGGGAAGCCCTGAAAGTAGTGAGGCATCCACAGTAGACTGTCAACCCCCAACCTTCTCTGAAATATCCCCAGATTTGTTCTCCACTCCCTGACAGCGTAGAAAGACAAAAAGGGAAAGAAGGGCAGCTAAGGCCTTGGGAACCCGAATACTGGTCCAAAGCCAGAGGGTCGCTCTCGCAGGTAGGCGGACCCGAGCAGCTGAAAAGAAGGCCACCCAGGAGCGAGAAGCACCCGAGTCTGGCCCACACCCTAATGCCTCTGAACCAGTAGAGGCAACAGACTGGCCCCCTAGATCTCGGGCAGATTAGCCCCAGGAGAGGAAATTTTGAACGGGACCAAGCTGAAGACCCAAGGTACGACAACATTAGGAAGGAGGTGACCGAAATAGATGGGGTCCCCGTGGAAGGGAAAACCCAGGGACCAGGGCCCTACTTCATAAGGAAGAAGAATCTCTCTCTTATACCAGGTTGCACCAGTACAGGGGCAGAAGGTACAGCAGATCCTAGTACCTCAAAAACACCAGAATGCTATATTAAGTCTGGCCCATAGTCATCTTTTTTGGGGGCATGTGGGGTAGAAAAGACCCTGGCACGGATCCTGCGACGATTCTTCTGGCCCAGAGTACATGAAGAAGTGCAGAGGTACTGTGCGTCCTGCCCGGAGTGTCAGCTGCACAGTCCCCATCCCCTTTAGTACCCCTTCCCATCATAGAGGTTGCCTTCGAGCGAATAGCCATGGACCTAGTGGGACCCCCGGAGAAGACAGCCCGGGGCCACCGATATATACTTGTCGTTCTGGATTATGCAACTTGCTATCCAGAAGCCGTCCCCCTGCGGAACACGGCCTCTAAAACGATAGCTAAAGAGTTAGTGGGGATCTTTGCCCGAGTGAGGCTACCAAAGGAAATATTAACAGACCAAGGTATCCCATTTACAACGAAGCTTATGAAGGACCTCTGTACGCTGCTCCATATACATACCCTGAGAACTTCAGTCTGTCATCTGCAGACCGATGGACTGATAGAAAGGTTTAACCGAACCCTCAAGGCAATGATAAGGAAAGTGGTAAATCGGGGCGGGAAGGATTGGGACACCCTACTACCCTACCTTATGTTTGCAATCCAGGAGGTACCTCAGGCCTCAACTGGGTTTTTCCCCTTTGAATTATTATACAGATGCCACCCCCATGACATACTAGATATCGCAAAAGAAATCTGGGAAGAGGAACCCAATGAGGGGAGAAATATAATTGACCATGTGTTGCAGATGCGAGAACGGATAGCCTGGATCACCCCTATTGTACAGGAACATTTGGAAAAGGCGCAGGATGCCCAGCGAACAATCGCCAGGCAAAAGTCCGACAGTTCCAACCAGGGGATCGGGTGATGGTGTTGGTACCGACAGCAGAAAGCAAGCTTTTGGCCCAATGGCAGGGGCCATATGAGGTGGTTGAACCCGTGGGGGAAGTAACCTACAAGGTGCGGCAGCCAGGACGCCGGAAACAAGAACAAATTTATCACATAACCTCTTAAAGCCTTGGCACCAACGGGAGGCGTGTGTAGTGGCCCAAGAGACCCCGATCCAGGGAAATAACATGCAGGAGCAGATCAGGATATCCACTGATCTGACACCAAACCAGAAGAAGGAGGTAACTGAGGTGATCAACTGATACCAGGATGTGTTTTCAACCAAACCAGGTCGGACCACCGAAGCCTATCACCACATTATCACAGATCCTGGGGCAAAGGTAAATTTAAGGCCCTATCAGGACCCAGCAGCAAAAAGGGAGGAGATCAAGGCAAAGGTAAAAAGGATGTTGGAGCTGGGAGTCATCGAAGAGTCCCACAGTCAGTGGTCAAGCCCGATTGTGTTGGTGCCCAAACCCGATGGCACCACTAGGTTTTGTAATGACTTTCGCCGGCTGAATGAGATGTATCAAATTTGATACATACCCCATACCCTGTATCGATGAGTTAGTTGACCACCTGGGCAATGCTCAATTTTTGACCACCCTTGATTTAACGAAGGGATACTGACAGATTCCCCTTGCCAAAGATGCAAAAGAAAAGACTGCATTCTCTACCCTAGAGGGTCTGTTTCAATATACTGTTCTTCCTTTTGGACTGCATGGGGCACCTGCCACCTTCCAGCGTCTTATGGACACGCTCCTATGGCCCCATACCAGTTATGCAGCGGCATACCTGGATGATGTGATTATTCACACCCCCGACTGGGAAACCCACTTAGGAAAGGTGGAAGTGGTTCTAGACACGCTAAGATGGGCTGGCCTCACAGCCAACCCGGCCAAGTGTACTACAGGGCTAGCTGAGGCTAAATACCTTTGCTACATTGTAGGAAGGGGCATGGTCAAGCCCCAACTAAACAAACTAGAGGCTATCCAAAATTGGCCCCAGCCGAATCGGAAAAAGCAAGTCCGGGCATTTCTGGGTGTGGTGGGGTATTACCGACGATTTATTCCCCATTTTGCTAGCAGAGCAAGTCCCCTGACAGACCTGATAAAAGCCCGGGCTCCAGACATGGTGAAGTGGACAGAAGCCTCAGAGAAAGCATTCATAGATCTACGGACAGCCCTTTGCAGTAACCCCGTGCTTATAGCCCCAGACTTCAACAAAGAATTCATTTTACAAACAGATGCATCTGAAGTAGGATTGGGAGCTGTCCTATCGCAGATGGTCGGAGATGAAGAACACCCAATCCTCTACCTCAGCAGGAAACTCCTCCCAAGAGAGCAGAAATATGCCATGGTTGAAAGAGAGTGCCTAGCTGTGAAATGAGCCATGGAAGCACTACATTATTACCTTCTGGGACGACAGTTTACCCTTGGGACCAACCATGTACCTCTCCAGTGGATGCAGTGAAATAAAGAGAAGAACGCAAGCGTGACCAGATGGTTCCTGTCCCTACAACCTTTCAAATTCACATACAACACCAGGCTGGAAGCCACCACGGCAATGCAGATGGCTTGTCCCAAGTTGCCCAACCCCATAGTGTTGAGCAGAGGGGGCAGGATATGTGACAGGGTCGGGCTGGATGACTACAGGAGAGTAATAGAAGGCAGATATATTAGCCCCAGGTTAAGCAGGTCCCTTTTCCCTGGGTAAAGCAACAGGGAAGGTTCCAGAACAATCAGGAACCTTCTGGAGACAATGAAGACAGGCTGATTAGGACACCTGCAGCCAATTAAGAAGCTGCTAGAATCAATTAAGGCAGGCTAAAATCAGGGCACCTGGGTTTAAAAAGGAGCTCACTTCAGTTTGTGGTGCGCATGTAAGGAGCTGGGAGCAAGAGGCGCTAGGAGCTGAGAGTGAGAACGCGGACTGTTGGAGGACTGAGGTGTACAAGCATTATCAGATACCAGGAGGAAAGTCCTAGGATGAGGATAAAGAAGATGTTGGGAGGAGGCCATGGGGAAGTAGCCCAGGGAGTAGTAGCTGTCACACAGCTGTTCCAGGAGGCACTCTAGACAGCTGCATTCCACAGGGCCCTGGGCTGGAACCTGGAGTAGAGGGCAGGCCCGGGTTCCCCCCAAATCCTCCCAACTCCTGGTCAGACACAGGAGGAGTCGACCTGGACTGTGGGTTCAGAAAAACGGCCAAGCTGAGAGCTACCATGAAGCTCCAAGGCGAGCAAATCCGCCAATAAGCGCAAGACCCACCAAGGTAGAGCAGGAACTTTGTCACAAGAGTTAACATCTGGTAAAAGTGGGCAGAGGGTTGGAACGGAAAATGCTTTGCAACCTGAACAGCAGAAAAAGCAAATTATCAAACTGGTCACAGGTGTTAACAATTTCAGGCTTTGTTGTTTTTTTGAATGCCTTGACTCTAAAGTTTTAAAATGAAAAATATCAAGCTATTAGTTCATAGTGCAAAGTGGAGCTTTTGGGAAATGTGGAGCGGGAAGAATGGAAAGTGAGTTATTTTGCATGCACGTTATCTTTGTTTCAACCCAGATCTCCCGAGCCTTTCAGTGTATGACTTGTCCACGTGTGTGGCAGGTCCATTGACTTGCTCTGTCACGTCAATAGTCCATGTCCCAGGGGGTCCTGAAGAGCTCAGTGACACAAGCGAATGCAATAGCTCACTCCAAGCCCCATGGACATTGTGCATCCACACACTGGGGCCCCTTTTCTAAATAAAGCCAGGCGTGCTGGGACAGATTTTAATATACTTGGGTGGAATGGCAGGGGCTGCCAATAGGGCTGGGCAGGAAGGGGTTTTCCATTTCTGTGAGGATGTCTGCGATTTTTGACATCTTTTTCCTGTTTGGAATGGGGCGAGAAGCTCTCCCGCCCCATCCTTCACTATACGACCCTGCCCTGCCCTCCACTGCACCATCCTGCTCCGCTCCGCTCTGCCCAACACTGTTCCAGTGCCTTGCATCCCTGTCCCACACTGCTCCATACCAGACCGCCCTGCCTCATACCACTATGCCCTAAATGAGGCTTTCTTCACAACTTCACCCACATATCTATTCCTCCTACATTCTGGAGAACTCTCTTTTTTTCTCTTCCATACTAAACCTGTGGCCTGACGCTAGCTGACCCAAATGCTTTACCCCATTCCCTCTACGAGGGATCACAGTCACTCCCTGCACCCCATAGCCAGGGCATTAACTCAAAGGTGGAATTTCGTCTGCCTGAAAAAACAAAACAAATGCTCTCCTTGGGATAATTACCCCAACCATCCTTCAGCGGGCAGGCTCCTGCTAACAGCACGGCAAACTCCTTGGGCATGGAGCTCTCAGCAACAGACAGGGAAGGGCCGGGTATTGCAACCAGGAAGGGGAGCTTGCCTTTGCTTCGCTTTGCACCTGGAGTTCCCACCAGCCGGCTGGCTCGGCAGCCTCTTCCTGGAGCAGTGCAACAGTTTTACAGTTTTCACTGGAGCAGGGCAGGATGAAATCAAAGCAATAAGCAAAACTTCTCCACAGAAGGAAGCCCCAGTGCCAGCAGGAGCTGGTGAGTCTCCCACTTGACATGCTGCACGCTGTTTGTTAGGGCATGTGCTGGAATCTCCTGGTGCAGGAAGCAGGCATTTGGGAAGCAGGAAAAGTCCTAAAAATAGATGGCGGTGCTGGGCTGGAGGGAGCAGCTCGCTTAGGAGCGATGGCAGGACACGTTGCTAGAGCTGTGCAACAAGTACGTGTGGGCGTGGAGGTGCCAAAGAAGAGCCCCAGCACCCAGCCAACATGTTCTAATGTTAGGTGAATTGGTGGCAGCCCTGAATTGTACAGGACTCCAGCAGGACAAGACCACCTGTCCAACCTAGCGCACAATGTAGGAATCACATTCTCCTCCAGCTGTAGCTGTCGAGTATGAATAATGGATCAAAGGCTGAGCTCCATCTGGTGAGTTAGAAGAAGATGCCTCTGCGCAGCCAGAGGCTGCATTGCACCTGGCTAAGAACAGAACCTCCAGTGCCCTCCTCTCTCAGGTGGAAGTGAGTGGGGTGTGTGCAGCTGACAAGTCCAAGCCCCCAGTGCTCCACTTGGATCCCAGCAGCCGACTGCCCCGTCTCTCCACACGGCTTGCACCTGCTCGCACTAGGGCTGAATCTGGCCCTTGGTGTGAAAACGTGTATGGAAAAACCTGCAAGCCAGCTAGTCTCTGGGAGGAGCTTTTAAATGGTATCTCCCAGCCTACTGCCTTCGGGTACCTTGACGATGGTGTGGTATAACCCCCTCCCCACGCAGAATCCCTCCATTTGTACACTGGGCTGCGAACAAGTTTCCCTTGTTCTATTTAATATATGCTCCACAAGAAATGATGCCCCCAATCCATACTGTAGGGCCCAATTCGGCTCCCATTCAGTCAGGGGCAACAGTTACAAGACAAGTCTGCTGGAGCCATGTGCATTTTAGACAAGTCTCTGCTTCTAATGGCTACACACAGGCCAGGGTCTGCTCCCAGGGCTTTCCTTAAGGCTTTCACTTTCATAGTGTCCATGCAGCTCACAATTCCTGAACTTGTCACCCCTAGCATCCCAGCAGGCAGGGAGATATTCCTGTCCCCGTATTACCGAGAGGTTCTGCGGACGCCTGCGTCGGATGCCAGTGCCCCTCAGCCATCCCCAGTTGTGCACCCCAAAGTCAAATCACATGCAGCAAACTTACCTACAGTCCCACAGTGAGTCTGCTGCAGAGCTGCGACAGGCCCCCTCTCCAGATTCCCTGCCCAGCAACTTTGCCACAAGCCCAGCCAGAAGCAGCGCGGGGGGTTTGAAGGAACTTTTTTAATGAAGGACGAAACGGCAAAGGAGACAGCCCCTCCCTAGCGCATGGCTTGAGGACATCAGATGCAGGGGTCGGGCACCTAGCATGTGCAACCCTATGTATTCCCTGCCAAATGTGTCCCCCCACAATCACACAGAGGCCACCTGCTGTTGCACTGAGTGGGCCTGTCTCCTCTGCTACCAGCAAGGCAGAGGCAATCCCACCCCCCGCTCCCTCATGCTGCCTCTGTGGCACTGTCCCTGCGGGGAGGGGGCAAGGGGAGGATATGCCTTGTGGAGCTTGCAGCACACATCGGTCCTGGGCTAGAGGCAATGGCTCTGATGGAGCTGCTGTGGAAGAGCTAGGAGGGGAGGGACCAAAGGCTCCAGAGTCAGCACAGGGGCATCAAGGTGGAGGTGGATGGTCCTGCCCTGGGATCTGTACAGTGCTGGGGCTGGACATGCCTCCTGTTGCACAAGGGAAGGAGCAGATGATCCGGAAACACCCGTCTCCCGGTGGTCTGCTGTGATCACAAGCACACTGTGTGCCAAGGTCTCGCCCAATGCTAATAATACAGCAAAAAGACCAGCGAAGATCAAAGCCCCTGCCCATCTCCATAGCCCGGCCGCCCCAGCACAGGGGCATAGGCTGCCTACACCTTCCGTTCCCCATCTGTCAAACAGGTGTAAGGGAAGGGGACAATGGCCAGGGGTGAGTGCGCACAATGGCTGGTACCGTAGAGCTGCCTCCATCTCGCTCAGTCAGCGTGTGGTTGTAGCAGCAGTCTCCCCCAGCAAGGGGTTATGGGGAGCTGGAAACAACCCCCTGAGCAGGATGCCAGCCCTACATGACCGTTACCAGGACCATGAGAGATGGGCAAATAATGGATCTTTCAGTTCGCTGGCAAGTCTGGGGGAAAAAATGGTTTCAGGTAGACCTGAAAACTAAATTGTTTGGAACCGTCAACAAATTGAAAACAAAATAAGTTGGGATTTACCTAAAGGTTTTGTTCCACCTGTAACAGAAGGTTCAGTCTCCATTTTGACCATTTCAAAAGATTTTTAATTGTTTTTTTATTTTAAATCAAATTAAGAGAAATTTCAAACTAAAATGTTATTTTGAACCCACCCAAAAAGCCAGCCATTTAATTTCAAAACTGTCAAATTAAAACATTTCAACTTTTTCAGCATATTTTTCTGACAGAAACAATTCAGTGTCGCTGAATCTGCATTTTTCACTGAAAAAAAAGGTTTTGGACAAACCATCGTGCAGCCCACAGGTTGGCATACTGTCTGTCTTGCCCAGCCCCAGGGATTCTATCTGGCCAGCTCTTGGAATGGTCTGTCAGCAGCACAGTAATTAGGGAGATGTGGAGAAAGCTTCAGAAGTGACTGCTCCATCTTATTGGCAGTGATTTCTGTAACAATTAGCTATTAAACCTAACGGTGGCCTAATAAGTGTTGCTTGTTAAATAGCAAACCCCTGTGCAGGGTGGCTTAGTGGATCCAGCGCAGCAGAATGAGCAGAAGATCAGCGTAAACAGGTTCCCAAAATTAGGTGAGACTCACTGTTCGTGGCCCGAATCTTCAGTCCATCCTCTCCTGAGGACAGGGGCACACACAGTGTTGCTGCTTTTTGAACAGGTTTATGCCCATGACTCCAGCTACTTCCAAGCAGAACCCTGTCCCCTAGCAGACAGAGCTGCCTGTCCCAAACCCCTTCTCCACTTAGTTTGGAACTGAGCAGAGTCCGACACGGGCTTACACTGTGACCTCAGGCAAATCACCTCTCTGTGCCTCAGTTTCTGCATCGGTAATTGGGGTTAAGGTGTAAGCACTGTGAGATCCCAGCAGGGAGGTGCATAGTACTTCTGGACTTTTTTCTGACAGGCTTCAACTGAAAAGATGAAATATTAACCAATACTCATTGGGAGTTAACTTACCGCACTGGAATCCATACAGATGAGCTGGTCTAGTAAACCCTGACAAGGAATTTGTCAGCTGTCCCTTGATGTTTCAAATTAAAGTCACACCCTTCTTCTTTCTCCTTCAATATTTATGTTTTGGTAGCACCTAGGAGCCCCATCCTGGACAGACCTCACTGTGCAATCTCTAATGTGCCACACCCCACTGTTCTCCAAACTGGCCCCACTCCTACTTTCTGTCCCCCACTCCCACTGCCTCCCCTGCCCCAGGGCTCTCTCCTAGTGAGTGGTGGGGCCGGGATCCTAGACAGCATGAAGGGCAAGAGACACTGAATGTAACTGGAACATACAGTCAGATACACCAGAGTATTGTAACCAGGACACATAGAGATACCGGAACACTGTAACCGGAACATACAGTCAGAGACACCAGTATGTTGTAACCGGAACACACAATCAGTGTCACCAAAACACTGTAACCACAATGCACAGCCAGAGATATCAGAATGCTGTGACATGAGAACACTGTGACATGATTTTAAATCAAAGTAGGAACTATTCGAAAGACTCATAGCACTAGCTGGTTCTTTAAGTAATGTTAATTTTATTCAAAAGAAGCTCCTGATTTAATGAGTTTGCTGTGAACATTTCCAATATCAGAACATTACTGTTCCAGCATTGCCTGAGTCATTAACACTAGAGCTCGAATTTCTTACAGTCTTACAAGATTTCCTTCCACATTTTCAGCTCGGCTGGCCAAAGCAATATGCTCAGCATTTATGTAACTTGAAAACCTGGAAATTCCAATGCTGCTTTAAAGCCTCACAAGACATCAGTTCCTAAACTGACACACTCCTTTATGGCTGTCTCCTTATGGTGAAATAAATCAGGCTAACTGCAGCGCAATTGCCACTTTATCGTAGAAGAGCCAAGAGGGTAAAAGACATCTGATTTTTGAGGGAAACATCAGACTTTAAGTTGGTCTAAGTGGCAGCATCCTCTCGAGACAACGAAAAGTCTGGCAAGGAAAGAAGGCTTTTGAGGGAGCAATCTTCAGAGCAAAGAGGAGCTGGCATGCTCAGCTGTGCAAAGGCCAAGTTTAGCTTACAGGTGGAAGTGCGAGATTGGGAAATGCATGTGTGCGTGCAATGGAAAGTTACCCTGTTAAATGAGAGCCATGCTGCAGCTGTATTAGTTGAAAGGAGAAAGGGAAAGCTGCTTTAACCTGGTTTTGATTCTGGTTCACTAAGAGGATTAAAGCTGAGTGAGGTATTCTTGCCCAGTGATTCATCTGATGAATTTAGCCAATTATTCTGTTTTGCAAACTATCAGCAAGCGAGGCATGGATTTTTGTGAATGTGTTAATTATTCTACATTGCCCAAAAAATGTTTTCCCGGTATATAAACATTGCAGCTGATGGATGGCTGGCAAACTGCTTTGACTGTCTGCTCTGTGTTATTCGTGATACATGTCTCCAGGCATCTAAGTCACATGGTTTATACTCCATGATTGAATTACTAAAATTTTGTCACTGGCAGAAAGGGTGTCACAGCCGCACCAGTGACAAGGTCTACTCACCTCCCCAGGTGGGAAAATGCTTTTGGTCACATGACACGAAGGTCATGTGACTAACTCAGACCAGGCCTAGGGCTATTAGAGAGAAGCCTGAGGGAACAGGACGAGCAAAGTGGGAACTAGTGACAGTCTAGCTAAGCAGGGCTGGGGGTACCAGCCAGGCAAGACAGAAGCCTGAGAAACTGCAGCAGACTTGAGGAACCAGCTGCACGTGGGTGCTGCAGGGAGCAAGACTGGCTCCTGCAGGGAGAGAAGGGACTGTTTGGATCACAATCCAGTTTGGGGAAGAAGGACTGGGGGTTCCTGTCTCAAACAGAGAGAGCGAGAACTATCTGAACAATGGAACTAGTGGCTGAAGGGGCCAGCTGGGTGAAGCCAGAGTGAAGTATTACATGACTGTGGGCTGGAAAGCTAGTATGCATATGGATTAAATAAAATGGATCCCCTCCAGAGAGAAATGTTTTAAAATTAAATGGATTAGATGGAGTTTATTGAGGAGCCTGAGAAAGGAAACTGAGACAGGGTGCTGCAGAGCCACCCCAGGCCACAAGGGGATGTTCTGGAGACGGCAACCCAGAACCAAGGGGAGACACAGAGGTTTCATTGTGACTGCTGAACTTTCCCTAAGGATTCCTCTCAACTGTCAAACACATCAACATACGACCCCAGCAATATGTGGAACACTTGGGTTCTGTTGCAAGTTTCATCATAGTTGACAAGTTAGAATGGTGGTTAATTATAAAACCTGGTTTTAAGGATGTTTTCTCCCTGTGTTAATCAAATCAACCCACTTTTAAAACAAGAAAACTGGGAAAAGAAATTCCATCATGTGCAACCATAAGGCTACTCCCAGCTGAGCCCAGCACCTCCAGTCTCCTGCCCCAGACCGCTACCATGGGAGCTCATGGGGATTGCTATGCCCTTGGCCAGTGGGTTACACAGCTATTTGCTAGGCAGCAGTAGAGTATTGGAGCTCAGGAATCCTGGATTTGGGCTGGCTCTGAAAGAGGAGTGTGGCTTAGCAGTGAGAGCGATGTTTGAAGCATCTATCGACAGCTCATTCCATCTGAAAGACAAATGTGGCTGAGTGGAAGAGAACTGGGTCTGCTGTACCAGACACCTGGGATCTAGTCCTGACTCTGCCAGCCATGACTTTGTGCAGCCTCTCTGTTAACTTATATATGTAACAGGGTGGGAAATACTTGACTGACTGCTAGGGTTGGGGTATGAGACCTTGGTTAGTAATAGGGGCTATGAAATGCACAAATGTATAAACAGCTGTCATTAGAATTGCAACCAGAGCTCATCATTTCCAGCCTTCCAGCTCAGTGCACTGTCCCCTTGGCAAAAACAGCCTTTTGGATGGGTATACCTTTCCAACTGGGACTGATGGTGCAGCAAAACATGCAGCCTCATTCAACTGCAATGCAAATATTTCACAAAATCCCCGGCACTGAAGAGCTCATGAGACTTTCATGTCAGGTCAAAGTTCTTATGAACAAAGACATGCTGTATACGAGAAAAGTGGGTTTCAAAGGGGGAGGAATCCCACTGCAAGCAGTGCGTGGGTTTGGACCTGACCAGTTCTGAGCAGGGGGCACCATGTGTGCAGAGTTACAGGCTCCCTGCTCTTTCATGGTGTAGTATACAGATGTGGGCTCACCGCACTGTGACTAGTCCCACTGCTGAGGCTGGCTTCTGCAGAGTGGCCCTGTGACCGCTGGGCATTGGGGCTAAGCTCAGCCCTTTTACAGGAAATTGGTGACTAGCAGCCCCTTTGCCTTTACCAGCCAGCCAGAAGAGTGGGTCTTATGGGCAGCGGTCACAAGACCATCTTCGTGTCATCTCTGGCGGTAGGAGCCAGAGAGGGAAACGAAGAGCAGATTGGGTTCACCTGCATGTCTCCTGCCTGTGAGAGGCCACCAGGGCATTCCTGAGCAGCAGAGAGAGGGACCTTCCCCATTGTCCACGTGCTGTTTGTGGCTGCAGTAGATGAGGGGGATGCCAAGTGTACGGGGACAGATAGGTAGCTAGATAGGCGCATATAGAGGACGGAGAGAGATTTCTGAAGGCATCATCTTTTTGATGGTTAATGGTGGCTGTGGGCAGTGACCCTTGACCCTTCCCTGGCTCTGGTTCCTCATGGCAGCCAACCCAGGTCCCAGAGAGATCAGAGGCAGCCGCTCCCTGGGAGCCTCTCTGGGTGTTGTTACCACAGCTGTCTGGCCCTCCGCCGGCACACAGGACAGCACATCGCTTTGCCTCTGCTGTGGCGGTGTGGTATCAGGCCCAACCCCACCCTCTTGTATGAAAGAAAACATGGCCTGGTTTGCTCCTGAGAAAGGCCTCTCTGGCTCCACAGCTCTCTGCTCACTCCAGCAGCCCCTACAGAGAGCAGACAGGAATGGGGACAGGCTGAGGCCAAACCTCCATTGCTCGGTCAGCCAGCACCTCATGCGTGCGAGATGTGACAGGCAACAGGGAATGGATAGGAAGTCCGGAAGTTTTCCAGGTTTGGAAGCTGCATCCAGCTGCATTTCATTGACCTGGCTTGACGCCGCTGCATTGTCCTGTTCCTAACCTCTATTCCAGCCCCAAACCCCAGAGTCACTCTCTGGGTAAACTAAAGTGATGACATTAGTTCCTGTTATGGGTTTGGCAGTCCTCATGGGGACACCCCCACCCAAGCGGAGAAGTGCCGTGAGTACAGTCTCAGACACTTTATGCCTCCTGGTGGGAACAGCCCAATTAAGGGGGTATCTGGTCTGGCCCTAAAAAATTCAGCTTCCAAAAATGTCACAGAAACACTTATTTGGCTGCGAGAGGTGGCAAAAGCAGGAGAACTGGCCAGCTCCTGCTGTTACGTATATTATGGTAACCCGACAGGCCTCAGTCAGGGATCAGGACCTGCTGTGCTAGACACTGAACATGCCAATAGGAAGAGAAAATCTCTGTACTATTCCACAGAAACAGGCTGTGACATTGCACTCCATATGCTTTATGAATGTGAATATGATGTAACTGGAATATGCTTTATGCAAAAGGTCTCTTGTAAGTTATCATTACAAAGGTTTATGAGTTTTCCCTGTATAAGCTTTATACAGAGTAAAACGGATTTATTTGGGGTTTGCATCCCATTGAGAGCTGGGTGTCTGGGTGCTGGAGATAGGTAACCTGCTGAGTGGTTTTCAGTTAAAGTCTGCAGCTTTGGCGGCATGGTTCAGATCCTGGGGCTGTGTTAGCTTAACAAGGCAGGGTTCTGGACTCCCAAGCTGGCAGAGAAAATGGTAATCTCAGCACATCAGGTGACAGTCCCAAGGGCATCTCTGTGACCGAACCCGTCACAGTGGCGTAGTCGAACAGGATCTGTGCACAGCTGACTGCTTTGAGACATTGGTAGTGATTTGTGTTGTAGGAGCAGCAGTGATCTGTATGCTCTGTATGACTATGCTCAAAAGGTCTGTTACGCTCCCTCCCCTTTTTGTCTCCTCTTCCTCTTTGAATACCTGTGAGGTGGCTTTCCCCCTCCCCCTCCCCCTCCCTCCTGGAGTGCTTGTGGGATGAATGGGCTGCTTCAGAAGAGCTCCCAGGTAGACAAGGTGTCTGGGACTCTAATTAGGCGTGATCACACACCCAATGCATGGACACTGCCCAAGGTGGAGTGTGACCAACGAGATGCGGCCAAGTCATCTCTAGTCGCAGGCCATGAGGAGCAGGTCCTTAAAAGGGGAAGTGGCCATGTGCTCAAGTATGCACTCATAAGCTTGTGCCTCCCGTGAAGGCCCTTCGCCCAGACCGCCTGGCCAGTGGTCCTCTGCGTTGCATTCCATCGTGCCTTGGAAAGACTTACCTTCATCGCACACATCCATCGCTGCGCTGTGGAACACTTACCTTGAAGGATCCTGACATCTCCAGTGCCGTGCCTGTCCTGGGAGTGTGAGTATGCAAGGGTGAGTGTGACCCCCCCTTTTCTTTTGAGTTTAGCTATCAGAATAATAAACGTGCTGCTTTCTGCCAAACTCTGGTGGGTCATTAGTCCTCCCTAAGCTTACTAGCTGGCCCAATTTTGGGTAACATTAATGGTGGAGAATGGAGGCAGCTTAGTGGAGGATTTGACCCGAGAGTAGGGGTCCCCTGCTGCCCCCCGGTGCTCTCTTGGGTGGATCTGGCTTGAGCCTGCTTGAAAATGTGGTAGGCTAGCAACCCACTGCAGGGAGAAAAGGACGCCACTGTTGAGTGCCGGTGTAGGGGAAGGGAGAGAATTAGGTGCAAATCCCCTGGTGCCCCCTAATAGCTTCTTGAGTGGGTCCGGCTCGAGCCTGCATGAAAAAGTGGTAGGCTAGCAACCCACTGCGGGGAGAAAAAAACGCCATTACTAAGTATGCCACTGTGGGGCAAGGGAAAGGAAAAGGCGAAGCAGCCCGAGCGAGAAGACACCCCCCTTTTGGGAGCAGAACCGCCACCCAGGGTGTTGTTAGAATGGCTCCAAAAGAAAGGGGCAGACCCCTGGATGTCAGGGGTGGTTCCACCTGGGAGTACAATTCCTGAACTAGAAATCATGTTGGATAAATATGTACTTATATACGGTCCTGATAAGGTGGGACTGGATCGTGCAGCTGCCTGGCTGCTATGGCAAGCAGGCTGGCAATGGCAGGCAGCAAAGAGTCAGCTCACCACTGAAATAGATTCACTCAAGGACCGATGTAATGAGTTGGAGAAGGAACGGGATATGTGGAAGGCGCAGGCTTTGACTGCTAGCACCCAGCCTTCTTCCCTCTCTGTGGCTGCAGTACAGGTGGTGGCAGGAGAGGAGGAGCGGGAGCGGGTGGAAGTAGAGAATGCCGCTCTGAGCCAGGCAGTTACCTGCCTGAAGGATCTAGTCCTGGAGGGGTCCGCCCAGGAGAACAGGGTCCGGGGGGCTTATTCAGCCCGGGTCACCACCTTTGGGGTGAAAGCCCAGGGGGGTGTGGGATCATATGATGATTGGGATGGGGATATCTGATATGATCTGGATCCCCCGGATCCGGACCCCGGATGGCTGAACCCCAGACACCATGTTGCAGTGGTCCGGAGGGTGGTCCGAAACTATGGGCCTGGGCCTGCGCCCGCAGGGGGCAGGGCAGCCCCAAGTACTGGACACACTGTGGCAAAGACTGAGTTGACTCTCACGCAAGCAATAGAGTTAGAAAAACCCCGGAGGGAAAATGGGTACACCATGGTCAGCTCAAAGGAGCAGGGTGTGCCGTGGTGGGAGCACTGTGTTAATTTGTTTCTAAGCTTCTATCTTTCAGCCTCCAAACCGGAACATCAGGAGAGCTGGTACCAGCTGAAGAGTTATAGAAATACCATGATTATAGTGTCGCGACAAAGTCTGTGTTCTGTGTTGCATGTTCTGTGTGGGCCCAGTTCTGTGTCTGTCACTGGTGGGTGTCCTGCACTAGCATGGGTCCAGAGAGAGAGGGGATACTGCACTAGACAGGGTAAATGCCTTTTCCTCTCTCTGCGTCCCCCATCTCCGACCAAATTATCAATCACATCCACCTGTGTCCAAAAGACTTTGGTCCCCAATGCATCAGGTTTATTTTTTGTTAGGTTCTCCAATAATCATTTTGTTGTTAACAACACAAATGTATCAATAACAATTGATACATTTGTATTGTTAGGTACATTTTCTTGTATTGTTAATTCCACTTTACAACTGTGGTACTCCTACAAATCTTATTTGTTGTGTGTACTGAAGGGTTAGGGTTGACTTTTATTGTTTGATGGCTATTGCAGCATCAAACTTGGGCCTCATTTTGTTTGTCAATGTACCCAATTATTGTATTGGTGATGGTTTTATTGTATTCCCAACTATTATAATTGTGATTGTTTGCATTTGTGTTTATATTATATCTGGTGTTTAGTCAATTGTAATTGTTTTAGTTATAGTCACCTGGTTATGATTGTTTGGTTTGTTTGCAACAGACCACCTGTGCCCTACAACGACAACAACTACTGTAATGATCACAGATCAAGGGGCGGAGTGTTGTAGGAGCAGCAGTGATCTGTATGCTCTGTATAACCTCTATGCTCAAAAGGTCTGTTACACTGCCCTCCCCCCTCCCCCGGCTTTTTGTCTCCTTTCCCTCTTTGAATACCTGTGAAGTGGCTTTCCCCTTCCCCCTCTGTCCTGGAATGCTTGTGGGATGAATGGGCTGCTTCAGAAGAGCTCCAAGGTAGACAAGGTGTCTGGGACTCTAATTAGGTGTGATCACACACTCAACGCATGGACACTGCCCAAGGTGGAGTGTGACCAACGAGATGCAGCCAAGTCATCTCTAGTTGCAGACCATGAGGAGCAGGTCCTTAAAAGGGGAAGGGGCCATGTGCTCAACTATGCACTCAGAAGCTTGTACCTCCCAAAGTGGTACACTCATTTGTTATTTTCTGTTTATTTCGGGTGTGGGAAATAAGCACAAGAAAGCAGGAAAATGACTACCAGTGAGGCAGCTACAAAACTAGAGCTGGCCAGACTGGAAGCGGAAGAGAAGGCAAAGGACCACGAGTTTCAAATGTGGCAGGCAGAAATGAGGATCAAAGAAGCTGTGGCCAGGGAATCCATGGAGGCCCAGAAACAGGCTCAAATTGAAGCACAGAAAGCTGCTCACTAAAGAACCATGGAGCTAAAAGACAAAGAGCTTGAAGCCCAGAGGCTAGCACAGCAAGATGCTCAGGAGGAGAAGGAAAGAGAGAGGCAGCTAGCCCTGGACTTAAAAGACAAAGACACTGAGGGCCAGATTGCGACCCAGAAGCATGAACTGGCTGTAATGGAGTCAAAGAGACAGAACCCTTCAGCAGCTGGCTCCACTTCCCCAAAAATCCATAAATGGGAGCGGTTATGCCCGCAGTATAATGAATCCAGTGATATTGATGAATATTTCATCACCTTTGAGAGACTGTGCACTCTCCATGCAATTCCTGAAGATCAAAAGATGACCACTTTGGTTGCAAAATTGACTGGGAGAGCTCTGGACATATTCAATAAGATGCCTATTGCTGATGCTTCAAAGTATGGTAAATTTAAGGAACTGGTTTTGAAACAGTTCCAGATTACACCTGAAACCTACAGGGTAACATTCAGGAGTCTTAAAAGGGAATCTGGATTGAGTAATTTCAGGTTTCAGAATAGCAGCCCTGTTAGTCTGTATCCGCAAAAAGAAAAGTAGGACTTGTGGCACCTTAGAGACTAACAAATTTCAAAAGCTTATGCTCAAATAAATTTGTTAGTCTCTAAGGTGCCACAAGTCCTCCTTTTCTTTTTGTGGATTGAGTAAAGTGGCTTATGTGAATGAAATGAGGGATTTGTTAGACAAGTGGGTGAGGGGAAAAGGCATTACAAGCTTGGAAGAAATGTGTGATTTGGTTACTGCAGAACAGTGCCTGAATATGTGCAGTGATGCTGTAAAACAGTATTTGTGGGAGAAAAAGGTGGATGCAGTGGGGGAATTAGCTGGGTTTGCAGGCTCTTATGAGCAGTCACAAGCTGCAATTAAACATTAGCCACTGGCCGAGGGGTGCAGGGTTGGGGGAAAGCAGAATCACCGTTTACCCCTGGGGAAAAGGAGGCGGGGCGTTCACGTCCCCATTCCCCTGTTACTCATCCCAAGTCTCCTGGACAAGCAGAGGAGCCCAAGAGGTGCTACCATTGTAAGTCCACTGAGCACCTGAGGAATAAGTGTCTTGGGCTGAATGCGAACAGGCACCTGGTAACACACGAAGCTGCTGCTTCTCAGAGTACAGGGGTATCCTAGGCTACTGCCTCGTACCACACAGGATTTGTAAAGGTTGCTTCTACACAACCAACCGATGAGCATATGCATGCTGTTAAGCTCAATGGCAAAGTGCTACAAGGTTGGAGGTATACTGGTGCAGAGATCTCTGTGGTCAGGAGGGACCTGATCCAGGAGAACGATTTGTTACCAGGGAAAATGGCAGAATTAGAACTGGTGGGAGGTTACAAAGTCCTTGCCCCTTTAGTGAAGGTACACATGGAAACTGGTGATTTGCAGGCTGAGCTGACTGTTGCAGCAGTGGCAGAGAATTTTGCACCGTTTCTACTGGGGAATGATTTTTTTTAATGTGGCAGAATCTGTCCCAGGGTTTGTTAGCAGCAAGAAGGAATCTTGTGCTGAAAGCCCCAGAGGGGAGAGTGAAGACACATGTGCTACTGGGGAAATAGGAGAGTGTCTCTTTAATTCCTTGGTAGCAGTGGGAAATGGGCCGTGTAGCCCAGGGCTCAAGGCAGGTCCCTGGGGGAAGGGCTGGATAGAGCCAGCTTCTGTCCTGTGATCATCTCCTTGGGGGAGGGGGATGTTTCACCTTGTACCAGAGAGGCCTTCGCAGCTGCTGACTGTCAGGAAGTTGCAGGTCAGTAGGGGACAAGTCCTGCCCTGGGGTGCACAGAAACACGTATCCTGGAGATGGAAGTTGGAGTCCTGACAACTGACCGCCACAGTGGGAAGAGACCCCAAGGGCTCTGTAGCTGGAAGCAAGCCCAACCTGAGTGAAAAGAGAGGGGAGGGATTTTGCTAGCCAGTGAAGGATCTGTCATAGCTGGTAGCTATGAGCCCACAGCTGGATCAGGGTCACCTTCCCTTTGGAGGATACAGGGGTGTCTGCCTCAGTGGGGAGCCCAGAGAGGGAAGTCCAGACAGAAGTTGAGGGGGGACAGGAGGGTCTGCCCACCTTTTGTAGGCAGGCTTTTTCCCAGGAGGAGGGTGAAGGATCTGCATCTGAAATGCCAGACCCCTCACCTGTGGGTCAGATTTTAAGGGAAAACTGGCTGTCAAATCTCCTGGACGGGAGAGTCCCCCCAGCTGACCTTCTGGAAACAGAGAGTGGGATGTCCAAGGGGATCTTAC
This sequence comes from Chelonia mydas, assembly GCF_015237465.2. NCBI lineage: Eukaryota > Metazoa > Chordata > Testudines > Cheloniidae > Chelonia > Chelonia mydas. Next base: position 58,954,839 of record NC_057855.1, read on the forward strand.
CAATCCAAAGCACTCCATTGAAAGATGTTGTTCCTGCTATGCTTGTAAGAGACAAAACTGTCTCTTCAAGGCAGGAGGAACATAAGAACGGCCATACTGGGTCAGACCAAAGGTCCATCAAGCCCAATATCCTGTCCTCTGACAGTGGTCAATGACAGGTGCCCCAAAGGGAATAAACAGACAGGTTATCATCAAGTGATCCATGCCCTGTCACCCAATCCCAGCTTCTGGCAAACAGAGGCTAGGGACACCATTCCTGCCCATCCTGACTAATAGCCATTGATGGACCTATCTATCTCCCTTTTGAACCCTGTTATAATATTGGCCTTCACAACACCCTCTGGGAAGGACTTCCAGAGGTTGACAGTGCGTTGTGTGAAAAAATACTTTCTTGTGTTTGTTTTAAACCTGCTACCTATTAATTCATTTGGTGGTTCCGTGTTCTTGTATTATGAGAAGGAGCAAATAACACTTCCTTATTTACTTTCTCTATATCACTCATGATTTTATAGACCTCAATCATATCCCACCTTAGTCGCCGCTTTTCCAAGCTGAAAAGTCCTAGTCTTATTAATCTCTCCTCATATGGCAGATGCTCCATACCCCTAATTATTTTTATTGCTTTTTTCCAATTCCAATATATCTTTTTTGAGGTGGGGCGACCACATCTGCACGCAGTATTCAAGGTGTGGGCGTACCATGGATTTATATAGAGGCAACATGATATTTTTTGTCTTATTATCTATCACTTTCTTGATGATTCCCAACATTCTGTTCGCTTTTTTGACTGCCGCTGCACATTGAATGGATGATTTCAGGGAACTATCCACCATGACTCCAAGATCTCTTTCTTGAGTGGTAACAGCTAATTTAGACCCCATCATTTTCTATGTATAGTTGGGATTATGTTTTCCAATGTGCATTACTTTGCATTTATCAACATTAAATTTCATCTGCCATTTTGTTGCCCAGTCACCCTGTTTTGTGAGATCCTTTTGTAGCTGTTTGCAGTCTGACTGGCACTTAACTATCTTGTGTAGTTTTGTATCATCTGCAAATTTTGCCACCTCACTGTTTACCCCTTTTTCCAGATAGTTTATGAATCTGTTAAATGGGACTGGGCCCAGTACAGGAAGAAAAACTTTGCATTTGGGAAGCTTCACAAGCAGATGGGGCCCAACATAAAGAGATTCCAGAGGAAGGGGCCGAGGGCAGGCATGGTTGCAATGCACCCTTTCCTTGCCAGGACCCCAAACACATACCTGAATTAAGATCCTTCTCCAAAGAGACAGGAGAATCTGTGTCTGAGCACCTACCATGGTACACTAAGGGACTGGGAAATGGAATAGACACTGAACAAGCCAAACTGTGTGAACAAAGTCTGTCTGTCATAAATTGGCTGTTAATCTTGTGTCTTTTACTACTTCATCTATGGGTCAAGACAATGGAGCTGATGTTATGGACAAATCCTGTGAAAATGTGTAACATATCTAATTTTGGGGGAAACCATTCCTAGCATGTACAAAAGTTAACAAGACAGTACCACAAACATGATGCCTCTCAGCTAATAGTGGTAAACAGGCTTAGAGCTTGTCACAGCAGCAAAAGCATAACAGGCCTACACTGCTGTGCGGAAGGGGAAACTGAGGCACACCACCTCATGGCATTGGTGGCTACATTCCAAGACACCTCCACTTTAACAGATATTGCTGTCTGCATTCTGTTAGCAATACTACACTCCAACATCTTTTCAGGCACCCAAGGACCAGGAACCCAAAACTTTGATAGAACACCTATGAACACCTATGAATGACATGGTAGGGATTTTACATGTACTGCTTCTGCCCTGGACAGTGTCCAAGACTCTGGCAGTAAGTTCAGGAGGAGGGTGTGACGTTGCACTCCGTATGCTTTATGAATGTGAATATGATATAACTGGAATATGCTTTATGCAAAAGGTCTCTTGTAAGGTATCATTATAAAGGTTATAACCTACTGAATATATTCCTCCTATTTGTATGAATGTATCATTCTTGTATTTGAAACTAGAAATATGAAGTATTACTCTGAGGTCCTATTGTAGTTATGCAAAGTGTGGGCCATTAATGGTGGCTTAGGATTTTGATGGCTCCCATTGACGAGGACAATGGTTGTGAATGGGTTTACTTACCTACAAGCCTTCCTGTCAGGGCCGACTCTAGCCACCAGCAAAACAAGCAGGTGCTTGGGGCGGCACATTTCTAGGGGCGGCCTTCCAGCGCCGGCCATGCCGCCCCTAGAAATATGCCCCCGCCACCCCAGCTCACCTCCGCCTGCTCCCCTGAGCGCGCCGCCGCCGCTCCGCTTCTCCCCCCTCCCTCCCAGGCTTGCCATGCACGAAACAGCTGTTTCGCGCTGCAAGCCTGGGAGGGAGGAGAAGCAGAGCGGGGGGGCGCTCGGGGGAGGCAGCGGTGATGGAGCGGAGGTGAGCTTAGACGGGGAGCGGTTCCTCTACCCGCCCCTGTTACTTCCTGCGCTCCCCCCCACACCCTCGCTCCCCTCAGCTCCGCCTGCTCCCCTGAATGCGCTGCCTCTCCCTTGCCCGAGAGGGAGGGGGGAGAAGCAGAGCGGTGGTGTGTTCAGGGGAGCAGGCGGAGCGGAGGGGAGCTAGGGCGGAGGGTTGTGGGGGGGAGCTGCAGGAAGCAGTGGGGGGGAGGTGGGGCCGGGGATTATGGGAAGGGGCGGAGCTGGGGGCTGGTGGGCACGAAAAAAAAGCTGGGGCAGCCAAAAAAATTTTTGCTTGGGGCAGCAAAAATCCTAGAGCCGGCCCTGCTTCCTGTGTATGTGACCTGACGTGGGTAATGAAGAGTGAGGTCTTATAGTGACATGTGACCATATCACATGATACTGGAACCCATCTTAAACCTGGTGATTATCCATTTAGAAGGAGGGGTGGGAACCCAGAGAGACAAAAAATTCCCACCTTGGGCCAAAGCTATAAAAGGGGGTGGAACAGAACAAAGGGCTGAGGATGTTAGGGAGATTTCCAAACCTGAGCTGTCTTTTGTAGGTGACAAATCTGAGGAATTGTCACAGATTGAACTGTCACTAGAGGAGGTTTTGGAATTAATTGATAAACTTAGCAGTAACAAGTCACGGGGACCAGATGGCATTTACCCAAGAGTCCTGAAAGAACTCAAATGTGAAATTGCAGAACTATTAACTATGGTTTGTAACCTGTCCTTTAAATCAGCTTCTGTACCGAGTGACTGGAAGATAGCTAATGTAACGCCAATATTTAAAAAGGGCTCTAGAGGTGATCCCGGCAATTACAGACCAGTAAGTCTAACGTCAGTACCAAGCAAATTAGTTGAAACAATAGTAAAGAATAAAATTGTCAGACACATAGAAGAACAAAAATTGTTGGGCAAAAGTCAACATGGTTTCTGTAAAGGGAGATCATTTCTTACAAATCTATTAGAGTTCTCTGAGGGGGTCAACAAACATGTGGACAAGGGGGATCCAGTGGACATAGTGTACTTAGATTTCCAGAAAGCCTTTGAAAAGGTCCCTCACCAAAGGCTCTTATGTAAATTAAGTTGTCATGGGATAAGAGGGAAGATCCTTTCATGCATTGAGAACTGGTTAAATTACAGGGAACAAAAGGTAGGAATAAATGGTAAATTTTCAGAATGGAGAGGGGTAACTAGTGGTGTTCCTCAAGAGTCAGTCCTAGGACCAATCCTATTCAACTTATTCATAAATGATCTGGAGAAAGGGGTAAACAGTGAGGTGGCAAAATTTGCAGATGATTCTAAACTGCTCAAGATAGTTAAGACCAAAGCAGACTGTGAAGAACTTCAAAAAGATCTCACAAAACTAAGTGATTGGGCAACAAAGTGGCAAATGAAATTTAATGTGGATAAATGTAAAGTAATGCACATTGGAAAAAATAACCCCAACTATACATCCAATATGATGGGGGCTAATTTAGCTAAACTAATCGGGAAAGATCTTGGAGTCATAGTGCATAGTTCTCTGAAGATGTCCACAAAGTGTGCAGCAGCAGTCAAAAAAAGAAACAGGATATTATGAATCATTAAAAAAGAGATAGAGAATAAGATGGAGAATATCTTATTGCCCTTATATAAATCTATGGTACACCCACATCTTGAATACTGTGTACAGATGTGGTCCCCTCATCTCAAAAAAGATATACTGGCATTAGAAAAGGTTCAGAGAAGGGCAACTAAAATGATTAGGAGTTTGGAATGGGTCCCATATGAGGAGAGATTAAACAGGCTAGGACTTTTCAGCTTGGAAAAGAGGATACTAAGGGGGGATATGATAGAGGTGTATAAAATCATGAATGGTGTGGAGAAAGTGAATAAGGAAAAGTTATTTACGTGTTCCCATAATATAAGAACTAGGGTTCACCAAATGAAATTAATGGGTAGCAGGTTTAAAACAAATAAAAGGAAGTTCTTCTTCACACAGCGCACAGTCAACCTGTGGAACTCCTTGCCTGAGGAGGTTGTGAAGGCTAGGACTATAACAGGGTTTAAAAGAGAACTAGATAAATTCATGGAGATTAAGTCCATTAATGGCTATTAGCCAGGATGGGTAAGGAATGGTGTCTGTAGCCTCTGTTTGTCAGAGGGTGGAGATGGATGGCAGGAGAGAGATCACTTGCTCATTACCTGTTAGGTTCACTCCCTCTGGGGCACCTGGCATTGGCCACTGTCGGTAGACAGAATACTGGGCTGGATGGACCTTTGGTCTGACCCAGTATGGCCATTCTTATGCTCTTATGTTGTGGAGTTGTCCATGGTGATCGAGCAAGGAGGTAGCAGAGAGGGCTTGCGGGAGAGCGGGGGGGGAGATTAGGAGTTCTGTTTCAGCCGTATTGAGCTGATGGACAGACATCTGTGATGTCAGAGAGACAGGCTGAGATTTTAGTCAGGACAGAAGAAGACAGGTCTGGAGTAGAGAGGCAGATTTGTGAACCAGCCACATAGAGATGTTAGTTGAATTTGTGTTTGTGGATGAGATTACCAGAGATAAGATGTAGAGGGAGAAGAGAAGGCAACTGAGGACAAGCCCTGTGGAACCCACACCGAAAGCTGGAGGGGAAATGAGGAGGGTCCTGTGAAGGACACACTGAAGGAATGATGAGAGAGCTAGAAGGAGAACCAGGAGAGGACAGAGTCACAGAAGAATCATAGAATCATAGAATATCAGGGTTGGAAGAGACCTCAGGAGGTCATCTAGTCCAACCCCCTGCTCAAAGCAGGACCAATCCCCAACTAAATCATCCCAGCCAGGGCTTTGTCAAGCCTGACCTTAAAAATATCTAAGGAAGGAGATTCCACCACCTCCCTAGGTAACGCATTCCAGTGTTTCACCACCCTCCTAGTGAAAAAGTTTTTCCTAATATCCAACCTAAATCTCCCCCACTGCAACTTGAAACCATTACTCCTTGTTCTGTCATCAGCTACCACTGAGAACAGTCTAGATCCATCCTCTTTGGAACCCCCTTTCAGGTAGTTGAAAGCAGCTATCAAATCCCCGCTCATTCGTCTCTTCTGCAGACTAAACAATCCCAGTTCCCTCAGCCTCTCCTCATAAGTCATGTGTTCCAGTCCCCTCATCATTTTTGTTGCCCTCTGCTGGACTCTTTCCAATTTTTCCACATCCTTCTTGTAGTGTGGGGCCCAAAACTGGACACAGTACTCCAGATGAGGCCTCACCACGTCCCTCGATCTGCTGACAATGCTCCTACATATATATAGAAGCCATAGAAGGACAAGATTTCAAGAAGAAGAGCTTGGTCAGTGGTGTAGGAGATGGCTGATAGATCAAGGAGGATGAGGATGGAGTAGTGGTTCTGACCGTTGGCTAGGAAGAGCTCATTAGAGATTTGACTGAGAGCAGTGTCAGTCAGGTGCAAGGAGAGGAAACTGCACTGGAGAGGGTCTAGGATGGAACTGGAGCAGAGGAACTCTAGTCAGGGATTGTAAATGGCATGTTCAATGACCTTAGCAATGAAAGGGAGATGGGAGATGGGGTGATAGTTGGAGAGGCAATTGGAGTCAAGGGTTGGTTTCTTTAAGATGGGAGAGACTAGAACATGCTTGTATTGAGAGCAGGGAGAGCTAGAGGAGAGGTTAAGGAGAAGAGTAATGCTTGGGGTATAAAAGAAGGCACAAGGGAGATCAGGAGGTGGGATAGGGTCATTGGGGCAAGTGGAGGGGTTCGAGAAGCAGAGCAGACAAGAAATTTCTGTGTCTGTGATGAGAAGAAGGTGGAGAGTGCTGTGGGTGGGGTGGGGGAAGCCCATTGCATTTACTCTGGGAGGAAATGGGTGAAATCCTGTTCAGAGAGAGAAGTGGAGGCAGGAGGAGGTGGGGGTTTTGAGGAGGGAGTCCAAGATGGTAAAAAGGCGGCTGAGATTGTTGATGTGGAAGCCAATTAATGCAAAGACATTGCGGGGGTTGGCCAGGGCATGGCAGAACTGAAGAAGGAGAGAATGGACGTGTAGTGGAGAAAGTCAGGATTTCCACCAGAAACTCTCCGTAACTCAAGAGGAGCAGTGGAGGAAGTGGATATTGGGAGTGAGCCGGGGCTGGGGGTTGGCAGGGTGGACTTGCAAGGGGAGAGAGGGGCAAAAGGGTCCAGGGTGGAGGACAGTGAAGCATGAAGAAAATCAACAAATACCTCAAGGGAAGAGAGGGCTGGGAACAGATGAGAATGCTGATGGATTGGATGTCATTGACAGGCCGAGTGAGGGGGCATGGGGGAGCCAATGGGCAATATGGAAAGAGACCAGGGGATGGGCAGAGGGGGGAACTTGGCAACAGCCAGCTCAGAGGGAGCGGTGTTTGGTGACAATCAAGTCAAGTGAACAACCCTTTTGTTGAGAGGGGAAGTTGAACCAGGGCTGCAGCTCAAATCAAGAGGGGAGGGGAGGAAACATGCAGCTGAGGGTCTGATGGCTCATGCGTGTGGAAGGTGACATGAGCAAGGGTGTGTGTAGGGGCACTGTGAGGAGAGGGTGAGAGAGGATGAGCCAGGAGCTGAGCTCAGAGAGGAAGGCTGCCAAGGAGGAGTTGGACAGACAGCTGGGGACAGCAATGTGGAGTGGGAGAGGAGAGAAGAGAAGAGTTGGACACCGGGCTGGTTAAAAGAGGAGAAGGAGTAGGAAGGGAGTGGAGGTGGCAGGAACAGGAGGGGAGAAGCCCTACACTCCCACCACGGTCTCTCCGTAAGAGATGGTGGCTGCAGAGGCAGTGACAGACAGAGGGGCCAGGTCTCTGTGAGAGCTGGAGGGAGGGAGATAGGAAGAGGTCATGGATGGCTGTGAACTTTTCAGAGATGGAGTGAGCATTCCAGAGCCAGCAAGAGAAGGGGGAGGGGGAAGGGGCGAGTGGGTGCCAGGTGAAGAATGATGGCACCAGAAGGGTGGAGGTGGTGTCAGAGGCGAGTGTGGGAGATGGAGAGGATGGGGACGGAGGGAGGGCCAGGGTTGGGGCAGATGTCACCAGAGGGGTGGAGGAGGATGGTGTTGCCCCACGGAGGGGGAAGAAAGTGGAGTGGCTGGGCTGCACCACTGGGAGGATCTGGCCTGGGAGACCCCTGGGAGATCAGCTGTGTGCTCTGCTGTGCATCCCTTCCCAAGCCAGCTGGGCGCGCATGCAGGAGCAGGAGTGCAGATGTTTGATATAAATGAGCTCTGAGCTCTCCCATCCCACCAGACCCTCTTCCTGCCCCAGGGTTATGGACTCTGAACCCAAACGATAAAGGTTAGTAAAATGACCCTAAATCTGAATAAATGGCGTGATTCCCCCAGGACGAAACATATTGAGCCCAGCTAATATCTAATAGGCTTTGAAAGGCTGCAACTAGGGAAAAAACAGAACTGACAGGAGCCATTCATGCAGACATTTGCCCTTTTGAACATATGGAGGAGGCCTCTGTACAATCTCTGCGCTTCCCCCATCCCCTTTCCTCTCCCAGTCTCACTGCCCTTTGCATTGAGCTAATCATAGAATTGTAGGACTGGAAGGGACCTCGAGAGGTCATCTAGTCCAGTCTCCTGCACTCATGGCAGGACTAAGTATTATCTAGATCATCCCTGGCAAGTGTTTGTCTAACCTGTTCTTAAAAACCTCCAAAGACAGAGATTCCACAACCTCTCTAAGCAATTTATTCCAGTGCTTAACTACCCTGACAGTTAGGAAGTTTTTCCTAATGTTCAACCTAAACTGCCCTTGCTGCAATTTAGGCCTATGGCTTCTTGTCCAGTCCTCAGAGGTTAACGAGAACAATTTTTCTCCCTCCTCCTTGTAACAACCTTTCATGTACTTGAAAACTGATATTATGTCCCCTGTCAGTCTTCTCTTCTCCAGATTAAACAAGCCCGAATTTTTCAATCTTCCCTCATAGCTCATGTTTTCTAGACCTTTATACATTTTTGTTGGACTCCTCTGGACTTTCTTCAATTTGTCCACATCTTTCCTGAAATGTGGCGCCCAGAACTGGACACAATACTTTAGTGGAGGCCTTAGCAGCACGGAGTACAGCAGAAGAATTACTTCTTGTGTCTTTCTTACAACACTTCTACTAATACATCCCAAAATGGTGTTTGTTTTTTTGCAACAGTGTTACACTGTTGACTCATATTTAGCTTGTGATCCACAGATCCCTTTCTGCAGTACTCCTTCCTAGGCAGTCATTTCCCCTTTTGTATGTGTGCTTCCTTTCTAAGTGGAGTACATTGCATTGTCAGACCATTTCTCCAGTTTGTCCAGATCATTTTGAATTTTAATCCTATCCTCCAAAGCACTTGCAATCCCTCCCAGCTTGGTATAGTCCATAAACTTTATAAGTGTACTCTCTATGCCATTATCTAATTCATTGATGAAGATGTAACCCTTCTGCTCGTCAGAGTTGGCAGCAACAAGGGCCAGGTTCAATATCTAGGGGATCCATTCCAATAACACTGCAGACTGGCTCGAGCCCCCACCCAGTGACCTGGGACAAATATATACCACCCCCGCTGGGCACCTCCAAGAGGCAATACTTCCCCTCTCGCAAGCACATAGTCTGAGTGTAGCAAAAAGCCTTTTAATAACAGAGAGAAACAATGTGGCATTATGTTGGGGAAACACCACCACCAGGATTCATAACACAACCCATGAGCAAAAACCCACTCCAAGCAAATTGGGGCATGCCCTTTCCCTTTGGTTCTTGAGTCCAGCAACCCCAAATCACCCAAAGTCCCAAAAGTTCGAAAGTTTATCTGCAGAGCTTTACCTCCCAACCTGGGTGGAGATGGTAGGGGCGGGGCGGGGAGAGAGAGAGGTAAGGGGCACCTTACATGATCTGAAGCTGACTGCCCCACAGCTTCATAGGCCTTCGCTCCGCTCTGCCAGCTGCCCCACAAACTGCTTCGCTCAGCTCTGCGGCCCACAAGCAGCTCCCACCACATCCCACGAACTGCTCTGCTCTGCTCCCCACAAGCAGCTCCCACCACGTCCCACGAACTGCTCTGCTCCCCACAAGCAGCTCCCACCATCCTATGAACTGCTCCACCAGCCTGTCCACAAGGCACTCCAGCTGTCCCACAAACTGCTCCACAATATATCTTCAGGCTCCCCCACTACTTAACACAATGGTCAGTGATTTCAGCTCTTAGTCAGTTCAGCTCTTTGGTGAATTCAGCTTGTAGTAGAGAAGCCTCAGTACTGGTGCACCATTAGCCCAAAGTGAGCTCAGCAGCCTATAACTAGACTCCTAATAGAATCAAAATTAGCTCTGATATTCCACAATAGAGAGAGGAGGAAGTGCAATTAGCATGTAAGGCCCTCACCAAGGAGCCCATGCCACCAAGCATTAATACTTATCCCAAGCTTCTCTCAATTCACACAGTTTTGGAACCCATGACCCTTGCCTAGCGAGTGCTACTTTGTTGATGGTGAGTCCCTCCATCATCACAAAAGGCCAAGTACAGTTCCAAGCACAGTTCCCATAATCAGGGTAATAGCAAGTTATTCTTCCTGCCCCAATAACAGAGACACTGGGGATCCCACAGCAGCCAAAGTGACCATTTGGGCAGCTATGGCCTCATTCTAGGCGGGGTGGGTGTGCCTATGCAAATGAGATCGGCCCCTGAAGTTCTTTTCCACAACTTGCCACACCTCACCACCAGATGTCAGGGTGGAGCTCATCCTGACACTGCTTACAAAGATATTGAACAGAACTGGACCCAGAACTGATCCCTGTGGGACGCCACTTGATATGCCCGTCCAGCATGACTGTGAACCATTGATAACTCCTCTCTGGGAATGGCTTTCCAAACAGTTATGTATCCACCTTACAGTAGCTCCATCTAGGTTGTATTGCCCAAGTTTGTTTATGAGGAGATCATGTGAGACAGTATCAAAAGCCTTATAAAAAATCCAGATATACCACATCTCCCACTTTCTGCCCCCATCCCCGCCCCCATCCCCAAGGCTTGTTATCTGTCAAAGAAAGATATAGATTACACTGACAATTGACTCACTCATCACACTGCCATACTGCAGAGCAGGGGCTCCTTCCTGACATCTTCAGGCTCCCTGTCGCTGGAGCATGAGGTTCCATTGCCCCCCAACTTGCCCCTTAGCATGCGTTTCTGAGCCAGTCCCCTGCTCTCGCTCCATGCAGTCTCCCCTCCCACGAATCCTCTGGCTCAGCCCAGGTGCAGTCACCTTTGCTGTGTCAGCATCAGAGAGGGTTTGTCCCCTGTGAAGCTGTCTGGCCTTTGGTTCCCAGGAGGTCGCGCCTCCCCCTGCGGTGACAGTCCCAGGCACGGGCCTTCACATCAGCCAGACCAATGTACCCATGGTGTTTCGGTTGCTGTCAAGGAGGAGCATGGAGCAAAGACCCCCCCCCCCCCCCGTCGGTGTCTGGGTTCCCCCCCATTTTCCCAGCTTGGGCTCAGACTGTATCGGCTGGCTTTGGCCCCAGGAGGAGGCAATGGGGCACATGTTAAGACTGGCTTTTACAGGCTGAGGATTTTTTTCCCCTGCAGTTAATTGCAAAATGACTTTGTGCAGCTGGAGAGGAGTCTGGGTTTGTTGGTCATGCCCTGGTGCAGGTGCCCGGGGGGATGAGCTGGTGGTCTCTGACTGGAGAATGCCAGCACAGTGTGACAGAGCTGGCAATCTATGCTCTTGAGCCAACCGGGTGCATTAGAATGTGTGGGCAACCCAGGACTGCAAGAGGGGGGTGGGAGGAAGGAGGGGGAAATTGAGGGGTATGGGCAGAGCTGTGTGGTGGAGCCAGGGCTGTCTCCACCCATATGCAAAGTATGCAGCTGCATAGGGCACCAGGAAATTTGAAACCAAATTTCCTGGTGCCTTACACAGCTGCGTGCTGCTCCAGCCCCTGCTCCGTTTCTTTCCCATGGTCCCTGCCCCTGCTCTGCCCCCACCCTGCCTCTTCCTGCCCCTGCTCTGCCCCAGACCTGCCTCCACTCCCCTGAGAACTGCAGCAGGTGGTGGGTAGTAGAGCGACCCGGCTCCAGCCTGCTCCGCTCCCCTGGCTCCCAGCCACGTCGCTGTTTGCCCCTCTGCCCAGTCCGTAACTCTTCAAAACCTCTTTGAGTGGAAGAGCGAAGAAAGAAAAATGAACCACTTACCATCCTTCCCCCTCACTGATCCTGACCATCCTACAGCACCAGCAGTCCAAAGCCTTAAGTACGACAAAGGGGGAAGCACCCCAACCAAACCCTGATGGTCTTGAACAGCCACGTCTCACACTGCCCGTGCCACCAAAACCTGGAACATTTGAAAAAACTCCTTTTTGTGAAAGTTTCCAGTATTCCAAAAGGGGCATTTTATATTTAAAAAAGCTTTAACTAGCTCTAATGCTGAGCTGCAGCCCCTTGCTATTCCAGCCCTGGGCTTCTCCCCCACCAGCTCTGCCGATGCCCCTCAATCCCAACCCACAGCCCCCTGCTGTTCCAACCATGGGCTCTGTCAAGTTTCCTTCCCCACTCTGAACTCTAGGGTACAGATGTGGGGACCTGCATGAAAGACCCCCTAAGCTTATTCTTACCAGCTTAGGTTAAATGCTGCCACCACCAAAGTGTTACACAAAGAACAGGGGAAGTGCCCACTTGGAAACGTCTGCCCCCCAAAATATCCCCCCAAGCACTACACCATCTTTCCTGGGGAAGGCTTGATAAAAATCCTCGCCAATTTGCATAGGTGAACACAGACCCAAACCCTTGGATCTTAAGAACTATGAAAAAAAAAACTATTAGGTTCTTAAAAGAAGAATTTTAATTAAAGAAAAAGTAAAAGAATCACCTCTGTAAAATCAGGATGGTAAATACCTTACAGAGTAGTCAGATTCAAAACATAGAGAATCTCTCTAGGCAAAACCTTAAGTTACAAAAAGACACAAAAGCAGGAATATACATTCCCTCCAGCACAACTTAGTTTATCAGCCATTTAAACAGAATCTAACGCATATCTAACTAGATTGCTTACTAACTCTTTACAGGAGTTCTGACCTGCATTCCTGCTCTGGTCCCGGCAAAAGCATCACACAGACAGAGAGAACCTTTGTTCCCCCCACTCCAGCTTTGAAAGTATCTTGTCTCCTCATTGGTCATTTTGGTCAGGTGCCAGAGAGGTTATCTTAGCTTCTTAACCCTTTATAGGTGAAAGGGTTTTTCCTCTGGCCAGGAGGGATTTAAGGGTGTTTACCCTTCCCTTTATATTTATGACAGGCTCCCACCAGGGCTGTCCCTAGCCATTTTGGTGCCTTTCGCAGCCCCCCCCATGGGGGGGCTGTGTGGCTCCCTAGGCCTCCATCGGGGTGGGGGAGGGGGCTGGCCCCAGGCCTCCGTGGGGGGGAGGGGCTGGGGGACAACTGCCCCCCCAGCACCACCTGGTGGAGCGGAGTGGGCTGGGGCCGGGTTGCTCCACTTCCTGCTGCCCGCTGAGTGTAGGGCAGCCAGGCTGGACACAGGAGCTTGTTGCTTTAAGTCCTGGCTTCAGGGCAAGAGCAGCTTGTTCATTGATGGCGCAAGATAATGACATGGTGGATCAAAATAACAAATCACTGTCCCCACATTTAAAAATATGTGCACAACTTCCTGCATGGTGCACTGCCCAGGCCAGACAGGGCGGGTGTTGGTAGCCTGTGGCTGTCCTGGCATAGTGGGTGTCCTGTGCCGGTGAGAACACAAACAGAGCACCTGACATCAAGACAGACAAACCAACCTATGAGTCAGCCCATCTTCAGCACTGGAGACTGGAGCACCCCAAGCCAAATTTGCTCTCAGCTTTGTCTATGCCACCCCACTGCCTTCCCAGGGGGCACAGAGCAGTGCCCACTCACTTGCCATTCTGGCATTTTATTTTCCGATGCTGTGCCTTCCCTCTGCCCTGCCACTCCATCCACTCCTGGCTTTGCATTTTCAATCTCTTTTCTCCTGTCCTGCACTTTTTTCCATTAATCTTCCCCCTCCTTGCAGACACAGAGATTCCTTTGTGGGTTAGCTGTGGAGCCTGCACTGCTGTGATTGTGTGGGATTATTCTCTGCAAGCAGTGTGGCATGCTGCTGAATAGCCAGGGATGTGCTGGCTTCTGTTGGAGACAATTTTCTCTTTCTCGGGCTGCTGCAAAGCTGATGGAGAAGGGGATGCAGCCAGAGCACCATGTTGATAAATGTTGCTTTGAAAAGAGTAAATCACCTTCAAATAGCAAGGACCTGACTCTAGCTGTCTGCACGAGGCATTACACAGGAGCACAGCTGGCAGGCAGTTCCTCTCCTGGCAGGGGTGTTGTGGGATTAGCATCCAGCACTGCATGGCAAAGTCGTTCATGGGGATGGAATCTTGGCCACTCGGGTTTGTGATCTTCTCCCTACCACTTCTGGCTGGGGTGCTCTCCCTTGGCCAGGGCAGGAGTGAGAGACCACAGGGGGACATCAGCACAGATCCCAAGGCCCAGAGCATGGGGGGTAATACAGTCAGAGTTGTTCTCCGACAGACAGGGCTCATCATTTATTGGTAGGGCCTTACCAAATTCAGTCTATTTTGGTCAATTTCACGGCCAGAGGGTTTTAAAATTGGTCAATTTCACAATTTCAGATATTTACATCTGAAATGTCATGGTGTTGTAACCATGGGGGTCCCAACCCAAAAGGGAATCATGGGGGGAGTCCCAAAGTTGTTGTATGAGAGTCACAGAATTGCTACCCTCACTCCTCTGCTGCCTTCAGGGCTGGGTCATCAGATTTCATGGAGAAGGGCTTATTTCACAGTGGGTGACACATTTTTCATGGCTGTGAAATTGATAGCTTTTTCTTAAGCTCTTGGGACGCGGACCATCTTTCTGTTCAGTGTTTGTACAGTGCTGAGCACAGGAGGGTGCCGGTCGCTGCAATACAAATAACAATGTCCTGGCTTCGCTGAGCCTGGGCTGTGCTGGGTGACAACACTAGAGGCACAGGTCAGTGGGTCCCCCAGAGGCATCACCAGGCAGACTGCAGAGACCATATGGATCAAATTTGGACCTACCTGCAGTGTGCATCCAACCCATATGCCCCCTGCCACCTTCTGGGGGGTGCCTATTGGCATGTGCCCCCTTCACCCCAGTGTCTTTGGGGGCAGGGTGGCTGGCCCCCCTCCACTCAGGAGGGGCAGATTTCCATGACAATGAATGTGTTTTATCTCCCAGCTCACCTCTCACAAAGGAGAAGTTTAGCTGCCGCAGCCCCAGAGCCTCTGCAGAATGAGTGGAGTGGGGAAGGCACTGGTCTGAAATCTCCAGGAGCTGGGGCAGAGCGGGCTACCTGAGCATGCCCCAGGAGAGCCACAGTGACCACTGCCCCCACGGCCCTGGGAGGAGTTTGGGAGGTGCTGGAGGGTGTGGGTTCTGTGTCATGCTCCTGAAGCCAGCACAAGACAAGGGGAGGGGCTGGTGCCTGTCCTGTGGGTATCACAGCACTAGGGCTGAGGCATTTGCCACATGCAAGGGGAGGCTGTCTGTCCAGCTACTTGCACGGCCCTCATCTCCGCACTATCTGAGCACCAGCCAGTCGGGGATTTCCCTTCACACACTCTGGGGGCAGGGCAGGGCTAGTTTCCCCATTATACCGATGGGGAACCAAGGCCCAGGGTAGAGCAAGTCACTCACCCAAGGTCCTAGAGGGAGGCTGTGGCAAGAATTGAGCCCAGCTCTCCTGAGTCCTAGTCCAGGCCCTATCCACTGGACCACCCTTCCTTCTCTGCCAACTGGACAAGCACAGAGGTGGAAAAGGCCTGTTCTCATGCCTGGTCCCACTCTGTTCCCCAGCCCCACAGTCACTGCAGCACTTGTCCCTACTCTGCACCATCGAGTACTTTCTTCATCTGAGATGTCTCAGCGATGGGGACAGTGGAATTGTGCTGCTTGAGTTGCCTTAGGAGGCCCATCCCCACCACAGTGGTACGCCGCTGAGAACAGTAGGCAGAATTGCCGTGTAGGTAGGAACTCTACCCCATGGGGCAGGCTGTGTTCTGAGTGTGTAGCCAGGGAGAAGACCCCTCAGTCTGGTATGCAATTACACTGTACAAGCACAGGCTTCCCAGCTGCCGTGAAACATCAGGAGACCAGCCCTGAGACTGTGTCATCACCATTAGGCTGCTAAAGGAGCCCCTCCTGGCATAACAATGAGGAGTCCTAAAGGACCCCTCCTTGTTTTTGCTGATACAGACTAACATGGCTACCACTCTGAAACCAACTGGAATAATCATTGTAAATTGCAGCATTTCGTCATTGGAAACCCTACTGTCTTGGCCTCCTGCGCAATGATACTATTACTGCTCTAATCAGATTGGTAGCAGGGTGCTTTTGCAGGAGGTGCTGCTGATGCATTCACGCAGCGTCATTAACAATGCAGATTAGGGAGACATCAGAGTCAACCAATTACATTCTAATCTGCAACTGAAACCTAATGGAACCCGATTGGCTCCAATGGGATTAACGGCTGTTTATATAGCATGTTACAGCATTAATTAGACTGCTTCCTGTGAAACCACCCCCCCTGCCTCCCTCCCATTCCCTCTGCTCGGCTGGGGCTGGGGGCTGCTCACGGAATCACAAGCTGTTGATGGGGCTACAGAGTGTGATGAACTTGCTCTCAGGAAGGTAGTTTCCTCTATAAGTAAGATCCGCAAGAGCTCTTCCCTATGATGTGCCATGGGAAGCACTGATGGGCAATGGGTGACCTCTTGACAGATAATGGGGACCCCTTGGAGGATGGTGTCTCTACTTGTGGGGTGGATGGGAATCCCCTCCAGAGCTCTTCAGTCCTGGTTCTCCTCCAGTCTGTGCTGGAACCCTTTGCCCATATGGGGCTGTTCGAAGGGAGCGGTGGGCAGAGGATTTGATGGGGGATTGGCAGAGGTGGTTCATGGTGTTGTACATGGCTACCATTGTGTTTCTTTACTGTGCTGGGGTGGCCCATGGGCTCTGTAGCTCCCAGGATGCACTGCACCTTGTTCAGAACAGAGGGTCACTCAGATCAAGAGCGACATAGCAATGCCTGCTGGAACCTGTAGTCTCTGTTGGCCACGCCTCTGGCGGAAGAAGAGGGTAGTCCATGGTGGCACCCCGTTATAGGGCACTATGGATTTGACTGCTGGGCTGTGCACTTCACTGGCATATCACTCACCCCATGAAGAGCTCTTCAGCCCTCAGAATTTGCTGCTGGGCTCATGAAGGCTGATGGTGCTGTCTGGACACCAGAACCTTTAAAAAACATCCTCTTGTATAACACCCTTCAAGTGCTGCTCTCGAGTCAAAAGCAGCTTCAGCCTGCTTGTGCCCTGGGCTTCCCTGAGCAGGAACGCAGGCTCACACAGAGAAAATCACATCCTGGCCCGAGACACTCCTTCAGAAGAGACCCCAGTTCTTTATTCCCCCATGTGATGCCAGCCTGGCTCCAAGGGCTGGCTTCGGAGAACCAGAGGCTGGCTCCTCATTTGGAACTTACAGCCCCTCCAAGTGGGGCAGGCTCACCTGCTCCTCACTCACCACCTCTCTGCGCAGGGGTCCCCCTCAGCCCCCGGGCCTGGCACTTGCCCAGCCCCACAAGTTTTTGCCTGTATGGCTGTCTTAGCACAATCCTAAAAGCAACACATCCCAGGGGACGGGCTCCTTCTCTGTCCCTTTGGAGTGAGAGTCTCAGGCACTCCTCTGTCACTGGGTTCTTCCAGCGGAGGGGTTTCTGCGCGTTACTTGGCCATTGCCACTGATATGTTTTCAGATGCTTGTCACTTTGTCAGCCAGGTGCCTCTATGGGCTGTCGTGTACAGTCTGGCCAAACATCATGGGGCGGGCCCCAAAAATCACGAATCTGACACAAAAATGGGGACATTTTACAAATCATCCTTGCTAGGTTCTTTGTCTTTGTTTTATGGCAATGGAGCCATTTGGAGTCTGGATCTCAGGCTTTCTCTGCAGCCCGGCAGGTGAGACACTGACTTCTCTTCAAATGAAAGTTGAGAACGTGGAGGTGCTGCTTGTGGGGAACATATACATCAGAAAGGGCCTTGCCTTCTGGAGCCTGGATCTCTGGGAGTTGCGCTAGTGAGGATGGTCACAAGGAATGACACCCTGGGCTCCATTTACCTCCATGCCTGCACTTGGGCCCCCTTCTGGGAAACGATGCAAAGCTGCAATTAAAAGGGGCTTTCCCTGCTACAGAGCTTTCTGGATTTAATTGCGAGCAGGCTGAGCTCAGACACTTGTCCCTCATGGCCATCAGCACTGTAATGGGAGGTAAAAAGATTGAGGATGGAGCGGGTTTGGCATTTGCTGGTTTGACTAGTCCATTTTTTGTCCCATCCGTCTCATGGCCTTGCGGGAACCGTAAATACTGAACACGGGACTCCCCCCCTAAGCAAGCGTGGCTTTGATCAGCAGGCCACATGCCAGGTTCAAAGGAGGGCTGGTGCTTTGCACGGTGTTGCTGTGAACAGTCATGTAGAATTAAGGCCTCTTTACACTTTGTGCCCACGCACCGCTCTCAAAGGTGCTCGGCTGCTCTCAGCAGGCTGAGGAACAGCTGACCACCCAAGACCCCAGCTTTTGTCACATTTTAATGCCTGCTCCGCCCTCTGCTCTCAATGTCTGCCTGGCTTTGGTGGAAGGTTTTCTAGGCATCACAGCACAGGTGGCTGATTATGACCTGCAGGCCGTGGTGTGTATGAACCCCCGCCCCCAGAGGTGTAACAATAGGTGTAAACACACAGCCTGGCTGCTCTGGTAGATAGACCATTGCATCCAGCGACCTCTAGTCTCTGCTTACAGGGTGAGGGTGGCTGCAATCTGCTGTGTAAATCAGGTGTGTGCATGTGCATGGGGGGGGGAAGTGCCTGCGGGGGGGGCGGGGGCATTTGGAGAGCTGGTTTGTTGGGTTGCATAGCACAGCAGTGGGTTTGCAGGTTACAGATGGGACTCAAGCATGTAATTACATTTATCAGGTAATTACACAGGTTTGCCCATAATTTCCTGTCTGGGGAGCGTGCTAATGACTACGCGCTGCGCTCTGTCATTACCATGTAATCAGCACAGTGTGACATTGCAAAGGAGCACCTGTTTGCAAGGCAGCGGTGACCATCCCCTAATCCCATCATCAGAGCCAGGGAGGCATGTGGAGTCATGCAGGCAAGGGCCGGTCCTTTGGCTGGAAACAAAATCTTGTATGTCAGTGCTCTGAAATGAGCACATCTCGGGGAGAGAGATCCAGGACTCAGCTGCCCCCGTCACAGGTCTCCCTTGCGCGAGCCCACCCTGCTAGATGCCCAGGCTGGTCTGAAGGAATGACTAAGAGGAATAGTAGGTCATTCCTTCCTGGCTGACCCCAGCCCCTCTCCAGCTGGCGGGGGACAAGGGGTTCTCAATGTGCCGACAGAAGAGCCGGGATGGGTTCCATGAGAGCGAGCGTCTGAGGAGTGAAGGGCAGTGATGGATCTGAGGGCTGAGACGGTCCCCAGGAGCGCTGGGGCTGGGTGGGGAGCAGGGCTGAGGGCGGGAGGAGGGGTGTAAAGAGAATGATTCATGCTGAGAAGTAGGAAGTGATGAAGGAATGAAACTGAAAGATGCATCCGCTGGTGGGAGTGCAGGCCAGGGTCATTAGGAGGGCTAGCCAATGAGGCAAGGATGGAGCAACTGAACTAAAATCCACTTCATCAGGCTCCCTGCTGTAAGGTGAAGGCCCTGCCACCCCAGGGGCAGGGAAGAGCTGGTATGCCCATGGTAGAGAGGGGTGGGATTTAGCCAGAGTCTTGTAGGAAGTTTGGGGCAGGGGCAGCACTAGAGCCCACATCTCTTAATGCCCTATGCTGCCACTAGCCCAGCCTTCCTGCTGGCAGGCAGCCCCTAGGAGTTGGGATCTGAGCTCTGCCATGTACCTGCAGCATGCACTGGTGACATCACACACCTGTGAGTGACAGAGCTTACAGCCAGCGCACCAGGCTGAGCCCTGAGATTTACCTGCCTAATACCTGGCCTGTGCCCATTGTACAGCTGCGCAAGCTCATTGGTTCAGTGGGGGCTATAATACTTCTGTGGCCCGCAGCACCATGGCATCTGAGCACCCCAGAACAGTTACTGTATTTACCCCCCACACCACTGTGTGCAGCGCAGGTCTGTTATCCCCATTGGGCAGATGGGGGGCTGCAGCACATAGACTGAGTGATTGTTCCAGGGTCACATGGAAGCTCTGTGGCAGAGCACAGAAATTAACAGCATTCTCACAAGGGGGAATCCCCACATCCCCTGGAGGGCCAGCTGCATAGGCTCATGGATAGTGGAAATGGGGAGGTCATCCAGCACTGCCACTGGCCTGCTGGGTGAACTTGGCAAGTCTCATTGACTTTAAGGCCAGAAGGAACCATCATGATCATCTAGTCTGACCTCCTGCACATTCCAGGCCACAGAACCTCCCACCCACACAACCTCTGGGTAAGTTACTGAAGTCCTCAAACCTTGATTTAAAGACTTCAAGTTACAGAGAACCCACCATTTACTCTAGTTTAAACCAGCAAGTGACCCATGCCCCATGCTGCAGAGGAAGATCATAGACTATCAGAGTTGGAAGGGACCTCAGGAGATCATCTAGTCCAACCCCCTGCTCAACGCAGGCACAATCCCCAATTTTTTTGCCCCAGATCCCTAAATGGCCCCCTCGAGGATTGAACTCACAACCCTGGGTTTAGCAGGCCAATGCTCAAACCACTGAGCTATCCCTCCCCCCTCAGGTCTCTGCCAATCTGACCTCAGGGAAAATTCATTCCCGATCCCAAATATAGTGATCAGTTAGACCCTGAGCATGTGGGCAAGACCCACCAACCAGCCAGATACCTGGGAAAGAACTCTCTGTAGTAACTCAGAGCCCTCCCCATCTGTGTCCCATCTCCAAAGCATAGGAGCAGGGACCTGAAATTTGGCAAGGGAGCGGTCACGCTGGTGTCAGGGGTGGGTTGTTTGCTGTTGCTGTGAAAAACTACCTAAATCTGGCCACATTATGAGTCTCTGAAAAAATCTCAGTGTGCACATGCTCAGTAGAGACTTGTTAGAGTTTGGCTGATAAACTCTTCAAAGATTCCATTTGCACTGAGCATGCTCCAGCTGCTCATAGCTCCTCCATGTGACTGGACTGGGGATGCTGCAGTGTGCCATCCTCCAGAACGGCTGAGCAAGCTCCATCCCAGGGCTGCAAGGGCAGAGCAGGACCTTCCCTGGAATTGCTATTCTCATCTGCCTGGGGCTGCTGTGGTGCAGACAGTGGAATGGAGATCGGGGAAATCATCTGTCCTGTATTGTCAGTGCTGCCCCTGATGGCACCCTGGCAGTGCAAAGGGAAAGGAGGAAGCATCTGTCTGGAATGCAGAGGGGTGAGATTAGGGAGTGGGAGCTGCAGGAGCCAGAGGTTGGGAAGAGCAGATAGGGTGAACAATGGGGGTCAGTGAGGGGATGGAGAAAGGCTGGAGGTATATAGATGTAGAGGGCAGGAGCTTGGGTGTGGGGGTAGGTAGGAGCACAGTGGGAGGATCACAGGAGCTGGAGCTTCGGGGTGCAGAGAAGGGGAGAGGGACAGCACCCAAATGAAGAAGGACAGGAGCAGAGGAGGACAGAGACAGGCTTGCAGGGACATAGGGCAGACAGGTCTGTAACCACTAGAAAACTCTATCCTCCAGAACCTGGACTACAGGCCAGAAGTCCTGAGTCTCACTAGTCTTCTACTGTGAATCCTACAGGTAAAGTGTCTGTCTCAGCCCAATCTAGTGCTAACAACTGTAGCAAAGTGGCCATGACAGGGCTAGCTGGGCTACTCAGAGAATTATGGGATGGAGCCAAGCTCCACTCCTGCCTGACTTCCCATTCAGTCAGTGGGAATTCTTCCCCTCCTGGTGTGAGGCAGTTACACAAAACAGCCAGTTCCCTGCCTGCAGTCCTGCGAGTAGACTTATTTCTGTTGCACCGAGCAGTTCCTGCACAAAACCAGCCTGCTGGTGCTGTTGGTTACTCCCTTAGTTCAAGGGCCAGAGGTCTGTGCCATGGATCCAAAGGCCCAGCCCTGCTTGACCCAGTTGGGGATCAGTTTGGTTCCATGCAGTGGAATTTAGGGGGAGGGGGGTTTCAGGGGGTTTTTTTAACTTAAGAAATTACATCAAAAAAACTACACTAAGGCTGCAAATAACAGCTCTCAGAAGTTGGGAATGCCAGCTTTAGAGATGGCTGGTGCTCAGGGAATGGAGCAGGGCTGTGCAGTGTTGTCTCTAGGGCCCTTTAATTCTGCAGGATGGCCAGCCTTGGAGCTGGCATTCTCTAACTGTGGTATGCTGAGTGTTGCAACCCTAACATTGGTTACTCTAGTTTTTGTCTGATGTGATCATTGTTATTCCTACAGAGATAGCCCCCTGCTGAGAGCAGTCCCCCCCCCCCCCATTGTTCTGTGGATGGGAGAAGAACCTAGTGAGTGATGACTCCTGCCCTACAGACCTTATAGCTCAAACCAGATGAGGCAGATAGGGTGGGAGGGGAAAGGACTTGCCCAATATCACCCTGCAGGGCAGTGGCAGAGCCAGGAGAGAAGCCCAGCTGTCCTGAGTCTTAGTCTTAGACTGCACTGCCCCCTCTCCAGGGCCCAGTGTGGGACGCGGGGACCTGCTGTCAGGGGGACGCCCCTGCATGTTAAAGGGGAGTCTGCTCCATGGGGAGCAACCATTTGTGGATGGGCTCCCAGTAACCAGGTATAATCCCCTCCCCAGCCTTCCTGACAGCACTGTCCCCAATTCTGCACTCCCATGACCCAGGTCTGCTCTTCCCCACTCACTGCATCCCTCCATCTCTGCTCTCCAGCCAGCCACATGCTGGGAGACCAGGGAGAGGAGCAGCAGGAGGCTGGCTGGCTGTTGGCTGGCCAGAGGGGAAGGTCCCCTGCCCCCAAACCCTTCCCCCTATGCAGGACCCTGAGATTCCTCTCTCCTCCCCACAGCACAGAGAGCTGGGGGACAGTGTTCTGCAGGGGGCTGCCAGGGACTAGGTGAAGCAAAGTTGTGGGGTTCCTCTCTCCTCTCCCCACATCAGAGGGGAGGGTCCTTACGGCTCCTCTTGTCCTTCACTTTCCCTAGGTGGGTGATTGAATTGCAGCTGGCTCTAAGCAACTTGAACACAGATCACAGCTCCTCATCTGAACCTACCACATGGGCCCCAGGGACTGGCAGCTGCCTGGCCTCTCTGCGCAGCAGGATCTGTGGGGCAACTTGACATCCCCATTCCTGCAGTTAATGCTTGTGACGTGCATCCTCACAACCTGTGCAGCCCTGGGCTGGGCAAAACTTCATCTTCATTGTTACCTCATTTTCAAGAGAAACCAACCCAGGGTTACACTTATATTGGTTTTATTAAATGCCGCTATTGGAAAAACAGAAAAGGGATGGAGCTTATTCATGCACGCAGACATTCAATGCATTCAGACCCTCATGCACCCACACACTCATGCAGGCAGAGAGTTACCGGTGACAGCAAAGGAAGCCAAGAAGCCGAAGCATAGTAGATCTAGTGTGTCCGCCTGTGGTCACGGATCCAGACCGGCGAGCAGGTCAAGAAGAAGAGAACTAGTGAGCATGCCTTCTTCCTTTTATTGGAACTGGGCGGCTCCTGTCACATACACTGAGTTTTCCTTCTGTGTCCGTCACCGAGAAGCATTCCCAGACCTCGTTCTTTTCACGCATACCAGGTTCTTCTTTTCTTTACAGCACCCCGTGATTGCCTTCTCAGGGCAGATTACATCAGACACACCTGGCTCTGGGCTCTTTTCTCCTTGCAGTTCCTCTCTGCCCAGACCCACATACACTCCCTTGTTCACACTCCCTTGTCTCCCACACATACTCCCTTGTTCACACTCCCCCTGATCGCATGATGGAATGTTGCTAAGCTCGGAGGTTATACAAGTGGTAACTGAAAAGGTTACAAAGCTTGCAAAAGTTACAAAATTTAAAAGGCTATGCTAACAATGACTAAAAGTTACAAAGTTTGCAAAAGGTTACAGAACCTAATGATCATACTAGCAATGACTGAAAAGTTACAAATTTTACAATCGCATTCTACCGGATTGAGCGGAGGCTTTACACAACATTCATCATCACCGTCATCCCCCTGACAGATCCCGCAGGCACATGGCCTGCATGCAGAGTAAGCGTCCCCTGGAGCTAGCTTAGTCCTGAAGAAAGTCCAGCTGGATGTTCCATCTCGGTGTGTCACTGGACAAAGGGCCCCTGGGATAGCCTGTCTCTGCTGCTGTCCTAGCACCAACCGGAAGAGCGGTTACTCCAGCTGCCAGCTGATTCTCCGGGAGCCATAAATCTTGGTGAGGAGGCAGAGCTGGAAGTGTGTCCACACTTCCCAACCACTTGGAGATATTACAAAAAGGAAGTGATCATATTTCTCGGGTTACCTGGCTGAGCTGGCACCCCAAAGAGCTTGCTAGCCGGCACTCACTGCAACTGCAGCATGAAGAGCTTGGGTAGGTTTGGTAGAGAGGCTGCAGGGGGGATTTTCCCACTATCCAAGTGGAACATAAAAAGGGGGACTGTCCATACGTGGAGTGTGGATTTGCTGAGTTTTGCGGTTGAAGTAACACCAGCGGGCAGGGGAAGGGGCAGAAACTGTCCACCATTCCAGTGATGGTGGGGAGGAAACCCCAGAGGGGCCTGATAGATACAGCCTCAGCCTACTCTCTTGTCCAGATGGGGCTGGTAAAGCTGCACTGGATGATTCCTGGAGCCAAGATGAACCTAGAATGTGTCCACGGGGATAAGAGACTGTGCCCTATGGCCCAGATGCCCCTCGAGGTCTGGGGAAAGTTTTGGTGGAAATGGGTCGGGGTCGTGAAGGGGCTGCCTTATTCGGTAGTGTTGGGCATGGACTGGGACCCCTTCCCAGGCGGGCAATGAGGTGGTGGGAGGAAGCGCACAGTGGGGAAAAGGGGAGGTCCCCCAAAGAAGGGGATGGAAACCCCTAAACCATGAAGCCCCATTAAGGAGATAGACCAATGTCCTCAGGAGCTAGAAGTGAAAAGCCCTAGACAACAGAGCCTGAGTTGGGAAGGAAGTGAGGAAGGAGGGAAGTGGGAAGACATCCTGCCGAGGGCACTTAGCAGAGGAGAAAGGCCCAACAGAGCTCCCTACAAGGTGACCCCCAGGAGAAGAGACCCAGATCCCGCTTGCCAGGTTTGAGGAACCTGAGGCCCTGGGTGTCCAGGGGGAAGTAGGGACCAACCCCAAACCCTTGCAGGAAGGAAAGGAGGGGAAAGGAGTGGGGACACACCTAGGGGTGCGAATGGTGTGAGGACCTGTGGACTGTGGTAGACCTATGGGAGCATCCACCCACCCACACTGTAATTTCTGAAGGTAGGGGATACAGGAATTCCACAAGGAGGACCCCAGGGGTCACCCAAAAGAGGAAGAAGAACTCCCCTGTAGTGCCCCATC
This sequence comes from Chelonia mydas, assembly GCF_015237465.2. Lineage (NCBI taxonomy): Eukaryota > Metazoa > Chordata > Testudines > Cheloniidae > Chelonia > Chelonia mydas. The sequence continues at coordinate 58,979,864 of NC_057855.1, forward strand.
TGATAGAGGGAAGAGGGAACGGGCAAGGATGAACCTGGCAGTTCAGTAAGAGGAGGTGCGTAACAGGGTGCTGGGCTAGGACTCCTGAGACGCCGTCTGTCAAACTAATTCCAATTACGGGAGGTAAATTGGAGCTGGCTAAAGACACCTGTACCTGATTGACAAAGGGGAAACAGCTGCCAGCCCAATTAGCCTGGGACTATAGACAGGCCCAGAGGAAGGAAGTATGGGGGGAAGCCAGAGTGGGGGTAGTTCTTCCCTTCTGGGTGTAGAGGCAAAGGAGTCCTCAAGGCTGAGAACCCCAAGCTGCACAGGGTGAGAAGGTGGTGGGATTGCACCCTGTAAATAAACTGCACCACTGATTGCTGAATCTGAGGGTCTCTGAGTGGTTTTTGGAGCAGAGTAGAGGCAGGAGTGAAGGGGGCCCTGCTATGCCTTGTTACACACCTGAACAATACATCGCAAGGCCGTGTTCTGTTCTGACTGCACTTCTTCCATCGACGTAGGCACTGCCTTTCGGGGAGGTGGACTGCCGACAGTGATGGGAGAACCCCTCCTATCGCTGTAGGGAGAATCTACGCTGACCCACTGCACCTGTGCTGCTGTAGTGTTTTAAGTGGAGCCCTGGCCTGTCTGAAGAGACCCTGCTTTAACCCTGGCTCAGGAAGGTGTTTCCCAGCCTGCTCCAATCCCAGTGGAAGGCTGTTATTAATCACGAAGCAAACGGTCGCCTCTCAATGCCCATTGTGGCAGCCTCTCCTGCCTTCCGAGGCATATAGGCAGACTCAGCAAGTTAAATATGGAGGCGATCAGATCCAGCATGCTGCTCCTCACCCGCCCTCCCCAAGTAGCCACATCCTTAGCACTGCATCTCCTTTGGCTGTGGAGTGCTGGCTTCCGGCCTTTGCATCGCCTCCCTGTCTCTCTCCTTTGCCAAGTCAAGCTTCCTGTCCTGCCCCTTGCTCCCCAAATCCCAGTTGGAGCAGCGAGGGCGAGGCGCAGACACGTGGCCTGCCCGCCACACGCTGAGCTCTGTGAAAAAGCTGTGCCATGCGAATGTCAAGTGAGTGGAGGAGGCTGGGAAGCCTTTGGAGTTTCCACATCAAACACGTGCTTTAGTAGAAAGAAAAAGAGCAAGGCAATCAAAGCAGGCAAGGTGGGGGGGTGGGGGTGGGGGGGGGGGGATTATGGTAGCACAGAAACTGGGGCAAGAGAAAAAATAGTGTCTCCTAGCTTCCAGCCTCTTGTCCCCCCCAAAAAGGCTGAAAGATTGTGCTGCTTTCATGTGCTGAATTGATTTGTAGGAAGGGGCAAAGATCTGAAGATCTAGGCCAGGGAACAGGGCCAGGGCTAATAAACACTTGAGAAGCGCTCGTGTGGGCTGGGGCCCAGATGAAAGAGCAAATGCTTTTTATTTTTAATGATCTCACAGGATTCTGAAATGAAGCCCAGTGGGCAGAATGATTTCAAAAGACAGCAGAGGGCTGGGAGCTGATGTGTGTGTTTCTCTGCTGTGGGTCCCACCCAGACAGAGAGGTTCAGGGCATGGAAAGGTGAAACCCTGCTTCCGTCAGAAATGAACAAGCCAATGAGAGAGAGGCAGCATGGCCTTCTGGACATGAAATCTATTGTCAGCTGCATGCAGACAATCTGTGGTGTCATCCCCATGGGACTGGCAATTATCACGTGACATCCCTCTACAGAGACACCATCCTGCCTGCTCCAATCCCACTGCCACGCCTATAGCTATACAATGCCTTTAATTAAGTTTGGTCACCATACAGCATCTGTTTCTGCAAACCATATCAGCTCCCCCAATGAAGAACAGATGCTTGTGTTTCTCTTACTTGTGCTTTGCTTAATTCACTTTTTTCAGCTTCTGCCTCTGCCCTTTGTAGTTACAGATTGATCTTGGGCTTATGCCAGGGGAGGAGGGGAATGAAGAAGTCTTCTGATTTCTGGGCTTTATTTTTAGATGCTCCATGCAGAGCACCAGTGTCAGACCTAGGCCCCACTTAGATACATCCCAAAAGGATCTCAGGGTCAGATTTCCAAGTGGGCAGCTCCCATAATTGGGGCCAGATGGTCAAACATCCCAGTGCCCAGCATGAGTCCTTCTGAGAATCCCCACCATGGGGCTCTCGCGGGACATTGGTGCATGGCCTGGCACAAGCCCTCTGTACCTTTTGCAGAGTGATGAAATAGGGACTGCAGGTTTCGGGCTGGGCATCCTTGCAATACCAATATTGCCTTCAGTGTCTGAAATGAGTCTGAGCAGAGGAGGTCTTGGGGTGAAGTCCAACCCCCCCGTCCACGTGTCCTGAGTGGCAGCACTGCAGGAATGTCTCCCAGAGAAGTGAGGAAAGTAACCACCCCATTGCTGAAAGCCAGCTCACTGAGCCCTTCCAGCTGCCGCCTGCATTGCATTGGCAGAGGGCATGTTGCCCTCACTAGTGTAGCTGGTCCCTGGACAGTAACGCTCGCTCTCGCAGTGCAGATCCCCAAGGACCAAGGCACCTTGGAGCTGGGCCTGGCACAGGGACACTCCCACAGCCCAGCCAGGCCATTTCACATTCCCAAGTCTGGAGTAGCCAGAGTTGCTCTGCAGGGATCAGTGCCCCCTCTCCTCCCCCTGCCTGCACCCAGGCAGGAGGCTTGTGAACTCCACGAATGGGTTTATCGAATCTTCCCCTTCCTTTGACCAGCTCCATAGCATCTGTAAGTCTCTGCAACCTCCGAGCCAGGCACAGTTGTCGGCCCCTAGTTGGCTAGTCCCACATGGGCATGTCTAGCAGACGTGGTAAACAAGCGTATAGTGCCAGCTGTTTGAGCTGGGAGGCAGAGGCTGGCCCAGGCCCATGCTGATATATCAGAGTCCCACTGTGTTCAGAAAAGTGTCCCAAAAACCAGTGCCCCTTCTCATTGCTCAGCTCAGCATCCTGCCTGCACTGACATTGGCAAGTCATTCACATGGAGCGAACTCAGCACCAGGAGAGTGAGCCGGGGGCTCTCCTGCCTCACGCAGGGCCAGATTAAAAAATTTTGGATCCATGTGCACTATGAAAATTGCCCCCTTCACTCAAATTTGGCCTGGCTGCTCTTCCAGCCCTGTCATGAGGGAGGGGCAACTAGGCCAAACCTGAGCAATGCTGCAACTCTGCCCTTGCTGTGCTTCAGATGTGCCAGCCCTGCCAGGCATGAACAGGGTGTGACGTTCCCCTGGTGTTATCTGGACTGGTGATCTGCTAGGTCACTCCAATCCTCGACTCTGGGAGCCAGCATTACCCTGCTGTGCTGTGAGAACCCCCACTCCCAGGTTGTTCCCACATAGCCTCTAGCATGTAAGCTGCTCCCAGCTATATGAGTGAGCACTGTTGGCCAGCCACTGCTTGGATTGTGCAACCAAATGACACTAGCCAATATCTCCCGTCCCAGACACAACCCTAGGAACCTATGTCTTGCAGTGTCCAATTATACCCACTGGACGCTGCAAGCTTATATGAGTTCATCAATTTAACAAAGAAATTGATATGTACCAGGCTTGTTATCCCAAGGGGAGTCTCTGACACGCTTCAACCAAACGCACTGCTTCAGGTAGAATAAACAAACACATTTAATAACTACAAAAGATAGATTTTAAGTGATTATAAGTCAAAGCACAAGAAGTTAGATTTGGTCAAATGAAATAAAAGCAAAAATGCATTCTAAGCTGATCTTAACACTTTCGATGCGCTTACAAACTTAGATGCTTCTCACCACAGGCTGGCTGGTTGCTCTTCAGCCACGCTCTCCCCTTTGATCAGCGCTTCAGTTGTTTAGTGGTGGTGGCTGTAGATGGAGGTGAAAGAGAGAGAGAGAGCTTGGCAAACATCTCTCCCTTTTATCATGTCCTTTCTCCCCTCTTGGCTTTGCCTCCCCCCCCCCCCCCGTTCAGAGTCAGGTGAGCATTACCGCATCGTAGTCCCAAACTGACCAAGGGAAGGGGGGTGACTCACTCGAGAGTCCAACAGATCCTTTGTTGCTGCCTAGGCCAGTGTCCTTTGTTCCTGTGAGGCTGGGCTGGGTTTGTCCCACACATGCCCTGATGAAGTGTGAACTGCCCCTCTGCTCCTGGAGAGTTTTGCCTGGGCCTCTGCCCCTGGAGAGTTTTTGACTGGGCTTGTTTTAAGCCATGAGGACAAATTTTCAGCTTCATCACTATATACAGGAAATTACAACCTATAACATCACTATAACAACCATGCTCAGTGCATCATGAGCCTTCCAAAGACACCCAACATGACAAACTTTGCATTGGATACCACACAATCATATTATAAGGATGAACATGGGGGTGCAGGGTGTTCCCCCGAGGTACAGAGCATCACATCGGGGCTTCCAGCAAAGCACCCTCCACAGATTCCTGAGTGCCCCTCCCCCTATATGCCCCAAAAACCCTCTACCAGACCTCACAGCCCCCTTCCCCACACAAGTGTCCCAGCAGCCCTGACATAATATCCCACTTTCTGCAGTCCCCAACACCTCAGCCCCCACCTGCCACAGCCTCCAATGTCCCCCACTCACTCCAACATCCTGGCCCCCAAACCCACTGCCCCCAGTATCCCCCACAACATTCCCCTCACCTACAGCCCCCCAACATACCCCATACTCACCAACAACTCACCCTCTACCCCCAGGATCTTCCTGGTCACTCCACATCATTCCTGGGCAAGGGGGGCTCCTCCTAATCCTGGACATCCAGCTGCTTTGCTCACTCCTATTGCCTGCCTTGTTCTCACACAGTGCAGGCCAAATTTCAATGAGGTGGCATGTGACATGGGGTGCAGGGCGGCCCATTGCAGTGCCACTCACTGAAATCCAGTGGTCAGCACCCTCCCGCCCCCAAATGGCATGTGTGCCCCACATGGGACTAGAAAGGGTTAAGCTCAGCAAGAAGCAGTAGAGGTGAGACCTCCGAGCAGCCCAGAGAGGCTGCATGAGGCGCAGCCAATCAAGGGAGAGTTACAGGGAGTAACCAATCCAAGCCTGGCAGGCTCAGATAAGAGGAGCTTCAGGGCAGAGCAAGGTCAGTTGCTGCTGGGAGGTCAAGGATTGTCTCTAACAGGCTGAAAGACCTGCAGCACCTTGGACAGAGCAGCTACTGGCAGGGACCTGGGAAGCAAGAGGGAGCTCCTGGCTGGCTGCTGGGACTGGAGAGTTGTATGCCCTGAGGCTAGGGTGAAGAAGGTGCTGGGGCTTTGGGGAAGTGGCCCAAGGAGACATAGCAAGAAGCTAAAGAGTTGCTGTTGGAGGCTGCTATCTATAAGGTCCCTGGGCCAGGAGTAGTGGGCATCCTAGGTCTCCTCACCCCACTGGGGAAGTGGCTGGAATATCGGACTGCTATACTAATTCCCCCTCATAGAAGGGAGAAACATGGATGGTGACACTGCCGGAGGGCTGAGCCACAAAGAGGACACTGCTGCCCCTGTGGCTGAGAGAGGGCCTGCAGTTGGATAACAGAGTGACAGTGTGCAGACCATGGACAGAGGGTGTCGGCCTCAAGCTAATCCCCAGAGTGACCAGGAGGAGGCGTCAGCCCAGCGGTGAGTAATGCACCCCGTGACCTGGGGGCACTGCAAATGCATTGAGTGCACATTGGTTAATCCAGATTTCATTTCACACATCATCAGCACAAGAGTCAGGCCAGGTCTCATTGTAGCCTATTAATGTGCCAAGCCCAAAGCAGGAGACGGTGCTCCCAGCGTGGCAGCTCCTGCCCTGGGCATGGCACACTGGAGCAGAAGGGATTTTAGAGCCAGGAGGGGACTGAGTTACAAACCCAAAGGTGCCACAGAGTCCCAAGACAGTAGTGGAAGCAACCAGAAAGGCAAAGATCCTGGGCCTGATCCTTCCTGCCAGGCACTGTGTGTTACCATTTACAGATGTCTCTTCTGATCTAGCGGCATTTCACCACCACTCTGCACAGATGCCAGCAACGACAGGCGCTAGGCCAGGGCCAAGCAGGCCCTGCCTCTAGCCAAGTCTATTCAGGGCACCACCAGCAGAACATATGCAGTGAAACCCACATCAGCAGCACAAGAGCAAAGGGATGGGGGTGAAGTGGGGGTGGCGGTGTGGGGAGAGACAGGTGCTGGGCTGTGGATACACCACATGCAAAGGGAATGTCAGTGCAGAGAGGAAGGGGAGGTGGGCTGGTGGCTTCAGTGAAAGGAGGAAGAGTCTCTGTAGGGGCAGTCTGGGTTTAATTTGCATTAGCTCTTCCCAAATTGAGTCAGATCTGATCCATATTAGCTTGTTTCTAAAGTGCCTCTCACCTCAGTGTCTAAGTGCCCAGTGTAAGGCAGCGGGGATATGTGCCCTTGCCCCACCTGGTCCGTTCCATGCAGGATGGTGGGCCGAGAGGCTGGTCTGAAGCATGCGAAAATCAAGCAAGCCTGGTACCAACAAATCCACTGGCACTGTCTGAAATTGGTCTATTCTGCACCCTTCCATGTGCATCTTAACAAGCTCCAGTGAGGCATAGTGATGAGACAATATGATCCAGTGGCCTGATCCAGCCAGGATGCTCTGTTAGTGAGGCTGCTCAGCACCTCCCAGCAAGGGATCCTGAATCTGCAGGATCAGGCCCATTGTCTCTGAACGGCCTACACCAAGCATAAACTCACCCCTAAGATCAAGCAGGATATAACAAGGATTTATTCATTTTGATATAACCAATCCCAATTCCAAAAGTGCCTTTTACAAGCTACAAACAGCAACGATTACTCTGAACCAGCCAGAAGCCCTGCGTGTATACGTCCCTTTTACGTTAATAAGTATGTATGAATATAACAAATGAGTTGAAGAGCTTTGGCAAGGGATATTTGTGAGCAGAGATTTGCTGATCTTCCTGAAACTGACATATGCTTGTGAGCTGTGAAATGCGGTAGAATTACTTAATGTAGTTGACAAACAAGATTGCAATATATCATGGTTTCATTGGCTGTTCTGCACCTCGGGGCTGTGTACTGGCTTGTAGCAGATGTTGCAAATTTTATGTTAATATGTGCTCAAGCAGTAAGAGAAATGTGCTGTCACAGAGCATGTAACTGTGCTGGCAAGCTGCTCTCTCCTATTGCATCTGAGCAGGCGCTGCAGATTCAGACAAGACCATAGGGCTTAAGAGAGAGAGCTTTCATATCTGTAAGAAAGTTACCTGGAAAATATTGTCCCCCTCACTGCAGGCAGAGAGTGCAATTGACAAGAGCAACCCAGGCAGGCTGCCGGGGAGCTGTCATTTCAATTTTCCCAACAGAAAATCCAAAAAATTCCTGTAGAACATTTCAATTTTGTGAAAAGGGCAATTTCAGTCAGAAAATAATCCTGATGAATTTCCGACCAGCTGTAGTAATGATACTTCCCTACCTGGTGGGGGCACTGTGGTAATGAAATTAATTCGTATTTGTGATGGGCTCAGTTTCTGCAGTGGAGGAGCCATAGAAGCACCTAGGAGGCTAGAACAGCGCAGCAATCACACCAAAAGCTCAGCTCACTTCCAAGTGATTGATTCAGAGGTTCCAAGGCCAGGGGGACTAGGGATGGGCAAAATACGGTCCACAGGCCATATCTGGCCCATCTAACATTTCTGTCCAGCCTGCCAGGCTCTTTGGCTGCCCCCATGTGATCTCCAGGCCGCTAAAAGTCCTGCAGCGGGGCGCTCAGGCAGGACGCTGCTGGCATGTCTGTGCACCCCTGGTATGGGGGGGGGGAGGGAGCTCCGTGTGCTGCCCCCACCCCCAGCATCATCTTCACAGCTCCCATTGGCTGGTTTCTGGACAATGGGAGCTGCGGGGGCAGTGCTTGTGGGTGCGGGCAGTGCAGAGACCTGCTGCCCCCCTCCTGCCAAGGGGCATGCAGAGATGTGCCAGCAGCCTGCTGCTTCCAGGACTGGCGTGGGGCCACAGTATGCAGGCAGCCTGCCTGAGTGCCCCGCTGCCTTGCCAGCCAGTAGCCGCCTGTGGTAAGTGCCTCCCGGCCACAGCCTGCACCTCGCACCCTCTCCCGCACCCCAACCCCCTGCCCCAAGTCAGAACCCCCTCCTGCACCAAGCTCCCTCCCAGACCCTGCATCCCCTCCATTAATATAGTAGAAATGTGTGGCCCATGACGACTTACCAAAATTCGTGGGGTGGCGCCCCCTGCAAAAATTATTGCCCACCCCGATCTAGTCTGACCTCCTTATAACACAGGCCAGAGAACTGCCTCCCAATAATCCCTAGAGCTGATGTTTTAGACAAACATCCAATGTTGATTTTAAAATTGCCAGTGATGGAGAATCCACCACGACCCTTGGTCAGTTGTTCCAATGGTTGATTACTCTCATTGTGATAAATTTAAGGAAGGGGTGGTTATAGCACAGGGGTCGGCAAGCTTTGAGAAGTGGCGTGCCAAGTCTTCATTAATTTAAGGTTTTGCGTGCCAGTAATAAAATTTACATTTACAGGGGCCCCCCGAAGGAACCCCAGACTGTTAGCGGGGTGAGTGGGGCCGGCGGCCGGAACCCCGACTGGCAGGGGCCGGCGGCCGGAATACCAGACTGGCAGCGGGCTGAGCGGCTCAGCACGCTGCCGGTCTGGGGTTCCGTCTGCCGCCCACGCTGCCGGTCTGGGGTACTGGCCACTGGCCCCGCTCATCCCACTGCCGGCCTGGGTGGATTGAATCCCTGGATGGATTGAACCCAGGTGCGGGCGGCAGACGGAACCCCAGACCGGCAGCACGCTGAGCCACTCAGCCTGCTGCCAGTCTGGGGTTCCGTCCGCTGGCCCCTGCCAGCTGGGGTCCCAGCCACCGGCTCCGCTCAGCCCACTGCCGGCCCGGGGTTCTGTCCATCCAGGCCGGCAGCAGGCTGAGTGGGGCCAGTGGCCGGGACCCTGGCTGGCAGCAGAATGCCACTAAATATCAGCTCGCGTGCCACCAGTTGCCGACCCCTGTTATAGCAGCACCTATGTGCCAAATAATGTACAGCGAATAAAAGATATTTTTTTCAATTTGGGGGCCAAACAAAAAAAAATCTGGTTTGTTTCAAATTGAAATTGACTATTTCAAAAAATTTTGCCAAATCAAAACCAATTCTTTTAATTCAAATCAATCAGTGCAGATCAACTGAAAAATTTTTTTTTTCAGTTTTGTGATTAATTTCAAGTTGACCCAAAGATTGTGTCTTACTCAAAATGATTTTTTTTTTTAAGTTGTTCGTTTTCAGTGTGACTGGGGCTGTTTTTCACCCTTTTTTGTGTGGTTTATGTAAAAATTGGCCAAGTCTGAAAACAGAATGCTGTTTTTGAAATAAATTCAAAATGAAACATTCAAAATGTTCAAAAGAAAACATTTTGACTTTTTTCGGGGGGGTGGAAATCAGTTCCCCCCCCCTCGAAACTATTCATCAAATTCTACCCAAAATCACATGTAGTGGCAGAGCCCTGAAAAATGTAATTTTGTGGCAAAATTTCTATTTGTGCCCCCACCCCCGCAAAAGTCAATAGCTCTAGTACTGCCCACAGAGTCACCGGGGCGATGCTCTGGAACTACTCCGTATGAAGTCAGCCAGGACTCTGCGGGGACCATGCCTCCTCTCTCTGAGCATACTGTCGCCAGGGTAAGAAGCTTACACAGCTTCAACCTTCCTGGGTCTGATCTCCGAGCATTCAGCATTGCCTTCCACACCGTGCGCTTCCCGCAGCAAGTCCCCCTGGGCAGGGCTTATGAGGAATCCAGAGGGCTCTGCACCCAACTCCACAGTCAGACGTGACTCTCAGCCAGCATAAAACAGAAGGTTTATTAGTCAACCGGAACACAGCGTAGAACAGAGCTTGTTAGCACAGAAATCAGTGACTTTCAGCCAAGTCCATCTTGGGGAGTCCTGGGCCAGGTGGCCTGGACTCCCTTTCGTCCAGTCCCCCCAAGCAGACTGCCAGCATCCATGACCCTACCTCAGACATCCCTGTTGCTCCTCCTCCTTCTCTTTGTCTCACTTCCCAGGCAGGCATCTGCTCCTCACCTGGTGGCATCCCCTCCTGGGTCTCAGGTTACGAAGGGCACTGATCATAGCATACATGCAGACAGCTGGAACAGCCTCACCTGCCCTAGAGATCTCAGCCAAAGTCACCCACCCCCGAGGTATTGGTGCAGCACACAGGGAAACTGAGGCACTCATTATTCATGTAAAACTCACATGGGCTCAACAGTAAAACTCTCATACAACATAACAAGGGAAAATCCCCACTTTATTACAAGTACCAAATAATGTGACAATGGGGCAGCTAGAATGTGGCCTGCACCCAGTTTGATCTTACAGAGGCCTTAGCTCCCAGCATGCAGTGTGCCAGCTTGGGCTGAGCAGAAGAACCTCTAGTCCCTAAAGGCAGCACCTAGGTGTTAAAGATGAGAAGTGACTCTTCCTGCTCCATTTTGCCTTCATCTGTGCAGGACCCTGACTATTTTCAGGCGACTGGCCTTTTTTGACCAGCGTAAACAGAGTCTGAATGAGCTCTCCCTTGACATCGAATGATGCACCAGGGAAAAAAGTCTTCAGGGACAGATCGTGTTTGCATAGACATACCTATTCTGCCTAAGTGCACAGCATGATGGGGCTGCTTTGATGATCAATTTTCGCTGGTTGGGTTACAAATCACTCTAGTATTCAAATGGAGAGGTAATGAACTATCCTTATGGTGCGAGTAAAAGGCAGCAGAACTGGCATGCATGGATGGCAGGTATAATTGGCCAGTTGCAGGGCTTGAAGGGGAAGTTTTTGCTTTATTATGCCCCATGCAGGTTCCAGAGTGGCTGAGGATGCGGTATGTGCTATTCACCTTCCTGGGTTCACCAGTAATTTCCTTGGACTCCAGAGAGATTACTGAGGAACCCAGGAAGCTGAGTAGCACATACCACATCCTCAGCCACCCTGGAACCTGCATGGGGCATATGAAAAGCTTCCTCCGAGGAGAGTGAAACGCTTTTCCCCAAGGCGGCTTGGGGTCTGGGGAGGGGAGGCCCAGGGTACCTCCAGGCAGGTGTGTGTATGGGGGGGGGGGCGCTCAGGCCTCCAGCCATCTCAGGGCTCCTATGGCTGGGGGGAGGGGGGGGGAGCAGTGCTTGGGCCTCCAGCCAGCCTGTGGCTCCTCTAGCCAAGGGGGAGGGGGGGACCTTGGGACTCTTCTGGATGGGGAGGGGGCTTATGGCTCCAGCCATGGGGACGGGGCAGGGGTTCTCAGGGCTCCAGCTGTGGCAAGTCTTGGGGCTTTGCACAGGTGGAAGGGGCAGAGCGGGGGGTTAGCGTCCCCAAATGGGGGCTCCACCCAGCACCGATAGTGGCATGCCCTGATCAAGGCGGTCTCCCTAAACTGAAGCTCACTTTCTGAGATAAAGGAATTGAAGGAGTGATGGGACAGCAAGAAGAGGGAGTGAAAAGAGAATGCGGCACACCAGAAAGAAGCCATGGAGTGGCTCTTAACACTTATGGAGCGCCAAGCGGACATGCTCCAGGCGACACTAGCTCTTCAAACCGAGCAGCTCCGCGCCTGCCCTCCCCTGCAGCCGCTGTCACAAAACTCTTTCCCATGCGGCCCCCCACCCACACCACCAACACACACTTATCAACCTCCTGGTTCCACTCTCTACCCACAGCATTCCACTCCTTCCTCCTCACAGTCTGGCAGTGTGGACTCCCACTGCACTCAACACCCATCCCTCTGCAATTGGCGTTTGATACCGTGCCACATGGGGAATTATTAGTTAATTTAGGTAAGATGGGGATCAATAGGAAAATTGAAAGGTGGATAAGGAATTGGTTAAAGGGGAGACTACAACGGGTCCTACTGAAAGGTGAACTGTCAGGCTGGAGGGAGGTTACCAGTGGAGTTCCTCAAGGATCAGTTTTGGGACCCATCTTATTTAATCTTTTTATTACTGACCTTGGCACAAAAAGTGGGAGTGTGCTAATAAAGTTTGCGGATGATACAAAGTTGGGAGGTATTGCCAATTTAGAGAAGGGCCGGGATATCATACAGGAGGATCTGGATGACCTTGTAAACTGGAGTAATCATAATAGGATGAAATTTAATAGTGAGAAGTGTAAGGTTATGCATTTAGGGATTAATAACAAGAATTTTAGTTATAAGCTGGGGACGCATCAATTAGAAGTAATGGAGGAGGAGAAGGACCTTGGATTATTGGTTGATCATAGGATGACTATGAGCCGCCAATATGATATGGCCCTGAAAAAAGCTAATGCGGTCTTGGGATGCATCAGGTGAGGTATTTCCAGTTGGGATAAGGAGGTTTTAGTACCGTTATACAAGGCACTGGTGAGACCTCACCTGGAATAGTGTGTGCAGTTCTGGTCTCCCATGTTTAAGAAGGATGAATTCAAACTGGAACAGGTACAGAGAAGGGCTACTAGGATGATCCGAGAAATGGAAAACTTGTCTTATGAAAGGAGACTCAAGGAGCTTGGCTTGTTTAGCCTAACTCAAAGAAGGTTGAGGGGAGATATGATTGCTCTCTATAAATATATCAGAGGGATAAATACTGGAGAGGGAGAGGAATTATTTACCATCAGTACCAATGTGGACACAAGAACAAATGGATACAAACTGGCCACCAGGAAATTTAGACTAGAAATTAGACGAAGGTTTCTAAACATCAGAGGAGTGAAGTTTTGGAACAGCCTTCCAAGGAAAGCAGTGGGGGCAAAAGATCTATCTGGCTTTAAGATTAAACTCGATAAGTTTATGGAGGAGATGGTATAACATGGTTTTGGTAACTAAATATTCATGGTAAATAGGCCCAATGGCCTGTGATGGGATATTAGATGGGGTGGGACCCGAGTTACCCAGGAAAGAATTTTCTGTAGTATCTGGCTGGTGAATCTTGCCCATATGCTCAGGGTTTAGCTGATCGCCATATCTGGGGTCGGGAAGAAATTTTCCTCCAGGGCAGATTGGAAGAGGCCCTGGAGGTTTTTCACCTTCCTCTGTAGCATGGGGCACGGGTCACTTGCTGGAGGATTCTCTGCTCCTTGAAGTCTTTAAACCACGATTTGAGGACTTCAGTAGAACAGACATAGGTGAGAGGTCTTTTGCAGGAGTGGTGGGTGAAATTCTGTGGCCTGCGTTGTTCAGGAGGTCAGACCAGATGATCATAATGGTCCCTTCTGACCTAAATATCTATGAATCTATGTACAGCACCTGCTGCATCGTACTCCAAAGGAGAAGGTTGGGTATGATCCCTGGACATACACAAATCTGTAGCCATCCCGGGACCCCTCCTCCTCTTGAGACCTTCCATTCCCCCATCCCCCTCCCTGCTGAATTTTTTCATTTGACTCTCTCCTCTGGTTTCAGAGTAACAGCCGTGTTAGTCTGTATTTGCAAAAAGAAAAGGAGTACGTGTGGCACCTTAGAGACTAACATTTATTTGAGCATAAGCTCCACTGAATGCATCCAATGAAGTGAGCTGTAGCTCACGAAAGCTTATGCTCAAATAAATTTGTTAGTCTCCTCTGGGTGCTGTCTTTCAATAAAAGAATTGTATTTGTTTGAAAGCAATCTTTATTCTATTAAGTGAAAGCAAAAAGAGCATTGCAAAGCAACATACAGTTATGTTAAGGCCCCTTCTTGCATCATGTGTACCAATCACCTCCTAGCATTACAAGCACTGCAATCCCAAACATAGCAACAAATATTAGTGGCTTTCAGCTTCAAATTGCTGCCTCAAAGCATCCCTGATCCTTATGGCCCCGTGCTGTGCCCCTCTAATAGTCCTGGTCTCCGGCTGTTCAAACTCAGCCTCCAGATGCTGAGCCTCTGCAGTCCAGCCCTTAGTGAAGCTTTCACCCTTCCCTTCACAAATATTATGGAGCATACAGCACGCGGCTATAAGCACAGGAATATTGTCATCAGCCATGTTCAGCTTCCCATACAGGCATCGCCAGCGAGCTTTTAAATGGCCAAATGCACACTTCACAGTCATTCTGTACCTGCTCAGCCTGTTGTTGAACTGCTCCTTGCTGCTGTCAAGTTGCCCCCTGTATGGCTTCCTGAGTCACAGCATTAAGGGGTACGCGGGGTCTCCCAGGATCACAATGGGCATTTCGACTTCCCCTATGGTGATTTTCTGATCTGGGAAGAAAGTCCCGGCTTGCAGCTTCTTGAATAAGCCAGTGTTCCAAAAGATGTGAGCATCATGCACCTTTCCAGACCAGCCTGCGTTAATGCCTGCGAAACGCCCACGGTGATCCACAAGTGCCTGGAGAACCATTGAGAAATACCCCTTGTGATTAATGTACTTGGTGGCTAGGTGTTCTGGTGCCAGAATTGGAATGTGCGTGCCATCTGCTGCCCCTCCGCAGTTAGGGAAGCCCATTTGTGTAAAGCCATCCACAATCGCACGCATGTTGCCCAGAGTCAGTCTTTCAGAGCAGGATGCGATTAATGGCCCTGCACATTTGCATCAACATGACTCCAAAGGTTGACTTTCCCACTCCGAACTGGTTAGCGACTGATCTGTAGCAGTCTGGAGTAGCCAGCTTCCACTATGCAATCGCCACGCACTTCTCCAGAGACAGGGCAGCTCTCATTCTCGTGTCCTTGCCCTGCAGGGCTGGTGCGAGCTCATCACACAGTTCCATGAATGTGGCTTTCCTCATGCAAAAGTTCTGCAGCCACTACTTGTCATCCCAGATTTACATCACGATGTGATCCCACCACTCACTGCTTGTTTCCCGAGCCCAAAAGCGGCGTTCCACAGTGGTCAGCACCTCCCTGAATGCCACAACCATTCTTGTGTCATAGCTACTACGCGTTGCGAGATCAATGTTGCGCTCCTCTTGCCTTTGTAGTTTAAGGAATAACTCCACTGCCACTCGTGACGTGTTGATCGGTGCAAACAGCATTCTGGTCAACAGCTCGGGATCCATTACTGCAGCCAGAAAGAGGCAGGGCAGGGCGTGCAGTACACAAACCATTGAAAGATGGTGCCAAATGTAGGCAGAAGCACAGGGGTTGCTGGGATGCGAAGCAATGCATCATGGGACATTGGGACAGGACCCAGGATGCCCTGTGACCCCTTTCACCTTCCCACAAGTCTTAACAGCTGTCAAGGTTCCTTTTCCACTCTGAACTCTAGGGAATAGATGTGGGGACCTGCATGAAAGACCCCCTAAGCTTATTCTTACCAGCTTAGGTAAAAAAAACTTCCTCAAGGTACAAACTTTGCCTTGTCTTTGAACCCTATGCTGCCACCACCAAGCGTGTTAAACAAAGAACAGGGAAAGAGCCCACTTGGAGATGTCTTCCCCCCAAAATATCTCCCCAAGCCCTACACCCCCTTTCCTGGGGAAGGCTTGATAAAAATCCTCACCAATTTGTAGAGGTGAACACAGACCCAAACCCTTGGATTTTAAGAACAGTGAAAAATCAATCAGGTTCTAAAAAGTATTTTATTTCAAGAAAAGGTAAAAGAATCACCTCTGTAAAATCAGGATGGTACAGGTTAATCAGGGTAACTAGATTCAAAACATAGAGAATCCCTCTAGACAAAATCTTAAGTTACAAAAAGACACAAAAACAGGAATATACATTCCATTCAGCACAGCTATTTTACCAGCCATTAAACAAAAGAAAATCTAACGCATTTCTAGCTAGATTGCTTACTAACTTTTTACAGGAGTTCTGAAGAGCATTCCTGATCTGTTCCCGGCAAAAGCATCTGTCAAGGTTCCTCCCCCACTCTGAACTCTAGGGTACAGATGTGGGGACCTGCATGAAAAAAAACCTCCTAAGCTTATCTTTACCAGCTTAGGTCAAAACTTCCCCAAGGTACAAAATATTCCACCCTTTGTCCTTGGATTGGCCGCTACCACCACCAGACAAATACTGGTTACTGGGGAAGAGCTGTTTGGACACGTCTTTCCCTCCAAAATACTTCCCAAAACCTTGCACCCCACTTCCTGGACAAGGTTTGGTAAAAAGCCTCACCAATTTGCCTAGGTGACTACAGACCCAGACCCTTGGATCTTAAGAACAATGAACAATCCTCCCAACACTTGCACCCCCCCCTTTCAAGGGAAATGTTGGATAAAAAGCCTCACCAATTTGCATAGGTGACCACAGACCCAAACCCTTGGATCTGAGAACAATGAAAAAGCATTCAGTTTTCTTACAAAAAGACTTTTAATAGAAATAGAAGTAAATAGAAATAAAAAAAAAAAATCCCCCCTGTAAAGTCAGGATGGTAGATACCTTACAGGGTAATTAGATTCAAAACATAGAGAACCCCTCTAGGCAAAAACCTTAAGTTACAAAAAAGATACACAGACAGAAATAGTTATTCTATTCAGCACAATTCTTTTCTCAGCCATTTAAAGAAATCATAATCTAACACGTACCTAGCTAGATTACTTACTAAAAGTTCTAAGGCTTCATTCCTGGTCTATCCCCGGCAAAGACAGAATATAGACAGACCACATATACCCTTTGTTTCTCTCCCTTCTCCCAGCTTTTGAAAGTATCTTGTCTCCTCATTGGTCATTTTGGTCAGGTGCCAGTGAGGTTATCTTAGCTTCTTAAACCTTTACAGGTGAAAGGGTTTTGCCTCTGGCTGGGAGAGATTTTATAGTTCTGTATACAGAAAGGTGGTTACCCTTCCCTTTATATTTATGACAGCGGCAAAAGAGAAAGAGGTGCTCTGTGGGATAGCTGCCCAGAGTGCACTGCTCCGAATAGCGCCACAAGTGTGAACACACTATTGTGCAGGCAGCTCTCAGTGTGAACACACAAAAGCAGTTTTCCTTCGGCGCTCTCTGAGCGGCGCTGTGACTGCCAGCACTGTAACTTTGCCAGGGTAGACGTGCCCATACTATGCATCACTAACACACTTATGCAATGTCTGCCGACCTCTGGGCACCAGCAAAGCTTTCTGACTAGTGTCAGGAACAGAGTGCTCAGATCTCATGGTAAAAACGGCCATCTCCCACTAGCTTATCACAGCTGGTGAATGGCTGCCTAATAGCTTATTTGTAATGGTTAAACCCCATTTCACAATTGCAAAGAGACACTGGATAGAGAGCATTTCAGGGAGATTATGTACTCCTCCATCCTCACATAATAGCATCTGAAGCGAGATATAATTGCCCTGAAACTCACTCTCATTTGTATTTTATTGCTTAATTAAAGAATCCTAAGTGTGTGTTTAAATGATAAAGCATAATGACTCTAGAGCAGCCATTACTGATCTCTGATCGATGATGAGTGTACTGAAGAGAGGCCAAGTGCTCACTGACAGGCACTGACTCATACACTTCCACAGGGAGCTGGGCCAGTCCTCAGGATGAGTCAGCTCATGCAGGGATCAGAATCTTCCCAACTAGCCACAAAAGCCTTCACCCAGATGAGGAGAGTGACTGTTTCCCTCAATGGCCCAGGCTTCTGGAATTGACTTGCTTGCTCTGGGCACTAGGGGTCCAGCTGGTGGGACATGAATTGTCTTTCTGTTGCAGGTTTGTACAGCGCCCAGCACAGTGGACTCCTACTCTGTGACTGGGGCTTCCCGTTGCTATGATATTACTTCTGATAATAATAATAATAATTGTTTTGTGGTGTCAAGAATCAGGGCCTGCAGCACAGCTGGATTCTGGGCAACCTAATGAGCGCAGGTGGCCTGTTGTAAGCTGCCTGATTGGCTACACCCCCTGACTGGAAGAGTCAGCAGACTGGGTTTTAAGTCCAGCAGCAGGGTAATGACTGGCTGCTCAAATCATTCACCCATAGATGGCAGTGATGGCTCCTGCACCTGCCTTGTTCCCAGCTCTGCTACTCTAGGTAACCTGGTCCTAACCCTTACCTCTGATTTCTGACTCTGGCTTTGACCCTTGGCTCCTATTCCTGGCTTCTGATTTCAGTTCTAACCATGAGGCCTGACTTCTGCACTGACCCCTAGGCATGACTGGCATGTGGTTTAGTTCCTCATTTGTGGGGTGGGGCCAGCTTTCCAGAATAGCAAGTGCTTCTGTTGTTGTTGGGGGGTAGTGACATCAGCCCAGAATGCTGACTTGGGGGGAATTTAAAATAAATCCAAGTAGTCAGAGCTCAGTTCCTATCAGAAGGGCACCATCCTAGGGGTCATGGGCATGCCCTGAACTTATTTATTAGACCTAGTCACTTTCCACTACCCAGCTGTCACAACTGTTGCAACAGGCTGTCCAGAGAGCTGAATGGAAACAGTTTCCCATCATAAATCTCACCTTGTATTTCCTTGCGATGAGATCAAAAGGTCTCTTGGTAGGTTTTTAGTGACCTGGTTCTGCCTTTGCAATGTCTGGTCATGCCAGAGCCTGCTGCTCTCCTCAGAACTCACTCTCCTTTCTGAGCCTTGTGACTGTGAACATACAATGTAAATAGTCTGTTTGATTGTATCTGCAGCCAGAGAGACTGAAACAATAGAGCCAGGAGAGGTGGGAACTTCCTGCCCTATTTACCTTAATGGGGGGTTGAGTCAAACACTTGTGCCCTCTTCCATCTGCAGCGTAGTTAACTCTTTTGCTTTTGACTAGCACACCAGATAAACCCAGCAAAGATGCTGATCCAGTGAGGCTGGACCTAACCAGTATATGCTGGATTCCTTTCATGTGAAGGGAGGGGCTAACTAATACCACAGAATAGATTAGACTGGTTACTGTGGAGATCAAAGTTTTGTCCTCTCCTTGAACGTTGCATTCAATTTGGTGGCCTTGGTAACATTGTCAAAAGCTAAGGGCTTGTCTATATGGGAAAGTTTGATCAATTCTACCACCAGGTATAGTTATCTGGGTATAACCCTCCATGGGGACAGTCATATTCTGGTTTAAGGATTTGTCTTTTTGTTGTAGCTTGATCCCCTTCCCAAGTGACAAAAGCTAAACTGGAGAAAGACCACTGTTCTACCGGGAGAAGTGTCCACAATGGTGGGGGGGGAGGGGGTTTCTAACCAGTAGTTTCAATTCACATTTTAGGTTATACAGAAACAAATCCCCATGTAGATGAAGCTCAAGTCCCATTTTGAGAAGTGAGTTAGCCATTTAGGGCCCAGCTCTGGGAGTCTTAGAGCCTGGGGCAGCTGACTCAGGCTTGTGTTAAAGGGGCTAGAAAGAACAGTGTAGACCAGGGGTGGCCAACCTGTGGCTCCAGAGCCACATGCGACTCTTCAGAAGTTTAATATGCAGCTCCTCGTATAGGCACCGACTCTGGGGCTGGAGCTACAGGTGCCAACTTTCCAGTGTGCCAGGGGATGCTCACTGCTCAATCCTTGGCTCTGCCACAAGCCCTGCCCCCTCCCCTGAGCCTGCCATGACCTCACTCCTCCCCCCTCCCCCGCAGAACCTCCTGCATGCCACGAAACAGCTGATTGGCAGGTGTGGGGAGGGAGGGGGAGGCACTGATTGGCAGGGCTGCCGGTGGGCGGGAGGTGCTGGGAGCTAATGGGGGCAGGTCTGGGGGCTGCTGACTTATTACTGTGGCTCTTGGGCAATGTACATTGGTAAATTCTGGCTCCTCCTCAGGCTTAGGTTGGCCACCCCTGGTGTAGACATTCAGCCTTGGGCTTTATGCATGAGGTTATGACGCACTTTGCAGCAGAATCAGTTGACCTGGGCTCTGAGACTTGCTGCTTCAGGTCATTTTTTTGCTGTGACCATAACATAAGAACGGCCCTACTGGGTCGGACCTAAGGTCCATCTAGCCCAAAGATCCATCTATCCTGTCTTCCAATGGCAGGTGCCCCAGAAGTGATGAACAGAGCAGGGAATAACCAAGTCATCCATCCCCTGTTGCCCTTTCCCAACTTCTGGCAAACAGAGGCTAGGGACACCATCCCTGCCCATCCTGGCTAATAACCACTGATGGACCTATTCTCCATTAATTTATCTAGTTTTTGTTTTTTTTAATCCTGTTTGTAATTTTGGCCTTCACAACTCTGGCAATGAGTTCCACAGGTTCATTGTGCATTGTGTGAAGAAATACTTCCTTTTGTTGGTTAAACCTGCTCTCTATTAATTTCCTAGTTCTTGTGTTATGAGAAGGAGTAAATAACACTTTGTCCACACAAGTCATTTTATGGACTTCTATCATATTCCCCCTTAGTAGTCTCTTTTCCAAGCTGAAAAATCCCAGTCTTATTAATCTTTCCTCATATGGCAGCCATTCCATTCCCTTAATAATTTTTGTTGCCCTTTTCTGAACCTTTTCCAACTCCAGTATATCTTTTTTTGAGATGGGGTGACCAGGTCTGCATGCAGTATTCAAGATGTGGGCATACCATGGATTTATATAGAGATAATGATATTTTCTGTCTTATTATCTATCCCTTTCTTAATGATTCCCAACTTTCTATTAGGTTTTTTGACTGCTGCTACACATTGAGTGGATGTTCTCAGAGAACTATCCACAATGACTCCAAGATCCTTCTTGAGTGGTAACAGCTAATTTAGACCCCATCATTTTTTATATTGTTATATATTAGTTGGGATTATGTTTTCCAATGTGAGTTACTTCGCATTTATCAAAATTGAATTTCATCTGCCATCTTGTTGCCCAGTCACCCAGTTTTGTCCCTTTGTAGCTCTTCGCAGTCTGCTTTGGACTTAACTATCTTGAGTAACTTTGTAACATCTGAAAAATTTGCCACCTCACTGTTTACCCCTTTTTCCAGATCATTTATGAATATGTTGAATAGGACTGGTGCCAGCACAGACCCCTGGGGGACACCACTATTTATCTCTCTCCATTCTGTGTAGTTGTACCCTATATCTCATTGACTTTCAGTGGGCCTTAGGCTAATAAGTACCCATGTCACTTTTGAAAATGGCACTCAGGCTCCTAAATCACTTTGGTGCTTTTGAAAATGTTGCCCTAGGAATATGAGACAGAAGATGCAATAGAGCGTTTTACAATGATGAGTGTGCACAGGAAGCAATGAAGTGTTCCTAGTTAGTTCTTCCCATAATCAAAGGGTCAGAGGGCACTGGATAGAATTAAAAACAGTTAACAATAAAGACTCATTGAATTACAGCAAGTCTAATTAACCTGTGGAGCATCCACAAGATGAAAGGAAGGCAATTCAATAAAGCATGGCATCTGCAGTTACACTAGCTGGGATCAAATTCAAGGAGCTATCATTCTTCATGCTCCCAGCCACTGCACCAGCTGGGGTCAGGAAGCAATTTTCACTAGGGGTGAGGTTTGCATAATTGAGTAGATTATAGGATGTGTTAACCATGCAGTGAAGTGTCAGCATCAGCCACTGTTGGAAACGGACTGGATTACATGGACCATTGAGCTGTTCCACAATGGCAGTTCCTGTGGATGTTACAAAGGAAACTATTGCCAAATGACATGCAGGGGTAGTCAGTAGATTAACCTCCCAGGCCCATCATTATTATGGTTATCCCCCAATCCCACAGGTGACAAGTGACTTTTTCCAGCAGGGTCAAGTAAAACTTCCCAAGGAGCTGATGGACATTTCATGCCCAGTTCCATAGGCTTCTCTGGAAATCACAGCTTACATGTCATTCTTTTGAATGACTGCTACGTCCTTCTGATGTGCCTTTCAGAGTTCTGATCTCCCACTGATGCCCAGTTTAGCCATGCTGCAAAGGTCCTCAGTTCAGCCCTCAACAGCCTGTTGTCTAATATAGGGGTTCTCAAAATTTTTTGGGGGCTCTCCTTTGAAAATATTTCAAGCTATGATGACCTCCCCAAACCATGCCACACTTTCTTCTGCACTGCTGCTGACAGCACTGCCTTCAGAGCTGGGTGCCCAGCCACCAGCTCTCCTTAGCACACTCCCACCATTTCCACCTGAACATCAGCTGGGAAGGTTTCCCCCCTGGGGTTTACACACCATTTGGTGTCCTCTTTCTAGCAGTTTGGCCTGCCAGGGAGGGGAAGCTATTAGGATAACAGTAGTTTGTCTCTTTGAGAGCAGAGGACAAATGGACCCAAAAAGCCATTTGAGCCTGGCGGTTAGGGAGACTGACTCCTAGTGTTTCCCAAAGGAAGGGCATGCAAAGGGGCTTCCTGATGTGCTGTGCATTCCCTTTGTAGTGTCCAGTGGCTCCCGTATCTTTGCTCACCGGCGTAGCCTCTGGGCCGATCAGAGGCTTGGCAAGGCTTTAGTTCTGCTATTGTGCGGGCTTTAAAAAACAAACCCAATCTAGGCACAAAACATGAAAACCGTCTGGTGTTCCTGAATGTGCAGGCATCTGATCTCTCAGGATTAGCATTACATGGCTAGTTCTTCCATCAAAGGGTACATAGCAAGCTTAGCAAACAAAAGGCTTCTCAAAATAACTTTTAAATAGACAATACTGTATTTTGCAGTTTTAAAAAAAGTTAATCTGTTCACACACACACACGCACACCCACAATTCAAAAGGATCCAGCTATAGAGGAGAGACGCCTTGAGTGACTGTTGAAAGGGATTTACATGAAGGTTTCGCTGGAGGCATGCATGTTTAATGAATTAGTCCCTCCATTGCCACCCCAGGGATACCAGATTTCCTTGATTTTTGAATCTATTTTTTCTTCTCTGAAATGAATCTTCCCCTAATTAGGATAAATATAAATATGGTTCTAAAAATAATAGGCTAGACTCTGTGCATAATATGGGGGGAATAGTCACTTACAGAAATATAAAGCAAAGGAAAGGGGACGTGATCTTTGCAGTGTTTCAAGCCCCAGGAACATTACAGATCTTTCCAAGAGGGAAGAATACTAAGACAGGGGAAGAACAAAAGGCACATGTCTCTCAAAGCTGCTAATGGAGGATTCCCTGTGGCAAATCATAGAGGCAACTCTGGACAGGCTGGCATCTTTGAGTGAGCCGTCACACCAAACAGCTCTGTATTTCAACACAAAAGGGCTGCTATCTACCAGCAGAAGGGGCCAGTAAGGAGTGGCCAGAAATCAACTGAGATATAGCATGTGCCAAAACCAGAGACTGGATAATCCTTCCTCAATCTTCCATTTTTTTTCTTCTCTTGAACTGCTTGCTGAGATTGGTAAACGTTTTCTTTTTTAATGACAATGCTGACTTGTGTAATCCTGTATTTATAGCAGTGGACTAAATTGGACAGGGATTTGTCTAGAGATTTTAAAAAAGCAAGCACTCCAGCCCAAACTAACCTATAATCCTGCTTGCTAACTAAGATGTTTAAATTGATGGATTGTACAGAGTTCTAAAATGCACTCAGATCCTGTAAGAGTTGGAATAAAAATGACTTGTTGGCCCTTCGCATGTCATTCCCTATGCCAACAGCCTTTTGAAGACAGACCATTACCAATCAATATGCGGACAATGGTAAGCAGTGGACAAAGCTGCATGAACGAGAACCTCAATATTTCAACCAGAATTAATTCTGTAACTTTGGGTAAGAAAACTTGTTTAGCCTGAAAATTGCCAGATTTACTCTAAAGGGGATGGTGAGCTTTTCTGCAAATTTTGAAGACAATTGGCCAAACTAGTTTTGGGTTACAGATAACTAAAATATTACACTAATGACTTTTTGATAGTCTAACCATTTTTTGTGCCTCTCGAGCAGAAAAATAGCTTATTTTCCCAGCAAATCTTCCATATACTGAAACCTCTTTGACAACTAGTGCCTAGGCTATATATGAAGAAAATAGATCACATAGAAGTGATTGTTTCTGTACGTTAATGGCTATAGTCAGGGGTCTCAAACTCAATTTACCTTAGGGCCAGTACCAGTCCTCAAATCCTCCCAGTGGGCCAATAATGTCACTGAAGATGGTGTACAGAAAAGAAAATTTATTGTATATTTTGAATTTCTTAGAAATAATAAAACTTTATACAATTCTTTGCCTGCCAGAGTTTTTAGTGTTTGCCAGACGCCTGGCAACGCTTCAGTTCTGTCAGTTTGTTGATGTTTGGCCTCAGTGACTGAGCAGTTGAAACCTTCAGGATTGCAGCAAGGTGTGCATCCGATAGCTGTGGTCGGTATTTTGACTTGCTTACACTCATTGTGGGGAGAAAAAGTGACGCTGCCGCCATGGCTGACTGTGCCCAGCAACTAGTGATGGTATCTCTGTCCCTCTCCCCCAGCCAATGGGAGCTGCAGGGGATGGCACCTGCAAGCAGACAGAGCCGGCAGCATGTCTGCATGGTCTCTCCTCCATGGGCTGCAATGGGGAGGTTCTCGGGCCACAGGTGGCCTGTGGGCTGGGACTTTGAGACCCCTGGCTATAGTGCAGATGTAATCATGTTGCCCTCTAGTGGCTGGTTATAGCTTAAAAGGAGCATACAGGTCTTCCTTAGCTGAAAGCTGTAGAAAGAGTTTTCCTATGCTTTTTTTGAGGTACAGGATTTAGGTTCTAGTCTCAGGCCCCAAGGGGTGTATGTGTACATTCTACTGTATCTACTATATTGAATCCCACTTCGTTGGGAAATATCTAGGGTTTTGAAGATTTTGATGACTGTAAGCTCTTCAGGGGCAGGGACTGACCTTTACTGTCTTGTAACACCCCAAACTGGGTGAGGCCTGTAGGTGCCATCTCAAGGAGATGCATAAGAGCAACTCCTGGCCCAAATCTGTGGGGAGGCAAAAGGACATGTTGTGCTGGAGAACCACACAGGTTACGGTACATCTACAAAGCAATGTAAACCCCAAGACAGTGAGTTTCAGAGTCTTGGTCAGCTGCCTTGGGCTGTGGGACTAAAAATAGCCATGTAGATGGTCGGATTTTGGCTGGAGCTGGGCTCTGAAACCCTGCAAGGGGGGATGGTCTGAGCCCAAATGTCTAGCCTTGCAGCCTGAGCCCCACAAACCTCCATCAGTTGACCCAGGCTCTGAGATTCAGTGCCACAGACAGATGCACCCTGATGTGCACAGAAGCATTTCGTGGGGAGAGCTTTAAATGCACCTGGCATTAGTCTCAGCACAGCTGCCATTTCACTCCTTCCCAAGCTTCCATCTAACTATTTCAAAACAACGGACTCTGGGGAAATGCTCAGACCCCAACAATGTCCAACCAACACAGCGGGCAATGCCCTTATAGCTCCATCAGGAGGGCCAGGCTGTTTCCCCAGGGGCAGTGTGCTGTGTGGGAGGTGGAAGTCAGGTCTCCCAATGAGTTGAATGCAGCTGCTCTCTGATGTTCATCACTCTCATTGATCCCGCTGGCCCAGCAGGGCCCTTATATGTTTGTCTTAGAAATGAGTGGCTACCTTAGTACGTTTCCATCTGTTGCTTGGAAAATCCAGGGGAAACCCTGAATAATGACTCCACAGCCTGGTTCTCTATTGGTTAGCAGTTGGAGCAGAGGACTGCGAGTCAAGCCCCTTGGATTCTATCTCTGCTATAGTCACACAGTGACTCAAGCAATGTCCCATAACCTCTCTGGGCCTCGACTTACCCATCTATAGGAGGAGGATAGTCCTAATCTCTGTTACAGATCCCATGGGGTATTGTGGGGATTGAAGCTTTAAGATCCTCAGATGGAAGGTGCTCTATTACTGTCGGGTATTTATTAATTATTCTACAGACTAGATGTAAGGTGTATGTTTTAGACGGTGAGTTTAATGCTACACGGGAGCAGCTAACCTAGAGAAATGATGGACTCTCCATCACTCAAAGTCTCTACAATTGAGACTGGATGACTTTCTAACAGATTGGCTCTAGCCATCAGAATTGATGCAGAAGTCACTGAGGTCCCCGGCCTGAGTTTCTGCAAGAAGTCAGAGTATGTGGCGATCATGGTCCCATCTGGCCTTGGAATCGATGCATTATTAAACAACCATTAAGATATGCATCAGATTCCATTTTTGTTTTTTCTGTTTCATCTCTTCCCTTCAGTAAACTTTTCTCTAAGGTCTGTGGGATCTGAGCACATGGGCAGGACAGATAAGCTAGTGCTTCGGAGCTAACCAACAAACTATGTAAACATTCGACATTGGGACAAAGCAGTTCCTGCTTGCAAATGTGAAATATTGCTCCACTCAGCATGGAGCCTGCATTTTACCCAGCTTGCCAGAACTGCAAGGCCTGCACCTCTGTCACATGGAGTAGATGGCAGCTAGCAACGTGAAGGAGCATTGCAGAACATCTGCAGGCCCAGCACTGCACTCCGTCTAGATCCAGCTGGTTTTCCACTCGGCTCAATACCACTGGCTGGCACGGCAGTCAGTTAATTAGATGAAGCATTGCTCTTAGGTTAGCAGCAAGTTCCCATCTTCTCCATGGGCCATGCCCCTGCAGATGAGAGGATGGAGGGTGGTCCATGCCAGCGGTCTGCATGTGACCTTTGGCCTACACTGCAGCTAGCCTCAATTTAAAGGTTATTGTGCAGAAGTGAATAGTATGCAAAGTACTGCAGGGCTTTGTTGTAAGACACCCCTGATGTCCAGAAGCATTGACATTAGACAGCAGAGTGGCCAATGGAAAAATGCAGATGTAACCCACACACCTTCTGGGTGTGGTAATTGTCCCAAGACCATTTAGAGAGCTAAGTCTGTAGAGCAGACTTATTAATCTCTAACAGCCAATTGGCTTTTAGTGCATGAGCCTCTACCACATGAGCGAAGTTCCAGAGGCCCCAGGTTTGATCCTGCCTATTGATGACCAAGGTCTGTTGGTGTTACACAGACAAACCACTTCAGCGATTCCCCAGGGGGCTGTTGGAATTTGAAAGCCCCAGGATGCTGCAGCTATTTGTGGATGCCCCACAGGGGTGGGCGAGAGGCTAATAGATGGTAGTGTGACCTAATGGCTGGAATAGTAGCCTGGGAGCCAGGAGGCCTGGGTTAGAATTTCAGCTCCATGTGACCTTGTGCAAGGCCATTCAGCTCACTGAGCCTCAGTTTCCTTCTCTGCCAAATGGGGATAAGGATACTTACCACCTTTATAAAGTGCTTTGGTATTGATGGATGAAATGGGCTGTTTGGTTGTAATGGCACGAGAGCAGACATGGCTTGTGTTGACAAGTGTGATCGTTTCTGTTGCGGTTTTGCTGAATCTTTATATTGTGGCCAGTAACTGACAGATAGTTTGTGATATACAGGTAAAAGATCCAATCACCCAATCAGTGGAGACAGCAAGCAATACAACAGAACAATGTGGCTGTGAACAGAGGTGACGTGGGGGGAATGCAGGGTCACATGTCCCCCCCCCCCAGGGGTTTGCCAGCCCCGCTGGGTCATGTGGCTTCCCTCGCTGCACAAGAGAGGCAGGAGCAACAACTGGGAGCAGCGGAGAGGGGCTGCAGCTTTCCATGAGGGGAGGCTGAGGGTAAGCCAGCCTGGGGGTGGGGGCATGACTCAAGCTGTTCTGGGAGCAGCCGAACCTTTAAATTGGGGGGAGGGGCCTGCCCCCGAATCAGCAGTTACAGGTCATCTCTGCCAGCACAATCACTTTCTGTAGTCCTATTGATGTTTGTTTACTTTTTTGCTCTACACCGCTTCTCTAGTCAGCTTCACTTCCTGGTTCTCCTGCAGTAGCACAAAGCTGCAATGTTTGGACTGCAAACTCTGTAAGAATATTTGAACTGCCAAGCGAAAATTGTTTTCATCTAAATTTTAGACAGAAGAGTCATGCCACGGTTTCTGTTTGATCTAAAGATTTGCAAACCTTTGTGCAGTGAGATGAGGTTCCCCTATGTGAAGAGGCCTCTGAATTTTATTTTATTTTTTTTTTCTTTTCACATTTGTGATTCTCTCTGCTCTCAGCCCCAGAAACACCATCCTTGCTGGGTAATGAAATCCATGGCAGGCTGGAACATCCTCCCATCCAAAGAGGGACAAGAAAGGCAGGAAGAATCTGAGCTAAAGAATCTGTTGTTCTGCAACACCCTGTTTTTACAACTGAGGCCTAACTCAATCAGAAAGTGTTCCTTTAAGGAGGGCCATAAAAGCTTCTGAAAGAGCACAAGCCCCTTCCCTGACTCCAAGGCCTGTCATTCAGTGTAGCAGGGGGAGTTTTGTGTCCACTGTTTGGAAACTAGTCAGTTCCGGCCACACTTTCAAAAGCGGTGGCTGGGATGGTTCAGGTTTTGAGGGCCGGCTCGAGGCAGCTTGGCCCTGACTTTCAGAGATGCTAAGCGCCTTTAGCTCCCATGACGTCAACTGGAGCCGTGGATGCTCTGCATTGCTGGTCATGCTCAAGCTGTCAGACACTAGGGAGCTGAATGTTCGCAGCTGCTGTTGAAAATGGCAGCCTGGGAGGGAGCGCAGCAGGGCTGTGGTGGGGCAGATGAGATGGGGAATAGATATGTTTGGTGGTCTCTGTGCCTCTGTTTTCTGTAACTTCTTGAGACTGCAACTGGACTGACCCTCCTGTGTCATAATCCTCCCTGTCTGATGCTGAGCATGTGATCAGATCCATGGACACTAACTGGATGGGGTGGGGGGGCAGGCAAAGGCAGGTTTTTCTGTCTCTGTATTTGTCACCTTAACACTTAATTCAGTGTTCATCTGCCTCTGGTCTCCCTGTTGGGGAAAGACATGTGCAGAGATCCCTCTGCCCTTTGCTGCCTCATCTTACACAGACAAATACCCACCAAGCTAAGCCCTCTCAAATGGGAAGCTCTGTAATCTGGCCTTGAGTTGCCTTGAGCATCAGAAATTCAGGTAACAACAATTCAGTCCAGCTAGAGCAGGATCACTGTACATAGCTGCTGAATTAAGTGGTGAAAGAATCACAGTGAGCCAAGCTCTTGTACCTATGTCCTCAAGAGAGGAGCAGTTAGGCCTGATTCAATTCCCACTCAAGACTCATGTGTTTCAGTGGGAGTTGCATCAGGCACTTGATGGAAAGAAACATGGGGAGAAAAACAGACATGGAATGTGCCATGCACCAAGAAAACTGCCTCTCTCCAGAGGAAGTGCAGAGTTCAGCAGCAGCTGGTCCCACGCTCACAGCCATGAGCATGGGCTCAGAACCCAAGTGGAACAGGACCAAAACCCAGGCAGATGTGGAGTGATCTAAGCACTGCAGCTGCAATGCTTTGCTGCTAAATCTGCTTTAGCTTTACTGCCCCTGATGTCAGAACTGCTGTGCTGATCTAGAGTCAGTAGATTAACATAGTGATTTAAGCAAATCAGGTCACTGAAAATACAAAAGCTAGATTGTGGTCCTATCAAGTGCATCAGAATTAATACAGCCTGCCATGCAAATGGCCCAGGTGGGCTTCAGCTAGTTTACATCCCCCTGGTTGCCACTGTTCTCAAGGTAATGTTTTATAACACTGAGCAGATCCTGCACATGCTGAAGCCGCTTGTCTTGGCTCACATTACAGCGGCACAAAGGCCATGGAGGCGAATGGGGAAGTAGGCTCCTAGCCTTTGTGCTGCTGTGATGGTGTATTGTTCACACTGGCCCACTTGCATGCAGAGGGCTTCAGGGTAGGGCTAAAGGTTTACCAAACTGATTCCCAGGGCTAAATCGTGACTCTGTGCAAGCAGGGGCGGCTGGCAGGCAACCACCTTCTCTCACCCCCTTGGAGTGCTGGGTGTGGGTTCCCTACAACCAGGAGGGAGGAGCCGCATCCCCCAGAACAATAGAGCTGGTGCCACGCGGGGGCAGGGAAGCAAAGGCAGCCCCTTTGAAGGACGCTGCCGTGGCTGGGCAGAGGTTACATCTGGGGGCTCCTGCAGGGGAGAACAGCCAGTGCAGGCACAGCATGTTCGACTGCATGTGCCCAGCCGTGCCATGCCTTCCCCACTCCTGGCTCTCGGCATGCAGGCCTCTGGGCAGGAGTTAACGCAGAGACTTGCACTCTCCTGGCATTGAGGCCCTGAGCTCCGCAGCAGCTGCTTTTCTCCCCGTGGCATTGGGCCAAACTCTCCCCCGAAATTGCCCCCTGACCACACCCCAGTATTTTCTGCTTACCTTGAAACTGGGTAACCGCTGCTCAGCACAAACTGAGTCCTTTTGGCCTCTCCCTATAAGGCTGCTGAGCCTCCTTCCCTGCTGTAATGATGTTGCCTCTGGCAGAACACAACTGAGAGTATCCATTCAGGACCAATTGCTTAGACCAGGGCAGTTTCAGCCCAAGGCTGGGGCTTCTCCGCTTCTAAGGCACACCAAACCAGCCAGACAGCAAGCACATTAGTTTTACCCCACTGGCTAGCCACAAGTCACACAAGCAATTCCCTTACACACTCCAGTTTCCTAGTATCCCCACCAGTGCCACTCGTTATGGGGATGAATGGTAATGAAAACCAATACCCCAGTAAAAGAGAGAGGTCTCTCGATCCCAAAGGACCAAGCCCCAGCCCCAATATACAAATCAGATCTTACCCACAAATCACGCTGTTGCCAATCCTTTAGAATAATCTAAAATCTAAAGGTTTAATCATAAAAGGAAAAATATATAAATGAGAACAAAGCCCCAAATGGCATTAATTAATTTAGTTGCCACCTTGCATCGCAAACTCCGCTGTTCTGCCTCCATTTCTTTCAGCATCACTGCCTCCTGGCTTCTTCCGGAAGTTCAATAATGGTGTGTCAAATCATTTTTCAAGATGTACTTGCTTGCATTTTTTCAAGCTGAATCTCATTTTGTCAGTTTCTATCTAAATCAAATCTAAATAGATTAGATTATGTTGGGATCCGCAGTGGGGTACCTGAGTGCCCGTTCTCAACTCTTTAGCTCTCTTGTATGAGTTCCCTGTCCACACAGGTGTTATAGCTTCTCTCAAGCTAGTGTCCTAATTCAGTGAATTTCAGTAACGTGTCCTTTACTCCTTTCCCCAGATTATTAATGGAGATATTAAATAGGAGTGTATCTAATTCTCTCTTGGTCTTATGAATCAGATGCAAGATGTGCATGGACACATGCACACACAAACACACCAGTGCTCCCATAATGGGAAAGTTCTGCCCTCTGCTCTGCATAGCAAATCTCGGGCTTGAGCCTCCATTGCCCCGCACTTTGCACAGTCATTCACATCCATGCAACATGAGCATAAAATTCTACCAGGTCAGAATGGTGATGGTTTGTACCACTTTGCACCACTTTGTAATGGCTGCCCAAGCCGAAGGGCAATGGGGGCTCAGAATCCACGACTGAAAGTCTGCTCTCCCTCCATGCGCATAGAGAGGCCTATCAGATCTGAGATCCCCTGTGCATGGCTGAGAATGGGATTTTGCTATAGATGGCTTAGCATGCATGCTTTTGGGGGAAAGGAGAAAAACCTCAGCAAAGCCTGTTATGTAGCTTAAACTTATCGTCCATCTATTGAGAAGGCTCGCTTGAGAACGCCTCCCATTCATACATTCTCTGCTACAGCTCCCTAACCTGCCCAATAAAACAGCTTGGCTTCTCAGCAGCACTGCTACCCAGGACAGCGGTGACCATATTTCTTCTGTACTAAACTGCTCTTCACGGGACAACACTCCTCATGGCAAAATGTCAGATTCTGCAGTATTTACGTCAGGAGCAAATCCATATTTTCCTTTGTTTAATTTCCTCCTACATTGATTGCTTTGGGCCTGTGCAATCGAAATGAAATCTCCCCAGATGAACAACTGGGTGGCTCAGGGAACTGATAATGGAATATGGAGCCTTTCACAGCTAGGTTGCTGGGCTAAATCCAGGCCAGCTGGCAGTGACAAAACACCACGAATATCTGATGTGAATTGTATTAGCAAAGTTCAGTGTGGGGGAAAGAAAGTCTTTGAACCACTCCTGGTATACCCTAGGGACGTGTCGGGATAGATGGGGCCAGGGTCAGTGAGGACAATTCAGCCCGGGTTAAATAGCTACAGCTCCATTTTGGCCTATTGTGTTGCACATCTCTGAGTGACCCTGGTGGACTTCTGCCAATGGACAGAAAGGAAAGCTGGTCTCTCAATAGGGTGAATGCTGAGAAAGGCTTGGAGTGGCTAAGAATTGCGTACATCTTAGCATGTTACCATGTCTCCTCCAACCTGTTTGTCTCATCTGCCTGTAGTCTTGTCTCTGGGCTCTCTGATGGCCTGGTCATGCCCTTGAGACACAACTGCAGTGTAAATGTTTAAACTGTATATGAAAACTACATTAAAGAACATTACTGAGGTGCAAACCAAGCACTCAGAAGTTAGGAAATGCCAGAATGAAGGTTGCCTCTGCAACCTTACTTCAGCCCCTGCCACCATGCATATGCATTATTATACAGACTTTAATTATCTGATCACACAGTATTTTTTCCAAAAGACCGCTGCCTTATGAGGTGCCCTGGGGGATAGTTCTCCCTCAGTGGATAGTTATTCAGTATTTCTTTGTATGCTCATCATCGAACGTTTGGCTCCAGGCCTTATTTACCACACACCAGCCAAATCCTGTACTGCATCTGGAATTATTAATTTTCTCATGGCCTTTTCTGTGGAGCTGATCATCATATTATGTGTACTTCACAACCATTAATCAATGCATCTTCATGACACCCTGGGAGGTGGGTTGAGGTGTAATGGTATTATTCCAGCACAGACTCTGCCACTTGAGCTAACAGAGTAACTGACTGTAGTAGAAAGAAAAGGAGTACTTGTGGCACCTTAGAGACTAACCAGTTTATTTGAGCATGAGCTTTCGTGAGCTACAGCTCACTTCATCGGATGCACTGTATGTATGCACTGGATGACTGTAGTAGTAGGCTATTACTCTGTCAGTGTTTCTCAACCTTTCTGGGCCCAGAACTCAGTTGTAAATGTTTATGGCCTATTGTGACCCAGTAAATAGTCTGGGGGTGGAGGCTCTGGGGTGGTTTCAGTCAGATCCTGCCCC
Source organism: Chelonia mydas (assembly GCF_015237465.2). Taxonomy (NCBI): domain Eukaryota; kingdom Metazoa; phylum Chordata; order Testudines; family Cheloniidae; genus Chelonia; species Chelonia mydas. Next base: position 59,012,649 of record NC_057855.1, read on the forward strand.
CTGGGGAGGGGGGTGTAGGGGGAGGGTTGAGTCTTGCCTGGCACTCACCCACAGTGGCGGATCCTGCAGCTCCTGTGCTGTGGGGCTAGCTGAGCTTGGCTCTCAGTTCTGGGTGTTGCAACCTCAGGAGTTGCAGTTCCACTCAGGTTGATTTTCCCCCCCCCAGCCTGGACCAAATTTATGTGAATGGAGCTGTGACCTCACTCATGGGGTTGCTGAAATTTGGCCTACCTGGACTCCTGTCATGACGGCTGGGCCAAACCTGAGTGATGCTGGGACCTCAGAGGTTGCAGTGCCTAGAGCTAGAAGGTCAGCCCAGCCAACGCCATGGGTTAGGAGCTTCAGGAACTGCCACATGACCCAGTTTTGTGTCCCAACCCACGGGCTGACAAACCCTGCTCTCTGTGGAGCTGCCAATAGAGGAGGATCAGACACACACTTTGCCAGTGAGTTTCACAGCTGACAGAGGAATGGGGAGACTCGGGAATTCTCGGTTCAATTCCCAGTTTTGTAGGGAGTGTCCTCAGGTCGTTACAGACCCTTCTGCCTCTGGTCTCCCCTCCTCCTGGAAAACCTGCCTTACGCTGGTAGACTCTCAGTGCTCAAGCAATTTAACCTAATAAAGAGGAAATTAAGGGATGACTTGATCGCATCTATAAATATCTATATGGGGAACAGAAATGTGATAATAGAGGGATCTTCTAATGGCTGGATGCTAAAGCTAGACAAACTCAGACTGAAAATAGGGTGCAATTCTTTAAAAATGAGGGTTATTAACCATTGGAACAACTGACCAAGGGTCATGGTAGATTCTCCCTCACTGGGATTTTTAAACAAGATTGGATGTTTTTCTAAAAGATTTTTCTCTAGTTCAAACAGGATTTAATTCAGGGAAGTCCTATGGCCTGTGTTTATACAGGAGGTCAGACTGCATGACCAATATGATCCCTTCTGACTTTATAATCTATGTCCCCTTCTGTCCCTGTCCCCTAGCACAGTGGTTCTCAACCAGGCATGTGTTCCCCCTGGAGGTATGCAGAGGTCTCCCAAGGGGGACTTCAACTCGTCTAGATATTTGCCTAGTTTTACAACAAGCTACATAAAATGCACTAGTGAAGTCAGTACCAACTAACATTTCATACAGACCATGACTTGTTTATATTGCTCTATATACTATACACTGAAATGTAAGTACAAGATTTATATTCCAATTGATTTTATAATTATATGGTAAAAATGAGAGTCAGCAATTTTTCAGTAGCACCATGCTGTGATGCTTTTGTATCTTTATGTCTGATTTTGTAAGCAAGTAGATTTTAAGTGAGGTGAAACTTGGGGGTATGCAAGACAATCAGATTCCTGAAAGGGGTAGTCTGGAAAGTTGAGAGCCACTGGCCCTAGCATGTACCCCAGCAACCTTTCTCTGCTCCTTCCCTGCTCCTGTGCTCTCCACAGCCTTTCTCTTTACCTGCAGCCTGTCTCTACCCCTTTTCCTACCCAGAACTCCTCTCTGCCCCTATGGCCCCCTCCACTCCTCACCCCTCAGTGCTCCACTCAGGCTGTCTTCTCCTTCTCTTAGGTGCCAGCAGGGGGAGCATTGAGAACACAGAAGAGACACTCTCTGAGCTCTCAGTTCTTGTGCCCAGTGTCACAGAGGCCTGGCAGCCTAAAGGGCCATCTTGATTATCACTAAAGCTTTTTTTTCTCCTGCTGATAATAGCTCATCTTAATTAATTAGCCTCTTACAGTTGGTATGACTACTTCCACCTTTTCATGTTCTCTGTGTGTGTGTGTGTGTGTGTATATATATATATATAATATATATTCTTACTATATGTTCCATTCTATGCATCCGATGAAGTGGGCTGTAGCCCACAAAAGCTTATGCTCAAATACATTTGTTAGTCTCTAAGGTGCCACAAGTCCTCCTGTTCTTTTTATAGGGAGATTATTGCTCAGCCCCTGCATCCCTGGGCTGGAGCATGCTCCGTTGCTCTCCCGGGAATGGCGTATGCACAGTCCACTCTGCACGTAGAAGTTCTGTGGGTCTGGAGGCTGTCCAGTGCAGATGGACTCTTTGGAGAGTTTCAGTATTGACAACCCCAACAGTTCAAAAATCGTGAATCAGAGCCAAATAAATAATGAAATTCACCCAAAATTCATTGGTTTCAGAGTAACAGCCGTGTTAGTCTGTATTCGCAAAAAGAAAAGGAGTACTTGTGGTACCTTAGAGACTAACCAATTTATTTGAGCATAAGCTTTCATGAGCTACAGCTCACTTCATCGGATGCATGAAATGGCGAAATGCAGGGAAAATGGCGCCCTGGGTGAACTTGCATTTGGTTCCCCTGGGCCCCATGGGCATTGTGTGCCCCCCCATTGCCCCTGGTCCCCCATGGGCTCCCCACCCTCCCTCCCCCCCAACCCCTGCACTGTGCCACCTTCACCCCTAATCCCTGCACCTCCCTCCTGTGCTCCTAACCCCTGCACTGTGCATGCCCCCTTACCCAACTCCTGCATTCCTCTCCTGTGCCCCTAATTCCTGCACTGTGCCCCTTCACTCCTACCCCCTGCACTCCCCTCCTGCACCCCAACCCCTCCATTGTGTCCCCCATGCCCCTAACCCCTGCACTCTGCCCCCTTCACTCCTACCTTCTGCACCTCCTTCCTGTACCCCTAACCCCTGCAAACCCCTTCTGCACCCACGTGGGGAAACTGACCCATCTGGATGCACAAAGCAGCTGGCATTGCTGCTCGCTGCCCCCTGGACTGCTGCTTCTCTGCCACATGCACCCCCTGGGCTGCGTAAGAAGAGGGCAGGAGAGCAGCAGCTGCTGATGCCTCAGCACAGCCCATATGAGGAAGTGACCTGAATGCAGGAAGGGGGGGTGGGTGTGTGTGTGTTTTGAGGGGAGTGTGTGCCTGAGTGTGTGAGTGCGCTATCTCTTTAAGAAAGCACTCAGGGGCAGAAGCCTGAAGGCTTGTGTTCAGGCACAAGCAGCCACCAGCAGCTCTGGACCCAGAGGGGCAGCAGCACACATGGATTCCCCCGTCCCATCACCCCAACTCAGTGGAAGTCACGTACACGGACACCCCAACAACAGCCCCCCCCCAAGCAGACAGGAGGGTGCTCCCAGGCCAGAGTGGCCAGTGGTGGCTCTGGGGAGGGCGGGGCAGGAACTGCAGTGGCTGCACAGGTGGAGCATGGAGGAGGAGGGGCACCCCTGCTCTGGAGCAGTCACCCGGCTCTGACGGCTGGTCATCCAACTGCCCCCTACAGCTCAGGTCTCTCCCCCCGGCCCCCTCTCCAGCGCTGCTGCTCACCTGCTGTGGCGGCAGGTCAGGTGGGAATCCAAATCCTGCTCACGGCGCCCTCTTTGGTGGGCTGCCTTGGGCAGGGGCTCGGACAGGACAAGGGATGGCCTTTAGGGTGGGCTATCTTCCAACAGTGACCAATGCCAGGTGTGTTGGAGGGAATGAACAGAATAGGTAATCACTCTCGCCCATTCCCAGCTTCTGGCAAATAGAGGCTAGGGACACCCAGAGCATGGGGTTGCATCCCTGTCCATCCTGGCTAATAGCCACTGATGGCCTAGTTCTTTATCCAAGCAAAATCTTTCTCTAAAAAAAAAAAAAAGTTATTTTAAATAAAAGTCCTTAAACCAAAAGATCCTCCCAGGATGGTCTGCTCCTCCTCCATTATTTCTTCTGATGCCAACACCACTCTGATTTTGCAGCTAGTCTTGCCCTTGCCTTCACCGTGCCCTCATGCTGCTGCTGTAGGGTTGACTTAGAAGCAGTACTGCAGGCTGGGACGACTCGATTCATGACCAGCCTCTGTCAGATCCCTCGCTGCCTAGGTCTCTGGAGGTGAGGTGTGTTGTGGAAGGGTCCCTCTTGGGCAGTAGGGAGCAGTAACAAGTTTCCCACTTCTCTGACTAGGCATGCTTGAAGCCAGGGGAACCAGAAAAGAGGGGGCCAAGGCCCTCCCACTTGAAAGTGAGTGGGTCTGGCCCATCCACTTTTCACCACAGGCCCGGCCCTCTGCCCTTCCTCTTCCCCCTGAGGCCTTGCCCTTGGCCAGGGCAGAAGCTGAAGCCTGGCCTGGGTAAGAGTGGCCTGGGGAGCCCAGGCAGCCAGACCCTCCACCTTCCCAGGGTTGGGGGGAGGGGAGGGTTGCAAGCACAGGGCAGATGGAGAGTTTGCATCTCTCCATAGCTGCCCTGAATGGTTCTTACCATGGCCCAGCTGCAGCTCTTCAGCCTCGCTGCCTGGCCAGGAGCCAGAGCTGGGTTGTAGTAACAGTCATGTAGGCAGCTGTGGGGAGCCATGGACCCTCCTCCTGCTCTGTGGGGTGGGGACACAGGAAGGGGGCTGCTCTTGGGCCCCTGGACAGGTGGAGGGGCCTGGGCTCCTCAGCCAGGATCCAGCTTCTGGCTTTCCCAGGGGTGGGACTTGGAGGGAAGAGGAGGAGCAGCAGTGCGGCCATGGAGGGGCAAGGCCTTGTGCTCCCCCCCGGCCTTACTTTTAGGAAGAATCTGTCTCCCCTGCTTGGAGCGCCATTGCATTGGCTTCAGAAGACTGGGTGCAGGAAGGACACGATCCAAATAGCCATCTGGAGATGAGAAAAGACTTGAGGGATGGAGAAGGGGACTGCTCAAAATGTCCAAGCTCAGACCTGGGCAGACCAGCCATAGGGGAACCAGGCGACCCATAGCCAAGTGACTGGGCGTGAAATCCTGATCTACTAAAGTCAATGGAAGTTTTGCCATTGACTTCAATTGGGCCAGGATTCTACCGCTGGATGTCCAAGCTGAACTCACAGATGTCTTGAGGTTGAAGCTACTGGAAAACAATTTTATCTGAAGTACATCTGCTCATTTTCCTTCTGTTAAGAGTGACTGGGCTAAGTGCAGAGTGAAGTGACTCTTCGAGAAACACTGCAGAGATGGCTTATGTGCATAGACTAGAGCACACAATGTGTTCTAGAAGACAATAAACTGGCACCGGATGAGAGAAGTCAAACACTAAAGAGATACTTTAGCCTGGCTGCTGATACTCCTATCTGAGAGAGCTGAACAATAAAGCACAGGTTGGCACTGATGAAGAGCATGACCCTCAGGATCAGTGCCTTGCAGAGATGAACAGAATTTGTGCTAAATGAAAAAGAAGCTGAAGTGCTTGTGTCAAGGTAGCTTGGAGAGGCCTTTGGATTGCTCATCACAGGGGTCAACTGAGATTCTGTTTAGACTCATTTAGAGTAACAGCCGTGTTAGTCTGTATTCGCAAAAAGAAAAGGAGTACTTGTGGCACCTTAGAGACTAACCAATTTATTTGAGCATAAGCTTTTGTGAGCTACAGCTCACTTCATCGGATGATGTTTTTATACACACAGACCATGGAAAAAATGGGTGTTTTTATCACTACAAAAGGTTTTCTCTCCCCCCATCCCATTCTCCTGCTGGTAATAGGGGAGGGGGGAGAGAAAACCTTTTGTAGTCATAAAAACACCCATTTTTTCATGGTCTGTGTGTATAAAAACATCATCCGATGAAGTGAGCTGTAGCTCACAAAAGCTTATGCTCAAATAAATTGGTTAGTCTCTAAGGTGCCACAAGTACTCCTTTTCTTTTTGTTTAGACTCAGAAATTCCAAGAATCAGCGTAAGTACCCCCACTCCATTTGTGAACTAGAAGCTGCTCTTCCGTGCGCATTTGAGGGGTAAAAAAATGCATGCCTTTGGTTTAAAAATGAAGGAGGTGCTAGGGAAACCTGGAAAAGCTGAGTCATCCAAACTGGAATAATTGCTCAGTGCTGGAAAATTAGATTCCTTTATGGAAATCTATCTAAGTGCGTCTATGACCCCCGCCACTATCTCCAGGAATAAAATACTGGGAAAATAATAAAACACTGGTAGCTGGGAAAGAAACAGACACAGGCATTCAAGATTTAAGCGAAGTGGCTGATCCTGACCATGCTGTATATAGAGGAATAACAGTAAGCTCAGGAATCAGGAAGTCCTGTGTTCTAATCATGGCAGTGTTATTGATTCAGTAGGTGACCTTGGGCAAGGTGTGTCCCTTATCGGCGCCAGGTCCCCCTCTGTACAGTGTGGATGATAACACTTACCTCCCAGCTCCCAGAAGTCTTGTGTAGAATATTATTTGTTCTGAGCACTCACAACTCCCAAAGTACTTCAGTGGGTGATCCAGGACTCCCTTGACTCTGCAGATCAGGCTTGTAGGATTTCAAAATGCATGTGATTCATTTTAAAAGAGTTAGCACATTAGTGCACAGAGCTGTGCTGGGTTAGTGCTGTATTGCACAATTCACCCCTTATTTAGCTATCTGCTTTTCTGTATTTAAAAAAAAGAGTGAACAAACAGCTATTTGTAAACATTTGCCAAACATCACCTATGGCATTTCCAGCCCTAAATGCTGCATTTATTCAACTAAGCTTAGAAGAACTTTTTAGACAGAGGATGCATTTTGATGACAGGGTCCTCTCTACTTGTCAATCTCTTAGGAAAATTGCTTGTGAACTGAAAATGCCTCTTTTAATTCAGAGTCACAAGAGCTTAGTAAAATCTGTCAGGTGAGCAAGCTGGCATCTAAAGAGAAATCCACCAACTGCATTTCTAAGTCTGGGAAGTGCTTAATGAAAGACCACGGAGAAATTAACAAACTGGAGCAGCACAAATCCTCCCACTTTAGAAAGCACAGAAAGGGAGAACATCAAAGGAAAGCCAGGAGGATGCAAAAAAAATCATATTGATCTTAACTGTTCTGTGTAGTTCCAGCCTAATGGATCACAACCCATAGGTATTAGAAGAGCTGACATGCTTGGCAGATGGCTCCCCAGCAGGGGCAGAGGCACAACTGTGCACATCTGTCACTGGCGCTGGATTGGTAATTGTGTGGTTGCCAGCAGATTTCTGAAAGATGAACACAGATAGGGAGAGGAGCGAGAACCACTGACACTCATTTTCCTCCTCATCATGCTCAAGCCTGAGTTGCTATTTCAGCTCCCCTCCTCCGCGCTGAGTACCTGTCAGCTTGTTTACCTTCCTCAATGACTGAGGTGTGGTGTGTGTGCTGGGAGACCAGGATGCTGTGTGCCTGGCTGCTACACACGCTACCCGCTGCCAGGGCTCTATTTCACATCAGTGCCCTTTGCTTTACAAAGAGTGGTGTCTTGTAATCGTTCCCTCACAAGAGAAGGAGAGATATGAGGCTCTGGCTTTCTGAGTTTGGGACCAGGCCAGGCTACCAGACTCCTCTTAGATGCAGTGATTCTGAACATGGCAGTAAAGGAAGCTCCCTTTCAGAAGCCTTGCTTAGAAACCTGCAGGGCAGGGTCTATCTCAGAGGCTGTGGCCATTTTTGTAATTTCCTTGTCATCATTTGTCAATATGGCCTGTCTTTTGTGCCAGACCCATGCCCAGGTCTATGGCACTGGGCTGAGCACCTGCTCTGCTGCACTGCTAGTGCTATGATCATAAGTTCCCTCCACAGTGCTTTGCGTTAATGTTTAGACCATGCCTTTCTCGCATCCTCCCGTCTCCTGCCTCCACAGTAACCCAAACCTTGCCATGCATTCACACAACTCAGGCTGAGATGGGCAAACAAAGACACAGCCGGCCTGGCCACTGCCTGGCACCTTGTGTGATCATTTACAGCTGTTCAGAACAAAATGGGCACAGAGCACTGGGCCTGATTCTCATCCCACTTGCACTGGGATTCCAGCGCAATACCACTGAATTCCACACCATGATGTGCAATTTGCACCCGTGTAAACAAGATGAGAATCTGGCCCTACCATTCCGAGCTGGCTGTGCTTCATCCCCACTTCACGTAAGACGCAGGCCCAGAGCAGTTCTCAGTTAGTGACCCCAGGTAATACACGCTTTATTTGCACTGCCGAGAAAGGTGTGGTTTTGCCGCAAGATGGAGACACAAGATGAATTAGGAGAGGTCAACTATGGGCAGGGATACGCTGCAGGTGCCTTGTCACAACATGAATTTTACAGCAGGGTAACTAACACGTGTTTAAAAACTCCACCTCTTTTGGCAGTGCAGACATAACCACAGTGAGCTAAGAGCAGAGCTGGGACCAGAACCCACGTCTCTGCATTCGAAGTCTCCTTCCTACAACAATCCCTTCTTCCCATTTGAAAAAACAAGTCACCCAGCGGTTCCCAACTTTTTCCCCTGCATGACCCCATTTTCAGAGGTATTGTTTCCTGTGAAGACCCCAACAGAATGGAAGGTGCCATTTTAAAATGTCATCCTCCCTGCACTGTGACCTCACACATACCATGCATGAAATGGGATGGGGTGCAGGGTTGAATGCAGGCCAGATGGGCCGATTAACCCATTAGGCAGCTGATTAAAGAGGCTCAGCTGGGCAGGAAAAGGTGGGGCCTATAAAACCCAGGAGCTGAAAGGAGAAGGGGTGGCTGGGAAAAGGTAGATCCTCTGGGAGGAGAGAGTAGGGGCTGCAGTTACTCCCTGGGAAGAGGCTGTGGGGAACTGGCAGGCCCAGGAAGAAAAGGGGAAGCAGTAGCAGGAAGCAGCCCAAATAGAGTAACAAGGTCAGAGAGAGAAGGCCCAGACTGCTGAGGTGAGGGTCCCTGGGCTGGAACCCAGAGTAGAGGGGAGGCCTGGCTGCCCCTACTAGCCACTGGGCAAGTAGCACCAAGGTAGTGAGCAAGAGGACTGTTGGGGGGAACACGGACAGTGACATGGCTGGAGGGCTGAGTCACGAGTTGTTGTACGCTGCAGTTCCTCAGGCTGCTCGAGGAGCTGCAGGCAGATAGCATAATGGTGTGCAAATTGCAGATGGGACAGGGTGTTGGCCTTGAGCTAATCCCCAGAGTATCAGGAGGAGGCGCCAGTCTGTTGGTAAGTGGTGCACCCTGTGACCTGCGAGATTGTAAAATGGCATCCTCCACACACTTAGGATTGTCAAGACCCAATCCACTGATGGAGTGATCCCACTTGGGGTTGTGACCTGCTGAAATAAACAAACAAGGAAGCAACAGCCTGGAGGTATTTCTTTGCATCTTTATCCTTAAAGAGGCAGATACCTTCCCAGCAAGTTAAAATTATAAATAACCTATTCAATGTGTACCTATATTATGGGAGAATCATTATGTTTCTGGGATTAATTTCCCCCTTTCTTGCTTTCTTTTTGCTGCTACTACTGTATATAGGCACACCTTTTATAAATAACAATTCAAACTTATCCAAGTCTCTTTAATACATTAAATGTACCAAACACCCTTCCACACTTTTCTGAACTAGATTAAAAAAAACTCATTATTTCTCAGCTGTATCTGCCAATGGAAAAGCAAACACATTAAAAGTGTTTCTGCAAAGAAATTGAATCTCAACTTAAAGTGTCTCCTCCACTGTAAAAATGAATAATAAAACACTCCATGGATCTCATTTAAGGCTTTGGCCTGACACGTGTGTGACTACCTTTGTAATCTTTACTTTCCTGTGAACAGGGAAGAAATTTCTTTATTAGTGGCCCACTCACATTCCTTTCTGTCCTGCAGGGTGCTAGACTGCTAAAAACTTTGGCCCCAATTCCGTAAACTGATCCACAGAGGAAGATCCTGGCCAGTGGAGCTCTGCACAGGCTCAAGGGTTTAGCTGGGTGGATCAGCTTGCTGGATTGGCCCTCCTGCCACATCTATGAAACCCAAATATATGGAGCAAAACCATTAATAATTGCAGTGGTTTGGAAGGGCTCAAATTCCAAACTACTTAATTGTTGTCATATGCTATATGAGCACTGTCAAAGCATAAGTGTGAAGGATTGGGGTGGGGGTGTATGTGAGCCTGTCCAGAGTAGAGGCAGTACTCTCCTTGTTCTCCTCCATCTCAGACTTCATTTTTTTTAAAGTCAGTGTCTGGCTGCTATAGTTGTAAATGGCTTGTTGTAAATGATGCAGCAACACCTTCCTGAGTTTGCAGAGAGCCTGAAACAATAGCTCTGAGGAAAGTCCACTACTTTCCATGGGCACTATACTCTGCTGCCAATGATGCTAGATTAAAGGTCAGCTTAGTTAAGGATAGGGATGCTCTCCAAAGCTCTGGGAAAGGAGAGGCAGGAGATTACAGAAGAGCCACACCAGCCTCTGCTAAAGTGGGGGCGCTGGAAGAGCCGGCGGGGGTGAATCCCAGCTCTTGGCCTTTCACCGCACATGGGTGGGGGGAGTGTCAGACTGGCTTCAGCTTGCTGAGGCTTGAAGACCCCAGCTCCCGACGCTGGGAGCGGGCAGGGACCGGCTGTCTCCGTGCCCAAGGCCCGGAGCAGCGTGGGGGTGGGCTCTATCATTTGCCCCGGGCGGGGCGCCGCTCTCCACCCTGGGGAAGGCTGCTGGGCATGGGAAGACCTGGCTCCGGGGCGCGGGGCTGGAGTCGGGGGCAGCTCAGAGCCGGCAGGAGCGGGCTGCCTTTGCCGGGAACCTCCCGCCGGCGGCTTGCGCTCGGGGCGGCTCTGTGCGCCCTTACCTGTGGGGAGCGGAGCTGGGGAGGCGGGGCGGGAGGCGGCGCGGCGCGACTCTGCCCTGCCTCCCCGCTCGCCGCCGCTCGCTCCCCGGCCGGCGCTGTGTCTCCTGCGCCTCCAAGATGAGCGGGCAGCGGCGAGGCGGCTGCCGGAACCCGCTGGTAGGTGGGAGCCCGAGCCCGCCCGTCCGCGCACGGACCCGTGGCGGGGAGCGCTGGGGGGTGGGCGGCGGAGGCTGGCCGGGCAGGTCCGTGTCCCTGCTGCTCTCTGGGCGGGCTGGGGTGGAACTTGGTGCACGCCGCGCGCCGCTGGTGGGAAGGGAAGGGGTTAATGGTGTTGGTCTCCAGGGGGAAGGAGGTCGTTTGGTATTGGAAGAGGCGCGTGTGTGTAGCACCCCTCTCCCCGGCCCCCCCAAACTGGCTTCTCAGGGGAGCTCTTAGCCCAGGGCCTGGCTTGTTTGCTTGGCAGAGGGCGAGCAAGTGGCGCAAACAGCAGCTTGTTGTGAGGGAGTTGACGCGAAACCCGATCCCTGTTCCTGGCAGGGCAGCGTCCTTGCAGTTTGGGGTAGGAGTGCGCTTCCTACTGCCAGCCCTGGCCTGGTCCTGACATTGAAGGGTGGCGGGGGGAGAGCAAATCCACTGTGCAGGGCACGGCTCCCCCAGCATGGGCAGAATTAGCAGGTCAGAGATGATGGTCACAGTCCTCCCCCCTTTCCCCTTCTTGTTTCCTACAAAGCAAGGCTTTTTTAACTGCCAAGTGTGTCTGCCCTAGTAGGACAGATAGATTAGTTAGCACTGCCAGTGCTTTGCAACTTGTTCCCTTCCAGAGCAGGAAGTTAGGTGCCTTGAGTCCATCCTTAACTCTGGCTAATACCAGCTGAAGGAAGGACCACCCCCCCTCATTTCCTTTCCAGGTCTCCTCGCTAGCTCTGAACAGTTGCAGTTCAATCAGTGATTTTTTTTTTTTTACTAGTAGCTTTTCCGATCTTGTCACTTGCTGGGCTCTGCTACTTACCCCCCAGGCTGGTACATGCTCCTGAATTAATGCATAATGATTAATAAATAGTCTCTCTCCCGTCTGACTTTGCAGGCTGGGAAGTGGCCTTTCCCTCTTTAAGCCTAGAGATTAAATGTTCAATAATCCTGTTTCAGTTTCAAGCTTCCCTTCTGGTCAGCAGGGTGCAAATGCCGTGGGCTTGCTCCAGTCGGATCTTGCTGCTAACAGTGCTATACAGCTTTAGTGGCCATAAAGTTTAGTTAAAAGGGAGTTAAGAGATAATGGGTTTCTTGTTATTTAGACAGCTCTCCTCTGAAATCAAAGGCAGAGCGAGGGAAGTGCACACATAAAGACAGTAATAATGCTAATTTGCCAGTTCTGAGCAGTGAGGTCTGAGAGAGTGGCTGGTATTTGAAAGAATGTTTTGCTATTGTTTTTTATTGACTTTCTGCTTTTACTGATGTGATCACTGGCTTTGAAATGTAGCATATTATGACAAGGTAGACAGTGTGTCTGAGTAGCACTGTTTTAATTCCTAGTTTTCAAGTCTTACTCATAGCTTTTGGAAGCGCAATGTGCATCACCTGTGTAGTTTATGACTATAATACATATATTTCTACATGCAGCTGCAGTGGTTCAGGTGCTTAATGGCAGCTCTGTCAAATGGGGTGGGGGAATTTGGGATACGTGTCTTGGTGTCTCTCAATTCTCTCAAGTCTGAGTGTGTTGATGGGTTAAGCACTGCCTGTGATTGTGGGTGTGACACCTCCCCTCCCCATGGAAAATGAATTCTGAATCCTTGATTCAGTCATTGTTGGACAATGATTCAAACTAGAATGTCCCCATCCAAGGAGCTGCCACAGGTTAGCCAGACTGGTAGCCTGTAACCACTACAGCTCAGCAAGGCACAGTTGCAGTGTGTTTCTAGCTCGTGTGGTGTTGTTACCCATGAGCAGTAAAGTCAGCGGTGGGCAGCATGCTGGGAATTTGGAGTGCAGTGCCAATTGCTTATATTGGGGACTGAGACATGTTGGGTACAGGTTTGAGCGGCTCCTTTATCCTATGAATAATATTAATACCCCCTTCCTTCTCACTACTTTAAAATAAGCCAGGTACCCCTGTCTATAGATAGCACTGATGTCCCGCTCAGGAGTGGGGAGGCGAGAATGTCACCTGATGTAGATGATGACAGACAAATTTGAGGATGGCAGTGGTGAGCTGCCTGTATTTCCGACAGGCAGCTTTTTGCTGTGCCTGTCACTGCTGCCTGTAACTTGTTAGGAATCTGCTTGTGTTGCTTTCCCTTTGCTTTTGCTTTTCCTTTTAATGAATAAATAATAAACACCACTCAGAAATGAAGAAAAGTAACAACTTGCCTTGATGCAATAGAACAAAACACACAAGTGACTAGAACTGGGTGTACAATGAAGCTACAGGAAAAAGAGCAAGCAGGGCAAAGATCCAGAAGGAGGAAGTACCTTTGGCAAAGGTCCGTTGCATGGAGTTAGGTGGTGGTTGTTGCTCCCAGAGCCGTGGGTGTGCCTGATGTTTACAAACAATTACAGACCGGCCTGTGCCCGGAGGAGCCTTTTGCAGCGCCAAGGGAAAGCCGTGTGCACCCTGTATGTGCTAAAAATTACCCTGCCTGGTTTGTCAGCATTGCTCTTCTGAAGCTGCTGCTGATAAATTCCATCCACTGAAATAGATCACTTGCATTAATAATGGGAGCTGACAGCATCCCTGACAGAGGCACAACATGTAAAGTGACTGCTAACTGTTATGTGTGCAGACAGACATACGTGTGAGTGAAGACGAGGGAGGTACAGTTTCTGAGCGTGCACTTGATTGGCTTCTGACTATTCAAAAAAAATACTGTTACTTTAAATCACCCTCTGTTCAGGGTTGAATCACTTTTCCAAATGTTTATATTTTTACCCTTAAAGGTTGGCCTGATTTTTAGGTTTGTTTTAGTTGATGTTTCTGCCCCCTGTTGGGTGTTCCTCAGTCAGTTCTGAGGTGACTGTGTCCTGTTTAACCTGGCAAGTCTCGGGCTGAGGTGATGAGAATTGTCCCAACGGTGCATTTCCCAGGGGCAGCGCTTTCGAAAGGGGCTCGTGGCTGCTAAGTTTAAATGCCTTGGTTTTCAGTTCCAAGTAAAGCCAAGGATGATGGGTGACCAGCCCCTCTGGCAATGTGGCTGTCCCCAGTCAAGCGCTTGAAACCATTCTTTAAAAAAAAAAAAGTGACTGTACCCTCTCCCTTAGGGGTCCGTCTGCTCTAGTGGGATAAGCCAGTGCAGTATTGCAAGGAATAGCACAAAGGCAAGGAATAAAGGGACTCTTTGGGACAGAAGGCATTTAAGGCTGAGTTCTGCTCATGTAATTCTGTGGTACGGGCTTAGATCTGCATATTGAACTGCTGTGTACTGTTGCCACTGAACTCATGGCTTAAATGGTCCCAAATGGCAAGGCTGAAGGCCAGTTAGCAGCTGCAGTCTTTTTCTGTGATATTTAAAACCTGGTTTCCCCCCTAAAAAACAAAACAAAAAAAAACCCCAAAACAAACTGGGTTGGTTTGGATCTGGATTTCAGTCCTCCAAGTTGAGGAGTGTGTGGATCTGGGGTTTGGTTGGGCTCCCAAGCTGAGATTCAGGACCATCGCTGCTTATTTTGCTTGCTAGGCCCCTAGCAGCCAGCTGAGTGGGAATGATTGTCAGCAGCGCTGCTTTGGCTTTCAGTCTCCTTAGAGCTTTCGGTGCTGTGTGTGTACCTGCCAAGAACACAACTGCGTGCCTAGCCCGAGGAACCCTCTTGGCCAGAGAGAACACCCTTGCTTGGGTTTGAAGTCACCCATATTCTGATCAGTCCTGGAGTTCAGATGCTGGGGACTGTGCTCCCTGCCCTCCCCCGACTTTGTAAAGCACTCTGCTTCACAGCCACTGGTGTAAAGTTGGCTGCTTTTTATTATTTTTTCCCAGAGAACAGTTGTACGTTATGGCTTAATGAGAACTCTGGTTTAGTGTCATCTATTATAAATGAGTAACTCTGTTAGTTGCACTGATTAATGAGCAGAATACACAGTAGGGAAGGAAGCGACTGACCTTATTGGGCCTTCTGTTCGTGTTGTTTACTCGGTTGCTGCATCTTGTGCATGTAGTGACAGCACTGGGTTGGAACTTGCGGTCCCAAGAACACCGGTGAAGACTGGTTATTTAGGGAAAAATTTGAGCACTTGTGTGAAGCTGAAATACCCATACTGTGCTTTGTGCTAACACCACTGCTGGGCAGTGAAGCATCCTCACTGCAAAGCAAAGTTCCCCTGGCTGGACAGACCTTGGGAATGGAATGTCTCAGCCCTTGAATCAGATACCAGCTTCCTGTTTTCCCAAGTGAGGCTGTTAGCAAATGTTAAAAGGAACTCCTTCGCCAGCGGCCTAGAATGTATTTCTGTCCCTCTCCGGCTGCGGAGGAGGAAGCGGAACAAGGCCTTAGCCTATGCACACTTTATCCAAGAAAGCGATACGCTCTAAGCACTGCAAACCCTCCCTGCGCTGTGTCAGGACTGGCACGTGGGGCAGGAGGGGCTGGGGCCCTGGCCAGCTTCAGTAAAATGTATCTCACTTGTTGGCTTTAAGATCCCCCACCCCGTGCACTTCTTGGTCCCTTTCTGAGCCCCTAAGAGTGAGGGGCTGGCTGGGGAGCACAGGAGAGCTCATTCTGCATGGCTGGAAGTACTGGCTTCTCTCAGGAAATACACCAGGGAGTGACCGCTGAGCTGAGCTGGGAGCTGAGCAGGAGTCTCCCAGCTCCGATTTCTTCCTGCAGGGCTTGTAGCCACCCCCAGACAGGTGCTGCTTGCACCCTGCCCCTTCTCAGCTGTCTCTCTTCTCTCCCTCCTCCTTTCTGGGCTGTCTCCTTCTAGTGCATTTGCTGCCCCCAGTGCTGGGGGAGGGGTGGGGCAGAGAGCCCTGGGCTGGCAGCTCCTGTGGCCAGCTGTCCTAGAGACCCCTCAGGAGTCAAGAGGGTAGGCAGGTGGCTTTGAAGGAGCATGAGGGCAGATCCACTGGCTTTACCTGCAACCGTGGGGGAGGAGGGATGGATCTGGGGCCCTGCAGCCCTCCCTGTCCCTCTCCCTTGCCCTCTTCCCCAACCTGGCCTCATGCCTTCGAGCGCTGCAGGTTTTTGTGGTGTTACGTGATATGTGTAAATGCCTCAATCTTGTCCTGTTTTGCATGTGTGCAGGGATCCTCCAAGAGCAGGGAAGGGTAGCGGGATATGGGGCTCATGCTCCCTTGGGCACCAGGCTGGGGTCCTGCTGCTGCATCCAGCGATGCTCGCTTGCCCAAAGGCATGAGGAGGTGACCAGTTCTCAACTCCCCTCGGGTAGCAGGTGTTGGGGAGGAGGCTGCACACTGCTCCGCTTTAGGACGTCAGGAAGGAGTACGGCTGAGTACCCTGTGTCTCCCCCCCCCCCCCCCCGGGTCCTATAGCCCTGAATGGCTGAGGGGCTCGGCTCGGTGCTCCATCTCTGCTGCTGCCTTGCAGCCCCCAACCTTGGTCAAAGCAGAATCTTTCTAAAATGCCAACCCCTTTTACATCTGGTATTTAGAATGAACTCCCCCAAGGTTGAGCTGCCTCCAGGGAGGAGAAAACCAAGTGAGCTGGCAGGAGACAGCAGGTCTCCAGTGACTAATTTTTCCAATCTCCCCCCCATCCCCTTTCGTGTTTAAATGGTCTGTGTCCAATCCCGGCCCGCTGGCCCCAGCACTGCACCAGCCTCGCGGTGGGGACTGCACACACTTGTCCAAGTGATCAGAAAGGTCATCTGCTTGCACTACAGCTGCTGCAAGCTCCTCGGAGTCTGCTGCAGAAATGCACGGCATTTGCGCTGTGCTGCTGCATTGCAGCCCACGTCCCTATTTTTATCTCCCCCCTGCAGCATTGGAGGCAGCACTGTCACCGGGGCGGGGATGGTCCACAGCCGGCCTCTTGCTTCACTAACAAATCCCCCCCGCTCCTGGGAACCATTCCAAACCATGGCAGTGTATGATGTGACAGCTCCCTAGGGAGTGGGTGGGGGCTGCGGTCCATGTGGGATCACAGACCCCTCTGTCGCCAGCCTGGGGGCCTGCAGCCCCACCCACCCTTAGGGATTCTGGGGCATGCTGCAAGGAGCAGTGGCTAGTGCTGCTGCTGGGACGGGGGCAGGAGGAGCTGAAGCAAAGGCTTGGTCCCTCACAGCTTGTGGGGGTGCAGGCTGTGGGCAAGGGGCTGTGCCCTTCTTTGCTCCTCTGTGATGTGGGAGGGTGAAGGGTTCGGTGTATTGCTTTTCTATCCCTCCGAAAGCCAGCTCTTCCTTGCTTGTGCTGGAGGACTCCTTGGGGGTCTGGGATGTGCATTGTGAGCAATCCCACCTCGCCTGCCTGGGTCCAGACTGTCCAACGGGGGTCCTTTCTTCTGCTAGTCAGAGGTGCGACCCAGGGAACACAGCTGTCAGTTTGGAGCAGGCTACGGCTCTGATCCTACCCAGACTGGCACATGTGCTCTGGTGGAGGCGTGGAATGAGGCCTGCTGACCCCAGTGGGATTCTTTGTATGAGTCAAGTGAAGCAAGTGTAGGGGTGAGCTGCATTTCCTTTCTCTTTGCAGCTGTCCATCACCCGACTCTTGCTGTAACTTTGTCAGTTTTCCATTGCCACAATGTTTCCTAGGGTGGGCAGGGCCCGAGTATCTAATTTGGGTTTTAAACTACTTTAGGAATCAGAGAAGGGCACAAGGCCAATATATTCCCCTTTGCAGGCCCCCTTTTGTGACAAGATCATCTTTCTCATTAGTACTGGTTTCGCACAGAGGGGCTCTGCCTCTTTCTCGCCATCCCAGTGTCACATCTGGTAATATGATCAAGGCACGCTACGGTATGTAGGTGGCCTCTGTTGATAAGGGAGGGCATGGGGTGAAGAGGGATGATTATAATGGCCAAGTCCCGAGGGGAAAGGTTGAGACCGCTGATCTATGTTCAAGCAGGCTTGCAGAGACTCCAGATGCATCTGGTTTTTCGGCCGAGTGGTGAGGAAATCTGGAGGACCGCTTTGTAGCTAGACTGCTTCCTCCCTAGCAATGGTGTGTGGCATGACTGCGAAGTGAGTGGCTGTGTGAGCCCTCTCCCCAGGAGCATTGTCGCTGGATGCGATGAGCAGTGTGACAGAACATGCTGCTTATCGCTTTCCTGTGTACTTATTTATGGGTGTGGAAAACACGCACATGATCAAAGGCAGAGGCTGCCTCCTGGTCTCAAGCCATTAGGGGCTTTCTGTCTGCGCCCTGTTCTCCGTTTAAACTGGGACAGGAGTGTGACCATCCATCACGTTTCAGTCCGACGCTGAGCTGAGAGAAGCTGCAAATACGCAGCAAATGTTACTTAAGGGAGCTGGAGAGTATTTCCCAATAAAACCCACATTTATTATTTAAAATTGCGCTAACTAGGATATGGCCAGCGGGAAAAACGTGCTTAGCATACTATGGCAAGCAACCAGGTTTAATAAACGGATGTCCGTTCTCCCCCACCTGCTGCATTTCTGATGTAGGGATCGGTAAACAGCTGCCAAGTGCTTGAAGGGAAATAAAACCAGGCTCTGCTTGAGGCATATCAAAGGAGCATGCTCAAAACCTGGAGTGTAGGGTGTGCTTATTGTATGCTCTTCCCCAGCATCATGTGTGTTCTGGACCTGATCTTGCGGTCCTCTTTCAGGCAAAACTCCTATCAGTGGATTGGGACTTTTATATTCACCCATGCAAATTAATGGCAAAACTCACTGTCTCCTCCAAAACCTCCAAGTAAGTTGTATTTATTTTACAGCTATTAAAAAGTCTGCTGAAGGCACTCTGAGCACACATGCCCCTGAAGTCAGCATGAGTTCTAGGGTTGAGGATAGGACTCAGCATCTGAGAGCAGACGGGCGAAGCCCAATAGATCATAAAAGGGGGGGAAGTATTACTTTCCCCATCTGTGATGCCAGGGTGAAAATGATTGCTATCTGTAGAGTGGCTTGAAATTCTCACCTGAAAGGGGCTATACAATTTATTATTATTGCTAGAATTCATGTTGAATAGTGACATTAATCAGTGGGTCATTTATTTATTTCTTATATTACAGATACAGTAACTGGATCACATTACGGGTAATTGCCTTGGAAAATTTCATTTAAATCCAGTGTTGAGTTAGTCGAGCAAACCAAAGCAAAAAAACCCCCCAAGCCTTAGCTTCTGTTAGTAAGCAGGGGCATTATAATGGCAAGTGTCAGCACCAGCATAAAAAAAGCAGACTGGGAGAAAAGCTGCATGGGAGTAAACAGAAAAGATGCTAAAAAGATGCACTCCTCATGCAGCCTTCTGCAGCAGCAAGTCAGAGATGCCAGGGACTAAATTAGCTTCTGTGTTCTTCAAAGAGACATGGAGCGTATGAAATGTGTGTCATGAACAGATATCAAAGGAATCCCAGTAAATCTGGTTGTGTAACTGGGCTGATTAAAATTAGGCTGTTTAATTATGCTCAAGCACCTGAAATGCCGTGTGCGGTCCGGAGAGCAGCGGGGCCCTGAGTGAAGCTGTGACATTACCGCAGGCTAGCATGAAGCTATTAACCTGCTCTGTTGCTGGAAGGCTCCAGGTACTAAGACAGGGCTGACGATGTCATGGCCTGATGTGGGTGCTCTGGTGAACCTGCTTGATTTATTTGCCTCTCCTAGGGAGTTCCCATCTGTGTCCCCCAGGGGGGAGGGGCACACTTGAGGTCCTCATGTGCCTGCTAAGTTACATTACATTAGAATGCACGTTAGCTAGCACCGGGCAAAACATGCAGGCTGTCATGGTTTTGAAGGGATCGGCACTGGCTCTACCCTGCCCCCATTGAGCTGTACCATTGCTGTCGAAGGATCAGAGTTCGGCTGACTCTGAGGGCATCTGAAACACCCTCTCTCTGTGTAGAGCTGGTCCGTTGTGGTTACAGTCCTGTGGCCTGGCCCCGGGTGCACTGCAGAGTCAACCACAAGGAGCTGAGGCAGTGTTAGGCACTGGAGGGCGTGTTAGGGAATGTGTCCGAACTCGGGTAGTTTCCCTGTGAAGATGAGCCCTGATGGGCTGGCATTAGCCTTACCAGTTGCCGGCCGGCCATTCAGAAGGCACCAGATACTGTTACCCAGCAACTTAACATCCAGCCAGAGGAGGGCGCCATACGCCCCACAGCGCAAGCAGGTCAGAGGGGCCCAGGCTCAGGAGGAAGCCAGAGGTTGCCCGTGAGCAGGCAGCTGGAGAGCAGAGCCTGGCAGCTGGCGGTGCAGGGAAGGCTGGGCACTAAGCAGCCCAAGAGCTAGGACAGGCAGGGAAGCATCTGGGTGCTTATCGCTGGTGGGAGGCCAGCAGCATTTCTTGTACCCATATTTAACAGCCCCTAGGGCTGAGCGAGGGACTGCTGGCTTCTCTCTCACTGTGGGGCTGAGGGTATTTGCACCTATTATTTCTGCAGCCTAGAAAAGCATCATCTGTTCCCTGCAGTGTGTGAGTGTTAATGGGACCCCCGAAAATGGGAGCCTACAGAGCCCAGTGCCGGGAGCACCTGCCGTGCACTGAGCAGGCTGCAGAGGGGCTGCTGTGTCACGCAACACCCTGCAGCGGGGTGTGGACACCGTGTTTGCTTAGCACATGGGGAGTGGTGTTCTCCTTAAGGATCTCATGGCTTTTCACAGGGATGGATCACCAGGTGGGGAGAGACAGCTACCACAGGGCCTAAACCTGCTGCTCCTCTGTCTGTACAAAACACGGGGCATCGACGATGGAGGTCCAGGGTCAGTGCACTGGGGAAGAGCCCGGTCCCATCCTCTGACCCTTCTGCCATGTGACAATGGCAGCAACCAGGGCTGTGTTCAGTATTGCGCCAGGACAGGTTAGAATAGCCAGAATAAATGGCTTAAGATGACTTGGGGATACAAATACAATTTCTTTAGGGTACAGAACAAACCAGCTAGAACTAGTTAATTAGCAAATGTCTTGTCACCCAACATACTTAGCTCTCAGCTGGAAACCCCACTCCTTGATAGGATATAATGGGGCTAGATGGTTCATGGGCCTGGAGCTGAGGCTCCTGGATGAAGCCAGCCAGCAGATGCCACTGGGTAAATAGAGGCAAGGTATTTGGCCAGAAATTGTCCTTGTCTGGTGTGTAGTCAATGCCAGTGAGATTTGGCTAGATCCTTGTCATAGGGCTGCCTGCCAGGAGCTCCTTCTGTCAGCTGGCTGTGCCCTGCCTCAGTTTCCCCATTCAGAGTCCCCAAAACAGTCCAATTAGTCTTTCTTAATGCCAGTAGCCCTTGTGGGGTTAAATTTATAACAAAAGCACGTGTGCCCCCTCCCCCCACCCCAACAAGCCCCAACACCGTAGTCCAGTCAACACATCAAATGCAGCCCTAGCTTCTCAGTCAGCCCTGGCGCCCCTCACCACGCCGCTCACCATGCCGCAGCTCCTTTGCCTTTCCAGCTGGAGTCCTGCCCCACTCTTCCCTGTGGCAACCCCACAGGCTCTCTGCTAGGAGCATCCCTCACTCCCTCAGCCCTGTCATGGTTCCTTTGGGTCCAGGAAAGTAGTTAGTGCAGCCCTGGAGATGTCAGTGGGTGAGCCCCTGCACTTCTCCCTTCAGCCCTCCCTGGGCTTGGCTCTGGCTTAGTCAGCAGGCAACCCCCACTGCTGCTTTCTTGCCTTCAGTGTTCTCCCAGGAACCACCTTCTGCTGGCTTCCAGGGCTCCCCTCATCTCTGGCAGCTCTCACCTGCCCTTCCTGGCTGCACCCATCTGCTCCGGCTCACTGGGACCCACTTTATAGGCCCCAAGTGCTGCCCTGCCTTCCTAATTGGCCAAGCAGGGAGTACCCGTTCTGGCAGGGGAGCTGGATCTACTTCATTCACATGGGGAAGCCACCCTGTGACAACCAAGTGCCCACATCGCAGAAAACTTCACTGTGGCTGGCACTGATTGGCCATCTTGTATGCAGTTTCAACGGAGGCAAAGGGGTGAGCGGGCTCTGAAGAGTGAACTCCAACCTGCCGGGGCTGGACCACAGGAGCCCGGGGAAAGGGAGAGCAGCATGGCAGAAGCTTGCAGCAGTTTTGGCTGCGCTGCCCCCGCTCTGCGGGTGAAGGGAGGATCCCAGTCTCCAGAACGCCAATGCAGTGCTGAGGTAACAGAGAGATAATTGTTCCAAAGGCACCCACGTCTCTTCCCCCAGAGAGCTCGAGGGGAGAGCATAGGGATCTCCTGCGCGATGCCGGGAAAAACTGTAACTAATGGAATAATAGTTTCCAGCATGGTGCACCCCAAAGTGACTTATCGGCAGTATTCTGGTTGTGCTGCCCCTTGGCACATGCCGGAAACCTACCGCCAGTGCTGCACATTTGGTGGCCCCTCCAAGATGTTTCAGAGGCTTTGGGCCGGCCCACAGTGGAGGTGCATTACAGGGTATGTCTCCACTGTAGTCAGGCCAGCCCATGTAGTTGAACCAGAGCTTGCTCGCTCACAGTAGTTGCAGCGACACAGGCCAGCTGGCCGAGTATGTTCCTTGGGTTCCCAGTGGGGTTGTACTCGGGTGACTACCCCATTCCACCGCCTGTGTTGTTGTGGTTAGCTGGATCGAAGCTAGCTTGGGTGTGTCTACATTGCATCTCCCAGTGGCTGTGTAGACATCTCCTAAGATCTCACGCAGATGGCTGCTGCTTGACCCAGGCTCCTCACAGTCGCTGTCTGGTTCCCAGGCACAAGCCCAAGGCTGTAATGTTTGTGTTAGAAAGGCACTTAGCCTGGATAGTGCAGGCTTCGGCTTTGCAAACATTTGTCACTATCTTAGAAGAGTCACTTTCCTCCCTTCCTCATGCCCAATAGAATGCAGTCGCCGGGGGCGGAATGGTGGTTTGAGGACATGCCCCACTGCACAGTGGTGTGGAGCTTTGGGGGAGAAGTGGGAACAACTTTGAGAAAATGTCCCCCACCAGAAAGTGGGCTGTAGCCTCCGGAAGCACAGAGTGTTAGCGAAACGATGGCCTTACAAACTGGCTTTTGTTGCTGAAGTTTCTGATGCAGCCCAGGGTGACAGCAGGATGTTTAAGATGCTGTGGCAGAAGAAATCCAGAAACTGCGAGTTGTTACTGAGATTTATGGGCAAAGTCTGCATAAAAGCATTTTATTTATCTGAAAACATCTGACACATACTTAAAGCTGGCACTCTAAAGTTTCTGGAATTCTTCCGGCATAACATTCCCTGGAGTAGCATTCATACACATTGTCTCTCTCCTAAACTTTACATGTAAACACTGACAACTCATTTAGGGAACGTGCACACTGTAAAGTAACCACTCTGTTTACTAGTTTGTTTTAGCTCTGGCGCTTTGTGTTTCCATCTTCCTATGCCCTTGCAAATTGAATCCAGAGTCTGACATACTGAAAGCCCCAGGTACCTCTCTCCAGAGTTGAAATGTTTATGCAGGGAGTTGAGTGCTGCAGCATGAGAACCTGGGCCCTCTGGTACTCTATGCTGACACACCAATCTGCAATTCACTCTCCATCTTCACTTTTAACTTGCAAGATCCTGTGCTTTAGGAGCATGCTGGAGACGGAGCCAGAAACAATTCAGTTTATTTAGCAAACTGGCCCTGATTTCTCCTGGTCTGTGCTTTACATTATGATGGATGGGGAGTGAGTGCTCCAAGACATTGTTTTAGCTCCCCTCAAAGATGCCTTTGTCTGCTCTGCTTGTTTTTTCTCCAGAAATGTGCTCTGGCTTTACTTGGAGGGTTTCCCTGGCTGCTGATGGTTCTGTCTTGCTTCCTGGTGCTGGAAGCTTTTGCACATGTATTATTAGGAAGGGATGGTCTGGGACTGTATGTGTAGGACCCAGCTCTGCCCCTCTCTGTGCCCCACTCTAACTACTGCACTGCTCCTTTGCTTGCAGTGTTGCTATTCCAGCACGATTCGTGATTAGCACTGCAGCTTTTAACTCTGCCAGAAGCCAGGCCTTGCTCTGGTTGTCTCCTGAGCCCATAGTTCTCTATCTTTGCCTGCCAAACTTGCTTCCCCTCCTCCCTCTCTTCCCAGGACCGTGGCCATTTCTTCAAGAGAACATATGCAAAGAGCTTTCTGATTCTGCTTCCACAACACCTCTTCTCTCCTCCAGCCAGACACCCACTCCTGGATCCCCAAATGTTTCTTATCAGCTCCTATGCCCTGACTCCACTCACTTCTGACTTCTCTGAGCCATGTGCTCACATAGCCCCCAAGTCCCATTCCTTGACCCCCTCTGGCTCTCCAGCTGCTGCCTCCTCCCCTTTGCCTTTCAGCTCCTTGAGTAAGACATCTGCTGCTGCCCTGATTTTCTACTGTTCTGCAATCCTCGCTTCCCCTGAAAATATCCTCCCAGGGCCTCCTCCTGCCCAGGTCCATGGGCTCTCTTCCTCCCTGCCGTGGTGCTGTCTCCCTTGATCTCTCCCTACTCCTGTGCTCTAAGTCTTGGCTATTCCTTGGATCTCCTCTTCTGTCTTCCCTCTCTGTTGGCTTCTCTGGGCTCTGCCTTCAGTCTCCTCCTTTCCGGTGCTTCTTTGTCTGCTTTCAGGGCCTCTTCAGTTGCCAAGCCCAATCTCCCCCTCCTCTCCTGTGCAGACTCAAACCTTTGATGCATGCTGAGCTCAAACTTCTTCAACGTCCTCCAAGCCTCTCTGGTCCTCCCATCACCCAGTGCACAGTCTCAGTGTCCTGTCATTGTCTCCTTTAGGGTGACCGGATGTCCTGATTTTTATAGGGACAGACCCGATATTTGGGGCTTTGTCTTATATAGTGCCTATTTACCCTCCCCCCCCCACATCCCCTGTCCCAATTTTTCACACATGCTGTCTGGTCACCCTAGTCTCCTTCCATGCACTCTCTGTGCCATGTGCTGTGGCTCTCCTGCACCACTGCTAACCCTGATCCCCACCCGTCCCAAATGGCTTGGCCACGTCTCGCCTCCACTAATGCAAATGCTTCCTCCTGGCCACCCTGCTCCTCACCTCACCCCCCATCCCACCCCATCCTATCCCATCCCAAATGCTGCTGCTCAAATCACCTTCCTCTGATGGCCCTTCAGATCCATCCAGCAGCTCCCAGCTTCTGACCCTCTGCGCCAGGCACGGCTCTGCCCTGGCCCATGTCTCTGCTCTCCCTTCTCACTCCTCTTTTTGCTCTGCACAGCCAGCATGGCTTGCTGCTCCCTTTGTGTCTCTTGCTCACCCTCAATTGTGTAAGCCCTTCCTTGCTGCCCTGTCCCTATCCTCACAGCACACTCCTTTGTGTGGGCCTTTCAGCAAGGATGTCCAGGAGCATCAGAAATGGTCTCAAATTCGTACTGGCACCAGGTGTGTCTGCACGATTTTAAGCTCCTGGAGGTAGGTGCTGTGTGCCCTCTTCTGGTCTCAGCACAACGCACCCAGCCACCCCTTGGCCAGAGAGCACAGAGTCCTCGCTTCCCCTTCCTGGGGCTCAGGCGCTAGCGCCAGGCGGCAATGTCTGGGCTGTATTTAACGTCCACCCTTACAAATGGGTTGAAATGAAATTTGAAAACCTTAATGAAAAGAGCCTGTATTAGTGTGAAGGGCAACCAAACCTGACGTGTGGGCCTGGGCTCCCTATCGGTGTCACCTTTATCACTCCATGTCCTGGCGTTTGACATGTTCTATCGTTTCCAGAAGGACATAATTAGCGCATCCTCCTTTAATTCCCGTTATCCCCCCATGACTCCTCAAGTCATTTGATCAGCACTTCATCTAATGAATAATTATCAATCAACATTATCCTTTCAGTTGTTAGGAGGTGATTATAACTAGTCCATTTAGCTAGGTGATTAGAGGTGAGGTAATGTTCATTTCAGCAATCTGTATGCTCCTGTCAGCTGTGTTTTTGCAGCTTCCCAAAGTGAATATAAGGGGTAACATACACCTAGCCGCTGGAATACCATTGTGGGGCTATGGTGACATGGCAAACCTTGGGAGAAAAGTCAGAATGGTGTGTTAATGTCACCAAACCACGCAGATAGAATCACAGCCCTAATTTATGCGTGTCTTGGGAGCATGTTATTCATTGCATATCTGCAAACAAATTTTGTTTTGCTGCTTCCTGTTTCTCATTCATTCTTTCTGCCTCTTCTTTCTCACCTCATCTCCCCATCTTCTCTCTGTAGAGGGAGTGTGATCTAGTGGTAAGACCAGGGTACCAGGAATCAGTAGACCTGGTTCTGTTTCTGTCTGTGCCCAGCAGTGTGTGGCCATGGGCACGTCACTTAATTTTTTGTTGCTCAGTGTTCCCATGACCTACCAGGCTACCTATAAGGCCCCCTCACTGTAGCATGTGAGCTAGCCCACAGAGGGTTTGTGAAGTTCCATCAGTAATATCTCTAAAGTGCTTTGAGATCCTCAGATGAAAGGCATTATGTAAATACAAAATATTATGCTCCATGCCACCGAGGGTCTTTGCCTCCCTTTCCAATCTCTCCCTTGAGCACAGCCAAGCCACTGAGCACTCTTACAATGCTTGGCTGTGATGGGAGTTCTAAAGTGTATTCTGGATGTTGGGAGACTGAATTGATTTAAACCCTGCCCTTTCACACACATTTCATTAAGCCCTTTGCTGCTGGCGGGTTCTCATGTAGTCCTGTGATCTGAGAAAAGTGCCCCCAGCTCCCGCTAGTGTCCTCGGGATTAATGCATGTGTATTACAGTTGAGCAGTTGTATACCGTGCCATTGCACGCATGGTGGTTTCTGTAGAGAATAAAGGCACAGTTGCTCTCAAGGGGAGAATATGCCTGTGGATGTAATGCTCTTTTTGTCGTGTGCCAGTTCCAGGCTCTGTGATTATTCCACTGATCTTCTGCTGCTCTGTGCAACATACTCAAAGTGCAAGATACAAAGCATGTATTTTTCTTTCTACTCATTAAAGGAAAACCCCAGTGTAATATACAAGGCATTATCCTGCAGTACAGCTCATCACAGAGATGGCCAATCACTGAGAGCCGTCCCTTCCGCTCCTGTTGGGGACAGGGGAGAGCTGTGCTGTGTATAGCTAAATTAACATTGTAGTTAACTGGTCAAATAAACACAGTGATAATTGGTGCAGTTGTGGTGTTTACCTGCTTTGTTGTTGTTGTTTTGAAATTGGAGGCAGAGGGGGATGAGGGCCAGTGGCAGCTCACTGCCTATTTGCCTGAGTTTTGCCCTGGCTCTATACTGATGTTCTATGTGGCTTTGGGGAAGTCATTTAACCTCTGTTTATCCAGCTATAAAATGGGTATAACGCTTGCCTGCCTGCCTTGCCAGGGTGTTCTGAGATGCCAGCCCCTGTTTTCTCTGCTAGCACCCAGTTGTAAAATTCACACTGTCATGTCTTAACTTGGATCATAAGCTCCTTTTGGGCAGAGATATTGTCTTGTACCTGCATGTAAAATGCCATGAGGATCAGTGCAGAACATGTCTCCGACATGATTCTAAGGAGTTCATTAGCTTGTGTTTGTAGAAGTTACTTGAAATACTGTGATGCAGAACACTATAGATGTGAAAGATTAAAATTATTATTATTGCTCTATAACATCATTCAGGAGACATTCTATCACCCTGTGGCCTGGGAATGTGTCCACTCGTTTTACCTGTGTGCACTGTTCAGTTCTGACAGTATCTGAAATGTTTTTTTCACTGGCGCATTGTTAATGCAGATTTGCAAATGAAAGACTTTTCGATACAGCAATACGTATCTTCCCTACTGCTTAGTGTTATCTGATGCCTGGTAATGAAAGACCCTCTGTTCTGGTCTTTCTATGCGCGAGAGGTGGGCTATACCAGAGCTGTGTAGCTCTCTTTTTCCTGCCTGTGGGACTGTGGGTTTAAATTTCAGCCTAAGCATTAACAGTTCCTTGCAATTAACTTTTCTTTTTGTACCTCCTGTTGTAGTTTTGTCAGGTTGCCGACATTGGAAGCACCATTTAGCAGGTATGTCGGTGGGTCAGCATCTTCCCCTTGTGTTGGCTGCTTGCAGCTTAGAAAGTTCAAGAGGGTCTTTCTATAAAAGGTGAAGCTGTAGCTCAAGTGATGGAGCTTGCACTGTTGGAGCTGTAGAAAGCAGGGCTCTCTCTGCGGGTCTCTGTACTGCAGAAGTGTGGTTTATTACGGAGAGTGATAGCCTCTTCAGAATTCAGCTTGTAAACATACACCCATTACAAGGGTGATATTGTTCCCTGTTCTCATGCTGTTGCATTTTCAGGGTTATTGCTAAATTTTTCTTTATTTACGTTTATTTAAAAAATGGAATGGACTACACCACACTTAACACAAGGCGATGTCCTGGTGTCTGATTATTTATCACACCCACATACTGAGTGTTGTCTTAGATTGGATGGCAAACTCTTTGGGGCAACTCTCTCTGAATATGTGTGTTTGTACAGCACCTAGCGCAGTCAGACCCCTGTCCTGACTGA
Source organism: Chelonia mydas (assembly GCF_015237465.2). Classification (NCBI taxonomy): domain Eukaryota; kingdom Metazoa; phylum Chordata; order Testudines; family Cheloniidae; genus Chelonia; species Chelonia mydas. Next base: position 59,040,691 of record NC_057855.1, read on the forward strand.
GAGCTTCAGGTGCTATAGCAGTGCAAATCATTAATAATCTCAGTGGCACCTGGAGTATGGTTTGGAAATGTTGATCAAATTGAATGGGGAGCAGGGGGACAAAAAACCTAACTAGCTTCAAGACTGAGCGCGATAAATTTATGGAGGGGGTGGTGTGATAGGACAGCCTACAATGGCATGTGGCCCATTGGCAACTGCTAGTCGCAAAAGTCCTCTACGGCTGGAGATGGGAAACTAGATGGAGTGGGCTCTGAATTACCTTGGAAAGAATTCTCCATAGTATCTGCCTGGCGGGTCTTGCCCACATGCTCAGGGTCTAACTGATTGCCAAATTTGGAGTCAGAAAGGAATTTCCCATTGGTCAGATTGGCAGAGAGACTCTGGAGGGTTTTCACCTTCCTCTGCAGCACGGGTCACTTGCAGGTTTAAACTAGTGTAAATGGTTGATTCTCTGTAACTTGAAGACTTTGATCATGATTTGAGGAGAGGTTGGGGTCTGTTACAGGAGTGGGTGGGTGAGGTCCTATGGCCTGCAATGTGCAGGAGGTCAGACTAGATCACAATGGTCTCTTCTGGCCTTAAAGTCTATGAGCCTGAGACCTTTTTGAGATTAAGGGTAACATTTTGAAAGCATTGGTAAGTCCCATTTTCAAAAGTGACTGAGGGGTTTAGGAGCCTATATCTCACTGTAAGTCAGCAGGATTTAGGAGACAGAGGGTAAAATGTTTAAAAGCTCCTAAGTCACTTGCAATCATAAGCATCCATTTTCAAAGGTGATTTAGGCACTCAATTACGTCTCTTTTGAAAATGGTTGCAGAGGCGCCTAAGTCAATGAGTTGCTTTTGAGAATTTTACTTCACAAGATGTTAAAATGGCCTTTTTTGAACATGCTTGCAAAACATCTATCTCATCCATACACTGGGATAACCCTGGGGTATGAACACTGAGATAACATACAGGGGTATGAAGTGAAATGCAGTAAAGACTGGGAAGTGCTTCGAGATTTACTGATACATAAATGGTTGTTACAAGGAGGAGAGAGAAAAATTGTTCTTCTTAATCACTGAAGATAGGACAAGAAGCCATGGGCTTAAATTGCAGCAAGGAGGTTTAGGTTGGGCGTTAGGAAAAACTTCCTAACTGTCAGGGTGGTTAAGCACTGGAATAAATTGCCTAGGGAGGTTGTTGAATCTCTGTCATTGGAGGTTTTTAAGAGCAGGTTAGACAAACACGTGTCAGGGATGGTCTAGATCAGGGGTTCTCAAGCTTCATTGCACTGCCACCCCCTTCTGACAACAAAAATTACTACACGACCCCAGGGTGGGGGACAGAAGCCTGAGTCTGCCTGAGCCCCACTGCCCCAGGCGGGGGGGCAGGGGGGGGGGGCAAAGCAGAAGCCCCACTGCCCCAGGCAGGTAGGGAGGGCAAAGCTGAAGCCTAAGGACTTCAGCCCTGCGCCTGTAATCTAAGCCCCACCGCCGAGGGCTGAAGCCCTCAGGCCCTGGGCAGTGGGGCTTGGGCTTCAGCCCTGGTCCCCAGCAAGTATAAGCCAGCTCTGGTGACCCCATTAAAATGGGGTCGCAAACCATTGTTTGGGAATCACTGGTCTAGATAATACTTAGTCCTGCCATGAGTGCAGGGGACTGGACTAGATGACCTCTTGAGTTCCCTTCCAGTCCTACGATTCTATGATAAAGAGCGCTATATAAGACCTAGTTAATACTACTTCTTCTTATAATTTAGGTGATCTGTATATTGTCAGGGCTGTGCAAAAGAAGGCAGGACTGAGTTGGGAGTCTTAACTTTGCAATGCCTCTCTTCTTCAGTCTAATTTAGAAGTTTGAGGACTCACCTGACCCACTGAGACTTTACTTAACTGCATGTGCGCACTCACACGCACAAAAGGGAAATTTGATAATAAACAATAACTTCATTTAAAAAAACCCAGACAGTTACAATCACTTCTTGATCATGTTTTACTTACCCATTCCCTCACTTCCAAAGCCCACGTATTTGAAAGCAGAGCGATGAAGAGATAATAAATCTCATACTGCCCACAGAATAGCGCAAACAGCCTTACAGTTGAGTTTACAAAATTTGAAGTTCTTCAAAATGCAGTCCCCTTAACTCTGACCTCTCATAAATGCTGTTCTTTCACTAGTGATCACAAGATCTAATTACAATGCCAAACCTTCTGGAAAGCAAAATTGATGAGCTTGAGTCATTGCTGCGTGACTCCTGTTTTATATGCAATAATGATGCTGTCATGAGTATTGATCAGCCTGAAGAGCCTATCAACAAAATCCCATCATTCTGCCATAAATGCATAGTGTTAGACTCTTCCTGTTTAAACCATCTAAGTATAGATTATTCTCATGAAACCTCAATTATAAGCGTTGCATTAAAATATTGCATTTCCTATGTAACAGGATCCCTTAAAGAAATTAGATACCCAGGTCTGTGACTGGGGCTCTCAGGTGTTATGATAACACAAATTATTAACAGAACACCACAAATACTTTAAGACACCCCCCCCCCCCCCGCCGCACGCAAACATTGTGTAGGTCAGAGTTAAGGTGGTTGTGTTGCGATGAACTTTACATTTCTGATCACAATAATGTGTGTGTCGTTGCCAGTAGGATCACAAGTGTGGTGCCCTTAACTCTCCACTTCCTTGCCTTGGAGCGCTGATGCTTTGCAGCCATCACTCAGTTCTAAAAGGAAGGGTCGTCCTTGGGGTGTATAATGTGCTTTGGGCCTCTCCCGATGGGAGGTATTGCAGACCGCGCAGTACTTGCGTTCGTCCATCTCGTGCTCAGTCTGTGCTGCCAGCTGTGGGTTTGTTACACTGGAGCAACTGTACTCCTTTTCCTTGTGATGTCCCCAGGGAAGCCCTGTGCGGCTGATTAGCTCATTGGCTGAGCTGCCATGGTGCCCTGGAAATGGACCTGGAGCCCTTTCAGTGGCCAGCAGTTCTGTTCTGCCCCTCCCCCCAGTAGATACCCTTCAAGCCCCTGTCAGCTCATGCTGCCCCAGGGAGTGGGGTGTGCAGTTCTGGCTGCTGATTGCCCCACTTACCCCTCTTGCCCTGCCGCTTGGGGCACTTGATCTCTTTGACTCCATCTGCCTTTTGGGTTTTGGCAGCAGCGAGATGCGATTTCTCCCAAGCCGTCATCTTAACTCTGCCTTGGTATAACCACTTTTGAAATGATTTTTTTAAGATCTGGTCTCCAGTCAGTTCTAAACTCCAGTGTGCTGCTCCTCTGGATGATTTACACACTGTGTTTGCAGGAGTCCCTTCAGCGGAGTGGAGCTAGTAAAGCTGTGATTTGTTTGTGTCCCGTTCCTGTCCGGGAGACAAATGGCTGCCATGAAGCGGCCTGATGAACAAATATAAAAAGGAGGTTCGCTCGCCCTGTAGGGTTCTGACAATCGGGCATGGCTGGCAAGGCGAGTGTTCCAGCGGAAGCCTGCCTGTCTCTATGTTAATAACTCAGGAGGTGTAAAGCCCATGCTGAGAGTGCTGGAGCAGGCTGTTTGACTCTCCCCAGATCTCTGGAGGGAACGAGCGGTTCATGCTCAAAATACGTTTTTCCTTTGTGATTGCGATGTTTAAAGGTCAGCGGGATTAATGTGCAGTTACTTGTAGTGCATTTGTCTGTAATTTTGCAAAGGAGCTGCTGGCACCCTCGTAGGCCCAGCACGGAGAAGCAGGTTGAAGCACTGAGAGCTGCAGTGCTGCCCTGTCAGTGCTCACTCTTCCCTTCCAAAGGGAAACTCCTGCACCTTAGGAGTCTGGAGTTAGGCACTAAAATACCTGTAAGAGCCCTGGTGGGTGCACTAAGCAGGGCTGGGGTGGAGAAGGGATCTGTGTTGAAAGGATGGTCCAGTGGTCCGGGGACTAGCCTGAGACTTGGGAGACTTGATTCCATTCCCTGCTCTGCCACAGACTTTCTGTGTGATGTTGGTCAAGTCCCTTAGTCTGTCTGGGCCCAGTTCCTTGAGGATGCTAGCACTGCCTTGCGCATGTGAGGATACAAGCATTACAGACTGCAGTCCGCTCACTGTACAGGGTTCTTCCTGTGTTTGCCCTGTGCAGACAAGAGGCCTCACAGCTTCTTTAACTTCATGCAGCATCCTCCTGGGAACACTCACCCTTGTGCCTACAAGCAAGGGGTCGTCACAGAATATCAGCTGCTTTCATCGTAAATAACCAGTTAACCCCAGCCCTGCTGCTGTCACTGTACTGTTGCATGCCAGCAGGTTTGCTGGCCACGTGGAGATAGGTGGGCTGTGCCGAGCTTCTGAAACTTGCTAAGTTATTGGGTGGGGAAAAGGGGGAAGAAATGTAGGAAAGCTGGGAGGTGTATGCATGTGTGGGGCATTGGAGAGCTGACTTCTGACACGGACTTGGCCTGTGTGACCCTGGGCAAGCCGACTGCCAGTACTGTGCCTCAGTTTTCCCCTCTCGAGAATAAGATAATGAGCCTTACTTACCATTGCAAAGTGAGATGTGACCCTCAGTTAAAAGTGCTGCGTAGGTCCTGAGTATTTGCTGCTGCTGTTCCCATGAAAGGCCCAATTCATGGATGGGAATTTGCATTTCTGAGCACGGTGCCAGTCATGTAGTGGGGATGGGGCTCCTCATCCGGAAATAGCTGCACTTCGCTGCTGCCCTTGGGTCGCTTCTTCTACCAGCAGACGGGCATATGAATCGGCCTGAGCCAGCCCTGCTGAATTGATTCTTAAAATGTTTGTATTTATTAAAACATTTGGGTGCTTGTTTAAGTGTTGTTCATGTTACAGTTTTGCCTTCGTTACAATGACAGCCACGGGCACATTGATTTCATTGTGGCATAAAGAGCCATTGCTCTCTGCTATAGTGCTCCATTTTAAATCCGTTCAAAGCAGATCCTCTTCTTCGAGTGGTGTCCCTTTGATTGCCCCACTGTAGGTGTATTTGCGGCCCTGTGCTGCTGATTGGAGAACTTCAGAAGCAGTGTCCGTTGGGCCCGCATATGTGTTGTCTCGCCTGTGCTGTGCCACAAGGCTAGCCAGTGCAGGCGAACCCCCCTGAGTTCCTTCTCAGCTGCCCCTGGCTAGAGATGGAGCCATTACTTGTCATTTAGTGGATCGTTAACTCTCCTTTTCGTTTGTTAAACTTCAGCTTTTAGAAACCATATGACTTCTTTCTGACTCTTTATTTGGCCATGCCTGAAAAAGGAAGAAAGAAAAGACTTTGTTCTTCTGCGGAACCTGGTTCTCTGGGCTTCAAGAAGTATCGCACTTGCAGCGAGGTGATTCCTGGTTGCAGACAAGCGCTCCCAGTGCATTCGCTGCCTCGGTGAGGGCCATACCCAACAGTAGTGTTTCTTCTGTCAGGATCCCGCAAGGACAGAGCGCCGGAAGAAAATCATCTGTATGGTGGCGGCTCTCTGACCCCAGCCCGCTGACTGGTGTGAGTCTTCCCCTCAACCTTCAACTTTGAAGGATAGTGAGTTGAAGAAATGGTCCAGGGATTCCTCTCACAAGTCAAAAAAGAGAGCAGGAAGTTCCCTCAGCAAGCCCAGGGATAGCCAAAAGCAATCACCATCTCGCTCGCTATCCTCAGCACGGAGATCGTCTGGCACCTACACCTCACAGCGACTGTTAGTGTGTGGGGACCATTGATAGGCCTACAGACCCTTTGGGCATGGGCACTGAATCTTCAGTATAGAGACACAAGGGTGAATGCCCTAAGATGCTCCTGGTACGCAAGCTGACATTGGTATCACCAGTGGCATTGGGGGGACATGGGGACCTCGTCCATACCCAACACTGGGACTCTCGGTACCAATGGAATTCCATCAGGCCGGTGACATGAGCGTGTTGGAAGCTTGACTCTCCACTCCTTGGTACCGAGATCATGGCACCAAGCCATGGCCAACTGAGGGTATCTCCCCGCAATCATGCCATGCCCCTCCAATGCCAAGCGAGGGATTGGATAGCAAGCCAGAAGGAGTTTCACAATACTCCTCCCAAGCTCCCTATGGGACCCACTATTAACAGGATTTGGGAATGGATCACCAGATGGCACCACCACCATCCTGGGGCACCACCCATGGGCACCGCCACTGGGTGCTATGCCACTGCAATTGCTGTACTGGGACCCCTGGGCAGTGCACAGACAGTTTGCCTCAAGGGCACCGAACATTGCCCAAGAACCTCCCAGACATGCTCCCTCAGCCACAGCACCAGGGGCCTCAGAGCCTCAAGAAATAGAGGAACAGGAGGGAGAAACAGAGGAGGAGGTAACACCTAAGGCCATATCCTCTTCTTCACTGGACGAAGTGGTCATGCCATCACCACGAAAAGTATGGCGGACACCCTCCACATACCATTGGAGGAGGTTAAAGACTCGCACCATCAGCTCACTGATATCCTCATGCTTCATCTCCTTTCAAAATCACCCTCCCAATTAACGAGGCCATCCTAGACCCAGCTAAGATGGTGTGGCAAACCCGGCTTTGGTGGCCCTGATGTGCAAGCGGGTGGACAAAAAATACGATGTCCCTGCGAAGGAATCAGAGTCCCACAGACCGGTTCCATAGTGGTGGATGCTGTGCACTCTCGTGGCTGAGAGCATCACTCCAGAGCAACACCCCATGACAGAGGCTGGGTGCACCTTGATCCCTTTGGTAGAAAGGCATACTCCTCAGCCACCTTACAGTTATGAATTGCCAACTACCAAGCACTCATGCAAAGTACAACTATACGAATTGTAATGAATTGAATGGGGGAGGGATAGCTCAGTGGTTTGAGCATTGGCCTGCTAAACCCAGGGTTGTGAGCTCATGTGGGTACCCATTAGCAGTGCTGTTGACTTGAAGGTATATATTGTCCCCAAATGTGAAATAGTTGTGGGTGAGGACAAAGTCACAAAGGTCAGCAACCAGGTTTGCCATGACATTATTGGGGATAGCTTGTAGTCCATCTTTGTGTGGAATGTTGGTGTAGAGGACCTCCACATCCATAGTGGCCAGGATGGTGTTTTCTGGAAGATCACCAATGGATTGTAGTTTCCTCAGGAAGTCAGTGGTGTCTCGAAGATAGCTGGGAGTGCTGGTAGCGTAGGGCCTGAGAAGAGTGTCCACATAGCCAGACAATCCTGCTGTTAAGGTGCCAATGTCTGAGATGATGGGGCGTCCAGGATTTCCAGGTTTATGCACCTTGGGTAGCAAATAGAATACCCCTGGTCGGGGATTTCCAGGTTTATGCATCTTGGGTAGCAAATAGAATACCCCTGGTCGGGGATTTCCAGGTTTATGCATCTTGGGTAGCAAATAGAATACCCCTGGTCGGGGTTCTAGGCATGTGTCTGCACAGATCTGTTCCTGTGCTTTTTCAGGGAGTTTCTTGAGCAGATGGTGTAGTTTCTTTTGGTAGCCCTCAGTGGGATCAGAGGATAATGGCCTGTAGAATGTCCTAGAGGAGCAGTATGTTGGGGGGCAGGCGTAATCTCCCAGTGCTGCCTCCTATTGGCAGCAGCAAATTGCTATCACACAGATTATATTGCATTAGGGCTCGAACTCTCCCTGCATGGGGAAACATAGAATTTGCAGCATAATAGAAATGGCTGTTGGCTTCACATTGCTAGCTGTTCTTTTCAACCCCCTTTCCTAATTAGTGTAAACAGACCTGGATCCAAGTGACTGCTGGTGCTGATGAAAACAGGTTTAATTCTTGAAAGCTGAGTGCTGGTGTCTCCACTAGAATGCACCGCAACCAGCATAACCAGCATGAAAGTAAACAGGTTTTCAGCTCTCAGAGCGACTGAACACAGCTTTTCATGCTGCACGCTGGAGGCTGGGTTGTGGGTGGAATCCCATCTACTGGGATATGGGAAGGAATAAAAGCCCTCAGGGCAGCAATGAAGGAAGGGAATCATTCCAAGGGCATGGCTACACTTGCAGATGTAGAGTGCTTTGAATTAAACCCCCTTCGGAGAGCTCAGTAGGGAAAGCGCTGACAGGAACAAGCGCACTGGCATGGCCACATTTGCGGCACTTGCAGTGGCATTGGGAGCAGTGCATTATGGGCAGCTATCCCACAGAGCACCTCTTCCCATTCTGGTGCTGTGGCTTGTGGGAAGGGGGCGGGGGACGTGGGGCATTCTGGGTCCTGTCCCAATGCCCTGTGATGCATCGGTTTGCATCCCAGCAATCCCTGTGCTTCCATCCACATTTGGCGCCATCTTTCAACGTTTTTTGTACTGCGTGCTCTGTCTTCCCTTTCGGTCTGCGGGAATGGGTCCCAAACTGCTGAGGAATATGCTGATGAGTCTCGCCAGCACGTCACGTTTGGCAGTAGAGTTATTCCTTATGATCCAAAGTGACAGTGAGGACTCCGATGATGATATTGACTCGAGTAATGCATATGACATGACTTTGCTTGTGGCATTCACAGACTTGCTTACCACCATGGAATGCTGCTTTTGGGCTTGGGAAACAAGCACCGAGTGGTGGGATCACATCATCATGCAAGTCTGGGATGACGAGCAGTGGCTGCAGAGCTTTTGGATGAGAAAAGCCACTGTCATGGGACTGTGAGGAGCTCGCCCCCCACCCTGCGGCACAAGGACAGGAGATTGAGAGCTGCCCTGACAGTGGAGAAGTGGGTGGCTTTTGCAATCTGGCAACTCCAGACAGCTACCGATTGTTCGCTAACCAGTTTGGAGTGGGGAAGTCGACCGTTGTAATCGTGTTGATGCAAGTTTGCAGGGCCATTAATCGCATCCTACTCAGAAGAACTGTGACTCCAGGTTGAGATTGTGGATGGCTTTGCACAAATGGGTTTCCCCAACTGCGGAGGGGCGATAGATGGCACACACATTCCAATTCTGGCACCAGCCCACCTACCCTCCGAGTACACTAATTGGAAGGGGTATTTCTCTATGGTTCTCCAGGCGCTTGTGGATCGCCGTGGGCGTTTCATTGACATTAACACAGGCTGGCCTGGAAAGGTGCATGACGCACGCATCTTTTGGACATTGGCCTGTTCAGGAAGCTGCAAGCCGGGACTTTTTTCCCAGACCAGAAGATCACCATAGGGGAAGTCGAAATGCCCATTGTGATCCTTGGAGACCCTGCTTACCCTTTAATGCCATGGCTCATGAAACCCTACACAGGGAGCCTTGACAACAGCAAGGAGCAGTTCAACAGAATGACTGTGGAGTGTGCTTTTGGCCGTTTAAAGGGCCGCTGGCACTCTGTATGGGAAGCTGGACCTGGCCGATGACAGCATGCCCATGGTTATACCCGCATGCTGTACCCTCCATAATATTTGTGAAGGGAAGGGTGAACGATTCACTCAGACATGGAACTCGGAGGTTCAACACCTGGAGGCTGAATTTGAACAGCCAGAGAGCAGGGCTATTAGAGGGGCCCAGCACGGGGCTGCAAGGATTAGGGATGCCTTGAGGGAGCAATCTGAGGCTGAAAGCCACCAGTAATGTGTGGCGCCCTGCATGGGAGTAAGGTGCAGTGGTTCCAATGTTAGTAGGAATCTGTGTTTTGCTATGCTGACTTGCAGTGCCTGTTTCTTTCCTGGGCTAAGGTATCTCTTACTTTATGCAATAATAAAGAATGTTTTCAAAGCCAAAAAATCCATTTATTGAAAAGAAACATAACTGCTTGGGAAACAAAGGGCAAGGGGGTGGGGTGGGGAACGGTACAGTCACAGATTTGCATATGTCCTGTTATCATACTCAGCCTTCCTGTCTGGAGTGCTGTGCAACGAGTGCTGCACTTCAGGATGGCTATACTGCATGGAGATGGGGGTTGAGTGCAGTGGGTAAGGGTCGTAGTTTCCAGGGCTGGGTGGTGAAGCTACAGGTGTTGGAGGCAGCTGGTGGCAGTTAAGAACCCGGATGTTGGGGAAAGTGGGTTGGAGGTGATATGGGGGCACAAGGGAAAGTGTTTTGGGACAAGGGCTGCAGGGGGCTCGGGCACGGTAGTGCTCCGCCTGCATGGCTACAAGCACCTGGATCAAGTCCACTTGGCACTCAATTATGCTTATCAGCCGATCCATGCTTTGCTGCCGGAGCACCACGCTTTTGTGCCGGCGCTCCTCATTCTGTGGGCGGATCCTCCTTTCACTGTTCCGCCACTCCTGCACTTTTCAATTTTCATTACTTGAATACTGCATTACTTCATGCAACATGTCTTCCTTGCTTCTACGTGGCCTCTTTCTGGTTCTTTGGGGTCTTTCGGCCGGTGATAACATGGACAGCTGAGATCTCAAGGTTGCCTCTGTAAAGGCAAAATGCAACACTTAACAGAGGCAGCATTGTTCACACCAGACAGAGCAATGATTCCCCCGTACTTAAGGGCAAGCACAGTCTACACAATAGCATAATTTGCCTGTCCCAAAGCGAGCGCACATAACCCACGGGAGCCCCAAAATGGTGAGTAATCACAGGGTCAACCGTGACTGATTGTTTCACGGCTGTACTGTCCTCTGGGTTTCTGTGTCTTGGGGAGAGCCAACAGCGGCAGGGGGCCCCTATACTGAACGCTGTCCCTACATTTTCCACAGGAGTTCGTCCTGGAAGATATCTCGCTGCTGAGGGTGACCTGGGAAGCAAGGGAGGGTCTTCTACCGCAATGCGGATTCCGCCCTGGCCCATATGCACCTTGCCTGTGTGCAGCAATGGTCCCCTCTGCCCCTCTTGGCACAGTGGCGGACAAGTTAGCCTGACTGGGACAAGGAACACAGTGGCTCTCCTGAGAAATCTGCGCAAGCGCATTGCCTAAGTTCTGGATGAGACCTCTGAAGAGATCACTGAGGCCGATTACCGCGATGTGAGAGAGCACATCAATGCCCTATTCCGCATCTAGGCATGCATGCAGCCCATACCCTCCTCACCCCAAGAGCCCGTACCGAATAACTTCCTTCCCAAAATAAAAGCCGCTTACTGGGAACCTCCTCTAGTGTTTGTCCTTCCCCAAGCACCGGCCGTCGCGACTGGCTACCTTCCTCCTGGCTTGAGAACAGCTCCTGGCTGCATGCATCTAGGGATTCTGGGGTGTCTTCCTCCGCCTCAGCACCCTCGCTCCCACTTTGCTGCTGCTGCTCCTCCTCCTCCTCCCGCCTTGTTGAACTGGGCTCTGAAGTGTCCATGGTGGTACTCAGAGTGGAGGTGGGGTCGGCCCCAAGTATCGTGTCCAGCTCTTTGTAGAAAGGGCAGGTCACAGGGGCAGCACCGAAGCGGCTGTTTGCCTCGCGGGCTTTGCGGTAGGCATTCTGCAGCTCCTTCACTTTAATCCTGCACTGCAGTGTGTCCCGGTCATGGCCCCTTTCCATCATGTCCCTTGATATCTGCCCGAAGGTATCATAATTCCTACGGCTGGAGCACAGCTGGGACTGGATAGCTTCCTCCCCCGAAACACTGATGAGGTCCAGCACCTTGCCATTACTCCATCCTGGGGATTGCCTGGTGCGTGGAGGCATGGTCACCTGGAAAGATTTGCTGAGAGCACTCCATGCCTGGCTGAGCAAATAGGAAGGGGATTTTCAAAATTCGCAGAGAATTTAAAGGGCAGGTCTGATGGTTGGTCACCTGAGGGCAGGGCAGTAGAGTTCAAAGTGATGACCAGAGTGGCTAGAATAGGCATTGTGGGACGCTTCTGGAGGCCGATCAGAGTGCGATAACAGACCAGGGCGTCCACACTGGTGCCCTGGTGCTCCAGTGGGGATGCACAAAACGTTATCCACTCACCGAGGTGGAGTACCAGGAGCGGACCAGCCGTGGAGTCAGAGCCCTCTACATGCCTTGCCAGTGTGGACGGGTAGTGAGCTAGTGCGCCTGGGTCTCCTTTAATGCGCTGTAATTCGCAAGTGTAGCCAAGCCCCCAGTGTTGGAGGACGGGATGAGAAGCTGGGGCTGGTAGTGAAGGGAGGAGGAGTTTAGCTTAAATATTAGGGGGAAATTGATTTGTCCCACTGCGAGCATGTGATACCCGTGCTCCGCATTGGTGCACAGTTCATGGGCCAGAACCAACGTCTTACAACCTAAAGGGGTTTGGGACAAGAATGTGTGTGATTGTCACCCTGTTTGTTCCATCCTGCCATGGTGACTGGAGCTACCAGGATTTAAACAGGGCTTGGCTAGCTGGTTATCTTCCATGAAGAGCTCAAGGCTTTGGTATGCATTCCCTCTCCCCTGTGGTTTGCAGACCTCCCAGGTGCGCAGCTTGGGCTGCTGACCAGTTTGAGGGGGTTGGAGCCTGGTGCAGTGGGGATGCTTTGCTCTGGGTTTTGTTGACTGGCTGTTCATTGAACAGGGAAGAGATCGGAGGCTGATGTTTCCTGGTTTGTGGTTTAGTAATTGCTAGAGTGCTCAGGGCCGGAATGGATGCTTCCCTAATTAGAAATCAAAGGAGGCAAATGAGAAATAATGATGCGCTTGCACCCCTGCTGAATTCTGAGGATCAGGCAAGAGATGCTCTGCCCCCTTTTATGGTCCTGCATTCCACAGGCCTATTCAGGAAGCAGAAGGTGAAGATTTTCACAGCTGGTGTGTACAGCTGTGGGAGCTGCAGCTATCAAAGCCCTCCAGGCACTGGGGGTGGGGGTGACCTACTCAGGCAGTGAGTGGCTACAGAGGTGCTTTTAGGCCATTTCGATTGCAGAAAAATACATGTTGCTTTTTCTGCACACATGACACAAATCAGCTAAGCAATGGTAAGCAGGGGTTAAAACCCTACGCGCGCGCACACGCAGCATATTGCACTAAACAAGCCGTAGACATTGGATTCTGTTGGAGATTCAAATAGACACAGGCTCCTTGGCTCTCTCAGCATTGCCTGTGGGGGGAGGGTGCAAATTCTGTGGGGCCAGGGAAGCGTGTTATCCTTTATTTGTGTAGTGTGGAGTATTTATGGGTGCTACTAGAAACTGTAAAAGTGGCAGAGAGTCCTATGGCACCTTATAGACTAACAGATGTATTGGAGCATAAGCTTTCGTGGGTGAATACCCACTTCGTCGGATGCATGTAGTGGAAATTTCCAGAGGCAGGTATAAATATGCAAGCAAGAATCAGGCTAGGGATAACAAGGTTAGTTCAGTCAGGGAGGATGAGGCCCTCTTCTAACAGCTGAGGTGTGAACACTGAGTTGAGGAGAAACTGCTTTTGTAGCTGGCGAGCCATTCACAGTCTTTGTTTAATCCTGAGCTGATGGTGTCAGATTTGCAAATGAACTAAAGTTCAGCAGTTTCTCTTTGAAGTCTGGTCCTGAAGTTTTTTTGCTGCAGGATGGCTACCTTTAAATCTGCTCTTGTCTGTCCAGGGAGGTTGAGTATTCTCCTACAGGTTTTTGTATATTGCCATTCCTAATATCTGATTTGTGTCCATTTATTTATTCACCAGCAACTACACACCGCACCATAGTAACTCTAACTCAGGAACCAATCCATGCAACAAACCTTGATGCCAACTCTGCCCACATAGCTACACCAGCGACACCATCACAAGACCTAACCAGATCAGCCACACCATCACTGGTTCATTCACCTGCACGTCCACCAATGTAATATACGCCATCATGTGCCAGCAATGCCCCTCTGCTATGTACATCGGCCAAACTGCACAGTCCCTACGTAAAAGGATAAATGGACACAAATCAGATATTAGGAATGGATATTAGGATATTAGGAATGGACAAATTGGAGAGAGTCCAGGGGAGGGCAATGAAAATGATTAGGGGGCTGGGGCACATGACTTATGAAGAGAGGCTGAGGGAACTGGGCATAGGGAACTCTTCTCTTCAGAAGAGACGAGTGAGGGGGATTTGACAGCAGCCTTCAACTACCTGAAGCGGGGTTCCAAAGGGGATGGAGCTCGGCTGTTCTCAGTGGTGGCAGATGACCGAACAAGAAGCAATGGTCTCAAGTTGCAGTGGGGGAGGTGTAGGTTGGATATTAGGAAACACTATTTCACTAGGAGGGTGGTGAAGCACTGGAACGAGTTACCTAGGGAGGTGGTGGAATCTCCGTCCTTAGAGGTTTTTAAGGCCCGGCTTGACAAAACCCTGGCTGGGATGATTTAGTTGGTGTTGGTCCTGCTTTGAGCAGGGGGTGGACTAGATGACCTCCTGAGGTCTCTTCCAACCCTAATCTTCTATGATTCCAGAAATCCCTGGCTGACAGGTCGCCCTTTGGGGGTCATTGCTGTTTGGGTGATTTTTTTTGGTTTTTTTAGAGCAGCCCTGCACTGCTCAGATTGCCCCAGGATTGAGGTGCTGCAGATGGCTCCTCTGCGGTTTCTGCAGCTCGGCTGCATCCAGTGGACTGATCTGAAGGTTGAGCCCTTACCATGCAATCACCATCACCAAGAACCTCAGGTACAGGTAACCTCTGTCACGTAGCATTCTGTTCTCTGTTTGCTAAGGACTGCTGCTCATGGATGCTAGCGCCTTTGGACAGTTTACAGGTTTCTGTAAAATCTAACAAGTGCACTGTAAACCTACCACTCACGGCCATCACAAAGGGTGGCTTGGCTTCAGATTCTTGCAGAACAGGGCTGGCTATATAGCTCACCAGTTTTCTAAGTGACATATCTGGTGTATGGTGCATTAGGGAGCCTGCTTAAAAAAACCCCCATAGTTTTTGCTCCCAAGTACATCCTAATCCAATCAGACTAAGCAAATAGAATAATAGCAGCTGATGGTTAAACATTAGGCAACATCTGTTATTGGCATGATCCTTCCCCACTGCAAATTTTCCAACCCAGAGGACTATGACTCTTCATTTCACACTGGGTGAGTAGGAGATCGCTGCAGAGGGAAAGGTTTCATTTCACTGTCAGGAGAAATACCTTAATCAATTGATTAAATAGTATTAGCTGTTTAGACTGATAGGAAATGCTTAACTCTGGTACAATGGAAGGAGAAAGGACTGCAGAGCATTGTGGACTGAGAGAATTCTGGGCGAGGCACAAATATAGAGAGTATAACTTCTAGGTCATGACCTTTGATGGGGTGACAGGTATTCTGCATATGGAGAAGCCTAAAAATGTTGCTGTGTTGTTAGACGGCAGCGATGCACACAGAGCTGCTCAGTAAAGCAGAGATGTTATCTGGAAAGAACAAAACAAAACAAGCCACTTGTCCTGTTCTGTCAGAGACTTGTCCTTCTCTGTCAGTCATTCTGGGAAACTAAAGCGCACATGGCTCTCTACTTGCAGTGGAAAAAATAAGAGCAACTGCTACAGAGTGCAGGTTGCAAGGCAGCTTGCCTGGTGGCCCAGGGATGGATGTGTACACTGGGGCGAGTGTCCCTAGGCGCTCTGACTGCAGGGGCAGCACTGGGAAGCCAGAGCTGAAGAATCAAAGTAGCAGAGATAGGATTAATAGGACGTGTGATATCAGAACGGCCTGGTCCCACCCTCCTATTGAGGAAACTGGTGTTATGATCTCAGGGGGCCAAGGTAATATGGAAGGAGGGACACCCCCGTGAGTTGGCACCTTGTTATGGAAGAGGTAGAGCCCGGTCTTTGATCATGCGTGGAGGGGGTATCTCCAGCGCCTGGAGCCATGGTTGTGAGTGGTACACGCGCTGTGCCAGTAGTTGGTTTTATCATTAGGAACGCGGATGGTGGTTGCTCACCTACGGGCAGCACAGTGTCACATCTTGCAAGGCACCGAGACAGATTGCCAGACAGGTGTGGCAAGGGAGGAGCCCGGCCCTCCTCGCATGGATAGGGAGGTGTAAGAGACAGGTCCTGGAAGCTATGTTTAGATTGCTAGGAAAGAGAGGGCTCTGTGGCAGCTTTCCCTGGAATGCCTCC
This sequence comes from Chelonia mydas, assembly GCF_015237465.2. Taxonomy (NCBI): domain Eukaryota; kingdom Metazoa; phylum Chordata; order Testudines; family Cheloniidae; genus Chelonia; species Chelonia mydas. Next base: position 59,056,517 of record NC_057855.1, read on the forward strand.
AGTTCCACACACATGGCCAGCAAGACCAGAGGGCATCTCAGAGCCCAGGTGAGGGTGACTGAAAGGAGGGTTTTACGTCAGGCAGTGGGGAACTTTTGGGGGAGCGCAGAGTCCATTTGGAAGGGGAACAGGGTTCCACACTTACCCAAAGGAGAGCCAGACAGCTGATGTGCCCAGCTAACATGGTTTTGGGGGGTTATTTATTCTAGTGGGAGGGGATAAGGAGCATTCATGTTGGAGAAAGATCTCTGCTAGGGATGTTTATAACACAAAGGTCTCTCCGTAGCTGGGAAAGGACAGAACAGAAATGATAGATAAACTGGGGCAGGGACAGATTGAGATCAGAGGTAAATTCTGAATAGGATTAAGGTGTTAGCTAAAGAAACTAAATGAAAAATACACATGGCCAAAAATATAACAGTAAAAGTCTATAGAGCAACACAAGAAGCTAATGTCTCAAAATGGGTGAACTCAAATGCCGGGCAATGGAAAAGGAGCCTGAGATGATGGGGATCACTGAGACCTGGTGGAATGACAAAGATCCATGGGATAGTGAGGACAGCAAATCAGTGTGCTAAACCTGGCTCTGAATTACCCACCAAGGACAGCTGAGATCCTAGAGGTGGGAGGGCATCATTTACCTGGAAGCTTTCATAGACTCTAATGAACTAGAACTTCTAAGTGGAGAGAGCCATACTGAGAAATAGGTAACAGTTTGTATCCAGAGTCACCAGAATACAAAGGTACTACCAGAGTTATATTGCTGACCTCTTGATCATGGAAAGGATGCTGAGTACCTAGTGCTGAGAGAGTTTAAAGAGGCAACTAAGTCTAATAAAACAGCAATAATAGGTGGCGGCTCACATGTTAAGTGGCCAGATGTCACAATCAGACATGATTTAGGCCTGGTCTACACTACGAGTTTGTCGAATTTAGCAGCATTAAATCGAATTAACCCTGCACCCGTCCACATAACAAAGCCATTTTTGTCGACATAAAGGGCTCTTAAAATAGATTTCTGTACTCCTCCCCGATGAGGGGATTAGCACTGAAATCTACACCGCCATTTCGAACTAGGGTTAGTGTGGACGCAATTTGATGGTATTGGCCTCCGGGAGCTATCCCACAGTGCACCATTGTGACTGCTCTGGACAGCACTCTGAACTTGGATGCACTGGCCAGGTGTACAGGAAAAGCCCCGGGAACTTTTGAATCTCATTTCCTGTTTCGCCCGGCGAGCTCATCAGCACAGGTGACCATGCAGTTCCAGAATCAAAAAAGAACTCCAGCATGGACTGAACGGGAGGTCCTGGATCTGACAGCTGTATGGGGAGACAAATCCGTGCTATCAGAACTACGTTCCAAAAGACAAAATGCTAAAACATTTCAAAAAATCTCCAAGGACATGATGGACAGAGGTTACAGCAGGGACACAACACAGTGCTGTGTGAAACTTAAGGAGCTCAGACAAGTGAACCAGAAAACCGAAGAATCAAACGGACACTGCAGGACAGAGCCCCAGACATGCCGCTTCTATGCTGAGCTGCATACAATTCTAGGGGGAGCCACCACCACTACCCCAGCACTGTCCGTGGACTCCGACGATGGGGTACTCTCTGCCGTGCCTGAGGATTTTGCGGATGGGGAAGATGAGGAGGAGGAGGACGAGCTTGAGGAGAGCACACAGCACACCGTTCTCCCCAACAGCCAGGATCTTTTTATCACCCTGACTGAAATACCCTCCCAACCCAAACAAGCAGGAGAAGGGACCTATGGTGAGTGTACCTTTTTAAATATAATACATGGTTTAAAAGCAAGCGTGTTTAATGATTAATTTGCCCTGGCATTCACGGCCAGTACAGCTACTGGAAAAGTTTGTTAACTTGTCTGGGGATGGAGCGGAAATCCTCCAGGGACATCTCCATAAAGCTCTCCTGGAGGTACTCTCAAAGCCTTTGCAAACGGTTTCTGGGGAGAGCAGCCTTATTCTCTCCTCCATGGTAGGACACTTTACCACGCCATGCTAGCGTAACCCTTCTGCCTGTCAGAGTTGGCAGCAACAAGGCAAGGGCCGGGTTCAGTATCTAGGGGTTCTATTCCAATAACACAATGCAAAACTGGCTCGAGTCCCCACCCAGTGACCTGGGACAAATATATATCACCCCCGCTGGGTGCCTCCAAGAGGCAATACTTCCCCTCTCGCAAGCACAGAGCCTGAGTGTAGCAAAAAGCCTTTTAATAGCAGAGAGAAACAATGTGGATTTATGTTTGGGAAACACCACCAACAGGATTCATAACACAACCCATGAGCCAAAACCCACCCCAAGCAAATTGGGGTCTGTCCTTTCCCTTCGGTTCTTGAGTCCAGCAACCCAAAAGTCTCTGTCCCTGGTCAGGGCAGCTCCAGAGTTCGAAAGTTTACCTCCCAACATGGGTGGAGATGGGGTGGGGGGGTTAAGGGGCACCTTACATGGTCCAAAGCTGATTGCCCCACCTCTCCATGAGGCTCTGCTCTGCCAGCTGTCCCGCAGACTGCTCCGCAATATATCTTCAGGCTCCCCCACTACTTAACACAACACTCAGTGATTTCAGCTTGTAGTAGGGGAACCTCAGTGCTGGTGCACCATTAGCCCAAAGTGAATTCAGCTCAGCAGCCTGTAAACTAGACTCCTAATGGAATCAAAATTAGCTCTGATATTCCACAGTGGAGAGAGGAGGAAGTGCAATTAGCATGTAGGGCCCTTACCGCGGGGCCCATGCCACCAAGTATTAATACCTGTCCCCAGCCTCTCTCCCTTCACTGGGTTTTGGAGCCCATGACCCTTGCCTAGCGAGTGCTGCTTAGTTGATGGTGAGTCCCTCCATCATAACAAAAGGCCAAGTACAGTTCACTGTCCTTGATTCACATAATCAGGATAACAGTTTATTCCTGCCCCAATAACAGAGAAACTGGGGCTCCTACAGCAGCCAAAGTGACCATCTAGGCAGGGTGGGTGTGCCTATGCAAATGAGATCAGCCCCTGAAGTTCTTTTCCACAACCCACCATGACTCGCCACCAGATGTCAGGGTAGAGCTCATCCTGACTCTGCTTACATCCTCCCCCCAGCCGAGAATTTGTTGTCCCGACGAATCATACTCCCTATTATACCATTCACTGGTTCCCTCCAAAGGGCCTCAGAAAGCCCACTTCAGCTTTCACAAGCCTGTGTGCTAAGTGTATTGGCTCCTCACTAGTCACCCCAGGTGCCTCATAAGTTAACCGTTTTATTGGTCTTATTACCCTGTCTCATCTATTGAGAATTTCTGTTGCAGGGGTAGGCAGGACATCTTCTTGGGCGACGGATGGAGAGGTTTCCTTTGAGGATCCCTCGGCTACTGGCATAGGCCCCTGCATCTCCGGTTCTGACCGTGGAAGGTCCAGTGTGACTAGGGCTCCCTCCCCCTGGATGTCTCCACTGTCCAATAACCTGTGTGCATCATCACAGGGGGGTCCCATCGGTGGCACAGGGGTGCCAGTAACAGGCCTGAATGCCTCTGCCATGGGGTTTAGGGCAGAGGAGGGGGAGCTCTCTCTTGGTTCAGCTGATCGAGACTGAAATCTTGTCTCCATTCCAGGATACACCATGGTTGTGTCTTCCTCCTCAGACTCACTCTCGGATGTGCTGAATTGGGGTAGGTTAGCTGCAGGGGGCCCGCTGTCCGTGTTGGATGGCGGCTTTGGTCTAGCACTTCTGTTCTGCCCGGCTGCCCTGTCGTGGCCCATCTCATAAGGGGTGCTTACCAATTCCCCCACAGGGAGCAAAAGGTTTCTATGCACTGTCTTCATTTGCCCTGGACCGTCTTCAGGTTTGATCTTGTAGACCGGCAGATGTCTCAGCTTTTCCATCACCAGGTAAGGTATTGCCTTCCATCTGTCAGCTATCTTGTGTTTGCCAGCAATACCCAAATTTCTCAGCAGGACTCTGTCCCCCGGCTGGAGCTCCTGCGAATGCACTCTAGCATCATATTGATGTTTGTTGCGGTCTGCGTTCTTCCAAGCCGCAGAGGTAGCTAAGTGATAAGCATCCCGCAGCTTTTCTCTTAGTCAGGATACATATTGCTGATGAATTTCATAGCTATCTCCATCCTCTGATACACCAAAGCACAAGTCTATGGGTAATCTTGGTTCTCGCCCAAACATCAAGAGATATGGGGTGACTTCTGTGGCATCGTTCTTTGTGGCATTGTAGGCATGCACCAGAAATGTGACATGCTGGCTCCAGGTTGCCTTCTGCTCTGGTCGCAAAGTTCTCAACATATCTAATAGGGTTCGGTTGAACCTCTCTGTCTGAGGATCACCTTGGGGGGGATAAGGCGTTGTCCTAGACTTTTTAATTCCTGCTATCTTCAGCACCTCCTTCAGAAGGTGACTCTCAAAATCCCGCCCCTGATCAGCGTGTATCCGAGCTGGGAATCCATAGACTGAGAAATATTTGTCCCACAATACTCGAGCGACAGTGGTGGCCCTCTGATCACATGTGGGATATGCCTGCGCATACCGTGTAAAATGGTCAGTCACTACTAGAATTTTCCCAACATTCCTCTTGTCTACCTCTGAAGACAAGAAATCAATGCATACCAGTTCCAAAGGTTTGTTGCTGGTGATGTTCTTGAGATATACAGCCCTCGTGGGCAGAGTTTTCCTTTGAACACATCGAGCGCAAGTCTCACATTTCCTGCGAACATCTTCAGCCATCCGGGGCCAATAGAACCTACTACGAATAAGTTCCAGGGTCCTCTCCATCCCTAAATGTCCAAAATTATCATGCAGGGCCCTCATGGCCAGGGCTCTGTACTCTTTTGGCAGCACTAGTTGTGCTCTTTGCTTTGGTAAAGGGTCGGTGGTCATTCGGTGTAGCACTCCCTGAATCAGTTTTAGTTTGGTCCATTCTCTCAATAGTAGTTTACCCTCCGGGTTAGGTGGGACAACCGCAGCTGGGCTTTGCCCCTCCCTTTTGGCAAGTAGTGTATCATGAATGTCAATATCTTGCAGCTGGGCTTCTTGCCAGTCAGCCGCATTGAGCATTCCAGCTTGTGGGTGGGATAGCGAGTTTCACTATCAGACAGTTCTCGGCTGGAAAGGCTACAGGTTTATGTTTGCCTTCCACTTCCTGGTACAGGACTGCTCCCAGACCCTCCAAACTGGCATCAGTATGCAGGATAAATGGTTTGCTTGGGTCAGCAAAGACTAGGACTGGAGCATGAGTTAGGCAAGTAATGATTTCTCGAAAAGCCCTTTCAGATCTCTTATCCCACCGTGGCCCAAATGGTTCGGAGGGGCCATAGTATCTCTGCACAGCAGGCTTTGGGGACCTTCCCTTATTCTTGGTCTTAGATTTGTTCTTGCTGGACTGATGTCCCCTGGTAAGATCATTCAGAGGCTTTACAATCGTAGCATAGTTTTTCACAAATCTGCGGTAGTAGCCACTAAATCCAAGAAAGGTCTTGAGTTCTCTGTAGTTACTTGGACATGGCCATGTAGTGAGTGCTTCTATTTTATCGGGATCAGTACTCACACCCTCTTGGGACATGATGTGACCCACATACTTCACTGAGGTTCTGCAGAACTGGCATTTGTCAATTGAAAGCTTCAGACCATAATCCTCCAACCTATCAAGCACTTTAAGAAGTCTTTCTTCATGCTCCTCTAAGGTTCTTCCAAACACAATCAGGTCATCCAAATAAACTAACACTTGCAGTAAATTCATGTCTCCCACAACTTTCTCCATGAGACGTTGAAAGGTGGCAGGTGCTTCAGAAATCCCTTGGGGCATGCGTTCGAACTGATAAAACCTTAATGGGCAGATGAAGGCTGTCTTCTTCTTATCTTCTTCTCCCAGAGGGATCTGGTAGTATCCACTTTGAAGATCCAACACAGGGAACCACTGGCTTCCCAGCAAACAGTCTAAGGCATCTTGGACTCGAGGCATAGTGTACCGCTGTTTAGGGTGCGGTAGTCAATACGCATCCGGATTTTCCCATTCTTTTTACGGACCACCACAATGGGTGAGGCATATGGGCTGCGGGACTCTGTAGTGATGCCATTCACAGCCAGCTCCTGAAGATGATGTCGCACATCTTCCATCTCAGAGAGAGCAATCTTCCTAGATCTCTCCCTGAAAGGTCAAGAGTCATGTAGTCTGATATTGTGCTCTACTCCTTTTGCACATCCCACTCATGCAGCGAGAATACCTTGGATCTTTCACAAAGTTTCTTCCTCAGGCGATCTTTCCACTCCTCGGACACTGGTGAATCTCCAAAGTCAAACTTTGCTGGGTCTATTGTCGGAACTTGAGTTTCACACTGGGGTTTTACAATCAGCTCAGGCTCAAAGAGGTCCGCTATCTTTTGTCCTTGCTTCACAACAACATCACAACTCGTTTCATTAGCAATCAGTATAGTCACCCTTTCCTGGGCTTCAGCAGGTAGGGTTATGACTCCACTGGGGACCAGCACTCCTTCAGGGAGCTCTCCTCCCATCGGCTGCTCTATCATTGCTAACGTCCCTTTACAGCCTTTCAGCCAGGTACTCATGACAAGCACTTCTTGCTCCGTCCTTGCAGGTACTACTAAGGGGGTCGTGCCCGCATACTTCAGTGCCCCAATCGGTAGCTCAGATGTGTCCCTTTTAGCGCTCTCAATTTTCCTATGGGCTTCAGCACAAAGCGTATGGATCATCAGGGTATTCAGGTACTGGTCCCCAGCCCGCCTTCTGCAGTAATCCGCGAGTACCTTGAAGAGACTGGAGTTGGTCCCTATCAGCACAGACACATCAGAGGTCCCTTTAGGGTCAGGGCATATTAAGGTAGCTGTGTCTACCTCTTCTCTTACCCCAGAAACCTCCTCTGGGAATTCCAGGTGCACTATGACATACCCTTGGTAGGGGCATTCATCCATGCTGAGGCCACACAGGCCAAGGCCAGTCAGTGGCTGTATAGGCAGGTGTCTAAGCATCTGTTGGTAGAATGACTGAAATATAATAGTCACTTGAGATCCAGTGTCAAGCACTGCTTTACACTCCACCCCTTCAATCCTCACTGTGACCTCTGCTTGAGGCCCTATCAGTCCTGTGGGGATACCAGCTGGACAGTCTTTTCTGGGGGAATCTTCAAATCCTGCAGGCCTGGGGGGTCCCCGTCCCCAGACCCTCTGGCAGCTACCGAATCTCTCCCAACTGATCCTCAGCTTTCCATACACCAAGGAGGGGTTTTCTTCTTTACGGCACTTGGCAGCACTGTGTCCATCCTGACCACATCGGTAGCAGAAGAATTGACCTTTCCCCCTTCGCCTGGGTGGGATGGTGGCTCTAAATGTGGGCTTCTCAATCGCCACAGTTTGAGGCTTCTTATTCCTGGAAGTCTTAACTCAGTCAACGGTGCTTTGCAGCTCAGCTATCTGTTCCGTCAGGACCTGCGTTTGTTGGGCAAGTTCGTCTCTGATGCTCACCATCAGTACACTGGCCGTTTGCAGTGGTGTCGTGCTGGCTGGCTCCGATGTTTGGGCTTCCCAAAACTCACTGGCAGCCTGCCTTTCTTCCTCCTCTCTGACCTCTTTTATCAGCTGGGAGTAACTTGGGGGATGTTCCTGTCGTTCTCTTAGCTGGAGATGAAGTAGAATCGGGTTCTGGTACTGAGTTCCTCTTACGATTTGAGCCAGTCTGGTCTGATCCATCTACTCAGCAGTCACTGCTCCCCTCATGACAGCTCTCTGAAGCAGTCTTTCCAGTCTCTGTATGTAGGCTGAAGCCTTCTCGCCCTTTTGCTGTCGGGAATTAAGGAACTTACAGTAGCTGTCTTCAGGGCCCTCTACGCTCCCAAAGGTGTGTTCAAGGGCCTCTAGGCAGTCCCTCACACTGACCCTAAGGTCAATGAGCTTCAGGGTGCGAATAACATCTAATGGTTGGCCACCAAGGCTCTTTATGAGACATCTTCACTTTTCTGCATCTGGTACGGCCCACTCTTGCAGAATTTCAGTGGTATGCTATAACCAGGGCTCAAACTCCTCCTCCCCAGCAAATAACCTTAACTTACGACAAGAGTTTGACACAGCATGGGACAGCACAACCTTTTCCAATGTTTGCCCCAGAGCTTTTGTCCAATCATCAGCCGAGGCTGCAGCATCTGAGCTAGAAGCTGTTGAGCCGGGGCCCAACAAACCTGACATTATTAGCCATTATACAGACAGTAATTTCCTCAAAATATAAGCACAAACAAAACAAAATATTTGTTTCCCAATGTCGTGGATCACTCAACAGGTGCTTGCGAGGGGTACTGACCCAGGGATCCCGGACGAGCCCCCAAAAATGTCAGGGTAGAGCTCATCCTGACTCTGCTTACACTAGTAGCAAGTAATCTGGTATCACTGCATGACAAAGCCTGGCAGCGTATGGTCCTGGTGTTTGCTGGCGTTCAAGCAACATCCGTTCTTTATCTCTCTGTGTTATACTCAGGAGAGTGATATCGTTCATGGTAACCTGGTTGAAATATGGGAATTTAATTAAGGGGACATTCAGAGGTGGCCTTTCCTACTGGGCTGTTTGCCTGTGGCTGAAAAGAAATCCTACCCGCAGTTAGCCAAGCGGTGGGGGGGTAGGAGAGGGGGTTTGGCACTGAGCTGTTTGCATTTGGCTAGGAGTGATCTTCCGTGATACCAGCCATGTGGTGGGGGGAGGGGTAAAGCGATCATCGCAGAGAATTGGATGGTGGGGGGTTAGTTTGGTTTCTTCTGCTGCACGTTAACACGAAAACCACAGCTCTAAATGGCCAACTCAACAGGCTTTGCTTGGTATGGGAAAGGAGGGCGCTGCTGTTATGAAGGTTGCAGAAGCCGAAAGACTATGGCTTACCGTGGCTGCTTGCAAGCCGAATTCTATTGCCCGGCACTGTGTGTGTGATCTCTAACACCAGAGCCATAGGCACTCAATATAAGATGCAAAATGCGAACGTGTACTGAAATCACATGTACTATGTAATGTGAATAGTGTTGTTCACTGTGAAAGAGTATAGCCATTGTTCTATAAAATGTATCTTTTTAAAGATTTCACTCGCTATTTTTCCTCCCGCAGCTGCAAATGTTTCAAGCCTCCCTCCTCCGTCCCAAAGGCGATCTCAGATAAGGCGGCGAAAAAAACGCACGTGCGATGAAATGTTCTCTGAGCTCATGCAGTCGTCTGGCACTGACAGAGCTCAGCAGAATGTGTGGAGGGACGCAGTAGCACAGTACAGGAAAGCAGCCAATGAACGTGAGGACAGGAGGGATGATCGAGATGAGAGGTGGCAGCAGGAAGATCAGAGGAGGCATGATGCAATGCTGGGGCTACTGTGGGATCAAACGGACATGCTCCGGCATCTGGTGGAGGTTCAGGAACGGCAGCAGGATCACAGACTGCCGCTGCAGCCCCTGTGTAACCGCCTGCCCTCCCTCCTCCCCAAGTTCCATAGCCTCCTCACCCAGACGCCCAAGAGTGCGGGGGGGAGGCTCCGGGCACCCAACCACTCCACCCTAGTGGACAGCCCAAGCAACAGAAGGTTGTCATTCAACAAGTTTTGAAGTGGCCTTTTCCTTCCCTCCTACCCTCCTCCCACACCCCACCCGGGCTACCTTGTGAGTTATCTCCCTATTTTTATAATCAATTAATAAAGAATACTTGGTATTTAAACGATAGTGACTTTCTTTCCTTTGCAAGCAAGCTGTGATTGAAGGTGGGAGGGCGGGTGGCTTACAGGGAATTAGAGTCAACCAAGGGGGCGGGTTTTCATCAAGGAGAAACAAACAGAAGTGTCACACGGTACCCTGGGCAGTCATGAAACTGGTTTTCAAAGCTTTTCTGATGCGCAGCGCTTCCTGCTGTGCTCTTCTAATCACCCTGGTGTCTGACTGCACGTATTCAGCGGCTAGGCGATTTGCCGCAACCTCCCACCCTGCCATAAATGTCTCCCCCTTACTCTCACAGAGATTGTGGAGCACACAGAAGCAGTAATAACAGTGGGAATATTGGTTTCGCTGAGGTCTCAGTTAGGGAATCCCATTGCAGCAAAGCTATCTACTATGACCTGCACATTTCCCAGAGTCACTACCTTTGATAGCAGCAGCTCAATGATTGTGTTGGCTACTTGCATCACAGCAACCCCTGTAGTACATTTGCCCACTCCAAATTGATTCCCGACTGACAGGTAGCTGTCAGGCGTTGCAAGCTTCCACAGGGCTATTGCCACTCGCTTCTCAACTGTGACTGCTCTCATCTTGGTATTCCTGTGCTTCAGGGCAGGGGAAAGCAAGTCACAAAGTTCCATAGAAGTGCCCTTATGCATGTGAAAGTTTCGGAGCCATTGGGAATCATCCCAAACCTGCAACGCTATGTGGTCCCACCAGTCTGTGCTTGTTTCCTGGGCCCAGAATTGGTGTTCCATGGCATGAGCCTGCCCCATTAATACCAGGATCTCCAAATTGCCGGGGACCACAGTTTTAGAGAAATCTGTGTCCATGTCCTCATCACTCTCATCACCGTGCTGCCGTCACCTCCTGGCCTGGTTTTTCAGGTTCTGCATAAACTGCACGATAATGTGTGAGGTGTTTACAATGGTCATAACTGCTGCGGTGAGCTGAACAGGCTCCATGCTTGCCGTACTATGGTGTCTGCTCAGGCAATCCAGGGAAAAGGGCGCGAAAGGATTGTCTGCCATTGCTTTCATGGAGGGAAGGTTGACTGACGACATTTACCCATAACGACCCGCGACAAATTTTTGGCCCCATCAGGCACTGGGAGCTCAGCCCAGAATTCCAGTGGGCAGCGGGGACTGTGGGAACTGTGGGATAGCTACCCACAGTGCACCGCTTGGAATGTCGACGCTTGCCACGGTATTGTGGACGCACACCACCGAATTAATGTGCTTAGTGTGGATGCATGCACTTGACTTTACACAATCTGTTCCCAAAAATAGACTTCAGTAAAATCGGAGTAATTTCATAGTGTAGACAAGGTTAGAGAGAAGCAGTTTCTTGACACCTTGAGTGATTGTTTCCTGCAACAGCTAGTTTTACAGCACATAAGGAGAGAGCTATCTGAAGACAGCTAGCTAGAGACATAATTAAAACAACCCAAAATAACACTAGCAGCAGCCAAGGACCAAGAGTTCCTTTCAGAGTCTCGGAAGAGGTAAGGCTGTGAGAGAGTGGCTGGGTCTGCTAGACAACCAGAGAGTAAAGGAAGAAATTAAGGAAGAAGATGTTGCAGAGAAGCTAAATTATTTCTTTCCATTTATCAAGAGGATGTTGGGGAAGATAAAGATGAGCTATGGCAGAAAGTGAGGTACTTTCTGGAACAAATCGCTAAATTAAACAGCAGCAGATCATCAGGTCCTGTGACTGCTGCCAACTGTTCTGGAGGAATTCAGAACTGAAGTGATTGAGCGCTAAAAGATCACGTAATCTCTCATTAAAGTCAGCTGCTCCACAGGAGTAAAACCTCGTTGACTCTATCTTTAATTTTAAAAAAAGGTAGAAAGAGGGATTTGGGGAATTTACAGACCAGTAAGGGCTTTTTTTAGTGCCAAGAAAATTAGTTGAGAAAATAATTAAAAACTAGAGTGAGAAAATACTTAGCGGAATGTGGCAGATTAGGGACACCCAAACATCATTTCTGTATAGGAAAACTAGGCCTGTCTAGTCTACAAGGATTCTGTGAGCATTTCAACAAAATTACAGTGGAGAACTGGCTGAGATAATTTATTTGGACTTTTAAAATCCTTTGTCAAAGTCCACGAGTTATTAAGGAAACTAGGTAGCCATGGGATTAAAGTTTTTTGTCATGAATTAGAAATTAATTTAGGGCTAATCTATATTACTGTGCTACATCGGCACAGGTATGCTGACAGGAGAGAGCTCTCCCATAGGCGTAATGACTCCACCTCAACGAGAGGCAGAAGCTGCCGACATAGCGTGCTGTAGATACTGCTTTAACTCTATGTAACTTACGTCACTCAGGGAGGTGGCTTTTTCGTACTCCGAGTGACATAACTTACATCAACTTAAGCGGTAGTTGTAGACAAGCCCTAAGAGACAAAACAAGAGCAAGATTGTGTGCACATGTATGCATGCACAAATACACATGGACGCGCGCACACACAAATTTCAACATTGCCAAAGGTTTTTCACGTTCCAGGTTTCCGTTCTGAGCCTGGTGGATTTTGTTTATTTCACTCACTAACTCACACAATATGAAAAGAACATTACTAAGGTGCAAAGTCAAGCATGCCAAAGTTAGGAAATGCCAGAATTAAGGTTGCCTGTCCAAATTTAATTTGGCCTTCTTGTGTGTGTGCATTGTGACAGTCTTTAATTACAGGTTTCAGAGTAGCAGTTGTGTTAGTCTGTATCCACAAAAAGAAAAAGAGGACTTGTGGCACCTTAGAGACTAACAAATTTATTTGAGCATCAGCTTTCGTGAGCTACAGCTCACTTCATCGGATGCATTCTTTAATTACATGATCACATACTGTTTTTTCCACCTACCCTCTACCTCATTCAGTGCACAGGATGGATCTACTCTGGGGATGCATCAAGGATGGGCAGTGAAGGGGACTGTTCTCTGTAGGATCTGCGCTTCATTTGTTGCAGAAGCTGGAATGTGCTTGGAGAATAAGGCAAGGGAATCATAGAATATCAGGGTTGGAAGGGACCTCAGGAGGTCATCTAGTCCAACCTCCTGCTCAAAGCAGGACCAATCCCCAACTAAATCATCCCAGCCAGGGCTTTGTCAAGCCTGACCTTAAAAATATCTAAGGAAGGAGATTCCACCACCTCCCTAGGTAACGCATTCCAGTGTTTCAACACCCTCCTAGTGAAAAAGTTTTTCCTAATATCCAACCTAAACCTCCCGCACTGCAACTTGAGACCATTACTCCTTGTCCTGTCATCAGCTACCACTGAGAACAGTCTAGATCCATCCTCTTTGGAACCCCCGTTCAGGTAGTTGAAAGCAGCTATCAGATCCCCCCTCATTCTTCTCATCCGCAGATTAAACAATCCCAGGGACTACAGGAAGAGAAAGGACATTCTCATGGGTAGGGCAATTGAACGTTGCCCTGGAGAACTGGATTGTATCCTGCCTGCTTCAGAGTATAGTGGAGTTTGAGCTTCTCAGGGAAAAGAGCACCAATTTTTTTAACACAAGCAAAACATATTTTTCCTGAGACGTGTTCTTAGAAATAGATGAACTGTTTTGGTTTAAATAAAAAAAATAATAAAAAAAAATCAGCTTGAGGCATGGAAAATTTGCTCCCCAGTGGTAAAAGTTACAAGCAACTGAAAATGGTCTTAAATTTGGAAGTGTCCGGTAGCCTTAACAGGTGTTGCTACCAGCCCTGCCTTTAATTATCTGCAAACAGAGTTGACTAGTGAGCTGCAAAACTTGCAGAAAACACACGATTATTTTGCCTAGTCAGTTCTAGAGAAGAATGAGGAATTGGAGAAGGAACTAATAGAGGTGAAATTAAGCGCTGGCAAATGCAAGACAATGTCTATGGGAAGGGAGAATGTGATCTATTCATGCACCTTGGTGGTTTCTAAATTAACTGTAACCACTTACGCAAGGGACCTTGATGTCAATGTACACTGGTCAATAAAACTACTGCTCAATATGCAAAAGGCATAATTAACCTGTGGAACTCATTACCACAGGATAGCATTGAGGCCAAGTGCTTAGGAGGATTAGATTTTTATGGGGTAAAGAGATTATCCACAGCTATGTTAGGTAGGATTTTTTTTTTAAAATGTGGAATACCTTCATGTTTCAGGGCAAAAATTAACTGCCTAATCAGATGGAATTATGAAGAAATGTGTTTGTGGAGATTCTTCCAAAATCGGCTAATACGGGGTTTCTTGCACTTTCTTGTGAAGCCTTTGTCTCTGAGTCACTGTCAGAGACAGGCTAGCGGACTGTAAGGATCAGTGGTCTGATCTGGTGTGGCAAATTCCTAACAAACGCATAGAAACGGCAGCCATCAGTTTTGAGCATAAAGGTACCATGTTGAGCTGTAACTACGTTTTGGGAGTTGCATGGATTGGATACATGAGTGGGCAGTTCACTCCTCGCTGGTCACTAGCTGCAACAGCTCAGTGAGTAAGCAGTACTCACGGTAACCCCAAGGGATGCCATGCAGTAGTGGAGATAAATCCTGCAAGACTGAGATTGGTTTGGGGAGGATCAGAGCCAGAGCTTACGGCTTTAGTGTGGGCAAACCACCATTAGGAGAAGGGGGAGAAGATTTTGCAAAATGATGTTTTTAAGGTGCGTGTATCTTGGGAACTCCTTGCTCTAATGACTAGGGTTGCCAACTGTCTAATCACACAAACCCAAACACCCTTGCCCTACCCCTTCTCTGAGGCCGTGCCCCCACTTACTCCATTCCCCCTCCCCCTGTTGCTCGCTCTCCCCCACCCTCACTCACTTTCACCCGGCTGGGGCAAGAGGTTGGGGTGCAGGAGCGGGGTGCGGGCTCCGGGCTGGGGGATGGAGCCGAGGGGTTTGGAGTATGAGAGGGGGCTTCGGGCCGGGGCAGGAGGTTGGGATGCAGGAGGGGGTGCAGGCTCTGGGAGGGAGTTTGGGTGCAGGAGGGGGTTCTGAGCTGGGGCAGGGGGTTGGGGTGCAGGAGTTATGCAGAATGTGGGCTCTGGCCAGGCGGCGCTTACCTCGGGCACCTTCCAGAAGCAACCAGCATGTCTGGCTCCTAGGCTCAGGGGCACCCAGGTGGCTCGACATGCTGTCCCTGCCTGCAGGCACCGCCCCCCGCAGCTCCCATTGGCCGTGGTTCCTGGCCAACAGGAGCTGCGGAGTCCTGCACACAGAGCAGGGACAGCATAGATTCATAGATATTAAGGTCAGAAGGGACCATTATGATCATCTAGTCTGACCTCCTGCACAATGCAGGCCACAGAATCTCACCCACCCACTCCTGCAATAAACCTCTCACCTATGTCTGAACTACTGAAGTCCCCAAATCATGGTTTAAAGACTTCAAGGTGCAGAGAATCCTCCAGCAAGTGACCCGTGCCCCATGCTACAGAGGAAGGCGAAAACCCCCCAGGGCCTCTTCCAATCTGCCCTGGAGGAAAATTCCTTCCCGACCCCAAATATGGTGATTAGCTGAACCCTAAGCATATGGGCAAGATTCACCAGCCAGATACCCATGAAAGAATTCTCTGTAGTAACTCAGATCCCACCCCATCTAACATCCCATCAGGCCTATTTACCATGAATATTTAAAGATCAATTAATTGCCAAAATCATGTTATCCCATCAGCACTCAGAGAAGCCCTGGCCGCCCCTTTGCCTAGGAGCCAGAGGGATGTGCCGGTCAGTTCTGGGAGCTGCGTGGAGCCAGCGCAGGTTGGGAGCCTGCCTTAGCCCTGGGCCCTCGCTGTACCACTGACTGGACTTTTAGAGGCCTATTAAAATCTCCCAGGTGGCTTTCAATAGCCACCGGGAGATTGATGCCGATTCCAGGAGACTCCTGGCCAATCTGGGAGGGTTGGCAACCCTACTAAAGACCGCAGATTTGGACTGCTCATGCTACACAGTGAGGCATTACAAATTTCGAGATAATCCGAGTAAGCATGCAGGTTTTAGAGTATGGAGAAGAGTCTCCCTTTAAACAGATAGCGATGCTCAATCTTACCTATAGTGGAGTTGGTGCTCCGCTCTCATACCTGCTCTGCAATCTATATAGCGTCAATGTTGCGTTCAATGACTCTTCTGCTGTCTTTGTCCTTCTTTCGCATGCATCCGATGAAGTGAGCTGTAGCTCACGAAAGCTTATGCTCAAATAAATTTGTTAGTCTCTAAGGTGCTACAAGTACTCCTTTTCTTTTTACAGCTGCTTTTGTTTCTCAGCATCAACAACTTGCCATCAGTGTAGTTTTTATCCTGCCACAGCTTCTTTGTCCTGGCTCTAATAGACCGGCACTCTGTTGAACAGGAAGTATCCATGTACTGATACGTATGACACGCTTGGCAGAGCAGAATCTGCCTATTCTATTAGGAGAAAAAAGATTACAAAAGAAGGGACTAAGGAGAGAGCTTTGTTCATACCAACTTGCTGATAATGAGCTCCAGAGGAAGAGGCTTGTTGCTTCAGAGGTGAAGGGTTCTGGCAGGCCACAGTGGGTCCTTGCATCAGGGATTTAAGGTGGACCTATGAAGTCAGAACCAGAACATGTTTGTTGCAGTAAATGAAAATCTGATCATTGACTGCCCTGGCAAGCGCTCTCTGGACTGCTATGGCACCTACTGATCCCAGGAGGAACCATTCGCTTCTCTTTGATTTTGCAAAGCCTCCAAGAGGAGTATTGAGGTTACCTTCCAGGACTGTGCTTGCCTGGGACTGCTCCTTAATTGGGTTAAAATAGCCGCTGATTAATGACACCATCTCAGAATATCTCTTTCCCATGTGGTCTCATGAAATCAATTGGCTTGACAGTGCAGGGGACAATCGGCAGGGGGCTGGGGCAGCAAAATAGGTAATGATGGTGTATTGTGGGAGTGGCTGCTAGGATGAAAACCGTGGTTATTTTCCACCTTGCCCAGGCTGGTGAGAGCTCTGGGGCAGAGATGCTGAGGATCTTCTCAGCCATATTGGGAATGGGCTTTACTTATGGCCAGCACTGCTCTTAGGAGCCCCACCCGCAGCGGCCTGTGTTGGGTTATCTGTAAAAGGATCTCTAATCTGCTTTTGTGCGCGGTGCTGCTCGTCTTCCTGTTGAGCAAATTCCTTTGACTCCCTCACCTGCACTCTGCTCACCAACTCACCTCTGTGTTTAGTGATGGAAAGTGTGGCTCACACACCAAGTGTGGAGTTCTGGATTGTGGTACGTGGCTGCTTTTGTCTTCAGCATAGAGTTGTAGCTCAAAGGCTGCAGCTCCCAGCATGTAATGCTCCATCCTGACCAAAAGGAGCTCTGCAGGCCACATCCTGATGTTAAAGATGGGTACTGGCCCCACTTCGCCCGCCCCTATGCTGGAGAGTTAGAGGAACCCTGGCACCAGAATGAGGCTCGCAGAATTTGATCTACATTTAAAATTGCCCCCTTAGATGCTAAATGTTTACCAATTTCTTACTGAATTAGCACCTTAGATGAGGTTTTGATGAAGCAGAAAGAATGCTGGCAATAGCTGATGTCTGATACCTGAACCCCTCTGCTGAGTGGGTGGGAGACTATCGGCTGCTGCATGGAATGACATTTCAGCAGAATTGCTGCTTAAATATCAATGGAGACCAATGTGAAGCTGCTTGTAACACCAAAATTTTGACAAGCAGAGGCCCTAGGTAGATATGCTGGGAAGGCAACGTCTGTACCAATGGATTATATAACAACATGGAAAGGCATCCCACCCAAGTGTTTCCATGGCAAAAAATACTTGCTTTTATGTTGAACTTTACTGAAACACTGATTCCTGTAACTGTAGCCCTATCCAGCAGCTGCTTTCCTGTAGTTTCCCCAGAGGGTGATTTGTGCTGTGGTTTGGAATAGCTGATCTCTCGGACCCTCATGCCGAGCCCGTGCATTATGACACTTGCTGCTACCTCATGCCTTGTTAATATTGTATAGGTTTTATATTTAGGGAGTTAATTACTGTAAACAAAGCAGATTTTAATCAAATCAGCTGTTCTATCCACTGCATCAGTCACAGACATCAAAGTGAACATCAAAGAGAGAAGAATAAAAGCACTTTGAAAGCAGAGCCAACTGATTCACCCAGGTGCATCTGGACTAGCTTCCCAGTCCATGTCGTTTCTCTGTTTGCTTTAGACCCATTTCAATGGTTCTTTCAGTTATCCCAGATCTAATAGATATTGAAGTGCTGGGCAAAGGAGATTACCGTAAGAATGGCAGTATGAGAACAAAGCAATGGTTCACGTAGTCCAGTTTTTTGTCTCCTATTGCTTGAAGGAAGGTGTAAAATCTCTACAGTGCATCTACCCGTGCAATGCTGTTGTGGGGGACTAACTCAGATGGTGAGTAATTGTGACAAAAAGCAGTGGTTCCCAAACTTTTCCACGCGTGACCTGAATCTCAGATGCATTGTTTCTCATGACCTGGACAGAATGGCATCCTTCATACAGCATGACCTTGCATGGACCCTATGTGCAAGATCACACTGTGATTTTACAAAATGGTGTCCTCCACACACCTGGGATTGTCCCCACTTAGGATCGCGACCTGTAGTTTGGGAACTGATGCTGTAAAGCAGAAGGACGCAATTCTCTTGGGAATATCCTAGCCATTGTAGCTGCAGCAGGTGTTATTCTTACTAACCAGCGGCACCAGTGACTCCATAAAGAAAGTTACAGGAACCTTTCCTTTTATAATCCTTGCTTGCATATCCTTTGCTAATGTTTTTAGAAAGGCAGACAAACCCATTTTGGCCTGCAATCCCTCTTCCTTCGCCCCAGGTCAGAGGAGAATGTACTTAGTTAGGGCTCATTTCTGCAACTCTTGTATTGCCACTGATTTGAATGAGATGACTTGTGATAGTAAACACTGCTCTCCGTATGGACTGCTGAATTCTGTTTATAAGCACTGGCTTCTTAAAAATAAAGCAGGTGGGCTAACCTAATTGGAGCCTCCCACCTCAGCAAGTGACACATGCTGAGTCAAGGGTGGTTGTAATAAAGGTCAGAAGGTCACAACTCTCTGAACAAACAGAAGGAAATGCAGTGTAGTTGCTAGCAGGAGCAACAACAGTGAGGAATAGCCAGTATGGTGGTGAAACAGATATTTAACCCAATCCCTACCATCAGCACAGGCCTGGATGTCACAAAGGAGTACAGCGGAGTCCGCTCAGGAGATGAAAGTACTGGGGCACGTGGCAAAGCTTCTTGGCTGCTCCCCTCACTCTGCCATGGCTCAGACAGGCGTTGTGGTTTGAGAACCGGCACTAGGGCAAAGGGAAAAGCTAGTGCTGGGAACTGTTTCCTTTCTCCAAATGTTTTTGGACACAGCTGCTTTTCCACACTCCGAGATTTGGGTACTTTTGGCAGGCCTCGGAAAGGTTACTGCAGCAGTAAGATACATTACATTTTCAATTACTTAATTTTATCAGCTCTGTGAGCTGGTGTGGGCAGAGATGAAAGTCTGCTCGAGGCACTTGCAAGTGTTATTCCAGGCAATTCGGAATAGATCGTATGATACGTGGGGACTGGCTCAGGCAGGTTCCAACAAGCTGCCTGCATTATTGAATGTTTGAAGATGTCTGAAGCTGGGCTGGGAAGCTGGGTCCCCAAGCCATGCTGCTGTCAGTCCACTTATGGTCAGGGAGCGGCTGCTGGTGGTGCCTGCAGGTTGCGTAGGAGCCTGTCATGTCCCTGTGATCTTAGCGATTGCTCTGGGCTTTGGAGCCGTTTCAGGGAATTGCTCTTGTAGGAGTTGGAGACAGAAACCCACGGTGGGACACTGACGCAGCAGGAGGAGGAACTGGCCCGGTCAATGTGGTGCAAGGGTCTTCTGTCCCTAGGATTAACCTGTGACATTCCCAAAGTGCCCCTGCTCCTTCCCCTGCCTGTCAAACCCTCTCTGCCCTGAGCACCACTGTGCTGAAGCCTCAAGCACCATCCCAGCTCTCAAACCTTCCTGACCACTCCCCCTCCAGTGAGACGCCTCCAAAGTGCCTCCCAGCTACCAAACCCTCTTCTCCAGCTGCCAGAGCGCACTCTGCCCCACCTGTTTTCATGTCAATGTCTAGGTCTGGGGATGGTAATTAGAACAGACTCCTTTATCTCCAGAATTACCGCCCCCCCCCCCCGCCCCGCCAGGGTGCCCAGACAGCAAGTGTGAAAAATAGGGACAGGGGGTGGAGGGTAATAGGAGTCTATATAAGAAAAAGACCCCAAAATTGGGACTGTCCCTATAAAATCCGGACATCTGGTCACACCCCCCCCCCGCCCCCCGGTGACTGTGGCATCAGGGGAAGGCACTCTTCCCTTCCCAGATAACGTAGGGGAGTTAGTGCTTTGAGAGTGCCTGACAATAGGGCGTGTAGCCATTGCTAGCCCCAGACAGCCGGTGCTGCACTCCCAGCATGCCCTCTCTGTTGCAGTCCCATGGATTTCATTAGAATTACTCCTGACTTACACCAGGGAGAGACCAGCCTGGCCCCAGGCCTGCAGGAACTACAACAAAAGAAGTCTGGTGCAATGTTTTATTCCAAGGGTAGGTATTGTTTGGAGCGTCTGCTCTGAAGGAATTCAGGCAGGTTGGTCTGCGCGTGGTCAGCACATGCTAGTCAGTCCGACATGTGAAGGAACGACAAAGCTGCAAAGCGGAGTATGATTGTTTCCACCAATGTCTTTAGGGAGATGGCATCGGCTCACCTGGAGGCTAGTGCATGGCTGTGGCTGAGGGAGCTGCAGTGGTGCAATGCTGGAGGAAGGGCAGGTCCTTTTAGCTGGGTCCGAGGTCCCTCAGTTGAGGGAAGTGCTGATGCTTTGGATTGGTGGGTGGGTTCTTTCCATCCGAGGCTGGTCATAAATGTTAAGAGAGCTTGCACTCCTACCAAACAGTTGCTCCCTGGGGCAGGGAGTAATTATTCAGATTGGGGACCTTTTTGGTACACAGGACTTCCCTCAGGAGCAGAACTGCCACTGAGAGAGAGAAGTTTGTCGCTCCAGTGATGGATGCAATCGTGTACATGGGATGACTGCCTCTGATGGCAAAGTGCCCCACTACTCACAATGTAATCTGAGGCTTTGCTACCAGGATCTTCCCATAGGAATGACTTAGTCCAGTGGTTTTCAACCTGTGGTCCGTGGACCCCTGCGGGTCCACAGACTATGTTTAAGATTTCCAAAAGGGTCTGCACCTTCATTTGAAAATTTTTAGGGGTCTGCAAATGAAAAAAGGTTGAAAACAACTGATTTAGTCTATTAATTCTTTCAGAGTCAGGGATGTTATATTGAGGAACAGATTTTACTTAGACCACATTGTAGGGTTTCGTGGGGGCAATGAAAGGTGCTGTGGTCTAGTGGATTGACCATGGGGCTGGGATCCAGGAAGCTGAGTTCTAATCCCATTTGTCACCAATTTGCTCTCTGGACAAGTCTCTAATTCCTCTATGCCTCAGTTTCTCCATCTCTGAAATAACTCCTCCTTACCTGCTTCTCAGGAACTTGTAAGGATGACCGAGTCATTGCCCGTCAAGCACTCTGCTATGTCAATGCTAAGGACTGTGTTCTCTTGAGTCTAAATAGATTTTAAAGTTACTTTGTTGCTAAGATGTAATAAGAGTAATCGAATGTGATGATTTAGGTTTAATATTAAAAAGCTGTGTGTGAAAGCCCCTGCCGCTCTCTAGCAGAAATTAATGAGCTTCCTCCATTCCGATGGCTATGCGTTTATCACTGACAGTGCTGCTGCTGCAGACACAGGGATAAATAAACAGCCTCCCGCCTCTAGAAATGTGGCACCCCGAGTAGTGCATGGGAGGCTGTTTGCAAGTGTGTCAGGGGTGTGACGGACCAAGGGAACAGCTGGTGCCAATCTGGAATGACTGGGGCTGGGTTGTTGACTGGTTTGCCCCTAATTTTGAAGGCAAAGGGCAGGCTGGATAACTGACCCCTCCGTTTACTGGTGGAGTTTCTGCTGAGAACCCCCCTCTGAGTGGCTATCCGCAGGCATGCCCAGCCGCCACACCCCTGGTCAGAAGAGGCTGGGCCTGCCCACAGAACACGGGTGGCTGCTCTTTCAGAGTGGTCCAGACTTGGTGGGGGCTGGAGGAGCCACCTTGTGGGAGGGTGGGAAACAGCTGCCCCATTCCTCAGTGGAGAGTCCCCCTGCTGGGCTGAGGGGCAGGGCGAAGGCACAGGAAGGCAGGGGGAGGCCATGGGGCTAAGAAGGAGCCTCCCCAGCGAACGAAGACTGCTCCCTCCCACAGGCTCAGCCAGCACTAAGTTACCCATAGGCAGTTTCCCTTTGCCCTCCTGGGAGAAGGGGAGGAACAGGAGTCTGTGTGTCTTGCCCTGGGCAAGTGTCCCCCATACCTCCCATGCACACACCAGGGGTAAGAAACCCCCCAGGTCGGCCAAATGCCCATCCTGCCTGTCCCTTTGAGACACGGCAGTGCCACGAGTGCTTGGCACATAACCAGCTCCTTCCAGCTATTCTCTTTGATAGCCAGCTCCGAGCATTGTGCATTGCAGGGCCTGTACCAGCCCCACTGTTTCCCGGATCGGTAATTGCTCTGTCTCCCTTGTGTTAGGTGGTTCCCACCAGAGTCGATCTAGAAGAGTGGCATGTGAGTTTTTATCGAGACCATGCTCTGTGAATGTACCCTTCAAACAGTTTCAGCTCCCGGCTCCCGGCAGGGGAGCAGTGAAAATGACCAATTATTTATTGGTTTGCCAGCAGTACAGTGCGCTCCTCCTTAACGCAGAACAGAACTAGTGGGAGCACGTGTCACATATACACAGCCAGACTTTCCTGCAGCCTACTGCAGTGCCCCTGCTTGCTGATTAGCCTTTGCCACTCTGCATCATACCAGGTACGGGAGCACTTGGGTGAACCTGTTTTTTCCTCTCCTTAGTGCCTGCAGTCCATTATTCTAGGGTGTTTTGGAAGTGAAAATTTCCACCTGGAAAAGAAGCTGATGTGAGGTCTGGAAGTGGTTTTACCAAACAACCTCCACCGCAGATGGCCATTGCTCATCCAGTAGGTGTTTAATAATTACACTTGGAAGGATTAGATTTGTAATGGTGAATGTTGGTACACATCAGTTTCACGGCACACACAGAAACTGAGGAAAAAGTATGTCCAGCAGTAATAATCAAAAAGTAAGAGAAATGCCACTTGAGAACTTTTGAGCATTTAGGGATGTTTCAGTTGTATATTTTGACATGTAATCATGCTAATTTTTGTTTTAATGGTTATAGAGCTTTAACTCTCTGACTTGCAATGTCTGTTGCCATTATATCATTATTGTCTTGCTCCCCTGGTGTGTGACCCCTTCCCATAATGTTAGACAACTGTGAAAAAACCTAAAAAATGGATTGAAAATAAACATCAATATTATCTGTCAAAATGATCAAAGCCCACAAACTTCTGCCACACCTGTTAATAACGTAGAGAGTGTTGGTGCGTGTCAGAGCATCACTTATGCTTTTTTTCAGCCATCTGAGGAGCAACTGCCATCTAAACTCAACTAATTGCCTCTTTTTAAGCACTTTTGTTGAAGGCAGCTGACCTGGGCCGAGGGGCGGGAGAAAGTTGGGGTTGGGGCTGGGGGGATGGGTGAGCTGCTACTTGGTTTGCCAGGAATGAAATGGAGCAGCCAGTTTTACCCAGGGCAGCAGGGAGCAATTTGAGTTCACTAACTGTGAAATCAGAGCCATTTATTGTTCTGTGCTCAGAAATGCATTTTGTGATGCAGCTTAAAGCAGGGCATCTGAACAGAGCCCATTTCAAACCTTCCTCAGAGGAGGCTGTGTAAAAATATAGCCCTGTTTTCTTCCAGCTGGAGATGATTTAGGATCCCCTGCATTCTTCCTTGAAGTGCTTTGGCGAAAATAGAGCGATGGAAGTTTAGAGACTATCATCTCACTCTCCTCCCTTCCCCACCCCCACCCCAAAGACTGAGGAGCTGGTTCAAACACACAGCAAAAGAACAATACATTGGAGTCCTTGACTGTTTTGCTTGGTCAGAGGTTCCAAGACTCCAGTCTTTCCCTTCCCGTGCTTTCCCTGGGATCCTTCCCCGAAGAGAAGTAGGTGCTTTCTAATCAGTAGAGAAAATGTTTAGGGTTTTATTGTTGCTACTAGTTTTTCCTCCTTGATGTACGCCAGAATTCTCATGCACACAAGACAGGCACGATCCCCCCTGTTTTTTGTCTTCTGCAGTGTGAAACTGCAGTTTTCCTTGCCTTAGCTTTTTGCATTTATGTCCCATGCTTCCTTCCCAGGCGAGAGGGAAAGCCAAGAGTTGGCTCCCCTCCTCTTCCCCCCCCCCAATTTCCTGTCTGAAAATATTTCTGAAAACTGTGAGTCAATGTCTCAGCTTTGTATGAATATGATCTTGAGGATGTGATGGAAGGTTTTGGACCATCCCCGGCCATGCTCATGTGAATGCAGTGCATTTAAGATCCACACTGGCTGCATGTCTGATTTTTCTCTGTCATCCCTCCCTCCTTCCCCCAAGAAAATGTCTGGTCTTAGTTGCTGGTACACAGGAGTCACTGCTATCTTTCCTTTTGCTGATGCTAATGTAGTTCCTGATGTCTTTTGCATTGAGTAGCTTGCTCTCACACTGCCCATTTCTCCTGTTCTCTCTTGTAGGTATCTGACCAGCTTCCTTGGTTTTTGATGCTGAAGCAGGATTGTTTTAACTAAAGATGGAAACACTGGAGTCGGAATTGACCTGCCCAATCTGCTTGGAGTTATTCGAAGACCCTCTGTTGCTGCCGTGTGCTCACAGCCTGTGCTTCAGTTGTGCCCATCGCATCTTGGTGTCCAGCTGCTCCTCCAGCGAGTCGATAGAGCCCATCACAGCATTCCAGTGCCCCACCTGCAGGTATGTCATCTCCCTTAACCACCGTGGCCTAGAGGGCCTCAAGCGGAATGTGACCCTGCAGAACATTATAGATCGCTTCCAAAAGGCTTCTCTGAGTGGCCCCAATTCCCCTAGCGAGAGCCGCCGAGAGAGAACATACCGCAAGAGTCCTGCCATGTCCAGCGAAAGGATAGCGTGTCAGTTCTGTGAGCAGGACCCACCGCGGGATGCGGTGAAGACCTGCATAACCTGCGAGGTGTCCTACTGTGACCGCTGCCTCCGGGCCACGCACCCCAACAAGAAGCCGTTCACCAGCCACCGCCTGGTGGAGCCTGTGCCAGACACACACTTCCGAGGACTCACTTGCTTGGAGCACGAGAACGAGAAAGTGAACATGTACTGTGTTGCGGACGACCAGCTGATCTGTGCCTTATGCAAACTGGTGGGACGCCACCGAGACCACCAGGTGGCGTCGCTGAGTGATCGATTTGAGAAGCTCAAGGTAAGAATCACTGGCTTTCCCGAAACAAGAGGTGTGAGCTGGGGAGGGTCCTTCGCGGCTTGCTGCACTCGCCCGAAACCAGGGGTGGCCAAACTTTGCAAGAAATGGAGCAGGTGCCAGCTGGGAGCATGATGGGGCATTGCATGCTGGGAGCTGCAGTTTCAGTGGGCCTCAGCTCTATGGTGAAGTGTCATGAGTCAAATGGTGGAACACCGTGAACTGCTGCTCTTTGGTCACCTGGTTCGGTGGCAGAGCCCTAGTGCCACGAGGAAGGCTGCTGCTTGCTGGGAGTTGGATAGCCTTCCTTGTAGGGACTGTGGTTTTCCGGTGGAGTATTTTCAAAGCTAAATCCGTTCCAGATGTCCTAGTCAGTCTCTTATTTACACCTAATTAACCCTCCAGGCTCTAGAAGGTCCATAGGCTAATGAAAGTTGAAAGATCCTTTAGCGGTGAGATCTGCAGATCATTGGCATCTAGAGGGTTAAGCGAACCACACGAGAGAGAGAGAGAGAGAGAGAGAGAGAGAGAGAGATCCTGCTTGTATGATTGCAGGAAAGTCGTTCATTTTCTGCTGATCTACATGTCACGAGTTCAGTCCTCAGGCGTGCTAACAAAACCATAGAGCCCACAAAGTACAGAGCAAGCCTCCCTGTGCCCCAAATTAGAGGGAGTCTCTGTGTGTAGTAGAGAATGCAGTGGTGGCAGCAGCACCAAGAACGTCAGCATAAGAGAGGGTGCAGGGCTGGTTTGGAGTAATGGGCAGGGGTGGGGAGGGGGAGCTTCAGGGTAATGGAGAAGCCAGTACTGGGGCTGGGCACTGCGTGCAGGGACTTATGAGATCTGGTGCTGGCTGTGGCTAGCGGACCCAGGAATCTCAGGGATTTGCTTAGTATTTACTGTGCAGATTCTCCTACTGAAAAATCTTCCGTGCACGTCCCTGCAGGTTTCCCAGGTCGTGGATCTTCCAAGCTGCTGCTTTCCCTGTCCCAGCAATGGGTCCTGCAGGCAGACCTTTGCTGTGTCTATTGGCTGGCTGTAATTTCCACAATGAAGGATTACTGGAGGTGGGGTGTGTGTGACTCTGCGCAGATCAATGGTGAAGTGTCATTGAAATTAGAGGTGTACTCTCCCCCGGATTCACTCCCTGCAATGGAAGTGATTTGGGGTGCATCTGTTCCCTCCCTGATGCAGGCATGCAGTGTAATCCCCCTGAATGGGAATTATGTCTGCACACATTGCACATGAGAAAATGTCCTCCCATCCTTCCTGTCCTTCTGTATTTGAAGCTAGAATCCCAGCTTTCTCCCCAGGGCTGGATGGGACCAGTGCCTGCCATCTGGGACTGCAGGGTGAGCTGGACTAAGCAGATCATCTGGGGGCACTCTGCCACAAACAGCAGATCCCGGTCCAGGTGTGAATATGGCTGCGTGCATTTAATTGTGGTAATGACTATGCAGGTTAGATTTGGCCCTCAGGCCCCAGGCAGTTTGTCATTGGGCTCCATGGTTTCTCGCCACGTTGGCTAGGCCCTGGATTAAAGCTGTTGGTTTATTAACCAATGGGAGCCTTGTCTCTCTGTTTTCCCTCACCCCAACCTCCCATTCCCCCTCCATTCAGTGCCTGGTTACGCATGCCCAGGCTCCTTAGTCTCTCTGCACTGGAGAAATTTAGCAGCCTTTATTTATCCCGTAAGGACAAAAGTCTTCTGTTTCCTTTCTTTGTCTCTGAGGATGGCTGGTCTGTCTAGCACCAGTGGGGGTATTACTGCCAGCCCTCCCCAGGTTGGCTTGTCCAAAGCTTTGTTGGGTTGACTCCACGACTGGCTCTTGTTCCATGAGATAAGGCCCGGAAAATGAAGGTTACTCAATGGCACTTGGTCAGAACACACACACTGCTTGGCGAATAGCTGACTGAGTGTTGAGGACAGTAACCTATCTGGCAGCATGGCTGCATCTCCCTGCTCGACAGCCTTCCTTTAGCCTCTCTCTCTGGCCAGCACTGGGCCCTCCCCTCCACACTGGGCCCGGATCAGTGCTGAGGTGGAGGGTGCTGCTGCAGGTGATTGGTGCCGCCTGTAGCTACAGTATAGTGAACCCATTGAATCTGGAGGCTCCATCTGCCCCTGGGGAGCCCTACCCTGATCTAGCCAGGCAGTGGGCTGGAGGCTCAATGGGAGGGGTAGACATCCTCACTGCAGAGACTGAAGCCGATGTCAGTGCGGCTGAGGAGTCCTGGTCACACTGGCTGAGCTAACCAGCCTTGTACGATGCAGTTCATATGGGTCCGTTTCTGTGGATAACTGTCCTGGGGCCTGATGCTCCCAGGCATGGCATGTTCTGTCATGCTAGCTGTGATGTGCCCCGGGAACTTCCCTTTCCCCAGCTCCCACTTCTGACAGGTACCGACTGAACGCTGCTCACTGGCTCCGTCAACGCAATCCTGACAGCATCTGTCCCCGTTCCTCTGTCAGTCTCCTGCTAGCCAATGCCATTGCAGGATCTGTGCTGGGGACAGCCTCCCCAGCACCACTGAAGCGCAATGGGCAGATGGCACCAGTCAGTCTCCCCTCTCCTGGCCCTGGTGGCCAAAGCTCTGTATCTAGCCATCCATCCCGGGCTATCTGGGCACCTCACAATCATTTGGGGCTTTCAGCGCCACAGCTCCCCTGAGGCACGAAGTGCTGTTACCCCGTTGTATAAGTGCAGAACCAAGCAGCAGGGGAGATTAAGTGACTTGCACAAGGCTATGGTTGAGCTAGGAATTGCCTCTCCTGTGACCTGTCCACTGCTCCATCCTTCCTACCCTCCCATCTCACCTGTCTCTACCATATAAGGACTATTTATCATTTTCATCTGCCTTCCTTTCCCTCCCTCCCCCACCTCCTCCCAGTCCCTGCAGAGAAATGCCTGGAAGTAGCCTTAGGTGTGTTGCCGCCTTGTTCTTTGTGGCTAGGGAATCATCCCTCTGCGGTAGCCTGTGTTCTCAAGCCGGAATATCCCCCACAGTGAAGCAGCAGAAATGGGCGATCATCCCCCCAACACAAGTATATAGCATGTGTTTGATCTGAACTGAATTACTGCTCTGTGCTCTCCAAGTGGGAGAGATCAAACTTCCTGGAATACTTCCCACGGCCCCTGAGGAGTACTGTGAAGCCTGATTTTTAAGCAGCCCTAGTGGCTCCACTGAATCTGAAGTGAACCCGAATGGCTGATATTTGACCTACATACAACATATAAAATTAGAACTCTCTCCCCCCTCCCCTGATGCATTCCATGTAAATCTGCAAAATAGTTTTAATTAATTTTCTTTTCAAATAAAATTAAAAATCTGTATAGCCGGTTACATTACCGACTATGCTAGTAAGACTGTAGCTAATCAGGTTTCCATTAGAACCCTTTTTCACGTGCTCATAACTTTTTTTCATCACTTCTCTTTCCAGTTGAAATTTTCCAGGCTTATTCTCAGCCTGAAGGTGATTTCTTTTTTTAAACATTTGAGCAAAATCAATTCACCTGCTTTTGTTATGTGAGGGGGGTGAAGAAATACTTTTCCCTCTCTAGCAAAACCACCAGGCACCTTTTCATGCACAGGTTAGATTTCTAAATAAAAGGACTGATGACTGGACAATGAAACTTTCCAGAAGTCTTGTCCTAACTGAGGGCTATTCTCCAGACTAATCTGCATCCACAGAAACAAACACTAATCACAAATTGTTTAAATTGACTATTTTTTCACATTTATAGTACGAAAATACGATCTAAGGACTATCGGATAACAGAAATAAATGGAATGGTAGCCATTGAAACAGTCAGCATTTGTCAATGGCTACCCCACATTGGTGATGCTGCCTAGGTTTCTTATTAAAGTGTCTCAGATACCACTGTGATAAATAGTGATGTTTAGTGGTGACCTCTGCAACATAGGCACTGACTCTGTGGGTGTTCTAGGGCTCAAGCACTCACTGAAAAAAAATAAGGGATGCTCAGCACCCACCAGCCAGAGCTGTTCGGCGGAGCAGCTGATCAGCGGCTTAGTGGCTGTCGGAAGGTGCTCAGGGGTGGTGGAGAGCAGCGAGAGCGGAGCTAGGGCGGGAAGAGGCAGAACGAGGGCGGGGCCTCAGGGGAAAGGGCAGAGTGGGGGCAGGGCCTCAGGGTGGAGCAGGGGTGGAGCACCCACTGGGTAAAACAGAAGTCGATGCCTGTGCTCTCCAGTATTGTAGTTTCCTAGTTCTGCAGATGTTGTCTGTGTTGGTGTTGCAGTGCAGCATTCTGTTTGGGTCACAATCACTTTGTGGAAGAAAGGTAGCAGAGGCTCCCCTGGAATAGTACTTGGGGTATGCTACTGACCCCCAGGATCAGTATATGGCTATGGATAGAGACCTTTTTAATATTTTTAATGAAGTAAATACTACTGGGAATTGTGTGATTATGAGAGACTTCAATTTTCCTAATATAGGTTGGAGAGCAAGTGCTACTAATAATGGTAGGGCCCAAACATTCCTGGATGTGACAGCCAATGTATTTCTTCATCAAATAGTCCCTAAATCAACAAAACGTGATGCCATTTTAGATTTAGTATTGGTGAGTAGTGAGAACCTCCTAGAAGAACAGATTGTGAGGACAGCTTTGGTTTGAGTGATCATGAGCTAATTCAGTTTAAACTAAATGGAAGGATAAACAACAATAGGTCTGCAACTAGCGTCCTTGATTTCAAAAGGGCAAACTTTAAAAAATGAAGGGAATTAGTTAGAGAAGTGGACTGCACTGAAGAACTCAAGGATCTGAATGTGAAGGAGGCCTGGAATTACTTTGTCAAAATTGCAGAAATTATCTGAAGCTTGCATCCCAGGCAAGGGGGAAAAATTCATAGGGAAGGATGGCAGACTAAACTAGTGAACAAGCACCTCAACAGGTGATTAAGAGAAAGTAAGGAATGGAATATGGGATGGATCAGCAAGGAAAGCTACCTCTTGGAGGTCAGAAAGTGTAGAGAAAAAGTGAGGACTGTCAAAACCAAAGCAGAGTTAGACTTTGCAAAGGAAATTAAAACCAATAGTAAAAGGTACTTTTGCCAGATAAAGAAGACAAAGAAAGAAGTGGGATTGCTAAACACTGAGGATGGAATGGAATGGAGCTTAAAGATAATCTAGGCATGGCCCAACATCTAAACAAATACTTTGCCTTGGTTTTTAATAAGGGCAATGAGGAGGTGGCGGGCAATGGCAGGATGGCTAATGAGAACAAGGATATGGAAGTAGAAACTACCACATCCAAAGTGGAAGCCAAACCCAAACAGTTTAATCAGGGGTCCTGGATAATCTCCATCCAAGAATATTGAAGGAATTGGCACACGAAATTGCAAGCCCAATAGCAAGGATTTTTAATGAATCCAAGAACTTGGGGGTCATATCCTATGACTGGAGAATTGCTAATATAGTATCTGTATTTAAGAAAGGGGGAAAAGCGATCTGGGAAACTGCAAGTCTGCTAGCTTGACCTCAGTTCTTAGCAAAGTCTTAGAACAAATTTTGAAAGAGAGCGTGATTAAGGACATAGAGGTAAACAGTAATGGGGGGGCGGACGGGGGACATACACAACAACAACATGGTTTTACAAAAGGTAGATCGTGCCAGAAACCTGATCTCTTCCTCTGAGAAGATAATCTATTTTGTAGACAAACGAAATGCAGTAGATCTAATCTACCTGGATCTCAGTAAAGCAACTGATACAATTTCATATGGGAAATTATTAGTTAAATGGGGATTAATATGAGACTGGAAAGGTGAGTAAGAACCTGTTTAAAGAGGCGACTACAACAGGTCATGCTGAAAGGTGAACTGCCAGGCTGTAGGGAGGTTACTTGTAGAGATCCTCAAGGATCAGTCTCAGGTCTAATCTTATTTACCATTTTTATTAATGACCTTGACACAAAAAGTGGGAGTGTGCTAATAAAATTTGTGGATGACACAAAGTTGGGAGGTATTGCCAATACGGAGGAGCACCAGACTATCACACAAGAAGATCTGGACGACCTTGAAAATGGGAGTAATAGAAATTGGATGAAATTTAATAGTGTGAAGTGCATGGGATTTAGGGACTAACAACAAGAATTTTTGCTATAAACTGGGGATGTATCAGTTGGAAGCGACAGAGGAGAAAGATCTGGGTGTATTGCTTGATCACAGGATGACTGAGCTGCCAATGTGATGTGGCTGTGAAAAAGGCTAATCCAATCCTAGCGTGCATCTGGCAAGGTATTTCCAGTAGAGACAGGGAAGTGTCAGTACCATTATACAAGGCACTGATGAGACCTCATCCGGAATACTGTATGCAATTGTGGTCTGCCATGTTTAAGAAAGATGAATTCAAACTGGAACAGGTGCAGAGACGGGCTACTAGGATGATCAGAGAAATGGAGAACCTACCTTACAAGAGGAGACTTAAGGAGCTTGACTTATTTAGCCGAACCAAACAAAAACTAAGGGGAGATATGATTGCTCTGCATAAATACATCAGAGGGATAAACACCAGGGAGGGAGAGGAGTTATTTAACGCTCAACGGCACTAGAACAAATGGATATAAATTGGCCATCAGTAAGTTTAGGCTTGAAATTAGATGACAGTTTCTGACCATTAAAGGAGTGATGTTCTGGAGTAGTGTCCCAAGGGAGTAATGGGGGCAAAAAAACCCTAACTGGCTTCAAGACTGAGTTTGATAAGCTTTTATGGAGGGGATGGTATGATGAGATTGCTTACAATGGCACATGGCCCATATCTTCAATGGCTGAAGATGGGGCTTTAGAGGGAGGAGCACTCTGAGTTACTACAGAGAATTTTTTCCCAGGTGTCTGGTTGGTGGGTCTTGCCCATATGCTCGGGGTCAAACCGATTGCCATATTTGGGGTCGGGAAGGAATTTTCCCCTGGGTCAGATTGGCAGAGACCTTGGCGGTTTTTCGCCTCCCTCTGTAGCATGTGACACAGGTCACTTGCTGGTTTGAACTAGAGTAAAT
This sequence comes from Chelonia mydas, assembly GCF_015237465.2. Taxonomy (NCBI): domain Eukaryota; kingdom Metazoa; phylum Chordata; order Testudines; family Cheloniidae; genus Chelonia; species Chelonia mydas. Next base: position 59,088,602 of record NC_057855.1, read on the forward strand.
GATGGATTCTCTGTAATTTTGAAGTCTTTTTAAATCAAGATTTGAGGACGTTAGTAACTCAGCCAGAGGTTATGGGCCTATGACAGGAGTAGGAGGGTGAGGTTCTGAGACCTGCAATCTGTAGGAGGTCAAACTAGAGGATCAGAATGGTCACTTCTGGCCTTTGAGTCTATGAGCGGTGCACATTGTGGCACTATAAGAATGTGGTGATGTCAGAAGAGAAGTCAATGTTTTCAATCCTCCCAGTTATTTTTCTATAACTTTCCATCGTCTGTTTTGTCTTCATGTAAACTGTCTGTTTAGTTTCATTGTTACAAATTGACACATTCTGGAGTGTGGGAGAAAGAAGGGTCTGGTAGTAAGGGCAGTAACTCAGCCAATTGCACCTACGTTATGGGGTTTTCCAGGAAATCTCTTGGCTGTCCAGCATGACAGAGTCGGTGTTGCTATGCAAACCTTTCTTTTGGCATTTCCTAGCTTTTGATTGTTTCATTTTCAAATCGTTAGAAACTCAGGTGAATGTGACACTTCCTTTAATATGGATTTAAACTGGAACTGTTTGAAATGTTTTGTTTGGAATTTTTTTCAACAAAAAAAAGCATATTAGTCAAACCTGAAATTTCAGCCGGAAATGGCCATTTTTGATTAAATATTTCAATTTTTTTCACAGAAAATAAAAAATTTGACTTTTTGGACAAACTTTCTTAGGCCAAAATTTTCAGTAAAACCAAAATGCTTGCCTACCTAGCCAAAATGTTTTGGTTGCCAAAATACAAAAACAAGTTTTGATTTTTAATTTTTTTGATGAAAAACCTGAAATATTTTGTAGAAAAAAATTCACAAAAAGGGAAACATTTCCTTTTTCCATCACATTTTTTTTTTGGCAGAAAAATAATAATTAAAACAAAATCCTGACCGCTGTAATTTATACACAAGGAGTATACCTTTGCAGGTGGGTTGTCTAGGTAGGAAGATAGAAGGCTGGGGTCTCCTCTCCTCTGTCCATTCTGCTTGTACATGTGCAGCTACTGGTATTCTTGTGGGAGATGCTGCTTTCTTCTTCCTTGACTTAGAGTCCTTGATAAGGTGCTTAGTTAGAGAGGGCATCCAAAGCAAAGTACAGAAGGATTTCTTTCCTGCTTGCTCTTCCTTTTACTCCAGGGGTGGCCAATATGTTGTTCCTTGTATAGACACCGACTCCAGGGCTGGAGCTACAGGCGCCAACTTTCCAATGTGCTGGGGGGTGCTCACTGCTTAACCCCTGGCTCTGCTGCAGGCCCTGCCCCCACTCCACCCCTTTCCGCCCCCTCCCCTGAGCCTGCCGTGCTCTCCCTCCTTCCTCCTGCATGCCAGGAAACAGCTGATCAGGAGGTGTGGGGAGGGAGGGGGAGGTGCTGATCAGCGGTGGACGGGAGGTCCTGGGAGCGGGGCAGAGGGAGCTGATGGGGGTCTGCTGATGTGTTACTGCAGGCTCTTTGGCAATGTACATTGGTAAATTCTGGCTCCTTCTCAGGCTCAGGTTGGCTTCCCCTGTTCTATTCCCTTTGATCAATATTCAATGTACTTTTTTTCCCTCCTGCATCTTATGAGGAAGGTAGGAATTCCCACAGCAGATCAGACCAGTGGCCCATACAACACAGTATTCTGTCTCTGATGGGGACCAGTACCAGCTGCTTCAGAAAAGGTGCAAGTAATGCTGTACTGGAAAATTCTGGGATGACCTGGGCTTGATAGAAATGTATTTCTAATCCCAGGCAGTTAGTGGTTGGCTTATTCTCTGAACCATGAGAGTAGACATCCATCTGAATGCCTCGCAGAGCTCATATAGCTGAATATTTTTACTATTCACAGGAATGCACAGTCCTCTTCTGCATCACATTACGTTCTTTGCCTTAGTAATATCTGATGGCATTGAGTTCAGCAAATTAATTATGCATTGTGTGAAAATATTCCCCCCTCCCATTTTAAACGTGTTGTCTTTTGATTTCATTAGTATGTCCCCTTTGTCTTGTATTAATAGGCATGCCCTGTGCTTCTAATTGTTTTACATGCCTCTGTCAAGGAACTTCTATTTCGTCTTCTACTGAAAAAAAGTCATAGTCTTCTTAATCACTGCCCATATCAAGTCTTTTCATGCACCTAATAACTTTCTTTGCTTTTCTGTGGATCATTTCTATTTCTGTGTCATCCTTTCAATGATGGGGTGACTAGAACTGAACATAGTATTCATGGTGAGGTGGGTGGGGCCAGTGTTTTCATTGAGCTGTCCCCAATGATGCCCAGGTCTTTCTCTTGTGTGGTTGCAGTTCATTTAAAACATATTGATGAATATGAGTATAGGAGCAGAGATTGTTCCTTCTGTTTTGCATTGCCTTGCACTTGCCTTCTATTAACGTAAGTTGCTGCTGTATTTTCCAGTCATTTAGCTTCATTAGGCCTTTCTGAAGTTCCTCACAATCCTTTCTCTGATGACACAATTTTACATCACCTGGAAATTGTCACCTCCTTTCTCATCCCTTCTTCCAGATCACCAATAAATATGTTAAATTGAACCCATCTTAGCATCCGATGAAGTGAGCTGTAGCTCACGAAAGCTTATGCTCAAATAAATTTGTTAGTCTCTAAGGTGCCACAAGTCCTCCTTTTCTTTTTGCGGATACAGACTAACACGGCTGCTACTCTGAAACCTGCCATCTTAGCATGGATATCTTTAACACCCTTGCATGCTAAACACTGACCCATTTCACTTAATATCTATTTTCTCTCTCTTAACTAGGGCTGATCAAAAATTTCACATCAAACTGTTTTTGACAGACAACTGGGTTTGACAAAACAATTTTTTTTTTTTTAGAAAAGTGTCTGCTTTCCCTAGAAAACTTCAGTTATTTTGCTGAGAAATTGAATGCCTGAAACCAAAATATTTTGCGTAAAAAAACGAGAGATTTTGATTTCCAAATATTGCCCTGGTGCCTCATGGGAGTTGTAGTTTGGTGCCTCGAATCCCTATTCTCTTCTAAAGGTCAGGCTCACCAGCTGGATTACGACTCCAGTGATGCACCATGGCCAGGGACTCCCATGATGCACCATTTCCTCTCTTCAGAAGGTGAGACTATAATCTTACTTTATCCCTCATGATGCACCAGAGAGTCAAGCCTATGGAAAAATGAAAGCATGAGGCACCATGGCAGCATTTCAAAATCAAAAGAGGTGACATTTTGAACACATTTTTTGGCATTTGAATTTCAGCCAAAATGCCAAAATTTCTGCAGAAAACCTCCCAGTTTTTTGACCAGCTCTACTCTTAACACATTTCCAGTCCATGGCAGCACATTGTCACTCTCGTCATGCCTACTTAGTTTCTTTAACAGTCTCTCACGGAGAACGTTATCAATGGCTTTTTGAACATTCAGTTACGTTCTGCTACCTGTTCTCCTTTATCCATTAGTTTGTTGACTCCCTCGGAATTCTGGTAGGTTGGAGAGGTCAGATTCTCCTTTAGAGAAGCTGTGCTGACCTTTCCCAACCAGATGCTGCTCAGCTATGGTTTTTAGAACTGTCTTTGATCCTTTTGGAGATGTTGTGTCCCTTGTCAGGACATGCATCACTAGCTCCACTAGGTTATCTACAGCAGTGCTTCTCAAGCTCTCTGATGGGGGGACCGGCAATTTTTTTTTTTCCAATGTGCGCGCAGACCAGCAGCCGATGGCTCGTGGACTGGCACCAGTCCGCGGACCACCACTTTGAGTAGCACTGGTCTACAGGGCGGGAGGAAGAAATCAGTAGCACTAAGTGTGAGCACTTTTCCTGAACTTTTATAAACTTGACTCAGGAACCTCCTCTGACTTTTCAGCAGAGACTGAAGAAGTTCAAACTTAAGCTGCTGTCCCAATAAGCAGCTGTGTGGCTGTTCTTTTTTTAGACCATATAAACAGCTGTGCTCCTGTTTTGGAGGCTTCCTTTTGAGGCTGAATAGTTCTTCCTATGTGAAAATGGAAAAGTTCATATCGCAGCCTGGAATTTCTGAACCTGCCACCTGGTATTTAATACAATACACAATGGAAGTGTTGCCTGTGTGACAGCTGTGCTGATTTGCTTGATACAGAGGAGTTTTCACACTGCTCATGCATCTGCACCATCAGGAGATTGTCCTGTACCCGTTTTCTTTTTAATGCCATGGGCTGGCCCTTTTCGAAGGCAGCTCCATCTCTGTGCTGTTCAGGGCAGGAGGCATAATCTGCCACTGAAGCAGCAAGTAGCATCAATGATGTAAATACCAAGCATAATAAAACAATTGATTAGTCGCTGTTATTCTTAGTTTAGCCTGCGGTGTGATGCCTAGGGATTTACATGTAATTCCGTGCATCAGTTTGAGAATAAATACATTTAAAACTAGCCATCTTTCCTACATTCTGTTTCAGATGCTTTGAAATATATCCATTTCCAACTTTACTGTTTCATATTGATGCTTATGATTTAAACAACACTGTCAGTTCTCATTGGGCTAGAGGGAGGGACTTGTCCCCTTCAAGGCATCCAAGTTTGACCAAAGCTGCCCTCTTGTCTATGGCAGATGCTTTTGCCCTCTCTTAGAAGGTGCAGAGACTTCCCTCTCCCTTCTCTTGCTGTTAACCACAGTCTGTATTTACTCTGGGGGTGGATGATGTCACTTTCTAAATAAATAAACAGGCCATGAGCTGTGACAAGCAATGCTAAAAGTTTGGCAAGGTTTGTGGAGATAATATTGTGAACAGCATGATGGTTAGCTTGGAGTTCTGCTGAGAGCTCTCGCCAAGGGAAATGCAATGGGGTCCCTACACTTCCAGTTTTTCAAGGACTTTGGAATAGGTTCTACATCAAAGTCTATTGGCTGAAAGGCAGAGACGAGTAAATGAGGATAAAATAGCTCCTTGGATAGAAAAGTGGCTCATGAGAGAGAGTGGCTGGTCACAGTAAGTGTACTGAGGCTCTCATAGAATTGTAACTATGAGAGACGGAAAGACCTGTGGTAGTGGTTTGCTGGGTGGGTGAGAATAGGAAAGTGGATGATGCCAGAACTTGTTGTTTGTAGCAGAACTGGAGGGACAACAGATAGGGTCATTGCAACCAGATTGAGTGGTGAGTGAGTGTAAATGGAGAGCATGTGCTTCATGTGATAGGCATGCAGCATGCTGGCCTGGAAGGGGATGCGGCAGTTATACTGGGACTGACGAAATCCTTGCCTGTCAGTCTAGTATGGTGCTGTGATTAAAGAAGGCAAACTGAGGACTAGGCTATATTAACCAAGGGTGAGATAATGCATTAAAAGAAAGGGAAGATGTTGAGTACAATACATATGGCACTGGTTAGAATTTAGGGTTCAGTTGTGGCCTCCCTGGTATTACTGCCTGATTGAGTAGTCTGCAGGACTTCCAAGGTGATTTTAGGTTTCAGCAATATACTGCAGAAGGAGCTTAGCACACTTCTACTGGAAACAAGACAACTATGAAGTGGTCTAAGGGAAGTGTTCTGAAGCACGACAGGCTGGCGAAGTGCAACGACAAACTGTTCATGGATGAGACACTCAGAAACCACTACTTGTGGGTAGAAGAACTATGTAATCAAGTGTGGGCAGCTCAAGCATTATACTTATACATCTGCTCGTAGAGCTCCTGATATAGCTGAAAACTATATACATGTAACAACCATCAAATATGAAGAAGATACGATCCTAAAATCAGAAGATTGAGTAAACAGCAAAGCTGCGTAGACCCATATCACTCAGCTGTAAATATGGAATAAGTTGCAAAGTGGGGTTATTGAATCAAACTGTGTTAAAATACATTAAACATTGGGTACTCATGTAGAGAAGCTTAGTGACAAAGCAACAGCCAGTAATGCCATTCCACATATGAAGTAGACCCTAGACCTGAAGAGGAGCTCTGTGTAGCTTGAAAGCTTGTCTCTGTCACTGACAGAAGTTAGTCCAATTAGAAAAAATTACCTCTCCCACCTTGTCATTCCACATACGAGTTACTCAGGAGGTTCTTAAATGCCATCTCCTTCCAGGCAAGGAGACTGTGCAACTGCAACCACCCAGCAGAAGCATTTCTCTTTGTGAGCTCTACTGGTTGGGAAAGTGCAGCGGCCAGAGGTCACATGTAGTCCAGGCCACGCGCTCTGATAAGGCAGAGTAAATATCCTGCAGCTGCAAGCAGAAGAGTCTCTTTCTCTCTCACACACGTGTGCACGCGCACACACACCAAAAACCAACTGATTCCTTTTTTATAACGGAATCTTGCATTGCAGAATATGACTGTAGCTCTTCTTTATTACATCTCTCTGTAAATTGCTGTGAATGTGTTAGCCCCTCTCCCCCAGTGTTTCAGATCTTGTATGTAAGAGGGAGAGGGTTTGGAAATCTGCCTGGAATTGAATAGTGAGAGAGGATATTTTCTTAGTCTGTTCTAATAATGAGGTTTAGAGTGCTGTGTATAACTAGAGCACTTTCTATAAAAAATGGGCTCAGCTGAGACTAGCTCTGTTCAGCTGTGTCTGATGACTAACAAGTTATGGCAAAATCCTTAGGATGCTGAATTTCAAAAGGGTTTGTGTTTAGTTTTGATGAGTTAGTCTTTGCCCATGTTAAATCCATGCTGTATCTTCAGCACAGCAGGAAAAACATAATTCTAAACTCCCTACATTTTTTGGTCACACCATTTGGGCCTCTGCTGTTTGGTTTGTTAAAGGTTTCTAAGAATGATCAATTTCAGAGAATTCTGTTACAGTGTGACCTTAAATGGTGAGAGACCCACTGAAATATTCACATCTGATTTTACAGTGACAAGGCACAGCACTTCAACCATGAAGAGTGCTTACCTTTGCCTTCTACATATTCATCTAAAACAGCAGTGGGTAGAGGGGAAACTGCTTTTCCTTTCTCCTTCCTTAGACAAAATGGAGTTCGCGTCATATTTACCTTTCCTCGATTGTGTGTGTCTGTTCCAATATTGCCTGCTAACCTGGAGCTTTGAAAGATTGCACATGCATGGTCACATAGGCTTTATGGCAGGGAACTGTAATGCTGCTGGTTTAGAATTCAATTGGCAAGCTGATTATGTTTGTCTGGAGCAGTCGTCCTCTGCGAATCCTTTGGCAACCGGACAGTGTGCATTTAGCTGAGAGAAATTTGTGTGGCGGGCTGAGAGGATGACTGTATGTAAAGCTGCGTCTTTGGATGAAAGCAGCAGTAGCGCTCCCATTGGAGGGCTTCCGCTGCTCAGTTCCCAGGCAGTTACCTTGCTGAGAGAGGTCCGGTGTTAGCAGTGTGAAACTGTACAGTCCACCCTGAGTTTGCCTCTGTGTTCTGTGCAATGCCTTGTAATGAATTTGGTGCTTGAAAGTGAGGCGTTGTTAATGTGAGGCAGGTCCACTGGACAGCTTCTTGGCAAGCTTCTCCCAAACACAGCTCTGCCAGCGTCTCTTGAGGCTGACCCACAATACTCTGTGCTATTTCAATCTTGGTTTTATCTTGGCCTGAGACTGCTAGTCATGCCCAGCTGTGTGGTGCGTTTGGGTCTACTAGTTAGTAACATGAGACCAGCTAACTCATTTGTATGTGTTACCGGAGTTAGCCATCCTCTCCAGAGGCAAGAGGACGCTGATGCATTGTTTCTGAAACCCTGGCTTCTATTGAAGGGAAAAAGGTAGTTTGACTTTATTGCTTATCTTGTCACTGTGTTCTTTGTTTTTCAGAGATGGATGGAAAGTTGAATACAATCTGGTTTATGGTAGCAGTAATGCAAAAATTCCTGAGTTAGTCACTTACTAAAAATTAGCATTACAGATCAAATTAAAAATTAATGCAGATTAAGAGTGAAAGTAATGGCTTGACCTAGATGAAACAAATGCCTGGGATAGCAGTGCACTATCAACGGAATGAAATCTCTGCCAATTAAAAAGTCAGATTACTTGAAACTCTCACGATTGATTCTTTCTGTGGAGCCTAACGTGCAGAATCCTGTTCTTTCATGCCACACACGTTACTGTACACTGTGGCTGTTTGGTGCTGATTGTTAGTTTGGTACCCCTAAACAGTGGTTTTCAACCTGTGGTCTGTGGACCCCATGGGGGTCCGCAGACTATGTCTAAGGGGTCCGTGAAAGGTTGTCATTACCACAGAACAATGGTTTGCAACCTGTGATCCACAAACCCCTGGGAATCTGCAGACTGTTCTAAGATTTCCAAGGCGTTCGCAACTTCATTTCAAAATTTTTAGGGGTCTGCAAATGAACTAAGGTTGCAAACCACTGCTCTAGAACTATAACTGCAGGAGGGGAGGAGCACCAAGGTTATTTTGCAAAGTGATTGTGTGAGAGCTATTTATATTGGGAAGGGTATTTGGTGCAGAGCTCTTTCAAAATGCTCCCATTCATGATTTGTGGCAGAGAAAATAGCTTTCCAAAAGGAGGTTTGTTTCCCCCCCACTGCATTAATCACTTCATACCAATCAGCACTCTTTCCATCTGTTCTGTGTCTCCTTTTGCAGAGATCAGACAGCGTTCAGCTTAGCACAATATTTTCCTTTGTCAGTGCCTAGATGTTCTGGTGATTGGCATTCCCTAAATACCAGAGACGTGCATTTATTCTGTAACCTTTTATATTGGCGGTTCACTAAGTACATACTATATAGGGGCCAAATTCCATGCTCCGTTACACTTGGATAGATCCAGACTTCAGTGTGCTCACGCGATTGTGTGAATGAAGTTAGAACTGGGCCAGCAAGGGTTTTTTCCTACACGGAGAAGCTGCTGCCCATTCCAGTGTTCTTATGTGAATAGTGAAATGAATTACTAAGAACTTCATGAAATATGGACTTTTTTGCCTATGGATTTTTGAAAATCTTTACACTTCTACTGTGAGAGTTACCGAGAAGATCACTGCTTAATTGATAATTTACTGATCATGCTAGGAGGCTCAATTGAAATCTCTTTCCATGTCTCTCCCACACAAAAAAAGAGTTGGCATATTGTTAAGTTTGCAGCTGTGGTTACTATGACCCTTATACCAAGTCTGTAACAAGTTTATTACAATTTAAAAAATATCTCAGCCTGGACAGGAAGGAAATGAGAATAAGGGTAATTTTTATATGACTGTTTTGTGACACTTAAGAGGTCAGACATTTGCTTAATGACATTATTTGCTCTCAGAGTTCATCCTACCTCAGAGGTCCGCAAACTGTGGGGTGTATCTCCCTAGGGGGGTGTGGAGGAACATTTGAGGGGATCGTGGGGGGGGGCAGGCCAGCCCCCACAGGGGCCAGGGAGGGAGCACCACCCAGCCCCACTCCGGCAGAGCCCCTAGCTCCAGCTCGGCCTCCAGCTCTGCCCCCAGCCTTGACCCTTGACTGCAGCCCAGCCGCGGCTCTGTTCTCTGCCCCAGACCACAGGTGCTTGTAGTAGGGGTGCTAGGGGTGCAGTAGCACCCCCTGGTTTGAAGTGGTTTCCATCATATACAGGGTTTACAGTTTTGTGCAATGGCACTCAGCACCCACACTATACAAATTGTTCCAGCACCTATGCCCCAGACCTGCCCCCAGCTTTGGCACCCTTACATCTGTCCTCCCCCACACCCCCCCTACGCCTCCACGCAAGCCGTGGTACTGACAAGGGTAAGGGAGTGTATGACCATGAAAAGTCTGGGCACCACTGTCTTATCTATTCCAAGACCAATCTTAATTCTGACCCAAAAGAGGTCAAACTCTTTCAACATGTACACCACCAATGATCCAGTTTACATGGAGTAACATACCTTTATATGTTACTCTCTCTCTCTCTGGCACCCTAACTTACAGAGAGATGTCTAAACCCAGCATTGACTCAGTCATGGCCAGATGCACACCTAACTTGATTTGACCAGACAGTGTGGATGAGACCACGGAGTATTCAAACAGGATTCAAAAACCATGCGCCAGCCTAAGTTTCCAGGTCAGCTAGAACATGGTTATTCTAAGATGGTACGGTCCCGTCCACAAACTAGATTGGAACCCCATTGGCCCCAGTCAAGCTGAAACTTCTTAAATTCCTGTCAGGCTAGTGCAGACAGGTGCCTCTCTGTTTCTCTCCCTCAGGGAAAGAGGCTGCTTCCTCCGTCTCCCTCTCACACAGCTAACCATTCCTGCTGGCTGCTGCAGCTTTGGAATTACAGGCTAATGTCATTTCCTTAATTTAAAGTCAAAGCCGCTGTGACTACTGACAGATGTTTCATTACAGGCAGAGCACACAACCCTCCGCCTTCCCTTCCAGCACCTGATCCTTAACATGATCTGGGATTTGTAATCTTTCTTTTTCTTCCTCTCCTGTGCAGACCACAATTCCCTGCTGAGCTCCTGCAGTGCACAGGTCTTTTTTAAACGCTTGAAGGTCGTGAAATGAACACGAGCCAACCGGCACAATTTCATCTATTTAGTTACTCTATGTTGAGCCTTTCAGCAGCAGACGTTGCTAGAAATCTCCCTAAGCTGGGGAGTGACTTAAAATAGGTCCTCAGCAGAGCATTACGCATTTCCCTCAGTCTGTTTCCAGCAAAGCCAAATGCCTTGTAAACCAGCAAGAACTTAATTGATGTTGCACGCACACAAAAGAGCATCTTGAGTTGTCCTTTGCGCAGATAAAGGCCTTTGGTCCCCTGCCAGATTCCCAGATCGAATGATTACCCAAGTCTCCATATAGCAGTATAGTGTGCTTGTCACATCAAAACGACTTTGATTTCTTACAGTGCAAGTCAAGATAGTGATTGTAATTTGGTTTAAAGGCAAGGGTGCCAGAAATTTAGCCAGCTGAGGCCAATGCTGGTAACTTGCCAAACAGGACAAGAGTTGCACCTAATTTCTGCTTAGAGTTAATGAGGAGGAATGGCCCATGAAAGAATACCGTGCTCCAGGTCAATCCAAGCTGAGACTGCACAAGAGCCAGAAGGAGCATTGCAGGCTGGGATTTGTAGTCTTTATGGGCCTCATTGCCATATTAGGAACCAAGGTGACTTCACTTTCTGGGTTAGTGTCTTGGCCTCTCGCCCACATTTTAATCAGCTTGCCTAAAGAGGCTAGCCATAGCTTTAGATCTTCAGCATGTGATAGCTGTTCTACAGTGGGATATGTTTGCTTATGTGCATCATGGTTTGGTTCTCCATTCAGGGTAATCTGTTTGGGAAGTTGTGGTGCTGACATCATCTGAGATGGAGAGCGCCCTCCAGACAGGACAAGGCTTGCGGGGAGATCTATCATAATTCCAAGTACTGGGGTTTCGCTCTGTTCTCTGATCCTGTTCATGCTTGCTCACGCCTTTATCACATGCTGTAACTGAATAGGTTAATGCGGTGAAACACCAGGTATAATTAAGGCTACTTAGGCTTTGTTTTGAAATTCTGACGTCAAGCAACAGAAACCAGGAATGTGTTGGTGAGGAACCGCATCAGACTTAAGATTAATTTAAGCATCATGAGTCATACTCAAGTTTGAATTTCCCTGGCCTTTCTCCCTGATCTAGAGAGGGGTCAGAATTTGCACTGGCCTCTGGTGCAGGATCTAATTGATTAAGTGCTGAACCAGTACAAAAAAATAAAAAAAACAGTGGTAGTCCTAAAGAACAGTGACAGTTTTCAGTCCAATAGCTTGTGGGCCAATGGAACTGGAAATAAATACTATTTGCCATTAGGATGCTGGGATACCTAGCTTTCGAGAAGCATACTGCATTCTTTTATTTTTTTTTTAAATCCATGGAAGATTGTGAGATTTCAGACCTAAAATGCATAATTCTGAATGATCTTCTTACTTTTTTTCTGCCCCACTTCATTTCCCACCTGACTTCAGTGTCACTGTCTTAAGAGCTTTTAGGACTAGGAACGGAAAGCATCACACTCTACAAAAACACCTGGGGATGCTTGTCTTTCAGACAGGATAAAGCATTAATCTCTAGCTTTTGTATTCTGAGCGAGAGCAGGCCAGAACTGAAGTGTGTGCACATGTTAGAGAAGCAAGGGTCCCAGAGCTCAGGCTCCAGCCTGAGTCCGAATGGCTATACTGCAATTTACAGCCCTATAGCCTGAGCCCCATGAGACCAAGTCAGCTGACATTTAACTGCAGTGTAGACGTACCCTTAGTCTCTCTGTGCCTCAGTTTCCCATCTATAAAGTGTGGATAATAGCACAGCCCTGCCCCACAGGCATATGTAAAGATAAATATAGACTGTGAGGTGCTCAGATACTACACTCAACAGGGCTACAGAAGTGCCTAAGTAGGGTAGAAAGCGGAGAATTTAAATCTGCATTGAGGGCCTTAGAGCAGTGGGCTGATTCCCAGCGTGCCGAGCACCCTCAGGTCCCAGTTAACACCAGTGGATTTGTTAACGTCTGGCACTTTTGCATCTCCAGGCATTTATTTCGGTCATCTGGCCTGGAGCACTGCTGAACGTTTCTTACTGGGGGAGACTGGGACATAGATGGCATCAAGCAGGCTGAAGCTCCATGTGGATAAGACTGAGATGCTGGGCTGGGGGAAGTGCCCAGGAGAGATGGTGAGGGTGACTGAGGCGGGGGGCGGGGCACCTGACGTTTGTGACTCACAACTCACGTTTGTGGTTGGCACTCCGGAGATGCTGTTGGATCCCCAGCTGCTGTCATGCAGCCAGATTGCAACAGTGTCCAAGGGCAGCTTTTCCCTATCTGGGCCTGGTGGAAGCGGTTGTGACAGTCTCTTTTTTTTCGTTCTTTCATGCTGTTATCCCCTCCAGCCAATATCACTGCAGTCTGCTCTACGTGGGGCTGCACCTGGAGTCAATCTGGACACCTATCCTAGTGCATTCTGTAGGGCTGCGGGGTGCAGGGTACCTGTCAGTGGGAGCATGTCACCAACGTGCTTGGCTGCACTCCCTGCCTTTCAGTGTGCAGGGAGAGATTAAGGTGTCATTATTCACTTTTAAATCCTTGGGACCTGCCTACCGGCGAGACACACATGTCACTTGGCCATAGCGCAGCAGCTTGGTCAGTAGAGCTGCCCAAGCTGGAGTACCCTCCATTTCAAAGTAAGGCGTTGGCTGCAGAGCACTCTCTGTTAGGGTGTCCTCAGCTGTGTAACTAGTTCTCCCCCTTGGTCTAAAATGGCCTTTAGGACACTGCTGCAAGGTGCATTGATTTACTGGAGCTGGGTGGAGGTGGGACGCGTTGTAAGTACTTTGTGTTTGAGCATGTGCAGTAATCTGTGGCCTGATTTGTCAGACCATAGTACAAAACTGTTTTGGATCACATTATACAGTTTCAGCTAATCAGAACTGAGGAGAAAGTATCATTTAAATTACTTGTAACATTTACTCAGCAGCTGTATCGCTATGGGCAGCGAATCACCCACTAATGCTGAGCAAATGTTGCATGGGCTCAGGTGTGTCTGGCTTGTGATTCCATAAGCCCTCTGTGCTGTGTAGAAAGTTGAAAAATGCCCTTTCTAGGAGCCAGTTCCTTACTCTTGTACAACCTGAGCCACGTGGCTTGGCACAGGTGCCCTCTGCGGGCTGGGGAGGGGGAATGGAATCCTTGATGCACGGGGCACAGAGCCATTTTCTGGTGACTGCTGTGGTGGTGGCAGCTGTACTCCATCTTGGGTGTGAAGCTCTGGTCAGTGGGTGTGCGTAGCCCCTGGCCTTGCCCACCCCCAAGCTCCCTCAAGGGTGTTGGGGAAAAGTCATTGCAGAAGCCATCGCACGAGGGACACAGTGCCCATGCGCCATCTCTACCGTGGACACTGTGCAGAAGAACTGCATCAAGTGTGAATCTGGGACTTTCCGTGGCCCCTTCGCAGAACACAGAGATTTTCCCTGTGGCAGGGTGTACAGGGAAATGTGGTAGCTTGGGAAATGGAAAGTTTGAATTTGCATTTGGAGCAGCAAACCATGCCAGTGGGTGGAATGTTGAGGGGGAATTGTTTGGAATAAAGATGGGCAAACCCACATCTGTCAGGATATGGATTTGCCAAAGGCCAGGAATGGTTCGGCTCTGGGCCCCATGTGTGCACCTGCTCTCTGCCCCAATCATAGAATATCAGGGTTGGAAGGGACCTTAGGACGTCATCTAGTCCAACCCCCTGCTCAAAGCAGGACCAATCCCCAATTTTTGCCCCAGATCCTTAAATGGCCCCCTCAAGGATTGAACTCACAACCCTGGGTTTAGCAGGCCAATGTTCAAACCACTGAGCTATCCCTCCCCCCTGTACTCCATGCTGAGGGGGGAGTCATTCTCTGGGGAATGGTTCCATCTCCCCCTGCCCATTGTCTATTTTGATGTGCTGGTGCTGTTCCTCATTTATTCCTGCAACACTCTGAGACCCTCACAAAGACCCTCACCATGGCCCCACATCCAGATTTTCCCAAGGGCTAAGGCCCTGTTCATCATGGCAGGTTATTATGATGATGATTGTTTTGTGGTGGTACCCAGTCACAGACCAGAGCCCCATTGTGAAAGGCGCTGTATAAATACAGAGTAACAAATGGTCCCCTCCCCAAAGAGCTTACAGTCTCTAAGACAAGAGACAGCAGGTGAGGGGAGCACAAGGAAATGCATTGACAATAGAGGTCACAGCACATAGAGGTCTAGCCAGTGGAAAGGGGCCGTTCCCTTTTACACACATGCCCTTGTGTGGTTTTTCAGTTGCATGTGAACATTTCTGTGCATTGCATAGTTGGAACATGCAGCTTCTTCCGATCTCCATGAGCAACAGGCAAGCAGCTCTCAGTTTTCTCCCCTCACTAGTCCTATTGGTGAAGAGAGGACAAGGGCATGGGCTGGACCTTATTCAGTCACAAGATCTATCAGAACACATCACAGTGCACCTACGTTGGGTGAGGTCTGGCCAGTGGGTAGTTTGAGGTACGTGAGGCCACAGCTGCTAAAGGAAAGGAGCAAATTATGTTCTCAGTGTTTCATCTGTCTTCCTGTAACAGGGTGGCCTGCCCCAAAGGGGTGGAGGCCTGGGGTAACCAAACCTGATTACTGAAGAAACTGCTCCAGCCCACCTGTGCTGCATTAACAGCCTGGATGGAGCCTGATGGAGAACAGCTGATTGCCCTAGGAAGGGGAGCAGGATGCTGCAGTGAAGG
This sequence comes from Chelonia mydas, assembly GCF_015237465.2. Taxonomy (NCBI): domain Eukaryota; kingdom Metazoa; phylum Chordata; order Testudines; family Cheloniidae; genus Chelonia; species Chelonia mydas. The sequence continues at coordinate 59,103,721 of NC_057855.1, forward strand.
GGGGAAGCTCAGGAACCTGCAGAGAGTGAGGGAGGCTCTTGCAGGGAAGACCCTGACACCTGAGGAGCTGAGACATTAAAATAAAGAGGCTGAACTCCAGCCTGATAAAGCCTGGGAGTGTCTGGGATGTGGATTCCCTACTGAAGGGGGGAGAGACACTGAAGTAGGGCTGGGGCCTGCCTGGATGGCCAGTGTGTACCCAGAACACTGAATAAATGGGACCCGCAGCAGGGGAGTGTCTTAACTAACTTTGGGTTGTGTCTTAGAGTTTATTGAGGACTCAAGGGGAAACAGAGGCAGGGTTCTGCAGGGTGGCCTCTGGCTACAAGGGGGCACTGAGGAGACAGGATGAGTCAGGGACCTGGAAATGGGATCCAGAGCCTGGGTTTTTGGTTTGAATGTGTCTTGGGTCAGAGGCTGGGGGCTGGCAAGGGCACATAACCTTTCACCTCTAGGGCTCAGGTTTCAATTTGGCCTTGCTCCACGTTGACCAGAGTTCCCATCTGATCCCTGTGACGGGGGTACCTGGCCCATATGGCTTTCTACAGGGAGCCCTGCGGTCCTACCACACACCACCCCAGGACGCAGCGAAAGGAGCAGTGAAGCTGGATCCTCCAGGGGTGCCTAGAGAGGACTCTTTGCGCAGCCACTTTGGAAACCACAGAGACCTGGTCCTCCAAAGGCGAGGTGGGTTAGTGACAGTCAATCAGGGCCCAGCAGGCTGAGATAAAAGGAGTGGCACGGCCTTAGCTGGGACCAGAGAGGTGAGGAGAGGGGCTCTGCTCTGCTCTGGCCAGAGGAGCTGGAGGGGTTGACAGCCAGCAGCTGTTCTCCAGCCACATTTAGCACAGCTGAGTTTTTAGGGGGAGAGGACTGAAGAGCCTTAACTTTGAGCTGAGGGTGAAGCGGAAGGGGTCCGGGGGAAGAGGCTCAGGGAGATGCTGCGATGAATTGAGTCAAGCCGTACATGGCTGTTGTGTCTAGATGTACCTGGATTGGTTCAGTGGAATAAACCTCCAGAAGGGGATGGAGCTTATCTGGGGCCTGAACAAAGAGCTGTATTTAAAGGGTCTAGAGTGGGGGCTGAAAACCCAAGCGAGGGTGGATAGACCATTTATTTATTGGATTCTGTGATACCCTGAACGGGGCTCATTGGGAGTTGGTGACTTGGCCAGAGTGCCAATCCACTGAAGATCCAGCAAGGTTGGCTGGCAGTCTGCAGGGGGCATCAGGGGTGCAAAAAGGACTGTGACACAGCACCCGCCTCTGGGAGGTGCTTCAGAGGTGAGTGCCCCATAACAATGCTGTGCAGTGATCTGTGTTTAATGAGGTGGTGCTCACAGCCCAGCTTCTAGTAAGGAGTCCCTTATGTCACCGCTGACATTGTTAATTTGCATGGCTATTGCTGTTTTCATCAGAGATGCACCCAGGCTAATGACTGGTCCCCTCCAGGTCTGGATTGAGTTTCAGTGGTAGGGGGCAGTGAATGAGGCTGACGAACAGTTCTGCCCCTGCTTTGTGGTTAGGGGACCTCCGTTTCTGGAACGGTGAGTGTGGCACCTTTTCACTAGACTGAAATTAGGTCCCTAAGCCCAGATCGCAGTGCTTTTGGACAAGGGCAGCTTCCATGCAGGTGTGGTGCACGGGACCTTTGCATAGGGAGAATTGTCTGAGCGACGATGGCTCGTTCTGCTTATCCCAGAAACCCACTTCCCCTTCGCTCTGCTCTCAGAGCCTCCTCGAGTGCTGGGCCCTCCAACCTGATAAGGAAAATCAGTGTCAACTGCCCAAAAGAAAGGGACCTTCTGGTGCAGCCACGTCAGTCACCACGGCCGATTGCTTTGTGGGAACGGAGTCGGGAAGGAGGATCAGAAAACAGATGTGGTTTTTGGAGCAGTTCCTGCAGAGCTTTGCTGTCCTGTGCAGGAGACCCAGAGAATTAATTGCAGTCGGGGGGAGAGATTTCTCCAGCTTTCTTTGCCAGTGATGTGTGCATTTGAACAAAAGGAGGATGTAGTAAAATGTGCGTGCCATTTGCCAGCTGGGAAAGAAAAGTCGTGTCTGTGTCCTGGAGACATTGTTTAGCAGGGATGGATTGTTTTGGAAGGATTAGCCCCATACAGTAGAGCCCATGGAATATTTGTACATCCTGGGCAGGTAGGACTCAGCTATGCTACTAGCCCAGGTTCCCCAAAAGTCTTCTAAGTCAAGTGAACCCATGCAACACAAGCAGCTCCACCAAGCTGAAAAGTTAGCTCAGATGTTTCCAGGGAAAGGGTGTAAGCTGCAGGGGGGTGGAAAGGAACTTTACAGCATGCACAAATGGCCAGGTGCCATGAGCATGGAGGTTTTTGTCTCCGCCTGGATGGCTGCTGCCAGATGTGAGCTGCAAGGCCGGTGGGATCCAAATGTTTTCTCCAGTGTTGATCTCTCTTAGTTCCTCAGTTTGCTTTTGTGAGTTGGGCGAGTGGGGAGAACCTCCCTGTTTGTGCCAGGCGCCTGCTGGGTTTGCATGTGTTAATATCTCTGGGGCAGCCAATGGGAGGCAGGTGGGCTGAGGATAAACCAGGGAGCTCTCCACTCCGGCTCGCAGCCACCCTTCTCTGTAAAGGGACACAGTCAACTCCGTTATCATAGCTCTGCCTTGCAGTGTTGTATCACACTCCTTACAAATGACCTCTGATTGTCAGCCCTTTCTCTCTGGCCTGGTCTACAGTTAAAACTTAGATCAACATAGATACAGTACTCAGGGGTGTGAAAAATCCACACCTCTGAGCACCGCAGCTAGGCCAGCCTAAACTCCTGGTGTAGACACAGCTAGATCGACTGAAGAATGCTGCTGTTGATCCGGCAACTGCTGCTTAGGGAGAGGGAGTTACTACAGTGATGGAAAAACCCCTTCCATTGCTGCCATGTGCGTCTACACTCGCCGTTGTGGCATAGCTATGGTGCGCTAGCTGTATCGCTGTAGTACCCGTAGTAGAGACGTGGCCTCTGTTTTATCCATTGCTTTACTCTGTGCATTCGACAGCACTTCACTTAGCATCAATGTCACCGTTCCTTCCTAGCTGAAAAGACCCTTAGATACATTGGTAGGGGAGGGAAACATTTATATAGCGTTTAAAAAAACAAAACAAACCAAAAACAATAAAAACGGGCCCCACCGTGCTGTGAGTTGGCTGCTCGGATCAAGATGAATCCTTTGTGCTGGGCCCAACCGCTTCTGTAGGCAGGTGGCTAGAGCCCATTCTATCTAATGTGAATTAGGTGCTGCCATCTGGGCTTCTGGCAGGTTGCCCGTGCCACCAGCAGTTGGATACCCTTGTTCCTTACCATCAAAGTTCCTCTTCTGATCTAGGGCTACAACAGACATGCTCCATCCTTCCAGCATCCTGCTTTCAATGTTTTCCTTATTTCCTATTTGTGTGCGTGTGTGTATGTATCAAACACTCACAGCACCACATTTAATGTCTCTCTGTTGAACAACTTTTTTTGTTACTTCATAAATAGGTTCCGAGGCCAGCAGTGCTAATATCTCAGATCTGCAGGGAGGGGATTATTCTACATTGGAATTTAAGATTGCGGTTTCCAGGTCAAGGAGGGTATGAGTTTTCTACAAGGGATGGGGGCGAGTCTTGAAACAGAACTTTTTTTTTTTTTGAGCAGGGGATAAGAGCAGTCCCTGCAGGAATGCAGCTATTTCATTAGCGAACTAAGGAGAAACAAAAAACACATCCAAGTTACTGGAGGGGGAAGGCAAAGTTTTGGCAGAAGTTGCTGCACCGGTAAATTAGAAATGAAAAATTTATGAGCGTGTTAAATTGTACAACTGCAGCAGCTCCAGATCATTAGGTATTAAATTCCTGGTTAACTTTATATCTTATGATGATTGACTTTTATACAGTGATTAGTTGGGTGGGAATAACTTGTGCACAAATATTCCTTGCACCTCCCCTGCCTGAGCTTTAAACTCTTGGCACACTGGCTGAGGCAGGCAGCCCTCGTGATTCTTGGGAAGGAGAGAAGCATTAGATGCTGGAAGTAAATAATTTCCTGCTCTAAAGGGCTTGCAGAAGAAATGGGGTGTGTAACAAGGGAAGGAATTTGTTATCTCTGCAGCGCGGTTTGTCTCTCTGCCGGGGGATCAGGAAGCACATTTCGCCTTCATTTAAACTATATTTTCAGTTGGCACATCTGAAATGCACAGTTGGCACAAATTCAGTTGTTGTGTATCTTTGTGAACATTTTCCCTCTTGCATTTCAGATGTGGTGGGCCAGCTGCCTCTGGTGAGTGCCAGGAAAATGATTTGCTGATTGAAACAGAAATCTCGAGATTCCATTGCTTCAGATGGGGTTTGTCCCCAAGCTCCCAAAGCAGAAAATGAACACCCAGCATAAAATGAGCATTGGCTGCAGATGTCTAATTACCATTCCCTCTTTTCCTAATCACCCAGACCTGCCAAAACAAAATGCTACACGCTGTAGATAGAACAGATCATTGTACCATGAGCGTCCCTCTTCTTTTATCCGTGCAGTGACATCAGCTCATCCATACCGGTTTTGATTGTTTTTTTGTGATGTGCTCCCCTATGCTCTTCTTTCTTGCATGCATTAATCCGCAGGGAAATAGCTAACAGTGTTGTCACTTTAACACGTAATTGCTAGGCTTCAAAGTTAATGGCGTGTTGAGATGGGCAGAGTACTTAGTAGCTCCTTTTCTTAATGCTGGGAAAGTGCGCTGTTCTCAAGGCCCTGGACACTGAAGAACTGTGTGTGTCTATAGAGCAGGCACTGTCTGGGCAGCACAAACTTTTCCCACATGCTGCCCCCAGCAGGGACCACCTGTAAGGGGAGAAGGGAAGTTCAGTTTCTAGTAGCCCTTGGCTTGTCTGCTAGGATGCCAACATACATGCCTGTTCTGATGATGATTTTTTTGTGATGTGCTCCCCCCACGCAGTAGAATGGACCCAGCTTGTACCCCCAGCTCATGTCATAGAGATCATTCAGCATCCATTAGCTGGCAGATCACTGGGCTAGATTCGAACCAGTGACCCAGGTGAAATGCTCTGCATTCCTGAGCCATCCAGGCCCCTTGGTTGCTCCACCATTTAAACAATTAGCAGCTATACCAAAAGATTGATATTCCAGCCGTAAGTAGATGTTGTTTAATATTCAGGCTATATTCCCTCACTTGAATATTCAGAGTGTGAATTAGCAAAGTTGATTCTGATCTGTGTGCAATATGGAATGTCCTGATTTTATTATGGTGGGGCTCAGTTATTCAGCAAGCATACTGTCATTTGGAAAATGGATCTGAGAAATATTCAGTATCTTTAGGTAATTTGGAGAATCATCTGTGTAGTCTTTAGTGAGGGTAATGTGAATTTCTTACTAGGGGTAAGTCATGCTCTGAGATGCTGAATATTACTATTATTATCAAATTAGCCCCTTAAATAGGTTTACAAGTGTCATTAAATGATTTTACCATGACAGATGGCAGGCTTGTCTAAGTTTAATTTGAATATCACAGCAATGTATAGTGGATGTAGAGGTTTTTTAGAAATTAATGTACAGGAGCAGTGCCGCTACCTATAGAAACCCTTTGCACTGGAAGTGGCAGTCGAGCTAGAGATAGAGACCACCGATAAGGTTACATGGTCCATCCGGTCTGGGCTAATGCAGGAGCGCTCCCTGTCATGCATTTGCTAGTGCTTTGTGCTGTCTAGTTTTATCACAAACCAGTGGGCTTCTAGCATCTTCACTGGAGAGAGACACCAAATCCCTCTTTCGCAGGAAGCCTCATCTTATATTAGGAATAATTTCCCCCCTTCTTATTTTTAGCCTGTCATTCTTAGTTATCCCCCTTGTAGCAGGAATTAGTGTTTATGTCCTTCAAATGTGAGCAAACTGGTATGTCTCCCTCCCCTTCACACCCCAGACACCTTTCGTCATTAGTAGGCCATGTCTACAGTAGCAATTATGCTGGAAACATTTCGGTTGTTCAGGGGAGTGAAAAATCATGCCCCCCCCCCCCCCAAACGACAGAAGCTTTGCTCCTATAAGTGGTAGTGTGCACAGTGCTATGTCAGTGGGAAAGCAGCTCCCTCAGCAGACACAACTACCACCATTCATTGTGGGTGGTTTAATTATGTCAATAGGAGAGCTCTCTCCTATTGGCATAATGTGGCTACACAAGCACTCTTACAGTGGCACAGCTGTATCGGTACAGGTGTACCACTGTAAGCGTAGACCTAGATTCCTTCAATTGTTGTAATTCCTCCTCCTCCATCAGCTCCTCCAACAGCTTGATCATTTTTGTTGCTCTTCTCTGCACTTTGTCCAGTTTGTTACTGTTGTGATTACAGGGTGCCCAGAACTCAGCTCTGTGACCCGGGTCTCTCTCGAGCTGTGTAGATTGTCTCCCTGATCTATGGAGTGGATCCACATGGGAAAGCAAAGCACTTTTCCTGGGAAAGGTTGGAGTTCTTTCCGAGTGCTTGAACTTTCTTCAGCAGCATACAAAAGCTCTTTGCAGTCAGTAATGGATTTATCCTCACGTGCCCCTGTGGAAGATTAGCTGACTCATCCAAGATCACCAGGGAAATCTGTGTCTGAGCTGGGAATTGAACCCGGGTCTCCTGAGAACTGCCACAATCCCCAGTCCGTCCAACTCCCCTAAGCAGCAGTTCAGGTCCTTACACTAACCTACACTAGAACTTCACATCTATTGCAAGTTTGCCGCATTTGGCACAGTCCAGAGCGAGTGGACGAATTAAAAACCAAAGAGTTGCAAACTGTCGCTTCTGTCTGTTGATACCTCATTAATCCCTTGCTGAATGGCCTGCAGTGTATTCTGTGTAGTACTGAAGTCTGGGGGCCTCATCAAAACCCACAGAAGTGGGGGAGATGGACATTTCTGTGTAGGAATTACGAGGTGTGCAGGTAAATGAATTTCCAGCGGATGAGGTTCTGTGGGGGATGGGCAGCCTGCACAGTGGGCATGTACTGAACTTTGGATGTTTAGTCTTTGGTAGGTTTCAGAGTAGCAGCCATGTTAGTCTGTATTCGCAAAAAGAAAAGGAGGACTTGTGGCACCTTAGAGACTAACAAATTTATTTGAGCATAAGCTTTCGTGCATCCGATGAAGTGAGCTGTAGCTCACGAAAGCTTATGTTCAAATAAATTTGTTAGTCTTAGAAAGTAGTAACTGAATCCCAAATCTGAGTCCTGGGGCTGGCCACTGGGAGTCCCTTCAGGCTCAGGGCTGGAGAAGTTTCAGGGGGGAGTGGGAGGCTATTCTAGAAGTAGGGGGCAGTGCTGGGAGGATGCAGGGATGGTTGGCAGGATCGGGCTCTGTGGCTCTATTCAAAATGCATTGGTATTTAGGCCCTGTAATACACTGTGCAGGCATAGAAGAAGCATGGTAAACTGGGGGCCTGAGAGGGGGGGATATACCAGGCAAGCACCAGAACTCGGCAGAAGGGAGTCAAAGTGCACCTAAAATGGCTGATAGCTGCCACCACATGCTGACACATCACGTGTTTGCTGGGACTTTTCATTGGCTCTTGTAGAAATTGGCTGCACGTGTCGGGGTGCGAAAAGAGCCTTCCTCATGCTCCTTGTGAAAAGCTGCAGCTAAGCGTGCTTCAGAGCGGGTGCTGGCTTGTTCCATGTCCTTGGTGTGATGCATAGTTACGTGTGATAAAGCTGCTACAAGGCCTAGCCATAGCAATAATTTTTAAATTAAGACTGGATTTTTTAAAAAATCGGCATGTGCTGGTTCCCCCAGGAATTATTTTGGGTAAATGCTGTGGGCTGTGTTAAAAGAGGTCAGACTGGGTGATCACGGTGGTTCCTTCTGCTCTTGGGATCTGTGACTAGCCAGGACCAGGTGCTTCCAAGGAAGGCATACCTCCCATCCCCCACTTCTCAATGAACAAGCGTTGAATAACCTGCCCACAAGAAAAGCTTCTTCCTAGCCCCAGCCAGTCGGTCACTGGCATATGTCCTGAAGCACATCATGTTTTCAGCCCCATGTAAATTTCTACCCTTCCTGACTGCGGATGTTCACGTTCATAGAATCATAGGTTTCAGAGTAGCAGCCGTGTTAGTCTGTATTCGCAAAAAGAACAGGAGGACTTGTGGCACCTTAGAGACTAACAAATTTATTTGAGCATAAGCTTTCGTGAGCTACAGCTCATTTCATCAGGTGCATTCAGAATCACAGACTATCAGGGTTCTACACGTTGTACAGGTGTTGGTCTAATGCTTCTTAGTACCTTCCGAAGGCCTTGGCCTCAATAGTACCTTATGGCAGTGAGTTCTGCAGATTAACTCAACGCTGGGTAAAACATTTATTTCATGGCCTTGTGACTGATGGGTAGGAAATCAGCCTGGGTCATAGGCCTGTGTTATACAGGATAATCTAATGCTCTTTTCTGGCCTTCAACTCTATGAATCATGGTGTTCACTTCCCAGGGGGTAGCTATGGGAGTGAGAAAAAAGGAGACCTCTCCTGAAAACACTTGGAATGTTTTCATGAGCCCAAAGGAACAAGCTGCTGGTTTAGGAAAGGGTTAACCCTTGGAATGTCTTGCCAGCTGTTCACTGAATAATACTTAGGGGCTGGGTCCATATGTCTGCAGCATCCAGAGAGTTCAGGGGTTGGGATACATTGTACAAAGTGTTAAGAAAACATCAGCTCGGTCTGTGCAATCTGCACAGGTGGCAGCACTGACTTACTGCTGTGACCTAACTATGATTTACTGATTGAACTAATTAGACAGCAGCCTGACCTATGCTTCCTTTAGAACTGGGTTCTAGCAATGCCCCAGGGGATTTATATGGCCATCTTCCATTAATACTGTTGGGAATTACATGCATAAATCTGAGTGGTCCCTGTAATGTTGCTTCTTTTCAATATGAATGTGCTTATCACCACCTAATGTGTAGAGGTTCACTCTGAATTTCCAAGGGTTTTGACCTTTGGGAATGGGCTGACAGGGCCTGACCTTTTGGGGCAATGTTTACCAGTTTACAGATACTGGGTAAAATTTTCAAAAGCACCCTAGTCCCATTTTCAAAAGTAATTTAAGCACATTGGAGACTAAGGGCCAGATTACAAAGGTATTTGGGCACCTAAAGATGCAAATAAGTGCCTAGTGGGATTTATAGCAACATCTAAGTGTGTTAGGTGCCTGACTCCCATTGGCTTTCAGTGGGAGTTAGGCACCAAACCTGTTTACGCACTTTTTAAATCCCATGAGGCGTCTGGCTCCATCTTTCGGAGCCTTTGTGAGTCAGGCCCTATGTCTTATTGAAAGCTAATGGAATTTAGGCTTTTGAAAATGAGACTTGGGTGCTTTTGAAAATTGCACCATTGTCAATACTAGCCTGTGCTTACCGCCTGCCGTTCTAGTCTGCAGTGAGTCCAGTCATAGGCTGTTTCTCCTGTTGGGAAGACTGGGGTTTGACGCAGCACAAACACCGTTCTGATTAGGCTCACGCATAAGGGAAGCAGGCAGCAGGTGACAGAGTATTAGGGCTGGGGGAAGAATCCCCCTTGCAAGGGGAGCAGAGAACACTGATTACAAAATCCTGAAGCATCTGTACGAGTCATATGACCCATGGAACTGCGGATCGGTGGGCTAATGCAACTGATTTTAGGACTAATGCTCTATGTTCCTAACTGTCTTTGCTGCTTTGGGCAAAGTGATCCTGGAAGGTGATAAATGGAAAAGATTCCGTTAAGAGGTGCTATCTTCCAGGAATGCATTAGGTGTCTCGTTTCTGCTCCTGCCTATTGTGTTCCTTTTATCTGTCTGTCAGCCTTGCTTTCAGACTATCACTCACTCTGCATGGGGTGCTGTGTGAAAAATGTTCTCTGGGAGACTGTTGTAGCAGTGTTAGTGTGTTGCTTGGGGTGAGGATATGATAAGGTCTGCCAGCCTGCCTATCTTGCTAGAATTGCCAAAGAAGCGCTCTATTAATCATTCTCTGAAGATAGCTCACAAACTCCTGCAATGCAGAGGTACCTTGAGAACACAACACTAATAGTTTTTACAGATCATGGTCACAGATATTTTGGGCAAGTCTGTGTTGTTTTGACTTTCTTCCTCCTCTTCTTCCTTCTCCTCTCCTGGTAACAGGGCTGTAATTTACATCAGCTATGTACAGGGATCGAAAACACTCGACTTGAAAATCATGTCTTTCCAGTACAGTGGTTGAGCCAATGAAGTGCATCTCTGGCAAAGCTATATACGTTCTGATACACTGCGTTGTCTCCAGAATGTGGATGTGCCATCCCTGTTCATTGAGCGCTGGCCCTTCCAAGCAATTGGGAATGGTGGCAGGTGTGGGCTGATTGAGGACAGCAGTGTTGGCCCAGATGGAAGACTTTTTTGCTTTTGCTTTCTGAAGGTTACAGAGTCAAATATTACTTTTCATCTGTGGAAAGTAATCAGATTAATCAGTTGCATCCGGCTGTGTGTTTCAAGTAGAGCAATTAATGAATCCCGTTAGAACCCATCTGTGTGTGCTGAATGTTTGGAAGGAGAGGTGCCCAGAGATCATTTGGCAGGTTATTTTTATTGGGCATGGCTCAAAGGCCTCATTTGTGCTTGAATTTGGAAAAAGAAAAGGAGGACTTGTGGCACCTTAGAGACTAACAAATTTATTAGAGCATAAGCTTTCGTGAGCTACAGCTCACTTCATGCAATTTGGAAAACGTATGATTGCAGAGAACTAGCATTTCAGGTGACTCTCCATGTGCCCTTTAAGTAAGTTTCTTTTAAGGACAAGCAAATGTATTTATGAAAGGAAATAGTTCTTCTGACCCAACTCATCTGCACTGTGGGCCAACTGGCCATAGTGTGAGGGGTGTGGTTTCAAGTCTGTCTCAACTGAACTTGAGACGGATCACAGTATTCCTTTCCTGTTGCGTAGTTGTGTCCTTTGACCAGAGGAACAGCATTTTTTGTCTGAATGCTGCTGTTACACAACTTTTTATTGTGCATGAACTCCCTCTGACTCTCAGAAGCATGAAGCTTGACTTTCAACCAGTTTGTGTTCACCACTGCGCACACTAATTGTATACCCACGGTACTGTATGAAAGGCTGGAAGTATTTCAAGTCTCAAATCTAGTTTCAAAAGGCTTTGATTTATCTGAAATTAATCTTACTGTAAAAGCCAGCCTTAGATTTTTGTAGGTATCCTGGTAAACCCAGTCAATAGATCCCTTCCATCCCTCCTTGTGTCTGTATTGCCTACAGTATAATCCCAGAAAACAAGAGTGCAAAGAAAAGTCTTGTGGGATATTTCAAAGAGATAACAGGAGAATCTTCACTTGCTTTTACAGGTGGATTTTGAGAACCAGAGTTTTGGTGATTACTGATAGAAAATGTTTGGATAGTTTTAGATTGTGGTCTGAAAAATAAAGTTCATGATGGATGAGAGCTTCCTACAGTTATTAATGTTGCTGAGTGTAGAGTCCCAGTGATTACTCCACATTTAAGGTTGTAGGAAAGTATCCATACAAAGCCAGATGTTTTACGCCCCATCCTTAGACTCACTGGAAAAGAGCTTTTCTTTCTGAAGCTTTCATTTTTCTTCCAGGCAGGAAGAGATGGTTTTGATTGGAGAATCTGAGGGTAATTGGACTAACTTGAGTTATGGGACTTGGCACAGTTGAAGTCTTCTAAAGTGTTTGTAGAAGCTTAGCTCAGAAATAGCTTGGTCTAAAAACTTCACACTGTTTTTTAAATATTATTGCTCTGTGCCAGCTAGTGCATAGAACTATCATTAAGATTGGGTGGAAAATCTTGGTGTTAGGTGCAAAAGTTTAAACCTCTGGGAGCTCCATGAAGGTATCTGTGGACATAAAGCGGATAAGAGATCTTGAGGAAGTTTTAAGCAATGTGAGAGTGCCTGGGGAGTTTTAAAATTTGGCGAGACTAATAGCTAGGGTAATACTGTGATAGTTTCCACTATAAGCCCAATTTTCTTCTAACCCAGGTCTAACTTCACAACAAAAGCTTCTTTTTGCCTGTGGTTTCTCATATTTGGCTTCCCACTGGAAGAGAACTATTCTGGGAAGTTTGAGAATAATTGAATGAGCCAGTTTAGACAAATAAGGTTTAGGGTGGGGAAATGGTGGGTTTTACACTCTAGGCAAAGAATTCTGTGTTTCAGTGACTTGTAACTCCAAAGTAGCTTAGCCTGAAGACTTCAAATTTTTTTCAATATGTGAATCTTCAATGAGAAGAACAACTGCATAGGACTGTTCTGCTAAGGTGGTGTCGAAAACTTGTGAATTCTTAAAGATAAAACATGGCTGGGAGCCACCTGAAGGTCTACAGATGCTATAAATGCCATGAAGGGATTTCTGGGAGTCAGGAATAATTTGGAGAGCATCTGTATTGTTTGAATATGCCTTGACGCCAACATGCACAGATGCTGCTAGCACAGCCAGCAGAGATTGTAATTTCTGTGAGAGAAATTACTGCAGATTACTAAGGGCTAAAAGGTCATTCTGATGTATGTCCTGTGAGAGAGATAGCTATATGGTTCATGGCACTTACTATATCTGAGAACACAGCTTGTAATCCCCATAGCAGAAATATTGACATCCCTTGCAGGGAGATTAATACAAAACAAAAACCAAAAAACAATCCCACCATAGTAACATTCACTTTAAAAAGAGGAACTACACTAAATGAAAAAAAGAAAAGGAGTACTTGTGGCACCTTAGAGACTAACAAATTTATTTGAGCATAAGCTTTCGTGAGCATTTCTGATGAAGTGAGCTGTAACTCACGAAAGCTTATGCTCAAATAAATTTGTTAGTCTCTAAGGTGCCACAAGTCCTCCTTTTCTTTTTGCGAATACGGACTAACATGGCTGCTACTCTGAAACCTACACTAAATGAAGACACTTGTTAGATGGAAATTAAAAGGAGCTGTCGGACGGGTTAAATGCCTGCAAGCAGTATGGGGACTACTTAAAAACAGCACGGTAGAGGCTTTTAGACTAAATGTATATCCCCAATCAGAAAAGACAATAAGAGGAGCAACAGAATGCCATCGTGGCTAAACAACAGAGTAAGGGAATCCATTAATGGCAAAAAGGCATCCTTTAAAATTTGGAAATCAAAACATAGTGAGGATAATAGGAAGAAGCACAAACTCGGTCAGATTAAGTGTAAAAATATTAGGCAGGCCAAGAAAGAATTTGAGAAGCACCTGGCTGAAGACCATGGGCAGGTCTACACTTAAAACACTGCATTGACGCAGCTGCACCAGTATACCGCTTTAATGAAGATGCTCCTATGCTGACGGAAGAGCGCTTTCCCATCAGCATAGTTAATCCACCCCCCTGAGAGGCAGTAGCTATGTCCACGGGAGAAGCTCTCTCTTCAACATAGTGCTGTCATATGGGGATTTGGGTCAGTCTAACCACGTCTCTCAGGGGGTGTGGATTTTTCACACCCCCTGAGCAATGTAGTTATACCAATATAGGTCTGTAGTGTAGACCAGAAACTAAGAGCAACTTTTTTTTAAGCACACCAGAAGCAGGAAGCCTGCCAAACAGGCAGTGCAGCCACTAGATGACAAAGATGCTAAATGAGCATTCAGGAAGACAAGGCCGTTGCAGAAAAGCTACATTAATTCTTGGCATCGGTCTTTGCTGCAGAGGAGGTAGGGGAGATACCTACGTTGGAGCTAATCTTTTTGGGTGACAAATCTGAAGTATTGTCCCACGCTGATGTATTAATAAAAGAGGTTGTAGAACAAATTTGATAAATTAAACAGTAATAGGTCAGCAGGACCCGATGGTATTCATCCAAGAGTTCTGAAGGATCTCAAATATGAGATTGCAGAACTATTAATTGTAGTATATAACCTATTGCTGAACCAAGCTTCTGTACCAGATGACTGGAAGGTAGCTAATGTGATGCTTATTTTTAAAAAGGGCTCCAGAGGTAATCTGACAATTGCAGGCCAGTGAACTTAACTTCAGTACCAGGCAAACTGGTAGAAACTATAGTAAAGAACAGATTTATCAGACACATAGATAAACACGATTTGTTGGGGAAGAGTCTCACGCCAAAGGCTCTTAAGGAAACTAAGTAGTCATGGGATAAGAGGGAAGGTGTTCTCATGGACCAGTAACTGGTCAAAAAGGAAACAAAGAGTGGGAATAAATGGTCAGTTTTCATAATGGAGAGAGGTAAATAGCGGAGTCCTCAAGGATCTTTATTGGGACTGGTGCTATTCAATGTATTCCTTAATGATCTGGAAAGGGGAATGAACAATGTGTCAAAGGTTACAGATGATACAAAATTATTCAAGATAGTTAAGTGCAAAGCTGACTGCAAAAATACAGGGGGATCTCAAAAACTGAGTGACTGGGCAACAAAATGGCAGATGAAATTCAATATTGATAAGTGCAAAGTAAAGCACATTGGAAAACATAATCACAACTGCACATATGGGTTCTAAATTAGTTGTTACCACTTAAGAAAGAGAGCTTGAAGTCATCATGGATAATTCTCTGAAAACTTCAGCTCAGTGTTCAGCAGTGGTCAAAAGGCTAACTGAATGCTAGGAACTATTAGGAAAGGGAAAGAAAAGAAGACCGAAAAATATCATAATGCTACGTATAAATCCATGGTTGCCCCATCTCAAAAAGGGTGTAGTGGAAATGGAAAAGACTCAAGAGTAGGGCAACAAAGATCATAGAATCATAGAAGATTAGGGTTGGAAGAGACCTCAGGAGGTCATCTAGTCCAACCCTCTGCTCAAAGCAGGACCAACCCCAACTAAATCATCCCAGCCAGGGCTTTGTCAAGCTGGGCCTTGAAAATCTCTAACGATGGAGATTCCACGACCTCCCTAGGTAACCCATTCCAGTGTTTCACCACCCTCCTAATGAAATAGTTTTTCCTAATATTCAACCTAGACCTCCCCCACTGCAACTGGAGACCATTGCTTCTTGTTCTGTCATCTGTCACCACTGAGAACAGCTTAGCTCCATCCTCAGGGGTATGGAATGGCTTCCATCAGAGGAGAGACTAGAAAGATTAGGGCTTTTCAGCTAAGGCCTGGTCTACACTAGAAAATTAGGTCAGTTTTAAATATGTCTTTGGGGGGGTGTGTGAAAAATCCATACCCCTGATTTGTGTTGTTAAGTCAACTAAGTCCCTGTGTAGACAGCGCTAGGTTGATGGAAGAGTTCTTCCATTGACCGATTACCTACACCAATAGGAGACCCCCTCCTTTTGGCATAGGTGGTGTCTACACTGAGTGCTGCAGCGCTCTGCCTCTGTAGTATTTTAAGTGTGATAAGCCCATAGAAAAGAAATGATTAAGGGGAGAGATGATCGAGATCTAGAAAATCATGAATTGTATGGAAAAAGTGAATACGGAAGTGTTATTTATCCTTTCTCACAATACAAAAACCAGGGGTCACCCAATGCAATAATAGACAGAGGTTTAACACAAACGCAAGGACGCATTTTTTTTCACACAACTCCCAATTAACCAGTGGAACTTATTGCAGTGGGACTTTGTGATGGCCAAAAGTATAACTGGGTTCAAAAAAGAATTAGATAAGTTCATGGCGAATAGGTGCATAAATGGCTCTTAGTTCAGGGATGTAATTTTATTTTCAGGGCGACCCTAAACCTTTGATTGCCGGAAGTCAGGAGGGGAAAACAGGGATGGATCTCTCCAGAATTGTCCTGATCTGTGCATTACCGCTGAAGCTCGGGTACTGGTCACTGCTGGAGACAGGATACCGGGCTAGATGGACCATTGGGTCTAGCTCAGCTGTTGGAACTTGCTGGTACTAAAAGAGAAATGGATATTGTTCCTGGTGTTTGTGAGCTCAGCTGGCAATCCACCAATGCAGTGGGAGCAATAGCTCAGGCCATGGTGCTTAGAAATTCTCTTGGCTCTGTCAATGGAGAGCATACGTCGTCTTCAAGTGCTGGTCCCTGTGTGTATTTGTGACATTTGGGGTATCGCAGAGCAATGAGGGGTTTTGTCATCGCTTTCCTTGTAACTTTGGGCATCTTAATGCTATGATGCTATGGTTCAGTGCACTGACGCCAGTAGCCAGCCTACAAGCATATGGTCCCTCCCTTCTTTCTGGGTGACCTCAACAATTCCTTCTGATCCTGAGTCCTCCCAAATCCATCTCCCTGAGTTCTTAACTACAGGGCACTTGGAATTTTCCCTTCTGGTTTGTCCCCCTCAAAGAAGTGAAACCTGCCCCCAGTCATCAGTTCACTTTGCACAGATGCTCCGCATGGTTTGCACAACACACACCTGCTTGGGGTAAAAATAAACAAAGTTTACTTAATTGAAAAATTACAAATTCAGAGATGAAATAGTAAGGAAAAGCAAACACATTCAGTTTACACAGAAAATAAACCTGAAGACACAATGAGATTTCAGGCTTTGCACTCCCTTTTCTAATACAAGATATCTATTGCCTTAACTCAGTTTCCTCTGTCCTAGAGGGGATCCAGTGTTTCACAGATAGCACCCTGCTTAGATGCTGGCCCTCAGTTTCTGGATGTTTTTTAGTTTTTTTTTTCTCTCCTTTTTTTTCTCTTTTTCCTAGAATGTTGACTCCTGGTTGTTCAGAATGGGGGGGAACTCCATCCTTTCCAGGACTGCGGTTTTCTTTTTCAGTTTCAATGTCCTTCCATTAACTTTAATGGTCCACCATTGTATCCTTCTGGTTGCCGTGTTTTCCCCAGGAATTTAAATTAGGGGAGGGAGTGTTCAAAAATACAGGGGAGGGGGGTGAGGACCAATGAGGGGTGAGACTATTAGTCAGGATGGGCAGGGATGCAACACCATAGTCTGAGAACCTCTGTTTGCCAGAAGCTGGGAATCAGTGACAGGGGATGGACCACTCAATAATTGCAGTGTTCTGTTAATTCCCTTTGAAGCACCTGACATTGGCCACTGTCGGAAGACAGAGTACTGGGCTAGATGAACCATTGGTCTGACCCAATATACCCATTCTTATGTAAAAATTAATTATAATATAATAAAAATGTTTAGTACAGAAACTCCAAATACCAGCCAAAATTGATCACTTGGGCAACACAGCTCTGTCTGCTGGATACCTAGGCAGAGTAGGTGAGTTCATGTAAATACAATCTGATCCTGAAGCCTTCTCCCCTCCCCAGGCTCATCACTAGCTGTCAGAGGAGAGCTTGTTCAGACCTTGCTTAAAAATCATAATTTGAAATTATAAGGTTGGCCAACATTGCCAAAATGAATGCGCCGACATTTTGGGAAAAAACAACAGTGGTGTGAGGAAGCTGGTCTTGGTTCGTATTTTTCAAACCTATTCTACTTTCTCAGGTACAAGTATTTTATCATACACTGTATATGCTTTTAAAGTGTGTATTAATGTTTCAGTTTCAATTTAAATTTCCAACCAATGACTAAATTGGCAACACTACATGTAACTAGTTGATAGGGTGACCAGATGTCCTGATTTTATAGGGACAGTCCCGATTTTTGGGTCTTTTTCTTATATAGGCTCCTATTACCCCCCACCCCCTGTCCCAATTTTTCACATTTGCTGTCTGGTCACCCTACTAGTTGACCACTTGTGGGGCGGGGGTTGGGGAAATTCAGGGGCGGCGTAGGGAAATCCCTGCCTGGTTGGACAACGGATGGGTACTTAAAGTTGCTTTTCTGTAAACAACTAGCTTGGGAGGTGCCCCTCCCTGCCTGATTACTTCACCCGCCTGTGGTCAGATAATGTTGTAATTGCACCACAATTACAATGTTGTACATGAATACATTCACAGCCGTAACCTATAAACAGATCTCTTAATGACCATCAAGTTCAGAACATTATAAGCTTTCATAAAATCTGTACCTCAGAATTGATGGTATCCATGCCATGGGGATCTGCACAACCCCCCTTTGACCCTTCTTATTACCCATAGTGGGGACCATAGGACCCATACACCCTCTTTACAGGGTCAGAACAAATCTATCCACCCTTCCCCTGCAGGAGGACAACCAAAGCTTTCTACTGACCCTGTGGAAGAAGATTATCAGCAGCTGGATTTGGTGATTCCACCGGTGGTAACAAGACTGTCCTTACTTCTGGATGATGCTGTCACTCCGATATCCCCATCCCCCACCAGATGACCATATGCAGTTCCAGGAACTGTTTAGGGTTGAAGCGGAGTTGTAGATCTCCCTAGAGGAAGTCCACGATCCACAGCATAACCTCTTGGACACCTTACAACTTTTGGGATTCGGGTGAATAGTGCTTTCTGTTAATAAAGCCATACTGGAGCCAGCTAGAGCAGTCTTCTGCCCCTACTGCTAAGAGGGCAGAGAAGTGCTATTTTGTCCCAGCCAAGGGGTGGGATTTCTTTTTTTCTCATCCTGCACCTAATTCCCGAGTTGTCCAGGCTGCCATGGAGAGATCTAGATAGCAACATACTAGAGCTACTCTGGTTGATAAGGAAGGTAAATGCCTAAGTTTGTTTGGAAGGAAAGTCTTCACATCTGTTAGCCTTCAGTTCAGAATAGCCAGTTACCAAATGCTGTTTGCTAAATATTCCAACTTCACAGACTTCATTAACCAGCTTCCTCAATAAGATAGGTCTCAGTTCTATTCTCACATTGAGGAAGGGAAGTTGGTTGCCAGAACCGTGCTTCAATCAGGAATAGATGAAGCAGATACATCATCAAGGTCAATGGCAACAGCCATTGTGCTGCACCTTTGAATCATGGCTTCACACTTCAGGTTTCCCAGGGAGGTCTAGAACACAGTGGAGGGACCTGCCCTTTGATGAAGCCCATATTTTTAAGCAAAAGTTCTTATATATTCCAAAATAAGGGTATCTTCTCTCTCTAAAAACGGCTGGTACCTCCATCAAGTTTGTATGGGAACACCTGGCAGCGGTCAGTGTGTATCACCCATCTTTACATGCATACTCAGTTTTTGCTCACACACTGACTAGCAGATTCTTGAAAGGATTAATCAGAACCTTTCTGCCAGTAAGGAAACATACTTCTCAGTGGGACTTAAACCTTGTTCTTTTGATACTCACTAAACCTCCCTGCAAACCACTGGCTATATTTTCTGTCTCTCTCCTATCTGTCAAAGTTGCATTCTTTGTGGCCATCACCTCAGCCAGAAGGGTAGGTGAGCTCGGAGCACTGATGGCAGGTCCGCCGTACACCGTGTTGCATAAAGACAAAGCCTCATTACGTTTACATCCTAAATTCCCCGCCAAAGACATTTTGGAGTTTCACCTGAGCCAGTCAATCCACTTACCTGTGTTTGTTGGTTTTTTGTTTTGTTTGTTTCTGGGTGTTTTTGAAACCATATGCATCTGAAGAAGAGAGGAGACTTCATTCCCGTGATGAGCCTTATACTTTTACCTGCAAGGAACGAAGCCAGTCAGAAAATAACCCAGACTGTTTGTTTTTCACTGTAGCAGAACGAGTCTGAGGTCAAGCTGTATCCTCTCAGAGGATCTCTAAATGGATCTTCTGCTGTGCCTTACTCTATCATCTTCGTCCCTCTCGTGGTGTGAGGGCTCATTCTACAAGAGCACAAGCGACTTCAATGGCATCACTTCAAGAAGTACTTCTACTTGACATATGAAAAGCAGCTCCTCTGCTGATGCATCCTTTGGGACAGTGGTAGTCCAAACGGCTCTGCCACCTGCATCTTCACGCCCTCTTTCTACCTGAGTACTGCTAGTCAGTCACCCACCGTGGAATATGCATAGGGACCAGCACTCAGCGAAGAAGTTACTTATCTTATAGTAAGTGGAGGTTGTTTGAGATGTGTGGTCCCTATCTGTATTCCACTGCCCACCCTCCTTTCTCCTCTGCTTTGGATCATTCTTGGATTTGCTATAGAGAAGGAACCGAAGAGGTGATCGGTCTGCTCCATCCTTTATCTCCTCAGTTGGAGGCACAAGGATAGCGAGGGCACATGCATGGACCAACAGTCACTGCTTTCAAGAATTTTCTGACTCTGGGCACATAGAGTACATACAATGGAATGTAAATAGGGACTGCACATCTCAAAGAATGTCCAGTCACTGTAAGTTAAGTAACTTATTCATTCCAGCTCCCAACGGCACAGCCAGGACAGCATGTGCTTTTCCTGCTATGCGTTACTGTAAGGAAGGGGGTAAAATTGGTCCCTTGGACAGGACTGTCATATCTATCAATTACATTACATCCTTCTCATGCCAGTGTTGGTGCACAGGGCAGAAACTAGATATTTCCATTCCTCTCTGTCATTTGCTGCTGCTTCTATCTTCTCTATGGTGTTGAGATCAACTGTTCTGCTCCCCCTGCTAAGAGTACTCGTTAATGTTTCTCTTCGGCACCCTTGTTTCCTCACACCAGCTGGTTTCCACTTGATAGCTTCGTGTGGGAGTCTGTGTGTTGGCATCTGAAGTACATACCCCAGATATGTCCAGTGCTTTCTTCTGATTCTGGTGGAAATGAGCTACTGGTTGGTGATTTCTCATCTCTCTCCATTGATAATGAAGTCTTTCCGACCAGTGCCCAGAATCTTTTGTAGGCATTTACTTTCAAAGGCATCTAGTTTTCTGTCTTAACAATTTGATAGATCTCCAGCTCTTGCACCCATATGTTAGCACTGAGATTATGTCTGGATTGAAAATTCTTAGTTTTGTTCTGGTGCTATATATCTTTGATATCCATACATTATTAAGTTTACTAAATGCTGTGGATGCCTTTCCTATCCTTGATGTCACCTCTCTCTTGAGGTCTCTGTTGGCCGATATGATGCTGCCTAGCTAGGTGAACTAATCTACTTTCTTGGAGTTTTCTGATGTGATGTTACTGCTTGACATCTGGGTTTTCAAGGATGTCTGTTTAGCATAATTAACTTTGAGTCCTGCTTGGCCTACTGTTTTTGCCAGGTTGTCTGTCTTTCTTTGTAACTGTTCATGGGTGCCGCTCATAAGAAAGGCCATACTGGGTCAGACCAAAGGTCCATCTTGCCCAATATCCTGTCTTCCGGCAGTGGCCAATGCCAGGTGCCCCAGAGGGAATGAACAGAACAGGTAATCATCAAGTGATCCATCCCCTGTCGCCCATTCCCAGCTTCTGGCAAACAGAGGCTAGGGACACCATTCCCCATCCTGGCTAATAGCCATTGAAGGACCTATTCTCCATGAATTTATCTATTTCTTTTTTGAACCCTGTTATAGTCTTGGCCTTCACAACATCCTCTGGCAAGGAGTTCCACAGGTTGACTGTGCATTGTGTGAAAAAATACTTCCTTTTGTTTGTTTTAAACCTGCTGCCTATTAATTTCATTTGGTTCTTGTGTTGTGTTAGGAGGAGGAGTAAATAACATTTCCTTATTTACTTTCTCCTCACCAGTCATGATTTTATAGTCCTCTATCATATCCCCCCCTTAGTCATCTCTTTTCCAAGCTGCATTCCAATTCTTATTAATCTCTCCTCATACGGCAGCTGTTTCATACCCCTAATCATTTTTGTTGTCAGCAAAGTCGAGGTCTTCTAGGCATTTGCCATCTACCCATGCTATACCAGTCTCTCCTTCCTTTCTTTAGAATCATGAAATCTGTCATTTCATGATCACTTTCACTCAAATTGCCCTCAGATTTGCAACCCAAGTCTAAAATGACTGTCTCCATGGTTACTTTCTCCACCTCCTGAAACAAGAAGTTGTCTCCAACACACTAAGAACTTATCAGGCATTTTGTGTTTTGCCATATTACTTTTTCAACAGATGTCTGGTTAGTTGAAGTCCCCCATTACTACCAGATCTTGTGTTTTGGCTATTTCTGTTTGTTCTAGAAATGCCTCATACACCTCTTCCTCCTAGATTTGGTGGTTTATAATAGACGCCTACCATGATGTCGCCCTTGTTTTTCCCCTTTGTTACCCAGAGACTTTCAGCTGCTCTGCTTCCCACCTTCTTCTGGACCTCAGAACAAGTGTATATATTATTGATATATAATGCAACATCTTCCCTTTTTCCCTGTCCTTCCCTCTATATGAGTCTTTCAATAATGAAATTTATCCCATCAAATCTGTGATGCCAGTTAAGACACAATGTAGCTTGTGAACTAAGGCTTCCAGTTTATCCTGTTTGTTCCCCTTACTTCTTGCATTTGTGTATAGACTTTGAAGATGTTGAGCTACTTCCCCCCTGTTTTCCTCTTGTTGCTCCGATGACTCTATTGTAATTTTCCACCCCCCTCTCCCCACTACTTCTAGTCCTCTGTCAAGGTCACTTTTGTTATGCCTAGTGTCACAGTCCAGGGTAGCTGCACCTGTACCTGACTCTCCCCTCTGTGGTCCAGTGAGGGCACCTACTGTAGGCTCCTGGCTCCTCAGCTATCACCTTTCTTGGACAGAGACCCATCTCTCTCTCCTTTCTCACCGGGTGTTTTCCAGGCTGTACAGCTCCTTGTGTTATACCCTGCAAGCCAGATTGCCTAACCAGACCAGCATCTTCACTTTGCTTACTCTTCAAAGGCTATGAAGAACATAACTGCCAGCAGCTATGAGTTGCAATACAGCTCTTTATAAGCAAGCACGTTTATTCTTAAGGTGAAAGCATTACAGAGAAAATCTGTTAAAAACAATAGAAGAACCTACACACCTGCTAATAAGCTTACCAGAGATCTCTCCCAACTCCAAAGAGTGCTTTGATAAGAGTCAGTTCTTTAAACTGTGTTTACGAGTTCATAACAGCCTCAGCTCAGAACAAGCACACAGGCTGCGCTTGTTTCCTTGTATAGCTTGGGCCTTCACTCTCCAACTTTAAGGAACAGGTAATCAGCAGACAGTGGTTCTCTTCTCAGGGCATAGCTTCAAAATGGTGGGGTTCTGAATAACCACTGGTGGGCATTTGTGTTCGCCTCCCCCCAGACATTTCTCAGGAATTCCAATTTGCACATGTTTTTCCAAAGATCATACTAGTCTGCCACGTTGTTCAGTATAGTCCTTTGGTCATCCAAAGCCACAATAATACATAACCTTTACATTTAATACACCTGCGCCCCTGACTCCTTCACCTCTACTTTCTGAGCCCTATATTCACTGCTAATCTGCTCAGGGTCATACTGACAATCTCATTAGTACCCACGTGAATGAACAGCACAGGGTAGTGGTCAGAGGGATAGATGAGCTTTGGCAACCTTTCCGTAATGTCTCGGATGCGAGCTCTACACAAGCATAACACACCCAGGCTGCCAGGTCAAGTCTGCAGATGGACGCCTCCATCCCCCTCAGAAAGGGATCTCCAGCACTGTGCCTGTCTCCTGGCAAGTGGTACTGACTGGCCAAGAGTGAAGGCGCTCTGCCCTTTCTGCTCTACTTCATGTAAAAGGAGCTCAGATGGACTCAGACTGGCCAGGGGAGTTACAAAAGAAACATGCCCGGAGGAGATGCTGTTGGCTGGATTATATTTATTTATTTTAAAGAGGAATATCTCCCTGCTGGGACTGTTGCATGCTGGGAATAGGCCACTCTTACTGCATTGCTAATGGTTTTGAATCAGTTACTTGTACCAGCCTTTGTCTGATTCTTCTTGATCAGATGTACCTGATTTTTCTCTGTACCGTCTGTTTGCCCTGATTTCATTTGCTCAGGTGCATGATGAGAATCTAGATGCTGATGGAGTGTATAGGTGACACTGAAGGAGGAGAGCTGCAGCACTTTAAGTTCACACTTCTGGACCGTTTTGCATGATGATGTTAGGCCACTTCTTGCTGCATCAGCTGTGGGCATGTAGGGTCCTAAAGTCGGCAGAATCACTTCAGTTCTGCTCTAAAGGCAGGTGCAGGCCATGGGGAGACTACACAGATGCTGCTCGGTGGGGCTCAACCTCCAGCCCCATGGGGCTGTTTGGGCGTAGAGTGAGGATGTGCTGGAGATGGGGCTGGCACTGACCTCCTGTTCGGAGGACCTGAACAGAATCTGTTGTACAGGAGGGTTTATATCCCTGCCAAAAACTCTGCAAGACATGGATAGAGAACGGGGAAAACTTTGTGTCCAAACCCTGGTATCAGCAGAGTCCATCATAGGCTATTCCTGTGTGACGAGTTCAGACGGATGTGTCTAATCAAGTCCAGGTGAACTCACTTCCACAGGCAGGCATCTCTGTGAAATTCAGCAGAGGTGGTGCATGGGCAGCATATGGGTCAGCAGATCATAGGAAAATTTGCTGTGTCCACACTGAGGTAGCCCATCAAATTACCTGTGATGTGGTTCAGTGGCCAGAGAGGAAAAATAATCTACTACCTGGTGAGTAGCAAGATTAATAATAATGCTAATATGCTCCTATCGACCCATGGCTAGCAGGATCTAGCCCTTAAAGAGGACTGGGGATGCTTAAGATACATGGGAATTGCCAGACTTGATCAGACCGGGGCCCATCTAGATGAGCGTCCTGTCTCTGACAGCAGCCAGGATCAGATCCTTCAGAGGAAGGTGTAAGAAACCTGCACTGGTTGGTGGTGAAATAAGTTCATAACCTTGATCATAGGGGGTGTTTCTGCCCAAAGCCATGAGTCGGAGGACAGCTTAAACTCACAAGCAGGAGAGTTTATATCCCTGCCAAAATCTGTTTTGTTTTTTAAATACTTACTTTCATACCTCTGCATGTTCTTGATTCTGGATTGCCTTCTAATTAGGAATATATGCTACTCTTATCTGTGCTCTGTGCATATTGTTCAGCGGCATAACCACTATGGTATGAAGATGACTAATGCATTCTCATTTTGGTGGTCACTGGTAGAATGCAACTCCTTAAACTCTTGGTATTTTTTGGGAAGCACAAACTCAGCTCTGCGTTCCCTGGAGCATTTGAATGAGGGTTTTTTCTTTTTCTTTTAACTCTTAACAGGATTAAAGATGACATGCACTCAATGTCCAGGCATGGGCCTGGAACCTTAACATCGCCTTAGCAAAGAATTTTGTGTTGGTTCAGATAGTTTGAGAATTCTGTTGCTTCTGTAGGCTCTTCAGTGCCAAGTACCCAGAGACGATGTGCGGATGTATCCTGACAGTTAGCAAAGCCCAGTCTGTTCTTCCTGGGGTAAGAGAAGCTAGCCTAATTCATCAGTCATAAATAGAGTTGGCAGAATTTGATTTTTTTTTAAACAGTTTTGACAGATAATGTCAATGTTTATTTTAAAAAATTTAGATTTTTGTTTTTAAAATTTCATAGGTGTGGGGGGAAGTTATGTGGGGACGGGCAGATGATGATGATTTAATGACAGTCGACACTGAGTTCACAAGAGTTTTTTATAACCATTGAAACACAAATTGTCAACATCACCTGTCAAAATATACACAGTAAATATCCACAAATCAGCTTCTCAAGCACAATTTTTCTCACTTTTCCTCTGTAAATTTCAGGTATTGATGGAAATATTTTTCATCAGTTTTAGTGTATATGATGAAATAGACATTTACCAAAAAAAAAAAAAAATCTAGTACTTCCAAGCCTATTCACAAAGTACGGCGTGAGTTAGGCCTCCACTATGCGCTGTGCATAGGTGGAGTTTGACTCCTTTATTGGGCGGGGCAGAGGGCTTAATAGGTATAGGCAGGGGGTGTATGGGGTCTGGGGCAGAAGTGATGTCATTTCTGGGACTGACCGTGCTGGGGCCGGTAGGGGAGGCGGTGCCTCCCAAAACACCCAGGCATGGCCCCCTCCACACTCCGCCCTCTCCTCCCCCCCAGGGCCCTGCTTCAGCGCCGCTGCTGGGCTCCAGGGGACTGGGGAGGCTGCAGTGCCGCTGCTGCGCGCTCTCCCACCCGCTGCTCTCTCCCTCCGGTGGAAGGGGCGGGGCTGGAGGTAGGCTCCCCGAGCCTGCACTTCACCTGCCGCCCATGTGGTGCTGGCCAGTGGCGCTGGCCCCTGGCGCCTCCCAAAGCACGGGGCCTGAAGCGGTCGCCCCGATTCACCGTCCCCTAGGGATGGCTCTGAATATAGGTCTGACTTTTGAATGTACTGATTATTACTGGTATTTAAATTACAATGTACTTGAAATCACATTGTATGTTTATTATTTAATCACTCTTGATTTCTAGTTTTAATTTAATTATTTGATATGTTTACCAGCTAACACAAAACAGAATCGAACACTTTCATGTTACTATCCCTAGTTTTAGAGCTACATAAACATTGTCTTAATATAGAACCAGGGCCGAATTAATCTTTTGTGGGCCTGGTGCCAAAGATATTTGTGGTCCCCCATGGGGGCAATGGAACGTTGGAGTGGGGAGGCTGGTCCCCGGAGCAAGAGGCTGGCCAGGGGCAATGGGGCATGGCATGGCGGGGGCGGCCGCGCTCTGCCCAGTGCAAGGGCACTATATACAAAGTGTCAGTTGCCAGATACACACTGGCCCACCTGGCCCTGTGCTGCCAGCATGCCCCTTCCCCTCAGGGGTGGGTCCATGCAGTGCCACACAGCCCCCTCACCCAGCACCCCCCACACACAATGTACAGCGCCCTGCACACCACCACCCCAGCCTAGACCCCCCCACACACCTTCAGGCCTACCACAACTACCCAGCACCCCATATACAACTACCACTCCCTAGGGCTCCTCATGCACAGATCTCCCCCACCCCCACTGCCCAGTACCCTTTCCTACAGCCCCACCACCACAACTACACAGTGCCCCCCAACAGACCCCCACTGCCTAAGACCCCAAAACACACACACCTCCCCCCACTGCCCAGTGCCTCCCACCCCATCACAGCCCAGCATCCCCCCCACAGACCAACTCCCTCATGCCCTGCGCTCTGGTCCTGCTGAGCCAGAACAGAGCAGGGATCCCCCCTCCCAGCACAGTGCTGGGGGCAGGACAGCTGAAGCTCAGGAGCACAGATTGTCCCCGTCCACCAGGGCTCCACCCACCCCTACCTGCCTGGCACTGGAGGTGCCCACAGTGGAGGAGCCGTTTCCTTGCATGGGCTGGGGGGTGGAGACAGCCATCAACTTCCCAGCCTGCTGCTTCTGCAGAGCAGCAGGGAGAGGCGGGCCCCACCCCCGGGGAGCCCGAAGCGGACGGTCACCGCCCCGGAGCAGTAGAGGCTGAGGGCTCCTCTCCGCCCCCATCTCCATCGGCAGCTGCCTGCTGGCGACGGGGGCATAGAGGAGCCCTCAGCTGGCCGCTGGCCAAGAGGAGCAAGCAGTGGGCGAGGGGAGGGGCCAGTGGGCAGGGTCTGGGGCAGAGAGAAGCCCTCAGCTGGCCTGCCGGCCAAGAGGAGCAAGCGGTGGGGGGAGGAGCCGGGGGGTGGAGAGGACCCAGCTGCTCCGGGCGCAGCACAAGTGGAGCAGGCCAGGCCGGGGCCCCTTTTGAGCCATTGTAAACCCGGTACTGTCTAGAACTACTGTATTTACTTTAATTTAGTTGCAGTCCTCTTTCCCTTCGGTTAGCGTAAACACCCATAATGTTCTTAGGAATCAGTCTTGCAGTTAAATCGGCCTTTATGTAAAGAAGAGCCGGTGAAGAAAATGTTTCTTTTCTCATCTTTGAACACAACCAGTTTCTAATCCGTCCTGTAGCAGCAGGACCGGCTCCAGGCACCAGCAAAGCAAGCACGTGCTTGGGGCGGCACAATTCCAGGGGCAGCATTCCGGCCACTCTTTTCTTCGGGGCAGGTGCGCTCTTGGAGCTGCGCCACTTAAACGGGGCGAGGGCGCCGCGCCCCCGGCCGCAGCAGGAAGGGGAAGCCCCAGCCCCGGGATGCTGAGCTGCCAGGGCCCAGCCACTACCTGGGGAGGAGAGGGCGAGTCCTGCCGGGGAGTTGGGGCTGCGCCACCTCATCTGCGCACTGGCTGCTGCGCTGCCTTGTGCCACCGCTTCTATCGAGGCTTCTCTGCGCAGCCGGCCGGGGGAGGGGGTAAAGCCCTTGCAGGCGCTGGGAGAAGGTGACATCACTCCCTCCGCTTCCAGCGCCGCCTGTGAGCCCCAGCCCCACCTGAGCTTGGGGCGTCAAAATTTTCGCTTGGGGTGGCAAAAAACCTAGAGCCAGCCCTGCGTAGCAGAAAAACTTTTGGCGATGTGGCCGTTCCAACTGGCAATGTGAGAGCTAACTGAATGAGTTTGTAATAATTCGGGTACATGATTTGAGGTATTTCTTTTTAACTCTTTGAAAAGTAACAAGAGATTCAGTATTGGCAAAAAGGTCCATTTCTCCAGCTGCAAAGTGAGGATTTATGATGAGTGGGAATGCATATTTCTGCAAGAATGGCTGAATGCCATTTTTGTCACAACTTAACACTGAATCACAGACTTCAGCAATTTCCATTGATTCTTTTGAGAATCGTCTCTCTAATTCTACAATTATGCAATCCAAAACAGGAAGGTGTAACTACTGATCTCACCTGTTTTTTTTCAGGAGCACTTATAGTCTCGGGCATTTCATGAATGTTTGTTGCCTCTTCTACATGCTCTCTTTGACCCACAGTTATTGGGACAATGAAGTCGGTAAGAGTTGCCGAGGCTTTTACAATTCTTCTTCTTTTTTCTTGGTTGAAGTGTCTTCATCTGGCACTGCAATGTTGTGGTCTTGGCAGAATTCTGAGATTTCTTTCCGTGTTTCATTCCAGCCCTCTTCACTTCTGCATTTTTCAAAGTACACTTTCATTTTTCCTATGATAGACGAAGCTTTTGCAAGCATGGTACCAACACCTTGAAGTCCTTTGTGAGAGACACAAACAACTTTCATAATATGCTGAAAGATAATCATGCAATGAATGAAACTCCACATGTGATAAAGGCCGCTTGCTTCTACAGACCACTTTTTGCCTTGTTCGCTGAGTTCTTTAAGACACCCCATGATGGTACTGTATTGTGGTTTTACTGCAAACACACTTTTAATTTTACATGGCCAATGCATGTCACTGGGCTGCATGATCTCTTGACACTTAAGACCTAAAGCTGTCTGCATGTTGCAAAAACTCTAATTGCTTGGTTCCAAAAAGACTGAATACAATTTCTCAGTTATATTGAGAGCCCCCAGGACTTCAACTTACTTTACAGCATCCCATGAGGATGAAGTTGAGTTTGTGTGCCATACAATGTACATACATTGCAGTTGGATGGTCTTCTTTCATTCAGTGCTGAACCCCAGCTACATGTCCTGACATCACAGAAGGACCATCATAAGACTACAAAAAAATCAGGAAAATCAGTATTTACTCAGGAAAATCCCTGCTACAGCACGGGAACAAATCTACACGGACACACCCCCAGAGCCCTGACCAGGGGTATTCTATCTGCTACCCAAGATCCATAAACCTGGAAATCCTGGATGCCTCATCATCTCAGGCATTGGCACCCTGACAGCAGGATTATCTGACTATTTGGACTCTCTCCTCAGGCCCTATGCTACCAGCACTCCTAGCTATCTTCGAGACACCACCGACTTCCTGAGGAAACTACAATGCATTTGTGGTCTTCCTGAAAACACCATCCAGCCTCCATGGATGTAGAAGCTCTTTATACCAATATTCCACATGAGGATGGACTACAAGCTGTCAAGAACAGTATCCCTGATGAGGCCACAGTACACATGGTGGCAGAGCTTTGTGACTTTGTCCTCACCCACAACCATTTCAGATTTGGAGACAACTTATACCTTCAAATCAGCAGCACTGCTACAGGTACCCACATGGTCGCACAGTATGCCAACATTTTTATGGCTGACTTAGAGCAACGCTTCCTCAGCTCTCATCCCCTAGTACCCCTACTCTACTTGCGCGGCATTGATGACATCTTCATCATATGGATCCACGGGAAGGAGGCCCTTGAAGAATTCCACCTGGATTTCAACAATTTCCACCCCACCATCAACCTCAGCCTGGACCAGTCCACACGAGATCCACTTCCTGGACACTACAGTGCAAATAAGTGATGGTCACATAAACACCACCCTATACCGGAAACCTACTGATCACTATACTTACCTACATGCCTCCAGCTTCCATCCAGGACACATCACACGATCCATTGTCTAAAGCCAAGCCCTAAGATACAACTGAATTTGCTCCAATCCCTCAGACAGAGACAAACACCTACAAGATCTTTATCAAGCATTCTGAAAACTATAGTACCCACCTGGGGAAGTGAGGAAACAGACTGACAGAGCAAGATGGGTACCCAGAAATCACCTACTACAGGACAGGCCCCACAAGGAAAATAACAGAACACCACTGGCCATCACGTACAGCCCCCAGCTAAAACCTCTCCAGCACATTATCAACGATCTACAACGATCCTGGAAAACGATCCCTCACTCTCACAGACCTTGGGAGACAGGCCAGTCCTCGCTTACAGACAGGACTGTCTGTGACCTGAAGCAAATACTCACCAGCAACTACACACCACACCATAGAAACACTAACTCAGGAACCAATCCTTGTAGCAAACCTCATTGCCTACTCTGTCCCCATATCCACTCTAGTGACACCATCAGAGTACACAACCACATCAGCCATACCATCAGAGGCTCATTCACCTGCATGTCTACTAATGTTATATATGCCATCATGTGCCAGCAATGCCCCTCTGCCATATACATTGGCCAAACCGGACAGTCCCTACGTAAAAGAATAAATGAACAAAAATCAAACATCAGGAATGGTAACACACAAAAGCCAGTAGGAGAACACTTCAATCTTCCTGTACATTCTATAACAGATTTGAAAGTAGCTATACTTGAACAAAAAAACTTCAGAAACAGACTTCAAAGAGAAACAGCAGAACTAAAATTCATTTGCAAATTTAACACCATTAATTTGGGCTTGAATAGGGACTGGGAGTGGCTGGCTCATTACAGAAGCAGCTTTGCCTCTCCTGGAATTGACACCTCCTCATCTATTGTTGAGAGTGGACTACATCCACCCTGATCGAATTGGCCCTGTCAACACTGGTTCTCTACTTGTGAGGTAACTCCCTTCTCTTCATGTGTCAGTATATTTATGTCTGCATCTGTAACTTTCACTCCATGCATCTGAAGAAGTGAGGTTTTTACCCACAAAAGCTTATGCTCAAATAAATCTGTTAGTCTTTAAGGTGCCACCGGACTCCTTGTTGTTTTCATCATAAGACTGTGCAACTATCTACAGATTCTGTAATCCAGTTGTCTCCAAAGATTTTCTTATTGCAGTATAAATGCCATTTGCATTTCAGGAAGGCGAGCAATTGAAGAAGCACACAAACCATATCAGATACAAACTGAAAGCTGCTCTGTTTTAAATGACCTCGCCTCATCTGAAATTACAGCAAAGAAATCAGTCTCATACTATTTCTTTGCAAACTAAATCTGCACAAATCTCTAGCACTTCATTTTGAAAGATAAGGCTTGTGTAGTTAAGTAATTTGCCTGTATTTTCTTGAAAGTGGCATCATACTTTGAAAAGAAATTATAAAATTAAAGAAAATTCCCTTTCAATTTAGATTTCTTTCCCTCCTCATGTCCCCGAAATAATAACCAAGCTTCGAAAGTAACTTGACAATATCACAAATCTTTATAAAGTAATCCTGGTTTCTGTCTATACTACTTTTATGACTTGCTGAAAGCTTCACTGCTACTGATCTTGTTTCTTCACTGTGTTTGAAGCATTGCCACTTTTCCATACATTTCACATGAACCTGGGAAATAGCATGTTAAAAAGACAATTTTTCAGAGTTTTTTGCAGTTCTGCACACCTTTTTTGATTACCTTAATTATCCACATAGCCCTTCTCAGAGTGGAAGCAACGGCATGGAAAGTAGAACACAGCATCTTGTTGAATATTCCATTCAACCGAAGGAAATTTCTTGTAATGGAAAACTGAAAAAGAACAGTTGTGCTTCCCAAACATTCTCCTTCGAAAACCAGACAGATGTGGTTGAATAGGCCCACTGATTTTTTTCGCAGGGAACAGTTAGGTTCTCATGCCATCTTCAGTCAGACCTGTGCTAAGAGAACCCATACTCACTGCATCTAATCTCTTGCTGTACTTGAAATGATAAGGGGTCTAGAACCGAGGCAGGTGGTGACAGGGCCTGGGCTGGAAGTTCTGTGAAATCCTGCTGTGGCACAGGCACCGACGGTACCACGGTCACTTTCACAAAAAAACTTCCGAATGTCCATTTTAGGTTTCCTGGCTTTTTGATAAGGCCATCAAGTTATTTCACTTGACGTTAAAACTTTAAAAGGTTCGTTGCAATGTTTTAAAGTAGTGCTCATGCCGTATGGGAGGAAGTACCAATGATGGCATCAAAGATGCGGTACCACCTACCAGCGGCACTGAACTGTATGAAAGGCTAGCCATGCATTTGAGCGCTCTTTGTTGTAATGTATAGATTACAATATTTGGGAGTATACTCCTGAACTTGTTGGTAACTGAGCTCTTCACATATGTGTCTGTTTGCACTGCAGTATCAGCACTCTTACACACTAACACGTCCTCTAAATCAATTGCAAATAGCTAGCTGCTAATGAGGCAGTTGCGTATTGTTGCATCATCTGCAAATCCCGATCACACAGATACCAGCTGTGAGGGGCAGACATATGGGAGACAGTTAATTGGTTAGTCTCTAAGGTGCCACAAGTACTCCTTTTCTTTTTGCGAATATAGACTAACACGGCTGTTACTCTGAAAGTTGGGTTCCATTTGGCTTTGCCCCTCACGTAAGGAATCACAGGTGCATAGAAAACATTAGTAATTTTTTATCAACATATATAGTTTCGGGGGGCAATGCCCCTGCAGACACCCCTATCTCCGCCTGTGGAGCTTGTGACAGGGTCAGGCCAGTTAGCTACAGGAGAGTGGTGGAAGGTGGATACATTAGCCCCAGATTAAGCAGGTCCCTTTTCCCTGGGTAAAATAACAGGGACTATTCCAGAACAATCAGGAACCTGCTAGAACCAATTAAGGCAAGCAGGCTAATTAGGACACTTGGAGCCAATTAGGAAGCTATTAGAACCAATTAAGGCAGGCAGGATAATCAGGGCACCTGGTTAAAAAAAAAGACCTCCCTTCAGTTAGGGAGAGGCACGTAAGGAGCTGGGAGTGTGAGGATGTGCTGCTGGAGGACTGAGGAATACAAACGCCATCAGGAAGAAGGTCCTGCGGTGAGGACAAAGAAGGTCCTGGGGGGAGGTCCTGGGGAAGTGGCCCGGGGAGTTGTAGTTGTCACACAGGTGTTACAGGAGACATTGTAGACAGCTGCGATCCACAGGGCCCTGGGCTGGAACCCAGAGTAGAGGGCAGGCCCAGGTTCCTCCCATTCCGCTAACTCCCTATTTGACACGAGGAGTTGACCTGGACTGAGAGTCATATAAGAGGGGAAGGTCTCTGGCCTGTCCCTGACCCACTAGGTGGGACAACAGCAATTGTGGGGATTGTTCTCCTCCTTTCCCCCCATGCTTAGCTGAGTGAATGGCAGGTTTGAGCCAGTGGCAAAAGTGGCCAAACTGAGGGCTGCCATGAACCTCTGAGGCAAGCAAATCCGCCGGAAAGTGAAGGACCCACCAAGGCAGAGGAGGAACTTTGTCACAAGCTGTGGCATCACTTGCTCTGCTTTTTGTGCTTGTAGTACAATCCCAAACTGGAATCTTTGCCTTTAGCAGCACAGAATGTGGACCGACTGGAATATGGTATTACTAGCTCCCCAAATAGGTCAGCAGAGGGGTGTGTGTGTGTGTGTGTAATTGGAATGAAAGGGACATTAGGAACCCTCAGTTTATTACTAAGTGAAGCTACATTAGCAGCTGAGCATTGTGGTAATTAGTGACTCTGCCCATTACCCCTGTACACTGTGTGCTCCAGAAGGGCACACGAGCTTGACTGCAGTGCATTCTCTGTGTTCCTTAGTATTCTTGGGCTCCTCATATCAGTCCTTCAGCAGCTCTCTTTGAAGTGCCTCCCTGACCATGCTGTGTTACCAGATGCCTGAAGAGGCATGTAGGATGCTGATTTTTTTAAACTCCGCTCCCTGGTCTTCAGAGAAAGCACATTGCTTCCTTACAGGGAAAAAATGGGCCTGTTCTCTCCAATGGGGGTATAGATTGTGCATTGCCTCCTTCCAGAGTCAACTTGAACTCTGCTCCTGCTGGGATTGAACCAGCACTTCTAAAAGCTCAGAGCCTCCGCCCTGCTGGCGTGTTTGTGTTTCAGCTGCAGCTCCTTGATTGCTGAGAAAAACTTATGAAAGAGGGCAGCAGAGATGTAAATCAAGGCAGCCGGACCTTTAGGTTGTACAGACCATTGATCTGTGTGGAAAAACAAAGGGTCATGACATCTTCCTGCTATACAACCCTGCTTCAGATTTACAAACTTGGGAGTCTGTTTTACGCAGGCAACTCGTGAATATGTGAACTTGGCTGCCTCTCCAGGGGCCTTGGAGCAGGGAGCCCAAAATCTTCCATTTCCTCTGACCTTAAATCTGGAAGACACACACATTTCCTCTTGAGACAAACTTCTGATCTGTATGCTTCTGGTGCCGGAGCATGTGTTTATGCTCCATGGCTGCTCCTTCGTGGACTCCCAGCCAGTGCATCACTTGACAAGTCCCTCCTTTGATGCAGGTCCTATGATAAATTTACTCTTTGGTTGCATGCAGGCTCCTAGTGTATTCTAAAAGTCAGATGTTTATAGTACATCAGAATAAAAGAATTCACATCCATTATAATTATCTTTCGAATGCCACTAGGCCGGTGCTGGTGCTATTCCCTTATTGCTGGAGTTCTCAGAGTTCCTTTTCTTTTTCCTTTAAGATGAAGTCATAAGAACAAAAGATGGAGAAAATAGAATTTCGACAGTGCAGTCTGGCAGCATGTCCGCATGGCTGATTGGGAAGTGAAAATCCCATCTGCAGTCTGAAATGGTTGAGGACAGAGAGCTGTCCTGGGGTAGAGACACTTTTTTTATCCTAGTCTGGGGACTGAGCAGAGCCAGCTGATTATTTACAATGCCCAAAAGAGAGCATTCTCCCCCATCCCCCCAGCTCTGTTAGTACACCTGAACTGTGATCCCACTGCAAGTCCACCACTTCCTGTGATCTTGTTAGGCCTCGCATGCTAAGGAGGTTTGGGCCTTTTCACTACTTGGATGGCAGCCCTCATGGGAAATAGTTCACATGCCTCCTGTAACCGGACGCAGACTCACCGGCGGTGCCTCCTGCTGGTCGTCTCAGGGAATTAGCGTTCCAGCCTCCAGAGTGCCCTCTTCAGGCTGGTGTCTCACCACCCCTGGCCCCTATGTCCCTCCCAGACCCTGGTGCCCTTGTCTTGGGTGCTGGCCCCTGGCTGTACCCCCACAGTTCTGGGTCTCCCCCTCCCAGGGGACCTCCCACCCACTATCCCTACCTCACCTCAGACTTAGGCTACTGTCCGTCACCAACTAGCCCCCACTCCCTGGGGCAGACTGCAGTATAAGCCACTCATCACAGGCGAGGGGGTTTGGACTTGCTGCCTCTGCCTGCCCGTGGCTGACCCTGCAACCCCCATACCTAATAGGCCTTCCCAGGCCTGCAGCCTGGGGCTTTCCTAGGCCCGAGCTCCCCGGCTCCCTTGGCCTTCCCCAGCCCTGCTCCCAATCTAGGTACTTTCTCAGCCCTTGCAGCCAGGTCCCTCTCTCTCCAAGCTAGAGAGAGAGTCTCTTTTGGAACTTCTGGCTCAAAGCCTTTATAGAGCCAGCTGGGCCCTGATTGGGGCGTGGCCCCCAGCTGCTGCCACTTCCCCCAATCAGCCGGGGTTTTACTCCTTTCCCCAGCCTCAGCCCTCTGCAGGGCTTTTCCAACCCCTTCAGGGCTGGAGCAGCTGGTCACCCTGCTCCACCTCCCCATTTGATCACATGGATATCTCCACAGTGTGTGTGCACATTTGAATGCATAAGTATAATAATATGCACATGCACAAGTGCTGTCATGTGCTTCTGGATGAAAGGTGTGATATTGGAGAGCAATGCAAATGTACGTTTATAGGTGGTTCTAAACTCAGTGTCATATAGATGCTTAAAGGAATACAACATTTACTTTTCCTTCACCTGATGTTGCAACCAGAATGGAATAGCTGCTTATTTCTTATTCAGACTGTGGTGGAAAAAGACCATTACAATAGAAGGGTTTGGCTTTTGTATGCATTTCCTGTAGTGTGCGCTCACAAACACACGATTAAACAGTCTGCTGCGATCAGTGTAAAAGGAATCTGGAGCCTCTGCAGTGTGGTTGGTAAATCCCAGTGTTTGCCTGTGAGAGGCCAGATCAGGATGGTGTAGTTTAAATTAACATAAAAGCTTTCCTATTTTGCACAAGGCTCGTTCCCTGGGGTTGATGGCTGTTTCTGTGTCTGACTCCTACTTTACCATTTCATTAGTGATTCTCCAGGTGCCGAGACTGAGCTTCACAGTAATGTAGCTGTCACTTCCTAGGAGGAGGGGAAAAAATGCACATTGTTTTCACTTGTTCCCCTCATTTGCATGCTTCCAGATGAAATGCGAGATGAGACAAATACCCAGGAGATTTGTCAACATGCATAAAACTTCCCCAATGCAGCTCTGCCGTCCTGTTGTGTTGTAGCTCTCAATATGCTTGATGGGGAGTTAATCAAGTGTTCCGGCGCCGGCCATGCCACCCCTAGAAATGTGCCCCCGCCGCCCCAGCTCACCTCCGCCTGCTCCCCTGAGTGCGCCGCCGCCACTCCGCTTCTCCCCCCTCCCTCTTTCGCGCGGCAAGCCTGGGAGGGAGGGAGGAGAAGCCGAGCGGGGTCGCGCTCGAGGGAGGCAGCGGTGATGGAGCGGAGGTGAGCTGGGGTGGGGAGCGGTTCCTCTAACCTCCCCACCCCGTTACTTCCTGTGCTTCCCCCCCCACACACCCTTGCTCACCTCCACTCCGCCTGCTCCCCTGAACGCGCTGCTCCTCCCTCGCCTGTGAGGGATGGGGGAGAAGCAGAGCGGCAGCGTGTTCAGGGGAGCAGGCGGTGCGGAGACGAGCTAGGGCGGGAGGTTGTGGGGTGGGGGAGCTGTAGGAAGCAATGGGGGAGGGGGAAATGTGGCATGCCTGGGGGAGGAGGCGGGGCCAGGGATTTGGGGAAGGGGCAGAGTTGGGGTGGAGCCGGGGGCAGGGAGGCACGAAAAAAAAGCAGGGGCAGCCAAAAATTTTTTTGCTTGGGGTGGCAAAAATCCTAGAGCCGGCCCTGCATGTAAGGAAATGTATTTCCCATCTGAGCTGTTCTTTCCTGGTCAGCTGCATCCATATCATAGGATGCGGAACTGAAGGCAAACAGCTGTTCAACCCAGAGCCTCCCTGAAATATGCAAAATGGAGTGGCATCTGTCTCTAAGGTGCCACAAGTCCTCCTGTTCTTTTTGCAGATACAGACTAACACGGCTGCTACTCTGAAACCTGCCTTTTTTGTTTCAACTCATTTACTTATCTTTTTGTACTAGTGCTTCAGCCTCTTCTTGCTAGCAAGGCACTAACATAGTGTACCCTGGCCAGCATAGGCAGGGTAATCAGGCACAGAACCGTGCTCTAGCGCCCTGATGTTTGGTCTCCCGTGTCTGTGTAGTGGGGAAAGCTCGTGAGAATGTCAACTAAAGAGAGCTGGCCAAGGGCTGCTGTAATTCATGCCTGACTCTGGCTGCTTCCTTGAACTAAACTTGTTTCTGTTAGCAGATAAATGCTTGCTTGATTGGCAGCATGGATGAGTGCTGATATTCCTTCAGCCAATTCAGTTTTAGATGCAGACAGTCCCTAGGGTAAATGCAGTTGAAAGTGCATATGCTCCATAGGTGTCCCTGCAATAAACAATGCAGAATAACAGGCAGTGCATTCTGGGGACTAGCAAATGGCATGGCAGGTGGTGCATTTCTTAAGGCTGAGAGCCCAACGTCGGAGGGTGAGGGGGTACTCAAGAATGCCGCTTACTGCGTTTCTATGGGAATCATTCCTGAATGAGTGACTGTACGGGGAAACTGCCACATCTAAGCACCCGGTGACATGCCAATCTTGGGACACAAAGGGCACTAGAGCTTTCTTTTCTCTGGATCCAGGCATTTCCCCATCAAACCATGGGGTCTCCCAGAGAAGCCATTAGCACCCAAGCTGGGTGATCATTCTTTAGTGTTCTGACACTGTAAAGCTGATGAGAGAACCTTGGCACCAATGTGGAAATGGATAGTATGTGTCAAATTCTCTTCCTTGTATCCTCGTCGATAAATGGAGAGATGGGCCCTGCCAGGGCAAGGCAGCAAAGGATTGTAAAATGGCATTTTGGGGATGTAGGGGATTGGTAACTTGTGAGGGTTGATGACAGCTCAGGCTGTTAGCTAGCTTCCCGCAGCATGGTGCTGGCTGTGAGATAAGATGGTCACTTCATCTTGTGTAATGTAGGAATCTCCTGTCTGCACAGGGGGCCAACAGAAGAGGTGTGACTGTTGTAGCAGCCATGCTGGTAACAGTCCCGATGGTTAACACTGCAAAGCACTCCACGCACTTGCTCTGGCTATTGGTTTTCTTGGCTACTGACATGGTAAAGCAAGTAGTTGGTACTTGCGTGGTGCCCTGGGACCTTCCATTTCGATAGCTGACATTCGGATAGCATCAGTGACGAGTTAGTGTGATATGACTACAGCTGTGTCTGTAGAGGAGGGTCTGCTTATTTTTGCCTTCTCCCACTCAGCCCTGTGCAGCTGTTTGCCTGCCCAAAGGCTTAGGTTATGGAGCAGGGAAGGGACAATGACAACAGCTAGGAATGTGCATCCCCCATGATGTTGGTGCATCTGGACACAGATACTAGTTGTCTGCATGGATCTGGATATTAACTTGCAGATTGGTTCTTCATAGGTCAGGGCTGTAAACACAGGGTCCATGAGCAACCCTGACTGATTGATAGATGATGTATGGACACACACGGAAGAAATAATATAAAACTTTGGGACTTGGATGGACCCTCTGGTCAGGGAATCATGAAATAATTCTGTTAGCATCATTATCCTGCAGGGGCATGGGGATGGGTACTCAGACCAGGAGACAGCATAAGAGAAGCAAGCGCCAGAAAATTCAGAGGGCTAGAGAGAGTGTTCCTGGGCAGGGGTGCCCTGGAGTAAGAGAGGTCTGGAGCGTCTAGAGAGATGTGATAAAAATGGTCCCTTCTACCTAGTTGCCTGCAGCTGCTGGTACCATTCCCCATCCAGCGTGAGGATTTGGGGAGACCTATGTAATCCCCTCTGCCTCGCATGCTCTGCACCTAGGAGAGAAAGAATGTTCTCCTTGCCACGATGATTTATGTGGGGAAATGTTTGGTATCTCCTTTGCAGGCAGGAATGGGACAGATATACCTTGAAGAGAATCTTCCTTGTACCCCAGTTAATTCTTTTAGAGTTCATGGGCTCAGCCTGATGAATTTGGGGTGGCCTCCAGAGCAGGGACTGTTCCTACCACTATCCCAAAATCAAACGCACTCTCCACGAGGGAATAGATGGGGGAAAAAACCCAGCACCCCCTACCGAACATACTCCTCTCTCATCTATTGACCCAAACACCCATAACCCATCCTGATAGGCAAACCTCTCCCATTCACCAAGCCCTACTGTAGGCAAGCCCATCCTGGCTGCAAAGCGATTATTCGTGGAAGAGTATCTGAGAGATGGCATTTGAGAATCAGCAGCAGTGTTCAAAGGGAAATGAGGTAACAGTCTCAGGGGAACAGGATGTGAGACAGATGGATTTAGGCACAAGGATCTGACTGGCTAAACTTTCCAGCACTAGTTGCTTTGATCCTGTCACTGTAATTTTGTTAATTTCTTTTTAAACAAAATCTCTTATGAATCGAAACATTTTAATGAAAATTGTTCAGATTTAAACGTTCCCCGGTAGTTCTTTCAACACAAACGTTGCAGCCTTGTGCTAATGTGGAAGAACCAAGAAGTTAAACTGACTAGAAACAGAATCATAATGCCGCGTCCTCTGTGTATACACACACTACTCACATTTCCACGCATTACAGTCTGGCATCCCAAGTGATCAAAAATCATGAGTCAGTTTCCATAAAAATCATATTGGTGTAAAAATCAAGGATTTTTTTTTTAACGTTAGGTACTTTTCCTTGCCCTTTGGGTTTTTGAGCCTTTAGGTTGCAATCAGGCCACATTTTCATGTTTTTTGTCTGCAATCATGAGTGCTAGAAATTTACATTTTTAAAATGCAAGCTGACATCCTCCCCATGTCACATTACTCCCAGAGCTGGAGCTTTAAGTAAAACACCAAATATCGTGAGACTTGCAGTAAAATCATGAGAGTTGGCAACACTGGAATTATACCTTGCACCCCTCCTCTAAGGTAGGTACCATAATATTATAAGAACATAAGAATGGCCCTACCGGGTCAGACCAAAGGTCCATCTAGCCCAGTATCCTGTCTTCCTACAGTGGCCAGTGCCAGGTACCCCAGGGGGAATAAACAGGTAATCATCAAGTGATCCATCCCCTGTTGCTCATTCCCAGCTTCTGGCAAACAGAGGCTAGGGACACCATTCCTGCCCATCCTGGCTAATAGCCATTGATGGACCTATCCTCCATGTATTTATCTAGTTCTTTTTTGAACCCTGTTATGGTCTTGGCCTTCACAGCATCCTCTGGCAAAGAGTTCCACAGGTTGACTGTGTGTTGTGTGAAGAAATATTTCCTTTTATTTGTTTTAAACCTACTGCCTATTAATTTCATTTGGTGACCCCTAGTCCTTGTGTTATGAGAAGTAGTAAACAACACTTTCTTATCTACTTTCTCTACACCAGTCATGATTTTCTAGACCTCAATCATATCTCCCCTTAGCCGTCTCTTTTCCAAGCTGAAAAGTCCCAGTCTTATGAATCTCTGCTCATACGGAAGCCGTTCCATACCCCTAATAATTTTTGTTGCCCTTTTCTGAACCTTTTCCAATTCCAATATATCTTTTTTTGAGTTGGAGCGACCACATCTGCACTCAGTATTCAAGATGTGGGTGTACCATGGATTTATATAGAGGCAACCTGATATTTTCTTTCCCATTATCTATTCTTAATTATTCCCAGCATTCTGTTCGCTTTTTTGACTGCCGCCGCACGTTGAGTGGATGTTTTCAGAGAACTATACACAATGACTCCAAGATCTTTCTTGAGTGGTAACAGCTAATTTAGATCCCCATCATTTTATATGTATAGTTGGGATTATGCTTTCCAATGTGCTTTACTTTGGATTTATCAACATTAAATTTCATCTGCCATTTTGTTGCCCAGTCACCCAGTTTTGAGAGATCCTTTTTGTAGCTCTTCGCAGTCTGTCTGGGTCTTAACTATCTTGAGTAGTTTTGTATCATCTGCAAATTTTGCCACCTCACTGTTTACATCTGACAGGGAAAATGAGGCACAGAACAGTGAAGTGACTTACCCAAGGTCAGTTGATGAGTCAGTGGCAGCACTGGGAATAGAGATCACATCTTTTTATGCTGTCATGCTCTAACCATTGGACCATGCTTCCTTGACTAACAAATTCCAGACTGACTGAAATGCAAAAAGGAAAGAAGCAGCATATTAACAGTGAGAGCTCACACAAGGCCAGTCCTTGCCAGGGCTGAGCATCACCAGCTCCCATGGGGTTTGAGAGTACGGAACATCTGGTCAGGAGGTGCTCAGCACCTTGCAGCATCCAGTCATACATTTTAAACGTTCTTTCCAGTTGAAGCTGATGTGAAACCCTTTAATTCTTAAAACCATGATTTTTAATTTGACAGTGTCCCTTTAAATTCCATCAGGAGCTGCATTTGGAACTAGCCGAGAAACACAGCTAAAAAAACCAACCCCCCCCCCCAAAAGGTTAAAAGTACTTTGATCTATTTTTCACACAGCTCAGTAAGAGAGAGTGATTAGTCGCATGCAATCTGTTTGCTGCTCTCTTGGTACTAGAGGACGACACCGGCTATACTGATCAAAATCTTAAAAAAAGAATAATCCCAAACCCACACTTGCAATTAAACGTGTTGCTTACTGAACTCTGGAGTTTAATCAAATATACATCCATTATATTTTTCATTCTGTTTCTAAATCCTCGTCTGAAGGCAAGTAAGTTAGGTGAATTCCACATCAGTTAGATGCTGTGCTGTTTCATATTCTGGTCAGGCTTAATTAATGAAATACATTAACATGGTACGATATAGTCAAAGTACAAATATGCAGAGGGGGAATACATTATAACAGAGGACACTTCTATAAGAGGAGCTGGGAATGGACAAAGTAATGGGGTCAGAAATCCTGTTTGGAAACTAGATTTTTAGGTTCTGAGTGTTTGCTGCATTACTACTGAGACTGCCAGACCAGTGGACCTGCTCGATTTGGCAAACTCTGTTATTATCTAGATTACAAAATTCATCTCCACAAAACGGTTGTAAAATTATGTGCTGTAAAATTGTCAATCGATGATTGCTTCATCGTGAGGGATGCGTGTCTGTGCTGATAAACCAAGATGTTGTTATCTAAAATGGACTCTACTGTGTAGCGGGTCTCATCTCTTGAGGGCTGTTGAAGTTGTCTGACTTTTTTCTTCTTGTGCTCAGATTCTATGATAACTTTTAAATATTACCTTTTGTAAGGTCTCCCTTTGATTTCAGAAACTAATTACCTTAAATGTATTACACAGATTTCCCCATGGATCTTTCCACAGCCTCCTCCCTCCCCCCCCCGATGCACATCTTACACCTTGGTACAATATCATTCTTTACTGATCTGTGTGTATTTTTAAGCTGTAGCTACCTTGACTTAAAAATATACCTATTGAATAATTTCCCTGTAAAGCTTTTGAACAGTCAACAAATGAGTCTTAAAGCCTTTAGTCTGAGAATTATAGGGACAGTAAATCGATATATGCAACTCTGTGGTTTTATAGGATTATTTTAGTCAGATAAATAGGATGTATTGGTCCAAACTTCTTTCATTCCAAAGAAGCAGCACTGTAGAGGCCAGATGGGCAAAGGCTGTGAAATACTTTATCAGTGCTGTTGGCTGCGCCCTGAGATTTCTGGTGCTTCTCTCTCTTGCCGACAGGATGCTTTCAGAACCTTCTTGTCTGCCTTTGTGTCAGTGAAGGACAGGAGAAGGGAAAGATGCAAATTCTCCTGCTGGCGCCTCCATTCAGAAGTCACTGCCTCTGTTTTATTTATCTTTCGCTACAGGGAAAGTGACTTGAACAAACACTCAGGTACAGAATAAACTTCCAGAGCAAATCTACTTGCTAACCCAGGTGCACTCTGCAGAACGAATCACTATAATGGGAATTGACAGCCCAGGGTCAAGTGGTGCCCTCGGATATGTGTGCATCTCCCATGGCAGTCTGAGGGGAGAATCTGGCCTTGAAGGCATATCGCTCCTTATGTGTTAAGCATGAGGAGAAATGGACTTGAACTTGGATGGATTAAAAAATTGTTCATGAAAAAACCTCTTCAGTGTATGAACCTAAAATATACAGACACCTGTTCCCCTTGGAGCATTGGGAGTGGGTAACAGCTTCCATCCATGATGATGATGATGATGTTGTGATAGCACACAGGGGCCCGGATCAGGAACACATTGTACCAGGGCCTCTGACACACGCTAAAAGGATGAATGTG
This sequence comes from Chelonia mydas, assembly GCF_015237465.2. NCBI lineage: Eukaryota > Metazoa > Chordata > Testudines > Cheloniidae > Chelonia > Chelonia mydas. The sequence continues at coordinate 59,147,387 of NC_057855.1, forward strand.
AAACCAAAGGTGATGAGCTGTGCGGTTACACTTTGTCTCCTCTTGACTGTGCTGGGAGTGGCCCTCACTCTCCAGTCTTTCTGCGTTCTTCCAAGAACGTACAACTGCCCTCTTTCATTTCCCTTTTTCTTCTCTCTATCAGTGCTGCTGTCTTTCCATCTTTCTCTCTGATCCTGGCTTCCCCAGAATACAGAGCGTACGAAGTAGTTAATAGTAGGCTGCATTTTCAGCCTCTCTGTTCTGCTCCCATATCTCCCCTTTTCCCCAAGTCAGTCTGTCCATACTGGACTAAGCCTAAATTGAAACTTTCACGTCTGCTGCTGGGTGGGTTGACTTTGAGCCCTGCTGGGCTAAGATGCAGTAACTCTCTTCAGTACACTGGAGAAAATGTCCATTTGCTAGACTGGCATTTGGTTCTGGTGTGTGGAGAGGGTGGGGAAAAAGGATAAAAGTCTTTTAAAAAACAACCACCACCACCTAGCCCCTTTCTCGCTAGCCTCACCCTACCCCCAGAACTGCAACTGAAGGCCAGAACCTGCCACTCTTACTCCCCTCAACAGTGCCATTGGTTTCACTTAGCTGAGAAGAGCTGCAGGCTTGGACTCTAATTCCGGCTGGATATAGGGGGTGTCTCCTTGCAATGATCAGCTCTAGCTAGAAACTGAAGTAGTTGCTGGGCTTTACACATTTCTTGGACTTTGCATATTGAACATTGACTACATAAGTGTGAGCTAGATGGCTTCCTACCACCAAGCTGGAGGCAGCTAAAATAAGTAGTGTTACAATAGAGGGGGCTCGGATGGCAGAACAATAGGTTTGGCAAATCAGTACATTTTTATATCTGCTTTTCCCCTCCGTGCAGGAAATGAATGTGGAGTGAGGAGATGTTTGGCAGTACAGATTTCATTACTGCCCACGTGGTTTGTTATTTACAGCGACCGAAAGATGTTTTCAAATCTTCTTTTCATTCAGGTGATTGTCAGGCTCCAGGCTGTATATCTGCTCTATCGCTGCACATACAAGATTGCGGTCGTGCCAGACTAAATATGTTTCTCAGCTTGAAGGATTGCTAACTGAATAATAGAGGACAAGTGCGCACACTTGAGGGGCATGTTTGGACATTAACTCTTCTAATCCTGTGCTCTACTTGAGGTTGTGCTACATGTTCTGAACATGTAGAAGCCATGAAGTGCTATGTCCTTAGATTTATGTCTATATGCTGACAAACTGAAGGACCAGTGTTCATTTCTGCTATCATCAAGGATCACTGGATGCATGAATAATGCATGACTGGAGCAGCCATCTTCTCTGGGGTGTCCATGCAGTAAAGCATCAGAGAAGCACGTATCCTCCAGCCTTATTCCTTTGAATCATTTTTGATGAGTTATGATTTCGTAGCTGCACAGCCTGTCTATTCCAGTTTTGCTTCTGTCCTCCCTCGGGCCAGCTCTGTTCCTGTGACAGCTAACCTTTACCTGGTGATGCTGTCCACTAGTCGTTTCCCCAACAGTGTGCTTCACAGGTGATTAGAGTGTGACACTTACTGGCCCCTTGCACAAGGAGTGTGAGCACAAGAATGTTTCCAGCTCAGAGTGGTGGGTTAATCTAGACCAGGGGTGGGCAAACTTTTTGGCATGAGGGCCACATCTGGGTATGGAAATTTTATGGCGGCCATGAATGCTCACGATATTGGGGGTTGGGTGAGGGAGGGGATGAGGGCTCCAGCTGGGGGTGCAGGCTCTGGGGTGGGACCAGAAATGAGGAGTTCAGGGTGCAGGAGGGGGCTCCGGGCTGGGGCAAGGGGTTGGAGTGTGGATGGAGGGCTCTGGCTAGGGTTCCAGGCTTTGGGATGCAGGAGGGTGGGACCGAGGGGTTCGGCAGATGGGAGGGGGATCAGGGCTGGGGTGAGAGGTTGGGGTGTGGGAGGGAGTCAGGGTGCAGGCTCTGGGAGGCGCTTACCTCAAGCAGCTCCCGGAAGCAGCAGCATGTCCTCCCCCCTGCCCCCGGCTCCTACACAGAGACGCAGCCAGGCGGTTCTGCGTGCTGCCCCATCCACAGGCACCACCCCTGCAGCTCTCATTGGCCCTGTTTGCTGGCCAATGGGTGCTGTGGGGGAAGTGTGCGGAGCCCCCGGCTGCCCCTATACATAGGAGTTGGGGATGGAACATGCTGCTGCTTCTGGGTGCTGCGCGGAGCAAGCCCCTGACCCCACTCCCCAGCAGGAGCTCGAGGGCCAGATTAAAATGTCGAAAGGGCCGGATGCGGACCCCAGGCCATAGTTTGCCCGCCCCTGATCTAGATGCAAGAGCCACTGGGACAGAAATGCTGATTAGAGACTCTAGCTGCTGGCGCCACTGTTACTGATGCGAACTTTAAAGAAATGGAAGCTGTGACAAAGTTCCTCCTCTACCTTGGTGGGTCTTGCACTTATTGGCGGATTTGCTCGCCTCGGAGATTCACGGCAGCCCTCAGTTTGGCCATTTTCGTGAACCTACAGTCCAGGTCAACTCCTCCTGTGTCTGACTCGGAGTTGGGAGGTTTCGGGGGAACCTGGGCCCTCCCTCTACTCTGGGATCCAGCCCAGGGCCCTGTGGAATGCAGCTGTCTAGAATGCCTCCTGGAACAGCTGTGCAACAGCTACAACTCCCTGGGCTACTTCCCCATGGCCTCCTCCCAACACCTTCTTTATCCTCACCATAGGACCTTCCTCCTGTTGTCTGATAATGCTTATACTCCTCAGTCCTCCAGCGGTATGCGTTCTCACTCTCAGCTCCTAGTGCCTCTTGCTCCCAGCTCCTCACACGCACACCACAAACTGAAGTGAGGTCCTTTTTAAACTCAGGTGCCCTGATTAGCCAGCCTTAATTGAGTCTAGCAGCTTCTTGATTGGCTGCAGGTGTTCTAATCAGCCTGTCTGTCTTAATTGTTTCCAGAAAGATCCTGATTGTTCTGGAACCTTCCCTGTTGCCTTACCCAGGGAAAAGGGACCTACTCAACCTGGGGCTAATATATCTGCCTTCTATCACTCTCCTGTAGCCATCTGGCCTGACCCTGTCACAAAGCGTTAGTCTAGCCAGCACAAAAACTGTAACTGTGGTTGGTCTACCCTTTAAAATTTGAGTTTTGCCATTAATAACAGCCCCATACAAAGGACAGTGAAGGATGAAACTCATTGCAGAAATGGAAGCGGCTTTGCCCAGCCCATGGAGTCCTCCTGCTATGTTGGCAATTGGTCTGTGTCTATATTAAGTTTGCTATGGAGAAGAAATTTTTGTTGAGAGACAGGATCAGGGAGTTCTGGTGGCTCAGTGCTGGGAAGAGTGCTTGGCTCTAGTGCAGTAGCTCAGTACATTGCATTCTTATAAGCTCAATAGGAGCCTTGAAATGGCGATGTGTGTGCGGAGGGATTCTTGTGGGACAAGTGTATCCTGCCCTGTGGAAAACTTGTTAAAGCCATGATATCGTCTAGGGAGGAAGAGAATGTGAGCACCACTAGGTGGGTTAGATAATCCAGCTGGCTCTCGCTAACCAAAGTCCTCTGAAGACGAACATTCCCTTTCAAAATTAATGTGGGTCAATCTTTCCATTAAGCAGTTGGAACCTCCCGTTCCCATTGTAGTGCATAAGAACATGCTGACATTGCCTTCTGTTTGCCTTCCTGGTATTTCCTTCCACAAATTGGTCTTTTTACATATTTTATCCTTTCGCTGCAGCTTCATCCAGGAGCTGTGGCACTCTTTCAGTATGCCGATAACAGAGAGCCCCCAGTGAGGTGTGGCAGTCAAGCGCATCATTGGAATAAATTGTGTCATAAATTATCAACAAAACCAGCTCCTTCCTTCTAACAGAGCTCAGCGGTGTCCCAGGCATGACAACCAAACGTGTTTTAATAGAGCAGTTTCAAAGGAGAGGCCTTTTTAGTATCCCGCTTTATTTTCAGCTTGTGTCTGGGGGAAACGGGGTGTAAAACACATAGTTTAGATCCCTCCAAACAAAACAATTAAAAATACAGAGTGATTTTGCCCTAATCCTTTGCATTTTCCCTTCTCTGCTAGTTTGGGCTCCTGCACTGCCCTTCCACACCCCCAGAATGAACCAGATTTTAGCAAACCAGGAAAGTCCATCACTGCACTACAGAAGATTTGCAGAACACACAAGGGAACTAACTGGTTGGGCCAATTTCCAACTTTGTATCCAAAGTGAGAGATGAAGAAAGCGGCAAAGGAGGAGTTGGCCATACAGACAAGTGACTCATACTCTGTCCTGTCTCCTCTCTCGTTCTGGTACCTTGGAAAAATTGGTTTTGCAAATGACTATTTTTCCCTGCTAGGTTCTTTGAGCAATAGGCACCTGCACTAATAGAGTCCAGCTCCCGGAGAAGGGTGCCCGACTTTGGCAGTGTAACAGTTTGCATGCTTTTCACCTGGATAAAGTGTTCTTTAAAATTTCTACAAAATATCTAGCCCAAACAGACTTGAGGCAAATAAGTTGTCTCTTGCTGCTCTATGGGACTAGTTGTCTGCTGTGTCTAGATTCTGTATGTGTAAAAATACAGGTTGAAGTCCTGGCCCCATCAAGTCCATCTCACAACTCCTGTTGACTTCAGTAGGATCAGGATTTCACCCCAGTGTGTAATAATTTGCAGATAGCTCTGTGTATTTTTCTCTTTGTTTATATCTCTATACCGATAGAGGTCCAGGGTGGGAAAGCTTTGGTGCTAGCTTAGCGACATGTTCAAAAGCCCTATATCTCATGTAGTGCTAGAAATTAGATCTTTTTTCCAACAGCCAGAGAATCTTCCTAGCTTCCCCATGAGGGACACAGCACTAGTTTAGTCCTGGAAGTGAAGACCCAGTACTGGGCTTTGAAGATCTTATTTTTAGTACAGAAAAGCTATATGATCTTATTCTTGGTCATTTGATCAGCTTTTCTGGCACCCTTTCAGTCTTGTACTGTTGGAACCCAGGACAAGTCAGGCACTTGGCATTACAGATAGGATACGAGCAACCTTCCCAATAAAATGTTTGAAAAACTCTAAACCATTTTTGAAATGTTTTATTTTCGTGTGACAGACAGGGCATATATTGAGTATGTGAATTATTTATCTCAGTACATATATAATGTACAGTAATATCTTAGCTATGATGCTTACAGCTTGCAGTTTAATGCTAGTCAATATTTCTGTAGTGCTCCTGGACCTTCTCACCTTTGGCTTTAAAGGGAAATGGCTAGGAAGCCTTGACTGGCTTGTGTTGAATTTAAAAAAATAAATAAATAAAAGCGCTGTAGAGGTCGAGTAGCAATAAAAATGAACCGTGGTTGGTAGAACCACTCATATGGAGCCCACAGAGCCAAAGCCAGGTTTGCACTCTGTCTAGGTATGTGTACAGCCCTGAATGCACACAATAGGATCATAGCAATGTTGGGCTGGAAGGGACCTCGAGAAGTCCAGCCCCCAGCACTGAGGCAGGACTGTGTAAACCCCTACCGTCCGTGACAGGTATCTTCCAACTTGTTCCCAAATACCTCCAGTGATGGGGATTCTGCAACCTCCCTTGGAAGCCTGTTCCAGAGCTTAACCATTGTTAGAAACTGTAACTGTTAGCAATATTTCCTAATATCTAACCTAAATCTCCCTTGCTGCAGTTTAAACCCATTGCTGCTTGTCCTACCTTCAGTGGACATGGAGAACAATTGAGGACAGACTTGTTTATAAGCGCTCTTAACAGATTTTAAGACTGTTACAGTAGAACCTCAGAGTTATGAACACCTCAGGAATGGAGGTTGTTTATAACTCTGAACTGTTCATAACTCTGAACAAAATGTTATGGTTGTTCTTTCAAAAGTTTACAACTGAACATTGGCTTAATACAGCTTTGAAAATTTACTTTATAGAAGAAAAATGCTGCTTTCCCTTTATTTATTTTTTTAGTAGTTTACATTTAACACAGTACTGTACAGTATTTGCATTTTGGTTTATTTGTCTGTGCCACTGCCTGATTGCATACTTCCGGTTCCAAATGGGGTGTGTGGTTGACTGGTCCGTTTGTAACTCTGGTATTTGCAACTCTGAGGTTCTACTGTATCACGACACGCCTCCCCCCCACCCCCTTTCGTGGTCTTCAAGACTAAACATACCCAGTTTTGTTTAACCTTGCCTCATAGGTCAGGTTTTCTTTTTTCTTGCTTTCCTCAGGACTCTTTCCAATTTATCCACATTAATTCCTAAAGGTGTCTAAAGTACTCTGGCTGAGAACTCACCAGAGCGCAGCAGAGCAGAACAGTTACCTCTTGTGTCTCATTTACAAAACTCCTGTTAATACACCCCAGAAAATTAGCCTTTTTCACAACTGCCTCATGTTGTTGACTCCTGTTCAGTTTGAGATCCACTATAACCCCCAGATCCTTTTCCACAGTACTACCACCGAGCCAGTCACTCCCCATTTTGTAGCTGTGCATTTGATTTTTCCTTCCAAAGTCTAGTACTGTGAGTGCCTCTCATACAGCAGTGAGTGAGGGCTTACAAACAGTCCTATGGCATAGGAAAGTGTCATTGTGCCCATTGTACAGGTGACGAAGGTGGGGCCAAGAGAGAGGAAATGTCTTTCTCGGGGTCTGTGGACCTGAACGTTAGACACCCTGAGTTATTTGTAACGATGCTCACATAGACTTCCCAAAATAAATGTGGAGAACCTTGTAGTGGCTCTGCTGCCGTCTCATCCTGCAGACGTTCACCCATGTGTGCTGTGAGTCTGACTTATGCCCTTCTCTCTCTGAGTGCAAAATGGATCCCAAATGTTATGAGTCTTTCCCTTTAAAAATAAAAATAGGGAATACCGTGACCACATGTGTACTCCCCAATTAAATACTCGTTAAGCCAAAACCTAACCCAGAAGCTGCTCTACTTTTGGAAATTCAGGGCGTGTTTTTTTTTTTTCTTCAGCATGATAGCTTCACACAGCAAAGGGGTGTAGATCTGTAGCGAGAGGAAAACATCTGTGGTGTTTAGATGTTGCTTATAATTATTAGAATTGGGAGCACTGGCTGTTGGGAGTCTGAAAGGACAGGAAACAGGAAGGAGGGGGGAGGAGTTGAAGAGGCTGAGGAAGAGCTACTGAGGGTGCAGCAGCAGCTTGGAAAGAGGTTTCTACTTTAAAAAAATAAAGTCCTGTTGAAGTTTATTAGTACCTTGCCTGGCTACTACAACATTTTGGCAATGAGGATGGATCTTCTGCCTCTGAACCCAGCTGCGCCTTTTCTACAAAGCCCAGGTGAGCCTCCAATTGCTTTTACTGCCTGGATCCATATGTTTGAGACTTATCTGCTTGCAATCAGTGCTACAGAGATTTCTGAAGTAAGAAAGCGTGCTTTGCTAATCCACTGCCTTGGAGCAGAAGGGCAGCATATATTTTACACTTTTCTCCTTGCAGATGATAAATATGAGACTGCACTCACTGCATTAAATAACTTTTTTGTACCAAAAGTGAATGTAGTAGCTAATCACTACAGATTTCGCCAGCGTGAGCAGAAACCAGGGGAGACTATAATGCAATATGTTTCTTTCCTGAGGAGTCTGATTGTAACTTGTGACTTTGGGAATATGGCAGATGAGATGATTAGACCAGCTCATTGAGAAAACAACCATGCTTCGTCTAAGAGAGTGCTTACTTCTAGAACCACAACTTACACTAGAAAAAGCAATAACTATTGCTACCCAGATTGAGTCAGCTACAGCTGAAGCCAAAATAATGAGCATAGATACAGGAGGCACAGTCCAGGCAGGCTGTGACTCCTTTGCAGAAAAGTTCACTATCACTGCAGACAAACAATTACAAGAGGAAAACTAATGAAAAACCACCAAATCAGCACATTCAAAATACAGTAAAAGCATGCTTTCACTGTGGATCCCCACAACACCTTACAAGCTACACAGGATGTCCGGCAAAAGTAGCTCAGTGCAAACTTTAGCAAAATGCCCAATCTTTTTGCAATGAATGTCGCAGCAGCCAGTTAAATCAACAGGCGCATGCAGTTACAATACCAGTTGTTACTGTGCTGAGTGTGGACAAAATCACACTGCACATATTCCAGAACAAATAAAGTGCATGGTAAACATTTCCGCCATACCCTCAGGCAAATCACACTCTATTCAGCTAATGTTGGACACTGGCTCAGCAGTATCTATACTACCTGATTCCATCTATTTGCATTACTTTAAAGATGTGCCTCTTTCTGAACCCAAACTTCACATATTCCAGTATGTGGCTGCCTGCCAGCAATAGTTACTTTTGGTGATTGCTGTGTGACTGCAGAGTTCTATATTGTCCACAAAGGCACTCCTATCCTTGGCAGAGATTTATTGGCTGTTTTAAATCTCAGGGTAGTTAATGGACGAATTGATCTTCCTCAGCAAAGCACTCTTGCGGTAACACACCAGTTTCAGCTGGGACCCAACACCAGGTTGAGGAGAAACTCGACTGTGTTTATGGGTTTCCGCATAAAGTAAAAATGCGGACTAATGTGATGCCTGTATGACAGAAATTACAGCGCTTACCATTTTCAGTCAGGGAAGCTGTTTCAGAGGAACTTAGAAAACTTGTTCAAGAGGACATTATTGAAGAGATTAACTCCTCGGAATGGGTTTCACCTATGGCAGTGACGCAGAAGAAGGGTGGAGCCATTCGCCTTTATGTGGAATTAAGGGAGCCAAATAAAGCTATTGTGATTGACAGCCATCCTCTTCCTCGCACAGAAGAAGTATTTGCAGAACTCCGTGGAGCAAAGATGTTTTCTATTCTTGATTTGCAGAGCGCATACCACCAGATTATGTAGCATGAAGATAGCAGAGACCTCACAGCATTTATTACACATGAGGGACTATTCCGTTTTAAACGTGTTCCGTAGGGTCTCGTATCAGCCCCAAGTGCCTTCCAAAAAATGATGTCATTGATTTTGAAGAATCAACATAGAGTTCAGTGCTATTTGAATGATATTATCGTGTTTGGAAATACTTCGGAGGAGCATGACAATAACCTGCAGTCTGTACTAAACTGCATCAGCAAAGCAGGCCTCAAGCTCAATAGGTCCAAATGCAAATTTAGACAAACTGAACTCTCCTTTCTGGGGCATACAATTTCACAGGCTGGACTAAAACCTGTTCTGGCTCATATCCTGGGAATTTCAAATGCTCCTCCTCCAACAGATTTGCAAACCTTACGTTCCTTCTTGGGTCTTACCTCCTGGTATGCAAAATTCATTCCCAATTATGCTTCTGTCATTGAACCATTACGAGAATTACTATGGGGAAGTTCAACCTTAGTGTGGACAACGGATGCACAAGCTAGTTTCGAAATGGTGAAAGACTTGATTGTACATAGTCCAGTACTTGCACTATTTAGTCCTGCATTGCCCACAATTGTAACTACTGATGCTTCTGATTATGGACTTGGAGCTGTCCTCACACAACTTCATGAGGACAACACAGGGAGGACTGTTGCATTTGCTTCAAGGACACTAAGTAATGCTGAGAGAAAATATTCTACAGTCGAAAAAGAAGCACTTGCTTGTGTCTGGGCTACAGAAAAAGTGGAGAACTTACCTGTGGGGCCGCACGTTCAAGTTGCGCACAGACCACAGCCCTTTGACGACATTGCTCACCACGAAAGGACTGGGAAGAGCAGGATACCGTATTGCTCGATGGTCTGCAAGACTACTCTCTTTCAGTTATGAACTGGAATACAAGCCTGGAAATCAGAATATGGTTGTTGATTACCTTTCTTGCCTGCCGTTGCCTTCACCAGATGGTCCACCGGAGGATGAGGATGTAGTAGTTGTGCTTATTACAAGCACTCTTACTACAATTACAAGAGAACAATTTCAAACTGCTTGCTCAGCGTGTCCAATTCAACAAAAACTACGGGAATTTCTGACAAAAGGATGGCCCAGTAACCCTAAAAACCTTGACCCAGTTTTGCTGCGTTATTTTAGAGTTTGGGATGAACTTTCTTTGCTCGATGGCTGTGTGCTACGAGGTACACACCGGTGACTTGTGCCAGAAGAATTACAGTCAAAACTCATACACCTGGCACACGATACTCATCAAGGAATTGTCAGAACCAAACAATGACTAAGGGATCTGTATTGGTGGCAAGGGATGGACTCTCAAACTGAAGCACTCATAAAATCCTGTGTCACTTGACAAATGCATGATAAGACAGCTGTGACACGTACCCCTCCATTACAGCCTGTTCCTCTTCCTGAATCTGCATGGGAAAAAGTGGCGGTTGACATTGTAGGACCCTTTGATACTGCTCCAATTGACTGCTGTTATGTCATCATCTGAATAGACTATTTCAATAAATGGCCTGAGGTAGCGTTTACATTGCAAATCTCTTCTGCTACAATAATTAAGTTCCTCTCTTCAGTTTTTAGCAGGGAAGGTAACCCCAAAGAACTAGTTTCAGATAATGGTAGTCAATTTACTTCCCTGGAGTTTGAAACTTTTCTGGCACAGAGGAACATTTTACACAGAAGGTCATCCCTATACTACCCTCAAGCCAATGGGGAAATCGAACAGTTTAACAGAAGTTTGAAAGAGAGTTTGCAAATGACTAAACTGGAAGGGCGATTGTGGATAACCTTCACTACTGATTTCTTGCAAGCATACCGGGCTACACGACATGCCACAATGCAAAGATCACCCGCAGAGTTACTGCATGGGAAACAGATGAATACTAAACTGAACATTGCTGGATTGTTAAAGGCACGACCTGAGACCCCAACCGAGGATGATGTAAGAAAAACAATTGAACAGAACCAAGCAAAGTATAAGGCTTTCACAGACAAGTGGCAGGGTGCTAAGGAACCAAAGTTTCAGTGTGGTTCCTTCATTAGAATACGAAAACCTGGAATTTTACACAAAGGGGACCATAAATTCACAGCTCCTCTTAAAATCATAGAGAAGAAGGGACCTTACACCTATCGACTTTCTGATGGGCGGGTATGGAATGCTTCTTACCTTGCACCTACCTATGCACCAAGAGGAGATTATGCCAATGCCCAGTCTGCATTGGATGACTTCACTGTAGTATCAACACAACAAGACATTGCACTGGAACTGGGGCTTGAGAGATGGCCTGTCAGACCGAGACGACCACCTGTCTGGACTAGAGACTGTGTTATGTAGTATCTATAGTGTTTTTAGTGTAATAATTCTGTCAACAGTATAGTGCCTTGTTTCCTATTTGTTCCTGTGGTTAGAACAACGTTTATTGTAATTGGGAGAGTTTCTTAAGAGAGGAGGGAATGTGGTGTTTAGATGTTGCTTGTAATTATTAGAATTGGGAGCACTGGCTGTTGGGAGTCTGAAAGGACAGGAAATAGGAAGGAAGGGGGAGGAGTTGAAGAGGCTGAGGGAGAGCTACTGAGGGTGCAGCAGCGGCTTGGAAAGAGGTTTCCACTTTAAAAAATAAAGTCCTGTTGAAGTTTGTTAGTACCTTGCCTGGCTACTACAACAACATCTTGCTCCACCAAGACATAGTTGTGGGGCTGAGAACAGGGCAGGCTTCACTGTATATGGGGGACGATTTCAACACGTACCCATGAGAGAGAGGGCCATTTCAGAGTGCATAGCTCTCTGTGCCATAAGAGAATTCTGCCCTAGCATCGCTTGTCTGCCTTCAAGTCATTAATTGACCATGTGAAATGGTGACCACACGGTGGTGCTGAAAAAGTTTGAGAAGTCACGGTATGTAACAGGGTGCGTCTGGGCAGTAGGCCTGAAATCTTCAGGGTGATAGAGGTTCTGATGTGGACCTAAGCAGTGTCTGGGCATCAGAATAATAGACAGTGTAGTGCTAGTTCTGGGCAACAGCTGCAAGGATTACAGAATTAACAAGGATGCAGCACAGGTCCTGGACTGCAGCTCCAGGCGCTCCTGGGTTTAATATGCATTGTGCATGTTGCCATTAATAACAATAATTAATAGCACTTTACCTTCTCAAAGTCTGGCACAAACTCTGCCTAGCTAATCCTCACTGCACACGTGCTAGGTACCTGTCGGTGAGTGGGGTTCCTCTCCCACAGAGCGAGAAGTGAGGTGCTGGGAGGGGAAGTGGTTTCCTCCAGGAGACACTGAAGAGGCTGGGATTAAGTATGAGGAGTTCTTCACTCCTGTAGAGCATGCTTTGCCTCAGGTTGGCATGTGTTTTAACTAGGTCAGGGTGTATTTCCAGGCCCTCCGTGCTGCGTTCGTCCTGGAGATTTGAGCAGCTTGTCTGTGGCTTTGCAGCGCTGGCAGCAAATGCAGTGAGGGAAGATGCTGGCTGTTATGCCCAGCACATCGTGATGCCTCATGTACCGCTGAATTCTGCCTGCAGGCATCCGTGCTGCTCTGTGTGCAGGTGGCATGTAGTGACTGAAGCTGCTTCCGTTCTCACAGCCCTGTGAATCCCAGCACACGAGGGCAGGCCTTTCTGAAGTGTTTTACCCTCAGGAGTCTGTTGCCCTTTGGGGTTGCTACATTAGAGTGGTGCAGAGTTTCCCGTCGCAACTGTGTTTTGATGGAAAATCAGGTTTTTGACGAAACAAAATTTTTCACAAAATGTGTCTGCTTTCCATGGAGAAATTCTTTTTATTTTTTGTCCAAAAGTGGAACACCCAACCCCAAAGTGAAATGCTGCTGCAGAGCCTCATGAGAGTTGTAGTTCAAGTGCCTCGTGCTCCCGTTCTCCTCTACAGACCAACTTTCTAATAGCACAAAACCGAACACCCTTGCCTCACCCCGCTCACTCCATCCCCCCTCCCTCCGTTGCTTACTCTCCCTGACCCTCACTCGCTCATTTGCACCGGGCTGGGTGGGGTCCCTTTTCGACCAGGTGTTCCGGTTGAAAACTGGACACCTGGCAACCCTATGTAACAGCCAGACTTCCCATGATGCACATGTCACTGCGATGATGTCCCACCACCCCCCTCCACCAAGAGGGGAGAGATCATGGTGCATCCTGGGAGATGTAATCTGGACAGCAAACCGAGCCTGTATGGGAGCATGAGGAACCTGTGGTACAACTCCCAGGAGCACCGCGGTGGCATTTCAGAACCAAAATATTTTGGATTTTGATTTTTTTTGTAGGAAAACTGGAAATTTCCTGTGTGTGTGGGGAGAACCTGTTTTCCAGCCAGCTCTAGTCGGACACCTTTAAGGGTAGCCTGTTTCTGAGGGGAACTTTGCCAAGTGAAGAGAGTTTTTTGGAAGCTGGACAATGGGTCCCCCTCCTTCTCTGATTCTGCTCTGTCAATTCTCTGTTCTCCTGGTTCCTGACCGCTCCCTCAGCCAGGGAGAGGCAGCAGGACTGCAGCGGAGGGGAATTGTTACAGGGCTGAAGGTGGCTCCATGCAGGCTGGTGGGTTTTGACATTGGTCTGTTAGGAAGGACTCGCTGTGGGAGAGAGACTGGAGGAAGTGCAAGAAAGCCACAGGGGGACAATCTGCATTTACTCCTCTGAGGGTTAACAGAGAACTGAGGAGATACCTGCTCAGGGTGTCCCCCCATTTCCATGTGGTCCTGCCTATGTCTGTCAGTCCCTGAGCAGCCTCGTGTCTGTCATTCTATCTAACGCACTTGCCTCATCCCCATTGACATAGCATCTGAACATCCCACAGTGTGACATCTCTGTCCCCACAACGCTCCTGGAAGGAGAGAAGTGCTGTTATCCCCAGGTGACTGAGGCACAGGAAAACCAATGGCTGGGTTTGCAGAGGTGAACATGTCGAAGGTCACCTTCCCGAAGTCGCATTGTGGGGTGTCTCTGGCAGAGCAGGAAATTATTCCCGGACTAGAGCCCTAATCACGGGGCCAGTCTTCTCACCTGCAGTTTATGCCACCTTCCATGCTAATGATCAGCCACAGCCTGTCTTTGCAGAGCAGTAGAAACACCCTTGTATTCCCTGTGGATCACTGGATTGTAACTGTTCTTTACAGTCGCACAGTTAATTCCATATTCCCCTAACCGTGTCACAGAGCAAGCCAATTACTGCCCAGAAACCTGAGCCTGGCACATAGGCAGCTCTCTGCCCTAGCATTTCTGGGAAAATCCTTCTGCCCATGTATTTGCCAAATAAAGTGTTTGTGTGTGTGGTCGGGGGCTGGGATTATTTTTGGCAAGCTCAAGTCCTGTTTCCCAGCAGTTTTTAAAAGCCCTTTTTGCAGTTTTCTGTCTGCGTGCTTTCTTCTGAACTCGTCTCATGGCTTCAGGGAATGATGTGAGAGAATGCCTGTTCTTCTGGCCCAAAGAGTCTTTTTTTTCCAAATACGTTTTGGTGGTTTACTTTTGCTGGGCAATGTTGTGGTTGACAGAGCCATAGAACTTTTCAGTACACAGTGAGTATGTCTACGCTACCATAGAACACCCATGGCTGGCCATGTCAGCTGGCTCGGGCTCTTGAGGCTTGGGCTGCGGGGCTATAAAATTGCGGTACAGACGTCTGGGCTCTTGCTGGAGCCCAGACTAGAACTGCATGATGGGGGAGGGTCCTGGAGCCTTTGCTCCAGCCTGAGTCCAAACATCTACACTGCAATTTTGTAGCCCCGCAGCCCGAGTCAGCTGAGATAGGGCAGCGGCGGAAGTTTTAGCGCAGTGTAGAGATACCCTAGGAGTGTGCCCCAGATGTCAGGTATGTGCGTGCATGCCTCAGAAAGCAGAAGCATGTTTATACACCTAGGGCGGTCTCCTGCACTGTTATAGAGCATCTTCTATCCCAAATCAAATTAGATTCAGGTGATCATATTATCGACTACTAAAATGCAGCCTCCTCTGGGATGGAATGTAGCAGATATTGAACAGTGCGCAGCATGACTACGCACCAGTTTGGGACAGGAAGTGAAGAGAAGAATCTCTCCGGGATTCCTGACTTTTGAAGGACTTAATTGTTTTAAGCGTGATTCAGTGACAAGTTATTCTAAATCTTGAGCAGTTTCTGCAATGGTGGCCTAATTTTTGGGCTTGGATTTCCAGGCTACAATACGCTGGAAGTGTGTCTCTCTCTCCCTCTCTTTTTTTTTTTTAGCTCACGAAAGCTCATGCTCAAATAAATTGGTTAGTCTCTAAGGTGCCACAAGTCCTCCTTTTCTTTTTTTTTTAAATACAGATTTTAAAAAAATACATATTTTGAGAGTCTGTGAAACTGAAAATCATCACAGCCTCTCCTATTATATCTCCTTTCCTCGCCCTTTAAACCGACCTCTCTGTTCAGAAAACTAAGGTGCCAGTTATACTAAAGAAAAGCATGGGGAATGTGTGATGAGCATGCATAGTGAGCTTTGGTGCAGCTACTTGGGAGGAGAGAATCCTGTTTACCAGGGTGATGGTGGTTGGGGTCTAGACAAAGGATGCAGTGGGGCTACTCTTTGAAGTGGTAAGAGAAGCTAACGTGGAATTGGAAATAATGAAGAATTGTCCCCTGTTGGAATAATGACTGTCATTACAGAGAGGTCAGCACTGACTCAGAGGCTCATAGACTGACTGTGCTGGCATCAGACTGAGGCACAAAGAAGATAGAAAAAGTGAGGAAAATACACAGTAATAAAAGTGACAGCTTTTGAAATCATTTAAATCCCAGTCATGCAGAACCAAATGGTTTATCTCTCAAGTTGTCCGCAGCTGAATTTTGTTTAAACTTGGATAATTTTCTGGGTAATCTGAGGGCTTTCTTGATACATTTGATAATATCTGTGCCTGAGATATTTATTTAGCACTGCAATATCTGCTTTTAACATATTTTTAAACAGTTCATTTGGAAAAATAAAAATAAAATGCTAATTGGTCTTGTTCCAAAGCCTTTCACAATACCTTCCAGAGAAGATGTCTATTAGCAGCGCTGCTTGCCAACACATAAATTAGTGGTGTCAAATGGAACAAAAAGTTGCCATTAGTGAAGAGAAAAGGAGTACTTGTGGCACGTTAGAGACTAACCAATTTATTTGAGCATAAGCTTTCGTGAGCTACAGCATCCGATGAAGTGAGCTGTAGCTCACGAAAGCATATGCTCAAATAAATTGGTTAGTCTCTAAGGTGCCACAAGTACTCCTTTTCTTTTTGCGAATACAGACTAACATAGCTGTTACTCTGAAACCTGTCATTAGTGAAGATTACTTTTTAACAAAAAACGGGGTGAAAAAAAATCCCCGATAAAGGTTTTCTGAGTAACCCTCTTTATGGAGCTCTGTGTCAGGAAGATCAATGTATTTTTTTTCCTATTATTGTGCTGTGACACTGCTAAATTATGAAAGAGTCTTCTGAACTATTTGATAATGTGCTAGAGAGAAGGCAGGCAGTTTAAACGGCTAAAGGAGGGACATCTGAAAATGGTGTGGCAGTAGGAGCAACGTTTACTCTTGTAGCATTTTATTATAATAATGCACGAGCTTGTTTAACAGCTTTTCAGGTGTCTTAGCTAATGAATAGGGCTGTCAAGCGATTAAAAAAATTCATTACGATTAATCGCACTGTTAATAATAGAATACCATTTATTTAAATATTTTTGAATGTTTTCTACATTTTCAAATATATTGATTTCAATTACAACACAGAATACAAAGCATACAGTGCTCAGTTTATATTTATTTTTTATTACACATATTTGCACTGTAAAAAAAAATATAGTATTTTTCAATTCCCCCATTGCAAGTACTATAGTGCAATCTCTTTATCATGAAAGTTGAATTTACAAATGTAGAATCATGTAAAAAAATGCTGCATTCAAAAATAAAATAATGTAAAATTTTAGAGCCTGCAAGTCCACTCAGTCCTACTTCTTGTTCAATCAATCGCTCAGACAAACAAGTTTGTTTACATTTGCAGGAGATAATGCTGGCCGCCTCTTGTTTACAATGTCACCTGAAAGTGAGAACTGGTGTTCTGATGGCACCGTTGCAGCCGGCATTGCAAGATATTTACGTGCCAGATGTGCTAAAGATTCATATGTCCCTTCATGCTTCAACCACTATTCCAGTGGACATGCGTCCATGGTGATGACTGGTTCTGCTTGATAACCATCCAAAGCATTGCGGACCGATGCGTGTTCATTTTCATTATCTGAGTCAGATGGCACCAGCAGAAGGTTGAGTTTCTCGTTTGGTGGTTTGGGTTCTATAGTTTCCGCATCAGTGTGTAGCTCTTTTAACACTTCTGAAAGCATGCTCCACATCTCGTCTCTGTCAGATTTTGGAAGGCACTTCAGATTCTTAAACCTTAGCTACAGCTCTCAACCCATCTTTAGAAATCTCATATTGGTACCTTCTTTGCGTTTTGTGAAATCTGCCGTGAAAGTGTCCTTAAAATGAACATGTGCTGGGTCATCATCCGAGACTTCTCTAACATGAAATATATGGCAGAATTTGGGTAAAACAGAACAGGGGACATACAATTCTCCCCCAAGTAGTTCAGTCACACATTTAATTAACACATGATTTTTTTTTAACGAGTGTCATCAGCATGGGAGCATGTCCTCTGCAATGGTGGCTGAAGCATGAAGGGGCATAAGAATGTTTAGCATATCTGGCAGGTAAATACTTTGCAATACCAGCTACAAAAGTGGCATGCAAATGCCTGTTCTCACTTTCTGGTGACATTGTAAATAAGAAGAGGGCAGAATTATCTCTATAAATGCAAACAAACTTATTTGTCTTAGCGGTTGGCTGAACAAAAAGTAGGACTGAGTGGACTTGTAGGTCTGAAGTTTTACATTGTTTTGTTTTTGAGTGCAGTTATGTAACAAAAAAAAATCTACATCTCTAAGTTGCACTTTCACAACAAAGAGATTGCACTACAGTACTTGTATGAGGTAATTGAAAAATACTATTTGTTTATCATTTTTACAGTGCAAATATTAATCATAAAAAATAATATAAAGTGAGCACTGTACACATTTTGTATTCTGTGTTGTAATGAAATCCATATATTTGAAAATGTAGAAAAACATCCAAAAATACTTAATAAATTTCACTTAGCATTCTATTGCTTACCATCGCGATTAAAATTGCGATTAATCGCAATTAATTTTTTAATCACGAGTATTATTTTTCTGAGTTAATCACGTGAGTTAACTGCAATTAATAGACAGCCCTACTATTGAAATAAAGGGACTCTGTGTTCCTGATACTCAGTATGGGGAGAACCGAAGGAGTGTTAGTGAAGGTATTTCCAGGGGTGAGCACGCCATGCCTTATTTCTTCAGCCTGCAAACTGCCCTGCTGAGGAAGGGATTCTTCCTGATTTTAGCATCATATTGATCATTTCCTCCATGTTGTCCCTCCAAAAAGCTCTGCTAGTCCAGTGTATTTCAGTGGAGTTAGAGGATTTTTATACTTCCTCCTGTCCCCAGCCCACAAGCACCAATCCATAGAGAGGAAGAATGGCCCAGTGAGTCGGCTGTTAGCTGGGGATCTGGGGGAAGCAGGTTCAATTCTTGCTGTGCCACAGAGTGCCTGTGTGACCTGGGGAAAGGCACTTCGCCTCTCTGTGCCCCATCTGTAAAATGGGGACAGTAGCTCTGCTGTGAGGAGAGATCCAGGAAAAGACTGTGAGGCACTCAGGTATTGTGGTACTGATGGGTGTGGGTGAGGGTAGGGAAAGTGGCCTGTGCCAATGTAAAAGAAAAGGTAATCCTTGTTGTTGCTTTCTGCTCTGTGCTCTTTACACTGCATTAAACATAATTATTTGATTAAGATTCAGCTGCTTTTTTCCATTATCAAATGACCCACATGTGCTGCTGTTGCTTTCCCGGGTGGCCTATGCTTTTACTTGCATACGTACTCGACACTGAAGCCAAGAGAAGCTAAAACCTTTCTGATCTGTAGCTGTTCTGTCAGCCTTAGGTGACTCCATAATTCCTCTCTTCAGTCCTTTTGCTCTTGCTAAAATCTGGCCCTTGCCTTTCGAGTTCAGTGAGATCAGCCATAATACTAATGAGACGGAATCTCGACTGGAAGAAGTTTGCTACACAGCGCTCTTTGCCGTAACATTCACCAGGCAGTGCAACAGCTGTTAAGTAGCCTTTGCAGAACCCTGTCATGGAAGTGAGTAAATACTGTTGTCCCCATTTTACAGGTGGGGAAACCGAGGCAGACATTTTCAAAAGTGGCCTATTTTGGGAGCCTCAGTGTACTGCAGTCCTAGTTTGCACAGGTGCTGAAACCACCGACCACTCCCACTGAGTCTAAGTGTGCAGCACCTCTGAAAATCAGACGTGAGGCTTTGAAAGTTGAGTAACCCCTGATAGATTGGGTTTAGAATTGATGCCCAGTTCTGTGCCCATTCCAGCAGACTGTGTTGCCTCTTGTCAATGATGTGAATGAAGAGTAGGTTCAGAACTCATTTCTGCTTGGGTAACAAAATACCAAACGTTCTGGAGGCATCTCTGCACATGCTAGCATTGTCTGGGGTCTGTGTGTGTGTGTGTGTGTGGTTTTTTTCGTTTGTTTTTGTTTTGTTTGTTTTAAAGTCCAATATATTCTGTGAGCTAAAGCCATTCCAATACCTCTCCATATTCAGTCTGAAAACCGAAGTGCTGAAGCCAATAATTTACACAGTGCTATGTACCTTTTAAAAGATGAATGAGCTTGGAAGAATATGCTTAACATATAAAAATAAGTGGCTAGCAATTCCTTAGAACTTTTGGCCAAGTCCTTAAATATAAAAGGGTCTATTTAAAAGGATACTCTTGAAGTGAGCTGTTTGCCAATCAATGCTCTGATGGGCTCCAGATGAATGCAAAGTGCCATCTGAGTTTGGGTGAAGTATGAATACTGCCTTGTCCTGTGTGAGGTGCTGATCCTGCCAGGGGCCTTGTGCCAGTGTGGATCCCTTTGCTGGGCTAGGATCTTGGTCGCTGTCTTTTGTTGTTCTTTGTTCAGAAATGGAAGCTGAGAACGCAGTAGTAGTGTTCGGTTTGTGCTTCCCAGACCCTACCTCTCTCCACTTTTTTTTTTCTTCTTTTTTTTCTGGAGTCCCAGTAACTTTTATTCTTCATTTTTTTAAATAAAAAAAATTTAAATATAATGTCAATGCTAGGTTTTGGACTGGGGAATGAAATGCTCTTTTCATATTGTGAATGGATCATTTACATTCCTTGCACTACAGACACCCTCCTCACCACTGACCCTTCTTTAACATCTTGTTTATCATAAGTGGGTCACATTCTCTATCTAGGCCACATCTGATCTGCTTCTGAAATAATTGGCTGGTGGACAGCCTCAGTGCTGCATCTTTCTTTGGTGCCTCCACAAGGCGCTGAATTCATCACACGGTTCCAATCTGGTGAGAATGGATTATTTCCGTTTACTGGAAATAATACCCACTGCAGAGGTTTATCCTTTTGGAGAAGAGAAGGGGGTTTTCCCTGCCAACATCCGAGCCAGGGTTCTGTGTTGCTGCTGCTGTACTTGGTGGCCAAGGAGCTCTGCTTTGGGTGTGGTGATGCCATTAAATGCCACGAGGGAAGGCACCAGTCAGTAGCAGAGGGGATGATTCTCACTGCTGTTGTTTTAAAAGCTGTTTGTAACTTTTGCTTGTCCCCATTTACGCCCTTTGGGCTGTACTGTTGCAGGCCTGGCTCAGCCACGCAGGGAAGCTAGCTCCGCACTGCACCGGCTAGGCTTGTGACACTAGCTGTGGGGAGGAGAGTACAGGTCACTCACTCACTACCCCCTGTGAGCAAGGGAGGATGGAGGGAACCATCATGTGCATGAGAATCTCAGCTTTCATTAAAAAAAAAAAAAAAAAAAAGTGAGTTTCTAAGCCTCATAATTGTGGAGAAACCTTGGAAAGAGTGAATCCTAATGGCCCCACAACCAGGAGACTGATGACGAGAACCCAACATTGCGTAATTTTAGAAATCTTATAATTTTTAAAGTAATCTCTTTTTTTTTTTTTGGGGGGGGGGGGTCCTGACTCATGATTTTTGAACACAGGAGGTTGGCTCGAATGTCCTTCCACTCTGGAACGTTGTGCGGACAGCTCCAGGGTGTAACCTGGGGCTTAGGAGGAGGTGGACACAGAGCTGCTGTGTAATCCATATGAATGCTGTATGTGAGCTGGACAGTGTGGTAGAGCTGCTATGCAGCTGTGTTGGGTTATTGGCCTGTCCTGGAGCAATGTGTTGGTCTAGCTCTGGGGGTCGGGGGGGCAGCTGGAAGAACAAGCGGGAAGGCAACATGATGGCTGTAGAGGAGCAGCCTCCAGCAAACCCTTGGGGGCCATTACAAGCCAATGCCTGAGCTGTTAGCTGTGAAGATGCCACAGCCCAAAGTTACCTGGCTGCCGCCAAGGCTAGTGATCACAGGGCACCAACGGGTGAAAAGACTCCCAGGGGAGAAGAGGAAGGAAGCTGGGAGAGAGCTGCTCATGGTGGAACAGGTGACAGGGACACAGAGGTATGCCTGCATGGCAATTAAACACCTGGGGCTGGCCCCTGGCAGCTGACTCAGCTCACGGGGCTCAGGCTGCGGGGCTGTAAAACTGCTGTGTAGACATTCAGGCTGGGGCTGGAGCCTGGGCTCTGGGGCCTTCCCCCTGCAGACAGGTGCTGCAGGAGTGCCTGGAGCAGGTGGGGCTGCCCCAAGTGCCCCGGGGTGGGAGCCAGTGGGAGCACAGGCCTGTGTATTGGCTCTTTGTTAAGAGCTTTTCTCCTGAAATGCTTTGGTTCTGAACAAACACCGCTCTGCTGCACGAAGCCCGTCTGGTCCCTGGGCAGCACGGCTCACAGCTCCCCGAGGGGTTGACCCCAAGCAGGGCCTGTGGAGGTGATCACGGTTAGTACTAGGGGACTATAGCCCATGGCCCAGTCTGAGAATCATGGGTTTCCCCCAAGAGTGGTGATACCTCCAGGCCTTCAAAGGGGGGTGCGCTCAGAGACCCAGAGGGTGCCTGTGCCGTGGGACGCAGAACATTGAG
This sequence comes from Chelonia mydas, assembly GCF_015237465.2. Lineage (NCBI taxonomy): Eukaryota > Metazoa > Chordata > Testudines > Cheloniidae > Chelonia > Chelonia mydas. Next base: position 59,169,334 of record NC_057855.1, read on the forward strand.
CATTAGTAGAAAGCAAAAAGTCCTGCCAGAATTCATTCAACTGGGGGAGAGAAAACAAATGTGAAAACAGAAACATACCTAATGGAGGAAGAAACACATTGGTTACCAGGACCTGCCAGCCGCATCCACTGTAAGATCCTGTCAATACCTTTAAGTCAATCTAAAAGATATAAAATGGGCTAAATACTGGCTGCCTAGAAATTAACACAAAGCTCTGTCTCTAAGGGTTCAGCCTGGAAGGAAATGGATGTTTCTGACTAGCAGCAGTGTTAAAAAACCCAGAGAGAGATGCTAGGGATTAGTTTCAAGGCTTGAACTGAGAAGGTGGAGAGGGAGAAAAATAACCATGCAACACTGATATTCTTAAGAGTAGCCATTACAAAAGCAAAGATAAGACAGTCCCCAGGGAGGATGGAATGAGAGTGCAGGAGAAGGGAGGGCATCAGGAGACCAGAGTCATAGATTCTAAGGCCAGAAGGGACCACTGTGATCATCTCGTCTGATCTCCTGTACAACACAGGCCATTGGAACTCCCCCCCACCCTGAATTAATTCCTGTTTCAACTAGAGCAGATCTTTTAGAAAAACATTTTCTCTTGATTTAAAATTTTCTGGTGATCGAGACTCTACCACAGCCCTGGGTAAGTGGTTCCTTTGGTTAATTGCTCTTACTGTTACAAATTTTGCGCCTTATTTCTAGTCTTAGTATGCCAACTTCAACTTCCAACCACTGGATTTTTGTTAAATCTTTGTCTGCTAGGTAGAAGAGCCAATTATCAAATTTCTGTTCTGCACATAGGTACTTACAAACTATAATCAAGTCACTCAGTGTTCTCTTTGTAAACTAAATAGATTGAGCTCCTTGAGTCTCTCATCATAAGTCATGTTTTTCAATCCTTCCATTATTCTCATGGCTCTTTTCTGAACCCCCTCCAATTTTTCAAACATCCTCCTTGAACTGGAGACCCTAGAAGTGGTTTTACCCATGCTAAATGTAGAGGTAACATAACTTTTACTCCTGGTCAAGATTCCCTTGTTTGTACATTCAAGGATCACATTAAGCCTTTTGGCCACAGTGTTGCATTGGGAGCTCATGTTCAGTTGATTATTCACCTTAAGCCGCAAGTCCTAGATTTACTGCTTCCCAGGATAGTCTCCCCCATCCTGTAAGTATGGTCAGCATTCATTGTTGTTAGATGTACACATTTACATTTGACCATATAAAAACATGTATTGTTTGCTTGCGCCCAACTCACCACATAGTCCAGATCACTCTGTTTCAGTGACCTGTCCTATTCACTATTTACCACGATCCCGATCTTTGTGTCACCTCCAAACTTCATCAGTGAGGATTTGAGGTTTTTTTCTAGGTCACAGATAAAAACATTGAACAGTGCAGGGCCAAGAACTGACCCCCGCAGGACCCTACAAGAAACTCACCCACTCAGTGTTGATTCTGCATTTACAGTTACATTTGGAGACCTGTCCATCAGTTTTTAATACATTTAATGTGTTCCATGTTGATTGTGTATCATTCTAGTTTCTCAGCCAAAAGCCCTGTGGTACCAGTCAAATACCTGACGTAAGTCTTAATATATTACTCCAAAACTGGAGCCTTTGGGCTGCTATTCACTGCAAAGTTAGCTGGAGCTATAACTCAAGAGTTGCCTCTACCTCTAGTCCTCTCCACACACAAGAATGCTTCGCTTCAGTGTGGTGGGACTTTTAAATGGAGTTGCCTAGCCTGGCAGAAGTCTACAGCTCAAGTGAGCATAACTGGTCAGCTGCTCACATGACCGGTCTGCAGTGTGGATGCAGGCTAGTGCCACTCGAGCGGTGCTAGTCCTACACTACCTTCCCACAGTTGCCGCTCCTGTGCCCAGAATGGAGAGACAAGATTTCCTGCAATTCCCTGGGAAAGAATTCATGGAGCAGCATTTCTTAAAGTGGGTCGTGACCCCAAAAGGGGTCGCAAGACTATTGCAGGGGGGGTCATGAGAACAGCAGCTGCTGGCCAGGTGCCCAGTTCTGAAGGCAGCACTGCCAGCAGCAGCAGTGCAGAAGTGAGGATGGCATGGTATGGGGGGTGTGTGTGTGTGTTTGTGTGTGTGTGTGTGTGTGTGTGTGTGGTCATCATAGTCTGAAATATTTTCAAAAAAGTTTGAGAACCCCTGTCATAGAGCATCTCATCTTAATGCAGCACTAAAAACCATGGGATATGCTCTTAGAAGCCTTAGTGCCACACACGAGTGAGTGAGCATCAGTGTTATTTCACTGTGGCCACTCTCAGTCAAGCGAGGCTAATTCCAGAGGAGAAACTCAAGGAGTGTATGTAGATGACTCAAGGTAACTTGGCAGTGAAGACATTCCCTCAGATGCACAGCTCTGCTTCATGAGCAGAGGAGGGCTGCAGTGGCCTCACAGGACAGAGATTCAGTTGCAAGGAGGCAGAATTCTGGTTGGTGTGTAAAGACAGTGGGGAGGGGGTCATGCCTCTGTCATCTCCTTGCCTCCTTTGAGGTGTCTTAGGTCTTGAAATTTTGGTATTTGTTTGGAGCCCTGCCTCTTGGAGGGAGGTGATTATGTGGGAAGCTCGGCTACCATTAAAAATAAAAAGTAAGTTTCTAGCCCTTATTGCTGCAGAGGAAAGCTTGAAACGTGATTCAAGTGTACTCTAAAGGCAAAAAAAAAACACAAAAAAAACCGAGAAGGCAAATAAAAATTCATAATTTTTTAAAACAATCTTAAGATTTTTAAACCAGTCTCATGACTTTTTGGGCCCTGGTGCATGATTTTTGAACACTTGTGGTTGGCAGTACTGCATATCTGCAGATATCAGATATGAGTATACAAAATGGGAAGGGAATTTTCCTACGCAGTCCAAAATCTGATTGAAGCTAGAGTGGTGAGAATAGCATTGGGAGAATAGTGCACATTCGTTTAAATGTTTGATCCTCTGTTTTTCTAGTTCTTTTTGCTTTGCTTCAACATACTTTTATTTTGCATTCCTGAAGGCTGTGAGCAGTGAAGTAAACTGAAGTTAGTGTAGGTTTCAGAGTAGCAGCCGTGTTAGTCTGTATTCGCAAAAAGAAAAGGAGTACTTGTGGCACCTTAGAGACTAACCAATTTATTTGAGCATAAGCTTTCGTGAGCTACAGGTCACTTCATCGGATGTGTTCAGTGGAAAATACAGTGAGGAGATTTATATACACACAGAATATGAAAAAATGGGTGTTATCATACACATTGTAAGGAGAGTGATCACTTAAGATGAGCTATTACCAGCCGGGGGGGGGGGGAAGAAAACCTTTTGTAGTGATAATCAAGGTGGGCCATTTCTAGCAATTAACAAGAATGTCTGAGGAACAGTGGGGGGCGGGGGGGATAAACATGGGGAAATAGTTTTACTTTGTGTAATGACTCATCCGCTAACCCAGGAACCTATCCTTGCAACAAAGCCCGTTGCCAACTGTGTCCACATATCTATTCAGGGGACACCATCATAGGGCCTAATCACATCAGGCACACTATCAGAGGCTCATTCACCCGTACATCTACCAATGTGATATATGCCATCATGTGCCAGCAATGCCCCCCTGCCATGTACATTGGTCAAACTGGACAGTCTCTACATAAAAGAATAAATGGACACAAATCAGATGTCAAGAATTATAACATTCATAAATCAGTCGGAGAACACTTCAATCTTTCTGGTCACTCGATCTCTGACCTAAAAGTCGCAATATTACAACAAAAGGACTTCAAAAACAGACTCCAATGAGAGACTGCTGAATTGGAATTAATTTGCAAACTGGATACAATTAACTCAGGCTTGAATAGAGACTGGGAGTGGATGAGTCATTACACAAAGTAAAACTATTTCCCCATGTTTATTCCCCCCCCACCCCCCCACCCCTTCAGACGTTCTTGTTAATTGCTGGAAATGGCCCGCCTTGATTATCACTACAAAAGGTTTTCTCCCCACCCCCCACCCCCCTGCTGGTAATAGTTCATCTTAAGTGATCACTCTCCTTACAGTGTGTATGATAACACCCATTTTTTCATGTTCTGTGTCTTTATAAATCTCCTCACTATATTTTCCACTGAATGCATCCGATGAAGTGCGCTGTAGCTCACGAAAGCTTATGCTCAAATAAATTGGTTAGTCTCTAAGGTGCCACAAGTCCTCCTGTTCTTTTTGTGAAGTTAGTGTAGTGCTCGCTGTGAAATAGGGCTTTCTTCGCTGCAGCTAGCTAGCCAAGTGCTGCTGCTTAACAGCACTGAGGCTACACAGAGTGATTGGATTAGCAGTTGAAGTTGTGCTAACTCAGCTGTAGCCCATGGCGGCATTACCAGCTTGAGCATCAGCAGCACTCAAGCTTCAACCCACCCTCCCACCATCTCCCCTGCCAGCCCAGCTAGCTCCAGTTGAAAGCACCACTGAATGCACACTGGAGATTTTTGTATGTGGATGGGAGTCAAGTTAGGGGCAACACCCAGTTTATACCTTGAGTTAACACGGCAATAAAGACAAGCCCGAAGATGGGTAAAAGATACACTTTTAGCATGGGAATGTTTGTGCAATTGTGCTTAATATTAATGCCTTGTCCCATTATAAGAGCGGTTGAGAGATAATGCCCAAAACTTGTTTCACTTTCAGGTCCAGAGTATCTTTCACCAAGGCCAGCTCTTACCTGAAACCTAAACATAGTATAAAAAGAAAAACACTTATCAGAGCTTAATCAAATCCAGGAATTTCAGAGCTGTTACCTGACTTAGAGAAAACTGTCTGTAAATAATGCCAAATGTAACAGTCTCTAAGGGTATGTCTACACTACAAAATTAGGTCGAATTTATAGAAGTTGGTTTTATGGAAAGCGGTTTTATACAGTCGATTGTGTGTCCCCCCACACAAATGCTCTAAGTGCATGTAGTCGGCGGAGTGTGTCCACAGTTCCGAGGCAACCATCGACTTCCGGAGCGTTGCACTGTGGATGGCTATCCCACAGTTCCCGCAGTCTCCGCCGCCCATTTGAATTCTGGGTAGAAATCCCAGTGACTGATGGGGCTAAAACATTGTCGCGGGTGGTTCTGGGTACATATTGTCAGGCCTCCGTTCCCGCCCTCCCTCCGTGAAAGTAAGGGCAGACAATCGTTTTGCACCTTTTTTCTTGAGTTACCTGTGCAGACGCCATACCACGGCAAGCATGGAGCCCGCTCAGATCGCTTTGGCAATTAGGAGCACATTAAACACCACACGCATTATCCAGCAGTATATGCAGCACCGGAACCTGGCAAAGCGATACCGGGCGAGTAGGTGACATGAGCGCGGTGACGTGAGTGATGAGGACATGGACACAGACTTCTCTCAAAGCATGGGCCCTGGCAATGTTGGCATCATGGTGCTAATGGGGCAGGTTCATGCGGTGGAACGCCGATTCTGGGCTCGGGAAACAAGCACAGACTGGTGGGACCGCATAGTGTTGCAGGTCTGGGACGATTCCCAGTGGCTGCGAAACTTTCGCATGCGTAAGGGCACTTTCATGGAACTTTGTGACTTGCTTTCCCCTGCCCTGAGGCGCAAGACTACCAAGATGAGAGCAGCCCTCACAGTTTAGAAGCGAGTGGCGATAGCCCTGTGGAAGCTTGCCACGCCAGACAGCTACCGGTCAGTCGGGAATGAATTTGGAGTGGGCAAAACTACTGTGGGGGCTGCTGTGATGCAAGTAGCCAATGCAATCAAAGATCTGCTGATATCAAGGGTAGTGACCCTGGGAAATGTGCAGGTCATAGTGGATGGCTTTGCTGCAATGGGATTCCCTAACTGTGGTGCGGCCATAGACGGAACCCATATCCCTATCTTGGCACTGGAGCACCAAGCCGGCGAGTACATAAACCGCAAGGGATACTTTTCAATAGTGCTGCAAGCACTGGTGGATCACAAGGGACATATCACCAACATCAGCGTGGGATGGCCGAGAAAGGTACATGACGCTTGCATCTTCAGGAACTCCTGTCTGTTTCAAAAGCTGCAGGAAGGGACTTTATTCCCAGACCAGAAAATAACCGTTGGGGACGTTGAAATGCCTATATGTATCCTTGGGGACCCAGCCTACCCGTTAATGCCATGGCTCATGAAGCCATACACAGTCAGCCTTGATGGTAGTCAGGAGCTGTTCAACTACAGGCTGAGCAAGTGCAGAATGGTGGTAGGATGTGCATTTGGACGTTTAAAAGCACGCTGGCACAGTTTACTGACTTGGTTAGACCTCAGCGAAACCAATATTCCCACTGTTATTCCTGCTTGCTGTGCGCTCCACAATATCTGTGAGAGTAAGGGGGAGACGTTTATGGCAGGGTGGGTGATAGAGGCAAATCGCCTGGCTGCTGGTTTCGCACAGCCAGACACCAGGGTGGTTAGAAGAGCACAGGAGGGCGTGGTGTGCATCAGAGAAGCTTTGAAAACCAGTTTCATGACTGGACAGGCTACAGTGTGAAAGTTCTGTTTGTTTCTCCTTGATGAAACCCCCTGCCCCTTGGTTCACTCTACTTCCCTGTAAGCTAATCAACCTCCCCTCCTCCCTCCGATCACTGCTTGCAGAGGCAATAAAGTCATCGTTGCTTCACCTTCATGCATTCTTTATTCATCCATCACACAAATAGGGGGATAACTACCAAGGTAGCCCAGGAGGGGTGGTGGAGGAGAGAAGCACCAGGAGGGGTGGTGGAGGAGGGAAGGACAAGGCCACACAGCACTTTAAAAGTTTAAAACTTATTGAATGCCAGATTTCTGTTGCTTGGGCAATCCTCTGGGGTGGAGTGGCCGGAGGCTCCCCCACCACGTTCTTGGGCGTCTGGGTGAGGAGGCTATGGAACTTGGGGAGGAGGACGGTTGGTTACACAGGGGCTGTAGCGGTGGTCTGTGCTCCTGCTGCCTTTCCTGCAGCTCAACCATATGCTGGAGCATATTGGTTTGATCCTCCAGCAGCCTCAGCATTGAATCCTGCCTCCTCTCATCACGCGGCCGCCACATATGAGCTTCAGCCCCCTCTTCAGCCCGCCACTTACTCTCTTCAGCCCGCCACCTCTCCTCCCGGTCATACTGTGCTTTCCTGCACTCTGACATTGTCTGCCTCCACATAGTCGTCTGTGCTCTGTCAGTATGAGAGGACAGCATGAGCTCAGAGAACATTTCATCACGAGTGCATTTTTTTCGCCTTCTAATCTTCACTAGCCTCTGGGAAGGAGAAGATCCTGTGATCCTTGAAACACATGCAGCTGGTGGAGAAAAAAAAAAGAGTCAGTGGTATTTAAAAAGACACATTTTCTAGAACAATGGCTACACTCTTTCACGGTAAACCTTGCTGTTAACATTACATACACAGCACATGTGCTTTCATTCCAAGGTCGCATTTTGCCTCCCCCCACCACGTGGCTAGCCCCTCACTCCCGCCCCCGGCTAACAGTGGGGAACATTTCTGTTCAGCCACAGGCAAACAGCCCAGCAGGAACGGGCACCTCTGCATGTCCCCTTAAGAAAAGCACCCTATTTCAACCAGTGACCATGAATGATATCACTCTCCTGAGGATAACACAGAGAGATAAAGAACGGATGTTGTTTGAATGCCAGCAAACATACACTGCAATGCTTTGTTCTACAATGATTCCCGAGTATGTGCTACTGGCCTGGTGTGGTAAAGTGTCCTACCATGGTGGACGGAATAAGGCTGCCCTCCCCAGAAACCTTTTGCAAAGGCTTTGGGAGTACATCCAGGAGAGCTGCAAATGCCAGGGCAAATTAATCATTAAACATGCTTGCTTTTAAACCATGTATAGTATTTTAAAAGGTATACTCACCAGAGGTCCCTTCTCCACCTGGCGGGTCCGGGAGGCAGCCTTGGGTGGGTTTGGCGGGTACTGGCTCCAGGTCCAGGGTGAGAAACAGTTCCTGGCTGTCGGGAAAACCGGTTTCTCCGCTTGCTTGCTGTGAGCTATCTACAACTTCATCATCATCATCTTCCTCGTCCCCAAAACCTGCTTCTGTGTTGCCTCCGTCTCCATTGAAGGAGTCAAACAACATTGCTGGGGTAGTGGTGGCTGACCCCCTAAAATGGCATGCAGCTCGTCATAGAAGTGGCATGTTTGGGGCTCTGACCCGGAGCGGCCATTTGCCTCTCTGGTTTTCTGGTAGGCTTGCCTCAGCTCCTTAAGTTTCACGCGGCATTGCCTGGGAGATTTTGACAAATGTTTTGGCATTTTGAAAACTGGAACGGAGTTCTGATAGCACAGATTCCTCTCCCGATACAGCAATCAGATCCCGTACCTCCCGTTTGGTCCATGCTGGAGCTCTTTTGCGATTCTGGGACTCCATCATGGTCACCTCTGCTGATGAGCTCTGCATGGTCACCTCTGCTGATGAGCTCTGGCCAGCGTGGCAAGCTGCAGGTGACCATGCAAACAGGAAATTGAAATTCAAAAGTTTGCGGCCTTTTCCTGTTTACCTGGCCAGTGCATCTGAGTTGAGAGTGCTGTCCTGAGCGGTCACAATAGAGCCCTCTGGGATAGCTCCCGGAGGCCAATACCGTCTAATTGCATCCACAGTACCCCAAATTCGACCCGGCAAGGCCGATTTAAGCGCTAATCTACTTGTCGGGGTGGATTAAGGAAATCGAATTTAAGAACCCTTTAAGTCGAAAAAAAGGGCTTCATCGTGTGGACGGGTGCAGGTTTACATCAATTTAACTCTGCTAAATTCGACCTAAACTCCTAGTGTAGACCAGGGCTAAATAAATCTATTCTTGGCTGGATGTTTGAGGTGTAGTTAGACATTTAGCTGACTAGCAGTTGCCTGCAATCTGCTGGAGCATCTTAAGTCAGAGGTCTCATTTAAAAAAAAAACATTGCTTTCGAGAGTTATATTTTCAATCTGAAGGAAAACTGGAGCTTGGATCCCAAGCCTTGTACCAAGAGAGTGTGAACAGCTTGCTGTGTTACTGGACCAAGTTTCCTCGTCATCACAAGAAGGTAAGACACGCAGGCCACTCACTTTGTGTATCCAAATTGAGGCACCAGGCTCTGGTTGTCCGAGGTGCTGAGAGCCCACAGCTCCAGCTGAAGTCAGTGACTTTGAAAACTAGGCCGAAGGACGCTCACATTGGGAGCCCAGAAATTACAGCACCAGAACCAGTGGGTGATTTTGAAAATGTTGCATTTGTTGTGGCAGAAAGTGGTTGATAGTGGCCCCAGCTATATGGCATTTGAACCTGTGACGGGGCAAGGCCAGATGGCTATAGAAAAGTAGTGGGAGATAGATATATTAGCTCCAGGCTAAACAAAGCGCTAGTACCAGGTTAAGTGAAATGGAAGCTGCTCCAGGTCAATTAAGACACCTGGGGCCAATTAAGAACTTTTCAGAAGGCAGGGAGAATGCTAGGTTGATTGGGACACCTGAAGCCAATCAGGGGCTGGCTGAAACTAGTTAAAACCCTCCCAGTCAGGTGGGTGTGCATGTCAGGAGCTGTGGGAGGAAGTTGTGCTGTTGGAGAGACTGAGTAGTACACACCATATCAGGCACAAGGAAGGAGGCCCTGAGGTAAGGGTGAAGTGGAGCTTGAGGAAATGAGGGCTGCTGTGGGGGAAGTAGCCCAGGGAATTGTACATGTCATGTTTCTAAAAGGTCAGCTACCATGGCTGATACTGTTAGGGACACTGGGCTGGAACCCGGAGTAGAGGGTGGGCCCGGGCTCCCCCCACCACCACCTTTGCCCCCCATTAATCACTGAGACTGGGAGACAACAGAGACTGTGCAAGGAAGGATAACTTCTCCTCACCTCCCTCGCTGGCTTATGATGAAAATGGCTCAGTAGACTGTGACCCTTGTCTCTAGAGAGAGAAGAGTTACGCGGAGGGTCACAGTGAGCCTCTGAGGCTAGCGAAATCCGCCAAGAAACGCGGGACCCACGGAGACAAGGACAGAGCTTTGTCACAATCTAAAAGCAAAACAGTGAACATCAGTTTATCTGATCATTTGAGCCCCCCCCTTCCCTCCCTCCCAAGAAAAAATGTGTTGCCCACAATGCCCTGGCTTCTCTGCATTCCTCACTGGGAACGAAAAGCACTTTGAATTTACTAGCTGGCAGCAGGGTCTACTTACAGCAACTGCCAAGCTTCAGATAAACATGTGAACATAAATATAGCAACAAGATAAGTAAGTGTTCTCTCCCCCACCCAACTAGCTGAGCTGTGATTTGAAGAACATGAAATGCCGCTACGTGTCAGTTCAATAAAAACAATGCAAGACACAATTGCCTCCTTTCCTTTTGTATTAATTTCCACCAAGGCCTGTTTTTCATTTAAAGGATGGGAGTCCAACCAGTGCTGGGAAAGGATTGCCCTGACAAGCCAGCGACTCACGAGGCAATAAAAATAGTGGATTGCATTGTTACTGTCTTCGGCGGGATGAGTGTGATTTACATTTTTTTTTTCTGGTAGTAAGGGAGACATGCAGCTCCCTCAGCAGCCTGGGCTTTCCATACAATTGGGCTGATTGCTCTTGGGTTTGCATTACTTATATATATATAAAGCCTCTGTAAACCAGTGATGTGAGATGCGTTTCAGTGTACACCAAGTCGCTTTGTATTAGGTGGGCTCCCTGTTCTAGGGCATGACAAAGACTTTTACAGAACTCTCTCTGCCACACAGGAGCGCAGAGCCACTGGAGTGCCCATGCCTTTGTTGTCAACTAGGATGCACTCAGAGTGGGGATGAGTCACAAAGCTCCTAGCATGAGAGTTCAATGGCCTAATCCTGCAAAGCACTGTTGAAGTCAATGGGAACTGAGAATACTCTGCTCCTTGCAGGAGCTGTGTTTGTGGTCAGTAGGTGTGACCCATGTCCTCCAAGGTGTTTAAATACCTTTGAGGATTGGGTGGGGGTGGGGGAGCATTCAATCATTTTGTCGCCTTTGTGTCAGGCAGATCACCTTTCATTTAGGGCCTCACACCCATGGAGGAGGGTTGCAAAGGAGTCCAGAGAACTTCCTGCAGTCACATGCCAAACATTCGTATCACAGTCTGCACTAGTAAACGCTGCTGTTAGCTGGTGTGATGATTTCCCACTGATGTCAATGTGGAGTTCTGCATGTAGCTCAATGGACGATAAGACCTCATAGCTGTTGTCCTACGCTGTGAGCTCAGTTGTGCTTCATGTGACATATGTTAAGCATAGTGCCTAAAATGGTGTTGCAAGTGCTCTGCCATTACAGCTACTCTGGTGATGAAAGGCCACCTGCATCTGACCTGTCAGTGACCAGGACATGGGCAGTCATGCCTAGTGGTTGGAGAAGGAGTTGGGAATTGGAGCCAGCAGGTCAGCGTTCGAGTGAGGCATGACTGGGTCCAAGGTGGGAGCTATCACAGCCATGAGCAAATGCTTTTCGGCAGCCAAGGAACTGCTGCTGGGCATAAGAGCCAGTCTGCTGACTCTTCCAACCAAACAGGTGGCATAGTCAATCAGGCAGCCTAGGACAGGCCACCTGCACTTGTGATTCCCAACACTACTAACAAAGGCCCTCTGGGCTCAGCAGTGCTGTCTCAGCACTTCCTGACTACCTGCACACTGCTTCTTGTAGCTCATCCACATGGGGAGAGAGACTTTAGCCCAGTGACCGCAGCACAGTAGACCTTCTGCAGACAGGTATCTGACTGGTGCTCTCCTGTGGTGATGTGGGATCGTGTGGGTACAGCTAGCTTTGACAAATGTCGATCTGCTCATGGATGGAAAGGTAGTGTTGCCAGCTTTCATGGTATCCAATGTTGTTCTTAGAGTCCCAGCTCTTAGAGTCAGTGGTTACATGAGAATCTCAGCTTGCTTTTATTAATTAAAGTTTCTGGCCCTCATGGTTCCAGAAAAAAGCTTAAAAAATTGACTCCTAAAGGCTCAGAAGGCAGAAAACAAATAAAAAAACCCCACCTGTATTATTTTAAAAAAATCTCATGACTTTGGAGGGATTTGACTGGTTTTTGAATGCTTGGAGTTGGCAATACTGTTAAGCAGTGAATTGCCAATGTGCAATTAGTAAAGAGAAGTAATGCTCCATAAAATGCAGTGGAAAGTAGTTTTGGTTAGTACAGCAGAATCTGTGAGGCTTTAGCTATGACTAAAAAGAAGGAGAGAATAGAGAGGTAGCTTCTGGATTGTGGAGGATGAATCCATTGCACTTATTTATTCTTTTAGGGTATGTCTGCACTACGAAATTAGGTTGAATTTATAGAAGTCAGTTTTGCAGAAAGCGGTTTTATACAGTTGATTGTGTGTGTCCCCACACAAATGCTCTAAGTGCATGTAGTCGGCGGAGTATGTCCACAGTACCGAGGCAACCGTCGACTTCCGGAGCGTTGCACTGTGGGTGGCTATCCCACAGTTCCCGCAGTCTCCGCCGCCCATTTGAATTCTGGGTAGAAATCCCAGTGCCTGATGGGCTAAAACGTTGTTGCAGGTGGTTCTGGGTACAGGCCCCCGTTCCCTGCCTCCCTCCATGAAAGCAAGGGCAGACAATCGTTTTGCGCCTTTTTTCTTGAGTTACCTGTGCAGACGCCATACCACGGCAAGCATGGAGCCCGCTCAGCTAAACATCACTGTATATCTCCTGGGTGCTGGCAGACACGGTACTGCATTGCTACACAGCAGCAGTTTATTGCCTTTTGGCAGCAGACAGTGCAGTATGACTGGTAGCCGTCATCGATGTAGTCCTGGGTGCTCTTTTAATTGGGCGCCTGGGCAAACATGGGAGTGACTCAGCCAGGTCATTTCCCTTGTTTCGACTCATGGCGATTGAGTCCTACCGGCAGTGCACAGTCTTTTAACCTCCAGCCAGCAGAAGATAATGGCTAGTCGTCATACTGCACCGTCTTCTGCCGAGCACCCAGGTGTTGACGATGGCTAGCGGTCGTACTGCACAGTCTGCTGCCAGCAAGATGTATAAAGATAGATGAAGTGGCTCAAAACAAGAAATAGACCAGATTTGTTTTGTATTCATTTTCTCCTCCCTCCCTCCTTCCCTCTGTGAAATCAACGGCCTGCCAAACCTAGTTTTGAGTTCTATCCTTGAGGTTTTGAGTTCTATCCTTGAAGGGGCCATTCAGTTTCTCGCAAAGCCACTCCCTTTGTTGATTTTAATTCCCTGTAAGCCAACCCTGTAAGCCGTGTCGTCAGTCGCCCCTCCCTCCGTCAGGGCAACGGCAGACAATCGTTCCGCGCCTTTTTTCTGTGCAGACGCCATACCACGGCAAGCATGGAGCCCGCTCAGATCACTCTGGCAATTAGGAGCACATTAAACACTACGCGCATTATCCAGCAGTATATGCAGCAACGGAACCTGGCAAAGCGATACCAGGCGAGTAGGCGACATCAGCATGGTAACGTGAGTGATGAGGTCATGGACACAGACTTCTCTCAAAGCATGGGCCCTGGCAATGTTGGCATCATGGTGCTAATGGGGCAGGTTCATGCGGTGGAACGCCGATTCTGGGCTCAGGAAACAAGCACAGACTGGTGGGACCACATAGTGTTGCAGGTCTGGGACGATTCCCAGTGGTTGCGAAACTTTCGCATGCGTAAGGGCACTTTCATGGAACTTTGTGACTTGCTTTCCCCTGCCCTGAGGCGCAAGACTACCAAGATGAGAGCAGCCCTCACAGTTGAAAAGCAAGTAGCAATAGCCCTGTGGAAGCTTGCCACGCCAGACAGCTACCGGTCAGTTGGGAATCAATTTGGAGTGGGCAAAACTACTGTGGGGGCTGCTGTGATGCAAGTAACCAACGCAATCAAAGGTCTGCTGATATCAAGGGTAGTGACCCTGGGAAATGTGCAGGTCATAGTGGATGGCTTTGCTGCAATGGGATTCCCTAACTGTGGTGGGGCCATAGACGGAACCCATATCCCTATCTTGGCACCGGAGCACCAAGCTGGCGAGTACATAAACCACAAGGGGTACTTTTCAATAGTGCTGCAAGCTCTGGTGGATCACAAGGGACGTTTCACCAACATCAACGTGGGATGGCCGGGAATGGTACATGACGCTCGCATCTTTAGGAACTCTGGTCTGTTTCAAAAGCTGCAGGAAGGGACTTTATTCCCAGACCAGAAAATAACCATTGGGGACGTTGAAATGCCTATATGTATCCTTGGGGACCCAGCCTACCCCTTAATGCCATGGCTCATGAAGCCGTACACAGTCAGCCTGGACAGTAGTCAGGAGCTGTTCAACTACAGGCTGAGCAAGTGCAGAATGGTGGTAGAATGTGCATTTGGACGTTTAAAAGCGTGCTGGCACAGTTTACTGACTTGGTTAGACCTCAGCGAAACCAATATTCCCACTGTATTCCTGCTTGCTGTGAGCTCCATAATATCTGTGAGAGTAAGGGGGAGACGTTTATGGCCGGGTGGGAGGTAGAGGCAAATCGCCTGGCTGCTGGTTTCGCACAGCCAGACACCAGGGTGGTTAGAAGAGCACAGGAGGGCGCGGTGCGCATCAGAGAAGCTTTGAAAACCAGTTTCATGACTGGACAGGCTACAGTGTGTTTGTTTCTGTTTGTTTCTCCATGATGAAACCCACTGCCCCTTGGTTCACTCTACTTCCCTGTAAGCTAACCACCCTCTCCTCCTCCCTTCGATCACCTCATGCAGAGGCAATGAAGTCATCGTTGCTTCACATTCATGCATTCTTTATTCATCCATCACACAAATAGGGGGATAACTACCAAGGTAGCCCAGGAGGGGTGGTGGAGGAGAGAAGCACCAGGAGGGGTGGTGGAGGAGGGAAGGACAAGGCCACACAGCACTTTAAAAGTTTAAAACTTATTGAATGCCAGATTTCTGTTGCTTGGACAATCCTCTGGGGTGGAGTGGCCGGAGGCTCCCCCACCACGTTCTTGGGCGTCTGGGTGAGGAGGCTATGGAACTTGGGGAGGAGGACGGTTGGTTACACAGGGGCTGTAGCGGTGGTCTGTGCTCCTGCTGCCTTTCCTGCAGCTCAACCATATGCTGGAGCATATTGGTTTGATCCTCCAGCAGCCTCAGCATTGAATCCTGCCTCCTCTCATCACGCTGCCGCCACATTTGAGCTTCAGCCCCCTCTTCAGCCCGCCACTTACTCTCTTCAGCCCGCCACTTACTCTCTTCAGCCCGCCACCTCTCCTCCTGGTCATACTGTGCTTTCCTGCGCTCTGACATTGTCTGCCTCCACGTAGTCGTCTGTGCTCTGTCAGTGTGGGAGGACAGCATGAGCTCAGAGAACATTTCATCACGAGTGCGTTTTTTTCGCCTTCTAATCTTCACTAGCCTTTGGGAAGGAGAAGATCCTGTGATCCTTGAAACACATGCAGCTGGTGGAGAAAAAAAAAAGAGTCAGTGGTATTTAAAAAGACACATTTTCTAGAACAATGGCTACACTCTTTCACGGTAAACCTTGCTGTTAACATTACATACACAGCACATGTGCTTTCATTCCAAGGTCGCATTTTGCCTCCCCCCACCCCGTGGCTAGCCCCTCACTCCCGCTCCCGGCTAACAGCGAGGAACATTTCTGTTCAGCCACAGGCAAACAGCCCAGCAGGAACGGGCACCTCTGCATGTCCCCTTAAGAAAAGCACCCTATTTCAACCAGGTGACCATGCATGATATCACTCTCCTGAGGATAACACAGAGAGATAAAGAACGGATGTTGTTTGAATGCCAGCAAACATACACTGCAATGCTTTGTTCTACAATGATTCCCGAGTATGTGCTACTGGCCTGGTGTGGTAAAGTGTCCTACCATGGTGGACGGAATAAGGCTGCCCTCCCCAGAAACCTTTTGCAAAGGCTTTGGGAGTACATCCAGGAGAGCCGCAAATGCCAGGGCAAATTAATCATTAAACATGCTTGCTTTTAAACCATGTATAGTATTTTAAAAGGTACACTAACCAGAGGTCCCTTCTCTACCTGGCGGGTCCGGGAGGCAGCCTTGGGTGGATTTGGGGGGTACTGGCTCCAGGTCCAGGGTGAGAAACAGTTCCTGGCTGTCGGGAAAACCGGTTTCTCCGCTTGCATGCTGTGAGCTATCTACAACAACATCATCATCATCTTCCTCGTCCCCAAAACCTGCTTCTGTGTTGCCTCCATCTCCATTGAAGGAGTCAAACAACACGGCTGGGGTAGTGGTGGCTGAACCCCCTAAAATGGCATGCAGCTCATCATAGAAGCGGCATGTTTGGGGCTCTGACCCGGAGCGGCCATTTGCCTCTCTGGTTTTCTGGTAGGCTTGCCTCAGCTCCTTAAGTTTCACGCGGCATTGCTTCGGGTCCCTGTTATGGCCTCTGTCCTTCATGCCCTGGGAGATTTTGACAAATGTTTTGGCATTTCGAAAACTGGAACGGAGTTCTGATTGCACGGATTCCTCTCCCCATACAGTGATCAGATCCCGTACCTCCCGTTCGGTCCATGCTGGAGCTCTTTTGCGATTCTGGGACTCCATCATGGTCACCTCTGCTGATGAGCTCTGCATGGTCACCTCTGCTGATGAGCTCTGGCCAGCGTGGCAAGCTGCAGGTGACCATGCAACAGGAAATTGAAATTCAAAAGTTTGCGGCCTTTTCCTATCTACCTGGCCAGTGCATCTGAGTTGAGAATGCTGTCCTGAGCGGTCACAATAGAGCCCTCTGGGATAGCTCCCGGAGGCCAATACCATCTAATTGCATCCACAGTACCCCAAATTCAACCTGGCAAGGCCGATTTAAGCATTAATCCACTTGTCAGAGGTGGATTAAGGAAGTCAAATTTAAGAAACCTTTAAGTCGAAAAAAAGGGCTTCATGATGTGGACGGGTGCATGTTTACATCGATTTAACGCTGCTAAATTCGACCTAAACTCCTAGTGTAGACCAGGGCCTAGAGTCTTCTTTCTGCAAATAGATTTCTGCTGGTTTTAATTCCAAAGTGGCAGAGGTTTTGTGGTTTGCAAAGTGGCGCCTGTATGTACAAAGTGCTTTTCATAATGCTTTTATCATGCACAATTTAAAAACCTGTTCAGACGAGCTACAGCGAATGTATTATGTAACACTGGCTGCAGCATCAAAGCTATGGATTCAGTTTGTATTTATTCTGGATTCCACCACACTCGCTCTTCCACTTGCAACAAACACCCTGTCTCTGTTTCCTATTCGTGCTCAACCATTCACCAATTAATGGATCTAAATAGAGATCAATCCGGGTATCACTCAATCTGCAAGGATGTTACATCCCTTTAAAATCTGCCATGATGACGTCGATGACTCCCCAATTAATACTCCACTATTCTGCACAACGTCAATGGCTTTCAGTGGCTTTGCACCACTGCACTGCAGCATTTAACCCTGTGTTATACATACATCATTACATATGATGTGATCTGTAATTTCAGGACAATAAACTGGCATGCCTTTTCTGTACATATCCGTCTGTGGCAGTGCGTGTTGTAGGCATGGCTATTATTATTATTATTTATTATTAAAGCTGCCCAACGCTTCCTATTACAAGATTCTGTTTTCTGTTTATAACTTTTGAAAAACTTAACTGTTGGGGCTGAAATTTTCTGCCTGCCTCAGGTTGTTTATTTTTAAATTTCATACAGAAAGGTTGGGCTGAAAGTGGGGGAAGGGGAGGTGGAATCCCATAGTTTTTTGCCAGTGTGCAAAAATTCTGGTGACCTTTTCCTTTCAGCAGTTCTAGTGCCTCCATACTATGGAGCAGGCACTTGAAATTTAGCAGGGTGGTGGCCTTTGTGTCAGTGATGTGCCTTTTGCTCTCCCCATGAAAATTTGGCCAAGTTACAAGTCTTTGAATAATTGCAGTTTGCACATGCTCAATAGAGACTTTGATTTTAGCTTCAAAAGTCTCTGAAGATTCTGACCTCATTGAGTGTTCATCTTCTCATGGTTCCTACCTGAGGACCAGAATGTCCATGTGCCATCCCCAAAGAGAAATTCAGCATACTTCAGCCCAGGGCTATAGAGGTGATGTTGGACATTCCCTTGTACTGGCTAGTCCCAGCTGTTTTGGGCTGGAGTGGGCCCAGGCATAGGAACTGAGACCAATCTAAATAAATATTGTAATGTGTTTTTGTGTGTAATCTTCTAGATTTTTAAAGAAGCAAACTGCAAAAGCAGAAATTCCATTATGTGTCCTCACACTGACACCTATATGAACCATCGGGAGGATTGGAACCTTTAGATGCACTGCCATTCCTAGTCTCCATCCCCCCATCCTCCACCCCGGCTCTGGGTTCCTTGTCCAACCTCAGTCCCAGTCTCCCCTCTCCACTACCCCAGCTTATCTGGGTCTTCCCCCTCTGCACATGAGGCAGGCTGTTTCCTCCTCTTTTTTGCCTGGGGGCTATCGGGGGAGCGCTGTGAGCACAGGAGAGAGAGCCTCCTTGCCCTCGGGTCTTGTAGCTGGAGTCAGAGCAGTCCACAGCAATTAGGAGGAGCGGCTGCAAGGCAATCCTGCTCAGCCCCTGCAGCCCCAGGATGGAACATGCTCAGTTGCTCTGGGCGGGATGGTGCACACACAGTCCTGCCACATGGAGGAGCTGTGTGATGCCAGAGCACACTCTGTGCAGATGGGATCATCGGAGAGTTTAGCAGCCAAAGTCTGTCAGGTCTCTAATGAGTATGACTCTACTGACAGAACAAGAAGCAACGGTCTCAAGTTGCAGTGGGGGAGGTCGAGGTTGGATATGAGGAAACACTATTTCACTAGGAGGGTGGTGAAGCACTGAAATGGGTTACCTAGGGAGGTGGTAGAATCTCCATCCTTAAAGGTTTTTAAGGCACTGCTTGACAAAGCCTTGGCTGGGATGATTTAGTTGGGATTGGTCCTACTTTGAGCAGGGGATTGGACTAGATGACCTCCTGAGGTCTCTTCCAACCCTAATATTCTATGATTCTATGTGCAAACTGAGATTTTTCAAAGACTCATAACTTGGCCAACTTGGGGTGATTTTTCACAAGAACAGCAAAAGGCACATCCCTGACACTAGGGTGACCTCTCCTCTGCCAGATTTCAAGTCCTTGCTTCAAGTTATAAGAGCACTAGAGCTTTTCAATGAAATGATTGTAAGACTATATTTTTAACATGAGGAAGCTAGTGATGTTTTCCCTAGTCTCGCTCTTGGAAATGGCTGAACCATTTTGCTGAAACTTCCCCAAAAGATTCAGCATGAAACAGATATTCCATATGGGAAATTTCAGCCCGGATGGTTCAGGTTTGGCAAAGTTGTTATCAACTGCAAACAGAGTCTAGCAATCGGAAGTGTCAGGCAGTATTAACTACCGGGGGCTCTGCTTGTTTGCAATACCCTTACCCTTAGAGTTGAAATTGCGTTAGGACTTGCACTAATGTCCACTCGACCCTGTTTTCAGAGAGCTATAACTCTCTGAAAAATCCTGCTTTCATGCTGAAATTTCACAGGCTTGTTCTTAGCCCAAGGTTAAGATAAAATCCTGCAGCTGGTTTGGAATATGGAAGAGTGTGTGGGGAAAACACATTTCCGTTTTTAAGTCAAGTTTTTCCAACTTCCCCAAAGATCGATCTTTCTTCTGCCAGGGCTAGTGCTGAGGGCAAGCACCAGATTTTGTGCCTTTCAGATGACTTGTTGGGAGGTGTAATGTGGGGAGCAGCTGCCTTGAGGCATCCAGGAGAAATGCTGCTGGTTTCAGTGCAACAGCACAGGCCAGCTGCCTGGTAGCACTGCAGTGTTTGGATGTGCCAACTGGGACACTGTCATGCTGAAAGTGAAATCAGCGGGGACCTATTCAATAACTAAGGCATTCCTGGTTTATTAGGACACCTGGTCACCCTCCTTAAACTATCCAAACCCATTCACCTTCAGGCTGAGGCCAAGACTGGAAAACTTCAGGCCCCAAGGAATTTCTGAGCCACTAAGCTGGGCAGGTGGGAGGCAGGAACTGGCATTGTAACTGCTGCTGTCATGTAATGCAGGCATGCAACAGGAATATGTGAGAGTGGAAAGAGTGATGGGAGTTTTATTTCTACCAGTTAGAGATGACCTTTTGTAAATCACGAGTGGCAAAGCGAAACCACAAGTGAGTTATGAAAGGTTGTCCCTAACCAGTGGAAGTTTCTCATGTCATACCCTCCCTTCTCGTGTGTTTGGTTTGTGCTGCAGCCCTGATTATCTGAGGGCCAGGGAAAGTGCTGAATAAAGTTCAGGTGATCAAGGAACACTTTGGGGCAGTTACAGATACTGAGCAGCATCACCCTGCTTTGAGTATAATAGAATCATAGAATATCCGGGTTGGAAGGGACCTCAGAAGGTCATCTAGTCCAACCCCCTGCTCAGAGCAGGACCAATCCCCAACTAAATCATCACAGCCAGGGCTTTGTTAAGCCTGACCTTAAAAGCCTCTAAGGAAGGAGATTCCACCACCTCTCTAGGTAACCCATTCCAGTGCTTCACCACCTCCTAGTGAAAAAGTTTTTCCTAATAGCCAACCTAAACCTCCCCCACTGCAACTTGAGACCATTACTCCTGTCATCTGGTACCATTGAGAACAGTCTAGCTCCATCCTCTTTGGAACCCCCTTTCAGGTAGTTGAAAGCAGCTGTCAAATCCCCCCTCATTCTTCTCTTCTGCAGACTAAATAGTGGGGGTGGGTTTTGAATGATGAGATTAGGGACAGCAGAGGCTGTGCTGTATGCAGTTTGCACACTCAGAGAAAGCTGTCAAATTCTGTAGCGCTCATTGTTGTTTAAAATTGATGTGCTTATCTAATTCACCAGTTACCATGGCATCATATGTTTTCCCTTAAGTAGTTGGTAAAGCTGGTTGCAAAACATGCCCAATGTTATCTGAGCCCTGCTGTTTATTTGGCTAAAAGTTGCTCCGTGGTTCGGGCTGCGTGAATGAGTGGAGCTAGTGTTTGGTGGTCACCATTTTAGCTCCTACAAGCGTGCCCTTAATGACCAGATAGGATGGGATCCTGCCGTAAGGAGCTCACAGTCTTGATGGATTTGGTAGATGGGTGACTATAACATACTCCAGGCCTGGCGGACTCTGGCTACAGTTGCTCTGCCACGTGATCACCTGGGTTAGGTGTGCATTCGCTTTAGTGAGTCAGATGTTGTTTGGGGTTTTTTAAAGAGTGAATGCACTAATTTTCATAGGCAATGCAGCAGAAATGGAGGTGCAGCTTGGGGCGGGGGGAAGGACAGTTACAGTACAGGCCATGTCAGAGCGTGCTTGGGCACCATGCTGTGAGAAGCTCCCAATGGCAGAGGATTGGGTGTGCTCAGATTAAGAAAGGGCTGGTGGGGGCATCATCTGTGACAGTTGCAGTGGGGCTTTTCTGGGTGGAATTTTCTCTAGTTGCCGAGCCAAAGGAAATAAGCTAGCATAGAGAGTGCTCTGTGTCCAGCGGATCTAATGCTTAGCAGTGATGTCTGGCATTTCTGGTTATTTCTTCTGCTTAAATTCTAGGCTTTTGTTTTGTTTTTGTTCATTTCTAGTGCAAAAATAGTGTCTGGGCGGGGAGAGAAAGGGGAAGGCGCTTCCTTTTTGATCAAAGCTGCCCAATGGGCTAAATCTTTCCTTGGTGTAATCCACTGAAGTCAATGCAGTTACTGCAGGGCTGAGTTTATGCCTGTATATGTGTATCTCTAGATCCGTCTCTGTTTTTAAATATCTCACTGTGGCTCAACATAAGCAACATGGGCAGCCAAAATCAGCTGTGTCCTGGGCAGATGCTTGGTGTGTTTTATCTGCTTATGAGAGAAACTCAAGAGTTTGGTTTCCTTTGGCAAGACTTGCAAACTGTCCTTCCAGCAAAGCATTATTGAATGGAATGAACTGGGTGTGAGAGGCGAGGAAAAATGAAGCTGTTATTCAGGCTTCGTCTCGCTCCGCAATTTGCTTTGTTGTACCCAGGTGCTGTAGCTGACTGATTAGTATGTAAATTCCTGCTATGCCCCCAAAGAGAGCATCATATGGTCAAAAATACCTGGGAGGCAGCACAAGAGAAGGACAGAACCTAAGCATCAAACCCCAGGTGAAATGAGCTCTTGTGGAAATAATTTTTAGGTGGGCCAGTTGCCTGTTTGATTCTGCTTTTAAATATGTAGATATGTAAGTCACTTCGAGGCTGTTTGCACACGGATGCCAAACAATAAATAAAAGTGTATCGTCTTGCACCTCACCCTAGTTCAATCTGGGTGAGTCCGGATTAGTTCGCGCAGTAAGCTTTACATGAAGGAGAACTGTGATTTTGACAGCAAGCCCCAGGACATGTGGCAGGTGCTTCTCAGGAACCCAGCCCCTGCTCTTCATGTGTCACCATCCAGCAAGGCCACAGCTTGCTCGAGTTTGTTCTCTTGCTTGTCTTTGCAAGTGCTACCCCTCTGATAAGGTTCATGTAATAATACAACATGGCCACTGTGTATTTGCCAAGCATGCCATTTTAGGTGTGAGGCTCAGTTTTCCTCCTGAAAAAACAACAAGGAGTCCGGTGGCACCTTAAAGACTAACAGATTTATTTGGGCATAAGCTTTAGTGGGTAAAAACCACTTCTTGCATCTGAAGCAGTGCGGGTTTTACCCACAAAAGCTTATGCCCAAATAAATGTTAGCCTTTAAGGTGTCACCGGACTCCTTGTTGTTTTTGTGGATACAGACGAACACGGCTACCCCCTGCTAGTTTTCCTCCTGTGCACTCCTGATGCCCGCCCTGTTCAGCACATCTGACACGTAGGTGCATGTTACCTTCTGCGTTGTCTGTGTGTGACGCTGCACGGTGTTGTGACCTTCTAGAATGATGTGGCCCTGTGCTGCTGTTTCCCAGTGCCCCAGGCAATGGGTATTGGTGCCAAAATGAGGTGTGACTAACTCAGCATTGGCAAGAGTATTTCCAGTTCAAGATCGGCCACTGGACAAGCCTGCTTAGAGACCGAGATAGCCATTCTGGTCTGCAGTGGGAATGACACATCAGTCCTTTACTTTAACACAGCAGCCTCATTGTAAGAGAGACCTGCTGATGAGAGGTTGGCCTCCCAACAGGCCAGAGTGTATTTTATGTTTAATCGTCCCCATTTGTCATAGTCTGTCTTTGTGCAGTGCTAACTAGAATCCAGATTTCGAAAGCACCCTCAGGGCCCCTTTCAGCTGCTGTGAACCGGGAGCTGCAAACCCCGCAGTTTGAATGGGGCCTTTCATTGGAGCAAGTGGGTTTTCTGGTCACTGGCTTTCTCCCCTTAGGTGCAGAGCAGAGGGGAGAGTTTGATAAAGAGGCACTTGCTGTTTTCAGATCAAAAACCAGGTGGCATTTAGAGAACTTAATAAGCAAAAGCGTTTTCTGGTAACCACTCAAAACAAGTCTCTTTTCATGTCTTCAGGTTATCAAAAGGAAAAGCACTTGGCTTTATTTCCTTCAAATAAGCTACTCAATAGAGCAATTTAAATCTAAAGCAAACAAGACTGCAAGGGCCGAATACGGTCAGAGGATCCAAGAATATCCAAGCCATCTTCTGGGTGTTCAAGCATGTGCTTAGTCATTAGCTGTGTTTGCAGCACTCCACTCTATTCCCTCTCAAGCCCCCTGCTGCAGTTGTTTTCTGCTTCGCTCAAGCTCTGTTCTCTCAGCCTTTTGTGTTCAGATGGCCCATAAAGCAAGCCGTAGCCCAGACTTCCTCATGGACTCATAAGGCAGTGTGAATCCAGGGCCTGATTCTGCTCTCCGTCCTACTGGTGTAAATGGAGAGTAACTCAGTGATATCACACCAGCGTCAGACTGAGGCCAGCGAGGGGCAATTCAGGCCCCTAGGACCCCATCCTGGCTGTCGAATCTCCTGTTGGCGTCAGTGGAAGAGAAACTAGTGAGGACAGTGGGACTGGGCCTCAAGGGAGCATCATGCTGGCTAATTAATTGGAATGCGAATGCCCTTTCTCTCCTGAAAGGGAACCGCCCCAATCCTCCCCAGCCCCGCAGTGCAGAGCATCCCAGGGTGCAACATGCTCATCATTGCCTTGAGCACAGGGCGAAAACACATTCTCTTAAAAACCCTTTTGTTTCTAATTGGTATGTTGAGCTGAGGGCTGGAGGCTGCCATCTTGCAGAAGATGCATTCAGCTGTGGGCCAGGTCAGCCGCAGGTGCTGCCCTTTTGATTCAGTACAGCAGAGGGAAATGGAGGGCAGGAATGGCCATGTTACCTGGCTGTGCTCCTGCCCTCCTGTTGCTTTTAGAGTCATCAGGGGATCCTTCATATTCCGACAGTGTTTCCCATGGCTAGCTGGCATCTGGGGCCAGTTACAACCTGGTGTCCTGAGTGCATTGGCAGGGGAAACTGGGCAGAGGTGACCTCAGAGACTGTGCCCTGCTCAGCACGGCGACACACCACAGCCCAGGCTGCTGCTTTGGAAGGGTGGGACAGGTGCTCCTGCTAGAGACTGCTGCCAAACACACAAACAAGCTCACAGTGGAGGGGCAGCCTTGACTACAGCCTCGACCGCAGCAGCCATGGGGTATCTTGGGCACACAAGTGAGGCTCCAGTCTTAGTGCTCCAAGGAATGCTGGCTCTCTATTTTACTGGGCTTCTGTGGGCATGGGTTGGGAAAGAAATTCCCTTCCCCAGCCCCATATCTGTTGCTCCTGCAGAGAGGCAGTCAAGATTGGGTCTAATGCAGGCTGGAAACTGGCTGAGGGTGAGAGAGCGAAAGTGAATTACTAGCCCAAATCCTACTGAAAGCCATTGAACCCCCCCCCCCCCCCCGCCTCTTTCCAGGGGGCTCGCATGGGTCTAGCACCATACACATGGCATGGCTCTTCAGCAAAATGGCAGCCCCCAGCATGAGGCTCCCACCGGCGGAGTATTAAAAAGATACAGGTGTGTGTGTGTGTGTTTGTGTGTTGGGGGAACCCATTGCTTCTCATCTCGCGAACTTTCACAAGGTTGGACTAAGCAAAATGGCATCCATTTTCCCTTAATGCCCATCCCCCTCCCCCACACCCTCAGCGACGCTGCGGTGGGTGGCATTCAGACACTCAGCATTCACCCCCACTCAGTGCCCTGGAGCTGTGGCTCAGCCCCGACTGTCTCCTGCCTGGAGAGGTGCCTCCTTGCTGTGAGACAATGAGAGGGGTGAATGCCCTCCATGGTTTTGCCTGGGCACTCGTTGAGCTGACATCACTATACAGCTCAGTTTAGACGTGTCCACTTTTGGGTGACTGTGTCTGGGGGTGTCGGAGAGAGGCTGGCCCCACTGCAGCCCTGAAATGGGAACCGGAAAGTTCCTTGGCAGTGAATAAATCAGTTCCTCTGACTCCTGTTACAAAGTGACCTCGCTGGCGTTGTGTGCACGTTCCAGGCAGAGCGCTATTGTACATTAGTTTCACAACACATCATGTCATTATCTACTTCATTACAGCTTCCCATATTAACAGAGCGGCCGCACCGGAGTCTGAGGAGAGAAAGCCCAAATACAGCCAGGGCCCCAACTCCAGCTAGAGTTGCATGAATAAATCATTGAATGCAAAGCAGCAGCATCAGGGGCTGAGTTAGCTGGAGGGTGTTTTCTGGCTAAGAGCGCTCAGATGGTGCACCGCTGGCGATTCACCGCCTGTTTGCAGTCACTGCTAACAAGGCCAGTAGAGCAAGACAACAGCCTAAGCCAGGGGTGCATACTGGAGTGTATTTTGCTGTTTTCTCTCACCGACGCCCATGCCAGCACCACCAACAAACAGTGGCAGGGTTTACGGGATGGCTTTGAAAAGCTAATACTGACGTTTTGTGACAACTAATCTCGCTATTTATATCGGTACAATTAGCCACGTTATTAATATTATCAAGCTGCCACGGTGCTAATTATATGTCTGCTTAACACTGACTATCAGTGCTGTTTAAAATCCAATGTAATTCTGCTTGACATTATCCCTACCATTAATGTTATTTGTTGTATGCTAGGGAAAATAATGTGATGCCTCTAATCACTGTGTTGCCAATTATGCAAACCATCCCTGTTTGTAGAAGCTTTTGCGGTTAATGCCCACCAAGTGGCGTAACTTTTCTAGTGATGTTTCCCTGGGACATTCTGAGCTTCCTCTAGGTACTTTGTCCATCTGACCCTTTTCAGAGAGATGCTGTTAGCAGAGGCTCGAAAACTGTGTCTTCTGGAGAAATCCTACAAATAATGAGAATTAAGCAATGTTCCTTGACCAGCACAAAATATCATTTTTCTTACTAGGTCTTGAGGAAGGCTACTCATTTTTGTAGAGGCACACAGCTAAGCCATGGAGGCCCTAAATTTGACCAACTGTCCCTTAACAAAATGTCCCTTGAGGTAGATAAAATGTGCTGTATCTTATGGCACTGCCCTGCAGTGTTCAGAGATCGTCATCCGCTGCTGAAATGTAGATAACTCTAGGGTGGGAGGTGGCAACTGTATGTTGGGTTTGGGATCAGGAGGAGCTGTAGGAGCTAAACCGAGTAAATACCCTTGAAAAGTGAACGTGCATCCTGAGTTGCATTTCAGTGTACATTCACGTTGCTTTATTCATAGACAACACTCATTTGTAAACAATACCATGCTAATCACTAAAGACCACATTTTCAAACCTGCATGTTTAGGGTTTGGCTCCTAAATCTGTGTTTCAGGACTTGGATCAGTGACTTGATTTCCAGAGTCCCCTCAAATCCCATTGCAGTCGGTGGGAGCTACAGGTGCTCAGCACCTTTGAAAATTAGGCCTCTTTTGTTTTGGTGCCTCAATATGGATATAAGAGCCGAATTGTAGACCTTGAAGCTTTAAAAGTGTTGACTAAGTGCCTAATTTTCAAAAGCACTGAGCATCCAAAGCTCCCATTGGCCCTAGCTAAAATTTTCAAAGGCGCATAAGTGACTTAGGAATCCAGGTCTCAACTTAGGTTCCTAAATCACGTAAGCATGTTTTAAATGTTCCCACTTAACTTTTCTACATGTGGACTTTGCTGGCCGCTTTTGGAGCTCTGTGACTGGTGTATTCCTGCTGTAGCAGGCTACCCTGGCTACTGACTGAAAGCGGATGTGCTCTGGGGCTCCACGCTGTGTTCACTTAGTGGTTCTTTGTCCACCCTGGTTTAAATGTACCCAGCGATGGAGCTTCCACCGCTTCTGTTAGGAAGCCATGCCCTGGTCTAGAAGTGAGATCTTCAGCTGAACTTTTCTGTTTCTTCATGTCATCCTGTTACTCCGGTATTTAAAGTTTCTTACCCACATGCCTGAAGAGTGTGTGTGTGATCAAAGAGCCTGCCAGGCAGTGGCATGAGAGAGGGGACCAGCCAGCATCGAGGATCAGAGTGTGATTGTCTGCAGAAAGAGAGCTTGAGATGTGAAAAGCAATTTTGGCTACTGGTGCTCTAGATACTTTTGTGCCTTATGCACCATCCTCCCCTCCCCTCCATACTAGTGAATATCCTGGCTGTACCATGGAGTACTGGCTGAGCCAGACCCTTTACACCAGAGTAAGAGAATCTCTGCGAATGGGTTTATTCTGTTGCCTGCACCGACAAGGTGAGGTAGTCAAAAATATTAAATAGTCATGGACAAAAGGCAGCAACTGAGCACTACAGTGTGGTTAGCTTCCTCCCCCCCCCCTCCCCCCGCCAAGACAGTGGGTTTTAAACAGAGAGAGCCTCAGATACAGGGGGAAAGGGAGAGAAATGTTTGTTGGTACCTTTTTACATCTCTCGCAGTCTCTTCTGGTGACTTGGTGTTCTCCCTTCCTCTGGTGTTTGTGTGGGGGGGGGGGGAGTGATGGTGTTGGGGGTGCTTTCCGGCTGCTGAGACATCAGGACTCTCCAGTAAAGCCTGTGTGGGAGAGTGAGGAAATGCAAAAGGAGCTGTTTTTCCACTAAATATCTCAGAGAAAAACCTCTAGCTATGTGAGTTGCTGGAAACTCAGCTGGCGCGTTGTTTGATTGCCAGCCCTCACTGCTGGGTTTAGGGGAGGTGCTCTGCCAGTCTGGCTAGTGCGGCACCCTGTGAGAGCAAAGAAACTTCAAAACAGGCAACTCCAGCCTCAAAGCCATCCCTTAGTAAGAGATTCTAGCAGGGAGAAAGGAAACAGAGAGCTGCATACTGGTGAAGTTCTGCTCGAGTGAGGGTCTGGGCCAGGAGCAGTCAGATCAGACTAGTAAATATTAGAGCAGCAGGAGCTTTGGCAGGGAGTTAAACCTTCCTGCTTCAGGGTGTTATCTACCCTGGAATGACTGGGGTCAGGAGGAGACTTCCCTGCGGCAGGTTATCTCGTCACTTCTTGCTGCAGGGCTCCTTCCTCTGTGGTGCTGGCTGCTCTTGGGACAGCATGCTGGACGAGATGGGCCGCTGGTCCAATCCATCACCTGCATACCAGAGAGAACCCTTATGTTGTGCCTTTAAGGTTGCCAAACTCTGTGTCCTGGGGGTAGCAGTGTCCAAAGTTGAGAGCGCTCTGCCATTCGTGCTGGGCATGGTGCGCGTCCCAAAACCAACAGGCGGGGCAATCCAGCAGATCCCATCTGCCCCAGTGTAGAGGGCAGAGTTCTCGTCCGGTAATCTCTTAGGCGAGGCTTAGGGGGCTGTGACCAATGTGCTGCACGTGGAAACAAACCAGCAGCAGGCACAGAGCCCGGTCTAATATGCGCATGGTGACACGTCCCACTAGGGACATGAGCGGCTTGAGCAGGAGGAGATTGGTGTCTCCTCCCCATCACTACCTTCTTGTGAGCCTTCTGAAGTCTGCAGGAGGGGACAGACCCCCAGACTTTTCTGCTGGAATGGGGAGGGCTAAGGTACGGGTCTGCATTGCGTGTAGTGTGGCTATTGTAGGGCTGAATGGCTTCCTCTTTTTGCATCCCAGAAGGCTAATGGCAGATTAGCCACTAGGCCAAAAGAGCCCGTGCCCAGGGGCCCTGGCCAATTGAGGGGCCCTGGAAAAATGGGCACCCGCAAGCCCCGACCATGCTCCCCCGCAGGAGGGGCAGGCTGGGGAAGCCCCTGCATCCCGACTGCATTTCCCCAGCAGGCGTGCAGGAGTAGGGGAGGGGGGCCCACTGGCTCTGGGCCAGGGCTCCTAAAAAGTTTATTCTGCCTCTGCAGAGGAAGCGTTCAGCACAGTAACCTGGCACATGCTGACAGAGGTAGTCACTTAGTGCAGTTCCAGCCGATTAGTGGGACAGGCCCAGCCTACTTGTGTTGGCGTCACTCTGGTTCCCTACAGCCCCACCCCTTTGGCTGAGTTGTATGGAACATAGGGCACTGTCACTAGATCGGGGCTTATCTCACCGTCCTTGGAGCACCAGGTGCCTCGTCCAGCTGAAGGCAACTGAAGCGGGAGGCTGCTCCAAGCCTGGGGTGCAGCGGGGAAAAGATGAGGATTTTTTTTTAAAAAAGAAAAATTTGCATTTTTAAAATGTAATTTAAAATGCATTCTTTAGAAAATGTTCAAAAATCAAATTAGCAATTCTGACAACCTCCATCAAGGCCTAAACTAGCCATAGTCTATTAAAATCACTGAAATAAAACAGTGCTGCATCTGTGAGCCTTGCTCCGATTTTAATGAGTTAAAGGGTGCTGTCTTTTTAATTACATAGAGAATCAGGGAGAAAACATCTTCCCTGGTTTGGGCAACTCGGGCTTTTTATAAATATGTCACAATGTCATGTGACTCATTAAGTATCTCTCTTATTATCACTCATCACAATGGAGTGAATTCTGGTATTTGCATTTTTCCAAATGTGTTTTCAGTTTCTGTGCTGCAGAAAAGCTGATGCAGAGCAAATATTTTCTTGTAAAGAGTTCAAGAAGCAGGAAAGCTTATTTTCCTCTCCTAGTCTATGAATAAAGAGCCAAGTGGGAGGAGATGAGATCTGCTAATTCAAAACACCTGAAGGACACTGGGCCAGATTGTCAAAGGCATTTAGTCACCTAAAGATGTAGATAGGTGCCCGGTGGGCTTTTCAAAAGCACCTAAAGAAGTTAGGCACCTAACTGTGACCCTAGGCTCACCTGTATTCAGACCCCGCACACTTCTGCAATGATAGTTGTACAAATTATGGCATGTGAGGTATCATCTGAAAACTAATAACACACTTGTCAATAATATTTTTGTGGAATATATGTCACACTGCTGCATGTGGAGTTATGGATGTAATCTGATATTATGTTTTAAAGTCTGTATTGAACAAAGTAGAAATTTACGTGTGCGGTAAACAGAACCATCAAAGCTCACAAGGTGGTTGGGGTATTGGCATGTCTGGATCATAAAGAATTGTGTATTTACTTATGTAACCAGCACCGTGGTCAGGCAGAGACAATGAAGGTACATTTACACAAAAGGTAAACACATCCATCAGGCTAACAGGGGAGGAGGTGATGGCTCAATTATCAACAGGGGATGGAGACAGCACCTCAAGGAAGTCTTCTTGCTGCAAGGTCAATGAACTTTAAGAGAGATGCTTTTCAAAGTTTACTGGACTGTACAGAGAGGGATGGTGAACCCTTGAATCATGTTTCATGTAAGATGAGAAAGGAAACCAGCACCTTGTAGTTTTCTGGAAGGTCCTGACTGAGAGACAGTCAGCCATGCTGGACCAAAAGTAACTGGTGAGCAAAACTAGAGCAGAAATGTCAGAAGCCAGCCTAACTGGAAGTGAGCCAAAAGCTGGAGGACAGGAAATTGGGGCACTGGATGCAGACTGTGTTCTCAGTGATTTTATGAAGTGGGAAAGCATTGGGGAAGGCAGCTGGAGCAAGGGACAGTCTTTGGAGGAGACCAGGGCTCATTTATGTCGAGATGGGAAGGAGCCAAAACCCAAGGAGAGGCTGAGGAGGACAGTGAGGGAGGGGATCAATCTGAGGCAAATGAAGGAAGAAGCCAGGAAGGGCTGGGAGCAGTGGGGCAGGTGGCGATACAAAGAAAGCAGGAGACCTCCTGGGCAGTGATGGGGAGGTGTTTTGGGGGTGCGGGGAAGGAGATTCCAGTGCAAGTTGTCGATTCTCTCTTTCAGGAAGTCAGCAAAGCCTTGGCTGACTCAGCCTCCTCAAAGCATCCCTCGAACCTGCTCTCCGACTTAGCTGCCCTCCTGCCATTGCACACTTGGTTTCTGGACTGAGCTGAGCTGTTATTTATGCCCTGGCTCATGTATCCCCTTAGTGAGCAGCCTGAGTAAATGGGGAAAGTCCATGGGAGCTGGACTCTTCCCATCCCCCTCCCAGGCTGAGCTGCAGCAGCCAAGCCACTGCAGCCCCTAGTAGGGGGTTTGGCTGATAGATCTGAGGGGCAGGGAGCCCTGCGAGGAGTCTGAAAATCTCACTCTGTTGCAGTGCATGTTCTGGCAGGGTGAACTGTGATATACACCACCTATTCTAATCATGTTCTGCCAGTGTACATTTTCCGAAGGGAATTAGGCATTTCGGAGCCAAAAACCCACTGACAGTGAATATAGTTGACATCAATAGGAGTTAGTGTCACATTTCGGAGTGTAATCCAGACCATCAAGAGGCTGTGTCACCAACTGCCCTGCAACCCTTGGTGCCTTAAAATGCTTTGCTGCTGTAGCTCCCTTTTCTAGACATGCTAAGCATGCATCAAATGTCTGTGTGGTAAGCACCCCTGGTTTAAGTAACTCTGACTCCAGCAGCCTGCTTGTTATACCACAGCCACACTCTGATCTCCAGCAGCCTTGGCTACTACTAACCAAATTGACCCCAACACACTCCCAATCCCGAATTTCCCCAAAACTGTCCACCCTGGAATGTTCAGCCTTTTCCTGGACCACTCAGAGAAATGGATAGGGATCGGTGGCTCCTTTAAAGAGACAATACACAACAGCCTGCCACATTAACTGGAATTACTTCACTCCGGTCTCTAATGATGTTTTCCTGGCCCAGTCTCAGGGCCTCTTTTCTGTCCTCATCCGGCTTGACCTCTCTGCTGCTTTTCATATTGTGAATATTCCTCTCTTTTTGACCATCATCTCTGTACTAGGCTTTCTACTCTCTCCTGGCTGTCCCCCCACATCTTTGAAACCTCTCCTCATCATATTTCAATGCTGCCGCCTGCTCCCCCTCCCTCGTTCGGGGGGAGTGGAGGGAGAGGTCCCCTAGGGCTCTGTCCATGGCCCTTTGCTCTTCTCCCCATTACACCCTCTTTCTTTGGGATCTGGTTAGCCCACATGGCTTTCGCTGTCATCTCCTTGCTAATGGCTCGCAGAACCACCTCTCCACCGCCAGCCTGTCTTGTTCTCTCCGACATCTTCCCTGGGTGTATCCTCACTAGCTTAAACTGAACACAGCCAAAGCTGGACTCCTAATCTCCCCTTCTCCCCTTCCCTACTTCCCCATCCCTCAGACCTTCCATTTTAGGGTTATTTTCCACTCCTTTTTCTTCCTTTCTTCATGCCTTTTCCAGATCCTACTGCTCCTTCAGTGTGACCAAGAGCTGACCTTTTTTCTCCATCTCCACCACCAGGCCTCTCGTTCAGGCCCTTGTTACATCCTGCCTTGATGGTTGTCAGGGTTCCCACCCCACACTGAACTTTGGGGTACAGATGTGGGGACCCGCATGAAAGACCCCCTAAGCTTATTTCTACCAGCTTAGATTAAAAACTTCCCCAAGGCATAATTTCTTTCTTGTCGTTGGACGGTATTGCTGCCACCAACAAGTGAGTTAGACAAAGATTTAGGAAAAGGACCGCTTGGTGTTCCTGTTTCCCCAAAATATCCCCCCAAGCCCCTTCACCCCCTCTCCTGGGGAGGCTTGAGAATCATATACTAACCAAATAGGTAAACAAGGTGAGCACAGACCAGACCCTTGGGTTTTTAGGACACTAAAAACCCATCAGGTT
This sequence comes from Chelonia mydas, assembly GCF_015237465.2. Classification (NCBI taxonomy): domain Eukaryota; kingdom Metazoa; phylum Chordata; order Testudines; family Cheloniidae; genus Chelonia; species Chelonia mydas. The sequence goes on from NC_057855.1 coordinate 59,202,219, forward strand.
CTTAAAAACAGAATTATAATAAAGAAAAAAGTAAAAGAAGCACCTCTTTAAAATCAGGATGGAAGGTAATTTTACAGGGTAATAAGATTTAAAAACACAGAGGATTCCCCTCTAAGCAAAACTTCAAAGTTACAAAAACAGCTATTACCAACAGGAGAGTGGATTTGTTTTGGGGGGTGGGGAGAAAACCTGGATTTGTGCTGGAAATGGCCCACCTTGATTATCATACACATTGTAAGGAGAGTGATCACTTTACATAAGCTATTACCAGCAGGAGAGTGGGGTGGGGGGAGAGAAAACCTTTTGTAGTGATAAACACCCATTTTTTCATGATTTGTGTGTATAAAAACAAACATCTTCTGTATTTTCCACAGTATGCATCCGATGAAGTGAGCTGTAGCTCACGAAAGCTTATGCTCAAATAAATTGGTTAGTCTCTAAGGTGCCACAAGTACTCCTTTTCTTTTTGAAAAACAGGAATAAACCTCCCTCTTAGCATAGGGAAAATTCACAAGATAAAGCAAAAGAGATAATCTAATGCATTTCCTTGCTTTACTTACAATTTTTGTAATCTAGATGCTTATTTCAGGTAGGGTTTGGGGGAAGGTTTGTTTTTTTTTCTGCCCTGGTCTCTCTCTGTCCCGGAGAAAACAACAAAGAAAACACCAAACAAAAAACCTCCCCCGCAGATTTGAAAGGCTCTTGTTTCCTTATTGGTCCTTTTGGTCAGGTGCCAACCAGGTTATTTGAGCTTCTTAAGCCCTTACAGGTAAAGGAGGGATTTTATGCTACCCTTAGCTGTATGTTTATGACAATGGTCAACACCCACATGGCCTGCTTCAGTCCCTGCAGAACTCTGTGGCTAAACTCCTCTTCCTTGCCTGTCAGTCTGATCGCATCACTCCCCTCATGGAGTCCCTCCACTGGTTTCCCATCCAATATTATAGCAAATTTAAACTCTTTGCCATCGTCTTCAGAGCTCTCATCTCTCTGTCCCTCCCTACTGATCCTCCCTTGTCAAGTTTCATGTTGCCCCCATCCCCTCTGCTCTTCCAGTGCTCCCAGCCTAATCCACCCGCTTCTTAGTCTCACACAGTCACTTCCATACCCTTTCCTAGGCAGCCCTCTCTGCATCGTGCAGCTTCCCTAAACCCATCAGCATTGCTCCTACCCTGCCCACATGCAAGTCCCTGAGACTCGCCTCTGCCATGCTGCCTGCCGTGAATTGAGTAGACATTGTGTATAACTGGCCTGTGGTTCCCATCCTCTGGCCTCTGTCTCCCTGTCTGTCCTTCGACTGTGAGCTCTTCAGAGCTGGGACTATCTATGAGGGTTTGGAAAGTGCCTGGCACACAGTGGGCGCTGCCGTTAATAGATAATAACGTCCACAAAAACAGGTAAAGTGTTAGTGTATGCCCCAGAAATAGTAACTCAGCATTTGATCAGAAATGACATAATGATGGAAGCAATAAAAACACCCACTTCAATAAAATAAAATCTGAGAGGTGGGGTCAATTAAACTTGTCACGGAATAACGTGGGATCCTTTCTCTTCTGCGCTCTGAAACACGCGAGGATGCTTGGAAGCAATCCATATTCTACATACTTTTAACATGGTCCAAGAAATTTCTATAGATTGCATTGTGTTCTGGTAGTTCAGTTTAGAAATTCATCTTCCAAACAATAGAGCTACATTGTTGTGGTCGTCCTGAATTCTTGGGCTGTTGTCAAGGCTCTGATTGTGCAATAATAAAGCTATCTGCCTAGGGTCAGGCTGTGCACAGCCATCCTTTCAGTCTCCAAATAATGGGTGACTTTAAGGAAGAGTCATACAGGAAGATAAATTGTGTATTTTGTTGCAAATTAATTTGGATTAAATTTATGCTCTGCAATATTTTTTCCCAGTAAACATAAACTCTGAGGCAAGTTCCCTGGGAACTTATCACTCTCCCAGTATTGATCACCAAGCTTCAAAGCCGCATCTTTCCAGCTTCTGCAGAGACCAGTGTATTCTGCGGAATAATTTAAAATGCCTGAGCTTTAACTTTACTCCCATGCTAATTGTATGCTTATAATTCAAAACACCTTCCCATTGTTTAGGAGTGAATTCTGCTTCTAATTAATTTTATTCATTTCATTTTCAATTTTTGAAAAGCTCTGTCTGGATATTCCAAGCTGACCAGGGAAAGATGAGAAATGGATATTGCATGTACCCGTCTTGAAATATTTCATCGCATTTTCATCTCTGAATTTTTCATCAGATAACCAAGTTTGGAGGTGCAACATTTAGAGACTGAATGAGGCAATTAAAAGTCACTGGTAAAACTATTCTTGATTTGGTGATAATCTCGAAGGATCTTGTAATGGAGACCAGATGTTCATCCACAGCAGATACAAATCTCCAAAGAATTTAACTCTAATACTTTTTCTGAATTTCCTGTGGCATGAATACCCATTGAATTTTAGCATTTCATTCCCCCAATCAGAAGGAAGATTCTTATTAAGTGCCAAGGTGATTTTACCTAAACTATCAGCCAAATTCCAAATTTCCTTCTTGTCTTTCAAAATTGGGTTCTTTGGATGGTATCATTAGGCTGGAGAGCCTGTCAAATATTTCAGGTATATGCTGGGATTTCATATTGCGTAAGGTCCACTGAATGATTTCATACTTTCTTAGAATGCATGAAGCAGTCTCTTCAGCTGTCAAACTGTTTAAAATGCTGGCAAAAACCTATATAAGCCAGTGTGGATTTATATACTTACACATTACAACTTTTACTGAAGGAGTCATAGAGGAGGTTAATTATGCAATCATGAAACCGAAATAAGTATACTAATATTCCTTCCCGCTTCACTCTATTCTCCAGTTTCAAGAGAGTAAGACAAAAAAGCTTTTGACTAATGATGCTTTCCGGGTTATGAAATCATAGGTTGGCAGAAATTTTCTAAGATAGTATTTAGGCATTAAAGGCGCAGATAGGCATGTAATGGAATCTTATCTGTACCTTTAGGGCACCTAAATACCTTTTAAAAATCTGACTCTCAGTTCCTGTTACTTTCAGGGGATGGTTCTTTGGGAGGAAGGAGCACTGATCAGATTTCTTTCATGTTGATCGCTATTGAAAGTTGGGAGTCTGTACAGAAACTACTTGGCATCTTGGATGTCTTTGGAATGCATAGCAGTATCTTGGGAAAGGAATCTGCATTGCAGATGGCATACAAAATCCTGTATCTCCAATCTGGGGATCTGCAGTGGTGTCTTTAGGGGTGACATTAATTTGATCTCTTGCAACTTCCAGATAGATATCAGGGAAGATCATCAATTTGTTGTTTTTCCAGTTCAATGAAGCTGCATTTCTAGCAAACTGACAGATTTTTCTCCTTGTCCCCTGAGTGTGAAAACCTAAAGCGGGGGGATCCTTGTAAATGGTTTGCTAGATTGCTATGATTGCATGGTTAACCACTCAAAGGTCAAGGAGTTAAAATGTCATGTACAACCTTCCCACTGCTTCCTTGTGCATGTTCCTTAGGATATAGTCTTTCACTGAACACCTGCCATCAAATTGGAACAAATATATAATAGATCATGTTTGGGAAATAATAATTTATTTCCAGATACAGAGAAAGTTAAACATAGGAATGTAAGAAATGCGAAACTGGATCAGACGAATGGCCCACTCAGCTCAGCATCCTGGCTTCATCAGCAGCCAGTGCTAAATATTGGGTAAGAAATCTCAGCTATGGATTCACCTGCCCACTGGGGGGAAGTTCCCTCCTGACCTCAGGTAGTTAGCAGGTGGCCTGTGTCTTGAATCATGGAGGTTTATGTGTCTCTTAAATATTTTAATGCTATCAATGAACTTCTGTATGTAAATTAAAAATAGTTTTTTTCCCTCTTTATCAGCTTTATTTTGTTGCCTTTCAGTCTCACTGACTTTCCCCTGGGTTTCGTATTATGAATAGAGATAAATAGCTCATGATTTACCTGCCGCAGACCAGCTCCCTATGTCATGTTCCCATTTATTTATTTCTCCTCTTTAAACTAAGTGTGTCAGTCCTTTCAGTCCTGCCTCAGAGTGAAGTCTCTCCTGACCCTTAAGGCCTTGTCTACATGGAATGTTTTTTTTCCATATAGCTTAGTGTCAGTTTAAATGGATACTTACCTTGGTATAATCCCTCAGGTACGCGTTCTTATTCCAGTATCAGAATAGCCATTTTTCAGTTTAGCTTATGTCACTTGGGAAGGATTTTAAACTAAACAAAAAAAAGCCACTCTTGTATTGGAATAAGCATAGCTCCATGTGGGGCTGTGTCAGAATAATTACACCTATATTTCTGTATCTGGTGAAACTTTCCCATGTAGACAAAGTCTACCATTTTCAATGCCTCCTCTGAATCCTGTCTATTTCTGCTATTAGAGAGACAAGGTGGGTGAGGTAATGTCTTTTATTGGACTCGCTTCTGTTGGTGAGAGAGACAACTTCCAAGCTTCCACAGAGTTCTTCTTCAGGTCTGAGAAACGTACTCAGAGTATCACAGCTAAATACAAAGTGCAGCAGATGTTTCTGCTATGTCACTTCTGAGACAGAGTGACCAGAATTTAGAAAAGCATTCGAGATTAGAATATCCCACTGACTCATTAATGGCACTATAATACTTTGTTATGGTTCAGCTTCATCAGTGGGAGGATGGAAAGCTAGAAAATCATTCCCTGGAGAATATTTGCTTTCGAAAAATTCCTAGAAAAAGATTGATTGTGATGGGGGGCGGGGGGGAATGATTTCTTTAAACAAAGAAGGTAGGAGGCTAGGTCCATCAATCACTATTAGCCAGGATGGACAGGGATGGTGTCCCTAGCCTCTATTTGCCAGAAGCTGGGAATGGGCAATGGGATGGATCACTTGATGATTACCTGTTAAGTTCATTCCCTCTTGGGCACCTGGCATTGGCCACTGTCGGAAGACAGGACACTGGGCAAGATGGACCTTTGGTCTGACCCACTATGGCTGTTCTTATGTTCTTCAGGTAGAAGGGTGTTCAGAAGGCTCAGGAGACTCCAAAGCCAGGAAATTCTGTAAACCAAAAAATACAAACTCAGTAAGATGTATCAAAACCATGTTCTGTTAGATTTAAAAAAGTCTAAATTGGGGAGTAAAGCATCAAAGATGTAAGGCAACTCACATATCTCGATAATGATTCAATGGCTTTGGTAATAAAAGAAAGACCATCTTGTCACCGTCTGGGTGAAATTAATAAAATATTTAAACACTTTTCAGCAGCACTGCAGTGGCACAGCAAACTGTTATAATATCCAGAAATAGGGGAGTGTTACGGACAGGTCAAACCCACTGGCACCAGCCTGCCTCAGTAATCCTTGTACACTTCAACAGCACTGTACAATGTCAGTTAGACAAATCACTCTCCCCATGTTATAGATGGACAAACTGAGGGACAGTGAGGTGAAGGGACTCACCCAAGGCAATTGGAACACAGGTTAGAACCAATGTCTCCTGACCCCTTATCTAATATTGAATCGACTAATATCACCCAAGCCAATCATGTCACTTCTCTAGGCTTCAGGGCAGGGCAGTGCGGTAATGGCACTTCAGTACACACCTCGGAGAGATGCCCACCTTCTCAATGAACGTGAATCTGGCACTCAATATACTGGCCTCCTCGTTCACTGGCAGTTTCCTTCCCAACGTACAGGTAGTAAATATCACATGCACTGACTGGGTCAGCTTTGGGAAAGGTATCCTAGATCTGTCATTATGTGGATCGCCCCCAGAGTCTTTTTAAAATATGGGTTCAATATTTGCTCCCTTCCAGACCTCTGGGATAGTGGCTGTTTTTAATGATTGCAAATTTTGCTAGCAGCCTAGCTATTGCATACATAAGCTCCTTCAGAACCCTTGAATGGACTGTCTGGGCCTGGTGACTTGGTGCATTTTAAATTATCGGGTTGCTCCAGCATCTCTTCTTCTGTCATCTCATTCTTATTACTAGCAAAGACCAGGTCCAGGGTAGGCATCTCCACAACATCCTCAGTGGTGAAGACTGATACAAAGAAATCATTTATCTTCCCAGCAGTGTCATTACATTTCTTAGCTGTCGCTTTAGCCCCGGGTTATCCCACTAGAGCGATTTTCATAGTTACATGAGACACTGTAAAGCAAAAGATGCTATGCAATCTCATGGGGTAGGTCCAGTCCATTGTTTACTTACCAATATACCATGCAGTAACAGAAGATGAAAAGAGAAGTGCAGCACACTCTTCCAATGCAGGGGAGAATTCACATTTATTCTGGGCTCTCTTCTTGCTGTCAGGATGGAGTGCAAGAGATTAAACACAGTAGGCTGGCTCTTGTTTATCAGATTCTTTTGCAGGCTTCCTACTTAGAATCATAGAATCATAGAATCATAGAATATCAGGGTTGGAAGGGACCCCAGAAGGTCATCTAGTCCAACCCCCTGCTCAAAGCAGGACCAAGTCCCAGTTAAATCATCCCAGCCAGGGCTTTGTCAAGCCTGACCTTAAAAACCTGTAAGGAAGGAGATTCTACCACCTCCCTAGGTAACGCATTCCAGTGTTTCACCACCCTCTTAGTGAAAAAGTTTTTCCTAATATCCAATCTAAACCTCCCCCATTGCAACTTGAGACCATTACTCCTCGTTCTGTCATCTGCTACCATTGAGAACAGTCTAGAGCCATCCTCTTTGGAACCCCCTTTCAGGTAGTTGAAAGCAGCTATCAAATCCCCCCTCATTCTTCTCTTCTGATAGACTGAAGAATCTCTTGTTTGTTTTTGCTTTGGATTGCTTCCCCAGCTGCCCAAGTTGAAGGATGGCGTTTTCTGTAGCACTGGAGTGCTACAGAACATTTCATGATGCTCTCAGGAACAGCAGGCAGTTGCGTGGGTTTCTGTTGGGGTGTGCATGCTGGTGTCCTGGGAGCCATGTCAGTCCCTGCACATCCACAGGCTGTTAGCTTCACACCTGTCCTTTCTTGTCTTGTTTCTAAAGTTTGTTTTAAAAAAGTGAATAATTAAACTTCCAAAAATAGAGGGCAACCTGAGAGTGTGAGTACAGCTGAGGGGTGAGTCTGCCAGGTAGGCGAGAGATCCCCTTTGCTCTTGGCTCTGTCATTCTCCAGTGTGCCCTCTGTGGGCTTCCAGGTGCAATTTTGGAACTGTAAATGTAAGGAAGCAGGAGGCTGAACACAGACTGTTCAAAGGGATATGTTAAAAGAGAAGTGTAATCAGCCACCCCATTAGCAGTATAGAGGTTCAGTTATGTGTCTGGGGCACTTCAGTAATTGTGGGGAGATGCTATGACCCCCGGCTTACTCCATTAAGATGGCTGAGAAGATGCAACATGCCTGGGTTACTCCAATAATATCGGGGTAGGGTGGGGTGACACTGACCAGGCTATAGAATGGGTCTTGGACAGTGATGTGTTGATGACCTGTGGCCAACAGAGTTCTTGCTGATGGTTTGTGGAAAACTGGCTGTTCGCATGGGGCTGGCTCTCCTCTTGGTCCTCCGCTGCTAAGTTGCATTAATTGGAGTTATTAATGGAAGCTAATGAATACTTTCCGAGTGTGACTTTCCAGGGAAGCAATTGCTGTGACTGCCATGGGAATGTTATGTAGCTGCCAAAGGGAGGAGAAGTCTGGGAAGGGCAGCGTTCTGTGTGATTGTGAATGGCGGAGAGGGAGGTGTCCCAGAGGCAGGTCTGAGTGCCCCTATGGAGAATAGTGTCATTCTGGATTCATTCGCTAGAAGTGGACAGTGTGCTCAGTATGGGGAGAGGCCTCTGGCTTGGTCCCAGAAGCTTGCAGTCTAAAGAGATGTGGCAAATGCTGATTGTCCCAGCAGAAGGATGTTCCTCTGTGTGCTGAGTTAGCCTTTCTGAGCGGTGGGTCAGGAGCTTAATGGTGGTGAGTTTCACAGGTGGAATTGGTTTTGAGGTGGGATGTGACTGATGTGAGGGGAGATCCCTGGTATCCTGGGGAGGGGGGTCACCAGGCATGGGAGTAGGAATGCAGAAGGTTGTGTGAGGGGAGGACATAAAGGCATCGCACTAAGACAAGTTCCCTGCCTGCTTTGCTCCAGTAACATGGGGCGCTCTAACTACTGGAACCTGTCTGCCCAAGTGTTCGTGCTCAGGGCCGGCTCCAGGCACCAGTGAAATAAGGAGGTGCCTGGGGCAGCAAATGTAAAGGGGCGGCAGGATGTCGGGCTCTGGGGTGGGAATTCGGTGGCCGCTCCATCAGAGCGCGTTTCGCGCTCAGCGGCAATTCGGCGGCGGGGACGCGACTCTTCTTCGGTCACTGGCGGCAATTCGGCGGCCGCACCATCACTCCACCTCCATGTTCGGCGGCAAGGTTTTTTGTTTCGTTTTTTTTGCCGCTTGGGGCAGCAAAAATGCTGGAGCCGGCCTTGTTCATACTGCTCTCCTCACCGTGGTGTCTGAGGGTCACATCCTCCACAGGTGTAAATTAGGGTCAGTCCTTTGAAGCCAATAATGCTAGGACAGTTTATATCCATTGAGGAGCAGGCCAGAGTGCCTGTATCCTCTGGGATTATTCCATTGCCCCAGAGAAGAGGAGCGATGGAACCCTTGCAAGTCCTGCTGTATAACAGAGCCTCTCTGGGGAGAGACCCTCCCCGGCCGTGCATGGTAACAGAAATGCTGCTATGATGCTGCTGAATTCTCAGAGACACCCTCTGATGGGAGGACATGGGAATTAGCTATATCGGTCTGGCAGTTTTAGCATAACACAGCCAGACTCATGCATTAATGTCTGTCTGTGTCCCTTTGCAATCTAGACTGAGAGAACCCAGAGCAGCAACACTTCTCTCAGCAGGTGAATAGAAATCTAGATACACAAAGGAACAGTCGCGTCTCCTCTCACCCCACCCAAAATCTCTTTGCTTTGTGTATTCATCTCTCAGGCTTTGACGCATGTTGGCAGTGGGAATTAATGAAATGTCCAGGCTATCTGTGTTCCGATCGCCTGGACAGGATTGGCTTTGTTGTGGGAAGTTCACCTTGACTGAAGTTCGCTCTCCTTCTATCACTGAGTTTTAGAGGTTACCCAGACTTGACATGTGTAATTAAAGACTCTACTTCCCTGCCTTCTACACTGAGGCCCCGTGATCCGCTTCCAGCAGGGTTTATGCTAGTTAGCTGCAGGGCAATGCTTGGTACACAAACCTTTGTTTTTTTGTACGCCCAAGTGCATGCTGGTACCTGTTCTAACCGTGCAATTCCTGCTGTCTGAAGACAAGCTGTTCTGCTACTGTGGGATCAGATCCCTGTAAAAACAGGTCATAGTATGATCTGGAGGATGGCGTGGATTGCACCCTCAGCAAGTTTGCAGATGACACTAAATTGGGAGGAGTGGTAGATAAGATGGAGGATAGGGATAGCATACAGAGGGACCTAGACAAATTAGAGGATTGGGCCAAAAGAAATCTCATGAGGTTCAACAAGGACAAGTGCAGAGTTCTGCACTTAGGATGGAAGATTCCCATACACTGCTACAGACTAGGGACCAAGTGGCTAGACAGCAGTTACGCAGAAAAGGACCTAGAGGTTACAGTGGATGAGAAGCTGGATACAAGTCAGCAGTGTGCCCTTGTTGCCAAGAAGGCTAACGGCATTTTGGGCTGTATAAGTAGGGGCATTGCCAGCAGATCGAGGGACTTGATCATTCTTTTCTATTCGACATTGGTGAGGCCTCATCTGGAGTACTGTGTCCAGTTTTGGGCCCCACACTGTAAGAACTGGAAAGAGTCCAGCGGAGGGCAACAAACATGATCAGGGGACTGGAACACATGACTTATGAGGAGAGGCTGAGGGAACTGGGATTGTTTAGTCTGCAGAAGCGAAGAATGAGGGGGGATTTGATAGCTACTTTCAACTACCTGAAAGGGGGTTCCAAAGAGGATGGATCTAGGCTGTTCTCAGTGGTACCAGATGGCAGATCAAGGACTAATGTAGTGGGGAGGTCTAGGTTGGCTATTAGGAAAAACTTTTTCACTAGGAGGGTGGTGAAGCACTGGAATGCGCTACCTAGGGAGGTAGTGGAATCTCCTTCCTTAGAGGTTTTTAAGGTCAGGCTTGACAAAGCCCTGGCTGGGATGATTTAGTTGTGGATTGGTCCTGCTTTGAGCAGGGGGTTGGACTAGATGACCTCCTGAGGTCTCTTCCAACCCTGATATTCTAGGGTTCTATGATAATCGCTGAAAGAATGAAATGTGGGTTTTTTTAAAGTATAATTTACATCCAGAAACCTTCAAGAAAAAAATGTTGAGCGTTCTTATACACCTTCAAAGAGACAAGGCTTCGTCCCAGGTTTGCGGGACACGGGCTGTGGTACATAGCTCACGCCCAACACAATGTAAATCTGCCTTGCCACCGTCAATACTTCAGAAGTGTGAATGAATCTCCCCAGGTGGAGCTGACAGCGCTGTGAACCTCGGTGAGCAACATTATGACACATCCTTAATTTTAAGTGACAATTTGTTTTGATTGCGAGATTTTCCAGTGGCCTCAGTGGTCAGGAACCACATTTGTATAAATGGAACATGATTACTTTAATTCTCTTTCAGAGCGATGCCTCTACAGTTTCCATCCCCCCAGGCCTGCCAGAAAACACAGCTCATGAGAAACCACAGGAATAATGGAATTTCCTGAAAAGGAGAAATGAGCACATTCTCATTACCACATTTTTGTCGCTACAAATGATTCTCATCCATTCATGTATTAAGGAGTTCTTGTTATTCATAAACAGTCCCATGCAGTAAATGGTCTCCAGCTGATAATATAATACGGAGAGGCAGAAACAGAAATGCCTTGGCAAAGTGCAGGTGGCCGCCTGTCTAGGTATCGCACAGTGAATCTCTGGCCCTTTCCATATTCAGGAGGAGGAGAGGCCGCTGGAATAGTCTCTTCATTATTAACTCATTTGCTTTTCAGCGCCAGATGACTCATCATAACAAACCAATCTGAGATGCGTGCTTCAGAGACTCCCTTTTATAATTCAGACAACTGTGGCTGACTTAATGGACCTGTCGTTGAATGTGCGATCGATGGGCGATATCCGTGAAACGTCGTGCAGGGGGAAAGCTGGCACTGTAAGAAAGTAGGATGCCTTTAGGCTTCAGTGTATTGTGGGAATGGCAGGGCGAGGCTTTCTGGGTCAGTGAAGAGAGAAAGGCGGTGCCGGTAGAAAACTGAGATTGGTCAAAGCCTGGCCCGTGCAGCCACAATGCAAGCATTGTCCTGTGTCCCATGGAGGTGCAGCCTGCACAGTGCCTAGGCCCCGAGACTAACGCAAAGCCTGGATCCCATGCATGCAGCACTTTCTCTGAATCCCACCAGCCTTCAGCAGCCTCCCTTGGCTTGGTCGCAGTGGCAGAGATTGAGAATTCATCCACTCTCCCAAGTCATTCAGTGTTAAGTGTGGTGAGTCTTCATTGTTAGCAGGGGTGTAGTTAGTGTGCATGGGGCCGGGAGGAGATTAGATTTGGGGAGAACCAGGGAAGCTACGTGGAGTGAAGGCTGGGCTCAGAAGAGTGCACAGAACTGGGCTGGGTTGCCAGATGTCCCCTCCTCTGAGCTCCTATAAACCTTGTGGCAAAAGAAAATAGCAAGAAATGTGGCAGGTAGTCGGACGCCTGTGCTCTGTTCTTGACTCTGTCACCTTGGGCATGTCAGTGCCTTTCTCTGCACCTCAGGTTCCTGATCTGGAAGCTAGAGAGTGGTGTTGTTGTAATGGGCTGTTGTGAGGCTCAGCTAATTAAGGTGGGCGAAGTGCTTTGAGATCATCGGATAAAGTGAGGTAAGATGTCAGCTCGGAGTCGCAGACAGAGTGTGCTGCTCACATGCTGCTGCCTCTGCCTCCTTGTCTTTTCCCTTCAGTGGGATGGTTCTTACCTTGTACTTGTCGGCATGTACCCTTACCTAGCCCAATGCAGTCATGCGTTCTTCCTGATGTCGCTTGTCGCACTGCCATCCTCTTCCCCGCAGTTTGTATTGGAACTGAGATGTATCTTGAGGTCTGTTCAGTTGCTGTAAATGAATATTGTGTGTGGGGGGGAGGGGGAGAGAAAACGTGGATTTGTGCTGGAAATGGCCCAACTTGATTATCATACACATTGTAAGGAGAGTGATCACTTTAGATAAGCTATTACCAGCAGGAGAGTGGGGGGAGGTATTGTTTCATGGTCTCTGTGTATATAATGTCTTCTGCAGTTTCCACAGTATGCATCCGATGAAGTGAGCTGTAGCTCACGAAAGCTTATGCTCAAATAAATTGGTTAGTCTCTGAGGTGCCACAAGTACTCCTTTTCTATTTACACACAATAGCTGTTTACATATTTCCACACATTTACTGCACCTCTGTCTGACTTCTCTCTGTGGGGGGCGGGTTACCCTTATTTTTGCACACAGGGGTCGCAGTCAGGATCAGGGCCCCGCTGTGCTGGGCACTCCACAAATATAAAAAGACTTCCTGCCCCAAAGAGCTTATCTCAGTGGAGAATCCCATCCTTTTGCTAAGAGCTCAGTTTAGCAGCCCTCCTCCATATGCATTATAATGAAGCCAGGGGAACCCGTGGCTTATCAGTCATTGTACACCAGCTTTGTACAGATGTGTGCTATTAAATAAATTAGACCAGTGCTTTTCAACCTTTTTTCGTTTGCAGACTCCTAAAAAATTTCGAATGGAGGTGTGGTCCCCTTTGGAAATCTTAGACCTAGTCTGCAGACCCACAAGGGTCCACAGAACACAGATTGAAAACCACTTCTCTATGGTAATGACAACCTTTGGCGGACCCCTTAGACATAGTCTGCGGACCCCCAAGGGTCTGCGGACCCCAGATCTAAGATCGCTGAATTAGACAGTCACCTCTGACAGTTCATTGATTAAATTGCTCTTTTTATGGTATATACTGCACTTCAAGCTACTCTAGCTCCTATACTATGGTTAGGTTCAGGGCTGGTGTCCCAGGCAAGGAGGATCTTTGGTGTCCACCCGCTCCATTTGTTAAACTTTTGAATACCTTTTTTTTAATTGCATTTATAACCCATTTCACGACTTTGATGCACAATCTGCATGCATGATTTATCTCTGGCATATAAGATGATAAATTTGCACGCTAGGAGCTGTATATCTGTATTTATTCATACCATATATAAGCAAATAAAAAGTTTCCTCTAAGCTTATAGAAACTTTTTAATTTTAAGAATAATTAAAATGTACTAACATCAAGAAATGGAACTGTGCACCAACATTGGGTGGACCAGTATTAAATAGTGTTACAGCAGGTGACCGCTTTAGAGAAGGTTAGTGAAACACAGAATACCTGAAACATTTTACTTCAAACATTCTATTTTTCCTTTTGTCACTAAAAACAAAAACAGCACCCTGAATCTGGCACTACCCAAGTCCGGCACCCCAGGCACTTGCCTGGGTCACCTGTCCCTAAATGCGTCCCTGGTTGGGTTCATATTTAGACTCAACTGTATGTCGATTGGATTAGTCGTAAACCATATCAGTTTCATTTTACTACCTTTTCCACTAGAGGTGAGGTAAGAAGCATCTTGCGGGTTATACTTGTTGGACAAGAATGTTTGCGTGCAGGCAGTTCTTAGTCTGGAAACAGCAACACTGTTCCACTCGCTGGTTTTAGGTGGCAGAACAACATAAGAATCCTCCTTGTACCTCTCTGTGAACCCACAGTTGCTTACTGTAAAGTGGAAGGAGAGTTTCCAAAACCTCTGAATCCGGTAGGCCCCTACCCTTTGATGGTTACGTTATTATGCTCTGTCAGGCATGCAGAATACCCTGTGTGTTCATGTGCGTGCACATGCATTCACAAGCCATGCAAAGTGCACTTCCTTTTCTACCATGACCGTAGCATCGGTTTGGCTCTAATGAAGAATTCTGCTTTGATGTCGAGCCAAGGCCCTCAGGAATCACTGAGAAAATTACCTGAAGCGACCTGTGTCCAGAGCAATAAAAATAGCAGCAGTTAGTTTGGAGGATAAGAGCTGTTTCCTAAGAGGTTGGGACTGGAAGAAGTTTCAGCTGCCTGGCTGTCTCCCCAAAGGTAGCGTGTCCTCCCCATCAAGAAGAAGAACAGTATGCAAGAGGGCAGGCATCACACATCTGCCTAGAGAAAACCAGACCTTTAAATGCAAGGAATAACCTTTTTGCAGAGCTCCCTGCAAATGCAGGCCCTCTGTAACGTGCACATCATGGGCGTGGGATGTTGCTGTTGCAGTTCTTCAGAAGGCAATATGCTGCTGACCTAAAGCAATACCTGGGCTGAGTGGGGAGAATTTGCCAGTCTAGTAGGCTTTGTCAAATTTGTTTTATTTCATTGACAGACTAGGCTCTTCTGGAAACACCAGGACGCTTGCCTTCCACTTTCTTCTCAAAGGGAAACTTCTCTTAAAAACAAACTAGACAGCAGATCCCTGACCCCTTGTCAAGATCTGGACGCGGACCCTTCATGGCAGTTGTGATTCTCTGCTCAGCCGGCAGCAGCGGGAGTTTGAGCTGGGCTTTGCCATTCATTTCCCCCTTATCACTGTCAGTAGCCAAAACAGCATAGTTATTAATAAATCTTTGGATGCTACAGCTACTAGATTCCCACAGCCAAGTATTTTCTTTAACACCTACACGTTAATGTACACTGCAACAGCTGTCATAAAACAGTGCAACAAAATACTACTTAGAATTAGTTACAACTGAAAACACATTATTGAAGTTACAGTATATCAACTTGCCAAAATGCTGGAAATCTAACTAAGAAATGACCCCGGGTCTGTGAAGCTCAGATTGGATCCAAGATCAATATGTCATTTTCTCCCCCTGCTAATTTGAAATGGTGATGAGGAGTGGGAAGAAAAAAAGCATGAGAATTAGTCAAGTATGAAATGGGAGAGAGTGAGGGGAAGCAGCGGTGGGTGACATTGGCAGTCTCTCTGCACAGCTACTGTGGAAGGAAGGAGTAAATAATGCATTATGGTTTTGGTGGTTAAGTAAACTTCCATGCAGATCCATCTGATCTCATTAGGCCACTGCTGGATTCTTTCAGTTAATTACATGATTGTTCTGGTGGTGAACCTGACACGTCTGTCACATGGGCGGTGCGGCTGGTTTCTTTTGCTTTTCACAAAGGAGGGGTGTCTTGCAATGGGGTGGTGGCGGGGTGGGGGGGGAGAAATTGCCTTACAGTGAGTGTTTTATTATCTTCTGTGCAACAAGATGTTTATTCTCAATAATTGAGTGCAGTAAGGATGAGTTATGGAAAGGCTGATTAACTCCGTCCAAGAGAAAATGCTTGAAAAGCACTAAGAAGACTGAAATCCAATATGTGCTAATTAGCCAGTGGCACAACAAACTCAGCTGCATCTTTTGCATTAAATTAGCCCTGTTTGCTAGTTGGTGTTTTTTTTTTTTTTTTTTATTATTTACATTTCTAGGCAGGCATTAGTTACAGCATATGCTAATTCAGCCTGCTTTGAAATGAGGAATCTAGAGGGGCTTGTTTCTGCTCTTATCTGCCTGTAGCAGCAGACCTGTCCCACGGCAATATTCTGGTTGGTGTCAGAAGAGTGGTGGATCTGGATTCCAGGAGTGTGATTCTCCTCTCACGTCAATGTAAATTGGGAATAAAGCTGTGGGGTTGGTGGACATGAGAGGGCAAGCAGGTCCAGGTGGGAATGGTGGAAGGCCCCTAAAAAAGGGAGGGGCCACTGGTGCCCAAACTGTGGCCCTGCCCCCACTCCTTCCGCTCAAGGTTCTGTCCCCACGCTGTCCCTCCCCCCCCCCCCCCCCCCCCCCCCCCCCCCCCAAGACCCACCCGCTCCTGCCCATTGCTCACCCTTATGGCCAGTAAAAAGTTTTTTTTATTTTGACTCCCCGGGGTTCAGGCTTTGCTGAGCTAATTGCCTTTGAGCTTAGGTGGGCCACGGAATTGCTTGTCTTCATCTCTCTGTGTGGAGCCGCTAGCGGGATGCAGACCAGGGGATGGGCCTACGGTTGCCAACTTTCTAATCGCACAAAACCGAACACCGCTGCCCTGCCCCTTTTCTGAGGTCCCGTCCCCTCACTCCAACCCCCCCCCCCCACATTGTTGCTCGCTTTCCCACACCCTCACTCACTTTCACCAGGCTGGGGCAAGGGGTGCAGGAGGGGGTATGGGCTCTGACTGGGGTGTGGGCTCTGGGGTGGGGCCAGAAATTAAGGGTTCAGGGTGTGGGTGGGGGCTCAGGGCTTGGGCAGGAGGTTGGGTATAGGGGGGTGAGGTCTCTGGCTGGGGGTGTGGGCTCTGTGGTGGGGGCAGGGATGAGGGGTTTGGGATGTAGCAGGGGCCTCGGGCAGGGGGTTGGGGTGCGGGAGGGAGTTAGGTGCAGGAGGGAACTCAGGGCTGGGGCACGGGGTTGGGGTGTGGGAGAGGTGCGGGCTCCAGCCATTGTTAATGAGGACCTAGAGAGTGTATAGGCTCATGCCACCCATCCCCCGCAGAGCTGACTCCTTCCTGTGAAGAATCATTACGTCTGAACCATTGATGATCAGATTTTGTGGGAAATGAGACATGGAGCAAACTTGCTGTGAAAAACCTGGCAGTGTGCTGCAATCTCCAGGGAGAAGCAGGAAGGCAAAATGATTATTCTGAATAGATATTCAGCGATATTGGTGATCGCCTGTGACCCCTCTCACTGCAAAGTGTTTCACACATTGCTGTGCATACACGCAGTGCTCCTGAAATGCAGCCGCCTCCGTGGAGAAGCGGCAGCAGCCATGATAGCAAGCCCAGCGTGATGGAGGGGTAAGGGCTTCTTGGCCCAGGACATGAGGTAAGGCCCTCTTTGTGGAAATGGCCACAGCGTCTGCCTCTTCCACACGGAATGGATAGGACTTCGGTTTTCAAGTGATGCCCATAGGCCCCATGTAGCAGAATGCCTAGAATGCAAACCCGATGTCTGGATTCAAAGACGCCCCCTGTGGCAAAGAACTGCTGCCAAAGTGGCTGTTAACTGCCTTGAACAGACGGACAGATGCATGCCAGGGTATCTGCGAGGAAAGGGATGGCAAGTGAGGGCTGGGATCTACCTGAGCTTTCAAGTGCTGGCAGGACAGCTGGAAAGCAGCTCACAGGCAGGCTCATACTTGTTGGGTTTTAACATAATATAAAATCTCCCTGTGATCTCCACTGTGTTCACTGCTTAACTAGATGGCTAGTTGTTTCTCGTCTGGGAGGAATGTGAACTGTATGTGCCTCGTGGTGGTCAGCTGAAAGAGAAGGATCCATATCAGGAATTTCTCCCCTTGAGCATGGAGGCTGGCACTGTACCAGTGGGAATCCAAAGGGTTAATAGAGTCTGCTGCTCTAGAATCAGCTGTGTGCAGTTTCCCACTGTTTGAGGCAAAGAACAAAAATGGAACAATGCCGTCTTGTTGGGCTTTGAGGATCCTCTGCAATTTAGGACCGGAGGATCAGCACAGGGACAAAGACCCAGGAGGATCCAGTGCTTTTCCTTCCGCATCGTGGAGGCATGGTCATCAATTTGGGACGCTCATGCATCAAAACAGTGCCTGGGACACAATGATTTCATTAATGTCAGTGGCTGAGATGTGACCTGAGAGAAGAGTGGGTGTCTGAATGCTCTGCTCAGTGCTACAGTTTTGTGTGTGACCTCAGACTAACTAGGCAGAGCAATAAAAGATGGTATGATAAACATGCAACCTTGTCATTGCTGGGGCTTTCGTCTAACTGATGGGATAATTATCAGTCTCTGTTTTGGCTCAAAGCTTCGTTTCCAGACTATATTGAGCACAATTATAAACACTGTCATAACTGCACCATAACAAATTGTTTGATTTTCTAGGTCAAATCTGCTACTTAGGGTGATATCACTCATGAAAGCTGGTATTTTATTTCTGCTTTTACCAGCATTATTTTGCTTCAAAATGACTTAAAATGCATTAGTGTCATAGCCTGTGAGCTACTCGGAGATTTCTGGCAGACTAAATTGTACCTTTCCTTTCTTTGTTCTAGTAGCTACTGCAATTTTTCCATTAAGATACAAAAACGGAATAAATTATGCTCGTCTTAAATAGATTTTTTCCTAATTAATTTTGCTAAAACAGTCATGGGGGAGGAAGAGGAGGTTGATTTTTAAACACTGCATCAGAGATGGACACAACTAGTGCAGCTAATGAGCACCTCCACCAATACTCCTGGGGCCTTTCTTCTGATGCGCTCCTGGATAGCTGAGGTCAGCCAAAGCACTTCTGTTAACAGTTCCAAGATTTTAAATTCTCTGGCTCTGGCATTTTCTGTGGAGGGAACTCCTCAATTCTAGCAGACTTGTCTTGTTAGTGTGCCAGAGCCTGAGTTTTCAGCTAGGCAGTGGGGAGTTGTGATCACTGCCCTGGTTGGCTAAAAATTGCCCACATCCTATTATCACTACACTCTCTCCCCTCCACTCCAGCCCATGTGTTTGACTCATCCACCTCTTCCATCTTGTCTTTTAGACACTAAGCTCTCTGGGGCATGTTTGCACAGTGCCTGACACTGTGGGCCCAATCTGGTTAGATTCTTGCTGCTACTGCAATAGTGTGTTAAAAGATAATAAAAGTTTGTTCACCTTCTATGGAGGGTGCAAGGCCCATGTGTTTATCTAGGCCTTTGCCTGCACTGGAGTTCCATTAAGTGTTGGTTGGGGTTTGGGTTTTATCCTCCTTACGGTTGTGTCTGGTAAGTGATTTGGTCGTTGCCTGTGTCTGGCCAGTTGGCTATTTGTGATGAAATTTTTAATTATTTTTTCCCAGTGGCTTGGGCAGCGTGTGCCTATTTTGCTGATATGGCTTGCATTACAGCTACTGTATGTGTATTGGCTATGCCTGGTGCATACAAGGCAGGTGCCATATTTCACTCATTCCTGTGATCCTTACTGGCCCAGGAAAGAGGCAACCTTAGTCTTCTGTGTGGGTCATCATCAGCGTTGAGGCTGGTGACCCTCAAGAAAGGGGACGTACTTGCAGGAATCAGGGTCAGGGATCCAGTTGCTCTGTCGTGGGTCTGTGAAGAGAGCGAAAGCTATTGTTTCTTTGGTTAAAAATGAGTTACCACAATCAAATGAGTGTTTGAGGCCTGCTCTGGAGATGCAGAGGGATGCTGCTAAGGCCCAGAGGCATAGCCTCACCTTTAGAGACATAAGGCATTCCAGTGACAGGAATGGCTGCTTTTCTGTGCCACTGCATCTAGCCAGCAATTCCAACCTGGTGAATAGTCGTGTTACATCTTCGCCTATAGAGTATCTCTTCATTGGTGACAGGTGGTGAGACTTCTCAGTGCCATCAAGGCCTTTCCAGGATGCCATTGCTCCAGTGTAGCACCTAAACCTGCCCAAGAAAAAATAATATTCAGAAACGTCATTCTGTGAGAGCAGGTAGAGTTACTTTAAGGAAATAGCCCCGAGAAAAATGCCCCAGCCCTGGAGCCAGTGAGGAATGGCATCCTGCCCCAAGGGAGCATTCTGAAAATGTATTTTGAACAGAATTTCTGGAAAATAGAGTGGACCTTGTCTCCACAAGAAAGCTGCACCAGTTTAACATCAATCAGTTTTTAAACCTATTTAGTAAAATTATTGCAAACCCCAGTGTGAATAATATGATTTGGTTTAAGGAAGGCTTATTTCAGTTCTGCTCATTAAATGCCTACTTGACTTTGGCCAAACCAAAATGAGCTTGGTTCAAACCAAACTGAGTGTCCACATGGCCTTTTGCACCAACTTAACAGATTTGGTTTAATATCGCAATTAAAAAAAATTAAACCAGTGCAGCATTCTCCTGTAGACAGTCTCAGAGTAGCTCCACCAGTTTGCATCTCTGCCCTGCTGGACGTACAGGTTCAGGGCAAGAGGGATTCACTTGGTACTTAGCAGCTGCCCATGCAGTTTGATTTGCAGCTAAGGGATGTTTGATAACCCAGCTAGTAACTGAATTGATGTACATTCCTAAGGCAATAAGTGAATCTCACAGGCTTTGCAGCTCGCTGGGCTCCTTCACCTACAGGGAGAAGGCAGTAGTGTGAAATAGATCAGCAGGTGTTGGAATGTAAAAGTATTTGGTTCAGAGCATCCATTTATTTGGATTTAGGAAGTAACCAGGATTATGGGATTTAGCTGGGAAAACATAACAATAGAACATAAAGTTGGACTGGGTGGCATAGTTGATGTTTGTATTGGAGACCAGGAAACTGTCTCATTGATGAAACCAGATTTGCTTTGTTGACCTGGACAATGAGTAGAATTAACGCATTCCAAACCAATGGTAATAAAACCAGTAGGAATGGACAGTGGTATCAGCATACTGTGTAGCTGTATCAGCGCTCAGGTGCAGCATGGCTCACAAATAATATGTTCAAGGATGCTGGGTGATGTGGAGTGGAGGTGGGAAGAAAAGCTGCACTGTTCATATACTGCCAGTTCTACTCCATATTATTATTAGTCATAGTTATTGAATTATTATCAACAATGTGCTAAGTGCTGGACAAGACCTTAAGAGAAAGACGGTCTCTGCCCCAGAGAGTCTGAGATGCTGTGCACTGGGAAACCCAGACAGGCAGGGCTGGGATGCTTACCACTTACACAAACCATCTGCCCTCCGTTCCAGGGAAAGTAAAACACCTTATAGAGAAGTCTTGTCTTTCCTCAATTCAGCGCTTTTCTCTTGTAAAGTTCTGTGATTTGTATATTACAGTCCTTTGTTTCTTAAAGAAATTCTGCTTGAATTGCTTATTTATTAATCCCTTCAGTCCCCTGCTTAACTTTAGCCCCGTGCGCCTCCTTTTAAACATAGTTTGTGTCTCCGACTGCTTATCTTCTCTGTCAGTCTCCTGCTTAGAGTCAGTACGCACTGTGGGATGGTTACACTTACGTCTTATGAGAACCCACTGGAATGTGTTAAATATCTATGTAACACCCAGTAGGTGTCGCTCACATTTCTGTGTGCCAGATCTCTCAGCCCACTCAGGTGATCTGAGAGCAGCTCTGGCTGTTGCTGTGTGCACCCTCAGATTGCCAAGAAACCTGTTTGCTGGGAAGCTGATGGCTTTGCCCTGTTTGTTTCAGTGGTGGTGGTGCTTTTAAATACACTTTCCCCATCTCTCCTAGGCCAAAATAGCTTAAATCTGTGAACTCCTGAGCATGCTGCACAGCTGGTTTGTCGGGGCTATGTTTGGGGAGAACCAAGATGGGTGGAGATGTGAAGTGGTGGGAGTTTTGTTCTGTGAGGCTGTGCCCACTGGTGAGTGTGCTGTGTAAGTGGGGGGACCAGTGTGCTTCTGTTTCAGTTTGACATTTTGGGGTTGTTTTGTAATTAATGGCTGGGGTGCCCTGGATCGGCGTCCTCTTTAAAAATCCAAATAAAGCCACAAATTTAAACAGCCACCCAGCGCAAGTAGCCTTTTGTGAGGGGAGATGCGGAGCCAGAGTCCTTTGAGAGCTCTTGCTCAGTTCTGTAATAAGCAAATCCAGATGCATTCATTTTGCATCCATTTGCTGCCTTTCTAATGAAGCCTTAGTAGTATCTGATGGGGTTGGTTTTAAAGTGAATTTAGTGAGGGTGAAAGGCAGCACATGACAGCCCAGGACAGAGTCCCCTTTGTATATCCACTGGGGTGTGAGTCTCTGGGTGTCAAATGCTCCAGGCATTTCCCCACCAGCAGGAAGGCCTTTCTGAAATGAAAGCTGAGATTCTCCTGACTCAAGGAGCTGCAGTTTTAAGAGCCTTGAAGTGAGGCTACTTTCCAGGGATTGTCAGTCATGGCAAGTGCCAAGCAGCAGTGGCGATGTTTGGGTTGGGGACACATGCACCAGAGTGAAGGGTGCAGTATAAAAACCTAGAGAGTGATACTGTAAACTGATCTGGGACCTACCAACTCCTTCCGATAAGGCCATTCAACAGCCATCCCACGATACTGACTCGTGATCACCTGCATTAGGCTGGATTTGAAGCAGTGACTAGATGGAAAAAGGCTATGCATCGCATCTCCCAGGTGAGTTTTCTGGAGTAATTTTGGTGGTTAAATGCTCACATTTGAAGGCAACAGTAGACATTCTTGTGGAATAAATTAGTTAATCCAGTGACGAGGGTAAGGAACATTCAGGAAACTCCAATTATTAAGGTTACACTGGGAAGGCTAATTTGGCCACATTTCACGCCAACATTTATAGTTTATAGTGTACTCTAATAACATAAAGGATTATATTAAAGGTTAAATTTAATAAGGGAGAAAGGAATAAAAAATATTGTGTGTTTCCAGCATGGCTGAGCTAACACGGCTTGAGCAAATTCAAATTTGCAGTTTCTCAATTTGTCTTGGTCTCATGGCCTTGGTATTGCATTAACAATTGTTTCTTAAATTTTCTAATTTTGGATTTGTTTTATTTTTCTTATCTTCTCTTTTCTCTTTCTTATTTTTTCGTAAAAGAAAATAGAAAAATAAACTGGTGATAATTGGTTTTCATAGGTTACAGAGCTAGCAAAGCTTGTAAGCTATGAACCAGCAAGCTGAGACCTAATTAACCACCTTTTATGTGGAGAATGCATCTATCTTTAAGTGCACCTAGACTCCAGGGAATACTGTACTGCTCATGCTTAGGAAGTGATTCTAAAATGGTCATATGTTTACATACAAAGCAAAAGCTCTTGCCTTCAAAGAGGACTGAGGTAAGTGGGGAAGTGGGATACCGGGAGGAAGCACGAGCAGGAGAACGCAAGAGGGGAGGGCTCCTGCCTCATACTGAGAAAGCGGGATGATCAGCGAGTTATCTTAAGTGCCTATACACAAATGCAAGAAGCCTGGGAAACAAGCAGGGAGAACTGGAAGTCCTGGCACAGTCAAGGAATTATGATGTGATTGGAATAACAGAGACTTGGTGGGATAACTCACATGACTGGAGTACTGTCATGGATGGATATAAACTGTTCAGGAAGGACAGGCAGGGCAGAAAAGGAGGGGGAGTTGCATTGTATGTAAGAGAGCAGTATGACTGCTCAGAGCTCCGGTATGAAACTGCAGAAAAACTTGAGAGTCTCTGGATTAAGTTTAGAAGTGTGAGCAACAATGGTGATGTTGTGGTGGGAGTCTGCTATAGACCACTGGATCAGGGGGATGAGGTGGACAAGGCTTTCTTCCAGCAGCTAACGGAAGTTGCTAGATCTCAGGCCCTGGTTTTCATGGGAGACTTCAATTACCCTGATATCTGCTGGGAGAGCAATACAGCGGTGCACAGACAATCCAAGAAGTTTTTGGAAAGTGTAGGGGACAATTTCCTGGTGCAAGTGCTGGAGAAACTATCTAGGGGCAGAGCTCTTCTTGACCTGCTGCTCACAACCCAGGAAGAATTAGTAGGGAAAGCAAAAGTGGATGGGAACCTGGGAAGCAGTGACCATGATCTGATTGAGTTCAGGATCCTGACACAAGGAAGAAAGGAGAGCAGCAGAATACGGACACTGGACTTCAGAAAAGCAGACTTTGACTCCCTCAGGGAACTGATGGGCAAGATCCCCTGGCAGAATAACATGAGGGGGAAAGGAGTCCAGGCGAGCGGGCTGTATTTTAAAGAATCCTTATTGAGGTTCCAGGAACAAACCATCCCGATGTGTAGAAAGAATTGTAAATATGGCAGGCAACCAGCTTGGCTTAACAGTGAAATCTTTGCTGATCTTAAACACAAAAAAGAAGCTTACAAGAAGTGGAAGATTGGACAAATGACCAGGGAGGAGTATAAAAATATTGCTCAGGCATGCAGGAGTGAAATCAGGAAGGCCAAATCACACTTGGAGTTGCAGCTAGCAAGGGATGTTAAGAGTAACAAGAAGGGTTTCTTCAGGTATGTTGGCAACAAGAAGAAAGCCAAGGAAAGTGTGGGCCCCTTATTGAATGAGGGCGCAACCTAGTGACAGAGGATGTGGAAAAAGCTAATGTACTCAATGCTTTTTTTGCCTCCGTCTTCATGAACAGGGTCATCTCCCAGACTACTGCACTGGGCAGCACAGCATGGGGAGGAGGTGACCAGCCCTCTGTGGAGAAAGAAGTGGTTCGGGACTATTTAGAAAAGCTGGACCAGCAAAAGTCCATGGGGCCGGATGCGCCGCATCCGAGAGTGCTAAAGGAATTGGTGGATGTGATTGTAGAGCCATTGGCCATTACCTTTGAAAACTCATGGCGATCGGGGAAGGTCCCAGATGACTGGAAAAAGGCTAATGTAGTGTCCATCTTTTAAAAACAGAAGGAGGAGGATCCTGGGAACTACAGGCCAGTCAGCCTCACCTTAGTCCCGGGAAAAATCATGGAGCATGTCCTCAAGGAATCAATTCTGAAGCACTTAGAGGAGAGGAAAGTGATCAGGAACAGTCAGCATGGATTCACCAAGGGCAAGTCATGCCTGACTAATCTAATTGCCTTCTGTGATGAGATAACTGGCTCTGTGGATGAGGGGAAAGCAGTGGATGTGTTATTCCTTGACTTTAGCAAAGCTTTTGATACGGTCTCCCACAGTATTCTTGCCAGCAAGTTAAAGAAATATGGGCTGGATGAATGGACTATAAGGTGGATAGAAAGTTGGCTAGGTCGTCGGGCAAACAGGGTAGTGATCAATGGCTCCATGTCTAGTTTGCAGCCGGTATCAAGTGGAGTGCCCCAAGGGTCGGTCCTGGCGCCGGTTTTGTTCAATATCTTCGTTAATAATCTGGAGGATGGCGTGGACTGCACCCTCAGCAAGTTTACAGATGACACTAAACTGGGAGGAGTGGTAGATACGCTGGAGGGTAGGGATAGGATACTGTCAGGGTTCCTTCCCCACTCTGAACTCTAGGGTACAGATGTGGGGACATGCAAGAAAGACCCCCTAAGCTTATTCTTACCAGTTTAGGTTAAAAAATTCCCCAACGTACAAACTTTACCTTGTCCTTGAACAGTATGCTGCCACCACCAAGCATTTTAAACAAAGAACAGGGAAAGAGACCACTTGGAGACATCTTTCCCCAAAATATCCCCCCAAGATCTACACCCCCTTTCCTGGGGAAGGCTTGATAAGAATCCTCACCAGTTTGTACTGGTGAACACAAACCCAAACCCTTGGATCTTAAGAACCAATGAAAAATCAATCAGGTCCTTAAAAGAAGAATTTTAATTAAAGAAAAGGTAAAAGAATCACCTCTGTAAAATCAGGATGGAAAATACTTTACAGGGTATTCAGATTCAAAACACAGAGGATTCCCCTCTGGGCAAAACGTTAAAGTTACAGAAAACAGGAATAAACCTCCCTCTTAACACAGGGAAAATTCACATAAAACAAAAGATAAACTAATCCACCTTGCCTGGTTTACCTATACTGGTTGCAATATTGGAGACTTGGATTAGGATGGGTTAGAGAAGATGGATTTCTGTCTGGCTTCTCTCAGTCCGAAGAGAGAACCACCACGTAAAACAAAGAGCACAAAACAAAAGCCTTTCCACACACACCCCCCAAAGTTTTGAAAGTATCTTGTTCCTTTATTGGTCCTTTGGGTCAGGTGCCAACCAGGTTAGCTGAGCTTCTTAACCATTTACAGGTAACAGGATGTTGCCTCTGGCCAGGAGGGATTTTATAGCACTGTATACAGAAAGGTGGTTACCCTTTCCTTTATATTTATGACAGATACAGAGGGACCTAGACAAATTAGAGGATTGGGCCAAAAGAAATCTGATGAGGTTCAATAAGGACAAGTGCAGAGTCCTGCACTTAGGATGGAAGAATCCCACGCACTGCTACAGACTAGGGACCAAATGGCTAAGCAGCAGTTTTGCAGAAAAGGACCTAGGGGTTATAGTGGATGAGAAGCTGGATATGAGTCAACAGTGTGCCCTTGTTGCCAAGAAGGCTAACGGCATTTTGGGCTGTATAACTAGGGGCATTGCCAGCAGATTGAGGGTTGTGATCATTCCTCTCTATTTGACATTGGTGAGGCCTCATCTGGAGTACTGTGTCCAGTTTTGGGCCCCACATTACAAGAAGGATGTGGAAAAATTGGAAAGCGTCCAGCGGAGGGCAACAAAAATGATCAGGGGACTGGAACACATGACTTATGAGGAGAGGCTGAGGGAATTGGGATTGTTTAGTCTGCAGAAGAGAAGAATAAGGGGGGATTTGATAGCTGCTTTCAACTACCTGAAAGGGGGTTCCAAAGAGGATGGATCTAGAGTGTTCTCAGTGGTAGCAGATGACAGAACAAGGTGTAATGGTTTCAAGTTGCAGTGCGGGAGGTTTAGGTTGGATATTAGGAAAAACTTTTTCACTAGGAGGGTGGTGAAGCACTGGAATGGGTTACATAGGGAGGTGGTGGAATCTCCTTCCTTAAAGGTTTTTAAGGTCAGGCTTGACAAAGCCCTGGCAGGGATGATTTAATTGTGGATTGGTCCTGCTTTGAGCAGGGGGTTGGACTAGATGATCTCCTGAGTTCCCTTCCAACCTTGATATTCTATGGTTTGATTCTATGACTATGTCCATGCCAAGGTCCAGGCTTCTGCTGTTTTTGTTGGGGGTCGGATGCAGAGAGGAAGTATGGTTATCATTTTTAATTTAAATTAAATCTACGTATTTTGGGCCAAAGGAATTTTGCTCATACCCATGCTGTTGCTGCTCCGCCTTTCCCCACTGCAAAAAATCACCGTTGTGCAGGGACCAAGACAGGAATATTTCGGGTCAGGAAGTAAATGCTTTGGAAAATTAGAGAGACAAGGTGAGTGACTTAATATCTTTTATTGGACCAGCTTCTGTTGGTGAAAGAGACAAACTTTTGAGTTCTATAGGCGCTCTTGTTCAGGAAAAATAGAGCATGGGAAAATAAGAGTTAAACAGAAATTATAATTTCTGTAATTATAGATATAATAAGTACCTGGTATAATTAGGACTTCAGGTATATTAGAACTTCTTTTTGTTTTTCAGCAAATTAAACAGAAGCAACCTATTTTTGCATTTTCATTTACTATCCTAGTCCTGGTACTAGCAATGGTCAGCCCTGTCTTTCGGCAAAGATGGTTTGAAGAACAGGAGTATCAAGAAGATCTTCTTATTTAGTACATTCTTAGGGCCGGGAAAATCATTTTAATATCAGAGAACACTTAATGAATTGATGCCTGCTCAATATAAAGTGTTATGAATGCTTTAGAGGACACACACAATCTCTTAGGAAGAAAGACAACAGTTTCCAGAAGCTGACAATGGACGACAGGGGATGGATCACTTGGTAATTACCTGTTCTGTTCATTCCCTCTGGGACATTGGCCACTGTTGGTAGACATGATACTGGGCTAGATGGACCTTTGGTCTGACCCAGTATGGCCATTCTTATGTTCTTAGCTGTAGATCCTGGATTCCTGAACAGCTATTTGAAGGATTTAATGTAATGAGGGATTTAACGGAAAACTCATTTCGCCCACCCTCCTTGCTCTTCAACAGCATTAGACCATTAAAGAAGATCAACCCCCAATTTCAGCGCAGAAACTCCAGTGTAGCTAAGTCAATGATGAGAAAGATAATTAGCAAGTTAAATGCTCAGTTCTTTATTCAAATTATGTTTAATAATATTGAGCTATAAGAAAACAGTGGCAAAAACTGTTAACAGCTGGCTTTTTCATTATCAACGTAGGTTTGTTTTGCATAGCATTTTCAGCTTAATGAAAGCCGCCTGAGTTTCCTGTCATTTTTCAATCCTATTTCTATATTATGCTTTATCAGCCATTGGCTAGCAATTCGCAGGATTGCAAATGAGCTCTGAATATTTTAGGAGCCACTGGGTTTCAGGAATTAATGATGTGCCTGTATTTTATGACTGTGATTCAAGTTCCATTGGCTAACCAGCCCCAGAATTATATGTGCATGCAGAGGGAATCCTTGTTTATGGGTCTGTTAGAGTCTTGCTGGGAGCTATGGGCTGCAGTTCCAAGCCAAGTATGAATAAAACACCACAGGGATTCTTTGTCGGCTCTGAAGTTTCAAATATTAATAGGGTATCATTTTCATGACAAGTATTGCAACAGGTTGTGAGCACTTTGTTATAAAACATTTTCTCTTAGTGGAATCACATATTTTAATGGAAATGTGATGTCATTTAAATTATTGATATCCAAAAGCACAAGTCCACTGTGTGTCCACAGATATTGAAATAGTTTCAGATGGGCTCTTTTCTAGCTGCTCCTATGTCTGTTAGATTGCATTCCTCTCCATAAATATTACATCAACCAGCACACCAGGACCGATGTGGCAGCAAACCAGCATTTAGCGTAATAGGCAGCAAGTGGAAGCATGATTGCAAACTGTCTCAGTTCATCTAAATGGCCCAGGCTTCCACACACAACCTTCTAGTTGTGGTTAGCCACAAATGACTTTTTTCTTTCTCTATAATATTAACA
Organism: Chelonia mydas; assembly: GCF_015237465.2. Classification (NCBI taxonomy): domain Eukaryota; kingdom Metazoa; phylum Chordata; order Testudines; family Cheloniidae; genus Chelonia; species Chelonia mydas. The sequence goes on from NC_057855.1 coordinate 59,230,708, forward strand.
ACCCTGCTTCAGAAATTTGACAAAGAGTTCATCTAATGTAGGGGTTGGCATGTACCCTAGGGAGTCAGAAGGTCTCCTGGGAGAGAATGTGGGCTGGCTTTTGCTCTTGCGCTGTGGTAAATCTATAGCCAGTGGATTTGCTCTGGATTTACACCACTGTCTTTTTGTTCTGTGTTTGTACAGTGCCTTGTACAGTGGGCTCTTAGGTGCCACTGCATTACAAACCATAAATAATTATAGCTGAGAGTGCAGTTTTGTGGGTGTGGTGGTGCGAAGGTTTGTATTTCTGACATTCAAGAGTGCGGCTAGACAAATTGACCAAGGTGCACACTCTGGCTAGGGGCTGTAAGCCTTCTACAATGCTGCATCTCCATTGGATCGGGGAGCAGCATAGCAGCATAACACTTCAGAGTGTGTTAAGATCAAAGTTTGTTGTATTTACCCATCTGCCAACCCGAGTTTTCTCTGTCCAAGTTTTGAAACGTCTTTCAGCACACTGCGTACGCACTTGCTACACTGCTTTAAACTTCCTCATGCTTACTTAGAAAATAAAAATCTCTCTCCACCTCCTGTTCACTGGCCCCATTTCAGAAAAGATTTCCCTTGCTTTTGGGCCCACCCTTTCAATTAGTCACAAGAAAAGCCAACATTTGGGTTTCCAGTGTCCCATCTCAACTCCATCCCTTGACACAGCAGCATCAGTACAAGGCTGTCTAGGTGCTGGATAGGAATCAAACAGTCCCCTCACTGTACATTGCACTTTGAAAATGTTAACCTCTAGCTCTTTATAAATACAAGAGGATTAAAGGGTCTGAAGGGCTTATAACGGGATGTCGAGAGAATCCAAAGTGACCAGTCAAAATGTCGGCATAACCATCAAAATAAACAATCTCTCGGGAATCTCTGTCTGCTTTAGTTGAAATCCTGCTTTCTGTTATTAAATTGTAATTTACCAAGAACAAAATGCTAGTCCGATTGGGGAATTGGGAACAGAAATGAAGACAGCTTGTAGTTATGTCGCTGAGACCACAACTTTTCTCCCAGGAGCCTTTTATCTCAATAACAGACACAGGATGAGGAGGGGAGAGAATGGATGGAAAATAGAGTAGTTTATTCATATCGGACAGGTTTCCCAATTGAAAACTGGATGCAGAATAGCATCTGGTGCTGCTAAAAGAAGAGTTGTCTGAGCAATGTCCAGCTAGGGACACACTGGCAACTTGTCAACAGCCTCAAGAGATACACTGCACTTGTCTCAATCGGCGCAGATTGCAGTCTTCCTCGTCTCCGAAAACTGCAAACCATGAAAACTACAAATCTGAGCATGCAGTATTCTGTCTTTACCTAAGTAGCCTAGAGGTAGGCTTGGAAGGATTAGATTTTTATCGGCAAATGTCAATAAATGTCAATACCTTACACACACAACTGACGAAAAATATTTTCATTGATAATAAAAATTTACAGATCGGCAAAGTAAGAAAAATGCTGCTTGAGAACTTATTAGAGTTCGATGTAAGAGTATTTACTTTATATATTTTGACATATTATGTAGACAATTTGTGTTTTAATGGTTGCAAAGCTTTAACTTTTTGAATCTCGGCAGTCTAAAGTAATTAAATAATGATTGCCTCCCCTCCCCATACTCTGATGCTGTTACAGTTTTCTACAACTGTGAAAATTTAAATAAATAAAAATGAAAAAAAATGCTTAACAATACACATTGTGTAAAAATTATTAAAAAAAGGAAACTGAATTCTGCCAAGCCTACCTATATGTATTGCTCTGTGAAAGGTGGGGAAAATAAGTGTGTGATTTTTATGGGTTTTATAATGTTCCAAGGAGCCTGAAGCTATTTAACAAAAAACTGTTTGCTTTTTACTTTAGAAATATGAGGAATATCAAGTCTGGTCTGCCCTGTTTTTATTGAAGGACTCTTTGGTAACAATGTGAGATTCCTCTGCCTGCAGTTGAAAGGGAGGAAAGATGGGGAGATGTATCTTTAACATCTTGTTCTTCCAGGTGTGAGCAGGACATTGGAGTTGTATGCTGTAGCTATTAACATAAGTGCAGTGTGTTTAGTGTCTTGACTCTCACTTCAGTTTCCCAGGCTCAGCATCTTTTGGTGTCATAACAGAGCTGCCAACCCCAATTATTTTAAATCAGGTGCCAGGTCCCAAAAAAACACGACATTTTAAAAATGGTGTTCTTTTTATTTGTCTTCTGGTTTTTGAGCCTATAGGGGCATGTTTTTCAGCTTTGCTCTGCAACCCCAACGATTAGAAATTTATGTGTTTAAAAAAACCCCTCATATAATCTCATGATTCCAGGAGCTGGGGCTTTAGAAATACACCTAATATCATGGGGAAATTGCAAGAGTTGGAATAAGTTCTTCTGATGTGCATAGAGTTTTCCAGGAAAGTCAGGGGAGTCAGACTCAGTTTTGTACGTTAAAAGACAAAAAGAAAAAAAAAATCAAGGCAGGGTTAAAAACCCACCTCCCAAATTCCAGGAGGTGCCTCCAGAGGAGGCACAAACACAGTCCCTCCTCTGTGCTGATGACCTTTAAGGATGCAGGCTGCATTGCCAAACCCTGTGGGCCACTTGCACTGTGCTGCCCTCTAGCCACCCATGACAGTTACTTGTTCATAGAATATCAGGGTTGGAAGAGACCTCAGGAAGTCATCTAGTCCAACCTCCTGCTCAAAGCAGGACCAATCCCCAATTTTTGCCCCAGATCCCAAATGGCCCCCTCAAGGATTGAACTCACAACCCTGGGTTTAGCAGGCCAATGCTCAAACCACTGAGGGATAATGAAATAACATTAACTTTGGCTTAGAAGCAGATTATTGTGCCTCCCTCTTCTACATGAAGCAGCATTCCAGCATTCTGTGGTAGCTGCAAATGGCCCGGGTGGAAGCTGCCAGTGCCCAAAGCCGTTAATGTGTGTGTGTTTTGTCATCAATAATGTTCTGAGATGTTCATAATCTGTGGAGCCGGTTCTCCAGCTCTGCTGATGCTTACGCTCTCTTTCTTTCTTTTTTTCCCTTCCTTCCTTCCCGTTTCTGTGCCGGCAGCAAACCCTGGAGACGAACCTCACCAACCTGGTTAAACGCAATAGCGAACTCGAAAACCAGATGGCCAAGCTGATACAGATCTGCCAGCAGGTGGAGGTATGTGGAGGCAATGCTTCATAGAGCGGGGGTCTGTGCTGGCTGAGGGGTGTGTGCATTGGGGGCGTGATACCTGCCTGCAGCATGGGAACCCTGAATCGGGGAGAGGGGTTATTTGGGGTGATGACTGGGGGGCAACGGGGTGAAATTTGGAAAGGGATCATGCAGGGGAAAGCCCTGGCATGAGATGAAAGGGGCTGCAGAATGGTGTCCCAAGGGCAATGGCAGAAACCCCATACCTTGATTAATTTAAATCAAGGCAGGACAGACTGCTGGTAAATACTATATTACAATGAGCAAACTGCACTAGCCATGGGGGAGGTAGCTTAATAGCATGTTCCTTCTAACTGAGATTGTTCTGTGCAATTCTCCCATGGCAGCTGGATGTTGGGAGGTGGATGATGTCAGTGATGAATGGGGGCATGCACTGCCTGACCACTGTGGGTGCGTCATCCTCTTAGGGTGTAGGGGGATTAGTTGACACAGGGAGGTGTAGTTTACATCTCCTTGCCCCAGGTTGGGCCAGTGTGGCCCAATATAGCTAGAGTTGTGAGCCGGTAAAGTGTCTGAGGCAATTTCTCGAGAGAAGATAGTTTGTCTGGAGAAGGGCAAATGGAAGTGGCTGATGGACCATAAACGAATAATTATAACTGTACTGTGGAGAGGAGTATGGAGTAAGCAGCATGGGGTCTGCCCTGGAGTCTCTGCTCTTAACTGCCTTTGTAAGTGCTGTGGAGGAAGCAGAAACCCATATGCAGTGAGAGCTGGAGAGACCATATCATAAAACACCCCTGTTAGAGGACAAACAAGCAACAATCAATGAGATGAGAGGTAGTGTAGATAGTTGCAGAAGGAACACCTTCCAATCCCGATCCTACAAGGTGATGTGCACATGTGAACACCCGCTATTGCAGTGGGGCACTGTGAGAGTACAGGGCCCTCATGTGGGCTCAGGGCTCAAGTGGGGAAGTACGAAAGAAGAAGGAATTCTGTGCTATTTGGAATTTGAGTGCTGCTGCATGGACACAGACTGGCCTGTGTTGCTTGTGAGTGGTTACAGTTGTGATGGGTTGGACCCCCCTTTCTGGGGCACCACCTGATGTGCTGGGGTCTCACTGAGCCCACCCTTTCCACCAGCCTGGGTTTCCTAACCCTGTTTTTGCTGTGCTAGGCTCTCAAGCCTTCTCCAGCGTGCGCACGCACGCACACACACACGAGCACACACACATCCAGCTGCAGAGACCGACTGAAATCAGCTCCTCCTTTGGGGTATAAATCCAGAATAATATTGTCTCGCGCTGTGTAGAAATATCTGCACAGCGCAATCTCATAAAAATTCACCCTCTCCCTCAATGTGGAGAGAGATATGCACAGCTTTTTGCGCCCTCTCTCCCCCAAGATATGAATTCCACAAACTGGGGTTTGGAATAAACTAAAACAAGTTTATAAACTATAAAAGATATATTTTAAGTGATTATAAGGGATAGCAAGCAGAACAAAGCAAATTTATTGAGCAAATAAAATAAAACACGCAAACTAAGCATAATACACTACAGAAACAGGTTACACATAGTAATTTTGCACCCTAAATGTTGTTTAGGTAGGTTGTAGAGTTTCTGTAGCTCAGAGTTCCAGTTATATCTCTTTACAGGCTAGACCCCTGTTCTCAGACTGGACTCATCCCTTGCCTTCCCATAGCTTAGTTCCTTGGTTTCTTCAGAAGCTTTCAGCCATCTTCCTTCTCGGGTCGGGAGGCAAATGGAGAGTCCCAATTGCCTTGCTTCCCAGCCTTAAATAGAATTTACAAGGTGGGAAGCCTTCGTTTCCCAGTGGAAAAGTACCAGCAACGTCCCAGGTGGTATTTTGTACCAGGTGACCTTATCACCTGACCTTGCAGTGTCAAGGCAACCATGAAACAAGGTTTATTTGCAATGTCCACAGGAAGGAACTTCAGGGAAGATGGGAGATCCACATCTTCGAAGGTTCATTGTTTTTTCCGAATGGCCCTTTAAGACTCATTGCTTTCCCAAGTACACACACAGTTGTAATTGTTAAATAGACAATATTCCTAACTTCAGATACAAAAATAATACATGCATACAAATTGGATAAACACATTCAGTAAATCATAACCTTTCCAATGATACCTCACATGACCTGTCTTGCATAAAGCATGTCTTAGTTATGCCATATTCATATCATAACCATATTTCTATGAAGAATATGGGGTGTAACATCACAGTGGTGTCTATGCCGCTAACTGGTTATAGAATCCTGATAACCGTCATGGCCGGGCTGGGCCACTGTATAGGGTTGCCAACTTGCTAATTGCACAAAACCGAACATCCTTGCCCCGCCCCCTGCCCTTCCCCAAAGCCCTATCCTGCCCCACCGCTTCTCAGAGGCCCCGCCCCAATTTACTCCAGCCCCGCTCCCTTCATTGCTCACTCCCCCCACCCTCACTCACTTTCACTGGGCTGGGGAAGAGGGTTGTGGTGTGGTGGAGTGAGGGCTCTGGCTGCAGGTGTGAACTCTGGTGTGGAGCCAGGGATGAGGGGTTTGGGGTGCAGGAGGGGATTCTGGGCAGCAGCCAAGGGCTTTGGATTGCAGAAGGGGGCTCAGGGCTGGGACAGCAGTGTGGGAGGGGGTGCGGGGTGTAGGGTCTGGGAGGGAATTAGGGTGCAGGAGGGAGTTCCAACCTGGGGCAGGGGGGTCAGGGTGCGGGCTCCAGCCAGGCGGCGCTTACCTCAGGCAGCTCCTGGTCCATGGCTCAGAGGGACTAAGGCAGACTTCCTGCCTGCCCTGGCTCCGCATGGCTCCTGGAAGCAGCTGGCATGTCTGGCCCATAGGTGGAGGCACGGCCAGGCGGCTCTGCACCGTGCATGCTGCCCCCCTCCTGCAGGTGCTGCCCCCGCAGATCCCATTGGCCTGGCCAATGGGCGCTTCAGAGCCAGTGCTCGGGGCGGGGTCAGCACATGGAGGTTCCCTGATTGCCCCTGTGCCTAGGGGCTGCAGGGACATGCCGACTGCTTCGGGGAGCTGCACGGAGCCAGGGCAGGCTGGGAGACTGCCTTAGCCCTGCTGCTCCACTGACTGGAATTTTAATGGACCAGTCAGCGGTGCTGACCGGGGCTGCCAGAGTTGCACAGGGAACCTTAATTCTGGCATCTCTCCGCTGCTGAGTGCCTGACTTTGCAACCTTGATAATGTTCTCTTGATGTATTTTGAGTGTGTATAATTATACGACTATATTTGAGACACTAGAGAGAATGAGAAGCAGAGTGATAAAGATGGTGAGAGGATTGGAGCTCATGGCCTAACAAAAGAGAGATGAAGGCAAATGAATACGTGCAGCTTGGAGAAGCAGGGACAATGGGTGAGTGATAACTAGAAGTGCTTGAAAGGGAATGACATAAAAGGGGCAGAGGTTGAAGGTGGTGAAATGGGTGGGGAATGTAAGCCGGACCAGTGGCCTGGAATTAAAGCAGGATGGGTTTCAATTAGAGTTGGTCCTATTCCAGGAGGGAGGTCGAACAGCATTTGCCAAGGGATGTAGATGTAATGGAGGCATCAACATGGGAGGTGTCTGAAAGCAGAGTAGCAAGACTGTTTACAATAAGCGCAGATGAGAACATCCTTCCCTAGTGAAGGAGGAGATGCTACGTGACCCAGGAGAGCCCTTTCCAACAAGCTGGTTCCTCTGTAATTCTGCGGCTGTCCTATTTCAGCTGCTAACACTCGCCCATCTATAGGCAGGCATCTTGCCACAATTATCAGTAAATATTTGACGTACCTGGCCCCTTTGCAAAACTATTGAAACCTTGTGGGAAACAAAAGAAACAGCATCTGCTTAGGCCGAGCAGTCTCATCATTTTCCTCACAAAATAAAGGGGATTTTTTTGTTTGAAAACAATGAAAAGGCTGACTTAGTGGGAGGTGACAATGCAAGTGAGAGCGTGTTTGGGAAACACACTGACGATGCAGGGATGAGCAAGTGTCATACTCCAGCCTGTCAATAAACCAGTGCATTTTGTTCTCTGCAAGAGTTTGTCTGTTCTTACTGCACCTCAAACCATTGGCCCGTCCTAATGCGTCCCAGCAGAGTCTTCTGATGGTGGCATGAGCATAAGCCCAGCTTCCCAGGCCTTTGGCGTGTGAGGGGGGACACCTAGTCATCCCTTTGCCCTGTGCACACGCCCGTGGCACTGTTGTGTGGAAGTCACTGGCAGTCATGCTAAGGCATTCAATCCTGCTATATACACTGGGGCAAAACCCCTTTTGAACCCTGTCTGTGCTATGACTGTGCACCCTCCAAACCGAGCCTTTTAAAGAGTCATTTAAAAGAATGGTACAGTATGGCATATACAGCCAAAGAGCCATGGTATGAGGCCCTGTAGGTGACTGAAGTGGGCTCTGCCAGCTCTGTGCCCTCTGATACCCATCCCCTCAGAATAGAAGTCATGTCGGGGACAAAGGGAAACCTGGAAGATGCTGTGGTCCACTGTGACACACCCCACTCCCCTCAGTACTTCAGCTAGCTCATTGCAGTTGTCAGGCACCAGAGTCCAGAGCCTAGACAGGGAGGGGTCAGGTTACTAACCTAGTTGGTTCATGACAAGCTTCCCTGTTCCCCTACATACCTCCTCTCCGGCTGAATCACATTTATGTCTGATGGAGTGCAGCACCGCCCCACCCCCCACTGCCAAGGAGACACCTCCCTCCCCTGCCCCAGCAGCACCTTTCCTAGCACGGGGCAAGTGTCAGACCCACTCCAGAGAGGTCCCCTCTCCTGCATCTAGAGCTCTGCCCCATCCCAAGCCTGAGAAAAGGGACACAGTTCTGGACTCTCACCCTCTTACTCTGCTGGGTTATGCATGCCTAGGTGGGGTGGGAAAGATGGGCTGCTTAGCCCAGAGGGGCTAGTTGCACTGTGGGTTCTGAGGTACTGATGCCCATTTTGGAATTAGCAGTTTGTCCCTTTAAGGAACAATAGCAGAGCAATGAATGAGACCCAACTGAGCCACAAGGTCTGCGGCCCTAGGAGCATGCATGGCATAGGGTGGGGGAAATTTGCCCCACAGTCCATTTCAGATGGGGAGTTCGCTATCACCATTGGTTATCACCACGGAAGACAGCATGAGCTAGCAGCACACCTTCTGGGAGAGGACTCAGTGCTCCATGTGATCTGGAATCCTCAGCAGGGCAGGCTCCGGACACAAGGGCGGATTGGAATTTATTGGTCAAAACTGTGTTTTGATGGAAAATTGGGTTTTCAATTAAACAAAATTTAAGCAAAAAAAGTTTTGCTTTCTGCTGAAAATTTCATTTTTTTCCATAGAAAGTTTCTTCTCTATGAGCCAGGATTCCCTGGCAGCTGGATTTCATCTCCTATAATGCACCATAGCCAGAAATTGCATGATGCAAATCACTCCCTCACCTAAAGGGGAGACCAGGGTGCATTATGGGAGATGTAGTCAAGCGGGGCAAAGTGGGGACACAAGGAGCAAAGTACAACTCCCATGAAGAACTGCAACTCCAAGTTTTAGCCAGAAAGGTCTGGATTTTGTGGTTTTGGTGAAAAGTCAGAATTTCCAGGGGGGGAAATTACCAAAAACAAAAGGGTTTTTTTTCATTTCTGTCAAAAATTTTCCGCCCGCGGAAAATTAAAAAATGGCCCAGCTGCGCTGGATACATTTCCATCACTGTCTTGCCCCTGAAGCATTCAGTGTAGCCTTCCTGGAGAGTCTGAGGCTATTTCTACACTTAAAATGCTCCAGCGAAACGTCACAGCTGCGGCTGTGCCACTGTCGCGCTTCAGGGTAGGCACTCACTACAGTGATGGGATGTAATTAATCCACCACCCCAAGAGGCGGTACCTAGGTCAGTGGAAGAATTCTTCTGTCAACCCAGCACTGTCGGCACCAGGGGCTAGACTGGCATAGCTGCATCTCTCAGGGATGTCGATTTTTCATGTCCCTCAGAGAAGTAGCAATACCAAGGTAAGTTTTCAGTATAGACCAGCTCTGAGAATCTAATCTCATTAAAATGAGATTTATTAGTCAGAGTCAAAGGTAGAGTTGTCAGGGGTCTGTTTTTTTACCGGAAAGTCTGGTCGAAAAGGGGACCTGGCAGTGTCCAGCAAAAAAAAATCTGGTTACCTTGGGCAGGGTGGGAGGCGCTGGGTCATCAACCTGTGCCAGCCCCTGCTCAGCCAGGGCTGCCTCCTATCTGCATCTTGTGGGCAGGCAGGCAGCAGGCTGCAGCTCCCATTCCAGCCCTAGAGCAGAGGGAGCCGAGCTGGGAGTGGGTGCGGGGAGTGGAGAGGATCAAGCGCTGAGGGAGGGGGAGGGGAGGAGAGGAGCAAGTGGAGGGGGTGGGAGCAGGAAGATCCAGTTTTCAGAAATTAGAAAGTTGGCAACTCCTAGTCAAAGGAGGTCTGGTCAAAACCAAAGAAATGGTCTGTGTAGGGGATCTATCCTGACCCTACAGAGCTCTGCCAGATGGGTCCCCATTGTGGCATTACATGACAGTTCCATTTCTAACATGTCATCTCTCTCCTCTCTGACCCGTCTGGCAGGCAGTCTGGCAGGGTATGTCGACACTGGAGTGTTTGGGTAACTGATTGCCAATTAACTGGCAGTGGTTAACACCTCTGGAAAGGCTACTCCGGACACTACCTAGATGTTTGTTCCAGGCTACGGTACTCTTCTACTTTCAAATATGAATGACACCAGGTCAGACTGCTGATTGTCAAGGTCACAGAATACAGATGTTTCCAAGAAATAAGCAGTAGGACGAGGTGGACTATCTTCTCCCACTCTGCATTCTCTAAACATATTGGTTTTTTTCCCATCGTCCCTAAATTGGTTCCTTCCTCTTTTCTCCCTCCCCTCCAAAAACATGATTATGAAACTGCACCCTCCCTGCTGTCAGAAACCAAGATTAGGATTTCCATTGGCTGAATCCTGTAGCCAAACCAGCTGCAGTTTTCACAGGCAGGCCAGCAGCAACTGGAAAATGTTTTGTATTGAGGATTACAGGAAAGAATCAGAGGAAAACAGAAGATCACCTTTAATCCCACTGAAGAAAGGGACTGATCTGACCTTGCTCTCTGACCACTTGATCTATAAAATTCTTTGTCTTGCTGATTAGCAGTCAGGCCTCCTTTGTTTGCATTTCCAGGGGAAGCCTTTGTAGAATGCACACCCAATAGAAAGTGTATGCCAACTGATTAATACTTACTCTTGGCTATTACTGCATGGACCAGGAGTTCATAAATATGGAGCCCTTGCAAATAACAACTGAAGGGAAGAAAGTGGTTAATACCTTATTGTTCTTTCAAAGTGCATAACAATTAATAGTAAATTAGTCTGATGTTTTGTTTGCTGAGGTGATTCATGGAGAGAGGCCATTGCAATTAGTTTCTTCCTAATGGGCTATTGATTTTCAGTTACTAAATTAAGCAGCAGTTCTTCAAACAAGCTCCTTTAAAAAGAATAAAGACATTGATCTACTGAAGGGATCTCGGAAATGGATTTAGGTTATTTTTGTCGATACTTCAGCAAATTTGTCATGAAGGTTATTTATCTAGTTGAGTTACATTTCCCCAGGCTGAGACACCTCACACCTGCAGTAGATAGAATGCTCCTACTACTCAGCCTCGCTATAGCTTTCAATGCAGCTGCTGACCACAAGCTGCTCAGGGACTAGCTGCAGCCACGGATGACACAGAACTATAGTGGCTCCAATCATCCCTCTCCAACAGGACCCAGAGAGTGGTGATGGGTAACTGCTTCTCATCTAGAGTCCCACAAGGACCCCGCTGCCCTCCCTCTGCCTGAGAGCACTGGGAGAAGTGTTGAGGCTCCCCGACCAGCCAGCTCTGAAACTCTGCAGGTTTTGGCTAATCATGTCCCTGTTCTTTAACCAGCTCCACTCTTAATCCAGGAAGGGGAGACAAGAAGCAAATCTAGTCAGGCCCTCCCCATGCAGAGGTAATTTACCTGTGACAACTGCAATGGACATTGAGAAAGTCCTGAGTGAGAGAGTGAGCAATCTATGTGAACTTGCTTTTGAACGATGCTTTGAGCTTTGTTCCTGCTCCACTTTCACAGAGATTCAATTCCAGTGGCTTTGTGCCTTGGCACCTGTATCTCAGAGAAATGACCTGGCAGTAATCCAAGACATGCAGCTGTCCCTGTTGCCTCCCTATGGCTGGCTGAGGATAGTCTCCACAAGGGAAGGTTTTTCTTCTAATGAGCATCGTTCTAGCCATGTTCCCAGGGCTCCTTCTCTCCCTCCTGCCTGTGCCCCTCACTGTGGCTCATGACAGAGAGCATTAATAAGGGGGAATGAAGCGTGAATGGAGTTTTGCAAGCAGAATATTCAGAGCAAGAGCTGTAACCTCACCAGGCAAAATGAAAGTGACTAACATTCAAAGTTTTTATAGGTCAGGGTATGACTCAAAGGCCCTGCCAGGGATGGAAGATGGACACATCTGGATATGTCAGTGTCTTCCGTTTGTGAAAGGTGGTCATCTAGGGGAATTTTATAGAGAGCTGCTGGTAGGCTCTGTATGTTCAGCTTTCTGAACTGTGCAATGAGTAAATGACAAGATTTTTTGACCTTATGTTAGATCCCCAAGTGAGATCTGCTCCTGCATTAGCTATTGCTCACAATTTATAGGTTGCCTGTAAGGTCATCTGCATCAGTCCCATCTGTGAAAGGCTGGCTTCCAATCCTAAAGCTGAGCGGACTATGTGGCTGATCCTGATCCAGTAGCAGGGAGTAGATGTAGATTTAAATATTAGAGACGTTTTAAACAAAAGACCGTCCTGCAGGGAAATGAAGGTACGTAAATCCAGGTCTTGGCCAGTGCAGAGAGCAAAGGAGGGGGCTGTGTGTGAGAGAAATTTGTTGGACAGGAGAATAGGGGAGTGAAAGTTCACTTCTAGTGAGGACTCTGACTTGTGTTTTTATTTTTATGTTGGGAAGAGGTGCTAGGTATTTCTCTGTCAAACAGGTCAGCAGTGTTCAATGCCTTTTCTATTCAGATGGACTACAGAGCCTAGATACACAACTCAACAGAATCTTTGAATTCTTTGAAATATACACCCTTGGATTCAAACTTACAACACATCCTGTCACTCTTACATAATCTGTTCCACAGGTTCCCGGTCTGCCTGAAAGCAGGATTCCCACTCTAAAGCCCTTTTCAAGGAAAACTGTATATATATATCCCCCATGCTCTTCTGAATGGGTGAGATACTTTGTCAGCCCTGCCCATGGCTTTAAGTTCACCTCTGGGATCTATAACAAATTTATCTGTGATAAATTAAGTGGTTTGATATTTCTTTAGATCCTGGAAGTCTAGTCTGTAGTTTTCTGCTTCATTTGGAAGTTTTAAGCTTTGTAAATCATTTCTCATAAAATCACAGTTGAAATAAATTTCTCTTTCTTAACAAACTATGCCTCCCTAGCCACCAGAGGCAACATTTGAGAAAGAACATTCAAACATGGAGCAGAAAACATCTTTGCTATTCTAGATTTACCCTTTGGGCTTGGGTTCAAGGGATTCTACCTTACAAAGTCTTCCTTGCCATTGTATAACTAGGCACCAGTGACCCCTAATTATATTGTTCAGTCTCTTGTTCATCTTCATTCCTAAAGCCTACCCAGAAAGCTGTGTTACTAGAGTGGTAAGATAGCCCAGTTAAGTATTAAAAAGTCAGGAAATAACATTAGTGCTGAACATGCAACCTTAATTCTGCCCCTAGTGTATATAATGTTATGATCCCATATTATGTCTGTATACGCCAAGCAAACAGCATTAGTCTGAGTAATTTATCTGAAAAGTGTACTGTAAACCAACCGTACTCCATGTGCTACAGGATGAGGATAACCATGCAGAAGAATCGTGAAAAATTGCTAGGTCACAGGTAGTTTTACAGTTAACTGCCTCAGCCTCCGGATTACACTGGAGAGATGTTGAGCTGCTGCTTAGGGCTTGTCTACACTTAAAAGCAACGGTGGCACAGCGCTGTCTACACTGGGATTTAGGTCTCTTCCATTGACCTAGCACTGTCTACATGGGGATTTAAGTCAGATTAAGTACGTTTCTCTGGTGTGGATTTTTCACACCCCTGAGTAATAAAACTCGGTCAACGTAATTTTCTAGAGTAGACCAGCACCTAGTAGGAGAATGTATAGTACACTGGTGTTGCCAAAATGATTAAAATACAGGTCTGAAGCTTGGTTTACACCTCAAACATATGTCGACCTACCTATGTTACTCACACGCCTGAGAAACGTAGTTAAGCCCCAATGTAAACACTTGTAGGTTGATGGAAGAATTCATCCTTCTACCTACCACTTCTCAAGGAGATGGATTCACTACACTGACAGAAAAACCTTTCGCATTGCTGTAGCAAGTGTCTACACTACAGCAGCATAGTTTTGCTGCTGTAGCACTTATAGTGTAGACATGTCCTCAGAGAGAAGAACGTTTCTCTGTAAAGCGTCTGTCAGTCAAGATACCTGACTCACTGTGGCCATGCAGTTGGTGCAGGAGGAAATATTCCAAAATGTGACACCTGTGCATGTAGAAAGACACACACATGTTTTTAACGGGATATCAGGGAGCAACATGGCCGCTAACTCTGCCTGGCTCCCTTGTGCATAGCGTAGTCTTATGCTTGGCTGCTATTCCTGTAACTGGGTCACAACACTGTTTACAGTATCTGGGGCACTGGGGTGGCTAGTCGCCCCAACAATCTATTCAGTAGGAGATCCCAGAATAATTTGACCCAAGTGTTGCTGGGGCTGTTCTGTGTACATGTCCTCTGGGCGCATAGCCTCCTGAAGCATTCTAGGAGAGTTATTGAGATCTCCCAGAATGCACTGGTACAGGCAAGATTAGGTGCCGTGGCAGTTGCAGATACGCAAATGTGGCTGACATGTGGGTGTGTAGTGCAAGAAGCCTCTTGTCTGAATACAGTTCAGTGAACCAATGTGTCTCGTAGCCAGGTAAAATGGGAGTGGCACAAAGCGATTGCAAAAACATAGTAGCACTTGTAGTGTGAACAGGCCTGAGCTACCTGTCTATGAATGACTGCATAGCAGATCCTTCCTTAAACTGCCTGTTACAAATACAACCCAAAAAACCCCAAACCAAACAAAAAACTACTCTGCATGCACAGAACACGATTTTCAAAGGCTCAGATCTGGAACTAATCCAAACCAGTTTACTCCACAAGCCAAGCTGCTGCTCCTCAGTGAGAGTCAGTTCCAGGCTAACAGTCAGCGATCATTCCCCACTTTTTTTGAGTGTTCTGCTTCTCCATGATAGGTCACAGCTGCCCCCACTGCCACAACTGATATATTTGTGGTGTTGGTTCCATTCACCTTATGCTCAAAAAAGGTTGAACTGTTTTTGCTCAAATGAGAAAGAAAGTATTCACTCTTGGCTTCTGGACAGAGACCAAACCTGCAAAATTTCAACCCAAAATGTGAAAGCTTCAGAAATTAGATTGGAAACGGTTATGCAGCCTTGCTTGTAGGGGTTGCTGGTGCCCATGCTCTAACAGAGTCAGATCTTTTTACTCATTTAATCTCCCAAAACGTAAACGTGGCGGAACTGCAGATTTTTGCCAATGTTGAGATTTCTGATTTAGAATTGATTTAACTTGGAGCGCTGAATTTTCCATGATATTTAAGATTGCAGGGATAGTGTGATTTGAGTTGCTTGTTATGGATTGTCTCCATGGTCAGCAGTAATTTATGCAGCCCGTCACCTGATATGTCCTTTTTGCTTGTGATAGTGATCACTAAGCGTTCTAAAGCCAGTGCAAATAGCAATGCTGATAAAGGGCATCCCAGTTTAGTGCTTCTGAGAAACAAGGAAGGTGCTCACAAACTATTCCTCCATACCATTGCCTCAAGCGGTGAATAAATCTCTGTAATCACATGCTGTGTCAAAACTATTTAGGGCATGTTAAAGACTCCATTATTCACCTCTGTCAAAAACATATGATGCCTGGAATGACATTGGGTCTAAATTGTCTTTAGATTCCTCTATAATGTCCAATAGGTTACAGAGATTATCTGCTGTTTGTCTCTTTGGAATTAAATCCACCAGATCTTCATTAATTGTTTCCCCTTTCACTCTGTTTAATCTGCTGGTCAGGATTTTAGTAAACCGCTTCTAATCTGTATTTAACAGAGGCTGGTCTATAGCTGCTCTGCTGCTTCAGATCTTTTTGCAGTTTCAAAAACAGGGGGATCCATTTTATTCATGGCAACTGGTAGAGTGTTTATTTTATTATAGAAGGAACCCGATTTCTCGCTATAGTTTGTCTGACTCCCCTGGTATGCCACCCCTTCCTAGAGAGCGATCCATTGTAACCCTTTCATGGCCTCTCACTTTCACTGTAGTGGGGTATCTTCTTCCTGCTGCTTCTTTCCTAGTTCAGATATTGCAGGTATTTGAAGCTTGGGGGGAGAAAAGGGTCCAGCAGGGATTAATTAGCCTGAGTTAAATGAAATGCATTATAGAGACTTCTCTCTCCTACATTCATTCCACTTCATCACAGGGGTGCCGGAACAGGGGGGCCAGGGGCTATGGGCCATGCCCCCCGCTTTTTATTGGCTGTAAGGGCGAGCAACAGGGAAGGGGGTGGAGCGGAGTGAGTGGGGGAAGGGGTGGAGCGGGGTCTCGGGGAGAAGGGGTGGTGCGAGGGTGGAGTCTCGAGCGGCAGTGCGGCGTGGGGAGGTATGGAGGCAGGATTCAGTCGCCTGTGGCCCTTCCACTTTTAGGGCACTTGTGCTGCTCCTGTTTCATTATGAATAGTAGGGAGAGCCCTAGAACTGGCTGGTTTCTCAAGCTCACTGACCAAAAACCCTGTTACTAGGATCCTGATTATCTAGTCTGTGTTTGAATGGCCCATAGTCACACATACCAGTAAACAGTGTGTGTGCACTTCATATTTTGCCTTGACTAGATTAGATTCTGCAGGATCCACTTGGTAAGTGGCTCTGAAACATGCACTGTGATTCATAGATCCCAAGGCCTGAAGGGCCCACTGTGATCATCCAGTCTAGCCCCCTGTATCCCACAGGCCAGAGATCTGCCCCACTATAATTTCAAGGGCAGAACTTTTTGAAAAACATCCACTCTTGCTTTTAAAATTGTCACTGATGGAGACTCCACCACAAGGTGCTGACCTTTCCATTAGCTTGTTTCTAGTCTGAAACTCTCCCTCCAGTGTGCCACCTGTCTCCAGTACGGCTCCACACAGGTTTACCAACCCTTCCCATAACATTCCTTTTTCTGTTCCCCTGGCAGAAGGCTGCTGTTGTAGCGCCATGGTGTAGACACGTCCTACATCAAGAGAAGGGATTTTTCTGTCGATGTAGGTAATCCACATCCCCGAGCAGCAGTAGTTAGGTCGATGAAAGAATTCTTCGCTCAACCTACACCAGGGGTTAGGTTGGATTAACTATGGCGCCCGGCGCAATGATCTAAATTTTAAGTGTAGACCAGGGCGGTGAGGCTGGGAAGATGGGAACGTCAGTAAAGGGCCCAGAAGCTAAAAGGATCTTGCTGTGAAACTGAAGCTTTTTGTGGTGGCTCATCCCAGAGCTTCATTCAGTGCTGGCGCACTTGGGGCACAGGATCTCCACTACTGGGAAGTGTGGGAGTGTCCATTGTAACACAGTGAGGAGTGGGAGGCTGGAGAGACCAAGCACATGCCTTTAAAAAGTATGGCCATGCTTCCCCTAGCGTGAAGCTAAATCAAAGGGGCTCGTGGGGCTAGTGCCCCACTTCTGGAACTACACTGAATTCTAGGGGACAGATGGCCATTTGACTGTCTGGTGGAGAAAGTGTAAGGGCACAGAGACTTACGGTCAGGACACTTTCCAGGTCAGGTCTTGATATCCTAGCTAGAGCTGAGCAAAATTTTTGGGACAAACCATTTTTTCTCTAAAAAATGCAGATTCGGGTTGACAGAAACATTTTACAAATTCACCTCAAATTCACCAGATTGTTTTGGCCGGGGGGAAAAAACAAACAAAGAAATCTGAAGGGAAAAAAAAGTGGAAATGTTTCATTTTCATAGAATCATAGAACTGGAAGGGACCTCGAGATGTCACCTAGTCCAGTCCTCTACATTCAAGGCAGGACCAAATATTCTCTAGACCTGGGATCTCAAACTCAAATCACCACAAGAGCCACATGAGGACTAGTACATTGGCCCAAGGGCTGCATCACTGAAACCTTTTCACACAACGATACAAAAGTATAGTAAAAAATGAAGACTAATATAGTATGCTATTAAAAGTCAATGTATTAACTTTTTAAAAACCGTAATGCAAAGATGTGTTTTGATAAAATATAAACACTCAGTAATGCACCTCACTCAAACGACAAAACACGCATTTACTTTTAGAATTACTTTGACTAATATTTAGCTTGTGATCCACTATGATCCCCAGATCCCTTTCCGCAGTACTCCTTCCTAGGCAGTCATTTCCCATTTTGTATGTGTGCAACTGATTGTTCTCTCTTAAGTGGAGTACTTTGCCTTTGTGCTTATTGAATTTCATCCTATGTACTTCAGACCATTTCTCCAGTTTGTCCAGATCATTTTGAATTTTAATCCTATCCTCCAAAGCACTTGCAATGTCTCCTAGCTTGGTATCGTCCACAAACTTTATAAGTGTACTGTCTATGCCATTATCTAAATCACTGATAAAGATATTGAACAGAACCAGACCCAGAACCAATCCCTGCAGGACCCACTCGTTATGCCCTTCCATCATGACTGTGAACCACTGATAACTACTCTCTGGGAATGATTTTCCAACCAGTTATGCACCCACCTTATAGTAGCTCCATCTAGGTTGTATTTCCCTAGTTTGTTTATGAGAAGGTCATGCAAGACCATATCGAAAGCCTTACTAAAGTCAAGATATACCACATCTACCAGTTCCCCCCCTAGCCATACCACATCTACCAGTTCCCCCCCTAGCCACAAGGCTTGTTACCCTTGGTTGGTTTGACACGATTTATTCTTGACAAATCCATGCTGACTGTTATTTATCACCTTATTTTCTTCTAGGTGTTTGCAAATTGATTGCTTAATTATTTACTCCATGATTTTTTCGGGTACTAAAGTTAAGCTGACTGGTCTGTAATTCCCCGGGTTGTCCTTATTTCCCTTTTTATAGATGGGCACTAGATTTGCCCTTTTCCAGTCTTCTGGAATGTCTCCCATCTTCCAAGACTTTTCAAAGAGAATTGCTAATGGCTCCTTGAGTATTCTAGGATGCAGTTCATCAGGCCCTAGTAATGTGAAGACATCTAACTTGTCTAAGTAATTTTTGACTTGTTCTTTCCCTATTTTAGACTCTGATCCTACCTCATTTTCACTGGCATTCACTATGTTAGATATCCAGTCGCCACCAACCTTCTTGGTGAAAACCGAAACAAAGAAGTCATTAAGCACCTCTGCCATATCCATATTTTCTGTTATTGTCTTTCCCCCCTCATTGAGTAACGGGCCTATTCTGTCCTTGGTCTTCCTCTTGCTTCTAATGTATTTGTAGAATGTTTTTTGTTACCTTTTGTGTCCCTAGCTAGTTTGATCTCCTTTTATGTCTTGGCTTTTCTAATTTTGTCCCTACATACTTGTGTTATTTGTTTATATTCATCCTTTGTAATTTGACCGAGTTTCCGCTTTTTGTAGGACTCTTTTTTGAGTTTTAGATCAGTGCAGATCTCCCAGTTAAGCCAGGGTGGTCTCTTGCCATACTTCCTATCTTTCCTATGCAGTGGGATAGGTTGCTCTTGTGCCCTTAATAATGTCTCTTTGAAAAACTGCCAGCTGTCTTCAATTGTTTTTCCCCTTAGACTTGCTTCCCATGGGATTTTACCTACCAACTCCCTGAGTTTGCTAAAGTCTGCCTTCTTGAAATATATTGTCTTTATTCTGCTGTTCTCCCTCCTACCATTCCTTAGAATCATGAACTCTACCATTTCATGATCACTTTCACCCAAGTTGTCTTCCACTTTCAAATTCTCAGCCAGTTCCTCCCTATTTGTCAAAATCAAATCTAGAACAGCTCCCCCGCTCGTAGCTTTTTCCACCTTCTGAAATAAAAAATTGTCTCCAATGCATTCCAAGAACGTGTTGGATAATCTGTGTCCTGCTGTGTTATTTTCCCAAGAGATGTCTGGGTAGTTGAAGTCCCCCATCACCACCAAGTCCTGTGCTTTGAATGATTTTGTTAGTTGTTTAAAAAAAAAGTCTCATCCACCTCTTCTTCCTGGTCAGGTGGTCTGTAGTAGACCCCCTACCATGACATCACCCTTGTTTTTTACCCCTTTTATTCTTACCCAGAGACTTTCAACAACTGTCTCTTATTTCTATCTCAGCCTCAGTCCAAGTGTCTACATTTTTAATATATAAGGCAACACCTCCTCCCTTTTTTCCCTGCCTGTCCTTCCTGAGCAAGCTGTACCCTTCTATACAGGAACTCCTCACTTAAAGTCGTCCCTGTTACCGTTGTTTTGTTGTTACGTTGCTGATCAATTAGGGAACATGCTCCTTTAAAGTTGTGCAGTGCTCCCTTATAACGTGGTTTGGCAGCCGCCTGCTTTGTCCACTGCTTGCCGGAAGAGCAGTCTGATGGAGCGAGCTGGTGGGGGCTTGGAACCAGGGTCGACTGGCAGCCCCCCATCAGCTTCCTGTTTCCCTAAGTTCCCTGTGTGGCAGCCACCCAGCAGACTATCAACTGACGGCGGATCAGCTGTCCCTCCCCCCACTGCCGTGTGCTGCTCCCGCCCTCTGCCTTGGAGCTGCTCCCCGAGCCACCTGCTTGCTGTGCGGGGGGGAGGAATGAGCGGGGCTAATATCAGGGTGTCCCCCTGCTCCTGCCACCCGCTTACCCCTTCTCCATAGAGCCGGGGGGGGGGGGGGACACGACAGGGCTCAGGACGGAGGGAGCTTGCAGGCCACAGCTGTTGTCTCAACTTCCTGATCTAAAAAGGCAATGTACTTAGAGCAGGGTCAGCACACTTAAAGGGGAAATGCGCATCTCTCTCTCACACACACAGGGTGTGTGTCTCTGTCTCTGTCTGCCATGCTGTCTCCCCTCCGTCCATTTGTGCTGCCTTGCAGAGCATGAGGCTACATTAACAACAATGTGTTAACCTTTGAGGGCTCAGCCAAGTGCTAGGTCATCATTTAGCAGTAAGGCATTCCCTGGGAAATATCCCACCCTCTTCCACCCTCTGACTCCACCACCTCAACCAAGCTTCACAATTATCATTGCTGTGTACAGTATTAAATTGTTTGTTTAAAACTTATACTGTGTATACATATACATAATATAGTCTTTTGTCTGGTGAAAATAATTGCCCTGGAACCTAACCCCTCCCCCCCCCCCCCCCCATTTACATTCATTCTTATGAGGAAATTGTATTCGCTTAACATTGTTTCGCTTAAAGTCGCATTTTTCAGGAATGTAACTATAATGTTAATTGCAGAGTTACTGTACCAATATTCCAGTCATGCATATTATCCCACCAAGTCTCTGTGATGCCAACTATGTCATAGTTGTGTTTATGTACAAGCATTTAGAGTTCCTCCTGCTTATTTCCCATACTTCTTGCATTAGTATACAGACACCTATGATACTGATTTGATTCCCTCCCCCACCCCAGTTCCGTCTTGTCTCTCCCTTATTTCTGCTATAACAGCCCACGCTCCCCCTAAATTCCGATCCTTCTCCCAGGTCTCCATGCTTTTGACTTACCTGTGGGCTTTGGTCACCTGCCCCTGTCAAACCTAGTTTAAAGCCCTCCTCACTAGGTTAGCCAGTCTGTAGCCAAATATGCTCTTCCCCTTCTTTGATGGGTGGACCACATCTCTGTTTAGCAGGCCTTCTTCCTGGAACAGAATCCCGTGGTCAAGGAAGCCGAAGGCCTCCTGGCGACACCATCTTCGCAGCCAGGCATTCACCTCCAGGATGTATCTGTCTCTGCCAAGGCCCCTACCCTTGACTAGAAGGATCGAAGAGAACACCACCTGCGCTCCCAGCTCCCTCACCCTTACTCTAAGCCCTTGTAGTCACTTCTGATCTGCTGAGGGTCATACCTCGCAGTATCATTAGTGCCCACATGGATGAGTCGCATGGGGGCTGGATGATCCTCAACAATCCCTCTGTAACATCTTGGATACAGGCCCCTGGCAGGCAGCGTACCTCCCGGGATGCCATGTCAGGGTGACAGATGGGTGCCTCTGTCCCGCT
The DNA here is from genome assembly GCF_015237465.2 of Chelonia mydas. Classification (NCBI taxonomy): domain Eukaryota; kingdom Metazoa; phylum Chordata; order Testudines; family Cheloniidae; genus Chelonia; species Chelonia mydas. The sequence continues at coordinate 59,252,190 of NC_057855.1, forward strand.
CAAAAGAGAGTCTCCAACCACCACTACCCTACGTTTCCTCCTGGGAGTGGTGGCTATGATCCTCCCAGCCTTGGGGGTACATGGCTTCTCATCTTCAACCTTTGGGTATGATTCCTCATCACTTGTTGCTAGGGCAGCATAACGGTTCTCCATCACCATGGTGGGTGGGTTGGGAGTAGGGGTGGAGCACTGCCTGCTGCCAGAAGTAACCAGCAGCTGGTGTCCTCCCTGTACCAGAGTCTTATCCTCCTCCCCCGGTGGCATGACAGCAGTCCTCTCTAGCTGGATAGCATCCTCAGCCTTGGATGTCTCCATACAAATACTCTTGAGGAATTCCTCATGGGCAAGGATGCTCCTCTGCCTGGCCACCTCCTCCTGTAGCTCTCCCAGCTGCTTCCTGAGAAATTCCACCAGCAGGTACCTCTCACAATGGATGGTCCCCCCAGCCTGGCTTTCTGTGAGCGGGAAATGCAGGCCACAGTCTCTGCAAATCCACACCAGGATCTGGGTAGAGGCATTAACCGTTTTGAAAGCAGAAGTTTTGATTTTTCAATTCAAACTGAATTTTTGATTTGAAATATACTTCAATGTCATTCCCAAAACATTTACAGGGTAAAAAAATTAGATAATGTAACATTTAGTTTTTGATCAAACAAAATGTTGTTCATTTGACCCAGGGACCTGCTGGCTGCCCCACTGCAAGCTGCATGACTGACCTGGTGGGCTCTGCCCTGTGTCTAGTCGACGATTACCCACGTTAAAGCAAACCCCACCATTCCACTGGGCGTTGGCCCCTGTGTCAGCAGAGTCCGTGGAGAGGGCAATGGCTGAATGTGCCACTGAGACTGCCCTTGTCTCTCTCCTGGAGAGCAGGGCTGAGTCCCGCTGGCTGCTTAGCGTGGGTGAAGCAGGCCTGCTGCTGCCCAGGCTGCACCCGTTCGGTGGCTTAGGGGCTTCCTGCTGAGTACCCTCCATCCTGCTGAAATCTGTCCTCAGCACCTTGGGGTGGATCCCAGAGGCAGTGGCTCTCCAGGGCCTTTTCACCAGCACTCAGGCCATTCAGTGCTTAGGACCAAATTTACAAATCACTGGAGAGAGAAAACAGTGGTAAAACAAGGGAAAATAAGCTGGCCTGTCCCCCAGGAAACAGCAGGCCAGCTTTCCTGTTATTCCTTCATTTAGCTATTTGCATGCAAATCTGCTGCATCTTCTTCTTTAATCCACTGCAATTCCCTTCCCAACTGATCTTAAAAAGGAGATCTGCTGTGTTCCTCATTGCCTGCCTCTGCCCCTCCTCCCTCTGGCCCCACTAGCATGGCTGGCTTCAGATCACATGTGGACAGAAGTGTTTGATAATCCTCCAGCTGCTTCTCAGTGCTGAGGCCTGAGGTGAGCTAGAGCTATACTGCTGACCTTTCTCCACCAACCTGGGGACTTTGGTACTTTGCATCTGGCCCTGCTGCATAAATGCTGCATCATTTTCGCTTCATCTGCGTACAAGAAAGCAATGGATTCTGTCTTGTAGTGTAATGTGGCAAAGCTCCATTCTAGCTGCTGCCTACTATTCCATTAGAAGCCTAAATCACTCCTTGCATTTTATTCTTTCTCCATGCCCTCTGACGGTGACAGCTTAGTGACTGCTCTGTGATCTCACATTGCTTGATAAGGTCACAAACCCTTTTCTTTGTCACAATCAGTTGGAAGGACCCCTTTTGATACATGCTCTTTACAGGCAAGCTGGGACCAAGCATGCTGGGGCATTAAGGAAGGTTGTGGCATCCCCGTCACTGGAGGTTTTAAAGAACAGGTTGGACAAACACCTGTCAGGGATGATCTCGGTTTCCTTGGTTCTGCCTCAGCACAGAAGGCTGCACCAGATGACCTCTCAAGGTCCCCTCCAGCCCTATATTTCTAGGATTCTAACTATTAGGACCCTGCACCTCACTGGCACTAACAAGATTCTAATAGATGAGCTGTCTATGCTGGCCTGTGGCCATTGGTATCCCGAGGAGGGCTCAGATTGTGTCACATGAACTGATGTGGTAACATTTTTGTATTGAAGAACGTGTCTCTTGCTCCCTTCTGGTCATGGCTGGACATCCCAGGGAACGGCTCTTTGCCGCATCATGAGGGGCCCTGTCATTTGACCTAAGGACAGAAGCCCAGGCCCCAGCTCTGAAGAGGTTAATATGTGCCCTTGCTTTGGTGCCTTCCTCCTGCTGCTGAAATGGGAATGAATACAGGACATGGCAGCCTGCTTCTATTTTTGGTACCTGCACAGCAGCAAATGTTAAACGGTATTATGTCCTCGCCACTTCAGTCCCTGACTCCCTGGCAGCTGGCACAGGCCTTGGCTGACAGGAGGGGGCCTGTGGTGGGAAGCTGTTGCTTATCTCTCTGTCAGAGTTGTCAGAGTGGCAGGAGTTGCCAGGCTCTGAGTCAGCGTGTTGCATTCTAACAGCTTGGGGTTTCTGCTGTTTCTGCCTAGGTGAACACAGCCATGCATGAGGCCAAGTTGATGGAGGAGTGTGATGAGCTCATGGAGATCATCCGGCAGCGCAAGCAAGTGATCGCTGTCAAGATCAAGGAGACGAAGGTAAGTGTCGCTCTGATGTGTGTGTTTCTGTGGGCGTACGTGCGTGGCTAGTGATGATGCCACAATTACTTGGGGGAGATGTTGCAGACACCGGTGCTGCTGCTCCTATGACATCCCTGCTGCAGATTTTCAGCTCAGTTTGCCAGCTTGACCAGTCCTCTTGGTTTCATGATACAGCATCCTCTCCAGGACAGCATACTCCCATCAGTGGGGCTGATGTGTTAGCAAACCAAAGCCACAGAGGAAGGAGATGTACCTTGAGTAAGTGGTGTAAGAGTCAGGGAGACCCGCTGGAAAAGATTGGTGTGGCTGGAAATGAGCTTCAAGTCTCAGCATTTCTGAGGTTGTCAATGGAGTGGCCAAGAATTTGCCTACAGAAGGGATAGGATGTGCCAAGGCTGGGTCCTCTAATGCTTTTAAACATAGAGGGCAAGTCAGGGGCTGCTTTTCAGAGATGCTTTGTGTGATGCTGGCAGACCAGGTGCCAGCTCATGCCAAGGTCCCCAGGTCTCAACTGACCACTGATAAACACCTAGCTGGAACCAGTCTGGCTCATCTGGGGGGAAGGGATAGCTCAGTGGTTTGAGCATTAGCCTGCTAAACCCAGGGTTGTGAGTTCAATCCTTGAGGGGGCCATTTAGGGATCTGGGACAAAAATTGGGGATTGGTCCTGCTTTCAGCAGGGGGTTGGACTAGATGACCTCTTGAGGTCCCTTCCAACCCTGATATTCTATGATCTGTGGGTTAGTATAGTTGAAACATTAAAATTATAAAAATATGTTTCGTGTTTAGACTTTATGGAATGCCTGTGAGTTGCTGCCTGCACTAATCTCACTCACAGCATCGGTATCCCACAGTTGAGCATTGGTACTGTAAGCCTCTGTAACTATGTAAATCACTAGACAGGAAAGAGGCATTAAGTAATATGAAGTGCCATTCTGCAACCAGTGGTGTTATGTCCTGCCTGACAGGAAAGGCCCATGGACACCAGAAGGACTATTGTGGCACGTTAAAGAGGACAAAAGACTTTGTTTCTCTGCTCTTCCCCTCCCATGAAGATGAGTCTTGCAAGTGGTTTACTCCCTTTGGCTGAGTTTGCAGCTCAGAGCACATGGGAGGGGGGGAATAAAAACCCATAACAAGATGGAACTGGATCTCTGTGCTGGTTGGACTCGGGGGGCAAAGTGTTCTAGGCGTAAGCAAGGGATCACCAGCTTAGCCTGGGTTAGCCCTAAAAGACATACAGGGCTTGCTTATAAAAGCTTCTGTTACCTTCCAAAATTTAAGATTATAATTATTTTTTGTGCGTGTTGACCTGCTTTAACCTTGTAAATAACTCTTTCGTTTCCTTTTCCTGTTTAATAAATCTGTATGTAGTTTATTAGAGGATTGGTTGCAAGTGTTGTCTTTGGGGTGAGATCTAAAGTGCAATTGACCTGGAGTAAGTGACTGGTCCTTTGGGACTGGGAGTAACCTGAATATTGCTGTGATTTTTTGGGGTAAGGGACCATCTGTCACAAAGTCAGGCTCACCTGGGTGGCGAGATAGATCAGAGTACCCAGGAGGACTGTCTGTGATGCCATGTTAAGGCTGTTCCAGTGCCTGAATTTGCACTTGAACTTGGTGGGTGAAATCTAAGTATAGAACTCGCAACCAATTAGGGGTTGGTGCCCTGCTTCCTAACAGCCTGCACTGAGGTTGGTGCTCATGCTCTTAAGTCACTGGAGGCAGCTTGACATTGGCATAGTTGGCAGGATTCACATACCACAAGTGAATGAAGTTTATAGATCATAACCCCAATGATATTAAGGTTTAACCTCAATAGTGAGAGTTTTACAGGTTATAGAATGGACACAATGAGTGACCACAGTTATGTGATGGTCTTGTAAGAAAAGAACTCAAACAGTTATGTTGGCAGAGGGGACTATAAAAAGAAAGCCCGAGTTCAGGAGCTGAGATCTTTGGCCTTAAGTTCTTACCCCAGGTGCTAGGGGAAGGCAAGGACCCTCCAGCCCCAGACGCAGAAGAGGAGATCACTGCAGGGGAATGGGCCCAGTTGTAGCACCTGAGAGCCCCTGAGGAATGTGAGCATCAGAGACTGACGGCAGAATTATCAATCAGGGAAACCGAGGCAGCCGAGTTGAGAGCCCACCAAAGACACAGGAAAGAAGTAGCAGCAGTCAAAGCCCACAAAGAAACTGAGGAGCGGGCACGCAGGAGTCTGATGGAAGCTCAAACATTTCAGCCCAAATGACTGGAGCAGCAAAAGGAGCCAGTGGGTACACCTGCCTCACCCCCCACAACACAAGGGAGTGGGAGAAGTCTGCCTAATTTATAAAGAAACTGACTGTACAGAAGAGTTCCAGTCCACCTTGGAGAGACTGCCTGGGCTACACAATATCCCAGAAGATAAACAGATGCCTGTTCTCTTAACCAGCTTATCTGAGAAGCCAGACAAGTGATGAATGATCTGGAGGAGGGTAGTGTGAAGGTGAAGAAGAAATGTAAAGAAAATATATTGGCAAGATTACCTCTGAGACCTATGGATTGAAGGCTAGAAACATCAGCCTGTTGGACAATATCACTCATGATGAACATGTGCATAAAATATGTCATTTTAGGAGAAAATGGGTAATGGGGATGGGGACTGAAGGTGAGGATGGAAAACTGTTTGAGCTGATGGCCCAGGAGCAGTTGCCCTGGGTGGTTACAGATGAGGTGAAGGCAGCCATCTGTGACAAAAAGCCAGCCACAGTTTTAGAGGCTGCAGAAATTGCTTATGATGTTGAGTCAAGGGCCCGTGGGGGTGGGGGTGCAAATCCCAGGGGAAGGGAAATCCCCCTGTCACCCAGGGTAAGAGGGAAGTAATGATTGGAAAGAAACCTAACCCCCCACTTAGATAAAACCCCTGAAGGGTACCCAAGTTTTAAAGCCACCTACCAAAAAGGAAGGCAGGTAATCTGACCTCGCTGTGGGGATATAACTATGTAAATCACCAGAAGGGAGAGATGCATTAAGTAATGTGAAGTGCTGCTCTGCAACCGAAGGTGTGACGTCCTGCCCAACAGGAAAATCCAGTTGACACCAGAAAGACTATTGTGGCACGTTAAAGAGGACAAAATACTTTGTTGATCTGTTGCCCGCTCCTTCCCCATGAAGGGAGGGTAGTCATGCATGTTAACGCTGATATAGTGCCTGAGGATTTTACACTTGATAATTGGTTGGGGACATCTAAGTACAGAACTCACAGTCAATTTGGGGGTTTTGCCCTGGTTCTTACCAGCCTGCCCTGAGCCACCTTCATGCAGACAGCTTGACACTTGGTAAAATCCATTTTCCTCATTCAGCTCTGAGAATTGGCAATGAGATTAATAGCAAATGATGCTGTAGCTCAGTGCACAGTGCTCCCTGGAGCCGTAGCTTTGCAGAGCTCTTCCAGGGGGCCGGTACCTGCATTGTCCAGCCACTCTAGAGACACATGCCTTACAACACACAGGGTGCCCAGGCTGTATGTCGTGTTGGTATCATTGTGTTGTGCTTCACAAATTCATGAGATGCCGTTAATTTGTCCTACTCCGGCAGCACTTTTTGGGATAGGCTTTGAATAGTAGCTGTAGCTCAGAGCTGTGAGTTAGATCCCCACAGTGTGGGGGAGTGCAGCAGCTATTCTGTATCAGCTCTTACACAGCCATGGACCAGGATGCTGGTTGCCACGTGCACATGAATGTCTCTCTGCACTTCCTATCAGATAAACCAGAGCCCCGCCGGTGTCTACCATCTCTTCCACTTGTGGTGACATTGCAGTGACACCCGGCAGCCTTTTCAAAACAGAGTAGGGATTATTAGTCAACTTGGATACCGCATCGGGAAGTCCTTAGGGTAGCCAAGAGAAACAAAGGTGAAGATGGAGTTCAGACTGGCCAATATCAGGGTTCTACCCAGCCAAGCTGCTGTAGATTGGTTCTGTCAACCCTCTCTCTGTCTTTGTGTCTCAGTCCCAGTTGAGAGCTCCTGTGTCTCTCCAAGGGCTAGCTCCTAACACAGCCACCTCCCACCTTTTGCTCCATTGTCCTCCTCCTTCCAGGACCTATGCTGAGTTCACATGTTCTGCCTGAGGGAGTTTCCCATTGTTAGGTGTCAGTTGTTCTGCCCTTGGGATCCTGTTGTCTTTCCAGGTCCTCCATTGATATGATCAGCTTCAGCCAGTCCTGAATGACCCACTCCTACCTCCCCAGACAGTTGCATGATCCCGGCACCTCAAGTCTCCTGCTCTGCCCCAGGAGTATTGGTGCGCACTGCCTGGGTAGCAATCCCTAGTCAGGCAAGTCACTGCCATGCATGCTATTCATACAAATATTACAGAAAATTCCTACTCTGGCTCAGCGATAACCTCCATCATTTGGCACCAAATAGCATTCGGAATGTGGCCAGTGCTACACGTTATTTCTTGTTTGTGAGAATCTTCTCCAGTTTTGCTCTTTAGTGCTAATAAACGATGGTCACATAAACACCACCCTATACCGGAAACCTACTGACTGCTATTTCTACCTACATGCCTCCAGCTTTCACCCTGACCACACCACATGATCCATTGTCTACAGCCAAGCTCTGCGATACAACCGTATTTGCTCCAACCCCTCAGACAGAGACAAACACCTACAAGATCTCTATCAAGCATTCTTACAACTACAGTACCCACCTGCGGAAGTGAAGAAACAGACTGATAGAGCTAGAAGAGTTCCCAGAAGTCACCTACTACAGGACAGGTCTAACAAAGAAAATAACAGAACGCCACTAGCCGTCACCTTCAGCTCCCAACTAAAACCCCTCCAACGCATTATTAAGGATCTACAACCTATCCTATGACCCAACACTCTCACAAATCTTGGGAGACAGGCCAGTCCTTGCCTACAGACAGCCCCCCAACCTGAAGCAAATACTCACCAGCAACCACATACCACACAACAGAACCACTAACCCAGGAACCTATCCTTGCAACAAAACCCGTTGCCAACTGTGCCCACATATCTATTCAGGGGACACCATCACAGGGCCTAATAACATCAGCCACACTATCGGAGGCTCGTTCACCTGCACATCCACCAATATGATATATGCCATCATGTGCCAGCAATGCCCCTCTGCCATGTACATTGGTCAAACTGGACAGTCTCTACGTAAAAGAATAAATGGACATAAATCAGATGTCAAGAATTATAACATTCATAAACCAGTCGGAGAACACTTCAATCTCTCGGGTCACGCGATTACAGACATGAAAGTTGCGATATTACAACAAAAAAACTTCAAAACCAGACTCCAACGAGAGACTGTTGAATTGGAATTCATCTGCAAATTGGATACAATTAACTTAGGCTTGAATAGAGACTGGGAGTGGCTAAGTCATTATGCAAGGTAACCTATTTCCCCTTGTTTTTTCCTAACCCCCCCCCTCCCCTCCCCCCCCCCCACCCCCCCCCCCCCCCCCCCCCCCCCGCTCCTCAGACGTTCTTGTTAAACCCTGGATTTGTGCTGGAAATGGCCCACCTTGATTATCATACACATTGTAAGGAGAGTGATCACTTTAGATAAGCTATTACCAACAGGAGAGTGGGGTAGGGGGAGAGAAAACCTTTTGTAGTGGTAAACACCCATTTTTTCATGCTTTGTGTGTATAAAAAGATCTTCTATACTTTCCACAGTATGCATCCGATGAAGTGAGCTGTAGCTCACGAAAGCTTATGCTCAGATAAATTGGTTAGTCTCTAAGGTGCCACAAGTACTCCTTTTCTTTTTGCGAATACAGACTAACACAGCTGTTACTCTGACACCAGTGTAACATTGTGACATCATCACCGGAAGGAGCTGTTATTATCTGTATAGTATGTGAAACGCCTACTCCAAAGGGACTCTCATGGCCTGTCTGTTAATGCACTTTTCGCTCCCCACCTGCTGAAGTTATATGTGAATCTGGGTGCCTCCTCACTGCTCGTATCCCCAGGGTTCAGCTGTCTCAGACAAATTAATGTTTGAAAGGCCACAGATGGTATCTGGCTTGGGGAGGGGAATGGCACAGATTTGAATGATAGATTGTTGTAGTCAGATCCGCCCAGCTAATTTCCTCAGGGGGTTTATAACACTGCTATGTTAATATGATAATGATAATGTTAATGTTGAAGGGCCATCTTAGACCCACACAGCAGATCAGTTAAAAGCTGAAAACTCTGCAATACACTTAACCTTAAGTTTGCTGGGTATTCCAGTGGTTTCTGTATAATAGGGAGATATGTGGTGCTTGAATTAACTCTGACACTAAGACTAGCATGGGTTCATTAATATAACTAGATCATACTATCAGTACTGGTGCTCCAGCCTTTTAGATGTTAAATGGTGCTGCACTTCTGTGACAGTGGCCTCATGGAGTTCCATAGTTGTTGTGTATGAACTGATTTTCTCTCTCAAGTTTGCTCTGGTTGTAAGTAAAAGGATGTTCTCCAACTGCCAGCCCTTCAAACTCACCCTAGCATTTGACAGTCAGCTTGAGCTCTTTCCATCTTGTGCATCATCCCAGAGAATAAAGGGGTCTGAAGGCCCAATTCCAGCCCCAGTGATTGCACAGGTGTGACTGTCCTGCAAGTTATGCTGCTTGAGAGGGTCTGTGTGACAGAGCCCAGCTTGATTTTCAGATCCCAGAGGGAGTTTGCAGGGATGGTACTTGTAAAAGGGGGGGCGGGGTTTCTTTGCAACCTGAGCTAATGTGGAAAGGAAACGAGTGATACCCAGTGGACAGGGAACCTGACGATGCTATTTATAGAGTCACTTTTCAGGGGAGAACCAACGTTTCATGATGAGTCTCCGAGAGGGTGCCTACAGAGGAGCTGGGGTGTAATTCCCAGCTCAGGTAGACATGCATGCATTAGCTGTGCTTGAGGTAGTGCCTAAAAAATAGCAGAGTGGCTGCAGCAGCTTAGGCTAGCCACCCAGACAATCCCTCCTGACCACCCCTCCACACACACACACACACACTGCATACGCACTCAGGTAGCCCATGCCACCGCAGCCGCACTGTTATTTTTAGGTGTTAGCTCAAGCAGCACTAATGTGTGTATGCCTACACGAGCTGTGAACTATACCTCCCAGCTCCAGTGTAGACGCTCCCCTGTTTGTGCCTCTTGTCAGCTGCCAGTGCCATGGACATTCTAACTCACTGCGGCGCAAGGACGGCAGTCACAAATAGCCTGAGCTCCATTGTAGGTTTGATTGTGCACAGCTGAGTGGGAGTCTGGCAGCTGGAGTTACGTCCTTAGTCTGGGAAAGTACGACAGAGGCCCCAAAAGGCTGGGGACTGTTCAAATCCCATTCTGCACCCAACGACAGTCAGATCACATGATGCAGGTTACAAATAATACTGGAAAAAGGACAGTGTTTCCCTGTATGTTTAGAGGGGAAGCTGGGCTGGTGATAAAAACGTTTCACTTCTGAACACTGTAATGACTATCACTGGTCAGCCTAGCTACTCTCTAGGCTAACGAAATGTAAATAAATGCTAAGCTGTTTGTGGCTCCAGCAGTTTTCTCTCGTAATTCGGAAGCAATGTTGGGAACCAAGCAGCTGGAGCATTATAGAGACGACTGACGGTGCTACTCAATCAAAGGTAACCAAGTACCAATATGCAGTGCATTTCCAAAAGCAAAATGAAAACCAACCTCTTTGATCAGCCCCCAATTGCAAATATTTGTAAAATCTGCAGGAAAAAAATCAAAAAGTGGGGGGAGGAAAGGAAAGGGGAGATGAGTAGCAAACTGCAGATAAATAAAACATTAAAAACTGACAATCAGGAAATAGTTTGACTGATAAATTTCCATTTCCTTTTCCATATGTTCTGGGGTGTTTGTTCTGACTCTGGTGAATGACCCTACTTAGATGGGATGGGCCACATCACTGCATCAGATGGCCTGATAGCAGCAGCATGCAGTATTCTAAAGAGCAGATGCCCCATCTCTGAGCAGTGAAAGCCCAAAGAGATGGGGATATTAAGGAAGCAGCTCATGCTGCTCCTGAACCCAACTCCCCAAGGTCACAGTCTTGAGAGTTCAGTGCTGAAGAACCGCTAACCTTTCACAACAGCAGCTCGGGTGCCTGGGTTGGCTTGATATTTTGTTCAGTTGGGTATCAATGCAAATATTTTGAATAGGTTTAAATCAGAACCCAGTAGAACAAAGCCAGAACTCTGAGCCTAGTTCTGATCTGGGGTAGGGGGAGGGGTTGTCCCTGCTGAAACTCCACCTGCTTTCCTGATCCTCACTGCCATGTGTTCAGAAGACACCTTCCTGGCTCCTTGGCTCTCTGAAACTGGTTGTATTGCAGGTTTTGGTTACAGTGTTGGCTTTTGTTGACTGACCCGCCGAGCAACCGTGTTTTATACAGGCCAAAAATATTGGAGGTCCAGAAGGAAATAACCTGTGCACTTGTCAGTGTCAGAGCAAGAAGAGGGAGTGTTGTGAGCAGGTTCTCCTGTACGATATAGCCTTTAGGTCTGGCAGATACTGGGGAGACAGAGAACTGTAAAGTTCAACAGAATGTTGGAACATAGAGAAAGAAAGTAGCCCATTCCCTACCTCACACCCCACCTCTGTTCAGTGCACGCTCAGCCCTCTGCCAGTGAAGGATCTTCACCAGTTGGAGAAATGGGCAAAGATTAGTAGAACAAGTTTAATTGGAATGAATGCCCAGGTGGGTCACATGGCAAGGGAGAATCTGGTGCATGGGGGAGATTAGGAAATATCTGTATAATACAGTATAGTAATGCACCAGCTGGCTACTTACTGGGCACTGTGTTACCAATTGAACAGCAAGGTGGAGGGCTCCATGACCTCCAAAGGCAAGTTCTACCTAGGTCAGAGAGGCACCAAGGTCAGAAGGGAGGAGGAGCAGCAGGCCAGAGTAGAGCAGAAGGCCTGACAGCAGGTAGCCTGGGAGCTGGGCCTGGAAGGCTTGAGAACAGAGCCGAGACATGAGCAGGAAGTCAGCGGTAGCCGCAGCAGGACATAGGGCGAGACAACTTGGTGGGATAACTCACATGACTGGAGTACAGTCATGGATGGTTATAAACTGTTTAGGAAGGACAGGCAGGGCAGAAAAGGTGGAGGAGTAGCACTGTATGTAAGGGAGCAGTATGACTGCTCAGAGCTCCGGTACGAAACTGTGGAAAAACCTGAGTGTCTCTGGATTAAGTTTAGAAGTGTGTGCAACAAGAGTGATGTAGTGGTGGGAGTCTGCTATAGACCACCGGACCAGGGGGATGAGGTGGATGAGGCTTTCTTCCGGCAACTCACGGAAGCTACTAGATCGCATGCCCTGATTCTCATGGGTGACTTTAATTTTCCTGATATCTGCTGGGAGAGCAATACAGCGGTGCATAGACAATCCAGGAAGTTTTTGGAAAGCGTAGGGGACAATTTCCTGGTGCAAGTGCTAGGGGAGCCAACTAGGGGGGGCGCTTTTCTTGACCTGCTGCTCACAAACCAGGTAGAATTAGTGGGGGAAGCAAAAGTGGATGGGAATCTGGGAGGCAGTGACCATGAGTTGGTTGAGTTCAGGATCCTGACGCAGGGAAGAAAGGTAAGCAGCAGGATACGGACCCTGGACTTCAGGAAAGCAGACTTTGACTCCCTCAGGGAACAGATGGCCAGGATCCCCTGGGGGACTAACATGAAGGGGAAGGGAGTCCAGGAGAGCTGGCTGTATTTCAAGGAATCCCTGTTGAGGTTACAGGGACAAACCATCCCGATGAGTCGAAAGAATAGTAAATATGGCAGGCGACCAGCTTGGCTTAATGGTGAAATCCTAGCGGATCTTAAACATAAAAAAGAAGCTTACAAGAAGTGGAAGGTTGGACATATGACCAGGGAAGAGTATAAAAATATTGCTCGGGCATGTAGGAAAGATATCAGGAGGGCCAAATCGCACCTGGAGCTGCAGCTAGCAAGAGATGTCAAGAGTAACAAGAAGGGTTTCTTCAGGTATGTTGGCAACAAGAAGAAAGCCAAGGAAAGTGTGGGCCCCTTACTGAATGAGGGAGGCAACCTAGTGACAGAGGATGTGGAAAAAGCTAATGTACTCAATGCTTTTTTTGCCTCTGTTTTCACTAACAAGGTCAGCTCCCAGACTGCTGCGCTGGGCATCACAAAATGGGGAAGAGATGGCCAGCCCTCTGTAGAGATAGAGGTGGTTAGGGACTATTTAGAAAAGCTGGACGTGCACAAGTCCATGGGGCCGGACGAATTGCATCCGAGAGTGCTGAAGGAATTGGCGGCTGTGATTGCAGAGCCCTTGGCCATTATCTTTGAAAACTCATGGCGAACGGGGGAAGTCCCGGATGACTGGAAAAAGGCTAATGTAGTGCCCATCTTTAAAAAAGGGAAGAAGGAGGATCCTGGGAACTACAGGCCAGTCAGCCTCACCTCAGTCCCTGGAAAAATCATGGAGCAGGTCCTCAAAGAATCAATCCTGAAGCACTTAGAGGAGAGGAAAGTGATCAGGAACAGTCAGCATGGATTCACCAAGGGAAGGTCATGCCTGACTAATCTAATCGCCTTTTATGATGAGATTACTGGTTCTGTGGATGAAGGGAAAGCAGTGGATGTATTGTTTCTTGACTTTAGCAAAGCTTTTGACACGGTCTCCCACAGCATTCTTGTCAGCAAGTTAAGGAAGTATGGGCTGGATGAATGCACTATAAGGTGGGTAGAAAGCTGGCTAGATTGTCGGGCTCAACGGGTAGTGATCAATGGCTCCATGTCTAGTTGGCAGCCGGTGTCAAGTGGAGTGCCCCAGGGGTCGGTCCTGGGGCCGGTTTTGTTCAATATCTTCATAAATGATCTGGAGGATGGTGTGGATTGCACTCTGAGCAAATTTGCGGATGATACTAAACTGGGAGGAGTGGTAGATACGCTGGAGGGGAGGGATAGGATACAGAAGGACCTAGACAAATTGGAGGATTGGGCCAAAAGAAATCTGATGAGGTTCAATAAGGATAAGTGCAGGGTCCTGCACTTAGGATGGAAGAATCCAATGCACCGCTACAGACTAGGGACCGAATGGCTCGGCAGCAGTTCTGCGGAAAAGGACCTAGGGGTGACAGTGGACGAGAAGCTGGATATGAGTCAGCAGTGTGCCCTTGTTGCCAAGAAGGCCAATGGCATTTTGGGATGTATAAGTAGGGGCATAGCCAGCAGATCGAGGGACGTGATCGTTCCCCTCTATTCGACACTGGTGAGGCCTCATCTGGAGTACTGTGTCCAGTTTTGGGCCCCACACTACAAGAAGGATGTGGATAAATTGGAAAGAGTCCAGCGAAGGGCAACAAAAATGATTAGGGGTCTAGAGCACATGACTTATGAGGAGAGGCTGAGGGAGCTGGGATTGTTTAGTCTGCAGAAGAGAAGAATGAGGGGGGATTTGATAGCTGCTTTCAACTACCTGAAAGGGGGTTCCAAAGAGGATGGCTCTAGACTGTTCTCAATGGTAGCAGATGACAGAACGAGGAGTAATGGTCTCAAGTTGCAATGGGGGAGGTTTAGATTGGATATTAGGAAAAACTTTTTCACTAAGAGGGTGGTGAAACACTGGAATGCGTTACCTAGGGAGGTGGTAGAATCTCCTTCCTTACAGGTTTTTAAGGTCAGGCTTGACAAAGCCCTGGCTGGGATGATTTAACTGGGACTTGGTCCTGCTTTGAGCAGGGGGTTGGACTAGATGACCTTCTGGGGTCCCTTCCAACCCTGATATTCTATGATTCTATGATTCTATGAACTGTACAGAAGGGTTACTTCTCATATCTCTGGCGTGCACTTCCCCTAGGGCTGGGTGGGGAATTGTTGGGGTTTTGTTACTGTTAATGAAGTTGTCAAGGATGTTTGTACCTTGTATTTCTGGTAGCCCTAGGAGCGGGCTCCTCTCAGTTATGTCGTGTGCAGGTGTCCAGGGGAGCCCCCCAAGGGCTAGAGCCTGGAAAGCCTAGTGCTGGGTGCACCTGGGTGCTGCTAGGCTGTGTCCTGGTGTCACACCATTGGCTGTGGGGCCTGGGTGCTGTAGGCTGTATTGCGGTGCCCCCCACTTGCTGCAATGTCTGGGTGCTGCTCTGTTGGCCAGGGTACTTGAGTCGAGCTTTATTTGCAGGCTGGGTTTTGTCTTGTTTTAATATATCATGGCTGCAATCTTTGGTTGGTTCTGAAATGTGGTAGAGGGAACCTCTGTCTCCAAACGAGCACCATGCACCTCTCAGGAACTAATAATCCCAAAGGAGGCATCTCTCTAATACACGGTGTAACCTGGGTTTTGCTCATCTAAGCTGTTTGCCACTCAAATGCTTGTCTAGTCTTTTTTTAATACAGCAAGTCCTTTCCTTTCTCGTTCCTTTTCTCCTTTTGATAATTTTCCTGATGAGACTGGGCATAAAATGAACCATCCATCAGCCCATTAAGTCCCAGCAGGAGAGTCACTGCCTTGTGCAAATATCCATTTGAAGTTTTGTCCACCCTGCTGTTAACCAGAATGAGCCTGCATGTCTCACTCAGCACAGGCCTTGATGGTTTGGTTCCCATAATGATGAATGAAGGTGTGCATTACAGATTGGCAGGAGAGATGCATGGCCTGTCGGCGGAACAAATGGATTAATTAGCCCATGCTGGCATTCATCACTCCCTCTCCCAACCCCCAGTAACCAAGTGACACAGTTGTATTGGCATTGGGGTGTAGGGAGGAGAGAGACATCGTCCAAGTGCTCTGGGATGGGATAGCACAATGCACAGAGCAGGAAGAGATCAGCTGTGTGAGGAGGAGGGCAATGCAGGGCACAGAGGCAGCAGGACATGTGGTTGCTGTGAAACTGAAATAGGCCATATCAGGGCTACTCTGTCTTAGGTACACAAAGGCAGAGTACCTGTCCAGGAGCCATTATTTTGGAAGGAGTGTTTGACTGTCTGGAGTTCCACTTTGTTTGTGTGGCAAAAAATGCAGATTCAGATCAATTGCAACATGTGAGACAGATGTACTGGGTGCCAGCTGGCAAAGGGTTCACTCTCCTTTACAAGAAACTCCTGTCTCAGACCAGACCAACTCACTACACCTAAGACATCACTTTCATCTATTTATCCATAAAGGGTAGCACATGAGGTCTCTACTGAAAGCTTGTAACTTACTGTAGTGCCCCTCTCCACCTGGTTACCTCCTTTACTGCCGATTTCCTTACGGGTTTTGATGGACAGGCCTGGATTCTTCTGGATCCCGCCTTTAGCTCAGCAAGGAGTAACTTCCTTGTTTTCTTCCCATATGAATTTATTTGGTGGTGCCTCCACCCTCCTCGTTCCTTCCTGGACGGGTCACCAGGGCAGCTGGGGAGGAAAATTCTGACTACAGGATAACCCCCACTTACTTGCCAGAGAGTTGGAGACTCCCAAGAAATAACACAAACACACACAATATATTCAACACAGTCATTATATTAAACAGGAAGTGAATATAACATAGCAGGGTAAAAACTACTCTCAGGGTCACTAATGCCCATGCTGATAAAACCCATGAATTTCCCCGGTCACGTTACCTAATATAGCAAATGTAAAATTAGTGTCCCTCTGGTACGTGCACTTTGTTGGGGCCCTTGATGGCCTGTGACCACGATAACTTCTGTGCAGCAGTCAGTGATGTGGTCAGTCCCTCCACAGGTTTAATAGGCAGCAGGTAATAAAATCCCCAAACCCTCATCCCTGGCTTGAGGACACAGTTCAGGGATCCGGGGATCTCCCAAACAATCTCCCGGACTATCTAGCTGAAGGATGGTGACTCACAACTTGGCGAACGATCCTCAGGTTCAGAGGTGGCTCTGGGCTCCTCAGTCACTGCAGAGGGGCTGATCTCTCCTTGCAGGGGTCAGGCTGCTTCTGGTGCCAGGATTTACCCTCCCCACAAAGCGGTGCAGGGCTCAGGGTGCAGGTTACAAAACTCTACTAAAATCCTAGTGTTAGTCTCTCACCCCAGCGCTCAGACACACTCATAGCGAGAGCAGAGCTGCAGGGCTATTTCCCAAACAAAGCTTTACAAACTAGGAGTCACCTTGGAGAGGGAGAGGCCCAAGCTGAGGGATGTTGCTGCCAGGCCCCCAGAGGCCGGTTCTCAGGGGGACCCTGCAGGCAACCTGGGCCTCACCAGCCCCCACAGCCAGCCTTGCCCTTTCCCTGGCTGGCTCCAGCTCCTCCAGACTGACTTCTCCCCTCTCCAGGGCTCCTGTTGGGAACTTGGGCAGGCTAGCTCTTCTTCCCTGTCTTTCCGTTCTCAGTCATTTGACTCTGCCCCCGCCTTTCTCTCAGACACTGCACCTCTCCAGAGTGGGCGCCGTGTTACTCTCCTCGTGCCAACAAGGCCCCTGTTCTAAACAGCGTCTCTGCTCTCCCGCTGGGCTACCCAGCAGACTCTGAGTCTGCCCTTCGCCTCTTCCTCCCAGGGACAGTGCCCCTCCCTGAGCTACCAGCACACAGAGACCCAGGAGCCGAGGTGAGCTCCTTGGGGGTTACACTCTCCCTGGGTGAAAGCTCTTGTGGTCCTTGTCAAGACTCCTTTCTCCAACAACACAAATATGCAAGCTCCTTTTCCTCAGGTCATAGTAAACGTTGTAAAACTGACAGTGTTATTGTCCAGCAAGCAGGTATGGGCATGTCAGAATACAACAATAATTTAAAACAACCTTACATTGCTGTGCAATTTACATTAGTAACCTACTCTTACTATATTGAAATAAACAACTTCTTAATAGACTTGGAGTCTCCAGGCGGAAGTATCAGGCAAAAACAATAATAGACCACCCACACCCATCTATGTACTAAGTGCAAAGGAATTGGAACATCATAAGTGAGCATCTGTAGACTTTCTCACTCTCTTTCTGAATGTTGAAGTACAGAAGCTTCTTCGGTGTCAGGGTTTTCAACAGTAATGAGTGCAGAACAATCCATGATTTCCCCGTTCTGCATCCTCTGTAGGTGGAACTATACTAGCTTTTGGACCTTGGGGCCAGCAAATGCTGCAAAAGAATGAACTTTGAGGTGAGAATCTGCTTGATTAGATAGGAGAGGTGACTATTAACAACAGCCTAGTTCACATTTTGTTATTTAGTTTTGTATTTTACCATTTGTTTCCATCACTGACACTTGTTTCTGTTTGAATCTCTGCTCTTTCTTAAATACATTTCCTTTTGTTTTACTATAACTGAACTCAAGTGCTATGAGAGACCTCTGTCCTGTATCTGAGGTAGAACTGGTAAACTGGGGTGCACTGTCCTTTGGGAACAGCGGATCTGGAATCAGATACCCTGTGATCCGGAGCTGGACATACCCAGGAGACTCGGGGGTTGGGTCCATCTGTTGTCAACCTGGAGGGCGAAGGCAGGGCTGGCGTAGCCCAGAGGAGAGTGCTTGGGGGACTGACAGGCTGGTGGCGGTCGGGCACTAACAGCCAGCTGGCACAGGCCCCACTCCCTCGTGCTGGAGGCAGGTGGCAACAGGATTCATAGAATATCAGAGTTGGAAGGGACCTCAGGAGGTCATCTAGTCCAATCCCCTGCTCAAAGCAGGACCAATCCCCAATTTTTGCGCCGATCCCTAAATGGCCCCCTCAAGGATTGAGCTCACAACCCTGGGTTTAGCAGGCCAGTGCTCAAACCACTGAGCTATCCCTTCCTGGGTTACTCAGCCCTGAGAGAAGCAGCACAGAACACTTAGTGAAGTCATGTCAATTTGCCAAATTGTTTTGGTCAAAGAAAAATCTAAAAGAATCCAAACAGTTTGAAATGTGCTGGTTTGACATTGTCTGAACAAAATGTTTTGATTTTTCAATTCAAATGACTTTGTTTTAAAAGGTCCTTCAATTTTATTTTCAAAAAACTAAAGAAGGTTTTTAAAAATGCTTGAAATCAAAACTAAACATTTCATTCCAAGCCAAAGGGTGCTGCTTTTTTTTTTTGTTGTTGTTTAAACTTTTCAATTTCCAAAAAAAAATTTGAAAAAATGTGTGGAGTTTTTTGGGTCAACCCAAAACTAATTTTTAAAAAAATTCCTGGCAAACCAAAAGAGTTGGCTCTACTCACCTGTACTACTCTGGACTCTCCCCATGCCCTGGCTTGCTGCTTTCTGCCCCCTCCTTATTCCATTCTACCTCACTCTTGCCCTAACTACATTGTTTTGAGTGTGTAATATCAGACTGTACATTGAGGTCAAAGGTTGCAGAGTTGGAACTGGGCTTAATTTGGGTGTGATCTGTACCTAAATGCATCATTTTAAACCTACATATTACATTTCCTGTTCTTCCTCTGAGCTCCATGTCTAAATCAAATTGAGATGATTCCACAGAAGAGTTTCATCCCCCTGAACTTACTCCCTCCTACTTCAGTATTTTCTGCCATGCTCTGCCCCCCTTACTCCTGGTAAATAGTACCTTACTCCGTGAAAAGACCTTTTAAAATCAGTTGGACCCCTCTGAAATCACTGGGACTGTGCATGGAGGAAGTTGCAAATCTGCTTGAACAGGAGTGGAAGAATTTGATCATTAAAAACTGATCTTCCTGCTTCCACAAAAATGACGCAGCTTTCACTGCAGCTGTCTGCTTCCCAGCTATTAACCAGTTCTTCCCCCCTTCATAACTTATTACCTCACTCCTAGTTAGAGACTTTATGCAATAATCCATCATGTGCAACTTGGGCAAAAGCTTTCTGAAAACATTAAGCATATTGCTTCCCCTCAGTCTACACCCAGAGCAATTTCACTGAAAACAAACAAGTGTCAGGGTTACTTGAAGTGATTTATCTTTCATGCGTTCATGCTGACTCATTACACCGTTAAATAACGCTCTTGCTCTTCCAAATGTTTCCTTATAATAGCAAATGCCCTTGCAGAGACGTTTCCTGCCCAGACACATGTTTCAGCCTTTCTTCTGGAGCCAGTGACCTCATTGCAGCTGTGCTGATCTACACCAGCTGGGCGTCTGACCCTTTGACCTCAAAACACCTGTGACAATTTTAATCTGGCCCAATCTGAATACTAGAAAACAGCCAGTGTGGTTCCAATAGTCAGCGTTCTCCCCAAACTCAATATGAACTTCAGCTCTTTAATCCCCAGTCTCATACCTCACCTGTAGCGGTAACCCATGGTCACAGGGTGCCCTGGCTATCTTTATCTGAGACACATTCTTGCTTATTGATGATTCCCTAGTTTCAGGTAAGGAAACCTTGTCCCTCAGTACTAGTCAAACACCTATCACCTTGGGCGTATTCTTAGCATCATTCTTATCAAATCTAGATGGGAATGAACATTTAGGGCTTGTCTACACTGGCACTTTACAGCGCTGCAGCTTTCTCACTCAGAGGTGTGAAAAAACAACTCCCCGAGTGCAGCAAGTTTCTCTCCCAGTGCTCTGCCGCAACTGCACAAGCCACGTTAAAGCACTGCCGTGGCAGCACTTTAACGTTGCCAGTGTAGACTAGCCCTTAGTGCTACCAGTTCTCACTCAGTAACTTTACATCATAAAAATAGTGATAACAATTATTATAAATATTGCTGGGTTTGCTGCTCTTTTAAGCGCTGACCCGGCAAAGCACTTCAGTGCGTGCTTAGCTTTAAGGATCTGAATGGTCAATGGCATTGCTCACATGGGACTGACTTCAATGTCTCCATTGGTTCAGCTTTCAGCCCTTCAGTCTAATATTGTTTATCATAACAACCTTAGCCTGGTTGAATAGTTAAGTGATGGGACATGATTATTTTAGTGGGACATCTTGGACTTGGGAAATGAGCGAGGCAGAGTCCCAGCACAGTGCAGCTACCTGCATTTTACTCATCAGCGAGGAGCAAACACGGAATCATCAGTTGTCCAAACCTTCTGCTGGGGGGGGGGGAGAGTTCTGAGTTGGGAACAGTCGTGACTTTAGCTCTTCACACTGGCAATACAGAGGAGCACCATGCTGAACGCTGCTGGAATTCCAGCCCTGCTTCCCCATTGGGAAAGGGGTTGGAGTTACATGTTGATTATAGCTGTTAGGGGCTTTCTCCTGTTAGGGGACCCTCCCCTGGTTCTTGGCATGCAGACAGAAAGCAGAAGACCAGAAGTCCAAAGTGCAGGCAATGTGATGTTTTATTTGGGTTAATCAAGCATGCATATCCATAGCTCTGCACGCCAGTAGAGTTTTTTTCCCACTGCCCCAGTTTCCCCTTCCTTAGCAGGTATAATTATATACCTGTAGGCACGCCTGTGGTCCACCCCATACAATTTATGGTCATGTTCTGTTTTGGAGGGTCTTGGGTCTGGGGGCTTCAGTACCACCTCTTTTGTATCCCATGGGAGGGGTAAAAAGTGAGGTGGTGCTTCAGTCAGGGTCAGGCATTTCTTTGGCTTTTAGTGTTTCTTATACCTTCCCTCACCCATCTCCTGGCCCCTCCTAACTGCTTGCTTGACCTTATCTCCGTCTTATGTCCTTCAAGTGTACACTCGTATATTACACTCCCACTCTACCTAGCAACTCTTTAGCTCTATCTCTCATCTCTTCCCCCCCCCCCCCATCTGCTTGTGGGCAGATGTACCACACAGCATCTTTGTTCACACATATTAATAAAAATATAAAAATAGCAAAAGTCAAATGGGCAAACAAGATTCAAAATTCTATCTCAGGAAAATATACAGGCCTGAATACTACATCATCATCACTAACACTCCTAACAATAGCTCTTAAAGCTGTAGGCCTGGGTTTCCTTTTCAACTCTCCCCCCGCCCCCACCCCGCTCTCCTGAACACCTGTGATTTGATAAGTGGGTTTGTTGTCTTAATTATTTAAAAATCCAGCAGCTGCCATTGTAAATTCTCAGCAGGATCTGCCCAGCGCTGCTGCTGCTGCAGCCCTTGGCGTTGTCAGTGGAACTAACACTTGACTCCAGGGACACGTCTCCTGCAGTCGCAGCACCAGTTGCACGGTACTAGTCAGGAGGGTAACACCTGCTGCCTGCCCAGCGTGTGCCCACCACAGGGGCTTTGCTAATGGCCTTGTCACCATTTGAGTTGATGGGCAGTCCAGTATCACAGCCTTGATTCCATGTTATTGTTTATTTCTCCTTTGTCCCATACATGGTACTTTCCCCGGTTTACTTCCCTCTGCTGAATGTGACCCATGCCTATTCACGTCTGGTCTGTTGGGCTTCCTTGAAGTTGCGCTAAGAATTTCAAGGCTCCATTTTAAAATTAGGGATGTGATCTGTGCACAGAGACTGCTCAGACTTCCACCCAGCTCTCCCTGGGAGCCCCCACACTGCGATAGCACAGACCTCAGGACTAGAGATGGGCGTTGTTTTTCCAGTCAATAGTCAATTTACTGAAAAATGCATTTTTCATGGCACCAAAACTAGCTGTGAATTCGGGTTGATTTCGGCTGGGGAAAAAATGGGGAAAAATAATTAGAAAAAATCAAAATGGTTCATTTTGAAACAAAACATTTCAACTTTAGTTTCAAAATTGAATTAATTGGGGGGAAAAGTGGTGAAAACACCCCAGAATGGGTTGCAACTCAGGGGTGCATATGGGTGGGTGGCAGGTGTCATGATCAGTAGGGCAATATTCTCAAACACAGTCGTCAAAATTGCCCTCTCAAAATTTCATTTGGGCAGGGGGGGGAGGAGGCAAGAGATCTTGTGCATGTAAATATTACCTAAAAGCCAGAGCACAGGAGAGTCCTTCCTCCCAAAATCACCTCCTCCTATGCATTGTTTGCAGTGTCATCATAACTGAGTTGGTGCGAGGATTTTAGAGAGAGTGTCTCATTTCATGACATCAGAGTTACTGTTCTGGGTAATAGTGCATTGGAACTGTCCTGGGTGCTGTGTGGCTCAGAACATACGTCTGCCTATGCTGGCTCTAGGCTTGTGTGTTGGAGTTGTATCTGGTGTATTTTTTCCTGTGGTTGAAGGTCAGGGTGCACCTTTTTCATTGGCACTGGGGCCTACTTGATTATTCACCCTGCATAGATCATTAGAACTGATGTGTTTCCAGACAGTTCTGCAGGAGAATGCCATTCAGCCAACATATCACTCTGTTGATTCCCTGATGGGCCTTAGTGATCTTCTGTCCCTTCCTACCAACACAGTGGCCTCTCTCCCACCTGCACTGGTTTATGGTCTGGGACAGAGGAAGTGAGATAGTATGCCAGTGGCACAAGTAGGATGCCATGTTTGGGGGACTGTAGCATAGAGAATACTCAAAGTCTTTGCTGCCTGCAAAGCTGAGGCTAAGACAGGTTCCTCCACATGTACCACAGGGCCGGTGAAGTCCTGAGCAACAGGCACCTTCTGGGAGATGGATAATCAGCAGGCTTGGAAAGATTCAATTTCCGTTGTTAATCATTGGTAAACATTGATTTCAGCTCTCACACAGAAATTGATAAAAAAATGTCCATTGATGATAATGGAATGGGGAGGTACCAGGGTGAGGACAATGCCAGGGCAGAATGGAATGGGGTGGGGTGGGGTGGAATCTCTGCTCTGCCCAGCAAGTGCAGCCTCCCCCGCGCCTAGTGCCCACAAGGATCTGGTACCTGGGCTCCTTAGCCACACAGGGAGTCTCTTGTAGCCCCACTGTGATTGGCACCTTGGCTATGCAGGGAGCCTCCTGCAGCTCCGCTGTCACCAGACCCTGGTTCCTCATTCACCGGCCAGGAGTGCAAGGGGTACCCTGCCACCCCTGAACCGCTCAGCAACAGAGTAGCCTCCCGTGCAGCGAGGCGCTCATCCGCCACATTGCTGTCCTGCAGGAACCAGATACTTCCTTGGTGAAGTTGGCTATGCAGCCAGACCATGGCACTCAGCAGGAGCAGCGGTGATCATGTGACAAAGGGCTACAGAGGCCGCCAAGCAGTGCTGTAGCTGAAGATTAACCATGCAGGCAAATCGTAGTGCTGAGCATTTGAACAGCGTCATTTGAAATTAAAAGAAAGTCAAGCAAAGGAAACCCAACTTTTGATAGAAGCTGGATGGGAAGAATGGGAAAAACAAAATAAGAAGCTGCAGATTTCCACATCGTCTGGTACGTGCAACCACTTTAAGGTGATTCCTGTCAATGCTGGCTGTGCTTCGAGCTTTTCATTAGCTCTGCTTCACAAACATGCACCGGCAGCATACACTTTGCCATTGTGTCAGCATTTGGAAAACAAATATCTGCCTGAAGCTTTTGCTCACCACTAAGCTGCAATTAAGGATCTTTTGGGTGATGAGAAATTATCTTTAGTACTTGATGAAACCCCAGAATTTGCTGGACAGCCAGCAGTTAACGTGCTTGCGGTGTTCTGCAGTGACAAAAATAAATCAATAAATACTGTTCTAGTAAAATTGTCTGTTCTTCAGTGCAGCATGGGAGTCATTTCAGTTTGGATTCAAGATGTGTTGTGAGAGTACAGCTAAACGTGGGAAAACTGTGTCCATCAACTGTGACTCTGTGAGGCACATGTGATGGTTAGTAAAGGACTTGAAAGATCTGTATCCACATTCTGTATTCACATTGCTGCACATTCCACGTGTTCCTCATCTTTTGTATGTAGCCATTGATCATGCAATCAAAACAATGAGTTCCATTGTGGCAACGAATGTGTGGTACATTTTCCAGTGATATTTAAACAAGCCAACACGCAAATGTGAGCACTTTTTAAAGTCTGTGCAAGCAGCAACGTGACCCCATTGGGGTGCATGTATCCTCTTGGGTTGTGCCATTGTGCTGGATTTCTTGGCTCAAGGCAGCAAAATTTTTTCATGCACATTGGGACAGTGTGACAGACTTTTTCATTAAAGAAGTGGATGCAGTCACTTCAAAGAAGACAATGAAGTTATGCCAGATGGAAACCAATGAGAATGTATTACAAGTTATCTTTTTTGTATGTGTGTATTTTGGGGGGAAATCCACGGGGTTCATTTCCACATGGAAATAAATGCATCCTGATACATCACATTGATACGCTGCTTAACTTCAATTTACAAGTTGCCACTGATGTAGACAATGCCTTAAAAGAAATGGAACTCAAGTCAATGGGCTCCAAAAGGCCATTCTTTTAACCTGCATGCATGCTTTCACATCAGAATTTCAAAGCAAACTGAAGGCAACCATATCCCACAATGTCCCCGATGGCATATTGGATCCTGTGGATTGGGATCTCTTTTGCTTACTCTAAAGTACTTGATACATTTGTCAAGGCTAAGATGTCACGCAATGTTAGCAGCCATGGAAATATTCTGCATGTTTTCCCTTAAAAGGCAGAAGAGTGGAGGCATGATTTTGACTTGTTCATGGAGCGTGAAGTGGCCTGTGATGACAGCATAACCGCACTTGAATACTGGAAAAGTGAAACCCAGCCATTGCCTGTCATGTCTAGTGTGGCATTATGTGTACTTGCAGTGCCACTAACTTTGGTGTCTGTGGAAAGATCATTGTCCTTTCAGAAAAGTTCAAGACAAATGTTGCATGCTCCTCTACGAAGACGAACTTGGGCCACTCAACATTTTGTTCTACAATAAAGACATATGCTCAAATTCTGAGGGCTTTCAAAATCTGATCGGCTGGTTCTAACAAATAATTATGCATTCCAGTACCTGTAACAAAAATCCTGAGCTTTCTTAATTTTTATTTATTTATTTTTGCTCGAACCTTGTAGCTGTTGGAACTGAAGACTTTAATAGGCAAAATCCAGTGTTTTAGTCTTTTGAATTAGGCTTATAATTTGGTTCTTACAAATGAATAGTAAAAACAGGTCTGATTTGTTGATTTAAGGATGTTTACTTTGTATATTTTGACCTGAAATGTTGACGGCATTTTTTTTAACAGTTTATAAGGCTTTAACTTTTTAAATCTTAACATTCTCATTCAGTTATTGTCGCACCCACCCTTATGTCTGGCAACTGTGAAAATTAAAATTGATAAAATTAAAAAGATGCTTAAAACCCATAATTTCACACAGATGAGAAAATTTAAATTGATGAAAATCTTAAAAATCAATATCGATATTATTTGTCAATATTATAGCTATATATAAAAA
Source organism: Chelonia mydas (assembly GCF_015237465.2). NCBI lineage: Eukaryota > Metazoa > Chordata > Testudines > Cheloniidae > Chelonia > Chelonia mydas. Next base: position 59,277,888 of record NC_057855.1, read on the forward strand.
ATTGACTCCTGTCTGTCCTAATAATCAGTTAATTGGGAATGTCTCCACTCAGGTACCAAGCTGAATTTTCTCACAGTGAGTCTTGTGGATGCTTTTGACAGGTTGCAGAGTAGCAGCCATGTTAGTCTGTATCCACAAAAAGAAAAGGAGGACTTGTGGCACCTTAGAGACTAACGAATTTATTTGAGCATAAGCTTTCGTGAGCTACAGCTCACTTCATCGGATGCCGATGAAGAGAGCTGTAGCTCACGGAAGCTTATGCTCAAATAAATTTGTTAGTCTCTAAGGTGCCACAAGTCCTCCTTTTCTTTTTGTGGATGCTGTCACTCAGCTCTGGACTGTCCTGTCAGCCTCTGGGCTGGCCGGGCAACATCTGAAGGGGACCAGAACTGAGCTTTGTCTGCTTGCGTTCCACTGGGGTTACACACTGCGGTTGTGGAATGCTGTGGGAGTTTCAGGTGACACTGCCCCAGCTGGGCCCTTACTCCTCCTGGCAGGTGACGACCTCGGGGGAAGTGCTGGCCCTCTCCTGGTGAGGATTGCTGAGGCCACTCTTCAGCTAGGTAGGGCCAGCTGTCCTGAAGGAGGCTATATAGCACAGCGCTGTTGAAGAAGCTATTGTTTGGCATTGACAATAGGACTTGGTGAAAATATTCTTTGTAAACTGTTTTTTAAGGAAAAATTGAGTTTTGGATTAAATGAAAATTTTCAGAAAAAGAGTCTGCTGTCCATGTAAACCGTTGATGGTTTAATGAAAAAATGAAATATTTTGGCCAAAATCAAAAATAGTTTGGCTTTTTAATTTCTGCCAAAAAATTTGAAAATATACATGAATACGAGAAAATTTCATTGACATTTTTTGCCAAAGGTGCAGCAAGCCGTTCTCCAACCAGTGCTAGTTGAGGAGGCTGCCACACCTTAGTCCGCCTTCCCCCCTGTTAGTACAGGGAGCTGAGAGGGTTGTGCCAGGACAGGTCTAGCTAATATTTCCCTCACCCAACTCAGTCTGGCCTCAGGCCTTGGTGTGGCAGGGGCACTGTGGAGTGGCCCCGTTCCTGTCTCTTTGACAGGTCCCTGAATGTTGTTTCGAGTGACGGCTTGTTTAACCCATGGGCTCTCTCGGACGGGATGTCCCTGAGTCCATCCTATCACCCCATCTGGTCACTGTGCATATGAGGCCCTCTGGCCAGCTGGGAGTTTACAGTGCTTCCATTATGCTGATGGCACTCAGCTCGGAGACTCCATCTCATCTGCTGTGGTTGGTGCAAGGAGATGGCTTGCTCGTTTTCTGAATGAGGTCAGTGCTGGGATGAAGGCCAGTGGGCAGGGTGAGATGAGATTGAGGAGCTGTTGGTAGGTTGTGGGAAACAACTGGAAGATATGGCAAGATGATATCTGCACCTGCCACTTGTCCCACAGGTTCACAGTTTGGGTGTCGAGTTAGATCTTCAGGTGCAGGTAGATGCACAGGTGACATCTGCACTCGTCCTGCAGTTTTTATCTGAGCTTGAAAAGGGCAACCTTTTCTTCAGTTGCAAGGACCTTGCTAGCTTGATTCAGGCCTATAGATTCAGTAGTGTTCTCTGTTTGCCAGAAGCTGGGAGTGGATGACAGTGGATGGATCACCCAATAATTGCCCTATTCTGTTCTTTCCCTCTGAAGCACCTGGTATTGCCACTCTCAGAAGACAGGACACTGGGCTAGATGGACCATTGGTCTGACCCTGTATGGCCGTTCTTATGTTCTTAAGTGAGGTAACATCTTGGGACCATTCAGAAGTTTAAACTAGGGCTGTCAAGTGATAAAAAAAAAATTAACCGCAATTAATCGCACTGATAAACAATAATAGAATACCATTTATTTAAATATTTTTGAATGTTTTCTACATTTTCAAATATATTGATTTCAATTACAACACAGAATACAAAGTGTACAGTACTCACTTTATATTTACTTTTATTACAAATATTCACATTGTAAAAAACAAAAGAAATAGCATTTTTCAGTTCACCTAATACAAGTACTGTAGTGCAATCTCTTTACCATGAAAGTTGACCTTACAAATGTAGACTTTTATATACAAAAAAAACTGCATTCAAAAATAAAACAATGTAAAACTTTAGAGCCTACAAGCCCACTCAGTCCTACTTCTTGTTCAGCCAGTCCTTCAGACAAACAAGTTTGTTTACATTACAGGAGACAATGCTGCCCGTTTCTTGTTTATAGTGTCACCTGAAAGTGAGAACAGATGTTCGCATGGCACTGTTGTAGCCGGCATTGCAAGATATTTACATGCCATACATGCTAAAGATTCATATATCCCTTCATGCCTCAACCACCATTCCAGAGGACATGCATCCATGCTGCTGACTAGTTCTGCTCGATAACAATCTAAAGCAGTGTGAACTGACCCATGTTCATTTTCATCATCTGAATCAGATGCCACCAGCAGAAGGTCGATTTTCTTTTTTGATGGTTTGGGTTCTGCAGTTTCTGTGTCAGAGCATTGGTCTTTTAAGACTTCTGAAAGCATGCTCCATACCTCGTCCCTCTCAAATTTTGGAAGGCACTTCAGATTCTTAAACCTTGTGTCGAGTACTGTAGCTATCTTTGGAAATCTCACATTGGTACCTTCTGTGCGTTTTGTCAAATCTGCAGTGAAAGTGTTCTTAAAACGAACAACGTGCTGGATCATCATCTGAGACTGCTATAACATGAAATATATGGCAGAATGCGGGTAAAACAGACCAGGAGAGATGCAATTATCCCCCAAGGAGTTGAGTTACAAATTTCATTAATGTATTATTTTTTTAACGAGCGTCATCAGCACGGAAGCATGTCCTCTGGAATGGTGGCCGAAGCACTAAGGGGCATACGAATGTTTAGCATGTCTGGCACGTAAATACCTTGCAATGCCAGCTACAACAGTGCCATGTGAGCGCCTGTTCTCACTTTCTGGTGACATTGTAAATAAGAAGCGGGCAGCATTATCTCCTGTAAATGTAAACTAACTTGTTTGTCTGAGCAATTGGCTGAACAAGCAGTAGGACTGAGTGGACTTGTAGGCTCTAAAGTTTTACATTGTTTTGTTTTTGAGGGCAGTTATGTTACAAAAAAAAATCTACATTTGTAAGTTACACTTTCACAATAAAGACATTGCACTACAGCACTTGTATGAGGTGAATTGAAAAATACTGTTTCTTTTGTTTATCATTTTCACAGTGCATATATTTGTAATCAAAAATAATATAAAATGAGCACTGTACACCTTGTATTCTGTGTTGTAATTAAAATCAATATATTTGAAAATGTAGAAAAACATCCACAAGTGTTTAATAAATTTCAATTGGTATTCTATTGTTTAACAGTGCAATTAAAACTGCGATTAATCACAATTAATTTTTATACTCATGATTAATTTTTTTAGTTAATCAGGTGAGTTAACTGCGATTAATAGACATCCCTAGTTTAAACTAGTGTCAACTCTCTCCACCCTTCTATTCAGCAGCAAGCGCTTACACTTCCAGCTAAGTCAGTGTGCGAGGGAATTCACAATGTACCTTTTCACCTGTATGAAGCTGGTTGTCTGGTTATCCGAGAGCCCCAGCTCTCACCCGGTGGGAATGGGTGGCAGTTGTGGTTGGTAGAGATGCTCAAAGCAAGAGTCCCCTCACTTTAAAACAGAGCGAGCTGGCAGCAGGAGCCTTGATGCAGGAATTCACTTCTGCCTTGATCCAGCACTGCTAGGGTCAGTTGGACTTTTGGGTGCATCTCAGAGTGCATCTGTTTCCTGGGGCATGTGTTGAGGGATGCAGTGTGCCATGTATGAGGGTTTTGTTGCTATTTTGTTTGAGGGGCTGCTGTTCTCAGAGCTGGTTGGTTATATTGTTGGACTGTTTGTTTGTCATAAATACCTGTGAAAGTGCAAGGGCTGCTTGGGGTAGGAGCTGTGAAGTGATCCAAAGTGTTGAGGTGACGTGAAGTGCAGTTTCCGTCAGTCGCCTGTCGACGTTGCCATGTGAGCATGGCGGTGGTGTCAGGAAGGGCATTAGTGTGCTGTTTAATTGTAAAGCGCTGACAATGTTGACAGTTTGAGAGAGTGACTCAAGTATTCTCCCTGTCAGCTCCAAAGGCTCTGGCTCTTTTTTCTTGTCAGATTTCCGAAGCATGGACAGGGGTTTCAAACTGACAGGATGCTCCGGGATGGTGGCTCTGACTCAGGAGCTGACAAGTGAAAAGCTCTGGGAGCTACTGTCATGTGGGCTTTGGGGAGTTCGGCAAAATACATGTCTCTCTAGTTAAAATAGAAAAATATAACAAAATAATAGTAGGGCAAGAAAACTCACCTGGGAGGGGGACTAATGCTGCGCAGGAATGGGCGTGTGCTGAGCAAAGTCTAGGTATATTTGCTGTGTACCAGTATGCATGCAGATCTGTGTGTGTGTACCTGTGTATGGTTAGACATATGCTGGTGTGGAAGGGAAATAAGGGGGACTCTGAGAATAGGAGTGTGCGAGTCCACATGCATTGGGTGTATGGGTATGTGTGTGCACATGTGCCCGTGTTTGATGAGGACTGTGGGTGTGCATAAGGGGGCGTGTGCATGTGGGCACACACACTTGAGCATGTGTAATACATAGAAGTGAGAGAAAATATCAACATCCTTGGTCATATTGTCACAAGCTGAGGTGCATCCAGAGAGATGCATTGATGAGATCACCGTAGAGCTAAAGGAGAAGCTGTCTCTCCTGTCCCTGCCCTGACACAGAGTTGATTACCTGTTTTATTGAAAATGCATCGATGTGACGCCTTTCCGCTGAGCAGTGCTGCGTGGGAAGCGGATGGGGCATGTCAGCGTGGGGCTGAGCTCTGAGAGATGGGGTTAATTACTGTAGGAGGCCTGTTTTAAACACACATACTACCACTGAGAATACCTTCGGAAATATACTTCCCATCATGTGGGTGTGTGTGCAGGTGTGCATGCTCAGGATCTGCTGTGCTCGGGAACATGACAGGGGTTTTGTCCTGCGGGGCGGTGTAACTCTGTCCCATCAGCAGGATGCAGTGTTGTTATAGCTGTGTTGGTCCCAGGATATTAGAGAGACAAGCTTGGTCAGAGGTGAGGGAGGGCGGGGGGCATTGCCCTACCCCCCCCAAAAAACTACAAGCCTCTGGTAGGTGTGGAATTTGCCCCCCACACACACACACACACATGGCCCCATTGGCCTAACTGGAGTTGCTCCCCCCGTCCCCCCCAATATAGAAGTCAAACTATGCCTCTGGGTTAACTAGTGATGCTAAACAATCTGTTCCACTTTGTATTTAGGCATGACATTTCCCAGACCTGAAGAAGAGCTCTGTGTAAGCTCAAAAGCTTGTCTCTCGCTCCAACAGAAGCTGATCCAATAAAGGATGTTACCTCACCCACCTTGTGTCTCCCATTACCAGTGTCCACTAACTTCCCCTGAAGATGGGCTGGATTTTTCAGGTGTAGAAGTATTTTCAGTGTGGTTGACACTACAGTTCCCATTGTATTGTCTCTATGCCCTTTCACATCACTTCTTCAGCCTCTGATGTAAGACCCAGGAGTGCCCAGTCAAATCCAAACATATTCTCTGACTCCAGCAAAGCGTCCGGGGAGCAGAGTGATGACAGAGAGTTTTAAAAACATCTTTTTTTCTCTCAAGTACATTTTATTCAAGGGTTTCCTGGATCCCCAAGTGGGAGTGCCATGGGGAGGCAGGCTGGCATGGCTGCAGAATGCAGGATAGAGTGCAGATGGGAAGGAGGTGACAGGAGCCCACCTGAGACAGCACCCTGGCATGCAGCTCAGTGTATTGCTGATACCTGGCATTAGCTGGTAGCTGTTGGAGGATAAGTCTCTGTCTCTGGGCTCGTACCTTCCATAGGCCAGGGCAGCCGCAGTAGAGTGCCCACAGGCTTGTTCCCAGACTACGGGACATTCCAGTACTTCTGTGAATAGTGTGACCCCACCCCCGCTGGTGTGACCTCACAGGGTGCATATGAGGTCATGCCTCAAGGGGTGCCGTTCTGAAGAGCACGCCACCTTGCCCCCACTGGCGTGACTTTGCATGCACCATGCCGCTGGGGGTGGAGCAGCACATTCATCACAGTGGTGTCCCCATCTGATACCAGTCAAAATCACATTCGTTTTTGTCTCAGTACTGGGTGGGGGCAGACATTACTAAAGCAGGACAGACCTGCCTCAGCTGTGGGTTCAAAGAGAAAGTTGTGCCCAAAATGTTTTCTCTAATGAGGAGAAAAATGAAAGCAGCCAGGCACCCGTCCTTGGTTGCTCTGGTGATTTCCAGGCAGTCTCTCTCCTTGACCACTCCTGCTAAGTAAGGCACTGCCACAGGGGTATTTTACGAAAGCAGGATGGCTTGGCAGCGGGGGTGGGATGGGGAGCTTTTCCCACCTAGGTCAGTGGTTCCCATGCAGCTGTGGTTAGCAGTGATTGAAAGTTCTTGCTCCCTGATGGCTGCTTCGCCTATGGCAGCACGTTGCACTCAAGCGTTTGATGGGACAGTGCCCACATGTGACAAACTGGGGCACTGAGCAGCAGCCTTATGAACAGCCTTGTCAGAGGCCACGTGTAAGCTAACGCCTTCTCATGCTTTCATAAATATAGGGGGAGGGTAGAAACCTTTATGTATGCGGGGACAGACCTGCCTCAGCTGTGGGTTCAAAGAGAAAGTTGTGCCCAAAATGTTTTCTCTAATGAGGAGAAAAATGAAAGCAGCCAGGCACCCGTCCTTGGTTGCTCTGGTGATTTCCAGGCGGTCTCTCTCCTTGACCACTCCTGCTAAGTAAGGCACTGTCACGGGGGTATTTTACGAAAGCAGGATGGCTTGGCAGCGGGGGTGGGATGGGGAGCTTTTCCCACCTAGGTCAGTGGTTCCCATGCAGCTGTGGTTAGCAGTGACTGAAAGTTCTTGCTCCCTGATGGCTGCTTCGCCTATGGCAGCACGTTGCACTCAAGCGTTTGATGGGACAGTGCCCACATGTGACAAACTGGGGCACTGAGCAGCAGCCTTATGAACAGCCTTGTCAGAGGCCACGTGTAAGCTAACGCCTTCTCATGCTTTCATAAATATAGGGGGAGGGTAGAAACCTTTATGTATGCAGTAGCATAAAATTCCTGCTTAGCTTCTCCCTCAGTCCGGAGAGGGAGCAACAGAAGAGAGCAACAACAAATCCTTCCCCCTCCTAGATTTGAAAGTATCTTCTTTCCTCATTGGTCCTTCTTGTCAGGTACCAACTATGTTATTTGAACTGCTTAACCCCTTACAGGTAAAGCAATCCAGTTCAGCTGCCAAGGAGGGATTTTATGCTACTGCATACATAAAGGTTTCTACCCTCCCCCTATATTTATGACACATGCTTAGACAGGTCTCTGAGGTCATGGGAGGGGGGGCACATGGGCTAGGGCAGGGTGAGGAAGGCTGGAGGCATTTCTGGCCATGCTGCACCCATACTGTGGATAGCGGACTTCAGTCTGTAGGCTTGTTAGTTCCCCAGAACCAAATGTACCGCAGCTGCAGCCATCTCAGTGTCCTGAGACATCCATGTGCTCTTCAAAGGTGGCCTTGAAAAAGTTAGGGACTGGCACACTTTCCTGGCTAGCTGGGCAGCAAAGGGCAAGAGAAGGTTTTCATCAGGAGACAGTTTGAACCTGTCCTTGAGAATAAAGCTGTTTTCATGGAGATTTACCATTCTGGGCATCACGTAGGTGGCTGGTTCCTTGGGTGAGTGCACTTATCACAGCTAGAATTTCTCCACTAAAGAAATGTGTGTGTCACCCTGGGGCACTGGAGTGGGTAGAAGAACCATTGCCTCACCCAACACATTGCAGATCTCAACATCATTCCCTAGGAGGCCCTCACCTGAGCACAGTTCTGAGGTGTTTCTGAGAACTTCAACATGACATTTCCCTGAGTATGGACTCCGGGATTTGATCCCATAAGAAAAACTGTTCATTTTGGTTTCATTGCGAACCCCACTGCCGCGAGGTGCCCTCGGTTTTGTCACCATGCTTTGCCGAAGAAAGATCAGAGAGATGATACCAAAGAACCTCCAACATCAGTGCTGTGAATTTTTGGTTCATCAGGTAAAAAGAATGAGGAGTACTTGTGGCACCTTAGAGACTAACAAATTTATTTGGGCATAAGCTTTCATGGGCTAAAACCCACTTCATCGGATGCATGCAGTGGAAAATACAGTAGGAAGATGTATATACACAGAAAACATGAAAAAATGGGTGTTGCCATACCAACTCTAACAAAACTAATCAATGAAGGTGGGTTGTTATCAGCAGGAGAAAAAAAAAACTTTTGTAGTGATAATCAGGATGGCCATTTCAAACAGTTGACAAGGTGTGAGTAACAGTAGGGGAAAAATTAGCATAGGGAAATAGTTTTTACTTTGTGTAATGACCCATCCACTCCCAGTCTTTATTCGAGCCTAATTTAATGGTGTGCAGTTTGCAAATTAATTCCAGTTCTGCAGTTTCTCGTTGGAGTCTGTTTCTGAAGTTTTTTTGTTGAAGAATTGTGACTTTTAGGTCTGTAATTGAGTGACCAGAGTTAAACAGCCAATAAACACACTTAAGGAATTCCATGCCGAAAAAGCTGAATTGCTGGTAATTGTTTTCCCTGACAGTACTGGATTTCCTCTTATTTGAACTTTGGCTAGGGAACAATATGACTTCCAAAATGCAGCAAAGACTTTGAAGCAGGGAATGGTGACAAGTTAATTGTTATCTTGCCACTTAGAAATGGGCTTCCTCATATCTGAATGGAGCTTGGTGCAGAGTGGGATTGACTGCTTTTGAGATGTCTGTCATTCTTTGTGCATGCTCGTGTCTGATCATGTTTACAGCTGGTTGAGTTTGCATCTGATTCCAGGTGTCACAGCTTACTTCCCCATCCCATGTTATTGCCACATCTCACCCCCTGGTTGCAGTTACAAAACCATTTGTGACTGAAACTGTAATGCTTTCCGAGTGCAAGTCTGAGACGCGCACTGACTGAGCTGCTCTAGAGAAGCGTGAGGTTTCCTTTTACTGTGCTGACCTGCTTTCAAAGAAGAGATTCGTTCCTAAATTAGGGCCAACTCGAAAAGGGGTTACGTGAATGTCTTTTTTGTGTGTGTGTGTGCTTAAGTAAAGGGAATGAGGTGAGATTTAAGCCCTCAGAGTTTGAAAATGTGAACAGTGAAGAGCAGCTGCATCACTTTTGATCACAGAAGCCTTTAGAGCAACCAAGAGCCTTTTTCCCAGGGCTTCAGTCTCTCTGTTCTGTAATCTAAATGAACATGGAGAGTGCACCTTTAAATTCTTGTTAACTCTCTCTTCTACAACAAGCTGTTCGGCTTGGAGGGGCCGGAGCACAAGAGTTTTACTCCTGCTGACTTTCATTGAGAAGCCTCCTCTGCTAGGACCAGTGCTTTCTTCTTTGGTTTTACAGCAGTGCCTTTGATGTGCTCACGGGACACTGCAGAGGGTAAGCCACTGGGGCAGCCTCTCCGTCAGCCTTGTCCTGAACAAGGCAGCTTTAGCCAGTTGATTAATAAGCCCAGTTCCCAGGGCTCCTTGCTGATCTTCTTCAAGTGCTGTTTTCTGACTGTTTTTTGTTTCCCCTCTGCTCCTCTCTCCAAGGTTATGAAGCTGAGGAAGCTGGCCCAGCAGGTAGCTAACTGTCGGCAGTGCCTGGAGCGCTCCACGGTCCTCATCAATCAAGCAGAACATATCCTGAAAGAGAACGACCATGCACGGTTCCTGCAGACTGCCAGGAATGTGGCCGAGAGGTGGGCTTGCGAGGCGTTACCGGCCAGCCAACTCGGGTTTGAATCCCCAGGAGAAAATGGCGCATGTGATTTTTTGAGTGGTAGAAAAAATAGCTGTCTCAGCAGTTCTTAGCACAGACCCTTATCCCTTGGAAGCTCATTTATCCTGTGAGAGTTTTCCCTCAACCCTGCCTGTTTTCTGACTCGCTGAAGCATCTTTATCTACTTACTAAGCACCACAGCCACAGAAGTGGTGCTCACAAAGAGTACTCTTGCCAGGTATCAAAGTGCTTTACAGTGGTACAGCGTGCAGCATGGCACAGGGCCACCAGCAAATTGCATGACAGGTGCAGGAATTTGAGAATGGCCGGTGAGAGTAATAGGTGAAACATTGAAAGAACGGTGGCACTAGGGTTCATCTGCTGAATAATTATTGGTCACGGTTACCTCCCTTTCAGTTCCACTAGTGGTGGTTGTGTCAGCCGCCCTCTGTGCTGAAACACCAGGAATTGCACTGAGGACCTCCAGAGCTAAAAGCACAAGCTGCTACTGTGTGAACTAGAGTCAGGTTCTTTAGCTGGGGCTGTAACTGGCTCATATCCTCTGTGGACTGGCCATAGAGGGGAAGCTGTAACATACACTCACTAGTGGGTGTAGACAGGGCCCCAGGAGATTACTGGATAATCCAGTCCAACCCTGTTTAGAGCTGACTGGCACAACTCAGTGCTGAAAACACTGGTGGGTGCTGGTGCTCTAAGTCACACCATTGCAGCCACCAGGGGAGAGGCAGCAGTGGCAGGAGCGGCTCTAGGCACCAGCAAAGCAAGCACGTGCTTGGGGCGGCACATTTCCAGGAGCGGCATTCCCGCCACCCTTTTTTTTCTCCTGGCCCTGCTCAGTCAACCAATGAGCCCCTGCATGGGGCGGGGCAGTGGGGTCAGTGCTGGGGTCCCGGCCCGGGGGCAGTCCCTGCCCTGGCCCCCCGCTGCCGGGGAAGTGAGGCGATGCGGCTCCTCCCTCCCGCCCGCCCCGACACATGTGTCACAGGCGGCGGAGGAGCCAGAGCCGAGCGGAGCGGAGCCCAGGATCGGGGCAGGACCCGCGGGCAGTAAGGGACCCCTTGCCCCGGGCAGCTCGGCGCTGGGCGGGCGCCCCTGGTCCGCCCCCGTCCCCAAACTGCCCCGCCCCCCAGCCGCTCTGTCGGTTACTGTCCCCTCTGCAGGGGTAGGGCCGGGTCTGAGATCGGGCTGGGGGCCCGCGGTCGGGATGTACAGCCCCGAGCACCTCACTCAAAACACAGCTATAGCATTACGCATTCTTTTAACGTTACCAGTATCAGTGGCTTCTGGTGAGCACAGTTTCTCAAAACTGAAATTACTAAAAAATTATTTGAGGTCCACCATGTCTCAAAATCGTTTGTCAGGACTCGCATTACTTTCAGTTGAAAGTACCATTGCACAAAATGTAGATTTCACTGAATGATTAAAAGATTACGCAAGTATAAAAACCAGAAAAATTCAGTTCATATAAATTCTTTTAATTTATGAGAAACTGGGCGCACCGGAAGACACTAACATTTTTCATTACAGTGTATAGTTGAACCCAAATTGTTTGCAATTGTGATTTTGTTAAAATTAAATGAGTACACTAGTAGGAAATTGTTTTATTTCACTGACTACAGATTCTCTGTGTTCATTTTTTTTATTTTAAACAATCAAAAAAACCCATTGCAAAGTGAAAACGTGTAAAAGCCAAAAAAAGGGGGGGGCAACATTTTTTTTTTTTTTGCTTGGGGCGGCAAAAACCTAGAGCCGGCCCTGAGCAGTGGGAAATATTAGCAGAAATGTCCTAGTGCAGACAAGGCCTGTGAGAATCCTCACTAGGGATCTTATCAGATGTGGGGTGCCACTCAGTCTGGAATCGCGAATGTCCAGCTGGGACAACGGGAGGCAAGTTGTTCAGAAGGTGAACATGAAGTGTGAATGGAAGCATGTCCTTCCTTGGAAGAACAGGCAGCGCTGTCGCTTAGGCAGCCCCATCCAGCCCAGCATAATGTTTGTGATTGTTTCAAAGAGCAAAAGGAGGATGCTTCTGTCACTAACAACAACAACAAAAGCAAGCAAAGCCACCAGGCCCTTCCCCAGGGGATTGCTGCATTGCTTCCCCAGAGAAGCTGCTTTCGGTGATGGTTTTCCTCCTGGCATGTTACATCACTGTAAGGCTGTTTGCGCCTTTTTAATCAGCAATCTAACTGCCGGCTGGGTTGTCCAAACACACCCTAATGTATATTGATGCTCTTTTCTTTCTTTCAGGGTCGCCATGGCAACTGCATCCTCTCAAGTGCTGATACCAGATATCAATTTTAACGATGCCTTTGAAAACTTTGCTTTAGATTTTTCCAGAGAAAAGAAACTGCTGGAGGGGCTGGATTATCTAACAGGTTTGTGCTGATCCTGCTTTCCTAACACATGCTGTAACCTTCGTTCTCTCAGATGAGGTGGAAAGTATTTTAATATAAATTACATTGTAAGTTGTTCTCGTCTTTTAAACTGCTTGTTGATGCTGTAACTGGGCATGGTAATGGAGCGGCCAGTCTTCAGTCCTTGGGCTTTTGGTATTCAGGCATGTTCTTAGGGTGTCTGTTTCTGAAATTTGTTGCAATTCTCTGCCCTTTCTGCAAAACCTCTGAGTCACACTCTCATCCCCAGGCTTGAGTACAGAATCCTCCTTCTCGGACCCTTCCCATCACTTCTATCCAGTCAGCTGCTATGGCCATCTTCCATCTGACCATGTGACCACCCCACCCCACTTTAAATGCTTCCCATGGTTCCCCTATTTCCACCCCATCCAGTTGAAGTGTCTCACTTCCAAGGACCTTCACAGTTCTGCCCCTTCATATCTGCTCTCATCTCTCATCACATTGGCTGCTATCTCCTACTTCCCCTTTCCCATCTCCTCTGCTTCACCAGTGGTGCTGACGTCCACCACTTTGCTGAATGCTGGGAATGACCTCCCTGAAAAAATCCCTGGAATCTCCTTCAAACCCCACTTCCTGCCATACTGCCCACAGGAAATGAGCAGCCCATAGTACATTTGAAAAAAAACCCATTTAACGTGTAATATATTTTGGTGTTTCCTCATTGCTGCCCTTTATATGTGTCTTGAGACCTTAAATTGCAAGCTCCTTTGGACGCAGATCATGTCTACCTTTGTGTTCAGACAGCACCTAGCACATCTGGTCTCTGGTCCAGATTTGGGTCTCTGGGTGTGACAGTAATACACATAAGAATAAAAGGTATACCATAATGCAAGTAATAGCAATGAAGGGCTACTCCCGTCCTGATGTGCTGCAGTCCTTTTTGACGGGTTTTCTTCTACATTTGAAGAAAGTGGGTGAAAAAGCTGCCCATGTAGTGTATCGTATCTGCAGAGGGCATAGCCTCAAGGTAGCACACAGAAAATAGCCGTACTGCCGTGGCCACACTGCTATGGTGAGCATGCTAGCTCTGCTCAAGCTATAATGAGCACGTCTACTTGGGCTGGAGTAGAGACATACCTGCGTTTCTTTACAAGGCTACTTAAAGCTGCTGAGGAGACAAACGCACCAGAGAAGCTAGCTGATCTTTGGGTCCATCTATCACATTTCCGAGAAGATAATATAAGAGGAGAAATATCATCTGTGTCCAGAACATTTATCAGATAAAAAGGTTGTTAAAAAATCAGTGCCAATCAGACGCAGGGCTTTAATTAGCGGCCTAAGCCTTCAATGTGACCACATTAATCATAGATCTCCTAGCCTTGTCCCTCTTGCTTGATGCCTCAGCCCTCCCAGGAGCCTCCGTTTTGCACCATGGAGCCTCCATTTTACTCCAGCAGTCACTCAACAACACATAGAATTGGTTTTTCTGTGCAGTGTCTGTGCTCCCTCCATATAGAGACTGTCTCCATTATGAGGTGTCACTCAAGTGGATGTAAAAACCCCTTACTATCTCTACATTGTCATCTGTCGCCCATGCAGCACCCAATCCACCGTCTGTCCGAGAGGAGCTTTGTACGGCTTCCCATGACACCATTACAGTCCACTGGATCTCGGAGGATGAGTTCAGTGTCAGCTCCTATGAGCTCCAGTACACCATCTTCACCGGCCAGGCCAACTTCATCAGTAAGTAGCCATTTGCTTGCAGTGAATGCAGTGTTGCCGTGAAGAAAGTAAAGAGTGCATCACCAGGGATCATAGTCCAGTCTGGCAGGAAAGATGCCATCGGTCAATATCAGGAAGGGTTCAAGGGCTACAGCAGCATTGCAGCTCCCGTATCAACTTGCCAGAAACCTTGAGAGCTGTTTAACCCCCAAAATTAGTTTTGGTTAGAAACAAAATTTTGCTCTGTTTTTGGTTTTTTGGGGTATTTTTGGAAGTCCAGTGAAAACAGCATGTGGTTGTGATTTCTCCCTTCCTCCGCGGCATTTGCAACCCAGCCTTGCCGCAAAGGGCTCATGCACAAGCGCCAACAAGGGAAACTGGCTAATCAATTTTCACTCTCCAAGTTCAGCAAAACGGCAGAAGTAAACAATCAGTGTTAACAAGACAAAAGTAAATGAGGTTTCCCCTAAGGACTGCCATCTGAGAATGAAGATGGGGTTAACAATCCAGGCAAGCATGTTCATCTTTTTTTCTTAATGGGAATTTTAGCTTGACTGTCTTTATAAAGCATTCTCTGCATCCCGTTTGTAAATGGCTTCTGTGTGGGTATCCAGTGTCTGGGGGCGGGGGGATGGGGAGGAGAGCAATTTAGAGAGGATTCCCTGCAATTTTCACCTTCCTCCCTCCAGGCTCTGCACCTGGGCCACTGGTCTTTGGCTGAGGAGGGTTGCATGGGCACTTTCCACTAGGGCAGGCTGCAGATTGACACAGTGTGTTCTGCCCACTCCCTGGGGACTGAATGTTTTGCCACCTCCCCAGCACCCCACTTCCAGTCAGACTGGGGTCCAAACTTGGGACCCAAACCTGGGCCTCTCACAGCCTGGTGCAGGGCACTGGGGTTGCTAACCCACAGCAGTCTCTGCTGATTTACCATTAATACTGCTAACACTTTGCACTCATATACCTATCAGTGGGGAATGGTTTACCTGCCCCACTGAGGAAGGCAAGTATCAGCCTCCTGTTATGCGTGGGGAAGCTGGCATTGAAGGGAAGTCGATTGCCGAAGGCCACGTAGGTAAACAATGGAAGAGCTGGGGTTGGAGCCTGAGCTGCTGTCTACCATGCTCAGTCCTTTAGACACCAGCACCTTGGGACAATCTGTAACAAAGAACTTGCCATGCTGTTGGCTACTGTTTTAATCAAAGTGCAGCGAGAGAACAGAAGTTCCTTTTCCCTCATTACTTTTTTAAGGCCCCAGGACATGTATATTCCATTGCACTAGAGCTTGGTCACTCCCCATTCTCCCCCAGCCCCTGTCCTATTTGGGTAGCATAAATAAACCATGGAAGCTTTGGGGTCTGGCAGTTAGCAAGCTGGCTTGCCCAGGAGAAGTGGGAGTTTGGAGGAAGCTGTGAGAAGAGGTTAGCTGAGGACACGCCTCAGGGCAGTAATCGAAATTATTAAGGAGCAGAGAGGAACTTTGAAGTGCAGTTTGTCAACTCTGTGCTTTGGGGGTCCAGAACTGAATTGTTTTGTGCTGCATTGAGTGTCCAACATCCTTCAGTTCACTGAAGGATCCTCAGCATTAGCAAATCTAATCTCTCTGGTGGCTGGTCATTCGGGGAGCTACCAAGAGACATGTGCATAGCAACACGCTCACATAATTCCCTAGGATTATACAAATAGGACAAAGCTGGTGCTCAGTGAGCTGCAGGCTAAAAATGAAATTTGTTTTATATACCCCACACAACAATACCAAGAGAAGTCTTTAGGTAATTCTTTCAGAAGATGCCTGTCTTATCTAATTACTTGTCAACCCCACTACACATTTGCTTGGCCAGGAATAAGATTAAAGGAACATGGGGGGCTCTTAGTGATTGAAGCCTGTCAGCACGTAATCTCTTAGTAAATGGGCTGTGGTCAAATGGTGAGGAATCATCAGTGCACACTTCAGTTCCCACCCCATCAGCAAGGACTTGGACAGTAAGCAGTGAGTGCTGGCTCTCACATGGCAGTAGCCTGAATGCTGCAGTAGCCATGCTTTGTTAAGGGCTGTCTTTACAAGGATTCCACAGGGTTGTAGCCACCCCCAACCTTGCTGCTAGAGCAAACAGGGTGACAACTATTTTCATTTGTAACTCAGCCCTAACCATCTGTTCTGGGGTGAAAAATTTGGAAAGCAGCACCGCAGCCTGGCTGAGATCTCCTTGAACATGAACTCCTGGTTGTGTCCTAACCAAATATTTTGTTTTCTTGGGTTTGTTGACATATTTCGTGCAATTCACCCAAACTTGTCATATTTATCCCTACCCTGTTTTATACCTAGTAGTGAAAAAGAGAAGGTGTGTCCCCTCTACACATGCTGCACCTAGAAAATAATTAAATGGGAGGGTTTTTGGTTTTTTAATCTGAAAAATATTTTCATAGTGTATTTAACAAATGGCTCCCAGGACTCAGGAAGTTCATAAAGGGATACAAAGTCTTCCACGGGATTTACTGTTATGTATTTGCATGGCACAATAGATGGGCGTGGGGCTATTCAAACCTAGAACATGAGAGAAGGCAGGCTTGTGAATAGAAGTATTTTAAAAAGACATTTTGTGTCCCAGGACGCTCACTGTTTGCAATGAATAAGGACCAAGAGTGGGGACACAGCAGCAGAAAAGGGAAGAGGAGAACCCCACCATAAATTCTGGGAAGGGGATGCTGCTCTTTGACACCATTGTTTTGTTGAGACAATAGATTGTTTCTGCTGATTTGTTCTGAATATTTCATCTGTTACTGCTGTCAAGAGCTAGATATTCTGTAATTATATTAGCACTGGAACAGATGTTAATGGTGGGGAGATCAAGTCCTGCCCAAAAAGCTAGTAACCCAGGGTTTGTCTGCATGGTACGTTAGTGCACAGCGAGGTGGGCTGTGAATCTAGAGCACCCTAGCTTTCCATGCAGTAACGTCCCTTGTGAACACTGCTACAGTGCACTAACGTGTGCAGTGTGCTGTGACAGACTGCTGCGTGAAGTGGAAGCATGCCATCCATGTTGTCATTATCTGATGGCTGTCCAGTTGCTTGTGTAAAATAATTTTGGGGCTCACGGTCCCATTTCATACAGCCCAGTTGTGCTGCAGTTGGAGTCAGGGGAGCAGGATGAAGCCCCTAGGGGACACTACACACGTCACAAAACCAGGCATTGCAAATGGCACCAAGTCCCCTAGTTGGCAGCCTCAACAGAGAAGCCAAGGACTGAGGAAGCCATTGAAAGATAGCTCCGGAGGTGGGTGCTGCATGCCGGGGAAGTGTCAACAGACTTTCCCAGCCACTGCCGCTGCAGGACCTGCTCTGAGGTTGGCACAAAATAGACTATCCTGTAGAGCTGTCAGTCCAGCACCTTTCCCCAGCATTGCAATCACATAATTTAGATTTTTTCTCTGACCTCGCCGATTTTACCCTCTAGTCTCGGATGCCTGCCTCTGATTTTGGAGTACCTCGCTCACCTGCATGGTGGAGTGTGCCCTAGGGTTGGTCTGTTACTGTTCACCTTTGTCTCTTGTGTAACAATCTCTGCCTAGCAGCAAAGCAGTGGTTGTAGTTTTTTTTCCTAGCGTCTCACAGCACCATGCTAGCCTGGGTCAAACAAAATCAGACAGCACAAAGGAACATCAGAAAAGGCAAATCTGGGCTGGCTGTTCTTCTGATCAGGCTCCAGATACAGCAAGTCTGCTGTTTAAAATAATTGTCTTTACCATTTCAAAGTTTGCATCTGACATTAGCTAATATTAGAACAAAAGTCCAGTCACTAGTCAGAATTTCTTCAGACATCAGAAATCAGCTGAAGTCTTGGCAATAAAGCAATATGCAAATTGCCTTGGGGTTAAAATTTAACAGACGTGCTAAACATCTACTTGATTCCCCTGCCCCAAATTAAGAATACCAAACAAGGTTATTGCCTGCTCTTTGCTAGCACCATTGATTAGCATTAAGAAGACTCAGTAAATTACAGACTGATGAGACCAGAGATTCAAAACGGTGGTTGAGATGACTTGTATCTTGGTCATTATTCATCATCAGAGCTGATAAAAAACTGGATTGTAAACAAAGAAAATGTCATTCTTTTGATTTTTACAGATGTGTAGGTGGCAAAAGTACAGAGCCTTTAAAGCCAAGAGATATTGATTCTGCCCTCCAACACAGTGATTCATTTCTCCAGTAGCCGGACTCGTGTTCATGGCATGAGGGAATATGTGAATTTTCTCATTTTAGAACATTGCCTGCCTCCCCTTTCAAATATGATGTCAAAAATTAGTAACAATCTGAGGAAGCAGGTACAAAGTTCCCATGACAGTTTGTGGAGTTGGTTTTGAGAGGGCTCTGGTGAATGTCCCTCCCTTGATATCAGAAGTATTATGCATGTTCAAACAGGAAATTAAGCAATAACCACTTATCTACATGATCCCTTTCCTCCTTCAGGAAGGTATAATGCTTGGGCAGTACGAGCCGTTCCATACATTTCCAGAATGTCCACATTTCTACGTAACAGCAACACTGACCAGTGGTTTAGCACTTGCTTCTTTAGTCTCTTGAACATCTATATAAGGCTCTCAGTGCACCTCACAATTGTTAATGTCTTTACCCAGACCTGCCTTTCTGAGGCAGGGCAGTGCTATCATGCCCATTTTACAGATGGGCAACTGAGGCACAGAAAGTGATTTGTCCAGGGTCATGCAGGGAGTTTGTGGTGGAGCTGGGAATTGAGCTTGGCTGCCACTGGGCAAGCCTTCCTCTCAATAACTTGTTTTCCAGCAGATATTATTTCCTCTTCCAAGTCAGGTCATTTTAAAGCTACCATATATTCACATATGTTCAGGGCTGTTCTAAAGAGGATGGTGGACAATTGGTTTCCATGTTCACTGAGGGTAGGACAAAAAGGACTCAACTTAGTTTGCAGCAAGGGAGATTTAGGTTAGACATTAGGAAAATCTTGGAATCCCAATCACTGGAGGTTTTCAAGAACAGTACTTCCAGCACTGCATGTTTATGATTCTGTACTGAATTTGTTCTTCAAAGAATCAGAATGGGTTTCTGACCTGACTGTTACAGAGAAGGTATTTTTCTTCACTGCAGCTTGGACACTGAGGTCGGTGCCAAAGACCTAGAATCTGGTCTTTTCTCCTGGTTACTGAGCTGTGTGGAGGGGGGAGGATGTGACAGGGACTGCGAGAGGAACAAGTGCCTCTGATTCAAACACTCTGTCCCAAGCACCTCAGTGAGACTCAGCGGTGGGAAGCTTTTGTCTCAAGCTATTTCTAGAGCGTCCTTTGGCTGCACGGTGATGACAAGGGGGTGAGAGAAATGTCTCTTAATGCAGGGGAGGAGGAGAAACAATGTTATGGTAATCCAGCTGCGGGTAGGTAAAATGCATACTGTGTCAGGCTGGCCCACCGAGTCGTCCTGCTAATAAGGGGAAGCAAAAAGTCCTTCCTCCTGTAGTGGGGTGTCCAGCCCAAAAGGCCCAGGGGCCACAGTCAGTACTGAGGGGCAGGCTCTCTGCCCTATCCCATGTGGCTGGCACAAAGGAAGCAGAATCCAACCTGTGGGAGAATCAAGGACTCCTTGGCAGGGACTCCTTGGCAGGCATAAGGCTGCTGTAGACGCTTCCTTTTGCCTCCCTCCTCCCAGCATCGGTGCAAGGGTGGGGAGGGGGAGTGGCTGGACTGCGCTGTGCTTTGGCTATTCCCAGCCAGTGTACAGTCCTGTGGGGGAGGGGAGGGGAGCATTGCCGGCTAGCATCCACTAGAGCAGCCCCTGCGCTCTAACCTGGGCCAGGGCAGGGCTCTAATGGCTGTTGGCACTCTCAGTTTCTCCTTTCTTTCCCCCTGTGGAGCTGCATGGGGGAGGAGATCTGTCCTTTACTAGGCTCTGCCCCAGACTGAGGCAGAGCCAGTCGGGCTCTTCTGCTCTCCGTGAAGCTCCCACAGCCGGCAGCGATGCAGGTGGTAGAGCCGCTGGTGCTGCTCTCCTCCCTCCGCTGGGATGCAGCAGGTGGCCAGTGCGGTGCGTGTGAGCAGCCGCAGCAGGGAGTGGGCCTCAGGTTCTCGCTGCACTCCCAGAGCTGCACCTGGGGCTGCTGGCAGTTGGTGGGAGGTAGCGCCCGCTACCTCCTCCCTGTAGGGACAGGGCTGCTTCAAACACTTCAATATAAACGTCGCCAGCCCTGGCTCAGGGAGGCATATTCAACTCACCCTCAAAGGAACATTGTCTTTTCAGATCAGTTGCCTTAGAGGGGCACAGCTTGGCAGACACTCCTGCTGTACTATACAGAGCTCCCATCTTACTAAGCAATTTCAAAACAGCTGGGATTCTCCCCCCAAAAGACTCCAATTAAATAAAAAGAGGAAAGGGGGCTAAACTCCAGGAATTACCACAGAATTACCAGCAGCTTCCCTGTTTTGTACTTATAGCTGATCCGCAATGAATTCTACCCACGAGCACCTGGAGGAGCTCTGTAAGCCAGCTCCTCAGCTGGCGTAACTCAGTGTGGGGCCTGTGCTGGTTTACTCCAGCTCTGAGTCTGCCCCAGAAATGTGCTACTCAGGACGCAGTTAGGACTAATTCAGAAAGAAACTCCCAGCATGTCGTTAGACGTATTTAATGAAGGCATTTCCCAGTAACAGTTGGAATGGGTACAATGCAAGTGATTTACAGCAGAA
This sequence comes from Chelonia mydas, assembly GCF_015237465.2. Lineage (NCBI taxonomy): Eukaryota > Metazoa > Chordata > Testudines > Cheloniidae > Chelonia > Chelonia mydas. Next base: position 59,298,544 of record NC_057855.1, read on the forward strand.
GGTTTGAACCGTCTCCTTTCGCCAATGAACTCTCCTGGCTGTGGAATCCCTTGTCTCAGTCCCTGCAGGGTACAGTGTTCAATCCTTTGGGAAGGAGCTTTTAGGAACAGAGTAGAGGCAGTGCAGACTAGTGCCAAGGGCCAGCTCCAAGAGCCACACTGCTCTCCAGGGACCAGGCTGACAAGAGAGGGTCTGGGTCTTCATTAGAGCTGGTTGGGAAATAGGCATTTCTCCCCATGGAAAATTTCCGCAAAAATGAAAAAACAAAAGAAGTTTTCATCAAAATTTCCCATGGAAGAGTTTGGCTTTTAAGCAAAAAAAAAAAAAAAAGCCAATATCTAAAATATTTTGAATCAGAAATGCTGCTGTGGTGCTTCACGGGAGTTGTAGTTTGGGTGCCTCATGCTCTCATTCTCCTCTATAGGCTGGGCTCACCAGTCAGACTGCATCTCCCATGATTCAGCATGGTTCCATCATAGGAGTCCCTGGCTGTGGTGCATCATGGGACATGTAGTCCAACTGGGGGGGAGGCATAGAGGAAAAAGGGATCTTGAAGAATCAGAACTACAACTCCCATGTAGTACTTCAGCTGATTATCCAAATCAAAATGTTCTGGGCGTTTGTTTTTTCAATGAAAAATTGCAGTTTCCTACGGAATGCAGACACTTGTCATGAAAACATTCATTTTGTCGAAAATCCGATTCTTATTCTCTCTGTACCTGCTACAGTTGGGTTACCAAGATAAGGGTTGATCAAAAAGTTTTTGTTTTGATAGAAACTTTTTGATCAACCCTCATCTTGGTAACCCAACTGTAGCAGGTACAGAGAGAACAAGAATGCAGCAATGGGATTATACATCACTGATGCAGTGTCCAAGAACTAATGCCATTTTTCAGCTGTGGTCTCACTGCAGCCCCACAACTCTCTGCTCTGTGACATGGAGCCATTCCGCTACCTTTGTGTTGACATTGCTCATTGTAAATCACAGCTCCAGAACTGCACTGCCCACTCGGTCCCCTGCAGTGGGTATCTTGTGGCATTGCTGCCTTAGACGTTCACCCCTCCCGTTGAATGGCCAGGGTTCTGTGACCAATTTTCTACTGATTTTAGGCAATTTTCCCAACTGACTCATCTTCGGCTTTTCTGTCCACATCTGATTTCCCTGCGGCCCCCGGGGGTTCTTTCTTCATCTTCATTGCTGTTCAAAACTCCACCCAGTTTAGAAGCATAGGGAGTGATCCATCTATCCCAGTATCCTGTCTCGGACAGTGGTCAGCACCCGAGGCCTTGGAGGAAGGTGAGAGAAAGTCTGTAGTGGGCAGTTATGGAATGACTTGCACATGGAGAAAACTTTTTCTTAATTCCCCTATCAATCAGGGGTTGGCTGATGCCTTGAAGTATGAAGGTTTATATCCCTGCCCAAGCCTTTTTTTTTAACCCCTTTTTATTTTAACTCCAGATGCTCTTGCTATCCAGATACTTTCCAAATCCTGCTAAGCTCTTGGTCTCAAAGATAGCTTGTGGCAATGAGTTCCACAGGCTAATTGTGTGTTGTGTGAAAGAGTATTTCGTTTAATTGAACATCCCCATGTTCTTGTATTATGTTAAAGGATGAACAGTGTACCTTCTCCAGACGAGCCATTATTATTTATATTTTTACCAGGTGTCCTCTTTAACATAACCCATTCCAATGTTTTCAATCTTTCTTCATAGGAGAGTTTTTCCAAACCTCTAATATTCTCGTCGCCTGTCTGAATGGGTTACTCCAGGTGAAGGGGTACTATTGATTTTTTAACCTGAAATTGTCAGTGACTTGCTGTTTACTCTCTTTTCTGAACTGTTAATGAAAATTTTAAATAAAACGAGTCCAAATGTTAATGCCTTTGGTGCCCATTAGGTGCCTTCTGTCAGCTCAACACACTGCTCATGGCTGCGCTGTCCTTCCCAGCTTCTAACCCATGTGTCAATGTTCACATCCAAGCCCGTTCAAATGTGCTTGCTCCGCTGGGAGATCCAGGTCATATTAACTCTGGTGGCTGCTTAAGAATGTGGCTCAAAGTTAGATCAGAACTCCCATCCTATGGTTGAAGAATGCAAGGTATGGAAGGTCCATGAAGGCCACGTTTGATGGAAGGTATAAACGCGCAAGAACCCGGTATGGGAAGTCCTAGAGGACTACTATTCTCATCACAATGTTCAGGGGAAAAGATGTGAAGTCTTGTTAATATCAGAGAGCTTTGGGTTGAAAATCCCATGGCTGACACTGAAAACGTGCTGCTGGATTAGTTACTATTTGCAGCCTCTTGCTTTATGGGAGGCGAGATGGTGCCACAGACAAAGGAACATGGCTATAAAACATCTCTACTGCAGCTCCCCGCTCCGTATGGGGGAAGCATGCAAGGAGGTAAGAGTATAGTGCCAAATACCACATGTGACTGTACAAATGGTTTGCCCTGTGGACCAGAATATCAGAGCGCTGAGATTCTTGGCTGGTTACTGCCTAACAGCTGGAACACAGTGGGAGGAACAGGTAAAGTTTGCCAATTGTCAGCTGATGTCTGACTACAAAGAGGAAAGCTTAATGGGATTTTTCCTTTTAATGAAAGCACAAAGGATGCCAGAGATGGCTGGATAGGCAGGTTATATCAGCTTTGAAGATTTCGTTCTGCCATTCTCATTGGAAGCCTCCTGCATATTTAAGGTGCACTTAATAAGCTCCTTTAGAAATCTCCCTCTGTTGTGACACTCTGCATTTTCCTTTTTTGCACCGACTAGCACTCCTTTATCTGCAGCCAGGGTTCGACTCCTAACAGCACATAGGCTGTGATGGTGCTTGGGTCAGTAACAAAGGCACAGGGTTCAAGGCCACAGATGTTCCATGTAATAAACTAATCCAAAAGGAGTGAGTTGCTAGGAAATGAACATCACTGCAAAAGCAATGAAATGAGAGCGCAGTCAGAGTTAAATTTATCACCTCTTCCCTGAGAATGTTACGCTTCTGTGGGAAGCACACACTAATTCAGGAAAAAGTCTGGAAACCCCACATGTCAGCTAGACCACTTGAATTCCAATTTCACTGTCTAACCTGACATTCATTTTCTTCCTCCTGTGTGGTGCAGACAGGACGACCCTTCTACTCTTAGTCACTTCAGAAATTAAAGCCAGCCTTGGCTCACGAATCCCCACCTGCATGAGGCTATGGGTGGGGATATGAAAGCCCATAGGTAGGACGTCCCACATACCCCGATGCCCTGGAGATCACCAACTGGCCAGTGAAGTGAATTTGGTGCTTTTGTCCCAGAAATAAGAACAAGCCAGTTGATTCCCTTGGCTCTAAACTGAACGACAGTTTGCGAGGACCAGAAAGGGACCTCAGTTAGAATCAGGGCAGGTGGGGGCTAGTCTGTCTCTCCTCTGATGGGAGCACAATTTTGGACAGAGCCCAGTGATGTATAGAAGGGTGCAGTCAGACCAGAGGAAGTATGTGCAAAAGCAGCAAAAGTTCCTGGATGGTTGGAGGGCTTATGAAGAGACATTATGAGAGTGTAGTTGTGCAACAATATCGGTACATATGATAAATCTCTGAGTGTTTGAAGGCTGCAGAGCCTGAGGAAGGAGATTGGTCAGTTATTTGGGGCACAGTCTATTCTGTATCTCTTTATTGTAGCTATTTCATCTTGTGCTTAAAATAATGATGCCCTAATCCTCTAGGTGCTTTAAACAAACATTTCAAACAAAAGGCACATGGACACGTGCAGCCTGTCCTCCCCTTCTTGTGATCTGAGCTAACCAGCCAGGAGCTAAAAACCAGAGCAATGACTCATACCAGGCATTGCCCTAGTTACACCCAGGGATAGAACTGAGAGTGATGGAGCTACAGTGAGGAAGAGGAACAATAAGGTGAATCCCAGGAAATCGGGTGGAGAGATGGGAGCAGTGTGAGTCCCTGCTTGGGCCATTTAAAATTGGCCAGCAAGAGATACTAGAAAGTGAATTGTGGGGCTCAGTCTGATGCTGGCCCCAAGGGATGGGCTGGATGGGACCTAAGAGTCTTCTGCCATCTCTAATGCTTCTGACATGATTACAGTGTTTGCTCATTGGGGAGGGAGAGCACAGTTAGTCAACCCAGCCTTCCAAACTCCAGCTCACCTAGCTGCATGACCCATGGGTCTCAAACCTGGGTCTGCAGGAGCAGCCATGCTCCAACCCTCCACCAGATAGCCTGCTAATGCTTGCATACCTGGTACCTATGAAGCCCAGCCCCAGTTTGAGGCTCTGCCCCTGCAGTCCTATTGGTGGAATCCCGAAGCAGCTGATTGGCCTATTGTCCCTATTTAAGCCAGCAGCAGGACCAGGAAACTGTCTGAATAAATGGGCTCCACCCTGTTCTGGACTGTGTGTCCCCTGTCTCCTGGCTTGATTTCTTGGCATCCTGCCCCAGTGTGACTCCTGGCATCTGATTCGTGGTTCTAACCTCCTGGTGTCCTAACCCAGCTGACTCGTATCTTGTGACTACAGACTCTGGCTCTGACTACTAGGTCTGGCCACCCACAACCCATCAGTGATAGGCTGTTTGGACCACATTTACCGGGGGTGGGGGCAGAGCTTGGTGCAAGAAGGATGCACCCAGCAGCACCACTGCAGCCACTAGAAGCATCAGACTCACCCAAATGGGCCCCCCACCTCCATAATCAAGCATTGCAGGCGCAATTTGTGCATATGACCTCAGACAACTAGCAGCTGCAGGAGCAAGTGAGGCAGCTGAGCGGAGAATAGTGTGCTGCCAATGCAGTGTGCAGGGCCTGGCCCTGAACAGGGGCCTGCAATACCATTGCCACAGTGTCTTGACAGGAACCGCTGGCAGTTCCAGGGCTTCATAAACCAATGCCACCTTCTGTTCCTGGTGCATTCCCAAATCCTTGCCTCTGACCAGGCCAAGGCAGCCCTGGTAATCAGCCTGCTGACAGGAGATGTGTTAGTCTGGGCCTTCCCCTTGCTGGAAGGCCATAGCCCACTGCTCTTGGAATGGGATGCTTTTCTCCAGTTGATGTCGACCATCTTCGATGACCCGCAATGAGCACAAGCAGTCAAGGCAGCCCTGAGGAGGCTCCGGCGGGGCCAGGAATGGTGGCCTCGTATGCAGCGCTCTTCCGCCACCTACAGCACATACAGAGTGGAACGAAGCAGCGCAGCCATATCAGTTCCGATGGAGCTTGCGGGAAGAAATCAAAGATGAACTGGCCCATGTAGAGATGCCAGTGGGCCTAGATGCCTTTGTTGACCTTACCATACACATGGATACTCAACTGTGAGAATGAAGGGAGGAGAAAGCGATTCCCTGCAACCTCCCTTACTGTGTACCATGACCCCAGCTTCTGTATCACCCGCCGAACCCATGCAAGCCAATCTGGCTGACCAGCAACTCACACCTGAAGAAAAGGAATGACACCGTCAGCACCACTTGTGCTTCTACTGTAGTGAAACTGGCCATGCCATCTCATCCTGCCCAGGACGAACGCCAAAGAGCCTGGGGACACAAGCCGACCCAGGCCCAGTGTGGGGAGCTGGCCTGGACCTTGAAAGAAGAGAACTTCCCCATATCCTAGTCCTCACTGAGCTGCACCCTGAGCCCCATCCACAGGTTTCCCCTTTGCAGGTGCCTATCAAGCTGCGCATACCAAGGGACCCTAACAGATTCCCCTCCAACAGGCCCTCATCAATTCGGGAGCGGCAGACAATTTCATGGATGCAGCTAAAGCTCCTCCTGCTACACAAGGCCGTACCCTTGATCCAGTTGAGGAGGAGACTGTCCTCCTGGAGGCTTATTCAGGAACACAGAGAAATGATACAATTCGGTGTGATCCTGTCCCACATTTTCCCCTGATCTTTGGCATCTGCTGACTGACCCTTCATGACGCCCTCGTTCACTGGCAAGAACAGAAAGTTACCTTCCCTTCAGAACTGGGCTGACTGCAGGGCAGGGGCCAGCGAATGATGCACCCAGACACAAGACGGCTCAAGTAGCGGTACTTGGCTGCACTGAAACACCTACTGGGGGAGCTATGGAACTTCCCTCCCCACCCAAGGTTGTGACCATGGGCTCTGGCTCCGGCTATTAGGTCTAGCCCCCCATGACCCAGCCATGATCGAGCCATCTAGCACAAGTGAAATGTTGGGGCTAGGGAGGGAATTTAACCAGCGAACTAGTGGCTGCTAGCAACCGCCTTCTCCATGTGTTTCTGCTACAGCCCAGCATGCATAACACACTTCAGTGGCGGCGCACAGCTGCTAGAGGATGGAAGCCGCCTGCACTTTCCTCCAGCCATGTTCCCATTGTCATCAGGAGAAGGCCATTGGACCTCCTTCCAGTAAACCAACACGCCCTTCCCCACAACTCATTATTACCTCTTCACTCCTTACTTCCGCCTCCAGGAGCCAGCACCATCCCTCCACCTCCCACCCAGGCAGCGCCTGCTCCCCCTCACATCCTCAGCCAGTGCCTGTGCCCCCTCTCGTCCTCAGCCAGCGCCTGCGCCCCCTCACGTCCTCAGCACCTTCCCTCCACCTCCCCACCCAGCCAGCGCCTGCACCCCCTCACGTCCTCAGCACCATCCCTCCACCTCCCACCCAGGCAGCGCCTGCGCCCCCTCACGTCCTCAGCACCATCCCTCCACCTCCCACCCAGGCAGCGCCTGCGCCCCCTCACGTCCTCAGCACCATCCCTCCACCTCCCACCCAGCCAGCGCCCCCTCACATCCTCAGCCAGCGCCTGTGCCCCCTCACGTCCTCAGCACCATCCGTCTACCTCCCACCCAGCCAGCGCCTGCACCCCCTCACGTCCTCAGCACCATCCCTCCACCTCCCACCCAGGCAGCGCCTGCGCCCCCTCACGTCCTCAGCACCATCCCTCCACCTCCCACCCAGCCAGCGCCCCCTCACATCCTCAGCCAGCGCCTGTGCCCCCTCACGTCCTCAGCACCATCCGTCTACCTCCCACCCAGCCAGCGCCTGCACCCCCTCACGTCCTCAGCACCATCGCTCCACCTCCCACCCAGGCAGCGCCTGCGCCCCCTCACGTCCTCAGCCAGTGCCTGTGCCCCCTCACGTCCTCAGCACCATCCCTCTACCTCCCACCCAGCCAGCGCCCCCTCACGTCCTCAGCCAGCGCCTGTGCCCCCTCACGTCCTCAGCACCATCCCTCCACCTCCCCATCCAGCCAGCGCCTGCGCCCCCTCACGTCGTCAGCACCATCCCTCTACCTCCCACACAGCCGGCGCCTGCGCCCCCTCACATCCTCAGCACCATCCCTCCACCTCCCCACCCAGCCAGCGCCTGCGCCCCCTCACGTCCTTAGCCACCAGCATTTCTCCACCTTCCACCCAGCCAGCGCCCCCTCACATCCTCAGCCAGCGCCATCTCTCCAGCTACCACCTAGCCAGCGCCCCCTCCCGTCCTCATTCAGCACCATCCCTCCACCTCCCAACCAGCCAGTGCCCCCTCATATCCTCAGCCATCACCATTGCCCCCTCACGTACTCAGCCAATGCCATCCCTCCACCTCCCACTCAGCCAACACCTGCACCCCCTCACCTCCTTAGCCAGTGCCATCCCTCCATCTCCCAGCACCAGCGCCCCCTCACGTCCTCAGCCACCACCAGCACCGGATCACGTCCTCAGCCAGCGCCATCCCTCCACCTCCCATACAGCCAGTGCCGGCACCCCCTCACATCCTTAGCCATCACCATCACCCCCTCAACGTCCTCAGCCAGTGCCATCCCTCCACCTCCCACACAGCCAGCACCAGTGCCCCCTCACGTCGAGAGCCAGCGATAGCAGTGAAAGTCACAGTCATTTAACACAGCCATGCAGAGTCGTCACACAGATCTACCAGCGTAGCCAAGGTGGGCTAGTGGATTGATTCCTGGGATTTTGCATTTTTGTGACCCTTTTGTGAAGCCTTTTTAGTTTGTGTTGAAATCTGTTCCATAATCCCCATCTCACAGACAAATTACGTGCGGTCCTTTTTGAAAATCTGTTTTCTAATCTATGTGATAATATTGTTTTTTAACTCCAACTGTTCTTTTCACATTGAGCTTGTCCTAGTATGGTGATACTCGTGTTTATGATAGAAATCAATATGTCGTTTGAAAACATATTGGTAACAGCCCAATTTCCATTTCCTTCTTCCATTTTTTTACCCCTCCAATCTGTCCCACAATCCCAAGCGGAGCCTCTTTGGCTGTTTTTCTTGTTTCTCAGAGGAACTGTACTCTGCTCTACATGAAGTGTGAGGTATGGAGCAGTTCCCTGTCTTCTTCCACATAGACGTACACGTGGATTTTTTTTAAATACTTCCTCCTGTTGCACCCTATTTGGTAGGTTCCTTCATTCCCTAAATTTCCTTCCCTGAAATCTAGCAGTCATGTACTGCTGTATTCTGTGCTCCATCCTTTACCAAGCTGAATCCAAGTAGCCTGTAATCACAGGTTCAAATTTCCTTCTTATCCTCATATTCCCAGCTGGTTCCTCTCTGTTGATAAGAAGTAGAGCTATGTTGGATTATCTGTCATAAAGCTGTTTTCTGATTTACCTGGGCACATCTTTGGTACCCATGCCTGGGTGTCTGTCATGCAACAGATGGTACTTGGGTAGTTGCCATCCACCTAGACCATGGGTCTGAGTACTTCAAATTGGTCCAGGAATGTTTCATTGTCTGTTTCCTCCACTTCTGGTGGTCTATAGCAGCTGTTCGCGGCAGTTTCTTCTCTAACTGACATTAGCACTTGCTTATAGCACAGATATCTGTAATAAGAATGTCCCCCATGGATGCAATGTTGCTGTTTTCCTTTCCCTTGCTACTCTGTAATCCTGTATTAGCCCAGGATATACATAATGTGCCTGTATAATGACCACCTAATTGGGGACCCTCAATGCTAAAAGAATAATCCTCCACTGCTTCTGAGCTACTTGAGTAACTCCCTTAGCTGATAGTTTTAGTAGACTTTTAATCTCTTATATGAATCAGCCACTAGAGGGAGACAAAGTGACATATTGCTAGTATGAGTTACACTAGCCTGTAGTGTCATTCGTGGATTAATATTAATTATATCTGTAACTTCCTTTCCCCTTTTAATCTGTGAGCACTAAGCCCCATGTAGTATGTACGTGATGTGACTACCAGTGGGAAGGTATTAGAATCGTAAAGCAGCACAAATGGCATATTTCCTTTTATTTTTAATAGGCTGTGTCACAGGGCTGTGGTGTCACCCATTACAACTTGCTGAATGACACAGCAAGATTTTCCTGGAGGAGAGAGAAATTGTGAGAGGTGAACAAGTCCATGTTTCATTCAAGAGAGGCCATTAGGCAATGGCACATAGACCTTGTGCTGGCTTGCTGTACGGAGGTGAATGCACCCTCAGAACCAGGTGCCCTTTACTCTTGTGGCCTGTAATGGTAGCAGCAATGGCTAATGAAAAGGAATAAATATTGACCACAGCCATAACTGCTGTTTGGTGAATTTGTGTATGGTTGTGGGAAATTCATCCTTGCAGCCAGGACAGCAGTGTAGGAGAGAAGTGGACGTCGCCAAGGGAAACATTTGGGGAGGAAAATAATTTTGTTCTGCAGGAGGGTGGAAGCAGCTGCAGGCTTCCAGCACCATCCTATACGGCTGTACTGACAATGCTTCTTAGCTCCATCCTGGTGGGTTCTCCTTGGACGCTGAGCATGTGTGGGAGGCACGTGTGGGGTGCGTGGGGAGGATCATCACATCAATGTTCTTAACACTACAACCCACTGAGCAGTGAAAAGGACACGCCAGGATGGCAGGATTACGTTGGCTGGTGAAAGCACTACTGTGCATGAGGTGGCCTCCAGCTAAAGAAATTCCACTGGCAGGGAGCATGTTCCGCAGGGCCTCGCTGCCAGTCCATTCCCCTTACTGCCGTCGTTTATTACAACCAAGTAAACGCCATCAAGAGCTCCCAGCCTTTCCAAGGTGCACTTCCTGAAGCATTTGTTTCTCATTTTGGTCATATAAGTCCCCAAGCACACCAGTATTTTATCTGCATTTTACATGGCAACTTGAAAAGGAGACTCAGTGAGGCCGCAGCATATTAGCAGCATTGCTTGGACCCTGTTGCAGTGGTAATCCCTGTAGACAGGGAAAGCTAATTGGAGTGGCTGCAGTGAGGGTGGGTTAAGTTTACAGGCACTGGTTCTTAGAAACCAGCTCAGGCAAAGACCTTTTGTCTGATAAACAAATCGCTCTGCATTAAATTACAAACTGTGAGAGCTCTCCGGTCACCCGGCACATTTGGCAAGGCCAGGGGTGCAGCTGCATGCTCCTCCTGGCGTGACCACTGGTGCTGCTCTCCTGCAATTAATGGGAGAGCTTACACCTGGAGTTCATTAGCAGCCCTTTTAAGCAGCTGTAATGAATGTGAGTGCTAAGCCAGAGACAGACCAACAATCAAGTCTGCCCACTCAGTGAGGTCTCATCAGCAGCTCGTTGTATTTGGCTTATCTTGTCTTCTCCCAGGCGTCCTCTGCTGGATGTTTCATCTTCCAGATGGCCTGGACCTGGAAGAATCTTTATGTTTTAATTTCTGTTCAAAGCTTTCTCTGGCCCTCGCCTCCATCCCTTCCCCAGATAACAACATGACAGGCTGACTGCAATGCCTGCATCCCCTTTCTCACTACTCCCTGGCCGTGCCAGCTTTGACTTATCAAGTTTCACTTTCATGTGATGATAAAAAAAATTCCCCCAGCAGCCGTTTTCTATCATTTATGTAAATTTTCCTTCAGCCTCTTCAGCAAATTTCTGTTGTTAACTCCTGGGCAGACAGTAAATCAGTCTGAAGGATGCGTGGTCCATGAACTCCACTTTACCAGCTTGTGTTGCCTTTGCATTATATCTTGTCCTCTGACTCCATTACCTGGTAATAAATCTCCTCTCCACACCTTGCTCCTGTACTGCAGGTCTGTACAACTCCATGGATAGCTGGATGATTGTCCCCAACATCAAACAGAATCACTACACCGTGCACGGGCTCCAGAGTGGCACCAGATACATCTTCCTTGTCAAGGCCATAAACCAAGCTGGGAGCCGGAACAGCGAACCTGCCAGGCTCAAGACAAACAGTATGTGCCAGGGCTTTTTTTTCATGTTGGGTGGGAAGTAGAAAAGCAGCTTTATCAATCCTGGAGTTTAAAAGGATATTGCTGAGATTTTCCTTAACTCTTTAATTGCTGTGGCTTATAACCTTTGGAAACTTGAAATCTTTGTTTGTTGTTTCCTTGCTTGACTTGTTTTTAATTCCCATCATCCGCACAAAACACAAAGGCCAGATTGCATGTGAGCCCTGGGCACTGCATGCTAGCTGGTGTCTCTAGGGTTTCCCCAGAATGCTAAGCTGCGCCCATGTTGCTAGTTGGGTAGGGTTTGTTATTGTAGGGTTATTCATGAGCTCCTTTATGCAAACACGTCTGTCTCTACTGTTCCGTCGTCCCCAGTCCCTTCCCCTCCATTCAGCTGTTGCATACTGTCTAAATCCTAGGCGCTGGGGCAGGGACTGTTTGGGCAAACGTTCAGGTCAGTTCATATCTACTCTGAACCCACTTCTCCAAACCATATCCAGAATTCTGGCTTGGTCAAGAAGCGAAAGTAGCAGAAATCTGGTTGTACAACCTGTTCTTAATGAGCAGATGAGCATCCCACATTTTTGGTGCTTAATAAAGTCAAACCTCTTGAAATTGACTTCTCGCTTACTTCTGAGCACTGAGCTTGGTGTCTACTGGTTTGTTAAGAGAGGGTCGCTCATGTGGATTAGACTGTTCACTGGCTTATTATTGTGGGATTATTTGGGAGGACTGTGAGGCATGTGCTGGTTTGTTATCATAGAGTTATTAGGAAAAGAAACCTGAAAAGCATCTATATGGGAAATGTCATGGACTTTGCCAACAAACATGAGAAAAAGGTTAGTTCAGACTTTGGTTCTCCCAACTTGAATTCCCTCAGAGGGGAGGGAAAGAGTTAACAACATTCTAAAAACGGAAGTGGGATCAGACCATAGGCCCATTGACTTCAAAGGGAACAGGACTGGATCCACTCTGGCCATGGAGAAGAACATGATATGGGGAGGATTCAAACCTCATTGCCCATTAGCTCAGTAACACATCTAGGATGATTATTTCCCGCTTAGTGATGATTTGTAATACAAAAAAAAAGGTCAAAATATCAGAATGGGCAGTCGGTTTCCAAAGTAGTTGCAAGTGACTTATCTCTTGGCTTTTGTCCAGCGCTGCCTGATCTGTGGCCATGTCTTGTTGATGATTATAAAATTCCTCCATCTGGTCCCGACGTGCCCAGAGTTCTTTTTTGTTCTCTTTTCTTGATGTTTCAATCATGTCTGAGTTCTGCACTTGACTAGGCTTTTGAAATGATTTATTGCTTCTACCTCCTCAATCTTTTTATGGAACCGTGGCAACTTTAAATACAATGAAATTAAATAAAGTCCATACATTGCAGAGAATGGATAGACGCTGATGAAAAACAAACTCCAATCTAATTCTCTTTTGTTTATTAAAAATGTATCCCTCCCTCCAAAGCTGTTTAAAAGCACCCTCCCTGCTTTGAAATACACTCAAGATGGAAATAAGAAATTGGTGACGTGACAGGCCAAGAGCTGATATGACAAACCTACTCAGAAGAAAGGAAAATAGGTTAGTTTCAGTAGCTCCCTGGGGAGGCTGCAACTTGTTGTTTTATTCAGTGTCAGTCATCAGAGATATTAGCGTGCTGCTAAGTGCAGTGCTTTACAGACGAACCTGATTTACTGAAATATATACGAGATCAAATTTTTAATTCTGATTGTTCACTCTCTGTAGCAGCTTCCTACATTTGTCAAACTGTAAAGCAAGAATTGCATAAAGTGCTATAAGAAGTGCTCAGCATTACTGTTATGCATATTACAGAATGAATCTCTAACATTGGGATTGTATGATCATTTAAATGATCATTGCATCCCCAACCCAGCCGAAGAATAAGAGAACAGCTAAATTAACATTAAAACATTATTTGCATATGTTGCTACAATATCTGTCTGGAGCCAACCTTAGCATCAGTGTCACCTTGAGACTTCTACTGTAACTACCTGTTTCCAAATGTTCAAAATGTGAACATCTCTCTTTTGGTTAACGTGCTCTGTGCTTGATGTCTGTCAGTCCCAGTTTTTGGAAAGTTTGAGCAAACTGTGTCTACCTCATTTTACGTATGTTCAGGATGATGATGTTAATGAAAGCGCTGCCACTTGAGAGCCAGGTTACTTCTGCTGAGAGGCAGGAGAGCCTAAGCACCTCATTAGCATGATGAGGACTGCGCGTCTCTCCAGACAGTCTGTGCTCCTCTTTACCCCTCATTTACTCTGCACCCTTGAGAGCAAGGCAACAGGCATTCGGGGGACTTTGCACTTCCCTGTGCGAGTGCCAGACTGCCCCTAGCATGGAGCTTGATTTGCAGCCATGTGTGGTCTCCCCTGGAGTTCAGCAGTCATGTGCGCCACACAAGGATTTGCAGGCTCACCTGCGTGATACCACAGCTCTTCTCAAGGCTTAGAATGGGAGAGAACTGCAGGGAGCCTGTTGGCTAATGTTAACTTTGTAATAGTGGCCACAGTCACTCACTCTGCATGCCCTTGGGTAAACAGGGGAGCTGAGAGGGTAAAGCCTAAAAATTGTCCATAGGAAGCTAGAACACTATTGCACAATGCAGGCAGTGTCCTCTTACAGCGCCTGTGAATGGCCACAGTACCATACTGAGAGGGCCTTTGAGAAGGAGCATATATCAGGCATGGGTATAATGGCGATTTGGCTTGTTAAAGAAGGGGAGGAAAGCCAGGTGACAGCCAAAGCAGGAGGAGAGCATGCAGGACATGAGGAGGAGGGAAGACTTTACCCTTCAGTCTCCCTCTAATTCCCTCTTCTTGTATGTTAATCTCTGCTCCGGTCCTTTCTCATGTGCTTGGGGCTGTACAGTATATCAGCGGACACACAGGGAAAAGAGTGGACTGAGTTCTCTTCTAGGGGCTGCTAGCTGAGCACTGAGAGGTGAGGATCCCACCAGCCTGGTGTTCAGATCTAGAGAAGAAAGAGCAACATATTAACCATGGGAAAGGTATTCTGATTGGCAGGGCTGGGAGCGTTGCTCAACACTTCTCGTTATAAGACCCTCTTTTCAGCGGCTTTTAACTTTGCCAAGCTTTGACCATTTGGGCTGAAATTTCTCATGTCATGTGTGTGGAATAGGCTGAATTTTTTTTTCTTCCTTTTATGAAATATTTCACCAAAAAAATCCAGCATTTCTGAGAAGAAGGCTGGGGGGAAATAAGTTGTTTAGCCCATGTGAAAACATTCTGGCAGCCTTTCCCTGAGATGTCTATGCTTTGGAGCAGGGACTTACCATTTTGAGAGGAGTAGCCTTTGTGTCAGGGCTGTGCTTTTTGATGTTCCCTGTGAAAATCCACCCAAACGTGGCCATTGGAAAAATCTAGGTCATACCTGCTCAGTAGAGACTTCTTCAGTTCTAGCAGGTAAAATCTCCAAAGACTGCATCCACACTGGGCATGCTTGGGCCTCTCACAGCTCCCAGTGGTGACCAGACTGCATGTATGCCATGCCCATGGAGCCAATGAGCATATTCCAGCCCTGGGCTACAGGAGCAATGCTGGACTTTCCCTATAATGGCCGCTCCCAGCTGCCTTGGGCTGGGGTGGATCTGGGCTGGAACTGAAGAGCTGGGAGCCTGTCTTTCCTGTGCTCTCAGTGACCCTCCTATTGGAGCCCAGGCAGGAAACAATCTGATGTGAGTGCCCAGACGACAGGGCAAAAGCTAGACTGGGGCAGGGAAAGGAGTAGTTTGGGTCAAGCAATCTAATGGGATTGGAACTGGAGGCAGGGGGAGGAGAGACACTGTGACTGGGAGTTGGCGGCTGAGAGATTGAACCTGAGTGCAGGGAGGGGGCAGCTTGGGACTGGTCTCATGGTTAAAGCAGTTGAATGCAGCCCTGGAGAATTGGATTTTATCCCTGCCTGTGCCACAGAGCTCCTGTGTGATGCTGGGTGAGTCACTTAAACTGATCACTGTCTGTTCTTAATTTGCTGGGTGCCCAACTTGAGACCCTGGTGTCTGATTGCATTAGTGCTGAGCGCCCACAGCGGCAACTGAAGTCAATGGTAGCTGTGCTTTGAACATAAAGTTTTACATGTGCTATGAAAAATCAGGTCCAGGGTGTCTCGGATTGGGTACCCAAAATGGGTATTTTAATCTTTCTGCCTCAGTACTTCGTCTGTAAAATGGGGATCTTACGGGGGTGTTGTGAAAATAATGTCGATGAAGCACTCAGAGAGTGTCGTGATGAGTGCCTCAGAAAAGCCCAGGTGGAAATTAATGATTCTGCCCTCACAGCAGGGTTTGAATAGTGTGCAATAAATAAAGCAGGAGGCACACTCTGAACAGTGGGAAGGGAAAAAAAATATTGAATAGCTGCTAATTAAGTGACGGAAGTAAGGGTCCTGTGGGAAAAAAAATAGTATGTGATCATGTAAGACTGCGTTATAAAGCATAAGCACAAAGGGGCTGAATTAAGGTTGCACAGGCGACCATAATTGTGTCATTTCCCCACTTTTCAGTGATTGACTTTGAAATCTTAGTAATGTCCTTTTAACATAGTTTTTCTGTGTTTTTATTTTTTTTATATAACAATATATAGTTACAGATAAATAAACTCCACTATGTTGCCATTTCCTGAGCATGCAGAGAATGAACAATGCCCTGCGAAGGAACCTGTCTCTTTAAGGTTCTCCTGTGGGTCTTAATAGGCCTATTTGCTGCACACTACAAACAAATGTATTGTTCTTTGTGTATGAAGAGCCTACCACTTTGTATTGGTTATTTCTCACTCTTGGTTATTTCTCCTTCCTGTATTTGTCAGTGTAGAACCCTGTGTGCAGCAATTTATTATAGTTCTTCAAAACAGCCAATTATAACAGAGCACACACTTCACAAATGATGTCACTTCAGAAAAATGTCAACAGTCGTACAAGAAAAGAATGACCAGTTAACCTATTTTGGATTCTACTCTCTGCTTCTGAAGTGGTGTTTTCAGAGATTCCACCATAGACTTAAGGCCTGTGAAGACAGATATTAACTCCCAGAATGCAACAGCATCAGTGCTCCCACTGAATCCTCATTCCTTAACTGGTCGGAATGTAAAACCAATTAGTGTGGAGGATCTCTTTTGGTTTGAAGACAGGGTGAAAAGCTGATGTTTCCGTAGTAAGCACATGCCCTGAGCCTCATTAAGTATCCCAAAGTGCACTGGGTTCCTCACAGAATACAGAGAAAGCCACGGCTCCTGTACTGAAGGGAATAGAGGGGAGATGGCTTTTATTGGTGGAGCTTTGTCCAATGCTTTAAATGCTTAGCCCTCTACTGACTCATGCTGAGGATACATTTCCACCTGTTGATATTTATGCATCACTTTGTAATGTCTGATGAGCTCCGGGCTATGATAATGTGTGTCCCATGGGCTGGTTTTCTGTAAGTCACAAGAAGTGGAAATTATCATAACATTATTTGGAAAATGGAAATGAATAGTACAGCTAGAAGGGCCCCAGGTTCTGCTCTTAGCCCAGATTAAGGGTTTGTCTTGCTGCGGAGGTGATTCCTGAATAAGGAAGGGTGTGAATTTTAAGTACTATAGCTTTTGCAAAATATGAGTATCCACACAAGGAGTAGTCCCAGAATAGTTATTCCAGTCACCTTCCCTGTGTAGACAAGCCCTAACCTCTTTCTGGACTTACACTGCTGTAACTGAGACAAAAGCTGACATCTGGTTAGGAGCTGAAGGAATCAGACCCACTTTCCATTGTTTGCCTCACAGTGCAAACAATTATGATTGTGATGATGGAGTACACAGAGAAATGCCTTCACTTCAGAAACGAAATGTGTCAGGTGACTCTAAGGCCACTGCCCCATTTGGCAGGTGAGCCCTTCTGGGCTATCTGTTGATTTTAGGAACAGTTGGAAGTGTGTATTCTGCACACCCTCGTAGGCTGGGTCTATGGCAGTGGTTCCAGTTTGTATTTACAGTAGTGGCACTTCACGCAGGGACTAGTCTGAGTATCGGGCCAGGGCGGGTCTTTGTTTGGTGTGGGTTCACATTAAGGGCTGAGATTTATCTGCATTTGGGACGAGGGCATTGGCTGGTCCAGTTTTCGGACTCCAAGAAATTATCCTAACGTAACAATAAAGCACCAGCCAAATGCTAAGGAATGGCTCCCGTCTCTTCTGTGAGGATCCCAATAGCTCCACACAAAGGATGCACCTTTTCACACTCGCCTGCCACACACATGACATAAACCACCATTATCACCATCCTTCTCCAGCTATTATACTCTGAGCAAACCAGTTGATCATCTACTATAATAGCAATTCAGCTGCTGTCATGTATTATTCAATAATTTTTAAACCTGTTTGAAATTCAAGTTGGGAACATCTGAAAGTTTGATCTCATCCTCGGGGGAGTTGATTCACCATGGGGTCTGCAGCTCTGCTGAGAGAGCACCAGTTCTCTAAGATCTTTCTGTTAACACACATATGTTTGGAGGAGCTGGATGCTATGTAGCAAGCAATCCCTAAACAAGCAAATCCACAGGGAGTCTGTTTGGAGATTTGTATGTTTTGATAGTTTTATTGTGTTTCTGTTATTCAGCGGCTCCCTTGCAATCTAGCTGTTTTTCCTCTTCCAAGATAGTATCAGAGAAGAGGAAGATAATCACCAGTTTTCATGCCCACTCTCAATCCTGTTCTCTGCTTTGCAGCCTTCATTCACTGGTTAGTTTTCTGACTGCATAGCAGACAGTTGTGGGCTTGCATACCATGCTGAGGGGCCTGGTCGTGCTTGCTTTTTTCTCGTGCACCCTCAGAGGCATAGGGCATCCAAGTGTTTCAGCCATTTATTTTGGTCTTATGCCTATCTGTTCAGGCTTCTGAGTGTCATGCTAAGGAATTTAGCGTCTTTCTCTGGGCCAGGTATAAGGATGTAAATTGACAGAGAGAGGCCTCATCAGCCAGGCTTTGCATCCTGATTACTTCTGCGTAATCAGAATCGTTGACTTCTTAGCTGACTGACCAGGACTGGAACATTGTTGGTTCTGCTCTCCAGCTAAAGTAGGCAAGAAAAAGCGCTGAAAAGAAAGGCCACAGGTGTGTGCTGCTTGCGGCAAGTTACCCTGCGATTATTTGCTTGGTTTGTGCTTCAGCCATGCAGACCGCAATGGGTGTATGCTCGAGCCCCAGAGATTGCGTCCCTCCTAGACGTAGGAGTCCCAGATCCTCCCTGGGCAATGTTGTATTGAAAGCCAGGCCCAGATCAGGGTTTCAGTTTCTCACCGTCCCTTCTCTCTAGGACATAGATCCAGGGGACCTCAGGAGGGTTTCTGTCCCAATTCCAAACTATCCCGGGGGTCTGTGTTCCCCTCCTGAAGAAGTGCCACGGGATCAAGACTCCTGGAGGCCTTAGTCTTGCCTCCTTTGCTGTTCCCCAAGATGTAGAGGGCAGGGCCATCTAAAGAGCCACCTGAAGGTGGGTGGAGGATATGCTGCACCCCCAAGGGGAGGTAGGCTCCCATGGTGCTGTGCCCACATGCAGTCCTGCACTTTCTGCTCAGTCTGGCTCTCTGTGCCTTCAAAGAAATTCAAGCATCATTTCCATGCTGATAGCTAGGGAGGAGAGTGACAGTCATAAAACCTAACACAATGCCTCTTCCCAGCAAAATGGCAGAGGCTTAATGAAGAGAGTCGCCGTTTACTCATTCTCCGTTGGAATCAATAGAGCTAGAACAATTGAGTGAATAAGTGCTCTTTCAGCGCTGGTTCTGCAGGCGGAACAGAGGGAGCCAAATGAAGATACAGTCTGAGAGCTTTGTAAAGTGCAGAGCCTTGGCATGTTTGCATAATAGGGTGCTTTACAAATGAGGCCACACTGGCACGCATCTCCAAAAGTCTGGGCTAGCATATACCAGTGGAGCTGGGACCTGTGGTAATTGCTCAGCATACCCCAAGGTTTGGTTCCCAGACTTAAAATCTTCAGAAGAGGCATAAATAGGAGAGGGAGATTGTCTGGGGCTCCCAGGCCAGCTCCATAGCTTCTACCAAGCCCACCAGCCTAGCTGGGCCAACTGGAAGCCTGTTGTTAACCCTTCCTACTTTATGGGTTTTCAGAAATAGATGCTTCTTCAGCTTCAGTTCCTTGTAAAGAGACAGCATGCAGTTCCTACTGATGGGGGGATTTGCTAGACATCTCTGGCAATCTGATCTCCAGCGCTCTAAGGAGTGTGTAGCTGTGGCATGTTGGCATTGCCCAGTGTGGGTTGTACAGACCAGGAGGCGGGTACCATTTGGACTTACCTCTGCTGGCATGACAAGTGGGATAGCAGATCCTGCTGAGCATAATTGTAAATTATTCCCCTGCCAGAGTGCTGAGAAGGAAAGGACAGCTTGGTACACTGACTGGCCCATTAACTATCTTTGTCTCACAGACAAAGTACTGCTTAGGTAAATGGAAAAACACATCTCCTGGTCTAAATATTAATGCCCAGCACAATGGAACTAAAACACATGCAATTAAACTGCAGGGAGGTGAAGCAGAGTGAGAAATTATCTGTAGAGAATGACAAAGAAATATTTCTTTAAAAGACAAAAGCAGTTTCAAAGTGTCATATTTTCAAGGAGCTTTGATTTAGGTGGAGACATGGAATGCGTTGAGGCCAGTGAGTGGAAATGGCAGACACCTGAGTATCGTGGGCTTTCAAAATGAGAGGACATCTCAGAGCAGTTACCTTGGAAATTAATTAGCGAGAAATCCCAAAGCTTTACAAATGAGATGTACGTTGAAAGAGACAGGTTAGAAATAGACTCGAAAGGGAAGGAAAAACCATCCAAGCTGCAGACAAGCTGAGCAGGGAAATATTTCCAGTTGTGGTTGAGAGAACAAATGAAAAACCAGGCTGGTTTTTGAAGTACAATCCCAAAGGAAATGAGCAAGGGATTTGAAGAGAATTTTCTCTAGCTCTTCTGTGCAGCCAGCAGGAGGGCACAGCGCTCAATACCCAGTGAAGTGCCTGTCCAGTCAGTGATCCCGGCACAGCAGGAGCCTTTGTGCTCTCCGAGACACCAAGTTAATTTGACAGGCAATGTCCATGTGCCCACTTGAAAGGACAGGGAAGGGACAGAGCAGGCTGCAGTAGCCCAGCATACGCTGAAACAAAGACCCTTTTAGGTGCTGAAAAAGACGTCTTAAAATGATCCTGCCTTGAGGGTTTTACCCTGACGGTGCCCTGTGGCTTCCATCCAGCTATTTCTGCACCCAGCATCTCTGCAGCATTACAGGTGTGGATGAAGTGTGCCCCGGCGATAGCATGACAGATTCATGGCCCACACATAAGGACATTGGGCTATTCTGTTGAGGTGTCAGGTGCTCAAGCTCAGTGTTGGGATGCAGAGGGTATTTCTAATGTCACACTGAGGTTGTCAGGGGTGTCTAGTCAGTGCCAATCTAGAAGTATAAGGGGGGTTGGAGTAGCCCTCCGAGGCTGAGGGAAGTAGGGGCAGAGACGGAGAGATCCTGTAGGGACAGTCCAGACGGCTAGAGAGAGCTTTGGTTGATGCTTTTGCTTTGCTGGGTATAGCTGAGAGTCAGAGCCCATAGATGAGTTGGGAGTGTCTCTGGTGTTCTCAGGAAGAGAGGTGCAGTCTCAGAGTGGGGGAGAGGTCAGCCCTAGAAGGAACACAACAGACTTTCCAGCTCCTGTGCTGAAATGTTTGTAAAATGTCTCTCTCGTTCACAGGGATCAGTGCTCCTTGCCATACCACGTACATAATGAGAAACCTGAGGTTTGCCATAGAGGATTAGCTTCATCGATTCTGTGGCCAGAAGGAACCATTGTGATCATCTAGTCTGACCCTCTGTATAACGCAGACCGGAGAACTGCCCCACAATGATTCCTAGAGCAGAGCTTTTACAAAAACATCTCATCTTGATTTAAAAATTGTCAGTGATGGAAAATCCACCACAACCCTTGGTGAATTGTTCCAGTGGTTAATTGCTCTCAACATTATAAATGACAGGTTTCAGAGTAACAGCCGTGTTAGTCTGTATTCGCAAAAAGAAAAGGAGTACTTGTGGCACCTTAGAGACTCACCAATTTATTTGACCATGAGCTTTCGTAAGCTACAGCTCACTTCATCGGATGCTGTAGCTCATGAAAGCTCATGCTCAAATAAATTGGTTAGTCTCTAAGGTGCCACAAGTACTCCTTTTCTTTTTGCGAACATTATAAATGTATGCCTTATTGTGAGTCAGAATTTGTCTAGCTTCAACTCCCAGCCATTGGATCATGTCAGACCTTTGCTAGACTGTAGAGCCTGTTATTCGCTCCCCACATAGATACTTATAGACAAAATCAAGTCACCCCTTAACCTTCTCTTTGTTAAGCTAAATAGATTGACCTCTGAGTCTGTCACTATAAGGCAGGTTTTCTAATCTTTTAATCATTCTTGTGGCTCTTCTCTGAACCCTCTCCCATTTATCAACATCCTTCTTGAATTGTGGGCACCAGAACTGAACACAGTATTCCAGCAGCAGTCGCATGAGTGCCAAATATTCAAGGTTCCTCTGTTTATACATCCCAGGATTGCAGTACAGTAGAATCTCAGTTACGAACACCAGAGTTACAAACTGACCAGTTAACTACACTCCTCATTTGGAACCAGAAGTACGTAATCCGGCAACACCAAAGACGACAAAAAAAAAGAAAAAAAAGCAAATACAGTACAGTACTGTGTTAATCGTAAACTACTAAAAAATAAAGAGAAAACAGCATTTTTCTTCTGCATAGTAAAGTTTCAAAGCTGTGTTAAATCAGTGTTCAGTTGTAAACTTTTGAAAGAACCACCATAATGATTTGTTCAGAGTTACAAACAGCCTCCATTCCCAAGGTGTTCATAACTCTGAGGTTTACTGTAGCTCTTTTGGCCATTGGAGTTCATGTTCAGCTGATAATCTCCTCCTTCCCTTCCCCCCTACCCCCCGCGCAAGTAAAGGTCCAGCTATCCTGTGTGCTAGAAGATGTCAATACCTGAAGTTTCAGAGGAAGGAGAATCCCTCCCCACACTGCATCTTAACCAATTATGTAATATTGTTGGTTGTACAAGGAATTATCCTCTCTTGACCTCAGCAGGCAATCAGCTTGTCTTTGACTCAAGCTGGCAATCAGTTTGCCATCCCTATCATTGTCTTAGCTTGCATAGCTACCATTGCTATTAATGGTCATGAAGCTACCCATGGTGATGCGCAAGAATCCTACGTCTGCCCTGGCATGGAATCCAAACTCTCCTCTGTCCTTGCATTTCCATCAGTGTTTCTGTGTCATTGACCCTCCTAATTAACTTTCAAAGTTTTCCTTGAGGCATCAGCAACTCTTTAGGAAAAAACAAACTCCCTCTTTCCTCTCTAACCCAGCACACCCATAAACCCAGCCAGGATTTCCTCCTCTGAGTTCAGTACATTTCTGCAATTCCTGAAACACTCCAGGGAAGGAAAGTAAAATTCAAATAATAAACAGCCCAGAGGTTGCATCCTTGTAGTATCTGGCCTTGGAGTTGGTTGGCTTCCTGCATAGGGGCCGCGTGTGAACGAAGAACTTAAGCACTAAAGGGAATAGTCCAACCAGCTGAATTTGTGAGATCAAAGCTACCTGACTGACAGGACTGGAATAGATGTTAATCAAATCTGACAGCAAAAGCTGTCATAACTCCTAGCTTCCTGACAGGCAGCACTGTACTGAAGACGTGTCATCAAGAATGAGGAGGTGTCTGCTAACTTGAGAGCAGGGGTATGAGCGGCGGCAGGGCGGGGGGCTTTGGGACAGTGAGCAGGGGGAGCAGAGATGCTGCTCTGCCTGCATTCTCCCTTGTGGAGTGAAAAGGCCATGCTAGAATATACTGCAGGAAATAGTTTTACCCTGTGCCCCTGGGGGCAAGACAAGTGTCTGGATGGCATCTAACGGTTTCTCTCCAGCTCTCAGTAATCTCATTCTATTACCTTTTTTTGCAGCCCTTTGGCACTGAAGGTTTTATTCTCTTGCTTTGTAGCAGCACCTTTGAAGTGGCTTATATCTCCTCTTTTCTTTCTTTGCTGACTTCTCTGTGTCCCTTAGGAGACAGGGATAGTGCTGTTTCAGATGCATGTAAAAATCAAATAGCTCTTGGTATTTACTTCCTTGTTTGTATGAGATCTTCAGTGGCATCTGAGCACAGCCTATGGAGAGGTGTAGGACAAACACCATTATCCAAACCTCCATTAGCTGAACCTTTGTTTTCCTAAACTGGGGGAAATCCCTGGATGTTCACACGTTTTTTAGTTCTCCAAAGCCTTAGTTGTCATTAACAATGACTCATTGTCCCTCCGCTAATGGAGAGTGTAATGTGCCGCAGGTGCCACTGTAAGTTCGGTGAATGCTGGGAGGGGTCACAGGATAGTGGATGTGAGGTGGAAGGTGACTAAGAGCCTGTTCATTTGTTTAATTTTCTAGCGCCAGGGAGGTTTTTTTTTAAGGCAGGTCAGATTTTGGAGCTAAGCTGCAAGACAGCGTCCCTTTGAAATGCCCTTGCACCAACAGCAGGGCTTGCGATACCAGCCGCTCTGCTCAGTAACTGTGATATTCAGTGTCAATCCTTGTTTTGTGGATGGTACTTGGAGCCCGTGGGCTAGGAGTCACACTCCTAAATCTGAGGCCAAGGTTTGGCACCATTTGTTTGTATTCACCTCCCAATCAGGTCATCTTTACAACAACAAACGTGACCGTCTCTTTCCTGACAGAGTGAAGAATTTCAGCTCTAACTTGTGAAGAGCTTGTCTCTTTCCATTACTGCAGGAAAAAGATACAGAAATATTAAAATAACTGGGGGCGGGGGGGGGGGTTTGAGGATAGGCCTTTTCCAACTGGCAGCATTATTTTTAGCCCTCTCACCTCAGTTATCTTGCAAATTGGACACTGTGAAACATAAACACTCACTGGCACCAAATTTCACAGGCTATAGCAGATGACCTACATTACGTAGGTCACACTCAGCTTTCCAGACTGGCTGATGTTAGCCCAGTATCTCCAGTGTTCCCTATTCCTGGTTCAGCAACTGACTTGTTGAGTGACCTTGGCCAGGTCATGTCACCTTCCTGAGCCTCAGTTTCCTCAGCTGAAAATGGAGATGATAACACTTTGCAAAGTGCTTTGAAATCTAGGGGTGCAAAGTGAAACACTGAGTGAAGATGCTGAGAATTACACCATTATTATTAACTTCCCTATGGTTAGTACAGGGAACACTCCAAAAACCGAGGTAATTTTATTTAGTTAGCTAAGGCTACATCTACACGACATACTACTGGCAGCGGTGTGTAGGGTATGTGTAGCTATAGACTGCAGTGAAAAGCAAGCTGCATCCACACTGAGGTGTGTAGCTACACCTGTCGGTAACAGGCTCTGGCAGAGGGGAGGCAGCGGGGAAAGGCCCCGCTTCAGGAATCTTTCCATGCTGCAGTGGAAGGCTCCAACAATGGGGAGCTGGCAGAGTCTTTCTTTACAGCCAGAGTCATTCCCTGCAGCAGGGAACGGCTCTGGCAGCAGTGAGACACTACACTGCTATTTTTAGCAGTGTAGATGGGAAGGCAGAGCTTGGGCAAGTAAGGAGCCATAAAGGGTGTGTATGTAACCCACACACCTCCTGGGTATGGTGTTCTGTCCCTTCTAGTGGCACCAGACCACTTAGGAGAGAGCAGTTAATGAGTCTGCTTTACAGCCTTAGCTAACAGCCAGTTGGCTTTTAGCTCATGTGGTAGAGGCACCTAGCACAATAAGACCCCAGTCCTACTGGGGCCTCTGGGCACTCCAGCAATGCAGATTGTTAATATTAATAATTGGACCCATTTGGAGGAAAACAATTGCCCATGAGAAACTTTTCAGGTTTTCTTTGAAAAAAACAGATTTTTTGGCAACTGAAAATTGAAAATTTTTAACAGGTTGGCAAAGATTTTTTATATGCCAACAGCAGAAAGTATTTTGGTCTTTGGCTTTTCAATTAAAAAACTTAAATTTTGTCAGGGGAAGAATGTGCAACCTTTTCCAGAGGAGCTAGAAATGGTTACCAGCTAATAAAAGTGAAAACGCACATCTAAAAGTCTAAAACTTCATCTAGCAAGTTTTGGTTCAAGGCTTTGTTTAAGATTGCCTTTCTCATCCATAGTTTGCCAGCAAAATGGTGGCTGACCCTCTCTTCGGTCAGGATGTATCTCAAAGGCCCAAAGGTACTGGTGCCTTTGTCTTCTTAGGTGAAAGAGATAACTTTGGGTTCTTCTTCAAGGTCTGGTCCTGATCTGTATTCTACACGTGGGGTACAGATGCGTACCATGCACCCCAGTCCAGAAATTTTAACAAGCAGCGCCTATTGGCCCTCACATGCATGGTAGGTATCCTCGTTCTCCTACCAAGGGCATAGAAGATCATGCGGGCCAACACCTTTCCAGTTCCTTCTCACCAGCGCATGGCCTGAGTCAGAATCCTGTGTCTACAGATTTCTCCAGCTTTTGAGAGAACCTGTAAATAGATTTGTAAATAGTTTGTTATGCTTCTTGGCCTATTACTATAATTAGAGTTTTATCGTATAGTTAGTGTATCTTGTTTTTCCTCGGTTGGGAGCTCCCTCCCAGTGGTCTGGAACTATGCCCAGAATCCCGGGATTCAAGAACTGCATCTCTTGCCCTCTCACTCCTTCTCCGTCTGTGATGACCACCAACACAGCTTCTACTATTTGGGTGAGATGTATATCTCAGTGAAGTGCAATATGTGTTGCTTGTTTCCACAAGAACTCATGAAGCTCATGAGCTTTGCCTAAGGAAACACCTGATGGAGAAGGCTATGAGGCCCCACACTGATTTAGGCCAAGAAGACCCCCCCCGTACATCAACCCCAACTGACTAGCAGCACTCCTCCAAGCATGTGCTTAGAAGTGGCGTCTGCATTTCCTAAGCCTAAGGAATTTTTGTTCTGCCATCCCACCCCCAACTTTCTAGAGGTAGAGGCAGAGAGGACTCGGTCACACCATCAAAGGCTACCCTGACAGACAAGGGCTCAAAGAGGCTGGGCCTTTCTTGGAAGAAAGGTCTTTTCCTCTGTGGGCCTGCAATTTCATGTCTCTAACTATCAGGCTCTGTTAGTGAAATATAACCTGAACAACTATTCCAGGCTGGTGGGCTTTAAGGACAAGCTCTGCGCAGAAAACATAGCCCAGTTCCAGTCCTTCATAGAGGAGAGCAAGTTAGTGCAGCAGAGGCAGCAGATATGGCATCCAGAGGGCTGGCCACTGCTATATTCATGAGAAGGGATTCTAGGTTACAATTGGCAAGTTTCCCTACAGAGGTCCAGAACTCCACTCAGGGCCTTCCCATGAAGAGTCAAATCTCTTAAACAAGAAAACAGACACGTCCCTACACTTGTTACAGAACTTGAGATCGACCTTATGCTCCCTGGGGTTTTACATTCCAGCCCCACAGAGGAAACACCAGAGACAAACCTGTAAACCTCTTCCTCACGCGTTCTACTGCCAGCGTCTGCCGAGCCTCTGCTGGGACCGCAGAGGGTTCAGAGGCCTTGGCCCCCTCTATCACCATGCCCAGTCACCTGCAAAGGGCTACTTTTGATGTCTCAGTCAAGACCCTCCTTGCACCACTGATGCCACCCATCTCTTCCCCCATTATTTTCAGGGGCCATCTTATGCTGTTCACCACAATTGAGAATTGATCACGACAGACAATTGGATCTCAGAAATTATCCATCAAGCATACTCCATGGAGTTCCTCTCCCTCCGCCCCTCACAAGCCCCCTTCAGGAACCACTCTCGTGAGGTGATTCTTCAACAAGAGGCAAACCCTCCAGCAACAAGGGTCAATAGAGTACGTCTCATCTCAGTATAAAGGGAGAGGGTTCTATTCCCCATATTTCCTAGTCCCCAAACAGGAGGAGAGTGGAGACCCATTCTAGATCTTCAGCAACTCAACATCTTCATTCATCAATTGGAATTCCGGATGGTTATATTAGCAGAGGGGATGTGGTTTGTGGCTCTCAACATGAAGGATGCATATTTTCATATAGACATTACTCCCTCCCCCAGGAGGTTTCTGTGGTTTATGGTGGGCCAAAAATATTTCCAGTTCAGCGTCTTCCCCTTTGGGTTGGCAACAGCACCCATAGCGTTCACTCCTGTGACTGCAGTGCATCCTGGGAAATGTAGTTCAGCCAGAGATCATGACCCATAGGGGAGAATGGGGGCACATGGGATGTGGAACTACACCTGCCAGCAGTCACCATGGCTGCTCAGGTGGACAGAGACATTAATGTCGATCTCCTCTGAAACATTTTGACATTTCTGATTCAAACATTTTCAGAACTTTGTGCTACACACGATGTTTCAATATTTCAGCTTTCATCCCCATTCAGGATGCAAACACATGTTAAAATATTGGAAGTTGCCATGGGACGGAATATTCGGTCAGCTCTAGAACTGACAGTTGTCAGGAGTTGGGATACAGGGGAGAGCTTTTGGGCGTGTCTGCAGTGCAGCTGGGAGTGTGCTTCCCAGCATGGGGAGACAGACACACGCTAGCTCTGTTTGAGCAAGTGGGTTAAAATAGCAGTGTAGCGAGGATAGCACGGGCAGCAGCTCAGGGTAGCCATCTGAGTACAAACCCGCCGGGACCCCCACATACGTACACAGTCCCTTACCCAGGCCACTGCTACACTGCTATTTTCAGAGCACTAGCTCAGGCAGAGCTAGCACATCTGTCTCCCCATGCTGGGAAGCACACACCCCACTGCAGGGGATGTCTGTACTGCACACACACCTTTTGGGGATGTCTGTACTGCAGTTAGATACCTACGGCTGGCCCGTGCCTGCTGACTTGGGCTCACACGGCTCAGGCTAAGGGGCTGTTTCACTGCGGTAGAGATGTTCAGGATCCTGCTGCAGCCCAAGCTCTGGAACCTTCCCATCTCACGGGGTCCTAGAGCCCAGGCTCCAGCCTGAGCCGGAACACCTACACCACAAAGACACAACCCCTTAGTTCGAGCCCTGCAAGCCCAAGACCTGGTGTCTAATTGCAGTCTAGACATACGCTTAGGGATTCTGCTTCTGCTGGGTCTCAGCAGGTGCTGGGAACACCACTTGCCTCTCCCGGATAGCCTGGTGGGTGCAGCTCAGTGGAGATCCAAAGGGAGGCTATCCCTTTGGTGTATGCAGCTGGCCTTCTGCGTGAGCCAGTCCAGATTCGCTAGCCCGGCTGCAGCGCCTCCTCACCACTGCTGTTTGTGCAGAGAAGATTTATGGCGCCGGGTTATGTTCTGGGAAAGGATGGCTCATTATAGGCTGCTCATATTTCTCCCTGTACAGTTCATTGTGAGCACAATAACCATCTCTCTCCTGCTGTCTGGCTGCTGTTGAAGCCCTACACTGCTATCAGTAGTGCCCATCTCTAGCTGCCATCCTTCCTTTCCTTGTCATCTGTGCTCAAGTTTGAAGCAAAAGAAAATGGCCTGCTTTCTAAACAGTGAAGAGACTCGTTAGCGAGCTTGTGTTTCAGTCTCCGGCTCCTCTGCCTCTTTCAGCCCATTAGAGAGTATCACTAAAACTCGTCAGTCTCCCTTGCAGTGCAGCCTCCCACTGGTCCCTCATTTCCATCCTTCTGTGACTACAAAAGCCACTCTTGTTTTAACAACCCTGGCATTTTTACAGCAGCACCCAGCCAGCACCTGAGCACCCTGCAGACGATGGATTTGCCCTTTCAGCACCCCTGTGAACTAGATGAATGTTACTACCCATTCTGCGGATGGGGACACTGTGGCACGGAGAGGGAATTGAGTAACCCAGGCTCACTCCACATGTCCATGGTAGAGCTGAGAACAGGGTCCAGGTCTCCTGAATGCCAGTCCCATGCTGTAATCACACGCCCTGTCTAGTGCCAATCACTGTCCAGATGCTATTGCTACAATATCCTCGGGCTGGGCCAAGCTGTTAGAATCTCAGTTTGACTCTCAGGATGCATTCTGCCCCCTCCCGTGTTTCTTCCCAGCTAGCCCTGGTTTTGTTGTATGTTTTCCCTTTAATCTAAATGCCTAGTGATCCACTGATCTGTTAATTCTGAGTCCTGCAGCTCTGTGAAAGACCAGGGGCCCTCTGCTCTGGAGGGCCTCAGGATTAACTGGCAGGGCTGAAGTGCCCTGGAAATGCTGTATGTAAATCCAGGACTGGAGTGGCAGGGGGTTGGAGTGCTGTGACAGAGCTGCGTTTGTGAGGCCCATTGGGCAGGAACAGCAGGGGAGTTGCCGGTCAGGACTGAGGAGCATCAGGCCCCCTGGGCTGGAATAAAGTGAGGGACTGAGGGTCAGGCCTGGGATTCTTTGGCCGAGCTGCCTGTGTGCTGGAGGTGGGGAGCCGGACTAGGACAGCAGGGGATGCTGAATGTCCAGTTTACGGGGCATTGGCAGAGCTGGTTGCACAGAGCCTACGCACGCTGCGCTTGGCCTCCCGCTGGGGAAATCAGCAGTGTCTGCCCACACGATACCTGACTCAAGGTGATGCTCTTAGGGGCTTGCTTTTCTGGGCAGTAAATTCACGCTGTTTTTTTCTGAGGTGAATCTGGGTGATTGGTGCAAGCTGTTGTGGCTCAGGATGCTGCTGCATAGGTTGATAGCGCAGAATTCCCCAGCCCTCCAGATTCAAGGGCACTCGCTTTGCAAGAAGCCTGTCTCCTGCGCAAATGAAAGCCAGGCTCAAGAGCTGTCAGCATGTAAGTTTGCCCTGCCATGACGCTGTACAGAGTCAGATGAGTCATTCCTTTTTTCCTGGTGCAGAATCTGATCCCATTCATTTATAGCCAGGGCACCGTACCTTTCCCAGCATAGCAAAGAACAGAGGCTTTCAGAAAATTATTAGCACTGATTGTTGAATCGGTTGTGGAGCTGGGTCCCAGAAGAGGCAATTGTGGATTGCTCCATGTTTATCAGCGTGAGCAAGGCCAAATGTTCCCTGGCTGTAATGAATCTTTAGAAGGCTTTTATCAAAGCGAGCAGGAGAGTGAGTGCGTGTCAATTAGGAAATAGTTTGGCATTCTGACGGCTGGTAGCATGACAAAGGAATTTCAGTTGTGTTTCAAGCCAGCATTAAAAGATCTGCAGAGAACCCCTCAAAATCTGTATCGTTAATTGAGAATGAAGTACTCTCTCTGTAAGTGCATGTGCCACAGCGCCTGCTCTTTGATGCCACCGGATTGGGGAAGTATCAATGCTTATGACCGCAGCCTGTGCAAACCCAGATTTCATTGTATGCCTTTGGTTTGTTTCTGTAACTAGAGTGGTGTGTAAGGCACAGCCAGCGAGCAGAAGACACTGAGCTGAGACTTTCAGCTGGCAATAGAAAAAGTACTGAGAAACTAAGGGCATATTTCCTGCAATGTGTAATAACTGAACATATACTGCAGGGAGTAAATGGCACCGGCTGGAGGTGGGTATGTGGAGATTGGCTAGATAGTTCTGTTTTTCAGTGACATTATTGTACCAGTACTCAAAGTCTATTTGCCTTTCAGTATGTTTGTATAACTTTCATTAATGCTAATAGAGCAGTGGTTTTCAGTCGGTGGTCCGCAGGCCCCTAGGGGTCTGCAGACTATGTCTAAGATTTCCAAAGAGGCCCACACCTGCATTCAAAAAAATTTGGGGGCTCCACAAATGAAAAAAGGTTGAAAACCCACTGTAATAGAGAATAAACCCTTTAACGAATTCAAACTGCTTACCATGCTTAGATTTGGTTTCCACTGCTTTAGGGCATCCTAGGCTCCACTTCCATTATCTGGAACCAGCTCCCCATTTCTGTTAAAGGGAGCGTGTTTACTGCAGTAAGTCTGAACAACGTAAAACAATTGGGGGGGAGTGCCCCAGGACTGAGAGTTCCCCGCCCAAACATCCCAGCTGGGATGATTACACAATACCATAGCACTCATCAGCTACCCAGAACCCTTCATGGATACATCTTAAAGCACTTTACATAGGAGGGGCAGCCTCCTTATCTGCCTTTACAGATGGGGAAACTAAGGCATGGAGCCTTAAGTGACTGCCCAAGGTCACACAGCAAGTCTGTAGCAGAGCTGTGACCTAGCTCTCTTCAGTCCCAGTCCCGTACCCTGTCCACACCAAGGAGAAACCATTTACAGGCTTCAAGGAAAATGTAAAAACAGCCCCTATGCTATAGACCAGCAGTTTGGAGCAATGCTTGACTCCATTCTTAAGTGGCCGCACTTTCGCTCTCTTTTTAATTATTGCATTTGTTCCAACTATAATTAGACTTATTTCTCTCTAGCACAACTTCATAAATCTCTTCTGATTTCATCTCCGAGCTATTCCTCCCTTCTCTGCATTAGGTCAATGAAGATGAAATAAATTCACAATGCCAGCACACCACCAAGCTCCTGCCTGTGTCCTGTTGTGATGACTTACATGGGATTCAGGTGGTGCGTGGGCTGTTATTAGAATTAGAGGGACCTTTTGCTCTGGAATCAGCTCTTGGCAGTAGATTAGTGAGGCATGTGGTTGACCCTTGTCCTGCCAGCGGGGGCAGCCTGGAGGGTGCCAAGAATATATGGTACTTTTTATGAATGCTCTGGTATGTGGTTGGAAGGGCCAGGTACCCTGGCTGATGCCTTTCTCACATCCCATGGCTTGGTGTAACAGGCAGAAGAGAGGCAGTTCAGGTTCAGCCTGTGTGACAGGGAAGGAGACACACTAACCATCGGCATTTCTGTCCTCCTTTCAGGTCAGCCCTTTAAGTTGGATCCCAAGATGGCTCACAAGAAGCTGAAGCTCTCCAATGATGGGCTGCAGATGGAAAAGGACGAGAGCTCCTTGAAAAAGAGCCACACACCCGAGAGGTTCAGCGGTACTGGGTGCTATGGAGCAGCAGGCAACATATTCATCGACAGCGGGTGCCATTACTGGGAAGTGATGGTGGGATCCTCAACCTGGTAAGGAGATCTGCCAGGAAGTGCTCCATTCTCTTCCCCCTTTGTCCCTGCTCTGAAACTGACTGTGAGACAGTGTAATGAAAGGGCAGTCCCTTTATAGGGCCGTGTCACGGACAGAGGAGTGGCTGGTGCTTTCCCTACCACCTTTCTCACTGATCAGGGAGTTGTAGCTGCCGACTAATGCCAACTGCGAAATGACTCTCTGCAGTAACCCTGTACAGGTGATAGGTCACAGCCCCTCCCAAAGGCTCTCAGGTCAAATCTGCTCAGGTGCCATGGTGCAGTGTAGAAACGGCTGGTGCTGCGAAGTCCCATCAGAACATAAACCTGCGCTCGGTGTGTTCTGCCTGACATCAGCCCTAGTCACAGAGGTCCTCCCATGAGATCCCCACTGGCCATTTCACAGAAGATGCACAAGGCTGGACTCCAGCTTGCTGGTCCATAGCCCTGCAGGTTCCTCAGGGCTCATGGGCTAAGGCTCATGTGTCTTAATGGAGTCTGTGGCTCTGCCTCAGCTCTGAAGGGTAAGAAGTTGCTGCTGGGCCAGCCCTAGACACGCGGCCACTGCAGGAGTGTTACCTGAGGCCAGAGTGTTTACTCAGAGCGACAGGGACCTGCTGCTGCTTGCATGGCTGGCGGGTTCCCCTTTCACGAGTTCCGTAACAAGACCTGCTTTTTCCTTAGTTTGGCCCCTGGAGGATTAATGTCTCATTCCTCCTCATCTTGGCAGCCCCGTGTAATGGCAAGCCGAGCCCTGCCATCTGTAGAGCTTGTCTCTGTCTCAAGGGGCCCTCAGAAAGCTTTGCTGGCTCCAGCATGTGTGTCATTTCCTCGCGTGCTGTGTAAATTCACAGATTTGTACCCCAGCCTGGGCCCTCCCTGGCACTCCATCACAGAAACGTTCTGCTAGTGCATAAACGACAGGGCCCTGTTCAAGGGACCTCGGGACACTCCGCAGCAATAGGTCACGTTCCCCATGTCTAGCGCCCCAGCCTCTCCTTCTGAACAAGGCTCAGGAGTGTCACAGCTTAACGCATGTGGTGTCACAGGTGCTGCATGTTACTGACACTGCAGCACTGGGAATTTCAGGCCAGGAGAGAAGAGCTTCGTTACTAGGTGGCAGCAGTGGTGAAATTCAGGATAATAGCATCCCTGGGGACGTTAGAATAACGTAGACTGGAGTGCCTACCCTGGACAGCGGCAGCCTGGACAGCAGGGGTTGGTTCCCACAGTCTCCTCTGGGGCCTTTCATTTCTGTAACAGACACTGTTACAAAGTTAAAATCTGGAAGGTCAGTGAGGAGCAGAGGGGGAGAAATGAACGTGTGGGGCCCGCAAGACCAGAGCTGTTTCTTAGGGAGATCTGAGAAGAGCTCGGGAGTCAGTTACAGGTCCCTGCATGTCTGGGGTAGTTCAGAGGAGCTCCTCCTGTGGCCCATGCTGGACAGACATGCAGTGGTCCCTGCACAAGGGGGGTATGAGCAATGGGGTGCAAGCATGATAGCCACCCACTTGGCTGGTGCCCCAGGGATCGAACCAGGGACCTACAGAGCTAACAGCCTGAGCTTGAGAGCCCAGGCTCCCGAGGAGGGGGATTGGAACAATTCATCTCCTCTGCAGATCGGCCTTGGGGGGACCTGTCACGCACACTCACTAGCGGGCTACATGAGCGGCGACCGCGATGCCACAGCTAATGTACTGTGGAATGGCACAATCCAGCGGGGGAAATGTGTAATCAGAACAAAGTCTCTTGGCACCGTCCGTCACAGAACTCCGAGCACTTCCCTATGGCGGCTGGGTATCGTTAATCCCCATTGCAGGGCCGGGGCTCAGAGAGGGGAAGTGGCTTCCCGACAGTCACCCTGCTAAATTGGGGGGACACCCCAGGAGTTCTCAATCCTAGTGCTCTTCTGGCTTGGTGGAAGCCACCGTGCCTCTGCCTGGGATCTCTGGGTCCAGGAGGACAGCCAGACTGAGGAGCCAACATGTAGAGGAGTTTGGCAGAGGGCAGCGACATCACTGATGGGGAAGCACCATCAGAAGGGACAGTTGCCGGGTGATGCTGCCAGCGAAGAGGAAATAAGAAGTACGGGGAGTAGGTAGCACAGGAGGGGACTCTAATGCTGCTGGGGAGAGTCAGGGAGCAAAGGTGCAGGAAGGAGGGCTGGAGGGTATCAATGTGATGGGAAGTGTAGGGCTGACCAGGATACTTGGCAGAAGGGCACCAAGGTCTGAGGTAGGGACTGGACTGACTAGAGGAGTAAAGATGGAAGGCGCGGGCAGGAATCTGCCTCTGCTGCTGCCCTGTGTAGGATGGACAGAGCGACATGTGCTGTGCCATGCTGCAGGCAGAGGGTTAGTAAGGAGTCATGCACACCTTGGCTTTAGCCCTTTAGGATCCCCTTCCCCCAAAGGTGCTGCCAGTGCTGGCAAGCCAGTACTGAAGGGGTTAACAATTGGAGAGCACTCCCAGGCATGGGTTATCTGTATGGCTACATTGCCCAGGAGAACATGCAGCTGTCTGTATCACTGCCCCTCGGTGGGCAAAGGGGGCTGACACCGTTCTCTAGGCCAGTGCATCTGGGCAGGACTCAGTGGCACAGGCAGTGAAGAACTAGTTGTCGTTCACTCTCCCTCCATCAGTGTGCTTTGGGGATGCTTCTGCATTGCATTGCTTTGGGACAAGCCTCATTCACTGTGACAAGCTTCAAGCCTCAGGGAGCAGGATAAAACATCTTCATCGTGTCAGTGAAAATGCAAAGGTCCATGTATTTCCCGTCTGTCTGCCCTGGGACAGGCTGAAGGCGCCGCGCAGTTGTTAGAACAGCTGGAGTAATGGCAGATAGGGAGCCTCAATACATCAGTTCCAAATGTGATCTCTTCTGCATGCCTTTACTGCAATAGCTTAGGGGGAGAGGGGAGGCTGGCTTCCCCCGGAGAGTGTCTGACAAAATGCTGTAACCCCAAGCCGGGCTCCCCTGCAGAGTCCCACTGGCTGCAGGAGAGTTCAGGCTGGGTTGACACGGGAGAGGGTGACTTCAGTCGGCTGCCCTGGTGGAGCTACAGAAGCCTGGGAACTGGATTCAATGCAGAAATCCGTGAGCACCCTCTTGTGCGAAATCAGCAGCTGCTCTGCCGAGTCAGAGTGGCTGCAGCAGGGTGAGTGAGATCAGGATCCGGCTTTCCGTCAGCTCCTTGGTTCAAGGTTGGATGGTTGGCCTTGAGGCCAAGCTCGGAAAGTGGAATTCACTGTGGGAGGCTGTAATTGCCTGCAATGATTATTTTATGTGATGCTTAAATGTATGCACCCCAGTAAAAGGGTGTTTGCTTTTCCTGGTTCCCCAGGATCTGCAGCTGGTGAGTTGGTGCTGAGAGCAGGAAGATGTTTGCTGCTCTGAGTGTGCAGTGAGTTGTCATCCCAGCATTCAGAAGCACGGCTTGGTTTATTGTGGGGTTGGAGTGAATATCCCCTCAACC
Source organism: Chelonia mydas (assembly GCF_015237465.2). Classification (NCBI taxonomy): domain Eukaryota; kingdom Metazoa; phylum Chordata; order Testudines; family Cheloniidae; genus Chelonia; species Chelonia mydas. The sequence continues at coordinate 59,334,199 of NC_057855.1, forward strand.
CTGGGCTGAGGTGGGCAGCTGCACCGAGGCGCTGGTCCTGCTCCCCGTGAAGTCAGTAGCAACTCTCACTGAGTTGTGCAGGGCCAGGAGCAGGCTGGAGGGAGCTGGAGGCTGAGTGGGAGTGTGGTGTGTTCATGCCTGGGTTGGCACATGAACAGATTATCCATTGCCCTGCAGCCTGTGGAGTCATTTATGTCTGTGCACGGTGGGTTTAAAACGCTGCTATTATGATGGAGTGGTGTCTCGCACTCACTGGCCCTGGCCAGAAATGGCTGCAGGGTCGGGGACAATTGGCGCATGGGCTTGGAGCTGAAGCGAGTGGAATTTGTCTCCGAGGACCCTTCGAATGCAGTCCATGAGAATGGGACCATGTCAAGAAATATCAAACAGACTCAGCAGATTCTTCATTCCCCCTTGCCAGCTGCTCTGAGCTCACTGCAGAGCAATGGCTCCTTCTGGGCAGCTTCTCCCCACTCCGCTGAAGCATTGGGTCTGCAGGGACGGAGACTGCTGCTGCTCCTCACCTCCCAGCGACATGCTTCACCTTGTCTCCTTTCCTGGAGTGCCTTCACACCCAAAGAGAACTTGTACTCAGCCTTTGAGACACTCCCTTTCTGAGCACAGTCTGTGTGGCCGAGCCCTGCCTTGGCCAGAGCCACGAGGGAATTGACACGGCAACCCTTGGGTCTGCTGCTGGGGTAAGGCAGGCCAAGCTACTGCCACTGGGGTGCCCCTAGCTCACCCGTTGCTGCTTAGCAGCTGCTGCAAATGGTAACATGTCTGCTGGCTGGGGAGCTGAACACGGAATCGCAGCCCTGTCCACCCAGACCCTGCAGTGGGTGCCAGGTGGCATGTGGAGATATCCTGCCTAACCCTAGCAGTGCTGAGGGAAGACCTCTGCCTCACTCACCTGTCACACTGTATAGAGGGGGGCTTGGGAATTTGATTTGTAAGTTGTTTCACAGGAAACTGAATTTTATTAGGGGCTGTGCCTTAGAAATGAATCAGTTCCAAGAGTTGGTTTGTCGATGACTGAGTCATTCAGTCCCTATAGCTGAAGAAGTTCATTTAAAATATACAGCAGTACCACAGGCTCTGAACAGAGGTGCACATAGGTGTACACAAGAGACAGCCACATGCTGAAAGAAGGCAAAAGTATAATTGGGTTGGCTACAGCCATAACTCAGAGTGAGCCTGGAGCCTTGTGTCTCATAGGCCTTGTCTACACTGCCACTTTACAGTGCTGCAACTTTCTTGCTCAAGGGTGTGAAAAAACACCCCCCGAGCCCCCTGAATTTCAGCGCTGTAAAGTGGCAGTGTAGACAGTGCTTCAGTGCTGGGAGCCACGCTCTGGCAGCGCTGGGAGCCACGCTCCCCTCATGGGGGTGGGTTTTTTACAGCACTGGGAGAGCTCTCTCCCAGCGCTGGTGCTGTGACTACACAGCCACGTTAAAGCGGTGCCATGGCAGCATTTTAACATTGCTAGTGAAGACATACCCGTAGAAACTTACAGAAAAGGTGCATTGATCAAAGGCACAGCAGGGCCTGCAGCTTTCTGCAGCCTTCAATAAATATTCCATTTCCCCTCCGCTCAGCCCCTGCCCAAATACCCAATCAAACTCCATCCCCGAAGCAAACGTGTCTCTTTGTCCCATCACTTCATTGTCACAAAGGACAGGATTAGATTTGGTGCAAATGAACATTGCTGATGTGCAGGGCTTCTCAGTGTGAAGACAGCTGTGTCAAACTCCCTTCCTCCCCCCCGCACGGCTGAACACAGACAGCATTCCCCGCCTCCATCAAGGACCTAGAGGTGCCAGCTTATGCTGGCAGAAGCAAATCAAAAAGTAATAGAAGGAAATGAAATGGCTCTTTGGTGGCCAAAACTTCAAATGGCAAGTTCATTAATGACGGCCTGAGGGAAATGCCTGCAGTCCATGACATTCCTGCTTCAGTGCTTTCTCCGGCTGCTATTTCTTGGACAAAACTCCTAGCCCGTACAGTTCACCTGCTAGCTCCCTGGCTGGAATATAATGAGGAACCCAACAGCTCTTTGAATGCTTCAGGGTCAAGGCTCTCCTGATGGGGCAAAAATAATCAGATGCTTCTCCTTTCTCTGCCCTTAGAAGATAGAGAGTTGTTGAGACAAAGGTGCCCTTTCAGGAAGGATAATACAACCCAGCTACAAGTGTGTGCCCTGCTTTTTGGGTACTTTAATTTTTTGATTTGTGCATGAATAGCCAAACAAGGTTCAGATCTTCCAGACATTGCTGGGACCCACCATCACATCTCTCACTAATTCCTACTCAAGCCTTTTTGAGAAATACAACCGCTCTTTCATGAACAGGCTGCCAGCTGACCTACCCTCAGGAATGGGTGTTTGGCTATTCATGCATTCCTTCCATTCTATTCCTGTTTTTCCCCTGTCCTTCCTCCCACAGTGTAGAGTAGTCCATGTAAAGGGATCAGTGTTGGGTTATATTGGAGAAAACCTAATAGTGATGTATGTAAGGCTTCAATAGTGGCAAAACCCTTGAAACCTCAAAGGACTCCCCCTTGAGGGTACTTATCTGGCCCTCATTACCACAGTATGCCAGCACCTGACACTCTTGTAAGGTATTGCCCCTCACAGCACCCCGGTACCAAGGGATAGTGCTGGCTGTATTACAGTCAGAGAACTGAGGTGCAAAGACCTAAGGTTTTGCCCAGGATCACACAGAGAATCTGGGGCCAAGTAGGGTATTGAACCTGGGTTTTCCAAATCTTAGGCTAATGCCCTGGTCACTAAACCATCTTTCCTCTGTCTTCAGAAGTCATTTTTGAAACAGATCTCAAACACAGGTGCAGTCTTACAGGGATGTCCTAGTGCAGAGAGAAACTAGCCAGCTGTTCTGCACAAAAATGTGTCTCTTTCCAGTTTATTAACAAAAAGCAAGAGCTGCATATTAGTCACATCAGGTTTATCTTTGTATGTAAAATGTATGGCTAGGAATATGAGTCATATACCTGCAGTGTGTTACAGCTGTTTTAAATAACATGGCAGGGGGTCAGCCTTTTAACATGTCACATGTATTCTAATCTAAAGGATCCAAATATACTGTCCCCATAATGCAGAGTTACACAAGAAGCCGTTCTAGTTGGGGACAGATCATTCTCTCTGCCTGATGAGCAGAAGCCTCCCTGGGATTATTCTCCCTTTAAGAGAACAAGTGCATTTTTCTGGCACAGCTGAAGTGACAGCCAGCTCCTGAATGCTGCAGGCCATGTGAGGCACAGCAGGGCTGGCAAGTGAAAGGACAGGGGGTGGGGGAGTGTACATGGATGTGTGGCCTCCTGCGCCATGGCTTGGCAACCACTTTTCAATCAGCAGCCTTCCAGACTGTGTCAGGCTATAAGAGTGCTGCAGAATCAGATTCATTCATACCTGCTTTTTCTGCAGAGGGGCACATGGAGCGAGCACTTTGGCCTCATTACCCACAATCTGAGCCATTGGGTTCATACCTGGTGGAGACACATGCTCTTCTGACTCCAGGATATGCACAGGTGTCACTGAGGCAGAACTGGATCCAGCATGCTTGGGTTTCATTGCCTTTGAATGTGTGCGTTGGGGAGCTGGCAGGGTCAAGCTGCTTGGATGGCAATATGCCCACAGCAAGGTTAATGAAATTTGAACAAAAGAGAAAAATCCATCACAGAAGGAAATCTTGCATGTAAACAACAACATCTTGTCAGGATGCATCCTCCCTCCTGCTCTAAGACAGTGGTTTTCAAACTTTTTTTCTGGGGACCCAGCTGAAGAAAATTGTTGATGCCTGCGACACAGTGGAGCTGGGGATGAGGGGCTCAGGGCTGGGGAGAGGGTTGAGGTGCAGGGGTGGGGCTGGGAATGAGGGATTCAAGGTGTGGGAGGGGACCCTGGGCTGGGGCAGGGGCTTGGGGTGCGGGAGGGGGTCTAGGCTCTGGGTTGGAGATGCAGGCTCTGGGATGAGGCTGGGGATGAGGGGTTTTGGATGCAGGAAAGGGTTCCAGATTTGCGGGGGGGCTCAGGACTGAGGCAGTGGATTGGGGCACAGGGTTGGAACATGGACTTGCCTCTGGCAGCTCCCAGTCAGCAGCGCAGCGGGGGTGCTAAGGCAGGCTTCCCACCTGTCCTGGCACTATGGACCGTGCTGCACCCCAGAAGTGGCCAGCAGCTGGTCCGGCTCCCAGGCGGAGGTGTGCAAGTGGCTTCGCACGACTCTTGCCCACAGGCACCGCCCCCAGTTCCTATTGGCTGGTTCTCTGCCTAGAAGCCGGACCCACTGCTGGCTGCTTCTGGAGCGCAGCACGGTGTCGAAACAGGTAGGAACTAGCCTGCCTTAGCTGGGCAGCACCGCCGACGGGACTTTTAACGCCCTGGTCAGCGGTGCTGACCAGAGTGACCCAGTGCCTGACATGCCATGACCCAGTACTGTGTCACCACCCCAACTTTGATAAATGCTGTTCTAGGACATTAAAAGGCCAAGAAAATGGCATTAAAAGGGTTCTGGTGTCAGGGTTACACTAATACAAACCCAGGTAAAGCAGAAACAGAATCATAGAAAAATAGGACTAAGGGACCTCAAGAGCTCATCTAGCCCCAGCCTTCTGCCCCGAGGTGGGACCCAGTCAACCCAGACCATCCTTTGCAGGTGTTTGTCTGTCCTGCCCTTAAAAACCTCCAGTGATGGGGATCCCACAGTCTCCCTTGGAAGCCTGTTTCAGAGCTTAGCTTCCCCTGTAGTTAGAAAGTTTTTCTTTTCTTAAGACTAAACATGCCCAGTTTTTTTTAATCTTTCCTCCTAGGTCAGGTTTTCCAAACCTTTTGTTTTTGTTGCTCTCCTCCGGACTCTCTCCAGTTTGTCCCCATCTTTCCTGAAATGTGGTGCCCAGAACTGGACACAGTACTCCAGCTGAGGCCACAGCAGTGCCGAGCAGGACAAATACCTCCCGTTTCTTACATATGACACTCCTATTAATACCCCATAGAATAATATTGGCCTTTTTTCACAACTTCATCTCATTGTTGACTCAGATTCATATTTGTGATCCACTATAAACCCCAGATCCTTTTCAGCAGTACTGCCACCTAGCCAGTGTTCCCTGTTTAATAGTCGTGCATTTGATTTTTCCTTCCTGAGTGTAGTACTTTTCACTTATCATTATTGAATTTCATTTTGTTGATTTCAGACCAATTGTCCAATTTGTCGAGGTCGTTTTGAATTCTAATCCTGTCTTCCAAAGTGCTTGCTGCCCCTCACAGCTTGGTGTCATCTGCAATTTGTATAAGCACACTCTCCACTAAATTGTGCTCCAACTTCATAGTAATTTTATCTAGACAACATTTCCCTAGTTTGTTTATGAGTGTGCCATGTGGGACTGTATCCAAAGCATTAGTAAAATCAAGATGTATCACATCTACTGGTTCCCCCCATCCACTAGGCCAGTAACCCTGTCAAAGAAGGAAATTAGGTTGGTTTGGTAGGCTTTGTTTTGACAAATCCATGCTGGTTATTCCTTATAACCCAGCTATTCTGCAGGTGCTCACAAATTGAGTGTTTAGTCAATGGAGGTGCTTACGAAGTAGACCCACCAAATGGACCGTGGACCATGGCCTGTTTTCAGAAGGGGCCTGTGAGCCCAAAGATCCCTTGATGCCCACTCACACTCAGCACCAGACCCACACAGATTCAGAAGGCTAGCAACATACACATCAGTGAAGGGGGGCCTGTGGTTAAACATTGATAAACACCCATTTTGATTCCTAAAATGAGCTGTAATTTTGCCCAAAAAGAAACCCATTTACATCAGAAAGTTCCCAAGCTAATGTACTGCGAGTGCCTGTATAGGGCATGTGCCATGAGCTGGGGAAGCCTGCCAGTGTGTGTTGGAGTGTTAAAGCATTCGATAGTGCCTTCCCCGTGTATCACTGTGTGCCAGGCAGCACACGAGCAGTGCTAATGCAAGTGTCAGGGGTTTTGGCTGTTTCATATAAAGTCCAATCATGGCCTAGCTTGGGGGGTTTTGTGTAACTTTCCTAGAATCCAGCATTTCCTCTCTAATGGCTGGAAACCTGGGAAAAGATATTGACCCCAGTGATAGCTAGAGATTTCCTGGGAGAGTAAGCAGGCTAGCCTGTGCCTTTGAGATAGAATGTCGTAAGTTTTAGCCCCCAGGATGCTTAGAGTTCTACAATCTGCTACTGCATGAGTATGCTGGCAGATGGTAGAGGGCTCAGACAGCAAGACAGAGCCCTCAGACTTGGGAATATCAGTCAGTTGAACCAGAACAGTAACGTTGCATATTGTATAAGATCATTGCCACTGTGAAAGGCATATGCCCCAAATATTGTGCGTCCCAGTTTCTGCAACATTAAAAGCAAGGTAACACTTTACTTCTGGAGTATTCATTTCTTTCTGGTGCTGTCATTACTACATGATTAGCAGAAACTGTTTTTTAGAAATTAATTATCACAAGCTAGAGATGTGTACATATGATTTAAAAATATGTAACAGACCTCCTGCACACCTCAGAGGTGGGTGCATGTGTGTTTGTCATATTAGAGCTGTGAGTTCTATTCCCAGCTTGTGTCACTTCTCAGGTGGGTAGGAGGCCTTGCTCGGAAATAAGGACTGTGATCGGCACAGAATTTTTAACACCAATCAATAGAAGATGTGAGACTTAATTGACAATCACCTGGTTCCCCACACAGTGCACCTTCCCTTAGGTGGGAGGGGGGTACCTTGATGTGGGAAAAGCAACAGATGCAGGAGGAGGATCCAGACCCATTGTCGTCCATCCTATTCAGAGCAGTTCTGTTTAACTAACATACTGAAGCGAGGTTCTGGGCTGGTGGATGTGCGTGGCAATGGAATGTTCAGGGTTCGGCTGCAAATCAAGAATAAGCTGTACTGTGCAAAACCACCCAAGACAGAGGTGGGCAAACTATGGCGCGCGGTCCGGATCCAGCCCACAAGCCACACTATGCAGCTCGGCCCCGCTCCAGCGCTACAGCTGGGGCGCTGGGTCGGAGACAGGACCATGCGGCTCAGCCCCACTCCAGAACTCAAGCCAGGGGACTGGGTCGGGGGCACCCACAGCTGCTTTGGCCCCACTCCGGCCAGGGCACAGGATCAGGGGCCGCACCACGCAGCTCGGCACTACTCCAGCGCTCCAGCCGTGGGCACAGGGTCGGGGGCTGCACCACACAGCTCCTGGAAACCGCGGCATGGCCCCGCTCTGGCTCCTAGGCACTCCAATGGGAGATGCAGGGGCAGTGCCTGTGGATGGGGCAGCGTACAGAGCCAGCTGGCCCCGCCTCCATGTAGGAGCCGGAGAAGGGACATGCCACTGCTTCCAGGAGCTGCTTGAGGTAAGTGCTGCTCGGAGCCTGCACCCCCTGAGCCTCTCACCACGCCCCTGCCCCAGCCCTGATCCCCCTCCTGCCCTCCAAACCTCTCAGTCCCAGCCCAGAGCACCCTCCTACACCCCAAACTCCTCATTCTCAGCCCCCCACACACACACATACACCCCAACCCCAATTTTGTGAGCATTCATGACCTGCCATACAATTTCTATTCCCCGAGGTGGCCCTCAGGCCGAAAAGTTTGCCCACCCCAACTCAGGAAATGGCAAAAGCTCATAACTTGTGAAAATTTGAACAAGCAGTTGTGAAACCAGCAAAAGACTCCTCCTCCTTCACCCCAGGAGTAACCCCCTGCCTCCAGCAAACCCCAGGGGCCACAGATTCTTCATATCGATCAGAAGAACTTCTTTGATGGAAGTGTTAGGCATCCTCAGTATAGGGCCTGCTGCTGCTCCCCTGTAATGTCCCTGTCACTTACGTTGCTATTAAGTGGGATTTAGAGGAAATACTCACACTTTCCCACAGACTTCCTAAAACCAGTGAAGCAATAAAACACTCTGTCAGAGGCTGGGTAATTGTGTGGCCAATAGTATTTATGCTCAGTAGGCCAGTCCATCAGTTCTCACATCCACTGGTCACCACAGGGCCCCAAAGGCAGTTCACTCGTACACAGGACTGCACCGAGGGGCAGATGCTTTAGGGTTTGGGGCTGGTTTGTTTTTGCTGGTTTTGTGTCCCTGAAGCACCCATCATTGGCCACTGCCTGAGGCAGGACACCATGTTTGTTGCACCAGTGGTCTCTAAACTGGTACAAACCCCCCATGTTCCTGTTACTGGGAGCCGGCATGTTCCCTTCTGCCTTGGCTGATTCCTAATGCATCCACATGCTCTTCTGGAGGCTCTTGGGCCCCTCACAAGCTGAAAAACCTTCCAAGAACCCTGATGCCCTCAAATGCCTTTCTCAGCCCTCTCATGACCCCAGCATGTCCCTTCTGCTGCCAAGGCCTCCTTTCAAGTCCCTGCGACTGCCCCCCGAACACCCATTTACAGGTTGTCCCACTGATGAGTGAGTTGTTGAATGAGTTAATCCCACATGTGATCTGAGTGTAGCACATGGGCCACTAGCTGCTACCACATGTGCCTCTGTGATGAGGTCCTCCTCAAAGCTTCCCAGGTGTTAAAACGACACCGTTTCATCAGGGAGCCCCTGCTGTGCTCAGATTTGGCTATGAAGAATTGTGGTTTGCTAAACTCTGAGAAAGCCCTGGCAGCCAGACTGCTGGGAAGGCTCTGCTTCTGTTCATCACCAGGCATGGTGCGAGTTAGCTGTGAGCCATCACAGAGCCATCATCAAGCTGATCCCATTTTTAAAACTGTTTTGCCTTGGCTGTAACAATGGGCCTAAAATGGAAGGCTCCTGCTGAAAGAGCCTGGCTGTGTCACTTCTAGCCCTCTTCCTTCCTGGCAGGGAAGGAACAATGCTTTTCTTAGCAGCACTTCGGCAGGTTCATTTTCTATGGAGTAAAGCTGTTTTTATGCCGCTTTTACGCTGTCACATGTAAGGCTGCAGCATTCTACGTGTCATGAGGATCCGTGTAGGAGGAAACAGATGGCATGTTATGAAGCAGCGGGATAGCTGCACACTGAAAATGTAACAGTTTCTTTGCTGAAACCACTGTGAAATCTCCAGGAGATAAGAGGGAAGGTCCTCTCATGGATCAGTAACTGGTTAAAGATAGGAAACAAAGGGTAGGAATAAACGGTCAGTTTTCATAATAGAGAAATGTAACTAGCGGGGTCCCCCAAAGATCTATACTGGGACCTTTGCTGTTCAACTTATTTATAAATGCTCTGGAAAATTGGGTGAACAGAGAGGCAAAATTTGTAGATGATACAAAATTAGTCAAGATAGTTAAGTCCAAAGCAGACTGTGAAGAGCTACAAAGGGATCTCAGAAAACTGGGTGACTGAGCAACGAAATGGCAGCTGAAATTCAGTGTTGGGAAATGCGAAGTAATGCACATTGGAAAACATAATCCCAACTATACATAGAATGATGGGGTCTAAATTAACTGCTACCACTCAAGAAAGAGACCTCGGAGTCCTTGTGGATAGTTCTCTGAAAACGTCCACTCAAAGTGCAGCAGCAGTCAAAAAAGCGAACAGAATGTTAGGAACCACTAGGAAAGGGATAGATGAGAAGACAGAAAATATCATAATTCTTCTAAATAAATCCATGCTATGCCCACACCTTGAATACTGTGTGCAGTTCTGGTCACCCCATCTCAAAAAAGATATATTGGAATTGGAAAAGACATAAGGAAAGGCAACAAAAATGATTAGCATTGTCCATATGAGGAGAGATTAAAGAGACTGGAACTGTTCAGTTTGGAAAAGAGGCGACTAAGATTGAATGTGATAGAGTTCTATAAAATCGTAACTGGTATGAAGAAAGTGAAGAAGGCAATGTTATTTACTCCTTCACATAACACAAGAACCAGGCATCACCCAATGAAATTAATAGGCAGCAGGTTTAAAACAAACAAAAGGAAGTATTTCTTCACACAATACATAGTCAATTTGTGGAACTCCTTGCATGGGGATGGTTCAAAAGGTTCAAAAAAGAACTAGATAAGTTCACAGAGGTTAGCCGAGCTATTAGCCGAGATGGTAAGGGATGCAACCCCATGCTCTGGGTGTCCCTAGCCTCTGATTGCCAGAAGCTCAAAGTGGATGACAGGGGATGGATCACTCAATGATTGCCCTGTTCTGTTCAGTCCCTCTGAAGCACTTGGCATTAGCCACTATTGGAATACAAGCTATTGAGCTAGATGGCCCATTGATCTGACCTGCTATGGCCATTATTATGTTTATTCTGAAGAGTGCATTCAGTTCTCCTGCATTATTAGTGTTGTGATCACGCCCAGAGGCCACCCATCTAAGACACAAAGAGGACTCTCACCGTTAAAAATTTGCACCTTATTTCTAGTCTGAATTTGTCTAGCTTCAACTTCCAGCCACTGGATCGTGTTAGACCTTCCTCGGCTGGATTGAAGAGCCCATTATTAAATATTTGTTCCCCATGTAGATACTTAGAGCCTTATCAAGTCATCCCTTAACCTTCTCTTTGTTAAGCTAAATAGATTGAGCTCCTTAAGTCTATCACTAAAAGGCAGGTTTTCTAACCTTTTACTCATTCTCATGACTCTTCTCCAAACACTCTCCAATTTTTCAACCTGCATCTGAAATTGTGGGGCCCAGAACTGGACACAGGATTCCAGCAGCGGTCGCACCAGTGCCAAATCCAGAGGTAAAATAACCCGTCTGCTCCTACTCGAGATTCCCCTGTTTATGCATCCCAGGATCTCATTCACTCTTTTGGCTACAGCATCACACTGAGCACTCATGTTCAGCTGATTATCCAACACCTCCTCTCCTCCCCCCCAAAAAATCTTTTTCAGAATCCCTGCTTCCCAGGATAGCACTTCCCCATGCTGTAGGTATGGCCAACATTCTTTGTTCCTAGACAATACATTTACATTTAGCCATATTACAACACACTGTTTGCTTTCACCCAGTTTACCAAGCAATCCAGATCGCTCTGTATCAGTAACCTGTCCTCTTCATTCTTTATCTCCCCTCCCTTGCAAAATTTTGTGTCATCTGCAAATTTTATTAGTGAGGATTTTATGTTTTCTTCCCGTTCATTGGTAAAAATGTTAAATAGCACAAGGCCAAGACCCGAGCCCCCACTGGAAACAAACCCACTCAATGATGATTCCCCCGTTACAATTACATTTTGAGACCTGTCTGTTATGTGTAGCTGCAGTGAATGGGGAAGAAGTACATTGGAGCCGCTTGGGGGAGTTGTGATTGTGATGTGACGAGAGTGTCTCCTAACCACCCCCCTCCCTCATGTATGTGATGAAAGGAAAGGGGCCCATGGACTGCGAGGGACCAGTCTGCAGCATGTCTGTACAGGACTGTGCAGGTTGTGTCAGGAGCAGGCTACTGGGGTGGGATACGAGACCAGGCTGGATTGAATGATGGGATGGGGAAAGTCCAGGTTTAGGGGTAGCCTGTGTGCAGGCGTGAAGGGCTGTAGAAGGGTACAAAGTGGTTGTTACATTTGACAGGTGTGGTGGTCTGTGTGGGGAGCAGTGTTTGAGCACAGGGTAGGTACAAGTAGTGCCTGGCCATTACTGTGACAAGGCAGAGTGGGAGTGAGTGTGTCATGGTCGTGCTGGGGCACCGCTCAAAGAGGGCACAGTTAAGGCTGTGTGGGCATGTACCTTATCTCTGTATTTCCTGGTTTTCAGAGGTTTGAGTTTTGCTGAGCCCAGTGCAAGGTATCACCCGACAGCCTGAACTTTGCATTAGCAAAGGGTTTTTGCCATTTAGTTTCCTAGTTGTTTAAACAGAGACATGTTTGTTGGTAGGAGCTACTGGTCATTTAAGCCGTTGTATTCTCACCTCGTTGTGCAGTTGATATGCTACTGTCCCAAGGTAATAATCAAAAGCCCTAGCTCTGATATAGTGCTTTTCATCAGTAGATCTCAGAGAACTTTACAGCATTATCCCCATTTTACTGAAGGGAAACTGAGCCACAGAGTGGCAACTTGCCCAAGGTCACCCAGCCAGTGGCAGAGCTAGCAATAGTTCCAGTCCAGTGGTCCCTCCACCTGGATACACGGTTGCCCTGTTATTTTTCAGTGCTCCCTCCCCTCCTGTATGGTTTGTTATATTGGAATGGTCTGGCTTTGAAAGGTTTGCAATGTGTAGCTGCTAACAGGGCCCTAGAGAAATCCCATCTGTCCTCTATGTCCCAAACCTTGACAGCTTTATGGTAGGCTTGTTACAGTGACTGACCAATCAGCAGGTGAGAGCAGGCTGGTGTGTCTCCTTCTCCACCCACTGCCCACCCCTCTCCTCCCCTCCAACACTTCGTCCTCCTCCTCCTCCCGCTCCCCTTCCTGTCCCACTAAGCCATGAGCTGATCCCGCAGAAACCAGTGACATGTCTGAAGTTGCTCCTTGCTGTCTCCTGTTCTGTGCTGCTGTGCACACATGTCTGTCACAGACTATTACTGGAGGGCCTCACACTACCTGGTTACGTAGCCTAAGCTGCCCCCCCTCCCCTCGCCCACACACACACACAGAGCTGGGACTCCTGCCCCTGCTTCAGCCAGGCTTCCCCAGCCATGCCCCTACCCCACCCCCAATCCCCTTCACCCCACACAGGGGGATGTGTATCTTAACAATTCATGCAGAGGGGTAGGGCTGCCCCACTCCCATCACACACAGCCTCTTTCTCTGCATGTGCTCAGTGTAATCCAGTAGGAGCTAGAATGGGCACTTAAGGCTTGTGAAAATTTTAAGTAGAGAAGCAAAATCTTTTTGAAATGACACTGTAATTTGATTTCCCCCAAAGGGCCATCGGGTGCCATGCACTCTGTCTTTGAGCACTGCAGATCCTGGTGCGATGAGCTGAGCCTTGGTTTGATCTCTATCTGTGAGCAAAAAAAAAAAAAAGATTGCCTGAATCTCTCAACTTTAAGAAAAGCTGGGAGTTTTTTCAGGGGCTGCGTCTTGAGAACCCCTTGGTCAACTGAACCCAAATTTGCGTCACTGACCAAACCCCGTGTGCCCACGAGTTGCACCAAATTTCAAGGGAATTGGAGTAACTGTGTACATTTTAGGGCAAATTTTAAATTGATGGCTGGATGAGCCCTCGGGGATATGGTTTGTGCATTCTGGAGGGTCTAGGTCAGTAACGTCTGTCTCTCTCCTAGGTACGCCATCGGCATCGCCTATAAATCAGCCCCAAAGAATGAGTGGATTGGCAAGAACTCCTCATCCTGGGTCTTCTCCCGCTGCAGCAGCAACTTTGTGGTGAGACACAACAACAAGGAGATGCTGGTGGACGTTCACCCACAGATGAAGCGTCTGGGCATCCTTCTGGATTATGACAACAACGCCCTGTCCTTCTACGACCCGGCCAGTTCTCTCCACCTCCACACGTTCAGCGTTGCCTTCATCCTGCCGGTGTGTCCAACGTTCACCCTCTGGAACAAATCCTTGATGATCCTGTCTGGCCTGCCGGCTCCAGACTTCATCGATTACCCAGAGCAGCAGGAGTGTAACTGCCGACCGCAGGAGTCCCCGTACGTATCAGGGATGAAAGCCTGCCACTAAGCAGCAGCCAGCCCGTCGTGCTCAACAGTGGCTCATGGGGAATGTTCATGGGGGCTTCTGAAGAGCTGGATTGGAAAGCAGGCCCTGCTGCCAGAGAAATAATGCTCGGCGAGTGAGCCTCTCCCACAGGAAGCTCATTTTTAAGGGAAAAACAAAACTTTAAAAGCGATTGAAATAAACTCTGTGGCCGAGCTCCGTGTGTATGGGAATGCGGCTTGTGAAACTCCTTTGTAGCAGGATGGCGTTCCTCCAGCTGGACTGTCACACGGCTTGTTTGGAGGCGAGCGGAGCGAGGGTGGGCAGTGCTTGTTTCAGGGCCCCCTAGGAGTGTGGGTGAGGGAGGGGATCCTGGGCGGAACAGGGTGTAGCCTGGTAGGGGAGCAGAGCCTCCTGGCCAGCTCAAGCGCCAGCCTGCTCCATTGACCATCCCCGTTCAGACAGGGGGCTGCAATCGGCCGCATCTCAGGAAGGATCCATCACATAAGCAACGCGGCTTTCAATGTCACCCAGAGAGGCGGCCGCAGCCAACCATCCAGAGCCATTCAAACTGTAGGCAGGTTGTGAAAGTGGAAACCACTCTGAGAGGAGCCGTCCAGCTGCTTCGCCTGCTGGGTGTGGCTGGTGTGTTGAGCTGACAGGCACACGCGCTTCCGCCCGCTCGGGGGGATGCTCAGACCTGAAATCCGACTTCCCCCCAGTGCTCCCTTTTCTTCCATTATAACTGCCTCCTTTGGGAGGCCCTTTGTCATTATACGTCAGGGAGGCCCCAGCCAAGCTCAGCTCAGGCTGATACCTGATCTGTGTGAAATGGAGCAAGCTGAGGTATCTGTCCCCTCCAGTGCCCACCTGTGCTCTCCACAGGCCCCACCATGCAATGCTGCTTCTTGATGCTGGCCTAGGTCATGCTCCACGGTAGAGATGTGGCTGGCCAAAAGCTGCACTGGTTTAATGTAGGCCATCCCCCTGGAAGGAGTGTGTGTTGGGAGTGGGGAAAGGGCCCAGTATCAGCTGGTGCTGCCGCCAGGCAAGGAGAGTGGAAGCTGGCCAGACAGTAGCATCTCCAGGGAAGCAGGAGAGAGCCAGTGGGCCGTGAGGTCTATGACTACTGTACTGTACAAGGACTGTATCCATTATTTATGCCTCTGCACACAGCCCTGCTCAGAATGCACTTTCTCCTCTGTATGTTGTGTTGGTGTGAGGGTTGACTGGGGGCTACAAGTGAGTAAATCCAGAAGACCAAATATGAGCGCTGATAGCAAGCGCAGTAGCCTGGCCTGGCCAAGTCCATCTGGCTCGTTCTCTGTCCCGTGCTGGCTGGTTCTTGGGGTCACTTCTGGAGTCAGTGCAGAGCCATTCCTTTCACTCTGAAGTTAACCCATGGGGAGGAGATCAGAATCCAGCCCCTGGGCCTTTGTGTTTGGGTAACTCTGCCCCTGTCATGCAGAGACTTGCCCAAGGTTTTTGTTCCCCATGAATCCCAGCTGGTCTGACCCTCCCTGGCAGGCACCTTGCATCATCACTTACGCTGGGACCGAGCAAGGGCAAGTTCTCCCAAACCTCAGTTCTTCCCTTCCTGATGCTGGGGGAGCGTGTTGCATAGATAGGTGTGAAAGACAACAGGAGCTAGGTAGGAGAGGACAGTCCTGCATATGTCAGAGGAACTGCAGGTCATGGGGAAACAGTGCCCAAAGCACACTGAAAGCTGCCTCCTGGTGCCTTTGATCTGATTTGGGAGAGGGATAGTGTAAAGGTTCGGACTCACCCCTGTAGTGTCTGCTGCTGGTCACTGGGGAATTAGCTCTTTCCCCCGCTCAGCCTGTTCCTTCCCTAGCACTGCACCACCCTCAGTACCCTGTCAGGCAGGCAGCCAGGCCCTGCTCTCTCCCAGCCTAGAGAGTGACTCCTTGGGCCTCTGGCTCACAGACTTTTTATACAGGCCAGCTGGGGCCTGATGGGGTGTGGCCCAGCTGCAGCTGCTTCCCCAATCAGCCATCCCCAGCCACAGCCCTCTCCAGGGCTGCTTTTAACCCCTTCTATTTTAGGAGCAGGATAGCCACCCCACTACAAATAGGCAGCGTCTTGACTTCCATAGGTGCAAAGGGAATGCTGTCACCAGCAAATGCGACTTACGATGTTTCGGTTCCAGCTGCTTCTGCAGCTGTGGGCAGATCTAGCCTGGGTTTGCAGCCTTCCACACCAGAGCCGGTCCTGCTGCAGACTCTCATTCCATGCTGTGGCCGGTGCCATGGCTGCTTGAATATCAGTCTACTGGCTTTTAAAGTCTGGTTCTTTCACACACAGCTGGTGCTGTTCTGCTGGGGACCCAGCGTCCAACCAGCTTTTAGAAGTGGCGCTAACAAAACCTCCAAACCCTGGAAAGTCTCTCCTTTGGAACAAGGTTTGGCTCTTTTGCCCAGCCAAGCACCAGGCTGGCAATATTGGCTAGTGCCTGTCCAGGGGCCAGGTTCGATGTGTTCTTTGGAATGTCCCTTCTGTTAGTCTCTCCTTGGTTTTGTTGCATGGGGCCATGTGATCCAGGACAGGAGAAGTTACCCCACAGCCCTTATGTGGCTTAAAACTCTGCTTAACTTTTCCTTGTTTCAAACAGGAAGAGATCTCTGGACCTTGCTGATCAGAAATCTACCTCATAGCCCAGCCTCCGGGGAGCAGGTAGATTGACTGATCTGGGGGTAGTCTTAGTGCATGGACTACTTGCGTTAGGATGGAGTGGGCAGAGCATGGCTCACCTGGCTGGAGGGAGGTTCCTGCCTAGTTTCAGGGGTGGAGGGCAGAGAGAGAGGCTGGTTTGGCTGAGATGGAGTGTAGTGTGACGTTTGCGCTGGACCGCTGGCTGCTGTACAGTCCTGTTGCTAGGCTTTGAGGATGCTGGTTTGGAGACAGGCAGCCTGTGGACGAAACCCAGCCCCTCTGCAAACCTCCCAGTATTGTCCCTTGTGACTCGTCTGGGTTCACTTAATGCCTCCTTCCCGCCTGCCGGCCCTCAGCTATCCGAGGTGCCCTGACTCAAACTGATGTGCTTCCATCCTTCAGTTCTCTCTGGCAGCTTTCTTGCGTGATATAGGCCCCTCTCAAGCTCATTAAGCAGCCTCCCCAGCTCATGGCAGTCTGCCGAATGCCATTGTTCTTTGGGGTGAGTCAGGGCAGGGTGTGCATGTGTCCCCTGAAGCTATGTCAGATGAGATCTGTGGCTGGCCGATCAGCTGGCATGGTAACCTTTTATGATGTGCTGCAGAGCCTTGAATGCGCCGTGCTGAGGGATACTTTTCATTGACACTGAATTGCCATCGGGATCAGCAGAAGATTGATACTTTCTTGCAGGCACAGGGTGTATAAAAGAGAACCTGTCTTTTCTTCCCTTTCAGTATTCAACATTTATGGTGACTGGCTGCCTAATGAAAGGGTGTCTGGGGTGGGGGGTAATAAGGAAAAATTATATGCCACCTTGAGCTAGGTTGGGAATCAGAAAAGTGTTTTCGTTCCCTGTCTCTGGTCTAGGCAGCTTTCCCTGCCACAGAAGGCCCAGTGCTGTTTGCCCATAAATTGCAGTGTGTGACGCACCAGTTCAGAGCCAAGGGGAGGTTTCTATTTGCTCCTGCTGGCCCAAGCTGCCGATGGTGGGGTGTGGGGATTCACATCCCCATTCCTGCCTTGCTTGGCAGCTAAGCCCAGAATCATTTTAAGCAGACAAATTGCCATTTTCAGGTTGATGTTTTTCAAAGGCACGTAATGCTGCCCCCTGTGTGCTGACCCAGAGTGTTCCCAACGGGGGGGTGCTGCTTGTGATGGAAGCTGCCTCAAACAGATGCCTGCACACTGTAGGTGGATTTTAACATTTGCAAAACAGGGGCCAAGCTTTCCAGCTGGCCCTGTCGCTGTTTAGATGGGATCGTTGTTGGAGACTGTGCCGCATCCTTTAACTCGGAGCACACGAGCCATTCATGTGACGTTACACCGGATGAAATTGCACTAATTACATTAGGGTTCTGAAGAACCGTACCAGTGACGGGCAGGAGGGCACTGCAGAGAGCTTGTCTGGGCAAGTGGAAAAGGGGAGGCCGGCACAATTAGCTGACAGGCCTGGGGTTCGTCGCCTGCGTTCCTCTCTGCTGGTTGTCAAAAGCAAAACCAACCATGTCTATCAGTGTGGGCAGTCGCTGTCCTGTGCTAAGTCCAGGAGCAAAGCCTGGCTCCTGCACTGCGGAACTCAGGCAAATCAGGCTCCTGCACTAGAGAGCTGTCCCCTGCAGATGGAAATGGATCCTCAAAGCTCCCTTGTTGCATCATGGCCTTTGCCTCCCACCCATTAGCAAGCACTCCCATTGGTGAAAATGCCTGGTGTCATATGACGCTGCGACAGTTCCAGCCAATCCAAGCCCATCCAGCCTCTGCTGTCCATGGTTGGAATTAACATAGAAATGCTTTCTGCCTGTCGGAAGCAGGTGGCAGGATCGGAGGGTGCCGGTTCAAGTCACTGCAGGAAGTTCATTTGTCATCTGTATTTCTGCCTCTTGCAGAGCTCTGCGGCTGCTGGATGTTTTTATCATAGTAAATCCATTGTATCTGACTTGGGATGTGGTGAAAATCTGGTTACAGTGAAACCTGTCATACTTTCTCTTCATATGTAACATAACTGGGGTTTGGGTTTTTTTTTTTTTTTTTTTGGCAATTTCTTTGTTAATGTGTATATATATAAATATAATATAATATATATATACTACTGGCCGCGTCTCTTTATGGAGGAACTGCTACCACATCTGACATAGCACTCATTCGGGTAATCTCATCTTTGAACATTATTACAACCTTAGAGGGACCCCTCACTTGAGCTGAAGACACAGAAGTCAGTCATGTTAAAACCAAAGGCCACAGCTCCCGGAGCAGGACTCCACTGCTCATCAGTTTCACGTGCTATCTTTTCAAATCACCTTTGTTCTGTCAACTGGACCCTCTTTTCTCGACTCAAAATCAGCTAGAACTCCAGAGCCACATCGCCGGCTGTTTCATGTCGGAGGGAGGGGGGAGAATGCTGTTATGCGAACTAGTAATCACGATGCCTTAACGAATCCAAAGCTCCAGTAGCCACATTGCAAAGTGAGGTGGCACTGTTTAGACACTTCAGTGAGTGAGACGAAATCACAGCAGTAAATTAGATAATCACAGTGGAGACAGTCACAAGAGTTTTTTGTGGGGCAAATGTAAAGCTGAGACTCCAGGGGAGGACACAGATATTGTATAACCAGGGGAGACGAGGGTCTCCTGTTATAATCTTTCACAACAATGTAGGTGCCTTTCCCAGGATCCCTTCCTAGGGGCAAGAGAGACCTCAACTGAGCTGCCCTATTAGAAAACCCCCACAGCCTGGCCATGTAGGGCTGACTGGGCAGGATGGGAGTGGGGGGGAGCTGCTCTTGCAGGAGAGCTCCATACTGTTTGTTAGACCTACCCAAGCACCTGCTCTTGTGGGCGAATCAAACTGTGGCAAGCTGCTGGAGTTTCTAGAACTGTGAGCCTCTGTGTTACCCCTCTCAGCCTCAGAATGTGAGAGCTTTGCTGCTGCTAAGCTACCTGTCAGCTCCCTGGCATGCCAGCTTGTCTGCCATGGCAGCAAATTCTTCAGGACTCTGCCCGGCCAAACCTGGCCTAGCCAGTAACAATCAGTGAACCCCAGTTCCTGAGTTCCTCAGAGACGTCAATGTGCAGTGCTCAGCCTCTGTCTGTAGCGCTCACCAAATCTTATCAGATTTGCTGCTCCTTTAAAGAGACCGTACATAGCCACTTACTAACTTAACAGGAGCTGACAAACCCTCCACTTCAAACAGAGCACTGAGTGGGTTTATGGTTAAAGGAAAACAAGTTTATTAACAAAAGGGTGGAGGGTTAAGTGATACCAAGTTAAAAGACTAAAGATAAAAATGGTTACAAGCAAACAAAAGTAAAACACACTTCTGTGACTAATACTCACCTCTAGTTCTCGTTCAAGATGGGTTCCCTACTTACAGCAACTTCTCCAGCGAGACTGACTGGGATCCACCCTCACACAATCAAAGTTCTGGTTACTTTAGTCCTTCAGGAGACAGATAACCAAGGAGTTTGCTTCCCCCCTCTGTATAGCCCAGTAACCTGTGGACATGGGTAAAGTGCCTTTCTCTTGCTGCATATGGATGCCATTCTGTCTGGTGTAGACTCCAGGCTGGTTCCTCCCTTGCTGGTGATTTTTACAGTGCAAATGTTCTCTTCCTGCAGCCCAACACAAATGGCTAGCGCACTGAATTTGGGCACACTTGGGTTGGCCTTTTTCCTTTGTCTAAAGAAAATCTGTTTCTCAAAGCCCCCTGACATTTTAGTCACGTATTTCCAGCACATCTGTGAAGTTCCATGTGGGTTAACCATATTTGCATCACAGTGAGTTAGTAGTTTTCCAGTGGTATATTACATGCCACCTTTTGGGTAAGTCTGTATCATCTGGCATTGACCTGTGCGCAGGGACACAAACACCTAGCTACCCATATATAGTGGTAGGTAACAAACACTTCCATCCTAAAGCAGAGGGTCTCATGCTGTGGCAGGTGCCGTGCTGGGGGGTCTGTAGGGAGATGGCTGGTCATACGGGGCTGGCTCTTTCTCCCAGCTGCTCAGTCACATTCAAAGAAGGTTCAATATGTGCACATATAAAATATCCCCATGTGCCTTGTCCCTGCCAGTGATCACTGCCATGGGGCTGGTGTAGGCTTGTGAAAGTGAAGGGGGGGCTCTAGGAAACAACCTCGCCATGAGCTGTTTCATGAAAAGGGCTGAGAAAGGCTACCAATGAGCTGTGCAGGGAGCCCAAATTATGGCCCTATGCCTCTACTGTGGCCAACGGGCTTGCATGGGTGGAACAGAGCAGAATGGGGCCACTGAGTGCACAAACAGCACTCACTGATTCATAAGCAGGTCTGCACAGCTGGGCAGCACAGGGGCGTTCTGCACCCACTGTGTGGCACCAAAGGGGTGGCAGATAGGCAGAGTTTTAGTTATCCGAATTGGAGCACAGCCAGGTAACAAGGGTCTGCAGCCCCCTCCTCTCGTGGTAAGTGCCAGGGATTCAGGTTCTCCATTCTACATGCCCTCTGACAACCAGCAAAACAGTGCCTGTAATGCCCATGCTTGGGGCCTAGCTCAGTACTGACCCTGCTCCCTGCAGCCCACCATGCTTAGGCCATGTGCTGAGAGCTCCCTGCCCCAAGTGGCACGGTCCCTGAGCTCAGCAAGCAGATCAGGGCAATGCATCCAGATGGCCCAGAAATGGAGGACTCAGAGGGTGTCATGCTCCCTGGGGTGCTCTGTCTCCATTTGAGAGGGGGCAGTATTTAGTCTGCCTGTGCCCAGCTGCTGCTGATCAGTGTGGAGGAGAGGCAGAGTTGTGGACTCATCCCCACGCCTCTTCTCAGGGGGGAAGGGAGTGGCCATGCCGGCACTACTGTAGGACAGGGTCCTAGACCTCTCCTTTGGGCACATCCCAGGCCTTGCACAAGCTGTCTTGCAAAGACTTAGCTTTGCACTCTGAGCTGGGGACAGCTTTCCTTGGACACTTGCCAAGGCATATGACATTTAAGGTGCCATGAGAAGCAAGTGCAGGAGTCTGCGTGAGCCCTCAGTGTCTGGGGCTGGATGTCAGGTGTGACACCCGAGCCCTCAGCCACCGGGCCGGTGCTGTGGGAGATCAGAGGACAGGTGCAATCTGGGACATCGTGCTCCATGGGACCAGGCTGGCCACTGAAGCCCAGCCTCGTCCCTTGAGCATGCAGAACTGAGGGGCTTGGCAGCACAGGGTTGGCACAGAGTTGTGTTCAGCCTTTACAAACGGTCAGGCCTGGCTCCAGGGGGGAGAGGGAGGTGTCCTGGCAACTTGTGGTTGTGAATTGCCTGACAAAGCCTAAAGCCCTCAGATTTCAGCCCTGGGCAGTGGTCTGGCAGCGAGCAGCTGCTGGCCCATGCAGCAGCGACAATACGTCACGGCACCTCCTCCGTAGGCCGATCTCGCCCAGCTTCCTCATCCGCCCTCTGCTCTCACCATGCACGTGAATTGCTCTGCAGACTTGGCACCTAAGAGGCTTCCAGCCACACCACAGCCCCAGGCTGCAGGGCTCGGAGCAAGGGCAGGAGGACAGGATGTCGGGTCCAACAGGCATTGCCAGCACCCAACCCCGTGATACGGTGGACGTGTTCATGTGCCAGGTCTCAGCTTCTCCAGACTGACAGTCAGTGTTTGGGGGATCGGAACCATGTGGGGACTGTTTGAGCATGTGCATCACAGTTCCCCAGTCGGATCCAGCTTGTGTAGGGCCCCTGCTGTCACTGCAAGGTGCGCTGCACAGGGCTTGTTCTGTGCTAGGATGTGCCTTTTCTTGTTGCATTGGGGATGTGAAAACCCCAAGCAGTTGTTCTCAGCGTAACTACGGCTGCACTGCAAGAAGAACCCAAAACCTGCGGCAGCACGTCCCAGCACCCGACTCCTCTGACCTGGGCCACTTTAGCAGCTGCAGATGACATGCAGGGCATGGCTCATACAAACATGCAGTCCAGTGGGACTTAACTGCACATGCAAACGTAGGTTGCCAAGCACATCCATTTCACCCTCCTCCTTTGAGGCCCTGGCCCACTGCATGGTTAAGCCCAGCCCTGCTGACGGCTTAGGGTTTCTTTTCTATATAAGAACCATCTGGGGCCCAACCCCATTCCCATGACTGAGATCAAGAAAAAAGGGCCCAGCGACTTCAGTAGGAGCCAGAGCAGTTGGAATTTTTTGATGAATCGAGTGAGGCCCAGACAGACACTTCACCAGGGGTCCTATACATCCCAGCTGAGAGCCCTGACCACAGAGCTGTTCGGGGGAGGGTCTCACATGCTCTCTTCTTTGTCATTAAAACTGCCCAAAGGCTCGGTTTTGTCCCGTTGGAGACTGGGAAAATGTTTGAAATCTCCAAGATTTTCATAGGATGGAAAAGCAGCTCTGGCCGAGCTCTCTCATCAAACCGGGCCGCCTGCGGGAGAGAAAAACGTGGTCCCAGCTGCTGCTCAGTGAAATTATAGCCACAGAGGCACTAATCCCAGCCCTGAGTCAGAGAACTCCGAAAGAGGAGTTGGGCATATGTCAGTAAATGGCAGTGTGTAAAACACATGACACTCCTGTCCTGGGCTGTTGTAACCATGGTTGCTGTGGGGCATGGGGTGGGGGGAAGTGTAATTAAACGGGGCACATGGCTAAAACCGAAATACTGAAGCAAAAACAACCTGGGAGTGCAGAATCTATCTGCCTGCCTTTAATGAGTTCGATCACTGCAGCCGTCACGCCAGGAGAACATAAGACAGGGCCGGGCGTTTAGCAACAGAAGAGATGTGACAGTTCCCATCCCCCAGGGGACAATACAAGATGGCTGCATTTACTAGCATTTAATCCAGCCCTATTTTACATGTGCCAAACATGGTGACTTCAGGCACCTCCCTTAGGATCGGGTGCGCCAGCTAGTCCATCTCGCCACCAGCAAGTCTGGCCTGATTACACTTTAAATGTGCCACTTTCCCTTTGTAAACATCACCCCAGCTTTCCTAGTTATGCCCCTTTGTACTGCCTGAGCTAATTCCTCTCCTTCCCCTGGGGCTTGCACGACTCAGATAGCTGGGGCAGCTCATCACGTCAGTTCGCCTAAGTCACTGCATGACCAAGCAATATACAGTCAGTTCTTTAAACCTCTCCTTGTGAAGCAAGCCCGCCGGGCCCCGGGCACGGCTGCTGCTCTTCCCCGAACCTCAGAGAGTGTTTTGTTGACAGTGGTGTTCAGAGGCCAGTGCAGTGGCCCAGGTGGAGCTTTACAGACCTAACTGGCGAGGGCTGACTACCTCCCTGCTCCACGATGGGAGGGTACCTTTGTATCCGCTACGCAACATTCCATGGGCTGTTTGTGCTGCCAGGTGGCCTTAGAGACACCTGCCAACTTTACTCTCCTTCGGCATCTCTGCTTTTGCAAGTTCTCCCTGCCACGGAGTCTCTTTTAGAGTCTTTGACCCAGCTGCATTCTTCTAAATTGATGCTAATGTTCTGCTCCCGTAGCTAATCTCTCAGAGCCCTTTGGCTGTGTTTCTAAATCTAGATTTAAAATTTGCCCATGATGGAGAATCCACCACGACACTTGGTAAATTGTCCCAGTGGTTAATTACCCTCAGTGTTAAAAATGTACACCTCATTTCTCATCTGAATTTGTCTCGCTTCAGCTTCCAGCCCTTGGATCATGTTAGACTTTCCTCTGCTAGACTGAAGAGCCCATTATTAAATATTTGATCCCCATGTAGGTACTTATAGCCTGGGATCAAATCACCCCTTACACCCTCGGTTTGGAGCATGAGGAGAGCAACTGTGCAGCTGGGGCCCACCAGACACCATTTGCTGGAAAGCTCTGAGCTCCGGCGGATGGTGTGCATGCATGCCCGTGTGTGGAATACAGCTAGCGACCCCACAGCTCAAAGAACTTCCACTTACAGGAGAGTAACCCCCATATATTGAACCCGGCCTGCGTTGCTGCTGACACCACCTGGCAAAATGGTTACAAAAGCAAAGAAACATTGGGGGCTAGCTGGGGGCAATGTTACTTCCTACACCACTAGCTGAATTGCAGGTGTACTTAGCCATCTAATTGCACATCACAGGCAATGTACTTACACCTTCACTATGTGATTTCTCGAAAGCCAGCGCTGTCCAGCTGTAAGGTTTCCTGCTGCGTTACCCGCGGAGCAGCAGAATAAAGCCTGAATGATGGTGTGCTTGGAACTACGTCCCTTGTGTGATGGAGGACTGAGCAGCAGGAGGAATCTTTGGGGGGGGGGGGGGGGGGGGGGGGAAGTGTCCTGGCTCCAGCTTTGCATTGCTGAGGCTCAATGCACCCCTGGGAGGCGCTCGGGTACGGGGTGATGAGTGCGGTGTAAAAGCCTGCCTAGAATCGACCAGACCGAGGCGCTGGCGTTTGGGAGGGCAGCCATGTGTGTTTATTCAGAGGGGGGCTTTCTCTCAGGACCAGAGCAACAGGGACAAAGCTAATGTTGCTGACTTTTCACTTGTGACAATTAAGCCATTTGGGGTGAAGTGAGACACCCACCCCCCCAACCCCACAGTGCTGCTGATCCCAGAATGGAGCTGGGGGAGGTGCACGTTGCTCCTTACTGGCCAGGGACGCTTTGCTGTCCCTGTACCTCAGGCTGGGGGAGGCCCAGAAGGGCTGAAATGCTGCCCCAGTGGCTCATTTTAGTGCCATTGCCAGCGTGACGGGAGAAGAAGAGCTGCCATTGAGAGCTCCTGGCCCTGTCCTGCAGGCCCCCGGGGCTCAGAGGGCTGGAACAGGGGCCAAACTCAGCAAAGGTTTGGGGGTTTCCAGCTGGTGAGCTTGGAGCCTGCCCACCTCGGAAGTGGCCGCCCAGGGATGGTTATAGGAGCATGGTGAAAATGCTGCTGGCTGGGGCTGCCTGCGAGCACCCGCTGCAGTGACAGGCCCAGCCAATGGTGTACAGCCTGCATTGCCTTCTCGCCCGGCCAATCAGTTCCCTGGGATGGTGGGGGTGGGTCTATGGCCTTCCCCTCCTCTGCCCCTCTCAGCTAGCCAGCGGTGGTTGGGAAGCTCCTTGCTTCCTCTCCATGCCCCCTCCCCCAAGGCTCACTCAAATCCAGGGTGGGCATTTGATCCCTGAACGGCTTTCTGAGTGCTGCCCTTCGGTTCCGGCTAGATCCAGATTCCCCGGGGCACGCGCCTGGGGGACGCGCACAGTGGCGCAGCAAGAGGTCAGCACTTGGAGTGGCAGCTACAGCACAACAGATTTGCCTAGGGCGTGGGGAAGGGGGTGTCACCAAGGCTTCAAGATCCATGACTGCTGCAGGAGCAGCCGCTGCCCGCCTTGCCATGGGCACCAGCTAGAGTTGCCATCTTGGAGTTACACAAAATGGGGGTGCCTAGGATGAGCCTGAGCCCATAAAACTGGATACCTGGCCCAGGAACAGCAGACTCTCCCTAAAAGTGTGTGGGGGGGGGCTATCAGCACCTGATCAGACACCGCCCCCCTGTGCCACCCCTTCCCCCAAGGCCCCACCCCCCACTAACTCCTCACCACCCCCTTCTCCCCCATCACTCACCCTTATGGCCAAGGTCCCTGATCCCTCCTGGTCTGGCACCCCTGACCTAGCATTGCATCCTGAGCTCCTTAGTGGCTTTCCCACATCAGCTGCCTCTCCAAAGGGATGATCCTGGAAAAGCCTTGGCAAGTGCCAACCCTTACTCCAGCAGCCTGTGTTGTGTATCTATAAATGGTAGGTGTGACTCAGGGTGCCTGGGGGCAGCCCTCACTGAAAATGCCAAGATCAGGGCAGGCTACAAAAGGAGAGCAGATAACCATCCGTTCTGGGAGTAACACTGTAGTTAGACTCACCAACCAGTCACAAACTCTGCTCCTGATCCCCCCACACTGATTATCAAGAAGCTTAAAAAAAAAAAAAAAAAAAAAAAAATCACACAGCCCCCTTTATTGCATTCCAGGCTCTGTCTCCCAATCAGCACATAGGTCCAGTAAAGTGAGAAGTTACTTAAAAACTCTACTCACTTATACCAAATGGTCCTTCGGGGTCAGAAGGACCAACCACATTGCCAGGTCAATATTATGTGGCAAGGCATCTTCTCAGTCTCACCAGTCTCAGCTGTTTTTAGCCTCAGTGAGACAGGCTTGGAGTAAAACAGTCCCTCTTGGTTGCACAGGGGCAGTCCATCCTTCTCTCAGCCAGTGTTTTGGGCTTGTTTGTCTCCCTTATGGGAGGGAATGTAGGCTCTCCTCCTGGAGTAGCTTGCTACTACTCACCTACTGGTAACTTAACTCCTTCTCTCGCCCATCCCACTCCACAGGGGAGGGGTTTAAAAGATCTCAGACAGCCCTTAGTTGGAATCAGCTGATCCTAACTGACCTCAAGTAACTCCCTCTTATCTGATCCTAATTGATCTCTGGTAACCCCTTCTCAGCTGAACCTGATTGACCTGTAGTCACCCCTCCCCAGTTGATAAGGAGGAGGGCCTTTTAACCTTCTGGGACTGTTTTCTACCCCACCCCCCTTGCAGCTGTTTGTCCGAGTTTATCATAATTAGTTTGGATCTTACCCATAATATCATGCTGCCAGCCAATCCTTTAGTATCTAAAACTAAAGGTTTATTATAAAGAAAAAAGGAAGAATGAGAGTTGTTAAGTGGTAAAGCAATTAGGTACATATATAAGACTACAATGTCCATAGATCAGGTTCTTAGCCGTGTTCGTGAGTTTCCTGTCTTGAAAGTCCCTCTGGAACACATCCAAAGCATGGATGGATCATTCAGCTGCCCTCTTTATTCCTTTTGCCATGTGGCTTGTACTTCCTGCGTCCCAAACACAAGCTTCACAGCAGATGACATGGAAAAGCCTCTGTCCACCAGCATGCTCCTAAAAGTCCTGGTGACGCATAAAGTGTAGCCCCTGGCTTCTTTCAGTGGGTTCTTTGTACAGCTGATGACCCTTGATGGGCCATCAAACAGGCTAGGCAGTGCTAATGCCAATCAGTCTGGGGGTGTCACCGAGAAACACAACACAAGTTTTGAAATACAGATATACCTATAACTCACAATACAAAGGTGATACAAACATATAAATAAGATCATCATACTTAGCAAATCATAACATTTTCACAGCTACCATACACGGCACATCTGGTCAGATTCCTTGCAATTTCACAAAGCGTTCCACATATTCCATACACCATCACAGTAGGGAACAGGCCAATAATTGCTAAAAGTTTCTCTGGGAGGAGATGCCAGCTGGTAGAGGGAGGGGAAAAATGCCCAGTTCTCCAGGGAGGAAGCCACAAAAGAGTCAGCTTGGGCTTGTTGAGCAAAGTACATTGAGAAATATTTATAAAGTGGACAACATATGGTGGAAACCAACACTGTAAAATTAAATATTTCTTACCTTATTCCTTTGCTCAGGGCTTTTTCCCATTAAACATTGAAAGCCAGCACTCTGAGACAGGCATTGAGATTGTACAGCTGCCTTTGTTATTGGGACAAATCTACAGCGTGTGCAATATATCAAACCGCGGTACAAGATTGAGTTGATACACACAACTGAAAAGGTCTTTTGCTGGGGCGCTAATGACACTTCAGTGTTTCTATGCCCTTGCACGCCTCAGTCACCTATCTGGCAGCACCTTACTAAACTGGGTCAGCATCATTAACTGCAGCCAAAGCACAGAGAGAGGGCATGGCCCTCCTTTCCAAAAGCAGCCTGTGACTTCAAGGCGGTGGCGGTTTGCGGTTCCCTGCTTTACACACCTAAGGCCTCATTTTCAGAAGTGCTGAGATGCTACAAAACCGGCGGTGATCATTGTGTTGCTATTTACTGGGGGTGGGGGAGTTTTTTAGCCTGTATTGCAGTCAGACTAGATGATCACAGTGGGCCCTTCTGGTCTTTGAATCTAGGCATCTATGAGCCGTCCTCCCACCTGTTGCCTGCAGTCCATCATGTACATGGGGAGCTCTCTGGGGCAGAAACTGTCTTTATGCAAGGCTCTACATGGACATGTTATAATGTCAGGGTGCCTAGACAAATGAAGCCAATGGCACCTCTAAGCCAGGTCCAGCAGGTTCTGTGCTGAGTACCTAGAGCATCAAGCATCCTGAATTAGAGGACAGTTGAGAATTTGGACCTGGGTATATAACTCAAGATCATGGACAAGTGACCAGAAAAGCTGGGAACAAAACCCCACTACCTGACTTTGCCCTTGGTTCCAAGTCCTACCCAGAGAGTGAGTATGCCTGACAGCTGGGTTCAAGGCCCGATGTAGGGTCTGTGTGAGACAGCAGTGTGGGGTGGTCACACACTTCCCTTTGTGAAGATCATAACGTCTCTGTGCTCAGATTGTGACTGACAGTCCTGAGAAGAGACTGCTCTTTATGTCCTGGTGCCATGGGGCAGGGATAGAGATGGTTAACACCCAGGTCCCATGGCAGGGACTCCATGGTGCTGTGTTAGAATCACCCCCGCACAGTGGGACATGAGATGCATGTATGGCATGGCCAGTGAGTCCGTGGAAGGATTATGACCAGAATGTAGGGCCCCCGCTCCCAGCCCCGTTTTAATCATCATGTATGCTGCCATCCTAGCTCTCATCTGACAGATCCCAGCTATGTTGGACACTGTGCAGCCCTGAGTGTGTGAGTGTGAGTGTGAGAGGGCTGCTGTGTCTAAGTAGAAATGTGCAGATCACCGAGCATCACTGTGTACTTCTGCCCCCAAGTCCTGTGTTAGGGGCTAGCAGGCAGCGACAGCAGCCAGGCTGTTGGCTCTAGTGAAAGCCCCCATGCAGTGCAGAATATGCTAACATGGCATCTGATTGCTTAGTATAGCCCTTCCTATAAGGAGAGCTTGTGAACAGAGAAGCTGAAAGGCTGCATGTGTTTGGAACAAAAGAGAGACGGGCCAATTCATTGAAATGAAGTGCAGGTAGCAAGAGGGGGAGCGACTTGGCATTCATAGCACCTAGGGATAGACCCACACTTCCCTCCCTGCTTTGGTACCGGACTGGGGAACCTGCTCTCCAGACAATAACGTTTAAGTGCTATCTCTGCTCGGACTCTAGTCTGAGGAGCTGCTTTCTGCTACTTTGTAGGTAGTGAGACTCAAACTGCTCAGATCCATTGAGTTTTTTCCTTGCTTATGCACTACAGCAAAACATTTCTGCATTAATGATTCAGGCCATACAATCTGTTTAGGTTATGCTCTGGGACATGAGCACTTTCATTCACTGTCTCCCTGCCAGTTTGGATAGCTCAGTATAGTAAGCAGCCAGCTGTTGTGATTCAGACAGGACCAGCCGGCCTATGGTCCTGGTGGGGGCCTCTCCCATGGAGTCAAACCAAAATAAAGTTGGCTTGTGTCTTACATCCAGAGAAGAACTTTAGAATTCTGTCTGAGCTATTTCTACTTCAGACTCAAGCAACTCAACAAGCCACCTACAACAAAGTACCATTATGGGGCAGACAAACCGATGGGAGCTAGAAGAAGGGGAGGGAAAAGAGAGATTACTTACCTTCTGCAGTAACTGGAGTTCTTTTAGGAGTATGGCTGCAGAACTAGCTTTTATCAATTGAAAGTTTCAGTCTATAGGCCTCCAGCCTGTCAAGCACTTTAAGAAATCTTTCTTCATGCTCCTTCAAGGTTCTTCCAAATATAATCAGGTCATGCAAATAAACGAAGACTTGCAGTAAGTTCATGTATCCTAGAACTTTCTCCATAAGACATTGAGATGTTCACGTGCTCCAGAAATCCCTTGAGGCATGCATTCAAATTGATAAAACCCTAATGGGCAGATGAAGGCTGTCTTCTCCTTGTCTTCTGCTCCTAGAGGGATCTGGTAGTATCCACTTTGAAGATCCAATACTGAGAATCACTGGCTTCCCAGTAAACAATCTAAGGCATCTTGGACTCAAGGCATGGTGTACTGGTCAACTACAGTATGGCTGTTCAGGGTGCAGTAGTTGATACACATTCGGATTTTCCCATTCTTTTTCCGGACCTCCACAATGGGTGAGGCGTATGGGCTGCAGGACTCAGTAATGATGCCATTTGCAATCAGCTTCTGAAGATGATGTTGCCCGTTTTCCATCTCTGAGAGAGCAATCCTCCCAGATCTCTCTGAAAGGTCGGGATTCATGTAGTCTGCTGTGCTCTACCCCTTTTGCACATCCCACATCCCACTCATGCAGTGAGAATACCTGGGCTCTTTCACAAAGTTTCTTCCTCAGGCGATCCTTCCACTCCTCAGTCAATGGCGAATCTCCAAAGTCAAACCTTGCAGGGATCTATTGCCGGAACTTGAGTTTCATACTAGGGTCTGACAATGGTTTCAGGACCAACATCATGGCTTGTTTCATTAGCAATCAATATAATCACCTTTTCCTCAGCTCTAGCAGGTAGGGTTATGACTCCACTGGGGAGCAGCACTCCTTCAGGGAGCTCTCCTTCAGCCGGCTGCTCTACCGTTGCCAATGCCCCTCTACTGCCTTGCAGTCAGGTACTTATGACAAGCACTTCTTGCTCCACCCTTGCAGGTGCTACAAAGGGAGTCGTGACCACGTACCTCAATGCTCCCATTGGAAGCTCAGACATCTCCTTTTTAGTGCCCTCAATTTTTCTATAGGCTTCATCACAAAGCGTATGGAACATCAGGTTGTTTAGGTATTGGTCCCCAGCTTGTTGTTTGCAGTAATCCATGAGCACCTTGAAGACACTGAAGTTGGTCCCTAGCAGCACAGACACATCAGAGATTCCTTTAGGGTCAGACCATATTAAGGCTGCGGTGTCTACCTCTTCTCTTACCCCAGCAACCTCCTCTGGAAATTCCAGGTGCACTATGACATACCCTTGGTTGGGGTATTCATTCATGCTGAGGCCACACAGTCCAAGGCCTGTCAGTGGCTGTAAAGGCAGGTGCCTAAGCATACACTGGTAGAATGATTGAAATATAATCATCACTTGAGATACAGTGTCATGCACTGCTTTACATTCTGTCCCTTCAATCCTCACCGTGACCTGTGCTCGGGGCCCTATCATCACAGCTGGACAATCTTTTCCAGGGGAGCCTTCAAGTCCTGTGGGCCTGGGTGGCCCCTTCGGCAGTTCCTTGACCCCTCCCAACTGGTCCTCAGCTTTCCATACACTAAGGAGGGATTTTCTTCATTACAACACTTGGCAGTACTGTGTCCATCCTGACCACACCGGTAGCAGAAAAATTGTCCTTTCCCCCTTCACCTGGGTGGGATGGTGGCTCTAAATGCTGACTTCTCCATCGCCACAGCCTGAGGCTCCTTTTGCCTGGAAGTCATAGTTTGTTCAATGGTGCTTTGCAACTCAGCTTTCTGTTCTGTTAGGACCTGCACTTACTGGGCAAGTTCCTCTCTGGTGCTCACCATCAGTACACTGGCTGTCCACAGGGGTGCTGTGCTGGCTGGCTCAGATAGCTGGGCTTCCCAAAACTCACTGGCAGCCTGCCTTTCTTCCTCCTCTCTGACCTCTTTTATCAGCTGGGAGTAACACAGGGGATGTTCCTGTCGTTTTCTTAACTGAAGATGAAGTAGAATCGGGTTCTGATATTGAGTTCCTCTTACTATTTGAGCCAGTCTGGTCCATCTGCTCAGCAGTCACTGCTCTCTTTTTGACAGCTCCCTGAAGCAGTCTCTCCAGTCTCTGTATGTGGGCTGAAACCTTCTCGCCCCTTTGCTGTTGGGAATTAAGGAACTTACAATAACTGTCCTCAGAGCCCTCTACGCTCCCAAAGATGTGCTCGAGGGCCTCTATGCAGTCCTTCACACTCACCCCAGGGTTAGTGAGCAAAATTCAGGGTGCAAATCACGTCTAATGCTGGGCCCCTGAGGCTCTCTACTAGACATCTTCGCTTTTCTGCATCTCGTGCGGCCCACTTCTGCAGCATTTCAGTGGTATGTTCCAACCAGGGTTCAAACTCCTCTTCCCCAGGTATTGGGATGGGACCCCCCAGCAAATAACTTTCACTTATGATTGGTGCTTGACATAGCATGGGACAACACAACGTTTTCCAGTGTTTGCTCCAGTGCTTTTGCCCAATCGTTGCTGAGGCTGCAGCTCCCGCACTAGGGGCTGCTGAGTCAGGGCCCAACAAACCTGACATATTAGCCATTATACTAATAGTGATTTCCTCAACATATAAACAGAATTGTTTTCCCAACTTAGTGAATCACTCAAGATGTGCTTTGCGAGGGGTACTTACCCAGCATCCTGGACAAGCCCCACAAAATATAACCCTTCTGCCAGGCAGAACCAGCAGCAACCAGGGCTCGGTTCAATATTTAGGGATTTCTTTCCCTAGATACAACACAGAACCGGCTAGGGCCTCCACCCAGTAACCTGGGAAATTTACACAGCACCCCTGGGCCCCTCTGAGCGGCAATACCTCCACTCACGAGCACAAAGTCTGAGTGTAGAAAAGAAACTTTTAATAAAAGGAGGGAAGTAACTCAGTATTAATTTGGGAAAACACCACAAACAGGGTTCATAAACATAAACCATGAGCAAAAGACCAACCTCCCAAGTAAGCTGGGCAGTGTCCTTTTCCCCTCAGGTTCTTAAATCCAGCAACCCAAAAGTCCCTTTAACATCCCTGTCCCTTCTCTGTACCCCACTCACAGTTGCTGTCCTTAGTCAGTGCAGACTCAAAGTTCAGATGTGCATCTGCAGAGTTTGCTTCCCATCCTGGGTGGAGGTAAGAAGGCACCTTACTCACTCTGCTGCTAGGGCACTTGCCCACCATCCCTCTCTGCCAGCTGCCCTCTTGCTCTGCTCACTGCCTCACCAGCCACTTATTTGCCATCTGTCAGTCACCTTCTGTTGCCACCTGCCGCTCTACTGTGATCTCTGCAAATCAGTCTCTTAGTAATTTTCAGTTCTTTACAGGCTGGGTAGAGATTTAAAAAATTATTAAAGTTAATGTTTAAAATCAAATTTACACAAGTTAAGAGGGAAGGTACTGTACATCTGCGGTCGGGCTTGGGTTATGGGGGATTGCAAGTATCGATTACAAGGTTCATGAAGTACATACATATCACATAACCAGCATAGATCCAGATTGGGGTGTGGGAGTTTTTAAAGTGTCAGTGGATAAGTGGGCTTGGGTACGCCACCCATGGAATGTATGAAGAGTCCAAGTCAGTATTGGTGTAGAGAATAAGTACATGGGTGTGGTGCGTCCCTCAATTTGTCAGGGAAGTAAGTAAATGGGTTATTTCCCTGGTCAGCGGTCTCAGTTACTCGACCTGGTACTGGCGGTGTCCCGTGATGTGTTCCATGTAGATGTCTCTGGACCACCTGATGGTGTAAGACACCATGAGCTGTCTCATGAGCCGGGCATAGCGTCGATCGACTCAGCATACTCTCAGTAGCGGCTCGTTGTGGGGGTTCCATGCGCCCAAGGGTCCCATGATCAGGGCGTGTACGTGGACCTTATAACCCTGGCCTCTCAGGGTGTTGGCCAGCGGGGTGTACTTCAACACCTTCCATGCTCGGACCGCGTGGACGGCCGGTGACCTGTTTTCAAATGGCACCGTGATGTCTAGCATGAGGACCTTCTTCTTTTCTGCGTCGGTCACGACGATGTCGGGTCGCAGTTGGCTGTCTGTCCCGGGGATGGCGGAGTTGATGGTGATCTTCCAGCTGGTTTTCATCAGCCGGTTCTGGATGGCGTTGTGGAGGGCCTGGTGGATGAACCGCCAGTAGGCGAACCTGGTGAAGCTGCCCCATGTTAGGAGCCGGAAGTGATCACCGCCACATTGCACAGGTCGCCCATCTGAGGAACATTGGCTCTGCCCTGCCTGTGGGAAATATAGATGATGTCAGTGCTGGCCCTCTGGGGAAGGTAGAACCATTTCCTCACCAGCTGCCTGATGGTGCTGTCACCCTTATATGATTTCAGCTCTTAGTAATTGAGCATTTAAAATAACAAAAGAGGCTCCCACTGAAACCTATTTAGCTCTTTCTTTGAACAAGAAGAATCCTTGAGCAGGGTTTACAACCACCTGAATAAAATACCTATCCCCACTCCTCTTACTCTTCATAGGGCTCTGGCATTCAAGCCCCTGGCTTAATGAGGCCCTTTCAGCTAAGAGCAAGCCCCTCATTTTGGACAGGTTAAGCACAGTTCTGCTCCTTTTTATTCACAATAATGCCAACATTGGTAACAGCATTTCACTCTCCCTGCATTCAGTAATAAGATGATTTGTAACCCACCACCAACCAAAGTTGATCACTTTGAGCAGCACACCGCTCTATCTGCTGAATATCTAAGCAGAGTAGGTGTGTTCATGTAAATACAAATTGCTCTTGAAGTCTCTCCCCATCCCAGCTAGCTGTCAGAGAAGAATTCAGCAGACTCTGCTTACATGTGCCTTTTTTCCTAAGCCTGGGTTACCCGCACAGACGCCATAGCACAGCAAGCATGGAGCCTGCTCAGCTGTACACTGTTGTTGTGAGCATTACAAACACCTTGCACCTTATCTTGCAATGATTGCTCAGCCGAAGCAGGAGCTGCCACGTGGAACAGTGTGATGTCATGCAAGCAGCCCTGCTGGAAACCATGGGGCAGAGCAATTTGCAGATGCTGATGATGGTTGTGTATCATCTGGATATAATGATGTGCTGTTTTTAGGCCTGGGAAGCAAGCACTAACTGGTGGGACTGCATCGTTATGCAGCTATGGAATGAGGAGTAGTAACTATACAACTTTCAAATGTGCAAGACTGCTTTCTAGGAACTGTGTGATGGGCTTTCCCCAGCCTGGAAGCACAGCAATACTAAAATGAGAGCTGCTCTGACAGTTGAGAAGTGTGCGGCAATAGCTCTGTAGAAGCTTGCAATGCCAGACTGCTACTAGTCAATAGGGAATCAATTCAGAGTGGGTAAATCCACCATGGGGTCTGTTGTGATCCAAGTTGCTAGAGCAATCAATAGACTTCTGCTAAGAAGGGTAATGACTCTGTGAAACATGCAGGACATAGTGGATGGTTTTGCTGTGATAGGGTTCCCTAACGGTGGTGGGGCTATAGACAGAATGCATATCCCTATCTTGGCACCAGATCACCTTACCAAAGAGTACATAAACTGAAAGGGGTATTTCTCAATGGTGTTGCAAGCGCTGGTGGATCACAGGGGCTGTTTCACTGACATCAACATGGGATGGTTGGGAAAGGTACATGACACATGCATCTTTAGGAACACAGGTCTGTTTAGAAAGCTGCAAGCAGGAACTTTCTTTCCAGACTGCAAAATAGCCATCGGTGATGTTGAAATGCTAATCATGATCCTGGGAGACCCAGCCTACCCTTTGCTCCCATGGCTCATGAAGCCATACACAGGCAGCATAGACAGCAGTAAGGACTGGTTCAGCCATAGGCTGAGCAAGTGCAGAATGGTGGTGGAATGTGCCTTTGGACATTTAAAAGGTCACTAGCATTGTTTGCTTACTAGGTTAGACCTCAGTGAAAGCAATATCCCCATTGTTGTTGCTGCCTGCTGTGTGCTCCATAATATCTGTGAAACAACGGGAGAAAAGTTTCCACTGGGGTGGGGGATTGAGGCAGATCGTCCAGCAGCCAATTTTGAGCAGCCAGACACCAGGGCAATAAGAAGAGCACATCGAGGGGCTCTGCATCTCTGTGAGGCTTTGAAAACTAGTTTCACCAATGACCCACAGTAAAGAAGGATTCTGGGTGGACTCCTCCTGAAGGTCGAAACAACAGACTGGACTTCTACATAGAGTGCTTCCGCCGACGTGCACGGGCTGAAATTGTGGAAAAGCAGCATCACTTGCCCCATAACCTCAGCCGTGCAGAACACAATGCCATCCACAGCCTCAGAAACAACTCTGACGTCATAATCAAAAAGGCTGACAAAGGAGGTGCTGTCGTCATCATGAATAGGTCAGAATATGAACAAGAGGCTGCTAGGCAGCTCTCCAACACCACTTTCTACAAGCCATTACCCTCTGATCCCACATATCTATTTGGGACACCATCTTAGGGCCTAATCACATCAGCCACAATATCAGAGGCTTGTTCACCTGCACATCTACCAATGTGATATATGCCATCATGTGCCAGCATGGATGGAGTACAGAAGTTGATTTTACAAGCCCTTTAAGTCAGTAGAAGGGATTCAATAGTGTAGACACATACATTATTAACTTGACCTAACGTGGCATATGTCAACCTAACTTTATAGTGTAAATCAGGCTTAG
This sequence comes from Chelonia mydas, assembly GCF_015237465.2. Lineage (NCBI taxonomy): Eukaryota > Metazoa > Chordata > Testudines > Cheloniidae > Chelonia > Chelonia mydas. The sequence continues at coordinate 59,370,650 of NC_057855.1, forward strand.
ATGTGTGTCCCTGTGGGTGCTCCATTTCAGGTGGGTGCACATGGGCCCCTGTACCTTTGATGGGAGCTTTTTTGGTAGCAATGCCTGTTCAGCCCATGCACGCATGCATGCACTCTGTACATCCTTGTGCCCCATACCAGGAATGTATAGGGCTGCATGAGTGAACCACCCTCAGTTCCTTCTCTACTGCAAAGTCCTGCAAAGGAAACTCCAAAGCAGAGGAGAAGGAGGGCAGGTAGTGGAGCACCTGTAAGGACACAAAGAACTCCAGTTACTGCACAAGATGAGTAACATCTCCTTCTTATTTAAGTGTGTCCCTTTGGGTGCTCCACTTCAGGTGACCCCCCATGGCGTATCCCCACAGTGAAGAGAGAGCTTTGAAATAGAGTCTAATACTGAAGGCAGAACTGCCTTGCCAACTGCAGCATCTAATCTAGAGGCGTGAACCAAAGCACAGTGGTTGGAGAAAGTTTGTACTGAAAGTCCAGCTTGCAGCTATGCAAGTTTCAGGTACTGGAACATTCTTGCATAATGCCACGGAAGCACTCTATGACCTTGTAGAATGGGTCAATATTCTAGGACTGGGGTGGGCAAACTATGGCCCGCAGGCTGGATCCAGCCCGCCAGCCATTTTAAGGCAGCCCTCAAGCTCCCGCTGGAGAGTGGAGTCTGGGGCTTGCCCCGCTCTGGTGGCTTTGGGAGCCAAGTGCAGCGGCCCCCAAAAGCAGAGGCATGGCCCTGCTCCAGCTGGGGAGCAGGGTTGGGGGCCACTCCACGCTGTTTCTGGAAGCAGCGGCATGGCCCCGCTCCAGCTCCTACGAGCCAGGGGGCTCCACTCTGCATACTGCCGCCGCCCCAAGTGCCACCTCCCGCAGCTCCCATTGGCCAGGAACTGCGGCCAATGGGAGCTGCAGGGGCAGGGCCTGCGGATGGAGCAGCGCACAGAGCCATCTGGCCGCAGCTTCACATAGGAGCTGGAGTCGGGACATGGCTGCTGCTTCTGGGAGCCACTTGAGGTAAGCACTACCTGGAGCCTGCACTCCTGAGCCCCTCCTGGTCCCCAACCCCTTGCCCCAGCCCTGATCCCCCTCCCACCCTCCAAACTGCTCGATCACAACCCAGCGTACCCTCCTGAACCCCAAACCCCTCATCCCCAGCCCCACCCCAGAGCCTGCACCCCCAGCCAGAGCCTGCACCCTTTCCCACACCGTACCCCCCCTGCCCCAAACCCAATCCCCCTCCCACCCTCCGAACCCCTTGGTCCCAGCACCCTCCTCAACTGCAAACTCTTCATCCCCAGCCCCACCCTAGAGCCTGCACCCGCAGCTGGAGCCCTCACCCCCTCCCCGCACCCTACTCCACCACCCCAGCCTGGAGCCCCCTTCCCACACCCTGAACTCCTCATTTCTGGTCCCACCCTGGGGCCCGCACCCCCAACCAGAGCCTTCACTCCCTCCTGCACCCCAACCTTGAGCATTCATGGCTCACCATACAGTTTCTACACCCAGATGTGGCCCTTTGCCCAAAAAGTTTGCTCACCCCTGTTCTAGAAGAAGGTTGAATGTTGGTGGAGACATAACATGAAATGGTACACCCAGAGAGCCCTCTTGAAAGCCTGTGGGTGGAGATTGTAGATCCTTTGTGTATGTTTGCAATTGAAACAAAGTTGCGAGAGTTTCTGAATGGTTTGATTCTGTCCAAATAGAAGGCTAATGACCTTCGCACATCCAGGGTTTGAAAGGCAGCTTCCTGCGTAGTCTGATGTGGTTTTGGGGAAAAAGTCTGGAGATTCCTGCCTGGAGATTCCTGCCTGGAGATTCCTGTGCAGGAAGTGCAAGTTGGTAGCTGTGCTGGAGAAAAAGATTCTTGGACTGAAGGGGCAAGTTGAGATGCTACTAAGAATGAGAGAAGCTGAGAAATTCCTTGACAACCATGTTCAAGAAACACCAGTACTCCAGGTTCAAGGACTAAAGGAGCTGGCCACACAAGAATAGGTGTGAGAGGAAGTCAGCAAGGAGGTCTGGCAGTTTGTAACCACCAGAGGCAAGAGCAGTGGTGAGCTGGAGCTGGTTCTTGCGAACCAGTTGTTAAATTTTGAAGCAGTTTTAGAACTGGTTGTTAACCCGCTTCCCTGCAGGGGGCGCTGAGGCTTTGATGGGCTCCGGCCGGGAAGTGTTGTAATTCCTCCTCCGGCCGCCGGGGGCGCTGCGGGGGCCATGTGGGCTACTGCCTGGCTGTGGGCTGCTGCTGCTCCCCTGGCCCTGGGGCTCCCCAGTCTGCCTGGTGGGTCCCTGGCTGCTTTGCTGGGCCCGGGCTGCGTCCTGCTGCTCTCCCCATGAGTACCCACCACCCTGCCCACAGCCAGGCCCTGCCTCCAGCCACCCCCTGCCCTGCCTCCAGGCACCCTCGCACCTCCTGCCCACAGCCAGCCCCTGCCGCACCCCTGCACCCCCTGCCCGCAGCCAGCATCTGTCTCCAGCCACCCCCGCATCCCCTGCCCTGCCCGCACCAGCCCCTGCCCTGCCCATAGCCAGCCCCTGCCACACCCCCTGCCCTGCCCGCACCAGCCCCTGCCACACCCCCTGCCCTGCCCGCACCAGCCCCTGCCCTGCCCGCAGCCAGCCCCTGCCACACCCCCTGCCCTGCCTGCACTAGCCCCTGCCCTGCCCGCAGCCAGCCCCTGTCTCCAGCCAGCCCTGCACCCCTGTGCCCTGCCTGCAGCCACCCCCGCACCCCTGCCCGCAGCCAGCCCCTGCCCTGCCCGCAGCCAGCCCCTGCCCTGCCCGCAGCCAGCCCCTGTCTCCAGCCACCCCCCGCACCCTCTGCCCTGCCCGCAGCCAGCCCCTGCCACACCCCCTGCCCTGCCCGCAGCCAGCCCCTGTCTCCAGCCACCCCCCGCACCCTCTGCCCTGCCCGCAGCCAGCCCCTGCCACACCCCCTGCCCTGCCCGCAGCCAGCCCCTGTCTCCAGCCAGCCCTGCACCCCCCTGCCCTGCCTGCAGCCAGCCCCTACCTCCAGTCAGCCCCTGCCCTGTCTCCAGCCAGCCCCGCACCCTCCTGTCTCCAGCCAGCTCCGCAGCCAGCCCTGCACCCCCTGCCTCCAGCTAGCCCTGCCCCACGCCCCTGTCTGCAGCTGGCCCCATGTCCACTGGTGCCCTACAGTTCCCAGGGCAATAACCCTACACACCTGCTTCAACGAGGGGGGCAGAGAGCAGCTGGGACCCACACATGTGCGCACCCTAGGGTGACCAGACAGCAAGTGTGAAAAATCAGGACAGGGGGTGGGGGTGGGGGGGGGTAATAGGAGCCTATATAAGAAAGAGACCCCAAAATCAGGACTGTCTCTATAAAATCGGGACATCTGGTCACCCTAGCACACCCCCAGGGAGTGGCGGGGACCCACACATGTGAAACGGAGCTCATTTCTAGTTCAGGCCCATCTTTTTAAAAAAGAACTTTAGGCAGGGTTAACATACATCCGTATTTTCCCAGACAGGTCAGGCTTTTTGGTTCTTAAATCGCCGCCCGGGAGGAATTTTAAAAATTCCTCTCAGGAAAATACAGACATATGGTAACCCTGTTGGTACAAAAAATACATACTGGGGCACATCCCTTAAATCAGAACTTTTTATAGGGAACCGGTTGTTATGATTTTGGCAGCTCATCACTGGGCAAGAGGTCATGGCAACATTCTACACAGCTGGAGACAGATGAGGATGGGCAAGCTGTGACCACCAGAAAGAAGAGGACCTGGATGAATTTCACACAACTAGATGTTTCAAACTGATACCAGGTCCTCAGTGTGGAAACTGTAGAAGGTACCTGTCAAGATCGAACAGGTCCAAGGGAATGGAGATATGTACGGGACACATGTGTGGATGGCAGGTCAGCCCAACCTGTAGAAAATCAAGCTTACCCACAAAGAGTTTTCCAACCATCCAACAAAGATAGACAATCCTTGTTGTAGATCCAATACTCAGAAGAACTGAAAGAACCCACCTGTCCCTTGCAGGATGCAATATGACAGTGTGCTGCCTTTCCAGAGCCAAGACATGAGATGTCACTTTGAGACTGGACAGGCTTCTGAAGTCGATGGGCAAGGATCCCTTGGTCATGGTTCATAATGGCACTAATGACCCTGCGCCACAGGATACCTCACAGATAGTAAATGGCTTCAGGGAACTCTGAAGAGATCTTCTCTGAGACCTTCCTGCCCCACGAGCAAAGGAAAACAGAAGTCAGAAGACTCTGGAAGTGAATCACTAGCTAGGAAAGTGGCACAGGATGCAGGGCTTTGTTTTTGCGGGACATTGGTCCACCTTCTACAGAGAAAGGGGGCTGTATAGTTTGGATGGTCTCCACCTCAGTAGAAGCGGGACCAGTCTCCTTGGGGACCAGCTGACAAGAATAGACAGGAGGGAGTTACACTAATAGCAAAAGGGGAAGGTAAAAAGAGGGAAGATATGAACCCTAAGCACAAAATCAAGAGGTTGAGAACAAAATTAGTCAAGAAACCAAAAGACAATGAAGAGGAGAAATTCTTGAATTGCCTATACATTGATGCTAAGACCCTGCTGCAACAAACAAAAGGAATTAAAATTGCTTATTTATGAGCATAAATTTGATCTAGTTGGTATTCTGAAACCTAGTGGGAAGATTGCACAACTGGAATATTAAAATCAAAGATTACAACCTGTTTAGGAAGGATTGAGTTGGCAAAAGGGGAGGGGGAGGGGCACTCTGTCAAAAATGGCATTACTTGTTTCTGAGTCACTGATAACTCGAAACAAAATGGTCTTGAATGCTTATAGATCAATGTTCTAAGAGATAAAGCACAAGATGGGGTAATAGTTTGTGTCTCCTACAGACCTCCAAATCACACTAGAGAACAGGATGACTACCTCGTTATGACTTATCTATAATGCATAGGAAAAAACCTGTGTTCATGGGGACTTCAATTTGAATGACAGGGGCTGGAGGTCTCATGCTGCCAGTGCTAAAACATCCTTGAGATTTCTAAACACTATAGATGACAATTGCTTAACTCAAAAAGTGTTGCAGCCAACAATGGCGAATTCTGTATTAGACCTTGTCCTAACAGATACAGAGGAACTGATCACAGAACTAAAAGTTAATTGTGGCATAGGTACTGGTGGTCATGATTTGATCACATTTATAATGTGCAAACAGAATAAAGTCCAGACCAGTAATATCTATACCTGGTGCTCTATTAGGGCCAATTTCACAAAGCTGAAAACAATTATGAGCCAAATCAGCTGGGGCGAAGAACTCAATCAGAAACATGTGAATGATCATAGTGATAAGAACACCTTATTAGATACCCCAAAAACCACAATCCCACAATGGAGGAAGAAGGTCGTGCTGGTTAAAAAACAACCTGTTTTAGAGGAGGAGTGAAAGCATCTGTAAAAAATAAATAATACATAACAAATGGAAGAAAAGGAAGCTGACAGTAATGAATATAAATCAGAAGTTAAAAACTATAGGAAATTGATAAGGGAAGCCAAGGGACACAAGGAAAACATAGGGTCATATGTGCTCCAGAAGTGGAGCACCTACAGGGACTCTACTCAAAGAAAAAAGAACAGATATAAACCTTTATAACTCTGCACAAGGCTGGTGTTGAAGGTTTCAGCAAGTGCAAGAAGAAAGACTATTTTGTACTTAATTCTAAACAACATCCAGGAGTTGGTTCATGAAGTAACGACAGCTGAACCACGAAGTTAGAGTTATCGCTCTAGAATTCTGTGCCGCATTCTTGGGGGGGTGGGGTAGCACCATAACACTAAGCTTTGCAAAGGGGGATTAAAAAATATAAGCTAATTAAAGAGGTTCTATGGTTAGAAGTGAGGAAAATAAACTCCTTAGACTCAGTGTGGAGACTACAGTAAGCATTTGTAGCAGAATCCCAGATTATCCCATTTATGCCTCCTGCAGGGTTCTTGTACCTTTCTCTGAAGCATGTGATGGTCCCAAGCCTGAATGTCTACACCACAATTAAACAGCCCCTTAGCCAGAGCCCCATGAACCTGAGTCAGCTGTCCTGGGCCAGCCGTGAGTGTCTAATTGCAGTGTAGACATACCCTAAGTGGCATTTTCAAGCTAGGCAGGGGAATGCCTAGCTCACTATTGGTACCAGTCACGTAAGTGTGCGGAGAGCATGCCTGACACTGGTTACCAGCCAGGCCCTGCATCAGGAGGGTCAAACACAGCCTGCTGATAGTTGGCAAGGCAGCACATCACCTGCTCAAAAGAGACAAGGGCACAGGGAAACCCAGGGTGAGCGCGAAAGAGCCACTGAGTGTGAGCAAGACTCGAGAGACGCTGACAGACTGGGGGGCATCTAGGGTAGCCAGATAGGGCAGGGAAGGGGACCCGCGGGTAGTCAGGGCTGGGAAGCTCTCCTTGGGGAGGGAGAGAGAGGGCTGGCTCAGGGCTAGAGAGAAGGGATGCTCACCAGAGGGTGGAAGCAGGAGGAGAGAGGACTGGGCTGCAGGGGAGGGAGGGAAGAGGTTGAAGAGAAGGAACAATGTTCGGCACCTATGGGTGCTGTGCAGCAGCTCGTGCAGGAGGCAGACCGAGGGGTGGGGAGCACCTCAGCCAGAGAGGCTGGGGCCTCGCCCTTACCCCCTCCTGCCCCGCACCCTGAATAGAATCATAGGATATCAGGGTTGGAAGGGACCTCAGGAGGTCATCTAGTCCAACCCCCTGCTCAAAGCCGGACCGATCCCCGACTAAATCATCCCAGCCAGGGCTTTGTCAAGCCTGACCTTAAAAATATCTAAGGAAGGAGATTCCACCGCCTCCCTAGGTAACGCATTCCAGTGTTTCACCACCCTCCTAATGAAAAAGTTTTTCCTAATATCCAACCTAAATCTCCCCCACTGCAACTTGAGACCATTACTCCTTGTTCTGTCATCTGCTACCACTGAGAACAGTCTAGAGCCATCGTCTTTGGAACCCCCTTTCAGGTAGTTGAAAGCAGCTATCAAATCCCCCCTCATTCTTCTCTTCTGAAGACTAAACATCCCCAGTTCCCTCAGCCTCTCCTCATAAGTCATGTGTTCCAGACCCCTAATCATTTTTGTTGCCCTCCGCTGGACTCTCTCCAATTTTTCCACATCCTTCTTGTTGTGTGGGGCCCAAAACTGGACACAGTACTGCAGATGAGGCCTCACCAATGTCGAATAGAGGGGAATGATCACATCCCTCGATCTGCTGGCAATGCCCCTACTTATACATCCCAAAATGCCATTGGCCTTCTTGGCAACAAGGGCACACTGCTGACTCATATCCAACTTCTCGTCTACTGTAACCCCTAGGTCCTTTTCTGCAGAACTGCTGCCGAGCCATTCGGTCCCTAGTCTGTAGCGGTGCATTGGATTCTTCTGTCCTAAGTGCAGGACTCTGCACTTGTCCTTGATGAACCTCATCAGATTTCTTTTGGCCAAATCCTCCAATTTGTCTAGGTCCCTCTGTATCCTATCTACCACTCCTCCCAGTTTAGTATCATCTGCAAACTTTCTGAGGGTGCAATCCACACCATCCTCCAGATCATTTATGAAGCTATTGAACAAAACCGGCCCCAGGACCGACCCCTGGGGCACACCACTTGATACCGGCTGCCAACTAGACATGGAGCCATTGATCACTACCCGTTGAGCCCGACAATCTAGCCAGCTTTCTATCCACCTTATAGTCCATTCCTCCAGCCCATACTTCTTTAACTTGCTGGCAAGAATACTGTGGGAGACCGTGTCAAAAGCTTTGCTAAAGTCAAGGAACAACACCTCCACTGCTTTCCCTTCATCCACCGAGCCAGTTATCTCGTCATGGAAGGCAATTAGATTAGTCAGGCATGACTTGCCCTTGGTGAATCCATGCTGACTGTTCCTGAAGCACTTAGAGGAGCGGAAAGTGATCAGAATTGATTCCTTGAGGACCTGCTCCATGATTTTTCCAGGGACTGAGGTGAGGCTGACTGGCCTGTAGTTCCCCGGATCCTCCTTCTTCCCTTTTTTAAAGATGGACACTACATTAGCCTTTTTCCAGTCATCTGGGACCTCCCCCGATCGCCACGAGTTTTCAGAGATAATGGCCAATGGCTCTGCAATCACATCCGCCAACTCCTTTAGCCCTCTTGGATGCAACGCATCCAGCCCCATGGACTTGTGCTCGTCCAGGTTTTCTAAATAATCCCGAACCACTTCTTTCTCTACAGAGGGCTGGTCACCTTCTCCCCATGCTGTGCTGCCCAGTGCAGTAGTCTGGGAGCTGACCTTGTTCTTGAAGACAGAGGCAAAAAAAGCATTGAGTATTTTAGCTTTTTCCACATCCTTTGTCACTAGGTTGCCTCCCTCATTCAGTAAGGGGCCCCACACTTTCCTTGACTTTCTTCTTGTTGCCAACATACCTGAAGAAACCCTTCTTGTTACTCTTAACATCTCTTGCTAGCTGCAACTCCAGGTGTGATTTGGCCTTCCTGATTTCACTCCTGCAAGCCTGAGCAATATTTTTATACTCATCCCTGGTCATTTGTCCAATCTTCCACTTCTTGTAAGCTTCTTTTTTGTATTTAAGATCAGCAAGGCTTTCACTGTTAAGCCAAGCTGGTCGCCTGCCATATTTACTATTCTTTCTACACATTGGGATGGTTTGTCCCTGTAACCTCAATAAGGATTCTTTAAAATATAGCCAGCTCTCCTGGACTCCTTTCCCCCTCATGTTATTCTCCCAGGGGATCTTCCCATCAGTTCCCTGAGGGAGTCAAAGTCTGTTTTTCTGAAATCCAGGGTCCGTATTCTGCTGCTCTCCTTTCTTCCTTGTGTTAGGATCCTGAACTCGACCATTTCATGGTCACTGCCTCCCAGGTTCCCATCCACTTTTGCTTTCCCTACTAATTCTTCCCGGTTTGTGAGCAGCAGGTCAAGAAGAGCTCTGCCCCTAGTTGGTTCCTCCAGTGCTTGCACCAGGAAATTGTCCCCTACATTTTCCAAAAACTTCCTGGATTGCCTGTGCACCGCTGTATTGCTCTCCCAGCAGATATCAGGGTGATTGAAGTCTCCCATGAGGACCAGGGCCTGCGATCTAGTAACTTCTGCGAGTTGCTGGAAGAAAGCCTCATCCACCTCATCCCCCTGGTCTGGTGGTCTATATTAGACTCCCACCACAACATCACCCTTGTTGCTCACACTTCTAAACTTAATCCAGAGACTCTCAGGTTTTTCTGCAGTTTCATACTTGAGCTCTGAGCAGTCATCCTGCTCTCTAACATACAGTGCAACTCCCCCACCTTTTCTGCCCTTCCTGAACAGCTTATATCCATCCATGACAGTACTCCAGTCATGGGAGTTATCCCACCAAGTCTCTGTTATTCCAATCACATCATAATTCCTTGACTGTGCCAGGACTTCCAGTTCTCCCTGCTTGTTTCCTAGGCTTCGTGCATTTGTATATAGGCACTTGAGGTAACCTGCTGATCGCCCCTCTTTCTCAGTATGAGGCAGGAGCCCTCATATATCAATGGTTCCTATCTACAAAATACACAGACCAGATGAGGAGCTGGAATGGGGCAGGTTTTCCCAGACAGGGCTGCAGGAGGGGAGCCCAGATATTCCCTGCTACTAGACTATTTGCTTCTATTGCTCCCTCCATCTTCTGGAAGCGTTTGTGTAGCTACAAACTGTGATCATCTCAGGCAGCAGCTCTGTCAGGTGAATGCAAAGGTGGAGTCTGCCTGCTCCCTGACTGGCCACAGTGAAGCCAGGAGAAAGCGGGGTAACTTCAGCAGAACCATTTAGCAGCAGGGATTTCAGAGGCAGGAGGTCTCCCCTTTAGCTAAGAGGAATGGCAGGGCACAGAAGGTGGCAGACTCCCAAACTGGAAAAGGAGGGTAGGTCTAGTGCAGTGATTCTCAAACTTTTGTACTGGTGATGCCTTTTGCACAGCAAACCTCTGAGTGCTGACCCCCCTTATGAATTAAAAACACTTTTTTATATATTTAATACCATTATAAATGCTGGAAGCAAAGTGGGGTTTGGGGTGGAGGCTGACAGCTCATGACCCCCCATGTAATTACCTCACAACCCCCTGAGGGGTCCCAACCCCCAGTTTGAGAACCCCTGGGCTAGTGGTTAGCCATGGAGACACCAGCAAGCTGGACTTCTGGGTCAATCACTTCCCTCTGTGTGTACCAATCACCCCTCCCCCGACACCACACATCTTCAAACCTGGGGGTGCCAACACTTCCCTACCTTCCAGTGACTGCTACAGCCAAGGCTGCAAAATCCTCCCCATTTTAGTCCTGTTTTCACATGCACAGAACTTTCTGCAGCATTCATCTTAGGAAGTTTTACAGGTGGGGTTTTCAGAAGTCGGTCTAATTCTTTGCCCATCAATGTCATCAGGAGCTATGCTACTGATTCTAATGAGTACACAGGCTGTCAAGGTTCCTCCCCCACCCTGAACTCTAGGGTACAGATGTGGGGACCTGCATGAAAACCTCCTAAGCTTACTTTTACCAGCTTAGGTTAAAACTTCCCCAAGGTACAAATTAATTTTACCCTTTGCCCTTGGAATTTCCACTGCCACCACCAAACTTTAACTGGGTTTACTGGGAAACATAGTTTGGACACATCTTTCCCCCCCAAAATCCTCCTAACCCTTGCACCCCACTTCCTGGGGGAGGTTTGGTAAAAATCCTCACCAATTTGCATAGGTGACCACAGACCCAAACCCTTGGATCTTAGAACAATGAAAAAGCATTCAGTTTTCTTACAAGAAGACTTTTAATAGAAGTAAAGGAATCACCTCTGCAAAATCAGGATGGTAGATACCTTACAGGGTAATTAGATTCAAAACATAGAGAATCCCTCTAGGCAAAACTTTAAGTTACAAAAAAGACACACAGACAGGAATAGTCATTCTATTCAGCACAGTTCTTTTCTCAGCCATTTAAAGAAATCATAATCTAACACATACCTAGCTAGATTACTTACTAAAAGTTCTAAGACTCCATTCCTGTTCTGTCCCCGGCAAAAGCATCACACAGGCAGACACAGACCCTTTGTTTTTCTCCCTCCTCCCACCTTTTGAAAGTATCTTGTCTCCTCATTGGTCATTTTGGTCAGGTGCCAGTGAGGTTACCTTTAGCTTCTTAACCCTTTACAGGTGAGAGGATTTTTCCTCTGGCCAGGAGGGATTTTAAAGGGGTTTACCCTTCCCTTTATATTTATGACACAGGCTCTCAGAGACACTAGCCAGGAACAAAGTTGGGCTGGCAATTAAAAGAAGGTCTGTAGCCATCAGAGGGGTGAGGTTCTGGAACAGCCTCCCAAGAGGGGGCAAACAACTTAATTCAATTTGAGAGCGAGCTGATGACATTTCTGAGCGTTATTGTGTGACGAGGAGGCTTGTGACAGCAGGGGTACAGTTCAGCAGACAGGGGCTCACGGCCACTTTATGGCTTATGTTCCTAAAGGCTCTTGCTTCAATGCTTCCGCTGGCCACCTGTGGGGGTCAGGAAGGGTTCCTCTTCCCCAGAGTATTCTAGAAGGGCAGGGTTTGTTCTCCTTCCTCTGAAGCATCAGAGATGGCCACGGCTGGAGATGGGACATTGGGCAAAGTGGGCCAGGGCTCTGAGGAGGCACCAAGCATTCTCTGTGTCACGGTGTGGGTGGGGCTTAGCTGGCTGGTTCTTGCTCACATGCTCAGGGTCTAAGTGATCACCATATGTGGGGTCAGGAAAGAATTTCCCCCCAGTGCAGATTCGCAGTGACTTTGGGAGTGTTTTGCCTTCCTCTCAGCATGTGAGCATGGGCCTTTTGCCAGGATTATCTGGGTCTATCTCACAATCAGTTCCCTGCCACTGCAAGGGCCTGGGGCACAAGTGCACCTCAGTCCCTCCTATTCCCTGCCTGCAGCACATAACAGCCTAGGTTCCCCTGGACAGTAACACCCTGGTCTAATTTTGGTGGTTGGGTTCAGCGGGTGGGTGCTGGGGGCCTGTGATGTCCAGAAGGTCAGACTAGACGATCCACTGGTCCACGCTGGCTAGAGATGACCCATCCCTACCAATACTGGGGCGGGAGCAGTGAGGGCAGCCACCTTCAACGGTGTTGGTTAGAATCCATGTGAGCATGCTCAGTACAAGCCAAGAAGCAAATCGAGGGGAGGGGGAAGGTCATGTGACCCTGCATGCCCTCCCCACGCATTGCAGCTGCTTCTGCTATTAAACTCTATCACTCTAAAGCTGTTCCCGAGATACAGCCCCCAGGAAAAAACAGCCTCTTTTAACATTCACGCATTTAGGCAACTCATTTCTGCGCACAGAGCCCAAAGCAGGACTGAGCTCACAGCACCAGGGTCTCAAGCATCCCACCGGATGTATGCCGCCCCTTGGCCTTTGGGGGAAAGCAAATTACAACGTTTTAGTCAAGGAATTTGGTTCGTCAGGTCGGCACGTCAGCCTTGGAGGTGCTTGGCAGCTTGCCAGAGGGCTCTCTGCACAGGTGCAGAGAGACAGACTAAGTGGCTTGAAACCGACTTCTGCATCCCAGGCCCTGCCTGGCTCAAGGGGGAATGTTCCAGCCATCAAGCAGCAGCCAGGCACTGAGCATCCCGAGAGAGCCCTCGGCAGAAATCTGAAATAAAGTGGGGCAGCTTGCTCCAATCTGCCGCTGTCAAAGGAGGTTTCTTTATGTGGGGGAAATGGAATCTGAGGCCTGCAGAATATTCCAAAGGCCCTGAAACTATTTTGGAAATGAAAAAATAAACTATTACACATGCATGGTTTGCTGGGCAGGAAGGTGATTGGGGCTGGAAGAGCTGGTGAGAATGAGGGGGATTGGGGTGTGTGTGTGTGCAGCAAGGGATTATGGGGAGGGTGAATAAATGGGGATGGGTGGGTAGGAGAAGGGTAGTGGGGTCGGTTGATGGAGAGGGGACTAGGTGAAATGAGAAGGGGGGGAAGAAACACTGGGAAGGGGGACATGGGGGTGAGTGACAGGGAGCTATGGGAGACAGGATCTGTGGGGTGCTGCCTCTCTTGTGGGGTCTGTGCCTCTCTCCTTACCTTAATGCATGTGCCAAGAGCTAGGGAGCGCCAGCCCCTGTTGAGGGCTCTGCCCCCCATGTGTCCACCTCATTTTAGTCCAGATATAGGAGATTTGCGCTTCTAGTGGATGTCTGAACCCCTCTCCCTGCCCTCCCATGTGTGTCAGAATCTGGGGGAGCCCTGCCCATTTACCCTCCCTACCCCTATGTGAGCTGAGTGCTGGGAGGTTGGCCCATCTGAGGCAGGAACTCTGACCCCTTCTGTCCCCGCCCCCCACCATGTGAGATGGGAATCTGGGGTGCCATGCTCCTCCAAGAGGTTCTGAACCCATCTCCCTACCCCTCACCCCACATGCGAGCCAGGATTTGGGGAAGCCCAGCCCTTCTGGGGGAGGAGCTGAGAAAAGGTATGCTTGACAAGTATCAGAAACTCTCCAGCACTGGTGGAGGAGGGAAGGGACCACCCACTGCCATGGATGGAGCAATGCACAGTCTCAAAGCCATTGTCTCAGGCTGTATTCGTCTCCACTGGGTGCTAACTTCCAGCTGAGAACATCGCATTGAGATGAATATGCCACTTAAACCTCTCTGAGCCTGTTGCTGTGCTGCTGACGGATGTGTCAAGCCCTTCTCCTCCATGCTTCCTCTAATTTCATACAGTATTATCCTGGTGTGCCAGTTGCCAGCTCTGCTCTAGCTGAGGTTGGGGAACCTTCCTGTTGAAAGGACAACTCTTCTAAGTGCTCTGAAGCCTGTGTGCTTACACAGATTGCCTTGAAATTTGCTACACCTCATGGGAGTGTGGTTAGCGATGCAAACGTGGTTGAGCAAGGGGTTCCCAAGATACAGCCCCCAGAAACCCTAAAACAGCATTGAGAAACTTCCCAGATTTTAGCACCTTTGAAATGTGAAACCCAGACTGGGCAGAAATCTGGGAAGGAACTGTCCACATCTGGGAAAAATCCACCTCTGGCAAGACTTTTTTTTTTTTTTAAAGAAATGGACTCTGAGCACAGCAGAATTTTCAGAAGGTGCTGAAACTATTTTTGGATGCAAATAAATTACACCTGTGAATGCTCATTGGGAGGGGAGGGGTGATTAGGGGTAAAAGTGTAGGTGGTAATAGGGGGGTTGGGTCAGCAGTGAGAGATGGGGTTATTATGGGGGATAAATGGGAATGGGTGCTCGGGAACGGAAGAGGAGCTGGGTGGGTCAGGTGAGGAGGAGGAGGAGGGTTTGGAGAATGAGAGGGGGAGCAGAGGAAGTTGGGGGTTTAGGGGTGAGGCTGACAGCCCTGAATTCTCCCCTTCTATATGTGTACTGGGATTGGGAGAGGCCTACCCCACTGCTGGGGTCTGAGCCTCTCTCCCTGAGCACGCAACTCAGGCCTTTTTGAGAGATGCTCTGATACACCCATGACACCCCCTTCCACTCTGCCTTCTCTACAACAGGTCCTACTGAAAGGTGAACTGTCAGGCTGGAGGGAGGTTACCAGTGGAGTTCCTCAAGGATCAGTTTTGGGATCCATCTTATTTAATCTTTTTATTACTGACCTTGGCACAAAAAGTGGGAGTGTGCTAATAAAGTTTGCGGATGATACAAAGCTGGGAGGTATTGCCAATTCAGAGAAGGACCAGGATATCATACAGGAGGATCTGGATGACCTTGTAAACTGGAGTAATAGTAATAGGATGGAATTTAATAGTGAGAAGTGTAAGGTCATGCATTTAGGGATTAATAATAAGAATTTTAGTTATAAACTGGGGACGCATCAATTAGAAGTAATGGAGGAGGAGAAGAACCTTGGACTATTGGTTGATCATAGGATGACTATGAGCCGCCAATGTGATATGGCTGTGAAAAAAGCTAATGCGGTCTTGGGATGCATCAGGAGAGGTATTTCCAGTAGGGATAAGGAGGTTTTAGTACCGTTATACAAGGCACTGGTGAGACCTCACCTGGAACACTGTGTGCAGTTCTGGTCTCCCATGTTTAAGAAGGATGAATTCAAACTGGAACAGGTACAGAGAAGGGCTACTAGGATGATCCGAGGAATGGAAAACTTGTCTTATGAAAGGAGACTCAAGGAGCTTGGCTTGTTTAGCCTAACTAAAAGAAGGTTGAGGGGATATATGATTGCTCGCTATAAATATATCAAAGGGATAAATACCAGAGAGGGAGAGGAATTATTTAAGCTCAGTACCAATGTGGACACAAGAACAAATGGATATAAACTGGCCACCAGGAAGTTTAGACTTGAAATTAGACGAAAGTTTCTAACCATCAGAGGAGTGAAGTTTTCGAATAGCCTTCCAAGGGAAGCAGTGGGGGGCAAAAGATCTATCTGGCTTTAAGATTAAACTTGATAAGTTTATGGAGGAGATGGTATGATGGGATAACATGATTTTGGTAATTAATTGATCTTTAAATATTCATGGTAAATAGGCTTAATGGCCTGTGATGGGATGTTAGATGGGGTGGGATCTGAGTTACCCAGGAAAGAATTTTCTGTAGTATCTGGCTGGTGAATCTTGCCCATATGCTCAGGGTTTAGCTAATCGCCATATTTGGGGTCGGGAAGGAATTTTCCTCCAGGGCAGATTGGAAGAGGCCCTGGAGGTTTTTCGCCTTCCTCTGTAGCATGGGGCCTGGGTCACCTGCTGGAGGATTCTCTGCTCCTTGAAGTCTTTAAACCACGATTTGAGGACTTCAATAGCTCAGACATAGGTGAGAGGTTTTTCGCAGGAGTGGGTGGGTGAGATTCTGTGGCCTGCATTGTGCAGGAGGTCAGACTAGATGATCATAATGGTCCCTTCTGACCTTAGTATCTATGGTAATGGTCAGGTGCTACCTGCACCTACCCTATGCTCAAACACCGAGCCTGCTCCCCCAGCAGAATACCACACTTGTAAAATTTAACAATCACTTCACACCCTTCTACAGCCCCTTCACACAGGAAACCACCTAACCCTGCACTTTCCTCATTCCATCTTTCAATCCATAGCCTGTTCTCATATCCCACCTCACTGCTGACAATCCTGATGGCAAGACCACCCCAGTGCCCTGCCCCTGACACAACCTGTATTGAAATAGTGCTGACTGGCACCTCAAGGTCTGCATGCACCTCTTTCCTTTCATTACGCACATGGCAGATCTCAGAGCCAGACCTCTTCATACCACAGTAACAGCCCTGTGATCCTCCTCAAACTAGTCCCCAGATCTCCTCAGCTCACAGACACATCTCTACCAACCTTCCCCACCTTCTGCCTCCACTGGTCAGTACAACTACACCTAAAACACTGAAAGCAACAGGAGAGCCTGCAGATAATGCCCAGTGACTCTTGCTAGCTCCAGGAGCAGGGTGGAGGGAGGGGGAAGCATTAAGGTTGCACAGGCATTTACCTAAACTCTGAATTTCCTGGGTTTCAAACTTTGAGTTTTGCTGAACTGTACTTTGTGCAAGAGCGTAAGCTATCACCTGGCAGCCTTAAGTTGCTGCATTAACGAAAAAGTGGCAAAGAGTCCTGTGGCACCTTATAGATTAACAGACGTATTGGAGCATTAGCTTTCGTGGGTGAATACCCACTTCGTCAGATGCATGTAGTGGAAATTTCCAAAGGCAGGTATAAATATGCAAGCAAGAATCAGGCTAGGGATAACGAAGTTAGTTCAATCAGGGAGGATGAGGCCCTCTTCTAGCAGTTGAGGTGTGAACACCAAGGGAGGAGAAACTGCTTTTGTAGCTGGCGAGCCATTCACAGTCTTTGTTTAATCCTGAGCTGATGGTGTCAAATTTGCAAATGAACTGAAGCTCAGCAGTTTCTCTTTGAAGTCTGGTCCTGAAGTGTTTTTGCTGCAGGATGGCTACCTTTAAATCTGCTCTTGTGTGTCCAGGGAGGTTGAAGTGTTCTCCTACAGGTTTTTGTATATTGCCATTCCTAATATCTGATTTGTGTTCATTTATCCTTTTACGTAGGGACTGTCCAGTTTGGCTGATGTACATAGCAGAGGGGCATTGCTGGCACATGATGGTGTAGATTACATTGGTGGACATGCAGGTGAATGAACCGGTGATGGTGTGGCTGATCTGGTTAGGTCCTGTGATGGTGTCACTGGTGTCGATATGTGGGCAGAGTTGGCATCGAGGTTTGTTGCATGGATTGGTTCCTGAGTTAGAGTTACTTTGGTGTGGTGTGTAGTTGCTGGTGAGAATATGCTTCAGGTTGGCAGGTTGTCTGTGGGCGAGGACTGGCCTGTCTCCCAAGGCCTGTGAAAGTGAGGGGTCGTTGTCCAGGATGGGTTGTAGATCACTGATGATGCGTTAGAGAGGTTTTAGCTGAGGACTGTATGTGATGGCCCGTGGAGTTCTGTTGGTTTCTTTCTTGGGCTTGTCTCACAGCAGGAGGAGGCATCTGGGTACACAACTGGCTCTGTTGATCTGTTTCCTTATTTCCTCGTGCAGGTATCGTAGTTTTGAGAATCCTTGGTGATAATGTTGTAGGTGTTGGTCTCTGTCTGAGGGGTTGGAGAAAATGCAGTTGTACCTCAGTGCTTGGCTGTAGACAATGGATCGTGTGGTGTGTCCGGGATGGAAGCTGGAGGCATGAAGGTAGGCATAGCAGTCGGTGGGTTTTCGGTATATGGTGGTGTTAATGTGACCATCACTTATTTGCACCGTGGTGTCTAGGAAGTGGACCTCCCGTGTAGATTGGTCCAGGCTGAGGTTGACGGTGGGGTGGAAGTTGTTGAAATCGTGGTGGAATTCTTCCAGGGTTTCCTTCCCATGGGTCCAGATGATGAAGATGTCATCAGTGTAGCATAGGTAGAGAAGGAGGGTGAGTGGACGAGAGCTGAGGAAGCATTGTTCCAGGTCAGCCATAAAAATGCATTAATGAAGGTTTTTTTGCCATTTCATTAACAGTAACTTACCCACATTGTAGCTAGGTGCACGTTCATTGGGCTACCGCTGGGCAGGTAGTTCCAATATCAGCATGTGGAGCCATGTACAGATTCCATTTTGAACTCAGAATCAGGTTTGTGAATGTGTGTTGTACAAGAGTTGCACTCATCCAATCAGCCAACATAAACATACCATGTGACCTATGTGTCCAATCAAAACTAGTCAACATAACTTAAGTGTCAGACACTCCCAGTTTTTAACAGCCAGTGAACCATCTCCAGAGCAGGCGTTATTCACAGGAATCATTTGGCAAAGTATTAAATTCCAGAAATTGTGATCTGCTCAGTTTACAAATGGTTAGGCAAAGGTAATTCACCTGGCCCTAGCTGTGGCGTCGTGAGACAGCATTTGTACCATGTCACTGTAATGTCACAGAAACACCTTAATCCTGGCAGATGGTTCTAAAAGTGATTCTAGCATAGGGTTGCCAACCCTGCAGGATTGTCCTGGAATCTCCAGAAATTAAAGATGAATCTTTAATTAAAGATTATGTCATGTGATGAAACCTCCAGGAATATGTTCAACCAAAATTGGCACCCCTATGCTAGCAGAAAAACTCCAGCCAGTAGGGAACAAACTAATCACAAATCCATGAGCAGGTCTGAGCCCAGTCAACAGCTAGCAGCATTGCACAAACACACAAAAAGACGTCTATTCTCTGTAGCTGCATATTGCAGAGAAACAAAGTGGGTGAGGTAATATCTTTTATTGGTCTGATTTTGCCTGGCAAAGGGAAGTGCTAATGTGGATGCAGATCAGCATGTAGCCAGTAGAGGCCAGGAATTATGGAGATATGTCCATACTCCAAACCAGGCACCAAGCTATGGGGCACTGGGACTATATAAGCATCTTTGAACCCCTGAGGAGCAGCAAGGGCCTGATCTGTAGGACAAAAATCAAGGTGAGAAACAACATACACTAGATTTAATTGCTCCAAAAGTCTGCACAAGGAGACCTCTCTCTCTCTCTCTCTCTCATATCCCCTCTCCGCCCCCTTCCCGCCAAGTGTGCCAGAAGTACTGGGTAGTATAATATCAGTTGTCAGGCAATAATGACATTATTCTGAAGCCAGTATCAACAGATCTGCTTGCCATCTTCCTTCTAAAAGTGCACTATCCTCTGCAGTCTATGCCATTAATAGTAGTGGCCTGGATTCAATCTGTCCCCCTCACCCCTGCCCCCACTGTCAAGTACAGAGAAGAAAGTTCTACAACATAAAGACTATGTTACATACAAAAAATCCTATGTTAAAAGAACATTATTAAGGTTGCCAAGTTAGGCACTACCAGCATTAAAGTTGCCCGTTAAACTCTAAATCAACCCCCTTGTGCAAACGCATTATGCTACAGTCTTTAATTATATGCTCGCATGCTATTTTTTCCTATAGGATGCCTGCCTTATTCAGTGCATAGCATAGATGCCACTCATTGAATGAAAGTCGCTATTCAATGTTTCATTCCATCTATTTCATTCAATGTGCATTTGCTGCCTTATTTAACCACACAGCAGCCAAACCCTTTGCAGTATGTGGACTTCTCAGTTTCCTCCTGAGCTTTTCTATAGCATTCAGTGGTGTAATAGCTAAGTGCTTCACACCTGGTAATGAATTTCTAGAGTGGATTTAAAAAAAAAAGACATGATCTAGTTCACGGGAATTATTCTGGGGTAGTTTGCTGGCCTGTGTTGTACAGGAAGTCAGACCAGATGATCACAATGGTCCCTTCTGACCTTAGAATCTATGAATGTATCTTCACAGCAACCCTGTGAGGTGATATTATTACCTCCATTTTATAGAGGGGACACTGAGGCACAGAGCCATAAGGACATTATTGTCAAAGGTGTCCACTAATTTGCAGTTGGGAGGTGCAATGGCAGTGCATGAAGCAAACCTGAGCCCACTGGGATCCAGCTAGCTCGCTAAAAATAACAATGTAGTCATGGCAGCTCAGGTGGCAGGATGGGCTTGAACACGTAGTTAGAGTCCTGAGCAGGACTGTACTTGGGTGAGTAGCCCAGCCTGCTCCCCATGCCACTGCAGCTAAGCTGCTATTTTGAGCAGACTAGCTCAGGGATGACCACACATGCCATTGCAGGGCAGACAGACCCTAGAGCCAAAACCAGGAAGGAGCCAGTTTGTCCCTGTCCAGGCTGCATGGGCAGTTTTGAAGCCGGCTGCAAAAGCCACCTTATGGCCCACGTTTGGTTTCTGTCCCAAATCCCAGCAGTTTGTGAGCAACGGATGTTTCTTCTAGCTCCTCCCACTACCCAGATCCTGCCCAATCCTGAGAAGGAGATTGACAAGTGCCCTCTGCAGAGAGGGTCTCCGAGGTGCTATGGATCCAGCCATGTGGTCCAAGGACACTGGCTCCCATTCCATCCTTTGCCAGCAGGAGGGGGAAGCAGGATGGTAAAGCGCACCATGTGCCCAGCAAATGGGCAGTAAAGTCATACATGGGGTGGGCGGGGGGGGGGGCAGATCTTGATTTTACCTTCCTGGCTGCAGCCCTAGGACAGTTTGTGAGGAGCTGCGAGCAGACATCTTCAGACTGGGTGATTGGTGACAACTGGTGGGCTGTCCCAGTCCAGGACAGGGACCCTGTAGAGGCTGGCCAGGCCAAGGACCTATTGGGGTGTATGTCAGGGGGAATCAGGGATCCTGACACTGTTTCTGCAGCTAGTGGGCCCCTGTCATTGTACAGGGAGAGGAACAGGACTGGAAGCAGGAGTACTGCCAGGAGGGGAAATTGCTGAGCAGGAGCAGAAGCTGTGGGGAGGCAGGAGCATAGGAAGGGAGTGGAGTCCTGGGCTCCTGGGATCCTAGGCCAGATCCTCAATGGGAGTTAGGTGCCTACAGACCTCTGAGGATCTGGGCCCTTGTGCTTTCAAGATTAGCTGCTTAACTGGGTGGGTTAAGGTTTCCCTGATTCCAATCCCTGTGTCTTCCAGGACCTATGGGGATTCTCTTCATGACCAGAGAGAGCTATGGAGATGGCAGAGCTGACTCTCACAGTTCCTGAGGTAACTATGCCTCAGATCCCTTCATGGCCTCTGTGAGGGCACCCCACTTCAGTCTGAGACCTCCAGCTGCCACCTTCTTCAGAGCAGATCCTGCGATCCTCTCCCAACAGTTCGGGTATTTAGGCTACAGACTCCTGCAGTTCACTGTGAGGATCTCAGCAGATCTGACTTTTGTTCAGCATCTGCTGTCCTGTTCTCTCAGGTGACAGGGTTACCCCGTGACCAACCAGCTCTCATACAGCAAAGAACTATTTATTCAGAACCAAAGCATTACACATGTGACCCCCCTCTTGAGGTGTGGCTGCAGCCCTCTCTCTCTCTCTTCTCCTGGGTCCTGGTGCCTGGTGCCTCCATCCAAGGAAACCCCTCCTCGTGTGGAGAGCACAAAGGGTCTGACCCCTGGGAAAACATTCAATCCCAGTCTCCTAGAGTGGAGTGTCAGTCAGAATACACACAAATAAAACAGCTATCACAACTCCCAGAGTCATAAAACAGTAACAGGGGCTTTGTTAGGTATGGGGAACTCATAGGATGGGTACACTGGAGAAAAGAATCAGGATAATGAGAGATAGAACAATATATAAACGCTACCCCCGCCCCAACATTTACAGCCAGTGCAACCCCATGGCACCCCTTCCCAGCACCTGCCTAGGCAAACAGTGAGTTTAGGCTCAGTCTCTGATGGTGATGCAGCACAGGAATCAGTGGCCAGCTTAGAGCACAATAGGAAAATAAACAAACAGGGGTGTTCTTATAAAGTACCCATGCCAAGGATAGTCAGCTCTCTGGTCTGGATTCCATGTTAGGCTGGCTCTCAGAAACCTGACTGTGATGCTCCTCAGCCTCCTGGGTGGCTGGGCTGGGCTGAGATGACACTGTTCAGTGTCCCAGAAATCCCAAAGAGACTGAAAATCCTCCATAGGGTTGGAATGTGGAGGGTGGAAGGGTCCTCCCTGGCTGTGATGCTTCTCTCCCAGCTCCACTCCAAACTCAGCCAAACCCTTTTCTCTGGGTTTTGGCTAGTGACTAGTTCTGGTGGTGTTGCTAGCCAGTTCTATCTCTACCCTGGACCCTAGACAAGCTGGGAAATGGATTCTTGAGCCTCTGTAGCCATTGCTGCTGTCGTCCAGTGGTGAATCTCCTAGATGTGCCATGTCGTATTTCAGGAGCACCCCCTCTAAAGGGGTGACACTGGGAAAATACATCAATAAAACAAGGAACAGGTTACATGCAGGTCTAGCTTACCGGCGGTCACTCATCTTCCACATGGAGGCCCTGGCAGTTTCAGCGTGGCCCGCCCCTTCAGTCAGTCTCCTGGCAATCTGTTCTTGGAAAGAGTGCATGCACCCTGTCTTCCCCACATCAGGATGGCCACTTTATAGAGTTCTCAGTTCTTTGTCTGCCAGGCCTCTGGAATGAGGCCAAACCAGTCTACACCATTGCACCCGAGTAGGTTGACTGTTCCCCATGCTTGTTACCTGCCTAGGGACTGGCAATAGTTACCCCCTGCTCCTGCAGAAAGCCTGTAACTCCCCCACTGAGACAGGAACCCAGTCCCTAGCCATAAGGATGCATAGTATGGTTATGAAGTTGATACAATAGTCTTTGACTATTCCATGTGTCCATAATATGTCACCTTAAACTCGTCAAGCCCTGAGGGAGCTCTTCTGTTTGTGTGAACCCTAGGGAAAAGACATGGATTCAGGCTCTCATCTCCTTTGCGTCCAACACATGAATCCTGAAACTCTGGCAATCTACATTTGGACGGCCACACTTAAAGGCACAACAGCACTGCACTTATGTAACATGCACCATCACATGGCATTATGTGCTGTGGACTTTACGCTGGAGGCCTCAATAGGTGGCCAAGTGGAGGTGCACAGGCACAATGCCGCCCCCTGGCTGGCGAGGAGGGAGCGAAGCCGTAACCCCACCTTCATCTGTTCCTTCCCTACCGCTTTGGGGAGCTAGTAACTCTGTAGGTGTAAGGGGTTGTCCCCTTACTAACATTCAGTGGGGGTGTTTTGGTTGGCTATCTCCCAGTACCAAAAGGGGAGAGGCCAATGCTCCAGATCAGCCTGATTGACAGGGCGGGCAGGCTAATCAGGGAGTCAGGAGGCCGGGGAGGTCACCTCTCCCGTGTTAGCTGGATTTGCCTGGGTCAGGCAGAGTGGGGCCGAGCTAAGGAGTAAGCAGGGGCCCAAGCTGAGCTGGGGAGCAGAGCTGTGCCAGATCCAGAGGGAGGGACCAGAAAAGCAGCCCAGGAAGCTGGTCAGAGTTGGGAGCAGAGTCACAGAAGCAGCCCAGAGAAAGCAGATCCTGTGCTGGGAGCAGAGGGGCAGCCACAGAGCCAGGGGTGGTGAGCAACTGGGGCCAGCCAATGGAGGATCCTGGGCAAAGGGCCCAGCACAGAAAGACACCCCCAGCCAGGGCCGGTGTAACCACTAGGCGAACTAGGCGGCCGCCAAAAAGCAGTGCCCCAAAATTTTTTTTACACTATTGCTCCCGGCGAGGGGACGCTATGGCTGGCAGCGGCAGGGGAAACAGTGCAGCAGGGGGGCTGCCAGCCAGGGTGACACAGCCTGGCATACACCAACACCTTCCTGCCTCCTGGAGAGCTGCTCCTGCTTTGAGCCAGCCTCTCCCTCCCTGCTCCCCAGCCCTCTCCACCCCCGGTACCTCCTCCTCCCCCACCCCGTGCAGCGCCCAGCTCAGGACTTGCCGCTCTCTGTCTCCGCCCAGGCTTGGAGCAGCCCCCGCTCCAGCCATGCCCCGCACAGGGAAAGCAGCCCGCTGGTAGTGCTTCCCCCACCGCAGGGGTGCCAGCCCCTCTGCCCCACATCTTGCCCCCAGGCGGGACTTTTGAGCGATGAGACGGCCGAGTCGCCGGCTGGCTTTGTCTCTCTTGGGGATCCTGTGGATCGCTGCTCTCCTCTTCTTCTTGGGGGCGAGGAGGAGACTGGAGCTGACAGGACTCGAAGGGCAGACGCCAAATGTAACGAGCACCCGCTTCTCTTCAGGGACTGGTGGCTGGGGTCCAGCCCTGATCAGCACAAGGGGGCTTTGCAAGAGCAGTGTGGTGTTCCCAGCTGTCCCACAGGCTAGACCCCCTGCAAGTGGCCGTGGGGAAATGCCCCAAGCACACGTGCAGCTTTGAGAACTGTCACATGTGGGAGAAGTGCTTGGTTCAGTGCCCTCCCTCCTCCTGTGCTCATGCTGTACGCCAGGCTTGGGGACCTGGGTGCCAACTTCTTTGCAACAGTTTCCCAGTGAAGTCCTTTAGGCTCTTACTTCCCTTAGAGAAGGCAACCAAACCAGGGCATGATGCATTGAGAGCATCATCACCAGTGGCTTACATTTGTCCCTTAAACCCTTGCCAGCATCTCTTTCTGCCGCCCCACCCCCAAGGGTTTTTATTGTAGAGCTGGAGGAGAGAACAGGATTGCCCGGCAGCCTAGCGATAGCCCAAAGGCAAGCAGCCTTTGCTGTGATGGGGCTGGAGATTAGCTCGCTGGTTTCCTTGCAATCTGCGGGAGTTTTGCCTGAGTAAGACCTGAAGTGCTCAGCATCTCTGAAAATCAGGCCCAGAATGACACTGACACCTCTGCCCAGAGCTCTCTGAGTAAGGGGCTTCAGCAGCGATTGGCGTGGGGCAGAGTAAAGCAACCAGGACGGTCATGACGGAGGCTGGAACTCTGTCCTCGCCTCACACCTATGGGGAAGACAGGCCTTCAGACACCCCGTCCCGCCTGCATTGCACTTTCCAGCCCAGGAGCAAGGAACCTTAGCGCTGGGGGGAGCTGATATCCTCACACTGGCCCTGCACCCAGCCAAGGGTCCTTGCAGGCCAGACTGGGAGGGGGATCTTAACCCAACAGGGTGTGACACTGGGAAGAAGGGTCCCACCACCCAAAGCCCGGAAGTGTGTGGCCACCACCATTGCAAGAGTCCAACCTGCAGCATCCCTGCAGCATGGCCAGGGCCTGAGAAGAAGGCCTGGGACTTACAAGGAACAGACTGTGAACAGCCGTGACATTCCAGAGACACTGTTTGTGAAGTTCCCTGCCACGGAGGAGGGTGATGTGTTTTCCTTTAACCTTTCCCATTTTTCCTTGTTCTTTTTTTAAATTAATTGTTAATTAAACAACTTGTATTTGCTTTAAATTGTATGAAATTATCAGTTGGTCAGGGAAGTGCCCAGTGCAGAGAGAGTACCCCGGAGTGGGGACACCCTAGCCCCTGTCCTAGGTGACCACAGCAGGGTTGGGGGTCGAGCCCCCCAGGAATCCTGGGCCCAGCCTTGTCAGGGTTATGAGGACTCTTCCAGGCAGGAGAGTGGAAGGGGAGTCCTCAAGGGCAGGAAGGCCTCTGGGTAAAGGAAGTGGGAGTGAGGACTCAGATCCTTTTACTAGCTCACTTCACCAGGGTAGTGCAGAAGCCAGGAAAGTTCCCCACAATAGCGGGACCATTCCCCCGCTTACATAGGCAATTGCAGACTGCTACCCAGTCACAACATGAGAATTCTCCTTGCCGCTCCCTGCCCTTCTCACACACTCACATCAAACTCAGCACAGACTAATCCTAAATTTCTCAGTGCCTTCCACCGTACAGGAACCGTTCCCACATGCTGGAACATTTCTATAATGTAATTTCTGATCATCGTCTTTGGACAGTTTTTAATCAAGTTCTCAAATCTACCCAGAGAGGAGAGCAGCATTTCTTGCCTCTTTCTTCTCTTATTTGGTGCCTTTCTCTAATAACTTCCAGCTCTGTTTTCCAGTGAACATAGGCCATTGTTTGATGGTCAGATGTGAAAGTCAATCACTGATCGATACAATGTGTACATGCATCACAGGTTACTGTAGGAAAGGGAAAGCACTTTACAGAGCACAGGTGAAAACTGAACTTTGATTCTGGAAAAGCAGCAACTTAGCAAACACCCCGGGCTGAATGTCACAGGGGCACCAAATCAACCGGAAATTGCTACTCGAGTCAGCCAAGAGGGATAGATCAGCCTGGGAACCATTAGCTTCGAACAATGCTAGCTAACAGAAATATATTAGCCCAGAACAGCCTGGCCCTGGCGCAAGAACAGAAGAGCCTGCTGCTGGGACTAGCTCAGAAGAACACCCACCATTACCGATGAACCCCATGTAAGGCTGAAACCCCTTTCAAATAGCCCGAGAGCTAGTAATATACCCCTCTCCTGCCAGTGATGCACGTGCCCGTGATTTAAGGCCCTGCATGTGGCAGAGAGGGCAAGTGGGCTACGGAATGAGTGTCTTATCACAAAGTGTCCAGACACCACGCACAGCTCAGAACGGCTGTTCCTGGGAATTGGCTTAATATCACTTGTCTGGAAGAGAGACTGAACACTGGCTGAAACCTGCCTAGGGGGCTGAACTGGGCCAGGAGCCCTGCACACACATACACGCGCAGGTGCCAGCGTCGGTCTGTGAGCCATCAGCCATCTCTGGATTGCTACACGTTGGCTCCTCTAGCAGCTTTCTCAGGAGTGTCTGAAAGCACTTTGTGCAATGCAGGGCCCCATCCTGCATTCCATGAGCCCCCAATGCTCCTATGACAGCAACTATCCAGCATGTTGGGAACAACACTGAATTAAAAAGCAGTTTGTCCCCAGCCAGTAGACCTGAGCCCCCCCCAAGACACCATTCAGAACTTCTCTCCCGCTACAGCTCCCGCCCCATCACAACCTGGCCTTGGCAGCAGACTTCACAAATAGGGCACTCTGCAGTGTGTCCCAGAGGCACGAAGCCAGTAAAATCCATTATCCCCATTAGTACAGAGGGGCCTTGCCCAAGGGCATGTGGCCAGCCATTGTCAGAGCCCAGAAGAGAAGGTTTTCTCTGAAGCATTGGCCTCTTATGGGACTGGGGGCATGCACAAGTGGTGAGTGCAGGGGGCTGCAAATCCAAACGCTGGGTTCCATTCCCAGCGCACCACAGCTGTGGTCTTGGGCCAGTCGGTTCCCCTCTCTCAGCCTTAGTTTCTTAACCTGTGAAATGGGGACAGTGTTTCCACACTTTGAGGGGAGTTGTGAGGGTTAATTAATTTACATGCTTTGAGGTGCTCGGAGGAGTGGTGCTATATAAAGATAGGCTGAGTCCTCTCCTGCACCCCTCTGCCCCGAGAGCAAGGACTGCAGGGTTAGGTGCATGTTGGGTAGGGTGACCACCTTTTCAAAATGCAAAAACAGGACACATGCAGGAGTCCTGCCCCCCTCCTTGGCCCTGCCTCTTTCTCCTCCTCTCCCCTGAAGCCCTGCCCCCTGACCAGGCCAAAAGCCAGAGTTGGGCATTGGTAAGAGCCACCCAGGGAGCCTGGGCTACTGTGTGAGGAGTCCTGCCCCTCCACCTGCCCTGGGCGAGGGTGCTGGGGTGCCCAAGAGCAGCCCCTGGCCTGTGTCCCCGCGCTCCAGGGTGCGCTGCCCAGGGGAAGTGGAAGGTCCAGGACTCTCCACAGCAGCCTAGGCTCCCTGGGCAGCTCTGACTACTGCCCGGCTCCAGCTTCTGTCCTGGCCAGGGGCAGGGCCTCAGGGGAAGAGGAGGAACAAGGGGAAGGGCCTTGTGGTGAGAGTAGGCTACGGTCCACCTCAGTCCTCCTACCCCCCCACGGAAAGATGCTGGTGCCTCTCCTGAGCCTCGGGCAGGTGTGGAGTGGCATTGCAGGAAATACAGGACAAATGCTGTCCCGGAGTCATTTAGCCCGGGGCTGGGACTTGAAATGTACATTTCAGGACTATCCTGCCCGATTAAGGATGTGTGATCACCCTAATGTCGGGCCATTGTAGGTCTGGTGTACTGATGGCTTATTGTAACTGCACTGTGATTACCTGAGTGGCATCCTGCATTTCAACATATTCATAAAATCCCACTCCAGTCTTGTGGCAGCAAACGAATGTAGGGGATTAAACACAAAAGCAGCTGAATCCATGAAGCAGAGCAGATTTAGTTTATGAAAACTTCCGGTTTATGAACGTGTCCAGTGTGAGGCTAAGTTGTACAGAATCGGCTGTTTAAACGTAGCAAAGAAAGTCAATTTTAAATTCCCTGAAAGGTGAATATAAAATGATTGTCAGCGCTGCCCAAGATTCCATTGCATCCCACTGCCTGTACAGGGCAAACCTACACTAGACCTATAATGCCTGCCTGGGGCCCAGAACTAGAACTGGGCAAATAACTGATTTGTTGGTTTGTTGGCAGTTCCCCCTCCTCTCCCCAATCAATTGGAGCTGAACCAAAACTGAATTTTTGGTGAATCAGAAGAAGGCGACAAAAATTTAATTTGGGGTCAAACAAAATGTTTCACTTCTGGTCATTTTAAACCTTATTTTAAATCACAGCAAAGGAAATGAAGGGCGAGAGTCACCAAACGGGGGGTGGGGGGGGATTATGGCTCTGAGCCCAATGGTTGACACTCACCTGGGAGGGAGGCAACCTAAGGGCATGTCTACACTGCAGTGGGACAGCTCCAGTGCTACAGCCGTACCGCTGTAGAGCCATAGTGTAGACATTTCCTACATCGACAGGTAGGGGTTTTTGGTTAGTCCACCATTCCGAGTGGTGGCCGCTAGGTCGATGGAAGAATTCTCTCATTGACCTCGTTGTGTCTACACTGTGGGGTAAGTCAGACTCACCGAGGATTCAAGGCATGCTATTTTTCACAGTCCTGACAGACATAGCTAGGTCAGTCTAATTTGTAAGTGTAGACCAGGCCTAAGTTCAAGTCCGTGCCCCAGTATGCCCTAACCACCAGGCAATTGACTAGTCTGGTGTAGGGCTCACTCAATCTCTCCTGCTGAAACTGTGTCACTGTGTATAAATCGCCTGTGAGAGAGAGTGTGCGCAAGCACGAATGAATGATGCCAAAGCCCAGTGGTTTGGGCACCCACCTGATATGTAGGGGACTCATGTCCCTGCTCCAATGGCTATTTCATTACTTACTCCATGTGGAACAGGTTCAGCAGGAGAGACTGAGAGAGCCCCAGCCCAGAATAGACAAGAGCCAGCTGTTTAGGAGAGTCATTTGGGAGGGGGAGATCTGTATTCAAGTCCCTGCTCCAGATCTGGGGTTCAAACCTGGGGGTCCCACAGCCCAGGTCAGCATGCTAACCACTGGGTTATTCGGTATAAGGGGGTCCCTGGCATTTGCACCTTTTTTGGTGACTAGAGCCTGTGTCCCCTTGTGAATCAAGCCTGACATTTTTTTTGCCCAAAACTACATTGCACATTCAGATCCAATTCACAAATCGCTTCAGCTGACCTAAAACTGCATTTTTGGGGGGCAAATCAATCATTCGTCCAAATAATTTCACCCCGTTCTACTCCGCACCCCTCAGGGTCTGTGTACAGAACGAGTTACAAAGCCAGAATTTAAGTGATAGCTGAGCTAATGACAGTGAAAAACTATCTAAAAATAATCCCATTTGTAGCCATCCATTAACAACAAGGCTAGCAGACAAGTTATGGGATAATCTCACACAGCAATACAACGTGACATAATTCCCCTGTCCATTAATGAATAGTATTTTAACTAGTGAATTTGCTCCAGGTCAAACACAACATTTTACAAATGGACAGAGCAGAAAATTACAACCTGGAGCCTGTGATAGATGGCATCTGTTATGTGATTTACATTCTTGGTGTTATGCTCTCTGAGCCAGTCCATATTAATCCTCCCTAGAACTATAATTGGGATTTTTAATTCTCTAGTGGAATAGAGACCCTAAAACTGGTAGGTCTTGATTGTTAGACATGTCAAAGCATTGTGCAAGATGTCATTTGAGAATCACTGGTTTGGTTCAGGCATTGGGGGAGGGCTAGCTCACCGGTTTGAGCATTGGCCTGCTATTAAACCCAGGATTGTGAGTTCAACCCATGAGGGGGCCATTTAGGGATCTGGGGCAAAAATTGGGGATTGGTCCTGCTTTGAGCACGGGGTTGGACTAGATGACCTCCTAAGGTCCCTTCCAACCCTGATATTCTATGATTGATTGGCAAGTATGCAGTACATGAAATGAGACCAGCTATCCATTTGTGGGGGTAAGTAGTAACTATTTAAAATGTAAGTGGGGGAATGGTCCCACTATTGTATGGAACTTTTCTGGCTTATACGCTACCCCGGTGAAATGGGCTAGCGAAAAGATCTGAGTCCTCGCTCCCACTTCCTTTACCCAGAGGCCTGCCTGACCTCAAGGCAGGGGTGGGCAAACTTTTTGGCCCAAGGGCCACATCTGGGTATGGAAATTGTATGGTGGGCCATGAATGCTCACAAAATTGGGGGTTGGGGTGTGGGAAGGGGTGAGGGCTCTGGGGTGGGGCCAGAAATGAGGAGTTCAGGGTGTGGGAGGGGGCTCCGGACTGGGGCAGGAGGTTGGGGTGCGGGGGCGTGAGGGCTCCAGCTGTGGGTGCAGGCTCTGGGGTGGGGTTTGGGATGAAGGGTTGGGGGTGCAGGAGGCTGCTCTGGGCTGGGACCGAGGGGCTCAGAGGGCAGGAGGGGGATCAGGGCTAGGGCAGGGGGTTGGGGCTCAGGAGGGGGTCAGGAGTGCAGGCTCCAGGTGGCGCTTACCTCAAGCAGCTCCCAGAAGCAGCGGCATGTCCCCCCTCTGGCTCCTATGTGGAGGCACGGCCAGATGGCTCTGCATGCCGTCTGCAGGTGCTGCCCCTGCAGCTCCCATTGTCTGCAGTTCCTGGCCAATGTGAGCTGCAGAGCCGGCGCTTGGGGCAGAGGCAGCATACAGAGTCCCCTGGCTGCCCCTACACATAGGAGCCGGAAGGGGGGAGACATGCCGCTGCTTCTGGGAGCCGCGCGGAGCGGAGCAAGCCCCGGATCCCACTCCCCGACGGGTGCTCGAGAGCTGGATTGAAATGTCTGAAGGGCTGGATGTGGCCCCAGGGCCATAGTTTGCCCACCCCTACCTCAAGGGCTCCCCTTCCACTCTTCTGTGTGGCAGAGTCCTCGTAACCCCAACAAGGCTGGGCCCAGGATTCCTGGGGTCTCGACCCCCAGTCTTGTCATGGTCACTTAGGGCAGGGGCTAGGGTGTCCCCACTCCGGGGTGCTCTCTCTGCACTGGATGCTTCCCTGACCCACTGATAATTACATACAGTTTAAAGCAAATACAATTTATTAAACAGCAATCAATTAAAAAAATAAGGAAAAATGGGAAAGGTTAAAGGAAAACATGTCACCCCGCTCTGTGGCACGGGGACATCACAACCAGCATCTCTGGAATGTAAGGGAAGTTCAGTCTGTTCCTCACAAGTCCCAGGCCTCCTTCTCAGGCCCTTGCTGTGCTGCAGGGATGCTGTGGGTTGGACACTTGCTCTGGCGGTGGCCGCACGCCCTCAGGCTCTAGGTGGCAGGACCCTTCTTCCCCCCTGTCAGAGTTACAATCCCCCTCCAAGTCTGGCCTGCCAGGTGTCTTGGCTGGGGCATCTCCCTGTGCTGGGCCCGCTGCCGAGGGTTCACCTCTGTCTCCCCAGCTGCTCACCACACCTGGCTCTGGACTGCTCCAGACCCCAGCTCCAGCTCCACCACTCTGCCTCAGCACTGCTGCTCTGCCTCCAGCTCCCTGGGCTGCTGTTCTGGCCCCTCTGGCTCTGGTTGCTGCAGCTCTCCTCCCAGCACAGGCCCGCTCTATGGGCTGCTTCTGTGACCCAGCTCCTAGCACTGTCCTGCGTCCTGGGCTGCTTTTCTGGACCCTCTGGCTGGCACGGCTTTGCTCCCGAGCTGAGCTTGGGCTCCTGCTTTCTCCTTAGCTTGGCCCCACTCTGTCTGACCCAGGCAATTCCAGCTCACATGGAGGATGGGAGCCCCCTGGACTCCTGACTCCCTGATTAGCCTGCCTGCCCTGTCAATCAGGCTGACTTGGAGCATTGGTCTCCCCATTGTTCCTGGGGACTGTCAGACTGAGGACCCTCATTTCCCATCGACCCTTCCCCTTTCTTTTGGCACTGGGAACTAGCCAACCAAAAGACTTCCACTGAGTTTTAGTAAGGGGACAATAGTCCCCTTACAAAAAGGACCCAGTGGGAATGGGCACCTGCAGAGATTGTTATCTGACGGCTCCTGGCATTTCGATTTGGACGTTAACAAACACTCAAAATGGACTGTTTTGTTTTAGTGGAAGTAGTGAACTTCATAACCAGAAATAATTGCTCAGTTGCTATCAGGAGCTGGGTACAGACAGGCACATGAAAGGGGAGTGTCCCAGATTCTCAAAGGCATTTAGGTATCAGTGATTCAGTGGGAGTTAGGAATGTAAATACCTTTGAAGTTCTGGGACAGTGTCTTTTCACTTGAAAGTGAGGGCATGCCTACCAGAAACTACAGATAGGAGACAGCATTCAGGGGCTGGCAATCTGCATCGCAGAGCAGCTGGCTGGAATGAAATCCAGGCAGGTCTGTAACCTCTGGACTTTGGACTGTTTAAAGCCAGTCTAGGGATGTCGTTCACCCTCTCTCCTTAAGCTTATTTGCATTTATCTGTTATTAAACAGTTTTTGTAAAACTGCCAAGGAAAGCTCCTTTAGTTTAAGCCCATCTGCGCTGGCATGCTCTGGGGAAAGCTGAACTCTGGTCTCGGGGGAGGCAGGGCACGGAGTAGAGAAATGCCCCCATATCTGGGTCAAGGGCACAAAGAAAAAGAGGGTCTCCTTTCTAAGCTGGGTCAGAAAAGAACTGGTGAGGCCCATTGTGGGAAGCAAGGGCTTCAGTTAGCCTCCAGGCAAGGAGGGGACAATAGCAGGAATAATGCCCTGGGAGGACGTTAAAACGTCTCAGTGTGGAAGGTTCCAGGATCAGGCCACTCATCATTGTTTGCAGTAGCGCCATTTTATACAAGATAAAGAGGTTAATGGAAAAGCACCGTGAACTACATGTACCCGTAGCCAGGAGGGTAGCACCGCAATATGCCAGGGGGATTCAGGGGGCCAGATACATTCTAGTGCATTCAGCTGGGGGCCAGGCCTAGCTGTTTCAGGAAGCACACCGCAGTTTGGGGCCTTTTGAGGGTGGGTAGCATAGCAAGGAAATATTTACCTCTTTTGCATGCTGAGGGATGCCTGGCCCCTGCCTTCCTCTTCTGGGGAGGAGGGATGGGGGCGCTGTGATGGGGAAATGGCTCTTTGCCCCCCCACCCCCACCCCCATGGCCAGTGGGAGAGGAGCATGAGGGCAGCTCCATTGTAACTGGAAGTTGGGCAAGCAGGGGGCACACTGAGTTGCCCTCTGCTAGGCCTCTGGGCTTCAGGCTGCTGCTGTGCTCCCCAGGCTGAGCTAGCAGAGCTCTGACCCCCGCTACCAGCAACATTAGATGTGTGAACCCACGTGCCACTGCTAACAGAGGCAGTCGGACCAAGACAGCCAGACCCCACTCATCCCTCTTGCTACTGCAGAGCCAGAGGGGGCTCACTACAGGTGAAATTGCTCAGCTGCTTGCTAACAGTCTTGGCCCCAGGAAGAAGAAGTTCCATGTTCATTATAAAGGCAAGTTCCTAGCCCTGGCTTCTCCTTGTGAAGAGCCTTGGAGATATAACTGATATAAACAGAGAGCTAGGGCTTAAAGGAACAGGCAGCTGGCTGCCCCTCTACAGAGCCTGGTGGGAGCCTAGACAAGGATACAGTGTTTGTGGAAGGGGCATGGCAGATGCACAGCCGAACTGCCCTGTGCTCAGACCAGCCCCGTGCACAGAGGCTTGCGGAGAGAGAGAGCAGGAGCCGCTGGCACAGCGGTAAGGTTGGCAAGAGAGGCCAAGGAGAGCTGTGCTTGTGAGCCATCCAGCCTGGTCTGAGACTGCACTGGCCGTGGCTGAAGGAGCTGCTGAAAGAATTCCCTTCTCAGTGCTGTGAGCCTCTGGCTATAAACTCCCCAGGGCAAGAAGCTTGTCTTATTCTGTGCAGTGCCCAGAACAATGGGCCCCCTCTGGGCACTACAGCAATAACAAACAACTGCAGCCTCTCTCCCTACATCCTGGCTGCCCAGTCCCAGTCTGGAGCTTGAGAAGCTGGTATGGGGAGGGAGCCTGGAGCCCTGCTCCTCCCAGCTCATCGCCAATCCCAATCAGCTACCAGGCAACCCACTCCCCATCCCCCAATACACTAGCTAAGGTTTGCTCCCCTACCCATCCAGCCACAAGCCACCCCAGAGCTAGGGGGTGGCCACCACAGATAGGGCAGGCACCGAGGGGAGACTCTAGGAAATGCTGGGGAAAGGAAAGCATGGGGAGTTTAGAGCAGCAGTTCTCAAGCACTGGCTGTGTTGGTCACAGATCATTGCCTACTGCCTAGCACCCAGCTCTATTGCCTTGTCTGGCAACCACCAAACCCAGCAACCATTTCCATTGGCACTGCTTCAGCTTCAGTGGCTTGCTTGGTATGGGTATATTATAAGAATGGAAGACCAATGAGTTCTGAAGCACATGTACCAAGGAATGCTGGTACATGACCAGTGATAACATCAAAGTCAAAAGGTTTTGCTGACATGACAAGACTGCCAGTGATGAACAAAAACTGAATCTACAATCAGACAACCTTGTGCACCCTACCAGAGATCCATCCAGGTGCACTCAATCTACAAGGAGGCCACATCGCTTTGGGATTTCACCAACGATTTGCCTTGTCAAGAGAAGAGACCAGCCCCTCATTATTGTCTCACATTCATTTATAGTGCTATAGATGTGCAAGGTGCACGCAGGGTATAGCATCAGCCATAAGAGTCCAGTGGATGTGTGGCTGCAGGTTAAGACACAGAGGGCTGGGGAAGAACAGGTCCTGGATAGCTCAGAGCCAGGAATATAGGGGACACGCCTTGATACCGGGCAAGATCACATGGAGTGGCAGAACCTTTGATCAGCATGGCAACTGTGCTGAATGACATTGAGACTTCCAGACATTTATTTTCATGTCAGGATCCCAGGGGATATGAAAGTAAATGTTAATTTCACCCAGGAGCACTAACCTGGAAGACCAGATATCAGCTGTGACAGATCAGTGATAATTATATAATGAGCTGTACCGTTGGTGGAAGCTTTGTTATGACTGAGGTGAACACTGCCAGAAACAATTACCCACAAGTCAGCGGTTTGCAGAAACCTGCCAAAACACCTGAATAAAGGACAGCCGGGAACTTTCCACCAGCCGCTCAGTGTTTATTTAACAAAGATAACCCGCCAGGCTTAGCGATGGCCTGTTGTCCGGGACAGGGGAGGGAAATCCTGCTTCGCGTCCCTCTTGCTAGCGCCCACGGAACCGGCGATGGAACGTGTGATGTTGCTCTTGGTCAAGGCAGGAGCAGTCCAGCTTGCAGAGTGACAGCATGGCAAGATGCCAGATTGGAGGGGGCAGGAATACAGGGAGGATCCAGCAGGGCCCCAGCGCCGTGTAAAAAGCAAGTCAAGAGGACATGCATCCACCAGACTCTTGAGCCACCCATGGTTCCTACAATAGGAACAGTGCTTCCTCCCCCAAGCATCCACTAGACCCAGCACTGTGCAGAGGAGACCACCCCCCTGGGGCACGAGGGCCCATGTAGCCCCTCACTTCCTCCCAGCTGTGTGGCCTCCACAACAGAACCAACTGGGGGGCAGAATCGCCTGGTGGGAGCCAACTCAGAAGCAGGCACAGCAAGGACAGCTTCACCAGAGGCAAGGTGGGAGTTGAGACCCAGCTTCTGCTATTCCCTCCTATGCCCCCAAACCCAGAACCCTGTGAGAAATCCTCCCCCCCCAGGGGCACCAGGCCCAAGCCACATGGGCTTGGGAAGGAGAAGCGCCAGGGCAGAGCCAGATGGGGCAGAGACCCAACCACCAGGAGGCAGCACAGCAACCCTCAGAGGCTGATGTCACCACTCTGACTCTAGCCATTGGTCCAACGCCCTCCCTAACATGCACCTCACTGCCCCTGCCCTCCAGGTCCCCTCCCAGACATGCCATGGTGCATGCTGGGTAATGCCCCCCACCAGCAATTCCTTATGGTGACAGCTGCCCGCAGCCTCCCTCTCTCCTGACCCCTCTCTGCTTCCACATACCTCCCAACATTTCCAGTTGGTAAAGCAGGAAGGGTCCTGTCTTTGGGGGAGGGAGGCTGGCGATGAGTGCTGGCCCTGCGGGGAGGGAGGTCAGGGGGGCAAGCTGCAGAGCGAGTCTGCCCACACTCACCCTCCAGTGGTGATCCCTGCTGTTCCTGTCCTGCAGGGCTGGCTGGAATGAGCACCCAACTTCGGGTGTTGCAACCTGGCCTGTCCGCACGGGGTCGCAGCACTGCTCAGGTTTGGCCAGGGCCCTTGCTGGCAGCAGGCCAAATTGGAGTGAGCAGCATTGTGACCTCATGTGCCAGGGGGCAGGAGCAGGGAGCCACACCCAGCCAGCCATGTGGGACAGGAGGTTTTGTGGGTCAAAGCAAAACAGTCCTGCAACACCTGAGAGTGTCAAGGGGTCCTGCTTGCACAGCTCCCTCCACAGTCTGACTGGCTCTCTTCAGCCACCCACCCCATGTAGGGTCGCCACCTCCGAGGTGCAGCAAAACTGTCTACAGCCCCCCACCATAGCCTGACCTTTCCCTTCCCCACCACCAGCCTGACCGTCCTCTTCCCCTTTCACCCTACTCTGGACTTTCACATTTGCAAATGCCGGACATGATCATTCATAAACCAAGTGTGGGACCCTTTTGTCCCTTGCTTGCCTGTGGAACAGTGACACAGAGTGGATGCCACTGCTGCACCAGCTTGCTTAGCCAGAGACACATTCAGTTAAAGCCGGGTCCCAAACTGTGGGGGGTGCCCCCCTAGGAGGGTGTGGAGGAACATTTGGGTGAGCATGGCAGGGACTGGGCCAGCCCCCACCGAGGGTGGGGAGGGAGTGCCACCCAGCCCCACCCCCAGCTCTGCTCCTGCCCTGCCCCCACTCACGGTCCCAGGTTCCGGCCCTGCACCCGGCCCTACTCCCAGCTGCAACTGTGCCCCCAACCCTGGTCCCAGCCCTGGCCCTACCCCCAGGCTCAGCCCCTGGCTGCAGCTCCATTTGCGGCCCTACTCCTGGCTCCAAATCCACCCCCCAGCTGCAGACTCAGCCTCGGCCCCCTTACCCCTGTCCGGCTCGAGGGGGTGGCATGGACAGGGATAAGGGGACACTTGATGCTGAAAAGTGTGGGGAACACTGAGCTAAAGCCCTGTGCTTAGCAGGATCAAAATGGCCCCAGGCACCCTCGCTCTTACTTGGGGACTTGGGCCATCCCTATTTGTAACCTAGGGGAGGAGGGGGCAGGTCTTAACAGTCTTTTCACACTTCAGCCTTTATGAAAGTACAGCCTCACACACCACGTCCCATAGCAGAGATACTGCAGTGCACCATATTACAGGGTGATTTCATTTTTTCAGGGGATTTAAGTGAGGACAGTGTAAAGTGCACATCCCACTATCAGGGGCACAATGAAAGCAAACTAATGCATGGGAAAACTGTGTATGATGGTTGTTTTTGAAGCATTCGTGTGCCCGACCCTGCGCAAACTGTAGGCAACACCAGTGTCTGAGTGGCAATCGCTAACAGCACATAGGTACTACAATGATGGACACTAGACAAGACACTAAGATGGAGATGGACATCTCTGCTCATCTATGGTCCCCTGCCTTCCATAATTACTCCTCTCCTTAACCTGCCTTTCCCTTCTGGTTTTTAATCTTCTCAGTGACTTCCCTTGTCATCACTACTATCTTCCATTCTGGCAGGTGCCCCCGCTCTCCATACTGGGCCCGTTCCTGCTGAACTCAGCCGTTTCTAATTTAACAGGGTTATTAGACTGAAATGTGTTGCTGGTGCTTCTTTCTGCAGAAGTCACCCTCCTGAAAACCCTCATTACCGTCCGCTCTTTGACAGGAAACACGCTGTCACTAACCCACATTATCCATCTTTGATCACTTGAACACAGCAGCGTTGAATTCAGATGACACATCTGTGGTCAGATGTTTGGCTGCATGTGTGTGTTCTTTCTGCGTGCTGTACTGACTCTGGCCAGATAGCCCAATCGAACTGCCCAGTAAATCCAGAGACTCAGCGAAGGAACTTGGTCAGGTTTATTGCCGACAAAGCACAGTGCTAATGCCCTGGCACAATGGTTACAGGTACACTTACACATGTATGCCCGTGACAATGGACTGGTTCAGTGAATGGCGGGACTTTCCATTCTCCCCTCGGCCAGACAAAAACACTCCCTCTAAGATACCGTTTTATACACTTGTAAGCAGAGTCAGGATGAGCTCCACCCTGACATCTGGTGGTGAGGTGTGGCAAGTTGTGGAAAAGAACTTCAGGGGCTGATCTCATTTGCACAGGCACACCCACCCTGCCTAGAATGAGGCCATAGTTGCCCAAATGGTCACTTTGGCTGCTGTGGGATCCCCAGCGTCTCTGTTATTGGGGCAGGAAGAATAAATTGTTATTACCCTGATTATGGGAATCAAGGACAGTGGAACTGTACTTGGCCTTTTGTTATGATGGAGGGACTCACCATCAACTAAGGAGCACTCGCTAGGCAAGGGACATGGGTTCCAAAACTCTGTGAATGGAGAGAGGCTTGAGACAGGTATTGCTGCCTGGTGGTGTAGGCCCTGTTGTGAGGGCCTGAAACACCAATTGCATTGCTGTCTCTCTCCACTGTGGAATGTCAGAGCTAATTTTGGGTCTATTAAGAGTCTCACTACAGGTGCTGTGCTGAATTCACTTTGGCCTCATGGTGCACCAGCACTAAGGCTCCTACTACTATGAGCTGAAATCACTGTGTCAAGTAGTGGGGAGCCAGAAGATCTAGAGTGCAGTGGTGCTGTTCGTGGCTGGTGGAGCGTTCGTGAGACAGCGGAGCCCTGTGGGGCAGTCAGCTTTGGGTCATGTAAGGTGCCCCTTACCTCTTTCCCCCCCACACACAGGCACATTTTTAGCCAGACTGGGGAGTAACACTCTGCAGATGAACTTTTGAACTCTGGGACTGGACTTTTTGGACTTTGGGTGATTTTTTGGATTGCTGGACTCAAGAGACGTTTGGGTTGTGGGACTCAAGAACCCGAGGGAAAGGATGTGGCCCAATTTGCTGGGGTGTGTCTTTGCTCATGGTTTGGTTAATGAACACGAGTTGTGGTGTTTTCCCAATTTAATGCTGATGTCGTTTACCTCATGTTATTAAAGATTTTCTGCTACACCGAAATCCTGTGCTTGCGAGAGGGGCTTTGAGGCGCCCAGGGGTGTGTAGGATTTTCCCAGGTCACTGGGTGAGGGCTCGAGGCAGTTTTGCATTTGCTTTGATGAGAGGGAACCCCTGTGTACTGAACCCGGTCCTTGCTGCTATCACCTTGGCCTGGCAGAAGGGTTACACACTGATACAAACAAATTACGTATTGCCCCTCTGATGTATTTGGGTGCCACCCATTGCCTTGTTCCTGATGGTTCGATCAAAACATCTCTATCCATCATGCTGTCATCCTGACCTTATCTCTAGGGTAGGTCAGCATGTTCCTGTTATCTTTGGGGAATGTGCTGGTATCAGGGTATTCTGGTACCACCCTTCTGGAATGTGTCTGCGTGTGTGTTCTTGTGTCTAGCACTCCTTAGGAATATGTCTTTCTGCAACATTAGCCCTGTTCTTGCCAGATTCTGTGAGCAGGCCCTGCCTTTTGCTTACAACTTACCTTTGCTTTATAAACAGCAAAGTTTTGACCACTACTTTAGTTTAGGCCTCATACCAGATCTCTGATACAAGGGCTTATGTTTCAGGCCCTCTTCCTACTACAGCACTGAGTCCCTTTCTTTGTGCACTTGTAAGGTCACTCCTGAGGGCTAGCTCATTTTCTAGCTTTCCACACAAGATTGCCAAATACCAACAATCCCAGAATCCTCAGGGCTATCTGCCATCACAGCTGTCAGTCCCAGACTACTAGAGAGGCCTGGGATGAGCTGGGAAAGCTCAGGGATAGAATTTGTAAGGCCTATGAGTTTCTTTCATGGTTTTGAAGCAGGGGAGCTGGAACAAGGAGGACCAGGGGGTCTTGGCTCCCCAACTTTTAAAAGGGGGAAGAGGCAGTGTGGGGGTAGGGTCTTGGAAGAAGGGGCGGTGCAAGGGTGGGGCCTGGGGGAGACAGAGCGGGGGCTTGGGGAGACAGAGCGGGGCAGGCCTTCAGGGGCAGAGGTGGTACAAGGGCAAGGTCTTAGGGGAAGGGGTGGTGTGAGGGTGGGGACTTGGGGAAGGGACAGTGCAAGGGCAGAGTCTCAGGGAGAAGGGTTGGTGCGGGGGCAGGGCTCATGCAAGTGACGCAGCAGGCACAGCCATGGTTCAGGCACTTGTAATCCCCCCCCTCACGATTTTATGGCACTTCCGCTGCACCTGCTGTAACTACCAATTTCTGGGTTTATTTCAATCTGAGAGACACCTGGGGCATCTGTCCCCAGCTCTCAGCAGCTCTGACACATTTTAAAAAGATACACAATAACCACCAAATAACATGTTAGCAGCATAATTTTAACCTAACAACAAAAAGTCTTCATGTATATTTTTGAACACAGTGCTGTAGTTCTGCGTTCCTCCATTGCAGTCTCTGGGTTACTGTGAGCCATCACAGGCGTCTCCTGATAACTTGCATTTCATAGCTAAGTTTCTATTCAGGAGGCTCTGTTCCCTAGTGACTAGTCTCTGGGCAGAGGACTGGGAGTCAGGACTCCTAGCTGTGTTCTTGACTGTCTTGCTGTGTGACCATGAGAATAATCTAACTTCACTATTCATCAGTTTCCCCAGCTGTAAAATGGTTTTATTAGCACTTCCCTACCTAATAAAAGTATTGAAGTTTAGTTCGTTAACTTTACAAAGTACCTTAAGATCTAACAGAAACTGCTATAGACAAGCAAATTATGATGTTATTTCTGCTTGACAACATGCTATGACTGCACAAATGCATGCCTGTATCACCTGTGACAAAGTTCCTCCTCTGCCTTGGTGGGTCTTGTGCTTTTTGGCGGATTTGCTCACCTCAAAGGTTCACAGCAGCCCTCAGTTTGGCCTCTTCTGCTAGAGGCTCAAGCCTGCTGTTCACTCAGCTAACAGCATCACTGGCCAGAATGGGGGAAATGGAGAACAGTCTCTGCAGTCTCTGTTGCTCTACCTAGTGGGTTGGGGACAGGCCAGATCCCTTTCCAAATTAGACCTTCCCTTCTGGTGTTGCTCACAGACCAGGTCAACTCCTCCTGTGTCCAATCAGGAATTGGGAGGATGGGGGGAACCTGGGCCCGCCCTCTACACCGGGTTACAGCCTAGGGTCCTGTGGATAGCAGCTGTCTATATCTCCTGTATCAGCTGCTTGACAGCTACAACTCCCTGGGCTACTTCCCCATGGCCTCCCCCAGCACCTTCTTTACCCTCACTGCAGGATCTTCCTCCTGAAGCCTGATCACGCTTGTACTCCTCAGTCCTCCAGCAGCACGCCTTCTCGCTCCCTGCTCCTTGCACACCCTCCACTAACCGATGGGAGGTCCTTTTTTAAACCAGGTGTCCTGATTAGTCTGCCTGCCATAATTGATTCTAGTATATTCTTAATTGGCTTCAAGTGTCTTAATTAGCTTGCCTGTCTGAATTGGTTCTAGCAGGTTCCTGATTGGTCTAGTGCAGCCCCTCCTCTGGCCACTCAGGGAACAGAAACCTGTTCATCCAGTGGCCAGTATATTTACCTTCTACCAGACTCCTGTACCCCACTGGCCTGGGTCTGTCACACTCCCCTAATAACACACTCCTCACACGCGCACACACAAATCCTCACACTAGCCCCCTACACAGACATGTACATTGTCACAATTCAAAGCAACTGCACCAGTATTTCCCCTCCGTGGTCTACCAAAGGCACCCACTCTAGGCTCCTGGTTCCTCAGCCATCACCTCTCTTGGGTGGAGACCCATGTATCTTGCCCTCTGGACCTGAATTTTTTC
This sequence comes from Chelonia mydas, assembly GCF_015237465.2. Lineage (NCBI taxonomy): Eukaryota > Metazoa > Chordata > Testudines > Cheloniidae > Chelonia > Chelonia mydas. The sequence goes on from NC_057855.1 coordinate 59,412,675, forward strand.
CAGGCTGCACCGTTCCCTGCCTAGATGGCATTATTCCCAGCAAGCTCAACTGCCTAGACAGGCCAGTGTCTGCACTTTGCTTTCTCCATAGAGGCTACAAACAGTGTAATTGCCCACAGTTATGTTACCATACATAAGCAAGCACATTAATTCTTAAGGTGAAAGCATTACAGAGAAGTTAACCCATCAGTCTTATGGGACCTCCGTAAGCCAAAGTTCTTCCAACTCTTTCCAGGAAGGACTCCCTGCAGCACCTCCCACCCCCCCGGACAGAAGGTCCTGTCTGTTTGCAATGAGGAAGAAGTCCCCAGATCAGTGTAAATTCAGGCTATTTACCCAGAAGTCCTTCCCATGTCTGTTGGTCTTGGGAGAATCCCATCTGAACCAGTATATATGAGCCTCTCCAGGGGATGGTTCCTCTCTACCGGCATTACACTCTGAGTGAACTTGTCCTAATCACTCCCCACTGTTCTTAGTTTCTGGAGGCTGCGGTCTCCCTCCCCCATGGAATTCCAGAGAATCTCTGGCCCACAATGATACATAAACTTAATTCAGAATGATCTCCCAAAGCTATTGCTGGGAATTGCCATCTCTCTCTCGCCCCCTTTCATCATACACACAGCCATGCTCAGATACACACAAACCCCACTGCACTCACACACGGAGTTTAATCTATTTGTGCAGCAATAAATCCCTCAAAGAAAGTCCCTGTTTTCATAAAAGTCTCAGATCTTTCCTTGCCTTCTCCCCTCCAAACATTACTATATTTTATACCTCTGCTCAGAAGCCTACGTATTCACTTTTCTCAGGTTAATCTCAGTACGTTTCTCCCAGACCTATGGCAGAATTCCATCTAAGACAAATACATAAAGCTCAGGAAGCAGTTGAGTCCTCCTTGCTCCTCTCATTGATTTTCTGCATTTGCTTGCTCATTGATTCAAAGTCTCTTTAATTAGATCTTCCCCAGAGCCAACCTCTCTGAAATGGGTTGCTGAGATTTCATCACGCTTGCTGTATTGCCCAACCTCTTCCAAACCACCTCTGCTAGTGGCAGCACATGTGAGTCACTGGGACCAGGAAGTTACGTCCTTTATTTCATGGAGGAGAGGTCCATCAATGGCTATTAGCCAGGATGGGCAGGGATGGTGTCCTTAGCCTCTGTTTGCCAGAAGCTGGGAATGGGTGACAGGGGATGGATCACTGGATGATTACCTGTTCTGTTCATTCCCTCTGGGGCACCTGGCACTGGCCACTGTCGAAAGACAGGACACTGGACTAGATCAACCTTTGGTCTGACCCAGTATGGTCATTCTTATGTTCTTATTGCTAAGGGAGATGAAGTCTAGCCTATGGACCAAATGCTGCCCATTGTTTTACAGCACAGCCAGAAGCAGCTCTCATCACTGCTATGGGGATCCCACTTTGAAGTCCACAGAACTCTTCTGGGGGCAACCAAAGGGACTGGTAATGGGATGTGGAGCCTCTAGCTGTTAAGGCATCAGCTTACACAGCTCTGGTCACTACTGACCATGTCACCAGCTGGTAGCTGTTCACTGGGTTTGAGAAGGATAAGTTGATGGTAACTGGCTGGGCAGTGTGGTGGAGCTGGCACTGCTACTACCCCCACAGTGTTTGTCAGGTGGGCAAAGAGACTTAGAAACATTTCAAAATTTTCAATCAAAACCAAACATCCCTAAGAGAGATGCTTCTATTTGTCAATCAAAATTAAAACATTGTGTGCCAGGTCAACATTAGTCTCTGCATTTGGCTGAGCCACTGCAGTGCCTCATGGGAGTGCAGTTCTGCATCCCGCATACCCCTATTCTCACCTGTGGATTCTGCTCCCCAACTGGACTCCATTTTCCATGATATACCACATGGAGCACCACCAGCCCTAGCATTAAGACTGTGGGTTTTGTTAAACTTTTTGTCTAAAAATCCTGTCTGCTCACACTTGCTCAGCTTCCCAGTGGCTTGATCTATCTGATGTCAGTTTCACCTGGAACCATAGAGGCTTCCATGTACAGAAAACCCACATTTCTAATGGAAAACAGGAAGGAAAAACCCCACCCTTTGACAAAATCCAATCAGGCCATTCTTATCCATTGTCAGGAAGCAAAGAAGGGCACAAACCATGCTCCAATTTTTTCTCCACCTGTGAGAAAAGCATTCCAGAGATCACATGGTGCATTGTGTTATGAAGGCACCTTAACAGCTCTGTAATTATAACAGAGTTTCCGTTTACACTTAGGGTATGTCTACACTGGCAGAGTTACATCGCTGGGAGTTACAGCGCCACTCAGAGCGCGCTGAAGGGAAACCGCAGTTGTGTGTTCTCACTGTCAGCTGCCTGCGCAACTTGCAGCACTTGCGGCACTTAGATCAGTATTTGGAGCGGTGCACTCTGGGCAGCTGTCCCACAGAGCATCTCTTCCTCTTCTCCTGCTAAGAGTTGTGGGAAGGCAGAGAGGGTCGCAGGGCATCCTGGGTCCTGTCCCAATGCCCCGTGATGCATTGCTTTGCATCCCAGCAATCCCTGTGCTTTCATCCGCATTTGGCGTCATCTTTCAATGGTTTGTGTACTGCGCGCTCTGCCTCTTTAGTCTGCAGCAATGGATCCCACACTGTTGACCAATATGCTTCTCGCTCTCACTAACATGTCATGAGTGGCAGTGGAGTTATTCCTGAAACTACAAAGGCAAGAAGAGTTTGACATTGATCTCATCATGTGTAGTAGCTATGACACGAGATTGCTTGTGGCATTCACAGAGGTGCTGACCACGGTGGAACGCTGCTTTTGGGCTCGGGAAACAAGCACTGAGTGGTGGGATCACATCGTCATGAACATCTGGGATGATGAGCAGTGGCTGCAGAACTTTTGGGTGAGGAAAGCCACATTCATGGGACTGTGTGATGAGCTCACCCCAGCCCTGTGGTGCAAGGACACAAGAATGAGAGCTGCCCTGCCGTTGGAGAAGCGCGTGGCGATTGTGGAAGCTGGCTACTCCAGACTGCTACCGAACGGTTGCTAACCAGTTCGGAGTGGGAAAGTCGACCGTTGGACTCGTGTTGATGGAAGTGTGCAAGGCCATTAACCACATCCTGCTCCGAAAGACCATGACTCTGGGCAATGTGTGTGACATTGTGGATGGCTTTGCACAAATGCGTTTCCCTAACTGCGGCGGGGCGATAGATGGCACACACATTCCAATTCTGACACCAGCCCACCTAGCCACCAAGTACATTAATCGCAAGGGGTATTTCTCTATGGTTCTCCAGGCCCTTGTGGATCACCGTGGGCTTTTCACAGACGTTAACATAGGCTGAGCCGGAAAGGTGCATGTTTAGGAAACTGCAAGCAGGGACTTTCTTCCTGGACCAGAAGATCACCGTGGGGGAAGTCGAAATGCCCATTGTGATCCTGGGAGACCCTGCCTACCCCTTAATGCCGTGGTTTATGAAGCCATACACGTGGAACCTTGACAGCAGCAAGAAGCAGTTCAACAACAGGCTGAGCAAGTGCAGAATGACTGTTGAGTGTGCTTTTGGCCGTTTAAAGGCCCACTAATGATGCCTGTATGGGAAGCTGGACCTGGCCGATGACAATATTCCTAGGTTTATAGCCGTGTGCTGTACACTCCATAATATTTGTGAAGGGAAGGGTGAAAGCTTCACTCAGGGCTGGACCTCACAAGGTCATATCTGTGAAGCCAAAACGCAACATTTTACAGAAGCAGTATTGTTTGCAACACACAGACCACTGAGTCAGTGATTTAAAACACAGCCAGTATTCACATACCTGTCACTAACTGGCTGACCCCAGGCAAGAACACATGAGCCACAAGACCCCCAAAACGTTGAGTAACCACAGGGACGGGGAAATCAGTGTTCCAGGACTGTACTGTACACTGAACATGTGGCTTTTGGGGAGAGCCAGCACTGTAGGGGGGGCCTTATAATCATTAGAAGAAGTGGAAGGTTGGACATATGACCAGGGAAGAGTATAAAAATATTGCTCGGGCATGTAGGAATGAAATCAGGAGGGCCAAATCGCACCTGGAGCTGCAGCTAGCAAGAGATGTCAAGAGTAACAAGAAGGGTTTCTTCAGGTATGTTGGCAACAAGAAGAAAGCCAAGGAAAGTGTGGGCCCCTTACTGAATGAGGGAGGCAACCTAGTGACAGAGGATGTGGAAAAAGCTAATGTGCTCAATGCTTTTTTTGCCTCTGTCTTCATTAACAAGGACAGCTCCCAGACTGCTGCGCTGGGCATCACAACATGGGGAGTAGATGGCCAGCCCTCTGTGGAGAAAGAGGTGGTTAGGGACTATTTAGAAAAGCTGGACGTGCACAAGTCCATGGGGCCGGACGAGTTGCATCCGAGAGTGCTAAAGGAATTGGCGGATGTGATTGCAGAGCCATTGGCCATTATCTTTGAAAACTCGTGGCGAACGGGGGAAGTCCCAGATGACTGGAAAAAGGCTAATGTAGTGCCAATCTTTAAAAAAGGGAAGAAGGAGGATCCTGGGAACTACAGGCCAGTCAGCCTCACCTCAGTCCCCGGAAAAATCATGGAGCAGGTCCTCAAGGAATCAATCCTGAAGCACTTACACGAGAGGAAAGTGATCAGGAACAGTCAGCATGGATTCACCAAGGGTAGGTCATGCCTGACTAATCTAATCGCCTTCTATGATGAGATTACTGGTTCTGTGGATGAAGGGAAAGCAGTGGATGTATTGTTTCTTGACTTGGAAAGTCCCACCTCAAGGGTTTGACAGGCAGCAGCCCCATGTCTCCTGATTGGCTCCCTGCCCTATATAAACCCAAGGGGCTTTCCAGAAAGCGTCCCAGGTGATTATGTGGGTGTTCTGTAGTTGTCATGACTGGCCCTGTTCTGTGCTTGGCCTTGGCTTGTTCTGGACTTTGCCTCCTGACTCGGACCCTCAGTATTAACCCTGGCCTGGAACTGACTACAAACTCCATGGCTACTCCTGGCCTCAGGTTTGCCCCTGCTTTGACCCTTGGCCCTGACTGCCCCTGTTGGGATATTGACACCTCTCAGCCAGAGGGTCAGATCTCATCTGCACCCATCCAGCTTACCAGCATCCTCTCTGCTTGGTCTGCACTGGTCTCAGCCATGCCCCCACTTCCACCAAAACTTGTCATGGAAAGTCAGAAGGTGCCATGACAGTCAGAAACACACAGCTGGGTAGTGTCAGCATCCTGAAGAAACCACAATATATGCTTCCACCTTAACCCTCATTAGGTCTGTCACTCTGTTTGGCTGTGGCTCACAAGCGTGAGTGCCTACCTCAGGGCAGACTGTCAGAAATGGGGCAGATGCCCCCAGCTGGTGGTGTGGTCTATCACTAGTCTTCATCAAGCCAGTAACAAGTGAACTCCTGGATCACTATACCAGTCACAGTCCCCTAGACTCTGCAGTCTATCCTGCTACCCAGACAAACTGGACTTAGTGATAAATGGTCACTGATACCAAAAATCACACCACATTCACATTGCTTCCAGTCCCAAGAGACCAGTCACTTCCCCAGATCAATTGGTACCTGAGATCTTATACCAAAGACAACACCTGTAGCCAATCCTGTAATAAACTATCTAAAGGTTTATTAACTAGGAAAGAAAAATAAGAGAGTTATTTACAGGTTAAAGCCAGCAAACATGTATACACAAAGGAGTTATCATCTAACTCCTGAAAGTGACAGAGTTGTAGTGATCTGTCAGTTCAAAGTGTCTTTTGGGGCAGCCCCAGGAGGCAGCCCCCTGGGGATCTTTGGCTTCAGTTTGGCCTCTCTGGCCGTCTTGAGAGCTCAAACAGCAGAGATGAAAAATCTTCACCTCAGCTATCTGTACTTCCTTTTTCCAGCATTCAGAGCAATGGGACAAGGCCTTCTGCCCATACATCTCCATGGGTGGATGGGGCAATTAACAAAGCTTTTGTCTGATAATGGCCCACTTACATTTTGACAATCTGCCAGGATGGGCGAGGGAGAGGATTCCCATACCTGGGTTCACAAGTTCAAAGCAAACATTGTCGAAGTTATAAAGCAAAATTTATGTATTTTCTTCTAGCCTGCAATACTGACATTACAAGTGAGATTAATGCATGCAGCAACTTGCAAGCATCTCCTAGAGTCTAAACACTAGATACATTCTTATAAGAGGTTTCAGAGTAGCAGCCATGTTAGTCTGTGTTCGCAAAAAGAAAAGGAGTACTTGTGGCACCTTAGAGACTAACAAATTTATTTGAGCATAAGCTTTCATGAGCTACCTCACGAAAGCTTATGCTCAAATAAATTTGTTAGTCTCTAAGGTGCCACAAGTACTCCTTTTCTTTATTCTTATAAGAATAATACCTATTTTGAGCAAAACTAACATACAGGTGACCTGGGCTGGTCTCCAGCTGTGAGTTTGTCTAGTCTTTGCTAGCATCTGATGATTTGCCATCATGACTCCAGGCCTTTTCCATCATCCCGTCTGCTCCTTCAGTTCTCTAGCTGCCCCACATGTGCCCTCAGCTCTCCAGATCCCTGCAATGGCCCCTATCCATCTCCCCTTCAGTCGGTGACTGGTCTCGCAGTGCACATCAGCCTCACAGCAGGAGACCAGGACAAGGCAGCACTGTTTCTCCCATCTCTCTGTTCCACTGCAAGCCAGCATGGGAGGTGGGTGCCTGTCCCATCTTGTCAGAGTTAATCACAGTCTGCCAGAGGCACACGTCCAGGTGCATAAACAAACTAGTATCTTTATTTGCAGGTATTCTGTTCTAGGAAGGAAAAGCGTGAAACCTTGGCGCTCCAGGGCTCATGTAAGGGCTCCTCACAAAGGTATGGTAGCTCTGCCAGCCCCCCGCAGCAGCCAGCCCCTCCAACATAGGTTTGCTTCCTCTCTGCTTCAGTTCTGCTTGTGCTGCCATTGGTGACAGAGACATGAAGACATAAAACCAAGAGGCGAATGGAGGTGATTTCCTTCTAGTCAAGTGTCCGTTGTTTTTTAAGGTAAAAAATTTAAATATCCTAAATTATTAGTGATTATACATAGAGACTGAATTACAGATAAAGGGCAGATAGCGTAATGGACCAGTCAGGTGACCTGGGCTTTTTATTTCAACTCTCCTACTGCCTCACTGTGTGACCTAGTGCAAATCCTGTGCCTTAGTTTCTCTCTGTGTGATACCCATACAGATCCTCTTTTGAATTCTATGCATGAAAAGTAGATGCCCTAAATATTCGTATAACTACCCTACTGTGACTGAACTCAACAGCAAAGGTCCCACTGGGAGCAGGATCAGAGCCGAATATATATCAGAACCAAATAGGGTGCTGCCAAGTTCCTTCTTTGCTCACCTGTCAGTATCTGAGTTCCAGCACATCACAGACACCTTGGGCAGTGTGAGGAGATCTAGGAATGCAGCCGCTGGTTTTTAGCATAGGCTTCTTATGCTTCTTATGCCATCAGCTTAGAACCACAGGAATTGCCCTACCCAATGAGATCAATGGTCCATCCAGTGCAGTGTGCTGTCTGACAGGGACCAGTGCCAGATGCTTCAAAGGAAGTTTCTTCCTAAGCCCAGTCAGCTGGTGATTGGCCTATGTCTTGAAGCATGAGGATTTCTATCTCTTAGACATGTTCATCCTGTCTAATGTAACCACCCATATCCCTCTTGCCACTCTCACTGTCCTGGCGATGCTGCTCTAGTTTTACCATGCTAGCGCAATCAGAACTAGTGCCCGCACATCGGCTTGAGCTGGGAGTTACAGTCTAGCTCAAAGCATAGATGTATCCGAAGAAGATGAGCAACATACAACGAGCTGGGGAGAGGTAAATAACCAATAGATGCAATGATGTGACTTCCTCCATTGCCTCTCAGCCTGGCCATCGGACCATGCCTGGTTTCTTGTAGGAGTTTCAGATGAAGTGGGTCTGGAGAAAAATGTAAAGGAGAAGATTTGCCTTGCCGTTCAGGGAAGGCATTCCCTGCATCTGGGGTGTCATGAAAGATACCATGAGAGATAGTGTGGTCTGGTGGACAGGGACCCATGCTGAGAGCCAGGAGAACTCCTTCCCCTCCCACCCTTTCTCTGTTTAAACTGCAAGATCTTTGTGGCAGAGACTGTCTCTTGCCATGGGTCTGCAGAGTTCCCTGCACCAGGGGTCCTTGATCTCGGCTGAAGTCTCTCGGCATGACTGCAATACCACACTGACCGCTATTCCTACCTACATGCCTCCAGCTTTCACCCTGACCACACCACACGATCCATCGTCTACAGCCAAGCTCTGCGATACAACCGCATTTGCTCCAATCCCTCAGACAGAGACAAACACCTACAAGATCTCTATCAAGCATTCTTACAACTACAATACCCACCTGCGGAAGTGAAGAAACAGATTGATAGAGCCAGAAGAGTTCCCAGAAGTCACCTACTACAGGACAGGCCTAACAAAGAAAATAACAGAACGCCACTAGCTGTCACCTTCAGCCCCCAACTAAAACCCCTCCAACGCATTATTAAGGATCTACAACCTATCCTGAAGGATGACCCAACACTCTCACAAATCTTGGGAGACAGGCCAGTCCTTGCCTACAGACAACCCCCCAACCTGAAGCGAATACTCACCAACAACCACATACCACACAACAGAACCACTAACCCAGGAACCTATCCTTGCAACAAAGCCCGTTGCCAACTGTGCCCACATATCTATTCAGGGGACACCATCACAGGGCCTAATAACATCAGCCACACTATCAGAGGCTCGTTCACCTGCACATCCACCAATGTGATATATGCCATCATGTGCCAGCAATGCCCCTCTGCCATGTACATTGGTCAAACTGGACAGTCTCTACGTAAAAGAATAAATGGACACAAATCAGATGTCAAGAATTATAACATTCATAAACCAGTCGGAGAACACTTCAGTCTCTCTGGTCACGCAATCAGAGACATGAAGGTCGCTATCTTACAACAAAAAAACTTCAAATCCAGAGTCCAGCGAGAAACTGCTGAATTGGAATTCATTTGCAAATTGGATACTATTAATTTAGGCTTAAATAGAGACTGGGAGTGGCTAAGTCATTATGCAAGGTAGCCTATTTCCCCTTGTTTTTTCCTCCCCCCTCCCCCCCCAGACGTTCTGGTTAAACTTGGATTTATGCTGGAAGTGGCCCACCTTGATTGTCATGCACAGTGTGGGGAGAGTGGTCAGTTTGGATGAGCTATTGCCAGCAGGAGAGTGAGTTTGTGTGTGTGTGTGGGGGGGCGGGGTGAGAAAACCTGGATTTGTGCTGGAAATGGCCCACCTTGATTATCATGCACATTGTAGGGGGAGTGGTCACTTCGGATGAGCTATTACCAGCAGGAGAGTGAGTTTGTGTGAGTAGGGGGGTGGGGGAGTGAGAAAACCTGGATTTGTGCTGGAAATGGCCCACTTTGATTTTCATGCAGGTTGTAAGGAGAGTGGGCACTTTGGATAGGCTATTACCAGCAGGAGAGTGAGTTTGTGTGTGTGGTTTTTGGAGGGGGGTGAGGGGGTGAGAGAACCTGGATTTCTGCAGGAAATGGCCCACCTTGATTATCATACGCATTGTGAAGACAGTGGTCACTTTGGATGGGCTATTACCAGCAAGAGAGTGAGTTTGTTTGTGGGAGGGCGGAGGGTGAAAAAACCTGGATTTGTGCTGGAAATGGCCCAACTTGATGATCACTTTAGATAAGCTATTACCAGCAGGAGAGTGGGGTGGGAGGAGGCATTGTTTCATGGTGTCTGTGTATAAAATGTCTTCTGCGATTTCCACAGTATGCATCCAATGAAGTGAGCTGTAGCTCACGAAAGCTCATGCTCAAATAAATTGGTTAGTCTCTAAGGTGCCACAAGTCCTCCTTTTCTTTTTGCGAATACAGACTAACACGGCTGTTACTCTGAAACCTGCAATACCACTGTCATTTTTAATGACGGTTATCGATAACCGCACTAAATAGCAATTTTGGATGGAGCAAAGCTGACACCATTGGTGGCGCAGAGGCCAGGGCAGTCTTGCCAGCTTCAAACATTCAGAAATCATGAATCAGGCCCCCAGCATCATGTGGCTGGATTAACCATCCTGAGATCTTTTTCTTTGCCTTCTGATTTCTGAGCCTTCAGGGCTGCACTTGGGTCACATTTTCCAGCTTTTCTCTGCAACCATGAGGCTTAGAAATCTCCTTTCTTGTTCAGTGCAAGCTGAGCGTCTCACCTAATCACAGGACTCCAGGACCTGGAGCTTTAAGAAAAATACTAGATAGTGGGAGACTTGTGATCAAATCATGAGAGTTGGCAGCAATGGGAGGGAAATTGTGAAGATCCTTGAAGAGTCGAACAAGGAACCCGAGTTCTACATGAAGAAAGAGGGGAAGGCAAAAGAGGGATATAAAGGTGGGATGGGAAGGAGGGTGGAAGGAGGGGTGAGTTGGCCAGAGCAACAAGCAAGGAAGCCGATTTTAGCAGCTGTGTTTTGTATGGAGGGGAGGGGACAATGTGGGGCCCTGGGGGAAGGAGGAACATACAGTAATCAAGGTGGGATCCTGGGCAGGAAGCCCTAGAAATGCTAGAGGAAGAAATGGCAGGGCTGGACACATCCTGGATATGCAGGCCAGACAGGTGGGAGATGGTTCCTGGGTGACAGGCCTCTTAGCACTGGTGTTTCCTGTGGTAGGGTTACCATGCCCCATGCTGGAATAGGCAGGGAAGGGGTTAATCTCCTGGGAGGAGAGCCAGGTGGGCAGAGCACAACCTGCTCTGCTAGCCAACCAAGGCACGCATTTCCACCTGGGCTCAGGAAGGCAGGTACTTAAGTCTGGAGAGGGATCAGTGGAAGCTGGAGGAGTCCTGGGGATAATCCAGCCAGGAGGGCATAGTGCTGATTGGAGACTCGCAGCTGGGTGTGAGGAAGTCCAAAAGGCCGGCAAGCCAAGCTGCGTAGGAAGTAGCCTTAGGGGACAATGAGGTGGGTGTTTGAGGCTGTTTCATTAGTTGGAGCCTGGGGTGTTGAGGCTGTAGTGGGGGCAATGCATGGACTCAGCAGCCCCTCCTGTAGGGGGAGGGGGCACTCCGTGTGGCCAGAGGTGGCCTATATGCAGAGTCCTGGGGCTGAGGAGAGAAGGTCTGGCTGGTGTTTTCTGTTTGGACTTCCCTCTGCTCTGAAGGGCCTAGCGACCCTATCAGCCAAGGGAGAATGCAGAACTGTGAGGAGAAACTGAGGCACAGGTGCACCTGCTGATGGAGAGATCAGATGCCTTCATATAGTACCCTTCTCTGGCAATGTTCCAGTTTTGCGGTAAGAGGAACACAGCCTGAAAACTGGTGGGTCTTGGGAGGGAAGTGAGTCAGTCTCCCTGTAGAATGGATTGTGTTTTCATCTAAAGGCCCCATTTTTTGTTGCACTCTAGCCCTCATAGAATCATAGAATATCAGGGTTGGAAGGGACCTCAGGAGGTCATCTAGTCCAACCCCCTGCTCAAAGCAGGACCAATCCCCAATTTTTGTCCCAGATCCCTAAATGGCCCCCTCAAGGATTGAACTCACAAGCTTGGGTTTAGCAAGCCAATGCTCAAACCACTGAGCTATCCCTCCCCCTGTGTGCCACTCCACCAATGCAAAGGGGACAGAAACCCAATTGATCTGGCCAGCTGGGAATCCCTCCTGCACTGGGGGAGTGCCAGCATGGCAGAGTTGGTCTGTGGCTCTGTTCCTAATTTAGACTATGTGGCTGGGAGAGATGGGGAATGGCTGAAACGTGTGTGTGCTCCCTTGGAGTCATAGGCAGCTGGGGTACAAGAGGCTGCTCTGACTTATCCCAGGAGTTCAACTAGGCTCCAGACAACCTCAGTCTGGAGCTGCACAGGTTGTGTAATGCTACCTTTGTCTCCGTGGTGCTGTGCCTGGCACAGCTGGTCCAAACACCAGAATCTGGCCCATAATGTTGACTCCTGTAAGTTACTTGGGGATCTCCAGAAAAATTATCCACTTTTGAATGCATCAGGCAAACTCCATTCTTCTCTGCACCTGGACACTTGCTTATGCTGTTGAGACTGACTCAGCTGAGCTTGACATCATCTTAAAAAGCCCTCTCCCCAAAAGGAAAAGAACATTTCTAGCAACTATGTTCAGTGACCCAAACAAACAGGACCCCCGTCATCCAGCCCCAGGGCCACGGTAAAGAAAAAAAGTGAGGATTTCAAAAGGATTTCTTGAAACTTCAATTTTTCAACTCTTTGGCGGTGCTTGAAATAGATCCGTGAAAGTTTTTTGAATTACATCTTTGAGTTTTTGGTACACAACTCACTTCAGTAAGATCACTCTGTATACAATGCACTGAATTTTCCAAAATTTGTAACGGCGACTTTTTCAGTGAAAACTTCTTGGAAAAATTTCCACTCCCTCCAGCAAACACTGCGAGACAAATTAATTCCTGGGGCAGCTCCACAGACCTCAGTGCAGTCACACCAGTGGAGCCTCTTGTGCTCTGCCTGGCGACCTGAGGGCAGCACTCTGAGAGCGAATGTGGAGCGTGGAGTACTTACAAGAACCCACGGTGAAATGTGCGTAACCTTGCTGCAACAGACATGGAGAGCCCTAAATTCAGGTAACGGCGGATAAAACACTCTTCAGCTCTCTGAGAACAAAACTACCCAGAGATGGGCCGGAACCATGCATCTGAGCATCAGAGTTCAGCTCTGGTTCTGCTGGTTGTGGCTCTGGGCCCACCTTTGAGGAGGAGACTCCCACATCAGTTGCACCAGTTTTAATCAGCCAGGCTCTCTCTCATGTCAGACTATGGCCAACACTTTCAAAACTGGGTGCCTAAAATTAGGAACCTAAATCAGTGACTGGATTTTCCCAAAGCGTTGTTTGCGCAGAAGTAAATACAATCCAAGGCTGAAATCCTGACTCTCAAACAATTTAACTCCTTGTTTTGGCCATTTCCTCCCCTCCCCTCATGCATGAGTTAATTAGTTAAATATTCTCCCCTACAGATTGCTGGCTGAGGGTGTCACCCGTTTAATCAACAGCTGTAGGCCCCTAATCACATTGACAATTAGGAATGTAATTATAGCACTTGCAAATGGTTTTCATGCTGATAAAACATGACAGAATGGAGCATTTTCACTCACTGTCAGCTGCCAGACAATCTGTTACCCATCTAATGGAAATTTAATTACAAATTCCTTCACTGTCTTTGTTTCCGGATTGCCCTGGTCCCTGGCTTGGGCAGGCAGCCTTCTGGATTTGAATGTAATGCTCCTTGACATGGATCTAGAGGTGTGAGTGACGCAGCCCAACCCAAGAGCAAGGATTTTGGAGCAATGGCTCCAGGGCTGGCCTTACCATGAGGCAAACTGAGGCGGCCGCCTCAGATGCCAGACTGTGGGGGGGGGCACAAGGATCCAGAGTGTAGAAAATTGTGTCAGCTGCTGATGCATATGTATTCTCTCTGCTCTGGATGTACAGAGATGGTGGAGTGCTGTGCTGGATGAAGGAGGGCACAAGAGACATAACAGGCAGGCAGGAGAAAAGGTGAGAGGGAATAACAGAAAGCAGCAGGAGCTGCAGGGAGAGGGAGGAGGAGCCTCTTATGTACCTCTCTAGCACTCCTAAGAGCCTGGACTGATTAACACCAGCTTCTCAGGGAGCTTCCTGTTTCCTGCTGCTTCCCTGAACCCACTTGAGGAGAACAGGCACTTAACTGAAGTAGTAGGAGCCAGTTAGGTCCTTAAGAGGCTGATATCTTTCCTCACTCAGGCCCTGCTACCAGCCTGCTCATTTGTCCCCTTCAACTGAGTGTCGAGAGACACTATAGCTGGCATAGAACAGCAGTCATAAGTGAAAGAAGAAAACACCCTTCTGGGGCAGCATTCAGAAAAAGAAAGAAAGCAAAGGAAGCTTTTCTATCTAAGTAGGAAGGACCTTTCCTGAGATACATAGACACAGATGTTAACTGTAAGCCTTCTGACCCCAGGGAGGATGTGAGTGGTGAGGAGATGCCTGATCTTCCAGTTAGTCAGAGCGCAAGTGACCTGGCAGCTACTGCAGCATCCATATCTCCATCTCAAATGGATGTAACCATGCACATTCCTGAAGAAAAGTGTAGATCAGAGAAGAGTGTGGTGGAGGCGCAAGAAACAGCCGCTGCTGAGTTTAGTTCCTAAAGTCTAGATGATCCAGGACTGTGGACCCACTTGAGCAGTAGCCTGAGGGACTTCCTTGTACTGCATGGGCCACAGCAAGTTGAAAAACTTTATGTTCCCCAAAGACAATGAAAATAGAAGTTTCCGTCCAACACATTACTGGCGTGAAATCCCAGTGGTGACAAAGTGGAGAGGCCATGGCTTATGTACTCAAAAACCCAGAATGCTGCATACTGTTTTTGTTGCAAACTCTTCCAGTCTAATGTTCCAGCCACATTGGGTGCTACAGGAACAAAGGACTGGAAAAATCTGGCTAGAAATCTGGCATGCCACGAAAAGGCAGCAAATCACCAGAGAGCATTCCATAGGTGGAAAGAGCTTGAGATGATTCTAAGGTTAAAGGCCACCATAGATGATCAGCATCAAGAGAAGATTGCATCAGAGTCTCTTTACTGGCAAAATGTTCTGAAAAGGCTCATTGCCATTGTGAGAATGCTTGCTACCCAAAACCTAACACTGCGTGGCACTTCAGATCAGCTGAATGTGCCAAACAATGGAAACTTCCTTAACATTGTGGAGCTGATGGCTGAGTTTGATGCTGTACTCCAGGAACATCTAAGAAGAGTCACCACCCAAGAAATGTACATACACCACTACCTTGGAAAAACAATTCAAAATGAGATCATACAGTTACTGGCAACATTAGCCTTTTTTCATGGCTGCATCACATTGGTGGCTCATAGTCATTGCGTGATCAACCAATACGCCATGTCTTTCTCCTCCTCTGTCATTTCCAACTGATACAACCCCAGTTTCTAGCAAAATTTGTTGTTGTTAGTCCCTAAGTGCATGACTTTGCACTGTTAAATTCCATCCCATTTCTATTTTTCCAGTTTTCAAGATCCTCCAGATCTTCTTGCATGATATTCTGGTCCTCTTCCATATTGGCAATACCTCCCAACTTTGTGTCATCCTCAAATTTTATTAGCGTACTTCGTCTTTTTGTGCCAAGGTCACTAGTAAAAATGTTAAACAAGATAGGTCCCAAGACCAATGCTGAGGTAACTCCATTAGAAACCTCCCTCCAGCCTGACAGTTCACTTTTCAGTATGACCTGTTATAGTTTCAGAACTCCTGGAGTTCCAGTTCCTTATCCACCTTTCAGTTCTCATATTAATCCCCATCTTCTCCAATTTACTGAATAATTTCTCATGTGGAACTGTATCAAATGCATTACTGAAAGCCAGGTAGATTAGATCTGCTGCATTTCCTTTGTCTAAAAAAATCAATTAGCTTCTCAAAGATGGAGATCAGGTGGGTCTGGCATGATCTACCTTTTGTAAAATAAAGTTGTATTTTATCCCAATTACCATCACCTCTATGACCTTAACTACTTTCTCTTTCAAAATTTGTTCCAAGACCCCCTGGCATATATGTGAGGTCAAATTAACAGGCCTGTAGTTTCCTGGATCACTTTTCCCTCCTTTCTTAAAAATAGGAACTATATTAGCAATTCTCCAGTCAAAGGGTACGACCCCTGAGTTTACAGATTCATCTGCACAGATAAAATGTCTGGCACTGGTGTTGTACACAGGTTGAAAAGTGTCAGTGCTAGAACTGAGCCCTCAGGTAGACTGTTGTGTTGGGGCCCCCCAGAGCTGGGGGTTTGTTTTTGCCTGAGTGAAACTTGGAACCAGCTGCAGTTCCACAGCCATGACAACCCACATTGGCAAGGCCAATGACAGTTTGTACAGGAGGTGTATATGCCTGATCGTGTCACATGCAGCAGTAAGATATAGGAAATCTGTACCTGTCTTCTGCCTGGCCTGGAAGCCATTCTCAATGTAGGTGGTGAGCACCAGCATTTTGTCAGGTACTGCTTCTTGGTCTGAAACCTGCCTGATCCACACTCAGGATATCACCAACGGTGGGAGTAATTCTCTGAAGAATAAGCTTTTCAAGTACTTTGTACACACAGCTTAGCAAAGAGATGGGGCAGAAACTTGTCACATATCGGTGGTCTTTCTGAGGTTTTGGCAAAGCTATTTTGCTTTGCACCAGATCTTAGGTATTTTATTCTAGAGACTCTAAATAGAAAGATGGCTAGCCATTGTCTGCTAGTTTTTCCCAGGTTCTTCAGGAATTCAGGAAGATGTTATCAAGCCCACAGGCTTTACCTGTTTTCAAGGTTTTGATCACGGTGGTGAAAGTCTTCTTTGGTTTCAGGTATGCATTGTTTATATTGCCGCCATCTCTTCTTCATCTCTCCTTCAGACTTTCTGTCCTTATCCGCCTTCGTGGCATTTTTCAGGTGGGTAGCAGCGCTGTTTGCAGAGACTAGGTAATGGAGGCTTCTGAGGAGCACCTAGTTTTCTGACTGGATTAGGCATGTTTAGTTCTGTGGTAGCTTGCTCCCATCTTGCTCTTCTAGAAGCTGCTCTAGATCACCACTCTTCATAGTGCTCAGGGAGTTTAGTACACTCCTCATCTAGGCTGGAAATTGAGGTCTTGGAAAAACCTGTTGTGGTTGACTTGGTGGCAACTTTGTGAATGGCTCTTCTGAGATGTTGTTTGGGATAAAAGTGATGAAGAGGTCGGCGAATTGTGTAAAGCTGGGCCAGTTTGCTTTCCACGTGTTCCAGTGAGGGTTTTTACTGGTGCTCACAATAGGTACAGCCACTCCAACTTTGGTAAGGATTGGACAATGTTGACTACATGCAAAGTTTTTCAATACACTGCTTATAGTTTGTAATGGATGATTGATTGCCTGTGCTGGTGGCCCAGGTGAGGTTAGCGGAGTAGTGGTGTTTCTGTCTGGTAGAATGAAAAGTAACCTGCTTTGGGTCATGGAGCAAGACCAAGTCCAAAAGATTAATCTCACTTTGATCTGACTTTGAATCCTCAGGTGATGTGAGAACTATTAAAATCTCCAGTATTGATGGCAGGATATAGGCGCTTAAGAATATTTGGGGTAGGCTGGGGTTGGTTTGGGGGCTTGTACACAGTCACCGCTCTGAAATGACTGACTCTCACAATATCACAAAGGTCTGAGTTAGATGGGAGTGGTTCTGGGTTACAAGATCAGCTCTAACATAAGTCGCATGGCCATACTTGTTCTACTGAGAGTAACTCATAACTCTACTGAGAGTAACCTTTGAAGCTGAGGCAGCTGGCAGAAAGGGACTCGATATGTGTCTCCAGAAGGTAGATTACATCCGTGTTCTATTTAGAGGCTAAAATCAGGAGAATAAAGTGTCTAGCAGCTTACACACCTTCAATGTTTAGCTGAAGGATTTTCAAGGATGGTCCAGTGACCAAAGTTCTTCGATCATGGAAAGTCCATGCTGACTAATGTTCCCTCTAATTTTTTCCATACATTTGCAGAATAAATTTTGTTATGTGCACTGAGGTATGTGGGGATGTGCGCCACCAGTAGGAACAAAAAATCTATATATCTATATAATTTTTAAAAGTTACCATAGGGATAATTACTTCAACCAGGACAGGTTAGGCATTTTAGAACTCACTACTCAAAGAATTAAATTTAAGTGTAAGAGAAATAAAAATTATGAAATGCACAGACCATCAACACACTAAAACAACACACTTTGAAAGAATAAAATTACAGAGAATATATGTGCATTGTAGGAAGTACCAAGAAGTAACAACAACAATAATACAAGTATGTATTGGGAGGTGAGTGTGAAAGAGACAGTGTGTGTGTGTGTGTGACACAGAAACTGTGTGTGTGTGACACAGTGTGTCTGTGTCACAATGTGAGTGTGAGACACAGACAGTGTGTATGACACAATGTGTGTGCATGTGTGTGACACAGAGACAGTGTGTGTGCTGGCTGCTGGGAAAGTTTCTGAGACGCTGTGCGCTCTCTTTAAGGCATTTACTGAAAGCTCCCCTGCTCTGTCCTGAGCCCTGTCTCTCCTGCCCACGCTCTGTGGAGCTGGGGTACACGGGCAGGAGAGGGAGAGGGAGAGAGAGAGAGGGTGAGTGTGTGTGTGTGAGAGAGAGAGAGACAGAAACAGAGACAGTGTGCGCTGGTTGCTGGGGAAGTCTCAGACAGTGCACTGTCTGTTTAAGAAAGACACTCACTCACCGCCCGGGAGTTGGAGTCCTGAGACCTCAGACCTCAGTAGCTCTGAGTCCTAAGCCAGGCTGTCCCCTCCGCCCTGCTCTGCGGAGATGGGGTCCAGGGGCAGGGGGAGGAGGACACCCTGGCATCATCACACACACACACTCTGCACAGCCAGCAGGAGGGTCCTGGAAGCAGCTGCAGGAGGAACATGTCTGCAAAGCAGCGGGGCAAGGGGCACCTGAACACACACTGCTGGAGGTGCGTGGCTCTGCTAATCAGCTGCGCGGCACTTGAATCTCTCCTGGGTGGCTGCCCAACCATGCAGCTTATAGGGATCACAGATGCTGACCCGATCTGAAAGATTGGGCCTGCTAGTTGCAGCTTCGTATTTCCCTGGTGAAGCAGATTACTTACGGAGTACATGACTGGAACATAGCTACATAATACCCCCCATACTCCATAGCCTCTCCTGACTCCATGACATCCACAGGTGGTGGTGGTGTTTGTGCAGAGTGCATCTGAGGATTCAAGGAAGGAGGCCTGGCAATATTGGTGAATGTGAGCAGCTGTTGGATTTAGATTTTGGAGAACTCTGTAGATCATAATGACAAAGGGTCTATGTGGTTAAGTGTACCTGCGCTGAGTTTGAGCTGCCACAAGACCTCATTCATAGATTCCAAGAACAGAAGGGACCATTGTGATCATCTAGTCTGACCTCCTTTATAACACAGGCCAAAGAACTGCCCCAAAAGAATTCCTAGAGCAGATCTTTTAGAAAAACATCCAATCTGGATTTAACAATTCTCAGCGATGGCGAATCCACCATGATCCTTGGTCAGTTGTTCCAATAGTTAATTACTCTCACTGTTAAAAATGTATGTCTTATTTCCAGTCTGAATTTGTCTAGTTTCAACTTCCAGCCATTGGATCACGTTAATCCTTTCTCTGTTAGACTGAAGAGCCCATTATTAAATATTTGTTCCCCACGTAGATACTTATAAACTGTAATCAAGTCACCCCTTAAACTTCTCCTTGTTAATCTCCATTAAGTGGATTAAGTGGAGCATAGACCTTATTATGATACTGTCCCTCTGCACAGGGGAGGATTTCACCCACTGTGATTCTCTATTTAAAGGGGATTGAGAAAACATGAGATTCAAAGGAGGCATTTTAAACATTCCCTCTAGCAATGGGAGTAAATCGTTGAGCAAAAAAATATGGAAATGCGATTGTCCCCTGAAGAGCAACTTGGTTAAACTTGGAGACTAAATTCAATCATTCCGTCGCTGACAATTTGTAAAGGAAGTTTTCATGAAAAGCTCTGCTCTAGGAATTAGTGCGGGACAGTTCTCTGGCCTGTCTTACACAGGGAGTCAGACTAGAGGATCACAAAGGTCCTTTCTGGCCTTGGAATGTAAGAAGGAAAATGTGAAATAGAGGGATTTTAGCCCTGTTTTAACTGAAAATCTTGATGCAGCCTTAACTATGAAGCAGCTAGAGCATCTCCATAATTAGTTACAGGAGGTGAAGGCTTACTGTGAATGGCAGATGGGTGGGTGAAGCGATAGAGGGGAGGCTGGTGGGGGGCAGATAGTTCCAGGTTGGGAAGGAGGGTGTCAGGGATTCCTACCTGCTCCCGGGGTTGCTTCAGCTCCCATTTACTGCTTCCCAACCTGCTCCCAGGCTCTGTGGCAGGGCTCCAGGCCCTCTGCGTCTCATTTCTTGCCTGGCATGCATGAATTTACACGGCAGAGCCCCCACCGTATTTCCATTGCAGGGGCACTAGCACGGTCTGCCCCTCGGTTCCACTGCCTCTGGTCAGTAAGCATGTCTGCTTCTGGCGTGGGTGCCGTGTATCTGCGTGTGCCTTTCCCTCTCCTTGATTGCTGCTGAAACCATAGAAATGTAGGGCTGGAAGGGATCTTGAGAGGTCATCTTGTCCAGCCCCCTGCACTGAGGCAGGCCAAGTAAACCTAGACCATCCCTGACAGGGGTTTGTCCAACCTGTTCTTAAAAACTCCAGTGATGAGCATTTTTAAACAGCCTTTGGAAGCCTGTTCCGTGGCTTACCTGCCCTTTATAGTTAGAAAGATTTTCTTAATATCTAACCTAAATCTCCCTTGCTACAGACTAAGCCCATTACTTCTTGTCCTGCATTCAGTGGACATGGAGAAAAATTGGTCCCCATCCTCTTAATAACAGCGTTGAATAATATTTGAAGACTGTTATGTCCCCCCTCAGTCTTCTTTTCTCCAGACTAAACATGCCCAGGTTTTTCAACCTTTCCTCCTAGGTCAGGTTTTCTAAACCTCTGATCATTTTTGTTGCTCTTTTCCAGACTCTTTCCAATTTGTTCACAACTTAAAAGTGTGGTGCCCAATACTGGACACCAACTGAGGCCTCACCAGTGCCGAAAAGAGTGGGACCCTTACCTCCCCTTTCTTATCTATGACACGCCTCTTAATTCACCCCAGAGTGACATTTGCCTTTTTCAAAACAGCATCTCGCTGCTGACACTCATTCAATTTGTGATCTGCTATAACCCCCAGTTCCTCGTCTGTAGCACTGCTGCCTAGCCAGTTATTCCCCAGTTTGTATTTACGCATTTGGATTTCATTGCTGCTTTGCACTTGTCTTTATTGAATTTTATCCTATGTACACTTTGAAAACAGTTGTCCAAGAAGAGTCTGTTCAACAGGCCTCCAGTAGTGAAAGACGTGTGAACAAGCATTTAGATCTTCTTCTATACTTAATTAAATGAATTCAAAGTGTTCATGCTTTGCAGTGTCACAGCTACAGGTGTGGCTGTACCTGTGTCCCCTTTCTAGCCTCCGAGTGCACTCCCTTGGGTGTCAGGCCTTGTGCCTTTACCTCTCCTAGGGTAGAATTCTGCAGTTCTCCCAGTCTTAGACCAGGTCCTGACTTATAGAATATCAAGGTTGGAAGGGACCTCAGGAGGTCATCTAGTCCAACCCCCTGCTCAAAGCAGGACCAATCCCCATTTTTTGTCCCTGATCCCTAAATGGCCCTCTTAAGGATTGAACTCAGAACCCTGGGTTTAGCAGGCCAATGCTCAAACCACTGAGCTATCCCTCCCCCCCTAGGCTATAGCACCCTGTATATTGCTTGTACTTGGCTAGCACGTCTGAGTGGATCCAGGCACCTGCAGTTCTTCCCTTTGAGAGTTTGTGACCAGTGGTGAATAGTGACAAAACAGCCACTTTAAAACCAAAGTATTTTGTTTAGATGTAGGCTCAAAGCATTAGACACAATGATATTGAAACAGCCTAGCATAACAGGGCCCCTGCTTCATGATGCTCCTGGGTACTACAGTAATAAATAACAGACATGCATGTATTATGATTATTTATCTTATCTATCGCCTACAAATTCCTGATGGTAACCTAGGCATGTCTAACTACTTCTGACTCCCATAGCAGGGTTCTGGGACTCAGTCTGGTTTCCTCAAACAATGGTTGCCTCTGGAGGGAGCAGGTCCTTTCTAATTTTCCCAGAGTTCTTTTGTTCATCTGTTCCTGGGCTCTGACCTTTATGGTCCAAACCACTTTTGTAGGTTGGCTGGTAAAGGAGATAAGATCAAGTAGTTCTGGCATTGTCCCTTAACAACTCAAATATTTGCTGAGAGGTGTCTACCTTGTGCCAGTCTCTTCCTTCCTGCCTATGTTTCTATGGAGCTAAATCAGTATAGTCAACACAGCCAACATTACAGTATCCATGAACTATTACAGAACAACTCCAAAAACCACCGCCGGCAGCATTAAGCACTATGGGAAATTTAGATTCCAGGGGTTCTAAACGCACATGAGACTCTCATGAAAACTGTACAAAGGAGTGATTCTCATTATCTTGGGCTTTGGTCTCATAACCAGATCTGCTATGACAGATCCAGGCTGTGTAAAATCACAGGACTCAGTTGCGAGTGAGTCCCGTTTAGCACCCCCTTATTCATTACTCTCCTTTTGGAATGCTGACTGGTAGTGTTCCTTTCTTATAAAGGAATTTACTTAGATTCGTGGCTGTTAAGCCCAGAAGGGACTGTTGTAATCATCTAGTCTCACCTCCTGTGTAACACAGACTAGAGAACTGCCACGAAAGAATTCATAGAGCAGATTTTTAGAAAAACATCCCGTCTTGATTTTAAAATGGTCAGTGATGGAGAATCCACCACGACCTTTGTTACATTGTTCCAATGATTAATTACTTTCACTGTCAAAAATTTGCACTTTATTTCCTGTCTGAATTTGTCTAGCTTCAACTTCTAGCCATTGGCTCGTGCTCGACCTTTCTCTGCTGGATTGAAGAGCCTGCTATTAAAGATTTGTTCTCCATGTAGGTATTTATAGACTGTGACCCAGTCACCCCTTAACCTTCTCCTTGTTAAGCTAAATAGATTGAGCTCCTTGAGTCTATCACTATAAGGCAGGTTTTCTAATCCTTTTATCATTTTCGTGGCTCTTCTCTGAACCATCTCCAATTTATCAACATCATTCTTGAGTTGTGGACACCAGAACTGGACACATGATTCCAGCAGCGGTCGCACCAGTGCCAAATCCAGAGGTAAAATAACCCCTCTGCTCCTACTCGAGATTCTCCTGTTTATGCATCCCAGGATCGCATTCGCTCTTTTGGCCACAACGTCATTCTGAGAGCTCATGCTCATCTGATTATCCACCATGATACCCGAATCATTTTTGGAGTCACTGCTTCCCAGGATAGAGTCTCCCATCCTGTACATCTGGCCTACATTCTCTGTTCCCAGATGTATACATTTAGCCATATTAAAACACACATTGTTGCTTGTGCCCCGTTTACCAAGTGGTTTTTATCACTCTGTATCAGTGGCCTGTCCTCTTCAGTATTTACCATTTCCCCAGTTTTGTGTATCATCTACAAACCTTATCAGTGATTATTTCATATTTTCTTCCAGGTCATTGATAAAAATGTTCTAAAAGCATAGGGCCAAGAACCAATAGCCACGGGACACCACTGGAAACAGACCCACTCAGTGACCATTCCCCATTTACACTTACATTTTGAGACCTATCAGTAAGCCAGTTTTTTCAGCTATTTAATGTGCACCATGTTAATTTTAGAATATGTATTTTTTAATCAAAATGTCATGGAGTGCAAGTCTAATGCCTTACAGAAGTCTAGGTATATTGCATCAACACTATTACCTTTTATCAATCAAATTTGTGATCTTATTTAAAAAAAAAAGCTATTACTAGTTTGACAGGATCTATTTTCCATAAACCTATGTTGATTTGCATTACTTTTAGTTCCTTGCTAATCAAGTCCTATATCAGCCGCTCCATTATCTTGCCCAAGATTGATGTCAGGTTTGACAGGATTATAATTTCTGGGTCATCCTGTTTACCATTTTTAACTATTGGCACAGCATTAGCTTTCTTCCAGACTTCTGGAACTTAACTAGTTTGACATTTGAAAATCAACATTAATGGTCCAGTGAGCTCCTTAGCGAGCTTTTTAAAAACCCTTTGATGCAAGTTATCTGGACTTGCTGTTTTAAAATGTCTGACTTCAGTAGCTTCTGTTTAACATTTTCCAGAGATACTAGTGGAATGGAAAGAGTGCTGTCATCATCATATGATGAGACCATATCATCTGTCTTTTCTCCAAATACAGAACAGAAATATTTATTAAACACTTCTGCCTTTTCTGTATTATTATTGATAATTCTACCATTTCCACCTAGTAATGGTCCGACATACATTGTCAGGATTTTTTTGTTCCTAATATATTTTAAAAACTCCTTCTTATTGTCCCTATCTCTGCAGGCCATAGAGTTCTCCTTGTGTCCCATGGCTTCCCTTATCAATTTTCTACAATTCCTAACTTCCGATTTATATTTATTACTATCAACTTCCCCGTTCTTGCATTTGTTGTATATACTTTTTTACAGCTGCCTTCATTTCCCCACTAAAGCTGTTCTTTTAACCAGCACAGCCTTCTTCCTCCATTGTGGGACTATGGTTTTTTGGGCATCTAGTAAGGTGTTCTTAAATGATTCCCAATTATCATTCACATGTTTCTGATTGAATTCTGGTTTGGCTCATAATTGTTTTCATCTTTGTGAAATTGGCCCTATTAAAGCACCAGGCATAGATATTACTGGTCTGGACTTTATTCTGCTTGCACATTATAAATATGATCAAGTCATGATTACCTGTACTTAAGGTACCATTAACTTTTAGTTCTGTGATCAGTTCCTCTGTATCTGTTAGGACAAGGTCTAATATAGAATTCCCCCTTGTTGGCTGCAACACTTTTTTTGAGTTAGAAAATGATCAGCTATAATGTTTAGAAATCTCAAGGATATTTAGAACAGGTAGCATGGCACCTCCAGCATATGTCACTCAGAGTGAGGTTCCCCTATAATCACACATTTTTTTCCTACGCATTATAGATAGGTGTGTAAGGAGCCTGCCGTCGCTGTTCCCGAGTGTGATTTGGAGGTCTGTAGCAGACACAAACTTACACCCTATCTGGTGCTTAATCTGTTAGAACATTGAGCCATAAGCATTCAAGATCATTTTCTTCTGAGTTATCAGAGACTTTAAAACAGGTATTGCCATGTTTGACCGAGTGCCCCTCTCCCTCATCCTCCCTCTCCCTCTCCCGCTCCCGTTTTGCCCACTTGATCCTTCCTAAATAAGTTGTAACCACTGACCTTAACATTCCGGTTGTGTGAAACATCCCATGAGGTTTCAGTAACACCAACTAGATCAAATTGATGCTTATAAATGAGCAATTCCAGTGCCTCTTGTTTGTTACCCCAGCATCCATCATCAGTGTATAGACAATTCAAGAATCTCTTCTTTTCATGGCCTTTTGGTTTCTTGACTAATCTTGTTCTCAACCTCCCAATTTTGTGCTGAGTGCTCCTATCTTCCTTCTTTTTACTCCCCTCCCCTTTTGATATTAGTTTAACCCCCTTCCTGACTATATTCTCATCAGCCTGTCCCCAAGGAGATTGGTCCCACTTCTACTGAGGTGGAGACCATCCAAACTATACAGCCCCCTTTCCCTGTAGAAGGTGGACCAATGTTCCATAAAACCAGGGCCCTGCACATAACATCCCTTACACCTAGCCAGCAATTGACTTCCAGAATCTTCTGCCTTCTCTCTTCCTTTGTTTGTGGGACAGGAAAGATCTCAGAAGATTGCTTGGACATTCTTCTTCTTTAGCATGCTTCCACATTCCCTGAAGCCATCCACTATCTGTGAGATATCCCACGACAGTGTCATTAGTGCCAATATGAAACATTGCCAAGGGATCCTTGACTGTTGACTTCAGAAGCCTGTCCAGTCTTAGAGTGACATCTCATGTCATGGCTCCAGGAAGGCAGCACACATATCCTGTCTTTTGATTTTTCTGAGTATTGAATCTCCAACAAGGATCATCTGTCTTCCTGGGATGGATGGAGAACACTTCGTGGACAAGCTTGATTTCCTTACTGGTTGAGCTGAGCTGCCATCCACCCATGTATCCTGTCTATCTCTCCATTCCTTGGATGTGCTGGATCTTGAGAGGCATCTTCCCTAGTTCCCACACTGTGGGCCTGGTATCAATTTGAAACTTGAAACTGCCCTGGAAATTCTGCTTTCCCCTCTGTCTCGTAGGGGTGTTTGAGGCTGGGCCAGTTGTGGTTGGGATCCTTTGCTCTGCTACCACACAGAGATATGGAGGACAGCAAGAGAGGAGAAAAGATAGAGAGGCCTGAATCAGCAGAAGGGAGGCAGAGCCTATGCACTATGCTCCTCCCCCTTCCTGGGAGCCTGACAAGGGACTCTTGTGGTTGTGGCTCCTGAGGTCTGGTTGTGGGGAGGCAGTAGCCCTCTGTGTGGATCATTGCTGATCTGACACTTTCCTATTGATTGCCAGGTGGGTAGGCTGAGGTGAATGCGGGGGATGGTGCAGGGTGTGTGAGAAGAAGCAGGCGCTGGGAGAAATGGCAGGGAAAGGTGTATGCTATCCCTTTGTCTTTCTCCAGCATAGCCCCACTCTAGCATCTGCAGAAACAGCCATGCTTCTCTCCCCATTGCAGTAGGAGTACATGAACACAGGCATCAGCCTGAGTTTGGGCAGGTTCACCATGGGCAGCAGCACAGGAGCCTGGAGGAACAACCAGCACTTTGAAAACCATTTTAGCACCTATCTTTTACGCTAAAAACCCCAACTGCCTCTGCCTCAGGAGGGAAAAAATATTGGGGGCGGGGGACAGTGGAAGAA
Organism: Chelonia mydas; assembly: GCF_015237465.2. Classification (NCBI taxonomy): domain Eukaryota; kingdom Metazoa; phylum Chordata; order Testudines; family Cheloniidae; genus Chelonia; species Chelonia mydas. Next base: position 59,439,224 of record NC_057855.1, read on the forward strand.
TTCACATTTCATGCAGCCAGACCTGCTCCTTTCTTTGGATTAAAGAGAGGCCAGAGCGTCCTCCATAACATATCCTTGCTCACAATGGATGGCCCCTAAGGCCATTTCACCCTGATCCCTGTCTAATTCCCATGTAAGAACACGTCACTGCAGACGTTTAATAAGAATTCTTTCTATTTTTCCTCCCGTTGTTTTTAATTCACCACAGCGTTTACTGATTCTTCAGTCATTAAACAGATTGTGTGGATCTGTCTTGTACTCATTAACTCCGGCCTCAGCTTAGCGTTAGCATTGGAGCCACAAAGATGCTGTATGTATTGTGCAGCCTTGTAGTCACACTAGCAAGTGCCAGTCGCGGCTGAGTCCCAGCTCCCATTCTAGTCCCCACTGTTTTGGACTGATGTGTTTCCCTGCTCAGTCTCAGTCCAGAGACCACACAGCTGAGTGTGAAGGACATGCAGCTGCCTGAAATCATTAATGTTCTATGTTCTCTGCTTGTTATTGTGTTGTCTGCTATATCACTCAAGCAGGGGTTAGTTGCACCTATGCAGGAAAGAGCACAATAGCGTCCTCCTCGCCTCCTGGCATTTACTGATACATAAACGCAGAAGTAATTTGTTTTGCTGTTTTCCCTCTAATCATACAGAGCTCAACAGTCTGGCTTGGCCTGGGGCAGAGGCTGTCCAAGTAGAGGAAACTGGAACAAAGAACTTGCAGGGAATAAAAAGATGGACCCTGAAAGACTAGGGAGGAACTGTTAGGAATCATTAAAAAAGGGATAGAGAATAAGATGGATAATATCATATTGCCCTTATATAAATCCCTGGTATGCCCACATCTTGAATACTGTGTGCATATATGGTCTCCTCATCTCTAAAAAGATATACTGGCATTAGAAAAGGGTCACAAAAGGGCAACTAAAATGATTAGGGGTTTGGCACGGGTCCCATATGAGGAGAGATTAAAGAGGTTAGGACTTTTCAGCTTGGAAAAGAGGAGACTAAGGGGGGATATGATAGAGGTATATAAAATCATGAGTGGTGTGGAGAAAGTGAATAAGAAAAAGTTATTGTTTCCATAATATAAGAACTAGGGGCCACCAAATGAAATTAATGGACAGCAGGTTTAAAACAAATAAAAGGAAGTTCTTCTTCACTCAGTGCACAGTCAACCTGTGAACTCCTTGCCTGAGGAGGTTGTGAAGGCTAGGACTATAACAGGGTTTAAAAGAGAACTGGATAAATTCATGGAGGTTAAGTCCACTAATGGCTATTAGCCAGGATGGGTAAGGAATGGTGTCTGTAGCCTCTGTTTGTCAGAGGGTGGAGATGGATGGCAGGAGAGAGATCACTTGCTCATTACCTGTTAGGTTCACTCCCTCTAGGGCACCTGGCATTGGCCACTGTCAGTAGACAGGATACTGGGCTGGATGGACCTTTGCTCAAACCCAGTATGGCCATTCTTATGTTCTTAGGGAGAGGGCAGGGAAACCGCTGGGGAGCAGATTGAACCCTCTCCCTGGAGGTGGGGGTGTCTGGGATAAGCTAGGCTCTAGGGAGGATAGCTATTGGTGTAGACCTTTCATTGTGTTAAAAACCACTTTCCTCAGGTTATGCTTTGTTCCTACTGTGAAGCTAAAACAATCCTTTGGTTTTGGAGGGCTGGGTTGGGTCACTGCATTCGCCACTGGTCAAAGCTCCCAAAGGGAACATTTGCAAGTGCTGAGCCCAGCTGGGCTTTGAGGAATCAGAGCTGGCACACCGAGGGCTTTAGCCTGGGGACCTGGGCTGGGGGTGGAGAATCGCAGGATTCCCCTGAGACAGGCGATGGCACAGCCTGTCACTGAAGGGCTACTCTCAGACAGACAAGAAATGGGTCCAGGGTGCAGCTAGCTTTGGGACCATAACACTGAGTTCTGTACTTCCTCCTCCCCATGCTGAAGCTACAGCTGCCAAATGTGGCTCTGTTTGTGCTCCTCACTGAGGCCCTGATCCTGCAAAAGCTCACCCATGGGTTCAACTGCATTGAAGCCAAAGAGACTAATTCTGTAAGGAAAATTAAGCACATTCATAAGTTTTGCATGATAGGAGCTGGGACTGGGAAAGCAGGGCTCTGCCAGTTCTGCGCATGCTGGTGGAGCATTTCCATTCCTTGTGTAAACCCATTACAAACCCAGATTTTAAACTTCATGATTGGCCTAGAAGGGTAGAACGCCACACGTTGGAAAGGCCAAACTGCCCTGGGTTTGAGCTGATCTGAGGTCATGGGCACCACCATTGAGGCCCTCCTAAGTGTTGTGGCCAGTTAACCTTTGAGTTCACAGGGAGCCTGAGGAGCTCCAGTGTCTGGCCAAAACTTTTGAGATATCCAAGTTGAAAAATTTTCATTGGAATGATTTTCCGATGGGCAAAAAAAAACAAACGGGCAAAAAAAACCACACACCTTTTCACAAAACTGAATTTTTCTATGATAAAATGTTGTGTTGCAAAAACAAAACTATTTTCACTCAGCCAAGTCTCTGGCAGAAAGTGCAGTTGACAAGAGCTTTCCCAGAGGATTATCAGGCTGAGAGCCCCAGGGTGTTCAGCTCTTCTCTCTCCCACTACGGGAGCCAGAGAAGCAGGATGTTTATCGACAAGAGCCTTCCAGGCAGACACCTGGAAACCTGAAAACCCCATTTTGGTTCCCCTGAAACAGATGTGTTCCTGGAATCTCTTCCCTTGAGCAATGCTGCATTTTTGCTCTTCTGTCTTGGCTCAGGGCAACATTGTTTTTCAACCCCCTGAAATTTTTCCCAGGAAAGGATTCCTGGTTTTCCATCTGCTCCACAAGAGAGTTGATTGAGAATGGCTGAATGGAGGGAGCAGGTGGGAGGCTCAGATTAAAGACATCCATCCTCAGGAGTCAGACAGCCCTGTTAAACTCTGGACCAAGGCAATTATTTGGCTGGGATACAATTTCCCAAAGCTAAATTTTCCTGTGGAGTCTTCCTCAAGGCTCACCTCCTACTGACCCCCAGCCCAGCATCCACCCTTGGCAGGATCCACAAATGCATATGTAGTAAATTAGCTTAATCACATCATTTAAAAAAATCCCCCACCAGCACATACTGCTTCAGGCCCAATTTCTCTGCCACTGCTGCCCTACCCTGTTCACATTGTTCATTGCCATTGTTTGCCAAGCCCCTGCAATGAGATCCATGCCCACCAAAGCTAGTGGCACACCATGTGGCTGCAAGGCTCTGCCCACACAGGGTAGATCTACACTGCAATAAAACCTGCAGAACCAAGTCTCAGAGCCAGGTCAATTGAGTCGGGCTTGTGGGGCTCGGGCTGTGGGGCTAAAAATTGCAGTGTAGATGTTTATGCTCAGGCTGGAGCCTGGGCTCTGAGACCCACCCCCTCACTAGATTTCAGAGCTGGGGCTCCAGTCCAAGCCTGAAAGCCTATACTGCAATTTTTAACCCGGCAGCCCAAACCTGAGTCAGCTGACCCAGGCCATGGTGCGGGTCTTTTCTTGCAGTGTAGACATACTCATTGAGCTCATTGCAGGTTTGGGGTCTTCCATTGTTAGCTCCTGGGGACAGAGAATGTTATTTTAGTTGTGTGAAACCTTCGTGCACATTTGCGGAACCATAAACATAGCTGGACCCCCTCCCCCCCGCATCCAGGATGCCACCTGAAGTACTGATGTTTCAATGAGCCAGACTGCTCCACTAGCCTGGTCCCCCTTTCTCTCTGTCTTGCTGAATCAGGCTCTCCAGCCTCTTGCAGCACACACACAGGTAGGGAGCACCAGCTATAGAATCACACAGTCTGCAAATAGCTCTCTATGGGAAGACTCAGCTAGGAAATTGCCCAGCGCTCAAGTGCACCTCCTCGCTAGAGAGTACACCCAAGGGAATATTGTCCTGCACTGTAGAGAAAAATCTGTACAGCATAAACTCCTAAAAGTCACCCTTCCCCTCAATGTGGAGAGAGATATGCACAGCATTTTCCCCCACCTCCCCCATATGACTTGGCACAAACTGGGTTATATTATAAACAATAAGTTTATTAACTACAAATGGTAAATTTTAAGTCATTATAAGGGATAGCAAACAGAACAAAGCAGATTACTGAGCAAATAAAAAAAAACACACGAACTAAGCTTCATACACTCGAGATACAGGTTACAAAATGTAATTTCTCACTCTAAATGTTGTTTTAGGCAAGTTGCAGAATTTCTGTAACTTAGCGTTCCAGTTATTTCTCTTTACAGACTAGACTCCTGTCTCAGCCTGGCCTCAGCCCTTGCCTTTCCCTCATCTTAGTTCCTTTGTCTCTTCAGGTACTTTCAGCAGTCTCTCTTCTTGGCTGGAAAGGCAGGGGAGAAGAGTCCTCATTGCCTTGCTTCCCATTCTTAAATAGAATTTACATAAGGCGGGAAGCCTCTGTTTCCAGTGGAAAGGTACCAGCAGTGTCCCAGGTTGTATTTTGTATCAGGGGCAATTATTACCTGATCTTGCAGTGCCAAAGCAACCATGAAACCAGGTTTACTTGCAACGTCCGCAGGAAGGAACCCCTAGGAAGATGGGGGGTCCAAATCTTCGAAGACTCACTGTCTTTTCCTGATGGCCCACTAAGGCTGATTGGCGTCTGGTGGGCGTTTCCCCAGCACATACCCACACAGCTGTAATTGTTACACAGACAATATTCCTAACTTTAGATACAGAAATGATACATGCATACAAATTGGATAAACACATTCAGTAAATCATAACCTTTCCAATGATATCTTACAATGCCCATCTGGCATAAAATATATTTTAGTTATGCCATATTCATATCACAAGCATATTTCTATAAAGAATATGGAGCATCACATCACAGTAGCAAGTAATTCCTTTTTTCTTTCTTTCCATGCACAAAGACTAATGTTAATGAAACATTCAGAGATTCCAAGGTCAGAAGGGACCATTATGATCATCCAGTCTGAACCCCTGGATAACACGAGCCAGAAAATTGCCCCAAAAGAATTCTTAGAGCAGATAGTTTAGAAAAACATCCCATCTTGAATTAACAATGGTCAGTGATGGAGAATCTACCACAGCCTGTGGTAAATTGTCCCAGTGGTTAATTACTCACAGTTTAAAATGTATACCTTATTTCCCATCTGAATTTGTCTAGCTTCAACTTCCAGCCATTGGATCATATTAGACCTTCCTCTAGTAGATTGAAGAGCCCGCTATGAAATATTTATTTTGTCACCCCTAACATTAGTCATCCCTCAACATTGTGTTGAGAAACGAAGCCCACAAGAATTGGGATTGCAGAACTAAGGATGAACAGTCAATAATATACTACTGCTTTGGGTTCTGCACTGGAGTGAGAAGTGGGATTTTGTTGCTACCCCAGGGGTGAGAAGAATACTGCAGTGCAGTGGGCCAGTACAGTGGACAGCACTGTAGTGCAGTGGGGCTGGAGCACTTGGGGAAGTGGCAGACATCCTGAAGTGAGCAGCTGATGGAAGCAAGAGGGTATAGACGAGGGCCGTGCTCCTTCTTCTCTCCTAACTAGAGAGGCTGATGCAGCTGAATGAAGAGCCCTGATTAGAGAGCTCACCCACAGCCATTATCATGCAGCCTGTAGGGCTGGATAGATGAACCAGGGAAGAGGGAGCAAATGGAGGCCAAGTCTGGAAACCTGGATCTGGTAGCAGAAAGACCAAATCTACAGTTTAAGAATGAGAAGGCTCTGAGTGATTCTGGTACAGGCTAGGTGAGCAGCAGCAGACAGCTTGTCCAGGGCTCCTAGCTCAGCACAGTCACTGCTGTCTAGCAGTCAGACACCTGGGAGGCCCAGGTCTGAGCTAAATCCATGGGCTGAAGTAGATATGGCCTTCCAGGCAGCTGGGTTCAGTGAACCAGCAGACACAGATGGGATCAGCTCCCGTACAGAAGCACTGTTTGGCTCAGTCCTTCACTGCCTCTCAGCTTAGGACCTAAATCCTTTATGGCAGTGGATGCTGCTGAGTTTCCGCTGCCGGTCTAGTCCCTGTCACCTGCAAGACTCCCTTGCTGACAAAGGGGAGGCCATGTTTAAAGAATCTGTGTGGCTCTGGGCACTTGCTGCCTTTCGAGTGCTTGGTTCCTCACATTAATGCAACTGCTTTCCATGGAACATGTCATAGGATGGCTGCATGTCCTAATTAATTGCAATGGGCCTGGTCGGTAGGACAGTCTTTGGGTCAAAGCTGATCACCCTAGGCTTTGCCTGGCTATCACTACAATCAGACCAGCATCCATTCTGCCCCAGCCCCCTGGTCTTATTTCCCTGTCTCAAGGCACTAACCACCATGATATGGGTCACAGGAGCATTCTGGGAGGTGGTATAGCCCGTAATCCATTACACAGTAAACTCAGGGAGACAGCAGTGGTGCATTGAAACCCAAAAGAAGCAACAAGAGCTAGGTGGGATGTCATTGCAGCCCCAGGAGCACCAGCAGCACTGGGGCTCAGCTGCAGTCACTGGGCTCCAAGGTGCCCTCTAGTAGGGGGTGAGAAACAGATGTGGTGTGAAGAAGGGATGGGAAGGGTGGACAGGCTGGGGTGCAGCTGCATGCCTGGGGGAGTTAGAATGAACAGAGCTGTCTATGGAGAAGAGTAAAAGGTTGAAGAAAGAAGCAGACATTCCCACTCTGCCTGCCCCCAGCCAAAGCCATGTTCCCCCTTGGGGACAGGTGTCCTGGCTTTGCTTTTCAGAGATCACCCCAGACTTCAGTTCATTTGGCCAGTGACAGTTGCAACTATTGCAAAGCGGTTTTGATGCAGGCGAAACTGTCCCTCCGCAGAGAAGCAGCCCATCGGCACCAGTGCATACAATTTGCATCTCATTATGGGGGCACACCACCCAAGGAGATGAAAGCACAGAAAGAACCTTCCCTGTCTAATAAGCAAGCAGGTGATTAGCAGGCTGAGTGGCAGCAGCCTGTGAGAGAGGCAGGTGAGGGAGACAAAGGCAGAAGCCTGATCAAGATGAAATACATTTTTATAACCACTTGTGAAAATTGATTCCACAAGCATCTCCCCCACCTCCACTGACGGAGTCATTTCCCAGAACAAAGAGCTCCTTTATCTCCCCGCTGCCTGAGCCTGAGCCTCCATTAATGAATCATCAGGAGCCAGATAAGCGTGACTGCTCTGATTTCCAAAAGTGATGGATGTGGCTGTGTTTTAAACACTCAGTGCCGACTTACTGTCCATCTTCCTCTCTCCGGGCAGGCTGGGTGCCGATGGCACAGAGCTCCGCTAATGGGGAGATTTGTTTATTATTCTTTGGCAGCAGGGGTTTCAAAGTTGCTTCTTCTGGTTGCCTTTTAAATCTCCCTGAGAGTGAATGAAGATACTGACAGCTAGATCTATGGAACTCAAAGCATTTTACTGGTGCCTAAAATACATTAATCAATTTAATTCTTGGTGTTAGCTCTCAAGGCCCTACATATACACAACAGCAGTAGTGCATCTTTCAAGCGGGAGAGCAGGCACCCCAAAGCAATATTTGGGGATGCATATAGCATGCAATAAGCAGTGAGTGACAAGGAACGTCTCTGCAGGTTCAGCTTCCTTTTCATTGCTGGCAAGCAGTTCTGCTGTTCTTTGGAAGGACTTTTGTCCAAGGATCCAGCTATGCTTGCCAGGCAAATGGTGTTAGTGCTTCTCTAAGGATCTGCAGCAAAGAAAGGTGCTTCACACAGTCCAAGCATGAACCCGGACTGTGCAGAAGTGTTAGTTGCCCTGACTAGCCAGATTGCAGGAGGCATTGGAGAGTCTGCTAGATGGAGCCCCTTGTTAGCCCTGGATTCCTTCCCATCTCAAATGCTGCCATTCCCTCTGCAGATCTTCCCCAATCGCCATGTTCTTGTGTTTAAAGCCCATAGTAGTGAATTTCAGAGCCCAGGTCTATAGAATCGGGCTCAGGAGGCTCATGCTAAAAATAGCCCTGAAGCCCAGAGCAGGGCTGAGGGTGGATTTCAGAGCCCGAGCTCCAGCCCAAGCCTACATATAATACCAACAGACCCCAGTTGTCAGCAGGCGGGATTGAACCTGGTAACTCTGAAGCTTAGTGCATCAGCCTTTACCACATGAGCTAAAAGCCAACTGATTCTTAGCTAAGGCTGTAGAGCAGACTCATCTTACCTCTCTCTCTAAGTGGTCTCAGTGCCACTAGGACAGAACACCACACCCAGAAGGTGTGTGGGTTACATACATAGCTGTTTTTAGTGCTGTAGAGGGAGTCCAGTGAGCCCAAGTACTTAGACCAAGGCTCTGAGACTCACTGCTGTGGATTTTAAACTGCAGTGTAGACATATCCTGAGAGGGTACAGTCCCTGGGAGAGGAGCTTTAGGTTCTGTATTTAGACAGTAGAGCCCTGGGATTGGGCCCTGTGACAGGGTGCACTACTCACCACTGGTCTGGCACCTCCTCCTAGTCACTCTGGAGATTAACTCTTGAGGTCAATGCCCCTGCCCACAATCGCTCTCTCCCGCTCTGGTCTGCAGCCCATCTCTCAGCCCCAGGAACAGCAGTGTCCTCTTCATGACTCAGCCCTCCAGCTAGGTCACTCAATGTCCCCACTCCCAGGGTAGCAAAGTCCCTTCTCCCTAGCAGTTCTAGGCATCTTCCCATCTTCCACTGCCTCAGTACCATTCTCTCAATGGCTGGCAGGAGAGCCCAAGCCCACCCACAACTCCAGCTCAGCAGTCCTGGGCTTTCCTCTCTCAGCTCTCACTGCTCCTTCCCTGGACTGCTTCCTGCCACTCGTGGGTCCCCTCTTTGTCCTAGGCATAACAGCACCAAATCCCCCTCCCTTTTCCCAGGGAGTGAAAGCTTCCTTCAGGCTTTCCCTACAGCCCCCAATTTCCTAGCAGCCCCTCTGTAGCCAGCTTCCTGGCTTTATAGGCCTTGCCTGTTCCTGCACAGATGAGCCTCTTCCTAATTAGCTGCCTCCAGCTCGCCTAGTTGCAGCCTAATTAGCTAATTGGGCTCACCTGGCCCAATTCAGCTCTTGCAGGCCCAGTGTGGGAAGCACACCCCATCACAGGCCCACAATACAAATAATAAATAAAATAATTCTAATGAGTCTCTATTTACTATCCAGTTGCAAGATCATATCCCCACCTGGCCCTGGCCATTACATTCCCACTAACTCAACCTATTGCCCATTGCAGTCAATGGGAGTCCGTCAATGAGTATTCAGGCCCTTAGTATCTTTCATTGGCAGTCTCCCCAGTCCTCATCCTTCATAGATTTGCTATGTCCTCACCTCCCTAAGCAGCTTTGTAGCAGGGTGGACACCTGCTCTGGCCCAGAGGAGTTTAAAACAGCCCTGAGAGAGGGATGTTGCAGAAGAAAGGCAGCGGGGCTGATTGGGGAAGCAGCCTCAGCTGGGGGCCATGCCCCAATCAGGGCCCAGCTGGCTCTATAAAGGCTGTGAGCCAGAAACCTAGAGAGAGTTTCCTCTCTGCTGTGAGAGACAGAAGGGCCTGACTGCAGGAGCTTAATCAAATATCTGGAGGGGAACAGGGCTGAGGATAAGCCAAGGGAGCTGGGGAGCTCTGGTCTAGGAAAGTACTGGGCTACAGGCCTGGTAAGGCCTATTAGGTATGGGGGTTGCAGGGGCGGCCTTATTGGGATCCAGGAAGTGGGTGGGCAAAGCCAACCTTGTCTGTGATGAGTGGCTCATACTGAAGTCTGCCCCAGGGAGCGGGGGTTAGCTGGTGACTGGCAGGAACCTATGACTGAGGTGAGGTAGGGATAGTGGGTGAGAGGTTCCCCTGGGAGGTGGAGACCTAGAACTGTGGGGTAGTGCCAGGGGAGGTAGAGACCCAGTGAAAGGGGTACCAGGGTCCTGGGAGGAACACAGGAGACAGCAGCAAGGCGAGACACTGGCCTGAAGAGAGCGTTCCAGCCTCTGGAGTGCCAATTCCCTGAGCTGACCAGCAGGAGGTGCTGCTGGTGAGTCTGCCCCTGGTTACAAGCTCATCTCCGCCACTATTGCACATGTTGACTCTGCTCCCTAGCCCTAACAACCTCTCTATGGCAGAGGGTAATTCTACCCCTTCTATCTAAGCCAGCATGTCCATCCTATCTTTGCACCCCCCCTAAACCTGCCTCTTCTCTTTCTCCCCAGACTCCACTCTTAGCCCCACAGCCCTTGTTATGCACTGAATCAAGGACACTGCATAAAAATAAATGGTGTGGTATTTATGCTCCTCTGGATTGTGTGTGCATGGGACCAATGTAATTTTAAAAGCTTTTATAAGCAGTGTACGGACATAGATTTCATTGCTGGTGACATCTGCAACTTGATGTTGCTAAACACTTCAGTGTAGCTCATTTGCAGCCGTTAACAAACACAGAGGCGTGAGAGGCATTAACAAAGTGTTGCTAATACCTTATAATTTATAATACTTTGTCTCCTGATATTACAAAGCTAAGAGCTGTTATGTATGCTCCAATTGCAGACTTTCTTAAATGCAGCATTAGACTCTCCGCCAGCGTCACTCCCTTGGCTGGGTCTCTCCATGCCGCACCAGTTAGGGGTGTAAATCCTGCTGGTGGTCTTGTTTTTCTTCTCTCATATGCTTAAAAAGAGCAACATTAGATATTCATATCTAGGTTGGGCAATCCAGTTCATAGGTTCCAAGGCCAGAAGTGCCCATTGTGATCACCTAGTCTGACCTATATGACACGGACCAGAGAATCCCTAGAGAAGGTCTTGTAGAAATTATTTTTGGGGAAACTGTCTGGCCTGTGCCAGAGGTCAGACTAGATGATCATAATGGTCCCTTTTGGCCTTGGGCATCTATGAATCTACAACCTGGATTGCCAGCCTAGACTTGAACATCCAACACTGCTGGTTTTTAAGCCCTAGGAGGGAAGAAGAATTGATTGCTTCCTGCGGCATGGAGTGGAGGGCAGAGATGCCACCAGGATATGATCGTTTGGGACATTGATTGAGGAGGTGATCCATAGTTGGAAGTCCATTTCCGCAATCACAAATAGGATTGTGTCTCAGTCCCCATTTATGGAGAAAGTAGGCATATCTGACATGTGGTCTCCAGATGCAATTAAACTGGACAATATTTTCTGTGGAAGTGAAAAGCCACTGAGTTGTTCAGTGGGGTTCTTGATGAAGGGCTTATTTGGGAAGTTGGTGTTCTCCCATCTTGCTTACCATTGATCTGTGGTTGGGACCTGGAGTAGTGGGTGGGCCCAGGTCCCCCCACCAGCCATCAGAAAAGTAGCCTAAGCCCCAAGAAGGGGATAAGAAGAGTAAGACTGTATTAAAGCCCAAGAAAGGGGCTGGGACTTTAAGCAGGCCCAGGTAGGGGTTTAAGACCATGGAGAGGGCTCACCCTTTGTTGAATTTTGTTGTCCCCCCCCCCAAAAAAAGGGACTGAAGTTAAGAAGTGACCTGGCTGGAGAGCTGGGACACCGCAGAACCACTGAAGGCAAAGAATCTCCAGGGAGAAAGCCCTGGGGGCACTGCTCTATAACAGCACAAGGACAGATTTAAAACTAACCCAGAAGAGGCTGAGAACTGAGCCCAGGGGCAGGGCCACAGATGCCAACAAGGGCACACAGTTATAATCCTTGTTGTACCTTTGTTACCCCGGAAGGGGTTTGTCCATTTTAGACTGACTTAGCCAGAGGCCTGAGCCACTGATGGCCTGATGAGAGAAACAGCCAACAGGGGGCACCATGTGCATGAGTGCAGGTTCACACCCAGCCAGCAGGAGGTGCTTACAAGAGGGGAGTGTGCCCCACTACACTCATTTCCTTCTTCCTCAAAGTATAGTGTCACTTTTGCCATCTAGAAAATTTTGCTTTACAGTATTTTTGTGTTCATGGCAGGACTCATCAACATTACTGCCCTATATTTTGCTTGCTCTTCACAGTAAGCCTGTGACACTCTTGCAAGGAAGTCAGCAAATTAACAGCAACAAGATCCAGACTTGGCTATTGAAGCTTTACTAGTTTGTCATACCTTTCTAGTATCACGTTCCATAAGATACTCCTGCTCAAAGGCAGTTTCCAGTTGGCACATTTTCTTGTATAACAATCATGCTTACCTGTGAGTTTCGCTGTTTTCTTTGGCATTGTCCATTGTTTTTTCAAACATTGAATGCCCTCATAGTTCACTACAGTTTTACGAGATTCAGAGTGACAGGACCATCTCATATCAGACAGGGAATTCTCCTTGCTCACTCTTGGTGCACAGAAGCTGCCATCACCTGGGTGATATGGAAAAAAGCCATATAGTTTTATGGCTTCTGTGTAACAATCAATGTTGCATCTTCCAATGAAGCTCAGAGAATGAGCTGTGCATGGCATGTACAGAGCTAGTGGGTTTAGTCCTTTGATCTGAGCTTGAAAACCTTTATACTTTCCAGACAGGTTACTTGTGTTATCATACGGCATATGATTGACCTCTTGCTTTTCACAGCTATTGAAAACTGCACTTACCCCTGTGGCTTTCAATAGGCATAAACCCAAGGAAATGCTCATATATGGCACCATGTAAGCAGTACCGTAAAACAGCAGATAACTGATCAGTAGTAGGCTCAACTCCTGATATTGCTCATGTTGAAGAGTAGTATTTCATCTGTTTGACTTCTTTACAATGAATTCCAAAATCTTACATCCCATTAGCTCAAAGTCATCACAGATTGTTTTAGACAAGTAGGATGTGTGACCTTTCCCTTTGTTTTCATAGCATTTAATATGCTCACTTAGAAACAGATCAAATTTGGTGATGAGTTCAAGAATACCTATGTAATTTCTGTTCAGAGGAGAGCTGATAACATCCTCCCTTCCTCTAAATACTAAATGCTGTTCAGAGAAAAGCTTAGCAATTGTCACAATATGCCTTAGAACTTCCTTCCAGTAAGCAATTTTCATTAAAAGCAGCTGTACCATCTCTCCATTGATGGGATTCTTGCCTTGCAAACATGCTAGCCATGCAGCCATGGTATTGCAATGTTCCACACTATTTTCATGAGAACAAGTCTTCTCCTTGTTAGGGACTGGGATGCGGGCGGTCTGGCCTAGTAATCAGAGGAAGTCAGGTCTAGTGGGCAGAGCAGGCATCCAGGTCAGGGAACAAATCCAAGGGTCCACACCAGAGCAAACTGCTGGTTACCAGACCCAGTGGTGCAGCCAGAGTCAGAACCAGGAATCAAAGCGGAGGGTCAGAGACCAAAGGCCAGAGTCAAGTTCCGAGCCAAGTTTCAAGCCAGAGTCTGGCTCAGAAGTCAGAGGTGGAGTTACACCTCATCTCCAGTCATCAGTAAGTGCAGGAACTGGGGGAGAGGCAAGGTCAGCCTGACTTCAATACTTAAGAAGCTACTAGAGCCAAGTATATTCAATTTGCTAATACCTGGAGGGTGAAGGGTGATCACTAGCAGCCAGCATGGCTTTACCAAGAACAAATCATACCAAACCAGCTTGATTTCCTTCTTTTGAAAAGGTAACTGGTTTGGTGGATGGGGGGAAACACAGTGGACATAATATACCTGGACTTCAGCCCGGCTTTTGACAGTCCCACATGACATTCTGATAAGTCAGCTGGAGAAACATGGGCTCAGTGGAACTACCATTAAGTAGATACATAATTGGTTAAACAACCACAAAGAATCGCTAATAATGGAATGATGTCAGATTGGAAGGCTGTCTCAAGTGGGATTCCATAGGGATCAGTTCTGTGTCCGGTGGTGTTTGACATCTTTAATGACCTGGCTATAGGAGTAGAGTAGACTGATCAACTTTGCAGATGAGACAAAGGTAGGAGGCTGCAAACACTTTGGAGGATAGAGCTAAAATTCAAAGGGATCTTGATAGATTGGAGAACTGCGCTATAGACAACAAAATGAAATTCAACAAAGACAAACGTAAGGTGCTACATGAGTCAACAATGTGATGCCATTGCAAAAAGACAAACACAAATGCAATTTTGGGTTGCATTAAGAGAGGCCGGGCATGCAAGTCATGGGAGGTATTACCGCTCTACTCGACACTGGTTAGGCCTCAGCTGGAGGACTGTGTCCAGTTTTGGTCACCTCTGTATAGAAAGGATGTGGAGAAACTGGAAAGGATCCAGAGGTGAGAGACCAAGATGATCAGAGGGATGGAATGCAAGCCATATGAGCAAAGGCTGAAGGAACTGGGTATGTTTAGTCTGGAAAAGAGGAGATTGCAGGGGGATATGACAGCAGTCTTCAGATATTTGAAAGGCTACCATAAAAAAGTTGGAGAAAAATTGTTCTCTCCTGCCACAGAGGGCAGGACAAGAGGCGATGGGTTCAAACTACAGCACAGCAAATTTAGATTAAATCTCGGGGGGGAAAACTTACTAACTGTAAGAGCAGTAGGACAATGGAACAAAATGCTTGAAGTTGTGGAAGCTCCTTCATTGGCGGTTTTCAAAAAGAGGCTGGATACCCATCTCTCTTGAATGGTCTAGATGCAACAAATCCTATATCTTGGCAGGGTGTCAGACTAGATGACGCTTGCAGTCCCTTCTAACTCTAGGATTCTTGCACAGGAATCCCCAGCTGTCCCTTTCGGGCCACTCTAGCTGCTTGGCACTGCCTGATCAGCACCAAGTAGCCAGTCAGGGGACTATGGATCTGATCTGACTTTCACTGATTTCACCAGGTATTTTAAAGGAAGAAGCAGGGTGACTTGCCTTTGTTCAATAAGCAAGTTTAATTAGTACTAAAATAGTCTTAATTAGGCCACAAAGTTCACCTTGCTGATGTGAATGGGATGATGGAGAGACACTTGCTCCCCTTTGCTGCTGCCATGTTGGGGCTGGGTTTAGAGAAGAGCAGCACCTCAGTTTCCCTTGTGATGGGTGCACCCTCCTAGCAGAGGAGGACTGAAGGGTTAAGGGCAAGTCTACGCTACCACTCAAGTTGATGTAAAATACTAGTCCTGATTAAATACTAGTGGTGGTTCATGCAGTTTAGTGAAGGGACAGGAGAAATCTGTAGGGCCAGATCTGCAGCTGGAATAGATCCATGTTCCATTTTAGTCAGTCCTGCTGCTCCTCCCACTGAAGTCAATGGAGCTCTGCCAAGCTACACCAGCAGAAGATCTGGCTGTGATTGGTGGGGAATCTGCCATGCCCATCTCTGGCCAACGGGCACCTGTAGTGCTGCTGTGTTTCTTCAGGTGAGAGGTGGTGTCCAATGTAGCTAGATGGCCATAAGCATCCACAGTCTGTGCTCCATTCAGACCTTGGTTTGTCTGTTGCAGGGGCCAGTCAGTGCCAGCAGCTATAGAAGTTGTCCACTAGGAACTAGACTGAGATGAACTGTTTCACATAGAAGCCACTGAAGAGTCATCAGAAGATAATTATTTCCCTCATTACTGGCCAGATCTTGACCCGGGTTAGATTTCCTTCAATAATTAAGGGGGTGAAAGACTCCATAACCCACCTCTAACTCCCAGAGCTAACCAATACCCCCATAAAGAGCTTTAAATGAAGAACCTTTAGCCAATAGATACCCTGGAGGTAATGAATTACTTGGGGTGTGTGTGTAAGACACGTTTGTTTATTTACTGAACTCTGAGAATAGTCTGGTCTGCTCAAGAAGTGCCCGAGCAGACAAGATTTAGATGCCCTGAGCTATTGGCAGTTCCTAGCACAGCTCACAGCAAGCAGGCTGGTGCTCAGGAGTAAATATAATTTATTAACTCTGTTGCTGGAGTGTTATAGATTATTAATCAGTCATCTAAGAGCCAAATTTATGTTGGCTTTAATTAGACTGGCCTTTTTAAAATCTCCTAGCAGGACATAAGACTGACTGAGAATAGGAATCTAATGAACGGTATATTCTGGGAGCCAACAGTTTTCCGTTCCTTGATGTACCGTTATAATGTTCACAAGTTGGCATTAACATGCAGACCCATGATGAGACAGCCATGCATCACCCCATCCTACCCCCAGATTCATCAGCAAGATCTCTTCAGAGTTATTTTGAAAGGGTAAAACCAAGGCTATTAAAGAAAAGCCTTGAACTGAATAAATTGAAGGCAGAAACAGCATGTTTGGTCTGCAGCTATGCTGCATAACAGTGAATTTTCCTGCACTAGAAAAGGAATGCTAAAAGAGTTAAGCATTTTGAATGTGATCAGCTGGCATTTCCATTCCATTGGGGAAGAGGGGTCAGGTCTAGGGATCCTCTTCCTATGGAATCAGCTGGGATTTAAGTTAGGGTTGCCACCGTCCAGGTTTTTCCTGGATAGTCCAGATCTTGGCTTCTGTGTCCAGATGCCATAAGGTTACTAGGTGCCTGGTTTTTAACTGGAAAGTCCAGTCAAAAAGGGGATCTGGCAGTGTCTGGTCAGATGTATTGACCAGACACCAAAAGCCCAGTTACGACAGGGCAGGGGAAGGTGGCAGGTTAACCTGCATCAGTCCCTGCTCACCCATGGCCATCTCCTACCTGCAGGTAGACTCCTTGTCAGGCTGCAGCAGCTCCTGTTCCAGCCCCAGAGTAGAGGGAGTCCTGCTGACAGGGAAGAAAGGTGAAGATGATCCAGTGAGAGACAGGGGGAAAAGAGGAACAAGTGATGGGGGTGTGGCCTTGGGGGGGCAGGAAAGAAGTGGAGAAGGGGGCAAGGCATTGAGGGAAGAGGTGGAGTGGGGAGGAGTCTGGGGGAAGAGGTGGGGCAGAGCCTCATGAATCCAGTTATGAGCAATTAGAAAAGTGGCAACCCTAATTTGCGTGTACAGGTCCAGCCGGGAGAGAGAGCTGTCCTGTGTCTGAAAACACAGCAGCAGATTGTTGTTACGTGCCAATCAGCCAATGAAACATCACATTTGCACTATTACATCTGATCAGTTCTCATTGACTGGTGTCTAATGCATCATGCCTAGCATCTGCATCTTTTTTCTTATTAACCCTTTCATGGGTGTCATACCTATTCATATATTTAGATGTAACTTGGGTATGTCTACACTACGAAATTAGGTTGTTTGATTCTGAGGGGACTGCATGGTCATCTGTGCTGCTGAGCTCGCCATGCTGACCAAACAGGAAGTGAAATTCAAAAGTTCCCAGGGCTTTTCCTGTCTACCTGGCTAGTGCATCAGCATTGAAAGTGCTGTCCAGAGCAGTCGCATTGGAGCACTCCGGGATAGCTCCTGGAGGCCAATAACATCAATTTGCGTCCGCACTACCACAAATTCGACCCAGCAAGGTTGATTTTAGCACTACTCCCCTCACCGGGGAGGAGAAAACCCACTGATTTTAAGAGCCCTTTAGGTCAAGGCATTCATTATAAAAATCAACCTAATGTGGCTAAATTCGACCTAATCCTGTAGTGTAGACCAGGCCTTAGGCATTTCTAAAGGACAATGCTTCTGCACTATCTTTGTCAGCTATGGAGCAGGGTAATCGCTAAACCCATGTACCATAATGCAGATCTACACTACAACATATTACCATTAAATTTTGCCTTATATCAGCACACTCAATCTGGAGTCTTGTCAGTCATGTTATACCACTTCACCCCATTGACACAAGCTCTGTAGTGACATCTGTGTGAACACTGCAGTACCAGTAGTGGACAAAAACAGTCCTCCAGCAACAGTCCCATAGGCATGTGACTGCCCAAATCAGCACCCCTCCCACCAGATTCAGAACAGGTTTACAGTCAAACTCCATAGACACAGAGCAGCACAATGCAGTATTATGGCACACTGTTAAAGTGGTCTTTTAAGGTCTCCCTCAGCTGTACAGCACCACGATGTGCTCTTATAATTGTCCTTGTGTTTGTCTGTTCAAAATCACCAGACAGTCTTTCCAGCTCATCCCTCCATCCTGCCAGTCATGTTCCCCCCACCCTTGCTTTGTAAATATTATGTAAGACAACATGCAGAGATAACTGGGAAGATTTGGCTCAAGCTGATGTCCTGGCTAGAGATGAGACATCTCCAGTGTCTCTTTAATCTACCAAATACACATTCAACAGTTGTCCTGAAATTGCTCTGTCAATAGTGAAATCTTTCCTTGCTGCTGTCTAGATCTCTGGCATATGGCTTCAAGAGCTAAGAAAGCAAATGGCAGGCCAGGTCCCTGAGAATCATAATTGGCACTGAAACCCCACCAGTGTGAATGTACTGATCTGGGGAAAATGGCCCTGCTTGTGTCTTTTCAAAAAGACCAGGATTTGTAAAGATGCAAGCGTCATGCACCTTCCCAGACCAGCCAATGATAACCTCAATGAAACATTTCCAGGGATACAATAGTGCTTGCATAACCATGGAGAAGTAACACCAAAATGCCCTGTCATCTGTAGGTGAACACTTTTCACAAAATGATTCCATATCTGACCTCTCAGTCCTCATCCTTAAAGGAAACTTGCACAACACCTTCAAAAGGGAAGGTGGATTTAAATCCATAGCTGTGCTAGATCCTAAAAATCCAGGACTTGATAAAGACATTGGATTTATGGCTCATTACAACAATCTGTAACCCACTAACCCTGCTTTGTCCTGTGACTACAGAGGTGTTAACTGCCCATTTCACCTTGAATGGTCTCTTGCAACACATGTTAACTCCTTATGCTTACCAATTGGTTCCACCTTGTGTATAGCTGTGACATGCTGGATATATCCACGCGGGGATAAAAAAACATGTGCAGCTTCAAGTGTAAGCACCCAGCACCGCTCACCCGGGCTTGCAGGGCTCAGGCTGCAGGGCTGTAAAATTGCAGTGTAGATGTTTGGTCTCAGGTTGGAGCCCGGGCATCTGGGACCATTCCTCCTAGTGGGGTCTCAGAGCCCAAGCTCCAGGCTGAGCCCAAATGTCTCCACTGCAATTTTATAGCCCCTCATCCCAAATCAGCTGACCCAGGCCAGACCCAGCCATTCCACAGGTCTTATCACAGTGTAAACCTACTCTCTGGGTACCTTTTCCCAGACAAGAAGAAGAGCTGTGTGTAGCTTGAAAGCTTGTCTATTCCACCAACAGAAGTCGGTCCAATAATAGATGGCAGCCAGCTTTGTGTCATGGAGAAGTAGTCCTTTCAGTGTATGTACTCAGAAACCAGATGTGGATTAGAATCAGGATATGCATCCCATCTATCATCCTCCCCCCACACTATTTCCTGAACATTGACCAGAGTCACAATCCTGTGCAGCAGTCCACTCTTAATCAGCCTTGCACACCTGGATGACAACTGCCCCCACCGATCAATAGCAGTATATGGTTGCAGGCTTCCTGAACAAAATTGCCATTCATTTCTCTGTTGTCAAAGCATCTCTGATTTTAGTGAGTCTGCCCTGCAGGGCTTGAGTGAGCTTGTCACACTGGTCCACAAATTCTGCAACCACTGCTGATTGTCCCAGATTTACATCATGAACCAATTCCACCACTTGATGCTTTTTTCATGGGCCCAGAAGTGCCCTTCCACCATATGTAGCTGGTGAGCAAATGCCTGAACATCTGGGAACTGTCATTCACTGTTACATCATCCACTCCCTCTTGGTTTTCTATTTTTGCTGCTGCAGGACCTGAAGTAAGTTACCAAAGTTCCACAAACACAGAAGTATCAGACACTCTCTCTAAAAACAGATGAGAACTCTGCTGAGCACTTCACCATCCATGTTTCTGCCAGTGATGCCAGAGAAACTGAAAAGCAGCATGAGGAACTGTGGAAAAAGAAGATATGGCATGAAACAAAAGGAATTGTTGGAACTTGACCCCCAAGCTCCCAGAATTCCAAGAGGAGTGCTGGTATCCCACAATGCACTGCAAAAATGTCCCACACTGGCATGGGGGTCACTGGGATGCCTACCTACTGTGCACCATGTCTCTTGCCAACACAACCAATGACAGCACTGACAAAGACAGCCAAGGGGGCATGCGCTCTAGTGACATTGCAGTATTGGCAGCTGTATGCCAGCAAAAATGCTGCTGGTGATATTTTCTAGTGTAGACCTGGCCTCAGACTAGAACCAATGAGAATAGAATCCTGCCAATATCCCTCAGTCCACACTTGAGGTATCTCTGCCAACCAAGGGGCGGGGAAGGGAGTTCACTCTCCATGGCAGACATCATTCTTTGTTTCTTTAGAGGGGCTGCCAACAGAGGGGTCTGGTTTGGTGCCTGATGCAACAGTGCTATGAACTGGGCAGAGATCCATTCAGTCATTTTCCACAGGCCACTGAGCAGGCATCTGACAGGGACCTGTTCTTCCGTTCTCCCTCATGCTGAAGAGGTTTTACTGGTGCAAGCAGCCCCGTTGAGAAGACACATGAGCACACCATTGTGTTTGGGGGCATTCTAACACACAGCTGACTCATGTGGATATTAGGCTTTTGTAAAAGACAAATGGTCCATTGTACACCCCCTAGCTCTGCTGTATGACTCACAGCAGAGAGGACAAAAGCGACCGTTACAAGCTTCCATGGGAAACTCCTTTGCATACATATTTTCTAAACAGAAACCACAATTTACTGCCACTGCTTGTATGAGACACACACCTGTGCCTCAAGGCAGGATTTTCTAAGGGCAATAAGAGCTGACTTTCGGTGAGGTCTGGGTGCCTAGTTTGCTTTGATTCCTTTTGAAATGCTCAGCCTAAGTCTGCTGACGAGCGAATGCTTTGCCTCAGCCAGGGTGCAGTCATCTTGCTCAGCAAGCAGAAGTCTCAGCAAAAGCAAGAGTAGATGCCAGATGAACAGAGAGAGAGACACTTCAAAGGGTGGAGTCTTCCTAGCACTACAAAGAATGGGCAGTAACGTTCAGTACCTGGCGGAGGAGAATTTAAATGAAGTTACATGGAAGAGGGAGGATAATAGGCTACTTTAATGCAGTGTTAGGATGGTACCTGGAGCAGGACTATGCAAACAGAGGCAGTCAGAAAAGGTTCCATGTTACATTATCATCTCTTGCCCCATGCAGCACTGGGACTAAAAAGCAGTTCCCTGATCTGTCAACACTTTGATTGGGTATCCATAAGGCCTTACAAAATACATCCAGAAAGCCTGGGCCATAGTCTGTGCAGACACATCCTTGACAGGAACCACCACCACAAATGTTGTGTAATCATCAGTCATGATGAGCACACGGTGCCGCCAGAGGTTGTTTTGGCAAGACATGGTGCACAGTACGTAGACATCTCAGTGACCCCCATGCCAGTGTGGGACATTTTTGCAGTGCATTGTAGGATACTAGCCTGTTGGTGAGAGAGACAAACTTTCAAACTACACAGAGCTCTTCAGCTCTGTGCATCTCCAAAGCTTGTCTCGCTCACCAACAGAAATTGGTCCAATAAAAGATGCTACCTTACCCACCTAGTCTCTAATATCCTGGAGCTGACACAGCTACAACACAACATACAGACCAATGCTAGGAATTCCAATTGGAATGAACTGTATCTCTCATCATTTCTTTCAGATCCTTTTAAGCCCCGACTTGCACAAGCAATCACTTGCTCCCTATCATCTTGGTCCTGAGCAAGGATGGCTCCCAATCCTTTGTTGCTGGCATCAGTAGACGCTCTAAATCAGGGGCAGGCAAACTTTTTGGCCCGAGGGCCGCATCGGTTTTTGAAATTGTATGGAGGGCTAGTTAGGGAAGGCTGTGCCTCCCCAAACAGCCAGGCATGGCCTGGCCCCTGCCCCCTATCCAACCCCCCCTGCTTCTCACCCCCTGATGGCCCCCCAGGGACCCCTACCCTATTCACCCCTGCTCTGTCCCCTGAGCGCCCCTGGACCCCCCACCCCTAACTGGCCCCCCCTGCCACCCCATCCAACTCCCCCCTCTCCTTCCTGATGGCCCCCCTGGTACCCCTACCCCATCCAACCACCCCTTCTCCCTGTCCCCTGACTGCTCCCCACCGCCCCATCCAACCCCTGCTTTCCTTCCGGACTGCCCCCCCAGGACCCCGCCCCCATTCAACCACCCTGTTCCCTGCCCTCTGACTTCCAACCCCTATCCACACCCCCACCCGCTGAGCACCCCCCAAACGCCCCTGCCCTCTATCCCCCGCTCCCTGCCTCCTTACAGCACTGCCTGAAGCACTGGTGGCACGGCTGCACCAGGACAGCAGCCGTGCCTCACAGCACAGAGCACCGGGTCAGGCCGGGCTCTTCAGCTGCACTGCCCCAGGAGCTTGCTGCTCCACCATCCAGAGCACTGCACTGCACTGGTGGAGCAGTGAGCTGAGGCTGTGGGTGAGCCTCCCGGGCCAGGAGCTCAGGGGCCAGGCGGGATGGTCCTGTGCGCCACGTAGTTGGCCCACCTCTGCTCTAAATGGTAGTTCATAATCTGGATATGCCAGGCTAGGTGATTGCACTAGGAGAGGTTTCAGTTCAACTATTGCTTGGCACTCTACACTCATTTTACCTGGGCAGCTTTGGTAATTTTCTTATCTCCTGTGTTTCTTAGCAATTCATGTGATGGCAGAGTAACGCTAGCAAAGTCCTTTATAAATCAGCAATAATAACCAACAAATCCCAAGAACTTCTGTTTCTCTCATACCATAGCAGGTACTGGCCATTCCTTTACCACTCTCTGTATCAGGAGGAGGGTCCCAGAGCTCCATGCTGAGCCTGAACATGTACACCACAACTTTAAGACCCACAGCCTGAGCCCCCACAAGCCCAAGTTAGCTGACATGGGCCAGCCGTGGGTGTCTAATTGCAGTGTAGACACACCCTATCTGTTCCAAAGTATTCACCTTGTCTTTTAGAAAATGACACTTTGAAGGTTTTATTTTTAATCCATACTGTGTGAGTCTTTCAAATACCATACACAAGTGTTGTAACTGTTCCTCAAAGGATTTGGAATATGCTATGTCTCCTCAATGCAATAAAAGGGTATCAAACGTTTCAGAGCCTCGATAATGCTCCAGTTCTCAGAGCATTACATAACCCTAATGGCATTCTTGTCAACTCAAAGTCCCACGGGTGTCACCAGAGCATTTTTTTCCTTCATGTTCTGATGCCACTTTCAATTTGCCAATACTCACTTGCTAAATGGACAGCAGAGTAGAAAATTGCTGACTTAAATGCTATTAAGGAATCTTCAGTTCTCTATAAGGGAAAGGCATCTTTATGGGTGACCTGGTTCAGTTTTTGGTAATCTACACAAAAGCCCAGTTTCCCATTTTTTTTTTCCCAACTAGCCCAATGAGCACTGCCCCTGCACTATCACTCTTTTATTACATTAGCTTCCAACATCTCTTATCATTTCCTTCACTGGTTGTACAAAGCTAGATCAATTGGTCAAACTGGTTCCCTAATTAGAGGCTGTACCCCAGTGAGTATGGTGTGCTGTGTCTGGCGGCATACCCATGTAACCCTTCTGCCTGTCAGAGTTGGCAGCAACAAGGGCCGGGTTCAGTATCTAGGGGTTCTGTTCCAGTAACACAATGCAAAACCGGCTTGAGCCCCACCCAGTGACCTGGGACAAATATATACCACCCCTGCTGGGCGCCCCCAAGACTCTTGCAAGCATAGAGTCTGAGTGTAGCAAAAGCCTTTTAATAACCGAGAGAAACAATGTGGCATTATGTTGGGGAAACACCACCAACAGGATTCATGACACACCCCAATTTGCTTGGGGTGGGTTTTTTCCCTTTTGGTTCTTGAGTCCAGCAACCCAAAATCACCCAAAGTCCGAGGACCCAAAAGTTTCTGTCCCTGGTCAGGGCAGCCCCAGAGTTCAAAAGTTTACCTGGGTGGAGATTTGGGGAGGGGGTTAAGGGGCACCTTACATGGTCCATAGCTGATGGCCCCATCTCTCCATGGGGCTCCACTCTGCCAGCCACCCCAAGAGCTGCTCTAGGCATCCGACAAACTGCTCTGCTCCACAAGCCACTCTGCTTGCCGTCCCACAAACTGCTCCACTGTATATCTTCAGGCTCCCCCACTACTTAACACAACACTCAGTGATTTCAGTTCTTAGTAAGTTTAGCTCTTTTGTGATTTCAGCTTGTAGTAGGGAAGCCTCAGTGCTGGTGCACCATTAGCCCAAAGTGAATTCAGCTCAGCAGCCTGTAACTAGACTCCTAATGGAATCAAAATTAGCTCTGATATTCCACAATGGAGAGAGGAGGAAGTGCAATTAGCATGTAAGGCCGTCACCAGGGGGCCCATACCACCAAGTATTAATACCTGTCCCCCAGCCTCTCTCCATTCACAGAGTTTTGGAACCCATGTCCCTTGACTAGCGAGTGCTGCTTAGTTGGTGAGTCCCTCCATCATAACAAAAGGCCAAGTACAGTTCCACTGTCCTGATTCCCATAATCAGAGTAACAACAATTTATTCTTCCTGCCCCAATAACAGAGACACTGGGGATCCCACAGCAGCCAAAGTGACCATTTGGGCAGCTATGGCCTCATTCTAGGCGGGGTGGGTGTGCCTATGCAAATGAGATCAGCCCCTGAAGTTCTATTCCACAACTTGCCACACCTCACCACCAGATGTCAGGGTAGCGCTCATCCTGACTCTGCTTACACCCACAATCCAAAGGAGGTTGTGAGAAAGCTTTTTCATCTCTCTCAATCAATTGTACCAACCTGTCAACATGCTCTGTGGCTGTGGAAGGCATTCCCAAATCTATTTTCTCCATGTGTATGGCTCTGTCCCGCCATCCTGGATTACTATCTGCATGTGTCCTGCTTCCACAACCTGTTCCTTGAGCACCAAGATGTCCTCCCAGCCTATGCACATCAGATGCCAACCACCTGATTTCTATTTAGTGTCAGTCTGGCCCCATAATTTCGCATCCAGACTGGTACTAATCATTTTTCCACAACACTTTGTCACTATTGTGGGATCTCCTTCTTTTATTCCAACAAGGTTCCAGTAAAACAATGTAATCCTGACCCTGCAGACCAGCTTTTGTTTTACAAATAAAAATGGTTTCTGTGTTTGGGTGCATCACGAGGGGATGCAAGTCTTTTGTTATCATTTTCCCATATTGCCCTGTACTGACTGGCAACAATCTGATAACTTCTGATGTGTCTGGTATAATGGTGTTCTGCCAGACTTTCATGTTTTGACTGGGGAGCTGCTGCCCCTGAGCCTTTCCTACTTGCAACAACTCCTTGTAACAATGTTGCAGTAGGTTCATACATATGATTACTGGAGGCAAACAATCACTCTTGACATTGCTAACAAAATTACCCTGTGCTGGATATTTAATTGTTCCCATTTGAATTTCAGCTTCCATATAGCCAGCACAAGGGATAGCCAAACCATTTCCTGCTACCAATTTCATCCTGTTCTCGGTAGTCAATCAATCTGGAGTCCAATGTTTCCTAAAAATGTTGGCTCTATAAGGTAGTGACTCGAGACCTGGTATCTAGCAAGGCCCACATTTCTAGCCCATTAATCTTCCTACAGCAGTAGCCTGCCCTTTAATGTCATTCAGGTCTATTCTCTGTCTCCCTATGGTCTGACCCCTGATCCAGGAGACTGTGTTTAAATGGCATGGCATTAGTATTCCCCTTTCTATACATTCCACCTCACTATATCTTCTGCAAATAAGTTTGATCTTGATGGCAACTCTATCAGTTGTCCCTTTTGCCCTGTTCTGACTCCCTGTAGCCTGTGCTTGTATTCTCTAGGTGCCGGGACCTCCTGTTTCAAAGCCAGTCTCGTACATTGAATTTCTCTCCTTATGTCATCAAGGAGTGTTTTTTCAATTCCTCTATCTCCCTTTTAAATTCTTTGAAAAGTATCTTCCATTCCAGAATTACCATCCTCTGACTTCTGGCTAGTCTGCCCCACACAGTTCCCACCAACAACAGATTTGCAACCATGCCGTGGACACATGGTAACTACCCTGTCTGGTCCTTTACCACCCAGAAGTTTTACAACATACTCCTTAAAAGCCTAGAAAGGAAATTTATGGATTCTATCATAGTAATAGCCTTAGTTTCTTCTGTAAAATATCACCCCTCAATAAATTTGTCCTTCAGCCTTTTATCAGTATCTAGGGCTTCATGAAGTTCTAACTTTTCTATTGCTTGCAAAGCTGCTGGGTATACCAATGCATATTCCTCTAGACTCTCTACTGGACTCTGGAGAAGAACCTCTGCTTCACTTCTGACAAGATGCGAGTGTCAGACACAGCCTAGCCTTCTAACTATCCGTTCTACAGCCCCTTTTTCATTTTGTGGCTGTGTCTGCACTTCCTGTCTAACTACACCTGTTGTTCTGGCAGCGCATGCAATCTAAACATTGACTGAAGAATTGTCTTAAATTCCCCAAATGACAGAGTTACTTTCAGTTTTCTCCAGAAAATTCAGAGAATCTGGGTGTGAAGGGGTAGACTCACTGCTCATGCCTTCTTGTGGCTAGGAGCGGTGCAGGAACAATCTCTCTGCCGGGGGTCTCCCAAAGGTGGATGCTCCACTTCTGTCATGGCCTGCCTCTTCCTGTGACTTGGCCCTCAGGCCAGGTCACTTCAAAGTCTCTCCCCTTTTGGGGCAGTTCATGAACAAAAAGCAAGGAGAATTAATGCAAATAAACGGAGTAAGAGAGAGGGAATGACTCCCTCTCAGGGTGCATCAGGATCAGGCCCTCCCTTCGCTCAGGGATGGCCCTTCAGGCAGTGGTTGTCTGAGAAACTCCTGCCTCCCATCTGTTCTCTTCCCTGGTCTGCCCACAGTGAGCTGCTCCGCTCCCTTTTAACTCCTCCTCCAGCCTGTATGAGTGGCACAGGTGTGGTGGGGCAGGGCTGGCTGAGCCTAGAGCAGCTCCTGAACTCCTTGGTGTCCAGTGTGGCATTTGTACATCCCATCACATGTGGTAGGCGTGTCTGTACAAGTGGCAGTTGGGCCCCAACTGTTGACCTTTCCCCTGTGCTGTCCCCTGACTGACTCTTGTTCTAAGATGGTTACCCCTGCTTTGGGCTCCTCCTATCCTGGTCATGATGCCAGTTGCAGGGAGCCAGTCCGCAGCTAGGCTGTGCCTACTGGGAGAAGAGGCAGAGGCAAACTGACACAACAGAGATCACCTTCCATTTTAAACTTTATAAAGGAAAAAAACTAAAAAAATTGGCCAAAAACAGGAACAACAGAATATAAAAAAGATGAAGTAACATCAGATACTTGCTGAGGAAAATGATAACTTGTATGTTACCATCACCATAAGAGCTTTTCACCACCACGCTGTGTCACCCTGTCACCTCCCATCCCTGATGCCAAAGTCCCACTTCCCCCCAGCTGTCCTTCCTTTGTCTCTCTCCAGCTGAGAATACTCCTTGCTTTGATGCTGAGGTGCTGCACCTCTTACTAGCAGGCCCACCCGCAAACAGCTCTTCACCCAGAGGGCCACACCTGTTTCCTAGGCGCCCAAATTGTCTCCCTCTGTCAGTGTCCCAATGGTCAACCTCACCAGTCAAATGTTCTCTGCCCCTTGTAGCTGCGCTCCTTGTACACGGCCCTTCAAGGTCTGATTTCCTCAGCAAATCCCTTCTTTTCATCTCCTCCTTCTTTAACCGCCTTCCCACTGCTTCCTTTGAGAGGATCCAGAGCCCCCTCCCCAGCTTGGTCTGCCTCTCATGGGCTCTCTAACTCCCACCCTCACCCATGGACAGCATTCAGTGCTGCTGTAGCACAGCTGCAGGACCTATCACCACCCCCTTGGTCGAGATTGCAGCATGTGCTAGTCTCAGGGCCAGGGATGCTACACATCCTGCTAGGCTAAGGGTCATCCAGCCTCATGTTCCAGGTTAGAAATGGATCAGGAAGGTATTCCCTTATGCCTCATGTACAGCAGTGCACATCTGGTCAGGTACATTATGGTAAAGGTCTTGGCCTTTTTCTGAAGTATTAGGCACTGTCATGGGCAGGATACTCAACTCAGACAATTAGTCTGCCCCAGTGTGGCAAATCCTGTGTGCCAGTGTCTCTTCTCCTATGTCACTATTGCTGTCCCAAAATATCGTCTAATTTGGAAGAGATTTTATCAGACACACATCTGGGCTTGTGCATGTCGCTTGTGGCTCTGAGACATCTGTCTCATCAGTATGATTTAATCCATCCTGATAAATATGTCTGGTCTGGAAGTGACATGAAACGATTTTATCGCTGCCTGTAGGCACAAGATGAGAAATTCAGCTAGAGAGAGTTTGACAGGGAGCCAATTCTTGCCCCCTCCAGGACTTGCACATTTTAAGACTAGAAAACATCATTACATCACCTAGTCCACCACAGGTCAGAGAACTCCATTTGCTTCCCCCTGCCCTGAGTCAAATAGCTTCTGTTTGGCTAAAGCCTCTCCCAGAAGAGCAGCAGGCTGGATGCAAAGACATCATGAGATCATCAAGACATCACTTCCTTGGGGAGTTTGTCCCAATAGTTAATCACCCTCGCTGTTAAAAATGAGTAGAATCATAGAATATCAGGGTTGGAACCTCAGGAGGTCATCTAGTCCAACCCCCTGCTCAAAGCAGGACCAATCCCCAACTAAATCATCCCAGCCAGGGCTTCGTCAAGCCTGACCTTAAAATCCTCAAAGGAAGGAGATTCCACCACCTCCCTAGGTAACGCATTCACCACCCTCCTAGTGAAAAAGATTTTCCTAATATCCAGCCTAAACCTCCCCCACTGCAACTTGAGACCATTACTCCTTGTTGTGTCATCTGCTACCACTGAGAACAGTCTAGATCCATCCTCTTTGGAACCCCCTTTCAGGTATCAAATCCTTCCTCATTCTTCTCTTCTGCAGACTAAACAATCCCAGTTCCCTCAGCCTCTCCTCATAAGTCATGTGTTCCAGTCCCCTAATCATTTTTATTGCCCTCTGCTGGATGCCTTCCAATTTTTTCACATCCTTCTTGTAGTGTGGGGCCCAAAACTGGACACACAGTACTCCAGATGAGGTCTCACCAATGTCGAATAGAGGGGAACGATCACGTCCCTCTATCTGCTGGCAATACCCCTACTTATACAGCCCAAAATGCCGTTTGCCTTCTTTGCAACAAGGGCACACTGACTCATATCCAGCTTCTTGTCCACTGTAACCCCTAGATCCTTTTCTGCAGAACTGCTGCCTAGCCATTCGGTCCCTAGTCTGTAGCGGTGCCTTCATTCTGACTTGAATGTGTCTGGTTTTAACGTCCAGCCATTGGCTCAGTCTGACTTTCTCTGCTAGATTAAAGAGCCCTTTGTTACCTGGTATTTTCTCCCCTTGTAGGTACTTATATACTGTACTCAGGTTACCTTTCAATCTTCTTTCTGATAAGCTAAACAGACTGAGGTCCTTTAAATCTCTCCCAGTAACACATTTTGGCACAGAGTCATAGATTCTAAGGCCAGAAGGGACCATTGTGGTCCTCTACTCTGACATCTTATTTAACACAGGCCAAGAACTTCCTCCAAAAGATTCCTAAACAAAATCTTAGAAAAACATCCAATCTTGATTTAAAAATTGTTAGTGATAGAGAATCTACCATGACCCTTGGTAAATTGTTCCACTGGCTAATTACCCTTCTTGGGAAATAAAGTGTAAATTTTTAGCATCTGAATTTGACTAGTTTCAGCTTCTAGACTTTGGATCACGTTGTTCTGTTTTCTGCTAGACTGAAGAGCCCATTATCAAATATTTGCTTCCCATGTAGGTACTTGTAGGACTGTAATCAAGTCACCTTCACCTTGTGAAGCTAACTAGACTGACAGAGCTGAATCTATCACCATAAGGCATGTTTGCCAAACTTCTAATCATACTTCTGGCTTTTCTCTGAATCTTCTTCAATTGATCAACATCCTCCTTGAATTGCGGGAACCAGAACAGGGGACACAGGATTCTGGCAGCAGTTGCACCAGTGCCAAATACAGGAATAAAATAACCTCCCTGCTCCTACTGGAGATTCCCCTGTGTCCAGAGATCGCAACCCCTTTTGGCTACAGCATTGCACTGGAAGCTCATGTTCAGCTGATTATCCCCCATGACACCCAAATCATTTTCAGACTCACTGTATCCCAGGATGGAATCTGCCATTGTGTAAGTGTTGCCTACATTTACATGTAGCAGCATTAAAATGCATGTTGCTGTCTTGTGCCAGCTTTTCCAGCCCTCAAGTAGTTTTTGTACCTCTTTCCGGCACTCTTCTATTTAAAATGATGACACCAGAACCAGACACACTATTCTACTACCATCTCCTCAGTGCTAGGTACTGAGGTAAAATCATTTCCCTAACCCTCACCACTTCCCTGTTTATACATCCAAGGATAGCATTAGCTCTGGTTGGCCACATCACCACATTGGGAACTCATGTTGAGTTGTCTCTTCACTCTGACTTCAGAGTTGCTGCTTTCCAGGCTACGGTCCCCCATTCTGTAGGGGCTGCCTGCATTCCTTGTTCCTAGATGTATGCATTTGGCTTTATTCAAATTCATTTTGTTGGAATGGGCCCAGTTTACTAAATTCTCCAGATTTCTTTGTACGACTGGCCTGTCCTTGGTATTAGTTGCCACTCTTTGTCATCTGCAAATGTTATCAGCAGTGATTTTATATCGACTTCCTGCTCATTGAAGAAACTGTCAAATAGCGTCAGGCCTACTATGGATCTCTGCAGAACTCCCCCAATCTATGATGAGGCCCCATTGACAACCTCATCGACTCGGTCTTTCGTCAAGGGACTCTTTTTGTCCAGTTGAGCCAAACTAGTTGTCAAGGGAGAAGCTGGAGGTTGAGGCAGGTGGGGTGGGAAAGCTGGGATTTCTGGCACATGGGCTTGTGGTTTGGGATTCTGTGACAAACACGTTAGATAAAAGTTTCTGCTAAAGTGATCACTAGTTAAGTGATCAACATTTAAACACTCTTGATTAGGTTTCAGAGCTAACATCCCCTACAGATGAATGAGAGCATTTCACACCTTTCTCTGCTATTGTTTCAGGCTAGCTGAACATTCAGGCAGATGCCACCGCATTGGTTTCAACTCATTTCAAAGGGTTAATTTGCAATTATAAAGACCAGAAATTTAAAAAATGAAACCTCAAATTTTGGATCCAACATAGCAAAGTACACAGCTGTGGAATCGTAGAGTACATGGTGCCGTGGTTATATAAATTATAAACAAATACTTGGTACTCTTCATCTGGTGATCTCAAAGCAGTTTACAAATTATCCCCCTTTTCAGATGGGGAGGCTGTGGCACAAGGGGATTAAATGACTGGCCCAAGGTCAGACAATGAAACAGTGGCAGAGCTGGGGCAGGAAGCCAGGTCTTCTGAGTCCTAGTCTGCTGCCCCAGCCAATGTGCCATTAACCTCTTCTCCCCATAAAAGCCATGCTGGTTTTGACCTCAGCTTATGTAGAAATATCACATGCTAACAGATGCATCTTCCCAAAGAAGGCTCCAATGCTCTGTGAATCCAAAACCCTTCTCTCTGTACCATCAATGTGAGCTCTGGTTGGTCTTGATGAGACTCTTCCCTTTTCTTCATTAGCACTTGGCACTGGAAGGATCTTGGAGGAGGTTTCATGTGTCATTCCCTGAGGTTCTTTCTTTTTAATGAACTTATGGAAGCTCAGCAGGAGCAGAGGCAGGAAGACCTTGCAAGAATAGGGCTAAGGCTACATCTAGATGCTTAAAGCAATTCCGGAAGGTGATCAGGTATCCCAGTGATGAGGGTGGGATATGAACCTGCATAGAATAGAATCCAGAACCACACACATCAAATTCTGGTGTGAAATTCAGCGCTGGAGTCATATTCGGAGTTCTAACAGCTGAAGGAGCAGGCCCTGTCTGAGGAGCTGGAATGAGTCATTATCTCCTGCAGCCTCAGACTGGAGAAATTTATATCATGTATTTAAACACCATCCTGAGGGTGCCACCACACCAAGCTTTTCAACTAAACAAACATTTCTTTTAATAGAGGGTTGTTACTAGGCTGTTTATTTCGTCCCTTTAAAAAAAAAGGAATAAAAGTGAAAAATGGTATTTTTTATTTACTTGTAGCAGAGGCAGCACAGGAGCTAATGTTCTGTGTGAGTCTTGTCTCAGGAACATCTGTCCCCAGTGCTGAAAGCGCCTCATCAACACAATGAATAAAAATGACAGATTCAGGAAGGAAATCGGGGCTATTACTAGGCCATTGCACTGCACTGGCAAGCATCACTTGGATGTGTTTTCACCAGTGTGGCTTCCTAAGATGCCATTGCACCAGGGCATTGCTGGTTAAATGTGAAGAAGCACAGGCCAAGAAGAACTGTTTCTGCTTAGATAGAATTAGGAGCAGTTTGATCTAGACTCTGGATTGCTGTAAATTTTCTCATTAAGATTATACAAATATCCCAGACAATCCCTTAGCGCCAGGGCAATATTTGCATCTTCATGGTAAGGGGGTTTTATGCCTAATTTTCTCTCTCATTTGCCTGAATCTATTACACCCTCAATTGCCTTGCAGAGCTGAAGGCAGCTGTAGCAATGAACCCAGTAAATTCTGCAGGGCTTCTGTGCAGCACCTAACCCTCCATCTTTCCTTCCCTGGGCCTGATCTCACCACAAGTGGCTTGAGCTCTGGCTGCAATGTAGAAATTCCTCCTTGCTGGCAACACCCTGGCCTAGAGAAAGGGCAGCCAGTGACCCACATGCTGGGGTAATCTGCTGAGCCCAAGACTACAGAGCAGTGAAGGTTTCTCAGAACAGAATGGAATCCGGGACAAGATGGAATTGAACTGCCCAAGCTCAGTTGCTCCGCCAGTGCTGCTCTAGGGCTTATTGCTATTTACTATACTTGGGGTGGTTATTCAGGTGGTCAGTTGAAACCCTGTTGAAACTGGCAGGCTTGCCCTACAGTCAGGGTAAATGTGAAAAGCAGTTAAACTGGAGTAAGACTAGCTGAAACACTAGGAACCACCCACCAAAACACAGGCTCCATACAAGGCCAGTCAGGAACTAAGCTATGTGAGTGAGCAGGTTTTGCTGAGTATTGTTTTGATGGAGCTGGGGTGAGGAGGGAAGATGCAGCCAGAAACACCACAGAAGTAGACAGAGGAAGCAGCAGAAAGCCAAGGGGGGAGAGAGAGAGACTCGTGTGCGTGCTTTTGGGCAGAGTGCTGGCTGGGAAAAAAGGCTTGGAATGTGGGCAAGGAAACTGTCTGCTGCTGTTTGATTCCTATTGTGCTCAGGAAAACCAGGCTTCATGTGTGTTCTTTGTAAACAAAGGATTGCACCAAAGAAATGGACTATCATCAATTTCTCCTCCTCATGGAAGCAGCTTGCAAGACCCAAATATTGGCTAACTGCATGTGTCAAAAGAGGTAATGAGGGGATCAGGGCCTCACTGTGCTAGGGGCTTTGAAATCCCACAGTAAGGCACCATCCCCACTCTGAAGAGCCTACCGTCTAAAATGGCCCCAAACAGGCTAAGGGTGGGACCTAGGCTACAGGCTTTGTTTGTTGGGGAACAACTAGGAGCAAAGGAGTGGGCAAGAGGGGAGATGGGGAGGAGAAGGGAGGGCAGGCTGCAGGGGTTTTGGGGGCACAGGGAGTAGGGCAGGAAGAAAAGTGGCAGGCGTTGGGGCAAACAACCAAACAGCAGGCATAGGATAATGTGCAGAGTCCAAACAGCAGGCTACTGACTTCACAGAGACTTGGGGAAAACAGGGGGCTCTGCCTGGACCTCTCCTACCACCCCACTCCTGGCCCAGGTCCTGTCAGCGTGGAGTGGATGCTTCACTCCCAGGCTGGCTGGCTCTGCAGCTCGTGTGTGCTTTTAACAGCATAGTCCTTGTCCTTGCAATGTCACATTTCAATCAGCCACGTTTAGGTGAACTCCTGCATCAAAGTGTCTACATCAGTGAAATCAAAGAAGCCGCTGAATACAACCTCAGCTCAGGGACCATCAGGACCGGGATGAGGGTAGTCAGACCTAACTGTCAGCACAGGAGTCAGGCGCCCATAATCTGAGATAGGCCAGAGGGCAAACCTAGAGTCGGGCAGGGTCAGGGTACCAGGAGATCAGGGTTCAGCACCAGCTTACAGAAAGCAATGGACTCATGAAGTCGAGTTCAAACCAGGGTCAGAAGCCAGAGTCTAGGGTTTATTGCAAGCAGGACGTGGCACAGACAGTCAGTGTTGCTACTCAGACAGCTTCACTTAACGGCTTCCTGCTTTAAGTACTGGTATCGGCCAACCACTCAGGTCCTACTGAGTGGTACTTCCTGCTGGACCCAGCCTCACAGGGTCCTCCTCTAGGTCCCTAACCTAAACCTCCTGTGATGATGCAGAGGTGTCAGTAAAAAGAAAAGGAGTACTTGTGGCACCTTAGAGACTAACCAATTTATTTGAGCATAAGCTTTCGTGAGCTACAGCTCACTTCATCGGATGCGGTAACACGGCTGTTACTCTGAAACCTGTCACTATGCAAGAGGTGTCAGTGGCTCACAACCCCCATGCAGGCTCTAACAGGTAGCATATCAGCACCAGATGGGACCTCTGCTGGGGCTTTTAGGCTGCAGTATCACCAGCCCCAAAGGTTCAAAAATCACAGTCACCCCCCCGCCCCCCAAATCACAAGATTGGCCCAAAAATCATGAGATATTCAAAACAAGGTTACATGGTGCTTTTTTCACTTCCACTACCCTCCCGCTGTGTGTGTACATGACATTTCATCCCAACGGCTCACAGCAGGGGAGAGGGCAGAGCCACCCTGAGCTGCTGGGCTTTTTCTGCTCCCCGTTCCCTCCCCCCTTCTAAGAAAATGGCTTCCCATTGCTGGAGTGGGCGGGGGGGAAGAGCTCTGCCTGCCTCCTGCAGCAGCTCTGACTAGCTTCTCTTCGGCAGGACGTGGGGCACTGTGGAAAGCAGCCAATCACAAGGAGTCTGCTTCCCTCCTGCAGCGAGGCTGAAATTCACTAGAGGGCTGGTGCTTCTGGGTCATGGCCAGTCTGGCTTCAGCCCCCCCTGAAAATTCGTTGCTTGTGAGGAAATCAAAAGAACTGGTAGCACTGGTGCAGCCTCTGCCCATAAAACCTGTCTATCTCTATGGCGGCAGTGGTGGGATCTATGACCATGTGGAATTGGCAGTAAAGTGTCAACAGGAGTGAAAGCAGGTACTGTAGAAGGAAAAAGCACAGAAAAAATGTCTCAGTCTTTTGGGAAATGACTAGTGAAAAGAAACAGGAACATGAATTAGGAACCGCTGAAGAAACAGAAGCTGTTGAACTTTTAAGAGCAACAAGACTTGTCTGCCGCTGAGCCAGGGTGCGCTCAGTGTCGGGGAGGTGACTGTGTCTGCCTGTGTTGTTTGTGTGCTAAAGCAAGTGACTGCATTTTCTCACAAGTGACACCATGACAGGATTGTGGAGGGTTCAGGAGCCCAACCAGCAATTACGTGAGATGAGCCAGCCCCCTCAAGTTCAGCCCTGTTAGCAGCCAGCAGGCCCTCTCCCCTTTGCTCATGGCTTTCATGGCAGGGAAAGGAGAAGGCAGCAAATAGCTCAGCAGCTCAGGGATGCTCCACTCTCTCCTCCCCCTCCCGTTTTGTAACCATCAGGGACAGGACGTGCCTCTGCTCTTACATGCACACCCCATCTGCACCACCTGCCTAGGCAGGGGAAGAAGGGGCTGAAGAACTCCGGGAGCTTCCCCCTACCCCAGACTGGGAAAGGGGAGACAAGAGGAGAATCCATGGCAGTCTCCCACCTCAGCCTGGGAGACGGGTGAAACACTCCAGGAGGAGCAGAGGTGAGGCTGCTGGGTGAGGGGACTGAACTGGTGGAGGCTGGGGGTATTGCTGGGTGGGAGAAGAAGAGAAGCCCTAAGGGCTGCAGGAGGGAAGAATTAAAATAAAATGAATTACTTTCAGCTATTTGGAGAATTAATTATGAGCTCTTTTTAAAAAAATACATTATAATTACTGGATAATGTACATATATATGTAGTCAAATGTATACAGAGAGAGGAATGATTTAAAATTATTTTGAAATACTTTGAATGTGATTGAACTGATTTTAATAAACAATATTTAGGGATTATATAATATAATTAGCGCATTGACATATGGAAAGCTCTAAAAAGTTGGCTGATGTTATAATGATATTCTTGCATGCAAAGATCTTTGCAGCTCACATAAATCTTTATTAAAAAATAACTGGCAAACTTGATACATAGAGAGAGTGCTTTCTGTTTCTTGGATGGTCATTGTTCATTTTCCAGCTCCATTTTACAGGTCTTGTACAGTAGATTTCTAAATACATGTGAAATAGATTTTTATATCATATTTTAAACTTTGTCACGCTATAGAGCCGTTCACTGAACACTTGTTAGACCTGTGCACAAGAATCTAAGATAAGAACTCCCCCTTTCTCCCACTAGCATGGGTGCCTTCCCTCCACCCCATCGCTACATTTGAGGAGATACTTTTTTGAGGGGACATCCATCCTAATATCGCAATCCGTTAACAGAAGCAATAACTATATTGAAACGAGCCTCTTGCTACTTAGGACTAGCCTAAATAAACTTAAGAATTAACCATTTTGCATTGTCTCCATTACAATTCTCCTCACATGTGTTTGTGCTCCTCCAGCATACGCTGAGTCTCCAGCTGAGCAGCCAGGAAGAGGCATGTGGGCACTAACTGTTGACTTTTAACTTGAAAAAATAATACACACACATTTCCAGAAGAGTAGAGAGGAGTTTAAAAAGTCAAGACTGACTGAAAAAACATGGTCTGAATGTTTTAAGGATCTGACTGATGATTCTTCATCTCTTGGGGCTGGCAGTAGTATCTGGGTGGGTGTGTTGTGTGTGCGCCCAGCTACTCTGGGTGTGTGCTGCACATGCCTTCTGTGTACTGTGAGTGTGCACCGCTGAGCAGGCTCTGGCAGAGCATGGAACTAGCTGCCCTCTGATATAACTTAATCCCCTACCACAAGGTCACTGGGTGTTCTCCATTTCTGCAGGCACTCCTGGGGCAGGCTGAGAAGGTGCTGATGACTTCCTTGATTATGGTCATGGCCCTGGTGGAGGAGATTGGCCTGCTGTATGTGTGGTGCTAATGCTCTGGCCCACCTTCATGGGTAGAGCGCACCACAGTACTCTGGTGGTCCTCGCAATGGCTGCACTTATCCCTGTTAGATACTGTACCTAGCAGAGAGCACAGCACCATCCAGCCAATAGTTCTTGTTTTCCACCAATGTTCAAACAATAACAAGGACTGTCCCAACAACTGCATCAGCGTGGCAGCAAGCTAAGCTACTATACTCTAGCATCATCTAGTGTGTTCCCAAGCTCACCATGGCCAGCTCTCTTCTGGGAGAATATTTGCCCTTGGGAAGAGGCCCAGCACAAAGCCTAGCACTACCTCATCCCACTGAAGCCCAAAAGACTGGCCCCTTAGCCAGACTGATCTGCACTACTGTGAAGTTTCAGGTACTCAGTGGTGTGGAAGCGGGGTTGGGTTCAGCTGGAGTTTTGAGCACTGGTGCAAGTTGGCTCTTGTTTTATTCAAGCTGGTGGCTTGCTGAGACAGTATGATAGAGAAAGGAGATGTCAGGAAAGTGGCGGGTGGGGAAGGAAGGAGGACGAGAGGTGGTTCATGTTATGTTTGACAGTGAGAATCTCCATGGGGTTTGCTCCATTTCAATGAACTGTAGATAATAGGCACAATGGCTAAGATGTTCCAGACTGGGGACTAAATCTATATTTAGACACCTGAATAAGTGCCTTGATTTTCCAAAGTTCTGAGGTCCTGTCGCTCCCACTGCTCTCAGGGGAAGTTCTGGGTTTTCAGCACCTTCGAATTACAGGCCACATTTTGAGGTACGTAAGTGTGGATTTTAGGTGCCTAACTTTAGGCAGCAATATTTGGACATTTAACTGTAAGCTTTCTGTTCCATCGTTCCCCGTTGACCTCACGGGGGTGAGGTGAAGCGGAATTCATTCCCACCCAGGAACCACTTTGCTGCCCTCAAACAGAAGGTTATGCAGGGAAGCAGAATGTGACTATTGTAATAATGGGAAGGTGTGTCAGAGTAAGAACAATCTAGCAGCACAGTAATTAGACAGTGGCTGCTGCCGAGTAATGGCTCCATTACTGGTCTATTATTGATCATAATGGAATAATACACTGAGGGGAAACCAGTTACTGTCACACCAAAGGATGCAAAGTAACTTATCTGATGCAAATGCTCCAACAGTCCTTACTGGTAAAGTCTGATAGAATGCAATAGAAAAGCTCTCATCCCCCAGAGTATTTTAAAACAGCCTTGTAGCGATGCGAGGACTCACCAGTGCATCGCCTCCTGCTTGTCATCTGGGAATTAGCTCTTTTCCAGCTTACGGAGTGTCCTCTGCAGGCCAGTGTCTCACCTGCCTCTGGCCCCGTGTCCCTCCCGGACCCCTTTACCCTGGGGTTCTGCCCCAGCAGTACCCCCCTTACTCTGGGTTTCTCCTCCCAGGGGAACCCCCAACCCTCTAAATCCAGCTTGCCTCAGTGGCTACTGGCAGTCATCATCTAGCCCCCACTCACTGGGGCAAACTGCAGTCTGTAATGGCCACTCATCATTGGCAAGAGGTTAGGACCTGCTGCCTTTGCCTATCCCCAGGCTACCCCTCGGCATCCCCAGTATCTTTTGACGTTCAACAAGGCCTGCAACCTGGGGGTTTACCAGGCTAGAGCTCCCCAGCTCCCTTTGCCCTTCCCCAGCACTGCTCCACCTCAGGTACCTTGCTCCCAGACAGCTGCCCTTCCCACTCCAGGTCTAGAGTGAGACTCCTCCAGCTCCTGGCCCCCAGCCCTCTTATAAGGGCCAGCTGGGCTCTAATTGAGCTGGCCACAGCTGTGGCTGTTTCCCCAATCAGCTTAGGTTTGCTGCTTTCACTCCTTTTCCCCAGCTGCAGCCCTCTCCAGAGTTGCTTTTATCTCCTGTTTTGCGGGAGTGGGGCAGCCGCCCTACTACAAGCCTACAGAATTCTGTAGAAGGAATATGGCATTGTATAAATCAATTATCCATCCTCATCTAAAGTACTGTGTGCAGTGCTGGTCATCCCATCTCAAAATGGGCATTTCAGAACAGAAGGAGGTTTAAAGAGCGGCAACGAGAATGATTAAGGGCGTGGAAAA
Source organism: Chelonia mydas (assembly GCF_015237465.2). Lineage (NCBI taxonomy): Eukaryota > Metazoa > Chordata > Testudines > Cheloniidae > Chelonia > Chelonia mydas. The sequence continues at coordinate 59,478,317 of NC_057855.1, forward strand.
ACTCTCAAATGAAGAGAGATGGAAAAATTGGGGTAGTTTCCTATAGAAAGATATGAATAAGAGGGGTCATGATAAACGTATATATACAATCATGCAAGGTCTAGAGAAGGGGGATCGGGAGCTTCTGCTCTCCCTGCCTCATAATACAAGAGCAAGGGAACACTCTGCAATGAAACTGAAAGGTGGGACATTCAAAACTGAGAGAAGGAAACATTTTTCACACAACTCGTAATTAAACTGTGGAACTCACAGCCACAGGAAACCACTGAGGCCAGGAATTTAGCAACACTGATATCCAGAGTTATAATAGTTAATAACAACATGATTTTTAGAGGAGATATGAAACCTCACATTTCAGTGTTTCTGCCAATCTCTAACTATTAGACATCAGGATGACAGATTACCCGACATCTGCTACTGCAGGGTTCTTGGACCTTCTTTGGAAGGATCTGATACTGACTACTGTGGAATACAGGATAATGGACTAGGATGGCCAGTGTATCCAGGACCAACGGGAATTCTCCAGAGACACAGATGTGCTGCCAATGTTAGGGGTGTGGCCAGAGAAAAGGGCATGGCCAAAGGTAGCCATGTTTATCCTCAGTTTCAGCCTCTTGGGATCATTAATAGAAGTTAGAGCTGCTCTCAGGTGGGGACTCCTTTCCTTACCCCCTGTTCCAGGGCTGAGGAGCAGTGAATATTCACAGCCTTTCACTGTCCGAGGGCATAGCTGTGAAATTGCGTCTTGTGCCCTGGCTACAGGAAATTCTGCTAACCCGAAGCATTCAGCCTCCACCTGACTGAGCAGGAGAAAGAGATTGTCTTTATCTCCTGGAACGTCAAGAGAGCACTTACAAAGATTGAAGAGCTTAATTAAAGGGAGGTTTAACAAAATTAAAGTTCTTTGGCATGCTCCCAAGGCACAAGAGCCTCCCTTGTCTCTCTCACTCTGACACTCCTTCTCTGCATCTCTCATGTGCCACAGAAGCACATAACCTTTGGGGCCCTGTCAGATCCCAGGGATTCGCTGTCTGGGTCACTGTGGGGGTGTCGCATAGGGAGCCCTGTGCTCTGGCCATGCTCTGAGGGAGATGTGCCCTTCCAGCTGCAGCTGTCTCTCCTCTCCAAAGGAACAGGGAACGTCTCAAGATGCTGAGCAGTTGAGGTAGCGGATGCAGTCCTGACCACAAAGTAGTAATCAGCACAGATCACATTAGTCATCATGGCAGCTCACCCAGATTACACCCTGCCAAGTCCAGGGTTTAATCATGGCCAAATGACATGATTTCTCCTGGTCCACACTGTTGGCTCTGTCTCATATTGTGCTAAGGTTATGTACAGCCACCCATCACCATCGTATCTGAGCTCCGTGCATGTAAAAATTTATAGCAATAGTGAAGTCCCTAGTTGGCTCTATGGGGTTTCCGGCTGGCTTTTCTCGCTTTCAGGGAAATACAACCTCTGCTGGGGGGTGGGGGGATGTTCTGCTTTTATTTGTACGTTTATTTGTTTTGTTTTATTTGCGGGGGCAGGTAGAAGGAGGTGTCAGTGTTGTAGGTGTCACTCTTACTATGAAGCCTTTACGAAGAGGGAGATTTTGCAATATTTTCTAAATGTGGTCAGGCTCAAGATTTGCCTGACCTCCTCTGGAAGGCTGTTCCATAGTCAGACCCCCTGGGCAGAGAATGCTTTGTTCCCAGCTCTCATAGGCTTTGTTTGGGCTTTGGAGATCTGCATTATCCCAGAAGAGCATCTCTGTTGGTGTGGTTGAAAGATCAAAATTTGGTCTTTAGTGCAACTGGGGTGTGATCCATTAATTGCTTTGGGACATAAGGACCAAGGCCCTGAGCTGGCATTGGAAGCTGATTGGGAGCCAGCCAAAGGACTTGAGCACAGGTGCTGATGGCAGCCTGAGCCCTGGAGGAGGCAGTCAGACTCGCTCGGCACCAGCTGGAGCTTCTGCATCATCCTGCCGTTCAGCCTCAGATTAGGGAGTTACAGTAGATCAGCCCAGAGGTGACAAATGCATAGACTGGCCCAAATGCGCAATTCTGACATTTCAAAATGGCTTTTCTTTCCAAATCAGAACAAAAACAATTATTTTTGAAATTTCCTGCAAAATGGAAATTCCATAAAAATTTGTTTTGGAAAAATGTCAAATGTTCATTTCAACATGAAATTTTTGTCTGGAAATATATTTTATTGTATGTTTCATTGTCATTTTTGTATTATTTTTACAATGGCATGGCAGGTCAGTGGTAGCAGCGATGTGTCATGTGGTGTCGTGGCAGAATGAAAGGAAATCAAAAGGTGCACCTGCCGTATAGCTGTTCCATAGATGCACAGCATTCCATTCCTCCCACTTGACGGCTTCAATTGCCTTTGCAAAAAAATCCAGATTTACAACCTCTCATGTGAGTTCCATTGTGCGGTATCTCTTTATGAGATTCAGGCTTTTAGAGAGTGCTGCCATTTCATTGAGCCTGCCTACTCCTCCCATGTAATAATTCTGTGAGAGACAGCTCCTTTGCTAGATGTACGAGTAATGGCTGTCATTTCAGTCATGACCACGGACTTTCAGAGCTAAAAGCGTAAGCCCCAATAGCATAAGTTAAAGGACTAACTCTGCCACCATAGCAGACACAAATCCTCTGCTGGTCGGGAACACATAACATGCACTGAGTTAACTGCTCCGTAAGATTGCTCAGTTGGGACCCATTCTGCGCAATGGAAAAACTCCATTGATTTCAGTAGCAGCAAGCTCATAAATCAGGTCTGGAGACATTTATGACAAAGAGCTTTCCTTACAGGTTAGCTGTTCTCTCCAGACTTCATCAGGGCCTTCTCTTTTCCTGTCGGCCTAAGGGTAACGAATGGCAGAGTGTCTGTACTTGATATCTCTCTACTTCAGAAAGCCCTCGAATCCACAGGTGAGGGGGGAGTCTGCTGCTGTTTGTGGTGCATTAAAGTACTCACTGCTGTGTGTGCAAAGGGCCCTGAGGTACTCTAGATTGGTGTAACTTACATGCCAAGGGGCTGTAAGAGAGTGGGGCAGCAAGAAAAGAAGCTAACAGGAGGGTATAAGGCCACCTAGGTTTACACAGTCTCCCTTACCCCCACCCTTCAATTCACACCTCCCCCTGGAAACCTGCCATTACAGTTACCCATACCCTGGCTCATGCTACCACAAACATCACCTCAGAATTTGTCCCTGGTTCAGTGCCACCTTGCTAAAGATGGAGATAACTTGCATCACCCCAGCTGGCACTGCCTGGCCTCTGTAGAACCAGCTTTGGCACAGGGGCCAAGGCTTGTGGGCTAATGAGAGTGACCGTGCCCTGCCTCCACCCCAAGACGTGATCTTTTTAGGGCAGGCTGGAGCTGCAATGGCAGGGCAGTGCCTGCGGGAAGCCACTACCCCTGCTGTGTGTGCTCGGCGATCCCCCCAGTGCTGTCAGTCTGGCACCTGCACCAAATTCCCCCTGCTTAGTGCGAAAAGCGGCGACTTGCACCCGGGCTGCACCATGCGTGGTGCTCAGCACTGCGCCATTGCGTGCGCCTTCTGGGACGGGAAAGGTGAGGGATGGCCATGCCCAGAACTCCCCAGATAATGGGCCGGTTCTGCCCTGACCCGGTGCAATTCACAGCCCCTTCTGGAGCGTCGCTCTGGGTAGACAGGAGTGTAACTGAGAGCGGACTCTGGCCCTCTCTGTGGCTCACCCCTCACACCATCTCAAACTCCTTATGTGCTCATTAATCCTTGCAGACCCTTTCTGCTCAGATTATTCTCGTGGTGTCCTATTCTGCCCCCTGGAAGCCTTTCAGTTCTGCATACACACTGGATTTTTCTCCCTTGTTCTGGCTTCCCTGTGAAATAGCAAAGCACACATGCTATGCTGTCAGCAATGCTGTTTATGGGCTACAGGAGGCTCTAGCACAGGGGTTCTCAAACTGGGGGTTGGGACCCCACAGGAAGTCGCGAGGTTATTACGTGGGGGGTCACGAGCTGTCAGCCTCCACCCCAAACCCTGCTTTGCCTCTAGCAGTTATAGTGGTATTAAATATATTAAAAAGTGTTTTTAATTTATAGGGGGGGTGGTTGCACTCAGAGGCTTGCTTTGTGAAAGGGGTCACCAGTAAACAAGTTTGAGAATCACTGCTCTAGCAATTGTCGTCCCTCTGCCTTCTCCAAAGACCTAAGCTGCACAGACTGGCCATGGGGGCGGATTCTCTGTGGTGCCTGTAGTCATTGTGCTCAGGATTCTGGGCACAGCTGCCTCACCTCCCTTCTCACCTCCAGGAAGGAGGACTCCCTCCAAGAGGGAGGCCCATGCTGTGGCTAGGCCTGGGGGCACTTGTATCTCTCTCCGATAGGCAGAGATGGCAACAAAGTGTCAGGTGCACCCAGCAGACACTTGGTGCAGTACAGATCCCCCCATGGCATACAGCCTGAGCACAGGGAATGCTGCAGCAAAGCAACCGCCATGGCAAGGGAAAGGTGCCCTTTGGGAGGGCTCAGCAGCCTTTTTATACTGCTCCGTGCTGATCACTGGGGCACAATCCCCAGCACTCCCACTCCAAAGCCTCCCCTTCCCACTGTCCTCCCAAGTCTTTCTGTTCATCTCCCGCCAGACCTCCCCTCATTCTTTTATCCCTCTGTCTCAGGTTTGCCCATTATCCCCCAACCTTCCCGCTATCACTTTTGGAGCTTTACAGCTAGATAAGGATTAATAGAGCTCGGCAGGAAATGGATTTGTCGTTTCACAGGACAATGTTTCTGTCTTACTGATGTGCTTGTTTCAGTTTTTCTTTCTAAACAAACTTTCATCTAAATCATTTTTCCACAAAATATTTTGTTTTCCATGAATCAGCATTTTCAGACCAAAAAAAAATGTTCCATAGGGAACATAAGAACGGCCCTAATGGGTCAGACCAAAGGTCCATCCAGCCCAGTACCCTGTTTTCCGACAGTGGCCAATGCCCAGTGCCCCAGAGGGAATGAACAGAACCGAAAATGATCAAGTGATCCATCCCCTGCCACCCATTCCCAGCTTCTGGCAAACAGAGGCTAGGGACACCATCCCTGCCCATCCTGGCTAATAGCCATTGATGGACCTATCCTCCATGAATTTATCTAGTTCTCTTTTTAACCCCGTTATCGTCTTGGCCTTCACCCTCTGATAAGGAGTTCCACAGACTGTCTGTGCTTTTTGTGAAAAAATACTTCCTTTTGTTTGTTTTAAATCTGCTTCCTATTAATTTAATTTGGTGACCCCTAGTTCTTGTGTTATGAGGAGTAAATAACATTTCCTTATTTACTTTCTCCACAAGCTTATGCTCAAATAAATTGGTTAGTCTCTAAGGTGCCACAAGTCCTCCTTTTCTTTTTTCTCCACACCAGTCATGATTTTATAGACCTCTATCATATCCCCCTCTCAGTCATCTCTTTTCCAAGCTGAAACGTCCCTGTCTTATTAATCTCTCCTCATAGGGAAGCCGCTCCATACCCCAAATTCTGATTAGCTGTAAAGATTCTCTCCAGACCCTTCAATCTGTATCCCTCCCTCCCCCGACATAATCTTCTCACCTCTACCACTGGTTGCATTAATAGCTTTGAGAATGTACCCTGTCTAAGGCAATAGGTGCTAGAGCCAGCAGACTGCCTACCCATCTGATATACATAGGTGGTAGATGTAATAGGCCAGGGGAAGCTAAGCCTCTGCCGGTGCAGCCACCTGCTGCCGGACGCCTGGGCCATGGTGGCCCTGCCAGCGCTCCACCTCCCCCCCGCAAGGCCCCCACCGCCTGCCTCTGCATGGTGAGTCCCTCCTCTCCTCCACTCCACCCCCCTTCTCTGGGGGTCCCCGCTGCTCCCTGTGTCCCTCCTCTCTTCCACTCTCCTCCCCTTTGCTCTTGTATTATGAGGCAGGGAAAGAGGAGAGAAGGAATGCAGCAAGCAGTGGCAGGAGGGGGGGTGAGTGGGCAGAGCAGGGGCAGGTCCTGGGGCGGGGTCGCAGGGAGAACAGGACTACCCTTCCCCATGGGAAGCTTCACCCGCTGTCCATGATGATGTGGGGAATGAATTCATACCCAGTAACTCTCTGCACTGACATGCATCTTGCAATATATCACTTCTCTGTACTATTTATTCACCCTCAATTGTATTTCTTAAATGCATTTTTTTTTAAATAGCAGTGCAGCAATATTACTCCTTAATGAAACAAGTACAGTGTGCACTTGGCTCCCCATGTTATATGAATCACATTTGGTTCTATTAAATTTTTATTTCTTTTGTTCAATGCCAACTTGTAATTAACGTAATTAGGAGCCTACGAGATGGGAATTGTGATCAGTGGAAAAACCAGTTGACAAGGATGGGAAAGAATGCCTCTTTCCCCAGATAGCCACTCAGCCAAATTGCGCTCTGTGCAATTAATGAAATCTCCCACCACAAGCACCAACCGAGTATCAATGGCTGTTGTTCCTTCAGAATTGAACCACTGCTGCAGCAAAGAGCATGTTATGTAAAGGGTAGCAATTACACTTGCTGTTTGACTGAAATGCATTTGTCTCTACTCCTGGCCTCACAGTTTGGAGCCAGTCATTACAAACATTAGTGAATCTTTGTTAGCACCCTAAGGGACTTCTTATGGTATAGAATGGTCAGTCACTATAGACAGACTCATCATGACAGCAGGGACTTTAAATCTCCAATGTGTTCATGGCCTGGGATAATTCAGTATAGATTTTTCTTATGCCTTACTGTTATTTATTATTTATTGTATTAAAAGGATCAAGTTCCCATCTGTCGAAGTCGTGGGTGAATAAAAACACATTCAGCCATTTTGTCACCATTGAGAGCTGGTGGCTCCATCTCAGAACCTCATCGCTGAGCAGCATTATGCTCTCCCTGCCTCCCCCACACCGTGTGGACAGAGGGGCAGGCTGGAAAGCGAGGACATTAAATATTCATGAATGAACAGACCCAGCTCGTACATCTGATCCGGAGCATTCCAGGAACAAAAGCCATCATACAAGGAAGAAATCAGCCAGCCTGGGCCAATTTGTCTGATTGTGGCTCATCGCTGGCACCTAATAGCCTGTACACACTTGCCAAAACTGGAACTGCCCACACGTGAGCAAAGCCAAGCAACTGGGTTGAACTGGGTAAAAAATTGGCCAAAGATGAGATACCTCTGAAAACAGCATTAAGTGGTCAGGTCAAATAGAAAGCTAACTTGGCCTCGTCCATAGGTTCAGAAACCCCTTTATTCAGGGCCTAGTTCAAAGTCCATTAAAGTCAAGGGGAAAACTGCCATTGACATCAATGGGCTTTGGATCATGCCCTAGCCAGTTACTACCATATCATGTAAGCTAATGAAGATTTTAACACGCAGTCAGGAAATGTTCAAGTTCTCTGATGGCCTGCATTTACAACAGTCTGTGTTGTTTAGTTCCTCTCAAATATATCATATAATATCATAGGCGCCGATGACTTCCCTTCTGCCCGATGGGTGCTCGACCCCTCCCCTGGCCCAGCCCTGCACCGCCCTCACCCCACCCCGATTCCACTCCTTCCCCAAAGTTCCCTCCCCACCGTGCCTTTCCTCACCCCAGCCCCTACCCCTTCCTGCCCCCTTCCCCCAAGTCCCCACCCAGCTTCTTCTCCACCTCCTCCCCTGAGCGCGGCACGTCCCCGCTCCTCCCTCACAGAAAATCCTAAGCACTGCCAAACAGCTGTTAGGCGGTGGGTGGGAAGCGCTGGGAGGTAGGGGGAGGAGTGGGGATGCAGCGCACTGCGGGGGGAAAGAAGGAGGTGAGGAGGGGGGAGCTTGGCTGCCGGTGGGTGCAGAGCACCCACTAATTTTTCCCTGTGGGTGCTCCAGCCCTGGAGCACCCATGGAGTCAGTACCTGTGTATAATATCACACTTTATTTTCCTAGTTTTAAAAACACACATGCATTCATCCACCACTAGGCAGGTGGGAGATAGTGACTGGGAACCAGCTCACTAAATAAAAGGCTGGAGTCTGTACACTGCAGCTGCCTTCCAGGACAGTAGAGAAGCAGAAAAATGGTCTTATGGTTAAAGGACAGAACTGGGAACTAGGTAACCTGATTTCTGTTTCCCCGTTCTGCCCCAACTTGAAGTCTGGCCTTATGCAGGTCATTTCATCTCTGAAACGCAGCTAATAACATGAACCCTCTCAGAGTGTGTCTTTGTGATGTTAATAGATTAATGTTAATGCTTTAAAATCTTTGGAAGGAAGGAGCTACCCACGGGGCACCATTAAAAACTAAACGTTCACCACCCCACGTACCTGCATCAACCTCATTCACTAACAAATCTTAAAGATAATATTGTTAAGACAATTTGGTAATGGAATTTAGCTCTGACTCTATCTATTTTAGGTACTTCTAGGTCCTGTGACAGTGTTCACTCTCCATGGCAGTGTCTCCTGCTGGCCATCCTGGGGATTAGCTCTGCCAGTGGGTGTGCCCTCCTCCAGTGGTGCCAGTGGTGCCAATCCAGGAACTGCAGAGTCCTCTTCATGACTCAGCCCACTGGCCGTGCCACTATCCATGTTTCCTCCTTCTGGGGGTGGGTACCATTGTTCAATAATCAGGCCACAATCATGGCAAGTGGAGGGGATGTGGGCCCGCCCACGACTCTGGGTCCTGTGACATTGCACTCCATATGTTTTATGGAAATATGCTTAGGAGTGTAAATATGATGTAACTGGAATATGCTTTATGCAAAAGGTCTCTTGTGAGGTATCATTACAAAGCTTATAATCTACTGAGTGTGTTCCTCCTATTTGTATGTATGTATCATTCTTGTATCTGAAGCTAGAAATATGAAGTATAACTCTGAAGTCCTACTGTAATTATGCAATATGTGGGCCATTAATGGTGGTTTGGAAGCTTGATGGCTCCCACTGACTAGGACAATTGCTTGTAAATGGCTCTGTTTACTTGCAAACCTCCCTGGGTATGTGCGGGCCAGCCCTGGAAGAATGAAGAATGAGGTCTCACAGGACATGTGACCATGTCATAGGATACTGGAATCTATCTTAAACCTGGTGCTTTTCCATTTAGAAGAAGGGGGGGGGGGGGGGGGGATCCAGAGAGACAAAGGGTTCCCGCCTAGGGCCCAAGCTATAAAAGGGGGTGAAGCAGAACAAGGGGGGGGCTGCCAGTCATGAGAAATCCCCTAGTTACCACATGAGCTGGAACTAACAGGACTGAACCAGGGGAAAGGATTGGGCCCAGACTAGGGAGGAGTCTAGTCTGTGAAAGAAGCTTATTGGAACATCTCTGAGGGTGAGATTTTACCTGTAAACAGATTCTTAATGTATTAGGCTTAGACTTGCATGTTTTTGCTTTATTTTGCTTAGTAACGTACTTTGTTCTGTCTGTTGAAACCACTTAAATCCTATTTTTATACTTAATAAAATCACTTTTGTTTATTAATTAACCCAGAGGAAGTGATTAATACCTGGGGAAGCAAACAGCTGTGCATGTCTCTCTTTTAGTGATATAGAGGGTGGACAATTTATGAGTTTACCCGTATAAGCTTTATACAGAGTAAAATGGATTTATTTGGGGTTTGGATCCCATTGGATGTCTGGGTTCTGGAGATAGGAAACCTGCTGAGCAGTTTTTTGTTAGAGTCTGCAGCTTTGGGGGTGTGGACCAGACCTGGGTCTGTGTTGTAGCAGACTAGGATGTCTGGCTCAACAAAGCAGGGTTCTGGAGTCCCAAGCTGGCAGGAAAAATGGGTTCAGAGGTAATCTCAACACATCAGGGGATGGTCCCAAGGGGGTCTCTGTGACCAAACCCGTCACAGTCCCAACTCAGGGAACCTATAGATAACAGCCTCCTGCTGGGTCTCCTTAACTTCCTTTAATGCTGTTTCACTTCCCAGGGCCATTTCCTCATGGCCCCAGCACCTTCTTCGTCATTATCTCAGGGCTTTCAGCCAGCAAGTCCCAGCAACTAGCCAGGAGCTCCCTCTTGCTCTCCTGGTCCCAGCCAGCAACTGCTCTGTCCAAGATGCTACCCTTACTGCAGCCTGCTAAGAACAGTCCTCACTCCTTGGGCTCCCCACAGGAACTGCCCCTGCTCTGCCCTGCAGCTCCTTTTGTACTAGCCCACTGGGCCCTGACTGGCTGCTCCATTCAGCCTCTCCCCAACTGGCTGCTTCCTATGAAGCCTCCCTAGGCTGCTAGGAGGACTCACCTCCACTGCTCTTTCCAGGGTGGATTGTGATAGGCCTACAAGGCCTCCATTAACCCCTTCCACTCCTGTGTGGAGTGAACATCCTATCACAGGCTACTGAACACCTCACAGTCTCTAATGGATTCCTCCTCCCATCACTGATGTGTGTGTGTCAAGGCAGTGCTATTATCCCCATTGTACAGAAAGGCACAGAAAAATTAAGGCCCACACTTTCAAAGGGACTGAGATTCCTAACTCCCATTGAAATCCATTTTAATGGGAGTTAGGAGCCTAAGTGACTTGCCCTGTGGTGAAGCAGGGAATTGAACAAAGGTCTCCTTCCCCAGTTTCCTTGCTGACACAGGGCTAAGGGTGCTAGTGCAACATTGGATATGGTGCATAATACATAATAAAGAAGGAGGAATGGTTACTTGTTTTCAGCTGTGTGGGTTTGGGCAGCACTGGCTTTAGGTTTTGGGGACAATTACTGACTATTGTTCTGACCATTTGTTCTGTGGAAAGCACACAGACAGAGAATTCCCTGGCACCTGAGGCCACTTGTGTGAGTCAAGTGTATTCCAAGGAGGCTTTTTCAAGGATAAGAACAGCAGCTGGAAGCTTTTTTATTTATTTATTTTTTGGACTGTTCGGCTATTTTATTTTATACACAAAATAGCATGGCAAAGACTTGGTAAATTTAGCATGCCCAGTTATCCAAATTAGGCAGAGAATTATGTCCAGTAGTCTCCTTGTGACAGCTCATCTTCTTGAGAAGTGTTTAGTCCAACTTGACGAAGCCGATGTCTTTGGCATACTGGCGGAAGCACTGCCAGCACATGTTCAGCCCGTACTTGCGGATCGGGCCGTGGCGGTTTGAGCACACGTGGCACGAGCGGGAGCCCTTTCCGAACTTCCTAGGGTCGCTCCAGTAGAGCTGCTGGACCCATCTTGCCCGCTGCTCACACCGCGCCCAAGGAATCTGGAGACCCAGCAGGAAGCCTGGAACAGGAGACAGCTATGATCGAGCTTAGCCATGACTAAGCATTAGCCCAGGACTGGTTTGCTTTATTCCACACACAGCAAAAAGTCTGTCAAGGAGCAGAATTAATCACAGAGCCCAATTTTGTAATCGTGACTGGGAAAGTGTTCTGATGCCGTTTAGAAGTTCTGCATGTGTGGCTAACCCACAGATGATTAGTTAATGGGAAAGGAACTAAATGTTCAGCTGTGATTGACAGGAAATGGGCCTTTCTTCCAGACAAATGCCAATGTCACTTTTCCCTTCAGCTGTTTGAGCAATTCAGGCAAGTTTGGGGAAACCAAAGAGACCCTTCAGCAAAGGGGGAACAGATACTGAACTCTGGATTTTTTAAAAGTGCCCACCCACTTTGGAGCACCCCTGTGCTAGGAGCCCAGTGTGAAGCTCTAAGACAGCCATTTCCAACCTGTCCAGCTCGAAGGCCAAGCATGTTATTCCAGAAGGAGCATGGGGACACAAACAATATTTAGGGGCAGATTCTCTGTCCTGTCCCAGCTGGTGCACAGGAAGCCCTGCAGGACAGAGAGGGAGGGGAAGGTTTCTAAAGGAGAGGAGGCAGGAAATGAAAGACTGAGGGATGAGGGAAGAAGAGCGAATTAAATGCTCAGGTTGGTTGTCTGGGGACTTGAGAAGGAAACGCTGGGTGTGTGGGCGCAGGACTGGTAATTAAATGAACTCACAGCAAGCTCCAGATTTACTTGAACTAGTCCTGGGCCGGAAGGTTCAGGATGGCTCTTTTTTTGTCCATACCAGTTTGCCCATTACTAAACTCCAGCAACAGACCATTCAGCTGATGAGGGATGAAGGAAATCAGCTGCAGTGCATTTTTGTGCACAGAACTGGCTTTTCCAGAAGCCACTGAACCTGCCAGGACCTCTTGAGGAAGTTACATCTAGTTCATGTGAGAGTAGGAACACTATGTATCATGTTTCGTCTCCACTGAAACAAGAGTGTAACACAGATGCAAACAAGATTAATTAAATAAACAAAGTCAGGGAAAGTTGCTAATTGTCCATGAATAACAAACTGCAAACACATAACACAGTTAATTAGAAAATAAATTAATCATCTCATGGAAGAAACACATTTAATTATCACAAAACATTGCACCATGCAGTAATTATGTGTTTACCAGTGCTGGTAAGTGATGGCTGTGTTTGCACTCTCATTACAAACAAGTTCTCTTGCTTCATTCTGATTAATGCATCCATATTGACTCGACACACTGCTATGTCTGCTTAAAATGGTTGCCTCTTTATGTGGATTTTGTTGGCTGGTAAAAAGTCAGAGCCCCATCACTCCTGATAAACTATGCTTTACTTTGTGAGTGATTCCACAGATTTGGTATGGGAACACTCTCAGATCTAGAAGCAGGGATGCTACTGTAACTCTTCTGCCTGTGGAGTTGGCAGCGACAAGGGCCAGGTTCAATATCTAGGGGTTCCTTTTATCAATACAACACAGAAACAGCTCAGCCCCCCACCCAGTAATCTGGGAAAATTACACACCACCCTTGGGCACTCCTAAGAGGCAATACTTCCCCTCCCGCAAGCACAAAGTCTGTATAGAAAAGAAAACTTTTAATAAAAAAAGGGGAAAGGAACCCGGCATTAATTTGATAAAAGACCAAGCATGATTCAAAAACATATGATGATGAGCAAAACACCCACTCCAGAATACATTAGGCAGTGTCCTTTGCCTATTTCTCACCTTGTGCTGTGAAAGTCCAAACAAACGTTCCTTTAACACGCCACTCCCCTCTCTCTCCAGCGCACCCCACTCATAGTTGTCCTTGATCAGTGAAGATCCAGAGTTCAGCGTTCACCTCCCACCCCCACCCCCACCCCCAGTGAGGGGAGGCATCGACCAATACCTCAGCTCCTACTGCCGCACCGTTCACCCTGCATCGCTGCCTGCCACTGCTGTGCGCTGCATCGTTGTCTACTCTGCTGCTGCCTTGTCGTTGTTCGCTCCACCACTGGCCTCTCTACTGCAATTTCTGCGATGCCTTGAGGTCCCAGCAACTTCACACAGGCAGTTCTCAGTGATTTCAGCGCTTAGGGAGGGAGTCTCACTGCTAGTACAAACTGGTCAGTCTCTTTCACTGAAGACACTACCCCATGCAGGTCTAAGGAGTATCACCTAGACCTGGTTATCAGTGATTTCAGCTCTAGGGAACTGTAACAAAAGAAAAGACTCTCAATTGAGTCTAACCAGCTCTGTCATTAAACAGTGAAGAGGAGGAGTGTCAAATGGTGTCTAGAACTCTTAGGCAGAGCCCACACCACCCAGCTGAAACACCTGTCCCCACGCGCTCTCTCCTTCATTGGGATTTGGCATCCCTACCCTCCGCTTAGCGACTGAAGTTCAGTTGAGGGTGACCCCCCTCAACCAGGGCAGATCAAGCCCCCACTCACACAACAAGGGCAACAACCTTTCATCACCCCTACACTCAACACCAAAGTGACTTGCAAACCAACAAAACTTGCAAACAGCCAAAAATTATCATTTGCGCAAAGCAGCTCTATCATGCTGCACATCGAGGCAGAGTACACATATCTATGCAAACAAAGTTGGTTCCTGAAGTCTTTTCCCCCAGCTCATCACTAGATGTTAGGGAAGAGCTCATTCAGACCCTGCTTACACGACCATCTGTGCTAATGAAGAGTCTGCTCTCACTAATCCTTCTCCCACCTCTCCAGAGGTGAGACCATTGTCTGCCTTCTTCACTTAGTTCTTTATAAGGCACCTGTCAGAATGGTATCCAAGATCTGCTGTGCATGCAGTTTGCACAGCTATCACTACATCAGTCAGAGGTGTGGTTTTTTTTACCAATAGGGTAATATTGGTCCAAGCTCCAGTGTGGATGCAGATACACTGTTATAAAGGTGTCTTACAGTGGTATAGTTTATTCCCCTTCTCTACAGAAATGGCTATACAGGTACAAAGCCTCTTTATACGGATACCGTATAACTGTGTCTACACTAGGTGGGTTATCCCACTTTAACTACACCAGTACAGTAGAAGAATAGGAACTCTTGTGTTTAGACAAGCCCTGAGACAGTGACTAGATTTTCAGAGCTTGGCACATGAGGTCCTGAGGACTTTTGAAAATCTGTCCTCCTGCATCTGATTCTCTGACAGGCACCTTGCGTGGTCATTTACACCTGTGCACAATGGCTGTGTGAATTCTCCTCTCAGTGTAGGAGCTTTTCACACCCACTTTGAAGAAGTGTAAATGATGAGACAAGGTGCCAGGCAGGAAGAATTAGACCAAATACCTCAGAAAAACTGAGCCCTGCCATACTACCAGCTTTTCCAGCACCATGCATGCTTTGCATACAGACTGCTCCAGCACATGCTACACTGCACAGCACTTGCCACAGACTGTGCATGATTGTGTTATCTCTGCTGGGTCTTCTAGAGATCCTGAAGCTACAGCTAAAGGAGAACTGCTGGAATTGGGTGGAGGTATCTGAAGCCACTAGACAGCAAGGGCTAAATTAAGCTTAGGGAATGAGCTAAGAGGAGGGATATGAAGTAAACATGGCACTGTTCCTATTTCCATTTTAGCTAACGGGCTCCCATTGGCTTGTAAGCTCCATTGACTTTGTAAGAGATGTACCCAAGAAAATTAGAACTTCATTTGGTGCAATGCATTTAAAGTCTGACTCAGTACGGTGCCTGGCGTACTCAGCTCCAATGGGAGCATCTTGCAGCAGATGGGGGAGGGACATTTGTTGGCATATATTTTGTGAGGGAAAATGGCTTTTGACAAAAAATGAAAATTTTTTACAAAAAAATTAATTTTAGTCAAAATTTTGCTTGATGAAAATTTTCAGTAGAAAATGTTTGGTTTGGACTCTGAGTTTTTTCCCCTCGCTTTCTATTTTTGACTTTTTCCCCCATTGGAAAAGAGAGGGGAAATTTTTCCCTCTAAGGGGAAAAAAGTAAAAGGGGGAAAGTTGCAGGGAAAAAAAACCCAAACCTTTATAATTTTTTTCATTTTGTTTCATTTCAAATTTTTTCCTTGAAAAATCCTCGTGAAACATTTTTACAGAAATGAAAATTGTTTGTTTCCTTCAACATTTTTTGCAAAAAAATAGGAAAGTGTTTTTTAAAAACAAGCCCTGCTCAGCACCTCACAGGATTGGGACCTCGGTGTTCTTCTACACCACAAAACCAAGGCTAATGTCCCCCTCTTTTGTGAATAGGCTCAGTATGGCTATGACGAGAGAGCCTTGGTCATGTGGGGTATATCAAGTCTGATCTTCCTGAGGCGACTTGATGCCATGTCTCTGAGCAGTCACTCAAATCTGACACTAGGCAACAGTGCTTGAATACGTCTCCTCATCTTGTTCTGCAAAAGTCCACTGGGAAATGGACAGAATCTTAATAAAGCAGGAGGAATGTGTCAATTCCCCTTCATCACTTCTGCTAGGTTGAGGTTAATTGGTTAATTAGATAATTACTCACATGTTGCCAGCTTGTCAGGCACTAACAACACATTTATTATCAATTATGAAAGCTTTAGTTCCCTGATAATTCTATTTCAAATGTGGTGCTTAGGACATTGCACTTACACAGGCAGACAGCATTGTTATGGAAATGAACTCATGATCTTCTGCAGCCCAGAGAAAGGAGATAGAATTATCTCCATTTTGGCTTCGCTAGTTAATTAATTGCTTAGGGTTTCTTTTTCTTTCCTTTTTCACAACACATTATGCAGTTAATTCAGTTATGATCCTATCCAATGGCCTTCCAATGCCATTTGATGGGCGTGCTTATTACAGTATGTCAACATGAACATCATGTCATTGAAGATTTCCGTGCAACCTAAGCACTCTTTCTGTGAGTGTACAAATAGGCCTCTTGCTCATACGGTGAACCCAAGTTTTGGGATGTGTGTGTGTACAGTGCTTCCCATCATGTGTGTGCATAAAACATTACCAACATCTTGTAGGCCAATAGCAGTGTGAATTATCAAACATTTCCTAGCACCAGTACAAAATCTTTTTCAAGCCATCAGCTCTTGAAGGATTACATTGTTACTGATGACATGCAGCACCTGTGAGATTTAACAAGACAGCACCTTATAAATTCACCCTGGATAATATGTTCTGCAGATTATGGTGTGATGGACTGTCTCTCAGCATTAGCCTAATAAGGCAAGATGTGAAAATGACATTGTTAAGCTGGTACTTCTGTCAAGATTGCCCATGTGAAAAAAATCGCATGGGAATTTTCAGAGGCAGAGCTGTTGTTGCTTCCTTCTGCTGCACGACATTCATCAGAAGCCAACGCCTTCCGGTGCCACATCGGAGAAGGAATCTGACCAGGAGAGAGTGTTCTGATACTTTTCTTTCTCTTTCCAGCCTGCTCTGATGGGATCCAGTTGCTATCCAGTCATTCATTATTTGGGATGATTAATTCCTTACTGTTACCTTCTGAATATCTGGTGACAATAAGAATTAGAAGGGCTAAAAACACCAACATTATGTAACAAAAATCCATTACAAAAATGGATTTGTTCCCAACAACCACAGTTCAAATCAAAGGGATCAAAAGCCAAACCAGCCCAGTGATATCCAGCTAAGCCAGGGGTGGCCAACCTGAGCCTGAGAAGGAGCCAGAATTTACCAATGTACATTGCCAAAGAGCCACTGTAATACGTCAGCAGCCCCCCCCCACCCCATCAGCTCCATCCCCCCTGCTCCCTGCGCCTCCTGATCAGCTGTTTCGTGGCATGCAGGAGGCTCTGGGGGGAGGGGGAGGAGTGAGGGCATGGCAGGCTCAGGGGAGGGGGTGGGAAGGGGTGGAGTGGGGGCTGGGCCTGTGGCAGAGTGAGGGATTGAGTAGCAAGCACCCCTCAGCACACTGGAAAGTTGGCACCTGTGGCTCCAGCCCCGCGGTCGGTGCCGATACAAGGAGCCGCATATTAACTTCTGAAGAGCCACATGTGGCTCCAGAGCCACGGGTTGGCCACCCTTGAGCTAAGCGCTGCAACCCACTTTTGTTAAGTTTAGGAGTTTACTTCTGGGATCACATGGATAGTCTTTGTTAATGGAAGCCAGTGCTCAGACCAGGACTGCAGCCCCTTACAGTGCAGTTCTGCACCAAATAATGTATGTGTAAAAATGGCCCCTGCTTACACAGAGCTGCTCTCTGCCTGTACCAGAGTTAAAGCTGCTAACTACAGAGAAAGCAAGTCAAATTATACTCCTTTTTACCGCTGTCAGCCCTGCAGACCCAACACCACTCTGGGAGAGGGAACTGGAGTCTTTTCTTGCTCACAAACTATCAAAAGAATTGCTAACCCAGTTCAGATTGCAGAATCTTTATTGTTGGTAACTCCAGGGCCCATCCAACCCCACTGGAATCAATTGGATTGGGCCCTATAATCCATTGACAAAGTCACCTGTCTAACCAAATTCTATCCGCCAGTTACACACATACCATCTCTCTGGGGACAAGAGTGTCACGAGTAGTTGCCACTAAAGACAAGAGGTTTGCACAGATGTCACCGAGGCAGCATTAGGCATTATTTCCAGTGATGATCCACAAGCCACAAAGAACGCAAATTGATCCTCAGAACCCAGGGGGAATCTGTGGTCCTGGCAGGTACAGAAACCATCTTTTTATTTGTAAACTGAGCAAATTTGATATCAAAATCACCGAGAACCAATAAATGGAGAATGTTACACTATGAAAGGAAAGTCTTGAAATGAAACCAAATGGCTAAAACTCTTTTAATCAAGAGTGCCTATCTTAGGATCTCTGCTTGGTACTGAGCACTGGTAGAATATTTATTTGCTCTAAGTTGGCTGCCGTTTATTACTATTATTTACAGAGCATGTGCAGGTCCCATACAGAAAGGGACAGACACAGGGTTTGACTGCACTAGGGAAATTGGTTGAGATTGGGTTGGAATTAGCTAACACATGCTAGCCAACCCTCACCTAAACTCAGAGGTGCTGGAGCTAAGGGTGCTGGGGGGTGCTGCTGCACCCCCTGGCTTGAAGTGGTTTCCATTATATACAGGGTTTACAGCTTGGTTCAATGGCTCTCAGTACCCCTGCCTAAACTCTGCCTTTTTTCTTAGGCTAGATACAGGCTAACACATTTTACTTCAATTGAGCTTGTCAGGTCAGAGAGCTGTGTTAATGAACTCAGACTCAACCTGATCCACTTTTCCTAAGCTAGATAAAGCAACAGGGTGGCCAGCCGCAGATACAACAGGCATAGGCGCTGACTCTGTGGGTGTAGGGTGACCAGATGTCCCAATTTTATAGGGACAGTCCTGATATTTGGGGTTTTTTCTTATATAGGCTCCTATTACCCCCCACCTACTGTCCCAATTTCTCACACTTGCTATCTGGTCAGCTTGTTGGGTGCTCTGGGGCTGGAGCACCCACAAGGAAAAAATGGTGGGTGCTGAGCATCCACTGGCAGCCCCCCTGATCAGCTCCTCCCCCTCCCCCCAAGTGCCTCCCACCCCGCCGATCAGCTTCTCCCCCTCCCTCCCAGTGTCTCCTGCCCACAGCAGATCAGCTGTTCTGTGGCATGCAGGGGGCGCTGGTGGAGAGAGGGAGGAGCGAGGGCAGGGCATGCTCAGGGGGAGGTGGCAGAATGGCATGGGAAGAGGTGGGGCAGGGTTTTGAGGGAAGGGGAGGTGTGGGGGCGGGGCCTGGGGCACAGTGGAGGTCAAGCACCCCCCAGCACATTTGAAAGTTGGCACCTCTGACAACAAGAGTGCTTTAAAGAATGTATGGGTCTTCCAGAGCTTTTTGAAGGAAGGAAAGGCTGCAGAATAGAGAAGACGAGAACCAACACCCCAAACTTTGGGAAGAACCTAGCTTAGACCAGGGGTCGGCAACCTTTGAGGAGTGACATGCCAAGTCTTCATTAATTTAAGGTCTGGCATGCCAATTATACATTTTACATTTACAGGAGCCAGCGGACAGAACCCCAGACTGGCAGTGGGCTGAGCAGAGCTGGCGGCCGGGACCCCAGCCCTGCAGGGTCCCGTCTGCCAGCCCCGCTCAGCCTGCTGCTGGTCTGTGGTTCCGTCCGCCAGCTCCTGCCAGCTGGGGTCCTGGCCACCAGCCCCACTCAGCCCGCTGCCTGCCTGGGGTTCCGATCATCCAGGCAGGCAGCAGGCTGAGCGGGGCCAGCGGCCGGGGCCCTGGCTGGCAGCAGAGTACCGCCAAAAATCAGCTCGCGTACCGCCTTTGGCACACGTGCCGCAGGTTGCTGAGCCCCGGCTTAGACCAAACCCTACTAACGAAAGCTGGATAGACTCACATCTGTTCCAGATGATCATGTGACAGAAGTTGCTCTAATGGGAGCCAGTCCACAAGGGGTCCCTTGATTAGTCTCATCTATTTGTTTTGGAAGTCGGTCCAATATTCTCACATTCATCCAAACTGCTCAGAACATTAGAACCTTTTAAACCATTTTACTGCTCTGTCTGCACTTTTTCTAGCTCACTTCCCAGATGAACACCACAGAGACAAAGCAGTAAAGCTCATGAACAAAGTTAGCAGCTGCTGAACTTGGCGCAGAAACTTCCTGGACATTTTCAGATTGGCTGGGGAGGCAAAAGCAGGAATAATGAGGCTTAATGACATAGTTGGCCCTGGGGAATGACAATGGCTAATTTAATACACATTATTGTGGAAAGTCCTCATGTGCATAAGGTTTGGGAAAGGGGCCATGCATGATCAGCACTCCACAGAGTTGTCCCTTCTTGACTTATGTACCTCTTACTAGGGGGCTTTGCCAAAGCATTGAATGCAAGGAACATTTATGCCAAGAGTTTCTTTAAGAATCAAAATGCTGATGCTTGAAAGATGGAAATTATCTGAATATTGTACAGGCTCTGTTAGTATCCTCAGCCCTTTACCACTCATTCTGTGATGTTCTTATAAAGGAATGCAGCTTCAAGTGAGGGCAGTAGCAGGATGGGAGACCTTCAAGGAAAAGTCAGATGTTGTAGAGAATAGTGGTTCAGCAGAGGATCCTCTTCCCTCAGTCCTGAACCAGTGTGCTAGGGATCTCATGGACTTTAAGGCCAGAAGGATCCATTGTGATCATCGAGTCTGACCTCCTGCACATCACAGGCCACAGAACCTCACCCACCCACTCCTGTAATAGACCCCTAGTCTCTGATAGAGTTAATGAAGTCCTCCCATCATGATTTAAAGACTTCAAATTACAGAGAATCCACCATTTACTCTTGTTTGAACCAGCAAGTGACACATGCGCCATGCTGCAGAGGAAGACACAAACCCCAGGGTTTCTGCCAATCTGATCCAGGGGAAAATTCCTTCCCAACCCCAAATATGGTGATCAATTAAACCCTGAGTATGTGGGCAAGACCCCCCCACCCACCCACCTGGGAAAGAATTCTCTGTAGTAACCCTTCCCCTCTAACATCCCATCTCCAGCTACTGGGGATTTTTCCTACTCTTAGCCCTGGTCTACACTAGGAGTTGAAGTCAAATTTAGCAGCGTTAAATCGCTTTAACGCTGCACCCGTCCACATGATGAAGCCCTTTTTTTCGACTTAAAGGGCTCTTGAAAATGATTTCCTTACTCCACCCCCGACAAGGGGATTAGCACTGAAATCAGCCTTGCCGGATCGAATTTGGGGTACTGTGGACACAATTAGACAGTATTGGCCTCCGGGACCTACCCCAGAGTGCTCCATTGTGACCGCTCTGGACAGCACTCTCAACTCAGATGCAGTGGCCAGGTAGACAGGAAAAGGCCTGCGAACTTTTGAATCTCATTTCCTGTTTGGCCAGCATGGCAAGCTGCAAGTGAGTGCAGAGCTCATCAGCAGAGGTGACCATAATGGAGTCCCAGAATCGCAAAAGAGCTCCAGCATGGACCAAACGGGAGGTACGGGATCTGATCATTGTATGGGGAGAGGAATCCGTTCCAGTTCTTGAAATGCCAAAACATTTGTCAAAATCTCCCAGGGCATGAAGGACAGAGGCCATAACAGGGACCCGAAGCAGTGCCGTGTGAAACTTAAGGAGCTGAGGCAAGCCTACCAGAAAACCAGAGATGCAAATGGCCACTCTGGGTCAGAGCCCCAAACATGCCACTTCTATGATGAGCTGCATGCCATTTTAGGGGGTTCAGCCATCACTACCCCAGCCGTGTTGTTTGACTCCTTCAATGGAGATGGAGGCAACATGGAAGCAGGTTTTGGGGACGAGGAAGATGATGATGATGATGTTGTAGATAGCTCACAGCAAGCAGAGAAATCAGTTTTCCCAACAGCCAGGAACTGTTTCTCACCCTGGACCTGGAGCCAGTACCCCCCGAACCCACCCAAGGCTGCCTCCTGGACCCGGCAGGCAGAGAAGGGACCTCCGGTGAGTGTACCTTTTAAAATACTATACATGGTTTAAAAGCAAGCATGTGAAAGGATTAATTTGCCCTGGCATTCGCAGCTCTCCTGGACGTACTCCCAAAGCCTTTGCAAAAGGTTTCTGGGGAGGGCAGCCTTATTCCGTCCACCATGGTAGGACACTTTACCACTCCAGGCCAGTAACATGTAGTTGGGAATCATTGCAGAACAAAGCATTGCAGTGTATGTTTGCTGGCATTCAAACAACATCTGTTCTTTATCTCTCTGTGTTATCCTCAGGAGAGTGATATCATTCATGGTCACCTGGTTGAAATAGGGTGCTTTTCTTCAGGGGACACTCAGAGGTGCCCGTTCCTGCTAGGCTGTTTGCCTGTGGCTGAACAGAAATGTTCCCCGCTGTTAGTCACGGGGAGGGGGGAGGATTGAGGGGGTAGCCACGCAGTGGGGGAAGGCAAAATGTGACCTTGGAATGAAAGCACATGTGCTATGTATGTAATGTTAACAGCAAGGTTTACCGTGAAAGAGTGTACCCATTGTTCTATAAAATGGGTCTTTTTAAATACCACCACTGTCCCTTTTTTTTTCTCCACCAGCTGCATGTGTTTCCAGGATCACAGGATCTTCTCCTTCCCAGAGGCTAGTGAAGATTAGAAGGTGAAAAAAAATGCACTCGCGATGAAATGTTCTCTGAGCTCATGCTGTCCTCCCACACTGACAGAGCACAGACAAATGCATGGAGGCAGACAATGTCAGAGTGCAGGAAAGCACAAAATGACCAGGAGGAGAGGTGGCGGGCTGAAGAGAGTAAGTGGTGGGCCGAAGAGATGGCTGAAGCTGAAAGGTGACGGCAGCATGATGAGAGGAGGCAGGATTCAATGCTGAGGCTGCTGGAGGATCAAACTAATATGCTCCAGCATATGGTTGAGCTGCAGGAAAGGCAGTTGGAGCACAGACCGCCGCTACAGCCCCTGTGTAACCAACCGCCCTCCTCCCCAGTTCCATAGCCTCCTCACCCAGATACCCAAGAACGTGGTGGGGGGGCCTCCGGCCACCCAGCCACTCCACCCCAGAGGATTGCCCAAGCAACAGACGGCTGGCATTCAATAAATTTTAAAGTTTTAAACTTTTAAAGTGCTGTGTGGCCTTGTCCTTCCCTACTCCACCACCACTCCCAGGCTACCTTGGCAGTTATCCCCCTATTTGTGTGATGAATTAATAAAGAATGTATGAATGTGAAGCAACAATGACTTTAGTGCCTCTGCAAGCGGTGATCGAAGGGAGGAGGGGAGGGTGGTGAGCTTACAGGGAAGTAGAGTGAACCAAGGAGCGGGGGGTTTCATCAAGGAGAAACAAACAGAACTTTCACACCGTAGCCTGGCCAGTCATGAAACTGGTTTTCAAAGATTTCAAAGATTTTCAAAGCTTCTCTGATGCGCACGTCACCCTCCTGTGCTCTTCTAACCACCCTGGTGTCTGGCTGCACGTAACCAGCAGCCAGGTGATTTGCCTCAACCTCCCACCCCACCATAAACGTCTCCCCCCTTACTCTCACAGATATTGTGGAGCACACAGCAAGCAGTAATAACAGTGGGAATATTGGTTTCACTGAGGTCTAACCGAGTCAGTAAACTGCACCAGCATGCTTTTAAACGTCCAAATGCACATTCAACCACCAGTCTGCACTTGCTCAGCCTGTAGTTGAACAGCTCCTGACTACTGTCCAGGCTGCCTGTGTACGGCTTCATGAGCCATGGCATTAAGGGGTAGGCTTGCTCCCCAAGGATAACTATAGGCATTTCAACATCCCCAACGGTTAGTTTCTAGTCTGGGAATAAAGTACCTTCCTGCAGCTTTTGAAACAGATCAGAGTTCCTGAAGATGCGAGCGTCATGTACCTTTCCCGGCCATCCCACACTGATGTTGGTGAAACGTCCCTTGTGATCCACCAGTGCTTGCAGCACTATTGAAAAGTATCCCTTGCAGTTTATGTACTCTCCGGCTTGGTGCTCCGGTGCCAAGATAGGGATATGGGTTCCGTCTATGGCCCACCACAGTTAGGGAATCCCATTGCAGCAAAGCCATCCACTATGACCTGCACATTTCCCAGGGTCACTACCCTTGATATCAGCAGATCTTTGATTGCGTTGGCTACTTGCATCACAGCAGGCCCCACAGTAGATTTGCCCACTCCAAATTGATTCCCGACTGACCGGTAGCTGTCCGGCATTGCAAGCTTCCACAGGGCTATTGCCACTCGCTTTTCAACTGTGAGGGCTGCTCTCATCTTGGTATTCTGGTGCTTCAGGGCAGGGGAAAGCAAGTCACAAAGTTCCATGAAATTGCCCTTACGCATGCAAAAGTTCCGCAGCCACTGGGAATCATCCCAGACCTGCAACACTATGCGGTCCCACCAGTCTGTGCTTGTTTCCTGAGCCCAGAATCGGCGTTCCACCGCATGAACCTGTCCCATTAGCACCATGATGCCCGCATTGCCAGGGCCCATGCTTTGAGAAAAGTCTGTGTCCATGTCCTCATCACTCTCGTCACCACGCTGACGTCGCCTACTCGCCCGGTTTCGCTTTGCCAGGTTCTGCAGCTGCATATACTGCTGGATAATGCGCGTGGTGTTTAATGTGCTCCTAATTGACAAAGTGATCTGAGCGGGCTCCATGCTTGCCGTGGTATGGCGTCTGCACAGAAAAAAGGCGCGGAACGATTGTCTGCCCTTGCTCTGATGGAGGGAGGGGCGACTGATGACATAGCTTACAGAATTGGCTTACAGGGAATTAAAATCAACAAAGGCTTTACATCAAGGAGAAACAAAAACAACTGTCACACAGAATGGCCCCCTCAAGGATTGAACTCATATCCCTGGGTTTAGCAGGCCAATGCTCAACCCACTAAGCTATCCCTCCC
This sequence comes from Chelonia mydas, assembly GCF_015237465.2. Classification (NCBI taxonomy): domain Eukaryota; kingdom Metazoa; phylum Chordata; order Testudines; family Cheloniidae; genus Chelonia; species Chelonia mydas. Next base: position 59,502,876 of record NC_057855.1, read on the forward strand.
TCTGGTATTTCAGGTGGAACTGAATCTCCATTAAAGTTTTCAAGGTGCCCCTGACAGACCTCACCAAAATGATTGTCTGCTGTTGATTTCATGGAGGGAGGGAGCGGGGAGCAAATGAATACAAAACAAATCTGGTCTATTTCTTCTTTTGATCCACTCCATCTATCTTTTACATCTTTGGCTGGCAGCAGACAGTGCAGTAGGACTGCAAGCAATCCACATCTCCTGCCTGCCCAGCAGAAGATGGTGCAATAGGACTGCTAGCCATCCACATCTCCTGCCTGGTCACCATAAGATGATACAATAGGACTGCCTACAGGACTAAAGAGAATGACCTGGTCGAGTCACTCCTAATTTAGTCCCTGCTCCCATGTCTGCCCAGGCGCTCCTGACCCACTTTACCGAGGCGGCCAGGAACACCTTGGACACAATGACGATGGTTTTCAGGCCTATTGCACCATCTGCTGCCACAAGGCAATGGGTTGCTGCTGCTGTGTAGCAATGCAGTACCACGTCTGCCAGCACCCAGGAGACATACGGTGACAGTGAGCTGAGCGGGTTCCATGCTTGCCGTGGTATGGCATCTGCACAGGTAACTCAGGAAAAAAGACACGAAACAATTGTCTGCCGTTGCTTTCATGGAGGGAGGGAGGGCCTGATGACATGTACCCAGAACCACACACGACAATGTGTTTTGCCCCATCAGGCATTGGGATCTCAACCCAGAATTCCAATGGGTGGCGGAGACTGCAGGAACTGTGGGATAGCTACCCACAGTGCAACACTCTGGAAGTCAACGCTAGCCTCGGTACTGTGGAAGCGCTCCGCCGAGTTAAGGCACTTAATGCACTTAGAGCATTTTGTGTGGGGACACACACAATCGACTATATAAAAATGATTTCTAAAAAACTGACTTCTATAAATTCGACTTAATTTCTTAGTGTAGACATCCCTTAGTCACAGATGGGCCACATGCCATTGTAAGGCAGTCTCATTATCCCATCCCCTCCATAAATTTATCAAGCTCAGTCTTGAAGCCAGTTAGGATTTTTACCCCCTGCTGCTTCCCTTGAAAGGCTGTTCCAGAACTTCACTCCTCTGGTGATTAGAATCCTTTGTCTAATTTCAAGCCTAAACTTGTTGATGGCCAGTTTATATCTATTTGTTCCTATATCGGCATTGGCACTTAAATAACTCCTCTCTCTCCTAGTATTTATCCCTCTGATGTATTTATAGAGAACAATCATATCTCCCCTCAGCCTTCGTTTGGTTAGGCTAAACAAGCCAGGCTATTTGAGTCTCCTCTCATAAGGTAGGTTTTGAATTCCCCAGATCATCCTAGCAGCCCTTCCCTGCACCTGTTCCAGTTTGAATTCATCTTTCTTCAACATGGGAAACCAGAATTGCACATACTATTCCAAACGAAGTCTCACCAGTGCCTTGTGTAATGGCAATAATACTTCCCTATCTCTACTGGAAATACCTCGCCTGATGCATCCTAGGACTGCATTAGCCTTTTTCAAGGCTGCATCACATTGGCACCTCGTAGTCAACCAGTACACCCAGGTCTTTCTCCTCCTCTGTCTCTTCCAACTGATACGTCCCCAGTTTCTAGCAAAAATTCTTGTGGTTAGTCCCTAAGTGTATGACCTTGCACTATTACATTTCATCCCATTTCTATTATTCCAGTTTCCAAGGTCATCCAAATCTTCTTGTTTGATATTCCAATCCTCCTCCTTATTGGCAATACCTCCCAATTTGTGTCATCCTCAATTTTTATTAGCATGCTCCCACTTTTTGTGTCAAGGTCATGAATTAAAATGTTAAGTTTGGTCCCAAGACCAATCTCTGAGGAACTCCATTAGCAACCTCCCTCAGGCCTGACAGTTCATCTTTTGGTATGACCTGTTGTAGTCTCCCCTTTATCCAGTTCCTTATCTACCTTTCAATTCTCATATTAATCCCCATCTTCCTCAATTTAACTAATAATGTCTAATGTGGAACTGTATGATTGGTTCTTGTAGTCCCTGTGCAGTGGGAGGTTCTTAAAGGGCATGTCTATCTTGGGTAATTTTAGCTCCAGTAATTACTCTCTGCCTTCCTAAACAAGGAGGTGCAGGAGGGGATTCTGACCTGGGGCAGGGGGTTGGGATACAGGAGGGGGTGTGGAGTCTGGGAAGGAGTTTGGGTGCAGGAGGGGATTCTGACCTGGGGGGCAGGGGGTTAGGGTGCAGGAGGGGGTGCAGGGTCTGGGAAGGAGTTTGGGTGCAGGAGGGGATTCTGACCTGGGGCAGGGGGTTGGGGTGCAGGAGGGGTGTGGTGTCTGGGAAGGAGTTTGGGTGCAGGAGGGGATTCTGACCTGGGGCAGGGGGTTGGGGTACAGGAGGAGGTGCAAGGTGCAGGCTCCGGCCAGGAGGCACTTACCACAGGTGGCTCCCAGCTGGCAGCACAGCAGGGCTCAGGTAGGCTGCCTGCCTACCATAGCCCCACACCACTCCCGGAAGCAGCCGGCTGCTGGCACATCTCTGTACACCCCTGGGGGAGGCAGACAGCGTGTCTCCATATGCTGCCAGCCCCCGCAAGCGCCGCCCCCACAGCTCCCATTGGCTGGTTCCCGGCCAACGGGAGCCTTGGGGACGGTGCTGGGAGCAGCATGTGGAGCTGCCTCCTCCTCCCCCGCCAGGGGCTGCAGAGACGTGCCAGGAGCTGGCTGCTTCCAGGAGCGGGGTGGAGCTATGGCAGGCAGCCTACCTGAGCCCTGCTGCACTGCTGGACTTTTAGCAGCCCGGAGATCACAATCGACTGGCAGAGGCTCCAGGCTTAACCAGTTAATCACAATCACAGGATGATGACCACTGAATTATGGATTTATTTTTGCAGGGCCCCCCCTTAGCCTGAGGCCCAGGGCTGCAGCCGCTAAAGCCCCTGCGTTAATCCGGTGCTGTGTATTACTGGATCTATGATTATATGCTTTGTACTCCATTTCCTTGTATGCAGTCATGTATTGTGGGACTTCTGGGAAAAGACTATTACAAAACAGAAAAATAAAAGAAGGGCAGTGCACGCACTGCTCTGAAAGTTAACAAGGCTGATTGCAGGTCTTTTAAATTCCTCTTTTAATATAAAGAATCACAGGGACTCCATTAACTAGACACCCAAGTTGTACTGCTCATCAAGAAAGGCTTGTCCTTGGGGCATTCAGACAGTTGGGTCTAAATGATCTCACTGAATAGCAGCGCTGAATTCCATGACCCATTTTACAAGTGATATTTATCCTGTAATCAAGCTGCCAGAGTCACTTTGCTCTGGAGTTTCTGATCTATTTTAAGGAACTATGTTTCCCTTGTTACTGTATTTAATTCTATCCCAGCGCCTTCCTCATGTCACCTCAGGGTTCATATGCAGTAAGGGTCTTGTCAGTATTGCTGATCTCATTGGATCATGGTGCATACTGAGAATGTGCTGTTCTGACAAGGTTGTAAGTGCAGCACCATACACGTGTATGGAATAGACAAACAATACAGCAGTTACTGGGAGCATCACGCAGGGTCCTGGAGTTGGAATTTAATCACAAGCCACCAAAGTTTGATATTGATTTCCTGGGCATCCCCCAGCATGAGTTAGGAGAGTTTACATTTTTCAGGGCTGATTACCATGTTGTCAAAGCCAGTTGGCTAATGGGAAAGCAGCAAGTGCCAAGTGACTTCCCAGCAGCAGGACAAATGTTACTGCTGATGACAGGGAGACTGAAGAGGGACTCTTCTGCGGGGCTCAGACAGCCTGGAATGGTGTTTGTTCTCTATCCACAACAGGTTTGTGAAGCTCTGAGACAAATGAAATGGAGCCAGCTTCCTTGTCCATTCCATTGGGTACCACTAACCACAACTCTCTGCTGCTCCAGGAGTCCCTGCTGGCAGCTTCCAGGCAGCTAGAGACAAGCATGAGGTGACTCTATTCTCCACATGTCTACAGAGCAGACCAGCTGTCCCAAGTTCTTTCTGAAGCAGAAACTATTCCCTTGCATTTTCTCAACATAAAAACTGGGACGTATTTAAGATCTGAGTGTGAAAGAGGAATCAGCTTATCCCTGACACCATGGAGGTGAATTACAGGTGTAGTTAAGGGGTGTTCTGGAGGTGCAAAGTCTGCCTGTGAAATGCAGGTGACAGCTCCAGAACATCACTACTAACTTGTTCTCTTTCTCCCTGTGGCGAAGAGGCGTGGCCACCCTTGGAGATTGACAGTGAGGAGTGGACAGACACCCCCTGGTGGGCAGAATCTGGAAGGCAACACTCTCCATGCTAGAAGCAGAGGGGCGGGACAGAAACAGGAAGTATAAAAGGTGGGCCCTGTAGCTTAGCTGGGGAGCAGCTGCCAAGGGAGACAGATGTGTTCTCCCTGCTGTGGATGCAGGAGCCCACAGAAGTCTTCTGCTGTCCTGAGGATGGCCCTGAGTTACCCGTATGGCCAGACATGCTGGATGCTGAAGAGTTGCTTGGACTGCTGCTCACAGTGTATCCTGGGGAGATGGAGGCTGACCTTGGAAGATACACCTGAGGGGGAGTATAGGAAGCAGCCAAGGGGAACCAGACTACTGTCTGGCTGTGGTGCCGCCAGAGACATGGTCAGCGTATTGCAGGTGGATTCCCCGCTGGCCCAGTGGTGGGCCCCTCTGCTACTGTTAGGGCCCTGGGCTGGGATGCAGTGGAGTTGGGTGGGCCTGTGTCTCCCCTACCACTCCTCCCCTGGGTGGCAGTACTCCCCCCCCCCTTAGGTTAGGAGACTACACTTGCTGGGCACACCCTTTGCTGGAGCCCCCTAGACTGTTTTGGGGTGCTCCCCCTTTGCCAGAGCCCCATAGACTTTGTTGGGGCACTCAGCCCTGCCTGAAGGCCAGGCTCCTAGACCCTTACCTGCTCTACCCTGCTTGAGAGTTGGAGTTCTAGTCTGCTTGGTGCTCTGCCCTGCCTAAGGGCCTGGACCCCTGAACTGTTCACTGCTTTACCCTACCTGAGGGTTTAAGCCCTAGAGACAGCTAATTTACCCCTGTACACACTGTCATTGCAGGTGTGTGACAGTGCAGTGAGGGACAGCCACGCAAGCCTCCTCCCCCCAGTAGGACAGTCATTACCATCTTTAAAACCATCTAATGGTCTGTCAAATGGGGGGAGACCCTATAAAAACTCTAGAGCAAAAGGGAACGTGGATTTTGTTAAAATGGAAGCGTTAATGCTTTACATTACTAATGCTTTAACTATTTCTCCTTCTTTCTGTATCTTTAATAAAAGCTGATAGTTGTAATGGTGGCTGTTGCTATATACTAAGCTGGCTGAGGTCTCTGTACTCAACACTCCAAACCATGTTGATCTGTTTAGTGTTGCGTGGTGCCAGGGTAATGGTGACACCTGTGACTTGCTGGGCATAATTATGATGCATCTCATACAAAGTACGTCATGTTCGGTATCAATGGAAAAGTTATGGATTGCTGAATACGATTATCCTATTTGTATGAAAGTATCATTTTTGTATCTGGAGTTATGAATATTGACTTATCTATATTTCAAATGTGCTTGCACCTGAGTAACACCCACAAAGTTTTACATACAGTCTAGCCAGCACATTATGGATGGCCTATTCAAGTTGAATATCCCGTCAACAAGGCAATGGGCCATAGAAGAGTTATCCTCGCCTGTGAACACTTCAGTCAGCCTATGGATAATGGCTGCCATGACTCAGAGCATGCAAGGGCTTGAGACTAGATCACATGATACTGAACTCCATTTTGGTACCTATATTTTTCCACAAACTGGGCTGGGAACTTGCCTTGGTACAAAGGGATTCCCACCATATGGAATAAGCTATAAAAGGGGGAAGTGACATTGCCAAGAGACCTCACTCCCCACACAACATAATACCTGCAACAAAGACTGAACTGGGAAAGCGGGGTCCCAGGCAGGAAAGAAGGAAGTCTGCCTGTGTATGGAAGCTTGGGGGACTGTTTGTACTATCTAATAGGATTTTGAATCAAGCAGTGTCTCACCCTATCTACTGTATATGTCTTAGATTGCAATTTTGTTTATTTCTTAGGTAACCATCTGTAGTGGGGCAGTCACCCTGCTCTGGTGTGGAAGGGGTTAAAAACAGCCCTGGGAAAGGGCTGCCCCAGGGAGCCAATCAGGGCCAGGCTGGGAGTATAAGAAGGCCTTAGGAAGGTGCTGGGTCATAGTCTCTTGCCAGCCTTGGAGGGAGAAGGACTTAGCTGCCTGGGAATATGGTACCTGAAACAGAGTAATGCTGGGGAAGGGCAAGAGGAACTGGGGAGCTCCAGCCTGGCAACTCCCCTGGCTGAGGCCTTAATAGAGGCCTATGCAGGTACTGGGCCTGGGAGGTGCAGCCTGGGAATAGGCAGAGGCAGCTGGTCCAACCCCCTTGCCAATGATGAATGGCATTTACAGATTGCAGTTTGCCCCAGTGAGAGGGGGCTAGATAATGACTGGCAGTAGCCACTGGGGCAAGGTGGGTGTAAAGGGTTGAGGGGAGACAGTGTGTGTGTGTGTGGGGGGGGTACTGCTGTGGGCAGAACCCCAGGGTAAGGGGCACTGGGGTCCAGGAGGGACACCAGCCACCAGGAAGTGCTCCAAGTACTGGACAAGTTAATTCCCAAATGACCAGCAGGAGGTGCTGCGCTGGTGATTCTTCGCTCTGCTACACCATCTTAGATTTTTAAGTGATTATAAGTAATAGCAAACAGATCATTCTGTAGTTAATAAACCTGTTTTATATTTTTACCTAAAACAGTGTGGTGTATGAAGTGCAAAAGGAAATCTCCTTAGGAAAGGGGGCTGGTGCATTGTCCTCTCCACATCAAGGGAGGGGCAGACTGGGAAACAAATGTATATTTGTCAGGCTTTTAACCAGGGCAGGATGTTACAGCACTGGGGTCCTAGGCTGTGGAATTTGGAGAGCATGGGGGAAGCTGGAGCCTCTATTTTTAGTTCATGAGTGGCTGAGAAGTATTCATGTAATTGCAGCTGGGTGTATCCTTGCTTATGTGAATGCTGGTGGAAGCGCAGAAGAGGTCTGCAGCTTGTCACAGCAGCACAGTGTGAGAGGGAGCCCAGGCTGGTGAGTCAAAGGGCTCAGCGTTACCCCAGTTCCAGGTTACACCCCGGGGGGGGATAACCCATCACACTGTGATTAGGCCTGGCACAGGTGCCCAAGGGAGGAAGGGCCCTCACTGAAGACTTGTGAGCAAGCATTCCTCCTTAGAGATGTGCCTAGAGCCTTCCTAATTCTATGTTACTGGACAGCGAGGAGGTAAGGAAGAGCACTATAGGCAAACCCAGACAGGTTGTTACTAACACACTGGATACGTACTACAGCTTTATGACTAGGGCCAGATTATTTTGCCCTGAAAATATTTGCCTGGGGATTGCATTGATTTTGCGAGGAGTTGGGAGGAATGGCATTATTTTCTTAGTGAAATACCAGAAACTGACTGGATTAAGAGGGGGAAAAAACCCATTGCAACTTGGCAAAAATAACTGTAGTAAAGCGCCCATACTACACTCAGGCACCCTGTGATCTGCAAAGTGTGTGTGTGAGCGGAGCCCATTTTGAAAACAGGAGTCACCAAACAAGGCCATTAGATTATAGATAATGGAATTAGACTTGAATGTGTTTTTCTTCAGTGGTATCAAAAATGAGATTTCCTGGCCCAAAGTACTTTTACGCTTATCTAGTAAACACATTTCAGTCATGATTTCAGCTTATGTTCATAACTTTGCATATAATGTTGCTACATGCATTTCACCATGATATTCTTGACCAGGGAGTTGTTGTTTTTCAAATGAGAGCTCACAAGTCATATTTTATATTAAGATTTTTACAATAGTGTATAGAGTGTGAATACCAGGGTACATTCAGTCTCATACCACCACTCCAGTCACTTTAGTTCCTACAGTAAACCCTTTAGCTCCCTCATTAAACCGGGAATGCAATCACTGGCCAGCCCATAAAGATACATGTAACATTTATACAGTTGGTACAACAGCCTTGGAATATTCCACATGTCCAAAACATCTGTCACATCTCAGTATAATCTTGGCATATTCCATTTTTTCAGAGCACCATATCTGTCAGACAGGATAACTGCTCACTCAACTACTGGAGAGTAACTGCTGGAGGTGAATTCAGCAAAAGCAACCACATTTCAAAATATCTTTCCGTGGTTTTTTTGACAAGTGAGTTTTCCCATCACAAACGTTTCCCAAACACTGGTAAACCAAGATGTTACTGGAGGGTTGTTTTGCAAATCATTGGAATTAAAGAGACTGTTTGGCCGCAACTAATAAGCGGGGGATTAATTACAAATATTAATTTTCCAATGGAAAGCCCAACAATAAGACAGATATATGCAAAGGTAAATGACAAATGGTGGCATCTTTAATTTGTTGGCACTTGTTTCCAACGCTTTTCATTTTAGCACATGACTGTTGTATATGTTTGCTAGGAAGTCACCTCACATTGCACTCACTCCTACAATCAATCACCTTTATTGCAGTAGTGCCTAAGAACCAACCAAAAAGGCCATGTTGGGCTGCGCTCTTCAGGACCCAGGGACAATCATGGGAAAGATTCAAATGGGGTGGGAAAGTCCACAAATTTTACTGAGTAAGTTTGTCATGGCCTGCAACAGTCTCATTAGGCTCCTCAGGCCAGTCCCTGGAAGCACAAAAAAACCCAAGAGTCTTTTGAAGGAAAACCAGGAAATAATCCTATGGTAGGCCTACCTTCCTCCAGAGAGGATCTGGTAGTTGGCTGCCTTGCCCTTAGGGATCAAAGACTGCTCTCCTCCCTGGTCAGCCAACTAGTGAGTTGTCTTCTTCCCTTTTTAAAAGCCTTCTCACCACCTGCCAGTGAATGCACATGTAGCAGGGTGGGGCTGAGTGGGCCTATTGGAGCTTGTTAACCCTTGCTGTGGTAGTTTGGGGTTGGTACACCAGATCACTGGCTCCACTGTGCTAGGCACTGTACAAACACAGAGAAGTAGACAGTCAGTGTCTGAAAAAGCTTATATCAAAATCAGTCCCCATTTCAATCAACTCTGCCTCACCCTTCTCTCTTTTTCAATCTGATGGAGGTAAGACCCCACTGATGCAGTATTTTGTAGTCATTTTCCTGTTAAAACAGCACACATTGAGACCAAGGTGTGACGTTATCTGATCTAAAATATGACCATATACATCACTGTTGCAACCACTGTTATATATTTGTAACAAATATTGTACAAAGGTTGTCGAGTGAGGTGTCTATGAAAAGGTTGATTTGCTGGTTATGATTATACTATCCGTATGCATGTCTCATTTTTGTATTTGAAGTTATGAGTATTGGCTATATACTTGGATTTCAGATGTTTGCTCCTGGGGTAATGCCCACAAAGTGCTAGCCAGCACCTCTTGGAGGGACTTTCAAATTAAGTGGTTCATCAAGAAACACTTGGTTGACAATGGACCATGGGAGATGCTCATCTACACTGAGTGGACAGTCATGTAAACGTGCTGTCTGGAGTGTAGGTAATGGTTTCCTGCAATGACTGAGGGAAATTGGGCATAAACATCTGACTTGCCAGTGTGACTCCAGACTCCATCTTGCTGCTGTAATTTTCCACAGTAAGAACAATGGGATGCCCTCCACATGGCAAAAGCTATAAAAGGCCTTGGGAACACCTCCATTTTGTCTTCAATCCTGCTTCTTACCTCTGGAGAAACTTTGCTACAATCTGAAGCTCTGAACAATGGACTGAATGACCTATCCAAGCTGTGGATGTACTCCAGAGACTTGATTTAAGCCAGCAGTTTATTCCATCACTGCTACAAGTCTGAACCAAGAACTTTGCCATTACTGTATGTAACTTATTACTTTAATCAATTTTAACTCTCGCCTTTCTTTCTTTTTATAAATAAACCTTTATATTTTAGATACTAAGGGATTGGCATTAGCGTGATTTTGGGGTAAGATCTAAGTTGTATATTGACCTGGGTGTATGGCTGGTCCTTTGGGATCAGAAGAACCTATTATTTGATGAGACAGGTTGTAAAGAACTGCTCATATTTGAATCCAGTGTTTCTGGTGGTGATATAAGAACTGGAATGCCTGAGGAAACTGCCCTTATAGTTTCTTGTTAGCCAGTGTGATGAAACAGGAGTTTACTTTTGTGGCTGGTTTGGTATATCTTATAAAAGAATAACCACCAGTTTTGGGTTGTTTGCCCTAATTCTCAGCAGTTCGTCCTGAATTTGGCATCCTCAGTTGTGACCCACTAAGGCACGGTTACACAAGGTACCTTCTTTCCACTCCTCTCCAGCAGTTTTTCTCCCTATATCTTGCAGCCAGGTAGCTTCCATTGCTGAAAGATCTCTCTAAAGCCTTTCATTTGACATGCTCGACTTGTAAAAATTCGGAATATGGGAACTTCCATTTTTTCTTAATCTGTTCAAAATCTAATAATGGTTTCAGTTTGGAATATGGCCTTGGATGCAGAAATTTCTGCCTTTCCTTGCCTTTGAAGTTCTGGTGCCTAAATACCATTGGGGATCAGGGTTTAAAATCCTCATTTTTCACGTACTGGTGGGAGTGGATATATGTTTAATCTTTTTGAGTCCTGGGGCAGATCATTGAAGTCAGAGGTATGACACCAGCAGAGGATCTGTCCCAGAATGCATTATTTATGGTAACCTTAGTAGTAAGGTGATAGTATAAGGAAACTGGCCTACATTTCTCTATCCCTTTCTCCAAATTTACACCTAGAGAATTGAACTGCATCATGGTCATACAGTTCTTCTTCTTTTTATGCTGTGTTCATACAGCGACTACTTGGCAATATTTACCCATACAAGTAAGAGTAAGTCTGGCCATTTTATTTGTTCTGTAAAGCGTTCCGACTCTAGGCTTTTACCTGTCCCATAAAAACATAGGTATTTTATTTATAGTTCTTTCAAAAATGTACTTTGTCCTTTATCAGAAGGACCTGCAAACAGATTCTGCAGTTCTAGGAAGCAAGATTATTTTGATCCTAGTCAACCTTAGCTGAAATGTTTGCTCGTAAATTTCATACAAAAACCACCCACTGAAATTGGTAAAGAGGATGGATATAATTTTGCTCTTCCTGTTAAATATTAAAGGCCAACATTTCTGATTTTTGTTTTAAAATAAATTACCATATATAATGTGCTTTTCAAAATTCTTCTTTTAGTTAATTCTTTAACAGACTATTGTGGGTTAGCTAACACTGATATAGCAGCGTCTGCATGTGCTAGAAGTGAGGTAACACCCAGGAGTGCTGGTAAGAGGGAATGAACTCAATATTTTGGTGCCCATCACTTGATGTAGAAAAGGTGGGAGGTCAGTATTGCTGTCACATGACTGCTCATAGCCATTCAGAATGCTGCTGCACAGATAATTTTCCTAGCCCATTACTTGGACGATGTCACCCCACTCTTTGAATTCCTTTCACTGGCTACCCCCTTCTCCACTGCATCAAACATGAGCTACTTGTTGTCACTTCCAGGGCCCTTCGTGGTCTATCCCCACCCGACCTCTCATTCACTATTGAGATGTCAAATCCTTTCTCTGATGGGCCAATCACGCCAGCCTCCATCGCCCACTTGTTAAATTTTCAAACAAGCACCTTAGTGCTTTCTCCCCTACTGCCCCTCATGCTTGGGAGAAGCTCCCATAAACTTCCACAAAACTAACTCATTGCCCTCCTTCAAATCCCCATCCTCAAAACCCTCCTTTGTTGTGATGCTGGAGAAGAGTGCCAAACTGCAGGGACAGGCCCATATGGCTGAGTGAGGCATAGCGCCCCCTGCTGACAGCTGCTCTGGTCCTGTGGGGTCTGTCTTCTCTCAAATGTACCTCCAGCCAGGTCACATGTAAGTGCATCCCTTCTAGGGCAACAAAGTCCAACAAAACAAAAGTCCAACAGATAATTCCAAGAGCTTGTGGAAGGTATCCAGCCCCTGACTTGCGTCCCAGTGCTCCTACACTCCTCTCCCCAGGCTCTGAATTGTCATCCTCCCCCTGTGGTTAGATGTTTGGGTGCACGTGTGTGTTCCCTCTGTGTGCTGCCCCAGCCCTGCGCAGGCAGCTGGCATAGCAGACCTCAAGCAAACTGCCCAATGACCACAAGATCCGTTAAAAGACAAAGGCACCCAGCCAGGTTGATTGTCGATGAAGCACAGTACTAGTATCCCACAGACTCTACTGGACCACTAATACATGTATGCCCATAATAATAGATGCAGCTCAGTCAGAGGCTGGCCAAAGATACTCCCTCTGAGATATATCTTTATACTCCGATACAAACAAGTTAGTATTGTCCCTTTGACATAGTTAGTTATTGCTCCCTGATGTCACTAGTTATCACCCACCATCTTGTACATGCTGGTTCGCTCAGAACATCTTTATTACGTACCGTCAACCTGATCTTATCTTTTAGGAGGGGTCAGTGTGTTCCTTTTATCCTGGGGGAATGTTTTTGTACCATCCTTGATATCAGGATGTTCTGGTACCACTTGATATTGGGATGTTTTGCGTGAGCACTCTGACTTGCACTTCGTAGGAATGTGTATTTCTGCAATATCAGCCCTGTTCTTGCCAAATTCTGTGAGCCGCTCCTGCCTCATATCAGGTCTCTGAGCCTTATGTCTCAGGCTCTCTTGCTACTACACCCCCTTATGTTGGGGGCTTCATGACACCTTCCCAGTAACTGGTAGGGGAACCCAGGCCCACCCTCTACACTGGGTTACAGTCATAGAATCATAGAAGATTAGGGTTGGAAGAGACCTCAGGAGGTCATCTAGTCCAACCCCCTGCTCAAAGCAGGACCAACACCAACTAAATTATCCCAGCCAGGACTTTGTCAAGCTGGGCCTGAGAAACCTCTAAAGAAGGAGATTGAACCACCTCCCTAAGTGACCTATTCCAGTGCCTCACCACCCTCCTAGTGAAATAGTTTGTGGTTTTTTCTAATATCCAGTCTAGACTTCCCCCACTGCAACTTGAGACCATTGTTCCCTGCTCTGTCATCAGCCACCACTGAACAGCCTAGATCCATCCTCTTTGGAACCCCCCTTCAGGTAGTTGAAGGCTGCTATCAAATCCCCCCTCACTTTTCTCTTTTCAGACTAAAAAAGCCCAGTTCCCTCAGCCTCTCCTGGGATCCTAGGATGAGCAGCAAGGTCTGCTCTGTCAAACCGCTTACTGCTGCCTCCTTGGATTCCTTTCTACCATTAGCCTTTCTTCAGGCTTTTTTCCCCAGCACTTCCTGGGCTGTTTGTAATGAGTGACACCTCCCAGGGCTTCTACCCTCAGGACTGATTCCTGCCCTTGTGCCAGGTTCAGCCACAGGAGCTTGCTCCAATCCTGTGTCTTCCAGGTGTCTCCTTGCAGGTCTCAAACTCCAGTCCAAATGCCCCTTAGACTTTACCAGCACTATCTTTCTGTGCATCACTGTCTCCAGCTCCTTCCTGCCTCTTGCCCCCAGGCTTCCTCCTGGCTCAGGACCCTCCACTTCTGGCTCCAGATCTCCTCAGCTGCTCTCAGCTTTTAACCCAAGAGAGGAAACCCCCAAATACCTTTTCACCTTATTCTCCTCCCTGGCCTTCCTCTCATCACCCTGTGCTCTTTTTCCTTTATGAACACCCATCTGCCACCACTGAGAACAGCCTAGCTCCATCCTCTTTGAAACCCCCACCCCACCCAGCCCCTTCAGGTAGTTGAAGGCTGCTATCAAATCCCCCAAAGGTATCGAAGCTACCATTAAATTTTAGTTCTGTGATCAGTTTCTCTTTATCTGTTAGGGCAAGAGCTAATACAGATTTCCCCCGTGTTGGCTAAAACACCTTTTTGAGTTAGAAAATTGTCTTCTATAATGTTTATAAATCCCAAGGATGTTTTAGCACTGGCAGCACAAGACCTCCAGCATATGTCGTTCAAACTTAATTCCCCCGGGATCACACAGCTTTCTTTTCTACACATTATAGATAGGTGCATAAGGAGCCTGCCATCCTGTTCCCTAATGTGATTTGGGGGTCTGGAGCAGACATCAATTAATACCCCATCTTTTGCTTTCTCTGTTAGGACTTTGATCCATAAGCATACAAGATTATTTTCTTTTGCGTTATTAGAAATTCAGAAATTGGTAATGTCACTTTGGACATAGAATCTCCCTCCCACTCTCTTTTGCCCACTCAGTCCTTCCTAAATAGGTTGTAGCCACTAATTTTAACATTCCAGTTGTGCAGATCTTCCCACCAGGTTTCAGTGATCCCAACTAGCTCAAATTTATGCTTGCAAATGAGCAATTCCAATTCCTTTTGTTTGTTATCCAGGCTCCTAGCATAGCTGCATGGTAATTCTCTTCATGGACTTTGGTTCCCTGATTAATTTTGTTCTCAACATCTCCATTTTGTGCAAATGGAATTTCACGGTACACAAAACTTGTCTTGGACTGCTGGAGGCCCCCCCAGAGGAGCTGGTTGTGTCCCATGTGTATAGAGATTAGCACTGTAGGTGCTTCAAACCCTTAGGCCCCCTAAGCTCCAGGTCTTGCTGGGATCTCCATTAATCCACACATATGCAGTAGTGAAGCAGCCTGCAGTAGGGCTGGGTAGTGGAAAAGGTGCCATGCAGGCACATGAGATCACAGATACTTAAAGAAGGACGAATAGACAGTCCTTGAATACAGCCCAACAGGTCAGTACCAGGGTGCAGTCAGCTTTGACCCTGGTGTCTCCATGAGTCCCTTAGCAGAGATGCCTCTGTCCCTCTCTTGGGGGGCAAACAAAGTATTTGTTCCTTGTTCTCCCCAAATATCATTGGGACTCTCCATGTTGTCCTCCTGTCAGCTAGCCACATCAAATGCCTCATGTGTCCTTCTCCCAGGCTTCCCCCCTATGGGCGACATTTAAATTACAAGTCCCCCAACCCCATGGTGGCTTGGTTGAGAATTGCCTGCCCAATGCCCGATGAAAATCCCCAAGGCCAAATAACGATGACCCAATTCTGGGGCCCCATGGATCATTATCCCCTTAGCATTCTGTGGCAGTACTGTATCCCCATTGAAGTGATCTCCAAACAGAGACCCTGGCTGTTTTAGGGCCTATTGGGCTCTTAAGCTGTTCCCTCTGTGATCAAGGACTGCTTTTGCTGGCCCTGCTCCCACTCCTGCAATCTGGAGCCAGACTGGTCTCTGCCCATCCCCCAAGCACCCCTGCTGTGAACTCAGTCAGATCTTGGCCAGAGCTGTAACTCTGTCAGCCTCCTGGAGCTGATGAACTGTTCCCTCTGGAGTGCGGGCGAGTGCTACAATGTACCATGCTCCCCTGACTGCAGATGCTGGTGTGCCCCACTGGTAAGGCAAGCCATTAGCTTATCAGAATGGAGCTAAACGCCTTCTTGATCACCAGCTCACAAAGGCAAAGTCACATTTTACCGACTAATTCTGCTTCTTTTACACAAACAGCATGGCTTTTTGTAGTGGGTGAAATCAATTTACTGAGCTGTTGGTGCATCCCAGCAAGGCAGTGTATTGCACTGCTGCTCTCAGGGGACTCCAGCCTCAGTTCATTTGTGAAGAGCTTTCAAAAGGTTATTTCTCTTTGTCATCAAATGAAACAGCAACACAGAGGCAAAAATCGCACCACTGCCCCAGCCCTCCCTGCACAGGCAAACCACAGGTCGAGCATAGGTGAGGCTGGCTCAGGACCCCCGGCAGTTCTCATCAGTTCACTCACTCAGGGTGATTTTGAAGCATTAGCTCCTCCACCGCCCAGTATCTTGGTGACCACTTGGTGTAATCTTGGTGCTGTTTGGGGTCAGCTGTGTGTATTGGCAAACACAGGTTGGAAGAAGCCTCTTGCTCTGGATTACAGTGACCCACGGGGTTTTCCACCTGCAAGACTCAGGGTGTGTCCGTTAGGACCTCAGTTCCATGATTTAACATCCCCAATTGCAGCATTACAGGGATTGCACACACATCTGGGTCTGGATACACCAAACTGGTGGTATTTAACTCACTCTCATCACTGCATTCCTCAGGGTTTTGTTAAAGGTCAGCCACGATGCTGGGCTCAAAATGCAGCAGCAAGGGTCCAGCAAATTATTATGAGTAACAATATTTATCCTGCTATGTGAACGTACAAGTGTTTCCAAAGCAAGGCAAATCAGAGCAGGAATTTGCCCACTGGGCAAGCAAAGCAGTAGTGCAAGCAGATGGTCTGGGAGTCAGGCTATCCTTACAGAAAGGCCCAGGGACAGTAAACACTGCAGCACTCTTCACTTCCTATAAAAGCATCAGTGTGCAATATCCTCCAACCAATTACAGCATGTCAGTAGGACTCTGTCTCCTGGTGCTCAAGAGAGCACGAGAGGCCAGATTTTTAAAAGAGCTCAGCATCCAATGTGCTGGGCTCTTGTGCATATCTGGCCCCAGGTTTGGGTGCTGAGCCCTGCTGAAAATTGCATGCTCAGAGTGCACCCTGCCTGCCGCTGAATGAGTGTATACACGGTGAGGGAGATGCAGCCTGTGCCTCCTCCCTTCTTCAGCCTCTCTGAAAGGCACCCACAAACCACTGGGCAGGATTTTTCCCCTAAGTAACAAAATAAAATCTCTGGCTCAGGTTATAATCTGGAAATTGCAGGAATTGGTATGGCCTTGTTGTATCCATGCAGCTTTTATATTGGTGGAGACAGTGTGGCCTAGTGGATAGCACACTGGATTGCGACTGAAGAGACCTGGCTTCTATTCCTGGGCGAGCTCAGGCAAACCATTTCCCCTTCTCTGTGCCTCAGTTTCCCCATATTTAAAATGTGGGCCGTGATATTGCTGTCCTTTGTAACATACTCTGAGATCTACCAATGACAATTGCGTATAAGAGGTACGTTGTATTATTATTATTATAATAACAGCTAGGGGCTTCTCTACACAGGGAAGTTATCCCAGAATAAGGTAGGGAGTGAGTTTAAAGCACTATTCCGGAATAACTCCCCTGTGGACACTCTGACTGGCAGAGCTATTCCAGAATCAATCACTTCATGTAGACAAGCCTGTCTCAGGGTGTGGTTTTTTTTAACCAGAATAGCTAGGACAAACTCCCCTCGTGTGGATGTAGTTCTACCTTTATAATGGTGCTTATGCTGGTATAGCACATCCTCCTTCCCTACAACTACCTCCACTCTGGGGGAAGGGGGTTGTGCTGCTTTCAATACCCAGCGGTACAACTTGTGTGTGTAGACTAGGCCTCAGAAAGGTCAGTCATTCCTATGGCAGTGGACTGACACTATGTCCACCTTTGGGAGCCAACTGCTATAACAGGTTACACGTATGTCGAGCAGAGCCATATGTTACGTAGTCTCCAGGTCCCAGAGCTTGCCAAACTGCCCATATGGTTTCTCCAGGACAGGCTGAGATATCAGCAGAGTTTTCCGGTCTCACTGCTCATCTGAAGGCCAAGTGAGCCTGAGGAACGTCTGAACATCTTTACAGATGTTTAGGCCAAAGGGTCAGTCCTACTTACAATACAGAAGATGAATATGTTCTCCATTGCTCAGCTACTGGAATATTACAACACTAGTGTTCATAAATATAAAGGGAAGGGTAAACCCCTTTAAAATCCCTCCTGGCCAGAGGAAAAGTCCTTTCATCTGTAAAAGGTTAAGAAGCTAGGATAACCTCGCTGGCACCTGACCAAAATGACCAATGAGGAGACAAGATACTTTTAAAAGCTGGGAGCAGGGAGAAAAACAAAGGGTCTGTGTCTGTCTGTGTGATGCTTTTGCCGGGGACAGAACAGGAATGGAGTCTAAGAATTTAGTAAGTAATCTAGCTAGATATGCGTTAGATTATGATTTCTTTAAATGGCTGCGAAATTAAGCTGTGCTGAATAGAATGGATATTCCTGTCTGGGTGTCTTTTTGTAACTTAAGGTTTTGCCTAGAGGGATTCTCTATGTTTTGAATTTAATTACCCTGTAAGGTATTTACCATCCTGATTTTACAGAGGTGATTCTTTTTTACTTTTTACTTCTATTAAAATCCTTCCTTTCAGAAACTGAATGCTTTTTCATTGCTCTTAAGATCCAAGGGTTTGGGTCTGTGGTCACCTATGCAAATTGGTGAGGATTTTTATCAAACCTTCCCCAGAAGTGGGGTGCAAGGGTTGGGAGAATTTTGGGGGGAAAGACATTTCCAAACAATGCTTTCCTAATAAATAAACCCAGATAAACGTTTGGTGGTAGCAGTGGAAGTCCAAGGGCAAAGGGTAAAATAGTTTGTACCTTGGGGAAGTTTTAACCTAAACTGGTAAAAGTAAGCTTAGGAGGTTTTCATGCAGGTCCCCACATCTGTACCCTAGAGTTCAGAGTGGGGAAGGAACCTTGACACTAGTCAAGCAGTTCTTTCTATCACTCCCTCAGGCTGTTCTTTCTGCTGGTTCAAGTTAAAGACAAGCTAAATGGCAGATGTTTGTATTTATTCCTTAAACTATCCTTTGCACTGGATTTTTAAATAACAGTAGTGATTTGGGATTTTGTTCCTCACCGTCTTCCTAATTTAAGAGACCCGTTAGGTGATCTTAGTAAGGTTTATGTTGAACATACAATAATAAGAATAAATCACACCCAGTGAAGGCAAGTGCTGTGCAAGATTTTCCCAGACAGCTATGCTAATACACCTCCGTCTTGATGCCTCTTCCAGTCCTAGGGTCTCAAATAGCTCAACAATTCAATTCAGTCCTCAACTGCAGCTCCTCTTGCTGTTCTAGCTTGAGGTCCCCAGTGGCCTGGAAAACAACAGCTATCCTGAACAGAAACATTTCCGTCCTTCCCCTTGCTATTCTAGCCTTGGACTCCTCCACAGCTCTGCCGTGCACTTTGCTCCTAACTCGCAGCATCCGCTGCTGCTCCAGTGCAGGCCCCACACAAAGCTGTGCCATGTTCCTCAGTGCTGACCTGCAGCCCCCTGCTATTCTAGCCTGGGGTCTTCCTTGGAGGAAGATTGCCAGTCATGCAAGATTCCAAATTTTGGAACAAAACCATTGTCAACTAATATGACATGTGAACAACATTGACTAGAACCCAGATGTAAGGAGATGTTCAGCTTCAGGTGGGGACAGGAAGCCTCTGATGGTCTTCCAGAAGTTCAGGTAACCCTTAGTCTTAGTGGTGGCTTAACTCCAGAACCCCACTATGTCTTCGTTTAATTTACTGCTTCATCTCTTAGCTTGGGTCTTTCTGGGCCCATGCTTCATTCCACTTTGTTGCCTTCCTGTTCCTATTAAGTACTGGATCCTCTTTGTTTTTCCTTCCATTGAAGAGGGATATTGTCAAATCTTCAGCCAACTCTAATCTGTTATTTAGCTGACTGTCATCACAATCTGACAGATCGTATGCTGCTTTCCTAGTGATTAATCACTGTTTCAGAGACCCTTATCTTACCCCTCTTTACAAGAAAATGCATCCATTCCACAAGGAGACAATGCAGTGCACTATGATCCCTGCAAAGGGCGGGGGGAGGGGGGGAGACATCCCCTTTAGAGAGAGGTTTATATATGAAATAATGGGGCAGAGATGTCCCTTTAACATCTGTCTCAGACACACAGAGTACAGAACATCCCACACAAGAGGGTGACTGGACTGAAGCAGACAATCAAGGTGGACAATGGAAATGAATGATCATTCTGATCATGGTCAAAACAGAGACCAGTGACCATCAAGCACCATATTGGATATTTCAGACTGCTGTAAGAACAAGTGAGAAAAATGCCCCTAACTACAAACCAGACCCTGCTTCAAGACTGGAATTATCCTGGGAATGTCACCCAGAGGATCCCAAATAGTAGGATTTGTCCTGCAAGATGGATTAAGATGACTCTAACTGGGATTGGTGATTTGCATCTTCATACTGTGATGTACTGTCACAAAGCCCCAATACTTGACATATTTGTGACACTTTGCCGGGGACTAAAAGATTCTGACAAGAGAATCCTTTAACGCCTTCAGAGACCTTAGGGTTATAATAAGTACTCTCCCACTTTTAAATTTGATATCACAGTCTGCCACAGGGAGTTACAAGACAAGGTTGAAGCGACTAGCAGAGCACGACCCTGGACCCAGCAATTCCTCTCAGATGAGATGCAGAGAATAACAATGGGCAGCTTCTCCTCATGCCCATCAACCTCAGATGGAGAGTACCACAGGGCTCAGTGCAGTCCTTAGTATTGACATGAGACCATGTGGCATTCTTCTGAGATAGTTGTCAGCAGAACATCGATGACACATCGCTTTACAGTGTGATCAACACTGTCACAAAGGTATCGCAAAGGTACCGCAGCAGATTCCTCCTAATGAGCCTGAGTAAAAGCAGAGTGCTGCTGATGGAAGGGAAAACTCCATGAGGAGCTAAACAAGACACTGATCTTCATACCCTTCAGCAAAGTAGTACAAACCCTTAGAGTCCTATTGGACCAATCACCAACCCTAGTACCCAGGCAACAGAAATAAGAGCCACCTGCTTCCACTGTGGCTTGATAAGAAGTGGTGCTCTTCTTGGATGAGGATCTACCCACAGAGGTGCAGGCACTTGCCACCTCTTGACTGGATTGTTGCAATTCCCTGCACCTAGAGCTAGAAGAGGAGGGAGCACAGCCATTCCAGCTGGTGCAGCCCACACCCTGAGCAGAACAAGCCAACAAGTGTACACCACACACTAGCATTCCTTAGGATCCTGCTTCCAGGGCCAGTCCAAGGCCCTAGTATTGATCTTGAAGGACCTCCCTGGATTAGAATTCATACACATCAGAAAGCACTCGACTACACTGTCACCGTGCCTCAGTGGGTCACACTGAGAATACCAGATTCAGGACAAACTGCTAAGAAATAGGGCAGACACACCCCAAAACTGGTGGTGATTCTCCCATAGAATATATCAAACCAGCAACTAAAAATGTGTTTGAATAACATCTTTTAAACGGTGAAGTAAAGCCACAGCAATATCTTGTATATTCGGAGAGCAAAGGAGGCGTGTTTTGTGCCCCATGTCGCTTATTCAGAGGAATCTCTAGTCTGGCAATGAGTGGATACCATGACTGGAAAAAACATACCAGCTTGACTACGTGAACATGAAAATTTGACTGAACATAAAACATGTGTACTGACAATGGTGAAGAGAGGTGAGATATCCAGAAGAATTGATACAAATTTAAAATTTCAAATGGAAGAAGACATTATTTATTGGAGAAATGTGTTGAAGAGGATTGTAGCGGTGGTAAAGAAACTTTCAAGCAGAGGACTTGCATTTAGAGGTAAAGTGGAAAAATTTGGAACACCTTATAATGGCAATTACATGATGGCCCTTGAGCTTGTCGCAGAATTCAATCCATTTTTAGCAAATCACCTTGCACGTTATGGAAATGAAGGTTGAGGTAAAGTATCTTATCTTTCATCCAGTGATGAGCTGCCAAAATCTTAACAGGTTCCCTCCTCACCCCACGAGGGGTTCGTTGCCCGCCCCCTGGGACTCCTGCCCCATCCAACCCCCCCACGTTCCTTGATGCCCCCCCCCAGGACCGCTGCCCCATCCACCGCCCTGCGTTCCTTGATGCCCCCCACCGGACTGCTGCCCCATCCACCCCTGTCCCCTGACTGCCCCCAGAACCGGGCAGGAGGGTCTCGTGGGCCACCATAGTGGGTGCCCACCCCACCCCTAAGAGCCAGAGGCACCTGCTGGGGGGCGAGGTGGGGAGTCCCCGGTGGTGCTTACCTGGGGCAGCTCCCAGGAAGCATCCAGCAGGTCCCTCTGGCTCCTAGGGGCGGGGAAGCATAGCTGTGGAGGGAGCGGGGGAGCGGCCACTCCCCCACTGATCACATCAAAAGTGGCGCCTTAGGCACCGACTCCCTGGGTGCTCCGGGGCTGAAGCACCCACGGGGAAAATTTGGTGGGTGCAGAGCCCCCATCGGCAGCTCCCCGCCCCGCGCCCAGCCCCAGCTCACCTCCGCCCCTGAACGCACCGCCCCTCTCTGCTTCCCTGTGCCCCCCGCCCCGCCCCGCCAGCTTCCCGCAAATCAGCTGTTCAGCGGGAAGCCGGGGAGGGCTGAGAAGCAGGCGGCGACTTCCCATTCAGGCCGAGGGTGGCGGAGGTGAGCTGGGACAGGGAGCATTTCCCCTGCACACCCTCCCCACCCCCCCGGGTTATCTGCTGCAGCGCGGGCGGCCCTCCTTGGCCCCCCCGACACACACACCCCCCAGCTCACCTCTGCCTCCCTGGGCCTGAGCAGGAAGCCGCCACTTGCTTGTCAGCCCGCCCCGGCTTCCCGCGTGAACAGCTGATTCGCGGGAAGCGAGGGGATGGGGGCGGAGAAGCAGAGCAGGGCGGCGCGTTCAGGGGAGGGGGAGGAGGCGGAGCGGAGGTGAGCTGGGGCCGGGGGTGGGGCGGGGAGCTCCTGGTGGGTGCTCTGCACCCACCAAATTTTCCCCTTGGGTGCTCCAGCCCCGGAGCACCCAGGGAGTCAGCGCCTAAGGCGCCACTTTTGGCTGGTTAAATTTAGAAGCCCTTTTAGAACCAGTTGTCCCTCGCAGAACAACCGGTTCTAAAAGGGCTTCTAAATTTAACAACCGGTTCTAGCGAACCGATGCAAACCGGCTCCAGCTCACCACTGCTTTCATCCTATATATGTAATGAATTTATAAAATTGATGGCTTCAAATGTGATCTCAAATATTATTAAAGAAGTAAAAGAAGCCAAATATTTCTCGATAAGTGTTGACTCAACTCCTGACATATCTCATGTTGATCAATTGGCTTTTATACTGAGATATGTAAACGATGATGGCATACCAGTAGAGAGGTTTCTTTGTTTTTTACCAAATACTGGCCACAAATCAGAACAGTTAGCTGATGCTGTATTTTCAACTTTGAATTGTTATGGATTAGATAGCGCAAACTGCTGTGGCCAGTCATACGACAATGCCAACAACATGTCTGGTGTATATAGCGGGTTGCAAGCAAGAATAAAGAATATAAATCCTTATGCTGTGTATGTGCCTTGCTCTGTGCATTCTTTAAATCTGGTTGGAGTATGTGCTGCAGAAAGTTGTCAAGAAGCATGTTCATTTTTCTCAACTGTCCAACATCTTTATTCATTTTTTTCTGCCTCTACTCCCTGGTGGGAGACGTTACTATCTAATTTGAAGCCAGGCAGTAAAATAATAAAAAGGCTTTGTGAGACTCAATGGTCATCTCGAGTGGAGGCTTGTCATAATTTGAGTAAAAGCTGGAATGCTATAATTAAAGCCTTAAATACAAAAAAGGAAGATGCTACTGAGAAACCTGTTACACGTAATGAAGCTGCAGGCCTGCAGCGAAAACTCCATCAACTTGAGGCAGCTTTTATGGCTGTATTTTGGAGCTCACTCTTGGAAAAAGAAAAGGAGTACTTGTGGCACCTTAGAAACTAACCAATTCATTTGAGCATAAGCTTTCGTGAGCTACAGCTCACTTCATCGGATGAAAGCTTATGCTCAGATAAATTGGTTAGTCTCTAAAGTGCCACAAGTACTCCTTTTCTTTTTGCGAATACAGACTAACACTGCTGTTACTCTGAAACCTGTCACTCTTGGAAAGATTTCATATAACTAGCCAAAAACTTCAAAATGTTTATATTGATATACAGACAGTTGTAGAACTCTGCAACTCGCTAATAGGATACATTAACTCTATATGGGACTTGCCTGATATGTACAAAGAGACAGCCAAAGAAAAATCTGAAATTGAAAACTACGAATTTGACACAAGGCGAAAACGAAAGCGTAAACTTGAATCTGTTGAGACACACGAAGTTGAAGTGGAAATGTGTGGTAGAGATAAATTTAAAGTAGATACCTTTTTAACAATACTAGACCTTGTATGCTCCAAATTAAAATGCAGAAATAACGTGTATCAAGAAATTTATGGCAGATTTCAGTCTCTCTCTAACATTACAAATACTTCAACAACAGATATAACAGTTCACGCTAAAAAATTACAGCTATGCTACCAAGGAAATTTAGAAGAATCATTCGTGAAGGAGTGTCTACATTTTCGATCGTATTTGGAAGGTGTCGAAATTCCTGAAAATTAAAAGAAGTCAATTTTAAGATATTGCAGCCTTCTTCGAAATTGAAACATTCATTCAGTATATCCAAATATTGATATTGCCTTCCAAATGTTCGTTTGCACACCTGCTACAAACTGTTCAGTGGAACGATCATTTTCGGCATTAAAAAGGGTGAAAAACTATTTGAGGGCTAATCTCAGTGAAGAAAAAGTAAACTCCCTTTCTCTCCTGACAATTGAAAAGGATTTAACAATTTCTCTGGATTATACAGAATTAATTAATAAGTTTGCTGCTCAAAGGTGTAGGCGTAAACAAATGTAATTACTTACTACTCACATACAATAAAAGAAATAAAAGTATCTACATAAAATAAAAAAAAGATAAATATTTGATATACACCGGACCCCCGCTTGAACGCAGGGTTTTGGATCCATGCACGATCCTGTACTATAAGTGAAATTGCGCTATACAGACGTGCGTTCAAGCGAGGGTCTGCTGTAGTTGTAATTTTATTTATAATAAAATTTGTAAATGTTCAATTATTTTAATGATATTTAGATTCATTTTAGTTCAAATGAATTTGTAAAACAACTAAAACAAGTTCATATGGGGTGGGGGAGAGCGGTAAAAATAATTAATCCGCCACTGTCTTTAATGTTAACAACAATGGCATGTACTACATAGTTTTCTTGTTAACCACCATAATCTGCTTAAATAGACACTTTCCATGTTTCTAGACCAATTTTTATGGATTAATAAGTAACAGAAGTAGTATTTGTTTGTCTGGTTTTCATTACCATGTATAACAAATATTGTGCTGATGGAATTTTTACATCTCCTTCAATAGAGCCAGAAGATACCAATGGATTAAACAGGAATAATAATTTTATTAAGATGATGTTGAAGTAAAAAGAAAACAGTACAGAGTTTAAGCATAGAAGTTTCTGGTTATCAGGGAGTAAGGTACAGATTATCAAGGGGTGCAAAATTCGGTTTAGGAACGGGTGGCGTAAGGAATACATAATCTGCAATCTCCCCGATTGGGGGTAAAAGTTTAACAGGTCAAAGTACAGACATTGAGATATGGGGGTATGTTGTTCATATAATGGCTATGTTCAGGTGTGGAGTATAATGAGTGGATACGATGATGAGGATGCATTTACCCTCATTTGGTGGGATTTAATGTTCAGTGAGTTTATGGTTCCAGTTCATATGGTCCAATGGAAAAAGTCTCTCAGTCCCTTTCCCATAGTTGATGCATGATGTCGTACCGGCTCACACCTCCTGGTACTGTCGGTGGCCGGTGATGTGTTCGATGTAGATGTCTCTGGACCATCGGATGGTGTCTGAGACCATGAGGCGCCGCATGAGCCGTGCGTAGCGTCGACTGATCCCACAGGTCCGCAGCACACGCTCGTTGCAGGGGTCCCAAGCGCCCAGGGCTCCGACGATCAGGGCATCCATCTGCACCTCATAGCCCTTTGCTCTCAGGGTGTCGGCCAGGGGGGTGTATTTTTCCAGCTTACGAGCTCAGGCTTCGCGGATGGCAGGGGTCCCATTCTCAAAGGAGACTAACGTCGACAAGGATGATAATATTATATATATATTCCGTTGATAATACAATGCAAGTAGCCAGGCTCAATGAGCCTGACACTTCCAAGACACTTTCAGATGTGTTATTTAAACAGTGCTAAATGCCCTTCATAACTGTTTGCTGGGGAATGTTAAGGTAGCATATGGTGTAAGTTATTCATTTCATTTACCTTAATTTCCACAACTAAGTATGCCAGTTTTGAGGGTGTCAACAAACATATGAACTAGGGTAATACAGTGTACATGGACTTTCAGAAAGTCTTTGACAAGATCCCTCACCAAAGACTCTTAAGCAAAGTAGGCAGTCATGAGATAAGAGGGAAGGTCCTCTCATGGATCAGTAACTGGTTAAAAGACAGGAAACAAAGGGTAGGAATAAATGGTCAGTTTTCAGAATGAAGAGCGGTAAATAGCAGGTTCACCCAGGGATCTGTACTGGGACCAGTGCTTCTCAAAATATCCAGAAATGATCTGGAAAAAGAGTAAACCATGGGGCAGCAATGTTTGCAGAGGATACAAAATTACTTAAGATAGTTGAGTCCAAAGCTGACTTTGAAGAGTTACAAAGGGATTTCACAAAACTGGGATATGACACTGGCAAACTAAATGCCAGCTTATGCCAAGGGCTTCACGCCTCACTTGTATACTGACCAATACATGGCTGGAATTAGTCTGGCTCAGCTGTGTGTTAGTGTTGTGAAAACAGGTATTAGAAATATAAAAATGTGCTCGGTGTTTATACTTTATGAAATGCTTGAAAATTGCTACGTGCGTTAAGCTCACTTATAACACCTGTGTCCCATGTGATGAGGTGATATTTATGTGCTTGCTCTGTAACTGTAAATCACCAGACAGGAGAGAAGCATTAACAGGTGTGAAATACTCCAGCAGGAGGTGTTATGTCCTGCCCAACAAAGAAAGCCCATCAACATTGGATGAACTATTGTGGAACCATCAGAAGACAAAAGATTTTGTTGATTTCTCCCTTCCACCACCACCCCCTGCCTGCCATGAAGAGGAAGTGCAAGTGAATTCCCCTCATTAGCTGAACTGGCAGCTCAGAAAATGGGGAAAGGGAATAAAAGTCCCTGACAAGGAGAAACTCTCTCTGCTGCATGGACTCTCAGGGGCAAGGTTTTCTAGGCATAAACAAGAGATCCCTGGCGTTTAGTCTGGGTTAGCCCTAAGGAATATATAAAGCTCTCTTATTGTAGAAGTTTCTATTACCTTTTGAAACTTAAGACTGTAATACACAGAAATGAATGTTTACCTGCTTTTACCTTGTAAATAATCCTTTTATTTCCTTTTCCCAGTTAATAAATATTTAGATAGATTGTTATAGGATAGGCTACAGGCATGGTCTTTGGCGTGAGATCCCAGGCCAGTTGCACCTTAGATAATTCCCAGTCCCAAAGGACAGTCACTTATCTGAATATTGTTGTGATTCTTGGTGTTAAGGACTATCTGTCCCAAAGGCAAACTTAGCTGGGTGGCAAGACAGATCAGAGTACGCAAAGGGGTTGTCTGTGGCTCCATGTTAAGGCCGATATAGTGCCTGAGGAGTTTACATTGGATAACTGGTTAGTGAAATCTAAGTATAGAACTAACAGACATTTTGGGGTTTGTATCCTGCTCTTTAGCAGTCTGCCCTGAGCTTGGCACCCACACTCTCAAGACATTGCAAGACAGCTTAACATGGCTGTCTAGGCAACAAAATGGCAGATGAAATTCAACATTGATAAGTGCAAAGTGATGCACATTGGAAAACACAATCCCAATTATATATACAAAATGATGGGGTCTAAATTAGCTGTTACCACTCAAGAAAGATCTTGGAGTCATTGTGGAGAGTTCTCTGAAAACATCCACGCAATGTGCAGTGGCAGTCGAAAAAGCAAACAGAATGTTGGGAATCATTAAGAAAGGGATAGATAATAAAACAAAAAATATCATAATGCCACTATATAAATCCATGGTATGCCCAGCCCTTGAATACTACGTGCAGATGTGGTCGCCACATCTCAGAGTTGAAAAAAGTACAGGGAAGGGCAACAAACATGATTAGGGATATGGAACGGCTTCCGTGTGAGGAGAGATTTAAAAAAAGGACTGTTCAGCTTAGAAAAGAAAGGAGTCAGGGGGGATATGACCGAGGTCTATAAAACTATGACTGGGGTGGAGAAAATGAATAAGGAAGTGTTGTTTTTTTTCTGGTTCACATAATACTAGAACAATGGGCCACCCAAGGAAATTAACAGGCAGTAGGTTTAAAACAAACATAAAAAAGTACTTCTTCACACAATGCACAGTTAAAGTGTGGAACTCATTGCCATGGGCTGTTGTGAAGGCCAAAAGTACAGCTGGATTCAAAAAAGAATTAGTAAGTTCCTGGAGGATAGGTCCTTCTGCCCCCGGCCCTGCCCTGACTCCACCTCTGCCCTGCCCCCTCCCAACCCCTTCCCTAAAGTCCCCACCCCAACTCCACCCCCTCCCTGCTGCTATTCGACTCCTTCCCCGAATCCCTGCCTCGACCCCACCCCTTCCCTACCTCCTCCCCTGAGCATGCCATGTTCCCGCTCCTCCCCCCCGGAGCTTGCTACAGCTGTTTGGGGGCAGCAAGCGCTGGGAGGGAGGGAGGAGTGGAGACGTGGTGTGCTGGGAGGAGGCGGAGGGGGCAAGGAGCTTGGCTGCTGGTGGGTGCAGAGCACCCACTAATTTTTCCCCATCGATGCTCCAGCTCCAAAGCACCCACGGAGTCGGCGCCTATGACCGAAAGCTGGATTTCCCTAGATGCATAAGCTCAGTTTATTCCACACTATTGGGCTCTGTAATGTGGGGGAACCCACATACCTTGATGAATTGTTGCAGGCCTGGAGCTGATTGAGTGTGGTGAGGTGATGATGGCACCAAATTACCCAGGGGACCAACATCTCTGAGGCAGCAATAGGCGTTACTCACAATGGAAAAGTCCCCATGGCATAGGGGGGCCTCCTCGGTGTTTCCACTAGTGGCACCTTAGAGACTAACCAATTTATTTGAGCATAAGCTTTCGTGAGTTACAGTGGAAAATTCCACTGAATGCATCCGATGAAGTGAGCTGTAGCTCACGAAAGCTTATGCTCAAATAAATTGGTTAGTCTCCAAGGTGCCACTAGTACTCCTTTTCATTTTGCGAATACAGACTAACACGGCTGCTACTCTGACACCTACTTCCAATGTCACTGTGAGGTTGTTGTAGACCTCTAGCTATGTCACAGGACTCCACCACTTCTGGAGTTAAAGCAAAGAGCAAAAGGAAACACAAACCCACTCTTCCACCCCAAACTATTGCTGAGCAAAGCCCTGCCTCTCTGGGTTGGTCTGATTCCTCAACAGTCTACAGTCTCTTGCGCTCAGCTTCCAGCCCTCCTGGACTCCAGTCAGTCCCTTCTTCTCTTTGTTAACAGGGTGGATGCATCCCCTCCCATGATAGCACCTGCTCCCACCCTCTACTGGGAACCCTAAACAATTGGATTGTCTGCACCATAACTCAGCTACCCTGTCTTTCCTTCCAGGGCCTCTTCCTTTGCACCCAGCCTTGAGCTCCTCACTAGCCCTTTTCCTGGCTGGTCTTCCACTACTGACCAGAGTACTCCCTCATAGGGTGGTTCTCCCTGAAGTTTCCCCTGACTAACCACAGGCTGCCCTTATGTCTCCCAGCAGGACTGGTTCTTAGTCACATACTCCTGCTGTCACATGACCCTTGTATCCCTCCTTCCCTCCACCTGGAGGGACAGACTAAACTTGGCACAGGTAAGGCAGAGCCCCAGCCTGCCCTTAAAGGATCAGCTCACCCTGTGATACTCAACTATAGAGTGATGATGTGGAAGTGTGATAAAAGAAAGGGTGGGTGCATAACAAATGCTATTCCTTTTTGCTATGGCTTTTATACAAATATAGGGTGAGGCAGGGAAGGAGTAAAATGAACCAAAAGGGATTTAATATTTTTTCTAAGTATTTCCCTTTTAGCAGTGTCCCAGCCCCCTTTTCTTTGGGTTTTGGTATTTTTTCCCTTCACCCGAGTGTAACTGTGCATTTCTTATTTTCAAAGTGAGAGAAGCTAAGGTGCCATGTTTGTTGCTGGCAAACAGTTTGTGAATCCAGGAACCAAATTAGAGCAGAGTTCTTCTAGCAGTCAATCAGGAGAGAGATTTCAATGGGCTGGAATAGCTGGGCCAGTACGCCAATGGTTCCGTCCCACCCCCCCTCAGAATCTACTGAGTGCATGGAATAGCTTAAAGGCACGAGAGCTTGTTTTTGTTCCTAAACTCTGCCAAAGATTAAAAAAAGAAATCAGCAGGAGCTTTCTGCCTGCTCCAGCCATAGCTCACATGGATCTAATTTTCTGTTCCACCAGATCATTCACTGAGATCCCTAATGGGAACATGAAAACACACACCCAGCACCTAGCATGTGCCAGGACTGAAAAGAAAAGAGAGCTGTTAAAGTGGCCCTGACACTCACAGATGAGAAATATTAATAGGGATACAGGCAAATAGTGGGTGTGATAAATCAAAGATGCCAGATGTTTTTCAGCACCCCACGAGAAGGTTTTTTAACACACATTAAATGGCTATGTAATCATCATCTGCTGAAGGAGAGCCTGCTCCAAAACTCTGCCTTTCCCCCCCTCAACCCAGAGTCTGCTGAGTGCCACGAGCTGGTGTCTGGCCCTGCAGAGAGGCCTCTCTGAGGTGACAATGTGGGGGACAGGACTGTTGGCCTCAGCATTAATCACCACCTTAACATCAAACAGAGGAATGAGTGAGAAAGAAGGAGAGGAGTGGGGACAGGAGGTGGTAGGGGTGCAATTTCACACATTCCAGAGAATGCAAACAGTCTCTAGATGCTTTTCCAAGTCTTATCCAAACTCCTAGGACAGCAAATCCAGGCTGGAAATCCGCTGGGCTGCTGTGAAGCATTTGTTCTGGCAACTCCGGTGGCTAGCGAAGACGGAACCAGGAAATCCCTGCTGAAAATCTATCAGACTCCTCATGTTCTACCACATTGTGTGCAGCTGCACACAAGGAGAGCAGCAAAATGAAATGCCTGGCCAGGGGACTGCTGGAGAGGGGACCAGGCATCTCCATGGTGTCTGAAGAAAACATCGGTGGTAGCGGGAACAGAATTCTGTCATAGGACAGTCACAGTGGGCCTTTGCCCTATTCACTCCTCTTTAACAGCCAAGACTGCCTCAATCTCAGGGAGTACAGTAATGCCTGCTCAGTGAAGACTGAGGAAGAGTCTTCTTTTCCCCAGTGTGGTTCACTTGTCCCATGTTAATAACCTCCTTTCCCATCATAGCTGAGGCACGGTGAAGGGCACAGTGTAAATACCAACACAAGTGGATCCAGTGGAGGTGGCTCATCGAGCTGGGGCTGGGGTGAACAGAGATGGGCCTGAAAATAATGCTCAAATCCCAAACACCAAAAAAAGTGAGGCTGTTTTCAACCTAATTCCCCGATCTGGGTCTGAATTTCCCAAAATCTCCCTCCCCCACTCAAAAAAAATGGGTTGAACCAAGCTGCTTCCCTAAATGACCTGAACATGGGCAGAGGGGGAACCAGAAATCCAGGTTTACATTTTGGCTCCTCCTGAGCCATGAGGAAAATCCTCTTCTCACCTTTAATCTATGTAGGCCTAGAACATGGGCCATTCTCCAGTGGCCCTTTACCTGTTGGACTTGTCTCCTTGGGAGGCTCATGACTAGGGGTGCTGGAACAATGTGTATAGTGGGGGTGCTGAGAGCTGTTGAACCAAACTGTAAACCCTGTATGTGATGGAAACCACTTCAAGCCAGGGGTTCAACCCAGGACCCCTAGTTCCACCACCTATGCTCATGACTGTCCTCTCCTCCATATATTCACTACATGAGTTGCAGCTGTTATGAATAAGGTGGAAATTTCAACTTTTTCCATTGTTCCACTGAGTAACTAAACAACTTCTGTGACTCTTGGTACCTCATGCAAGCAGCTTTCATAAACTCTGCCAGAGCTCTGGAGAGTTCACTGGCTTTAATAACACCACCAATTTTCCCTTTCACAGGCCCTCCCACCCCTGAAAGCCACAAGACATCCCTGAGCACTGACAGTTTCACACACTAAACTCCAAGTGCCAAAAGGAAACAATGCCATCAGGATAACAGAAAGATCTTTCATTGGGAAAAGGAAGTAATTCACTGTCAATGAATCCCTTCTGGAGTCTTTATTTCATTTATGGGTTGTTGTTTTTTTATTACACAAGATGGTAGGAGCAGTTATGATTAATCTGGGTAATTCCCTAGGGCGATAAACACTAGGATAGTAAATTATTTGCCACTAGACATTACAAATCACTGTATTGCAGGGAGATTATAGTTAAACTCAGGGGAGATATGCAGCCTGAGAGACAGCATGTTACTAGGGGCTTATTGCTGGGCAAAATCTTTTCAGCAAATAGTAAATGGGGTGGTTACAGCACTTTTCTGGAGGATAACATGGCATGACAACCATGATCAGATTTCTGGGTATTGGTGCAGTAAGCTGCCTTGGAGGAGAGCTACCATATACGATGGCTGGCTGTGTATTTCTTGGGGCTCAGAGCTAGCCTCAGCATTGTGAGGGATACCTGTGATACTACTGGTCATCTGAACCACCCCTGCCTTCACACCCATATGCACAGGCCCAATCTTAGAATTTAGGACCAGATCAGTGGTATGATGGTCTGTGCCCCCTCCAGCACTTGGCACTGTCACCTATCACCTCTGCTGCAGGAGCAACTGGGCCCAGATCCTTATGCATGGTTATCAAGAGTCCATTTCCTATGCAAGGTGGGTGTCACAGAGCTTCCAGACCTCTGGCCACCCCCGTGAACAACCGAGCTTTTAGGTTCTTTCTGTCAGTTATCTGTGGAAACCCACATTGCTGTAAAATGAATGCAAGGTACGTGCTCAACACCACATCCCTTTGCCCCAAAATCTGGCCTGATGTATGCACGAAGTTAGAGTTGGTTAGCTAAAGGTGTGATTTTATATAGAGTTAGTTAAACCGAATCAACTTCGGGGGGGGGAATCACTTATATCAGGGCTAGTCTACACTGGCAATGCTAAAGCATGGCCATGGTAGTGCTTTAATGTGCCTTGTGTGGTCACAGCACTTTAAAAAACCATCTCAATGAGGAGCATAGCTTCCAGCACTGTCTACACTGTCGCATTACAGCACTGCAAATTACTGCTCTCAGGGGGGTGTTTTTTCACACACACACACACACACACACACACACACCCCCGAGCGAGAAAGTTGCAGCGCTATTAATTGCCAGTGTAAACAAGCCCTAAACTGGTTTCAAGTTAAATCGGTGCAGTTTCTGAGTGCAGACAAGCTTGTACAGAGATGGGGTGCTTTGACAGAGGTGCAGTACAATGGAGGAACAGAAATAAACACAATGCAAGTCACTAATCTAACTGAAAAAAGAACAGGAGTACTTGTGGCACCTTACAGACTAACATTTATTAGAGCATAAGCTTTCGTGAGCTACAGCTCATTTATCGGATGCATAGAATGGAACATATAGTAAGAAGATACATAGGTAGATTATATACACACACACATATACAGAGAAGGTGGAAGTTGCCATACAAACTGTAAGAGGCTAATTAATTAAGATGAGCTATTATCAGCACGAGAAAAAAAAACTTTTGTAGTGATAATCAAGATGGCCCATTTAGACAGTTGACAAGAAGGTGTGAGGATACTTAACATAGGGAAATAGATTCAATATGTGTAATGACCCAGCCACTCCCAGTCTCTATTCAAACCCAAGTTAATGGTATCTAGTTTGCTCTAATAAATTTGTTAGTCTCTAAGGTGCCACAAGTACTCCTGTTCTTTTTGAGGATACAGACTAATATGGCTGCTACTCTGAAACTAATCTAACTGAGCTGAGGGGGGTCTCTTCCTGCATAATACAGGCCCTATTTTAAACCCTGTTTCTCTCCTTCTGTCCTCCAGCTTTTTCTAGGACAAGTGTTATCGCAGGAGCCTGAGGATTGCTCTCTACAGTGTATTGTCCAGACTTTGTCTAATCCAGCTCTAAGGTCTCAGGGCTTCTCCCACATTTTGTGGGAGATGATTCCATAGTCAGACCTTGTCCTCTGGAAATGTTCCCTGGTGTTCAGCCTAATTTAACTTGGTATTGGGAACTGTGCCTTTAAGGGCTGAGCTTCCCAGACAGAGAAAGTCAGACAGAGAATGTCTGGGCAAGGCACAGTGACGCTCTTTTGTTATGCACAGCCACTTGGAACTGGACAGTGAATAAATCAGCTCTCTTGCAAGCTCCTTAAGCACTTAACACCATGTTAGCCTTTGTTTTACCCACTTGGACAATCCTAGGCAGCTCCCCTACCTTCTTCTGACAGGAATCCCTACAACCTGTGGGAACCCTGGAAAGACCCTTCCTAGCACCCCACCTTGAAATAAACCACAGCAATGATGACAGCTGAATTTTCCAGAGTCCTGTCTCAAATCCCAGATGCCAGCTGGGACATATGTGGGACATACTGAAAGTCCATCCTATTTGTCTCTGTTTTCTGACTCCAGATAGTTTTTACCACATAATGACTTTACCTGTAACACTGAGCAGGCTCGGGTTTCTCCAGGAGAAGGCATTGCCAGAGACAAGCCAGGTGGCTGGGGGGCATAGGAGGGAAAGAATTCCTCTCCACACACCACCAGACATAACTGCTGTCATTAGTGAGGTGCTTAGTCCAAACAATGAAGAGGAATTGCATTTACACACATGCACATATGCTATCTAAATATGCTCAAATGCCTATGTTTGTGTTAAATTTTGAATCAAATAGCTAACACATGGAAGGTTTTGCATGTTTCTCATTTAGCAGATGCTTCTCCCACTCAGAGTTGGTGGAAATTTGCTGCCAAAATACTTACTCTACTTAATCTGGAAGAAATAACCCATTTGAAGCCAACACAGCATGGAAATCCTCTTGCTTGTGATTATCTCAGAGACCCTTGGAGACCTATCCTCTTTTGTTCTGATGGAGCTTTCACTGCTAAAACAGCTTGCCCTCCTTAATCTGATTTCACTGATCATACTGAGCCAATTAGGCTGCTTGGAAGAAACCAAATGACATAACTAATTGCTCCACCTGCAACTAATTTCCAGGTCTGCAGGAGCACTTGGTACTGTTTCACGTGGCACTTGCAGCCCAGCCAGTGCTGGCTGAGCCAGATGCACTTTCCGCCTAAGAAGTGCTTCCAAATCTGTTCCACCAGAAGGCCATTGAGCAAGGCCAGAGCCTAGGCTCTTTACAAGAACTCCTGGGGGCCCACTGCTGCTCCTGCATGCCACCAGGTATCCAGCAGGGCAGTCTGGCTAGGCGCTAACCCAGAATCTCACCCGAGCACCTATCCGGGGATTGGTGTGACACTGCAGGTTTTAGTGCTAGTCTTTAAGTATGGAAAACTTAGTTCAGCCATGTCGCTAGTGAAACGGGTTCTTGTGGGTTGGGGACAAGGTGCTTCAGCCTACTCCCAGGTGGACTCAACTAGCTACCTCACAAACATCTCCTTATAAAATGATTGGCCCAGATTCTGGAAGGGCTGTTAGGTTATATCACCCTGAGCCCTGGCATAGGTTAGAGCAGCCTGGGAGCTGCTCTAATTATTACCAGCTGACTTTGGTTCCTAAGAGTTCACATGTCAGCTGAGTACAGCAAACTTCAGCCATACCTACGTCTCACCCCACCGAGTCCCCAACAGATTCTCTGCATGAGGACTGAGAGGGACAGCGGCACAGATAAAATGAGGGAATTCTCAGGTGGCCAGATCCAGCAGTTTTCTGGCCTCTTTGTGCCACCTCAGTAGCAGGGGGCTGCAGATCAATATTGAGGGATGTGAGCAGAGCTGCGGGAGGGGGAAGCCCGGGGCTGGAAGAGCAGGAGAACTGTGGAATGAAGTGGCACCCGAAGAACTGTGTGTGGATGTGGGGAGCCCAGGCCTGGAATAGCAGGGGGTGCTCTAGCTAAAAATTGAGGTGCGATGTGGTAGGTGGGACTGAAATAGCAGGGAGTTTGCAGACCAGAATGAAGGTACATGATGTTACTACTTGTGCAACTTTTTTCTCTCTATCTCCTAGAAGCACCCCCTCTTGTAAAGCAACTTTCTCCCAATAATAGTTGGCTCAAGAGACAGCAATTTGATTTCAATCACTTTTGTAAAACAATTTCTATCTCACCCAGTGAGGCCACACCTGTGGTTTCTATAGGGTGAACCATTAACTTATGCTCAAATAAATTGGTTAGTCTCTAAGGTGCCACAAGTACTCCTTTTCATTAACGTTCAGTTTAGCTCCATGTGACCCGATTTGTCAGCATTTACACAGCAAGAGAGAAGCGTACAAAGAGAAATGCCTGCACCCAGGGACGTGCTAGATTCATGGGGAGTTTGAGGACATGGTAGGGTGAGAAGAGAGCTGCACAAAGGGGAATCTCAGCAATGGGATTGTGCAGTAAACTGTAAAAGGATGGATAGATCTGTGCTGATGGAATGGAGTGGCATATTTGTAAGCATACAGGCTGCTGAAGTGAATTTAAATTCAAGCCTTTTTGAAGCTCAGCTCGGGACTACCTCCCTTTGCACAGAGAGCTTGAGGAACAAGCATTCCATTTTAGATCCTCTTGCTTTATGAGACTCTTTGTGTGGAGAGTCCCAACAATCGCCAGACGGTTGCCATTCATGTGATGTGAGTCCCATGACTGCCATTGTACTTACGGGTTTGATTAGTGGAGCCAATCAGGAATTTTCTATTTAAATGTTTTTTTGACAGAAAATACATCTTCCACAAAAATCACACTATTCTGCAGAGAAAGGTCAATTTTACCACATTTACCAAAAAATCCAGTTGATTTTCTATTGGAAGAATTGAAACAAAATATTTAGTTTTGGATCAGAATGTTCCAAATCAAAACATTTTGGTTTGTCTGTATCTGTGTGAACTACCACAGTGCCTCAAAGGAGTTGTAGTCTGCTCTGTGGGATGGGCTCCCTGGCCAAACTACGTTTCCCATGATGTGACCCTCTGGCTGAATCACCGTGATGCTTCCTGGGAGATGTAGTCCAGCTGAGGAGCCCGGCCCACAGGGGAGAATAGGGGCACAAAGCACCCAGTTACAACTCCCATGAGTCACCACAGCAGTTCAGGCAGACACAGTTTAGTATCAAACTGACCAGAAACAAAACATTCCAACATTTCCAAATCCAAACTTCTGGAATTTTTCCTTCTGTGAAAAAATCCAATATTTTGACTTTTGGTCTGATTTGGGATGCAGACAAATGCTGAAAAACTGAAATTCTGCTGCACGGAAATTCCGGTTTCCAGTTGGCTCTATTCTTTGTATTTTCATCTCTGTTATTGCTAGATTCTGGTGAGCCAGTTCTGAGAAAATCTGACCCAGCCTGAACCTTCTTCCAAAACTCAGTGGTGAACCATTGGCTGTTAGCTAGAGAGATCTGGCCTGATCAAACCCAGGCTAGATGGGAAATCTGAGGACACAGGTGCTTTGAGCTGCTTATCCAAAGTGAACTCCTTATGCATGTAACCCTTCTGCCAGGTGGAGCCAGCAGCAACAAGGGCCGGGTTTAATATCTAGGGGTTTCTTTTCACCAATACAACACAAAACTGTCTCGAGCCCCCACCCAGTGACCTGGGACAATTACACATCACCCCCTGGGTGCCTCTAAGAGGCAATACTTCCCCTCTCGCAAACACAGAGTCTGAGTGTAGCAAAAAACTTTTAATAGAAGGAGGGAAGTAAGTCAGCATTAATTTGGGAAAACACCACAAACAGGATTCATAAACATAAACCATGAGCAAAAGACCCACCCCACAAGTAAGTTGGGCAGTGTCCTTTTCCCCTCACGTTCTTAAGCCCAGGAACCCCAAAGTCCCTTTAACATGCCCGTCCCCTCTCTGCATCCCACTCACAGTTTCTGTCCTTGGCTAGTGCAGCCCCAGAGTTCAGAGATTCATCCGCAGAGTTCACCTCCCACCCTGGGCGGGGGGAAGGAGGCACCTTACTCGCTCCACTGCTCGGGCACTCGCTCGTTGCCCCAACGGCCAATTGCTGCACCTCTCTGTGGGGCTTTGCTCTGGCCCTCCCCACCAACCTCCCTGCTGGCCACCCGCCGCACGTCTCCGCCAGCCGCCCTGCTGGCCATGTGCCAGGCCTCTCCGCCAGTCGACCAAGGTATCTTCAGGGCTCACCACTTAACACAGCTCTCAGTGATTTCAGCTCTCAGTGATTTCAGCTGTTAGCTGGTGTACACTGGGCAATCTGTTGCAAAAAGACACCGTCCCAAAGTAGGTCTAATACTTAGACCTAGGTATCACTAGATGTCAGGGGAAAGCTCGTTCAGAGTCTGCTTACATGTGTTTAACATGAGGGTCTGACAGCCAGGAGCACTGGGACAAGAGGAATTTTATGCCAGGCCTGGCCCAGTCACATGACATCAGTCAGAGATATTAAAGGTTAATACCCCTGTTGCACGGTGGGCTCAGTGTCCAGGGTCTCCAGTGGCTGCTGCTACACACCATCTTTCCCCTGGACACTCCCACCTACATGCCCCCCTCCCGCAGCTCTGCCCTCCCCAACACACCTCTCGTTCTGCACTTCCTGTCCCTGCTTTCACCTCCCCACATGCTTCCTCTACCCCACAGCTCTTCTCTATACTTCCTCACTGTCCTGCCTCCCTCCCCACACATCCCTCTCCTCTCCCTCTCCTACCCCTCCTCCACCAACCCCTCTCCCCACTTCCTCCACACCTCCTCTCCCCAAAACACACAGCCTCTCTCACACTCCTCCAACACACACACAACTTTCCCCTCTCCCCACACCCACGCATCTGCTCCTCCTGTCCCCCACTAACTTTGTCTCCCCTTCCCCACAAAACCCACCAGCTGCTCTCCCTTTCCCCCAACTGAGTGCCTTCCCCATCTACATATAGCTTACTCTTCCCAGTTCTGCCCTTTGCCTCCCCCCTACCTCAGCTTCCCCCCCACACACACAGACTCTGGTCACCCCACACTGGCAGCTGTGTCAGACCACTCTGCACACTGCCTTAACAGCCAGCCCCATAAAGCTCCATTGGAAAACCACAGATTCCCCAGGACCTAATGCCTCTGCCTGGCGGGAAGCCAAGGGCAGACCCAGCTCCCATGCTGGTGTTGGTGAGCAAGCCTGGGCCTGTGGGCTATGATCAGTGCATTGCTCACATGGAAACCACTCCAGGGAGGAATGAAGCCTGTATTACGAGGCCTGGCACTCTGCAGGAAAACATGGCATCTGCCTCCTCGCGCAGCTCTCAAGTTCATATTGATGCTGCTTTGGACAAGACACGAAGGAGACTGAGTGGGTTTTTCAGATTTAATGGGATTCCCCCAAGGCTGCCAGTCTCCTGGTGAGAAGAGCAAAGAGAGGGGCAAATTGCTCACTTGCTTAGATCAGGGTTCTCCCCACATTACAGAGGTGCTCTCCCATGCTAACAACACCCCTTCTCCCTCCTAGTCCAGTTGCATCCTGGCACTGGGGCACAGGCTTGACCAGTTCTAGACATTGATCACTAAACTATGCTAGGGTTTAAACCTTTTAAGCAATCAGTGGTCAATGTGGCATATATGACAATGAAAGTTTAATGGTGCCTTTCATCTACTGTGCACTGCACCTTTAAATTGCAAAGAACTCACAGACTCATGGACCTTAAGGTCAGAAGGGACCATTGTGATCATCTAGTCTGACCTCCTGCACATTGCAGACCACAGAACCTCACCCACCCACTCCTGAACCTCTGGCTCAGTTATGATGTCCTCAAATCATGGTTTAAAGACTTCAAGTTACAGAGACTCCACCACTGACACTAGTTTAAACCTGCAAGTGACCCGTGCCCCAGGCTGCAGAGGAAGGTGAAAACCCCCTGCTGTGTGCAGATTTCAGCAGCCATGCTGCTCTCAGAGTTGCCTTAGCATGTTGTTGAGACCCACACTGCGCTCTCTCTCATGGAGACTTTACTTTGGTTCTTTCTTACTGTCATTTCCTTTAATCTGAAATAAAAGGCATTGTAGACTGCAAGTGCATGCTTTGGTGTATTCTGTATGGAACTAGGCAGTCAGTATGGATCCTAAATTACACCACAGGGTCCTGTCCAAATTCCAGCATCAGTAATTCCATTCTGCTCCCTTAAATTCTCCCAGTTGGGCACTGTATTCTCCTTTGCTTCTCTCTGGGAGAGTGGCATGCTGTTGCTGTGCAGATTTTCACCCATAAGGTGAGTGACAATACTGAGGACAGGTTCTGATACCCTCCTTCTGGTTTAGTAGTATTACCCAAAATTGGGCTAGCTAGTAAGCTTAGGGAGGATTAATGACCCACCAGAGTTTGGCAGAAAGCAGCTCATTTATTATACTGATAACTAAGCTCAAAAGAAGGTGAGGGGGGGTCATACTCACACTCACATACTCACACTCCCAGGACAGGCACAGCACTGGAGATGTCAGGATCCTTCAAGGTAAGTGTCCCACCGCGCAGCGATGGATGGTGTGATGAAGATAAGTCTTCCCAAGGCACGATGGAATGCAATGCGGCGAACCACTGGCCAGGCGGTCCGGGCAAAGGACCTTCACGGGAGGTACAAGCTTGTGAGTGCACTCCTGAGCACATGGCCCCTTCCCCTTTTGAGGACCTGCTCCTCATGGCCTGTGACTAGAGATGACTTGGCTGCGTCTGGTTGGTCACACTCAACGTTGGGCAGTGTCCATGCATTGGGTGTGTGAGTGCAGCCTAATTAGAGTGCCAGACACCTTGTCTACCTGGGAGCTCTTCTGATCTTCCAGCTGCTCAAGCAGCCCATTCATCCCACAAGCATTCCAGGAGGGAGTGGGAAGGGGAAATACTTCACCAGTATTCACAGAGGGAGAGGAGATAAAAGGTGGGGGGGGAGGTTTAACAGATCTTTTGAGCATACAGGTTATACAGAGCATACAGATCACTTCTACTCCTACAATACTCCCCGCCTTGATCTATGATCATTACACTAGTTGTTGTTGTTGTAGGGCACAGGTGATCTGTTGCAAACAAACCAAACAATCATAACCAGGTGAATATAACTAAAACCATTACAATTACAATAATTGCGTACATCGAGAAACAAAATGAGGCCAAAGTTTGATGCTGCAATAGCCATCAAACAATAAAAGTCAACCCTAACTCTTAAGTACACACAACAAATAAGATTTGCAGGAGTACCACAGTTGTCATGAAAGGTTAAACTGATTTGGAAGATACGTAGTAACAGAGAACTTGGTGAAATTGCTGATACTTAAAGTAACATTTAGTTGCTAAAATGTTGCAGAATCCCCTATTACTAACAGTTGTTCTCAAGAGGTGTAGGGGGGAGGAGGAGGAAACAAATCCAAGACCTGAAAGATGGGGCCCTACAATCACAGGCCAAAGTCAAAAATCCCACTAGGGGGTGATAATGCATGTAACAGGTTATGGGGGCCCATGAACTTCGCTTCAGGACTTGGGGAAGTAGAACCAGGGTGCACAGAGGAAAGTGTGGAATTAACAATACAAGAAAATGTAACTAACAATACAAATGTATCAATAACAAAACTCAACAACAAAATGATTATAAGAGAACCTAACAAAAAATAAACCTGATGCATTGGGGACCAAAGTCTTTTGGACAGAGGTGGATGTGATTGATAATTTGGTTAGAGATGGGGGAAGTAAAGAGAGGAAAAGGCATTTACCCTGTCTAGAGTAGTATCCCTTCTCTCTCTGGACCCAATGCTAGCACAGGACACCCACCAGAGACAGACACAGAACATGCAACACAGAACACTGAACACAGATAACCATGGTATTTTTATAACTCTTCAGCTGGTACCAGCTCTCCTGATGTTCCAGTTCAGAGGCTGAAAGATAGAAGCTTAGAAACAAATTAGCACAGTGCTCCCACCGCAGCAGACCCTGTTCATTTGAGCTGTCCGCGGTGTACCCATTTTCCCTCTGGGGTTTTATCTATGCCACCCAGGGTTTTTGCTAACTTTATTTCTTGCGCGGGAGTCAACTTGGTCTCTGCCACAGTGTGTCCGATACTTGGGGCTGCCCCGCCCACACGGGGCGTGTTAGGATATAGATATTCAGGCCTGTCTGTAAAGGCCTATAGTCTAATTTAGGTGTATTCTTATCACTTAGCTAGTTATAGAGGTATAAAAGAGAGAATCAAAATCACTGTCTGACTGTATAAGGCCTTTTCTCACTGTGACAGTCTGAGGCCCTGTTCTTAGGCTAAGATCTTTGGCTAAGCAGCAGAGGCAGCCATAAGCTGGGAAGCGACCGGTCACATCCTCACATTCCAAACTAGTCACATTGAAATAAGGTGCTATTGGGCTGTTAGGAATACAATCCTGTCCTGATAACGCCTATCGCCTCCAGAGAAAGGGAAGTGGCTAGAAAATGTAAAAGGAAACTTAGTTTGATAGCATCCTGTCTGGCAAGAACTCACTTATCAATAGCTGGGATGTGAAATCCTCACTTCTGTATTGTTTTGTCATTATAGTTCCCACTTTGCTATTGTTTATTTGCATGGTCTCTGTCTGATTCTGTGATTGTTTCTGTCTGCTGTATAATTAATTTTGCTGGGTGTGAACTAATTAAGGTGGTGGGATATAATTGGTTCAATAATCATGTTACAATATGTTAGGATTGGTTAGTTAGGTTAGGATTGGTTAGGATTTCAGGAAAATGATTGGTTAAGGTATAGCTAAGCAGAACTCAAGTTTTACTATATAGTGTGTAGTCAGTCAGGAAGTAAGGGGGGTGGGAAATGGGAACAGGGAATGGGGGTGGGGAATCGGAATCATGTTTTGCTAAGGGGGGGAAATGGGAACAGGGACACAGGTAAGGCTCTGTGGTGTCAGAGCTGGGAAGGGGGACACTAAGGAGGGAAACTGGAATCATGCTTGTTGGAAGTTCACCCCAATAAACATTGAATTGTTTGCACCTTTGGACTTTGGGTATTGTTGCTCTCTGTTCATGCGAGAAGGACCAGAGAAGTAAGCAGGTGAAGGAATAAGCCCCCTAACAGGGTGCAGGCCCATAGTTTCGGACCACCCTCCGGACCGCCACAACACAGTGTCTGGGGTCCAGCCATCCAGGGTCCTGATCACGCCAAGGGGCAGCAACTCTCCCCAAGGGGGTGTTTTCTCGCTTGGGCTGCTTCGCCTTTTCCTTCCCCTTGCCCCACAGTGGCATACTTAGCAGCGGCGCCCTTTTCTCCCTGCAGTGGGTTGCTAGCCTACCACTTTTTCATGCAGGCTCGAGCCGGACTCAATCAAGAAGCTATTAGGGGGCACCAGGGGATTTGCACCTAATTCTCTCCCTTGCCCTACACTAGCACTCAACAGTGGCGTCCTTTTCTCCCTGCAGTGGGTTGCTAGC
Source organism: Chelonia mydas (assembly GCF_015237465.2). Taxonomy (NCBI): domain Eukaryota; kingdom Metazoa; phylum Chordata; order Testudines; family Cheloniidae; genus Chelonia; species Chelonia mydas. The sequence goes on from NC_057855.1 coordinate 59,546,159, forward strand.
CTACCACGTTTTCACTCAGGCTCGAGCTGGATCAGCTCAAGAGAGCGCTGGGGGACACCAGGGGACCCCTACTCTTGGGTCAAATCCTCCACTAAGCTGCCCACATTCTCCACCATTAATGTTACCCGAAATTGGGCCAGCTTGTAAGCTTAGGGAGGACTAATGACCCACCAGAGTTTGGCAGAAAGCAGCACATTTATTATACTGATAGCTAAGCTCAAAAGAAGATGGGGGCATCACACTCACACTCACATACTCACACTCCCAGGACAGGCACAGCACTGGAGATGTCAGGATCCTTCAAGTGCAGCGCAGCGATGGATGGTGTGATGAAGGTAAGACTTCCCAAGGCACGAAGGAATGCAATGCGGCGAACCACTGGCCAGGCGGTCCGGGCGAAGGGCCTTCATGGGAGGTACAAGCTTGTGAGTGCACTCCTGAGCACATGGTCCCTTCCCCTTTTGAGGACCTGCTCCTCATGGCCTGTGACTAGAGATGACTTGGCCACATCTGGTTGGTCACACTCCACTTTGAGCAGGGTCCATGCAGTGTCCATGCGTTGGGTGTGTGATCACGCCTAATTAGAGTGCCAGACATCTTGTCTACCTGGGAGCTCTTCTGATCTTCCAGCTGTTCAAGCAGCCCATTCATCCCACAAGCATTCCAGGAGGGAGGGGGAGGGGGAAAGCCACTTCACAGATATTCAAAGAGGGAGAGGAGACAAAAGGTGGGGAAAGTGTAACAGCCCTTTTGAGCATACAGGTTATACATAGCATACAGATCACTGCTGCTCCTACAACAAGTAGCACCTAGACCCAATGAACCAGATTCCACCCCAGCCCTCTCCCCCTACCACCACCTTTTCACTTTGAGTAGTGCCTGACTCTGCTACTCTCATCAATTGCAACAGGACTCTCTGCAGAGTCAGGCACTACTCAGCATGAGGAAGGGTGGCAGAATCTATCTCTTTGTTAGGAAGTAGTTATAGTTGAATGTATGTACCATTGGAGTCTCCCTAATACCCAATGGCTGTTGTCTACAACACCCATCAGCCCTCTCCCCACTGCACATCCCCTTCCTCCCGGCTGGGTATGGAGAAAGGACTGGGCACTTTTGGGAAGCAACAGCCACATGGCGAGCCAGGAGCTGCAGAGAAGCTGAATGCAGAGAGGAATCCCCAGGAACTGTACGCAGAGCCATGTGTGAAACAGGCTGTGTGTATCAGACTTTATCGCTGGGTCCAGGTCTGCATGGGGCTTCTGGGGGAGCATCATCATCTGGGGAGGGAGTCAGTGCTGAGGGGCCCCAGTGAAAGACACTAACTGAGCCTGGCCTGGAAACCTGCAAGTGCCTGTTTGCTGAAACAGAGAGTGGCCTGAGGAACTCTGACTCTCGATTGGATGGCCCCAGGGACCCAAACATTTACCGCTATTACTCACTTTGCACATTATCGAGGATATCTACAGCCTTCCCCTTTCCTGACAGCCCTAGTAAATCACCCTTTCCCTTTGCTATGTGTCTGAGTGACAGAGCCCTGGCTGGGATGATTTAGTTGGGGATTGGTCCTGCTTTGAGCAGGGGGTTGGACTAGATACCTCCTGAGGTCCCTTCCAACCCTGATATTCTATGATTCTATGAGTGGTTATTGGGCTCCACCAGTCATAGTGCACCTGGTATGCGGCTGGCACCCTCGGGGTTTGTTGTATTCCAACACTGAGCGGCTATAATAATTACAGTGTATGATAACTTCCTTAAAATATTCTTCTACCTCCAAAAACCTATACATGTATGAAAGGCTGGAAATAAGCAGTTAATGGTCTTAGCCACAGCCATGACACAGATTCCTCTTTCACTTATCATCCCACCTGTGTTATTAATTAGTGTTATTATTGTTGTTGTCATTGTTATTAATTTGTGTAGCACCTAGAAGCGTCGACAAGATCAGGTCCCCACTGTGCTGCGTGCTGCACTCATTCATAGTGAGACAGCCCCTGCCTAGAGTTTACAGTTTACAGAGGCAGACAGACCAAAGAGTGGGAGGGGAGAGAATGCCCCCCACCCCCTCCCGCTCAGCCTTATATTCTGAAATAATCATATATTGCTGGATAGCTACAGATGAATCAATACGCTCTGTGTTTAATTAGAATTAAAGATTTCACAGCTAGTATAATCCCAGGGTGCATTAGCATATGCCAGAGCTGCATAATTTTTGGCTACTGTGACATGGTGATTAATTAGTAAAATGTTTTTTATGTATAAAAGGAAAAACATTATAATCTTAGGCATGTGGGAGTGCTGAATATAGGATGATTTACATTTCTGTATGGATATGTGGATATGCTAATAGACACACTTCCCTGTAATGTTTACCAGCAAACATTTGTACTAGTTCTTTTTAAATAATAACATAGAATATGCTGAAGTTATAACACATTGGGAATAGGCCCTCTGATAAGGAAATGGGATTTTACAATCTCCCAGTGCAGTAATCACGCTCTTCCTAACTTCCCATGTATATATGTAAATTATAAGAAGGAGAGTTAAGGTTGGGTGGGGAATGGAATTTGCAAGGGGTGACAGCTAGTGAAGAATAAATATATGGCAGGAGTGAAGTGGGTAGGAATTATTCTGTGGCAATTATAAAACAACATCTGGGAGTTAGAGAGAACTTGTTGATACAGCAGGCAACTGTTCCAGGCAGCAGGGACTTTTCTCTGCTGCGGTGTGGATGTGCAAGAAACTGCCATTAACACTGAGAAGCTGGGGCTCCATGTAAATACAAGGCAAGAGAAGGACCAAATTCTGTTCTTGAAATTCCAGGTTTTGCTGTGGTTTGTGGTTTCTCTACTGCTATGTTTATTTTTATTGCAAAGGCATGACGGGGAAGACAAACACATTAGCCATGAGTCTGAACCAGACTCCGAGAACCAGCACCCCAACTCTTTAGGGTTTTGAGTGAACACAAGTCTTGTCACTTCTAAGACCTTGGCCCTGCCTATGTGGGAAAGTTGCACCAGTGTAAGTTAAATCGTTTTTTAAACCAATTTAGTTAAACCAGGGCAAACCTCCATGGACACACCGATTTGGCATTAAGGTGACTTCTTTCAGTGTAGATTAATCCTGTTTCCAATTGATATAAACTCACCCAAAATAAGCCTCTCTTAAGCAGCAGTAAATGGTCATCATGCACAAACTTGTGCCAATTTAACCATATTGGTTTAAAAACAAGCCCGTGCAAGACTGTGTTTAGACAAGACCAAGGGCTCAATGACAGAGCCTTCACTCTGCACGGGTTACCCTGCAATAGCAGAGATGCGAATGGCCTGACAATGTTCATTTGGGAGACAACAACCAACGTTGTAACCCACATGGGTCACAACTCAACAGCTAAACCCAGGCCGGGGAGAGGTGGTTAAGCCCCATATGTCAGGTAGGAGTCAATTGGTATGATTTTCATTTACACTTCAGGCTTGTTAACAGGGGAGATTTTTCCATTTACACCACTATAGTTATGCTGTCTAACTCCCCCTGACAACGCTCTGATACTGGAATACACCAACCTAACTTTAGTGCCTTAACTTCCCACCCTCCCTTACCCACAGTATTACAAACCTCAAGGGATCAAAACTCCTGAGGCAGGCCCCCAAAATCATGAGATTTTTTTTAAAGTCGATAGTGCATTTTTTCACTCTGTTCTTTGATTGTTGAATTCCCTCTGCCTCCCCTCTCCGCAAACCACGCGTCTGGGTGCCAGTCAGTGCTGCGCACTCTCCCCCACAGAATGGGTAAGGGGATTCTGGTCCTGCTGCAGGATCTCTCACCCCACATCTGCCCATCCTCTGTCAGCAATTCATTCTGCCCCCCCCCCACACACACTTCCAAATCAATCCTGTCCCCCCAGATCCACATCTGCCTTACCCCACAGCCCCCCATTAGGTCAGCGCCCCTCACCACCCCTCCCCCAGCCTTACCTCTGCTCCTCCTGAGACCTGGGGATGGGGCACTGCAGTAGGGCCTCTTCTCCCCCTTCCAGGTTGGGTGGTGGGGATCCCAGATGGTTGCTGCAGGGAGGGAGGGTGGAGGAGCAGATGAGCCCTCTCATCCCCATTGCTCACGGAGAGGAAGAGGGGAGAGGGGAGGAGGGGGCAGAGCTGCCCTGAGCTGCTGGGCTCTTTGCTCTCTCCCCTACCCATCCTGTAAGAATGGTTTTGGGTTGCTATGGTGAGGGGCAGGAGCAGATTTAAGGGTCAGACCATGGTCAGGACACATGCAGCATGGGTCCCAATGGTCACATCACCTTCGGCTTTTTTAAACATAAAAAGTTAAAAGTAAATTTTAAAAAATCCCAGGCCTAAACAAAAGTGGAATCTCACCCAAATTGTGTTGGCTTGTGTATTTCCAATTATTGGAACCTTGCCCTGCAACAACATGTTTCCTTGGCAAATTGTTCTGTGATGCTGTCCAGTTCCAACCTTTCTGTCTTGTCTTTCTCAACTGCAAGGAGAGCAAGGTCATTCAGACGTGTCTGTGACAGGGTTGAACACATGTAGTTTTTGACACATCTTAATGTGCTCATTGCGCGTTTAGCACTAACCACTTCAGTTGGTGAGAAAGAGTCAACACAACATTTCTATTTCTGGTAATACATCAAGAGAACTTGACACTATAAAATTCAAGTAACTCCAGACTCCAAGTGACAAAATGAACACCTCTCTATCCTTTATAAAATAACACATCTTGAAAGACATAATCTTGTGAACCAAATCTAAAGAAAATATGAGTATAATCTCATGAGTTTAAGAACTTCCTCTTTTGACTCTTCTAAAATTATATTTTGAAGTTGTCTGGGATGGAGGAAACCAAATAGAGTAGCTACCTCTTGAAATCTCTCATGTGGATATTTTAGATCCCCAGTCGTATTGTCTAAGATCTCAAATATTTCTTTTGATGGTTACTCTTCCTTTATAACACAGAACCATGTGCAAATTCATCATCCTTGTGGCATGTACATCTCTTCCTGTGGCTGGGATAGTTTGTATTTTCAAAACCCATTTCTAAATGAGTTTGCTGAGCTCATTCACAGTGCTCTCAAATGCCTGGAGAACTTGGAACAGGTCAATTTTCTTTGACTGAAGGATTCCAGAGGCGTCAGTCAAGATAAGTAAGGTCCTATGCCACCATAACAGATTGGGGCAGAACATCCAAGCCATCAAAGACAGGTTGCTTTTTGTCCGATGTATGTCTGCACTACTCCTACATTCAGCAACAGTTTCATCTTCTAGGCATTCAATTATACTCTGAAAATTTACTATCATTGCCTCAGTGGCTTTCATTTGAGCTGCCCATCTAGTCGTGCAGAGTGCCTTTAGAATGATGTATAGGTCTCCTTCCTTCTTCAGAAGCCTGTTCAATTTCATCTGCTGCATCAATCCTGTCAGCTTCTTCAGGGGTCTGAAGTGCATCATCAAGTTCCTCTTCCCCTTGCAAAACAGTACGCTCTCGAGCAAGAATTTGAACATAAGGATTATTTAGACTTGATCATTAGTTTTTCTATCAATTGTTACAGTCTGAAAAATATTTATGCATTTCCTGCAAAGCTGCAGGTCTGGACTGGCCTTATCTTATCTTAAGCAGCATGCACTAAAACTAGATTATTTTGATGTGCTAGGCAATGGATGTATGGTACATACATTTTGTCTCCCGTGCCTGAGATATTCTCTCATTTTTGCTTGCAAACCTTTACAAGCTCTGGCCATAACACTGGTCTTTTCATATCCCTGTCCAGACATGTATTTGAGTCTAATATATACTTGCAGAATAAAACATGAGTTAACTGGTCACACAAGGATGCAGCCTTTGCCTCACTTACTGCCACAAAGTTTACAAAATGCTCTTATATCTACTTTTCCTTGGATATGACCAATATTAAGGCAAAACAAAATGGCCATTTTATCAACATGGCTAATATCTGTAGTTGCATCTGCAAAGACAATAAAAAATTCAGCTTCTTTGCAGCTAAAAGGCTTATAAGTTCATCAGTAAACGTCTTGCTAAAAGAAAAGGAGTACTTGTGGCACCTTAGAGACTAACAAATGCATTTGTAGCTCATGAAAGCTTATGCTCAAATAAATTTGTTAGTCTCTAAGGTGCCACAAGTACTCCTTTTCTTTTTGCGAATACAGACTGACACGGCTGCTACTCTGAAACTGTCGTCCTGCTAAAGTATTTGATTCTCTTGGTGTCACTGATATGTTTGGCAAAAGTTGTATTATGTCTGGCAAGTAGCTTAATGATGCTAAATTAAATACCACAATGGTTGCTCTCCAGCACTTCACGGTGGCCATGGACAAGGAAACCTAAACTAGATAAAGTTTTAAGTGTGTCAAGTAATATTTATAACCAATATTTATAACACTTCTTGCCACTACCTAATATTTTGAGATGCTTGATGATCAAAAATGCATTGATACTATGACCCGTTGTGAACAACAGAGCTTCCATATGTGACTGCACATGTTATTTGCTCCTCCATGAACAGACATTTACTTTAGCATATTCTTCCAATCACTGTGAACCATGTTGATTTTTGAGTTTTGTAGGCCCGAACAACCAACAAATGAGCCAGTAGGCAAAATCTGAAAGATAGGATTATGCTAGAAACTTGACATGCAAATCTTCATGTGGTACATTTTTCACTCTGTAAAATGAAGATGAAAAATGATGACACGTAGGAAGACAAGGATATTGCCCATTTGGCATATCACTTTCAGTAGACTGACAAGGACCAATCTGTGCAAACATAGAATCATGGAAATGTAGGACTGGAAGGACCCTCGATAGGTCATCGAGTCCAGTCTTCTGCACTGAGGCAGGACCAAGAACTAACTAGAGCAACCCTGACAGGTGTTTGTTTAACCTGTTCTTAAAAATCTCCAATAATGGAGATTCCACAACCTCCCTAGACAATTTGTTGAAGCACTTAACTATTCTTACAGTTAGGAAGATTTTCCTAATATCTACCTAAATCTCCCTTGCTGCAATTTAATCCCATTACTTCCTGTTCTATTCTCAGTGGTTAAGTACAGCAATTTATCACCCTCCTCTTTATAACAACCCTTTATGCAGTAGAAGACTGTTATCATATCTCCCCGTCAGGCCTCTCTTCTCCAGACTAAACAAACCCAGTTTTTTCAATCTGTCTTCATATGTCATGTTTTCTAGACCTTTCATCATTTTTGTTGCTCTTCTCTGGACTTTCTCCAATTTGTCCATGTCCTTCCGAAAGTCTGGTGCCCAGAACTGCACACAATACTGCAGCTGAGGTCTTAGCAGCCCAGACTAGAGCAGAAGAATTACTTCTTGTGTCTTGCTTACAACACTCGTGCTAATACATCCCAGAAGCATAAGCAATTGTTCAAGTGATAAAAGTTTTTTTCAAGATTCAGGTTTATCAGATGGAAACATTAAACCCATTTCAGAAGGAACACTGCTTTGACCTGCTTCATTGTTGACTTGCTCATCTACAGCATCTTTGGGATTTTTGGTTTTAATATCATCTATGGATCTTTGCCTTTGTTGGTTTGTAGCTTGTCACAGGGTCTTCAGTTGTGCTAGTTTCAAGCGAAGTTTTTCTGTAAATATCGTCAGCTACTACTACAGATGCAACTTCCGTGGTACTGGGCAAATCATTTTTCTGACTTGACACAATGACAGAGTCAAATAAATCCCTGTTCTTAATAAAAGAGAAAAAAATGTAATCACTTATGTTAAAATTAAGTAAATACGTTTTTAGTGGAGTGAAAAAGAATTGACTAAAAGAGAGTAGATAATGGCAGTAACACGGAGTGTGTCAGAGAAAGTACGTAGGTTTTAAGCAAATTTTATTTATCTCTACTAAAGATAATGTACAAGGTGCCAAACTTGTGTTTCTGATATCTGTGTTAAGGCTCCAAAACTGATACCTCAAGGCTTGAGATTGAAAATATCTTGCTGTGTTATCTCCTGATTGCTCTAAATTTACATATAAACTTAAAATATGGCTTTAATTGGTGTTTGTATATATTTTTCTTTCTTTATATAGGAATTAGACACAGTGCTCCTCTCAGCTAATTTCTAAGTTATCTTAAAAAAAAAACCTAGAGTTTTCAGGTGTCTACATGGCCCCTGGAATCACAGTTAAAGTTGCCTTTCCCAGTGGGGTCCTGGTGGAGCAGTATACCACCTGCCAGCAGTCAGAGGGGGCACTTATGGTTTGTCATAAATATAAACGGAAGGGTAAACACCTTTACAATCCCTCCTGGCCAGAGGAAAAACCCTTTCACCTGTAAAGGGTTAAGAAGCTAGGATAACCTCACTGGCACCTGACCACAATGACCAATGAGGAGACAAGATACTTTCTAAGGTGGAGGGGGGAGAAACAAAGGGTCTGGGTCTGTCTGTGCGATGCTTTTGCCGGGGACAGAACAGGAATGGAGTCTAAGAATTTAGTAAGTAATCTAGCTAGATATGCGTTAGATTCTGTTTGTTTAAATGGCTGAGAAAATAAGCTGTACTGAATGGAATGGATATTCCTGTCTTTGTGTCTTTTTGTAACTTAAGGTTTTGCCTAGAGGGATTCTCTATGTTTTGAAACTAATTACCCTGTAAGGTATTTACCATCCTGATTTTACAGAGGTGATTCTTTTTACTTTTTCTTCTATTAAAATTCTTCTTTTAAAAAACTGAATGCTTTTTCATTGTTCTTAAGATCCAAGGGTTTGGGTCTGTGGTCACCTATGCAAATTGGTGAGGATTTTTATCAAACCTTCCCCAGGAAGGGGGGGGGGTGCAAGGTTTTGGTGAGGACTTTGGGGGGAAAGACGTTTCCAAACATACTCTCTCCCAATAATATATCCTGGTTAGACGTTTGGTGGTGGCAGTGAAAGTCCAAGGGCAAAAGGTAAAATAGTTTGTACCTTGGGGAAGTTTTAACCTAAGCTGGTAAAAGTAAGCTTAGGAGGTTTTCATGCAGTTCCCCACATCTGTACCCTAGAGTTCAGAGTGGGGAAGGAACCTTGACATGGTTGCGGTGGGACCATGCAGCGGGGGGAGGGAGCAGCGCTGGTCTTAGGGGTGGGTGACTGCCCAGGGTGCCATAGTCAGGGGGGCGCTGTGATCAAGAGGCAGGGGCGGGGGCAGGCATGGTGTGCAAGGCTGCAGAAGGGAGCTCAGGCCAGTGGGGGAAAAGAGGGGGAGGCAGTGCTTAATTTGTGCCAAGGTTTGGCAGTTCATAACCCCAGCACCTCTGGGCTCCCGGCCAGCAGCTGTCACTCTCTGGCCACCCAGCTCTGAAGGCAGAGCTATCGCCAGCAGCAGTGCAGAAGTAAAGGTGTCAATATTATACCAAGCCACCCTTTGAAGGCAGCGCAGACTTCAGAGCAAGCACCTGGCCACCCAGCCAGTGCTTAATTTGTCCTGGAGCAGGGGCACCAAAATATGTATTTGCCCACAGTGCCATTTTCTCTAAGGCCAGCCCTGGGGGAAGAAGCCTGCCCTCCCCCTCCTCACAATGGCTGCCAGAATTGCTATATGACCTGCGTGCAACCCCGAGGTAAATAAAGAGAGCATCACACTCCTGCTTTTTAAATTCATGACTGGGGAGAGGGGGGGAGCTGACTCTTGATTTTTGAACATTTAGGATTGGTGACAGTGTACACAGTACACAACAATACACACAATGTCAACCAACGGATGTGGAGTTCTCTGCAAGAGCCAGCGCCATCATCCTCCAGCTTGCATATACAGACACATCCCTCCCAGCTCCTTCTAAGACACACACATACACACACCTCCCTGCTCCTGCTGATCCTCTCTCACAAACACACACATTTCCCACAGCAGGGATGCCATCACCTGCCCTCAGAATCACACAACGCAGACTGTTGTGTTGCTGGGTGGGGTCCAGCACAGAAGTGTCCAGGGCTTCATTAAAGGGAGTTCACAGGTAAAGTCTTTTTGTGCTTTTCGGGTCTGGCGCGGACAGGAGGAAGCAGGGGAAAAGCCTATAACACAAATGGTTGCTATCTGGCACCCTATTTGTGCTACACACTCTGCCTAGCTGTGGTACACTGTAACTGCAACAAGCACTTGCTGCTAGATCACAAGACATTCTTGTGGCCTGATTTACTTCAGGCAGGAGACCATAATTTCAAATACGAGGCTTGCTAAAGAGTGCAGATTGTGCACAGCAGAGGTGGATTGGATTTTGGTGTGTGTTATTTGTGAACAAATACCTGAAAATGCCTTCTTTTTAATTACATTCATAAAGAATAGGAATATATCAGTCACTGGCCTTCCGTTACGGTTATAAAGAGTAATATAATCAAATCACTAACACACATAAAAACGACGGGTAATTAATTTTAGTATTAACATTAATATCATCATGTGACTTTATTCCCTGCCCAACCTTCAGGAGGGGACATCAATATTATTAATTCAATAACATCTTCCAAATTAGTTATAACCAGTAGGCAGGAGCAGATTTTTAAGAGCCCAAGGCTAAACTGAAAGCCCATTAATTCTGCCAAGCTGGCTTTTAGGCAGAGCTTCAGGATATTGAGCCGGGTTGATTTGTGCAGTCATTACCACATGCTACACATGAACAGGCTGTGCTTAGCCGAGGCTGGCGGGTGTGTGGGTGGGCAGGGCGATTGTTTTCTGCACTGGCTGAGCAGTCAGTGTCCCCCTCCAAACTCCTTAACAAAGGCAGCTGGAGCAGTTAAGGGACCAGCTGATATTCCTCACCTTCCGCTGCAGGTTGCGGGGCAGGGTGAACTTAGCAAGCATCATTTCTGGCTCCAGCTGGTGTGTCTGAGTTTCATATGTACAGATACTCTCAGGTCTAGCAAAGCCATTAGGCTCAGCTCAGAGTCAGAGGCGCTGTGGAAGGTCTGATGCCCCACCCTACTCCCTCTTGCTCCAAGGGGTGTACTTGGCCACATCCCTTTTCAGGGTGCAGCATACTGGGCTGCTCGCACCCAGCAAGCATCACTTGGGGGGGGGCAGAGCTCTGGCTCCACCACTCCCTAAACCTCCCCGCTCCTGCCCTGCCCCCTGGCTCCACTGCTCTGCCTCCCCCATCCTAGTGCCTGGAGCCACAATCTGGGCAAGGCTGTCATGGCCATGCAGTGTCATAACAAGGGCCTTTAGTCCTCTGCATGGCAGCCTGGCCCAAGGCATACTCTCACTCATGGTGAACTATGACCCAGTCCTGCCCCGATTGAACTCCCATTGGCTTCAGTGATGCAGGGCCGGACCCTTCCTGACCAGAGCTCTCCCACTGTCCTGCCATGGAGATATGCCCTATTCACAAATGGAGGCACCACGAGCTGTAGCAGAGCCTACCCCACTCCCTGGGCTTCCTCCTGTGCCATAGTTACCTGGGTGAGTCACTGCACCAGGAGAGGATGGTGCCCAAGCTGATAAGGGGCTGGATAAGCAGATGATGCTTTTGTACCTTTCGTTGAATCATTGTCCTGAGGAAGAGGGTTGCAGGGAGGGCATGGCATGGCCAGGGGCTCTTTTCCATATTTAACACATGCGGTATGTTCTCCTGACGCTGTCATTATCTATCTCAGGGGGAAAGATGCCGTAGAAGGTTGAATCTACTCCAGCACTGCCGGGTGCTGCCCTTTCCCAAGGTCTGCAGTGTGCAAGGCTGGGCTTTGGGGTGGGAGGACGAAGGAATGCAGGATTTGCATGCTCAATAAAACTTCTGCCTGATTTTGGCAAGCAGGGGATTTTGCCTGTTGGCAAGGGGCTGGTGTGACACTGAGTGTCGTGGACAGGCCGAAAAAGAACCTGGATCCAGACCCCAAAGCCAGGGCCACGTCTCAATCTGGGTCCACAAACCTATCTTCACGGCGGGTTGAATTCATACACCCCAGCCTATTCGCAAATCCCATTCCCCTTTGGAGCTGCAGGTGGGAACTGCCAGCTGGTGTCACTATAAGCCAGTTTTAATATTCCCCACCCCAGTTTGCTGCGCATCATAACTGCAGCCATAATTAATTCGTGTGCTACCAGATGAGCTGAAAGGAAGCTTCCTTTCACATTCTGGCCAGGGCACCCTTTCGGAGCATGGGTAAGCATTGCTTTTATCAGATGTTGCTCTGATAGACAAGTTAGGTTAATAGTCTGAGTCAAACTGATCACTCATCTGAGACAGGACAATTCAACTGATTCCAAGGGAGTCAAACCAAATCATGCCAGTAGTGACTGGGGCCTATTTCTTTCTGACAAGGTCTGGTCTGAACACATCCATGCTGATACAATGGATTTAGGAGCCACCCTCTAGGAGAGAGGAGCTTGAGAAAAGTCCAGGTTTAAAACATATCAATACAGACTAATAGGGAAATTCCTCGCTCTCTTGTCATCTCAGCCTTATGTCTGTGACCTATCGATGCACAGTGCAGATCCAGTAGTCAGACAACTCTACAGGCTTATTGACATCTGCACTACCCTACTTAATTTGTATATTAGCCAGAAGCCACATTTCAGTATACACAGGGGTAAGTGGGTTGCAACAAGTCACACTGACAAGCCCAAAGTTCCTACTCAGGAACCTTTACAGTTGAGTTTTTGCCGGTTGTCATCTCTCATGGACTGAGTAAGTGCAACATGACTTGAAAGCATTTCTAACTTTGTGGATAAGCGCCTTGTTTCTCTAAATCCTCAAAGATGCTGAGTGTATGGAAGGTCTGCAATCCAGTGTGTGGACTCTGCTCTGATTAGTGCTAGTTCAAAAATTCCTTATCCTTTAACATATGACAGACTCCTCTGAGCTGGTACAACTCTGCTGAGGACTGTTAAACTCAGGAAATCATGTGCCTCCTTCATTGTCATCCTCTAAGGCAGTGGTTCTCAACCAGGGATACGTGTACCCCTGGGATAGGCAGAGGTCTTCCAGGGGGCACATCAACTCTTCTAGAGGTTTGCCTAATTTTACAACAGGCTCCATAAGAAGCACTAGCGAAGTCAGTACAAGCTAAAATTTCATACAGACAATGATTTGTTTATACTGCTCTGAATACTATGCACTGAAATGTAAGTACAAGATTTATATTCCAACTGATTCATTTTATAATTATATGGTAAAAATGAGAAAGTCAGCAATTTTTCAGTAGCACTGTGCTGTGACACTTTTGTATTTTTATGTCTGATTTTGTAAGCAAGCAGTTTTTAAGTGAAGTAAAACTTGGAGGTACACAAGACAAATCAGACTCCTGAAAGGGGTACAGTAGCCTGGAAAGGTTGAGACCCACTACTCTAGTGCCAAACTGTGGGGCATGCCGCCATAGGGGGAATTGGAGGAATGTTCGGGGGGACGCATGGCAGGAACCAGGCCAGACCCATGGGGGACAGGGATGGAGTGCCACCCAGCCCTGCTCTGCCCCCAGCACAGCTCCAGTCCCAGCTCCAGCTACACTTTGCCCCCAGGCCAGCTCTGTCTCTAGCTCCAGCTCCTCTCCCATCCCCAGTTCTACTTTCAGCCCAAACTCCTCTGCTGAGCCAACTGTGCAGTAGTAGAGGGAACACAAACAGATTCCATGAGTACTAAGGTTGGGGTATGACAGGAAAAGTTTGGGCACCCATGCTCTAGTGGTATGTCTACACTTCAACATAAGCCCTAGGTCTGAAAGACTTGAGTCTGAGTCTTGGGGTTTCTAAGCTTAGCATTGAGCATCCACACTGATTAGTGAACCTGGGTTTACAATTTCTGGACCTACGTCTCTTACCTACGCTTAGAGATCCTTACTGCACTACCCAGCCCAGAATCAAATCAGCCTAGCCTAGGCCTTCCTAGTGCTTCCAGATGTAGTTGCTCTAGCTCTTGGGTCATGGTGCACTGTGAGAAAATGTGACTCTCAAGCCCATGGCACTTTACCGGAAGTTCTCACCCCATCAACACATCCAGCCAAGCGTCTTTGGGTCTGCACAGTCCCAGCAACGTGGATGAGGCACCATTTGCAGAACTTCTTCCATTTGCATCTTCCCTCCTATTTCAGTAAGTGTGAGCAGAGTTTGAATGAGCTCTCCCCTGACAGCTAGTGATGAGCTATGGAAGAGGACTTCAGGAGCAGATCTTATTTGCATGGGCTCACTGACCCTGCCTAAGTGCTCAGCAACATGGGATTGCTTGCCCAAATGATCACTTGTGGCTCGTGTTGGATCTCCAATCTCCTTGTTATTGGGGCAGGAGTAATAAAGCGTTGTTATCCTTGTGGTGTTAATCAAGGGCAGCAGAACTGTACTTGGTATACCCCGATGGAGGGACTCACCCTCAACTAAACAGCACTCGCTAGGCAGGGGACATGGGTTCCAAAGTCCAGTGACTTGACAGAGCATAGGGACAGATATTTGTACCTGGTAGTATGGGCCCTGCTTAAGGGTTGTAGATACCATTTTAACATATTCCTTTCCACTGCATTGTAAAAGAGCTCATTTAGACTTAGCTGAGAGTCTTATTATGAGCTGACATCAGTGATGCCTAGGTCTAAGTATTAGATCTGTTTTGGGATAATGTTTCTGATGTAAGAGACTGCCCAGTGTGCACTAACAGTGAATTTTTTCTACTACCTGCTGAAATCAATGAGAATGTGTGTTAAGTGGTGAGCCCTGAAGATATCTCAGTAAGCAGCCTCCAGGGTATCTGGCAGAGAGACATAGCAATTGGCTGTCAGGGCAGCTGGCAAAAACGGGTGGTATGCAAGTGCATGAGCAGTGGAGCGAGTAAGGTGCATCCTTACCACCACCTCCTTCCACCCACGGTGGGAGGTGAGCTCTGAAGATGCACCTCTGAACTCTGGGGTCTGCACTGACCAAGGACAGCAGCTGTGAGTGGGGTGCAGAGAAGGGATGGGCATGTTAAAGGGACTTTTGGGTTGCTGGAAGTAAGAACCTAAGGGGAAAAGGATGCTACCCAACTTACTTGGGGATGGGTCTTTTGCTCATGGTTTATGTTTATGAACCCTGTTTGCTGTGTTTTTGTGAATTAACGCGGAGTTACTTCCCTTCTTTTATTTTATTTTTTTCTACATTCAGACTCTGTGCTTGCGAGAGGGGAAGTATTGCCTCTCAGAAGTGCACAGGGGGTGGTGTGTAATTGTCCCAGATCACTGGGTGGGGGCTTGATTCGATTTTGTGTGGTATTGTTGAAAAGGAACCCATAGATATTAAACCCAGCCCTTGTTGCTGCCAACTCTGACTAGCAGAAGAGTTACATAAGCAAGGCAGAGCATCCATGAGATGCTGGTGGACATTTTGGCACTGTTTTCTGTGCTACCCGAGGCACATCACAGAGGAGGAAGAGGATGGTACAGACATGTCAGACTCCAACTGGCTGATGTGGCTCCAACTGACTCAGGATAGCTGCTGATGCCCCGTATGTAGACAGGTGCTTCTGGAGCAGGGCCACAAGCAGAGTCGTGGGGTCACATTGTCATGCTGACCTGGGATGACCAGCAGTGATTCCCAAGCTTCCACATGAAGAAAGCAACTGTCAAAGTTTGACTCAGACTCACAATTTATCAGACCACTCTGTTTTATTAGCAAAGCTGCTCTGCTAATACATTTAGAAGTGAGCCCCCCGAGTGGGGTTTGTGTCTCTTAATTTATACAGTTTTTTGGAGAACAAGTTACAGAGAAGTTACAGACAAAAGAAGAAAAAGATTTTTAGTCACCACCCTTCGAGATCCCTGAGACCAGTCACGTATCTTCAATTACCTGCCACCCTTAACAATCTCCTTTAACAGCTTCCAGTTACTTAACTAATTGCCCTTCACACCTTCCATTCTGATGCCTGCTTCTTAGACGTGCTGGCTCTATCTTAATTGCTTCTCCATTCAAAAGCTAACTGTCCCTACGTGTGCTCCCTCAGATACTTTGTAACATGTTTTGGCATGCCCTCTCATATACAATGTATCCAGCATGTCCCCTTATACAACGTTATACAATGGTATACTTCCACACAACGTTTCTGGAGATTTGTGAGCAGCTTGCCCGACCCTTCAGTGTCAGGACACACTCACGAAGAAGTGGGGAAGACTCGCAGGACACAAGTCTGGGGACCCAGGCTTGAGCTGCACCCACACTGCAAAATTATAACATTTGGCCCAAATCCCAGTGGGACTTGGGCTCGGACCTACACCCTTGGTGGGTCCTAAAGGTGTACTGATCCGAGTCGGAGAGTTTTGTATATGGACAGAAGGGGGGGTTGAGCTCAACCTGAGTCTGAGCCCAGGCTTACATTGCAGTGTAGACTTACTCTGGATGGCCCCAGCTCTAAGGCTCATAATTCACAGATGGGAACTTCTGGTCAGGGCAGGAGGATGGCTGCCTTGAGCTCTCTCTCTCTGTGTATGTGATACACTACGTGTAGATAATGTAGACACAAACACATGTACACATATTGACTGTTAAGGGAGCCTGTGTGGACCAGTTGTGCACACTAAGGCCCATCATAGAAGAATGTATAGAATGGCAAACTTCCCTCTTCATCAGTTTAATTGATTTCAAAAAGGCATTTGACAGCCTGTACAGACATACATTGTGGACTATTCTCCAGTCCTACAGAATCCCAGCTAAAGCTGGCAACAGCATCAAAGCTATGTACAGGGATGCAAAATGTTCTGTAAAAGTGAACAACCAGACAGCAGAATGATTCAGTGGGAATAAATGGCATGACACAGCACTTCCTTTTTATCTCCTCTGTTTGGCATTAGCCTAGATTGGATATGAGCAACACAAACACTGGTATAGCATGGATAGGTGGCAAATGCCAAGAAAACCAAGACTTTGCTGATGATATTGCTCTACTGAGCAACTCCCCTGAAAAGTTACAAAGATAGACAGACAATCTGGCAAAAACAACAGGCCAAACAGGGCTCAAAATTAGTTATGCTTAGGGTGACCAGATGTCCTATTTTTAAAGGGACAGTCCCGTTTTGGGGGGACTTTTTCTTATATAGGCACCTATTACCCTTCACCCCCTGTCTCATTTTTTCCACAGTTGCTACCTGGTCACCCTAGTTATGCTGAAACAAGATCCTTGAAACCTAGGAGTCAAGCAGTAACATCATATTAGAAGGCAAAAATATCAAGTCAGTAGAACAGTTCATCTGCCTGGGCAGCACCATACTGGCCAATAGCAACCTCAAGAAAGAAGTGGCATCAAAGATAGGAAAGCTATCCATACAGTTTACTAAATTTAATAGAAATAGAAGATACAGAGCATCAGCACAACGGAGAATTTTCAGTTCAAATGTAATCTCAGTGCTAACAAAAAGTTGCAAGAACTGGAGATCTACCAAAACACTGGACAGAAGACTAGACGCCTTCAAAAACAAGCAACTGCGGCAGATTCTGGACATTGGTTGGAAAGAGTTCATTGCTAACAGAGAGATCCATGAAATCATCAACCAGCAGCTTGTTGCCACCAGAATCAGAAGGAAGCAGTACGGCCAAACCCAGATGTTAAAAATCATGTCAGTGTCATCAAAAGTCATGAGATTGGCTTTAAAAATCATAAGATTAGGGTAAAAATAGTAGATGGGGGGGATTCTTCTCATCTGCCTTCTGCTTTCTGAGCCCTAGGGTGCCCTAGGGCCACATCTGGAAGCTTTCTCCACAGCCACGAGGGCTAGAGACTCACTTTTTCTTTAAGTGTGAAGGCTGAAATCATCAGCTCCACTTGGCTCCAGGAGCTGGGGCTTTAGGAAAACAAGAATTGTCATGAGACTCATGGACACAATCATGAGAGTTGGCAACTCTAAGGAGCGCTGGGCGTGGTATCTGGGGCACGTCCTGCGGGTGCCAACACAGACTCCCATACAAAACGGTCAGGTGGAAACAAACTGGTGGGAGGCAACGAGGGCACCCAGCAGGAAGCCGAAGAACTCTTTGCATGGCAGGCCAGACAGCTGATCTGAACACCACTGAGCAGATGGAAGTGGCTCATTTCCACCCTGGGCACCACACTGGCACAAGGAGGGTGAAATAATTTATTGATGTCCAGCATGAATCTAGCTGCTGCCGTAACAGTATCTCCATCACTTCGCCTGTGGTCCAGGAAATTAACTCTTATCTTGTGGCAATTTAGAAGCATGGGTGTGTGATCCCCAGGGTGATGTATTTAAAACTGGGAGGAGGGGGGGGAATGAACTGATTTCAGTCTCTGGACCTTGACTGCCCTTTTGCTGAAATGCAGTGTTGCTGCCACCGAGTTACTGCCACCACAAAGACTGGAGTTTGCTTCCAAAGTGGAACCTGCAAACAGGAATCAGCTTATTCTGCTCCTGGAGTGCTGGAGACAGATAGCGGGAGGCAGCATGGGTAACCACCACCCCAACAGCTTCTCCACCCTGGCCTCACTTTCTAACCCTGCCATCCCCCCTTCCCAAGACTAACATGGACAGTCTGTTCTCTGCCCTGTTTTTACGAAGCAGAGAGGCTGCCTTTGTGTCTGTAGCCTGGAACTGCACAAAGGATAGAATGAAGGCCACCTCTGATGGGCTAATTTCCCTTCAATAAGGGAGAAATTGCCTGTATTCAACTACTGGAAAAATAAATCAAAAGGCATTTTTTAAAGGAACTGAAATAGCAAGAAGAAATCCATTCTGCACCTCAATTAATTCCACAGCCAAGGTGTTGAGCTAGATGGGGAGAGGGAAGGAGATGCCTGAGGGGATCGATAATTACTTATTCCACACTTGCAGAGACCCAGAAAACAACAAAGGGCCTGTTCTTTGTTCTTATGCTAATGCCGTTGGGGGTTTGGGTGGGAGGGGTGCTTGGGGGTGGTTGCTGTTCACTAAGTTAAACTGGGCTCTGCGTGCGGGCGTGTGTGTTTGTGTGAGAGAGAGACACACAGGAAAAAATGTAGGGGGTGCTTAGCACCCATGCTCCTCCCCACTCACCCCAGCGCCTGCTGCAGATCAGCTGTTCTGCGGCTTGCAGGAGGCGCTGGGAGGGAGGAGGAGGCGCAGGGGATGGGGCATGCTCAGGGGTGGGGGCAGAACTGGGCAGGAAGAGGTGAGGCAAGGCAGAATGGGGGTGGGGGGTTGGAGAAGGGATGGAGTGGGGGCAGGGCCTGGGGCAGAGCAAGGGTGGGAAGAGGCAGGGCAGAGGTGGGGTCTTGGGGGAAGGGGTGGAGTGGGAGCAGGGCCTGGGGCTGAGCAGAGGTTGAGCACACCCCGGGAAACTTGGAAGCCGGAGCCTGTGGACTGTAGGCAGTGTGTATGCATGTGCATGAATTCATGCTGTGTAAGGAAGTGGAAGAGAGAGTGTCAGATCTGTTCTGGATGTGGCTCTGGTTGTGGTGTGTAGAGAACTCTGTGTGTCTGACCTATGTTCAGGGTCAATCGGAGTGGGGGCCAGGAGCGCCATTTGGCCTGGGCCTCAAGCTCAAAGGGGGCCTCACATTTAGACACTTGTTAACTTTTTGGCATTTGATAAGTTTTCAACTTGTTTTTATGCGCATCCCTATTGTAACAAAATGTGACACATTCTGTCAGCTTAGAGCTGCAAATTTAAGCAAATAAGAGATGTGATTTGGTAAAAGACATGATTTTTTTGTTAACTGATATAGCTTTTGTCATATTAAAGAGTTAAAAATGTTCATTAATATTAATAAAAATATATGAGTTCTGATGGCACGAAGATTAGACCATGTGTCATAACTTTTTATTTTTTTCTATGGCTAGGGGCCTCAAAAGCTGGAAGTGGGCCAGGCCTTTCTGGACCTCTGAGAGGGCTTGCCTATGTTATGAGTGTGTGTGCGCCCAGGTTGGTGTGAGTGTGCATGCATGCACTCGGTTGTGAGAGGGCTGTGTGTGGCCTAGCTGGTGTGTGTTCGTGTGATACATACTGTGTGTCTGAGTTCTGAGGGGGTAGTGTGTGCCAGGCTGAGGCGTGAGTGTGCACTCAACTTTACATTCCATTAGACAAAAGTGTGAGCGAAAGGGAAGAGGGTTCGCAGTCATTCGACTGAAAGGGAAGGACTTCCAGCCCATGCTGACACTTCTCTTTATTTTAAACCTGCTGCCTATTAATGTCATTGGGTGACCCCCCCATTCTTGTGTTATGTGAAGGAATAAATAACACTTCCTTATTCACTTTCTCCACACCAGTCATGATTTTATAGCCCTCGATCATATCCCCCCTTAGTAGTCTCTTTTCCAAGCTGAAAAGTCCCGTATGAGGAGGGATGAAAATGATGGGGAGCTATTCCTAGCCCTAATCATTTTTGTTGCCCTTTTCTGTACCTTTTCCAATTCTAATATACCTATTTTTGAGATGGGGTGACCAGATCTTCATGCAGTATTCATGGTGTGGGCATACCATGGATTTATATAGAGGCTTTATGATATTTGCTGTCTTATCTATCCCTTTCCTAATGATTCCTAAAATTCTGTTCGCTTTTTTAACTGCCGCTGCATATTGAGCGGATGTTTTCAGAGAGCTATCCACAAGGACTCCAAGATCTCTTTCTTGAGTGGTAACAGCTAATTTAGACCCCATCATTTTGTATGTATAGTTGGGATTATGTTTTCCAATGCGCTTTACTTTGCATTTATCAATACTGAATTTCATCTGCCATTTTGCTGCCTAGTCACCCAGTTTTGTGAGATCCCTTTGTAACTCTTCACAGTCTGCTTTGGACATAACTATCTTGAGCAATTTTGTATCATCTACAGATTTTATCACCTCACTGTTGAGCCCTTTTCCAAATCATTTCTGAATATGTTGAACAGCACTGGTCCCATTTACCTCTCTCCATTGTGAAAACTAATCATGTATTCCTACCCTTTCCCCCCTATCTTTTAACCAGTTACTGATTCATGAGAGGCTCTTCCCTCTTATCCCATGACTGCTTACTTCGCTTAAGAGCCTTTGGTAAGGGACCATGTCAAAGGCTTGCTGAAAGTCTAAGTACGCTATATTCACTGGATCATGTTTGTCCACATGTTTGTTGACACCCTCAAAGAATTCTAAGAGATTTGTAAAGGGAAATGATGCGTCACCAAACCCATGTGGACTCTTCTCCAACAAATTGTGTTCATCTGTGTGTGTAATAATTCTGTCCTTTACTATAGTTTCAACCAATTTGCCTGGTACTGAAATTAGTTTTACTGACCTGTAATTGCCAGGATCACCTCTGGAGCCATTTTTAAAAATTGGCATCATGTTAGGTATCCTCCAGTCATCTGGTACAGAAGCTGATTTAAATGATAGGTTACATACCACAGTCAGTAGTTCTGCAATTTTATATTTGAATACCTTCAGAACTCTTGGGTGAATCCCATCTCATCCTGGAGAATTATTACTGTTTAATTTATCAATTTGTTCCAAAACCACCTCTACAGACACCTCAGTTTGGGACTGTTCCTCAGACTGGTCAACTAAAAAGAATGGCTCAGGTGCGGGAATCTCTCTCACATCCTCTACAGTGAAGACTGATGGAAAGAATTAATTCAGTTTCTCTGCAATGGCCTCGTCTTCTTTGAGTGCTCCTTTAGCATCTCGATCATCCAGTGGCCCCACTGGCTGTTTAGGCTTCCTGCTTCTGATGTACTTACAAAAAAAATTGGCTGTTAATTTTTGAGTCTTTGACTAGTTGCTCTTCAAATTGTTTTTTGGCTGACTAATTATACTTTACACCTGACTTGCCAGAGTTTATGCTCCTTTCTATTTTCTGCTGTAGGATTTAACTTCCTATTTTTAAAGGATGCCTTTTTGCCTCTCACTGCTTCTTTTACTATGTTGTTTAGCCATTGTGACACTTTTTTGGTCCTCTTACTATGGTTTTTTTTAAAATTTGGGGTATGCTTTTAATTTGAGCATCTATTACGGTGTTTTTTAAAAGTTTCCTTGCAGTTTGTGGGCATTTCACTTTTTGGACTGTACCTTTTAATTGCCATTTAACTAGCTTCCTCATTTTTGTGTAATTCACTTTTCTCAAGTTAAATACTACTGAGGTGGGCTTCTTTGGTGTTCCCCCGCTCTCCCCCCACCCCCAGAAGGATGTTAAATTTAATTATATTATGGTCGCTATTACCAAGTGATTCAGCTAAATCACCTGTTGGACCAGATCCTGTGCTCCACTTAGGACTAAAATCAAGACCTGCCTCTCCTCTTGTAGGTTCCAGGATTAGATGTTCCACAGTCATTTATGATGTGAAGAAACTTTCTCTCTGCATCCTGTCCTGAGGTGACATGTACCCAGTCAATATAGAGATAGTTGAATTCCCCCATTATTATTAAGTTTTCTATTTGTATAGCCTCTCTAATCTCCCTGAGCGTTTCACAGTCACCATGACCATCCTGGTCAGGTGATGGGTAATATATCCCTACTGCTATTTTCTTATTACTCAAGCATGCCATTTCCTAGCCTTTGAGATTCTATGGTACAGTCTGGTTCATTTAAGATTTGTACTTTATTTGACTCTATGCTTTCTTTCACATATAGCGCCACTCCCCCCACTACATGACTTTCTCTGTCATCCCTATATATTTTGTACCCTGGTATTACAGTGTGCCATTGATTATCATCATTTCATGAAGTTTCTGGAATGTCTATTATTTCAATATCCTCATTTAATACCAGACACTAAAGTTCACCCATCTTATTATTTAGACTTCTAGCATTTGTATATAAGCACTTATAAAATTTGCCACTTTTTAGCTATCTGCCATTATGTGATATAATTGATTAGGACTCTCTTTCATTTGACTGTTTCTCCTCAGATCCTACCTGTACTTTATCATCTTCCATCCTCTCCTCCTTAATAGGAAATAGAGAATCCCCATTAACAGATTTTCCCTTAAGGGATGTCTCTGTCCAAACCACGTGCTCCTCTGCCCCTGTTGGCTCTCCCAATCCTTAGTTTAAAAACTCCTCTACAACCTTTTTAATTTTATATGCCACCAATCAGGTTCTGTTCTGGGTTAGGTGGAGCTCATCCTTCCTGAATAGGCTCCTCCTTTCCTAAAAGGTTCCCCAGTTCCTAATAAATCTAAACCCCCTCCCTACACCATTGTCTCATCCACGCATTGACACACTGCAGTTCTGCCTTTCTAACTGGCCCTGAGTATGGAACTTGAAGCATTACAGAGAATGCTACCATGGAGGTCCTGGACTTCAATCTCTTACCTAGCAGCCTAAATTTGGCCTACAGGATCTGTCTCCCACTTTTCCCTATGTCACTGGTACCTACATGTATCACAACCACTGACTCCTCCTTCATTCTACACATAAGCCTGTCTAGATGTCTTCAGAGATCTGAAACCTTCACACCCAGTAGGGACCAGTCCCTCCAGCAGGGGCTGAGTATTTGGGGAAATAATCAGTTCTTCTATGTTTGGTGTGATTTGCTCTGGTCAAGTGTTTGCAGTTGGTTAATTAGGAGACAATGCAGAGGGGGAAACAATTAAAGAGACATCATTATACTCATACACTGCATGAGCTGAAGGGATATGGAATATAGCTGGCATTTGTCTACGCACTACATACACATTTTGTGCTCTTGCTTTGTATCTGGTATTTAGGTTTATATTCTTAATGTTGTGTTCATTCCATCAAAAACTAACAAAGAGAAAAGGGAAAAGATAAGCACCAATCAGTAAGTCCAAATAAGGAAGGGAATACTATAACAGGATAGCAATTCATAGCCAGGAAAAGAAAAAAATAGCAATATCTCTATTTGGTAAGCACGGTGCTTTTATAATAAATCATCTTGTCAGTAACAAGCCTTAATGAAGGCTGACAGATGCTTGTTCCAGAAATAACCATCAAACACTCTTCTATCAGTAAGAAGGCCTGATCCAGAAATCAAAATGCAGACTATAGTAATGTTGGCTGGGAAAAAGAGAAGAATTCCTAATTAAATCATCACTGGAGTCAACTGCATTTCCTAAGTTGTCTTCACCGCTTGAGATAGAGACAACAAAAAAATCTAGCCTCACTGAAGTCATAAAAGATACATTTCTACTGAGAGCTTAGTAGGAAATCATACAGAACTATCAGCTTTCATCTTAGAAAAATCTGCCCATAAAAAGATTAAAGGAACAGTTTATACAATAAAAAATGGGGAGTGAAAAGAGACTTCTTATTAGTGTTACCAATAACCAGGGCTGAGTGACTGAATATTACATTGGCAGACCAGCATAAATATTGGCAATCATGAAATCATGGATGAAAAGTATTTGGCTAAAACTTACCCCAGGCAACACTGAGGTGACGTTGGTAGGAAGAGGAAAACACTCTGAAGATCTTGCCAAGACCTTGATGTCTCCAGCTATTGTGGGTATCTGCCCTGTAGTGATTAAGGGCTGGTCTACACTGAAAACTTACATCAGCATAGCTATGTCTCTCGGGGGTGTGAAATCCACACTCCTGAGAGACGTAGCATGCTGACCTAACCTCCAGCTGAATTTAAGCCCTGCATCTAAGGCAATATTTAGGTGTCTACGTGGCCTGATTTCCAATAATGCTGAGCACCCAGAGCTCTCATTGACTTTTCTTTGTTCTGTGCACATGTGGTCCTTGTATACACACGAGTATTAGCAGCTCCTACTTGCTCAATGCAGTTAGACTCACAGTGCTAGACTGATCTCTTCTTTACTCTTAAGGAGTAAGATGACCACCAGGTCAGGAGGTGTTATCAAACTCGTATTTTAATTGCTCTCTGTATTTTGATGTTTACATAGTCTAGCAGCATTTGTATCTCTCTGAAGCACCACCTACTCCATTAGCTGCCTGGCTTCCACTTGAATTTATAAGTAGAATAAGAATGTTGAATGGAGTGCAAGACCCACTGACTTATTGATTTTCTGACACAAAGAATCACGGCTCCATCCATTTCCTGCAGTTGTTCTTCTTTCCTCAGTTTGCCTGAGCTGTTGCGTTTTCCTCGATGCCTATTGCTGAATGGCTCAGACTGTAGAGTGTGAACGTCACATAGACCATTATCACACTGGGGCAGGACTGTATTTAACTAAACATACATCTAGATTACACCACAGAGAGTGACTGAGCCGGGCTGCTTTCTCTTTAAATTGCAGGTTACATCACTGGAAGAAACAAGGTCTAATATTGGTAATGCACAATCCCTACAAAGCATGATTTTCCAAGACTGAGACTCATATGGCAATCACCAGCTTAGTGAACAGGCAAAGTCTGCACACGTGGGAATCATTAGGAACAGAGGTGTTGTTACATGGATCAGATCATTGGTTCGTAGTGTCTCAAATGTATCCCTCCTCCTGCCATATGAGATCAAAGAGTTGATCCCCGTAGGCTAGCAGTAATCTAACACACCTCTGTCAGTGACAGCTTTCTGTAATCATGGAATGATGGCTGTAACACAGTACTATGCACACAATGGGTATAAAATGCCCCCTAGTGGTCATTCTGATTATAGTTCTTAGTACAGAACATTACTAGTTAACCCATAGTACCCCCAAATCATGGCCTAATAGAGAACATGAACATAGCCTAATATCTGTTGTGGACTGTCAGAGGCTGGCTTGCCTTTTAAGGCACACCAGGCTCAGCCTTGCCTGTGACCAAACAGCTACCCCCAAGACGATTGCCACCGAGACTTAATTATAATGTCTGGCCCCAGCTGCAGTGGATCAGAGATAGGTCAGATTGAGCTAATGTGCTAAAATAGCAGTGTAGTCATGGTGGCATGGGCTACTCACCGTGAGAACAATCCTGTGCAAGACCTTAGATATGCACTCAGCGTCACTAGCCTCTCCCACTGCCCTCACAGCTGTGGCTACACCGCTATTTAGTGCGTTAGCCCAATCAGAGTTACTGTGGGTAAGTCTGCCTGAGCTGGGGACTCCACCTTTAGCTCCAGCACAGCCACAGCCACACCCTTAGGGGCCAGGTGGTATAGGGAGAGAGGATGCTTACATATCAGAGAGAATAAATTCATTTTTCACATGGAAACAAGTGACCAAACACCCGGAGTACATCTTCCAAGAGGGAAGGGTCTCAAGAGGGCCAGCCAAGAGTCTGGCAGCTGAGGACAAGGAATGGGGCATCTGCCCCACTAATCAGACTGCTCTTTGCCTACAGAGTATTTTATAAGCCATGTCAGGCTGAGCACATTCTTTTCAGTTAGTGGAGTCTCTCACTAAGTGGTCAATCATGATAAATCCTCCAGGTATTTAGTGCGAGAACATTAACCTGGAGAACTCATCTGATTGCATTGTGCCTGTACAAGAATGTCAAACTGCCTCGTAAACCCGTAAATAGTGTCTGCTCTTGTTGTGAAATATTACCGCCTGTCTGGAGACTCAGCTATTTAAACATGCTTATGGGGCTTTATTTTCCACTGGTGAAAGGCACTGTCACCCCTTCCCTCCTATCGCGGGGTGCTCTACTCACTACTAGGGGCACCTCCTTGTAGCTGCATCTGGTGATTAGGTCCACTCAGGTCTGATGCCCCATTCTGCCGCTCACTGTATGCCCTGCCATCCCTCCCTCTCACTCCTTTCAATTCAGGGTACTCTATTTTTGTGGCTTGGTCCTCCAGCCGGGTCACTATAATCTTCCCCTTCCAAGGTATCAAAGCCTTTCTATGCCAATGGTCTCAGGCAGTCTTCTCATGCACCATCCAGATGGTGTCACTTCCCCAGTGGCGGGTAGGGGAACCCAGGCCTGCTCACTCCTCCAGGTTCCAGTCTAGGGACCCTGTACCTGTGTCAATTCTGCTTTCCCTCAGACCCTGCTGCTCCTTCCCTGGTGACCTTCCTACAGCTTCTGATTCACCCCTTCACTGCACGTGCCAGCTGAAGCTCCCTCCTCCCAGGGAGTATAGCCTAAAACACAACTCCCAAGGAGTGACTGCAGCATACTCTCCTACAGCCCCTTTCTGCTGTCAACTTCCTGGCTTTATAAAGTCAGCCCAGTGCCTCCCCCAGCTGGACATCATCAGCAAATTAGGTTTTAGCATTCCCTGGCTTTCCACCAGGTGCAGCCTTTAGGCTAATTGGCCTAATTTACCCCTTCAGGGCTTGTGTTGGGTGAACACCCCATGACACCTCCTTAAAGCATATAATACATCATGGCAACCGCTTGGGATTGAGCAGTGTCAAGTGGTACTATCTCCGTGGAAGTGGGGCCTCTCTTCAGAGCAGCTCTCAGGTAGCGGACCCCAGGTCCTGGAAGCAAGGAGAAGGAAAGAATGCTGGAAGCTGTCTGTATCTCTTCCTAAACCTCCCCATTGCCAACTCCAGCAGGGCCCAGAGAACAGCAGCAGAGTAGGAAAGTACTGTGGGGTAGGGAGAACTGCGCAGCCCAATGGACAGATTCCCCACCCCCAGAACACACGCAGGGGTTCTCTGACCTGCCCTCTGTATGCGTGCTGGGGATGGGAGGGCTAGCTGAGCAGGTTTCTGTAAGCCCCAGGGACTAGCATCCTCCAGCCCAGGTACAATAAGGGCAGCAGAAGCTGTAGCATTCCCTTCTGGTCCCTGCTCAGTGTGCCTCACCTCATGGTGCATCCACAGGGGAGAAGGGAGCTCGGCCTCCTGGTTCCTCAATCCTCGACATCTCTCCAAAGACTGCTAATTTCTTCTAACTATGATATGGTCACTTCCCTATCAGGCAGGACTGGATAAAGGCAACTGGGGCCCTCGGCACACCCCATATGGGCTCCTTTTGACCCTGACCTCATGCTATAGCCCAGCCCCTCCTTGGGGTGTGTCATAAATATAACGGGAAGGGTAACCACCTTTCTGTATACAGTGCTATAAAATCCCTCCTGGCCAGCGGCAACATCCTGTTACCTGTAAAGGGTTAAGAAGCTCAGCTAACCTGGCTGGCACCTGACCCAAAGGACCAATAAGGGAACAAACCTTGCAGGGAGGGGAAGGCTATTGTTTGTGCTCTTTGTTTTACGTGGTGGTTCTCTCTTGGGACTGAGAGAAGCCAGACAGGAATCCATCTTCTCTAACCCATCCTAATCCAAGTCTCCAATATTGCAACCAGTATAGGTAAGCCAGGCAAGGTGGATTAGTTTATCTTTTGTTTTATGTGAATTTTCCCTGTGTTAAGAGGGAGGTTTATTCCTGTTTTCTGTAACTTTAAGGTTTTGCCCAGAGGGGGATCATCTGCGTTTTGAATCTGAATACCCTGTAAAGTATTTTCCATCCTGATTTTACAGAGGTGATTCTTTTACCTTTTCTTTAATTAAAATTCTTCTTTTAAGAACCTGATTGATTTTTCATTGTTCTTAAGATCCAAGGGTTTGGGTCTGTGTTCACCTGTACAAACTGGTGAGGATTCTTATCAAGCCTTCCCCAGGAAAGGGGGTATAGGGCTTGGGGGGATATTTTGGGGAAAGACGCCTCCAAGTGGGCTCTTTCTCTGTTCTTTGTTTAAAACGCTTGGTGGTGGCAGCATACTGTTCAAGGACAAGGCAAAGTTTGTACCTTGGGGAAGTTTTTAACCTAAGCTGGTAAGAATAAGCTTAGGGGGTCTTTCATGCAGGTCCCCACATCTGTACCCTAGAGTTCAGAGTGGGGAAGGAACCCTGACAGGGTGGCAGTAGCAGGGGCCATTCACACAAGCGCTATCTCCCTTGTCTTCAGTGGGACATGGCACCTAACTGCCCTTTGTGCCTTTGAGACTCCTCCCGCCTCCTTAGAGCTAACAGCTCCATGTAGCCCATCACTAGCCTTTCCTATCTGCTGCTCTGTATTTCAGACCCCAGCAGCGTGGGGGACCTGGTGCCCAGCACATGGTACTACCAGACTAGTGCTGCCAGCTGTGGGGCTTCATGCCTAGCAATGCTCTTCTGTCCTGCACAGCACCCTGGAGGGGACATGACAAACCAATCACAGCAGGAGTCAAGAGTCCTATTCCTGGCTCTGCCACGTTCTTGCTGTGTGATTTTGGGCCAGTCATTCCACTGCTCTGTGTTCCAGTGCCCCTTCCTGTAGCAGGGAGATAATGGGGCCTCGCAAACAAAGGAAGAAAATGTGAGGGGATGCTCAGGAGAGGCCCACTCTGGAGATATAGCCAGTGCTAATAATAATGACTGATCCCAGGCCTGAGGTTAAGAGCTCTGTAGAGGTGCAAAGCAGTATTGCACACCATAATATCTGGAAGCCTTTCATACGCTTCCTATAGTGTACTCTCATGCGTGATCTGGTGGAGATTTCAGTATCTCACACATATAAGGGACATGCTTTGCCAGAGCAGCTGCATTATTAGCTGCCATCCAAGAGAATTGATTACTCTTAATGACACAGAGAGGCCAAGGGACACGTATTCTCCCCTGATCATGGATGGTTCACAGAGGGGCAGACCTGTCAATCATCCTTAGAGAGTACAGTGTCTTACCTGGGATGTCTCTCGCACCAGCTGACCATTAACGCCTCCCTGGAGCATCTCTCTCATTGGTGTATCCCATGAAGACTTGACCAGTTGAATTGCTCCACATGATAGACAAACTGCTGTGTCCAGGCTGCCCCAGCTTAGCAAGAGAGCTGGTAAGTTTTCATGGGGAGAAGTGCTTCATCTGTCCTTTCAGATGAGAGCTTTTGGATTCAGACTGGATTGACCAATACCAAGGTATCAGTAGAGGCACAGAAAAGAGAAGCAACTTGCCCAACATCACACAGATGACCCAAGGCAGAGAACCCAGCTCTCCTGAGTCCCAACCCAGTGTCATACCCACTGGACCATGCCACTTCTTGTCTTGTATCCATATTTGGATTGCTTGGCTTTCTTAGTGCCTGGCCAGTAGTGGTGCATGAACAAAAGCAAGTTGGCAGAGGCTCAGTCTGGACAAGCTACCACTGATGCTGGCTGGCAGAGATAAGCATGTAGAGCAGGGATCCTTGAATGCTTTCATCGTGTGGACCACATTTTAATGCAGAGACTATGCCGTGAAAACTTCTCTCATTCACAGTCATGTGCATTCCCTACCATTCACAGTTGTATAACAACTCTGTCGCAGCTGCAGCCATTGCTGACATGGAAAGGAAAGTTAGGAAAGTATTGAATGTATTTTTAGATTCTTTAAATATCATTTGGCAAATGGAATTGCAGGTGGTTCCTGTAGCCAGGAGTGTCTTTCTCATTACTGGTTGGCAAGTAGATGCAAGGAACTTGCCAGTTATCTTTGTGACTTCCAGCCTGCATTGCTGGACTTTGTTCCACTAGGACTACACACAAAGACTATCCGGAAGCTCCAGCCAGTGCAGAAGGTGGCTGTTTGCCTACTGGGTGGTGCAAGCTGCTCAGAGATAAAGTTTGCAGATGACACAAACATTGGGGGAGTAGTAAATAATGAAGAGGACAGGTCACTGATACAGAGTGATCCGGATGGCTTGGTAAACAGGGTGCAACCAAACAATGTGGCTCACCGTAAATTTATACATCACGGAACAAATAGTGTTGGTCATACTTTCAGGGTGGAGGACTCTGTCCTGGAATGCAGGGACTCTGTAAAAAGTTTGGGGGTTGTGTCAGATAATTAGCTGAAAAATGAGCTCCCAGTTTGACGCTGTGGCCAAAAGAGCTAATGCCAGCCTGGGGTACATGAACAGGGAATCTCAAGTAGGAGTACAGAAGATTACTTTATTTCTGTATTTGGCACTGGTGCAATCACTGCTGAAATACTGTGTCCAGTTTTGGGGCCCACAACTCGGAAAGAATGTTGATAAATTGGAGAGGGGTCAGAAAGGAGCCACAGGAATAATTAAAGGATTAGAAAACCTGCCTAATAGTCATAGACTCAGAGCTCAATCCACAATGGGGGCCATGAGGCCAGATGACTATGTGATGGATTAAACAAGCCTTTAATTAACGGTAGATGTGGCATATCATCATGAGCTTTGCTATGCTTCTGAACCAGTTTTGTACTGGACATGGAATTTGTGCTGCAGCGGAATTTCAGTGGTGTTTTAGAGACAGTGCACTATGTCAATGTTATACAGCCATAAACCATGACACATATTGTTGAGGACTGCAAAATGACTCAACTTCCTGGAGGTCTTTGTGCCTTCAACATCGTTGATAAGAACGCTGTGGTTTGGCTTGACCAGATTGCACACAACAAATAAATAATAATAAACAAACAAAGAGCTCAATCTATTTAGCCTAAAAAGGAGAAGGTAAAGGGATGACTTGATTACAGTCTTTATGTATCAACCTGGGGAACAAATATTTCATAGTGGGCTCAACAATCTAGCAAAGAAAGATATAGTATGATCCAATGGGTAGAAAATGAAGCTAGTCAAATTCAGACTGTTAAAAATATATGCCTTATTGCCTATGAGGGTAATTAACCATTGGAACAACTTACCAAGAGTCGTGGTGGATTCCCCATCATGAACAATTTTTAAATCAAGACTGGATGTTTTTCTAAAAGATCTGCTCTAGGAATTATTTGGGAGAAGTTTATCATGGTGGTCCCTTCCCATCTTGGAATCTATGCGTATACAACTGCAGGCTACTTGGCATTTGGATCCATGTTTTCACTTTCATCTGTGAAGCCCTACTTGGCCTTGGAGTGGCTGCTTTTCTAGGTGCCACAAGTACTCCTTTTCTTTTTGCTTTTCTATGAACGTTCCCATCAGTGAAATCAACTGGGGTTCTGCTGACTGTGCCCAGAGGAGTCAGGGGGCTGTTGCCTGGGCACTCTCAGCAGAGAGCCCTTGTTGCTGGAATTCACTTCCCTGCTGCTCTGCCAAACCTCTGTTTGTTGGCCTTCCAAGGGCAGTGTAAGATGCTGCAGGTGAGGAGCTGTTTGTTCTTGAAGGAGGCTTATTCTGTACACTGGCACAGTGCTGGTTTGCAGTTGATATGTGTGTTGCAGTGCCCTGTGTGTCCAGAGGCCTTTGATGAACGCCTTTTATAAATCCGAAGAGTGAATAAATCAGTGTAGTGGAGGTAGCTGCAGGTCACTGATAACACCCCCTTCCTGGTCCGCCCTCATGATTAATCCATTTCAGATGAAGCAGCAAACCTTGTGACAATGCAGCTACTTTCAGAAAACTGCCAACAAATGTGCTGTTTGTCAGACGAGGTGTCTGGGAAGCCTCCTGGGGAAGCTGTAAAAATACTGATGTAGGAGCAATCCCCCTGCTTCTGTTTGTCCATTTGTTCTGAAAACATCCCCCTGTGACTTTTACAAAGCAGGGGTGTGGGTGAACTGGGAGACTGGGCAGATGAGCAGCCAGGAGCTCCAACAGTCAGCTGCTGTCTCCAAATCTGTTCCCCCAATCCCAGAAAGAGCAGAGAAAGCAGCTTATGCTGTGGAGCAGACTTTGCTTCCTGCTGCTGCTTTGGAGTGCCTCAGTAAGCCTGCAGACAGCTCTGCCCTGGACTGAGAGTCCTCCCATCTGCTCCTTTGCATGGAAGCAAATCTGTTTGCAGAGGAAACATGCATAAAAATAGAGGAAAGCAAACTCTATTCTTTTACCCGCATCCCTTCAAGCTCCATTGCACCCTTCATTCCAGGGTTTGCTGAAGGCCGTTCTGTCTCCACGCACCAGCTCTGTAAAAGAGAAAAAAAAAATGGATGTTACTCACCATGCCAGTGAAAGGGATGTAGCAATGATAGATAAATTCTGGGGACTCCAAATAATTGTGAGGTGCCAACTCCATCTTGGAGCTGAAGGCTGTGACGTATTATGGGAACAGAAATTGAGAGTGCGATAAGGAATTGACTTAGGACCTTAATACCATGAAAGGCATTCATGTTATATTTGTTCTTCAGGGAGATACTCATAAGAGACAGATTGTCCGTCCTGATCATCCTTCTTAGTGCATTCTCATAACTGCATGAAAAGAATGAGGGGAGAGGAGTGCGTGTTGGTCAGTCAAGATGGACTGAAAACTCAACCCATGGCTAAAAACTTGCAGAAGGTTTGGGAACCAAATCTCCCTGTCACCAATAACTTCCCATACTCAGCTCAGTGGCTTCTGTCTCGAAGTCTCACTGTACTCGAAGTCTCACAGTGTGTGAGAGGCGATCCCCTGCACTAGCCACTAGATTTCACTGGACTGTATCAACAGTAGGAACTTTGCAGTGGGAACCAAAGTTATCCACAGTGTTGAATGGAGGGGAATCATGGGCAGTGGGTATAAGAGGCCCAGGGAGGCTAAGCCTCCCCAAACAACAGGCCCACTGCCTTTGGAGTCCTCCACTAAGCCTCTTCCCCCTGAGGCTCCGCCCTCCCTCCGCCTCTTCACATCCCTGCTCCAATTTATCCAGTTTAAAAGAGAACTGGATAAATTCATGGAGGTTAAGTCCATTAATGGCTATTACCCAGGATGGGTAAGGAATGGTGTCCCTAGCCTCTGTTTGTCAGAGGGTGGAGATGGATGGCAGGAGAGAGATCACTAGATCATTACCTGTTAGGCCTCCCCAAATGGAGGCGTCACGTGCCACCCATGAGGGGAATTATTATGTAGTGAACCTTATCAGAAGAAGGATTGCTATGGGCTCATGGAGCCAGCCAGTCAAGCCAGGAATGTCAAGTTCTCAGGACCAAGTTAAATAAAGTGTTCGCTGTTATTTAAAACATCTCCAATATCTTTTATTCTATGATAGCAAGTTGGAACAGCTATTACTTGGTGTCAGAATAAAACTAAAAGTAAGATAATAGTAAAATCAACCTTATTTGACACCAAAAAATAAAAAACTCACCACCAAACAAAAACCAGACCCACTAACATCTCCAGGAAAGTTAATGTTTGCAGGAACTGCAGCAGAAAACAAGAGAAAGTGAAAGCACGGCTTTGAGCTATACAGCATTGCAAGTGGGTCAGACAGAAAGGGTGAGTGGCCACAAACA
The DNA here is from genome assembly GCF_015237465.2 of Chelonia mydas. Lineage (NCBI taxonomy): Eukaryota > Metazoa > Chordata > Testudines > Cheloniidae > Chelonia > Chelonia mydas. The sequence continues at coordinate 59,580,023 of NC_057855.1, forward strand.
AGCGTTATTTCTTCGTGTAGCAGGTAAGGAAGCAAGTGAGGTATTTAATACTTTTCAGTCTGATACTGCAGCAGATAAAGAAAAAATCCAGATCTTGAAGAATAATTTTGAAGCATGTTGAACACCACAAGGAAATGTCACGTATGAAAGGCACAAACTTTTCACCAGAAGTCAAACACATGGGGAAAATATAGACCAATATGTGATTGATTTAAAAGGGGCAGTATAATCTTGCAAATTTGAAGAACTTGTGTGACTCACTCATTAAAGACAGCATTGTGTGTGGTATTGTGTCAGACTCAGGGCAAGCTAGGTCGTTGAGGGAGACTAATTTAAGGTTTGCATGTGCTGTGGACATATGTCATGCAGATGAACTGACTGCAAACCAGTGAAAGAGTTGGGTGAAATGGAAAAACACATGCACACATTGCAGCATAAGCACGCCTTTAGTACCCGCCCAGACATGCAGTCATGGATGGGAGGGTGTCCTGCTGCTATAAAAGCCTGCCATCAACAGTGAAAAAAGAGCAGTCAGAGGCAACCAACAGTTGTTCTGAATGAAGCTGTAGCCATACTGTCAGGAACTGTCCTGCATATGGGCTAGAATGCCGAAGATGTGGCAACACAACGACATTTTGCCAAAATGTGCAACTCTGGAAAGAAAAAGACCCCAGGGAAAACAGATTTTACCCTCACAGAAACAGATGAGCATTCGCAAGATCTGTTCCTTCATATGCTGAGTACTGAGCCTCCCAAGCATGAGAGAAATGTGGATTTGCTCGTTAATTATCACAAAAAAAGTGAGTTTTAAAATTGATAGTGGGGCACGGACCAATGTGATGTCTGTAAAATCATGGAATCATACAACTGTAGGGCTGGAAGGACCCTCAAAAGGTCGTCAAGTCCAGCCCCCTGCGCTGAGGCAGGACCAAGTAAACCTAGACCATCCCTGACTGGTGTTTGTCCAACCTGTTCAGAAAAAACTCCAGTGATGGGGATTCCACAACCTGCCTTGGAAGCCTGTTCCAGAGCTCGAGAATCCTGACAGTTGGAAAGCTTTTCCTAATATCTAACCTAAATCTCCCTTGCTGCACATTAAGCCCATTACTTCTTGTCCTTTCATGGACAGGGAGAACGTAAGAACAGCCATACTGGGTCAGACCAAACGTCCATTTAGCCCAGTATCAAGTCTTCTGACAGTGGCCAATGCCAGGTGCTCCAGAGGGAATGAACAGAACAGGTAATCATCTTATGATCCATGCCCTGTCGCCCATTCCCAGCTTCTGGCAAACAGAGGCTAGGGACACCATTCCTGCCCATCCTGGCTAATAGCCATTGATGGATCTGTGCTCCATGAATTTATCTAATTCTTTTTTGAAACCTGTTATAGTCTTGGCCTTCACAACATCCTCTGGCAAAGAGTTCCACAGGTTGATTGTGTGTTGTGTGAAGAAATACTTCCTTTTATTTGTTTTAAACCTTCTGCCTATTAATTTTATTTGGTGACCCCTAGTCCTTGTGTTCGGAGAAGGAGTAAATAACACTTCCTTATTTACAATGGATCATCATCCTCTTTATATTAGCCCTCAACAGATTTGAAGATTGTGATCAGGTCCCCTTCAGTCCTCTTTTCGCAAGACTAAATATGCCCTTTTTTAAAACTTTTCCTTATAGGTCAGGTTTTCTTAAGCGTTTATTATTTTGTTGCTCTCCTCTGGATTCTCTCCAATTTGTCCACATCTTCCGTAAAGTGTGGCACCTACAACTGGACACAATACTCCAGTTAAGGACTCACCAGTGTTGAGTAGAGCAGGACAATTACCTCCCATGTCTTACATACGACACTCCTGTTAAGACAAACCAGAACGATATTAGCCTTTTTCACAACTTCATCTCATTGTTGACTCATATTCAATTTATGATCCACTATAATTCTCTGGGTCCTTTGTTTCTCCTTTTAAAGATAGGAATTAAGTTTACCCTTCTGCTGTCTTTTGGGTCTTCAGCAACTCTCTTTGAGAACTCATGGAGGATAGACAATGGTTCTGAGGTTGCTTCAGCTAATTCCTTAAGTACAATAGGGTGAATTTCATCTGGCCCTGCTGGCTTGAATATATCTAATGTACCTAAATATTTTAACCTGTTTTTCCCCTTTTTTGGCTTGCCTTCCTTCCTCCTTGATGTTTATATTAATTGTGTTGAGTATCTGGTCACCATTATCCTGTTTAGTGAAGACTGAAGCAAAACGGGCACAAAACACCTCAGATTTCTTGATGTCATCTTTTATTAGCTCTCCTTCCCTGCTGAACCGACACATTCTTTTCTCTTACTCCTAATGTTTTTAAAGAACCTCTTGCTATTTATGTCTCTTGCTAGGTGTAACTCATTTTGTTCCTTAGCCTTTCTGATTTTGTTCCTACATGCCTATGCTATTCTTTTGTATCCTCCTTAGCAATTTGTCCACGTTTCCACTTTTTGTAGGATTCCTTTTTGATTTGCAGGTCATTAAAAAGCTCTTGATGGAGCCATATTGGCCTCTTGCTATTCTTTCGATCTTTCCTTCAAATCAGGATAATTTGCAGTTAGGCCTTTAATATTGTTTCCTTGAGAAACTGCCAGCTGTGCGGAACTCCTTTTTCCCTTCGATTTTCTTCCCATGGGACCTTACCTACCAGATCTCTGAGTTTCTTCTGTATGTTTGTACAGCACCCAGCGTAATGGGGCCCTTTTCCTATGGGAGCCTCCAGGCACTACCGTAATATACATAATACATGGCAATAATAATCACATGCAACAAGGACTTGTAAAAAGTAAAGAGAAAATCCTCAGCAAAGATCAATATATAGGTATTATATACTGAACCCCACAGACCCTTGCATGCTGCTCACTCCCGGCAGCCACTGGTGTGCCCCAAAGAACAGGGAGAAATGTGACTGTGACAGCTCTGCACCAAGCCTGCTCGGGTCTATTCAATGGGAAAGGAGGTGTTGTTTTTTTCCCTACGGCTTCAAATGCATATAAGCTTCTTTCCTGCACAATTGGAGATGCTGATGATGAGGCCCAGATGGCATTTGTGGCAAAGGTGAGACTTGTAAAGAAGCTCAGAAATAGATGAGGAGTTCTTTTAAATCGCCTTTGAACGGCAGGGGGCTTGAGGGGATGGGGTGAATTAGATCCCAGGACCCAGTCCTTTACCTGCTCTACCTATTCACAGTATGGGCCTGTGCTTATCCTCAACAACAGCCTGCCTGAGTTATAAGAATCACAGACCAGCTCTGTCAATAAAAGGGGCTTCTCCATGTGCATGTGGCCATTGTTTACCTTTTCCTTGTATCTAGTGGGGATGGGGAACTGGGACAGAAGAAATAAAAACCAGGCTGAATCTGCACCAAGGATGTGGGCCCCAACCCCCTGTGCTAGTCTCAGAAAGGGTTCTAAACTGCCTTCTTCCTCCCTGAGCCTACCTCCTCCTCCCTGACCCTGCCTCCTTTCCTTGCCCAGCCTCCTCTTCCTTGACTCTGACCCCTTTTGTCCCTAACTCCTGCCTCCTACCCAGGTGACATCTCCTCTCCCCTGACCCTTGCTACAAACAGAAGTGAAGACAAGGCCTCAGACCCAGACTGACAAGGGAGTGAGAAGAGCAGCAGGGCTGCTGTCAGCCAGGACCAGCGTGCGTCACAGGGCTGCCATCTTTGCTTTCTAATAGAATGTGAGTTGGGTCAGTTCTGTTCCTTTCGCTGGAGAAGAAGCTTATCTCCCTTAGCTTGGAGTACGACTGATCAACCTCGCGTGCTAAAAATAGAAGTTTAGTTGCGCAGGTGGCGGGAGGGGCTAGTGGCCTGAGTACAAACCTCGGTTCCTGAGCAGGACTGCATGCCGGTGGCTAGTCCACCCTGCTGCCTGCATTGCTGCAGCTACCCTGCTATTGTTAGTGCGGTAGCTCCATCAAAGCTAGCGCATGTACGTCTACCCAAGCTGGAAATCACACTTCCAGTGTGTACCTGAAGAATCACCTTGATCCAAGCGGGGAACAGCAATGGACGATGTGACCTGCAGGTGCAATCAAAATAGCTCCCATTGTGAATACCACGTCACAAACATGCCACAGACCAAGAATTCTTCAAAGAAATTATGGAGTCAGTTTAGAACAAATGCTTTCTCACTCTGCTCATGGACAGGTGGTGTACAGGACAAGAGGTGAAATGCAGCAAATAAATTCTTGGTTACAAATTATTCCATCCACTCAACTCTTTCACAGAAAAAGGGTGGGAGCTGTTGAGTGTCGAAGAAGTTTTAGGACCTGTTGAGGGAGAGGGGATCAGGAAGCCCAGATTCTGTTGGGAGGATGGTGCTGGCACTGGGAGAAAGGCGAAGGAGTCCTGTCATTTGGGAGGAACTATGCAGAAGGCACAGGTGGACAGAAGACCTGTGAAATGTTCGACCTAATTTCACTGCTCCTCTCTCCCAACACACACACTTTCCTTACTTGCAGTAAAAGGTTTTGCTAACACGTTGCACCATGAATTCTTGCATGGGTTAACTATATTTGTTCTTTGAATGGGGTGAACTTGGCAGAGATCTGCTTAGGACTGAAATATCCAATGTCTGCAGGGACTTCTGGGTTCTTGCCATTACATTTTTTTTCACCACAAGTATATGGCAATATTTGTGTGGCTCACATGGCACTTCATAACAACACAATCAAAGAGAGAGATCAAATTAGACAAAGCGAAATCAAGTATAATCAAATCGAACAACAGAAAATTACATCAGAGTTTAGATGCAATTAGACAAAAATGTGTTTCAAGTTTGCATATGGAAGCATCAAGAAGCACTCCACTGAGCCCTAGAGAGAAACTCCACCAACTTCTCCCCAAAGGAGCAAATTCAGGGAACCTGAGATTGCCAAACAGCAAACAACCAGAATTCTCTGTTGCTGCAGGGCACCTGGCTGTGCCATCGGTATCTCCTGGTCTAACTGAGGGCATGGCTATAATACAGCTGCTACAGCGGCACACCTATGGCACCACAGTGTAGACTCTTCCTGCATCAGCAGAAGGAGTTTTTCCATTGATGTAGTTAATCCACCTCTCCAAGAGGCGGTCGGCACGTCTACGCTGGGGGCTAAGTCAACCTAACAATGTTGCACAGGGTGTGAAATTCTTTAGGTTGACCTAAATTTTAGGCATGGCCCAGACCAAAGAGTGTAGTACATTACCTGCCTGGAATGAGTCAAAGTGTATCAAAATATCCCTCTTTCCTGTATCAGCCCCGCTTGCCTCACTAGCCCATTCTGTTGGAAAGGGGGACCAGGAGCTCCACTGATCTTAGCACTTGCTTCCATGCTTCAAAAACTGGCACCCTTTGAAGCACTCAATTTTATTTCTTGGTTTTCTGGCTTTGCACCAACCATTCAATGGAAGTTTGTTCTACACATCTACCCAGAGACTGACATACCCAGGTATTTCTGTGGAGTTCCAGGTGCCAGGTCTGAATATGGAGGTATCTATAGACCCATGGCTGTAGGTCCAAACACAGAGGGAAGGAGCCTGCAGGTACCATGGGGCATGTTCTCACCACAGAGAGAGCACTTTACAAAGGGCTCTGTATTAATGTCCTATTGCTTACAAATAGAGAAACTGGAGTACAAAGACTTGCCCAAGGTCAGATTGTGATGCAGTGACAAAGTCAGGGCTAGAACTCAGTTCCCCTGGCTTTCCAGCCAATGCTCCAATCATGAGACCATGCTGCACAGATACAAAAAAAGCTGCTGCACACTTGAGTCTCTAATATCCTGGAACAAACATGGCTACAGCAACTCTGCAGACAACAGGCCCCTGGTCAGAGATGGGCAGTGTGATCCCACACAGCCATGAGCTCAGTCAGACTGGGGTCTGGTCCCTTCCGTCCAGTTACACTAGCTACAGGTCCAGTTTTGACAGATGACTTCCAAAACCTTGCGCACCAGCTGTTGCTTGATGTCATGAAATAGAATAGGGGTTCTCAAACTGGGGGTTGTGACCCCTTGGGGGGGTCACAAGGTTATTACGTGGGGGTCACAAGCTATCAGCTTCCACCCCAAATCGCACTTCCCCTCCAGCATTTATAATAGTGTTAAATATTTTTAAAAGTGTTTTTAATTTATAAGGGTGGGGTCACACTCAGAGACTTGCTGTGCAAAAGGAGTCACCAATACAAAAGTTTGAGAACCACTGAAATAGAGCCATTGGCAGAAGAGGAGATTTGATTGACTCTCAGCTGTTGTTGGGGGACCTTTCATTTGGCAAATCATTATCCATTCCCTCCACTAGCAGCAGTAGGTGCTGTCAATGAACAATATACAAATGTATCTTTGATCTATTACTGAAGCATCATTTTATCACCTAGGAGGGACAGTCTCCAGGCTGAGGCTGTTGAATAGTGAGGGGGACTTATAAATTGCTGTTTTCCAAAGCTGGTTTGCTGCATTTTTGCTGCATTAGTATTTCCTGAATTTCTCAATCATCTTATTACTAGAATTGGGCTCACTGCAAGTGCCCAACACATCAATCCCGGTCTAAAAACCTTCCCTGGCTTCCAATGAAGTGTCACAAGTTATTTTACTTAGCTGCAAGATCTGGAGAGCTGGAACACAGTATATATACTACACTGATCTCCTGCTGACCATGGGAACACCTAGCTGGTCATGATCTGGGGAGAAAGGGAAGCAGAGTGTTTGATAAAGAGGACCCTTGATTATGGAACCCATTCCCTGTTACTGTTGTACGCAGGAGGTTTGTCCCACCTTAGTAGGGGAATTTCTCTGTACACAGCACCCCAGCTGAACTGAGTGACACAAGATTCTGAGTCCCTGCCCTGATTCACGTCACGCTGGTATTGTCCACCTTGACTTTCCCTCCAGCCCTGCGTGAGCAGGACTCACACACACAGGGACGACTGAACCCAGGGGTCCCCAGGTGTTTACCTAAATCTTTCCATGGGCAACTCGAGGCACAGACAAGGATGCCCCAACTCCAGGATACTCCTAACTCACCTCTCACCCTTCTAACCCATGAGCCCTGCAATTCCCTTAAACATACACTGTTTCTTTGTGTGTTAAAGAACCCTTCACAGGATCAGCACGGGGAGGAAACAACCAGGGTATGGTTCAGTGCAGCAGTCTCTAAAGCGAAATAAACTTTAGACTTACAACACATTTATGAGTCCAGTGTCTTCTTCCTGGACCTGGACACACTGCTGTGACGCTGCTCAGGATGGGTTTGGGGTCTTGTGACAGAACCTGTTCACCACCTTCGGTTCTGGCCTCCTGTCAGGCCACATCCCCCTCAAGGGCATCACGTGTCAGCCCCAGACTGGCCACGTCCCTCTCTGGGCCTGGCACATGATGCCCTTGACTGGCCACATCCCCCTCTGGGGCCGGCCCATGATGCCCTCCTGACGGACGCTGGGAAAGGCCCCATCTCGCGCCGCCCCCTAGACTGATGCACAAAACTCTGCTGCGTCAGCGGGAGTCACCCCACCACCACTGCTGCAATGCGCCACCGGTTCCGGCTGCAGCTCAGGCTGCTGCACGCCCCTCCCCCCGGCTCTGCCTTACCCTGCCCTGGCAGCCCCAACTCATACGGAGGACAAGCCCTCAACACTCATCTCCCTCATTGGCCTGCCTGCCCTGTCAATCCAGCTGAATTGGAGTCCTGGCCTCTCCCCATTGGCCTGGGACCTGACAGTTCTGGCTCCTCTTTGGCCCTTCCCCTTTCTGCTGGCATTGGGAGAGGACAACCAAAACCCCACCAAGTTCCAGTGAAGGGCCAACAGCCCCATACACTATTCTGAGCACGCACCATATACAAATGTCACCTTCTCACCCGGCATCTCTGCCCCTTGTGTCTGAGCCGCCCTCATTCCAGCGCACCCAGGGGTGCGTGGTGCTTCCTGGGCAGTTCTGGTGACAAGCCCCATCCCTGAGGAGCTCCCGGCCCAGACCGCACGCAGCATTCCTCCACCTGCAGAAGCTGTTGTGGGACAAAACTGATGAGGTTCAACAAGGACAAGTGCAGAGTCCTGCACTTAGGATGGAAGAATCCCATGCACTGCTACAGACTAGGGACTGAATGGCTAGGCAGCAGTTCTGCAGAAAAGGATCTAGGGGTTACAGTGGATGAGAAGCTGGATATGAGTCAGTGTGTCCTTGTTGCCAAGAAGGCTAATCGCATTTTGGGCTGTATAAGTAGGGGCATTGCCAGCACATTGAGGGACATGATCGTTCCCCTCTATTCGACATTGGGTAGGCCTTATCTGGAGTACTGTGTCCAGTTTTGGGCCCCACATTACAAGAAGGATGTGAAAGAATTGGAAAGAGTCCAGTGGAGTCCAACAAAAATTATTAGGGGGCTGGAGCACATGACTTATGGGAGAGGCTGAGGGAAGTGCGATTATTTAGTCTGTGGAAGAGAAGAATGAGGGGGGATTTGATAGCTGCTTTCAACTACCTGAAAGGGTGTTCCAAAGAGGATGGATCTAGACTGTTCTCAGTGGTACCAGATGACAGAACAAGGAGCAATGGTCTCAAGTTGCAGTGGAGGAGGTTTAGGTTGGATATTAGAAAAACTTTTTCATTAGGAGGGTGGTGAAAGGGGGAGCGATAGCTCAGTGGTTTGAGCATTGGCCTGCTAAACTCAGGGTTGTGAGTTCAATCCTTGAGGGGGCCATTTGGGGGATTGGTCCTGTTTTGAGCACAGGGTTGGACTAGATGACCTCCTGAGGTCCCTTCCAACCTTGATATTCTATGATTCTATTATTCTAAACCAATCCCCAGCAGACTGGTGTGTGCAATCCATGAGCCCCAGTGCTCCTGCCTTGCTCCTGCTCCAGTCCTGTTCCTAGCTCTGCTCCAGCCCTGCTGTTGCTCCAGATTTGTTCCCAGCCCTGCTCTTGCCTTGTACCAGCCCCACTCTGGACTCCTGATTCCAGCTCTGACCCCTGGCTCTGGTTCCTGGCCCACCTGATGTTGCTCTGACCACTAGGCCTAACCACCCCCCATTATGGGTTCTGACACTCTGACCATGTGCTATCACTACGCCTCTTCCCCTCACTCCCCCATCATGCAGCTCCCATGGATGCAGTAGGCATCATGCACTGCTGCCAGCTCATATTGCAACATTCAAACTTTATTCCCTTGCTCCACTATGTCGCTTGTACTTTGTTCTCCTTCTCTTTTCCTTTCCTGTTCCTTCATTCCAATGTTTCTTCCTCTCCCGCCTTCCCCTATATTCCTTCCTTCTCTCTCACCTGCCCCTCTTCCTTTTCTCTATCTCAGTTTCTCACTCCTTCATTTTTCCCCATCTTCACCCCCACTCTTTTCCTGCATTCTGGGAGCAGCCTCTATGTTTGGCATTGGTGGGACCGCTGCTGGAATCCTGAATCCAGTTCTGGTGCCCACAATTCAAGAAGAATTAATAAATTGCAGAGGGTTCACAGAAAAGCCACAAGACTGATTAAAGAATTAGAAAACCTGCCTTATAGTGATAGACTATAGATAGATAGGAGTTTGAGGCGCAAGTGGTGTTCTCGTCCATCCTCCCCGTGGAAGGAAAAGGCCTGGGTAGAGACTGTCGAATCGTGGAAGTCAACAAATGGCTACACAGGTGGTGTCGGAGAGAAGGCTTTGGATTCTTTGACCATGGGATGGTGTTCCAAGGAGGAGGAGTGCTAAGCAGAGACGGGCTCCACCTAGCAAAGAGATGGAAGGGCATCCTCGCAAACAGGCTGGCTAACCTAGTGAGGAGGGCTTTAAACTAGGTTCACCAGGGGAAGGAGACCAAAGCCCTGAGGTAAGTGGGGACAAGAGATACCGGGAGGAAGCACGAGCAGGAGAGCACGAGAGGGGAGGGCTCCTGCCTCATACTGAGAAAGAGGGACGATCAGCAAGTTATTTCAAGTGCCTATACACAAATGCAAGAAGCCTGGGAAACACGCAGGGAGAACTGGAAGTCCTGGCACAGTCAAGGAATTATGATGTGATTGGGATAACAGAGACTTGGTGGGATAACTCACATGACTGGAGTACTGTCATGGATGGATATAAACTGTTCAGGAAGGACAGGCAGGGCAGAAAAGGTGGGGGAGTTGCACTGCATGTAAGAGAACAGTATGACTGCTCAGAGCTCCAGTATGAAACTGCAAAAAAACCTGAGAGTCTCTGGATTAAGTTTAGAAGTGTGAGCAACAAGGCTGTTGTTGTGGTGGAGTCTGCTAGAGACCACCAGACCAGGGGTTTGAGGTGGACGAGGCTTTCTTCCGGCAAATAACGGAATTTACTAGATCGCAGGCCCTAGTTCTCATGGGAGATTTCAATCACCCTGATATCTGCTGGGAGAGCAAAACAGCGGTGCACAGACAATCCAGGAAGTTTTTGGAAAGTGTAGGGGACAATTTCCTGGTGCAGGTGCTGGAGGAACCAACTAGGGGCAAAGCTCTTCTTCCCAGTTTGCGAGTAGCAGGTCAAGAATTAGTAGGGGAAGCAAAAGTGGATGGGAACCTGGGAGGCAGTGACCATGAGATGGTCGAGTTCAGGATCCTAACACAAGGAAGAAAGGAGAGCAGCAGAATATGGACCCTGGACTTCAGAAAAGCAGACTTTGACTCCCTCGGGGAACTGATGGGCAGGATCCCCTGGGAGAATAACATGAGGGGGAAAGGAGTCCAGGAGAGCTGGCTTTATTTTAAAGAATCCTTATTGAGGTTACAGGGACAAACCATCCCGATGTGTAAAAAGAATAGTAAATATGGCAGGCGACCAGCTTGGCTTAACAGTGAAATCCTTGCTGATCTTAAACACAAAAAAGAAGCTTATAAGAAGTGGAAGATTGGACAAATGACTAGGGAAGAGTATAAAAATATTGCTCAGGCATGCAAGAGTGAAATCAGGAAGGCCAAATCACACCTGGAGTTGCAGCTAGCAAGAGATGTTAAGAGTAACAAGAAGGGTTTCTTCAGGTATGTTAGCAACAAGAAGAAAGTTAAGGAAAGTGTGGGCCCCTTACTGAACGAGGGAAGCAACCTAGTGACAGAGGATGTGGAAAAAGCTAATGTACTCAATGCTTTTTTTTGCCTCCGTCTTCATGAACAAGGTCAGCTCCCAGACTACTGCACTGGGCAGCACAGTATGGGGAGGAGGTGACCAGCCCTCTGGGGAGAAAGAAGTGGTTCAGGACTATTTAGAAAAGCTGGATAAGCACAAGTCCATGGGGCCGGATGTGCTGCATCTGAGAGTGCTAAAGGAGTTGGCGGGTGTGATTGCAGAGCCATTGGCCATTATCTTTGAAAACTCATGGCAATCGGGGGAAGTCCCGGACGACTGGAAAAAGGCTAATGTAGTGCCCATCTTTAAAAAAGGGAAGAAGGAGGATACGGGGAACTACAGGCCAGTCAGCCTCACCTCAGTCCCTGGAAAAATCATGGAGCAGGTCCTCAAAGAATCAATTCTGAAGCACTTAGAGGAGAGGAAAGTGATCAGGAACAGTCAGCATGGATTCACCAAGGGCAAGTCATGCCTGACCAATCTAATTGCCTTCTATGACGAGATAACTGGCTCTGTGGATGAGGGGAAAGCAGTAGACATGTTATTCCTTGACTTTAGCAAAGCTTTTGACACGGTTTCCCACAGTATTCTTGCCAGTCAGTTAAAGAAGTATTGGCTGGATGAATGGACTATAAGGTGGATAGAAAGCTGGCTAGATTGTCAGGCTCAACAGGTAGTGATTAATGGCTCCATGTCTAGTTGGCAGCCGGTATCAAGTGGAGTGCCCCAAGGGTCGGTCCTGGGGCCAGTTTTGTTCAAAATCTTCATTAATGATCTGGAGGATGGCATGGATGGCACCCTCAGCAAGTTTGCAGATGACACTAAATTGGGAGGAGAGGTAGATATGCTGGAGGGTAGGGATAGGATACAGAGGGACCCAGACAAATTAGAGGATTGGGCCAAAAGAAATCTGATGAGGTTCAACAAGGACAAGTGCAGAGTCCTGCACTTAGGACGAAAGAATCCCATGCACCGCTACAGACTAGGGACCGAATGGCTAGGCAGCAATTCTGCAGAAAAGGACCTAGGGGTTACAGTGGATGAGAACCTGGATATGAGTCAACAGTTGTGCAGTTGTTGCCAAGAAGGCCAATGGCATTTTGGGCTATATATGTAGGGGCATTGCCAGCAGATCGAGGGATGTAATCGTTCCCCTCTATTCGACATTGGTGAGGCCTCATCTGGAGTACTGTGTCCAGTTTGGGGCCGCACACTACAAGAAGGATGTGAAAAAATTGGAAAACATCCAGCAGAGGGCAATAAAAATGATTAGGGGACTGGAACACATGACTTATGAGGAGAGGCTGAGGGAACTGGAAAGAAGTACTTGTGGCACCTTAGAGACTAACCAATTTATTTGAGCATGAGCTTTCGTGAGCTACAGCTCACTTCATCGGATGCATACTGTGGAAATTGCAGAATATCATTATTATATACACAGACACCATGATATATTATATTATATACACAGACACCTGTGTATATAATAATGATATTCTGCAATTTCCACAGTATGCATCTGATGAAGTGAGCTGTAGCTCACGAAAGCTCATGCTCAAATAAATTGGTTAGTCTCTAAGGTGCCACAAGTACTCCTTTTCTTTTTGCGAATACAGACTAACACGGCTGTTACTCTGAAACCTGAGGGAACTGGGATTGTTTAGTCTGAGGAAGAGAAGAACGAGGAGGGATTTGATAGCTGCTTTCAACTACCTGAAAGGGGGTTCCAAAGAGGATGGATCTAGACTGTTCTTAGTAGTAGCAGATGACAGAACGAGGAGTAATGGTCTCAAGTTGCAGTGGGGGAAGTTTAGGTTGGATATTAGGAAAAACTTTTTCACTAGGAGGGTGGTGAAGCACTGGAATGTTTTACCTAGGGAGGTGGTGGAATCTCCTTCCTTGGAAGTTTTTAAGGTCAGGCTTGACAAAGCCCTGGCTGGGATGATTTAGTTGGGGATTGGTCCTGCTTTGAGTAGGGGGTTGGACTAGATGACCTCCTGAGGTCCCTTCCAACCCTGATAGTCTATGATTCTATGACTCAAAGAGCTCAATCTATTTAGCTTAACAAAAAGAAGGTGAAAGGGTGACTTGATCACCATCTATAAGTATCTACATGGGGAACAAATATTTAATAACGGGCTCTTCAGTCTAGCAGAGGAAGGTCTAACATGATCCAATGGCTTGAAGTTGAAGCTAGACGAATTCAGACAGGAAATAAGGTGTCAATTTTTAATAATGAGAGTAATTAACCATTGGAACAACTTACCAAAGGTCATGGTGGATTCTCCGTACCGGAAAATTTTTAAATCAAGACTGGATGTGTTTGTATAAGCTCTGCTCTAGTGGTTCTTTTGGGGCAGTTCTCTGGCCTGTGTTGTACAGGAAGTCAGACTAGATGATCACATTGATCCCTTCTGGCCTTGGAATCTATGAATGCAGACAGGATTCTCTGTCCATTTTAAAGCATCACTTTCAACTGCATTTTATTTTTACAGTGGAAAATAAGTCTTTTCAAAGTCCACCATTGGGGGATGATCCAACATGGTAAGCAGGGTTTGGAGATTCTCAGTAACTCTCTGTAAAAGAATTTCTGTCTAGTTAGGCTAAGTAAAGTGGCAACACTCGGTTAAAATGGAATATTACTTACTTCTGTGTGTAAGACTTGTTTTTATTTGTAATATTTAATAGCATCTATTGCTTAGATACAATGGCGATAGATGGTACTTGAACTTGTAGAAAGAGCTTGAAATTGAGAGGAAGAAGTGTCCCATGCAGCCAGTGTTATGACTATCCACTGGAAAAATAAAATAGGGATGGGCCCAAAGGAGAAGCACTCATCTGGTTCCAAGCTGATAGGCCTGGCATTGCGAATTTCTCCCAGAGTCATGTACTCACCCTTGATCTACCATGTAAAAGATCCTCACTCCGTCAACTTTACGGGACTCCATCATTGCCCTTTTTTACCTCAGGATTTGAATCTGTGGCCCCAGAGAGTCTTCCACACTTGGAGACGTAGGTGGAAGTGACACAGCCTGTTGTGGCACCGTACATCAGGGGACAGCACTTCCAGTCTTTCATACCAGAAAAGATTGCTAATGTTTGTGTGAATGGGAGGGTGCTGAACACATCAGGCTCCTACTGTCTGGGCACGCAGTGTGCACCTCAGCTGTGCCAGCTGCGCTAGTCTGCAGGGTACAAGGGGAGGGGCTACGGACTGAGCAAACAGCAGGCCAGACAGGGGAGAATAAGGCTTAGGACTGGCCATCTGATGGTGCATTTTTACCGTGGATCTGATTCTGATCAATCATTCTATCCTTTATACGGTGCTCCTGTTATGTGTTCTTGATTAGCACAAGTGTCATCTAAAGGCTACCTCCAGACATCAATCTGTTGATCTCCCGATATGATTAGCCACATGAAATGTGTTCAGTGTCCTTGTCAGGAGACTCAGGGCAGCATCAAAGAGCCATAGGACCAGCTCTAGGTGTTTACTAACTTAAAGTGGAAGGTATGTCACATGCTAAGTGTGACTATCACTGAAGAACTCTCAAGGGAAGAACATAGATGACTTTGCTCTACAATAAACTCATGCTGTAGACTAGGAATCAACACCAAAATCACACTGGAATTTCTGCAAAGTGAACTGGATTGCATATACTGGAAGAAGTTGAAGACTGGATACACTGTATCCAGTCGATCCCTGAAAACTATGACCTCTTTGTTCATTTTCTTATCAAAGCTGCCACAAAACACATTCCCCACAGCTATCACAAGGTCTAACCACATATAGAAGCACTCTTCAAAGAGTATGAGAAGAGCAGTGATCTGGACACAACAAAAGCACTAATAGTTATTGAATTCTGCCCACCTGAAGAAATGAAACAAGACAGTGGAAGGTCTTGACTTCACTAATTCCAGTCGTAAAACCTGGGCACTCCTCCGTAAGCTTGGCGTCACTGACCCATTAAAATACCATCAACCAAAAAGGTTGGCTAGTGCTGCTGCCTCACACCATCTCTGTAATTCGAAGACCAAAACTGACAAGCTGACTAGACAGTAGGTTCCAAAAGAGCTCTTTATAAATGACTGACAACGTCCTGCCACTTCATTGCTGTCATCCCCACTTACTAGAGAAGAAATAATCTAGGCCTTCATGGCCAGGAAAAGTGGAAAAGTTGCTGGCAAGCATGGCATTTATCCCAAACTCCTTAAGAATTTGGAGCCAAGGGGACAAGCATGGTTGGCAAACCTACTCACTGCTGTACAGTCAATGGCGAAGACATCTTCTATAAGGTGCTAGTCATTGCCCTCCTCAAACATGGGAAACCCTCAAATACTGCTGCCAGTTATTGTCCAGTATCACTCCTGTCCACAATTTGCAAATTAACAGGGGTTCTTATTGGCCTATCTCTGAGGCCATCCTGCCAAAGGATCAGGCTGGTTTTAAACCAGGATGAAGGTGCTGTACGCAGTTTCTCACCATTACTATTCACACTGAGGCTGGCTTCCAGTGAAATCTAAAAACTAGAACCGTGCTGATAGATTTACCTGCCAACTCTGGTATGGAGATATGGGTTATTGCTCAAGGCATTAAGGGTTATCAAATGTTGTAGCACTGTGCAACTCCTGGTCCTAATGTTGAGCAACTGTAGAAGCTGCATCCTTTTCCAATGGGGAGATCAGTAAAGCACACACCTATGCTGGCTCCTTCACTGTTCAACATCTACACTAGTGACTTACCGGGCACAATTTTGTATAACTTAATTTATACTGATGACATCGTTCTTGCAGTACAAGGCAAAGATCTTACCACCATGATACCCTTTCCACCAACCTCAAGTACTGGAAGTGCCACTCTAATGCCTCCAATACCTTGGTAACAGCCCTTCATCTAAACAAAGCCACCAAGGAACTTTGTGGTCAATGGGTCCACAGTGAGCCCTGTCTGATGTAGCTGGGTGTGACCTTAGCTAGAAGCTTGACTTTTAAAGCTAATCTGGAAAAGACGTGAAAAAGTAAAAGCAAGACTAGTCTTGTCTGAAAACTTGTGGGCACAACATGGAGTGCCAGTGCACACACACTTCAGACAGCGAATCTACCACTGATATATTCGATGGCTGAATATTGCGCACCAGTCTGGGCGAGAACCTCACATATAAAATCTCTTGACGTGCAGTTTAATGCTGCAATTAGGGCAGCCAAACAATTAAAAAAATTAACTGAGATTAATCACAGTTTTAATCATACTGTTAAATAATAGAATATCAATTTTAATTTATTATAAATATTTGTGGAAGTTTTTCTACATCACTTTATATTACTATTTTATTACAAATATTTGCACTGTAAAAAAGATAAACAAAAGATAGTACAATCTACAAGTTGAAGCATGAAGGGGGATATGAATATTTAAGATATTTGGCATGTAAACACCTTGCAATGCCAGCTACAACAGTGCCATGTGAATGCCTGTTCTCACTTTCAGGGACATCGTAAATAAGAGGCAGGCAGCATTATCTCTCACAAAAGTAAACAAACTTGTTTATCTTAGCCATTGGCCTAACAAGAAGCAGGACTGTCTGGACTTGTAGGCTCTAAAATTTTACATTGCACTCAAAAACAAAACAGTTATGTAAAAAAAAAAATTCTACATTTGTAAATGGCACTTTCATAATAAAGAGATTGCACTATGAGGTAAATTGAAAAATACTATTTCTTTTGTTTATCCTCTTTTACAATGCAAATACTTGTAATAAAAATAGTAATATAAAGTGAGCACTGTATACTTTGTATTGTATGGTAATTGATATCAATATTTGAAAATGCAGAAGAACATCCAAAATATTTATAATAAATTTAAATTGGTATTCTATTATTAACAATGCGATTAAAACTGCAATTAATTTTTTAATTGAGTTAAATTTTTCTGAGTTAATCATTTGAGTTAACTGGGATTAATTGACAGCCCAAGCCACAATTAGAATCAGAACTTGAATATTAAAATCAACACCTGTTCAATGGTTGACCACTAGCACATATACCCCAACCCAAGATCCAGATATATACACAGCTCATGAGTACAATCTAGCCATGGCCAATTTGAGCTTACCAATTCATGAGGACTTCCAGAATCTTCTGAAGACATCCCTGAAATCTCACACGAGGTTTCTGGGATTGGGCTAAAGCTCTGAAAGTGCCCTCATCCAATCCCGTGGCCCACTGGAAAGAATTCTGGGACAATGCTTGTGCCCCAGACAAGCACCTGGTTGCCAACCCCACAAAAGAACTTCCAGGCTTTATCCTACCCCGGAAACAATGGTCCTCTCTGAACTGCTTCAGAGCATCGCACAGCAGGTGCTGTCATCTCTTACATCTCTGGAAGGTGACAAAGGACGCACCATGTGACTGTAGACACCAGATGCAATCTATAGACCACATTATAAAACATACTTTTCTGTAACAGTTTAGGAATCACCATCCTGATCCTTTAACAAAACCCCATGTAGTACTGAGACCTCCCCTTTAAACTTGTATTAGGACCTGGGAACATGTCCTGGCCACCCAACTTTAATTATTTTCTTCAAGGTCTCTGGCAGAGTTGCCGCTCAGGATATCACAGTCTACCTTTCATCTGAGACCAGACAAGTTTTTTTTAATCAGATTGCAATGTACAAAATCTAGCTCTGGCCTTTGCTCCGCTGCAATTTGTTAAATGCTCTCAAGACTGTGTCTGCAACCACCAAATCGCTCCCAGGTTTGTATTCAATTTGTCAGTCATGTATTTGCAGCTGAAAAAATAATAAATAATAAAAATGGGGATTGCTAGACCCCTTTGGCAATTGCAACAAGTGGTTTATGTTCAGTTTCAGCTTAGACTATAATTTCAAAGCAATAAGCCTATCCACCTCATTTGCTAGCCTCAGAGCAAGGGGAACTTTCCTAGGGATGTGAGTTCTGGGTTCTGTGCTGTGTTGACAGCTTCCCTATCCCCTAGAAGATGTCCTCAAACTCCTCAATGGTTTTGGTCCCCTGCCCCTCCAAAAAGTGCACATTCTTGATGAAACCAAGATTTGATCTGCTTTTAACTAATAACGGGTAGTTCTATTACAAATTGTACCTTTTCCAATGTGTTACTTACCCATACATCTAGCTCAGGTATTTCCTCAGTGAGGATAAGCTCATTACTGTAAACCTTGATTTTTACCTGTTTGTTCACCTATATCTGTGGCTTTTCTTTTAGTGCAAATAATGCTATTTCTGGCAATGCAACGGTTTGAATACCAGCATCCAACTTACAAATAATAATTACCCCATTTGCTTTCAGGTTGACAGCCCAATCAGCTTCTGCTAAAACATTGTTCATTGCACCAAGAATTCCGCTGAGCTAGTGATGCTGTCATCACCCTCTTTGTCCATGCTGTGCATGCTCTGCTGGTACTTGCAAACTGACAAAGTGATGAAATCCAATGCAGTACTTGCGTCTTTTCTCATATGCTTGGCATTGTTTTGGTTTGTTCTGGTTGCCACAGCATCTGCATACTCCAACTTTGAGCATCATATGCCTTTCTGCTTCAGGTCTCTCTTCTTGTGGTATTTTGGCCACAGTGTCAGAGCACTGAGCACCATCCATAATTTCTTTCTCAAGGGTTAATTCTGGGTCTTCCGGCAGTTGCTCTCTCAGTTGTTTGTCCCAATTCCCAACCACAGTCTGGTCTCTTATCAGGTACTCAAGCCCCCCAACTTGCAAGACTGGCTTTTCAGCTTTCGATCAGGCACAAACTCTTCTATGATTTCACCTTCTTTTTCCACTTGCCATTTAAAAGCATATCGCTCGTGACTTGCTTTTACGCACAGTGCTGAACTTCTTTAATACACAGTTTCACAGTCAGCCTCCTCTGCCCGAGGTAACTGAAAACGGTTGAACACGTCAAGTGCTTCAGAAACAAGGCGACCCTCTGACTGGCTGCCGTCCGATAGCATCCATTGCTTGCAGATACAGAGTGAGATTGTTGAAACCTTCTCCAGTTGTGAGCCACATTTCCAGCAAGTTTCAGCTCTGCGGGGGCTTTTAGCAGCCCCATTCTTCCACTCAGGGTCTTTTCTTAGTTTGTTTTACTCCTGGTACCATGTGGTGTGTTGTGATCACTCACACTCTGTGGCAGAGAGCTGCTTCATTCAGTGTCTGAGCACCAGGTGAGCCACATTGTGCCTCTGCACAACACAACCACCAGTCCCAGCTAGCTCCTGCCAGAGCCTCTTTTGGTATGTCTACACAGCAATTAAACACCCATGGCTGGTCTGGGTCAGCTGACTCAGGCTCAGGGCTGTTAAACTGCCCCACAAGGGGGACGGGTCCCAGAGCCCCAGCTCCAGCCTAAGCCTGAATGTCTACAAAGCAACCGTTAGCCTTGCAACCTGACGGAGTTGACCCGAGCCCACCAGAGCCATTCTACAAGGGGTTTTATTCCAGTGTAGACATATCCTTTATAAGTACTGGGGTGGTACTGTACTTTAAGGGCTCTGGAATCTAGCAAAGCATAACAAGATCCATGCCTTGAAGCTGAAGTCACCAGAGTTAAACAAGAAATAAGACACTTAGGGTATGTCTGCACTGCAGCTCGAAGCCAGCCTCCCAGCCCAGGTAGAAAGACTTGGGCTAGCGGGGGTCGTGCTAGCAGGCTAGAAATAGCTGCATGGCTTGTAGCACTGGCAGAGGCTTGGGCTAGCCACCTGAGTTCTGACCCAAGGTAGACTGGATCTGAGCTCAGGTGGCTAGTCCAAGCCTCCGCAGGTGCTGCAGCTTCCACACAGCTATTTTTAGCACACCAGCATAAGTCTGTCTACCCAGGCTGGGAGGCTTGGGCCCAGCTACAGTGTAGACACAGCCAAATTCTTAACAAGGAGGGTAATTCACCTTTGGAAAGTTTTACCAAAGGATATGATGGATTATTCATCATTTGGCATCTTTATATTAAGACTGGCTGTCTTTCTGAAAGATATGCTCTAGCTCATCCACAAGATCTGGACTGGCTGCAGGAATCCCTGGTTGAAGTTCTCTGCCCTGTGTTTTACAAGAGGTCTGACTAGATCAGTGATACTCAGACTGAGGCTCGGGAGCCGCAAGTGGTTCTTTAATGTGTCTCCTGTGGCTCTTTTCAGCACATAAGAATGGCCACACTGGGTCAAACCAAACGTCCATCGAGTCCAGTATCCTGTCTTCCAACAGTGGCCAGTGCCAGCTGCTTCAGAGGGAATGAACAGAACAGGTAATCGTCGACTGCCCCATCCCAGCACATGATATGAAACACTGGGTGATGATCACAATAGTCCTTTTTGGCATTAAAAGCTATGACCCTCTCACCCTAATCTATAACATGCTCATCACCGTGGCATCTGAGTGCCAGTCCTTCTCCCGTCTTTGAGGACTCTTGCCCCACAATACACAGGACATTAATAATGATCAGGTCTCTAACGGATTCACAAAAAATACTAAATGCACAATTTATGTACAAAGGGCAAGTAGTCCAAATAAAGCCTAAAGCAGGAGCAAAGTAAACAAAACACGTGAGCCACAATGGACCTGATCCTCCCTGGACATGCACCTCGGACCTGGCTCTACCCTACCTTGTACCAGGTGTGGTACTGACACCTGTGCAGAGTGGGTGAAAAATGCTAGTGTGACAGGGTCCTACTCACCAGAGTGGCACCTCCCGATGACCATCACAGGGATTAGCTGTGCTAGCTAATGCACCCTTTCCTGATGATGTATCTGCCATCCCTTCTCCACCTGCAGACCTGCCTCAGTCCAGGAACCACAGTGTCCTTTTCATAACTCAGCCCCCAAGCCATGCCACCATTCATATTTCCCCCTTTCGCAGGACAGGATTCTATGTCCTAATCCTACCACTTCTCCAGTGGTGTGGGGGGGCGGAATCCAGGCTCACCCACTACTCAGCCCAGGACCCTGTGGATCTGCCTCTTGTTGCAACTCTCTAACTACCTTCGTTGCTGCTTAAACTCCATGGGCTATTTCTCCATGGCCCCAGCACCTTCTTTACCCTTTCCTCAGGGCCTGAGCCAGTCTGTCCCTCTTGCTCCCCCCAGTTCTGCTAGCAGCTGCTCTGTCCAAGGTACTCCTATTCTCTCAACCTCTCAGGGACTCAATCCTCACTCCCTGAGTGCCCAGCAGCCACTGATCCTGCTCTGCCTTGTAGCTCCCTTTTAAGTGAGCCCACGGGGCCTTGAATAGCTGCTCTGTGCTGCCTCCCTCTGATTGACTGCTTCCTGTGAAGCCTCCCTGGGCTGCTTGGAGGACTCACCTACACTGCTCCTCTCAGGGTCAGCATGTGGCAGGCCCATGAGGCCTCCATCAACCCCTTCCTCTCCAATGTGGGGTAAACACCCCATCAGAGCCAGCAAATCAGACATCTCTCCTCACTAGCAGCACAGCAGTATTTTACATGCATTGTGGCTGGGTGTAGCTGGTGACACAAGGTGCTGGGCTGGGCAGGATCAGGTGCTGAATGGGTGCACTGGAAGGGTGGACAGGCACACAGGATTTGTCACATTTTCTGCCATTTCATTTTTGCCCATTTTTTAAAATATCACCAGTGACGAGGATTCCACAGCCTCACTAGGCTTAGAATTAGAAAGTTTTTTCCTAATATTTAAACTAAATGCCCCTTGCTGCGAAGTAAGCTATTACTTCTTGTCCTACCCTTGGTGGTCATGGAGAACAACTGATCCTCATCCTCTTTAAAACAGCACTTAATATACCTGAAGACTGACCAGGAGCCAGGTTTGGAAGCTCAGGACTCCAGGGTGGTGCTCAGAAGTTGTGCTCATTCCTTCTGGTGTAGGAGCTCCCCCCAGGGCCCAGGCACCCATAACTCCAGTGTTGCTGGAATGACTATTTAGGTTTCCTTTGACATCACTCGTCACCTGCAACTATCATTCTGGGGCCGGTGCTCTGTAACTTGCAAGTATGGCGGCCCCATAGAATTCAACTCCATGCAGGAGTTAGCACAAGGCCAAGGCACCAGTTAAGTCCCACTTCAGTCTTCAAACCAGGGATTCAGTGGGCGGTGCATGATGCATGGCCATTGTATCAGCCTTAGGCGGGGTAGATTGTACCCTAAATGCAGTTCAGTTAATACTGATGGGTAGATGGGTGGGTACCACAGTGCTGCTTTAGGGGATGTGGACGCCCAGTTCCCATTGATTCATTTCTAACGGGAATTGGGATCCAAATTCCTCAGGGCTTTGCAAATCCTACCTAAAAGCTTTCAGTTATAAAGGACCAGTGCATAGGCCTGATCCATCTACCAGTAGAGCCAGTCTTGTCCATTTTCCAGTGAAATGTGGTCTAGATTAAATTACTATAAAGTGGGTGCACACATTGTTGAAAAACCATACTCAGAAAGTAATTCACTGTCAAACTGGGAGGATATATCTAGCGGGGTCAGTCCTGGGTTTGGTACTTTGCAATATTTTCATTAATGACTTGGATAATGGAGGGGAGAGTATGCTTACAAAATCTGCAGATGACACCAAGCTGCTAGGGGTTGCAAGCACATGTGGGAGGACAGCATTAAAATTCAAAACAAACTTGACAAATGGGACAATTGGTCTGAAATCAAAAGATGAAATTCAGTAAAGAGCAAAATACTACGTTTAGGAAGGAAAAAATCAAATGCACAGCGACAAAATGGGAAAAAACTGGGTAGGTGGTAGCTCTGCTGAAGAGGATCTGGGGGTTATAGTGGATCACAAATTGAATATGAGTCAACAATGTGATGCAGCTGCAAAAAAGGTCAATATCATTCTGGGGTGTATTAACAGGTGTGTTGTATTTAAGACTTGGCGGGTAACTGTCCTGCTTGACTCAGGACTGATGAAACCTCAGCTGGCGTACTGTGTCCTGTTCTGGGTGCCATACTTTAAACAAGATATGGACAAATTGGAGAGAGTCCAGAGGAGAGCAACAGAAATGATCAAAGGTTTAGAAAACCTGACCTATGAGGAAAGGTTGAAAAAACTGGGCATGTTTTAGTCTTGAGAAAGGAAGATGGGGCGGGGGAGGCTGATAATCTTCAAATCTGTTAAAGGCTGTTATAAAGAGGGTTGTGATCAGTTGTTTTCCATGTACACCATGGATAGGACAAGAAGTAGTGGGCTTAATCTGCAGCAAGGGAGAACAGGTTATACAAACCCATCAAGGATGGTCTAGGTTTACTTGGTCCTGCCTCGGTGCAGGGGGATGGATGTCACCAGATGAACTCTCGAGGTCCCTTCCAGCCTGACAGTTCTAGGTATCTATGAAAAATGACCCTCAGGCTGGGACTTCTCCATTCTCCTTGGGAGAGATCGACTGGCTAATGGGAACAGATACAGATCTGCCCCTTCAGACAGACCTGACTGTCTGAGCAACTTGTGAGCAACAAGAGTGATGTAGTGGTGGGAGTCTGCTATAGACCACCGGACCAGGGGGATGAGGTGGATGAGGCTTTCTTCCGGCAACTCGCAGAAGCTACTAGATTGCACGCCCTGGTTCTCATGGGTGACTTTAATTTTCCTGATATTTGCTGGGAGAGCAATACAGCGGTGCATAGACAATCCAGGAAGTTTTTGGAAAGCGTAGGGGACAATTTCCTGGTGCAAGTGCTAGACGAGCCAACTGGGGGGGAGCTTTTCTTGACCTGCTGCTCACAAACAGGGAAGAATTAGTGGGGGAAGCAAAAGTGGTCGGGAATCTGGGAGGCAGTGACCATGAGTTGGTTGAGTTCAGGATCCTGACACAGGGAAGAAAGGTAAGCAGCAGGATACGGACCCTGAACTTCAGGAAAGCAGACTTCGACTCCCTCAGGGAGCGGATGGGTAGGATCCCCTGGGGGACTAACATGAAGGGGAAAGGAGTCCAGGAGAGCTGGCTGTATTTTAAGGAATCCCTGTTGAGGTTACAGGGACAAACCATCCCGATGAGTCGAAAGAATAGTAAATATGGCAGGCGACCAGCTTGGCTTAATGGTGAAATCCTAGCGGATCTTAAACATAAAAAAGAAGCTTACAAGAAGTGGAAGGTTGGACATACGACCAGGGAAGAGTATAAAAATATTGCTCGGGCATGTAGGAATGAAATCAGGAGGGCTAAATCGCACCTGGAGCTGCAGCTAGCAAGAGATGTCAAGAGTAACAAGAAGGGTTTCTTCAGGTATGTTGGCAACAAGAAGAAAGCCAAGGAAAGTGTGGGCCCCTTACTGAATGAGGGAGGCAACCTAGTGACAGAGGATGTGGAAAAAGCTAATGTGCTCAATGCTTTTTTTGCCTCTGTCTTCACTAACAAGGACAGCTCCCAGACTGCTGCGCTGGGCATCACAACATGGGGAGTAGATGGCCAGTCCTCTGTGGAGAAAGAGGTGGTTAGGGACTATTTAGAAAAGCTAGACGTGCACAAGTCCATGGGGCCGGACGAGTTGCATCCGAGAGTGCTAAAGGAATTGGCGGATGTGATTGCAGAGCCATTGGCCATTATCTTTGAAAACTCGTGGCGAACGGGGGAAGTCCCAGATGACTGGAAAAAGGCTAATGTAGTGCCAATCTTTAAAAAAGGGAAGGAGGAGGATCCTGGGAACTACAGGCCAGTCAGCCTCACCTCAGTCCCCGGAAAAATCATGGAGCAGGTCCTCAAGGAATCAATCCTGAAGCACTTACACGAGAGGAAAGTGATCAGGAACAGTCAGCATGGATTCACCAAGGGTAGGTCATGCCTGACTAATCTAATAGCCTTCTATGATGAGATTACTGATTCTGTGGATGAAGGGAAAGCAGTGGACGTGTTATTCCTCGACTTTAGCAAAGCTTTTGACATGGTCTCCCACAGTATTCTTGTCAGCAAGTTAAAGAAGTATGGGCTGGATGAATGCACTATAAGGTGGGTAGAAAGTTGGCTAGATTGTTGGGCTCAACGGGTAGTGATCAATGGCTCCATGTCTAGTTGGCAGCCGGTGTCAAGTGGAGTGCCCCAGGGGTCGGTCCTGGGGCCGGTTTTGTTCAATATCTTCATAAATGATCTGGAGGATGGTGTGGATTGCACTCTCAGCAAATTTGCGGATGATACTAAACTGGGAGGAGTGGTAGATATGCTGGAGGGCAGGGATAGGATACAGAGGGACCTAGACAAATTGGAGGATTGGGCGAAAAGAAACCTGATGCGGTTCAATAAGGATAAGTGCAGGGTCCTGCACTTAGGACGGAAGAACCCAATGCACAGCTACAGACTAGGGACCGAATGGCTAGGCAGCAGTTCTGCGGAAAAGGACCTAGGGGTTACAGTGGACGAGAAGCTGGATATGAGTCAGCAGTGTGCCCTTGTTGCCAAGAAGGCCAATGGCATTTTGGGATGTATAAGTAGGGGCATAGCGAGCAGATCGAGGGACGTGATCGTTCCCCTCTATTCGACATTGGTGAGGCCTCATCTGGAGTACTGTGTCCAGTTTTGGGCCCCACACTACAAGAAGGACGTGGATAAATTGGAGAGAGTCCAGCGAAGGGCAACAAAAATGATTAGGGGTCTGGAACACATGACTTATGAGGAGAGGCTGAGGGAACTGGGATTGTTTAGTCTGCGGAAGAGAAGAATGAGGGGGGATTTGATAGCTGCTTTCAACTACCTGAGAGGTGGTTCCAGAGAGGATGGTTCTAGACTATTCTCAGTGGTAGAAGAGGACAGGACAAGGAGTAATGGTCTCAAGTTGCACTGGGGGAGGTTTAGGTTGGATATGAGGAAAAACTTTTTCACTAAGAGGGTGGTGAAACACTGGAATGCGTTACCTAGGGAGGTGGTAGAATCTCCTTCCTTGGAAGTTTTTAAGGTCAGGCTTGACAAAGCCTTGGCTGGGATGATTTGATTGGGGATTGGTCCTGCTTTGAGCAGGGGGTTGGACTAGATGACCTCCTGAGGTCCCTTCCAACCCTGATATTCTATGATTCTATGATTCTCCTGGAGTCCAGTGGAGTTTCCATTAGAATCATTTGTGAGTCTCTAAGGTGGAGACACAGGGAGCGAGGGGTAGAACAAAACTCTCAGGGCTGGATTGTCTAATGTGCCTGGCGTGTTGAGTTCACGTCGTGTGCTGAGCTCCTTTGGACACCTGGGAGTCAGCCTGTGTGGGAAGAGGAGAGGAGGAGAGAGAACTAAGCAGTGGGGCAGAGGGAGCCAGGCTGAGGGAGCAAAAAAGGAGGCGAGGGATACAGCTGAGAGGGAGACAAACAGGAGGAGCTAGGTAAAAGGAGCACAAAAAGCAAACCAGATGAAAGGCCTTGGTCAGGTAATGGTGCAATAGTTCACATGCAGATGATGAGAAATATTTTACCTGTTCTCTTTATACCAAATGCATTCAAAACATTCCTGGTCTTCACCAGCTGATACTCACACTTGTCATTTCTTCAACGATGGAACAATGACACCTACAGGCCAGCTGGAGGAGGAATTCACCTGAGCCAGCATCCAGCCAAGAGCAGCCCTGCAACAATTTCAGCCCTGAGCCACAGCAGCAGTGTTATAGAACGGGGCTGTCCCGCTTTGGGGGGAAGCGCTGAGGAAGAAACGTTCGTTGTTCAGCCCATGTGATGGGAGAGATCTGAGGCAGATGCAGCGGGGGTCAAGCCCATCACTCTGAAAACTGCTTTGATGTTGGACACATTTGGTATTCAACGGATATAAATAATTCATTTCTGCTCTAGAAAATATGTATCTCCGTATCGAAAAGGAACGATATTTATTACCACCGCAAGAAGTCATGCCCTGGGTGCTATAAATATTTAAACAAAATCATGCAAAAAATATGCTGGTAATTTGGTATGTCTTTAAAATATATGTTGCACATAAGGTAGCAAATATTTAATTAAGTATATTGCTGCATTGTATGCGACTCCTGCTCAGCCCTTTATGGTCCCCTCTATATAGTAAAAGTTTAGATTAGAAATGGACTTGTGCTAGCAAGTCCAGCTCCAGATTTATATGGCTGCTTCTCTGCTCCTGAGAGTACAGGCCACCCACAGACCCAGAACAATCACTAAAGTTCAGGTCAGCCCTTGCCCTGAAATGATACCTCATTGCTTACATCCCAGGTGCAGGTTACCCCTGTGCTGAAGGCCAGCACGTGGCCTATGCCCCCCCTTATACCCTGTTTCACCCATCATGCACCAGGATTCCCCGAGGTAGCTCCCACACAGCCTGGCCCACTACAGGAGCTGCACATGAGCATGTGGGATGAAAGGAGGCACTTGTCTCAATCATAAGCTTGTGTCAGGAGAGCAAGAATTTCAGAGGCCTTGGTGTAGTTAGGAGCTGTAGCCACTAAATGAGATGTGAACAGTGCTGGAGCCATTCTGCAGGCCAGTGGGGACTGTCTATCAGGCTTTCCTTGGTTGGAGTATCATTTGACAATGTCTTTTTAATAAGCAGGGCTTAGATTTGGGGCAAATCAACACAGATGTTCCAGAAAAGCTGCACTCCAGCCCCACCCTTACTGATTCCCAGCATCAGCTGTTGCCTATTGCCTGTTTCCCACAAATGACTGTTAAATTAGAACATCCCTCTTGGATTTGTTGCACTTGGAGCTTTGGGGCCATTTCCGGAGGAGGGGATACTGGCAGATCCACCTTTGCATCAGATGCGAGGCATGCCTTTGGAAGTGTTAAGTACAGCGGGAATTAAATCAGAGAGCTCAAACAGCCCTGTGCTTGTCACAAGACTGGGATTCATTTTTGTGCCTGTTTCTCTCCTTGTTCTAGTTTTTATCACAAGCATGCAGAGGAGACTTAATTAACATTGGGAGATAATTCTTCCCTGTTACAAAGATTGCAATGGGGCAGAAAATGCCAGAATAGCACAACGTTTAAAGTCTGACAAAAGACTGCTGGGCAAGGGCATCTGAGAAAAGGCAATGATATGTTAATTGCTTTGCATTATCATGTGATAATCACCCACTTACCTTGACTCAACTCTATTAAAATAGGTTTCAGAGTAGCAGCCGTGTTAGTCTGTATCCACAAAAAGAAAAGGAGGACTTGTGGCACCTTAGAGACTAACAAATTTATTTGAGCATAAGCTTTCATGAGCTACAGCTCACTTCATCGGATGCATACTATTAAAATACTTAGGGCTGGCAGATCCCACTGTCCAAAGCACAGGTGAGCAGCACATGCTGGGAAATCTTTGAAATCTCTGCACATGTGCAGGGGATGTTAAAGGACTGAAAGTAATGCTGTCTCCTAGGGAGACTTTAGTGAATGTGCTAAGGGACAGCACTGCAGTTAGAGAAACAGTCCAGGAGAGCAATCATGCTGTTAGGAGCAGCAGCCTGTGAGCCAGCACTCCTAATTTCTGTTCAAATTTCTGCTAAGACTCCTTGTGGGACCTTGGCAAGTCACTTCACTTCTCTCTCTGCCTGAGCCTTCCTGCCTCCAGCTGGTGATCAGCTTTAACCCTGAAGCATGAGGACTGATGGGCTTTCTGTGGAGTAGGCTGGTGCAGCTCAGCAGCCTGGTCTTGCAGCTGGGAAGCAGCCTCATTCTCCGGTGGGAACACGTATAAAAAGCATAGCAATTGTAAATCTGATTGTAAGGTGGCCTGGCTCACCGTTCAGTATCTTTGAGGCCTCTTGGTTTATTTGAGCTGCCTTTAGTTAGTCCAAGTCTGTTAGTCACTGTGTAGTTCAGTGGCAGACAAACCCTAGACAAGGGCCACCGTAGTACACCAGAAGATTACACTTAATAGGGATAAAATTGGGCTGCCTGCAGCCACTCTGAATGCTCCAGAGAGAGATGCAGTGTGTGGAGACTGCCAGTGAGGCTCCATCTTCATGGCTGTTTGGCTTAAGATATAGTAGTGCATGCTAGGACCTGTAGTCTCCACAAGCCAGACCTCTATACTGCAAATGAAGAGCTGCCATAGGCAGCACATTTTAAAACAAACCAAAGGAAGTATTTCTTCACACAACGCACAGTCAACCTGCGGAACTCCTTGCCAGAGGATGTTGTGAAGGCCAAAACTATAACTGGGTTCAAAAAAGGACTAGATAAATTCATGCAGGATAGGTCCACCAATGGCTACTGGCCAGGATGCGCATGGATAGTGTCCCTAGCCATCACTTGATGATTACCTGTTCTGTTAATTCCCTGTGGAGCACCTGGCATTGGCCCTGTCGGAAGACAGGACTCTGGGCTAGATGGACCATTATGGCCATTCTTATGCCTTGTAGAGATCTGTGGGCCACATCTGCCCCTTGGCCATGTTTTGGCATCCCTGGTCTAGACGAGTAATAGAGCTGCCATGGGTGAAGAGCCTGCTGACCCCATGCAGAGCAGCTAGAGAACATTGCTCTTCTTGGGCTTCAGTTTTTCACTTTTCTAGCTAATATCTGTGAAAATGACTTTTTTGTAACCAATTCCCCTCAGACTTTCTGCTTGTCAGATTTATAATCACAGCTCTGCTCAGGCATATTTCAACCTGATACAGCTTCAAATGTCTCTAGATTATTCTCCAGGTTTGGATTAGCTAGGTCTTTCCTCATAAAAATGGCCACAAACCACCTGCTGTCACCTTGAGCTCCAGAGGGAATTATTCCCAAAGGTCCTGTCTAACTACAGATCTATCTCTAGCCCCTCCCTTGAGGTGTGGCTTTAGCCTCCTCCCTTTTCTCTCCGTGGAGCTTACTATCAGCAATATTAGGAGCAGCTTTTCCCTTTTCCTCGTGAGAGTGAGCTCCTGGGTTCTTTTCTGGTACCTGGTGCCTCCACCCAAAGTGACTCCTCACTGTGCCATATACACAAGTGTGCTGTCCCTTGAGAAAATTAATACTGCTACTAGGTGGCAAGGAGTGTGAAGGTCAGCACACAGGGAACAATAAGATAATAAACACCAGTAAGGGAATAACACGCCAATAACAACAGCATAATGAATGGGGAACTTCATTAGGAACAGGAAAATAGGAGCTGGGGAAGGAAAGGGTTAAGGTTAACTAATCTATATAATAAGGTTCCAGGATTGTCACTCTATGCCCAAACCCAGCTGTGCCAGTGTCCTCCCCATAGCTGCCATCCCCCACCCAGAGGCTTACCTAGCTGCTGCACAGGGGGATGTGTATGGCATGTTCTAGGCATGGACTTTTCTGCCCCATGGCTGCAGGACAGAGGGAGGGGCAGACTTCTAGCCTACAGGCTATTGGGCGCCTCATCAGCCTCTGACCAAAGATGAGCCTGATGACCAAACACTGTCTACCCATTCTGTGAGTGGGCTCAGGCAAGCCAGCTAGCCCCCCAGAAGGCAGTGTATTACCCACACCATTTTTGGGCTCCCACCCCCTTCCCAGGGTCCAGTGGCCCTCTATGGGTTAACAGGACTGTGTCCCAGTAAAGGAGCCTTTATCACACAGTAAACATTCTTAAATATGTAAATATATTTGTTAGCAATTAACAGTCAATCAAGAGAATACACATGCCAAGCATCTAATGCTCACCACTCCCAATAAAGCAGACAGATGTCTCCCAATGGCCAGTCAGGATCCGATCTCATCTGGTGCTCCAGTTTCCATGCTGTCTAGTCGTGCAAGGGTTAAAAATCCTAGCAGCTTTGGTCTTGAGCTGTATCCTGGAGTTATCCAATGAGCCTGTTTTCTGACCCACATTATATCGTTAAAATGAGAGTTCTTCCTATCAATACCTTAACCAATTATTTTATTCAAAGCATAGTTATGCAACAACACTAATCAATCATTTTCACTATACAAAGATTCACATGCCTAAGATCACCTAGCTTTTGTATTTTTCAAAGTTAGTAAAAACTTCTCAAGGTCACTTATCTTTATGCTTCATTAGTGGAATACCTTTGCAATAGCAAAACCTCATTCTTTTTTATTATCGGGAAGAAGCTGCAGGAACTCAAGGCAAGCTGTCCATTCTCTCCCCATTCTCATGCCTTTGTGAATATATATCTCTCTGTGTTAGTAATGCTGCAGCTGCTACTTTTCTATCTGTCTGTCTGCCTACAGAGTCAAGGCCGAATGCTTCTCACTCTAGTTTTTGTTTCCAACTTATGGTGGCTGAGCACACAAGATGGCTGTGGGTTATGCTAAGTCCATACACAAGAAGGCTATGGGTCATGTCAAGTTCAGGCTCCTCATTACAAGTGGAGCTTGTTTTAGGCTGCAGATCCCTGAGCTGTCACCTTCACCTCTCAGAGTCTTGTTGGGGATCAGGGGAGACTCTGTAGAATACAGAGGCTGCAACTGCAGGACAACTAAACCATGGCCAAGCTGTAGGGTTACAATGAAACCCAAACCCAGGGGCTTCCTCCTGGATGTCCCCCCACACCCACCAGAGTCCCCACCTCTCCCTCCCCAAGGATGCACATGGCTCCTCCAATGGTTTACTGAATACCCCACATAAGCTGAAGAATAGTGACAAGCAGCAAAGGAGAGCAGGTGACGAATAAACAGGTGACGTGGGGCATGTGTTAAAGTGAGATTATATCAGGAAAGTAATTAGCGATGGCCCATGGGCGCCAGGTATCATAGGCTAGGGAAGGCTCTGCCTTCCCAAACAGCCAGACATCACTCTGCCCAAGCTCTGTCCCCAGGCCCCTTCCTGCTTCCTGCTCTGGCCCACTCTTCCCAGTTCCCCTGTGCAGTGGCCCTGGCTTGGGTGGGGGCGGGTGCTGAGGAGCGCGCACCACCGGCCTGGCACTACAGGGCTGCGGGGGTTGGGGCTGTGCCACCCACCCTCCTGGTGCTCCAGGGCTGGGACCATGCCGCCTGCCCACCTGGCGCTCCGGGCCTGGGAAGACTGGGGCCCTGCCACTGCCCTCCAGGGATGGGGGGGCTGGGGCTGCTCTGGAGCTGGGGGTGCTAGCCTGGGGTGGGGGGGCTGGGGCCAGTGGCTGCGGTAGGGGGCTCTGGGCTGCTGATGGGGCGGGGCCTCAGCTGGAAGGGGCGGGGCTGGAGCTAGCCTCCCCCCGCCAGCAGTCCATGTGCCGCTCATGCAATGGCCCCTTCTTCTCAGGATGCAGCCTGCTGAGGAGCTACTAGGTGGTGTTTCAGTTCCAAACACCACCCTTCAACCTGTAAAGTGAACACATGTGAACTGGGAGCCGCAGATGGAGAATAACTAGGGAACGACGTCCAGGGCCAGATTAACTGTTCAGCTAATAAGGCTATAGCCTTAGGCCCTCCAATTTTTTAGGCCCTACCGGTCAGGCAGGGGGCATGGCTGGGGCCGGGTGAAGCGGGGGAGCGAGCTTGCTCATGTAGCCCTGCTGGAGCACTCCCCTGCCAGAAGAAAAGGCAAAGCAGCCCCCTGTGACTTGGAAAGAGCTCAACCAGCAGCCAGCAGCCAGCAGCCAGCTGCATCTCCCCTCGCTGCAGGAACACACCGCCAGGTATCCAGTTAACACAGGTGACCGGACACGAAAAATCCGGTTACCACGGGAACCCATGCCAGCTGTGGGTGTAGTTTGAGCAGGCATTGCTCCCGCACACTTCCCCCACCCCCGATTTCTCGGGAGCTCTGCTTAGCTGTCATGCAGGGAAGAGGCTCCCTCTGTCCCTCTCCTCCACTGAGGCTGGCAGGCAGCTTCAGGATGCTGCCTCCTGGGTCCTAGTGCCTGTCATGTTGTCTTCTTTGTGTGCTGGGTCCCATTTCTGGACAACTGGTGAGTGCCTATTGGGGGGGGGGGGTGGCAATACCAGAGCAGTAGGGTGGGAAGTTTGCACTGAACCTGCACACACTCTATCCAGACAGAACTATTGCCCCTCCCATGTATAAGGAATGAATGCGCACACATTTGTAGGAAAAACAAAACAAAACATCCCATTCTGGATACCAGTACTTTAACTTTTACAGTACCTTCCATCGAGGGGCTTCAGAGTTATGATGCACTGTGTTCAATACTGTATTGAACTGTACTAAAAATCAAAGGAATCCAGTTTTTCTCTTTGATGTATTTTTCTGTACTGGGATGCACAGGCAACCAAGTTCTTTCCTTATGCTCAGCCTAGTTCCACAGGCCAACACATCTTTCTACTTTTAGGGGGTTGCAAAAGCACTGGAGGAAGCTCAACACAGTGTTGTAGGTTTCTCTTTCCCCTCACCCTCGAGGATTTTAAATCCTCTTCTTAGCAGGCTATGATAGAAAGACTGGCTGAATAGGCTAAAGGCAGGTTCTGTCCATTTGCGGGTTCTCTAGCAGTTCAATCTATCATAAAAGGACCTCACACTTGATTTCTGTTGAATTTCATACCAAAAACTTAAAGCTAAATAAACCTGAAGTTAGTCCTCATTTTTCTGCCCCAACTCAAACTAACTTATTTCCCAAGTGGAAAATGTTGGATCAGCATGGAATGTGTGTGATTCGAGAAGGGAATGAGAACACAGGCCAATTCCTGCTGACAGTGACACCTGTGTAGCCTTATTGACTTCAGGGAGAACAGATTTTTGCACAAGAATAGATTTTGGTCCCTTCTGCTTTTCACACCTGGTATAAGCAGAATCTCATTCATTTTCCTCCCCTAAACTCTGAGCACTTTAAGGGGAAAAAATAAGCAAGGTCTGCTTGATTTACACATGCAAATGAAACAGGAAGCTCTCCTTTCATTCTACACCAGCCTTAAACAAACACCAGATCTCACGTAACAAGGGCATCACTACAGCAGCCTTGGTTGGACTGTTCTTTTGTAAGATCCTTAATGATTCTTTTAAGATGCTGATTTTCAGTGAAGTCTTTTTGTTCAGTGGGGCAGAGAACACAACAGGGAATAGCTCTGTTTTGTCAAGTCCTAATCATTCAAAAGCTGAAAGTCTTTAGATTAAGTTTGTTTAATGTTTATACAGTGATTTTGAAGAGCTAACATAGTACAGAAGTGCTAAATATTATGACTGGACAACCATCTAAAGATCTGTGTCCCTTCTAGCTGTTACCTTTTTCTTACAGAAAGCTTAAAAACAAACAAATGCACCGTAGGGGGCTGGTGCAAACAGAACTTATGCTTAAAAAACCTCATGTCATTCTAGAATAGATAATACTTAGTCCTGCCATGACTGCAGGGGTCTGGACTAGATGACCTCTCGAGGTCCCTTCCAGTCCTATGATTCTATTCTACGCTTCTAATTGTGGAAAAGCTTGGTGACAGAATGGCCTAATGTGGTGAATCACTGGAGATTAACTACACAAAGTGGGTATCATCCCACAAATAATATTTGGGTTCAATGTGAAAACGGTAATTCATTGTCCTCAGCCAGTGCAACACTGGGAGGAAGCTTTCAGAGCAAGACAGCCTAAAATACAGTGAACCCAATGTAATTTTCCCACTACTGTTTCCTCTACTTCAGTGGATTTTACACCTGAGTGGTTTTCTTTTACATAATAAAAGCTGACTGCCTCCCAGACCACAGTCAGAGTGAGATAGGGTATGTGCTGTAAAGTCCATAGCTTGGGGAAAACACTTGTAGGGCTTGGCTTTCCACTGTGCCATGAGGAGAACTGAAGGTAGAAGCACCATGTTGAAAGAGGTGAGCAGGATGGGGAATGTTGCAGTGTTCACCCTCATGAAGATGAGCCCCCCACTACCTCGGAGGAAGGAGGCCTAAGAGAAGGACAGCGTAGCATCCCTCATTCTATCTCTTACTCAGAACTATCTGTCTGAAGGATTGAGTGTCATGAGAGTAGAATAAACTAGTTAATTTTACATAAATAAATAATATGTAACTATGTATGTAGAGAAATGTTTGATGACTTCATCATTTTTTTTTGCGATATGTAATTCATACTTAGGACCTTCCCTCCAATTAGCCTTAGGCCCCTCATAACCTTAATCCGGCCTTGATGATGTCACTTTGCTGACTGTACCTTCCCTTTAAATGATCAGTGTCTTTAGCCACCAGGCAACACCAGAGGTTTGCAGAAATAATTAAAAGCTCAGGACTGGCAGATCAAGGACCATGTGTGTGAAACAGGGAAAATTAATCAAATGCTTAATGAGAGAGGACATGACTAATGCCCCACAATAACAAAGAGAGCCGAGAGCTGGGAGGAGGGAGAGCTGAAGATACTGGGTTTCTAATAATAATCAGACCTTGCTCAGACATGGACCTAGATATTGACTTGGGCCCCTGTGAAAGGGATGCTGAAGCCTTGTGGGAAATGTTGAGAAATGATACGGAGGAACAATCCGAACAAAAGAATGTTCCTTGTGGAGTCTCTGTATTGCTCTCACTCAGACTTTGACACTCAGAAGTGTGTTTGCATCCCAGAAGCTAGAAGTCACTCAGTCCAGTTCCTGGCCACTGCAGGATTGCTCCCTGTGGTACGTTGCCTTGTGTCTTGTCCACTCTAGTTTCAACAGACCAAAGCAACTGGGCTTCCCTTGGGAGTTAATTCCATGGTCTGACGGGTGTCCCTCTCAGGACATTCCTCTTGTTGCTCCATGTCACCAGTACCCTGTCTGTCACATCTCCTCTTTGGTCATTAGACTTTCCCCCTGTTTCAATGGCTACAGCCCTTTGCAAGACACCTTAATGCAGTGGTCCCCAAACTGTGGGGCATACCACAACCATGGCCCCAGCTCCCGATTGTGGATCTCAGGGGGGCACAAACAGGGTAAGAGGTGAAGGGGCATGGCTGAAAAACTTTGGGGACCACTGCCTTAATTGGAGACACCTCTGTCTGACTGCGACCATGCCTGGGGGTTAACTTAGGCTCCAGAAAGTCCTTGCCCTTCAGCTCTGCTCCAAAGATGCTCAGGGATTCTCACCTCTTTGGGATCAACTGTGTGGAGCTCCCCAGACAACAGTAACCTTCTTAAACACAGGAGAAATTTAAACATAGCGAGCGAATGGCAATAAAACCAAAGAAACGGTCCACAAAACATATCTCATCCAAACACTCTGAAAAGCCCACTGAGGTAACTCAGCTTCTCTTGGCTTGCTGCAGAGAAAAGAAGACCTTACGTCACTAGAAATAAGTTCCCTCTGATCAGCTTCTGACACAGCGTTCCCCATAGCTCACATAGCTGCTTACCAAGGTCCAAGTGCTTGAGTTCACCCAGAGTTAAGGGTGTCCGAAGACAGCTTGTGCACTTCCAGAACATGGAGTCCAGCCAATCTCAAAGCTCTGAAAACCAAAACATATGGAGTAAAAGCAAAGAGCCACGCAGCCATCACTCTGCCCCCCTGGAGATGGCAATAGCCGCTGGGAGTTACTTGCCTGCACTCCAGCTGCATTCACTGTGTTAGGGGTAGCTGTACTGCCTGGGATAGGGGCTAATTGGAGCAGCATAGGAGAGCTGGGATTGTGACCTGAGAGGCCCTGTCCCTCTGGGGGCAGAGGCTGACGACCCTCTTCCTGACACACACATGCCCATGGTGCAGTCAAAGGGGACAGATGCATGTGTACAGTGAGAGATCTCAGGTGGTGCTGAGTTCTGTAGGTTGTGTCAGTAGCAGGACACAGGGATTGCCAGCAGAGAGGTGACCCCTGACTGGGCTCCGTAGATTTAGTGATGGCTAAGTGAAAGCAAATGGCAGCCTGTGCACAAGGATGATGGGGTTACAGTAAGTTTAAATGCCTGAGATAAGATTGATGTGTCTCTTTCCTCTGTCCCATCAGCCCCCAAACATACAGACCCCCACCAATATTTCCAGTTCACCCTCCCCTTGTCCCTCCTGTCACATTCTGGCGTGACGGTTGTGTCACCCCCTGCCCGGTAACCCCGAGTGCTTCAAAGTCTCTGCTAGTGCAGCCGTATGTCTGGGTTGCTCACAGTCCACAACAAGCATGTGCTCTGCCTGTCCACGGTGCAGTCCTGATCCAGTACTCTGATGTCAGCAGCTTGCCTCCTGCAGCAACACCGTCAATTCCTGGTTTTCACCAGCTTTGGTGACATGTGGCCCGGTGACCCCAACACCGCCCAGTCCTGAATCTTCCCCAAAGCATGTGCTCTGCAATGTCCAGCCCTTTCCTGGACCAGTCAGAGGAATTATAAGGTCTATTTGCACCTCTAAAGAGAAAAAAACACATCGCGTATCAGTTTAATCTGAGTTAATATTCACCTCCTTTCAAATACAGCACTGGGCTGGTTTAGATTAAAAGTAAAAGAAGTCTATTACCAAAAGGAGAGAGGCTTTTAAGTGATACTCAGTAGAAGGAATACAGTTAGAAAGGGTTACACACGAACAAAAGCAAAATCATGCTTTCTAGTGACTAACACTTACCAAAACCACAGACTTGCTTCCAGGTAAGATTCTCACCACACCTCCTTCCAGCAAGATGGCTGCCCACCACCTCAGTCAGGAACTCCCACAAAGTCCAAAGTGCTCAGTTCCTTTGTCTTCTTATGTGAACGATCCCTTGGGGTTCTTTGCATCCTGTATTATGGCCCAGGGAGTCTTTGAAATGGAATCTTCTGAAGGTTCCCCCCAAAGTAACGTTCATTCAAGCTATGAGGAAGGCAACATGGAGTCTGGTGGTGAAGGAAGGTCTGTTCTGACTTCTTCCCCTGCTGTAATGCACACTGATCTGTTCCTGCCCCCTCTCTGCAAATAAAAGGCCACTTGCCATGTGATTGCCAGTCAACTGAGGACATGTGGCTGGAGGCTTGTTCTCTGTCTGGGAAAAACCTGTTTACCACTCCCCAGACTTGTATGGCAAACACATTTTTTAGTCTCATGTTGCCCTCTGGCACTGGGATGCTCTTAGTTTACACATCTCATTAAGCCATTAGCACTTTTGGAAGCTATTAGCAGGTAAAATGTTTCTCCTTGCTGTCTGGCACCCTCTGCTGCTGGGTACACGTATCACAGGCACCAGCTTACTACAGGGTCACACACTTCCTTGGTTACGTAGGCCAAACTGACACCCCGCTAGGTCCCCTTCTCTCTCCCTAGCCAGGCCCCCCAGTCTCCACTCCAGCCAGGCCTCTGCAGACATGGCCCTGCCCCCAGCCAGCCCATGCCTACACAGAGCTGGAGTGCACCTTAACTGTTGTTCTCTCTGGGCTGAAGAGACGGGAGGCAGCTGGAATGCTGTGTGAAGTTTGAACCAGGTATGAAAAATCATTGTCCATACCTAGAAGGATTCACTGGGACAGGGAATGTTAAGATAGATGCGATTAGGTTTATTTCTTTTATTTTCTGTAAGGCTTGTGGACTCCTCTGTGCTAACCCCAGATGCTTTTGTTTGCTTGTAACCTTTAAACTGAACCCCCAAGAAAGCTATTTTGGGTGCTTAATTTTTGGAATTGCTCTTTTAAAATCTAGCAAAAGCCTAAGTTCCAGAAGTATTTTCTTCCTTTTTGTTTTTTATAAAATTTACCTTTTTTAAGAAGCTGATTGGTTTTGTGTCCTAAAAGGTCTGTGCATATGTTTTTCAATTAGCTGGTGGCAGCAGCTGGGTTTCCCTTTTGTTTGTTTTATAGATTCATAGATTTATAGATGCTAAGGTCAGAAGGGACCATTATGATCTTCTAGTCTGACCTCCTGCACAACGCAGGCCACAGAATCTCACCTACCCACACCTGCAAAAAACCTCTCACCTATGTCTGAGCTATTGAAGTCCTCAAATCGTGGTTTAAAGACTTCAAGGAGCAGAGAATCCTCCAGCAAGTGACCCGTGCCCCATGCTACAGAGGAAGGCGAAAAACCTCCAGGGCCTCTTCCAATCTGCCCTGGAGGAAAATTCCTTCCCTACCCCAAATATGGCGATCAGCTAAACCCTGAGCATATGGGCAAGATTCACCAGCCAGATACTACAGAAAATTCTTTCCTGGGTAACTCGGATCACACCCCATCTAACATCCCATCACAGGCCATTAGGCCTATTTACCATGAATATTTAATTACCAAAATCATGTTATCCCATCATACCATCTCCTCCATAAACTTATTGAGTTTAATCCTAAAGCCAGATATATCTTTTGCCCCCACTGCTTCCCTTGGAAGGCTATTCCAAAACTTCACTCCTCTGATGGTTAGAAACCTTCATCTAATTTCAAGTCTAAACTTCCTGGTGGCCAGTTTATATCCATTTGTTCTTGTGTCCACATTGGTACTGAGCTTAAATAATTCCTCTCCCTCTCCGGTATTTATCCCTCTGATATATTTATAGAGAGCAATCATATCTCCCCTCAACCTTCTTTTAGTTAGGCTAAACAAGCCAAGCTCCTTGAGTCTCCTTTCATAAGACAAGTTTTCAATTCCTTGGATCATCCTAGTAGCCCTTCTCTGTACCTGTTCCAGTTTGAATTCATCCTTCTTAAACATGGCAGACCAGAACTGCACACAGTATTCCAGGTGAGGTCTCACCAGTGCCTTGTATAACAGTACTAAAACCTCCTTATCCCTACTGGAAATACCTCTCCTGATGCATCCCAAGACCGCATTAGCTTTTTTCACGGCCATATCACATTGGCAGCTCATAGTCATCCTATGATCAACCAATACTCCAAGGTCCTTCTCCTCCTCCATTACTTCTGATTGATGCGTCCCCAGCTTAGAACTAAAATTCTTGTTATTAATCACTAAATGCATAACCTTACACTTCTCACTATTAAATTTCATCCTATTACTATTACTCCAGTTTACAAGGTCATCCAGATCCTCCTGTATGATATCCCGGTCCTTTTCTAAATTGGCAATACCTCCCAGCTTTGTATCATCCGCAAACTTTATTAGCACACTCCCACTTTTTGTGCCGAGGTCAGTAATAAAAAGATTAAATAAGATGGGTCCCAAAACTGATCCTTGAGGAACTCCACTGGTAACCTCCCTCCAGCCTGACAGTTCACCTTTCAGTAGGACCCGTTGTAGTCTCCCCTTTAATCAATTCCTTATCCACCTTTCAATTTACATATTGATCCCCATCTTTTTCAATTTAACTAATAATTCCCCATGTGGCACGGTATCAAACGCCTTGCTGAAATCTAGGTAAATTAGATCCACTGCGTTTCCTTTGTCTAAAAAATCTGTTACTTTCTCAAAGAAGGACATCAGGTTGGTTTGGCACAATCTACCTTTTGTAAAACCGTGTTGTATTTTGTCCCATTTACCATTGACCTCAATGTCCTTAACTACTTTCTCCTTCAAAATTTTTTCCAAGATCTTGCATACTACAGATGTCAAACTAACAGGCCTATAGTTACCCGGATCACTTATTTTCCCTTTCTTAAAAATAGGAACTATGTTAGCAATTCTCCAGTCATACAGTACAACCCCTGAGTTTACAGATTCATTAAAAATTCTTGCTAATGGGCTTGCAATTTCGGGTGCCAATTTCTTTAATATTCTTGGATGAAGATTATCTGGGCCCCACGATTTAGTCCCATTAAACTGTTTGAGTTTCGCTTCTACCTCAGATATGGTAATATCTACCTCCATATCCTCATTCCTATTTGTCATGCTACCATTATCCCTAAGATCCTCATTAAAGACTGAGGCAAAGTATTTGTTTAGATATTGGGCCATGCCTAGATTATCCTTAACCTCTACTCCATCCTCAGTGTTTAGCAGTCCCACTTCTTCTTTCTTTGTTTTCTTCTTATTTATATGGCTATAGAACCTTTTACTATTGGTTTTAATTCCCTTTGCAAGGTCCAACTCTACTTGACTTTTAGCCTGTCTCACTTTATCCCTACATGTTCTGACCTCAATAAGGTAGCTTTCCTTGCTGATCCCTCCCATCTTCCACTCCCTGTATGCTTTCTGTTTTTTCTTAATCACCTCTCTGAGATGCTTGCTCATCCAGCTTGGTCTACAACTCCTGCCTATGAATTTTTTCCCCTTTCTTGGGATGCAGGCTTCCGAAAGCTTCTCCAGCTTTGATTTAAAGTAATCCCTGATGGAAGGGTGGAAAAGCTGAGGGGCCTCAGGGAGAACTTCCCATGTGAGTTTTTCCAGGATTTGCAAGAAGCAGTTTTTCACTTGGGTGGTGGCAGCGTTTACCAAGCCAAGGTCAGAGAAAAGCTGTAACCTTGGGGGTTTAATACAAGCCTGAAGTGGCCAGTATTCATTTTTAAAATCCTTGCAGGCCCCCACCTTCTGCACTAGAGTGCTAAGTGCTAGAGTGAGGAATCAGCCTTGACACTGCCCCTGGAACATCTGTTTGTCTCCTGTTTCTCTGCCTGGTTCACCCTTCTCAGTCCTCATCCCCAGGAGAGGCAGGCACCAGCATGGGACACACAGGCTGGGGAGAGGAAGCAGGAACATTGCAGGGACTGTCATGGAGTCAGTGGGGAGATCTATTGAACGGGAAACACACCAGGGGCATGAGAGAAAGGATAGCCCAGGGGTGAGGACCTAGGTCTTGGGAGACCTGGGTTCAATTCCCTGCTCTGTGGCTCCCTGCGTGACCTTGGGCAAGTCGCTTAGTCTTTCCTTTCCCCAGTGGGATAATAGCACTGCCCTGCCTGACGGGGGAGGGGGGGATTAACCCATTACACACCATGCAGTGCTCAGATACTATGGTGGGGGGGACCAGATAAGTACCCACCCTTCATTGATTGATGGGCAGCTCAGAAGAGAGAGCTGTAGCCCCCCCAATCTCTCTCATTGCACAGTTCTGAATGTTTCCATCTTAACTGATCAGAGAGTGAACACGGATTTGCCTCTTTGAAAATCCTTCATCAATTTTCCCTTGCCATGAAATTACTGACAGACTCCAGGTCTCTGTCAAACATGCTCCCTGGATAAATTTCACCCCATCACTGCTAGTTATGAAACAGCTCCTTGTTTCCTTAGGGTTCTGCAGCTGCTGTTCTTCCTCATCTGAAATAATTATTCTCTCTTTGTGACAGGCTAACATAGGGTATGGCTGCACTGCAATGAAACACCCACGGCTGGCTCACGTCAGCTGCCTTGGGCTTGCAGGGCTCATCATGAGGGGCTGTAAAATTGCAATGTAAACATTCGGGCACAGGTGGGAGCCCGGGGTCTGGGACCCTCCCCCTTGTGGGCCTTGGGGCTTAGGTTCCAGTCCAAGCCCAAACTTCTGTACCACAATTTTACTGTAAGCAGAGTCAGGATGAGGTCTACCCTGACATCTGGTGACGAGTCATGGTGGGTTGTGGAAAAGAACTTCAGGGGCTGATCTCATTTGCATAGGCACACCCACCCTGCCTAGATGGTCACTTTGGCTGCTGTAGGAGCCCCAGTTTCTTTGTTATTGGGGCAGGAATAAACTGTTATTATCCTGATTATGTGACTCAAGGACAGTGGAACTGTACTTGTCCTTTTGTTATGATGGAGGGACTCACCATCAACTAAGCAGCACTTGCTAGGCAAGGGTCATGGGTTCCAAAACCCAATGAATGGAAAGAGAGGCTATGGGGCAGGTATTAATATTTGGTGTACTTCCTACTCTCTCCACTGTGGAATATTAGAGCTAATTTTGATTCCATTAGGAGTCTAATTACAAGCTGCTGAGCTGAATTCACTTTGCACTAATGGTGCACCAGCACTGAGGCTCCCCTACTACAAGCTGAAATCACAAAAAAGCTAAACTTACTAAGAGCTGAAATCACTGAGTGTTGTGTTAAGTAGTGGGGGAGCCTGAAGATATATCACGGAGCAGTTTGTGGGATGGCTGGTGGAGCAGAGCAGTTTGTCGGATCCCTGGAGCAGCTCATGGGGGTGGCTGGCAGAGCAGAGCCCCATGGAGAGGTGTGGCAATCAGGTTTGGACCATGTAAGGTGCCCCTTAACCCCCCCCCCCCATCTCACCCAGGTTGGGAGGTAAAACTCTGCAGATAAACTTGAGACTTTTGGGTTGTTGGACTTTTGGGACTTTGGGTGATTTTGGGTAGCTGGACTCAAGAACCAAAGGGAAAGGACATGCCCCAATTTGCTTGGGGTGGGTTTTTTGCTCATGGGTTGTGTTATGAATCCTGTTGGTGGTGTTTCCCCAACATAATGCCACATTGTTTCTCTCTGTTATTAAAAGGCTTTTTGCTACACTCAGACTCTGTGCTTGCGAGAGGAGAAGTATTGCCTCTTGGAGGCGCCCAGCGGGGGTGGTATATATTTGTCCCGGGTCACTGGGTGGGGCTCAAGCCGGTTTTGCATTGTGTTATTGGAATGGAACTCCTAGATACTGAACCCAGCCCTTGTTGCTGCCAACTCTGATGAGCAGAAGGGTTACATTACAGCCCAATAAAATTGAGCTGTCAGCTGACACGAGCCAACCATGGGTGTTTAATTGCAGTGTAGACATATCCATGCACACATCAAGGGACGC
The DNA here is from genome assembly GCF_015237465.2 of Chelonia mydas. Lineage (NCBI taxonomy): Eukaryota > Metazoa > Chordata > Testudines > Cheloniidae > Chelonia > Chelonia mydas. The sequence goes on from NC_057855.1 coordinate 59,623,380, forward strand.
TGAAACCATCAGGACAGCAGAGCTGTAATGTCTCTTTAGCTGCCCTCACAGATTTCCTCTCTTGGCTTTTATATGGAGAGCACAAGTTTTCAGCAAGGTGCCATGTTTGTATTAAGATCAGATGCTGAATGCCTCTCTACCCAGAACCCCTCAGCCTGTGTGTTTGCTGTAAGTTTCTGCTTCTTAGCGAAATACATAAAACCAAGAGAAAAACAGCATCAATCTTTTCGTGACAGTTTAATGCTAACTGCCAGCCCTGGGGACAGAAGCCCGTGTAAAGCACTGGCGGCAGCAGAACATGCCCATATGCGCACCATGTCAGTGACAGCGGGGCTGGTCTGTTATCTGTTTCAGGGTTCTGCAGTTGAAGCTAGTTATTAAGTCAGGCTTTAGAGCTGGGTTTATAGTTGGCTAGCCTGGGTCAGGTGCGTTGGGTTCAATTCCCACCTGTGCCGTGGGCCATGCAGAAACTCAGCTCATCATCTGTAGAAGGGGGACAATAATCCTTCTGTTGGTCTGGTCTGCACTTCAAACGGATACCTCCGTAGCTGTGTCAGTTGGGGGAGGTTTTACCAACAGAGCTAGGCCAGTGTAAGCCCTGCTGGAGACACACTTATACCAGCATAAAAGTGTATTTGTTTATGCTTATGTCTCTTGGTGAACTGGGGTAAACTATACCTGTCAAAGTACTTTTATGCCAGTATCAGCTGTAGATACAGTAGACGGTTTTACACTTATAGTGTCAAGGATATTTGGCCTTTTAAATGAACCAGGTCCAGCTCCCCCGGGCCTGAGCATGTGCTCCCAGTTTGGCCAGTTAAGCGAGTGGGGCAGCCCCTGTGGATATAAAGGATCAAGGAGAAGCAGAGGGGCAGGGGAAGTCTCTGAAAGCAGCTGATTTGCCAAGTTGGGGTAGGCCAGGACTGGAGGGAACAGTGTGAGTTGCCCATGAACTTCCAAGCCAGAGATGAAGGCTGGAGAAGATTGAATGCCAGGGAACAGCAGAGGGGCTTACCCACTGATGTCTCCATGCTGGAGAGGTGGAGCCATAGGGCCAGAGAGGGCTGAGGGCCAGGGGAACAGAGGCAGGGTCCACCTGCTGGTCTGTCTGAGGTGAGCAGTTAACCGAGATTCAGGGCAGTCGTTTCACCCATAACTATACTGGTTGACCTGACCTTTGTCTGTTTAGACTGTCCGTACTTTGGGGCAGGGTCTGTGTCTCTGTATGTCTGCGAGGCGCCCAGCAGAAGGGGGCCTGATCCCGCTGAGATCTCTAGTGGCTACTGTCATACAAATGACAGCAATAAGCGGCTGTCTCTTGGGAGACCCAGTGGTGGCCTGTCCACTTGGTGGGTCGCACTCTGGCCGCGTTTCATAACACAACATAGCAATGCAAAGTCACCACACTGTGTTCTCTGAGGTGGCAGGCCAACAGATGCTTCAGGCTGCTGCAGGGAACCTGGGAGTCCATCAGCCAGAGCACAAGGCTGGCCTGCTCCCAGCAGGTGGCTTGGCAGTCTCTTTGCAGGGTGCTGCACGGAGTTCACCACAGCCGCCGCAGGTGTATTTCAGACAGGAGAAGCATGCGTTTTCCGCCCATTAAGCCATGTATCGTTCTGAGTGTAAGTCCTAACCAACATTTACTTAATTTGCTGAGAGTCATTTAACCAGTGACATGTATAGTAATGACATTGTTCCTGATGCATTTAATATGCATCGGGGAGGGAGGCACCAACTGGCAGAACTTGTCCAATTAGGGAATAGGAGACGTGTCTTCTCGTAACCCAGAACTGACACTGATTGATCACTGTGTGTGACATTCATCTCCCTCCTGGCATGCTAATGAGCTGAAATGAGCTCTTCAGACAGGCTGTGCACTAATGAGCCATACCAGACCCTGGATGTGAAGCTGGGCTGGAACATTAGGGGACTGAATCTCTGTGATGGGGAAGATTTTTAACCACCACATCTGTGCTTTTTCTGCATTGAGATGCTTACAGGGCAAGTCCATTTGGCTCCTAGTGACTGAGGGGTTTTGAAGGCGTCCTGGGTCACTGATGGAGCTGTAGGAGCCTCAGCCCAGAGGCTTTGTGTCATGGCTGCTTGCTTGGATGAAGAGGGCTGGATCGTATGCTCTCAATTGTGAGCTGGTCACTGAGCAACTTGAGGTGCTCTGAGGAGTGTCACACAGTTTAAAGCCAGAAGACACCACCAGGTCCTCTAGTCAGACCTCCTGCATGTCAAAGGCCATGGAGCAGCTGGCATGCAGCCTCTATGCCTCGCATTCTGTTATACCTGACAGCACCTGGTCCCAGCTGCTTTTCAGTCCACATCTAACAGCTGCATGGTGAAGTCTCAGGGTATCTGGTATTCCATCCAAACTGTCCCCAACCATGTGCTGCAGACAAGCAGCAAAGGTACAGGTACATAATACCAAGGGCAGAGAGAGAGAAGAGATTCAAAATGCCACAGAGAAGTGAGGAGGCGAGATCCAGAGGAACTAGACCAGACAAGGGGGTTGCTGAGAAGGAGGCTGCTGCACTGACAGTATCACATTGTGGGGTGGGCATAGGAGACTGGTGCACGACTACAAGGAGATGCCCAATGGCAGGACTTTCTCATTGCCATTTCCACAGGCAGGTGATGCTCCGGGGCAGTATGTCTGTGCCATGGCTAGAGGAATCCGCACAGCAGGGACTGCACTCTGACATCTGCAATGACACAAGGTGCTCTCTCACCATCCCGTGAGGAGACGCTGCACAGAGCCGCCATGACTGGCATCAGGACAACAGCTTCCAAGGGTTCACAGCACACCATACTGCATGGAAGGAGACAGAGCCAACCTTGCTGTTCCTAACAGGAATGACGCACGCACAGCTGCTCCTGGTCAGCTGCAACAAGTCAAGTTCCTCCCCAGTGTAACCGCAGTGCAGTGGAGGAAGTTGCACTGGGGCTGAGATATGCCTTTGAAATCAGGCTTTGAATGAGCTTAGCCCAGGTACTGCAGGCGAATCCCCACAGTTCAGCCACTGCATACTGAGCAGCTGGCAGATGGTGAAATGATGAATGCTCTGGGCACCCGGTCTGCCTCCTGCCCTCTTGCAATTAGGCAGCATGAATGCCAGACTAGTTGCTGAAACGGAATGGGAGGACCCACACACCCTCTGCCCTGCTCAGCCTGGGCTTGGAAGCTCCAGGAGAGGCTAGCTTGCTGGCAGTCTCAATATCTCACTATCAAAGGCTTCCCTAGGAGCAGTAAAAGTTTCTAAGCGGCTGGGCAGGAAGTCAGTGGGGCTGAAACGCTGCTTCATCCAGGCTGTTTAATACGGTCTCCCTCGCTCCTCCATCCCTTTGCAGCCAGGGCTGAATGGTTCTTAAACACAGGCCATTTGCATAGCAGCAGAATGACAAGCGGCACCTCTGCCTTATCCTGCAGACACCTGCCGGCCTAGGGGGATGGGCTGAGAGGGTGTGACAAAGCAAGGGGTATTCTTGTTGTTTTCAGTGGTTTGCATGCAGAGGGTATGGGACTCACTTTCCCTGTGTGTTAGTGGTTTAACGGGGTGGTGAAGGGAGTTAATTGTTACAGAGGGCCAGCGAACAGCCTGGAGAATGGACACTCCAGCGACTCGTGACCTGGTGACCGGGCGGCCCAGCTCAGAAGTCACAGCCAGTTCTGGCCAGTGGGAGGACAATGGGCTGTGGAGAGAGGACCCCGGTGACCTGACCAGCCGGTTCTAGCCCGAGGGGAAACAAAGGACTGATGAGAGGAGAGGCTGAGAGGAGAGGAGACCCAGGTGACCTGTTTACTTGGGACAGAAGACAAAGGACAGAGGCAGGACTTGAGGGGATGGTGATATCAGATGCCCAGTTGCAGGGAGCGGGCTTCTGGACTGGGGAGAGAGAGCAGCCAGAGCCCACCCGAAGGCTGGAGAGACCTAGATGTACTGTGCTGAGGGATGCTAGGCCTGAGGCCCTGAGAGTTTCCTATGCTGGGTTTAGACATTCAATAAACCCTTCTGTTTTACGCTGGCTGAGATTCACTGCAGACTAGAGATCAGGGTTGCATTATTCCCTCTGGGAGTGGAGGCCCCAGGGGTCCAGAGCAAATGGACTCCCTGAGGAGACCCACGGTGAGAGACAGGCATGCTGAGGGCTCAGAGAGGTGCAGTTCCAGGAGGTGGAGGGGCCTACGGCTTTACCCCCAAAAGAGAGTGGACCCTCAAGAAGGGCTGTTGCACTGAAAGGGGTTCCTCCCAGGGACCATACGGAGCCGAGAGAGAGCACAAGTCCTGTGAGTCCGTGACGAGAGAGAGCACAAGTCCTGTGAGTCCGTGACAGAGGACAGCTGGTTGGGGGGAGGGACAGAGATGTCCTTTCCCCCAGGAGATGCAGCATTCGCCATTTCATTCCCCCCACACACACACACACTCCCATGGGGACAGGAGAGTCCATGAGCTTCCCTAACAAAGTCCCCACTCTTCTCCCTCTGGAGCGGGGGTGCCTTGGCCCCACCCACTAGAAGCAGCGGCGGGCAGGGGGGCATGGATTCCCCAGACCTCAGGACACTAGCCATGGCATGGGGGTCTTGTGCATGCTCGCAGCCTGTTCCAGCCCCAGTCCACATGACCCCTACAGGGCTGTGCTCACAGGGGCTCCCTGACAGCCCCTGGCCCTAGGACTCTCCTATAGGAGGAGGGGACAGGCATGTACAGTGCAACTGAACTGTCGGCATTAACTGAATCTCAGTAGCTCTGCGGGCTTGGGGAATGGGGAGGTGTTGGTTCTGTGACCATCACCTCCACCGCCCGTGGGGCAATGATCACCTCCTAAGAACACTATTCCCTCCCACTCTCTGACAGCGCCTCCTGCTGGCAGCGACTAGTACCAAAGTAGCTGTGAAGACACACCAAAGCCAACTCGCCTGCAGCGCTCCCTGTGCTGCACCACCTGATGAGAGGAGCAGAACCACTGTGTCTGGGCATCCCCCCACTGCAAGCACTCCTGCCCAACTCCCTACAGTGCCTCCTGCTGGGAGCAGCCAGGAACTTCCACCAGAGCCAGTGCTCCCTACAGCACCCCCTACTGGGAGAAGGCAGGACAGGCGTAGTCTGGAGCTCCCCTCATAGCCAGCACTTCTGCCTTGCTCCTTACAGCGCCCCATGCTGGGAGATGGCAGGCCTGGCATTTTTCCATCACTTGTCCATCAATTTAACATTTTCCCTCTTGGTGCTGCTACACACTCTCCAGGTGCCACTGGGCCAAACCACTCCTGCTCTGCCAGGCTATGCTGCCCCTATGCCTTATGTGCCAGAGGAAGGGATAGTGGGTATGGTGCAGTGGGTACCCTGCCCCTCGGGACAGTCCCCGAGCAGGCAGCGATTTCAGTTCCTCAGCCCATTTCTCTGGTGGACGCGGTGCTGGAGTCCATCCCCAAATTCCAGCCACTCCAGAAATTCACTGTCGCTCTAGGATTCCTCTCCCTCTGAGTAGTGCCTCTGTCTGAGGATGGGGCACAAGCACTGGGGATCGGGTTGAATGGAGCAACCCAAATCCTGCAGGGAATAGATATGGTGGCACTTAATAAGGGGTTGTGTGTCTCTTCCAACCCCCACCTCCACTGCTTTGACCCTTCCTTTCCCGCATAGTGCACACAAGCTGATTCCCCCCAATCAGACCCCCTTCTCCCTAACTTCACCCTCAAAGTTGCTGCACCACAGCGACCCCCTTCTCCTGGGCTTCACACCCACTTTGCTCTCTGCGACTCAGGAATCTATTTGTGCCAACTGGCAGAGGGCACAAGGGTGCATGGGGGGTATTACAGGGATACCCTGGGTCAGATATATACGTAATTATTCACCAAAGGGTGGAATGTGAGGTCTCTGCCAAGAGCCAGTAGCCGGCTGGTCACCGTAATCACTGCAAAATCTCTGGATGAATAATATTTAAGACGTTATGTATCTATGCTGAAAATTATGTTCTTAAGTAAAGGCAGGTCACCAGGCAGTGACAGACCTTGGACCTGTCCTTTTAAGATAGGAGGAAACAGGAACTTATCTCTCTGTCTGGTCATGTGTGTATTTTGCATTGTATGCCTTACAATGGATGCCCATTTGCATGGGCTTCCCCTGGGGTAGGCTAGCTCCCTGTCCGGCTTCTTCCGCCCTCAGCCTTGCCCACACTTCACCCCCACTCTGCCCCAGGCCCTACCACACTCAGCCCCCCGGCAGCCGCTTGCTATGTCTCTCCTCACCCCTCCCACCTGCTGCGAGACCCGGTCACCTGTCACTGGTTCATCGCATCCCTCCTCACTCCCCTGCCCGTCACTTGCCTCTTCACCCCCCCAACACTCCCCGCTCACCTCCTCACCCCGCCGCTCACCTCCTCAACCCCCCACCAGACTCCCTCCCACCTGCCGCAGGACCCCTCTGCCTGCTGCTGGTTTGCCACTTGCCTCCTTACTCCCCCGCCAGATCCTCACGCACCCACTGTGAGACCCCCGCCGTTAGCTCGCCACTTGGCTCCTCACTCCTGCGCCTGCCTACCTGTCACCTACTCACTCTCCCTCAGGCCCCCTGCCTGCAGCAAGATACGCCTCCACACTCACCTCCTCACCCCCAAGCCCAACCATCGCTCACCTCCTCACTCCTACTTGCCAAGGCATGAATCTCTATACTTTGTTACAGTCACTTTTTCTTAATTTCACTATGAACAAAGCGCCATATGTCAAGCGGAGCAGTGGTCTGAAGTGGAACTGGTGAGCAGGGGTATGTTGTTCCTTTGGGAGCTGTGAATCCGGGAATCCTGTGAGCGTCCAGAGGATCAGGGGATGGACGCTTCCAGGGAGATGCTCAGAGGGCTCAGGGGTTGGCGTGTGCCTATTACTACCTGTATAGAGAGAGGGTGGCCTGTGTAGGCCTAGAGGGGAGGGCTTGTGTTGCCTGTGGCTGATGGAGTTGGGGAGCAGATCCCCAGCAGACACAGACAAGGCTCCCTCACACTAAGGGCAGGTAGTAGCTCTCCCGGCTCTGCCCTGGAGGGACCTCCCTCTCTCTCCCAGGGGCATGACAGAGGAGTCACTCATGACTGAAGATAACTGATTTTTAGATAAAGGAAATGCAGTAGATCTAGTATAGTTGGACTTTGTTCAAGCATTTGACACGGTACCATGTGAAAAATTACTAGTACATTAGAGAAGATGGGGATTCGTACAAGCATTGTAAGGTGGATAAGGAGCTAGCTAAAGGGGAGAAAGCAACGGTTGTGCTGAAAGGTGAATTATCAGCCTGGACCAAGGTTACTGGTCGAGCTCCTCAAGGATCCTGGCCAATGGGAGCTGGGGGGCGCGGTGCCTGCGGGCGAGAGTCATGTGAAGCTGCTTGCGCACCTCCGCCTAAGAGCCAGATCCGCTGCTGGCTGCTTCCGGGGCGCAGCGTAGTCTGCAGTGCCAGGACAGGCAGGAAGCCTGCCTCTGCACTCCCGCTGCACCGCTGACCAGGAGACGCCGCAGGTAAGCCCACGCAATCCCCTACCCCAGCCCTGAGCTCCCCCAAACCTGAAGCCCCCTCCTGCACCCCAAACCCCTCTCCCTGGCCCCACCCCCAAGCCTGCACTCCCAGCCCAGAGCCCTGACCCCCTCCCGCACCCAACCCCTTGCCCCAGCCCAGAGCCCCCAACACCTTGAACCCCTCATTCCTGGCCCCAGCCCGCAGCCCTCGCCCCCCCACCTCAACCCTCTGCCCCAGCCCCAAGCCCATCCCAGACCCCAAACCCCTTATCCCCAGCTCCATTGAGTCACAGCCATCAACAATTTCCTTCAACTGGGTCACCAGAAAAAAAGTTTGAAAACCACTGGTTTAGTCTAGCAGTAAGAAGGCTGAGGGAGGATCTAATTGCTCTCTATAAACACACCAGGGAGTAAATACCAGGGAGGGAGAAGAGCTATTTAAGCTAAAGGATGCTGTTGGCACAAGAACAAATGGAAATAAACTGTCCATGAACAAATTCAGCCTGGAAATTGGAAGAACGTTTCTAATCATCGGAAGACTGAATTTCTGAAACAGCCTCCCAATAGAAGGGGGGCAACAAACAACTTAATTAGTTTAATAATAATGGAGGATTTCAACTACCCCCATATTGACTCGGTACATGTTATCTTAGGACGGGATGCAGAAATAAAATTCCTAGACACCAGAAATAACTGCTTTTTGGAGCAGCTAGTCCTGGAACCCACCAGGGGAGAGGCAATTCTTGATTTAGTCCTAAGTGGAGCACAGGATATGGTCCAAGAGGTGAATATAGCTGACACGCTTGGTAATAGCAACCATGATGTAATTATATTTAACATCCTTGTAGTGGGGGAAATAAAGAAACCCATCACAGTAGCTTTTAACTTCAAAAAGGGGAACTACACAAAAATAAGGAAGCTAATTAAACTTTAATTAAAAGGAACAGTCACAACAGTGAAATGCCTGCCAGCTGCACGGAAACTTTTTAAAAACACCATAATAGAGACTCAAATTAAATGTATAACCCAAATTTAAAAAAAAACCAGTAAGAGAACAAAAAAAAATGTCACCATGGCTAAACAACAGAGGTTAGAGGAAAAAGGCATCCTTTAAAAACTGGAAGTCATAGAATATCAGGGTTGGAAGGGACCTCAGGGGGTCATCTAGTCCAACCCCCTACTCAAAGCAGTGCCAATCCCCAGTTTTTGCCCCAGATCCCTAAATGGTCCCCTCAAGGATTGAACTCACAACCCTGGGTTTAGCAGGCCAATGCTCAAACCACTGAGCTATCCCTCCCCCCAAGTTAAATCCTACTGACTCAAATCCTACTGAGGAAAACAGAAAGGAGTATAAACACTAGCAAGTCAAGTGTAAAGGTATAATTAGGCAGGACAAGAAATAATCTGAAGAGCAAATAACAAAAGACACAAAAATTAATAGGAAAAATATTTTTACATACATCGGCAGCAGGAAGCCTGCCAAACAATCAGGGGCCACGAGACAATCAAGGTGCTAAAGGAGCACTCACCGAAGAAAAGGCTCTTGCAGAGAAGCTAAATAAATTCTTTGCCTTGATCTTCACTGCAGACAAGAGGAGGGAAACTCCCATACCTGAACCATTCTTTTTAGGTGGCAAATCTGAGGAACTGTCCCAAACTGAGGTGTCAATAGAGGAGGTTTTGGAACTAACTGATAAATTAAACAGTAATAACTCTCCAGGACCAGATGGTATACACCCAAGAGTTCTGGAGGAACTCAAATACGAAATTGCAGAGCTACTAACTGTGGTATGTAACCTAGCACTTAAATCAGCCTCTCTTCAGGATGACTGGAGGATATCTAATGTAACGCCAATTTTTTTAAAAGACTCTAATGGTGATCCTGGCAATTACAGATTAGTAAACCTAACTTCAGTACCTCCACTCACCCACTAGCAGCCCTCCCGCTTTCAGGGGTTGATGTAAGAGATTACCTCACCCCCTTAGCCAACACTACCATCCAGCACATTGGCGGGGCGAACTCCCCTGGGTAATGCCTCAACCCCTGGTTTACATTTGCCCCCAAGAGATTAAACACGATGCCCCCATCTCATAAGGAGATGCCCTCAGGATGCCCACTATGTTACCTTTTCGATCTGGAGCCTAAATCAGCGAGTTCCTGCACTGGGCACCGACAAAATATGCAATGACTAAACGACTCTCACGTAGGTCCAAACTGTGACCCAGTTACCCAAAACGCAACCCACTTGGGTTTCACTGCAAGGAAGGTGGAAAAACCCAACCAGCCTTGGCCAATACTTCCCAGCCCCCAAGTGGCAACTAGCACAGCCCACAGCAACCTAGGCCAGGGAGAGAGGGTGGCTGACTGCTGGACACCAGCAAACAGGAAGTGGCTCTGACCATATGGCTCTTATCTTGGCTCCAGATCTGAAGCCAAATCCTGCAAGATCTTATGGCTCAAATCATGTGCCAAATCCCACAAGACCTCAAGCTTACCCCAAAAGTCCTGTGGGGGCTGGAAATCTCACTGGCCCCAGCCCGTCCTGTCCTTTTTGTTTTCTCTCATAATGATACACCAAAATGCAGCCCTCTGCTCATTGTAATCTATTTGGTTGTTGAGCCTTAGGTGCAAGCCTAACTGGAGAAGCAAATTCTTTTGCTAATTACATTCTGAATTTTGTTCCCTCAAAGGGCTGGTGCATACCATACACACTCTGGGGGTAACCCTCAGGTGAGTGAGACCCTTATGTCAGGATAAGAGCCATGGTTTGATCCCCAGGCCCGGGCAAAAAAATGATGCCACAATACATCAACTTTAAGAAAAGCTGGGATTTGGGGGGACCTGAATCTCAGGAACCCTTTGATCAAGTGGCCCCAAGTTTGGCTTATTGACCAAATTCCTCTGCCCCCAGGAAGCACACCAAATTTCAAGGCAATCTAAGTAACTGTGCAGATTTTAGAGCACTTAGAAGTATCAAGCTTTAAACAGAGAGCTGGTCCTTCACTATACTAAGGAAGAAATCTAAAAAGACTCTTCTCTCTAATGGCTAGGTATGGGGTGAAGGTGAACAGACCAGTACTGTTCAGAGTATGAATGGTAGGAAGGGCTGAACCAATCCCTTAAAGAGGCGCAGTGTACGGGTAGCCTTGGGGCTGTCTGAACTGGCCCCTCTGCGCCTTCCAAGCCACGTGACTGGAGCAGCTGAGAAGGCAGAACTGCTTTAGCAGGTGAGTTTGATTTTATTTCTTTTCTTTAAAGTGCAATGACTTGCCAACTGGGTCATCAGCAGAGTTTGAACCCAGAATCTTCACTTACAAAGTGCTGGCCCTAAAGGAGTAAGCCTGGTAGCTGGCAGCACATGTAAGCTGTTATCCTCCAGTAGAGCGGTCTCTGGAGCGGAGCATGGCAAACCCTACCAACATGAGTTACAAAACTCTTCCTAGCTTCAGGTGTTTTACAGTAAGTAAAGTATGCACTGGAAATAGATTCCATGCCAGGTACCCTCATTGAGAGACATAGCAGGGTGAGGAGCAGGGGGGCAGAGAGGGCACTGCAAAACAGGCAGCTACCTGAGTGCCTTGACTTTTCCTTGGCTCCCAAGACTAACTGGGGCTCAGCCGGTGTATGCAGGAAGACTCAGCACCTTCCCGTAGGCCCTAAAGCTCCCCTCAGTAACCTAATTATGAACCAGCCCCACCAAGAAAGGAAGTGAACTCAGTGCAGGCCCCACCAGGACCTGGTTTGGGGAGGTATCTGAATCCAGCCCAGTGTTCCACAGTCAGACTACACATCATGGCTTTTGTTCCAGCAGCACATGTCCCCAGCACTCCAGCTTCCCCACTGCTACAGCCCCAGTGCATGATGGGTGGGTTTCCCTGAACAGCTGCTGGAAAAGTGCTCTGAACAGGTGCACCAGCTGTTCCACTACCCGCATATGTGCTTTCTAGAACCAGCCGTGCTTTGGAGCAATGCTCTTTTAGCTGTTGTGGGCACACCCTGCCCACCCCGCAGCATAAGTTAGAACAGACTCAGGGCTGCCAAGTCTGGACACTTTCTTCTGCTTTTCATTCATTGGCTGTGATATGTTCACATTTTCTCCTGCTGCAAACTGTGCAAATTCCCAACAGGTAAACTGAGGTCCAGGATCTGTAACAAAAATCTCTGGAATTCTATGCTAGGCACACTAGGCTTTGCTGCATTCAGTGATGGAGGCTCCTGTTGTGTATAAGGAATCTCTTTGCCAATAATCAGAATAGACTCAACAGTCATGGGGTATGTTTGATCTCCCATTCTACATAAAGCCATACCCAGCATGCTCCATGATTGGTCAGGTATCTTGTACATCTCTCTGTTGAGATACTGCACGGATGTATGTTTGGCCACGACAGGACATCTTGGGCCTTGCATAGACAAGCTTCAGCACCAGCCGGGCTCAAGTGTACAGGGGTTCTACCATTTCAGCATGCATATCTCTAACTGTCATGCATAGACAACTGGTGCCTGCTGATGGGGGGCACAACCCCGGAACAACACAAGTCACCCCCCCTCCCCTCGCAGTCCTCCTCTCCTGGAAAGCAGCAGGCCCTCTGTGCAGCTCCCAGCTGTTCCTCTGCTCCTGCCTCTCACTGTCTGGTGCAACTCCTTGGCTCAGCTGCCCCACAGGGAGGGGGCCTGGCCACACCATGTGACTCAGTAATCTGGGGGGCATGTGACCCCTGCCTGCCCCCACACACGCATCGCCTCTGCTGTCATGCAAAGTTTTCTGGACCGTGAATCATTTTTGTAGCCACTTTTCTGAACCTTCTCCAACTTGTCAGCATCTTTTTTGGTGTGGACACCAGAACAGGGCACAGCATTCCAGGCACAGACTCATCCATGCTGTATACAAAGGTTAAGTATTACCTCTCTACCCCTCCGTACCTCTGCTCATATTCCTCTGCTCATACTGTTGCCCCTTGGTCTGAGCAGTTAGCCAGTATCTGAGGTCTTTATTGGGGCTTGTGTCCATGAGGAGGAGAAATTGATTATGAGTCAGGTATGTTCTCTGGAGTAATTCCGTTTATTTTCAAAGAATGCCTACATAGTCCTGTTCCCCTGAACGCAGCAGGAACAGAGCGCAGCAGGCTTCTTGCTCACAATTCCCAAGCCTGCCTTTCCAACCAGTCCTGTCCCATAAGATCTCTGCATCTGCTCCGTCTGGGGGCTATGCTACTGACTGCTTCTCTGGCTCTTTCTCCTCTCTTTCTGGTTGTTTTCTGCCTCTGACACATACAACTCCAACCATTCACTGCCTCAGCTTCCGCATTTGCAGACCCAAGGAAACCCCCGTTCTTCCTGAGTTAGTTCTTGCCCAGGCCTTCCCATGAGGTCTATGCCTTATGCAGTGACTTCGATTGTTTCAGCTATTTCACACCATAGAAGAGCTTAATTCAGTGGTTCTCCACCTTCTGTATTGGTGACCCCTTTCACGCAGCAAGACTCTGAGTGTGCCCCCCCCCCACTTATAAATTAAAAACACATTTTTTTATATTTTATGCTATTACACATGCTAGAGGTGAAGCAGGATTTGGGGGTGGAGGATGACAGCTCGCAACCCCCACGTAATAACCTCCTCATCCCCTGGGCGGTCACGACCCCCAGTTTGAGAAGCCCTGGCTTAATTGCTTCTTCCATTCAGTCTGAATGAAAGGTGGCTAGCACACTCATCAGCTTCAATGAGGCCTGGGATCACCCACAGATCAAAGACACAGTGGCTGGCAGCCACCCACACCTTCCACCACAACAACGCATACCTGGGAACATAGGAATTGCCAGAGCGGATCAGACACAGGGTCTCTGGCACTGGCCAGCACCAGCTGCTTTAGAGGAAGATGCAAGAAAGTCTGCACTAGCAGTTGTGGGATAATCTGCCCCCCACATATGTCTCATCCTGATCTCTTTTACTTTAAGACCAGGTTAAGCCCGGAAGCATGAGGTTCAATATCCTTTCCAAAGTGTTTGGCATTGTGTGGATATCGTTGTTATCCATATAAATATCTAATCCTTTTTTGACTCTTGTTAAAATCTTGGCCTCAACAAAGTCCTGTGGCTGAATTCACAATATGGGGGGGGGGGGGATTTCCTTTTATTAGATTTGAATTTGCCACCTTTTAAGAAGGGAATTCTTGTACAAACACCTACTGTGCATTTATAGAAGAAGCTTGTTCTTTCTCTTTGTAGATTGAGTTTTGCCTGTGGGTTTTGACATTAAATGATTATTTTGTGCTTGTTTGTTTAGATATTTTCACATAATTGCTAGTACATCAAATAATGACTTGAATCTCCCTGAAGATTAAACAGCTACATTCTGCAAAATACAGGCTTGGAAATTCAGCAGAGATTTGCAGTGTTTTTAATTAACATTTTATATTGCAAGGGAATGTTTCTGAGAAATAGATTATGTCTGGAAGCATATCAGTGCTGTGTGAGATGGCAGCATCTGTCCTTCCATTAAGGCAGCTGAGGGAACATTCCTCACACCCTAGGTGAAGCCCTAATGATCTCCCTGCCTGTCCATTCTCTGCTGGGAACTAGACAACAGGACTGGCTGTAAAACCTGAGTCTGATCCATTCTTGAGCACTAGAGCAGAACCTGCAACTCTCTATTCTCCTTTTCTTTGTCCCCAGCCAGTGCCCCAAGGTTATGTCCCAGGACCAGTGTTGTATAATATATTTATTAAGGATGTCGAAAAGGGTGAACAGAGAAGTGGCAATATTTGCAGATGACCCAAAATTGTTTAGGTTAATCCCAACTTGAAAAGACTGTGAGGACAGACAGACAAGCATAGACAGCCAGGCTATTGTGCAATACAATGGCAGGTGGAATCTGGTACTGACAAATGCAAACGTGATCCCCAAGGAGCTCACCTAGGTCCCTGGGTCTCTGTGTGCTGGTAGCTTAGCATGAGGCACTGCCCCTGGGAGGAAGGGGGCCAAGGGCAGATTCAAAGTCTGCTGGGCAGCCCAGAGGGAGAGAGGAGAGACACTGTTCACAGCGACAGGGTCCCCTTAGCATGGGGAGAATCGCAGGGAGGGGCAATGCCTGAGAGAAAGGAGGGGGCAGAGTCTAATGACTGACAAGGGAAAGCCTGAGAAGAAGAGCTAGTCTGACCAATAGGGAGTGAGATGCCTGCCCTGGGAGCTCTGGAGAGCCTCTGAACCTGAGGATCGTTCGCTGAGTTGTGAGTCACCATCCTTCAGTTAGATAGTCCAGGAGATTGTTCGGGAGACCCCCACACCTCGAACTTTGTCCTCAAGCCAGGGGTGAGGGTTTGGGGATTTTTCTACCTGGTGCCTATTAAACGTGACCACCTTATCCCACGTCTGAGTCTTGTGCTTACTGAACCCAGTCAGCCACATCGCTAACTGCTGCACAGAAGATTCATGATCACGAGCCATCAAGGGCCCCTACAAAGTGCACATACCAGCAGGACACTAATTTTACATTTGCTATATCAGGTAATGTGACTTGAGAACTTCACAGGTATTATCAGCATGGGCACCGGTGCTCCTTAGTGTTTTACCTGGTTATCAGAGTAGCAGCCGTGTTAGTCTGTATTCGCAAAAAGAAAAGGAGTACTTGTGGCATCTTAGAGACTAACCAATTTATTTGAGCATAAGCTTTCGTGAGCCACGAAAGCTTATGCTTATGCTCAAATAAATTGGTTAGTCTCTAAGGTGCCACAAGTACTCCTTTTCTTTTTACCTGGTTATATTTATCTCCTGTTTGATAGAATGACTGTGTTGAATATATTGTGTCTCCAACTATCCGGCAAGTAAGTGGGGGTTACCCCGTGGTCAGAATTTTCCTCCCAAGCTGCCCTGGCAACCCATACAGGAAGGAGTGAGGGGGGTGGAGGTACTGCCTAATAAATTCATATGGGAAGAAAATAAGGAAGTTACACCCTGATGAGCTGGAGGCAGGATCCAGAAGAACCTAGCCCTGTCCATCAAAACCCGTAAGGAGAATGGCGCTAAAAGAGGTAACTGGGTGAATATGGACGCTACGCAAGATAATTGGAAAGAATGAACTATGCATACACATTGCTAGGATATAAATTAACTGTAACCTCTCGTGAAAGAAACTAGGGATAACAGTGTACAGCTCAATGAAAACCCTCTGCTCAGTGGAAAATTATTGCTGTTATTTTCTCCAGTGCCTTAAAATCACACTTGAGCCTGTAGCTTTCCCTACTGTTAGCAACCGTGGGACTGTCCTATCGGCCCAAACCAGTGAGTAGGGGGAATTGGCTGCAGTACTTGTGAAAGCTGTCAAATTGGCAGACCTGGAAAATGAGGCTTCTCTCCGACGTATCCAAACAACAGGCAAAGCCAGGGGCCTGAACTGACCTGGAAATGATGGGTCCTGTTTATCTTCAGAGCAGGTGTAACCTAGCCCAGGGTGGCTCTTTGGGCCCAATTTTCAAAGGTATTTAGACCAGTAAAGATGCAAACACATACATAGTGGGATTTTCAAAAGTACCTAAGCAGTCCCCATGGACTCCAAGGGGAACTGGGCACCTAACCTGCTTTTGGCACTTTTGAAAATTTCATTCAGCACCTGTGTGAATGTTTAGGTGCCACCATCTGTTTGAGAATTGGGCCCCTTATCGTCAGTGGCTGTGTCACATAAGAGGATAAGAGTAGAGCTGGACAAATCATGGATTTTTTGGTTCACTGTCAATTTTGAAATATTGATAGAAAAACTTGTTTCTGGTCAAACTGAAAACGACATTTTTAAAAATTTTCTGTGAATTGAAAATCTGAAAAAAATTGAGTCGAAATGTTTTGGTAACATTGAAATGAAACGTTTTGACTTTCAGGCAATTTTATTCACAAATGGCCAGAGAAGGAGCCCCCGCCCTCATGTGCATTAGCTCCATAATTAGGGCAGTCACTTGGGCTAGGGGAGATCCAGGTTCAGTTACCCCCTCTGCTTGATGTGGAGCAGGGATTTGAAATTGCATCTCCCCCCTTACAAAAGAGTGCCTTAGCCACTGGGCTATGCAATAGTCTGGGCTGATGGTTTCTCACTCTCCTCTTTTAGCTTTTCCAGTCTTGCTCTTGCTCCATTGTCATTCCTAATGGCAATTCCGAGTTATTCATTATGACAATGAATAATTAGTGGGCCATACATTTTATATTAAGATTTTCCATGAATTATTATATGATATAAATGCACATTAAAAAACAAAGTACAGCATGTCCAAACAGAACAAATACCAAAAACATTGGCTTAAGAGACAAGATCCCCATTTTCATCCAATCTTCCAGCACCAACAATTCAGCATTCAGTCTCCATTCAGCTCTAAAAAAGAAAAAGCAAAGTAATGTTGCTCTTGTTTACTATCACAGTGTCTAGCAGAGGCCCTCTCTATATAGAGCAAGGTTATTGTCATTGTCTGAAATCTTCACAATCTGGGTGACAGGCAGACTGGGTTTAGCCTTGTTTTTCTCTTTTTAATTCTTTTTATTGTTTTAATATTTCAATACAGCTGACACTAAGCACCGAGATACATAGACAGAACTGGGGATTGAATTGTCCCCGAAGGATCTGAGGATATTGGACCACTTTTATATTCACAGCATATTTCACAGATGCCAATAAGTCTAGCTTCATTGTCTATAGCTTCACATTGGGAAAACACCCAGATATCTGAAATCGCCATCCACAATGTACTGGGGAGAGAAGCAGAGAAGCAACCACTAGCCAAGCACATCACAAAAAACACTGAACAGACTCAGCAAAGATTTATTGCTGAGAGGCTCTTAATTCCAAACTCGATAAGATTTTACAAGCAGGACCTCTCATCAAACTGTAGATATTTACTCCTGCAATTTCCTTCCTCACCGGCTTCATCTTCCTCCTTAAATTCAGCTGGCACACAATTAACTAGTTCTGAGTTCCAAACATTGTAAGCTTTCATCATATACCCTGGACTAAGGCAGGAATTGGAAAAGGAATTCTGTTAATGGTAATTCTCATATTTTATTTCACATTTATGTCTTTTGAGGGTTTCATTTTCACATTTTATCTTTCAGCACTGATCACCCAGGAAGCCAGGAAGGTTGAAGACATCCTTGCCTCTCACATAAAACACAAGTGTATTATTTTGAAAATCCCAAAATACCTTTTAAATTCATAATATTTGCCAAGGGGGTTTTAATGATTTGTCTTTATAGAATTTCCCATCTTCCCGTGGACTAGCTCCCCAGAGTGTAGCTAGGACTCACCAGGGTGGGAGCTGTAGATTGCAGGAGCTTGCCTTTGTCTTTCCCCAATAGTTCTGAAGTATCTCCAGGGGTGGGTGTTTAAAGAGCAGTGTGCTGAAGGGGACTTCTTCAATCTTTCATCTCCTTCAGCAGCCGCCCGCCATCATAAATGCCTCCAGTGTGGGCTGCGAGGACCTTCCTGAGAACTGACCGTTCATGATCATTGGCACAAGCCAAATTGTACCCAAATGCCTAGGGCTGCAGGCCATCAGACAGGGTCTAACATCCTTTGTGTTTCCCCTCAAGGACCAGATCTCACAGCATGACAGCAATATTATCTGCGGCTCAGGGGGATGAGCTGCCAGCTCTGGCTGGAACTTTCCAACCCTCGTTGAAAAGTGCCTGGAAACCCAATATTGTGCAGCAATCCCATGACCAAAATATTAGCATATGCTGATTGCTAATTAACATATGCTAACATATACAGAGGATTGCCAGAGATTTAACAAAGGCTAAAAGTGAGCAGATGCAACAGAATGGTGTCCCTAGCAGTCCCTGGGTCAGAGCAGGTGCGGCATGGCAGTGAGGACAGAGGACTGAATGAGAGGGAAACCATCATCTGTGAATTTACTCTGCTCTTCGATGATGTGGAACGCTACCCACCCTGGTGAGGCAGAGATTATGGAGATAGAAGATGTCTTGGGTGAATGCTATGGATGGCCATGGAAAGAGGATGGAGAATATTAAGAATATTGTTATTATTTATTATTTGATTATAATGAAAGCCCTCATCATGGACCAGGATCCTGTTGTGCTAGGCACTGTACACAGACCAAAAACAGCATGATCTCCCCAACCAATCCTGCTGAACATATTGCTTCCTGCTAAGATGAGTCAGCCATGGATGGGTCCTCCAGACAGGGAACACCTGAGACTAGAGGTCAGCAGATGCCTGACTTGCAGGCACTCCCTTCCTAGGCTTGGGGCTGGCCTGGATGAGGAGAGTTGGGGAATTTAAGACACCTTTGCACTTCCTGTATCCTGATCCCAGGCATGGACCTGCCCAGCACCGATGTAAATTAGAGTCCGTCCTGTCGCAGCTAACACTCTGCTTCCTATGTCCCTGGGAAGCAGAGAACAGCCACAGTGCAGTGCATTCCAGCTTCACCCCGCAGTCCATTCCCTACTCTGGGGGCTGGCAGCAGGGCTGAACTGAGCTAGTATTTCCAGAAGCAATTTCATATGGGGCATTGAGTATCCCCCAGGAGATAATGCAACCCTCACATCCATGGTATCTGCACAGAGCAGCAGGCAGAGACTAATCCATGGCAGCCTTTGAGGAGCACTCAGTGTCAGTTGCTGTTCATGTACCTACAATGCATCCATGGCACCCTGCTCCCAGCCCCTCAGTTTGTGCGGTATGATGCAGCCAGATGCAGTAACTGCTCTGATGGGGAGGGCAAGCAGGCACAGTCCATGCAAACATCTCTTACCCATCCTATTGGAAGCTTCAGATATACTTAGTTCCCAGCCGGAGTTGAAGCCAGACAATGAATCTGCAGGAGATCTTCAATAATTGAGCCTCCTATTCTCCCCAAAAATTCCTAGTGAAATCCTACTGTCCCAGACAGACCTGATCTGCTTCTCTTCCATTCATAAGATGCCTTTGAGGCTATTATAACCACTATACCTGAAATGGGACCCTAGTTCACAATATGGGATAATGCGCAGTCTGTGAAAAGGATTTACTCCATTTGTAAAAGCACTTAACACAACTAGTTAATGTGCAAAGAAAAATACCAGAATCCTGGGAAGAGGTAATCACAATGGCAATCCTGGGATGGAGTCTGGACATGATGTGTGAACTCTCTGAGGCCTTAGAGAGAGGAGCCAATAACTGTTGGAGATGCTGCAGGGAGAAGACGCCAGAGTGTACATCATTCGGAAGCGTCTGTACATCCTGTCTCTCTGTGGGTAACCACTGCATTTCTGAGTGACCTCTTGGCCTTCACCCACTTTTGTGTGTGAGGCTATGAACTCCCTGAAGTGATCTCTGCCTGAGAAAGGGAAAGAGAAGGCACACAGACTGAGGACTACAGTAAAATCCATCAGAACAGATTCACTGAAGTGGCCTGAGCTATCCAGTGAAGTTGGATGGTCATGCACAGCAGTGAATGGGCTGCCTGTGGAGAAATGAACGGACTCTTCAGGCTGGGAACCAATAACAATGTAACTAGCTCAGTATGGGTCACTTTGTCTCCCCGCTTAAGAGCCAAGGAAATTCCCAAGACTCTGGCTACAATGGGTTATATATCGCTGCTCCCACAGTCACAGAGACAAACTGAGACTTGCCATGTCTACCATCTCACTCTAAAGATAAGAATGAATCTATTTTGAAAAAAGTACATCTACCCTGTTATCTTGTCCCAGGCTGATTCCCTCATCCCTAAAAGGTTCCATGCCCCCAGCACCCATCCCCTACCCAATCCCCAAATCACCAATTCCCATGACTCCTTCTCAGCCTCCTCTTGCCATTCCCCTCTATGGTCCTTAAATGATCAGTTCCCCCAGCAGCCACCCTATGGATCGCTCTAGGGATGGCATCCAGACCCCATCATGCCCCAATCCTCACATAAACAGGGTAGGGACCCACATGCCTAGTGGCAGAGTCCTCCATGGTTTCTATCCCACATGGAGCCACTGATTTCTCCAAGAAGTGAGCTCTGAGTGAAGCTTTCCCCACACTCAGCACAGTGACGGGGTTCACTCCAGAGTGGATTCGCTGGTGTGTAATGAAGTTTGAGCTCGTCACACGTTCAGTGCAGTGATGGAGTTTCTCCCTCATGTAAGGTATTGGATGATGGTCCCACTGCAATCCCTGGGTCTTCTTTCCCTGGGAGTTGATTTATGATTCCTCTTCTATGCAGTGTGTCTTTGCTGCCTACCTGACCTGCACTGAATCTCACTGGAATTTTTCCAGTCAAAACCTAAGGAAATCTGTCTTTTGGACCTTGCTGCTATCACTCACTGTTATTCCACTTCCTGCTGAGTATTCTCCTCCTCACAGTGTCTTGTGATCCCAGCACCTGCTGTAATAAAAAGAGAAACAAGACAAGATTCTTTCCCTGAGTTTCAGAGAAAAGAATCTGACTATGGAAAAGCGACAAAGGATGTAGGTTTCCCCACTGCGTGCTGTAGCCCATCACTCATTCCTGCCCTCCCCAATGCACATTCCCTCCATGAGTCACAGGTCCCTTCTGAATGCCTCCTGAGTAAGGCCCTCCTGTGCATGCTCCCCAATGAATCCTGCACTGGAGAGAGACCCCTCTCTGTCCAGTGATTAAACAGGGCTGAACTCTTTGTGAGAGTCTCTGGCTAGCAGCTAATCTGGAAGACAGTTAGAGCTGCTGAAGACCTGCCGTTGCTCAGCAGAGCCACTGAGATGTGAACTCACACAGTTCTGTGTCATCCCAACAGCTTCATTCGAACTCAAGCTTTTCCTCTTAACTTAGACAGTTTAGGTGTTCGAGTAAGTTATTCCTCAACAGTGTGGGCATTTCCCAGGTTCTTCTCCTTGAATTTTTGGGGATCAAGGATACAAGTCTCTTCCTCTCACTCTATCTGAGCAAGCATGTTGCATTTGGGAACTGGAAACTCTGCCCACAGGACAGAACACGGAGCAACGAAGAGTCCCTTGAATATTAGCTGAGACATTATTACACAGAACATCCCACAACTGTAAATCCATCTCTCTCTGGTGTGGGTGGGAGTAGGGGTAAGGGGCTATGTACTCTGGACAGATGGCAAATGTTCATGAAGACCCTTTGGGAGCATAATTGCCCTGGTGGGGGATCAGTCCCTGGTACAGAGAGGCATTCGCTGTCTGTTAAGTACTGATGGACTCTTGTTCTCTACAACAGACATATGTTCTAATCTCATTATTGTGCTACCAGCAGGCGCTGTAAAATATCACCTGTTGTCCAGGAGAGCACCAATGGTGAGGTTCTACAGGTTTCCGTACCGTGTACTTCTAGTGAGAGATTCTGTATTGACCCTGATTGTACACTGATCCACTCCCCCACCCTCTACAGGTTTAACAAATAGAAATCCCCTTTATTACAGCTATAGTGTACAGTCTTTACAGAAAGATGTGTAAGAGGGACACGCCCTAACAATAAAGAGACACACATCGAGTCCAGAGGGGTTTGCAAAGCTAAAGACTATGTCTACACTACACTAAGTGGTAGTGTAGGCTATGTCTACACTACCATTTACATTGGTATAACTTATGTCGCTCAGGGGTTTGAATAAAACACCCCCCTGAGTGACATCAGTTACACCGACAGAAGCGCTGGTGTGGACAGCGCTACGTCAGCAGGAGAGCTTCTCCCACCAACATAGCTACCGCCGCTCATTGGGGGTGGATTAGGTACGTCGACGGGAGAGCTCCCTCCCATTGGCATAGAACAGCTACACTGGAGATCTTACAGCTGTGCTGTTGTAAGCTCACTAGTGTAGACATAAGGCTAGGTCTACACTACAGATCTCATAGTGGCACAGCTGTACTGCTACAACTGCGCCGCTGTAAGGTCTCCCATAAACCACTCCCAATAAGCAGCAGTAGCTATGTTGGCAGGAGAGTGTCTCTTGCCGACATAGCGCAGTGCACACTGGCACTTTTGTCGGTGAAACTTACATCACTTAAGGGGGTGTTTTTTCACAAAAGTACTAGTGTAACCCTTCTGCCCGTCAGAGTTGGCAGCAACAAGGGCCGGGTTCAGTATCTAGGGGTTTCATTCCAATAACACAATGCAAAACTGGCTTGAGGCCCCACCCAGTGACCTGGGACAAATATATACCACCCCCGCTGGGCGCCTCCAAGAGGCAATACTTCCCCTCTCGCAAGCACAGAGTCTGAGTGTAGCAAAAAGCCTTTTAATAGCAGAGAGAAACAATGTGGCATTATGTTGGGGAAACACCACCAACAGGATTCATAACACAACCCATCAGCAAAAAACCCACCCCCGGCAAATTGGAGTGTGTTCTTTCCCTGTGGTTCTTGAGTCCAGCAACCCAACGTCACCCAAAGTGCTAAAAGTCTCTGTCCCTGGTCAGTGCAGCATCACAGTTCGAAAGTTTATCTGCAGCATTTTACCTCCCAACCTAGGTGGAGATGGGGAGGGTTAAGGGGCACCTTACACGGTCCAAAGCCAATTGCCCCAACCTCTCCATGGGGCTCTGCTCCACCAGCCATCCCACAAATTGCTCTGCTCTGCCAGCCACAAACTGTTCCACAATATATATTCAGGCTCCCCCACTACTTAACACAAAACTCAAGTGATTTCAGCTTGTAGAAGAGGAGCCTCAGTGCTGGAGCACCATTGGCCCAAAGCAAATTCAACTCAGCAACCTGTAACTACACTCCTAATAAAATCAAAATTAGCTCTGATATTCTATAAGGGGGAAAGGAGGAAATGCAACTAGCATGTAATACCCTCACCAGGAAGCCTCTACTACCAGGGATTAATACCTATCCTCACCCTTTCTCAATTCACTGAGTTTTGGAACCCATGTCCCTTGATTAGCGAGTGCTCCTTAGTTGATGGCAAGTCCCTCCATCATAACAAAAGGCCAAGTACAGTTCCACTGTCCTTGATTCACATAATCAGGATAATAACAATTTATTCTTCCTGCCCCAATAACAGAGAAACTGGGGATCCCACAGCAGCCAAAGTGACCATTTGGGCAGCTATGGGCTCATGATAGGCGGGGTGGGTGTGCCTATGCAAATGAGATCAGCCCCTGAAGTTCTTTTCCACAACTTGCCACAACTCACCACCAGATGTCAGGGTGGAGCTCTTCCTGACTCTGCTTACACTAGTGTAGACATAGCCATAGACTAAAACAGCCGAAACCAGACACAGCTCATGGCACTAACTCCAGCTGCCAACTCACACTTCTGAGAGTTGGAGGAGAGGGATGGAGAACAATGGAGCCTGACTGACACTCGGATCCAGGGCTCACCCCAACGTTGCTGATTTGTTTCTTTGTCTTTGTATTAGCTGAAGCAAATGGTGTGACTAACAGAGGGTTTACTGTAACTAAACTGAGAAGTGAGCACACATCAGGGTTTCAATGCCAAAGGAAACAAGGACTTAACAGTCAAATAAGCTGTGCTCAGAGTGCCTTAGCCCTGGTCTACACTAGGACTTTAGGTCGAATTTAGCAGCGTTAAATCGATGTAAATGTGCACCCGTCCACATGATAAAGCTCTTTATTTCGACTTAAAGGGCTCTTAAAATCGATTTCCTTACTCCACTCCTGACAAGTGGATTAGCGCTTAAATCGGCCTTGCCGGGTCGAATTTGGGGTACTGTGGACACAATTCGACAGTATTGGCCTCCGGGAGCTATCCCAGAGTGCTCCATTGTGACCGCTCTGGACAGCACTCTCAACTCAGATGCACTGGCCAGGTAGACAGGAAAAGAACCGCGAACTTTACCTGTTTGGCCAACGTGGCAAGCTGCAGGTGACCATGCAGAGCTCATCAGCAGAGCTGACCCTGATGGAGTCCCAGAATCGCAAGAGAGCTCCAGCATGGACTGAACGGGAGGTACGGGATCTGATCGCTGTATGGGGAGAGGAATCCATGCTATCAGAACTCCGTTCCAGTTTTCGAAATGCCAAAACCTTTGTCAAAATCTCCCAGGGCATGAAGGACAGAGGCCATAACAGGGACCCAAAGCAGTGCCGCGTGAAACTTAAGGAGCTGAGGCAAGCCTACCAGAAAACCAGAGAGGCGAACGGCCGCTCCGGGTCAGAGCCCCAAACATGCCGCTTCTATGATGAGCTGCATGCCATTTTAGGGGGTTCAGCCACCACTACCCCAGCCGTGTTGTTTGACTCCTTCAATGGAGATGGACGCAACACGGAAGCAGGTTTTGGGGACGAAGAAGATGATGATGATGATGAGGTTGTAGATAGCTCGCAGCAAGCAAGCGGAGAAACTGGTTTTCCCGACAGCCAGGAACTGTTTCTCACCCTGGACCTGGAGCCAGTACCCCCCGAACCCACCCAAGGCTGCCTCCTAGACCCAGCAGGCGGAGAAGGGACCTCCGGTGAGTGTACTTTTTAAAATATTATACATGGTTTAAAAGCAAGCATGTGAAAGGATTAATTTGCCCTGGCATTCGCAGCTCTCCTGGATGTACTCCCAAAGCCTTTGCAAAAGGTTTCTGGGGAGGGCAGCTTTATTGCGTCCTCCATCGTAGGACACTTTACCACTCCAGGCCAGTAGCACGTACTCGGGAATCATTGTACAACAAAGCATTGCAGTGTATGTTTGTTGGCGTTCAAACAACATCCGTTCTTTATCTCTCTGTGTTATCCTCAGGAGAGTGATATCATTCATGGTCACCTGGTTGAAATAGGGTGCTTTTCTTCAAGGGACACTCAGAGGTGCCCGTTCCTGCTGGGCTGTTTGCCTGTGGCTGAACAGAAATGTTCCCCGCTGTTAGCCACGGGGAGGGGGAAGGGTTGAGGGGGTAGCCACGCGGTGGGGCGAGGCAAAATGCGACCTTGTAACGAAAGCACATGTGCTATGTATGTAATGTTAACAGCAAGGTTTACCCTGAAAGAGTGTAGCCACTGTTTTATAAAATGTGTCTTTTTAAATACCGCTGTCCCTTTTTTTTTCTCCACCAGCTGCATGTGTTTCAATGATCACAGGATCTTCTCCTTCCCAGAGGCTAGTGAAGATTAGAAAGAAAAAAAAACGCACTTGTGATGAAATGTTCTCTGAGCTCATGCTGTCCTCCCACACTGACAGAGCACAGACGAATGCATGGAGGCAAATAATGTCAGAGTGCAAGAAAGCACAAAATGACCGGGAGCAGAGGTGGCGGGCTGAAGAGAGTAAGTGGCGGGCTGAAGAGAGTAAGTGGCAGGCTGAAGACAGGGCTGAAGCTCAAATGTGGCGGCAGCGTGATGAGAGGAGGCAGGATTCAATGCTGAAGCTGCTGGAGGATCAAACCAGTATGCTCCAGTGTATGGTTGAGCTGCAGCAAAGGCAGCTGGAGCACAGACTGCCACTACAGCCCCTGTGTAACCAACCGCCCTCCTCCCCAAGTTCCATAGCCTCCACACCCAGACACCCAAGAATGCGGTGGGGGGGTCTCCGGCCAACCAGCCACTCCACCACAGAGGACTGCCCAAAAAACAGAAGGCTGGCATTCAATAAATTTTAAAGTTGTAAACTTTTAAAGTGCTGTGTGGCATTTTCCTTCCCTTCTCCACCACCCCTCCTGGGCTACCTTGGTAGTCATCCCCCTGTTTGTGTGATGAATGAATGAAGAATGCATGAATGTGAAGCAACAATGACTTTATTGCCTCTGCAAGCGGTGATCGAAGGGAGGAGGGGAGGGTGGTTAGCTTACAGGGAAGTACAGTGAACCAAGGGGTGGGGGGTTTCATCAAGGAGAAACAAACAGAACTTTCACACCGTAGCCTGGCCGGTCATGAAACTGGTTTTCAAAGCTTCTCTGATGCGTACCGCGCCCTCCTGTGCTCTTCTAACCGCCCTGGTGTCTGGCTGCGCGTAACCAGCAGCCAGGCGATTTGCCTCTACCTCCCACCCCGCCATAAATGTCTCCCCCTTACTCTCACAGATATTGTGGAGCATGCAGCAAGCAGTAATAACAGTGGGAATATTGGTTTCGCTGAGGTCTAAGCGAGTCAGTAAACTGCTCCAGTGCACCTTTAAACATCCAAATGCACATTCTACCACCATTCTGCACTTGCTCAGCCTGTAGTTGAACAGCTCCTGACTACTGTCCAGGCTGCCTGTGTACGGCTTCATGAGCCATGGCATTAAGGGGTAGGCTGGGTCCCCAAGGATAACTATAGGCATTTCAACATCCCCAACAGTTATTTTCTGGTCTGGGAATAAAGTCCTGCAGCTTTTGAAAGAGACCAGAGTTCCTGAAGATGCGAGCGTCATGTACCTTTCCCGGCCATCCCATGTTGATGTTGGTGAAACATCCCTTGTGATCCACCAGAGCTTGCAGCACTATTGAAAAGTACCCCTTGCGGTTTATGTACTCGCCGGCTTGGTGCTCCGGTGCCAAGATAGGGATATGGGTTCCGTCTATGGCCCCACCACAGTTAGGGAATCCCATTGCAGCAAAGCCATCCACTATGACCTGCACATTTCCCAGCGTCACTACCCTTGATATCAGCAGATCTTTGATTGCGTGGGCTACTTGCATCACAGCAGCCCCCACAGTAGATTTGCCCACTCCAAATTGATTTCCAACTGACCGGTAGCTGTATGGAGTTGCAAGCTTCCACAGAGCTATCGCCACTCGCTTCTCAACTGTGAGGGCTGCTCTCATCTTGGTATTCATGCGCTTCAGGGCAGGGGAAAGCAAGTCACAAAGTTCCATGAAAGTGCCCTTACGCATGCGAAAGTTTCGCAGCCATTGGGAATCGTCCCAGACCTGCAACACTATGCGGTCTCACCAGTCTGTGCTTGTTTCCCGAGCCCAGAATTGGCGTTCCACAGCATGAACCTGCCCCATTAGCACCATGATGCATGCATTGGCAGGGCCCATGCTTTCAGAGAAATCTGTGTCCATGTCCTGATCACTCACGTGACCGCGCTGACGTCGCCTCCTCGCCCGGCATCGCTCTGCCAGGTTCTGGTGCTGCATATACTGCTGGATAATGCGTGTGGTGTTTAATGTGCTCCTAATTGCGAAAGTGATCTGAGTGGCCTCCATGCTTGCCTTGGTATGGCGTCCGCACAGAAAAAAGGCGCGGAACGATTGTCTGCCATTGCTCTGATGGAGGGAGGGGCGACTGACGACACGGCTTACAGGGTTGGCTTACAGGGAATTAAAATCAACAAAGGGGGTGGCTTTACATCAATGAGTATTTCAGGCAGGACTTCACGGAGGGTTCCAATAAGAAATGGTGCACCTAAGTAATTGTTCTTATTGGAACAAGCAGGTTGGTCTGGCCTCTGATTGATACATGGCTAGATTTACCTCGCTGCACCTTCTCTGTGAGTGACTGCAGTGTGACCTAAAGGAATGAGTCCCCTAGACGGGGGAGGGGGGGAAGCAAATGAGTACAAAACAAATCTGGTCTATTTCTTGTTTTGATCCACTCCATCTATCTTTTACATCTTTGGCTGGCAGCAGACGGTGCAGAAGGACTGCAAGCCATCCACATCTCATGGCTGCTCGGCAGAAGATGGTACAATAGGACTGCTAGCAATCCGTATCGCCTGCCTGCTCACCATAAGATGGTTCAATAGGACTGACTGCAGGACTAAAGAGAATGACCTGGTCAAGTCACTTCTAATGTAGTCCCTGCACCCATGTCTGCCCAGGCGCTCCTGGCTGACGTGGCCAGGAGCACCTCGGACATGACGATGACGGCTACCAGTCCTATTGTACCATCTGCTGCCACAAGGCAAGGGGTTGCTGCTGCTGTGTAGCAATGCCGTACCACGTCTGCCAGCACCCAGGAGACATACGGTGATGGTTACCTGAGCGGGCTCCATGCTTGCCGTGGTATGGCGTCTGCACAGGTAACTCAAGAAAAAAGGCGCGAAACGATTGTCTGCTGCTGCTTTCACGGAGGGAGGGAGGGAACGGGGGCCTGACGATATGTACCCAGAACCACCCGCGACAATGTTTTAGCCCCATCAGGCATTGGGATCTCAACCCAGAATTCCAATGGGCAGCGGAGACTGCGGGAACTGTGGGATAGCTACCCACAGTGCAACACTCCGGAAGTCGACTCTTGCCTCGGTACTGTGGAAGCACTCCACCGAGTTAATGCACTTAATGCACTAGAGCATTTTCTGTGGGGACACACACACTCGAATATATAAAACCGATTTCTAAAAAACCGACTTCTATAAATTCGACCTAATTTCGTAGTGTAGACATACCCTTAGAAGCTGTTATAGGATCCACATTTCTTATTCACTTTAATGAAGCTTATTATCCCAACTCCACCCAGCGGGGCCAGGGGACCATGAAACCCCTTCCAAGGGGCCAAACTCTGAACTCTCCATTCTTCCCTCACTCAAGCAATGCTCTAATTGAAATCTATGGGAGTTTGGAATGATTAGGGACTGAAGGATTTGACCAAAGGAGAGAAGCACTGAGTCTGCCAGTGCGGCCTGTTTGGGATAGGGCATTACAATGATACATAGAAGTCAGTACAGCCACTCTGTTCCCGCCTTCATCCCTGGGACTTCTAGGGACACCTGCTCCCTACTAACCTCACCATTATGTTTCTGAACCAACTTGTAAATGTAAAAAAGTTGGGGGAGGATGAAACATGAGCTAAAAGCAAAGGTGGGTTGATTAAACTAAAAGCGAGTTGATTAAGTATAAATTGTGACACAGAAGAAAGAAAGAAGTAGATATGTTAGACAAATGAAAGAAGTGTAAAAGAAAACGTAGGTGAACTAGAATGCTTTGCAATAGACGAGGACCTTGATATAACAGGCACTACAGAAATATGGTGGGTGACCAAAAAAAATAAAAGCAATGGAATACTGTAATACCTGGTAGCAAACTATACAGGAAAGACAAACTAGGCTGAAGAAATCCGGGAATAATAGACTAAGCTAAAGGATTCCATTGAATCTAGCAAGAATAAAAATTCTGAGTGGAGAGGACCACACAGTTGAATCTCTAAGGTACTAATCCCAACCAGTCAGAATGTAAATATATTTTATGTTGTATTTTATATTTTCGGGAGGGCTGTACTACCAGCATGCAGATCAAGAAAAGCCAGCTGAGTGCACAATGCTGAGAGAGCTCAAAGAATCACCAAAATCTAACAAAACATTAATAATGGAGGGACATCAACTACGTACCTATAACCTGGTCCAACAGGACAAAGTTTAGAGAAAAAAATCTTGACATTTTAGATGATCACTTCATGGCACACCTAGTTCTAGAGCATGCAAGAGGACAGACTATTCTTGACTTAGTGACAAGTACCACACTGGAGCCAACTCAAGAAGTGACAATACCTGAGATGCTAAGTAGTGGTGACCCCCAATATAATTAGGTTCAAGATCTAGGGGGACGTAGGGTACCAAAAAGTGACCAATTCATAAAAAGACTTATAGGCATCTAAGTCCCAGATTTCGGCACCACTGCAATCCAAAGCACCCCCACTTGGCTAACCCTGTAGGTGCCTAAACTCACTCGGTGCCTACACTTTTTGCCGATCAAGGTCCCTAGCCACCTATGTTTCTACCTCTGGGCATGTGCACTGCTGCATCCCTCTAGGCATCCAGCCACCTAAGCCTCAGTGTGATCCACAAAGCAGGGGAAAATAGGCGCTCCCCTGCCTATGTGGCCCAGTCCAGTAGGCGTGCTCAGAGGCTGCATATCCCTACACAGAATAGCTGGAAGAGACAAGCCTCCCACATAACTTTTAGCCGCATGGTTAGGGTGCTTACCTGGGATGTGGGAGATCTCCAGGCCAATTCTTCACTCTGCCTGCTGAAGAAAAGGAATTTGAACAGGTATCTGCCCACAGCAAGGGGAGTGCCCCAGCCACTGGACTATGGGACAATCGGACATGACTGTTCCCCAGTCACTCCTATTGACATTGCTCCACTGTGTATAAATACTTAAATAGTCACTGGGGCAGGAGGAGCAGACCCTGGGTCTCCCCCAGGAGTGCTCTACCCACCCATCTATAGAGTCAGGGCATGTCTACACTACGAAATTAGGTCGATTTTATAGAAGTCAATCTTTAGTAACTGATTTTGTACAGTCGATCGTGCATGTCCCCACTAAGCCCATTCGGTCGGTGGAGTGCGTCCTCAATACCGTGGCTAGCATCGACTCACGGAGTGGTGCACTGTGGGTAGCTATCCCACAGTCCCTGCTGCCCACTGGAATCCTGGGTTACGTTCCCAATGCCTGATGGGGCAAAAACATTGTCGCGGGTGGTTTTGGGTACATGTCATCAGTCTCCCCTCCCTCCCTCGCTCCCTGAAAGCAATGGCAAACAATCGTTTCACACCTTTTTTCCTGGGTTATCTGTGCAGACGCCATATCACAGCAAGCATGGAGCCCGCTCAGCTGCGCACTGCTTTTGTGAGCTTTGTAAACACCTCGCGCATTATCCTGCAGTATGTGCAGAGCCTGGCTAGGAGCCGCCAGTACGAGGACCATTGTGAGGAGGACACGGACACAGACGTTCCTGAAAGCACAGGATGTGGCAATTGGGATATTATGGCGGCATTGGGGCATGTTGATACAGTGGAACGCCGATTCTGCGCCTGGCAAACAAGCCCAGACTGGTGGGACCACATAGTGTTGCAGGTATGGGATGATTCCCAGTGGCTATGAAATTTTTGCATGTCTCAGGCCACTTTCATAAAACTTTCTGAGTTGCTTTCCCCTGACCTGAAGCACAGGAATACCAAGATGAGAGCAGCCCTCACAGTTGAGAAGCGAGTGGCGATAGCCCTGTGGAAGCTTGCAACACCTGATTGCTACCGGTCAGTCAGGAATCAATTCGGAGTGGGCAAATCTAAAGTGGGGGCTGCTGTAATCCAAGTAGCCAAGGCAATCAATAACCTTCTGCTAACAAGGGTAGTGACTCTGGGAAATGTGCAGGTCATAGTGGATGGCTTTGCTGCAATGGGGTTCCCTAACTGTGGTAGGGCGATAGATGGAATGCATATCCCTATCTTGGCACCGGATCACCTTGCCAAACAGTACATAAAGTGCAAGAGGTACTTCTCAGTGGTGTTGCAAGCAC
Source organism: Chelonia mydas (assembly GCF_015237465.2). Lineage (NCBI taxonomy): Eukaryota > Metazoa > Chordata > Testudines > Cheloniidae > Chelonia > Chelonia mydas. Next base: position 59,654,948 of record NC_057855.1, read on the forward strand.
TGGTGGATCACAAGGGCCGTTTCACCGACATCAACGTGGGATGGTCCGGAAAGTTGCATGATGCTCGCATCTTTCGGAACTCCGGGCTGTTCGAAAAGCTGCAAGAAGGGACTTTCTTTCCAGACCAGAAAATTATCGCTGGGGATGTTGAAATGGCAATAGTTATCCTTGGGGACCCAACCTATGCCTTGCTCCCATGGCTCATGAAGCCATACATAGGCAGCCTGGACAGCAGTAAGGAGCAGTTCAACTATCGGCTGAGCAAGTGCAGAATGGTGATAGAATGTGCCTTTGGACATTTAAAAGGGTGCTGGCGCTGTTTGCTGAGTAGGTTAGAACTCAGCACAACCAATATTCCCATTGTGCTTGCTGTGTGCTTCATAATATCTGTGACAGTAAGGGGAAGACATTTATGGCGGGTTGGGAGGTTGAGGCAAATCGTCTGGAGGCCAATTTTGAACAGCCAGACACCAAGGCAATTAGACGAGCACAGCTAGGCGCACTGCACATCAGAGAGGCTTTGAAAAACAGTTTTATGACTGACCAGGCTACGCTGTGACAGTTGTATGTGTTTGTCCTTGATGTAAAGCCGCCCCCTTTGATGAATGTACTTCCCTATAAGCCAATCCCTCTCCCCCCTTCTACCACAGCTGGCAAAAGAAATAAAGTCCCTATTGTTTTGAATTCATTCATTCATTATTTATGTATTAAAAAAAAATTGAGATCACTGACAACGTTGACTAGTAAAAGGTATCCCGGGTGTGGTGGGGGAGGAGGGAAGGACAAGGCCACATTGCTTATTGTAGCCACACTACAAATCAAAACTGTTTGAATGACAGCCTTCTGTTGCTTGGGCCATCTTCTGGAGTTGAGTGGCTGGGTGCTCAGAGGGCCGCCTCCACCCCCCACACACTCCCCCCTGAGTTCTTGGGCTTCTGGGTGAGGAGGATATGGAACTTGGCGAGGAGGGCAGGCGGTTACACAATGGATGCAGCAGGGGTCTGTACACTAGTTGCCTTTCCTGCAGCTCCACCAGACGCTTCATCATGTCTGTTTGTTCCCCCATTAGCCTCACCATCTCCTCCTGCGTGTTCCGATCATGCTCATTGTATGCTTTCCTGACCTCTGCCACCGAATGCCTCCATGCATTCAGATGTGCCCTATCAGTGAGGGAGGACTGCATGAGCTCTGAAAACATGTCATCGTGAGTACGTTTTTTCCACCTTCTAACCTCAGGGACAGAGATGATATCGGGAGCATAGAAACTTTTGCAGCTGCGGGGGGGGGAGGGAAGGGAGAGTTCACTTTACAGAAGATACATTTCTGAGAACAAAAGGGAGACTCTTTCACAGTGAATCAAGCAATTCACAGCAGACAGCACATGTGTTTTAGGTACATGGTCACATTTTGCCTTTTATATTGAGCACCTGCTGGTATGGTGACACATCACACACGGCTGGGCAACACAATTCGGTTTCCAGGCAGCCATGGTAAGCCAAAGGGTACACGGGGTTGGCTTCTTACATGTTCATAACATGTGGGAATGGTTTCAAACTGCAGTGCCCTCCTTTCCCTTAGCAACCAATGACGGTTGGTTTTGCTGTTTAAAATGAGGGCCTGAGGTTGCTGTTTAAAAGGAGGGGCTGCGTGTTTCAGGGTGGATGTGCAGCACACTCCTTCCCCCCACCCATGTGGCTATTCTCTGGGATGATCCCTTTTAGCCAAGCGCAAACAGCCCAGCATGACCGTGGTCTAATGTGCTGGGGATCACCAAACACAGGGGATTACTCTTCCTTACAAAAATTCCCCTGTTTCAACCAGGTGACCATGAATGATATCATAGAATCATAGAATATCAGGGTTGGAAGGGACCTAGTGAAAAAGTTTTTCCTAATATCCAACCTAAACCTCCCCCACTGCAACTTGAGACCACTACTCCTTGTTCTGCCAGAACAGTCTAGACCCATCCTCTTTGGAACCGCCTTTCGGGTAATTGAAAGCTGCTATAAAATCCCCCCTCATTCTTCTCTTCTGCAGACTAAACAATCCCAGTTCCCGCAGCCTCTCCTCATAAATCATGTGTTCCAGTCCCCTAATCATTTTTGTTGCCCTCCGCTGGACGCTTTCCAATTTTTCCACATCCTTCTTGTAGTATGGGGCCCAAAACTGGACACAGTACTCCAGATGAGGCCTCACCAATGTCGAATAGAGAGGAATGATCACGTCCCTCGATCTGCTGGCAATGCCCCTACTTATACAGCCCAAAATGCCGTTAGCCTTCTTGGCAACAAGGGCACACTGTTGACTCATATCCAGCTTCTCGTCCACTGTAACCCGTAGGTCCTTTTCTGCAGAACTGCTGCCTAGCCATTCGGTCCCTAGTCTGTAGCGGTGCATGGGATTCTTCTGTCCTAAGTGCAGGACTCTGCACTTGTCCTTGTTGAACCTCATCAGATTTCTTTTGGCCCAATCCTCTAATTTGTCTAGCGCCCTCTGTATCCTATCCCTCCCTCCAGCGTATCTACCTCTCCTCCCAGTTTAGTGTCATCGGCAAACTTGCTGAGGGTGCAGTCCACGCCATCCTCCAGATCATTAATGAAGATATTGAACAAAACCGGCCCCAGGACCAACCCTTGGGGCACTCCACTTGATACCGGCTGCCAAGTAGATATCGAGCCATTGATCACTACCCTTTGATCCCGACAATCTAGCCAGCTTTCTATCCACCTTATAGTCCATTCATCCAGCCCATACTTTTTTAACTTGCTGGCAAGAATACTGTGGGAGACTGTGTCAAAAGCTTTAGCTAAAGTCAAGGAATAACACATCCACTGCTTTCTCCTCATCCGTAGAGCCAGTTATCTCATCATAGAAGGCAATTAGATTAGTCAGGCATGACTTCCCCTTGGTGAATCCATGCTGACTGTTCCTGATCACTTTCCTCTCCTCTAAGTGCTTCAGAATTGATTCCTTGAGGACCTGCTCCATTATTTTTCCAGGGACTGAGGTGAGGCTGACTGGCCTGTAGTTCCCAGGATCCTCCTTCTTCCCTTTTTTAGTGATGGGCACTACATTAGCCTTTTTCCAGTCGTCCGGGACCTCCCCCGATCGCCATGAGTTTTCAAAGATAATGGCCAAAGGCTCTGCAATCACATCCGCCAACTTCTTTAGCACTCTCGGATGCAGCGCATCCGGCCCAATGGACTTGTGCTCATCCAGCTTTTCTAAATAGTCCTGAACCACTTCTTTCTCCACAGAGGGCTGGTCACCTCCTCCCCATACTGTCCTGCCCAGAGAAGTAGTCTGGGAGCTGACCTTGTTCGTGAAGACAGAGGCAAAAAAAGCATTGAGTACATTAGCTTTTTCCACATCCTCTGTCACTAGGTTGCCTCCCTTGTTCAGTAAGGGGCCCATACTTTCCTTAACTTTCTTCTTGTTGCTAACATACCTGAAGAAACTCTTCTTGTTACTCTTAACGTCTCCTGCTAGCTGCAACTCCAAGTGTGATTTGGCCTTCCTGATTTCACTCTTGCATGCCTGAGCAATATTTTTATACTCCTCCCTGGTCATTTGTCCAATCTTCCACTTCTTGTAAGCTTCTTTTTTGTGTTTAAGATCAGCAAGGATTTCACTGTTAAGCCAAGCTGGTCGCCTGCCATATTTACTATTCTTTCTACACATCGGGATGGTTTGTCCCTGTTACTTCAATAAGGATTCTTTAAAATAAAGCCAGCTCTCCTGGACTCCTTTCCCCCTCATGTTATTCTCCCAGGGGATCCTGCCCATCAGTTCCCTGAGGGAGTCAAAGTCTGCTTTTCTGAAGTCCAGGGTCCGTATTCTGCTGCTCTCCTTTCTTCCTTGTGTCAGGATCCTGAACTCGACCTTCTCATGGTCACTGCCTCCCAGGTTCCCATCCACTTTTGCTTCCCCTACTAATTCTTGACCTGCTGCTCACAAACTGGGAAGAAGAGCTCCGTCCCTAGTTGGTTCCTCCAGCACCTGCACCAGGAAATTGTCCCCTACACTTTCCAAAAACTTCCTGGATTGTCTGTGCACTGCTGTTTTGCTCTCCCAGCAGATATCAGGGTGATTGAAGTCTCCCATGAGAACCAGGGCCTGCGATTTAGTAAATTCCGTTATTTGCCGGAAGAAAGCCTCGTCCACCTCATCCCCCTGGTCTGGTGGTCTATAGCAGACTCCACCACAACAACAGCCTTGTTGCTCACACTTCTAAACTTAATCCAGAGACTCTCAGGTTTTTCTGCAGTTTCATACCGGAGCTCTGAGCAGTCATACTGCTCTCTTACATACAATGCAACTCCCCCACCTTTTCTGCCCTGCCTGTCCTTCCTGAACAGTTTATATCCATCCATGACAGTACTCCAGTCATGTGAGTTATCCCACCAAGTCTCTGTTATTCCAATCACATCATAATTCCTTGACTGTGCCAGGACTTCCAGTTCTCCCTGCTTGTTTCCCAGGCTTCTTGCATTTGTGTATAGGCACTTGAGATAACTCGCTGATCCTCCTGCTTTCTCAGTATGAGGCAGGAGCCCTCCCCTCTCGTGCTCTCCTGCTCGTGCTTCCTCCCGGTATCCCTTGTCCCCACTTACCTCAGGGCTTTGGTCTCCTTCCCCTGGTGAACCTAGTTTAAAGCCCTCCTCACTAGGTTAGCCAGCCTGTTTGCGAAGATGCCCTTCCATCTCTTTGTTAGGTGGAGCCCGTCTCTGCTTGGCACTCCTCCTCCTTGGAACACCATCCCATGGTCAAAGAATCCAAAGCCTTCTCTCCGACACCACCTGTGTAGCCATTTGTTGACTTCCACGATTCGACGGTCTCTACCCAGGCCTTCTCCTTCCACGGGGAGGATGGACGAGAACACCACTTGTGTCTCAAACTCCTTTATCCTTCTTCCCAGAGCCACGTAGTCTGCAGTGATCCGCTCAAGGTCATTCTTGGCAGTAACATTGGTGCCCACGTGGAGAAGCAGGAAGGGGTAGCGATCCAAGGGCTTGATGAGTCTCCGCAGTCTCTCCACCACATCTTGAATCCTAGCTCCTGGCAAGCAGCAGACTTCTCAGTTTTCATGGTTGGGGTGGCAGGTAGATGACTCAATCCCCCTGGGGAGGGAGTCCCCGACCACCACCACCCGCCTCCTTCTTTTGGGAACTGTGGTTGTGGAACCCCCATCCCTAGGACAGTGCATCTCATGCCTTTCAATCGACGGAGTCTCCTTCTGCTCCCTTCCCTCAGATGTATCGTCTAGTCCACTCTCCGCATTAGTACCTGTGGAGAGAACATGAAAATGGTTGCTTACCTGTATCTGCATTGCTGGTACATGGACGCTCCCCTTTCTTCTTCTGGAGGTCACATGCTGCCAAATTTCTTCACCGTCCTTCTGTCCCTGCTGCGCAGCCTGCTCTGAGTTTTCAGAATGTTGTGTCCGTAGAAGCATATCCTGACGTCTGTCCAGGGAATCTTCAGTTTCTCTTATGCAACGCAGGGTCGATACTTGTTTCTCCAGACCTTGAACCTTCTCTTCCAATATGGAGACCAGCTTGCACTTTGTACAGACAAAGTTGCTTCTGTCCTGTGGAAGAAAGACAAACATGGCACATCCTGTGCAGGTAACAACGGCTGAATGCTCACCATCCATATTACCTTCCTTCTACAAGCTTCCTCAGGTGCTGTAGTAACTACTCAGAGAAGCCTGCAAGATGAAAGCCTCAGTGGGCTCTCCCCAGGCAAACTCCCTCTGTTAGCCTCTCCGGTGTTCGCCACTCAGCTGGTTCGCAGCTGACTGGCTTTTTATAAGTCAGCCCCACTCGAGGCTCACCTGGAACAAAGCAGTCCCAATTCACACTTTTCAAACAATCAAGCACACGGTCAAATTGACAAACTGTCCCCGCAACAGACACTCAGATACTCACCCACACAGCCCCCCTAATGCAGCACTTAGCGTACCTCCTCTTGGACAGATCGCAGGCAAACTCCCTCTGTTAGCCGCTCCGCTGTTCGCCGCTCACCTCACTCTCCTGAGGCTGCCACAGAAAGATAAAGACCGAACGTTGCATGAATGTGACCAAAACCCAGGACCATTCGCTGCCATGCTTTGTGCTGCAATGATTCCAGACTACTTGCTACTGGCTTGGCATGGTAAAGTGTCCTCTCATGGAGGACGAAATAAGGCAGCCATCCCCCGAAACTTCTGCAAAGGCTTTCAGAGTACCTCCAGGAGAGCTTCATGGAGATGTCCCTGGAGGATTCCCACTCCATCCTCAGACACGTTAACAGACTTTTCCAGTAGCTGTACTGGCCACGAATGCATCCCAATTGTTCAGGGCAAATCAAACATTAAACACAATTACTTTTAACCCCTGTAGTGTACTTACAAATGTGCACTCACCAGAGGTGCCTTCAGGGTCCGGGAACAATACGCCTTGGGAGCGTATGGGCTCCAGGGTGAGGAAAAGGTCCTGGCTTCTGCGGAGAATGGATTCTCCGCTTGCCTGCTGCGCATTCTCCTCTTCCTCCTCTTCCTCATCCACAAAATCCTTCTCCGTGTTGTGTGAGGCTCCTCCCTTGCAGGTGTCTACGGACAGTGGTGGGGTAGTGGGTAGGGTCCCCCCCTAGAATGCCAGGCAGCTGGCCATAGAAGCAGCATGTATGGGGCTTTGACCCGGAGTGACCGTTTGCCTCCTTTGTCTTTTGGTAGGCTTGACTGAGCTCCTTAATTTTCATGTGGCACTGCTGTGTGTCCCTGGTGTAGCCTCTGTCTACCATGCCCTGTGCGATTTTGGCATATATATCAGCACTTCTTCTGCTGGATCGGAGTTCTGCCTGCCCTGCTGTATGGGGATTCTTCTCCCCATACAGCAATCAAATCCAGTGTTTCCTGTTCGCTCCATGCTGGAGCTCGGTTGCGATTCGGGGACTGCATGGTCACCTGTTCTGCTGAGTTCGCCACGCTGACCAAACAGGAAATGAAATTCAAAAGTTCCTGGGGCTTTTCCTGTGTACCTGGCTAGTGTATTGGAATTGAAAGTGCTGTCCAGAGTGGTCACATTGGAGCACTCTGGGATAGCTCCCAGAGGCCACTACCATCAATTTGCACAGCGTTGTGTCTGCACTACCCCAAATTCGACCTAGGAAGGTTGATTTTAGCGCTGCTCCCCTTGTCGGGGAGGAGTACAGAGGTCAATTTTAAGAGCCCTTTAGGTCCGCGGAACAGGGTTGGTTGGGTAGCCACATTGCTTATAAAATCGACCTAACGTGGCTAAATTCGACCTAACCTCATAGTGTAGACCAGGCCTTAGTCTCACTTTCCTTCTGGCCCAGGCAATAATTAATTACCTAACCACAGTGGAACAGCTGCAACAGGAGAGGCTGAAGGAGCCTCACATCAGAATATCTCCTACCTCAGTGGCTGGGGTGCTCCCCTGAGCAGTGTCAGATCCTGTCAAGTCTCTGTCCATCAGGAAGAGCGGGGAATTTAAACAGGGGATCTCCCACACCCCTGCTACTCCCAGAGCCCTCACTTGCCCCAATGGGGGCAGCACCAGTGGTGAGCTGGAGCCGGTTTGCACTGGTTTGCGCAAACTGGTTGTTAAATTTTGAAGCCGGTTTAGAACCGGTTGTTAAAGGGGTGGGCAAACTCCGGTCCACGGTCACATGCGGCCCACGGGACCGTCCTGTCCGTCCCGCCTGAGCTCTTGGCTGGGGAAGCTCCCCTGAGAATTTTTACTCACCTGGCGGCACTCCGGGCCTTCAGCGGCACTTCGGCGGCGGATCCTTCACTTACTACAGGCCTTCAGTGGCACTTCGGTGGCGGGTCCATCACTTGCTCCGGGCCTTTGGCAGCACTTCGGTGGCAGGTCCTTCAGTGCTGCCAAAGACCCAGAGCGACTGAAGGAACCGGTTCTTCAGCTTCTGGCAGCTCATCACTGGGCAGCACTATCAGGCCAATGCCCTCCTGAGCAGCCAGAGTGAGCTCCCTGCCAGGGCTGTGGCATGGGCCCAAAGGTAGTTAGGCCCTGTCTACACTGGCAAGTTTCTGCACAGTAAAGCAGCTGTTTGAGCTGTAATCCCCAAGGTGCACACACTGCCAAGCCACTTAGAGTGCAGAAACGGCGCAGTTGCAGCACTGTAAAGAAACCAACCCAACGAGAGGTGTGCAGCTTTCTGCACTGGGGCTACAGCGCTGCAGTGCCAGTGTGGACACCCTGGTCGATTACAGCCCTGCAACTGGCCTCCAGGAGGTGTCCCACAATGCCTGTTCTCGCCTCTCTGGTCATCGGTTTGAACTCTACTGCCCTGCCCTCAGGTGACCAACCATCATCCCCACCCTGTACCCCTCCTTGGGAATTTTGAAAGTCCCCTTCCTGTTTGCTCGGCGATACGTGCAGTGTTCTCAGCACATCTTTCCAGGTGGCCATGCCTGCTCCATGCACCAGGCGATCCCCTGCTTGGAGCAATGCCGAGCTGCTGGACTTCATCAGCATTTGGGGAGAGGAGGCTGTGCAGTCCCCGCTGCACTTCAGCCATAGGAATTATGATACTTACAGACAGATTTCACGATGCATGACAGAAAGGGCCATGACTGGGACACACTGCAGTGCAGGGTAAAAGTGAGGAGCTGCGGAACGCCTACCACAAGGCGCGGGAGGCAAACCGCCGCTCCGGTGCTGCGCCCACGAGCTGCCGGTTCTACAAAGAGCTGGACGTGATACTTGGTGGCTACCCCACCTCCACTGCAAAGTCTCTTGTGGATACTTCAGTGGTCGAGAGTAGACCGAGCCTGGAGGAGGACATTTTGGATGAAGATGTGGAGGGGGAGGGGGACCCAGAGCAGAGGACAACTCAGTGGTCAGAGATGCATGCAGCCAGAAGTTCTTTTCTACCCTGGAGGAGGCTAGCCAATCACAGCTGTCAGATGTTGGCGAAGTGCAAACAGGAGAGGAGGCCCCTGCTATGTGGATCTGACTTTGGGAATCGCTGAAGCGAGTTGTTGGGGGCAGGAGGGTTGCAGAAAGCAGGCTTGTCTCCCACCGCATGCCTAGTCTGAGTGGCAGAACAGGCTGTTGATTGACTCCCTCACTTCACAGGTCTCCAGGAAACTCATGGAGATACTGGGCAATCCACTGCCGCAGGTTCTCCAGCAGAGCTCCTTTGTTTCTTCCCCCATGAAGGGTAACTTTACCACGCCACTGTGCTGTCACGGCAAGTGGGGGGAGGACGACCGTTGCTGCCCACAAGCGAGCTACATAGGGGCCAGGGCGGAAGCCGCAGTCTTGGAGAAGACCCTCCCTTGATTCCCTGCTCACCCTCAGCAATGAGATATCTTCCATAATGATCACATCCTATGGAAAGTGCGGGGACATGAATGATTACCAGGCCCCGCATTCAGTGCTGGTTCTCCCCAAGAGCCACATGCCCAGTGTACAGCAGGGTCCAGGAAGACTGATTTACCCTGCTGTGACGTTATTGACTTGAACTGGGACCATATAGAACATTGTTGCAACCAAGGTCCTATAGTCGCACCAAATCTTGTATAAAGGGGGTCAAATAAGGTGTCTAAGACAAGGTTATGGTTTGCTGGTTATGATTATGCTATGTGTATCATTTTTGTAGTTGAAGTTATGAACATTGGTTCTGTACTGTCTGTAGTTCAAACTTGTGCTATGCTTCTGGGTGACACCTCAGACAAGTTGGTGTCGGCTCTGCCTAGCTTGCTTGATGGCCCATTAAGGACCATCAGCTATACAAGTGACCCATTGAAAGAAGGCAGACACGCCTTGTGACTTAGCAAGGTGTGCAGGGACCTGCCTATGGAGAGAACTCTGAGGTTTTTCCAGGCCATGTGATGGACGGCTTGTCTTTGGAACCAAGAAAGAAAGACCGCATGGCAAGAGACTATAAAAAGCTGCTGCATCTCCTCCATCTGCTTTTCGATCCTGCTTCTTACCTCTGGAGGGACTTTGCTACACTGAAGCAGTGAACAAAGGACTGAAAGCTGTGGATGTTCTCCAGAGACTTGATTTGAACCTGCAGTTTATTCCATCACTGCTGCAAGCCTGAACCAAGAACTTTGCCATTACTGTATGTAATTGATTCCATTTAACCAATTCTAGCTCTCATCTATATCTTTTTCCTTTTATAAATAAACCTTTAGATTTTAGATTCTAAAGGATTGGCAACAGCGTGATTTGTGGGTAAGATCTGATTTGTATATTGACCTGGGTCTGGGGCTTGATCCTTTGGGATTGAGAGAACCTTTTTTCTTTTACTGGGGTATTGGTTTTCATAACCATTTGTCCCCATAACAAGTGGCACTGGTGGAGATACTGGGAAACTGGAGTGTCTAAGGGAATTGCTTGTGTGACTTGTGGTTAGCCAGTGGGGTGAGACCAAAGTCTGCTCTGTTTGGCTGGTTTGGTTTGCCTTAGAGGTGGAAAAACCCTAGCCTTGGGCTGTAACTGCCCTGCTTGAAGCAATTTGTCCTGAATTGGCACTCTCAGTTGGGTCCCGCCAGAATCAGCATCGTTACACCTTCCCCCTGCAGCTACTCACCATTTTGGGGGTCTTATGGCTCATGTGTGCTTGCCTGGGATCAGCCAGTTAATGACAGGTGTGTGAGTACTAGCTGTGTTTTAAATCACTGAATCAGTGTTCTCTATGTTGCAAACAATACTGTTTCTGTAAAATGTTGCGTTTAAACTTCACAGAGATGATGTTGGGAGCCCAGCCTCCCTTTTTGTTATCGCCGGCAGAAGAGCTGCGCAGAATTAGAAAGCAGCCAAGAAGAACTAAGGAGGACTTTCTGCATGATGTTATGATGCACTCCGCCACCGAGAAACAGGAATTGAAGGAGTGGCGGAACAGCGAGAAGAGGGACTGAAAGGAGAACGTGGCACGCCAGAATGAAGCTATGAAGCAGCTCTTAAAGGTTATGAAGCGCCAAGCAGATACGCTCCAGGTGATACTAGCTCTGCAGACCGAGCAGCTCCACGCCCACCCTCCCCTGCAGCCACTGTTACAAAACTCTCCCATGCTCTGCCCCAGACACTGGGGCAGACACTCTTATCAACCTCCTGGCTCCAGTCTATACCTGCAGCATTCCACTCCTTCCCCCTCACAGTCCAGCACTGGGAACTCTCTCTATCCATTGCACTCAACACGCATCCCTCTGCAGTTTGGCCCTGCTGAATTGTACTCCAAAGAATAAGGTTGGATATGATACCTGGACATACACAAATCTTTAGCCATCCCGGGACCACACCTCCTCCTGGGACCTTCCCTTCCCCCGTCACTGCTGATGGGTTTTTTTGTTTGACTCTCTCCTCCGGTTGTTGTTTTTTAATAAAAGAATTGTGTTGGTTTGAAAGCAATCTTTATTCTATTAATTGAAAGCAAACAGAGCCCTGCAAAACAACAGACAATTGTTAAGCTTTCATACTGTATCGTCTGCACCAATTACCTCCTAGCATTACAAGCACTGCACTCCCGAGCATAGCAATAAATATTAGTGGCTTTCAGCTTCAAATTGCTGCCTCAAGGCATCCTTGATCCTTATGGGCCCACACTGTGTCCCTCTAATAGCCCTGGTCTCTGGCTGTTCAAACTCAGCCTCCAGGAGCTGAGTCTCTGCAGTCCAGCCCTGAGTGAAGCTTCCACCCTTCCCTTCACAAATATTATGGAGCATACAGCACACGGCTACAAGCATAGGAATATTGTCATCAGCCAGGTCCAGCTTCCCATTGAGGCATCACCAGCAGGCCTTTAAATGGCCAAAAGCACACGCAACAGTCATTCTGCATTTGTTCAGCCTGTTGTTGAACGGCTCCTTGCTGTTGTCAAGTTGCCCCATGTATGGCTTCATAAGCCACAGCATTAAGGGGTAGGTGGGGTCTCCCAGGGTCACAATGGGCATTTCTACTTCTCCTACAGTGATCTTCTGTTCTGGAAAGAAAGTCCCTGCTTGCAGCTTCCTGAACACGCCAGTGTTCCAAAAGATGTATGCATCATGCACCTTTCCGGACCAGCCTGTGTTAATGTCTGTGAAACGCCCACGGTGATCCACAAGCACCTGGAGAACCATTGAGAAATACCCCTTGCAATTAATGTACTCAGTGGCAAGGTGGTCTGATGCCAGAATTGGAATGTGTGTGCCATCTATCTCCACTCCGCAGTTAGGGAAGCCCATTTGTACAAAGCCATCCACAATGTCATTCATGTTGCCGAGAGTCACGGTCTTTCAGAGCAGGATGCGATTAATGGCCCTGCAGACTTCCGTCAACACGAGTCCAACAATAGACTTTCCAACTTGGAACTGGTTAGCGATCGTTCGGTAGCAGTCTGGAGTAGCCAGCTTCCACAGTGCAATCGCCACACGCTTCTCCAATGACAGGGCAGCTCTCATTCTCGTGTCCTTGCGCCGCAGGGCTGGGGCAAGCTCATCACACAGTCTCATGAATGTGGCTTTCCTCATCCAAAAGTTCTGCAGCCACTGCTCGTCATCCCAGACGTGCATGACGATGTGATCCCACCACTCAGTGCTTTTTTCCCAAGCCCAGAAGCGGCGTTCCACTGTGGTCAGCACCTCTGTGAATGCCACAAGCAATCTTGCGTCGTAGCTACTACTCGTGGCAAGATCGGTGTTACACTTCAATTGCCTTTGTAGTTTAAGGAATAACTCCGCTGCCACTTGTGATGTGTTGGTCAGAGCAAGCAGCATACTGGTAAGCAGTTCGGGATCCATTCCTGCAGCCTGAAAGAGGCAGGGTGCGCGGTACACAAACCATTGAAATATGGCACCAAATGCAGACAGAAGCACAGTGATTGCTGGGATGCGAAGCAATGCATCACGGGGCATTGGGAAAGGACCCAGGATGCCCCACGACTCTGTCTGCCTTCCCTCAACTCTTAGCTGCAGAAGAGAAAGAGATGCTCTGTGGGATAGCTGCCAAGAGTGCACCACTCTGAATACTGATGCAAGTGCTGCAAGTGTGAACACACTATTGCACAGACAGCTGACAATGTGAACACACAACTGCGGTTTCCTTTCAACGCTCTCTGAGCGGCGCTGTAACTCCTGGTGCTGTAACTCTGCCAGTGTAGACATGCTCTAAGCAAACCTTAGTCCTCTATGCAGTTAGGTACATCAATTCACACTTCAATTATGTCCTCATGTGAGCCCACACTGTGATTTACCCACACCCCAAATTCGTTATTTACCATGTCATTCATAAGTTAATTCCATGGTAATCAAGCCCACATCCTTCCCAAGCACTGCACTCCTTCACCTCCAATCAATTTGCCCTTTCTCCACCACAAGCACATTCTTACAGGTACTATTCCCCCTCTTCCATTGGGCCATGCAAACCCATAAGGTGAGAACACAGAGCATCCCTGACTTCTGTTGCCCAGGTGCAGACAGCTCCAGCTGTGGCAGGTGCACTTTCTGTCTGAGTGTCTGATTCAACGGCCCCTCGCTGTCAGAGGTCCCTTAAGGGGGGAATGGCTCATCTCTGGCTTCACAAAGGTTGGGAAGAGCACAGCGAGCCACAGTAATGCAGACAGCATTGATGACAGTGGAATACAAACAGGTCTGTAGACATCTCCAGTGGGATTTTAATCTGTCAAAAGCACATTCAACAACCATTCTACACCTACTGAGAATGTAATTAAACCTTCTTTTGTGAGGGCCTCTGAAATCAGGGTTTGACTTCATAAGCCAAGGCAAAGGGGGTGGGGGGTACGTGAAGTCCCCAAGGATAACAGTGGGGACAGTCAGAGCTGTCCCTTGAGTATGACCAGTCGGGGTGACCGCTCTGGGCCCCATGTTTTGGGGGGCCTGCGCTTCAGTGGGCATGTGTTGTGCAGGGGGCTGTAAGCCGGCCCAGAGGAGGTGGGCTTACAGGTGCCTGGAGGGCCAGGCCAGCCCAGGGGATGGGGTTAGGAGTTTGGGGGGCCAGGCCAGCCCAGAAGGTTAGCGGGGGGCCTGGTGCTGGCAGGGGGAGTCAGGCCTGCACTCACCGGCGGGAAGCGCCCATTATATTTCTTTTTCTTGCCCACCTGCCGCCGCACTGGCCACCAGCATTCTAGCGCTGCTGGAACACACCAGCACCAGGCTGACCCCATCCATTGCCTTTCTGCCCTGGACCCATCACTTTTCCAGGATGCCCCAGCACAGGGGACCCCCTAGCACAGGTGCCACCCTGTGACTCTCCATTGTCCCTCGCCCTCCAGCACTGGTGTCCCCACCCCACATCAGATTTCAACTGTATAAAAGATGTTAAGGGGGGCCCCTACAGGCTGATTTGTCCTGGACCCCACACCCCCATAGGGACAGCCCTTGGGACAGTAATTCCATTTATGACAATGTCATGTGGTGGGAATAGTGCCCTAGCCTGTCCATGAATGTAGACTCGTGATTGGTGAAAAACTCTGGCATTGTGAACTTTTCCAATGCAACCCACGGTGATGTTCATAATTGGCCTCTGTGGTCCATAAAGGCCTGCATAACAGGGGAGTAGTACCCTTTGCAGTTTATGTACTCATCCACTCCTTGAGGAGGACAAACTATGGGCACAGGAGTCCCATCAATGGCCTGGCATGGATAGAATCATAGAAGATTGGGTTTGGAAGAGACCTCAGGAGGTCATCTAGTCCAACCCTCCGCTCAAAGCAGGACCAACCCCAACTAAATCATCCCAGCCAGAGATTTGTCAAGCTGGGCCTTAAAAACCTCTAAGGATGGAGATTCCACCACCTCCCTAGGTAACCCATTCCAGTGCTTCACCACCCTCCTAGTGAAATAGTGTTTCTGAATATCCAACCTAGACCTCCCCCACTTGAGACCATTGCTCCTTGTTCTGTCATCTGCCACCACTGAGAACAGCCTAGCTCCATCCCCCTTTCAGGTAGTTGAAGGCTACCTGAAACCCCATTCTCTCTTTAATGCCTGGCATCTTGGTGTAATCCACAAGACTGACTGCCTCAGAAACCTCTGCCACCGCTTTACCCACAGTTGACCTTCCAACACTAAACTAGTTTGGCAACAGATCTGTAGCTGTCTAGTGTAGGCAGCTTCCAGATGCTTATAGCAACCTGCTTCTCAACCATCAAGGGTAACTGTGTGCATGTCTCTTTACATTGAAGGGTTGGGGCAAGCTGCTCACAAAGCTTCATACAAAAGTTCTGGACCACTGCTGGTCACCCCAGGTCCACATAATGATGTGATCCCCCCAGTCTGTGCTTGTTGCCCTGCACCAGAAGTGCTGGGCCTCGGTGGCTCTGTGGAGTGTACTAAGCAGCATCTGCCAGTGTGCATCTGCCATGCCTGGGTACTCCTCCTCCTCCTCTTGCTTCCTCATGACATCTGTCAGGTACCTTTGGTGGGTCAGAAAACACCACCAGAATGTCCACCTGTGCCTGACACAGGAGGGAAAGTGCAAGGAAGAGAAGTTCTTCTAAAGGCACCTCCTCCATCTTGCTGGCAGTGCACAGACTAAAATGACTCCCTTGCTGGCTGTGCTGGCAGGCTGTTCAAACTTCCTGTAATGTGCAGGATGGGCAGTACAGTTTTCCCATAGTGCACCATGTTCCTAAGGCTAGAGAGGCTACATTTTGGGAGGGTGCCAGGGACTCTGGGAGATGGTTGGTCTGACTTGGCTCTGCACCCTGTAGTAGGGATGCTAGAGCTCTAGGTTTGAGCCCAGGTTAGAAAACATAGGGTTAAAAATCAGTGTAGACACTCACGCCCAGGGTTCAAGACAAAAGTCATCTGACTCAAGTCCCACTAACCCTGGGCTTACATTGCAGTATAGACATATCCTCTGTGTCAGTCCATCACATTACACTATCAAATCCTCAACAGCAGAAGATTTTATTAACTACACCCAGGCAACCTCACTGTGGTATTTTAATCCATTTTCAGCACCATTTTCAGATACCACACCGGGAAGCACTTTACTGGTGCTGATAGAAAGATTAGAGTAGGTTAGATTACATTTTGATATTAGTTCATGCAACATACAGTTTTCCAGAGCAAAAATAATAAAATGTTTAAGAAATTCCTGTCATTTGAAAACGAGACACAACTGTCCACCATTGAAGCTGAGAGAGGAAAGCAAGAGGTGATAGATGCTATATTCTGTGCCAGCCGTTCTCACTTGAGAATTCTTTCAGAGACCAGAGCAAAGATACTGTTTGTCTGGGGCCAATAAAGAGTGATTTTGCTGTGATGGAAACCCAGATACTTGGCAAAAGATGCAATTTCTGGCTGGGAAATGATGGCCTATTGTTGAATTGGATTTCTGGTAGTACATCATGGGGAGAGGAGGTTTTGTCAAGCAGGGAGAAGACCCTATGTGAAGCTGTAGATGAAATAAGTGTGAGTATTCAATTATGATAGACAGGTGATAGCCACCAGAGGGAAAATGGTCCAGAGAAATCACTGCTGATTTCCTCCCAGAGTTCTTTGACAGGTCAGACATTGGAAGTGGTTGTGTTTTACTTACAGGAACTTGGCATGGGATGTATGTGAGAAGCACGGGTTGGGCCTACTTTCAGTGCCTGGGAACCTGACCTGTTCATGAAGGAGCTGTTTCGTCTTGGTAACACAATGATGTTCTTCATGAGCAAGGGTGTGTGCTTCTGGTGGCAGCAAAGTTGGAATCATGAGTCAGGTGCCTGGTAGTAGTATCCCCTTTAGGTACGTATAGAGCATTCATACACACGCTGTATGAGCCATGCTGGTAGACTGAAGGGAAATATGATAGAAATTTGTAGAAGATATGTCCTGGGCTGCTTGTGCTCACTTACTGAGTCCTGGAATGAGATTTGGGTGGGAGAAGGTGAGAGAAACTCATAGATTTGGGCTACGGGGGCTACAGTAGGAAAAAGGGACTGGTTGGGTCCAGAAAAGATGCATGTAGGAATTATTGCCACATCAGCAGTTTTCACACATCATCTTAACATATGCAAGACTATCTCTCAAAGTAGCTACTAGCTAACTGAGTGTGGAAAAATAAAAGGAGGACTTGTGGCACCTTAGAGACTAACAAATTTATTTGAGCATAAGCTTTTGTGAGCTACAGCTCACTTCATTGGATGCATTCAGTGGAAAATACAGTGGGGAGATTTTATATACACAGAGAACATGAAACAATGGGTGTTACCATATACACTGTAACGAGAGTGATCAGGTAAGGTGAGCTATTACCACCAGGAGAGCGGGGCGGGGGAACCTTTTGTAGTGATAATCAAGGTGGGTCATTTCCAGCAATTGACAAGAACGTCTGAGAAACAGCAGGGCGGGCGGGGAGAGTGAGACCTCCAGAGAGGGGGTGAGACCCAGGGCAATGTGTATGTGTAGGGGGTCAGCTTCTAATGGCAGGGTGCAGAAGTGGGCCAGTCACCCATGGGCTGAGTAACTGGGGGTGATGGAGCCCCTGGAAGCATGAGCATGGTTCTAGGGGTATTTACACACAGTGGCTGATGTGTGTCCATCAGTCACCAGGGTTACTTCCCTCTCTCAGTGGCTTTAACAAAGAAAAGGAAACATTTCTCTGCTTTTCAGTTTCACAAATGCTACTCGCTCCGGCCTGTATTTGGTTTCTTTAAATGCTAAATGTCTCTAGCCCGTGCTTAACACCTGCTGCAAATCTGAGAGATCAGGAGACATCTCTGATACAAAGCCTGGCAAAGAGCACCCCCAAGTGGACACAAAGGATACCACTCAGTCCTGCAGTCAGGCTGTTCTCCACATCACTGCATTTGGTACTGGGGGGATTTATTCTCTCTGTGGCTCATATGCACAACTCCTTAGCATTGATGTGCTTCATGGGTGTGTACTGCACAGGGGAGATTAGACTTTCACAAATTCTTCTCTCTAGACTGGTCATTTCCCCCTGTTAGCGATTGTGCTAACAGGACATGAAAAGACTTAAAAATACAGGCTGGAGAGAGTGTACAAAGCATCTCCCCCTTCTTGCACCATCTACCTGAGAGCCGGTCACAGTTGTTGTCTCTGGATTCAGGAGAGCACAGGGGCTGTATCCTCACGACCCCTCAGGGACTCACATTGTCCCAAATGGGATGGAATTCTTAATCTACTTCTTGCACTGATTCAAGAATGTTTGAAGGAACAAGCCCTGATGCAAAAGGAATTAGGAGGCCCTGTGGAAGGGTATGTCCACACAGAAGCAGCCTGGAGAGGATACTATGGATGGATGGTGAAGGAAGTCGACACCTGCTCTTTTTTAGGGGTCCAGGCTGGGACTTCCAGAGAAGGTGGGAGGATGTCCTCCACATTTTACACTCTGCCAACAGGGTAAATGGATGCTGAGCCCAGGCAGGAGGGGCAGAAGAAGAACACTAGCCCAGTGAAGGTGAGAGCATGGTGTGGCCCTGGGAGGGGGCACCTCAGCCAGTGGACGAAGACAGTCTTGGACTCTCTTTTTACCGCTCCGAGTGTGAATGGGGGCTGTATTCAGTCTGACAGAAAGACTCTGTCAGACTGTCACAATAACAGGGCCAGCCACATCTCTGCCTCCTTTCTGATCTCTCTGAATGCATCCCTCTCAGACGTTCGGTCTTGCCCCACCTTTACCTGTCTCATGGCAGGATCTCGTGATTCCTCCACTGTCAGAGCAGGACCCGGGTACTCTGCCCTGTGCATACTCACTGCTTATCACCCTGCAGGCGTGTCTCGGCTGGGACCCTGCTTGACCCTCCCTTCAAGGAACTGTGACCGTGATCATGACCAACCGCCTTTGTGAAAGTCTGTTTACTTACCAGGTGGAACAAAGCGTTAGAGAACAAGAATTTTAAAACAGCAAATAGCCAACATGCAAACTTAGCCTCATCCAGTCTCATGCTTCCCTCCGAGCTAAGGAAGACAGGCTTCTTCTCCAGCGACAGGAACAGAACTGACCCAACTCGCATTCTCTGAGAAAGCGAAGCTGGCAGGCCTGTGACGCACGCTGGTCCCGGCTGACAGCAGCCCTGCTGCTCTTCGTCTGCGGCCTTGTCTTCACTGCTAAAAGTAGTTGTACCTCAGGGTAACCAGCACCTGGGAGCTACACTGCGGCGTGAAGGCAAGGCACTTTGGGTTTGCTGCCAGGCAAGGGCAGCTGAGCTCTCCACCCCTGCCTGGGGTTCAGCGCACCTTGTTAACCACTAAAGTGCCCTGACGTCACACAGTGTTTTTACGTCCATGCAGTTCACTCACGTTAGTTACCCTGAGGTAAAAACCACACTATTTTAGCAGCAAAGACAAGACTTTAGTCTCTCTGAAGTAGAAGAGAGGCTCTGCTGCCCCCGAGCGAATCCATTACCCTAGGGCAGGGGTAGTCAATATGCAAACTGTGGGCCAAATCCAGACTGCCAGACACTTTTGAATGGACCGCAACATCTTTTTATTTACTTATTATCGTTAGTATTGTTTTTGTATTATTTTCTCTGGAGTCTGCACCTTGACAATACCTTGACCAAGAAATTTGGATCTTGACAAAAAATAATTGATTACCCCTGCCCTAGGGCTCAATCTGGTTTTGGTATGTTTGGTGTTTTTGTTTACGAGACCAGGTGTGAAGTCTCCTGGTGACTTTCCCCCTGAGCCAGCGCATCCAGAGGGCCTGTCCAAGAGGATGCCTCACTTTCCACAGTATGCATCCAATGAAGTGAGCTGTAGCTCACGAAAGCTTATGCTCAAATAAATTGGTTAGTCTCTAAGGTGTCACAAGTACTCCTTTTCTTTTTCCGTTGTTTGGGTGGTTGGACCAGCTTGGCCTTACTGAGCTGCCGTCATTGGCCTGACACCTGTGTCTCGCTGGTGGGGAGCTGTTGGAATTATCTGAGCAGGCACCCCACACCCACACTCCCCTTTGCAAGTCTAACACCCATACATCTCATTTTGGATACAGATCAAAATATGCCATTAATACTGAGATACACATGGTCTCCTATTGTCAGACGCTCTAGGCTATTTCCATGGGCCACTCGTTCCTCCTGAACAGTCGCTTCTGACTACAGCTCCATCGTGGCACTACCGCTAGCCCTCTAGAGCCTTTCATTTTTCATATCAGCAACTTTAAAGTAAAATCACCTGATTCCTACATGACGAGAAACCCGCCTCCCACGTGTGTCGGGTGAGCACCCCCTTATTAGACTGTGAGCACCCCCAGGATGCTAGTGAGCATGCTCGCTACCGCTAAGCTCCCCTTCTCTGCACACGTGACCCCACAATTTAATCCAGCCCTTCATCTTTATTGGTTTCAGAGTAACAGCTGTGTTAGTCTGTATTCGCAAAAAGAAAAGGAGTACTTGTGGCACCTTAGAGACTAACCAATTTATTTGAGCATGAGCTTTCGTGAGCTACAGCTCACTTCATCGGATGCAGTGATGGAGCACATCCGATGAAGTGAGCTGTAGCTCACGAAAGCTCATGCTCAAATAAATTGGTTAGTCTCTAAGGTGCCACAAGTCCTCCTTTTCTTTTTGCTTCATCTTTATTGTAATACGTTGTCCTCAGCCAACTCTTCACACAATGTAGGGGTATTGCCAGAGCTGCAGTTTCAGGTGGTACCCAGCAGATGGCTGTCGAAGTCCATCCTGTTAAATAGCCATCTTGCCAGCTCGCACTGTCATGGGGATACTTGCTTTGAAGGCACAGAAGCAGGAGGAGTTATTAAAGTGTGGCTGAAATGGGAACCATCAGTCGCCAGGAGATAACTGTTGGTGTATGATGAGGCCAGGCAGAGTGCAGGGGACATGGAACATGCTGGGTGTGTCCACTGGAGTAGGAGCCAGCCCAGCCAAAGGCTGTTTGAGGGGACACAAATGTGCATGGTCACTAAAGGGCCTGCTTCCCCATGGTGCTGGGTCCCTGTTGGAAGGTGCTGGAGACCCCCACTTTCTGGGGGCATTGAGGGGAATGGAGGGGGGTACCGCGCAGTGTCAAGCCTTCCACGTGTCAGGTGTAGGTATAGACTGTACACAACAGTCTGCATCAAGTAGGGTGGGGCCTGGGTTTATCTGAACATTTTTGTGTCACCAGAATGGGGTGCTGGACACACAAAACTCACTCTTGTCCCCACCACCCAGTATATCTTACTGGCACGGGGAGTGATCCTGCAAATACTGAGTACTGAGCATAGTGCTGGCTCCTGTGAGGCTCCCAGTGGCCTTGTCTGCACCAGCTTATTTCTCCAAAAATTGCCCCTGTTGCTACCACTAAATCAGCTGCCCCAGTGGTAGCAACAGTGGCAGCCATGTCACATAGACCTGCTCTGAGCAGAGTTAGACTACATGGAGCTTAAAACACCTGCAGCTGCATGGAACCCTGTCAACCCCAGCTCCTCTCATCATTGCTATCACGAGGTGACCTGAACTGGTGGTCACAGCTATGGGAAATTGGAGGGAAAAACAAGCCCAGTGGGCACTAAGGCAATGGGGATCTTTGCTGTACTGGGCACTAAGCCACCAGGAAGCGGTGTAGGACCAATGGGAAGTATAATGAAACTGATAGTGTATTTTAAACCATTGGAGCTAGCCAAGAATTCCATATTTGTTGTTGTTTCTCATAGACCATAACCCAGCTCTTCATTGCTGGCTGACATGTGACTTCTATAGATGCATTCGTCTGCCAACAGGACCTTTACAGATTCCCAGTGCCATGTGATACAGACAACTACACAAGAAAAGGGAATATGCAGAGACGTCTGTGAGAAGGGATGGAGACATCTTCAGAAGGGATCCCCCAGGGACCTGTCTCTAGAGGCGGGGGAGAAGAGTCAGCCTGTTCCAACAATCCAGTCACTGTCTGGCTTTAGAATTTCCCAGAGTTTTTGCACTTTTGCACATTTCCAGACTCAGTGTTTGATGAATCATCTCTCTGGCATTGGCTTATCTCTGATATACTTCTGTTTCTACCCAGAGAGCCATGGATAAACATGACCTACAAAAAAGAAAGACACTGGGTTTTTCCCTTCTTAGCTTGTTTTTTAGGGATAAAGCGAGCCTAAAAAGCTTTGTTTTGATCTAATTTAAAGGGTTTTTTTCTGTTTTGTTTTGTTTTTTACAAAAATTCGGGCCATATTAACCCTTTTTATTCTGGAGGACTCTATGGAGGCCTGGAGAACTGTAGGATTAGACCATCAAAGGTGCCATGCAAGTGAAAGCTGAAGTGAGAGGCAAAGTGACCTTTAGTCACACTGTTTAAAACTCTGGGTTTTGTTTGCTTTTGTTAACACTTATTGACTGAGATTACTGGGAGAAAAACTCTCCATTAAAGATTCAGCACCATGGAAAATCCCGAAGGATTGGAGAACTGCCAGCGTAGTAGTTCCAATATTTCTAAAAGGTAAATGGGATGAACCAGGCAACTACAGACTGGTTAAGCCGATACTGATCCCAAGTAAAATAATGGAACAGTTACTCTGGCTAAAATCAGAGGCTAAAACTATAATGAATGCCAGTCCACATGGTTTTGTAGAAAGGAGGTCTTGTCAAACAAACCTGTTGTCTTTTTTAAAAAAAGATTTATGGGTCTAGCTGGTAAAGGCAATTATGTTGATATACAATATTTGGATTTCTCCAGGACATTTGAGCAAGTACCATATTACTTTTTGATTAAAAACTTGTATTACATGTAACTAACAGGGCACATATTAGATGGAATAAAAACTGAATGACAGCCAGGTCTCAAAATGTAGTTGTTAATGGGGATAAATCAATGAGCCGGGCTGTTTCTAACAGGGGCACAGTTCTAATTAGAGCAGCTCCCCTGGGAAGGTGCTCTCCCCCATCACCATCACTTGGCGTCTTTAAGAGAACGTTAGATGCCTTTCTAAAAGGTATGCTTTAATCCAGCTTCTGAGGCGTTTGTGCACAGGGGTCAGCCTGGATGGTCATGATGGTCACTTCTATCTTTGGAATCTGTGAACCCCCCTGCTCATTCCCTTCCTTCATGGGCCATGGGGACGCCAGGATAGCCTGCAGTGCCCTCAGCATGCTCTTATGCGTGCAGCTCTGCATTAAGATAATGGCTATAATCAAGTCTCATGCTTCAGGGCTCCAGCCAGTCACCTGCAGGTACCAGGAAGGATTTGTTTCCCCTGATATAATGCACATTTGGCCAGATGTATTCTGGATTTTTTTTTCCAGACAAGATGACTTAATGGTCCCCTCTGACCTTAAACTCAACGAAACGCTCTGAAATCCTATCCCAGTATAGTGCAGGAAATAGAACCCCCATAATGCCATGTTTCTAGGAACTGGTAAAACACCAGTGTGGGACCCCACTAGATACGCCCTCCCAGTTTGACAGCGAACCATTGATAACTACCGTATTCTTTAAATATGGTCTTTCAAGCTATTGTGTATGCAACTTATAGTAATTTCATCTAGACCACATTTACCTAGTTTGCTTATGAGAATGCCATGTGGGACTGTGTCAAAAGCCTTATTAAAAATCAGGATATATCATGTCTACTGGTTCTACGCATCTACTAGGCCAGTAACCCTGTCAAGGAAAGAAATTGGGTTGGTCTGGCATGATTTCTGATTGACAAATCCATGCTGCCTATTCCTTAGCACCCCTTTATCTTCTAGGTGCTCACAAATTGATTATTTAATAATTTGTTCCAGCATTTTTTCAATTATTGACGTTACACTGGCTCATCTATAACTCCCCGAGTCCTCTTTATTTCCTGTTTTAAAGATAGGTATATGTTTGCCCTTCTCTAGTCCTCTGGGATCTCATCCACCCTCCATGAGTTCTCAGCGATAACTAACTCAATCCTTCCAGAGCTTCTAGCCAGCTGGGTGGATTTTACAGGATCTGAATAGAGCTGGGTGTGCAATGTTTTTTTTGTATCATGAAACTTTTCAAGATTTTGAAAATGTTCCCATTCAGCATTGGGGTGAAACTGGGGCCTTTTGAAGATTTTGAAAAAAATCTGGGAGAGACCCCTCTTCTGCACTCCTGAATAGCTATAGGTTGGTGTTTTGGGCACATACCTAGGATGTGGGAGACCCAGGTTCAAGTCCCTAATTTACTTAATTCAGATCAGGGACTGTAACCTGTCTCTCTTACACCCCAAATGAACGCCCTACCTCCCCCCTGAAAAAAAATTTCTGTCCTGGACTTGAGAAACCTTTCCTGGAAAGAGTTGAGCCCAAACTAATACATTCCCATGAAAAGCTTTGGTTTTTTCCAAGGACAACCTGTTTTGTTAGAAATTTCCTGACCTGCTCTAGTTCTGAGCTAGGCCAAGGGGACAAGGCACCTGCTGGCCCAACAGCAGGTAGTAAAGTCTGATGTCCCCACCCCGCTGCTTCCTATGAAGAGCAATCTGCTCAATGCTCGTTGTCCTTAGTGGTTTATAATGTCAGAGCCAATGGATACATCCTGCCTTCCTACACCCATTACCCTCTCCCCCTTAGTCCCACCTCCCACTTCTCTGCAGTGCTTTTCCACTCTGGGGACAAGTGTAAGCGGGGGCATAGTCCTGTTACTGTGGGGAACTTTCCTGGCTTCTACACTACCCCGATGAAGTGGGTTAGCGAAAGGATCCGAGTCCTCGCTCCCACTTCCTTTACCCAGTGGCCTCCCTGCCCTTGAGGACTTCCCTTCCACTCTCCTGTCTGGCAGAGTCCTCGTAACCCCAACAAGGCTGGGCCCAGGATTCCTCGGGGACTCAACCCCCAACCCTGCTGTGGTCACCTAGGACAGGGGCTAGGGTGTCCCCACTCCAGGGTGCTCTCTCTGCACTGGGCACTTCTCTGACCCACTGACCATTAGATACAAGTTAAAGCAAATGCAGGTTATTTAATCAACAATTAATTTTAAAAAGAATAAGGAAAAATGGGAAAGGCTAAAGGAAACATATCAACCCGCTCTGTGGCAGGGAACATCACAAACAGTGTCTCTGCAATGTCAGGGCACTTCACAGTCTGCTCCTTGTAAGCCCCAGGCCGCCTTCTCAGGCCCTGGCTGTGCTGCAGGGATGCTGTGGGTTGGACATACACTCTGGTGGTGGCCACACGCTCTCAGGCTCTAAGTGGTAGGACCCTTCTTCCCAGTGTCGCCCCCGCCCTGTCGGGGTTACGATCCAAGCCTGGCCTGCAGAGCCTCTTGGCTGAGGCGTCTCCCTGTGCTGGGCCCGCTGCCCAGGGTCCCCCTCGCTCTCCCTAGCTGCTCACCGTGCCCAGCTCCGGACTGCTGCAGCCCGGTCTCCCCAGCTCCACCACTCTGTCTCAGCACTGCTGCTGCTGTTGCTGCTCTGCCTCCAGCTCCCTGGGCTGCTTCTTTGGCCCCTCTGCCTCTGGTTGCTGCAGCTCTGCTCCCAGGACAGGTCTGCTCTGCAGGCTGCTTCTGTGACTCTGCTCCCAGCACTGACCTGCTTCCTGGGCTGCTTTTCTGGCCCCTCTGGCTCTGGTTGCTGCAGCTCTGCTGCCAGGGCAAGTCTGCTCTCTCTGGATCTGGCACAGCTCTGGTCCCTAGCTCAGCTTGGGCCTCTTCTTTCTCCATAGCTCGGCCCCACTCTGTCTGACCCACGCAATTCCAGCTCACATGGAGGACAGGACCTCCTTGGCCTTCTGACTCCCTGATTAGCCTGCCTGCCCTGTCAATCAGGCTGACCTGAAGCATTGGCCTCTCCCCATTGTTCCTGGGGGCTGTCAGTCTCAGGGTCCTGATTCCCCATCTACCCTTCCCCCTTTTTAGTACGGGGAGCTAGCAACTAAAACACCCCCACTGAATGTTAGTAAGGGGGCAACAGTCCCCTTACACAAGCACACACTCTCGCCTGTGGCCTGTGGAGGGTGCCAGTGCAACCTGCCGGTGAGTGTGACATCCTCTCTGAATCCTCTCGAGGCCAGCACAGCTCCTTCCAGTGCAGGCTTCTCCTACCCCATCCAGTGCAGACTACATCGGAGCAAAGAGATTGTCACGTGGCAAACCTGAACCATCCCCCCGAACTACAGCAGGCGCAGATGTGGCGCAGGGGTGGGGTGTGGGTCGCCATCTCTAGCGCATTGAGTGTGGTGTCCTTTGTGAACTGAGCTCTGCTCGCTGTCTCCTTTTGCTCTTCAGCCCTTCTCATCTGTCCTGCTCCCTCAACTGAAGAGCCAGAACGGAAGAGCCAGAACCATGTGACCAGTCAGCTGCACACAAAGCCCCCAGATAGTGCTTTCTAGAGCACCATGTGGCAGCCACGAGGGGGAGCTGATGCTGCAGGGGTCTAGCATCCAGCGTCAAGAGCCTGCAGATTGGATGCAGATGGGGCAGTCAGGGAAGAGAGGGAAAGGCAGTGCCCCTGAATGCCCCCTACTGACCTCCCCTCTTGGAATCCTGACCATCCCTCCCATCACGACTCCTCCAAGCCCTAGCACCCTCCTCCCTGCCAGATTCCTGCAAAACCCTGTCACCCCCTTATCCAGAGGGGTTACTGCTGCCCTTGAGAGCTCATCACACCTCCTCCTACGCCTCCTGGGCACTGCTCCCCAGAGGCAGGCCCCGGGGAGGGACAGAGCAGCAAAACCCCCACGGCACCATCTGGTTGCAATCAGTGTTTATAGCTCTCGCTAAGCTCCTTTCCGGCCAGGAGCCAAGTGAGATGTCTCCCAAAACATGGCTCCTTGTGCTGGGCTTTTGCGACTAGCTGCATCCAGTGAACGGGCCTGAGCCCTGGCCGCCTCCCGTTCATCCGGGTCTGGGCCAGGGTCTCCTCCCGCAGAGACCCCAGTGCCAGGAGCATGATGGGGAGTTCCCCCTATGTGTATAGGGGGAGGTTCACTCCCTACTGTTGTGAAGCCATGCAATCTGCGATGCAGTCAGCACTGCTGGATGCTGACTGAAGGGAGCCGGCTGCTGGCAGGAGTGCGTGGGTTCTGTGTTCAGATCACTCACAAAGGATAACCACCCTCACCAGGTTGGCTTTGCCATGAGCCAGGCCTGACTTCCACACACGGGCCCCCTAGTGCCCTCAGGTGTGTACTGCACTTCCATTGTCATGGCAGGGGTGTCATGCTGTGGGGCAGTCCCAGGCCTGCAAGATGATGAACAGAGCCATCCGAACTGGGATGGCTCTCACAGGCCCCTTTACGATTGTGCCCCATTGTGCTGGGTGCTGTATGGGGCACCCATTCCTGGCTGGGGTGTCATGTGCACAGTACCCTTTCATGCATTGCTTGTACACAAAGCATTTTCCCTGGCAGGTCCTTTTCAAACCTACTTAGGGAATGTGAATGTTGGTTTCCACCATTATGAGCCTGGATGGCTCTACGGACACTTTTAATGTAATAATCTGGTGATAATCCTGCCTTGCTAGTTATCTAACATTTTACAAATGGAACCATCATTTACCTGCACTAAGCAGAAAACGCAAGATGGTGGGGGGCACCAAAAACTTCATTTTGAAAGCAATTAAGTTGCTAGGCAACAAAAACAGGGTAACCAATCCTCCCAATTTTATCAAGAGACTTGTGATATTTGATGTTTTTATGAACACTCCAACTCCTGGAGTCAGGTAATTACTTGAGAATTTCAGCTTGCATTGCAAAAAATGTGTTCCTCCCCCTCCTAGTTGCAGACGAAAGCTTGAAAACATGACCTCTGTGCAACCTAAAGCCTCAGAAACCAGAAGACAAAGAACCTAAAATGTATTATTTTTTAAAATCTCATGATTTTTAAACCAATCTCAGGATTTTTGGGAGTCCGATTCATGATCTTTGAATGCTTAGGTTGGTCATACTGCAAAATGTGGCTACCTATAATTCATTTACAAGCCCAGCCACTTAAAAGCAAGGAAATAAGTAGTTAAGAGCATCATAAATCTCACATTGCCAGCATAATAAACATAAGTACATCCTTCCCTAGAACAAAGAAATACACATTTCACTAGAATGTAACCTTAACTCTGACCCAGACTCTTATGCACAGAGGCCTTGGTGTTTTGGATTGGGGTTGAACAATTCCCTGTGCCCACAGCCCTTACACACCAGCATCACTCTCCCATGAACAAAGCTGACCTGAGAACTCTGAAGGGCAGGAAGGTGGCTCTGAGGGACACACCTCACAACTAACTGACTCATTTTACACAGTGTGTGTGGGTGTGCGCACGCATGCGCATACGTAGTTGTGCATGGGTGTTC
The DNA here is from genome assembly GCF_015237465.2 of Chelonia mydas. Taxonomy (NCBI): domain Eukaryota; kingdom Metazoa; phylum Chordata; order Testudines; family Cheloniidae; genus Chelonia; species Chelonia mydas. The sequence continues at coordinate 59,683,109 of NC_057855.1, forward strand.
ATGTATGTGTGAATGTGCATGCATGTGTACATCTGTGAGTGTGTGAATGGGTGTGTACATATGTGTATGAATATAATTAGGTTTCTCCCACCAGCCAGGTTCTGCTGCTTCTTCCATTCAGCCTGGTAATCAGTTCTCACTGGCTTCTATCTGTTACATTTTCAATGTTTTCTTTATTTCTCTGTTTTTACCATCCAAAGTGTGCCAGGGGGTGGATTTTTAAAACGGATGATCGTTTAAAACAGCCTAGGTATTAGTCCAAATTTCACAAATGCTGTGCACCCTTCAAGTCACTGGGAGACACAGGTGTAAGTGGGAGCAGAATCTGGTTTGCCTTAAAGGGGGAGAACAATCTGTCAAGCGGCTGCAAGAAAAATATAAATTTGACAACCAGGACTTACCTGCCTTCTTCCAGCTTGGATTCCAGAAAACAACTGAAAGAACTGAGGAAATTTTAAACCAGATCCTTTTGCAATAGAGGGGTTCTGGTCTACCAGGAAATCACAAGATAATGAGATCTCTGGTTTTGAAAAGCACACACAGGCCCATTGTATGTGCATATTTTGGTTCTTTGGCAAGAATTTGAGGGTAATGTTGAGGTCGGTTGGGGAAAGGAACAGAGCTCTCTCCGGGGACAAGTACAGTTAGTTCCCTCTAGCAAAAGCTATTAGACTAATTCTGATCACATCCTGATGGTCACTACAGGAAATGCCAGCCGCAATCACAGGATTCAATATGGGTGGCAAATTGTGCTCTGGCTTCATCCAAGTGTTTGGTTTACATTGCAGTACAGTGTAGCGTGAGCCCAGGAGTGAGGACTCCTGGGTTCTATTCTTGGCTCTACCTCTGACTCCTCTGTGACTTTGGGCATGTCACTTAATCTCTTTGGAGCTCAGTTCCCCATCTGCAAAATGGAGGCAATGCTAGCTACCTCTCCAGAGAGCTGTCCATTCATCAACACTTTCAAAGAACTGGGAGATGCTTGTATGGACAGTGTTAGACAAGTGCCCAGTGTTGTTGCAGCCATTGTGTCTGAAGGGTTATCTCACTTTTGTGGATGGGATGTAACAAAACGTGCTATTGCCATGTGTCTCAGTTTTATTACTGCATTGACATATTAACTTTGCTCTCTCCTGCTTACAGAAGCTTACAACTGACAGTTGCAGTGTAATGACCCAGACAACTGGAAAACCATAGCAATCAGACTAACTGGCAACAAATAGTAAATGATGGTAAATAGTAAAGCAGCATGAAAACAACCACTGGTGTAACTGAGATCAGCAATCGCACCGTGTGTCTCGGCCTCAGCTGTGCACGAACACCTCTTTCTGATCCGCAGCAGGGTGTGTGAGACACAAATCAAACCCTGCTCCGAGAACAGACTCTTGGTAGATGAAGCTGTGATGCCTTTTCCGTGTGCCCATGGCACCTCCACATTCCTAAGCACTCGCCCCAGGTGTCTCAGCTCATTACAGAAGAAGTTCACACGCTGCTCTCTCTCAAGGGGATTTTACTGCTGGTCTTTCTTCTTGGAGTTTTCCTTCATCTAAAGCCAAAGCCACGTTAGGCCGAGAGCGGGTGGTCCCCGCTGGACAGCACACTGAATGGCTAGCAGCCACCCAGGGGGAGGTGTCACTGCTGCATGGCAGCTGGAGTAAAGTAGTTCAATTTGCAGTTAAAATGTCCTTCTGCTCTTATCTTATACCTGTGGGCTGCACTTTGGCCCCTCGCGGGGGAGTCTCAGTACTTCAGGCCTCCATCTGCTGTCCAGCACAGAGGGGAGCCCCTGCATGTCATGGGAGCTGGACTGTGGGGAAAGCTAGCTGCCTGGGAACATCCCCCACACACACACAACTGTCCTCTCAGCAGGACAGCTGTGTACCCATGGACTGTGTGGCAAAAGGGACATGAGCAGGCAGTGAGAGGGGCTGGGAACAGCCACTCCTAGCCAGACCAAAAGCCTTGTAGAAAGGCCTGATCCACTAATAATTGCTCTGCTTGTCTTGAAGCCACATCAGCCAACCTTCGCACTCTCCCAAGCTCCTCAGAGGGACAGGTCTGCATGGCCAGGGTGTCACTGAGACCACATTTCCTGCTGCTCTGCTCTGGGCATGTCAGGTGTTCTCCGGATCCCAGAAGTGCCACTGGGTTCCACATGGGGCCATGGTGACTGGCTGGCCCGGCTCAGATCCCTCACCAGGGAAGAGGAGGTTTGCCCTGTGGGGCTCTCTGGGGCATGCCATTCAGTGCCAGGCCCAGGGCAGCAAGAGGCATTTCTGGCTCATTCCCACCCCTCATTCTCTGCTTTGAGAAACAGAGCCAGGATCTGAGTCTCTCGCAGGTGCGATGGGATAAGAACAGCAGACTTTGAAATCAGGTCAAAGGGGTGGAGACACAAGGGTCATGCATGGTGTCCCTGCTGCACGGGGCACTGACCTGCAGAGATGTTCTTTCCTCCTTCCACTGCACCAAAGGATGGTCCCCTCAGCTAGCAGCAGCGCTTAACGGCCCCAGTGGTTACTCTTACTCATGGCCTGGACAGTCAGTGTTACCACTTGTATTCGTTCTAGTCAGTCCTTTTTTCTCCCTCTCTAGCAGGCAAAAGGGGAAGTCTTGACCTAGCTTCAGACTGCCTGTCCCTTACTCCTTCCCCCTTAGGCCTGGCCTCCCTCCCTTCCCTTAGTGAAGCTGTGGGACATACAGTAAACACATGCACCCCCCCCCCCCCCCCGCGTGCATTGCGGCACCATCGCCTGGCTTCAGTCATTGTTAGAGAACAAGTCTACCCAGCCCCCTCTTCCCCTAACTTGATGTGGGTCACCTCCCCCGTTACCAGGCCCCGTTCCTCTGGCCCTGCCTGACATCTCACTTCTGCACAGCCAAGCCCACGCTGCTGATGTCGCTGCTGCCTGGGACAGGGCCTTTTGGATGCCTCTCCATTTAACAGTCCAGAGGAGGATCATCTCCTGACCACTTTGCTGTCAGGGCTTTCTAGTTTTTTATTTTTGCACGGCAGTTCTAAAGCCCTCACCTTGTGCTTAGGAATTTGATTCAGGGGGAACCCAGAAAGCGAAATCCCAGCATGCAGCTACACTACACATTCTTGTTGAACGTATTCACTAAATGGTGATGCAAAGTTTGCTGCGACTCCTCCATCCTGATCTGCAGCCTCTGGTATTTCAGCCCTGGGCCTCTCCTAAGACAACTGGCTGTCCTGCCAACCTGAACCTTGCTGTGTGTTGGAAAAGCATCTACTGGAAATTGCAGTGAGATGGCAAACTCCATTCAAAAGCCCATTTGAACATGACTTGCCATGAACGCCCCTACCATTGGCTACAGATTGCCTTTCAAAGCCCTACCCTCTGCTTCAGTGCAATTGCTTAACCTTTGACTCCTCTAGGGTGTACAACATATGTCCTGCAATGCAGTGCATGCTGGGAGAAATTCTCCCTTTGGATCCATGCACATGACTCACTGACTTCAAGGTAGGTATTTATTTGAGGGCAGCATCTAGCCCACTGTGTGTGGCACAGGGTGGCATCCCAGCCCTTGCCATGCAGGGGGATCTGATGTGAGAAAGGCTTCCACTGGATTTAGAGCTGGGAGCCTATGGGTTGCTGTTAGCAATGTCTGTTCATTCTGGACAACATAGTGCAGAATATCAGGGCCCTGCCAGCCCAAAGCAGAAGGCAAGGTGTGAACCCACATGCCCTCGAAGCACTGCTACAGATGGGTGAGGCTGGTGAATGGCACAAGAGATATCAGAGTGAAACACCCCAGCAACATAGGTCTGACACATAGGCAGAGAGGCTAGCAAGTAATCAGTGAAAAGCTGGAGGAAGCAGCACGCAGCAGGGTGTGCTGGAGAAGTGCAGATGCAGGATTGACATGAGATCCATCATCAGCCTGAGGCAGGTATTTACAGCGCATTTATCACTGGCATTAGAGCTGGGTGAATAGCTGATTTTTCAATTTGGTGGCCAAGCCAAAAAATTGTTAAAAAAGTGTTTCAGATCAACTTGAAATTTTCTGCAAACTGAAAAGGTAAAAACAAAAATTAGGGGCATACGAAATGTTTTGTTTTCAGGGGGTTAATAAAATTGCAGGAACATTTGAAAAGGCATTTCAAATTGAAATGCTTCATTTTGAAGATGTCATAAATAAACTGTGTAGGCTAAAAAAAGTCTGTTTTTTTAAAACAATTTGGCAAATTCAGCCTAAATTCAAGCATTGTTTTGGTTGACCTGAATCTGCATTTTTGGGAGAAAAAAGGTTTTGCACAAAAAAATCTCATCCAGCTGTACTGAGAGCAAAGGGCTCAGACTCACACTTGATAGATAGTTAGACTCAGGACGGCTGGACGCAGGATTGCTCTGTCACCGACCTGCTGCATCAACTTAGGCAAGTCACGTCACCGCTCTATGCCTCAGTTTCCCCATCGATGCAGTGGAGTGGAAAGAACTTTGTGAAGCACCTTAAGATTGACAGCAGAGCAGCCCTTTTTAAGTGCAAAGTACGGTTACTTCTGGGATTTAGGATACTGCAGTTGCGGGGGGTGGGCACAGGGGCTCCACACCTCGCTGCTCCCATGTGCATGCGTGAGGCGGTGGCTGTGCCACCCAGGATGTGCTAAAGCTGCCTCATTCCTGCTCATTTTGTAGCCTGACCCACATGAATGCTGATGTAGGAGCTCTGGCCAGATTTCCCTTTTTACCGCACCCCTGTTTGCAGGCTGGACGCATGGTTCAGAACTCTGCTACACACCTTTGCCTGCACCACATAACCTTGGGTTTGTTAATGGGGCAAATCCCATTCACTGCCCTTCTCCAGAGTTCCGTAAGCACAATGGGCCGTTGAGCTCCGCGAGCTTCCCATGTCTATACACCCTTAGTTCTGTGTGCTGCTTTTGGCAGAACAGGCGCGTGGCTCGCTCTTTCTTTTTCCTCCCCCTTTTCTTCCCTGCCAGTGGGGCTACTGACCGCTGCATGTTTTTATGGGGGGAAGGATCAGGAGAGCGGTAGCCTGTCTGCCTCAGACCCTGGGCCTGGAATTTGATTTTCTCCACTAGCTACAGCAGAGGATCTCAGGGTTTCACGAACGCAGGAGGTTGCTCAAACTTCTTGGACAGTGAATGTTCCTCTGTAGCTTCCTGTGGGAACCCCAGCGCAGCTTGCAGAGCACTGGGAGTGGGCGGGGGGGAAGGCCAAGCGGACATAAGAATTTGCTGCCAAAGGGCTTTTATTTAAATCTTGGCAAGAAGAAAAGATCAAATAAAAACACGTTAAAATTAGCCTGCGTCAAGCAGGGGATAAAGTTTCCCAAAGCCCTGTAGGGAGAGCATTGCAAACTTCGAATCTGAACCATCTGCTCCCAGACAGGGCCTCGCTGCAAGCTTCCTGCTACAGGGACAGCAAGGCTGCAAGCCGACCAAGGTCTTCCACCACTACCCTGGCCACTGCATGCTGAACAGAGCCCACATCAGAGAAGCCTGCTGGTCCGTGGCCAAACCCTGCAGGAACTGTGATTATGCAGCCCAGCCTCATGATTGCATTTGTTTATTTTCCTTTGAGATGCCATGTGCTGTGAGCCTTTCAGCCTCCTGAAGCTAAGCAGGGTGGGTGCTCGGCCAGTACTTGGATGGGAGACTTCCAAAGAATCTAAGTCTGTTACTGATTGGGCGGAGCTGAGTCTTCCCCCATCCAGTGCTGCTCGAGGGAGCATAATTGGGAGGAGATATAAAGCCCAGGTCTTGACCTCATGTTGCTATTAAAGCTCCTAAGGCCTGTCTTGGCTAGTTTCCAACTCTGTTAATTCTATTCTGCCTCACCAAATCCCCACTGCAGTGTCTGCTGGACACAGGACTCCTTCTTCACTTCCTGCATTGCTCGATGCCATCAAAACATCGCCATACTCCACCCCAGAGGTGGCTGCACTTCAGTGGTGGCTTAAGTGATCGTTCTTTATCGCTCGCAAAATGCTGGGATGATGTCCTAGATTTGACTCGGCCAGTCAGTCCCCTCAATGAGCGATACATTGGGAAGTTTTGGAAAGGGAGGAAGCTGAAAGGCCCATGGAAGTTCCAGAGTCTCTAGTGATGTCTGTGAATCCCAGCATCCGACAACATCTCTCTTCTTGGTCTCAGTTTGGGAAGGAGTGAGCCTGACCCCTTTCTCCTGGCTCAGGCCAGCCCAAACTGGCACCTCCGTCCTCATCACCGCAGGTGTGTGATGCCCCACCAGGACCTACCCTCATGCAGAAGCAGATGCTCATGGTGCATGTTAAGGCTCAGGATTTTATGTCTCTGTTCCACTGTCTTCTTATGCCAGTGGGATCACCAGGCAGGGGGGAGGCTTCCAAAGAGGAGAATGTTTGCGGCAGGTCCAGCATAAACATTTACTTTAGCGTACACTGAGCGGAGAGGGGAGGGCAGAGGCACGCAGCTGCTGGGGGGGCCAGGAACACTCACAGGAGAGGAATGCCAAAAGAATGCAAGCAGAACAGCTAACCATGTTTTCCCTGTTGCAGGCTTCGGGACCCATGTTCCCGTCCTGGGTCAGAGTGAGCAACGAACCCCCGTCAGACCTCCCTGGTTCTCCCACCCCGATTCCAGGGGGAACAGGGACATGGGAAAGCCAGGCCTCAGTGCCCCAGCACCCTGCTAGCCAGGGCTGGTGGGTGGTTCCCACACAGCCCTGGTGTGCGGCTGACATGGGCTGCTGCTCAGGCCTAGGCCTACTATTCACAACACACACACCAGCTGGTCAGTGCAGGGGCGGGAAAAGGACTAAAGAGCCGCAGCGATAGCTGAGAATAAATAAACAGCCACTGAGCCAGGCTGTGGGGCCTGGCCTGCCCAGCAGTATAGTCTCATCATTCCACACACCTGGTCACATCTCTGAGCGTCAGTGCCAGGCTGCAGCAGGGGTGTCAGCATGTGACCCTCCTGTGCCTTTCCAGGGGTGCTGGAACAATGTATACAGTGGGGGTGCTGAGAACCATTGAACGAAACTGCAAACCCGGCATATGATGGAAACCACTTCAAGCCAGGGGGTGTGGCAGCTCTCCCCCAGCACCCCTATTTCCAGCACCTATGACCTTTCCGCCCCTTTGCCCAGCTTTCAAAGCCTGCTGTTCTTATCCCATCGCACTGGTTCAAGACTGGTCATGGCTCTGTTCCTCTGAAGCAGAAAACGGGTGGTGGGAAAGAACCAGAAATGCCCCCTGGGCTTGGCCACGCCCAAAGAAGAGCCTGTTCACTGGGGGCCGGACCCACCCAGGCCAGTGCAGCAGAAAAGGTGTTTTCCAATGGCTCCTGGCAGCCTGTGCCGTGACTTGGCTAGTAGGTCACAGCACGGTGGTCAGCAGGAACGAACCTGAGGCCTTCAGCATTAAAAGCCCTGCACTGCCAGAGCTCTCTCCTTCCCGTGTTAGACGTGAGCTGCAGAGTCACCGCAGTGGCCACTAGAGGAAGACATGATTGCAAGCACCTAGCTAGTGAAGGCAGCTGAGCCCAAGTTCCCACTAGTGTGGATGGGAATTAGGGGTGCTGGAGGGAGCCTGACAGGTTTCATCGCTCCTGAGTTTGCTCGCACACCATGTAATGGGGTAGCTCGTTCCCCAGCAAGCCAAACAGCCACATCCTCAGCATAGTCCCTTTCTCAGAGAGGACAAGGCCCCTGACTTCTCCCTCTTCAGTGGCTCCCTTTAGGACAAGTGAGACCTGGGTTCTCCGCCTGCTTTCTCCCCATCCCCTCCACAGCCCCAAGGGAGGTGCATCTGCAGGGAGCAGGGTGAGCCCTACAGAAAGGGAGGATAGTAACAGAGAACTTGAGATGGACAGAAAGAAGGAAAAGGAGCTGTTCAGGAAAGGGAGCCAGGTGGGTTCAGCTTATCGCTGGCTACCCGAGCAGGGCTGCCCAGGGATTCAAGAGCACACTTAGCACATGCCTTCCAGAGTGGAGGGAGAGGAAAGAATTTAGAACACGTGAGGGAGGCTAAAGGCGAAGGCCAGGCGTGTCTGCAGGATCAGGCTGTCCTGACAGGATGTGCACTAAGGCGTCCAGGAGGACTGTGGGATCTGGACGGGAGGAGGGTGCTGCTGAGGAGGGTTTTAATGTTATTTGTATTGTTTCAGATTCCTTGGTATCATCGCAGAACACAGCCATGCTTGGAAAGGAAACAGCCCTAGGAAGGCGGAAATCACTTACCGCCAAGGAGGGAATCACGTGGATACCATGACAGGAGTGCTCTGATTCTGCACCAATCCCTCTTCCTTATGGCACTGGGCCTAACCCTGCTCTGTTGGGTCTCTACTCACCGAGGGTCTGTCCCCAGAGTGAGCTCAGGGCAGTGTGAGGAAGGATGGCAGCACATGGCCCTGTACACAGCGCTCCAAGACAGTCAGGGTTACAGAAATCTGATCCCCCTCCCTTCCGGCACCTGGTGTCCAGTTACCCCTGTGGCAATTGTCCGGCTAATCTTCACTGAGTCCTTCAAGGCCATAAATGTGTCACCCTCCTGTGTGGTCTTCTAGTAGGGCCCGATCCTGCAGTCACCACCAGGCAAAATCAGTGGGACTCAACACAACAATAAGCACCATGGCCGGATGTATCATAGAATCGGGCCCCTGTAATTTCACTGTGGGGCTGGCTGCATGTAGCATCTGGCACAGCACCAAAGCAATGTTAGAACCAGGGTATGGGGCTCTGGAGAGAGAGCAGGCTGGAGGAGGGGACAGAGACAGCCATCAGGGGCAAACCTGGCAAAGCAAATCTCCCCTGCAAGCTGGGCCACTGCCTGCTGCGTCCCTGGGCAGGGTAGTTGCTTATTGAGGACCCGATCCTGAAGGCACTTGCACAGCTGGGGAGCCTCGCTGGCTTGAGCTCAATGGGAGGGAGTGCTGCTGGGCTGGGGCTTGCAGGATCGGACATTTGCCCCGGTCCCAGGCTGGGAAGCGCCTCACACAACCCCGAGCTCGGCCGGGGCGCAGGGGGCGCAGCACTCATGTCTCCGCGGATCTCAAAAGGCGGCACAAACACTCCCGCCCCCCCCCGACCGGGCAGGGGGGATCCCTGGCGCCGCGCCCCCAAGTGTCCCCGGCGCCGGGGGAGGGAGCGGCCCGGCAGGCCCGGCGCTACAGCCAGCCCACACCCCTCCCTCGCCGCGGGGTTGGCTCGGGGAAGTCCCGCCGGCCGGAGCAGCCTGGACTCCGCGCTGCGCGCACCGAGGCTGGGCCAGGCAGGGCGCTGCGCTGCCCTGCCCTGCGCTGGGCACCGGCGCCCCGGCCATGCCGTTCTACCGGCGCACGGTGCTGCCCCGCAGTCTCTGCCCCAGCCGCGCCGCGCTGCAGCTGGTCGAGCTGCGGGACGTCTGCAGCCTGGCCTCGCTCACCCTGCTCCGCCAGCTCGCCGACTTGTGCGGCCACTCGCTGGCGCTGCTCGGCGAGATCGAGGGGCACCTGCTGGCGCTGGGGCGCCGGGCCGGCCGGCTGCGCCACCGCATGAGCCGCCTGCAGGGGCTGCTGCACGGGCGCCCTCACCCCCGAGCGCCAGGTAAGAGACCGGGAGGCTCCTGCGTCCCCAACCCTCCGACAGCCCCTCCCCGGCCACCGCGCCCCTGGGGAGCCCCGGACCCGAGCCCCCCTCGCCATTCCTCCTCTCTTTCGGGAGCTGTTTTCCTTTAAAAGCAACTTCCTCTCTCCTCTCCCCATCCCCCGCGTCCGCCGCCCCTGCCCAGCCGCCTCGCGGTTCTCCTTCGGCCGGGGAATGAATCTCTCTTCCAGCTTGGCCGGGCAGAGCTGCCGCCGGCTCTGTTCCTCTCTGCCCCTTGGAGGGCGGGACCTTGCTGGGTCCACACGTCCCCGGCCGAGGGGCTATTCCCCGAAGGTTCCCCGGGCTGACGTGTGGCTGCCCTGAACGCTGGACTCGTGGGCATGGCTGAGCCCTGGTGGTGCTGGGCACGGGGTAGGAGGTGGCACAGGGGTGTGCCTAGGTCCGAAGGGGTACGGCTGCATGCAGCATGGCGGGGGCACCATGGCCTCCTGGGGAGGGCTAGTTGTCATTTCTCCCCTAGACCTAGCACTCAGGGCCTTGGCACCTATCCCTTTGTGAGGCTTCCTGGCCTGGTCCTGGCTTCATCCATAGTCTCTGTTGGAGTGAAGCTGTTACGTTCTGGTGACTAGCCTTGGAGATTTGTTAACCTGCTTTAATCTGTAAAGTGATTAATGTAAAAACTGGAACTGTGTCTGGTGTGGCTAAAAGCAACTGCACAATCCAGTTACTGATCTCCAGGAAGGTGCTGCTCCCAATGTCACCTCCATCCGGTACTGGCTTTATGATTATTTCTGTATAGTAATCAGATCCCCACAGAGCTGCCATGGGCAGCTATCCTGTGGGAACTGGGCTCCTCGAAGTCTCTGTCTGATTGTCCTAAGAATTTACCCTATCACCTGTTGTGGCTGTAGTACAGGGGTGGGCAAACTTTTTGGCCCCGGGGGCCACATCTGGGTATGGAAATTGTATGGTGGGCCATGAATGCTCACAAAATTGGGGGTTGGGATGCAGGGGGGCATGAGGGCTTCGGCTGGGGTTCCAGGCTCTGGGGTGGGGCTGGGTGTGAGGGGTTGGGGGTGCAGGAGGTTGCTCCGGGCTAAGACCAAGGGGTTCAGAGGGGGATCAGGATGGGGCAGGGGGTTGGTGCACAGGAGGGGGTCAGGGGTGCAGGCTCTGGGCGGTGTTTACCTCTAGCAGCTCCTGGAAGCAGCAACATGTCCCTCCTTCGGCTCCTACGTGGAGGTATGGCCAGGCAGCTCTGCGGGCTGCCCCATCCGCAGGCACTGCCCCCGCGGCTCCCATTGCCCTCAGTTCCCAGCCAATGGGAGCTGCAGAGCCGGCGCTTGGGGCAGGGGCAGTGTGTGGAGCTCCCTGGCTGCCCCTACGTGTAGGAGCAAGAGGGGGACATGCCGCTGCTTCCGGGAGCTGGATGGAGCTGAGTGGGGCAATGCCCACTGCCGCTCCCTGGCTGGAGTGCCGGAGCAGGGCTAGCTCCAGACCACACTCCCCAACAGGCACTCGAGGGCTGAATTAAAACGTTTGAAGGGCCGGATGCGGCCCCTGGGCCGTAGTTTGCCCACCCCTGCTGTAGTACATGAGCGCCTTCTGTGTTGTCAGTAGCAATAGCAAAGTCTCTAATGGGCTTAGTTGTGTCTCTCACCCTTCCCCTTTTTTCAGTGAAAGCTCTTCTACGGTCGGGGTGGAGGGCTTGTTTACGAGGGATGTTGATGGGTGTTTTTTGAGCACAGGAAGCGGCACTGCTGGAGGTGGCAAAACTCCCCATGATTTATGTGGGGGCAGGACTGGCCCCTTAGCCCCGGGCTCAGCCCCGCCAGGAAGGAAATCGCCTGAGGATTCAAGTGTTGCCCTAGTAAAATCCAAGGGACAGGGCATTGCCCAAGGCAACTCTGGGGCATCCTAGCCCGTGCAATCAGGCAAAGCTGCTGGTGCTGGGAGCAGGGCGAGCAGTGGGAACAGCCCAATGTTTGTTAGTGTGTTGGTGGCCATGTAGATCCGCTGTGTGCTCTGTCATGCTGGCACACGCCCAGAACACCCACGCACCCTGTTCTGGGAGATTGGCAGGACACCCGCCGCTCATCTCCAGGAAGGGCAGGGCCTGCAAAGCCCCATCTGCTCTTTCCTCACTGGCAGTGGAGCTGCATTGGGCCTTGCACAGGTACACACTATGCTCTGACTTTGTGCCTTCCTCTCACACTAGCACCTGACACCCATCCATCATGCTGGCAACGCCATCTCAGTGAGCGACTGATGCACTTACGCTGACGATTCCGATTTGCAGCTTGGCTTTCGCCTTCCAGTTCTAGTTCCCAACCTGCCTTTACGTGATGTCAAGTGTCTCACTACATGGAAGAGGGAGTTGCGCAGGCGTTCCAACACTGTCCGGCTCCTGTCCTGCCCCATAACATACCCAGGACCTCGGGCATCTCTCGCCCAGTGCGGTAGCAAGGCCTAGTGCGGGTGGGCTGAGGACAGAGCAACAGCAGCAGCCTGAATCCTGCCTTTCCTTGACAGTTGTCCAAACACTGGGCATTTTCCAGGCTGCTGGCCAAATGAACGCAGTACAGGGAGCTCCTTAGATCAAAGCACTGCTAGTGACTCTGCAGCAAGGTGTGTACTGTAGCTCTGAGTGTTAATGCTCTGTCTGCACTGCTGGGCATCCATGCAACCCTGTCCTGCCATGCCCCGGGTGCAGTGTAAGGCCTGGGCTGGATTTTGTGGGGCTGGTTACTTCCCGGGTTGTCCCAAAGCCCTGGTGTGGAACATGGAGGTAAACTTCTCCCATAGACAAAGCCCAATCTAAATCGCTCTCTTTAAAGACTCCCTAAGGTGTGTCCCATCTTTAGTTATTCACCCTTTAGCTAAGGGCCCTCTTCTACTAAGGAGGACAGATTTTTGCTGGAGTCTTGTGCTGCTGCTTAAAATGACAAGTTGTACCCTATTTGTCCTGCGTGCCCCATCTGTTCTCTTCTGCACTGGAGTTCTACCAAATGGGTTTGTTTTTATAGTGCTTTTATTTTCACTTTCAAATGCTAAGTTTTGGCACAAATGTCTGCGTTGGGGTAGAAATGGGCAGTGTGTTTTGGAGGAGTTGAAATACACTCATCTAAGATTTGCTTGTAAAGGTTTCTTTGAAAATACTTCTTAAACTTGTGTCAAGCGCATTCCCTCTGCAGACTCTGTGCTTTCGTCAGGCCCTTTGGCAAAGGTTGTGCATCTTGTGTTTTCCACATTCTCTTGCATGTGCTGCCAGGATCCTGCAACTTGTTTCCTGTATGCAGAGAGCAAACCAAAGTTTTCAGAGTTGGCCTTTGAGACACGTTTGTGTTGCAGACACAAGTGTGATAATTAAAAAAGCTACCAGGGCAAGCAGAGACAGAGGCCAAAAATCCTGCATCTCGGGTACAAGCTCTGAGGCAAAGCGTTGATAGATTAATAGATTTTTAAGGCTAATGGCCATTATGGTCATCTAGTCTGATGTCCTGCATAGCACAGGTCAGAGAATTTCACTGAGTATTTCTTGCGTCAGAACTCTGATATGCTGCATTTAATTCCAGCGGACCAGGTGAGATTGACCCCAGCCAGTGAGGGTGAGCAGAGGATGCCCTGTGGGCTTAGCAGTCTAACCTATCTTGGGCCAGAGGAGATTCAGACTGTGGTATTGAAGCCTGTCAGCGTTGGCATGAGACAGCCACGTCCAGCCCAAAAGATTCTTTTTTAAATTTCTTCCTATAAAGGCAGGTGACCGGCTTGGAGCAGCCTCAGCTGCTGGGGGCGGGGATGCTGGGTGTGGAGGTTGCCAGTGCCGCACTGGAGAGCTGCCTGGCGAGGGAGTGAAGGCACCTGGGAAGCATGCGCCTGCTGCTGTGTCCCTGCCTTCAGGAGGACCGGGGAGGTAGGAGGGCTGGGCTGGGCTCTCATTCACTGGAGGAGGAGCAGGGAAGCAGGCAGGACTGTGGGAAACTGGAGAGAGGGCTGGCAGCTGCACGTGTGTGACCCTGTCCCTCACTAGTTCTAAGGGTGAATATTCGGACGGTGGTGGAGTCATGACCAGGCTGTCTCTGGATTGGCTCTGATCACCGCACTTGGCTTTGCAGTCAGAGTCGAGTCACCGCCGCTCCATGTCAGAATTGCACAGCGTGTCAGTCGTGAGGCCAAGCCACTTGCAAGCATAGGCGCGATGGCACTTTCTGCATACATGTGTGCATGGTGGTGGATCCTCTCCTGCTAGTGGATGATCACATTGTAGCCATGACCAGTTCAGCTTATACCACCTGTGTCCCGCCAGGAGGTTGCGACCATTTCTCATGGATGGGGCTTGCTCCCATGACCCAGGCCTTTATCACCTGAGACAAAGCAGTGCAATGCTTAAGAACATAAGAACGGCCATACTGGGTCAGACCAAAGGTCCATCTAGCCCAGTATCCTGTCTTCCGACAGTGGCCAATGCCAGGTGCCCCAGAGGGAATGAACAGAACAGGTAATCATCAAGTGATCCATCCCCTGTTGCCCATTCATGGATTCTGGCAAACAGAGGCTAGGGACGCCATCCCTGCCCATCCTGGATAATAGCCATTGATGGACCTATCCTCTATGAATGTATCTGGTTCTTTTTTGAATCATGTTATAGTCTTGGCCTTCACAACATCCTCTGGCAAGGAGTTCCACAGGTTGACTGTGCATTGTGTGAAAAAATACTTCCATTTGTTTGTTTTAAACCTGCAGCCTATTAATTTCATTTGGTGGCCCCTAGTTCTTGTGAGCTAAAGTAGGAGAAGGAGTAAATAATACTTTCTTATTTACTTTTTCCATACCAGTCATGATTTTATAGACCTCTATCATATCCACCCTTAGTCGTCTCTTTTCCAAGCCGAAAAGTCCCAGTCTTATTAATCTCTCCTCATGCTTCTGGGTGATGCTGCATTTGGGGTCAATCCAGCAACCTTGAACTGGTGTAGAATGCAGCATCGTCGTGCTATGCGGCACCTCTCAGGGCTGCATGTGTTACCAATGCTCCGTGATCCTCACTGGGCTGGCTCCCGGCTTCTGGCTGGAGATTAAGTTGCTGGGTTTGATCCCTGAAACCCTAGGTGGCCTGGGACCTGCCTAGTGGAGCTGCCTCCCTGCCCGAGCCGTGCTGTCAGCAGCAGAGGTCATTGAACTCGATCCCCTTGTTGTAACAGGCAGGGTCTGCAGGCAGAGTGCTCTCTGCCAGGGTCCCGTCCTTTGCAGTTCTCTGGCTCCCAGAGTCTGAAATAGCCTCAGTCTATAGGTCTGGCGGGCTCACTGCCAAGCCCATCTGTTTGAGCAGGTGTTGGCGGGGGAGGGGGCAGGGAAGGTGGGTTTTGGGGGTAAGGCGGAGTGTGCTGGGGGTATGACTCACATAGCTGGGGAGGAACGGGGCGAGGGGTCAGGGAGGAGAATGCTGCTGCTTTACAGGGTTTATGCTCTAACTCCTGCCTTGCTGTGGTTTTAGATGTGGTGTCGCAGCGCCCAGGGCGTCAGACGGGGTCCTCGGAACGGAGTTTCTTTTGGAACAAACTTGTAATATAAAAGCCCTGTGTACCGTGTGTGTGTGTGTGTGTGTGTGTGTGTGTGTGATGTAATCAGGCAGCTGCTGTTCTTTAGGGTGGGGTTAATATCCCTTGTCTGCAGATGTGATTGCTTTCTTAAGGCTGACAATCAAGATAAAGAGTATAGATCTGAACTAATCCAATCTCCTTGCTGTTGTTACTAACTCAGACTGTTCAAACGGAAGGGGTCCAAGTCACTATGCACATTCCCTGATCTCCATTCACGATTTCTAAACCTTCTGTCACTTTCACCACTGAGGCTGTTTGCTTGGTTTTGGTACTTCATTCAGCCCGGAGAGGGAATCTGATTGGCGAGTTTCTCTGGCTGTTCCTAGTCAATCTGGTGTAACTCCTTCCTACTCTCTGGAAGGATGCTGAGGTATCTGGGAATTTATGTCACCCGAAGGGAGCACTGAAATCCCAGCCTCTCTCTCACTACCTTTATTTCAGTAAAAACCCTAAAACGTGAAATCATTTCTATTGATGTTGGTTTGGGCAGTTTTGTTTTTCTAAAGCTCAAGCGTTTGGTATCTAGCTGCTGGATGCTTTTCAGAGAGCAGGAAGGCTGCCTGTAACTCTGCTAGCATCCCAGCAGTGCAGTAGGAACAGGCGAGAGCTCCAGCATGTCCAGAAATGCTGTACACAAGACGGTGTTGCTGTCTGTACGTTGCCTGAATTAGTAATGAGCCCAGGGGGCCAAGGTGTTTGATTGCAATGCAAAACCTTCCATCTTCAAAGCGTGCCTCTTGGTTTTATACCCCAGTGTCCCATCTTGAGGAGGAAGCGCTGGGTGGGAAGAGCGGGGTTCTCTTTTCAAAACAGAGTAGAAAGAACATGTGTTGCTTCCAAAAAACACAGGAAACCATCTCCCTAGGCCACGTTCTGATACACTTGAATAGCACCAGGGATTTCAACAGGACTATGCCAAGGCATGTACTGTGGACACTTAATCTATTTGATAAGTCATTTTCCTGGAACGCTCTTAGGAAGCAGGAGCCTTGCAGCTAAGGAACATGCCCTTCGGCTTTTGCTCCACTGTGCTAAAGAGCAGATTCTGCGCCCCATTGCATCGTCAGTGACTCGGCCCTACAGCCCCAACAGACGGGAGTTTGAGGAGAGCTTTGTTCTCTGCACCCTAACCCACCGAGGGCTTTATGCACTGGAGGCCGAAACAGCTATCTTTTTATCTTTCCATGTGATGCACCAATGTGCACCTCTGCCCTGCCTGTGCACTATTCCCAAAAGGGGGAACATTTGAGAAATGAGTTTAGAAGCTCATTGTATGTGCCCTGTCCTGCATGGACTGGGGCCTGAGGGGGGTGCTGGTGTGAGCTGCGGATTAACAGCTATGGTGAATGAAGTCCTCCATGCACAGTGTAGATAGAATAAGGCAGGCAGGCAGCCCACTAAGCTTCCTGGCCACACTCCCAGCACGTGTACACTCCCACTCACCCGGTTCGGGAAGGAACCACCTCTAGGAGAGACAGGGGAGTTCATACAGCTTGCCCTGCATACACTCAGTTCCGTGCTCAGTCAGGCATTTGCTCCACTTCTAGTTTCTGGGAGAATCTCCAGAGTTCTCTAGTGGTCAGTTTTTGTCACATCCTCTGGTTCTTAGCTGATCCCATATGGGAATAATCAGATATTTCTGTGGTGTTATACTGTGCATGTTTCTGTCCAGATGCTGCAGAACTCTAACTGTAAAACAACAATCACCAAGTACTTGTGAAAAAGCAGGTGGTTTATCAGCCATGCAGAGATTTAACAATGGGGTTCCCTCTCTTTTCCACTTGATCAGTTTCATACTAAACTTTATCTTCTTCACTTCTCCTAAAGATACTTCCATCCCTTTGCTGTGTGGCTGCTTGGCTCTCTGGGTCCTTCTCATAATTCGGATTCCCCATTAGTAGATATATATGGCAGATCAGAGAGATTCCAGAGGTCGTTTCCAGCAATCTGGACAATTTCATGTTCTTAGCTATGGGATCCAGTCCTCTTGTTACCCTGGTCCAGAATGGAAGTGCATGTGTGTGTTTCTGAAACTGCACTTAAGATTTCATTTGTGTGCCTCAATTGTCACTCCATCATGACTGTTCAACACACAACGGGAGAGCAAGGATCTGCTGCAGAGCTTGAATTCAGCCCACTAGTTGAGAGATCGAAATGACAGAATAGATGCATGGGTGCAGGAGGAAAGAATTGTGCTGCTGAAGGCCAAGCATTTAATCAGAACCAAAGACTCAGAAAAGGCAGGTGGCTGGTTCCACTACAGGGCTGAAGACACTGACTTTGTTTTTACTGTCACTGTTGCTTAGTAATGAGGCTTTGCACTGCTTACCCAATGATCTCAAAGCACTTTACAGACACTTATTATCTCAGCAGTCCTGTCAATCTACCCACTTTACAGGCGGGGAAGCAAAGGCTCGGATAAGCTAACAGGCTTGCCCAGGGTCATGCTAGTTGGTGGCAGAGCTGGGAACAGAACCCAGGAATCCTGGCTCCCAGTGCTATGCTCTTGAGCCCTAGACAAGGCCTGCTAGATGTGGGACTAGAACTCAGGACTTCTGACTCCGCCTCCAACCAGTAGCCTGCAGAGGATAGTTTGTGAGATGGAGGCTGTTGTAACGTAATGAGTGCTGTGCACTGGCTGAGTTGAAAAGCTGCAATCTGATTGACAGCCCTTCAGCCTGAACTCACCCTTTCAGAAAAGCATGGTGCCTTTAAGCCTCATGCTTTTACTGCAGGTTTCTGCTTGGCTGAGGTTCTGGTCTGCAGGCGGAGAAGCGGGTCCCTTGGCATCGGCTGTGTAACATGAATACCAGCAGCAGAGCAAGCCAGCCATTTGTCCCTCTCTCCCCACTGGAGTGACTGGGCACACAGATTGTCACAGGCAAGCGCTTTAAACCCAAAGGCAGCCAGCCCCTAGGAGCCATGGGGGAGCAGACCCCCAGTCTGTGCTCGCAGAGATGAGCTGTTTACCGGTTTTGTAGAAAATACGTGATGTTTTGGCTGCCCTCTGACCTCCCAGCCTGGGCCTCGAAGCAAACATTTAAGCAAGCAGAGCAAGAACGAGGGGTCAGCTCCAATGCCCAAAAATGGCTGGAATATCCTCCAGCAGCCGTTCAAGACAGCCTCCCCCAGCCCTGCAGGGTATGCATCCCGAGGCTAGGGGTAGTCAGGATGGGTTACCATTGGCACCCCTGGCTGGAACCCAGGTGGCTGGTAAATGAGTGACAGTGGAGGTTCTTCCCCAAAAACGCTCTAATTGGCTTTTCTTTAAAAAAAGAAATGGGGTGAGTGTAGTGAATGAATGACATGGAATAACTAACAGAGCCAAATACACCCCAAGCAAACACCTTGCCGACTTCCCCATACACTATCATCTCACTGCATGGCTCCCCTGCTGGTTTACTCCTGCCCAACCAGCTCTGCTGATGTCCCTCAGTCCCAGCCTGAAGCATCCCTGCGATTCCAGATCTGCGCCTCCCTCCCTCCCCCCCCCCCCCCGCCCCCACCTGTGCTCCTCACTTCCCCCTGCTACTCTAGTCCTGCCCCCCAGCTCAGCCTGTGCTCCTCACTTTCCCCTGCTACACCAGTCCTGCCCCTCAGCTCCGCCTGTACTCCTCACTTCTCCCCTTGCTGCTGCCTATTAATTTCATTTGGTGACCCTTAGTTCTTGTGTTATGAGGAGTAAATACCACTTCCTTTTTTACTGTCTCCACACCAGACATGATTTTATAGAATTCTATCATATTCCCCCTTAGTTGTCTCTTTTTCAACCTGAAAAGTCCCAGTCTTATTAATCTCTCCTCATACGGAAGCCGTTCCATACCCCTAATCATTTTTGTTGCCCTTTTCTGAAGCTTTTCCAATTCCAACATATCTTTTTTGAGATGGGGAGACCACATCTGCATGCAGTATTCAAGGTGTGGGCGTACCATGGATTTATATAGAGGCAATATGATATTTTCTGTCTTATTATCTATCCCTTTCTTAATGATTCCCAACATTCTGTTCACTTTTTTGACTACCGCTGTACATTGAGTGGATGTTTTCAGAGAACTACTCACAGTGACTCCAAGATCTCTTTCTTGAGTGGTAACAGCTAATTTAGACCCCACCATTTTATATGTATAGTTGGGATTATGTTTTCCAGTGTGCATTACTTTGCATTTATCAGTATTGAATTTCATCTACCATTTTGTTTCCCAGTCACCCAGTTTTGTGAGAAACTATTTGTTCATTGGTAGAGATGAGGTGAACAGGCTGAGCTGGGATGAGCACTACAAGTGTAAGGGCATGTAAAAAATGCTTTCATAAGATTGGGCAGTGGTTTTGGTGAGACCTTCATGAACATGCAGTCCACTAATGCATATGAGCAGGACTGTAACTCTTCTCCAACTTTATGGTTCCTGCTTTTGTCTGTGACAAAAAAACTCTCAGAACATCTCTGAAGATGGAGTTTTAACTCTTTGTTGAATTCTGGTCATTTTCTGAGCTACCCCTTCACTTCCATCAGGGTTTCAGAGGGTTGGAAATGTGTTTCAAATGTCATATAGAAAAGTGCTCTTCAAGTGTGTCTAGGCCACACCCAGCACAGACGGGGCCCTTATCTATTTTTAAGACTTAAATTATTCTTAAAGGTTTTTTAAATTCAAATAGTCTGTCAATTAATCGCAGTTAACTCACACGATTAACTCAAAAAAATTAATTGTGATTTAAAAAATTAATCGCAATTAATCGCATTGTTAAACAATAGAATACCAATTGAAATTTATTAAATATTTTGGATGTTTTTCTACATTTGCAAATATATTGATTTCAATTGCAACACAGAATACTAAGTGTACAGTGCTCTCTTTTTAGATTATTATTTTTATTACAAATATTTGCACTGTAAAAATGATAAATAAAAGAAATAGTATTTTTCAGTTCACCTCATACAAGTACTGTAGTGCAATCTCTTTATTGTGAAAGTGTAACTTACAAATGTAGATTTTTTTTTTATATAACTGCACTCAAACAAAACAATGCAAAACTTTAGAGCCTACAAGTCCACTCAGTCCTACTTCTTGTTCAGCCAATCGCTCAGAAAAACCAGTTTGTTTACATTTACAGGAGATAATGCTCCCTGCTTATTATTTACAATGTCACCAGAGAGTGAGAACAGGTGTTCACATGGGACTTTTGTAGCCGGCATTGCAAGGTATTTATGTGCCAGACATGCTAAACATTTGTATGCCCCTTCATGCTTCGGCCACCATTCTAGAGGACATGTTTCCATGCTGATGACGCTTGTTAAAAAATAATGTATTAATTACATTTGTGACTGAACTCCTTGGGGGAGAATTGTATGTCTCCGGCTCTATTTTACCTGTATTCTGCAATATATTTCATGTTATAGCAGTCTCGGATGATGACTCAGCACATGTTATTAATTTTAAGAACACTTTCACTGCAGATTTGACAAAACGCAAAGAAGGTACCAATGTGGGATTTCTAAAAATAGCTACAGCACTCAACCCAAGGTTTAAGAATCTGAAGTGCCTTCCAAAATCTGAGAGGGACAAGGTATGGAGCATACTTTCAGAAGTCTTAAAAGAGCAACACTCCAATGTGGAAAATACAGAACCCGAACCACCAAAAAAGAAAATCAACTTTCTACTGGTGGCAACTGACTCATATGATGAAAATGAACATGCATCAGTCCATTCTGCTTTGGATCATTATCGAGCAGAACCCGTCATCAGCATGGACGCATGTCCTCTGGAATGGTGATTGAAGCATGAAGGGACATATGAATCTTTAGCGCATCTGGCATGTAAATATCTTGCGACGCTGGCTACAACAGTGCCATGAGAATGCCTGTTCTCACTTTCAGGTGACATTGTGAACAAGAAGCAGGCAGCATTATCTCCTGCAAATGTAAATAAACTTGTTTGTCTGAGCGATTGGCTGCACAAGAAATAGGACTGAGTGGACTTGTAGGCTCTAAAGTCTTACATTGTTTTATTATTGAATGCAGTTATTTTTTGTACGTAATTCTACATTTGTAAGTTCAACTCATGATGAAGAGATTCCACTACAGTACTTGTATTAGGTGAATTGAAAAATACTATTTTTTGTTTTTTACAGTGCAAATATTTGTAATAAAAATAAATATAAAGTGAGCGCTGTATGCTTTGTATTCTGTGTTATAATTGAAATCTGTATATTTGAAAATGTAGAAAACATCAAAAAATATTTCAATAAATGGTATTCTATTATAGTTTAACAGTGCTATTAATCACATGATTAATCATGATACATTTTTAATTGAGCAATTAATAGCGATTAATTTTTTTAATCGCTTAACAACCCTAAAGTTAAATGGTCATCAAAGAAGGTGTTACAATTTCTTCTTAACTGTCTTTGTATAGGTGGGACTTGGCTTTCCGAGTCTGGTAAGGAGTTGGTAATACTCCAATGGCTTCTTCTGTTAGTAACCAGTTATAGCATCAAATGACCTTGCTATATTTGTACATAGAACATCTTACTACTCACATACCAATGGTATCAGGCAGTTGTTATATATAGGCTTGCATTTAGATACAAAATATTTGCAAATATACAACTCAGAAGATGCTTTTCTCACCTTAAGCATTTGAGGGATGATCAAGGGGTTTGCCTTAAGTGAAGCCGGGAGTTAGAAGTAACCAACATCTTCCGTGTAGCATTTCCCTGTCCTAAATGTTCTTCTTGCCAGTTCAAGAATGCACGAACGCACGTGCACACACATGCATGCATACACGCACACCCATAGACATGCACACATACACACATATGCGTGGACACACACATGCATGTGTGCACTTACACACACGCACATGCATATGCCCAATCCACCCATTTGTGACCCCAGTGGCATTGCAGCATATCCTAGGAGTCAGGGATAGGAGATGTCCACTGCGTCCTGCTCGGGTTCCCTCCCTGCAGTGCAAGCTCTTGGCTGGGTCACAAACAGTGCTGGAGTCCTAAAGCTGGAAGGTAACTGCAGTGCCAGAGATCCCTGCTGGGCTGGCTTTCTAACACCTTGTCCCCCACCTGACCCCCCACTGCTCTCTAGCCTGCCTCCCACCATACCCCACTGCTCTCTAGCCCTGCCTCCACTCCCTTGCTGCTCTATAGCTCTGCCCTGTGCCCCCTGCTGCTCTCTAACCCTACCCCCGTGCGCATGGGGCTGGATGCAGTCCTAACCCAGGGCTGTGGGGTGAGGAGGGTCAGGTCGGGGGAGGGCACAGTATGGAGGGTGAGGGTGAGGGTTGTGGGGAGGGCAAGTCCGGATTAACTTTTTGTGGGCCCCCATGGGGCAAGGTGCAGGGGAGTGGGATGGTCAGTCTGCAGAGAGAAGGGCGGGCTGGGGGCAATGAGGCACAGTGCGGCGGGAGCAGCTCCGCTCTGCGCAGCCCAGCAGGAGGGCACTGTTTATGAACCTGCAGCTGCCAGACACACACTGGCCATCCCAGCCCTGTGCTGCCAGCATGCCCCTTCCCCTTGAGGGTGGGCCCGCACCACACCACACCGCCCCCCTGCCCAGTGCCCCAACCGTATGCCCAGCGCCCCTTCGCCCAGAGGCCTCCACCACAGATCTCTATGCCCAGCCCCCACCCCTCCCAGAGACCTCCCCTGCTGGCCTCCAAACACAACTGCACAGCACACCACACCACTCGCCCAGTGCCCTCTGCCCATAGACCTTCCCACTGCCCACCATCTTCCTCACAGTCACACCATCACAGCTGCACAGCACCCCATATTCCTGAGGGGATTCTGCACCAAACAAATAAAAATTCTGTGCACAATATTTTAAAATTCTACAAATTTTGTCAATAAATAAATGTGGAGGCTCCAACATGGCAGCGGGGAGCACAGGCCACTAGTTGCATGTAGGTGGGACATTACCCTGCAGCCTCCCCCAACCCCATCCCGGGACAGGGACTCAGCAGTGAGGCTGCACTCGACCCTGACACAGTGCAAGGGCCAGGTCTGCCCCAGAAACACCCTGGGGCCCTGCCCCTGTGCCAGGCGCACCAGGTGAGGGTGACCAGGCTCAGCCCAGCAGCAGGATCCAAGTGCAGAGAAACTTAGTGGGGGAGGGATCCAGCTGTGGATAAGAGAGTTCTCTGGGGGGCAGTCCGGGTGTGGACGGCTCAGTGAGAGATCTGGATGCACAGAAACTCATAGGGGGGTTCCAGGTGCAGGGGCAATGGGACTCTGCAGGGGATCCAGGTGAAGAAGTTTGAGGCTCAGCAGGGGGAGGTCTAGGTGCAAGGGGGGTTCATTTGGATGGGGGTCCAGGTGCAGGTGGTTGGGGCTCAGTGGGGAGGTACAGATGCAGGGGAGGTGGGGCTTGTCAGGGTGAGGGTTTGATGGGCCTGCTTAACAGGGGAGCCCCAGCTTCTGCCAAGGGGATGCCGCATGCTGGGCTCCACCCTCCCCCCTATCCCCGCTTCCCCCATCCCCTTCTCTTCCCCATCCCATGCCCCTTCCCCACTGCCCCATCTCCTCCCCACCCGCTTCCTCCCCTCCCGCCTCTTCCCCCCTGCCCCCGCTTCCCCATCCCCTTCTCTTCCCCATCCCATGCCCCTTCCCCACCGCTCAATCTCCTCCCCAGGCTTGGGGAGCAGGGGGGAAAGCACCCCCCAGCACGATTCGGCGGAGCAGAGAGGGTTGGGGCCAGGTCACCCCACTTCCCGCCACCCGGTGATTGCAGGGCAGGCCCGACCCCATATTCGTGGGGTGGTGGGAAGTGGGGTGACCCGGCCCCAGCCCGCTCCGCTCTACTCCCCTGGCTCCCAGCCTTGGGACTTGGGGGACAGGGGGGAACTGCCCCCCCCCCCGACTGGCAGCGCGGGTGGGACTGGGTCACTCCACTTCCTGCCGCACGGTGAGTGCAGGGCGCGCCTGACCCCTGCTGCAGTCCCCCAGGACGCCTAGCTCAGGGGAAGGGGTGGAGTGGGGGTGGGGCTGAGGCAGAGTAGGGGTGGGAAGAGGTGGGGCGGGGGCAGCTTTCCTGGCCTGTTCAGCCGGCTGGGGGATCGGGCTGGCTGGGGACCCTTCTAACTCTTGGCCCGGCGCCATGGTAAACCCGGTACTGGGGGAGAGTGCCCTGGAGAGGGTGATGGAGCACATTGTGGATAGTACTGAAATGGTATTCCAGTTCTTCTACCCCACGGGAAACCCCATGTAAACAGGACATACTGGGTACAGGAGAGATGTGGTAAATGTTCTTGATAAAAACGGCAGGAGAAGCTCTGCAAACACCCGAGGCCTTTGGAAGAAGTGGCCACTTTTATGTGAACCCAGTTGTTTTGACAAAAAGCCAGTTCCTTGATAGAAAGTGCTTCCCCCCCCCGCCCCCTTTGCGGGAGCAATGTTTCCGGTCTCCGGCCTCGCAAAGTTAATTTTCCCTGCTTTTCCATTATGGGAAGGCCAAAGCCAGTCCTCTGGTGCTATGAGGGAGGGGGCCCCGAAAGCAGCTGTCCAGCCCAGTCCCATGTGCAGATGAGTCAGTGCGCTGCAAGCTCAGCATGCTCAGAGAAGAGCAAAGGAACCGTGAGCAGAGCCCTGGCTGCTCCAGCTGCTTGGCTGAGCCGGCCCCAGCCAAGTCTGCCCTGCTGCTGCTATCACTGATTGCCCCTGGGCCAGGACCCTGCCTGCTTTCGGATGCCCCTCCCTTCCTGTCCTCTCGCAGGGGGCAGTGAAGAGTACTGTCAGGTGCCCTTATGCACACACAAGTTCCAGGAAACCCACTCCCAGCTGCAGTGTAGACATACCTTAGAGGTATGCAGTCAGGGTAAAGATCAGATGATGATATCAAACAAGTTCCTACATACAGTCTTGCAGATAACGCCTTCTAGAGAATTATCCCTGACAGGCAGTTAAACAGCTACTCTACTTGTATTGAACTCTATTTGTTCTGTTTTTTAAATGATTCAAACTTGTTATCCCAGCAAGCGTACAAAGCAGGGAAATTGAAAAAGAGCAGATGTGAAATCTGGCAAGTGTTAGCTGTTCAAACTACTAGACTGAAATGTGCCGGACATGCCTGCACTTTGGGGAAGATCCGTGCTAAGTGGGTTTCCTGGGGAATCCCTGGGGAGTGATTAATGCAAATTACACAACCCCAATTGTGCAAAACCCGAGCCTTTTGAAGCTATGCCCTGAGGAGAGGGCCACTGACTCGTGATTACCTGGGGATAACAGAAACATGGTGGAATAGTAGTCATGACTGGAGTTCAGGTATGGAAGGGTATGTGCTGTTTAGGAAAGACAGGAATAAAGGCAAAGGTGGTGGAGTAGCATTGCATATCAATGATGAGGTAGAATGTAAAGAAATAAGAAGTGATGGAATGGATAAGACCGAGTCCGTCTGGGCAAAAATCACATTGGGGAAGAAAACTACTAGAGCCTCCCCTGGGATAGTGCTTGGGGTGTGCTGTAGACCTCCGGGATCTAATTTGGATATGGATAGAGCCCTCTTTAATGTGTTTAATGAAGTAAATACTAATGGGAATTGCGTGATCATGGGAGACTTTAACTTCCCAGATATAGACTGGAGGACAAGTGCTAGTAATAATAATAGGGCTCAGATTTTCCTGGTTGTGATAGCTGATGGATTCTTTCACCAAGTAATTGCTGAACCAACAAGAGGGGATGCCATTTTAGATTTGGTTTTGGTGAGTAGTGAGGACCTCGTAGAAGAAATGGTTGTAGGGGACAACCTTAGTGTAACCCTTCTGCCTGTCAGAGTTGGCAGCAACAAGGGCCGGGTTCAATATCTAGGGGATCCATTCCAATAACACAATGCAAACCGGCTCGAACCCCCACCCAGTGACCTGGGACAAATATATACCACCCCCGCTGGGCGCCTCCAAGAGGCAATACTTCCCCTCTCGCAAGCACATAGTCTGAGTGTAGCAAAAAGCCTTTTAATAACAGAGAGATACAATGTGGCATTATGTTGGGGAAACACCACCAACAGGATTCATAACACAACCCATGAGCAAAAACCCACCCCGAGCAAATTGGGGCATGCCCCTTTCCCTTTGGTTCTTGAGTCCAGCAACCCCAAATCACCCAAAGTCCCAAAAGTCCAATGACCCAAAAGTCTCTGTCCCTGGTCAGGGCAGCCCCAGAGTTCGAAAGTTTATCTGCGGAGCTTTACCTCCCACCCTGGGTGGAGATGGGACAGGGGTAAGAGGCACCTTACATGATCTGAAGCTGACCACCCCACAGCTCCATAGGCCTTCGCTCCGCTCCGCCAACCGCCGCACGAACTCCTTCGCTCAGCTCAGCTCAGCTCAGCTCCGCGGCCCACAAGCAGCTCCCGCCGTCCCACGAACTGCTCCACCAGCTGGTCCACAAACTGCTCCACATCCCACCAGCAGCTCCCGCCATCCTACAAACTGCTCCACCAGCCTGTCCACAAGGCACTCCAGCCGTCCCGCAAACTGCTCCACAATATATCTTCAGGCTCCCCCACTACTTAACACAACGCTCAGTGATTTCAGCTCTTAGTCAGTTCAGCTCTTTGGTGAATTCAGCTTGTAGCAGGGGAACCTCAGTGCTGGTGCACCATTAGCCCAAAGTGAGGTCAGCAGCCTGTAACTAGACTTCTAATGAAATACAAATTAGCTCTGATATTCCACAATGGAGAGAGGAGGAAGTGCAATTAGCATGTAAGGCCCTCACCAAGGGGCCCATGCCACTAAGCATTAATACTTGTCCCCAGCCTCTCTCAATTCACAGAGTTTTGGAACCCATGACCCTTGCCTAGCAAGTGTCACTTAGTTGATGGTGAGTCCCTCCATCATAACAAAAGGCCAAGTACAGTTCCAAGCACGGTTCCCATAATCAGGGTAATAACAATTTATTCTTCCTGCCCCAATAACAGAGACACTGGGGATCCCACAGCAGCCAAAGTGACCATCTGGGCAGCTATGGCCTCATTCTAGGTGGGGTGGGTGTGCCTATGCAAATGAGATCGGCCCCTGAAGTTCTTTTCCACAACTTGCCACACCTCACCACCAGATGTCAGGGTGGAGCTCATCCTGATACTGCTTACATTAGTTTGAGCAATCATGAGCTAATTCAGTTCAAACTAAATGGAAGGATAAATAAAAACAGATCTGTGACTAGGGTTTTTGATTTCAAAAGGGCTAACTTTAAAAAATTAAGGAAATTAGTTAGGGAAGTGGATTGGACTGAAAAACTTGTGGCTCTAAAGGTGGAGGAGGCCTGGAATTACTTCAAGTCAAGGTTGCAGAAACTATCAGAAGCCTGCATCCCAAGAAAGGGGAAAAAATTCATAGGCAGGAGTTGTAGACCAAGCTGGATGAGCAAGCATCTCAGAGAGGTGATTAAGAAAAAGCAGAAAGCCTACAAGGAGTGGAAGATGAGAGGGATCAGCAAGGAAAGCTACCTTTTTGAGGTCAGAACATGCAGGGATAAAGTGAGAAAGGCCAAAAGTCAAGTAGAGTTGGACCTTGCAAAGGGAATTAAAACCTATAGTAAAAGGTTCTATAGCCATATAAATAATAAGAAAACAAAGAAAGAAGAAGTGGGACCATTAAACACTGAGGATGGAGTGGAGGTTAAGGATAATCTAGGCATGGCCCAATATCTAAACAAATACTTTGCCTCAGTCTTTAATGAGGATCTTAGGGATAATGTTAGCATGACAAATAGGAATGAGGATATGGAGGTAGATATTACCATATCTGAGGTAGAAGCGAAACTCGAACAGCTTAATGGGACTAAATCGGGGGGGCCCAGATAATCACCCAAAAATATTAAAGGAACTGGCACATGAAATTGCAAGCCTATTAGCAAGAATTTTTAATGAATATGTAAACTCAGGGGTTGTACCGTATGACTGGAGAATTGCTAACATAATTCCTATTTTTAAGAAAGGAAAAAAAAGTGGTCCAGGTAACTACAGGCCTGTTAGTTTGACATCTGTAGTATGCAAGGTCTTGGAAAAAATTTTGAAGGAGAAAGTAGTTAAGGACATTGAGGTTAGTAGTAATTGGGACAAAATACAACATGGTTTTACAAAAGGTAGATCGTGCCAAACCAACCTGATCTCCTTCTTTGAGAAAGTAACAGATTTTTTAGACAAAGGAAACACAGTGAATCTAATTTATCTAGATTTCAGTAAGGCATTTGATATGGTTCCACATGGGGAATTCTTAGCTAAATTGGGAAAGGTGGGGATCAATACGAAAATTGAAAGGTGGATAAGGAACTGGTTAAAGGGGAGACTACAGTGGGTCATACTGAAAGGTGAACTGTCAGGCTGGAAGGAGGTTACTAATGGAATTCCTCAGGGATCGGTTTTGGGACCAATCTTATTTAATCTTTTTATTACTGCCCTTGGCACAAAAAGTGGGAGTGTGCTAATAAAGTTTGCAGATGAGGCAAAGCTGGGAGGTATTGCCAATACAGAGAGGGACCGGGATATCATACAGGAAGATCTGGATGACTTTGTAAACTGGAGTAATAGTAATAGGATGAAATTTAATAGTGAGAAGTGTAAGGTCATGCATTTAGGGATTAATAACAAGAATTTTTGTTATAAACTGGGGACGCATCAGTTAGAAGTAACAGAGGAGGAGAAGGACCTCGGGGTATTGGTTGATCACAGGATGACTATGAGCCGCCAATGTGATACGGCTGTGAAAAAAGCTAATGCGGTCTTGGGATGCATCAGGCGAGGTATTTCCAGTAGAGATAAGGAGGTGTTAGTACCGTTATACAAGGCACGGGTGAGACCTCATCTGGAATACTGTGTGCAGTTCTGGTCTCCCATGTTTAAGAAGGATGAATTCAAACTGGAACAGATACAGAGAAGGGCTACTAGGATAATCCGGGGAATGGAAAACCTGTCTTATGAAAGGAGACTCAAGAAGCTTGGCTTGTTTAGCTTAACGAAAAGAAGGCTGAGGGGAGATATGATTGCTCTCTATAAATATGTCAGAGGGATAAATACCAGGGAGGGAGTGGAATTTTTAAGCTCAGTACCAGTGTGGACACAAGAACAAATGGATATAAACTGGCCATCGGGAAGTTTAGACTTGAAATTAGAAGAAGGTTTCTAACCATCAGAAGACTGAAGTTCTGGAACAGCCTTCGAAGGGGAGCAGTGGAGGCACAAGACATATTTGGCTTCAAGATTAATCTTGATAAGTTTATGGAGGGGATGGTATGATGGGATAACATTAATTTGGCAATTAATTGATCTTTGACTATTAGCGGTAAATATGACCAATGGCCTGTGATGGGACACTAGACAGGGTGGGATCTGAGTTACTACAGAGAATTCTTTCCTTGGTGTCTGGCTGGTTAGTCTTGCCCACATGCTCAGGGTTTAGCTGATCGCCATATTTGGGATCGGGAAGGAATTTTCCTTCAGGGCAGATTGGCAGAGGCCCTGGGGGTTTTTCGCTTTCCTCTGCAGCGTGGGGCACGGGTCACTTGCTGGAAGATTCTCTGCACCTTGAAGTCTTTAAACCACGAGTTGAGGACTTCAGTAGCTCAGACATAGGTCAGTGGTTTGTTACAGGAGTGGGTGGGTGAGATTCTGTGGCCTGAGTTGTGCAGGAGGTCAGACTAGATGATCATAATGGTCCCTTCTGACATTAAAGTCTATGAGTCTATGAGCGAAGCTGGATAAAGAACCAGCTGTATTGTCCAGGTCAGATTGTTCCTGAGCTATAAGCTGACATGAACTTGTAACCAAGGGGGCAAACCCTTTTGAAAGACTGACACATACCAGAGCCCTGTGGTGGCGTTGGAGGTGAAAATAGGAAAATCTATTTCACTAGGAGGGTGGTGAAGCACTGGAATGGGTTACCTAGGGAGGTGGTGCAATCTCCATCCTTAGAGGTGTTTAAGGCCCAGCTTAACAAAGCCCTGGCTGGGATGATTTAGTTGGGGTTGGTCCTTCTTTGAGCAGGTGGTTGGGCTAGATGACCTCCTGAGGTCTCTTCCAACCCTAATCTTCTATGAGTCTATGAAACCTCTGGTAAGCTTTTAGCATGCATGGAGGTTCTCTTCTTGTTTTAAAATGTTGTCTCTATAATGTTTTTTCCCTAAGAATGAAGGCAGTGTGCTCTGTGAAGGCTGGTTGGTAGCTGGTGTGCACAGTGGTAGCCCCTGGGCCTGGAGAAAGAGTTAACCACAGGGGCTGGACCCTGCTCCAACCTGCTGGCAAGTCACTGTGATGCGCAGAGGCGCTGCAAGTCTAAAGGGAGCGAGACCTGGGAAGCCTCAGTCACTGTGATGCGCAGAGGCGCTGCAAATGTAAAGGGAGCGAGACCTGGGATGCCTCAAGTAGGTGCCCTCAAAGGAGACTGTGGGAGGGGGTCAAAGGTGCAGTGAACCCTGAAACTGTGACAAGCTCCTCCTCATTACGGATCCTAATCCATCTACCTTATCTTCACTGCTTTAGATGGCCCCCGTCAACCCCAGAGCCACACACGCCCATGCTTCAGGGCAGAGCTGTTAGGGGGATGGGGAGACCGAGGCCCAAAAAGACTCAGGCCTAGATCCCCAAAGGTATTTAGGGACCTAACTCCCACTGAAATCAATAGAAGTTCAGTGTCCCTATACCTTCCAGGGTCTGGTCCTGCGACCTGTGGAGGAGTCAGAAATTGTCACAGGCTAGTGCTCTAACCACAAGGCACCTGTCAGATGCCCCACTGCTAGTCAGTGTGGAGGGACGTGTGCAGGCCTCATGCGTGTAGAAAGGCAGGGCACATGGGTGGAGGGGCATTGACCTTTCACTGCTAAGGCAGCTTGCTGCCTTTCTGCATTCCGCCTGAAGGGAGAAAATAGTCCACTCAGCACACTTGGCCAGTTTCACTTCAGGTGGCCCAGCCCAGGCCTGTAGTGGGAGAGTTGCGGGGGAAGGTCTGGTTAGTAAAATTTTCATTGCAGGTACACCCCCTTGCCCCCATGGAAACAGGGTTTGTTCTGAGGTTCTGCAAAAACTTCTTCTGCCAGAACTTTCGGCCAACTTTGACGTGAAGTCACCCCTTCAACAAGCTTCCCATTGGTCCCAATCAACTCCCCCATGATCAACATGGGTGGATGTCCTTTGTTCCACCTCTGGGGTGCTGTCCCCCCTCTCTCCTCTGTGCTGGGATCCCAGGGGGCGAGGAGAGGGGCAGTCAGAGCAGAGCCAATTCACAGCAGCAAGTGAAGTGATGAGTCAGTTCCATGGGGTAGTCCCTGTCCCCGCCCGTCCCTGCAGAGCTGGGAGATAGCTGCTGCCCCCTGATGGTGATGTGAGCTCTTCGCGCAGCAGAGAGATCCCTGGGTGGGCACAATGCTGGGAAGCTCCCGGTGGGCTTTGCATGCGTGGCAGGTACAGGAAAGTTCGTGGCACTGGTCCTACCAGCATTGGTTTCCCCGCAGCTGGGGAGCAAGTCCAATGGAGAGGGACCCACTCGCCCTTTTGTTCCAGTGCCTGGACAGAGCAGCGTTTCCTCGCGGCAGGGGCAGAAGGACGGGGATGTGGGCTGGTTCTGCGGGGGTGGGGTGGGGGGCGGGCTCTGGAGCTCTGGCTGGCCCAGCGTGCAGCTGGGAGGAGTGATGCAAAGCCAGAGCCTGTGGAAGGAGAGGAGCAGCCCAGCCACAGGCTGTGTGGGGTGTTAGTTAGTGGGGGCTGAAGGGCACGGGTGCTCCAAGCTCCAGAGAGTCATGTGCTGGACCTGGCCTGAACTGGATCCAGATTGCAGGCTGCCGCTCCAGCATCCCCAGCAAGCAGGCTCCCAGCTCTCTGTGTTCTTGGCTTAGGGGCAGGCCCATGGAGAGCATGAGCCTGAGCCAGGAAGTCTCCCACCTCCTGGAAGTGGCTGCAACTCTGGACAGTGAAATGGTGGCCTGGGGGTCACTGGCTTGGTCACGTGCAAACGGGGAGGGCTGCAAGCTGGGCTACTGGTAGCACATGCCACCCCAGTGTCATCGGGGGAACACTAACTCCAGAGGTCATGGGCCTCCTGGCCCAGGGAGCAGAGCAGCTGCGTGCGGGAGAGGGAGGTTGGCTGCTGCGCTGAAGCCTCTCCAGGCCCCATGCTGGGCATGGGCCCAGGGCTCACTTAGAACAGGGCAGGGACTCTGTCGCAGTGGGGAGTGGGCTGTAGGTCAGCCTGCAGGCTCAGGCCCCCAGACTTGCTGGTCACTGGCAGATCAGCCGAGGGACTCACTGCACTGCAGGATAAGTGGGGGGAGGGATAGCTCAGTGGTTTGAGCATTGGCCTGCTAAACCCAGGGTTGTGAGTTCAATCCTTGAGGGGGCCATTTAGGGATCTGGGGCAAAAATTGAGGATTGGTCCTGCTTTGAGCAGGGGGTTGGACAAGATGATCTCCTGAGGTCCCTTCCAACTCTGATATTCTATGATTCTATGATAAGTGGCCAGGCACCAGGAGAATGCAGCCATAGACATCTGGAGACCTCTCTGCTTGTTGGTAGACGCTAACGAGGTTGTTGTGACCTCTGTGAATAGCTGGGCCCTCTGGAAAAACACATATGCATCAGCAGTAATTGCACCTGCCATGGACAGAGGCAGACAGCTGGTGTCTGCACACATGGTGCAGAGCCTGGGCCTGCTACTGTGCACCTGCGGCTGCTCTGCTGTGGGATGGGGAGACGGACTGGCCGCAAACTCCTGCCTCCTGTGCAGCTAGAATCCCAGCTATTTCAACAGGCGGGTGCTGGCCCCCCAAGCACACTGTGCCCATCCCAGCTCACCAGCTTCTACTGCATAGCTGGCCATAGGCCCCACCTCCGGTCTGGAGCAGTGTGCAGGCTATGCAGAGTGCAACTCCCAGCATGCACATCGGCCAGACTGCTGCATGTTGGGAGCTGTGCTCTCCACAGGCTGTGCCCTGCTCCAGGTTAAAGATGGGGCTGGTAGCAGGCTCTGTGGAGAAGGTGGCAAGCTGGGTTTGGGGCACAACATGTGCAGGGGGCTGTACCTCCCTGAAAGGCTGTGCCTCTCCCCGCTTCTGCCTGGCCTGGAGCAGCTCCCCTCCCCACTCGGAGCCTGTTTCCCATCGGATACTGACCCCTTTCCAGGGGTGTTGTGTGGCCTGGCTCTCTGATATCGGTACGTGGGGTGAAGTATCGGGATAGCTGTGTTTAGTCTGTATCCACAAAAACAACAAGGAGTCCGGTGGCACCTTAAAGACTAGAAGTGGGGTTTTTTACCCACGAAAGCTTATGCCCAAATGAATCTGTTAGTCTTTAAGGTGCCACCGGACTCCTCGTTGTTTTTGTGGGGTGAAGTGTATACTCCCCCCGCCCCGCCCACCTGCCGCCTCCTGGGCCACTCAGAGCGCTTGGCTCGCTTGCTCTCCGAGGGAAGGGGCTGCGGACAGGGCAGTGTGCCCGGGGGCCAGGAATGTTGGTCGGGGTTATGCTCACAGAGCCAGTGTGGGCCAGCAGTACCGGTGGCCTGGGGTGTTGATCTCTCTGGCGGCTGTGGTGCCATCAGTGCCAAGGCTCCGGCTAGCAGCAGGGTTAGCACAGGAGGAGGGTACCCCGTCTGTCTGAGGGGCGGGGGGAGCCTCGCTCCGACCTCGCCATCTGCACCATGGCTCACCCCAGGACCAGGGTCCCTGGCCCTCTCACCAGCCTTTGTCTGGGGGCTCCGCGCCTGGCCCCAGACTTGCCACAGGGAGCCTGGCCTCAGGACAAACACCAGAGGAGCATCCAGACTGGCCTCTCCCCAGCTCGGTTCCCCCATGTCCCCTGGCGCAGCAGGGCCAGGCAGCATGTGCAGCACAGGCACCGGCCCGGCAGTAAGGGAGGGGTAGTGAGTACACACAGCATGCTCATAGCCCTGGGCAGCGCGGATGGGGTGTCTGCTCCAGGCGCTGTGAAGGAGAAGGCTCTTGCACCGCTTGCAGTGGGAGCAGGAGAGGGGGAGAGCGGAGGCCAGTGCTAGGTGTGCTGAGGGCAGCAAGGCAGGGGAAGGTTTTGAACTGGACCCTGAAATGAATGGGGGCAAGTGGAGCTGCGGGGTTGGTGGCTGCATATGTGGGCGGTGGACAGGCTATGATTGTTACTGTTAACCCCGTAGATTGCAGCAGGGCCAGGGGCACCAAGCACCATCCAGGCCCAGATCCCATTGCACTGAGCGTGTGCCATGGTGGCTGGGCGTGGGGCCAGGGCAGGCTGCAGAGAAGGGGTGCTATGGGAGAAGTTGTGGCAGAAGTCTTGAGGCCCTGGGGGTCACAGCAAATAGTGGGGGACAGGGCTGGCCTGGCTCCCATGCACAGGAGCTGTCAGGTTCCTGGCTACCAACTTGCTGCCCAGGTCCCTAGAGCAAAGCAGGAGGGAGAGGCCAGCTAGGCGCAATGACCCCAGGCCTTGGGAGGGAGCCGAGCCTGTGTTCTCCCAAGACTGGAGCTAAGAGTCCGGGAGTGGGAGCAGCCGTGGACCCCTCGGGGTTGGGTACAGCCGGAGGCTGCAGCTGGGTCGGGGGGATTCCCCTGGCAGCCTCACGTGCCTCGCGGTTGCGGGACCCAGCAAGAAGGAAGGAAGAAACGCCACATGAATGAGCTGCAGCTCCCGGGAGGCCTCCCTGGCTGCTCACGGGGAGGGGGCTGCCCAGCTTCTAGCACTGGGGGCTAAGCTGACACCCCAACCAGTGCCAGCCAAACAAGGGGTGGGGTCACCGGACCCCCAAGGATCCGGGGGAGGTGGCAGAAGGGGGCAGGACTAGGCAGAAGGGGGTTAAACTGCTGGGCGAAATGCAGGCTGCCAGCAAGGCAAGTGTCGAGCAGTGAGATCTGAGGAGCAGTGTCCTTGGGGACATTGCTTGGGGCTGGGCAGAGCCCTGGGCATGACTCCAAGGGAGCAACCCTGCCCTGCTTGGTCCCTCCTATCTGGGATGCTCAGTGAGGCTGTCCCCAGACCAGAGCCCATGAGGCATGGGGGCAGCTGGCACAGAGCCCTGCATGGCATGGAGCGGGCAAGGGTGCCCCAGCAGGGAGGCTGCAGCGAGGGCCGAGCCCAGCAAGGTTTGTGTTCAGGGACAAGGCGATAACCACGGAGCCATGACTGCAGTACAGCCTCTGCCACCCTGGGAGGGGCATGTGGCTGGGGGACTCTGCTGGGCGAGGGCAGGCAGATGAGTATGGGGCAGAGTTCAGGGCAGTGTTTGCAGCAGACACATCTGGAATGGGGAGAGCCGGGGGGCGGGGGGTGGTTATTTTGTAAGAAGGGCAGGGGTGGGCATGTGCAGTCTAGGCAGCACTGGGGGTATGGGCAGAGATGCATGGTCAGGGCAGTGCCAGGAGAGATGGGCACATGTGGTCTGGCCAGTGCTATGAGGTTGGGCTCACAGGTGCGGTCTGGGCAGCATTGGGGCAGGGGGGTAGGCAGAGACGCACAGTCTAGGAAGTGCCAGGGGTGGGCATGTGAGCAATCATGGAGGAACCTTCACTGGAGGTTTTTGAGAGGAGGCTGGAGCCATCTGTCAGGGGTGGTTTAGACACAACAAATCCTGCATCTTGGCAGGGGCTAGACTAGATGACCCCTGCAGTGCCTTCTAACCCTCTTGTTTTATGATTCTCCATACAGTCTGGGTGGTGCCAGAGAGGGTGGGCAGGGACGCGCACAGTGATGAGCTGCCAAAATCTTAACAATGGGTTCCCTCCTCACCCCACGAGGGGGTCGTTGCCCACCCCCACCCCCTGGGACTCCTGCCCTATCCAACCCCCCCGAGTTCCTTGATGCCCCCCGCGGACCCCTGCCCCATCCACCCACCTCCCCTGTCCCCTGACTGCCCCCAGAACTGGCAGGAGGGTCTCATGGGCCACCATAGTGGGTGCCCACCCCACCCCTAAGAGCCAGAGGCACATGCCGGGGGGCGAGGTGGGGAGTCCCGGCGGTGCTTACCTGGGGCAGCTCCCAGGAAGCATCTGGCAGGTCCCTCTAGCTCCTAGGGGTGGGGGAGCATAGCTTAGGGGGGGAGCAGGAGGAGCAGCAACTCCCCCCACTGATTACATCAAAAGTGGCGCCTTAGGTGCCGACTCCCTGGGTGCTCTGGGGCTGAAGCACCCCTGGGGAAAATTTGGTGGGTGCAGAGCCCCCACCGGCAGCTCCCCGCCCAGCCCCAGCTCACCTCACCTCTGCCTCCTCCCCTGAACGCGCCGCCCCGCTCTCCTTCTCCGCCCCCCCCCCCCCCCCGCCCCAGCTTCCTGCGAATCAGTTGTTCGCATGGGAAGCTGGGGAGGGCTGAGAAGCAGGCGGCAGCTTCCCGCTCAGGCCAAGGGTGGCGGAGGTGAGCTGGGGCGGGGAGCGGTTCCCCTGCCCCCCTCCCGGGTTACCTGCTGCGGCGCGGGCGGTCCTCCTCGCCGCCCCCCACCTCCCCACCCCAGCTCACCTCTGCCTCCCTGGGCCTGAGCGGGAAGCCGCTGCCTGCTTCTCAGCCCCCCTGGCCTCCTGCGTGAATAGCTGATTCGCGGGAAGCCGGGGGTGGGGGGAAGAAGCAGGGCGGGGCGGCGCGTTCAGGGGAGGAGGCGGAGGCGGAGTGGAGGTGAGCTGGGGCTGGGAGCTGCTGGTGGGGGCTCTGCACCCACCAAATTTTCCCCTTGGGTGCTCCAAGGCTGGAACACCCATGGAGCTGGTGCCTAAGGCGCCACTTTTGGCCGGTTAAATTTAGAAGCCCTTTTAGAATCAGTTGTCCCTCGCAGAACAACCGGTTCTAAAAGGGCTTCTAAATTTAACAACCGGTTCTAGCGAACCAGCTCCAGCTCACCAC
This sequence comes from Chelonia mydas, assembly GCF_015237465.2. NCBI lineage: Eukaryota > Metazoa > Chordata > Testudines > Cheloniidae > Chelonia > Chelonia mydas. The sequence goes on from NC_057855.1 coordinate 59,720,066, forward strand.
TGGATGCGCGGTCTGGGCAGTGCCGGGGGGGAGGCAGGGACACTCGATCTGGGCGGTGTCAGGGGGGCAGGGACACGTGATCTGGGCAGTGCAGGGGGGGATGGGCAGGGACACGCGGTCTGGGCAGTGCCGGGCGTAATGGGCAGGGACACACGGTCTGGGCTATGCCAGGGGGCATGGGCAGGGACACTCGATCTGGGCAGTGCCGGGGGGGGGGGCAGGGACATGTGTCTAGGTGGTGGTGGGGGGGTGTGGGCAGGGACATGCGGTCTGGGCAGTGCTGGGGGGGGGCAGGCAGGGACATGCGGTCTGGGCGGTGCCAGGGGTGGGCACACTTGGACTGGGTGGTGCCAGGGGGGTGGGCACGGACACCCAGTCTGGGCGGTGCCGGGGGACGGTGGGCAGGGACACTCTATCTGGGCGGTGCCAGGGGGGCAGGGACATGTGATCTGGGCAGTGCTGTCGGGGATGGGCAGGGTGTCACGGAGTCCCCGGGCGATGCTCTGGAACTGCTCCCCATGAAGCCAGTCAGGACTCTGGGGAAGTCTCCTTTCTGTGAGCAGCCTGTCTTCAGGACACAAAGCTCACACAGCTTCCACCTTCCTGGGTCTGACCTCGGAGCATTCAGCATCCTCTGCCCCTCCGTGCGCTTCCCACAGCGAGTCCACCCAGGTGGGGTCTTGGGGAAACCAAGGGTCCTGCACCCCAACTCCGCAGTCAGACGTGACTCTCAGCCAGCCAGTAAAACAGAGGTTTATTAGACGACAGGAACATGGTCTAAAAGAGAGCTTGCAGGTGCAGAGAACAGGACCCCTCAGCTGGGTCCATTTTGGGGGGGAGTGAGCCAGACAACCACGTCTGCACTTCACTCCATGTTCCAGCCAGCCCCAAACTGAAAAACCCTCCAGCCCCTCCTCCGCTGGGCTCTGTCCCTTTCCAGGCCAGGAGGTCACCTGATTCCTTTCTTCTCCAACTCTTTAGCTCTCACCTTGCAGGGGGGAAGGGCCCAGGCCATCAGTTGCCAGGAAACAGGGGGTCGCCCATTCTCTGTGTCCAGACCCCTGCACACACCTGCCTTCTAGGGCTCTGCAATGATCATACACCCATATCCCACCCCCTAGATACTTAAGAACTGCATAGGGGAAACTGAGGCACCCCCACGCTATTCAGAGGAAACATCAAGAACAGTCCCACTTCGTCACACAGGGACACACGGTCTGGGTGGTGCTGGGGGTGGGCACACTTGGGATGGGCGGTGCCAGGGGGGATGGGCAGGGACATGCGGTCTGGGCGGTGCTGGGGGTGGGCACACTTGCGCTGGGTGGTGCTGCGGGGGATGGGCAGGGACACGCGGTCTGCGCGGTGCCGAGGGACGGTGGGCAGGGACACTCAATCTGGGCGGTGCCGGGGGGGGGAGTGGGCAGGGTCACGCGGTCTGGCGGTGCTGGGCGGGATGGGCAGGGACACACGGTCTGGATGGTGCCAGGGGAGATGGGCAGGGACACACGGTCTGGGCAGCGCCAGGGGGGATGGGCAGGAACACTTGATCTGGGCAGTGCCGGGGGGGGCAGGGACATGTGATCTGGGCGGTACCAGGGTTTGGGCAGGGACACGTGTCTAGGTGGTGTGGGGGGGGGGGCAGGGACATCCGGTCTGGGCAGTGCCAGTGGTGGGCACACTTGGGCTGGGCGGTGCTGGGACACATCAGAAGCTGTGCATGTTCATGCCATGAACTAGCCAAAGAAAGGAGCATTTCATCACTGAGCTAGGTGTCCCTGTGCACACCCCCATTCCTACTAGCTAGGGGCCCTGTGGGGTGGCTGGGCTTGGCCCCCAGGCCTCACATGGGCTGGCAAGGCATCCCTGGGCAGAGTCCTGTCCTCGCAGGCCATGGTGCTGCCCCCTCCTGCTGCCACGGAGCCGGCTGCTCAGAGCAGCCTTGGGAAGAGCTGGCAGCAGGTTGCCATGGCACCCGGCCTGCGGGCCCCATGTGCTGAGGCTGGACGAGTAAACAGGGGAGAGTGACTGGAAGGCGCTGGGGCTGTGTAGCCCTGCCTCTCGCTGCCACTTGCTGCTCGCACCCCCTCGCCACACGGCACTGCCGGGTGGGACTGGCAGGAGGCAGAGAGGCAGGGCGACAGAGGCTCTTGTGGTATTGACAGTGGGCTGGGGTGGACATAGCCACCTGGCACAAGGATGGGGTGACAAGGGGTCTGGACCAGCCCTGGGCTACCGCCCCCTGCTCTGCCCCTCGGGTGCCCCTCAGTCCTGACCCCTAGTCCTCTCCATGCTCCCCCACCCCCAGCTCTACCCTTGGGGTGCCCCTCAGTCCTGACCCCTAGTCCCCTCCATGCTCCCCCACCCCCGGCTCTACCCCTCGGGTGCCCCTCAGTCCTGACCCCTTGTCCCCTCATGCTTCAGAGCAGAAACACATCTGTGCTGAGCTGCATGTTTGTTTTTTGATGTGGATAAAGGATTTCTAAAACTCACAGCGAGCTCATCACCCTGGTATTACTGGTGACACTAGCCTCTAAGCCCAGGCTTGTGCCACCTACCTGACCTACCTCGCACACCGGATGCTGTCCCTCCACAGCTGCTCACGGCTGGACTGCAGCCGCCCCACCAGGGCTGGGCTACGCATGAGCAGCAAAGGTGACTGGTTGAGGCCTGGCTCTCCCCATTCCCTGGCTAACCAGATCTCTCCCTCCAGCTTGGAGATAGCTCCCTGCCCTCCTGTTCATGCTGCCAGCCCTGGGCAGGGGCGAGGGCCCCTGGGGTCGCCCAGTCTCCCTGTGGTGCTGCAGAATGAGTGTGAATGTCTCCATCCCTGGGCAGAATGTTTCTTCACCTGCCGTTATTTTGTGCTCCTCGTGTGGGCGTTTGCAGTTCCCGCTGTGCAGCGCTGGGGAAGTGCAGTATGTGTTTGCCAGGGGCTCCAGCAGCCGAGCCGCTGCAGCCACCCCCCACGCCGCCCCCAGTCCTCCCGTCTCACCACCCCCTCGTCTCCTCTCCATGTGCGGAGCCAGGCTCACTCGTCTGTGCTGTGAGCAGCAGGTGAATGGAGCCGCAACGCTGAGCCAAGCTGCTCCTTCCTTTCCCTGCCAATCCCCTGAGCAGCAGCGCAGAACCGGGAACCGGATCCATGCGCCGGATCAAAGGTAACACCATGGGCCTGGGGCTGGCAGCCAGTCTGTGGGGCCATGCTAGGAGGACACATACGACCTCTGGCACATACCACTCTAGCCCCAGGGATTCAGTGGGCACCTGTATACTGGCTAGTCCCTTTCCTCCCTGGCAGACGCATCTCTGGGCTCTCTTGCTGCGGTGATCTGCAGTTCACTGGGTGGCACTCACCTGTCGGGGGCAGAAGGGCACATGGTACTGGTAGAACAGGCTCCCAAGGCAGTGCTGGCGAAGCTGGGAGCTCTGCGCGGTTCCTGTCTGTGTCAGCCGCACCCAGTGGTGTCGTGCTTGGGCGCTCAGTGCCAGGTGTGCTACAGAAGCCCAGCAAGAAGCACTGCTCCTGCTCCTGCTCCTGCTCCTCCTCCGGCAGGGCTCTGTGTAAGAAGCCCTCTGTGCCGTTTGTTACAACAAACAAGCAGGGAGCAGGCCACAGCAGAGGAGTATCTCTGTAGTGGAATCAAGGGGGTGCTGGCCTGGGGCATCGTGGTGGCCCGGCTCTTTGGGACGAGCCCCAGGGGCCTGCTCTCCACAGCCAGGCCCCCAGCTGAGCTCTCTGACCAGCGGGAGGGCTGCTGCGGTTAGACATGGTGGCTTTGTAAAGTCTCTGCAGGACAGTTGCTGAGGATTCGGGCAAAGGTCTTGACCCCAGTTGAATGTCCTGGACAGTCACTGTGCTTTGACAGGGCGCGTACCCTGGCCTCTGCCATTCAGGAGCGTGACGTTCGCCATCCGGACCTTTAGAATGGACACCATGTAGGAAGAGCACAGAACAAGGTGTGCGCCTCCCTGGAGGCTCTGGCAGGAGCGTTAGAGTAACTCCCTGTGTCTTGATCAGCTGGGCGGCCTCGCTAACCGGTGCTTTGGGCTGGTATGAGAAGGTGCTAGTCGGGTCCGAGAGGATGTCCAACGCAGAGCATCAATTTCAGCTTCATCCCACTGAGCAGAGTGGGGTTTGCACTGGCCAACCGGCAAAGGAGACACTCTGGGGGACGAGGGGCTTGGCTCTGCTCCCTCCTGTGGGTGCAATCAGGAGGCATGACGCTGCAAATGATGGTCACACTGGGGGAGGTGAAAGCTGACTCCGCTCTGTGGGCATCACAGGCGGTAGGGACTGGCGCATGCCCTGAAATGGAAAGCCAAAGGATTTGCCTGTCTTGGACTCCAAGCGCAAAATTTTTGTTTCATCGAGTAAACCATCTGTTCCTGTGCAATGAACGGCTGCGGGGTGGCGGGGTTACATTGTATTGCAGCACATAGATTATATGGGTCTGTTCCCCTGACCGATGGGCCCTGGGCGCCAGCGTGTGCGAGTCTGTGGCAAATCAGCCTGGAAACAGAAATTGAAATTGACACCTTCCTCTTCCCAGCAGGGAAGGGCAGGAAGTGAGCAGCCTGGTGGAGAAGGATTCACTTGATGGGGGGAGGGGGTCAGTCACGTGGGAACTAGATGATCCGTGTGGAAGATGCTGGGGTAGGGCAGCTCTGGCGGGCTGTGCAGTGTGAGCCTGTTCCGTCCCTGTGTCTCGTTAACAAGGCACAAGGGTGAAAGTAACTCCGAAGACTTACCGGTATGGGGGCCGGGGCTGGCTCTGGTCCCTGGAAGGGGCGGGGCCTCAGGCTAGGGTTACCATACGTCCGTATTTTCCCAGACATGTCTGGCTTTTTAGTTCTTAAATCACCATCCAGAAGGAATTTTAAAATATCTAAAAACATCCGGGAAAATACGGATGTATGGTAACCCTTTGGTCCAAAGTCCCAGGGCTGGTGGTGTTTCCTGGTCCAGCTCCCAGCGCCTGCCTGCCGGAGGGAGCCTGCAGTGTGGGTGGCCCCTAGGCACAGAGGCGGAGGGGGTCTCTGTGTGCTGCACCGGCTCCCTCCTGCCAAATCAGAGCTGCAGGGGCAGGGCTTGCAGGCGCCAGCAGCGGGCAGAGAGCCCTCTGACCTGACCCAACCCTAGGAGCCAGAGGGACCTGCCAGATGCTTCCCGGGAGCCGCCCCAGGTAAGCACCGCCGGGACTCCCCACCTTGCCCCCCGGCAGGTCCCTCTGGCTCGTCGGTTCGGGGGGTGGGGGGGTTGGGGGTGGAGGGCTCTCTGCGTGCTGCCAGCACCTGCAAGCCCCACTCCGTGGCTCCCGGGAAACAGGAAGTGGGCAGCGGGGCTGAGCACCAGGAGCGCGGGCAGCAGCAGAAGCAGCAGCAGGGCTGCACCCCCCAGCAGCCAGCTCGGCTCCATGCCGGCTGGGGCAGGGGTTGCCTGGCTGGGTTGCCCAGGGGTTGCCCGCTCGGCCCGGGGCAGCGCTAGGCGGGGACCCTCGTGGCCGGGCTGCGCCTCCACTGCCGGCTGGAGACACGGCGAAGTCAGCCCCGAACTAAGGTCGGTCCACCAAGGGGCGGGCAGTTAGCACAGCCGGCCCCCTTGCCTGCCCAGGGGAGGGGATCGGCTGGGCACGCCCAGCCCCGCCGTCTACCGCCCGCCTGCCCATCCTCACTCCGGCCAGCCCCTCACACGGGGGGCAGAACCCAGCGCTCCTCCTGCCTGCTGCGGCCGTGCACCTTCGCCCTGCCCCGGTGGGCACTCAGCTCTCCCGGGCCCAGTCCACGCGCACTTTCCCCTCCCTGACACACTCACTTTTCCCCATGCTCACCCTGACACACTCACTGGTTCTTCTCCCGCTCACCCTGACACATTCGCTCACTATTTCCTTCCCTCTGACACACTCACTCTTTCCCGTGCTCACCCTGACACACTCACTCACTCTTCCCCTGCTCACCCTGACACACACTCATTCTTCCCTTTCTCACCCTGACACGCTCAGTCACTCTTCTGCTCACCCCGACTCACTCACTATTCCCTTCCCCCGACACAGTCACTCACTCTTCCCTGTGCTCACCCTGACACTCTCATTCACTCTTTCCTTGCCCCTGACACACTCACTCTTCCCCCCGCTCACACTGACACACACACTCCGGCAGCTCCCATTGGCAAGACCAGGGGCAGAGTGGGGGTGGAGCGGGGGTGGACTGTGGGCGGGGCCGACACCCCCCATGGAGTGTCGTCTTTTTTGGATGTTCAAATATGGTAACCCTACCTCAAGTGGAAGGGGTGGGGCTGGGGGTCAGCGTCCCCCAGCCAGCCCTTCCATGCCGCCTGGCTTGTGCCACCCGGGACTCCAGTAGCGATTTAAAGGGTCCGGGGTTCTGGCCGCAGCAGCCGCAGCCAGAGCCCCGGGCCCTTTTAAATCTCTGGCCCCGGGGCAGCTGCTTCCTTTGCCCCCCCCACCCCCCCATCAGCGACCCGGGCCGGGGGGGAGGGAAAGGGGCAGGGATGTTAAAGCACTGCCGCAGCATCGCTTTAATATGACTGCCCCTTTTGCGCCCCTCCTCATTGGTGGCCCTGCTGGTAGGGTCCCTACCAGCAGGGCGGCCGACGGGGGGGCACAGCTTCTTACCGTTATGGGCCGGTACCGGCTCACTTTCACCCCTGACAAGGCATCCGGCCGTCTGGAACTCAGGCAGAAGCCGAGGTGGTCTCTGACATTGCACTTTGTATTAATAACAGATGATGCCTGGTGTCTGGACTAGGGCCTTCAAGCCCCTTTGCCAAGGGCACTTGGGGCCTCCCACCTGCTGTAAGCCCTGCCCCTGGGAGTGCCTCGGATGGAGGGGCTCCCGGGAAGGTGACGGGCCGGAGTTGCTGGCTCCTCTGGCACCAGGGGTGGGACAAAGCAGGAGGGGGCTTTGCCAGGACGTGCCAGAGCCCTGGCAATCAGGCAGCTGTGCAATGCCCTTTGGAGCACATTGCCTCCCCTCTCAGCCCCAGGCTGGCCTGGGCATTGGCACAGCCATGAAGCAGGGGCTGGTCTGTGCTCTGGGGGTGAATTCCTGAGGGCAGCGAGAGCGTTAGCACCCGGCGCTCACAGAAACCAAGCTCACTCCTGGGGACATTTCTCTCTCGGTCATCCTTCCGAGAGACAGTGCCAGTCCTGTGCCATGCATAAAGCTCTGGTGTTGCCCCAGCATGTGTGTGTGTGCGCTCACACTCCCCGTATACACACCCTGCTGTGCCTTTGAGACCATGTCAAAGTTGCAGTGCTTTGTCTCGAGGGAGCACCTGAAGGCCTCAGTGGGGGATGGCTCCAGATAGTGTCATGGCAGCGGTTCAGCACTCCAGCTGCCCAGCCAGTGCCCAGTGCTGTGGCGGCAGCGCAGCAGAGGGCATGAGGACGGGACAAGGCAGTGGCTTTGCTGGATTTTGCAGGGCGCGTGAGGCCATGGCGGGAGGGAGAAGGGGTGCCTGGGGGTATTGGCCCAGAGGGAGCAGAGGAGGGATGCACCATGGCCAGAGCAGTCAGCTGGCAGGGTGGGCACTGCAGCAGTGGATCCCCCACCCCTATGGGTCTGGTGTTGTCAATGCCCCTTCTACAAAGATAGTGTGAAATGCTGCCAAGCCAGTGCCCTCCACCCCCACCGTGGGTATGTCACTTGCCTGCTCTGCACAGGTGTGAATGGCGACACAGGGTCCCTGGTAGGGCAGGATCGGGCCCCAGGGTGGGGGAGGGTTCGGCCCACCATGTACCATTGCGCTCTGTGGGATTAGAGGATGAACCAATTATACCCACCCTGTCACCTCACACTAGCTCTTGCCTTTGGTTTCAGCTCTTTTTTTAAAAGGAACAAATTCCCTTTTCTCCCCCACCAGCTAATCCCCACCCGGTCCCTGATGGCCAGGGGAGGCCTGGCCGTCATGCTGCCCAGGGAGAAGGAGATCAGTGGGTCTGCGACATCCCTGTTTGTGGTTCCAGGGGAAGAGGTGAGAAAAGCCCCCTCCACCCGCGAACACTACTGAGGACACAGTGGGGTGGCAGCACTTGGCATGGTGTCAGGCTCACCAGGGACCGGTCACTGGGCAGCTTCCCCCCCATGCTAGAGCAGGCACTGCAGTCACCAGCTTGCCATCCTGCCTGTGCCTGTCTGTCCAGTGGTGGGCAGGGCAAGGCTGGAACGCGGGGGCAGGGGCATAATGAGCTGTGGGAACAGTGTACCCAGGGGTGGCAGGGATGCTCCAGCACTGACAATGGTTTGGTCCAGCTCGGCTGTCTTTCTGCAAGATCTGCTGTAAGGGATTACAGGGGCAGCAGGATCACAATGGGCCCTCCTGGCCTTGGCCTTTCCAAGGGAGCCAGCAAGTGAGTTAGAGTCTCTCCCGTTTGGGGCCAGCCAAGCCCACCCGGGGGCGCTACAACCTGGGCATGGTTTGTGCGGCACCGGGATGCAGCATCCCCAAGCATCTGGTGAAACTGTCGGTCACATTGACTCGCCCGCTGTGACCTGCATTGTCCTGCCCCACACCTCCCAGCCCCAGTGGACACTCGTCTCCTTTGCCACAGGACCCCCTGGGTCAGGCCCCTCTGATGGTGCTTGTAAAGCCCCATGCACTAGGACCCAGTCCGAGTACAGCAGCACTGGGGAAACGTGGAACCACACTAGTGAGTCCAGAGAAGGCTTGAAGGCTACAGCTCTACTGGGCACAGGGGCGGCGGTCCAGGGAGCGATGTGCCCACCAATTGCACCAGAGAGAGGCCTCCTGCAGGAGGATGTCTCCAGAGAGACTGCAGTGGTGGGAGCTCTGAGTGTCACTAAGGGCTGTGCTGCATCGGGACCCTGCTCCCAGGGGGAAGAGTTAATAATGACTCAATTCAAACCTTCAGGACTCTGACCTGACTCGATTTACCAGTGTCCAAAAGCAAGGGGCTTCCCTCCACAGAGTACCAAGCACAGTGTGCCCGCTGGCCCTGCGCCAGGCAGCAGGCCTGGCTTGGGTGTGCATACAGAGGGCATTGGCTGGCGGCACAAAGTGGGGATTAAGCAGGAGTTGGCTGGCAGGCTCTGCCAGCAGCGACACGCTGAATGGGGACGAGTATGCGCTCCAGAAGAATTGGCTGTTCTTCTCGCATGTGCGTGTGTGTGTCGCGGTTGGGTCCCGTCCTCCGGAGCGGCTCCGGGGGGACTGAATGGGGCGGTTGTCAGACAGAGCAGCCTGGCCACTGGAGACACAGCGCGTGGGGTGATAGAGAGGACACTGGTCTGCACAGATCTACCAGGCTCGCTGCCCGGCCAGCCTGGGATGCATGTGTCAGGGGAGCAGACTGGCCATGTGCGCTCAGGTGGATCCTGGACTAAAGGTACTTGTGTTTGTGTACAGATCTCTGTGTATGTGCAAGCACATGCACGGGTCTGTGTGTGTATGTGCAGATCTGTGTGTGCAGCCATGTGCGGGTCTGTGTGTGTGTGTGTGTAGATCTGGGTGTGCAAGTGCATGCATGGGTATGTGTGTGTGCAGATCTCTATGTGTTTGTGTGCAGATTGTGTGTGCAAGCGCATGTGCAGGTGTGTGTGTGTGCAAGGACATGCGTGGGTCTGTGTGTGTGTTTGTGTGCAGATCTCTCTGTGTGCATGTGTGCATTGCCAAGAGGCTTTAACCCAAGTGCCTGTTGTGAGTACAAACCTGGCCCGTTGCTTTGCGGTGCCCGGTGAAAGTTCTGTGCGCTCTGGCGACTGAGAGCAGAGCGGCCCCTCAGCAGCCTGGTAACTCTGAGGAACTTGAACAATAAGGAGATTGCACAAGCAGGGGCCCTACCCGCAGCCTGGCAGTATGGCCGGGGGGAGTCTAACGAAGGTGGAACAGAGCCGCTAGCGGGAATGAGCTAACTCCCTCAGTTAACCCAGCAACGCAGCTGCTGATCTCACAGCTCCATGAGGCACTGAATTACTGAACTGCTTTATATGGCCCTAGCAGGGTCCAGGGCGAACGCATCTGCTGTATGCCGACTGCCCTGGGACCCGGAGAGCAAGACCACTGGAGGCACCTAGGGGGATACTGAAATCAAGAGAACACTGCAGCAGGTCAGTGGGGGTGTATTCTGCTGGGACATGGCCAGCGATGGCAGGAGGCCAAAGGCCGAGTTTCCATAATTCTTAAATGGTAACAGGTTAGCAAATGTTATTTCCCACTCCAGGAAGCAGAAAGGGGTTTTTGTAATAGCCTTTGACGGGCAGTTCTTTTCCCCTCCCTGCACCTGGGGTTGTCTTTGCAAATGAGCGTCAGACCCGACCGTCGGGAGAAGTGCAGAAGCCTGTGTCTGTCCAGCGTGCTCAGGGGGAAAAGGTGCCCAGCCAAGGGCATCGGGTGCAACAAGTGTAACAGAGCTGTGCCAAAGTCATCAACCTGATTTGTGAACTAAATGCAGACTCCACACACGCATGCACACACATGACTGCACACAAACACACACCATGTGTTTGCACAGCAGGACAGGGGAGATTCTCCCAGCATCGAAGCCTGGTAGAGGAGAGTTGTGGTGGCCCCTGCGCTGTGTCCCTCGTATGGACATGATCTTTGTGGCGCTAAGTAGGGTCACTACGTCCTGTCTCGATGCAGGGGGCTGGACCTGGGGACTTGTCAAGGTGCCTCCCGGTCCCACATTTCTGTGGTTCTGTGTGCATAAGGGAGTGGGAGCAGCAGTGTGTGTGTGTGTGTACTGGAGGGTGTGAAGTTGTGTGCACACGGGTGCGGAGTGGAGGAGTTCTGTGCTGGGTGTGTATGGAGTTGTGTACTCCAGGGGGTGCTGGGTGTTGTGTGCGCACAAGCTTTGTTCCCCTTTCCCCTTGACAGCTCCCCTTGCTCCTGTGCACACTGCAGTCTGGGGGAGGGGCTGGGAGCACACCCTGGGGGCAGGTACTGACTGGCCACCTGTGTCTCGGACACAATGCTGTGCACACTCTCCCTTGGGCCCCCTTCCCCAGCCCGGCCCCTGGGTTCTGCCCATTCTCCCTGTATTTCCCTGGTGCTCATTTTCAGTGACAAAGGCCACCCTGCAGGAGGGGCCAGGCGGTGTCGTGTTGGGGGGAGCTTCTACCTCAGCTCAGCCGCACCTGCAGCTATCAGGAGCAGCAGCAGTGGGGTGGTTCCCACGGACCCTGGTAGGCCTGGGACTGGAGCCAGGACAGACACCATGTGGGGCAGTGGCAGCTCTTCCTTGCAAGCAGGCGTACGGGGAGAGGTTGCTTTGGGTGAAGCCAGGTGCCCCTAACGTGTCGCAGCTCTCACTTCATGCTGGCGGGGTCAGATCTCACCAGATACGTGGGGTTTGGGCCTCGTTCATGCCTAAAGACAGGCAGTGGGGTGGGTGTCCAACAGGGGGCGTTTCTCCACGTCAGTGCTGCCCCACCCTGGTGCTAGGGGTGCTGTGCTGCGGGAGATGCCAGGCATCAGGTGAGAGGTGGAATCAAGGGCCTGTCTGCCCATGATTGTTAAAGATCCCGGGGCACTTGCACAAGAGTTGGGGCTGTGAACCCCGCGGTCCTCGGCAAACCCCAGCACTCGTCATTATGTTCTGTCCCCCTGAAGTTTGTGCAGCATCAGCTGGGTACAGTCTCAAAATGGTGCAGTGTTATTGTGCGCTGCTGAACAGCTGTCATGTCGTGCCCCAGAGGCAGTTGCTTTTCAGTGGTGCCTGCCGTGATCCCAGTACCTCCAGGAGTGCTGTGGGGTCCTGTGGGGTGACAGGTGCTAGGAAAAGGGCAGGTGATGTTGTCCCTGGGAATATGCTACCCTGAGGCTGGAGAAAGGGCAGCACCTGCAGGCAGATGCCATGGCCCAAGGCCGGTGCCATGGGACTGAGGAGCCGTGTTTAGCAAGAAGGCACCTGTCCCATGGCTGCACCCCAGGCTCCCCCCACCAGCAGGGTCTCCTGAGGAGCTGAGTTTGAAGTGTTTTCTGTTTGGGGCTGGAGGGACCCTCCTTCTCTGGGCAGAAAGTTAGAATCTCCTTCCAAGGGCTGCAAAGTGCTGAGATTGAGTCAGCTTCTCCTTGCTAGCGGGCCAGGAGCCAGCGTTGCCTCTCCCCCGGCCTGGCAACAGGAGGGACCGTGCATCACAGGGCTCTCCAAGGGCAGCACCAGGGCAGTGCACCAAGTGGGAGAGGGATCAGGCTGAACATGTGGGGCTGAGCCTGACAGACAGGCACCCAGGGACAAGCAGTTAGGTTGGTTTAGTGCATTTGAAAGGGACTCACGGGGCCAGGTTCTGATGCGCTGGTGTCACTCCATGTGTCAGCTCGCCACACTACCCTACCATGCTTGGATCTCAGGAAGAGCCCTGGAGGTCTAAGAGACCATCTCCAAGTGCTGGGCTATTTGGGCCGGGGGCGTGGATAATGCTCATCACTCTGTACCATGCCTAGATAGCAAACCATGGGTTGCCCCAGCATTGTGTCTGTTATGGGGCACCTCAGATTAAGAAATATGTGGGATTGCTGAGACTGAGAAGGGCCAATGGGCTGGTCTGGCCTCCAGCCCGGTGTTATTTGGCAAGCAGGAGGAGATAGGGGGAATTCAAGGATGCTTAACCAATGCAGGGGTGCTCAAGCGGGGTTCAGTGTTATGAGCTGGCGGAACAAGTGCTGCTCAGCGTCTCCTCCCTATCGTCCCCTGCCTATGAGAACAAGAGGACATAGGATGAAATGAATGGTGGGGACGCTTAGACCAGATCAAAGGAAGTGCTGTTTTGCGGAGGGGTAGTAGTCGGAGCTGTGGAACTCACTGCTGCAGGGGGGGATCAAGTCAAAGGACTCCACTGGAGTGATTCCATTTCCTCTCAGCTGGCTTTGAAAAGGGGTTGGATAATGGTGTGATTAGTCATGGCTTTGGTAGCTGAACAAATCTCATGCTTCAGGGCAGGGGTGATTGCAGCAGGGATCAGGAAGGAATCTTTACTGAGGCAGTTACCCATTCCTGCAATGGAACCAGGATTCTGGACTCAATGAGCCAGTGTCTGATGCAGTGTGCTTGCGTGCTGCCATGCTGTGTGTGGCAGCTCCCAGGTCTGACCTGTGGTGGCATAGCCCACTGCTTTGTTCTCTGGGGGAGGTCAGAGGAAGGACTCGTGTTCCCCCTCCCTGGGGCTGGAAGCTGGACCCAGCCCTGATCACATATCCCCAGCCCATACTGAGAGACCCAGATGGTTAACTTCCACTCCTGGGGCCAAGCCTGCTGCTGTTGTAAATCAGCCCAGCCCCATAGACGTGTGCCCGCTTACACCAGTGCCTTTGTGGACATGGCTGAGGAGCAGCTGCCTCATGCATTAGGTCCAGTCCGTTGTGCAACCACATGTGACAGTGATACATGCACGGCCAGCCCAATCCCAGCACTGCACTCCCAGGCATCGTGTGTCCAGCACTGGAGGTGTGCATGGCGCTGTGCGCACCAGCAGCCCAAGGGTTGGACAATATGTGCGAGGCACAGCTCAGGCGAGTGGGTTGTGAGTCCAGCAGGGGAAGCTCATGAGGGGCACCCAGTGGGTGTTAGACTTCCTCTTTGCCTGGGAAATGTTGCATGTTACTGAGGTCTATTGAAGTGTCTGGCTGGGCTGGGTCTGTCCGTGTCCTGGAGCAAGTGGCATGAGATGGGTTGGAGCCGAACTTGCTAAGCTGCTGATATGCAGCTGGCGTTTATTGTAACGTGGCTTGGAGCCTTCCCAGACCATGTGCAACAGAGTGTCTAGTTCCCTGCTCTCAGCTGCGCGGCGCTGGGACCAAGGCTGCTGCAGGGATACAGGCAGATGCCTGTGATTAGAGCCCCAGAGCGAAGGCAGGGAGGGAGGGAGCCGGCAGCTCCCGGTGTGTGAAATCTGCCTGCCTGTGCTAGCGAACGTGTGCCATGCAATTGGATCAGGCCGATGGTGTGGGGAGGGTTTGTTTGCCAGATGTTCCTCACCCCCCCCGCCCCCCCAGGCAAGGCTGAGCTCTCGGAGCCAGGGCAGGGGGTCAGGAGAATATCCAGTGCTCAGCTCAGTCCTCACTGGGGATTTGTCACTGGTCCTGCTGCCGCTGCCCTCCTCCTTCCCCCTGGCGCCACACCCCTTAGCCGGAGATGTGGGAGTGGGAAGGCCCATGCAGTAGCGTCAGGATGTCTTGCAGCTCCATAGTAACCCGCCTGGCGCCATCCCAAAGAGAAGCTGCTGTCTTGTTGAACAGTCAGTAAACAGAGGCTCCCTGTGAGCCCTGGACAGGGTCTGGCTGGGAAGGGGTGAATCTGAGCCTGCCCCCGACTGCCTCTCCACAGCAAGCACCTGATGCCAGGGCTGGGACAGCTTAGCTCCCAGCTGGGCTGCAGCTCTCGAGGCAGGAACCCCCACTCCAGGGCAAGGCAGGTGGGCAGCTGGGGCGCTGTGCTAACTGGGTACGCTCCCCCTAGGGTCCGACACCAGCTGGCACCACCCAGCACACAAAGGACTACAGGGCGGGTATCAGCCACTCCGGCCCCTCCTTGGAAAATACCCCCAGCCTGAGCATCCATCTGCAGGAGACGGGTCCGTGCAGAGTGAGTCCAGGGCAGGAGGGCGGTGGCTGAGTCCCGAGGGAGAGCTGCCAGCTTCCAGTTCAGTTCCCTGAAGTGTCATTGGCAGCACACGAGCGCTGGCTGAGGGTACAAGAGAGACACTCCGCAGAGAGGGCCGCTCTCAGTCTCCTCTGTCCTGCTGGCTCCTCGCTGGGCTCAGCCTGGCGTTGCGCCTCCCAGTTGGCACCTCTGCTCGCTGGTGGCACTGGGGAGAGTCAACGATGGCTTTGCCTGTGGCACTGCAGGGGGCCGTCTGCCAGCGGGACAGTTCAGTGCAGGGAACCGAACCAGGGGAGCCGAACTCGTCAGGCCCACAGGAGTGAAGGTGCCAGCTACTTTCCTTCTCCCCAGCGCTGTCCTCAGCGCCAGCCCTGCTGTGAGCCTGGCCCCAGCAGAGTCAGAGAGGATCCCAGGAACAGTCTCCCCCAGCCACCCCTGTGTCAGCTCCATCCCCCTGTGACCGCGCCCCCTGTAATGTGGGGACACTCAAGCCCCTGTCAGTAGTGGGGTGGTGGTGACATGTGAAGTGCCCCTGTCACACTGACCGCCCTGTGTGTGCTGCCAGCAGTCACTGATTGTGCTGGGGCCGCACCCACAGGTCTGCAGCAGGGCAAGCTGCCTGGGCTGGCTTGGGGGAGCCCTCTGTGGGCCGGGGAAGGGTCCAGCTTTCTTGCCCTTGTTGCTGTGAGTGCCAGTCAGGCGCCAATCTGTGTCTGCTGCGTGTTTGGTGACACAGGCACCTGCGTGCTGGGATGTGGGGACGTTTGGCTGGCAGCTGTCCCATGCTGCGTGAGGGGTGGTCCCTGGCTTAGGTGGGAAAAGGGAGTCTCCTGCTCTGTTGAAGTGGAAGTGCTGCTCGGTGGGAGATTGGGGACCTTTATGTCCAAAGTGGGTGCATGGGGTTCTTTCTCCCGGGCTGGGAAATGGAACCTGGCAGGACCCTGGTAAGGGCAGCCATTTCTGTCACTGACCAGCTTTGCTGGCTGTGGAGTGGGTGCTGTGCGTGCACATTGCATGGCAGGCTTGCTGTATTTCAGACCACCGCCAGTCGGCCCTGCTCTGTGGTGAGCTCGAGCCCAGAGCCCCAGTCCGACCCCTTTGAACTCCAGGCCGGGCAGAGACAGACCCCCGGGCTGCAGCTGGCCAGTGCGGCCCCATGGCACCCAATGACACAGCTTTGCCTTGAGGGTGGTCAGCTGCTGCCATCGACAGGAGAGGATGTGAAGTGCAGATCTTTGGCACCAACTGTTCTGTTGTGGGGACAGTTCCATTCCTTGGCATTCGCTGGCCTGTGTCTTGCATGGAGGGCGTGACGGATGGCTGGGAGGTGGGCACAGGAGGGTACTGGCTTGTGGAACTGGGCTGTTAGATGCACACACATACCTTGACAGTGCTTGGTTTGTGGGGGAGGCCAAGCTAGACTTGATTAGCACGGAAGGCAGGACGCATTCCCATTAGCTCTGGCCATGCCTTGGGGGATTGGTGCTGCTTATCTGGACAGGGGTACTCCTCACTCCCATGGGTACAACTCAGGGCACAAGAGGCTGCCTGATCTCCTGGAGAAGCACCCATCCGCTGGGAGGAAAGGCCTGGTCTAGAGAGAAGACTGGGGAGCCAATGAGCAAGGGTGCAACAAAACTACTGTTCTCTCAGGCTGATCTCTTGCTGGAGTTCCTGCCTAAGAACATGAAAATGGGTCAGACCAATGGTCCATATAGCCCAGTGTCCTACCTTCTGACAGTGGCCAATGCCAGGTGCTTCAGAGGGAGTGAACAGAACAGGGCAATTATCAAATGATCCATCCCCTGTCCCAGCTTCTAGCAGTCAGAGGTTTATGGACACCCAGAATATGAGATTGCATCCCTGACCATCCTAGCTAATAGCTATTGATAGACATATCTTCCATGGTCTTACTAATTCTTTTTTCAACCCATTTATACTTTCGGCCTTCACAACGTCCCCTGTCAACAAGTTCCACAGGTTGACTGTGCGTTGTGTGAAGAAGTACTTCCTTCTGTTTGCTTTAAACCTGCTGCCTGTTAATTTCCTTGGGTGAGCCGTGGTTCCTGTGTTATGTGAAGGGGTAAATAACACTTCCTTATTTGTTTTCTCCACACCAGTCATGATTTTATAGACCTCTGTCATTTTCCCCTTACTCATCTCTTTTCTAAGCTGAAAAGTCACAGTCTCTTTAATAACAAGGAATCCAGTGGCACCTTAAAGACTAACAGATTTATTTGGGAATAAGCTTTTGTGGGTAAAAAACCTCTTCTTTAATCTCTCCTCCTATGGAAACTGTTCCATACCCCTGATCATATTTGTTGCATTTCTCTGCACCTTTTCTAATTTTAACATACCTTTTTTGAGATGGGGTGACCAGAACTGCACACAGAATTCAAGGTGTGGGCGTAACATGGGTTATATAGTGGCATAGATATTTTCTGTCTTATTATCTATCCCTTTGTCTGCCTGGCCAGTGTTCGCCCTGCCGTGCCCAGGCCTTCCCACCAGCCTGATCCCCTCTCAGTGACACTGGTGTAAATTAGGAGTCACTGCTCTGGAGTCCCCCTTGGGTAAAGTCTTTGTGAGAAAAGACTTGGTCCTAAGCCCGATCCTCTGTGCCCCTCTGCTCTTTCTCTTACACGCCACACACCTAGACCAGCGACAGGAGGCAGCCCAGTCTGGGGAGGTGAATGACCCTACATTAATGCAGTCCAGGACGCAGCCTGTGTGTGAGCGCCCAGCAACTCCACCCTGCCCCAGCGTGCACTGCCTTGCTGCTACCAGTGCCCACACACGGAACTGGTCGTGGGCCAGCCAACTGTGCTTGACACTGCTATGGGGAAGGGAGGCCACTAGAGGGCGCAGTAGACACAGCTATTAGAGTCAGAGGAACAGCTGGCCTGACTCATAGATTCACAGGCCAGAAGGGAGCACTGTGATCACATTTATGCCTTATTGCCAGTCTGAATTTATCTAGCTTCAACTTCCAGCCATTGGATTGAGTTAAACCTTTCTCTGCTAGACTGAAGAGCCCATTATTAAATATTTGTTCCCCATGTAGGTACTTATAGACTCTGATCACGTCTCCCCTTAAGCTTCTCTTTGTTATGCGAAATAAATTGAGCTCCTTGAGTCTATCACTGTAAAGTAAAAAGAAAAGGAGGACTTGTGGCACCTTAGAGACTAACAAATTTATTTGACCATAAGCTTTCGTGAGCTACAGCTCACTTCCGTAGTTGTTCTTGTGGCTCTTGGCTGACTCCTCTCCAATTTATCAATATCCTTCTTGAATTGTGGGCACCAGAACTGGACAGAGGATTCCAGCAGTGGTCGCACCAGTGCCAAAGACAGGTAAAATCACCTCTCTGCTCCTACTCGAGATTCCCCTGTTTATGCATCCCAGGATCGCATTCGCTCTTTTGGCCACAGCATCTCTCTGGGAGCTCATGTGCAGCTGATTGTCCACCCCACCACAATCTTTTTCAATCCTGGCTTCCCAGGATAGAGTCCCCCACCCTGGAAGTATGGCCGACATTTTTTGTTCCCAGAGGTACACATTTACATTTAGCTGTATTAAAACACATACTGTTGCTTCCACTCAGTTTTCTAAGCGAGCTACATCGCTCTGTATCAACGACCTGTCCTCTTCATTACGTACCAAACCCCTGATTTTTGTGTCATCTGCAAACTCCATCAGTGAGGATTTATATTTTCTCTGTTTTATGGCTAAATGAATGTGGAGCTGGTTCCTTAGTGTGATTTGGTCTGTAGCAGACGCCAACCAATAGCCCATCTTGTGCTTTCTCCGGTAGGACATTGACCCATAAGCATTCAGGATCCTTTACTTCTGAATTGTCAGTGACTCAGAAACAGGTAATGCCATTTTTGACACAGAGTGCCCCTCCCCATCTCTTTTGCCCTCTATCCTTCCTAAATAGGTTGTAACCATTGATTTTAACACTCCAGTCAGGGGAATCCTCCCACCAGGTTTCAGTATCACTAAGTTACCCAGTGGCTGCAAGGACTTTCCCAGGGGCTTGGTTGAACTTTGAACTCTGCTCTCAGATCTTCAGGCATCCCCTGTGTTGCTGCCCTGTCCTCCAACAGGAGTTGGCAGCTCCATGCTGATAGGAACCTCCTGACCCTGAACTTTCCTTCTGAAACAGGAGCTGGGAGGAGCTGGGATTTGAAAAGATGGATCCCAGGCTTTGCCCTCACTCTATGGCTGCATGGCGTGTCCATTTCAAGGACGTACCTGGGACACCCAGTCACAAGAGGACCTAGATGGACCTGCTGTGTCCAGCAGCCTTTAAGGAGGCCAGAGGTCCCGTCAGTTGCCTTCTCCTGGCCATGAATGGCAGGCTTACTACTGGCATGGGCAGACTGCCACAGCCCTTGGATCTGAATTTGTTTGTTCTCAGGCTGTGTTGCTCTGAGAGGCCGGACGGTGTGCATCTCTGCTGGGCAGAGAGGGCTGCACCTGTCTGCAGCTCAGAGGAGGCTGGACATGATCCAGACATACCATGTGGAAAGAAAATCAGTCAGATACTGATCTATTATGGCAGCACACAACAGCCAGCTCTGGCCTGAGTTGGAGCCACGCGGCTCTTTCCATATACACCCGGCTTCCCCTGGGATTGGTAGTAAGGGTGAAGTCGCACAAGGCACTGGATTCCGGGGTGGTTGCTCAGGCCAGAGGCCTAGAGGCATTAGCACAGGCACTGATGGCCTGCATCATCTCCTCAATGGTGCATTTCGTAGGCACAGGAGACATGGGCATTTCAGTGTAGCCAATCGGGACGTTCCAGGGGTCTCCAGTTGTGCCAGGACTTTGGTGTTACAGTTCCCTTTGGGTTGAGATGAGTGAACTGCACCTTCTTGGTGGGGGGAGGGGGGCACTCCATGTCTTCATTTCCCCCCAATAACAACGTATGGCGAGCACCTTTCATCACGAGGGCTGCTAACAACATCCCCCACCAAAATGCTACCACCTCTGCGTTGGAAACTGCTGCTTGGGACCCAAATAACTCTTGGTGCCAGCTGGGAGAGGGCACAGGGGGATACAGGGATACCCTTGAGTTCACCAGAAGGGCGGTGCAAGGTCTCTGCTGAAAGCTGGTGTCACACTGGTCATCATAACCATTGTGAGACATCTGTACACAAATATGTGAGGGGTTCTGTATCTATGCTGAACACTATGTTCTCTAGGCCTTATAGTTAAAGGCAGAGCACTCGAAGGCAGCATGCTTTGAGAGAAACCTCTCCAGACAGGAAATGGGAGACACCTTTTCCCCTGTGGACCTTTGTGTATTGGGGCAGTCTGTTAGCCTGCTGAGTTACATGCTAATGAAGAGCTTGAAGTGACTTCAGAAGGAAATGAACAGGCACAGGTGAACAGCAGGGGGTAGTGGAGGAAGAAGCCCATTTTCAGGTGAAGTTCAGTGGTCTGGTCTGTCTAGGGTGCAGATGAAACCCCAGGTATCCTTCAGTCTGTGAAGGCAAGCCACCAGTGGGCTTGATCTTGTGGAAGGGAGATCTCAACCCTCCTGCCTGGAAAATGTTGGGAAGAGAACTTGGGGTGAAGTATCCTGTCGGAGACGGGGGGAGTCTTGTGAGTATAGCCCTTCTGCCAGGTGGAGTCGGCAGTGACCAGGGCCAGATTCAGTATCTAGAGGTTCCTTTTCAACAATACAACACAAAACCAGCTCGAGCCCCCACCCAGTAACCTGCGACAATTACACACCACCCCCTGGGCACCTCTAAGAGGCAATATTTCCCCTCCCACAAGCACAGAGTCTAAGTGGAGAAAAGAAAGAAACACCCCCCATGTGTAATGCTGACAGACCCCAGGTGGTGGCAGCCAGAATCAAACCTTGTATCTTTAGAGCTTAATGCCTGAGCTACAAGACACATCTCTCTTAGCTAAAGCTGTAGCAGGCTCGTCAATCATTATCTGGTCTAGCTGCCACTAGAGGGGGACAGAGCGCCACGCCGAGCGGTCATGGGGGGCACAAGTAATGTTTATGCTGTAGAAAGCATGCTACGGTTTTTTTATACGTGACAGTTTGTTTCCAACATTCTCACTTACTCATTTGCTCTTTGATAACAATCTCGGGCTTGTTTTGCTAGAGGTGTAGCTAAGTGTTGTGTGCTAAGGGGAGTGGGGATACTGGGGTGTACTGTACACACAGGAGTAGAAAAATCAATGAGTTCTGTGTGTGCCCAGTGGGTCAGGGGCTGGGCACTCCAGGGGGATGCTGGAGGCTGGTGTGTGCCTATTGCTAACTATGCAGGGAGGGAGGCCGGCAAGGCCCAGCAGGCAGCACTTGTGCCA
This sequence comes from Chelonia mydas, assembly GCF_015237465.2. Lineage (NCBI taxonomy): Eukaryota > Metazoa > Chordata > Testudines > Cheloniidae > Chelonia > Chelonia mydas. The sequence continues at coordinate 59,740,982 of NC_057855.1, forward strand.
GAGGCTGGTGGTGTCAGGGAGATGATCCCCAGCAGACACAGACAAGGGCAGGCACTGGCGAGGTGCCCCACAGCCCTGGGGGCCCCAAGAAGCATCATCCTGCTCTTTGATGTGTGGCAGGTCCAGACCGGGAGTGCAGGGGACTGTTGGGGCCTGAATCTGGCCAGATGCTGGAGCTAACATCCCCATTCCCGAGGACAGCGCCATGGTGTCATTAGTGGCCAAGGCCTTGGCTGTAGGTCTCCTCTGAAGAAGGCCTAGGCTGGATGGTGTCAGGGTGCTGTCTCCCCTGGCTGGTTTAACTTGCAGTGTTTTTTCACTTGTCCTGCCCCTCTCCTTCGCAGTTGCTCTCCCTCCTCAGCCTGCCCCTCTGGGCAGTGCTAGAGCCCGGGCAGTGCAGTGGCACCAAACCCCTGCAGGGTTGCAGTGTGCCAGGGTGAAGCACCTGACAGCAGATTTGCAGCGTCGCCCACGGGTGCGAGGAGCTGATCGAGCGAGCTCAGCTGGCAGCTCTCTCCTGTGCACAGCTGGCTGCAAGGCCTGCACCAGTGCTTTGGGCACCCCACTTGCAGGCTGCAGGGTGGCAGATGGGAGGGTACTGAGGCATGGACAGGCTCCAGCTGGCTGCCCAGGTGTGGAGTTGTGAGGAGAGGGTGGACAATGGTGGTGGCCTGGCATCATCCCCTCTGGCAGCAAACAGGCCTCAGTCAGTGGGTGTGACCTGCCGTGTCCAGCTGCCACACTCACTCCCACAGCCCCTGAGCTGCAGGGCCAGGCTCTGCAACAACATGTGCTCATGCAGGCTCTGCAGGCCCGGGGCTGAACCCGGACTGCACTGGGAGTCCCCTGCGGTGCTGGAGGAAGCTTGGCCTGTGCGCCATCAAGTCAGACCTTGTCGCTATGCAGGATCAGCTGTGAGGTCAGACTGAGAGCAGATGGTAGCATCTTATCCCCCACCCTACTCCTCCGAGCAAGGTAGGGCATAGTGCACAGGCAGCCTCTGTGCAGGGAGCCGAGGGCTTGTGGCAAGGGCTTTGGGGGAAATTGCCGAGTGGCTGGGGTGCCTGGAGTTGTTCTCAGGAAAGTGCTTTGAAGCCAGCCAGGAGTGAAGGCCCTGTGTGGGGGAGGACTGGGGAATGGCAGGATGCGCCCACGCAGGGAGGTCATTGCTGGCACGGCCCCCGGAGGGTTAATCCCTCGTGCATGGGAGACGCTCTGAGAGCCAGGAATGGAGGTGCTAAGGAGAGGCTGAGAACCCAGCATGGGCTCTTCTCGACTCCAGCTCCCCAGGTGCCATGATTTCCCGTGTTCTTTCCCTTCCTCCTCTTGCAAGCCGAGTTTTACCTGCTTTTCTGGTCCATCCTTAGCCCCTGCCAGCTCCCCGCCCCACCCAGCGTCCTGCAGTGTCAGGGCTGTAGCGAAGCGAGGTCAAGACTCACTGGTATGGCGCCTTCTGCTGGTCATCTGGGAATTAGCTCTTTTCCAGCATATGGCACGCCCTCTGCAGTCTGGTCCCCATGTCCCTCCTGGACCCCAGTGCCCCTTTACCTCAGGGTTTTGCCCCAGGAGTACCCCCACTCTCTAGGTCTCTCCTCCAGGGGAACCGCCAATCCTCTAAGCCCACCTTGCCTCAGCAGCTACTGCTAGTCATCATCTAGCCCCCACTCACTGGGGGCAGACTGCAGTCTGTAATGGCCACTCATCATTGGCAAGGGGTTAGGACCTGCTGTCTTTGCCTATCCCCAGGCTGCCCCAGTACCTTTTTGGACCTTTAACAAGGCCTGCAGCCTGGGGGTTGCTCTGCTCCAGGTACTTTGCTCCCAGGCAGCTAGCCCTTCCCCCTCCAGAGCTAGAGTGAGACTCCTCCAGCTCCTCACCCCCAGCCTTCTTATAAGGGCCAGCTGGATCCTGACTGAGCTGGCCACAGCTGTGGCTGCTTCCCCAATCCCTCCTAGCTTGGCTGCTTTTAACCCCTGTTCTCCAGGAGTGGGGCAGCTGCCCCACTATAAGGACCACCAGCCCAGTCCCCTTAGAGTACCAAAGAAACCAGCCCATGCATCCTGTGCCTCCTTTCCTCCCAGCCTGGTTCCCACAGGCCCCACAGACACTGGTGAGTTGTGCAGGGTCACGGGCCCTGAACCTCCCTCCGTGAGGCTGGGGGCTCTCAGTGCCTGCTGCTGTCAGGAGAGGCTGTCACCCCCTCCCCTCCACTGGCCTTCTGTTAACCTGGCTCTGTCTGAGCAGTGTGTCCTCATCCCAGTAGGGTAGATGGGGGGAGCCTGCGGGCTCTCTGGGTGGTCCCTCCAGCATGGAAGCTGTGGGGGTGGGGGGGTCTGTTTGTGTGGGCCAGGCTAGGTTATGGTGTGTGCAGGGAGGCTAGGCAAAGTGGCCCCTGACAGCTGGAGTGGTGTTCTGGGAATGGTCTGTCTGGCGGCTGGGCAGCAGGGACGGGGGTGCAATGGGCTGGGGGCAGCTAGGGAAACAGATAGCTGTGATCCATGTCATTTCTGGAAGGCCAGGCAGGAGAGCAGCAGCTCTGGCCAAAGTTTCTTCCCGGAGGGCACAGCCCCTGCCCCTTGGTGAGAGACTTTGGCAGTCAGCCATGGGGACTGGGCTTCTCTGCAGTAGGGGCTGTGGCTGGCTTTCCCTGCCCTCTGGGAAGGAGACACAACCCCTTCTGGTTTGGGTGTGAGGGGAGGGTAGGTTATAGCCGAAAAGAAGTGAGGGGGGTCAAACAGAGGGACGAAAGCATAGTGCCTGGAAGCTACAGCCCATTGTTGGAAGGGCATCGCAGCTCACAGTTTGGGGAAGGCCTTATACCAGCACGTCCAGGAGTGGGCGCTGACACTGGGTACCCAGGTAGGGCAGGGGGCGCGTCTGGCAGAGGGCTGAGCCTGAGGGCGCAGCTACTGCTCCTTTTCTCTGACTTATCAGGCCCATGAAGGTGTCTCACGCTGGGCACCCAAAATCTGACCAGCTGAGAACCCTGTTAGAGAACACTAGCCTTGCCACCCTGCTCAAGGGCCCAGAGCCAGAGCCCGCACTGCAGCAGAGATGCCCTGGCTCCCAGTTCTGTGCTAAGCAACCACCGCTCAGAGCCATTCACTGGGGCAGCAGGCATGTTCTTTGTAGAATGGTCCTGTTTATAAAGGGTTAATGAGTACTGAGTAACCATTATAGGCACGTTGCAGCCAGGAGCAGAGTGTGGGCAGGCAGCGTACATGTGCATAGGGTGCAAACAGCTCTTGGCCCTCCAAGACGCAGTCCGGGCTCTTCAGAGCAGAGTGGCTGAGCTAGAGGAGCAAAGGGAGAGAGGTGCATAGACAAGACTTTCGGGACACAGTAGTGCGGCCCCAATCCCATCCATGCTGTTGAGAAGGAGGGATTTAACAGTGGCACGGTGGAGCTGGAATGCAGTTCCAATACTATCCACTTCCACCTGAGGAGAGATTGAAAAGACTGGGACTGCTCAGCTTGGAAAAGAGAGGACTGCAAGGGGGTATGATAGAGCAGTACTTAATTTGTAATGAAAAGGGTGCTGGGGCTCAAGCAATTTTTTTACAGTCGTAATTGATGCAGCAAGTCCAGATGTGCTGGGGCTCCGAACTGCCAAGCCCAGAGGTACCTAATTAAGCACTGGGATAGAGGTCTATAAAATTATGACTGGTGTGGAGAAAGTGAATAGGGAGGTGTTATTTACCCCTTCACATAACACACAAACTGGGGGTCACCCAATGAAATTAACATGCAGCAGGTTTCAAACAAACAAAAGGAAGTATTTCTTCATACAAGGCACAGTCAAGTTATGGAACTCATTGCCAGGGGATGTTGTGAAGGCCAAAAGTCTAACTGTGTTAAAAAAAGAATTAGATAAGTTCATGGAGGATGGGTCCATCAATGGCTGTTATCCAAAATGGTCAGGGATGCAACCCCCATGCTATGGATGTCCCTAAACCTCTGACACTGCCAGAAGCACCTGGCACTGGTCACTGTCAGAGACAGGACACTGGGCTAGTGAACCATTGGTAAGACCCAGTATAGCCATTCTTATGCTGGTTGTTATAAGCACATCAGCAGAAGGGCTTAGAGATGGTTGCAAGTGACCTATCGATTCTTCCCCTTATCTTTGTCGACTCTGTCCCTAGCTCTTTGATTGGAATAAGGGAGGGCTCTTGTTCTCCATGTTCCCATCAGGCTGGTGCACGTTACAGTTTGCAGAGCACAGGGTTGTCCTTGTAGATGGTTAAAACTGGCAGCTGTAAGGCCATGTGCAAAACGTGTGGGCAAAAGGCTACGCACACCGTGCATGAGCAACAAGATTATGTGTGTGCAGATGACTGCTCAGGCATCAGGGAATTTGTCAATACAATGCCATTTTGCATTCACCTTTCCCCCCTTCCCCCCCCCCCCCCCCCCCCCCCCCCCCCCGCTTCAGAACTGGGCTTCATATTTCTAAAAATGTTTCTAAAGATCACTGCCAGTGCCTGGGTAACAGAGCCAGCTGGGGGTCAGTGGCCTTTATCATCACATGCACTTTCCTGGCGCTCTTCTGACTCATTCACAATTTTGCTCCCATCTCATTGATCACCTATCAGGTGTCTCTAGTCTCCAGTGGAATTGTCCGATGAAATCTGCCCCAGGGATCCACCGGGATCGGGGCAGAGGGCACACCTGGTGTTGTTTGTAGTACAAATGACTCGGGGCCTGCAGTTGTGATCAGATTAAAGGGAGAAGGATCAAACCAGTGATTGTGGAAATGGTGCCTCCCAGCCTGGCCACCTGCATAGGGAACTTCTGAGCCAGGCAGATTTGAGGGTTGGGCTAAAATGTCCCCCCAGATTGGAACTGGCTGGAGGGAGCCTGTTGGAGATTAGCAGTGCGGGCTTTTCCAGCTCAGCTGGCAGGGGAGTTGGTATTTGCATTCAAAATAACTAAAATAGCAAAGCATGTATTTAAAATCTTCCCATCTGTTCCCTCTCTCTCAATGTAAAGGCTGATTTCAGTCTCAAAGCCAAATGTATATGTTGGGAACTGATCTTCAGGCTGGGGTGTTAGTGACCTTTCCTGACCGTTTCCAGCTGGTCCCTTTGGAGGAACAGAGACAGGAGGTTAGTCCTAGCTCCGTGAGCAGCATTATAAGTGAGAACAGTGACCCCTCAGAAAGCCTCTGCCTTCGCTGGGAAATGCTGCACTGCTGGGCAATATTAGATGCTAAATAAATGGCTGATTATTATTATTTATTATGTGTATTACCGTAGCGCCTAGGTCATGGACCAGGACCCTGCTGTGCCAGGCGCTGTACAAACACAGAACTAAAAGACGTGCCCTGGCCCAGAGTTTACAATCTAAGTATATAAGACAAGAGACAACAGATGGAGAGACGGTTGGGGGAGTACAAGGAAACAATGAGGCAATATTGGCAGTCTCCACACAGCAGCAGCCTAGCCATGAGCAGCTCTCACTGCAAAGGAGACTTTCCAGGAGGGAGCTGAAGGAGAGCAATGAGGTGGCTTTGCAGCTGCTTACAGCAAGCTCCTCCCAAGCGGGTGGGGCAGGAGGGGAGAAAGCAGGCAGGGGCTTGTTGGGGAATTTAACAAGTGGGCGATGGAGGCTGGTGTCATGGGCGGGAGCGAATGAGAGATGGTCGGTCAGGTGGGGATCGGTTGCAAAGCGCCTTGGAAGTGAAGACGCGTGGCTCATGTGTGATGCAGTGGCGCAGGGGGAGCCAGCGGAGGGATGGACAGAGAAGCATGGCAGTGTCATTCTGAATGGGTGTGAGTGGGACAAAGGTACCTTTGTTAAGGCCGTTAATGGAGACATGAGTTGCTGGGAGTTTAGCTAAGTGAGAGACGCTCTGCAGAAGCCAGCAAGGAGTCCCATGGCTCCTGGAGGTGAGTACCTGGAGAGGGTCCAGTTGAGGATGAGGCCCAGGTTGCAGGCCTGAGCGGTGGTGTCCACAGTGATCAAGGCAGGAGGTGAGAGCTAGTGGAGCATTGATGGGCATCCCCAACGTATGTATCTGGTCCTGCCCCTGTGTGACTCCCTGCAGCCCTGTCATCAGCCTCAGTCACAGGCCTGCTACCCTCAGCCCAGCGAGGCTCCCACCCTCACCTCAAAGGGCAGCATCTCCAGCAGAGGCCAGCCCAGCCAGATCACACCAGGCCCTATGGGCTGCCCCCATGGATGATGCTGAGGTGGGGCCCTTGGGCACTAAAGCAGCCAGCCTGTGATGCTTCATGTGGACGTGAGCAGGTGTCCACTGGAAACCCGGTGGTGCAGCCTGGTGGTCAGTGTGCGGTGGGAGGGGAGATGCCAGTGTTGCCCCATGAAATCTAGGGATGGAATAAGGGCAGCATGCACCGAAACCGGCAGTGCTTACGTACCTGGATTGTGTGTTTTGTAAAGGCGGGCAACACTGTGCAGACTGCACTGTTTTCTAAGCCTCCCGTGCCCCCAGATCCCCGCCCTGTTAATGAGGTTTGTGGATGTACCATGTGCTGCTACCATCGTCCATGGCTGTGCTGTGCTGGGACACGCACTGCATGGAATTTGCAACCCGTTCCATGATCCAGGTCGTTATAGCTCGGACAGGCAGGACAGTAAACACAACAATACTGTGCAAGGAAATTGCTCCTTTCCTGTTTACATGGGGCCCTTGGCTAGCTGGATGCAACCTCGGCAGCTGCTGCTGTGCTGAAAGGAGAGGATGTGCTAGTGAAAAGTGCCGGACAGCTGGAGGTCTCTGGTCATCCCAGCGGAGCAGAGTTCATGTAGCAGCATGCCAGCCCTGACTGGCAGGGATACGGGTAGGGGGAGAAGGCAGGATGGTCTCCAGGGTCTGTTCAGGCCTTGCTGGCCTCTGAGACTGCCACTGCAATCACGTGCAGAGGCTTTTCCTCCACCGGCAGGGCAGCCTTGTGGGGCTGTTTGAACGCAGTTGAGGGGCACTCAAACAGGGGGTCAGGCTAGTCAGCATGGGCCCAAACTGTGCGAGGAGGGTGTTCAACAAACGTGCTCCAGTCTCTGTCCCCACCCAGCTGCTCCAAGGCAGTTTGGGCCCATCTCCAGGGCCAGGCCTGCCTGGCTTAGAGCCTTCTTTGCCAGCGGGGATTGTAAAGCTGTGCTTCAGGCAGGTGTGAGCGTGGAGGCAGGGCTGTAAATGGGGTCTCGAGCCCTGTGGTGGCAGAAGCAGGTTTGCTCACCCTTTCCCAGGCTAGACTAGACCGTGACAAGGAACCCATGGGAGATCACAGCTTTCAGCCACTGCTGCCCAGTGTAGATTTGGCCTGGGGTTCTCAGGCCTGATTCTCCTGCCCTGTCTTACCCCTTGTGTCGTCACTTCCACCAGTGCAGAGTGGGTGTGAACTGCAACCTCCAGTGTGAGTGGAGAATTCTGCTGTAATTCGCCCTTCCCTGTGTCCAGCTGTAAATGACCACAGGCAGGGGAGCCCTGCATATGACACTGCATGCAACCCGCAGGGGAGAGCCAGTCTGCTAGAACCTGAAGGCTGAGTAGTCTGTGCGCAATCCCAGACACAGCCAACCCGGCAGGACGCCCTGTGAAATAAGGCCACTTCTGCTCTCAGTGTTGCCCTGTGTCCCGATACTGTTGTCACAATTCTGGAGTTCTTCGGGAGCCCTGTACCCGCTTGCATGGATGGGCTGTTGCTTTGGGGGGAGATGATGTTTGGTGCCATTATAAAAGAAAGCCCTTTCTCCACAAGCTGCTACAGTGGGGTGACCTGGAGCAGATGTCAAGACCTGCTCTCAAATGCTCTGTCAGGACATAAGGAACGCTGCAGGGAGCAGGGGGTAGGGGAGATTGAAAGGGGCTTAAGGGTGTTTTTAAATTCTGTAAGCTGCCTGTCACCTTGGTCAGGCAACACAAGTGTAAGGAACCAATGTGCTGAGACCACAGACATAATTACCAGATAAATCACTGATGCACATCCACCCACCCCTCTACTGGGAGCCAGGACTCAGATGCTGATCCTTCACTTGCCAAAGCACAGGCCTCTAACACGCAAATTAGAGATTAGCACTGCCCTGAGCTGAGAGCAAAAGCAGAACCCCGGACCTTTCAGTGGGCCGAGTGACATCACTCACGCAGTCGTCCAGAGCTACTCTGCACCCCGGGCTGGGTTTTTTTTCTCCCAAGCAGGACTAAGATGCTCTCAGACTGTGCAGGGACTGCTCTTCATGTGTGTGCGTGCACACAGGTATACAGCATGGAATGTGCATATGGCTGGGTGCACCTGTGCATGGGAATGTGCGTGCATTCCCCTGCGTGCACTCATACAATTTACTTGCATGCAGCTGTCATGTTGCAGGTGCAGGAGCACAGCAGTGTTAAAGCTCCCGGGAAGTAGAAGGGCGTCTCTTCCCCACCCACAAACTGCTGGCATTTTACTCCTACAGTACCATGGGGCAAGTGTCTCCCCCTGGAAGCCCAGTGTCCCCAGCAGAGGTAGCTCTGGCGTGTGCCAGGCTGCATTAGCCACTCCTGGAGATGGTAGGTGGAGACCCCGGAGACACCCCTGACCGTTTGCACAGATGACTCGTTGGGCAATTGTTTTTGCACTGCTCCCTTCGCCCCAGAGCCCCCTGGACGGGAAGCTTTCCCAAGGCATCAGCGTGGTACCCCAAGTGCTGGAGGCTGGGCCTGACGGGTCTGGGGCAATTGTGTATTGTGTTGTGAGAACAGTGGCCCTGCCTGCAAGGCTCCCTTCCAAGCACAGGCTCCAAGCCCATTAACCCAGAGGTGTGGGGGGATGTATGGAGTGGATGTGATGGCTGTGTGGATGCAGTGTGTGTGTGTGTGTGTGTGTGAGAGAGAGAGAGAGACGCGTATATGTGGAGGGTAGGTGAGTGTGCATTGTGGGGGGATAAATGTGGATATGGTATGGTGTGGGGGGTTGATGTGTTTGTGGATGAGAGGGGGAGGAGGATGTGGTGTGTGTGATGTGATGGGGGAGGCTGTGGGTGGAGGGAGGGAGGATGTGGTGTGTTGGGGGGGATGAGGGGTATGTGGGGGGAGGTGTAACGATGCTGGTTCTGGCGGAACCCAACTGAGAGTGCCAATTCAGGACAAATTGCTTAAAACAGGGCAGTTACAGCCCAAAGCTGGGGTTTCTATACACACCAAGGCAAACCAAACACCCCGGTTTCCCAGTATCACTACCAGTGCCACTCGTTATGGGGAGAAATGGTTATTAAAACCAATACCCCAGTAAAAGAAAAAAGGTTCTTTCGATCCCAAAGGACCAAGCCCCAGACCCAGGTCAATATACGAATCAGATCTTACCCACAAATCACGCTGTTGCCAATCCTTTAGAATCTAAAATCTAAAGGTTTATTCACAAAAGGAAGAAGATATAGATGAGAGCTAGGATTGGTTAAATGGAATCAATGACATACAGTAATGGCAAATTTCAGAGTAGCAGCCGTGTTAGTCTGTATTCGCAAAAAGAAAAGGAGTACTTGTGGCACCTTAGAGACTAACCAATTTATTTGAGCATAATATTTATTTGAGCATATTTGTTGCATCCGATGAAGTGAGCTGTAGCTCACAAAAGCTCATGCTCAAATAAATTGGTTAGTCTGTAAGGTGCCACAAGTCCTCCTTTTCTTTTTAGTAATGGCAAAGTTCTTGGTTCAGGCTTGTAGCAGTGATGGAGTAAACTGCAGGTTCAAATCAACTCTCTGGAGAACATCCAGAGCTGGGATGGGTCATTCAGACCTTTGTTCAAAGCTTCAGTGTAGCAAAGTCCCTCCAGAGGTATGAAGCAGGACTGAAGACAAGATGGAGGAGCTGCAGCAGCTTTTTATGGTCTCTTGCCATGTGGTCTTTCTTTCTTGGTCCCAAAGACAAGCTGTCCATCACATGGCCTGGAAAAACCTCAGAGTTCTCTCCATAGGCAGGTCCCTGCATACCTTGCTGAGTCGCAAGGCATGTCTGCCTTCTCTCAATGGGTCAGTTGTATAGCTGATGGTCCTTAATGGGCCATCAAGCAGGCTAGGCAGAGCTGACACCAACTTGTCTGGGGTGTCACCCAGAAGCATAGCATACGTTTGAAATACAGACAGTACAGAGCCAATATTCATAACTTCAACTACAAAAATGGTACACACATATCGACAGCATAATCATAATCAGCAAACCATAACCTTGTCTTAGACACCTCATTTGACCCCCTTTATATAAGATTTGGTGCCACTACAGGACCTTGGTTGCAACAATGATCTATACGGTCCCAGATTATGTCAATAACATCACAGGAGGGTCTGGGGTGGTGGTGGAGGGTGTGGTGTGGAGGGGGAGGATGTGGTGTGGGGGGGGGGGGAAGGATGTGGTGTGTGATGGAAAAGGGTGTGTGTGTGGGATGTGGCATCTGGCTGATCTCCTGGGGTCTGACTCTGGTCTATGTAGTGATGGCAGCTGGCTGGTGCATGACCCTGGAGGGCGTCTCTGTTCCGTGTCAGCCATAGCTTTTGTATTGTCCTGTTTGCAGCCCCAGGGTAGGTGGGGCTGTGCGACCCCAGGGAGACCCCCAAACTCACTGCCTGGCAGTGACTCTACTACAGGGCAGAACTCAGCCTTGCTTTTAGGGCCCCGATCCAGTAGCCCCAAGGCCTGTGGGGCTGCTGCTATGCATGGAGCAGAGCGGACACCGAACTGTGTTCCCCAGAGCTCCCACGCATGCATGCCTGTGCCCAGTTCCGACATCCTTGGAGCCTGCTCTTCCAGGGGCCCCCAGGGAACTCATGTGGGTCTGGTTTCCTCGGCAGGGCACCGGGCTTGCGGGCTTGCTCGCGTCTCCCCCTGCAGATGGAGGTCAGGGCCAGATGAGCATGGCGCTCTCACTGAGCTGCTGCCTCCGGGCTCCAGTCACAAGCAGCTGGGCAAAGTCCCAAGCAAATAACTGGATCCTGCTGCCTGATCCCAGTTTATTAAAAACGATGTGGGAGGGGCACTTCATGCTTCTGGGGAGGAGGGTGCAGTATGACGCTCCTCAGGCTGGCATGGTATTGCCCTGCATGGACTGGTCTGTGCAATCTCTGGCCACCTTCTACTTGCCCTCATCTACTCCCCTCCTCTCTGTCCTGAGCACAGGCCTACCCAACCCAGTGGGACATTGCCAAGGGCACAACATTCAACTATTCACCCATTTTTTCCATTTCACTAGTATCTCTGCAGGATGTTATACAGAAGCTACTGAAGTCAGACATTTGTATATCAGCAGTTTTGAAAAACTTGCATCCAAGAGTTTTAAAAGAACTGCTTGAGGCGCTTGCCAGACCATTGATGTTGATTTTCAATAAGTCTTGGAGCACTGGGGAAGTTTCAGAAGACTGGAAGAAAACAAATGTTGTGCCAATATTTATAATGGGTAAACAGGATGACCTGGGTTATTATAGGCCTGTCAGCTGGAAGTTGAAACTAGACAAATTCAGACTGGAAATAAGCAGTACATTTGTAACAGTGAGAGTAATTAACCATTGGAACAACTTACCAAGGGTCATGGTGGACTCTCCATCACTGACAATGTTTTAAATCAAATTTGGATGTTTTTTTCTAAAATACCTCCTGTAGGGATTATTTTGGGGCAGGTCTCTGTGTTATCCAGGTGGTCAGACTGGATGATCACAGTGGGCCCTTCTGGCCTTGGAATCTATTGGAACAGTATCAAAAGGCTGATAGCAAGGGCTCCAAGCTCTTGAGAGCTGTTTGCCCCATCAGCAGGCATATTCTGCTCTCCCTGTTTGGCTTTAGACATTTTGGCCCTACTAGGCCCTGAGCACACTTGGTATAAAATCCATGGAAAAGGTCCCAGGGACATCACTGGGAGTAGCATGGGGTGCATGGCCAAAGCTTTTCCCCAGTCGAGCTTGTCCAAGAAAATTCAGGTGTATTTTTTTGCACATGGCCAGTGCAGAAATTCATTCCGGAGTTCTGAACGGCACCCTCCAGGGACGTGCTCACCAGCAGCAGGCACCGTTGGAGCTGGAGACCGGCAAAGGGCAAACGTCTCTGTGCTGGCTGCTCCCTGCAGCACCGTCCCATTTCACCTCAGCAGATCCCTTTCTGGCTCATAGTGCTCGTATGGCCCGTGCAGGCCTGTGGCATAGTGCATGGAGCGGGCCATCGTGACAGAGCAGGGCCCGGCGCTGTCTCTGGCGGTATGTGTCTGTGCTGGCGGAAATGCAGAGGCTATATCTTTAAGAAGGGCCCAAGCTAGGGGGTGGGGGAATCAATTTCATGCAGTTTCCCTGAAAGCAAATCTGGATTGAGTTTAGGAAGTGAGCAGAGGGGATAGAGGCACTGTGGCCGTTCCCCCGCCCTGCGCTCAGGCATGGTGAGCAGCAGCCTGCTGCTTCTGTGCATAGGCTCGGTACATGGCCCGGGCTCAGATGGTAGGTTACGTGAACCAGCTGGGCACAGGACAGCCTCTTCCCCCTGCTGCCACTCGCTGCCTGTGCCGGGTTCCTGGAGGGGAAGGCGCTCCGGGAGCTGGGTACGTACAAGTTTTCTCCTCCTCCCCTGCCTTCTGAGACTTGGTCTCCCAGATCTTCATCCCCCCAGAGAGTTCCGGCCAGGACAGAACGGCTGGCACATGCCTAGGGCAGAACCGCTGTGCCTCACACCTCTGGGAACAGGGGTGAGACCTGTCAGCCAGTCACCCTTACAGAGGGGAGGGGGCACCACGCCCTGGCTTTGTAGCTCCATGGCAGCGTCTGGGTGCGTGTGGAGCCGCTTGCTCTGGTTTCTTGCATGTTCCCTGTGTGCTCCTCGCAGAACTGGCATGTGTGAGAGAGTCGAGTACTCAGGTGGGTGGGGACGGAGGCTGGCGTTGAGGGGCTGTGCGGGACTCCGGCAGTGTTGGGGCTCACGTGGGGTGCAGTGGGGGCTAGTGAGGGGAGTGGGAGGAGCTGTCGTAAAACGCAGGACTGGAGAGGAGTAGCTGGTTGTCAGGGTTGTGGACTTGGGAGGATTCTTACCTAGCTGTTGCGTGGCTGGAATCTCCAGACAACAGAGGCTCCCAGGCTGGACTGGGCTGCGCAGGGACTGAAGTGACATGGGGCTTGGAAGTGATCACAGAGGGGTCACGTCCGTCGTGTAAACTCAGCTGCTGCTGCTCAGGGCGAGCCATGCAGCAACATGCGCACATCATGTGCCAGAGATCAGCCCCACCGCCACATGTGTCACTGGGGGCAACCTGCACGGCACGTTCCTGTCTCCGGAACAATCCTGCTGTCTGCTCTCAGCTGCCACGGGCAGCAGCATCAGCCCGTTGCACTGATGTGACCCCCCGGGGTCCCAGGTCACACACCAAGTCACCAGCAAAGATGGGAGCAGAACTCAGGAGTCCTGACTCCCAGGTCGCTGGTCTAACCAGTAAAGCCAACTTCTGTGATGGGAGGTGGGGGAGCCTCTGCGTTCCCATGGCACTTTCAGTGTAACATCCCCTGGCACCCTCAGGCCTGTAACGGGTTTGTGCCATGCTGCTTTGCAGACACTAGTCTGTAATAGTCTATGCATCCGATGAAGTGAGCTGTAGCTCACGAAAGCTCATGCTCAAATAAACTGGTTAGTCTCTAAGGTGCCACAAGTACTCCTTTTCTTTTTAGTCTGTAATAAGCGACTCTCGTGAATCCTCTGCAAGACTGGCTCAATCTGGGTTCCCCCCCACATGCGCTGTCCTCGCTGGGGATCCCTTTCTGACCCATCCCTGGGAGAGGACAGGAAGCCCCTCAGCACAGCTACTGGTATTGCTGCCTCCCCTCCCCATGGCCTCAGCGAGCATGAGGCTAGCTCCTGGCACGCGTCCTCCCTGTTTCCAGATGCTCGTCACTGGGGCCTTTCAGCAGTGCTGGGCTTCCACCAGGAATGCAGCACATTCCTTCATTTCTCCCTCGCTGCAGGGGGGCCCTGTGTGAGTCCTGGGGCCTGCATGCTGGGAATTCAGGGGGCTCAGGCACTAACACTAGCCCCAGAACTGGCATGCATCTGGCCTGCCCTGGCACCCACAGCAGGACCGGCTTGGCCGTGGGCACAGGCCTTCTGCTGCATGCTCTGCAGGTCAGGGCTGAGGCTCGTTGGCAGGGGACACCGTGGGGAAGCTGGTGGACAGAGGCCCGACTCTTGGTGGTTGGGAGTGGCTCCCAGCCTCGGTGCTGGAGTCCCAGTTGCCCTCTTGCAGCCCCCCAGGTTGGTGGAATCAGGCTGTGTTTCCTGCTGTGCAGTTGTTGGATGCAGGTGACCTACGCTGCCAGCACTGGTGCTGTCTTGCAGGAGGAGTGATGGGGTGAGGTACCGACTTCCTCGCATCCCAACGGCCATCCAAGGTGCGCCCCTCTCCGGATGGGGAAGGTACAGCTGCACCCAGTCAGCAGCGCAGGGGATCTATGCGCTACCCCACCAGAGAGAAGCTTACAAGGGGGGCGTGTAGAGTGGGTCTCAGTGCAGGGAGCAGGCCGCATTATCACAGCTTTATGCCTGAGGGGCTGAGTGCCTCCATCCCCCAATGGGAGTGATGGGCAGCTGTCTCTGGGTGTGGGTGGCTGAGTACAGCATGGCCCTGTAGCAGTGAGTCCAATGGTGATTCCCAGTGCCAGCCTTTGTCTCTGGGCTGTGAAGCCTGGGGGCGAAACAGGAGCAGCTGTCACCACCATCAAAATAAGTTGGGATTCCAATTAGCATCACGCCCTGCAACAGCTGGCTGGGTCTGTGCCTCCCATATATACAGCCCCCTTCCACGGTTACAGACACGGCTCACCACGCAACGGGCCCATAAACCCCAGTCTGACTGGTGATCAGATCGTGGTAAGCTGTGGGAGTCGGGGTCTGTAATTATTTGATTTGCCTCAGATTTCATAGTACATTCATTATTCCCTGGCAAGTGGCAGCTTTAGCTGAATGGTTGGATCAGATGCAGGGTTATTAGCAGCCTGGCATAGCAGAGACAATTGACAGCTCTGCCTGTGCCTAGTCTTAGCCGTGCTTTATTTACATGAGTAAGGATTGTGCTTCCAGGTACACTAGCTAGGGGACAGGCTACAGGGGCTCTGGAGCCTCATGCGTTATCATCAAATGTGCATAGTCAACGGACCATTGTGCCAGTCAGAGTGACCACGGCTGATGGCGTTGCACCGGGTATCGTGTAGTAAAGTTCCAAACTCTGGCTCAATCCTGTGACTCCCTTCTCTGGGGTGGCCCTTCAGGCAGAGTCAGGGCGTGTGCCCGTTTGCGGGCTGATGGAACGTTTGAAAGCACGGTGTGCTGGGTATGCAAGGTCACTTTCGAATATGGTGAGCGATTGAAGGAAGGCCAAAGCTCGGCGAGACTGTAACATTTTGCACGAAGTCAAACCACTTTATGTTCAGGATTTGGTGCTGACAGCTCCTCGGGAGGGCCTCTAGCTGCGCCAAGTCTGCCTGTAAGAGGATCCAGGTTTCTGACTCATATAGCAATACAGGAGCCTGGCTTTGGGGTGTAAATAGATCCCCCAGCCAGGGCCAGGGAGGAACCCCTCCTTGTGTACTGCACATACGTGGGGCTTCTCCATACACAAGAGCAGCCGGCTGATTTCAGCATGAATGACTTATTTTACATTAAAAGAATGTCAGTCAAGTCTGGATGAGAGAGAGCACAGTGTGTGCGTCAACTTAGAACAATCTGTGCTGAACTCAATGGAGTGGGGCTGCCTGTCTGCAGACAGCAGAGGCCTTCGAGATTTAAAGGCCACAAACAAAAAAATAATGAAACCAATCAGAGGGTTAAATAGACACGAACTATGGGAAGCTGACAGCATCAGATACTGTCCACTCTCAGTCTGAATGAGTCTGGTCTGCTCTGAGGTGAGTCTACATTTCCTTTTATCCCAAATACCCAGCGAGCTAACAGCAGGGCTGTCCCTACAGACAGCTGTCAGCAGAAGTGCTGAGCCTGGAGAAGTTCTCTCCAAGTTACAGAAACAACCCCTTACTGGTCCCTGTTATTGACTCCTGCTGTGCATGCTGTCCGCCTGGTCGTGGGGTCTCGGACACATGTATAAACAGCCACTGTGATACCCAGGTGTCTCTGAAGTGTCAGATCCCTAATTCAACTGCAGTGAACCCCAGAGGATATGCCTGTAGGCTCTCTCAGACAGGGGCTGGCCAGTGATACCGATCAGGGCTTCTAGGTACTATTGTAGTCATCAGCATCCTTATTACTGACGATCATAGAATTCCAGAGCATTTGCCAGCTGGGTCAGTGGCTCAGTCCATATCACAGACAAGCAAAGAAAGGCAGGAGAACAGCTCATTCCTGGGAAACCACTTCCAGATTTCTGGCCTGAAACATGAGTTTTCCCCCGTAATAAATATTCTGTCATGTGATAATTCAGTGAGGCTGTTCCTGAAATGGACGCAGCCTGTAGCCGTGTGTTTGGAACATGGATATTTTCCTCCTCTTGCTAGGATCTTGTCTAGTAAAAACCAAAACAAATTGGAAACAGCTGCAGTTTGCAAACTCCTTCGGAGATGCTTAAAGCAGGACTGGTGTTGGGGCAGGGGGACAAGGGGCTGGCAGGAGAGGGCCCATGGAGGAGTGGCCTCAGAAACATGAGGTGAGATCCCATCTCAGGTCACAAGTGAAGCGAGTTTGGCATTCTTGGTCTAGACACTAGTGGAACTGTGTCTGTGTCATTAAAGCAGCAAGCCATCTGGTGTGATTAGAGCTCTCTGTTCAAGAGAGGCCCTGGACTGGAATAACAGCTATTAGATGCTACCAGGCGTGAGGGGCATCAGCAGAGCTCTGGGTGCGGGGAGCCCAGGGCTGGGATAGCAGAGTGGGGCTGTGAGTTTGGACTGACAAGCATCAGCAGAGCTGCATGGTGCTGGCATTTGCAGGACTAGGGCAGTGGGGGTGCTGTCAGGGGACGGGTCACTGTGCCAACACCTAGCAAGATAACGCTGCTAGTCCTTTGCTTACTTCATCACCAAGTCCACGGAGCTTTCTTTCCCCTCCCATCGGCACTCCTGAGACACCCAGCATCAACCAGAGCGCCCCTAGCTGGTGGAATCAGGCTGGGGCTGGGGACCAACTGGCTAACCAGCAGTTCTGCAGAGAAGGACCTGGGAATTTCAGTGGATGAGATGCTGGATATGAGTCAGCAGTGTGCCCTTATTGCCAAGAAGGCCAATGGCATATTGGGCTGCATTAGTAGGAGCATTGCCAGCAGATCGAGAGAAGTGATTATTCCCTTCTATTCAGCACTGGTGAGGCCACACCTGGAGTATTGCGTCCAGTTTTGGGCCCCCCACTACAGAAAGGATGTGGACAAATTGGAGAGAGTGCAGTGGAGGGCAACGAAAATGATCGGGGGCCCGGGCACATGATTTACGAGAAGAGGCTGAGGGAACCGGGGTTATTTAGTCTGGAGAAGAGAAGAGTGAAGGGGGATTTGATAGCAGCCTTCAACTACCTGAAGGGGGGTTCCAAAGAGGATGGAGCTCGGCTGTTCTTGGCTGTTAGGAAAAACGATTTCACTAGGAGGGTGGTGAAGCACTGGAATGGGTTAACTAGGGAGGTGGTAGAATCTCCATCCTTGGAGGTTTTTAAGGCCCGGCTTGACAAAGCCGTGGCTGGGATGATTTAGTTGGTGCTGGTCCTGCTCTGAGCAGGGGGTTGGACTAGATGACTTCCTGAGGTCCCTTCCAACCCTGATATTCTATGATGCTATGATACTCCAGGAGTGCAGAACCCCAAGGTAGCACAAGGTGGCAGAGCAGCCTCTGCCTTTGGCTGCAGCTTCTCCTTCGACCAACTGGTCCCCTGCAGACTGGGCCGGATTTAGGGGCAGGTGACTTCCTGGGGTGCTGGGCCTGGGGGGCACCAGGTTCGGGGTGCTGTTTTTGTTGTACAGATCCTAGTGTGCAAATTTATCATCTTATATGACAGGGATAAAATTGACATGCATGCAAATTGTGCATTGAAGTTGTGAAATGGGTTACAGATGCAATTAAAAATAAGTATTCAAAAGTTTAACAAATGGAGGGGGGGCACTGAAGATGCTCCTTGCCTAGGGTGCCATTTGGTCTAGGGATGGCACTGTCTGCAGAGCAGGTACAAGAGAGGACAGATGTACAGCTCTGTCTGGAGCATGTTCCTGCTACATCAGGGCCGGGGGGAGGGGAGGCTGCTCTGTGGCTAAGCCACAGGACCCAAAGTCTGGAGTGCTGGTTCCATTCAGAGCTCTGCCACTGATTCACTGCCTGACCCTGAGCGAGTCCAGTCCCCTCTGTGTGTCTCAGTTTCCTCCTCTCTAATACAGATTATATTTGAAGTGGAATGGGGTGAGCATGGCCTGAGTTAGGTCCAGGGGACGGGGGTGGGGCACGGCCCTGAGGGATAGTGTGGGATATGGGGTGGCCTCAGGGAGGTGGGGTGGAGTGCAGCCTGGTGGAACAGGGCAGGGCAGGGTTCCACCAGGCTGGTCCGGTTGGGCGCAATCCAGGGAGGTGGTCTCTGGTGGGGATAGCAGGGCACAGCCTGGGGGAGGTGGGCTCTGGGGGATTTGGCTGGGAAAGGCAGATTCTGGAGGAAGCAGGTCTGCCCATCACTCCCCAATCTCCACTCCCTCCCTCCCACCACCCAGGGTGATGCTGGGTCTCGCACCTCTACCCCAAAGGCCAGAGCATGCTGGAGCGCGGTCCTTTCCCTTCCAGGAACACGTGTGTGGAATTCTGCTTTCCAGGCTCTTTCTCTGCAGCGCTTGGCTCACACCCCAGCCCATTGTTCTCCAAATGAGCTCATTTCACTCTCTGTTCATTTTTAACATCGTTTCTTGGCAGAAAATTCTGCTTGTGCACGTAGGGGGTGTTTATGACTTCTTCAAAGACGCGGCTTTCTCCATCAGCTCAGGGGCCTGCAAGGCTGCTTTTGACACGGAGGTATGTGGGGGGGAGGGGAGAGGCCTCCTCTGGGCCTACTGACATACAGAGTCAGACCCACCCACTCTTGCTCTATCTCGGCCTGGGGGTCCAGCTGTCTGCAGGGGAGAGGCTCTGCGTAACTCCTAGCTGCCAGGTGGGAGCTGTAGAGGGGATGATCTCTGCACATTCAGTGCAGCGCTGGACTTAATACAACCTTAGGTCAAGATCAAGAGCTCAGATGTCAGGTAAGGTCAGGCCGCTCCAGCCTGGTTCATTCAGGCCTGTTGCATTTTGCTAGTCCTCTCCCCCTGGCTACCTGCAAGCTGCCATTGGGCAGTGGAGTTCCCCTGTGCTCTGACAGGTTTCAGAGTAGCAGCCGTGTTAGTCTGTATCCGCAAAAAGAAAAGGAGGACCTGATCTCATGGCTTCAGTGTTGCATTAACACCTTATTTGCACTTAGTTGGCTAGGTTGCATTATGGGGTAGGGAAAGGCTAGTGGAGGAGGCAAAGCTGAGGGCTAGTCTACACTGACAAGACTAAAGTGCTGCTGTGGCAGTGCTTTAATGTGCCTTGTGTGGTCGCAGGGCAGTGCTGGGAGAGAGCTTGCCCAGCACTCTAAAAAAACCACCTCCACGAGGGCCACCTCTCCCAGCGCTGGTTCCCTGTCTACACTGGCGCATTACGGCGCTGAGACTTGCTGCATGCAGGGGGGTGTTTTTTCACACCCCTGAGCGAGAAAGTTGCAGCGCTGTAAATTGCTAGTGTAGACAAGCCCTGGCGTCTGCAGCTTACTGACCTGTTGGCTTCACCATCACAGCGTGCAAGTCCTTCCAGGACAGAGAACAGCTCCCTCCAGCCAGGACCTGAAGTAGGGAGGCATGTCTGCCAGATGCTGGGTCACATGACCAAGAGTCTAACTCTAGCCCCGGCCTGACTGCACTTCTCTCCTGAGCTGTGGGAATCCCCCGGCCTGCACCTGTCTCAGAGCACCCAGCTGCCGAGTTCGCCCAGCGGCTTCTGCCTGCCAGAGAGCCAAGAGCCTGGCCAGCTGCGAGGGGCTCCCCAGTCCTTCATGTGCATGTCCCCTCACTCCAGCCCCTCTTATTTTTCTGGGCAATGATTGTATCATGCACAGCGCGTGTTGTATCCGAACAGCCTGAAGTTGTACTGGGTCTAGTCAGATCCCCACGTCAGGAGCCCGCAGTGCACGTTCCAGGGCTGGCCTCCCGTTCTCCTGCAGAGACAGCACTTTGACTCCCTGCTGGCCCTCCCCATCGCTTCTCCACCGCCAGGAGCCTGCTCTCCAGCCTTGTCTCATCTCAGACACCCACGCTGAGATTCAGGCCACTCGTGATCCCAAGCACGGGGCCTCTGTCGGTAGGGGCTTATCCGCAACCCCATCTGCCAATAAATGGCCAAGGCAACCTGCCAGGGGTCAGTGCTGCTGGAGACAGGGTGAGGACATGCTGACCCAGAGCGTCTCCCTAGCAGCTTCTGCCAGCCGGGCCGCTTCCTTAGTACAAACTCCTGTCATAGTGCAAGGGGCCAGGCCTGTACAGTAAGGTAACTGGGCTGGATGGGCAGATGGGAGCTGCCTGCGTCTCATTCTCTGCAGTGTCTCCTGGCTCCCACGGCACATGGGTAGCTGGATGGATGGAGGCCAGGAGGAAATCTATTTTCAGATCAAGCAAACAGCACTTCCGAAGACCTATCCCGGCAGAGGGCCCATCTCCTGGCAGAGAACCAGCGGCTCAGGGACACCAGGGGAGGCTGGCTGGATAAGGGTCATATGAGCAGCAAGTGCCCCTTCCTGCAGGCAGGAAACACCGATCTGTTGTGATCCGATTGTCCTTCCAGCAACTGGTCTCTCAGCCCCAGGATAAGCAGCCAGCTGAAGGCAGTAGGGTTTCCTGAGCCAGTGGGGCTCAGACATGAGCTTGGTATGTTGGGGGCAGGAGCTATGTAAACACTGCACAGCCTGTGACAATCTGGAACCAGGCTGGAAAGCTCTGGGTGGGCAGCCCTTTGCCTCCCAGACGCTGTCCTGTGTTCTCCTGCAGCCACTAGAACGCAGGTGCACACAGAGGCAATCGCTCTGCCCCGCGGAGCGTTCCCAAGCACTGCCAAACACAGACAGAGCTGCAGTCCCGTGGAAATGGTGGATCAGTGCCATCCACCCTGTGGGGCCAGGAAATGGGCACCGATGGGTGGAGTGACTTGGCTGAGGCTGCATGAGTCCTTCACAGAGCTGGATTTAAAGCACGGTCTCCCGACTCCCAGTCTTGTGCTCTGATCACTGGGCATTTGAAACAAATTGCTTGGCCTTACAACGGGGTCATCTCTGGTGTGGGTCCCGCCTCCCTCTCGTCCCTAGGCATTGCTGCACCAGAGCTAGCTGGCTGGGGCTTTGCTGCCAGTCCCCAAGAGTGCTCTCCTGGGGCTGGCTGTGGGGCATCAACAGCAGAAAGCCCTCGGTCCAGAATTCCTTTCCCCTCTTCTTCCCCAGAGATGGTTCGTCTGTTTCAGGTTATGGGCTGAGTTACGTCCATTCATGCAAGCTTGTGCCCCAAAGGGTGCCATGGGGCGATGTGCTGGGTCAAACTGGGGTGGACATGGCTCCTTGGGTTCATGTCCTGCCAGCCCTTTGCATCACAGAATTTTCCTCCAGGTGGGAGGCATCGCACAGTCAGGGTTCAGGATGGGGAGGGGCTGAGCTCAGACCCTAATCACATGTGGTATGTGATCTCCAACCTGTATGGCCTGAAGGACCCAGGGAGTTGGTTTTGGGCAAGCACCAGCATGTGACTAAATAGCACCGAAGTGCTGGGTCTACCTAGGTCACAGGGCAGGGAGGGCCAAGGGCTGCGTCTGAACCAAAGAATTTTTATGATCAGAGATGATGCATGAGCCCAAAATAACCCAGCTCGGCTCTGATCCCAGCAGTGTTTGCACCCGTATGCTGAGCGTGTCTGATCTGGAGTCACTGGGAGGTGAGAAACTTGGAGGCCATGAGGATGACACTTATAGAGTCACTTATCAGAGAGCAGCGCATGCCTCAGAGCCTGTTTGGGGTGGGGCCAGGGGGAGACAGGAGAAAGATGTTTCCACACTGGTCAGGTCCCTGGTTGTAAATGAACTGTCCCAGACGTGTCCAGGTGGCTCATCCTCCTTGAAGCCAGGAGCGCGCTGCGGGGTTCCAATGACCAACCGATTTTTGGTTTTCCCTGCTCCACCCGTGGAGACTGATCAGAAAGTAACTGGGATTGATGTTCCTACAGCCAGTGAGTCCTAGTCTGTTCTATAGAGGTTCTCATACCGCACTCATCACTTTCATATCCGAGCCCCTTTCAGACGTGCATTAAGCAATATGACTAATATCTGTCTGGTCTCTCATCCTCTGCCCAGTGGAATGTTTCGGTTTGGAATTTGTTTTTATAATGTAGAGCCACACACAGACTCTCACACGCAGAGAATGACATGCATATTGCTATGTGTTTAGATTAGAGGAGGCAAGGTCAAGGAAATGCACCTGGCTCTTGGAGTGGAAGGTGGGGAGGTTTAGGGTGGCCCTCGCTTCCTGGGGGAGTTTGTTTCCCAGTCTTGGACTGACTCCCAAGAAAGTTATTGTGGAGAGTTCCATCAGAGGAGCGGAGTTAGCAACCACAGTCTTCATCCTGGAGCTTGAGGCTCTTTTAGATCCCCTGGGCCTAGGCCAAGGAGTCCCTTGAAAATCAGGATGGAGACCTTGACTTGCTATTCTATGGGGAGCCAGTGTTAGTCTATGGGAGGACAGCTCAGAGGAAACTTGTGCTGCTGAGGAGATGCTCTGCAGCGCTCTGTATTAGTTGGTGTTTCCTAAGTGCTGATGGCTTCCTGCCCAGGTGCCCCACATTGCTGTAGCCGAGCCCAGTGGGGATGAAGGCATGAATGACTGAGGCCGGGTCATCATCCAGCAGGACGGGCCGGAGCATCCTAGCCAACCGGAGGTGACAGAAAGCATTCCTTGCAGGTGCTGCTATGTGAGAACTCAGCACCAGCAAGGAGTCCAGGGGCCTTCTGAACTGCAGACTGAATTGCCCAATTGCGTGGGGGTGAACCTTCAGCGACAGGATGCTGCACCATGGCTGCAAACTTCTCAATGTGCAGAAGGTCCACTTAGCTGATGACCTCACAGGGCAGCACGACTCTTTGCTCCTAGACTGTCCACAATGGGTTCCCTTGTGCCCTCTCCCCTGTACATTGCCCCAGGGGTAGAAACCTCTAACAGATGAAGCGTCCGGGGCAGAGGGGAGAGCTCCAGTGGCGGCTGTTCCCAGAGGCTGATCAGTCATGGCCTAGAGCAATTGTCAAACTCTGATGATACGGGGGAGGCAGAGGCAGCTTCCTCTCCTCCATGCAAGCATCTGCGCAGATTTGTCTGGGTGGAGTCCCCCAGACACTGGACAGCCCAGGGAGTTGTGCTGCCCTCGACTGGAAGCAGGTCTGAGTGTTTCTTGCTGTAAGGAGTGGCCGAGTGGCTTGGGCTGAGACTGGCCTTGACTGGGACTGGTCTGAGTCTGCCTGCAGCAGGGTGAGCATCTTCCTGGTTGAGTGTTGCTCAGTCTCAAGGCCTGAGTGTTTAAATGGGACATACAGACTGTCTAGGCCTGGTGCTGCCTTCTTTCCGGGGGAGAGGGAAGGTTCCTGCAAAGATGGGTAATTGTTGTTGAAATCTAGCTGCAAGTTGCTGTACTGAAGTATCCTGGTGGGGCAGTGGGTTGGTGCAGCATGTCCTGTGGCTGGGTGACATGGCCGCGCCCACGCCCGAGTGCAGGTCTGCCACGCACACCTGCAGCCATTCACGCCCACCTGTGCCCACGTCAGTCAAAGAGGAAATTTCTTTTGCCAACTTATGCTAAGTACTGATTCAATTTGTTCCTGTTTCCATAACAACCTCCCAGTGCTTTCTGGTCCTCTGTTGTTACACAGACATTGAGATTTGGCGTCTAAGTGCTCCACAAAATTCATCACGTTGGGAAAGAGAGTCGGGCTCTGATAAATAATAATTCCCAGACCCTGCAGGTTGGGAATGGGCCCAACCTCTGCCAGTGAGCCCCCCATCTCCTTGCCCTATGGGGCAGTGCTGGTGAGTTCGGATCACTCTGGCTCAGCTGCTGCTGCACCGCCCCCCTGGAAGGCATTAGTCTAGTTTTCTCCCCTGCATGCCTGAGTGGAGCTGATGAGTTTTAGGGATTGTGAAGATGGGAGGCTAATAGCAGTGATGTGTGCCCAGCTTTCCAGGGGCAGGGGCAATGGCAATGGGCACTTCCCCACCAACAGAGCTGTCAGTAGGCTTCCTTCCTTACCTGCAGGCCCCTGGGCTCCCTGCAACCCTCAGCTCTGCTGGTGCCCCTCAGTCCCAAACAGCAGTCCCCTGCTGTCCCAGCCCTGGGCTCCCCCCAGCTCTGCCAGTTCCCTTCAGTCCCAACCTGCAGTCCCAATACTGACCTCCCCTCCCCCAGCTCTATGAGTGCTCCTCAGTCTTGCCTGCAGCCCCCTCTCTGAGCGCAGAGTTTTGTCTGGTGTATTTTAACTCTGTAACTGCCACCTAGGCAGTCGGACAGCTATTGGAAGTGGTCGGGGGAGGGTTAAAACAACTGATGTTTGCATAGGCCTCCAGAGTTCCTCTGAGCGTGGGGGTGTTTCTGTCTATATGGGGGGCGGGCTTTGGGGTGAACTGTCAAATACATGAGTCCCAGGCAGTGACCGGGCTCCTCCGAGAGGCAAGTGATGTCTCCTGGGCTCTGTGCCCAGCTCACTGCATGACCCAGAAGCCCTCTCTGTCTACATGCCCCTATCTCTGAAGGGGGTGCGGAAGTAGATCTTCCCAGGGGGCGCTAGGAGGGGGCGCTCAAAAGCCCTAAGGATTCCTGTGCTCTGCAAGGCTCCTGTGCTCAGTGATCTGCGCTGGCTGCCTTCTCCTAGCCCAGGCACAAGCTGAGCTCTTGGCTCACATCAGGCCCAGGCTAGGCAGCCTTGGCCATGCCTCTGGCCAGTGACCCTGCTACAGTGAGGATGGGGGTGCTGGCTGGGCATGCGCAGCACTAGGCAGGCTGGATGGCAGGGGGCTGGCACCTTTAAATGTATCTCGGTTGCTCCTGCAGCATGTGCTGGGCCTGCCCCCGAAGTCCACTGAGATACCAGGACACCCAGCAACGGCACTAGTGTTGGGAGGGATAGTCCCCAGGTGCAGTTCTTAGGGACCCTGGCACCTTGCGGTACTCCCCAGCACAGGCCCACCATTAACTCAACACCCACACAGATGTAGGGGTGTCCATTCTTATTTGCAGGGTATTAGCTCCCCCAGGGAGAGAAGACTCCAGTGACCTCCAAACCCATCCACTGCCTTAACCCTGAGCTCATGGACTCAGCTGTTCCCCATGCCAGTGGCAGTACACCCTCAGGATGGGCTCCCCAACCCAAGGGGTAAAACCCCAGAGAGCCATCCCCTTGCTCTCTAGCTGCTGATGCCTCTTGGCATGGGCTGGTCACAGAACAATCCTGCCATGCGGGAGCACTAGACGGGGCCTCTTGACACCGGGCTCTATATGCAGGTCACTTCCCATCTCCATTTCCCTTCCTCCCCTTTGTCTGTTAAAGTGGAAGCTCTCTGGGGCAGGAGCCCTGGCTGGGGGCCTGTACTGGGCCCTGGTCTCACTTGACTGCTGCTAGACAAATGATAAACCTGGATACACTGATTTCTGTTCAGTCCCTAGAGGCTGAGCAGCTTGATCCCTGTTTTATTCAGTTGTGCCTATGCCCTGGGGGAGCAGCAGGTGGGGCCATGGGACTTGCTGCAGGGTCCCCCTCCGCCCTTTTCCCCAGTGCAACACAGGCATCTCCAAGCCCAAAGCCTGGAAGAGCTGCCAGGGCAGGCAGTAGCTGAACCTCCCAGCCCCCCGAGAGCCGGCAAAGCCCGCAGCGGCCCCGGGGGAGCAGCGCTCCATGTGGGGGTGTGCACACACGCTCGCACGTTTACATTCCTAAAGGGGCTGCTGAACGGAGCCATGCCATTGGCTGCCAGCGATGCAGCTCCTGGGTATCCGGCTTCGCAGCTCCTCGAACAGCAGAGACCCCTCGGCACAGCAGTGGCCGGCCTGTCTCCCCGGAGAGGGGCAGGGCCTGGTTCCGATCTCACTCCAGTTCCACATCTGATTCCCCTGGGGCTCCTCCCGCCTCTCAGGTGTCCCTGGCCGGAGCGTGGCCATGGGGTGTCAGTCCGGAGCGGCTGCTCCGGCGCCGTGGGCGTGAGCGCTGCAGAGACCCCCGCTCCCGGCGCGAGTCGGGCTCAGCGGCAGGTCCCCATGGTGTGAACGTGCCGCGGCCGGGGAGCCGCAGCCTGGCGGGCCCCCTGCCTGGGTCCGGCGCGGGGCCGCCGACGTGCCGGAGCGCGGCGCGGGGGCCGGGGAGCGCGCCGCGGGCCACCCCAGCCCGGCCTGGCCCAGGGCGGCATGAGGGCCGGCTGCCCGCTCCGCGCCCTGGCTCCCGCCCGCCCCGGGGGCCGCTCCCCTCAGCCCGGCGCGGCGCTACTGGACCCCCAGAGCGCGGGGATGCTGGAGCCGGGGCGCAGCGGCGCCGAGGCGCGGTGACCCCCGGGCGGAGCCGCCGGCGCCCAGGTATGGGCAACTCTCAGCGCAAGCCGCCGAGGAGCCCCCGGCCAGGCAAGATGGACTCGGCAACAGGTACCGCCGCGGCGCCCGGGCTGGGGGGGTCCCTCTCCGTGCCCGGCTCCCCGGGGCCCTGCCTGGGTGCGCTCCGCAGCCCCTGTCCCCCCCCACCACGCCCGCGCCCTCTGGCTGTGTCACCCCCAGCACTCGGTAGTCTCCCCTCCCCTCCCCCCGTGCTGCGGGTGCAGTGTAAGCCCCTGCTCTCCCCTCTCCTGCATGAGCCATGCAAGTGGGATCCTGCATCTGCCTGGGGGAGGGTGTGGGCAGCACCATAATCCACCTCTTATATTGCCTTTGCCATGCTGTGGTGCCCAGTCCCCTGCCAACCCAGTGCCAGGGCAGGATGAGCCTGCCCCAGCCCTGGCACCGGCTCTTTCTGCTAGCCCCCTGCCAGTGCAGCGCCAATGCAGGGTGAGCCTTGGCAGCCTAGGCACCGGGCTCCTGCCAAGCAGCTCCTTGCCTGCCGTGCGCTCCCAGCCCTGCGCCCTAATCCTCCTCCTGCAGCCTAGCTTGCCCTCCTGTTGCTGTCACACATGTTCCTGCCAGGTCACAAGCAGAACACTTCCTCTCCTTTCCCTAGAAACCCCTCCTCCACCTCCTCCTCAGGCCAGCAGGGGCAGGTGGGGAGGCTGCCTAGCTGGGCTGCAGGCTCTGTTCCCTGGAGTGCTCTGAGTTGCGGTGGTGAGGGGGGGCTGACAATACATGTTGAGTATCTGCAGGTGCTCTGGGGTTTGCTATAGCAACAGGAATGACACTGGGCTGTGTGCTCCAGCAATTTCCCAGGGAGCTTTCATTCCCTCTGGCTGGCCCAGAGCGTGGGCCTGTTGCATGCAACCCCCTGTTCTAGCTGTGTCACATCTGGACAAAGTCCACATCTGGACTTGACCAAGGTCACACAGTGAGTCAGAGCCAGGACACCTGGGTTCTGCTCTTGGCCCAGCTGCTAACTAGAATATGTCACCTTCACTCCAGGTTGTGTGTGTGCAGGTGCTGGCTTGCTGCTGCCCTCTATTGGCTGGAATGTGGGTGACTGGCTTCAGTGGCTCGGGGTCCCCCTGTAACCAGCCCAGCTGTGTTAGCCCAGTGGAGGGAGGCAGGCTTCTCGGTGTTGCACTGTAACGCTGTGTGTGGGAGAGAGACATGCACTGCTGATGCCCTCTGGTGTCTGGGCCTGCAGAGAGGATAAGGCACGGGTGTTGCTGCCAGCTCAGGGAGCTCTCCTACGTGTTTGGAGCTGACTGAGACTGGCTGTGTGTTGGGGCGGTGGCGATTCGGAGAGGAGTTGGACTGTCTGCGGCACTTGAATTTGTTGCACATGTGCAGTGTGACATGGGGTCCATATCTCAGCACCCACTGCTCATTTGCAGGGAAACTCCAGCTGGAGGGCCTGGGGTCTGCATGGGTGCAAGTCTCTTGCCGACTCCTGGGCTTGAGTCAAGCACCGTAGAGGGTGCGTTACGACTCGCTGTGTCACTGGAGAGGCCCACAGGCAAGGAGGCAGTGACAGAACCTACCCCCAAGGGACCTGTGCGGGTTACCAGGATTCACTGCAGAGCTCTTGGACTAGCAAACTAGTCCAACCTTGTCTAGCCCTGACCTTGCTTCACACAGGGCTGTCTGTTCACTCCTCTGCCCTCCCCTGGGCTGACCTCGGCAATTCAGCAACTTGTGAATCTTGCCTCCACCTCTTTCTGACCCCTGGCTCCAGGAGATGTGAGGATGTGCTCTGCACATGCTCAGATCTTGCCGTTTTCCCAGTGCTTGGGCTAACCTTTGTCAGGTCTCCTCAGACTGTTCTGCATTCAGCTCAGCCAATCCTTAGAGCTCGAAATGCTGCCCTGTCTCTTACAGATACCTAGTGAATGGGAATATGACAGCTCAGGGAGAACCTCATGCCTAGGAGTCCTGGCTGATGTTAGCCCGGCAGAGCCCACACAGCTGAGAGAGGGGGAGCTGGAGGCTAGTCTGGCTAGATGCAGGAGAAGGGAAGGCCCTGGCTTGCCCCAGATCCCTGGGGAGCATGCAGGGCCAGCTATTTAAAAAACAAATCTCTATCTCTTTACTTGTTAACTGAGTGCATGTATCCCATGGAGTCACCCCCACTAATATGACCCCTCCCCAGTGCTGCGGTTTAATTTTGGGTAACTTCTCACAGCAAAGCTGCCCTTGAATCCTTGTTGATGTGCTATGCTGAGGGTTTTAGCTAAGTCATAATTGCGAATTTGCCTGCTAGAGAATTTTCACACTCATCTCATATGTAAAGTGGGGACAACTGAGACACACCCAGTCCTGTTAGTGCTAGAAGGCTGTTGGGATTCTGATGGCCCAGACATTCCTCCTGGAAAGGTACCGCCCTAAAACCAAAGCTGAAGGTGAAGCCTTATCTGCTGAGTAAGAAGCCACTGAAACTCGATAGCCCTTAGTGCCTGCTATCCCAGAAGAAACCAGGCCTTTGGTGGGTCCCCTCCCCAGACAGGTCAGAACCAGATCAAGTGATTGCAACACTCAATCACAGGGCTGGGCAGTGGGACTGCAACCAGTCTCAGATAGGCTAGAAGGGCTGCGGAGGCTTCCATGGACCTGCTGGGTGGGGACATGTTTCCTGACCCAGGAGGGGTTTTTCCAGCAGTGTGGGCAAAGCCTAAGTCAGCCCCTGGGAGCAGAGGAGAGAGGATCCATTTTGGGAGCAGCAGGGCAAGATGCATGGCTGGAATCCGACCTGAAGCTGACCACTACCCTGGGAAAGTCCTGGCTAAGGGTAGGAAATGCCTGCGTTGGCCTCCCCTATCTAGTGAAGTCCTGTGCTCACACAAACAGCCTGTGCTGTGCGCTGTGCTTGCTCCTTGTGCTCTCCTTAAACAGCTCTTTGTTCTCATCAAATACGCATTGGTTCTGACTCTTCTATGGGGAGCAGCCCTGAGAGCTTGTCAGTCACCTGCCTCCTTTCCAACAGAGGTGGGGAAGGAAGGGGCTAAGGCCTGCGGGCTGAGGGGGACCCAGGTCAGAACCGACCCACCACCACCACCAAAAAAAAAAAAAATACTGTCGTAGGCGGGGTTCTGACCACATGGGCAACAGCAAGTATGTGGCAGGGGAGGACTGCACTGAGGTTCTGTATGGGCCGGTGCGGCAGGGCATGGCCGTGCCGATGCTCTGACCCGGTGCAGCAGGGCGTGGCCGTGCCGATGCTCTGACCCGGTGCGGTAGGGGCTGGCTGTGGAAATGGCCATCCTGAACTTCTGACCCAGTAGGGCAGGGGGTGGCTGTGCCGATCATCTGATCCGGTGCGGCAGGGGGTGGCTATGCCGATGTTCTGACCAGGTGTGGAATTTCCTATGTCCTTATGAAGACGAAGTGACTGGCAGGGAAAGGCCAAAGCTTTGCGGGGGAGGGACTCTGTAGTGAGCCAATCTGTCTATTGTAACTGGTCGCAGTAATAAGGTCTGTGGGAGTTACTAACCATGGCTCCAGAACTCTCACTAACATGCAGCCCCCCCCAGTACTGTGCAGTGACCGCCAGTGTGAGGGCAGGGAGATGCTGGTGACGTCCCCCAGGACAGTGGCCGAGATGAACGGCAGTGACATCCAGCACTGGACGTCTGACCTCAGTCCCTGCAATTCAGGTTTGTGACACTCCATCAGACCCTGCATATATGCTGTGGCCTCATTGCAGAGTGACACAGTGTGCATGGACAGTGACTGCACACTCCAGGCACCTGTGTGCAGTGTCTGTGTAATCCAGTGCTGCACAGAGTGACCCTGGTTACCATGTGTCACCCTGGGGACCTAGGGCTTTAAGGGCACGTCTGCCCTGCAGCTGGAAGTGTAATTCCCACCTCAGGCACATGTGCATGTGCTAATTCTGCTCACGCTAGCACACTAAAATCAGTGGTATAGCTGCGGCAGCCTGGACTAGCCATCGGAGTCCAATCCACCCAATCCGTGGGGTACGTACTGGGTGCCTAGCCTGAACCACTTGTGCTGCTGCGGCCATGCTGCTATTTTCAGTGCTCGAGCAGAGCTATCACGGGTATGTCTACCCAAGCTGGGAATCCCACCTCCGGCTGTTGTGTAGGCAGGCTGTAACTGTCCTGAGAGCCCCCAAAGTGAGACAGACCCATGGAGACTGGTGGGTTTGGTGGAGGCCTCTGGTCCTGATGGATGGGTGAGTGAGTGAAGCAGAGCCATTTTTTGACTGTGACACTGTCATCTGCGGCTGGAGCTCTGGGCCACAGTTCACTGCCTAGTGTCAGCAAACAGCCTTGAGATGTCTTGGCTGAGCAGGCTGGAGATTGCTGACCTGACAGCGCATGGGGCTGTCTGCTCAGCTGAATGATAGACTCTGGGGCGGAACTGTACCGCTGCCATCTATGGAGGTACACTGGTGGAACTGAGCAGAATCAGGTCATCTGCATCTAGCCATGGCTTAATCCCTTACATTTAAAGTCCTTTATGGGGGGGAGTGGAAGTGCACAACAGCCTCTGCAAACAGCTCCTCTGTTCATGCCTCACCCCTGACAGAAGGCAATGCAGGAAGGAGTCTTTATACTATTGCCACTCACGCTTACAGCTATTCCCCAGTAATGGCTGGCTTAGCCAGGAATACACGCTCAGACACAGCCTCCGCAAAGCGGAGCTAACGTTGTTAAATACATATCCTAATTAAAGGTAAAGAATAGGCCTTACAAGAATGCATTGGGGTTAAAAACCTCTGTTGGAAAGCCAGGACACTCTAAGTTAGCGTAACACCTTAAACAAATGTCACTGTTTGGGACCCTTTGGTAACCTTAACTCTGCCCTTCTCCATCTCCCCATGTGTCCTCAGTATACGGTAGAGAGATGTCTGTAACAAGCATCACAGACTGGCGTAGGGCCTGATGGCCTAGTATACCCATAGCTCCTCCCCATTTCACCAGGAAATGTGTGTGTGTGTGTAAGTCTCCTTAAATTTCTTAGTGTTTTTCACAAATTCCTCTGTGATGCCTGGATGGTTCCTAGGCTGGCTTTGTGAAGCAGGAGTGCTGAAGGACAGTCCTTGTAATGGATCTAGTGTTGCCAGGGATCCTGTATGGATCTGCAGGAGACCTTGTATCAGCTTGACTCTGCATCAGCTCTACAGGAACCTCCCTTTGAGGTTCCACACACCAATGTGTTGTATTGTAGAGGCTCCCTCTCCTTCCCACTTCTGTATGAACCTGGAACTTCTCTCCTGCATCAAGGTCCTGGACAGCAAAGCTTCTGCAGAAAGGCTGGAATAGAGAGTACAGTGTATGCCCGAGAGCCAAACCCAATCAAATCATTTACATGCATCGCTGCCCTCTACTGGACTCAGCTCTGCTCGTTCTGGGTAGAATCCCTCTAGTGGCTGGAGGCCTGCAAAGAGGAAGAGGCTGAGTGAGAAGCCATTGGTTTTGGAGCTTGTGGCCTGGTTCTTTGGCTGATGTCATGCATGCTGTTTGTTTGTAGATTTGCTACTGTGTGCTGGGGTTGATTAGGGAAAGCTGCCTTTCTCCCAGACTGTTTGCAGTGAGCAGTTCATCAGATGAATTAGCCCCTCCCTGTTTGAGGATTAGCCCCAAACAGGCTTGGGTTTCACGGATGTGTTGATTAATCCACAAGTGGCTGTGCAAACCTATTTCAGCCTGTGGAATGCTCGTGAACTCTTCACTGCCGCTATTGCTGAATATTTGTGCTGTGAAATTAGTCACAGAGTTGCATGGTATTGTTTCCACGTCCCAATTTGAGGGTTGCCAGATCTGCTAAGAACTTTTAAGCTGGCCTGGGGAACATGGCCATTGTGAATAATGATGCACACACCCTCATGTGCAAGTATGCCCGATGCTTTCAGTTTCCACAGGGTTTCTTGAGGACAACGTTTTGCTCACAGAAATGTGTGCAAAAAGTGACCGAGGAAGGTGGTGGGTCCGGGAAGTGATGTGTGTATTCTGTCCTGAGCTTCTGAGTGTTCACCTGCTGCCTGGGCGTAGGGTCACTCGATTCTAAGAGATTGATTGCAAGGGTAAGCCATGCAGCTGTGGAGCATGACGGCTCGTGCAGGGTTGGAAATGGAATTCCGGCACTGCATTTTGAGACCTGCAGAAAGGTCGCATCCAGAGAGCTGCTTCCCTTCTCTGTATTTTTGACATTTTGCTTGTCATGTTTGTTGGTTCAGAGAAAACGAACAAAGAGCAGCAAGGAAGATTCAGTTCTGCAGCTACGTGGAGTGTCAGGTCTGCCGTAACCTGTGGGGGAATGCTGGGGAAATGGCAGCAAACACTAGCTCAGCAACACCAAGTCAGCAGCAAGCAGGGGCTGTGCTGAGAGTCCATTCCCGGTGGGCAAAGGAATCCAGTTCCAGTCCCTAGTCTATCTCCACATGAATTGCAGGACAAGAGCCCCCCTTCCTGTCCCACACTTGTGCAGATCCTGCTAGCTAAACAGTTTGATCTCTGGTGGTCACATGTAAACTATGGCGTGGCTAACCTGTGTCTATGGGAAATGGGTTCTGCTCGTATTTCCCCACACCTCAGCCACTACACTGGTATTTCTTTGTATTACTGTTGCACCTAGGAGCCCCAGTGGTGGGGCAAGACTCCATTATGCTAGGTGCTGTGCAAACAGAGCAGAAAGATGGTGTCTACCTCAGAGAGCTTCAAGTAGGCATCTTGGCAAAGGAAAGCTGGGAGGCAGGATCTGAAGGAAGAGAAGGGGTCACTTCTGCAGATGTTTACAGCGAGCTCCTCCCAGATGTGGGGACAGCAGGGGGGAAAGCGTGAAGGGGCTTGTTTGAACATGTAACCCATGAGCGATGGAGGCTGGATTCATGGCTCGGCTGGAGGTGAGCCTTGTCATGATGAGAGGTCGGGTGGGGATGGTCTGTGGAGGGACTTGGAAGTGAAAACAAGTAGCTCCTGTCTGATGCAGTGCAGAAGGGGGAGCCCGTGGAGGGATGCAGAGAGGATGATGTGGTCAAAGCTGAGGGCTAGAAGAAGGATCCTTGCAGCAGAACCCATTGTTCTGAATGGGTATGAGTGGGACGAGGTGACATTAGTCAAGGCTGGAGAGAAGGATGTTGCAGTGGGTGAGATGCAAGATGAGATGAGAGCCTGGGCGAGGGTTTTAGCTGTGTGGATGGCTCGGAAAGGCGTAGCTTAGACATAGCCTGGATGTGAGGACCTAGAGAGAAGGCCCTGGCAAAGATGATGCCCAGGTTATGGGCCTGAGCACCAGGCAGGGTTGTGGTGTTGTCCACGGTGATCGAGCAAGGCAGAACAGGGAGGGACTGGGGGACATGAAGAGCTCTGTTTCAGCCATGTTGGGCAGCTAGACATCCCCGAGGAGCCATCAGAGACAGGCTGCGATGGCAGTTTGAACAGACGGAGCCAGGTCTGGAGAAGAGAGGTAGGGCTGGGAGCTGTCAGCATAGAGATGAGAGCTGAATTTGTGTGTGGATGAGATGACCCATGTCCCCGGCTTACTCAGGATATCCCTTGGGGCTGGGTGGCAGGGGCGGTTGCTGAATCTGTGGTGCCTTAAATCCCGGCTCTTTGGGAGATGCGATGCCCTGGTACCTCATCTTCCGCTTGTTGTGGGCAAGTAGCAGCCAATCCCCAGTTTGGCTCCTTCCTGAAACCACAAACAAAGGAGCACTGGGCTTGATTTTGAAAGTGCCTGCGTGATTTAGAATCCACGTCCCAGTCTCAGAAGTGACATGGGCACTGAAGGGCCTAGCCCCTATTAAAGCCAATGAGACGTAGGTGCTGCAGTGCCCAATTCTCTTTGGAAACAGGCCTTAGACACCTGAGTCACTTAGGTGCTTTCAGAAATGTTGCCTGTTGGCCTTACAGCAGGGAGGTTAGTCTGTGGCTGAGGCAGGATCAGGGGTGAGTGGGTTCGGGCAGCCTAAAGATAGAGGAGTTGGTCAGAGTTCAAAACTCCTTCTCCTGTCTTTTTGCCACTTGGTAGGAAAAAGCCCCATGAGAAGGCGGCTCCCTGGCCTGGCCCCCAGTGGGACTGAGCACCCGGCCCCAGCGATCGGGGACTGGGCACTTGCTGCCCACGTTATGAAATGGGAGCGTCAGCCCAGGCAGCAGGAACTGGTGTGCTGGCCTTGGCAGGACTGGAAGCAGGAGTCAGCCCTGCATGGGGGCACCACTGAAATTAGCAAAGGAAAAGGCCCATTTGTTTCCTGACAGTTCAGGAGTATCCCTGACTGTACCAGGGGACTGCATTGTCCAGCCTAGTTTGAACTGTCCCAAGCATTGGGGCTCCTGGAGAGACTTCCCCAGTATTCAGCCTAAATTTCCCTTTAGTTCCACCCTCCTGACCCACCCCAAATAATTTCTCTCCAATTCTGCGGCTCGCACCTTCCAGCATGTGCAGCCTGTTCCCATGTCCCCACCTAGCTGTGAGTCCTCCAAGCTTGTATTTCCTGTACACGCACACACACACACACGCGCACACACACACACACATGCACACAGCTAAGCATGCACACTCTGCCTGGCGGTGATGTCTAGTAGCCAAGAAAGAACAAATACAAAGTTTCCAGAAGAGTGAGTGAGAGCACAGTGTGTGTGTCACCCTGCCTGCACCCCCTCCCACCTGGCTCTCAGTCTCACATTTAAAGGGGAACGACACTATAAAGTACACATGCCCCGTGAAAGAATCTGAGTCTGCATCACTTAACCTGCACACATTCATCAGTCCCTCCAGATCCCAGTGACATGTGAGTGATGTGCTCCATGCCCATCCCCCACATCTCTGCTACAAAAGTGATTGACAGATACAGAGCTGGCAAGGTCCATGCCCCTCTCTTCTCACTGTACAGAGCAGAGCGGGAAGCAGATTACCCCAAATGAAAGAGCTGGGGGAGGGGAAGGGGAACGTTTTTACTGGGTGCAACCAAACCCCAGGTCTGACTCTGTCTGCCTGCAGCGAGCTGGAATCCTGACCCAAATCAGCACCCCTCCAAGGGAGGCTTTTGAGCTGTGGGTTTGCATATGGTCCCCTCTCTACTAATGAGCCGCAGCTGGAGCTCAGATCCCGGCCCAGGGCTCGGACCCAGCCCTAGCTGCTGTTGGATGTAGGTGTTTGTTTTGCTGGGAGGTGAGCCGAGGTTCCCCAGCTCTTGCAGCAAGAAGGCCCCAGGCTCATTCCTGATCCCCACCCACCCCAAGCCGAGGGGCTGTAGAAGGAGGAAGTGCAAAGAGAGCTTGGGAATGGGCTCTGGGCCTCTCACCGCCCTGGGCCTGGCCTGGAGTGACTTGTTGGAGGGCTGTTCTGAGCTCTGTGGGAGCTGCACTGGAGCAGTCTCCAGCCACACCTCATGCCGACAATAATCAGGTTCTTTGGGGGTAGCATCGTGCTCCAGAGCCCGGACTCCTACTCCCCCAGACGTGATTCCTCGGCAGGAAAGCCATGGAGGGAGGCAGAGTGTGCCCTGCCTGTGCTGTCCCTGCGCTAGGGATTCACAGGCCTTTCCTCTCCAGGGCTGGCAGTCTGGCTCCCCCCCCAGTGCTCAGCCTCTTGCAGTGCAGTCACTCTGGGGTGAGGGGCCTGCGGGCTGGGTGCTGCTAGTCGGTGAATGCTGGTAGGGAGGCAGTTGAACACCCCGTCTGGCTGGCTGGGTGGTGGCAAATGGGCCATGCGATGTGGGGCTAATGAAGAGCGAGGGCTTGGTTCACTGCCCCACGGAGCTCCGGGTCCTTCTCCTTTGAGAGCTGCACACTTTTCCAACCACTTCCTCCCTCGTCTGGATTAGACCTAGGACAGGGCCATTTGGGTCATGGCTTTGCCAGCCGGGCTCTGCTGCGCCCTGCGTTTGCAGCATGCCTTTGGAGTGACTGGAGGGGGGCTGTGACTGCCATCCTGTGTGGAGGGACAGCCTGGCCGGCAGAGGCCCTGGGGTTCTCCCAAGTGGGCGAGTTGCCAGCACCAGCAGTACTAGGGGTTCGGCAGGGATCAGCCTCCCAGCAGCATGCTTCAGGCAGAGGCCTAATGCTTTGGCAACTCCAGAGCTTCATGGAGTGCCCCGTCCCCTCCCCCCCTTCCGCTCGCCCAGGGTCGAAGGCGGCGCCTGCATCTCTCTAGGGGCTGCCTCGTGCTCTGCAGGCCAACAACTCTGCCCCACGGAGCAGGAGCCCTGAGCCAGCCTGGCCAAGTGAGCACTGCGGTGCCCCTGCTCCCTCCAGCGCCATGGACAGCCCACAGGGAGGTCAGGCATGTGCAGATGGGGTGGGACAAACTGGAGTGGCAAGGGAGCTGAACCGCTGGGAAAGAAAGGGGTGGTTGGGCTGCAGTGCAACTCCCCACGTTGGCCCAGAAGTCTTTGTGCCAGTCACGCGGTGCTGCCTGGGGTAGGGTCTGCGCCTGTGACCCAACTGCCGCCCCCCCACCCCACCCCACCCCCTGTACACACAGTGCTGGGCAGCCTCCTCTCCCACTGACTTTTGGGGTTGAGGGTGCTCAGCACCTGGCAGCACCCAGCCCCTGCCTAGGGCACCCATCACTGTGGCAGCTGGGTGCAGAGAAATGGCCCTGGGAGTCGACAGGAGCATTTTGGGGCACTGGGAGGGCTCCAGTTCCAAGGACTGGCATTAACCTGTGTCTATGGGAGCTGGCAGTGGGCTCCTTGGGGGAGAGCCGCAGCCCAGGAACTATTGCCAAGGGGGAGTTTTAGGCAACAAACCTGCATCCCTGATCTTCCGCTGCAGGCTGGGCCAGCCCCTTGGTGCTGCTTGGGGTGGGGGGTGTGATGTGGCTGTGGTGGGGAGCAGCTGAGAGGCAGCTCTGCTGCCTTGGGTGGAGCTTCCCCGTTTCCCAGTGGCTGGGCATCTGGCCATCAGCGTAGGACTATGGACAGGCCCAGCCTCCCACAGGGACTGGCTCCAGCTAGGGACCCTGGGAGGGGTTTCTCTGCCTGGGGATAACAGTCCAAAGCAGGGTCCAGATGTGTCTGAGGAGGGAGGGAGAGAATGCAAAGCAAGGCCCCTCCCCCAGCCTCCTGTGCACTTGGGAAGGAAGAGGGGACGGGGCCAGGACAATGGGCTGCAGGGAACTGACTCCAACAGCCGGTTCCTGGTCATTTCCTCCGTCTGTCGCTGGAGCGGGGTGGGGAGGCAGAGGAAGTTCACCCCTCGGGGTGTTTATGACACAGGACCCAGTGGGCACCAGAGGCAAGCGCCGTCCAGCTTGTGAGCGGAGCTGTGGGGACCCCCAGCCAGAGGAGCCTTGGCTGCCGGGGCCGGCTGGGGGACCCCCCCTCTCCCCTCCACGCCTGGCTGGAGCGAAGGCACTATTTAGAAGCAGAGTTGACCCGAGCCGTGGGGTGTGGCCAGGGGTCTCCGGCGCAGACTCTTCTGTTGTTTTGGTTGGATGTTCCCATAATCCCTGCTCTACCGCGGGGGTCGGCACTTTATGTGGAGTGATGGGCAGCTGCCGCACGGCCATGGACTGGTCTGAGTCACTGGTCCTTTCCCGGCACAGGGCAGGTAGGATGACAGCGCGGTGAGTCCCATGCCAGTGGGGTGGAGGCCAGCCGGGCGTTTGGTGAGGAGCACAGGCAGGACACCAGAGAAACCCTGGAACGTTGGGGATGGTTTGGTTAGGTGCCAGTGATGAGCTTGGCACTGGACATGGCACATACAGGGGCATCTTGCTCTCCAGTGGGGCAGCATGGACTTGGGGCCCCTCCAAGAATTCTGAGGTAGACTCTGAATCTGGTGGGGCGCCCATCTGTCTGGACTGGGCCCAGGGCAGAGATCACTGAACCTGGCCTGCATATTGGAGACAGTTTCAAAGACATCAGGCTGGTTCTGACCACTGATGTGGGGGCTG
The DNA here is from genome assembly GCF_015237465.2 of Chelonia mydas. Classification (NCBI taxonomy): domain Eukaryota; kingdom Metazoa; phylum Chordata; order Testudines; family Cheloniidae; genus Chelonia; species Chelonia mydas. The sequence goes on from NC_057855.1 coordinate 59,779,444, forward strand.
CAGCACGGGGAGGCAGCTGTCTCTCTGCCTTTGCCAACAGCTTTTAGGGCTTGTGACATGGCACTGGGTCCTAATCCAGGGGTTCCCTTAGCAGAGCAACGGGGGCGTTGATGTGCACAAACCAGCCCCCTTTTATAAAGCTATTCTGGGGCGTGCTCAGCACTGGGCTGGAGTCCTGGGCAGGATGGTGCTCACTGTGCTAAGGGCTGCACCTGGTGGCGAGTAGCTGGGATAGCGAGGTGAACTTGATGCCAGAGGCAGCTCTGGAGCCAGGCACAAACATCCTGGTCCACAGCTGCGCACCCAGCACGTCACCCCTTTGCAGGGCAACAGGTAAAGGAGACTGGAAGCCCCCACTCCCAGGGACATTGCGGCGCTGCCGGGTAGACAGAGCAATAATGGTCCCTTGCTTGGGTGTTTCTCTGTCGGGGAAAGTGAGGAGATGCAATGAGTGAGTCGCACACCCAGAGTGCAAACTGCCTCTGCTTCCTTCTGCCCCTCTAATCATGCCCAGACTCAGTGAGCAGCCCTCCCTTCACTGGCAGCCAGGGCGGGGAAGCCACCTGCCCTCAGCCTGGCTCCCCTCCATCTCTCCAGTGGGCTGCTGTCTCCAGAGTGGCCTGTGCACCGGGGGCTGTGGCCATGCTGACACACCGTAACTTGTGTTCATTCTGCCCCACTGATCCTAGCGGGTGGGGACAGAGCCGGGATGTGGCGTGAGCAGCAAGGAAGTGCAGCGAAGCACCACTTGGAGAGTGTCCTATCTGGCTGGGAGCTGGCAGCTGCTCCCAGAGCCCCTCTCCTGCATATGCAATGGGAATATCTCAGGGCCAGATGGTTGGTGGGGCGGGGCATAATACAGCTTAGAACCAGAGCTAGAAATGGGATGGTTGACCCCGCCAGAGCCCAGCCAAGTCCATTCAGCTCCAGCGTTGCCCTGTCAATGGGCAGTTGGTCTGGCTAGTTAGCTTTAGTTACTGTGGGTGACACTGTGCTGTGGGACACTCAGGATTTTGGATGTTCCAGCTAAATGAGCGTTCATGTTTAGGGTCCAGCTGCTCTGGATTCTGTGGGGCGCCCCTTCATGTTCTGGTACAGGTCCCTGCCAGAGGAAGAACATTGAGCTACGTGGACCAGGGATCTGGTCTGATGTGGCAGCTGGTGGGGTGCAGGGCGGATGGACCAGGAGTCCGGTCTGATGTGGCAGCTGGTGGGGTGCAGGGCGGATGGGTCAGGGGTCTGACCAGGACTAGACCACATGGAGTCTGGTCACTTGGCAGGAGGCAGGTTTCCAGGCCAGCTGTGTCAGCAATCTGATCGTGAATGATCGGAGCTGGCTATTGGGCTGGATGGGCCAGAGGTCTGATCTGTGCAGGAGCTGAGAGATCAGTGGGCATGGAGCAGCAATTAGTGCTTCATGCAACTGTCGTGGTGCATCCCCTGGGTTGTCCATTGTGCTTTGGGGACGTATTTGGCGCCCAGGGCTCGCACTGATGGATTGTGCAGGGTTCTCCAGCTGTGCTGCTCTCTTCCACAGCCGGGTGATGGGGCTGGTGCCTGGCTGTGCAAGCCAGCACTGCTGTAGTCCTTGCCCTGCTTTCTAGTGCTACCCCCATGCCCCGGGGTTGTAGCTCAGTGCTGCCTTGCTGAACCTGGCCAGGAGTTTGAGGTTTTTCCTTCTCCCTCAAGTGCTTGTTTGTGTTTCCCAGCCCCTTGGGATGTAATTACTCTGCTGGCAGCTGTGAAAATGGCAGGGAGCCCTGCTGAGCATGCATTTCCACCCATCCAGCGCTACAGCAGGCTCACAGGCGGGTGTCTGAGAGCTCTGAATCAGGGACTGGCTCCCTCCAGCACTCGTGGCTTCTGCCATTGTACTGTTTGGATGTGCAGTAAAATACAGGGCAGCACCGTGACCGGGAGAGGAACAGTGACTGACTCCGGGACTCCTGCGTCCAAATGAATGGGAGCACAAGGTGGTCTCCGTGACCCTTGGTCTGTGGGGCACTAGCCGGAGGGGGATACGGAGTGGAGGGGGATATGGAGCAGCCAGAGGGGATGGAGTGGGTGTCAGAGCTGAAATCATATTGGGAGGATCCAGAGCTAAAAGGCAAGAGAAGGAAGCTCTTTATAGCTATGGGAATGTGCCCCCTTGTTGCTGAGAGGAGGTGGCACTGCCCTATTGGCATTGAGGGCATGTGAGCCAGGAGGTTCTTGGGACTCCAGGCTTCTGCCCCGAAACAGCTTACACAATACACTGAAGAAAATGGAGAATATGGCTCCATGAAAGAGACCCAAATGTCACTGAAAGGCAGGCGCATTCCCGCTGGGTACGTGGGACCTGCGCTGGGGAGTGCAAGGGCTGAGCAAGGAGTTTGTGTGATCACCAGTGGCAGGGGTGCTTGTGTGATGGCCAGTTGGAAAGGCATGTGGGCATGAGTGGGGTATCCTAGGCTTGGTGTCGTCTGGCTTACCGGACAGGTGTGTGTGTCTGAGATGCTGGCTGGCTGCCTGGCCCGTGGAAGGTAAATGCTGGGGTCCCAGAGCACAGGATTTGCATCCCCTGTGTTCCGGCTCCCCTCCCGGGCTGGGGTGGGAGTTCAGGGCTGCGTTATTTGGGGTGGGGAGGGGGTGCTGGGAAGGTGCAGGTGGTAGAGCGTCTGCCATGGGTGCTCTGGATGACTGAGTTCTGGGCATTGCTAATGGCTTCCAGCCGATTGTCCTTACAGCTGGGTGCTAACTCTGTGTGCTCTTCCCCACAGGCCCCGCTTCCCTTTCTGTTGGGTAATGGTATTCTCTTCCTGTCCTGCACTGTTGGGCAGTGGTGCTACGTGCTGGTGACAGCTATTGCATCCCCCAGAGGCAGCTGCAGGGCCGGGAGGGGTGGGGGTGGGGCCAGGACCTTTAGGTAGAGCCCTTTGCTATAGACTTGGGGATCGATGTTATTTCAGCAGCTGCGTGCGGGGTCAGGTGTCTGCCCTGCCCTTCCGAGCCCTTTCTGATCCCACGTGTCTTGCCTCTTGGTCCCCTTGCGCAGCCTCATTCCTCTAACACACAACTTCCTTACATTGCCCTTGGGGACGGAAGAGCCTGCATTGCCGTGAGGGTAGCGAGGTGCACGGGGAAGCACCATCTTCCTGGAGTCTTGGGTTCCCCGCAGCATGTTAGCGCCTGGGGGCTGCAGCTCCCCCAGTCAGCAGCCGTGAGCACTTCTGCAAGGGCAGAGCTCAGCAACGACTGTGACCGCAGCCCTTCTCTGGGGGACCCTTCCTTTGTGGCAGGGCAGATATAGTGCTGCCCACAAGAGCAGCTGTCCTCCCCCGTCATGCCCACACACTGCCCTGCCAGTACACCTCAGCCATGACTGGGGGCATCTCTAGGGGGAGAGGAGAGTCCAGCCTCTGCCAAGACTGACAAAACAGCCAATGGTGGACACCTGCCCTCTAGGAACTGCACTGAGCCCTCCCCTCCCCAAGGCCACTGGGAGCCTGAGCAGTGACTCCAGCCTGGGCTGGAATTGCACCAGGGCCTCCATGCCCTACGCCCAGCCCTGGGTGTCCCTCACCCAAGTCCCTGCCCATGAGCCTGGGTCTTCAGCACGGCAGTGGAGAGCCTGTGCTGCTGCTAGGCCATGAGGCTGGCCCGTGGCCCATGCCCATCGCAGCTGTCAGCCTCCCCCATTCCATCATGACAGGAGAAGCCAGGCTTTCACTGCTGGCAGGTTTGGTACCGGCATGATGGGGCGTGTGCCGCTTGGAAACTGGGCAGTGCAGCCTGCGGGCAGCTCCCACATCCTCTCCTTCCTCTGTCTGCCCTCTATGGACGAGTTGACAAGCTGCCCTGCTGGCTGCTCCCTCCACACCAACATGCTTCCACTTTCCTCTACATTAAGCTATTCTGTGCACTGGAGAGGCTCTTCTGTCTTCTCTGTGCACTTGAGACACAGACAACATTGCTGGCCGCTGGGGAGGGGGTGCAAAGGGGAAAACTAGGAAGAGCCCCCTCCCCACAATAATAAACCAGGCCTAGGACAGTGAGGCCTGGCTGGGACAGCCTGAGCCGGTCTGTGCTGTGTGACTGAAAGCGCGATGCGGTGAGTTAGGAACCCAACAGCTGTCTTTTTATTAAGTGCTACAAGCACCTGAGGCCTGGTCTCTGTGCAAAGTTGCTCTAGTTTCCCAGTGAACTGGTTTTTATGGAAAGCAATCAAGTGAAGCTAAGTCGATAGGAGCCAGATTTAAATTGAATTTGAGTGTCCACACAGGGCTTTGCACCATGGTACCGAAACCGCTTGAAAATCTTGGTGGTAGTAAAAGCAGTGCCGCAGGGATTACAGGCGAGGCCTGAGGTGTGCCCAGGCAGAGTTCAGATCTAGATCCAGACCCACCCTGAGCCGGTCACTTCTCTCTCGGGGCTGGGCCCTGGCCCTGTGACAGCATGCTGCAGCTAGAAGGCTCTCCGATGGCAAAGTTGTAGGGCTCTGTAGGCTCCCCTGGAGCTCTCGCATTTATCCCCTGGGGTGACTGTGTGTACCTGGCCATGGACTCTTACTTTTGGTCTGGGCTTTGGTTCTCGTCTGTTTCGAGAAGTTGGTGTAAATAGATGGCTGTTGGTTGGGGGTGCGGGGCAGTGCCCGAAGGCCCCCTGTGGAATCAGGGCCCCAACGTGCTGGGCACTGCACATACAGTGCACAGAGCAGCAGGGGCCGCTGTGGGAGGGAAGGCGGAGGGCAGTGACCGAGAGTTTCCCTGGAGGAGATGGGAACCTCTTGGTGGCGCCAAACCAGCGGGAAGTGTGGATGTCGGTTTTTTGTTTTAAATAAATAAAATCAGTTGCTCCCACTGCCCCCCCAGGGCCGATCTGGGGGGATCCCTGGGGCTTGATCTGGCAGAGTGGGGACCTGAGCTTGGAGGCAGGGGGCAGACCGACCCTTTTATCCCATTCAGTTTCCAACAAATTCAGCCCCCAGAGCTGCCGCACAGTGTGAAGTGACAGCGCCCTCAGACAATGAGAACGCAAGCTGGCCTCACTGCCATTGGCCCAGCCCTGACCCTGGCGGCTGGTTAGCCCCTTCCTGGGGCTGGTCTGGGGCTCCCAGGCAGGCCCTTCGGCCCGGGTCACCCCTCGCTGCGTTCTTGGCCCTGGCCCGCTGTTGGCTGGATGGCACTCACTCTGCCAGTGTTTGTGGGTGTCACGGAGTCCCCGGGCAATGCTCTGGAACTGCTCCCTACGAAGCCAGGCAGGACTCTGGGGAAATCTCCTTTCTGTGAGCAGACTGTCTGCAGGACACACAGCTCACACAACTTCCACCTTCCTGGGACTGACCTTGGAGCATTCAGCATCCTCTGCCCCTCCGTGCGCTTCCCACAGCGAGTCTGCCCAGGCAGGCTCCTGGGGAAGCCAGAGGATCCTGCACCCCAACTCCGCAGTCAGACGTGACTCTCAGCCAGCCAGTAAAACAGAGGTTTATTAGACGGCAGGAACATGGTCTAAAACAGAGCTTGCAGGTGCAGAGAACAGGACCCCTCAGCTGGGTCCATTTTGGGGGGCAGTGAGCCAGACAACCACGTCTGCACTTCACTCCATGTCCCAGCCAGCCCCAAACTGAAACTCCCTCCAGCCCCTCCTCCTCTGGGCTTTCCCCTTTCCCAGGCCAGGAGGTCACCTGATTCCTTTGTTCTCCAACCCTTTAGCTCTCACCTTGCAGGGGGGAAGGGCCCAGGCCGTCAGTTGCCAGGAAACAGAGTGTCGCCCATTCTCTGTGTCCAGACCCCTGCACACACCTGCCCTCTAGGGCTCTGCAATGATCATACACCCATATCTCACCCCCTAGATACTTAAGAACTGCATAGGGGAAACTGAGGCACCACCACACTATTCAGAGGAAACATTAAGAACAGTCCCACTTCATCACAGTGAGCAAAAGCTGAATGGGGCTGCCCGCGCCCTGCGCCGAGGGGCTGCCTCCAGCCCTGAGCACGGGCTCGGGGCCTCCCAAAGGGGGGGCAAGTGGGGCAATTTGCCGCGGGCCCCCACGAGAGTTTTCAGGGGCCCCTACAAGAGTTTTCGGCAGCAAGTGGTCCTTCAGTGCTGCTGAACACACCCAAAGTGAAGGACCCGCCGCCTCTTCTTCTGCTCCGGGTCTTCGGCGGCAATTCGGCAGCGGGAGTCCTTCCACTCTGTGTCTTAGGCGAAGTGCCCTGAAGACCCCAGGCCCCCTGAATCCTCTGGGCGGCCCTGCGTGGGTTGCAGCTCAGCAAGGTGCCCCAGGCGGGACGGCCAGCAGGGTGCCCACCGCTGATCTGTGCCGGGCACTGTCCAGCACTTCGTGCAAAGCTCTGGAGCCCCTGGTGCACTGCTGCCTGGTAGGACACGTTATCCCCCTACCCCCAGGGGTTGCTCCCCAGCGGCTCATGGCAAAGCGTTGTTCCGTATCCCTTACAGAGGACTGGCAGCAGTGGTACAGGTGCCTTCCCTGTGCATGGAAAAGGGGGCTGCTTGGTGCTGGAGATACCAGGGGTGACCCGTCCTGCCTTGCCTTTTTCTGCTGGAGCTGTCCTTGGAGGATCAGGGGTCTGAGGAGGTGCTTTCCTTGCCGTCCAAGGGCTGGGGGGCTAGAATCTGTCCCGAAGAGCTTTTCTCCCAAGGGGGCAGTTTTAGGCAACAAACCTGCTAATAATAAAACAAACAGCTTGAAACAGCCTGAAAAAAACTACTCCCCCTCTGCAGTGCTCAGTGAGATCCTGCTGCTCTCTTTTTGTCCACAGGGTCCTTCAGCAAAGACAGTCAGGCCTAAAAACAGTCAGGCCTAAAGCCTCCAAGAGTTAAAAGGGCACAGATCTCATTCGTTTCCTTTCCCGGTGATCCTTCGAGCCTTGGGTCTGTGGATCCAGGAGGCAGCAGGAGAGAGTACAGGAGATGAGTGGCTCGATTTGGCTTTCCTGTCTTGGGGGATTGCAGCACCTGGTACCTGCCCAGGGGACAGGAGAGAATGAGAAACCAGGGGACAAAGAAGTGGTAGCTCCTTGCATACACAGCCTCCCTTTGCACTCGGATGAGAGTGGCACAGAACTGCCCCGTCCCAGCACTGGTAATACTCGGTGTGCAGCTCGGTCTTGCCCGGTACTTGTGAGCCATGGTGCCATCGGCAGCCCTACACCTGGCTATTCCGGTTCTGGCTGATAGAATCAGGCCCCCTCCTCGTAGCTTTTGGCCGTTGCTCCCTCGAAGAGGCTGAGTGAGGTAATTTGATTAATGGCTGAAGTACTAGGTCAGGCTGCATGCCACTTCCATCTCACACAGCAAGAGCACAAGACATGCTGGGCCTGATCCTGTGCCATTGGCTGACTGGGCCAGCTGCTCAGATGTGGTGAAGCCATGGGAATGCGCTGACGTCAGTAGATCAATGGCACTTCACCCCAGCCAGGGTCTGGCTCTGTGGCTCCAGACTCAAATAAGCCAGCCGTGGCATTTCAGTTAGCTACAGGGACTCTTAATGGGATCTGAGCAGCAGGCAAATTAATGCCCAACTTGTTAGCGTAAGTAGAGGTGGGCGTATTCCCAAGCTGCACCCAGCCCACTCCCTGCCTAGTCTCAGCTCCCAGTTCAAGCTGCTAAGTGCTTCATACTCTGCCTACAGCACTCCTCCTTAAAGGGCAGTGACCATACAGCCACCAACGTTCCCTTCTCCCCGCCCAGCAGCACATCCTCACTGCCCATCACTCCTGTTACGGGCTAAGGTGCACTAATTTGCCTATGGGCAAATCTCCTGCTAACCCAGGAGGGTTGTGGCTGGCTTCTGCCCTACAGCATGAGGCTTGTGGTTGAAAGTTGTTCAGATCTAGGGGTGAGGTCTGGCTAGGGTTGCCAACTGTCTAATCACACAAACCCAAACACCCTTGCCCCGCCCCCTGGCCTGCCCCTTCTCTGAGGCCCCGCCCTATTCAGTCCATCCCCCCCTCCCTCCGTTGCTCACTCTCCCCCACCCTCACTCACTTTCACCAGGCTGGGACTGGAGGTTGGAGTGCAGGAGGGGATGCAGGCTCTGGAAGGGAGTTTGGGTGCAGGATGGGGCTCAGGGCTGTGGCATGAGATTGAGGTGTGGGAGGGGGTTTGGGGTGCTGGCTGTGGGAGGGGGCTCAGGGCTGTGGCAGGGGGTTGGGGTGCAGGAGGAGGTGCGGGGTGCAGGCTCCGGCCAGGAGGCACATACCTTGGTTGGCTCCCAGTTGGCGGTGCAACAGGACTAAGGAAGGCTCCCTGCCTGCCTGCCTTGGCCCCATGCTGCTCCCAGAAGCAGCTGGCACATCCCTGCGGCCCCTGGGTGAGGGGCCAGGGAGGCTCTGTGTGCTGCCTGTGCCCACGGACACCACCCCTGCAGCTCCCAATGGCTGCAGTTGCCAGCCAATGGGAACTGCGGAGTCGATGCTCGGGGGGGAGGGCAGCGCACGGAGATCCCCTCCCCCCGCCCCAGGGCCGCAGGGATGTGCCAGCTGCTTCTGGGAGCGGGGCCAGGGCAGTCAGGGAGCCTGCCTTAGCCCCGCTGCCCTGCCAGACTTTTAGCAGCTTAAAATCTCCTGGTTTGGCTTCCCAGGAGATAGAGCCCGATTCCGGGAGACTCCTGGCAAAACTGGGAGGGTTGGCAACCCTAGGTCTGGCTCATTTACAGAGATAAGGGTCATCGGTAAAGTCTGGGCTGAAGGTCAAACACGGGGGTCTCTGGAGCTGGGGTTTTGCTGGGCCAATCTGTGGTGGAAACACCTGGGCTGTGGAGAGCCTCCAGTTCCCAAAGTATGCAGGGCTGCTTATCTACATACGGATCCCTGAAAGTGCGGTCAGCTCACAGCTAGTCTCTGCCAAGCGGGGGTGTCAGTGGTGGGAGCAGGCAGAGGCATGCTGAGTTCTTTCCTACACTGTGCTGTGTGAGCACCTGGAGAGAATGGCATTGTGGTTAAAGTACTTTTAGGTTCAAGTCCTGGCTCTGATACTGATTTGCTTGTGGCCTTCAGTGGGTCCCATTGCCTTCTTATGCCTCAGTTTCCCCACCTGTAAAATTCAGCATGCACTGGGGCATTACAGGGCTCATTGAGGACTAATGTTTGTGAAGCATGAGGATTGTACCGTTTGGAGCACCACTCAAATGCCTAGAAGTAAACTACTGTTTTCCTCGTGTTGGCTGTCATCTTCTTACTGGAGTGGGTGCAGCATCCAGCAGCCTAGGTTGCAGGGCAGGCACAGAGAAAATGTTTGTGGCTTGCTGTCCCACACATCCGCCATGCTGGACCGAATCACCCGGCTTGGCGTGGGAACAGAATCTGGAGTCCCATTTCCTCTGCTATCCAGATTCGGGAGGGTGGGTGTGAGAAAGTGCATGACTTCACCTCCTTCCCCTCCCCACAGGGAGCAGGGGGAGTGGAGCTGCAGGAGGGGTTTGGACAATGTCAGAAGGCAGTTCTCTAAGTCAGGCCAGTCACTGCCCTCCCTAATCCAAGGGCTGAGCAGAGAGTGGTGGAAGAAGTGCTCACAGCAGGCACCCAGGGGTCCAGGGAGGATGGTGGGGCTTTGCCACAGTCTACACAGGGCCCATGAGCTTTGCCAGGCTTTTTGTAAAAGTGCCACGTTTGATGAGGAGGACAACCAGATTTCCCCTCTCTAATGGTGACCATGGAGTATCTGGAGCTCTGCGGAATGGATCATTTTGAGACCCGAGCAGGATCTGGGTCCTTTAGAAGAGCTGCCTCATGTGGAGCATCCCCAGAATGGAAACCTACACTGGTTTGTTTTGATTTCCTGACTTCCAGACAGGAATATATTAATTCTCCTGACTCTGTGAGGTAGGATGGAATCACAGTTTCTCCATGTTACAGGTGGAGATACTGAGGCACTGAGTAGGCGAGAGACTCACGCAAGATCACCCAGGGAGTCAGTGGTGGAGCTGCGGATAGAATCTGGGCCTCCTGATTCACTCATTCCAGCTCTAACCACGAGACCCCACTCCTCTCCCAGAGCCAGGAGAGAACCCAGGAGTCCTGACTCCCAGCTTTGCCCTCCCCCCCCGGGCTCTAACCACTAGACCCCCCTTCCTGTTAAAGAGATCAATCTTCACTGTCTCCTTTATGATAATCTCCTTTCCCACCCTCCATACCCCGCACTGTGCCTTCCCTGGGAAGTCGCCCAGCTGGCCTGCGTGGGGCCGTGTCCAGCTGCGCTGTGCTGTGGGGTCTCTAGGACTGCATCCCGGCAGGTTCCCAGCTCTTTGACTGGCAGCGCCTCTTTGGCTGTTGCTGTTTTCACATTTTATGGCTGTTCTGTCCCTGAGTAGGTGACAGTGCTCCCATTGCCATGGTGACCGCTCCTGAGTACTGGGGAGCAGGGGAGCCTCTGGGCATCCATTGCTCCTGCCAGGGCTCTGGGAAGGAGGGGCTGAGCTGGCGCAGGTTTCAGGCCAGCCCAGTGGATCCTGAATGTAGGGCACTGCCATTGGAGGCCCAGATGGCTTGGGGCATTGGGGATGCACAGGGGGCTGAGGCGCAGGCCAGTACAGCTGGTCAGGGATTGCTGGAGATAGTTGAGGGGTCAATGGAGGAGGCACTCAGTAGCCCTGTGTCAGCAGAGAGGCCAAGGACTCACCAGGCTGTGGAGACCAAAGTCCTAGCTGAGGCTCCCTGGTAGGGTGGAAGGTGACCCTGGCCCACAGATAAAGACAGACTCCATGTCTCCCGACCCCTGAGCTGAATCAAAGCTTTCATTGAAAAAAACATTGTGTGTCTAGCACAAAGGAGACTCTGAAAAATAGGAGTTTGTATTTACAAATCAAAATAATGGTCTCTTCCCCTTCCCAGGCTGGAGAGGAAACAGTGGGATGCGCCTCTGCGGGGTGGAGGGTGCAAAGGAGTTAGTGAAGGAAAGTTAAATCAGAGAACAAGGTGAGCATTGCTTTCCTGGATCTGTTAACTGAGTGTAACTGCTACCATGTCACCTTCATGAATCTGCAGCTTGAGAAGGGTGAATTGCCCCATTCATCTCTATGATCTGTTAACTCTGAACCCTAACAATGATACTGTACATACTAACATTAACTATTGATGAATATTTTAACAGAAACAACAACTAATATGCTTATCTCACAATCCCAATTTGTCTCCTACCTACTAAATACCACAAATGTCCCCTACTCAGCTGCCAAAACCGTTCACTCCTCCCACGACAGCTTTGCCAATGCAGTTCTCTCCCGCAAGGGAAAAATCTGCTGCACAGTGGAAATGTGGGACTGGTGTAAACTCCATTGAACTGAACAGTAGATTAAATAGCACAGGGCCCACTGTTTGGATTGTATTAATTATTGTCATTGAATTCCATCAGAAGCGGCATTGTTTAATTGAAGTGAAGCCAGTGCAGAAGTTCCAGCCCACTGCATCAGAGTGCTGCAGCGTGCAGTGATTTTGCCCTGGAATGATTGGTGCTCCTGGCTGTCCCCCTGGTTGCTGCCTGAGACTTTCTAAGACCCTGTGTTCAGTTGCTTATACCTTTGCAAGGCTTTAACCAGCCAGGCTGAAATGTCCCATGCCGGGGATCTGACTTAGGCTGGCTGAGTTTCAGCTCAAACAGTGCAGCTATTTCTGAGACCAACATTAGGGGAAAATATGCTGTTTTGCCCATGCTAAAACCATTCTTCCAACTTTCACAGAGAAGTTCTAGCACCTCCACGCTGTTAAGCAGGGGCTTGAAATTTGGTGGAGGAGTTTCCTTTGTGTCGGGGATGTGCGTTAACTGTCCCCTTGGGAAAATGCCCAAACTAAGTCAAGCCTTTGAAAAATCTCAGTTTTCACATACTCAGTAGAAATTTGTTAAGAGTTTGGTAGCTAAATTCTCCCAAAAGTCTCCCTGCGCCGAGCGTGCTCTAGCCCCTCCCATCTCCTAGTGCTGATCAGACTGTGCAGGCCTGCCCCATCCCCAGATCGGGACAGAGCATGCTCCAGCCTGGGAACGCAGGGGCTGAATGGGGCTACTCTACAGTTGCTGTCATGTTGAACTGACATGTTGACTGTTGAACTAAGATCAGGGAGTCTGTTTCCTGTGCTGTGAGACCCTCCACCCCCGGCTGGCACCCAGGCAGCCTGGAGAAGGGAGAGGAAACAGCTTTGATGGGAATGCAGAGGGGTGAGGAATGGAGGGGAAAAGATGAAGGGGATGGGGGAATAGGAGGCTGAAGAGGAGAGGGGTTAGGTGAAGGAGTGCGGGGGGTGTATGGGGGGCAGAAGCTGGGTTGGGGGTTGGAATAAGGGTTTGGGGGGAGAAGGGGCAGGATCTGGGGGTGGGGAAAGGATAGGAGTAGGGGGAGAGAGGAAGGATAGGTTGGTGATGGGGCAGGAGTCAGGGAGAAGGAGATGGGAAGGGTAGGAGCAGGGGGGCAGGAGTTGGGCATGAGCTAGTGGGGAGAGGAGCAGTGAAGGGACAGGAGCAGAGGAAGAGGCTGATGTGCAGGGCAAAAGGGTCTGTAACCACCAGAGTGCACTTCCCTAACCAGTCTGGAATTGAATGTAACATTTCTGAGTCTCACCAGTCCTCTGCTGTCAGCAACTAGCAGGGAAAGCCCACAGCAGTGTGTGTCTCATCCCTCTATAGTGGCAGGTCCCAGCCTTCTCCTGCTACCCGTCACTCCCTTAGCTCAAGTCATGTATCTAAAGATTCTTGCCCTGTCTGTATGGTTCACAGAATGACAGTTTGGGGATTAAAAAAAACCTTGGAAATTGCATCCAATACACCTTCATTAAAGAACATTATTAAGGTTGCAAAGCCAAACACTGAAAACATAGGAAATGCCAAATGAAGGTTGCCCAACAGCCTTAATTTGGCCTCTTTGTGCGTGAGCATTATGATATGATCTTCAGCATCCAGGGCTGTTAACTTGGCACATTTAAGTGGGGCAGCTGCACCAGCCTGTGTGTGAGTTCAGTGTGAGTCAGGCTTCAGATGAGAAGCGTTCTGTGCAATCCCTTCTAAATCCCGTTGGTTCCTATTTTCTGCTGCTCTCCCAGTGGGCACTGCCCAGCATGCATTTCAGCTCAGGTACCACAGCGAATGTCACCCAGCTCCTCTGACAGAGCGCTGGGGCTGCTTCTCTTTTCACTTACGCTGGAGGAAGCTGAAATCAGTGAGGCATACCAGAGGAGGAGCAGGCCTGTTATTGCCTTGGCATGCCCAGTCAGAGCGAGTGGCAGGAAGGGGGTGAGCGTAAGGCTTGCCATTTTGATGCCTTTTGTTTCCAGTGCTTGAATTCAGATTGTCACCAGGACTGAGGTCACCGAGCTCCCTGTAACCGTCCTCCAACTGCTCTGAAAATCGGCCATTGTGTTACCATTGCGTTGCTACCACACCACCAGCTGTGGCCGTGGCAGTGCTTTGTGACTGGTTCTCCACCAGCTGGAGCCACTGTAGAGTTTGTTTGTATGTCTGTGCCACCACTTGTTGCTATTGTCTGACCACCGTGTGTTACCACCTCCCATCAGCGAGGACCAGAGTGGCAAAATCTGCATTGCTATTGCTTTGTGTTTGCTTTGAGGCTATTCAGTGAGGAGAGTTTTGATGGTGCCATGGATTTTCTCATTCTTTGCGCTCTCTGCTATCCTCTCTTGTTCTCTCCCCACCAGGACTGGCACCTCAGGTACAGGCAACCATTGTAGAGTGACGCCACCAAATATTAACATTACCCAGAATTAAAATGACCCTCAGGAACTCTGCTGAGCTTTTCTCTATGAACTGGTGATGCCCAGGCACTAGGAGGGTCCTGTGGGTGTGATTCCCAGGGGTACCCTCTGGGGGGGTACACACATACACCAGTCCAGGAATAAGATGGTCACCCAGCCTGTAGGGCATGCCCTTCTCCTAGGAATCTCAGGCTAGCACCAGTGCCCAGCCCCCAGGCACCAATGCCTCCTCAAGGATTGACGCTAATCAGAACCCAAGGCCGAGAGCACAGGCACCTGTTGCTAACACAGGTCCCCCTGCCCAAAGCCTCGCAAACCGCAGTACAGTACAGCCTGAACATTTGCTTGCACGCTGCGATAAAGAACTTGGAAGACTATGCGTAGCAGCACCATCTGGTGACCCCTGTCATGCCAGTACCTATTAAGCAAAGCAGTGCAGGCTGGACTGTTAGCCTGGTAACCCATTTAATGATAGCGATATCAGTGCAAGATCCCCTGGGTCTATGTTTGTGGTTGGTACCTCTAGCGTGGCTTTAATCCTTAGCTGCAAGTGTGTGTGCAGAGACCCCCTTGTACACACATTTTGGGTTGTCTCTGGAGACATCTTCCATTTAACCATGTGGAGCCAAGTCCAGCTCTGTTGCAAATGGTGGTGAAAATGGGTGTAACTTGTACTAATGTGGAAGCCAGTGTAAGTGCAAAACAAATGTCATTGAGCTGCCTGGGGCTGGGAGGGAGAAGTGTGGGTGGGGGTTTGAAACAAATAAGCTGTGGTATCTTTCACTGCCCCTGACACCTCGAGTCCCTTGTCTAAGCCACCCCTTCCCCACCCCCCCCAACCTTGGGAGGGAGGAGGAGGCCCCATGGCATTGGCCACTGTAGCTTGTGCTGCTGCTGGACTTTGTATTGCCTGCCCATGGGGATGAGGAGGAGTGGCCTTTCAGTGAGGTGGGGTAGGATCTGAGCAGGAGACTGGGAGCGAGGAGTCTGGGCTGGCTCCCTGTGACACCTTGGCCTTGTTCTGCCATCAGTCTGTGCCTCAGTTTCCCCTGGGTAGCATTCAGATAGTGAGACTTGACTAAGGACTGTTTGTAAGGCACTTGCGGAGCCTCAGGCTAGGGAAGGGCCTGGGTTATTCTTTGCACACCATATTCCTCTGCCAGGGGGCGGGAGGGGGGAGTGGTCAGGCACTGAACAAGACCTCCAGCTAAAGGCCTCCCCGTGACAGCCGTCCCTGAGTGACTGGCTTATTTTGAGCTGACCTGATAACGAGAGGCCAGGGAAGGGGAAAGATGTGTGAGAAGGAGAGAGTGGTGCTGAGAGGTCACAGCGAGGGGCTGGGGGTTGCTGTGTCAGTGGGCTGAGCCTTGCTCTGTGGGCTCTTTGCCTAACTCTGGGGCGCTCTGAAGGTCAGGACTGTGTCAGTCAGTCCAGGGCAGTTCCTTGCTGGCTCTGGCTGGGGTAGACAGGCAGGAGCTGAAGCAGGGGGCAGTAAGCACAGTAACAGGAGGGCGTAGTGGGAGAAGCAGCAGCTCCAGTGGGGAGACTGCTGCCCTGCAAGTCTCAGACCTGGGGCCTGTCCCAGCCCTGCGCTGACTTGCGCTGTCTGTGAGTGACTGAGCCCCCCTCTCTGCCTGGCTGCCCCTCTCTGTGAACTGTGGGTGACCAGGGCTGTCAGTCTAGCTCTAATTTAAAAGCAAACTGTCCCAGTCTGTTAGCATTTGTTCCTGGGCCTGGGGAGGGTCGGTCCTGCCAGCCTCTGCTCAGACCCAAGCAAGCCCAGCTCTTCTCTGTGACACTACCAGCACCCAGGGACTTCCTCCCTGCTGGCTGGTCTAATGATGTCCCCTTTGTAAAGAAAGCAGACAATCTCTTTCCTGGCAGAAAGGCTCACTGTTAACCCTCTCCTCTCCCCGCATGCTCAGCGTGCTTTGCAAACATTAGGGCAGTGAGTCTCAGCTGTCCCTGGGAGATGGGCACACTGCGGCACAGAGATTGTCCCAGCCGGATCCCGTGCCAGAGCGGGAGCATTGCTCCGGGGCCTGACTCACTGTAGCCCCAGAGCCTCAGGAGGGTGTGGTGGGACACAGCCATGCTGAGCAGTGTGTTTTGTGTGTGTGTGTGTGGGGGGGGAATGTGGAATGGTTTGTGTGAGGGTGCTGACACACGAGAGATGATTCAGTTCTGCGGGGACCTGGTGGGTCGTTCATTTTCAGTGTCCATCACCTGCAGACCGCGCTGCCCCTGGAGGGGTGCTGCGCAGAAGGGCCACCTCAGCTGGGAGGGTAGAGTTATGGGAGGGGGAGCCTGACAACCGTGGGGCCACCTACGGTGGAAGGTTTGGGGGATTTCTCACTGCCTTGTGCACCTGGTTTTCGTATCCCCTTGCTTTGCAGTTGTGATGGCAATCTGGATGGGGAATAAAGCTCGCTGTCTGGGCCAGCCACAGCTCTGACCTGACAAGGCCCCGCAGTGATCTCACCCCGTCATAACATGGGATTCAGAGCCTCTTCAGCCACACAGACTCTATCGGTCTAGCCAGGCTGGTCTCCCAGGGTCAGGGCGGCCGTCACCACTGCTCAGCTGGGGTTAACAGAACTCTCCATCTCCGCTGGTGCTTTCCAGCCCCTGGGCCCCAGGCTGGGCTGAAGGATGGAATCCACAGCTGCTCTGGGTTGCAATCGGAGCGTAGGGGAGGGTC
Source organism: Chelonia mydas (assembly GCF_015237465.2). Lineage (NCBI taxonomy): Eukaryota > Metazoa > Chordata > Testudines > Cheloniidae > Chelonia > Chelonia mydas. Next base: position 59,795,845 of record NC_057855.1, read on the forward strand.
TGTGAGCAGGGCTGCCGTGTGGCCGGGGGCTTGTAGCCAGCGTCAGCACAACAATCCAGGGTACTCTTCCCCTTTCTCGATGTGACTTCATCTGAGCACAGGCCCCAACATGCAGTGTGCCCTCTTGAGCTAAGCACCAATGGCTGGATCTCACCTGTTGCAACTGTCCGCTTGGAGGCTGCTCCTCGGCAGGAAAGACAGGGCAGCTGCAGCCTGCTCCTCGCATATCCATAGCTGTAACTGCGGCACTTCTGCTCCATGTGAGGGGCCACTGGGGTCACCAGCTGGAGACAGTTGAACTGGAAAAGCAGGGAGAAGGCAGCTTCCAGGGACACCTTTGAGGTGTGAATCCCCCTTCTACTAACACAAGAAATGCCCTATTTATTGCCAGCTTGTGGGGAGTCAGCTGCAGCCAGCACAGAGGCTGCTGCTCTTATGGAAACACCCGACACGATTGGATGGGCTGTATGGAAACCTGTTCCAGCCTCGGGGAGGACACAGCATGCAAGCCTGGGAAGCAGCCCCTGCTCTGGCATTCTAGTACACAGGCGCTCAGCTGTTAGTCCTATTGGCTGGCCAAGTCTGCAGGGCATGGGTGGATGGGCTGACACCCTTTCCCCTGCTGCGTCTGCTGCTGCTTACGGTGTCTGGGTTCCCATGCAGCCTCCCTTCCCATCTGGCTCCCCCAGCCACCTAGCGCACTGTGCCTGGTAGTGCTGTCTGAGGATCAGACAACCTTGGAGTGACTGGGCAGTCCAGCCCCAGGCCTAAGCCCTGCCCGGCTCCTGGGCCGAGCTGGCGGAAATGGCTCCTTTATTGCATAGGTTCCCACTGGGATTCCATGGGAACGCAGAACTTGACGTAGTGCTACAAAGTTGCTTTTGGACTGTGAACCGTAGAAGAGCCCGGCCCTCCTGCGGGAATGGGAGCGAAATGGCCTGATGAGCCCTCGGGGCTGGCTGGGGCAGCTGATGGGGCTGTGGTATGGGGAGAAGGGGGCTCCTTGGTGCCAGGCATTGCAGGAGCTTCTGCCACTCAGTTAAGAATGAAAGATCTCGCCGCGTCCATGTTCCCAGGCAATATGGGCAGCCCCTGAGCCTGTCACACACCCTGCGAGGAGGGCAGCTCTGCCCTGCTGGCCTCAGAACCGATGGAAACCTGCAACTCTGGCTGGAGATGGCAGGCTAGAACATGTGACCCCTGATGGCTCGCTGGATGAAGAGAAGGGGACAGCTGCAGATTACAGCTCCGTGATTCTCACACCCATCTGCACTGACTCACTCTTTCCTCTTCTGAATTAATAACACTCGCAGTGAGGGAAGTGAGTTTGAGTGCTCCCATCTCCTTTCCCCCGGCTGGGGGTGTCTGCTCCTCTCAGTTTGGATGGTGAAACTAGAATTCTTGGTCCCACTGATTTTTCGCTCTCAGGCACAAGCCCAGGGCTGCAGGCTTTGTAAGGATCAACAGGACTTGAACCCAGGCCCACAGGGCTATTTGACAGCCCCCACTGCCACCTGGCACCTGCTATTACCGGGCTTCTCCTTGGGACCCTAGTGCAAAAAAGTTACATGCCACAGCAAGCTCAGCCTCAAGTGGTCTTAGCGATCCCTGATTGGCTCCTTGTCCCTGTATTGGCCCATGGGGTATACCAGAAAATGCCCAGGTAATATTATTGATTCCTAGCTATCTGTTGCGATTGCCCTGCTTTTCCATTGCCAAGCACTCTGACTCTGAACCTCAGCTCTGACTTGGAGCCTGGCTCCCAGGAGACCCCGGGACCCCCAACAGGGGCCCTGAGACCTGCTATTGCCCCTCAGCCAGATTCCTGACTCTTGACTCTGGCTTGACCTGATAGTGCTCTGTCCCTGGCTTCAGTTACTGCCCTCAGTCCTGCCCCCCTTTGCCCAGGATCCCGACAGGCAGGGGTTTGTCTGGGTATTGAGAAAGTTTGCAACTTGCAAGGGGACAGTAGTGACCGCAGACAGAGTTTTGTGGGAGCTGGGGTTTGGGGAAGTTGGGTTTGAACAAACCCTGCGCTGCGGGGGAGATGTGCCCTGGCAGATCGCTTTGGAGATGTGCCATGGCCCAGCTCCACAGAGGCGTCGAGGTTCTTCCCTCCCACGCATATCAGTGGGATTTAGGAGCCTGAGCACCTCTGAGGATCTGGGCCCGGGTGACTTCTCCAGCTAATGTGAATTCCCTGCTCTGCCATGTGCCAGGCACTGCCTTCCCCTGCCTGATCCCTAATGAGAGGCATTGTCCCCCCATCTGTGTGATTGATTCGTTAACAGTTAGGCAGCACTGGGAAGGTGTTTTATTACTGACTAGCAATGACAGTCCCCTCCCCAGCATCAGCCGGGTGGAGAGAGTGCAGCTCCCGGGATGCTGGCCCATGGAGAGATAGCAGAGCTAGCCACTGAGTTCCACTCTCCGTAGCAAGCTCAGCTTTTCCCTGCAACCCTCTCTTTGGGCTCTGAACACGGCTGATGGGAGTGGGGCAAGCTCTCTACCCTCCCTGCAGGTCCTGGCGGGAGCTGGGCAGCACAGAGCCATAGCAGGGAGAATGACCTGGAAAGGAGAGGATGGAGACTGCCGAAGTTTCCAAGAAGCACGGAGACTCTTACAGCAGGGTGGGGCTCGGCTCTTTTAAAATATTGGTACAACATTAGCTTTCTTCCAGTCTTCTGGAACTTCATTAGTGTTCTGAGACTTATTGAAAATCAATGTTAGCAGTCCAGTGAGCTCATCAGCCAGGTCTTTTAAAACTCTTGGATGCAAGTTTTTTGGACCTGCCCATTTACAAATATCTAACTTTAGTATCTGCTGTTTAACACCCTGCAGAGATACTAGTGGAGTGGAAAGGGTGTTTATCATCGATGACTACATCATCTGTTTTTATTCCTAAATACTGAACAGAGATAAAAAGAAAAGGAGTACTTGTGGCACCTTAGACACTAACAAATTTATCTGAGCATAAGCTTTCGTGAGCTACAGCTTACTTCATCGGATGCATGTAGTGGAATACAGTGGGGAGATTTTATATACACAGAGAACATGAAACAATGGGTGTTACCATACAGACTGTAACAAGAGTGATCAGGTAAGGTGAGTGTTTATAGCTCACCTTACCTGATCACTCTTGTTATAGTCTGTATGGTAACACCCATTGTTTCATGTTCTCTGTGTATATAAAATCTCCCCACTGTATTTTCCACTGCATGCATCCAATGAAGTGAGCTGTAGCTCACGAAAGCTTATGCTCAAATAAATTTGTTAGTCTCTAAAGTGCCACAAGTACTCCTTTTCTTTTTACGGATACAGACTAACACGGCTGCTACTCTGAAACAGAACAGAGATATTTACTGAACATTTCTGCCTTTTCTGCATTATTATTGATAATTCTGCCATTTATATTGTTAGGATTCTTTTTCTTCCTAATATACTTTTTAAAAAACCCTCCTTCTTATTATCATTAACTCTGCTGGCCATAGATTTCTCCTTATGGCCCTTTGCTTCCCTCATCGATTTTCTACAGTTCCTAGCTTCTGACTGCTGTTCATTACTATCAATTTTCCCTTTCTTCCTTTTGTTTATATACAATTTCTATGGCTGTTTTCACTTTCTGTGTAAACCAGATCAATTTTTTTAACCAATATGGAAAACTTCTCAAATTGTGGGATTGTGGCTTTTTGGGCATATAGTAAAGTATTCTTAAACAATTCCGAATTATCATTCACATTTTTCTGATTAACTTCTTCCTCGCAGTTGACTTGTCTTATAATTGTTTTCAGCTTTGTGAAATTGCCCCTTTTAAAGCACCGACTATATGTATCACTGGTCTGGAATTTATTCTGTTTACACATTATAAATGTGATCACATCACTTGTGCCTCAGTTACCGTTAACTTTTAGTTCTGTGATCAATTCCAGTCTGCAGTCTGTATTCAAATTCTCCCATGTTGGATGCACTCTTTGGAGGTAGGAAATAGGAAATGGCTGCTGGCGGTGGCATTTCAGCGCCTCCTGCCCTGTCTCCAGCTGCGCTGCCCCTTCTAATTGTCACACCCTGCAGAGCGAGTGGGGCCGTCCGAATCCAAGCGGAGGAATGGATGGGAGCTGCCTCCACAGTGGGAGACAGCCCTGAGCCCTGTCCTGCTTAAAAGGATGGGGTCAGCAGGGTGGGGCTAAGGAGACAGTTGCAAGCCTGTTTTGCTAATGCTGCAGCTGTCGGATGCCTCCCTGCATCCTGTGCAGCACCCCACTTCCCCCTTCTCCTTGCACAAGAAGGGCCGTGGCTGAGCGCTGCGGTTTGCACACATGACCAGAATTGGTCGGTTGGATCAGGCTGAGGGTGGGGCTGGAGGGCGCCCACTGCCCTGCAGCACTTGCCGCCCCTGCTCCAGAGTCGCCCAGAGTGACTAGAGCTCGCAGCGAGTCCAGGACTGAGCGGGATCAGGGGCCAGTGGACACGTAAGCAATATGCCTAGCACTCTCACACCCTGCTCCCTATGGCGGAGGGTGGTTGCTTTCACGTCCCAGCTGTGGTGGCTGCAGCTGCCTTGTTTGTGTCTAGGTGTTTGAAGGTAACGGGGTCCCAAGAGGGCATGGGAGGTGGATACCCCTGCCAGCTGGCAGGGAGCTCTGCGGGTTCAAGCAGTGCCAGGCTGCTGCTCTCGGCCAATGAGGGGTTCGTTTCTGGAATACGGTCCTATGTCTGGGCACTGGTAAATGCTGGTTCCCGGCCCATAGGCCAGTGTCACTGATTTAGGCTCCCTGTGGTCAGCCTGGGTCATCAGTGTGCCTAGCTGCAGAGAGCTTAGCGCAGAATGACTGGGCGTTGCCAGCCTGGGGGGTGCCCTGGGCCAGGAATGTACTGCCAGTCTGCCACTGCTCTCCCTTTGTTCCATGTGAGCTCCCAGCCCCCTGCCTCAACCTCAGCACGCTCTCTGCTACCCCTGCCCAGGGGGCGTTTTTTTGGAACACCCTGCTTGCCTAGATTTGCTGGAGAAAACTGTAAGTAATGCTGTGTCACTGGGGGAATGTAAGACAACACTTCCATCTGTGTTCAGATTGCAGGGAGCCAGGCTTCGGCTAGTCTGTGCCGACTGGGAGGAGAGGCAGAGGCATGGGCTCTCTGTCCCCAGGATGGCATTCGATGCTGCTGCTACCACCCCTCTTAAAGCTGCCACAGGTGCCAGGGCCGCAACCCTGGACTCCACCCCATTCTGTGTCCCACTTGCTTGAATTAAACCTGCTCTTCAGGCTCCTAGAGGGTGGGGTTTCTGTTGTGATGCTGAAGCAAAACAGTCACGGCAGACAGCATTTCCCATGCCCAGCCTTGAGCATGACCTGAACCACAAGGGACGACTTGGGTGGAGCCCAACAGGGCGGGTTAAGCAGGAGAGTCACACAGAGATCCCCCAGAGGGGCTGGTTGCAGGGATTTGCCTTGCACAGTGACCACTGGGGCATACCAAAGAACAGCAGGCAGGGCTCAGCACCACTGCTGCCGGGCAACCTGGGAAAGCCGGAGCCAGTGGCATTTAGAGTGATGGTAGCTATATGGTTAAGCTAGCAAGCAGGGCAGCTGGGCCCATGCTCTCGACGTGCTGCTGGGGCACTCGCTGACCGGTAGAGACATGTGCCTCGGTGTGATCTGTCCAGCAGAGGCAGGGAGCACGTACACACTTGCCAGTGCACGGCTAGCACAATCAGGGCCAGGTCCATGTTAGTGCTGCGCACACACCAGCCAGCATGCCTGGGGCTTTAGCGCGTCCCCTCGCAAAGTACCTGCAGCCCTTTCCCCCTGACCCACCAGGAGCCACCATTCACCTGCCTGTGGGCTGCAACCTGCCTCCCAAAGGGTTTGATCCCCCTCTGCAGTGCAGCAGCTTCACACACGCCCAGCGCCCAGCCGTGCTGCTAGCCCAGCAGGAGAACATGGCTGCCCTACCACTGCTTCACTCCGTTGCTGGGAGCAGCACTGCACAGACACACACCGCTCCTCACAAATGTGCGGGCGATGCTCTGTGAGTCTCCTCTTCCTCATCCTGAGATAGTTCAGTTCCCAGAGTGGGACCCCACCAGCTGGCACTGACCAAAGAAGGAAAATGCCTATGTGACAAAGTGGGACTGTTCTTAATGTTTCCTCTGAATAGTGTGGGGGTGCCTCAGTTTCCCCTATGCAGTTCTTAAATATCGAGGGGGTGGGATATGGGTGTATGATCATTGCAGAGCCCTAGAGGGCAGGTGTGTGCAGGGGTCTGGACACAGAGAATGGGCGACACCCTGTTTCCTGGCAACTGATGGCCTGGGCCCTCCCCCCCTGCAAGGTGAGAGCTAAAGGGTTGGAGAACAAAGGAATCAGGTGACCTCCTGGCCCAAGGGGAAAGCCCAGAGGAGGAGGGGCTGGAGAGAGTTTCAGTTTGGAGCTGGCTGGGACATGGAGTGAAGTGCAGATGTGGTTGTCTGGCTCACTGCCCCCCCAAAATGGACCCAGCTGAGGGGTCCTGTTCTCTGCACCTGCAAGCTCTGTTTTAGACCATGTTCCTGCCGTCTAATAAACCTCTGTTATACTGGCTGGCTGAGAGTCACGTCTGACTGCGGAGTTGGGGTGCAGGACCCTCTGGCTTCCCCAGGAGCCCCGCCTGGGTGGACTCGCTGTGGGAAGTGCACGGAGGGGCAGAGGATGCTGAATGCTCCGAGGTCAGACCCAGGAAGGTGGAAGCTGTGTGAGCTGTGTGTCCTGCAGACAGTCTGCTCAAAGAAAGGAGACTTCCCCAGCGGCCTGCCTGGCTTTGTAGGGAGCAGTTCCAGAGCATCGCCCGGGGACTCCGTGACAGCCTACCAAGTACTTTCACAGAAACTTACTGCTCCCTGGCACCTGACCCTGTATTCTGTGGGCACTAGCTCTCCCACTGGAGTGACAGGCTGTGGGGCCGGTTAGGGGATGCAAGATCAGGTTCTATGGGGCAGACAGTGAGTTCAGGAGTGGGCGCCGGGGGGGGGCAGGCGGATAGTTAGTGCAGGAGCGGGGGGCGGCCGGGCGGGGAGTGGAGGAGTGGGCGCTAAGGGGGGCGGGCAGTTAGTGCAGGAGCGGGCGCCAGGGGGCCACCTAGCAGTGCAGGAGCAAATTAATGGGGTTTGGTCACAGATGTGTCAGCAGTTTCCATCATCACCGGCAGGCAGCTCTGGTTTTGCCCCAAGTGGATGTTTGCAGGGGTATGCCCTTGCCAGGGGTGGTTCTGGCCCCAGCGCGATGCTCTATGGATACCTTGACACAGTCCCAGGAGCCGTCCCCGACAGAGGCTCAGCCCTGCTCCCCCCCCACCCTGCACACCAGCCCTCTGCCACATGAGCGGAAGGGATTTCCTGTTAGTTGGTGCCTCCGCACATCTTGTCCTCTCGCCACAGTGCTGAGAGGGCAGCCTTGCATGCTGCCCAGAGCCAGTAGCTCACTGTGTAAGGCAGACGGTCTCTATGTGTCCCGTGAGAAACCACGTTCTTGGCAGAAATGCAGGGGGCCCATATTGAACTATACAGAGCACGTTCTGCCCATCCCACGCTGCCCCCGGGCAAACACTCATGACACGAAATCCGGGTCGCCCAACTCTGCTCTGCAAGGCAGCCCAGTACACCTGTGGCAAGAGCACTCGCTCCCCCGCGCAGGTCTCATGGACACGTCCCGGCTGGGGAAAGGCCATTCTGCTCCATGTTTTTCGGGCACACGTGTGCACGCACACAGGCATATTGACACACGCACACACATGTCTACATGCACACACACGTGCATGTGCACGTGCTTACACATGTGCGTGCACACATGCATGCACACACACGTACACCTACATGTGCACCCATCTCTCTGTTGGTATGGAAACGAGTCAAATTATTTAAAGAATAAAAAGTTGTCTGCTAAATGCCGTCGTCATGGGAACATGAATTGTGGCAGTAGCTAGGCACAGGAGATGGCATGTTGCTCTTTGATCCCAAGTTTTGTACAAACTCCATGGCTCAGCAAAACCCCCAGGGAGGTGGGAGGGACGGGGTGGCCTGGTAGGGACGAGGGGAGGAAGGCCCGGGGCAGCCTGGATGGTCTCTGGAGCACAGAGCTTCTGATGCTGATTGTCATGTCCACTGTGCCCAGTGCTGGTGTGGCAGTGCTTTGAGGACATGCTCCCACTCTGCTGTGGGTCCTGTGCCCCTGGGGAGCAGGAATATAGCCCAGCTGAAGCACCTGCATATGTAACAGAAGTGACCCATGATGGGCCTGCACTTGCTCCCAGTGTCAGCCCAGCCCCCCTTCAACCCCCAACTCCAGTGGGAGCTGAGGCGGGTGTTAGTGATGTCAAATGCTGGGGGAGGATGAACCATACATATCAGTAAAAAGAAAAGGAGTACTTGTGGCACCTTAGAGACTAACCAATTTATGTGAGCATAAGCTTTCGTGAGCTACAGCTCACTTCATCGGATGCATATCAGTGCAACCTGTGGGTCTGTGTGTCAGGGTGTGCGCGTGCACCTGTATGGGTGTATGGTTCTGTGCATCTGTTTCTGGGTGTGTTCCTGTCTCTGTGTCTCCCTGTTTGTGTGTGTGTGTGTGTCCCTGTCTCTGACTGTCTGTCCCGTCTTCGGTGTGTCCCTGTGTGTGTGTGTATTTGTCCCTCTCTCTGGGTGTGTGCTTGTCTCTTAGGTGTCTCTGTCTTTGCATGTCCCTGTTTGTGTGTCTGTCCCTGGCCAGGCCTGGGTGTCCCCGCAGTCAAGCAGAATACACTTTTGTGAAAACCATGCCCAGGCCAGCAGCTCAAGGTGCCACTCTCTCTCCCAGCAAAGGGGTCTGGGAGGCGCTGGGCGCTCAGAGGAGGAGGTTCCTCACATTGTTCTCTAGCAACAGGGTGGCCAAGCTGTGGAGGAACCGTGCCCTGTCTAGACTAGTCGAGTCAAAAAATGGTCGCTGCAGGTTGTGGCTCTGAATGAAGGGAATTAGCAGGGGGAATGTGGAGGGGAGGGGGTTCTGAGACTGAGGGTCCCAAGGGTTCCAGCGTTGGGGTTCATCCATTGTAGAAACAGGGCCAGCACTCCTGGAGTTTGGGTGCACCCCAGTCCTCATGGGGCTGACACACACCCGAGCAGAGGGGCGAGGAGGGCCGGCACTGACAGAGCAGGGTTGGGCCGATTGGGTTTTATCCATCTCAGTGTCCAGAAGCCATTCTGCCTCCCACTGGGCGCCCAGCCTGGGGGAGCAGGGCCTGGGCCGTACAATACCACCAGTAGCCATTCTCTGAAACTGCCTCCCACAAATGAGGTCTGCCCCACAGCAGCCACTTGTGGAATTGCTTTTCCTCATTTCCTCTCCAGAACCCTCCCATGGGGTGTGCCCTTACCCAGCTGTTGCGTTCCGCCCGAGAGGCAGCTGCCTTTCATCCGTGGGGACAGTGACATGATCACCTCATTGGAGTGAGGCTGTAATTCTGCACCTCACTCTGAGGCCTGCGGAGGGTTCGCTGTCAGTCTGTGAATAGGACTGGCGGGCTCTCTTCCCCATTGTCATTGGCACTAATTAGGGTCAGGCGTGTGGGGCGGGGAAGGGCTCCCCCACAGGCAGCACAAAGCAGTAGGCTGCCTAATTCTGCTTGCAGTCAGGTGGCTGCATCTGAACTCATTGGTTTCGGGTCAGGGAGTCTGGAAAATACCGGCAGGGTGGGAGCTGGGGTGGGCTGGGTTAGTGACTGGGCCCGGCTGGGTCTGCTGAGGCCACAGGGAAAAGTGAGACCATCTGTCCTCCTTCAGGCTTGCTTTAGAGGCCACTTGGGGCGTTCCCATCTCCCTGCTGTGTCAGGCCTGCGTCCTTCTAGGGCTACTGCAAAGTCCTTGGCAGTGGGGAGGGGACTTGCTCTGTCCCCTGGGGGCACTGTTCTCATGGCCCCTGCCAGCACCGCATCCCTAGAGTCAGTAACTCATGTGCGCTTGGCTGCCATGTGGCTCACTGCAGAGTTCTCTGGCTGTTGTCACCGTTGAGCAGCATGTTTCAGGGGAAGGGTTAGTGGTAAAGGAGTTCTGCTTTCTGCCGGGGAGGGGTTTCCTGCACTGGCACTGAGCGACCCGGGGCCCGATCCTGCATTCCATGTGCACCCAACCCTCCCACTGCCACCTCTGGGACATTGGCTAGGAGTGATGCAGGACCTGGGCCTAGGTTTAGAGAAGGACCCAGGTCAGGTGCTGAACCAAACGCTGCAAACAGACAGGCCTGATCCTGTGATGTGCGAATACCTCTCCGACGGGGGTCTGAGCACCCCCAACTCCCACTGACATCAGTGGGAGCTGAGGGTGCTCAGAACTCACAGGATCAGCCCGTCTGGGATGCTCTTCTTGGATAGTTTTCCAGACTTCTTGCTCCTGCTCAGCAAGGTGTGGGTGGCTGGTAGGACAGGGAACAGGCGCACCCAGGACTGCTGCATCCCAGCTAGTGCAGGGCTGGGAGCTGGACAGCCAGTGAGCCCGGCAGGTGTGTCTGTGTCCAGCAGCCCCCAGACAGCGCTCCCTTTCTCTTCACTGAAGCCCGCCCCTGCTCTACCACGAGGATGCTCCACGTTGGATGGAGGTTTCGGAAAGCCTGATACCTCTGGGGTGGGGGAGATGCAGGACAGTCCCTGGGGAGGGAACTGGCTCCCAGAGGTGCAGAGGCTCACGACAGTGGAACATAAGAAGGGGAGGGGGTGGGGGAATAAACGCAGGAATTTCGGTTTCCAAGGGTGCTGCGGTTTGGGGCAGTTTCCTGGCACTTCCTATTTTACCAAAAGCACCTTCTACCCCTTACCTAGGCCAGTCTGCATGTGTCTGGCCCCTGTAGGCTCCCTCCACATGGCAGGAGAGCTGGCTTGGGAGCTACTAAGTATTGCTTGGAGATGGGCTCAGAACTGCCAATCCCAAGTGTGCACGAGTCAGGGCCCCCAGCTCCCAAGATTGGCTTAAAAGTCAGCAGATTTTAACAATAATCAAGGCTGGGTTTTTGTATTGGCCTTCCGGTGTCAGACCCGAATAGGGTTCTGTGCAGCCAGAGCGCTAGGAACGTACCCTTCTTAGTGCAACTGAGATTCTCACCTAATCACAGGACTCCCGGAGCTGTGGCTTTCATTAAATACCAAATCCTGCGAGCCATGTGATAAGATCGTGAGAGATGGTCATGCTGCTGAACTGATCAGAAACCAGGGTGCAGTGGGGCAGTGGATGTGGACTTTTGTTCTGGACCATTCTGGAGATAGTGAGCCTGGCCCAGCGTTTGGATTTAGCTCAGAATTCAAGCGTGCCCAGTTCTGGCATTTGTGTTTGGGCCCATCGTTTACATTCTGCCGCACCACAACTGAAAGTCCTATAGGAAAAGGGGAAGAGTCAATGGAGACTACACCAAATATGAGCCCCAGGAGGATACAGGATGGGTTGAAGAGGATTACAAGGGAGAATAGGAATGGAAAGAATTTGCAGCCAGAGGGAACGGGGGATAGAATCGGAGAATCACACCGTCTCCAGGAAAAGGCAGGTCCACGTGATCGGGGACTCCTTACTGAGAAGAATAGACAGGCCTGTAACCAGAGCTGATCCAGAGAATAGAAGAGTGTGCTGTCTTCCAGGTGCTAAGATATGGGATGTGGACCTGAGGTTGAAAAGGATCCTAAAGGGAGCGGGAAAGAATCCACTGATTGTCCTTCATGTGGGAACAAATGATACCGGTAGATTCTCGCTGGAATGTATCAAGGGAGACTATGCCAGGCTGGGGAAAACGCTTAAGGAAATCGAGACTCAGGTGATCTTCAGTGGGATTCTGCCTGTTCCTAGAAAAGGACAACAAAGGTGTGACAAGATTATGACTATCAACAGATGGCTCAGGCAGTGGTGCTATAAGGAGGGCTTTGGGATGTATGGCCATTGGGAGGCATTCATGGACAGAGGACAGTTTTCTCAGGATGGACTTCATCTGAGTAGGGAAGGAAATAGACTTCTAGGATGGAGGCTGGCACAACTGAGTAAGAGAGCTTTAAACTAGGAATTTGGGGGAGATGGTTGGGAGATGTCCAGGTAATCTCCACGCTGGATTTTAGCACTGAGAGGGAAGAAAACAAAGTAAGAAAGGATACAGCCGTGGGTGGGAGAATGGACATAAGGAGGAAGGGCAGTGTGGATACCAGTCTAATAGGTCATACTGGCTGTAGAATGTCCGTGCCTAATCGGGTAAAGAATGTGAGCGAGGCCAAACAGCAAAAATTAAGATGTTTGTATCCCAGTGCGAGGAGCCTCGGTAACAAAATGGAGGAACTAGAGCTACTGGTGCAGGAAGTGAAACCAGATATTATAGGGATAACAGAACCATGGTGGAATAGTAGTCATGACTGGACTACAGGTATTGAAGGGTATGTGCTGTTTAGGAAAGACAGAAAAAAAGGTAAAGGTGGTGGAGTAACATTGTATATCAATGATGAGGTAGAATGTAAAGAAATAAGAGGCGATGGAATGGATAAGACCGAGTCCGTCTGGGCAAAAATCACAATGGGGAAGAAAACTACTAGAGTCTCCCCTGTGATAGTGCTTGGGGTGTGCTGTAGACCTCCGGGATCTAATTTGGATATGGATAGAGCCCTCTTTAATGTGTTTAATGAAGTAAATACTAATGGGAACTGCGTGATCATGTGAGACTTTAACTTCCCAAATATAGACTGGAGGACAAGTGCTAGTAATAATAATAGGGTTCAGATTTTCCTAGATGCGATAGCTGATGGATTCCTTCATCAAGTAGTTGCGGAACCGACTAGAGAGGATGCCATTTTAGATTTGGTTTTGGTGAACAGTGAGGACCTCATAGAAGAAATGGTTGTAGGTGACAACCTTGGTTCAAGTGATCATGAGCTAATTCAGTTCAAACTGAACGGAAGGGTTAACAAAAATAAATTGGCGACTAGAGTTTTTGATTTCAAAAGGGCTGACTTTCAAAAATTAAGGAAATTAGTTAGGGAAGTGGATTGGACTGAAGAACTTATGGATCTAAAGGCAGAGGAGGCCTGGGATTACTTCAAGTCAAAGCTGCAGAAGCTATCAGAAGCCTGCATCCCAAGAAAGGGGAAAAAACTCATAGGCAGGAGTTGTAGACCAAGCTGGATGAGCAAGCATCTCAGAGAGGTGATTAAGAAAGAGAAAGCCTACAGCGAGTGGAAGATGGGAGGGATCAGCAAGGAAAGCTACCTTATTGAGGTCAGAACGTGTAGGGATGAAGTGAGAAAGGCTAAAAGTCAAGTAGAGTTGGACCTTGCAAAGGGAATTAAAACCAATAGTAAAAGGTTCTATAGCCATATAAATAAGAAGAAAACAAAGAAAGAAGAAGTGGGACCGCTAAACACTGAGGGTGGAGTGGAGGTTAAGTATAATCTAGGCATGGCCCAATATCTAAACAAATACTTTGCCTCAGTCTTTAATAAGGCTAATGAGGATCTTAGGGATAATGGTAGCATGACAAATGGGAATGAGGATATGGAGGTAGATATTACCTTATCTGAGGTAGAAGCGAAACTCGAACAGCTTAATGGGACTAAATCGGGGGGCCCAGATAATCTTCATCCAAGAATATTAAAGGAATTGGCACATGAAATTGCAAGTCCATTAGCAAGAATTTTTAATGAATCTGTAAACTCAGGGATTGTACCGTATGACTGGAGAATTGCTAACATAATTCATATTTTTAAGAAAGGGGAAAAAAAGTGATCCGGGTAACTACAGGCCTGTTAGTTTGACACCTGTAGTATGCAAGGTCTTGGAAAAAATTTTGAAGGAGAAAGTAGTTAAGGACATTGAGGTCAATGGTAAATGGGACAAAATACAACATGGTTTTACAAAAGGTAGATCGTGCCAAACCAACCTGATCTCCTTTTTTGAGAAAAGAAAAGGAGGACTTTTGTGGCACCTTAGAGACTAACAAATTTATTTGAGCATAAGCTTTCGTGAGCTACAGCTCACTTCATCGGATGCATGCAGTGGAAAATACAGTGGGTAGATTTATATACACAGAGAACATGAAACAATGGGTGTTACCATACACACTGTAAGGTACACAACAGAACCACTAACCCAGGAACCTATCCTTGCAACAAAGCCCGTTGCCAACTGTGTCCACATATATATTCAGGGGACAAGATCATAGGGCCTAATCACATCAGCCACACTATCAGAGGCTCGTTCACCTGCACATCTACCAATGTGATATATGCCATCATGTGCCAGCAATGCCCCTCTGCCAAGTACATTGGCCAAACTGGACAGTCTCTATGTAAAAAAATCAATGGACACAAATCAGACGTCAAGAATTATAACATTCAAAAACCAGTCGGAGAACACTTCAATCTCTTTGGTCGCTCGATTACAGACCTAAAAGTGGCAATTCTTCAACAAAAAACTTCAAAAACAGACTCCAACGAGAGCCTGCTGAATTGGAATTAATTTGCAAACTGGATACAATTAACTTAGGCTTGAATAAAGACTGGGAGTGGATGGGTCATTACACAAGTAAAACTATTTCCCCATGTTTATTCCTCCTCTCCCCCCCCCCCCCCCCCCCCCCCCCCCGCTGTTCCTCAGATGTTCTTGTCAACTGCTGGAAATGGCCCACCTTGATTATCACTACAAACGGTTCCCGCCCCCCTCCCCCGCTCTCCTGCTGGTAATAGCTCACCTTACCTGATCACTCTCCTTACAGTGTGTATGGTAACACCCATTGTTTCATGTTCTCTGTGTATATAAATCTACTCACTGTATTTTCCACTGCATGCATCCGATGAAGTGAGCTGTAGCTCACGAAAGCTTATGCTCAGATAAATTTGTTAGTGTCTAAGGTGCCACAAGAACTCCTTTTCTTTTTGCGGATACAGGCTAACACGGCTGCTACTCTGAAACCTGTCATTCTTTGAGAAAGAAACAGATTTTTTAGACAAAGGAAACGCAGTGGATCTAATTTACCTAGATTTCTGTAAGGCGTTTGATATGGTGCCACATGGGGAATTGTTAGTTAAATTGGAAAAGATGGGGATCAATATGAAAATTGAAAGGTGGATAAGGAATTGGTTAAAAGGGAGACTACAGCGGGTCATACTGAAAGGTGAACGGTCAGACTAGAGGGAGGTTACTAATGGAGTTCCTCAGGGATCAGTTTTGGGACCAATCTTATTTAATCTTTTTATTACTGACCTTGGCACAAAAAGTGGGAGCGTGCTAATAAAGTTTGCGGATGATACAAAGCTGGGAGGTATTGCCAATTTAGGGAAGGACCGGGATATCATACAGGACGATCTGGATGACCTTGTAAACTAGAGTAATAGTAAGAGGATGAAATGTAATAGTTAGAAGTGTAAGGTCATGCATTTAAGGATTAATAACAAGAATTTTAGTTCTAAGCTGGGGATGCATCAATTAGAAGTAATGGAGGAGGAGAAGGACCTTGGAGTATTGGTTGACCACAGGATGACTATGAGCCGCCAACGTGATATGGCCGTGAAAAAAGCTAATGTGGTCTTGGGATGCATCAGGCGAGGTATTTCTAGTAGATATAAGGTGTGAGTACCATTATACAAGGCACTGGTGAGACCTCATCTGGAATACTGTGTGCAGTTCTGGTCTCCCATGTTTAAGAAGTATGAATTCAAACTGGAACAGGTACAGAGAAGGGCTACTAGGATGATCCGGGGAATGGAAAACCTGTCTTATGAAAGGAGACTCAAGGAGCTTGGCTTGTTTAGCCTAACCAAAAGAAGGTTGAGGGGCGATATGATTGCTCTCTATAAATATATCAGAGGGATAAATACTGGAGAGGGAGAGGAATTATTTAAGCTCAGTACCAATGTGGACACAAGAAAAAATGGATATAAACTGGCCATCGGGAAGTTTAGACTTGAAATTAGATGAAGGTTTCTAACCATCAGAGGAGTGAAGTTCTGGAACAGCCTTCCAAGGGAAACAGTGGGGGCAAAAGACCTATCTGGCTTCAAGATTAAACTCGATAAGTTTATGGAGGAGATGGTATGATGGGATAACATGATTTTGGTAATTAATTGATCTTTAATTATTCATGGTAAATAGGCCCAATGGACTGTGATGGGATGTTAGATGGGGTGAGATCTGAGTTACTACAGAGAATTCTTTCCTGGGTATCTGGCTGGTGAATCTTGCCCACATGCTCAGGGTTCAGCTGATCGCCATATTTGGGGTTGGGAACGAATTTTCCTCCAGGGCAGATTGGAAGAGGCCCTGGGGGTTTTTCGCCTTCCTCTGTAGCATGGGGCACCGGTCACTTGCTGGAGGATTTTCTGCACCTTGACGTCTTTAAACCATGATTTGAGGACTTCAATAGGTCAGACATAGGTGAGAGGTTTATTGCAGGAGTGGATGGGTGAGATTCTGTGGCCTGCATAGTGCAGGAGGTCAGACTAGATGATCATAATGGTCCCTTCTGACCTTAATATCTATGAATCTATCTATATCCATGAATCTATGAAAGGTGGGGCCTGCTTTCTGCATCAGCTGGCCGTGGACTTGCCCTGCTCTCTCCTGGCCCATGCCCGAGGCTGGCAGGGCAGCATGATGAGCATGGCTTTGGTTTGGTTTGTTTAATGCTCACTTGGGTGTCTGTGCCATTAAGACGACAGTGCCCTGGTTAACTCAGCAGCAGAGCAGGTGCCCGGACAGCCAATGACTCGTTAAATGCCCAGCTTTACCCTCAGCTAAGTGGTCTGACATGGAATGGGAGGGGAATTGTCTGGGCCCTGCTGCCATGGGCTGTGTGCGGGCTGTAGGGGACTGCCAGGGGCTCCCAAGCATCCCTTACCTCGGTTGTGTATGCAACCCTGGCTTGCTAATGCACCTTTGGCTTCTTTTTCCCCTTGCCTCCTAGTTCTTGTGGGTTACACGGGGAAGTGAGGCAAGCGCGTGGCATCCAGACCCAGCTGCCCCTGTGCTGCTGTCAGGAGCCCTGCACCCCTTGGGCATCCCACGGCAGCCAGCCCTAGGGTAGACAAGGCCTTAGTGAGCAGAGCCTTGCCGAAGGGGCTCGTTTGTGGGAGACACTTACACACACATGCAAATCGTGGATGTGTGTGTGTTTGTGCATACCTGTGTGTGCGTACCTCTATGTGAATGTGTGTGTATACCTCTGAGTGAGTGGGTGTCTGTGTGTGTATACCCATGTGTGCATGTGTATACCTCTGTAAATGCGTATGTATACCTGTGTGTCTGTATATTTGTGTGTGTAAATACGTCTCGGTGTGTGTATATCTGTGTGAATGGGTGTGTGCATGCCGCGTGTGTGTGTGTATGCCGGGTGTGTGTGTGTGAATACATGTCTCTGGGGGTGTGTATACCTCTGTGTGAATGGGGGTGTGTGTACCTGTGTGCACTTGTACACGCAAGTGTGTTCTGTGCATGCATTTCCATGTGCACGTGTCTCAGGACAGGCCTGTCGTGTACGTGTGTGCAGGGTACATTGTGTAGAGGTGCGTGTGGTGAAGACCTGAGGGCAAAGGAAGGGTCCTTGAAGACTGTCCTGTTCCCCTTCAGGCCTCCCAAGGCCAGCTCTGTGCGCTGGCCCGGGTGCGGTGCATTGTGGGTAGGAACAATACCCTTTTCCTCCTGCTCTGGGCTGGGCAGGGTGCAGACCAGGCCATTTCCAGGTGGCCTCGTGTGACCCTGCTTGCGGCTGTGAGCGTCTGGGCAGGGCAGGGCAGGGTGTGTTGCTCAATGCGCCAGTGGCACGGCGGCTGTAAAGAGGCTGGGTGGTCATTAGGGGAGCCGTGCATGGCAGCCTGGTGCTGGGCTTCCTGCAGCGATAATGAGCCAGGAGCCCTCCCACAACAGCTGGCACCGTGCCTCTGCCCCGCAGAGCTCAGAGCCCACGCAGAGCGGGAAGAGAGCGGCCAGGAGCAGCTCCCAGCTGGGGACTCAGCATCCTTGGACCAGGCTGGGAGAGGGGGAAGGGGACCCCCAGATACATGTGTCGGCCCCCAGCGCCCCCCAAAGACAGGGTGCTGGGAGACAGAGACCGGCCACAAAGTCTGGCTGTGGATGCAACCGCTCTCAGAACACAGGGGGCCAGTGCAGGACCTGAGCCACAGGGGCTCCCAGGGTGGGCTTGGGGGATGGGTCTCCCAGGCTCAATGCGTTGGGCTCCACTTCGGCTGTCTCTGTGCAATCGGACTGGGATCAGGGCAGCCAGCAGCCACCGCGGGCCTCGGCTGAGCTGGGGTGTAACTCAAGCAGGTGACACGAACCCACCTTGAGGTGTGCTGAGTGTGGCAGTGTTCATACCCGCTCTTCCTGTCAGTGCAGAGCCCCCGCCTCTTCCCCCCCCCCACCCCGAGCGAGTGCACAGAGATGTGATGGCCCAGGAGCCGTGGGGCAGCCTCATGCTGCAGAGCTGGGGTGGTCTCCACAGAGCCTGCCTTGGAGAGATGTGCTGGGTTGTGCTAGGTCAGGGGCCACATTTGCAGAGAGGCTGTGATCTGCACACCTGGCACAGGGTGCAGACAGGTCTGGGTTTACCTGGCAGAGGATGCAGGAGGGGGGTGTGGATACCTGGCAGAGGGGCCTGGGCATACCTGGCAGAGGAGCCCGGCAGTGCCTGCAGAGGGGCATTGGGCTGCCTGGCAGAGGTGCCTGGGTGCATGCTGTTAGGATGGGGCCTCTGACAGAGGGTCCCCAAGCGGGTGCCACTTTCCAAGTTCCCTCTCTCCAGCCCCAGCCGTGCTTGGGGTGGGGCGGGGCTCGATCCCTGGACAACTCTGTTGGCTCCGACAAGTGAGGATCAAGGGGGAGCTTGCCCCCCGCCCATGGGGGTAGTGGGATTCAGTCGCATGTGAGTGCCCTGGCAGACACTCCCGTCCCTGCTCTGACCTGAGGGTGCGGGTGGCACCACTGAGCCCTGTCGGCCCTGCTTGCCTTTTTAATCGATCAAAGCAATGGCACACAAAGCTCTCGCCAGCCTCTAGCCCTCTCCAGCTGCACCACTGACTTGCTTCAAACTTGGCTTGTTTTGTAGATCTTCTTCAGACCCAAGAACCCTGGCAGGTCTGCTTGGGCTGAGCTGGGCCTTACTGGGCCTAAGGGTGCAGGGGAGATTCTGGTTGGCACGAAAGATTAATGAACAATTTCTTCTGCTGTAAAAGTGTCCATGTTTTAAGGCACAAGCAACAGGAAGCAGAGCTGGGGCTGAGCTTTCCCCTTGCCTGCAGCTCCTGAGTACTTGGTGTCTCAGGGCGGTGGATTTTGTACACAGATCCTGTGGATTGCACAGCACTTTGGGAGCTAACTGTTGTTACTGGAGTTCTACTGTCAGGGGTCCACCCAGGCCAGCAGGAGCAAAGTGAGCAATGAATCTCCTCTGGGTCTGGGCCACTGGGGTCAGAGGCATAGCCAGTGACTTGGGCTCACTGAGCCCAGGGACAGCTGGGCAGGGCTCTCATGCCCTTCCCCTCCTCCCCGCCCCCCCCCCCCCCCCCCGGCCATCCCTGTGCTAATCACACTGGCAGGAAAACATTCTCAGCAGGAAATCCGCTTCCCGTTCTGTCCAGCCGCTTCCCTGCAAAGAGAGCTCTGTGCTTAGCCAGCCCAGCACCTTGTGCATGGTCCTGTCCACTTCCTGGGGCGAAGCCAGTCACAGGAGTCTCTCCCTGCAGAGAGCAGGGCACCAGCACTGTTACGGAGAATATCAAGCATGCCAGGGGTCCCAGGGACATGCGCCCACCTCGGGGCAGCGCACAGCAGCTTGGAACAGCCACGCACACAACATGAGCTACACCGAGTTCTTCTTCATGTATGGGAAATGTATTCAGAGTGTCACAGCTAAATACAAGATAGAACACATTGTTTAGCATAAGTAGTTAGTACATATTTCAAGGGACCATTCAAGGTGAAGTGGCCTGTAAACACCCCTGCAGACACAGGGAAGAAAGGAACAGAGAGGAGAAAAATAAGAAATTAAAAAGACAGTTGTTAGTGGGCGGATATCTGATTGTTGTAATAAGCCATGAATCCAATGTGTCTGTTGAGTCTATGATTTTTAGTGTCTAGTCATGAATTTAAGCTCCCGGGCTCGTCTTTTGAAGGTGTTGTACAGGTGTGAGAGTGATACAGTGATTGTTTTGTGAAAAGTGTTGGCCCATGGGTGATAGGGTGTTTTTGTCTGTGTGAGTTCATTCGAGAGCACAGTGATTGTCTGGCTTCACTCACCCAATTGTTTTTGTTTGGGGCGTTCAGTGCACTGGCTGAGGTACACCACACGTTGTGACAGGCATGGATGGGTAGGACCTATGGATCTTGAAAGGTGTATTGTGGGAAATGATAATCCCAGCAGTGGAGCTACGTCTTCAGGTTTTGCATCTGTTGTTCTGACAGGGTTTGGTGCGGCTTTGAGTTGGTCGGTCCTGGATTGTGGGGAGCTTGCTACTGATGAGGTTGGGGGGTTGTTTGAAAGCCAGAAGAGGGGGTTCAGGAAAGATTTATTTCAGGATGGGGTCCCCATCGAGTATGGGTTGTAATTGTTTAATGATACCCCCTCTAGGTTCCAGTGAAGAGTGGTGGGTGACCACTAGGGGTGTGTGGTCAGAAGGGGTTTTATTTCCATATTGAAGGTTCTCTCTGGGTATGTGGGTGGCCCATTCCATGATGCGATCTTCTCAAGATGGCATCTCCTTGTTTGGTGAAGGCGATTTTAAGTGGGTTAAGGTGTATATCCGTGACTTTCTCCTCCAAGCATATTCTGTGGTATCTGAGTGCCTGGCTGTAGCAACAAGATTTCTTGATGTGTTTGGGGTGGTTACCAGATCTGTGGGATAAGTGTGGTGATCTATGGGATTCTTGTATATATCTGTAGGGTTGCATAGGTGAAGCTGACTGTGGTGTCCAGGAAGTTGAGGCTAGTGTGGGAGTGTTCCAGAGAGAGTTTAATGGATGCATGGTGGTTGCTGAAGTTGTGATAGAAATCTATGAGGGAGTTTAGATGTTCTGTCCAGAACATGAAAATATCATTGATGTATTTCAGGTTTCGTGGTGCATTTGTCCAGGAGATACATTCTTCCTCGAGGTGGCCCATGAAGACCGTGGCCTACTGGGGAGCCATCCTAGTACCGTTGGCTGTTCTCATGGTTCGGACAAAGTGTTTGTTGTTGAATGTAAAATAGTTATGGGTGAGGATGAAATAGATGAGTCTGGTGCTGTTTTGGGGGTGGTGTCTGAGGGGTGTCTATTGTCTTGTAGACAGTTGAGGCAGGCAGTGATGCTGTCATTGTGAGGGTTGTTGGTATATAGGGAGGTGACATGCATGGTAGCAAGGATGGTGTTCTGAGGAAGGTTATTAATGTTGCAGAGTTTCTGGAAGAAGCCAGTTGTGTCCTGGACAGGGTGGATTTGATTTAAATCAAATTGATTTAAATCATGATTTAAATCACTAGTCAGGAAGACTCGATTTAATCATGGTTTTCTACATAAAAGTGCATTCTTGTTGGTTGTTATAGCCTTAATACATATTCTTCACAACTCAGAGATAGATGTAGGTTCCATTTTTAGAAGGTACACACTATACATTTTAAACAGTGATTTATTTTGAAAACTTTTCAGATTAGTTTTACAGCAAAATCAGAAAATGAATGACTGTTTGGCTATTTCATTTCCAAAGGTAATTGAAGCAGATATTTATGAAGTCATTGGGAGGTGAACTATCTCCAATTCAACAGGTTAATCATTAATATTTGGAATATTTTCTTGCCATGCTGTATTAGGAGGAGAACATCACCAGACAGACATTTAAATCATTTTATTTAACTAAAACAACAACGTTAAG
The DNA here is from genome assembly GCF_015237465.2 of Chelonia mydas. Taxonomy (NCBI): domain Eukaryota; kingdom Metazoa; phylum Chordata; order Testudines; family Cheloniidae; genus Chelonia; species Chelonia mydas. The sequence continues at coordinate 59,817,702 of NC_057855.1, forward strand.
TATTCTGGATTTTTTTCTTCAACAGCAAACATATAATATTTTAACAAAACAAGCATATATCCCTCGCTTCTCACATTTCTCTCCAGACTTCTTTTCCTTGTCCAGATCTATTCCGCCCCCAACAATCTTCTATTCATTGAACTTTCTGAAACTTTGCACTTTTAGAGAGAGATAAGGGATTGACTTTGTGTACGCAAATTTGCAGAGGCACAATAGAGTTGAGGTCTGTTATTTCTCACCTCTATATAATATTTATTTATTTAAAAACATTTTTGCTGTTAACAAGCATGTTACCTCTGGGGAGACAAATCCACAGTTTGAGAACTGCAAAACTAAGCATCTCTGATGGTATCTTCTAGACTGAGCACTGAGTCCCATTGAGTAGATAGAAAGATTAATCTAAATAATCTATATAGAAGCCTGTGGAACCCCATAAAATGGGGTCCCTAATCCATGAACTATTGGAACTCATTTACAAAACTTTTCTTAAACGTTACATGAATAGATTGTCTTATACTATAGAATTATAATTTATAATCCCTATTCCATGATGAGATATCTTTGAGCTATAGTGTATCTTAATTAAAACTATCTTTAGATAGGTTTTTTTCCTCAAAAAGCATTTTATCAAAAAAATCCAATGTAAGTAAAAAAAAATCCAATTTTTTTTATATTTTTTTTAAATAATTGATTTTTGTCCACCCTGGTCCTGGAGGAAGCCAGCCCTTTGTCCGAGGATGGTTCTATGAGTCCCCATATTCCTTCAGCAAGGATTCCATGGCCAGATATGATGGGTCTGCCTGGGGTCCCTTGTCTGTAGAAGGTCTTTGGGATGGGTTCGTGGGAATGAGGTTGTCGAGTTTCTCTTGGAGTTGTTTGGGGAAGGATTCGATGATATCCCTTAAATTCCTGGGTAGACTGTGGTGTGGGGTCTCTGAGTTCTTTATGGCAGGTGGTGCTGGAGAGTTGTTGCTTGGCCTTGTTGCTGTAGTCATCGCGGTTGAGGACTGTGATGGCGCCCCTTTGTCTGCTGGTTTGTTCACTGTGTGGTGGTTGAATTTCAGGGACTGTGTAGCTGGAGAGATTGTGCCTGCAGTTTGGTCTGCTGCTATTTAGTGCCATCTAGTGGCGCCAGGGTGAAAAGCAGGCAGGAAAACCCAAAGCAAGCTCCAGTACCATTGTGGTGTAGGGTCAAACTGGGGTGTCAGGGCCGGGGGGGAGGAGCTGTTTGTTTGCTAGCGAGAGTCCGTATGTGCATTGTTTATTACAGCCAGTGCCTGGCTGGTGTGATTGCCTCAAATCCTGTGCGGTTCTTTTCTGTTGACGTGAGGCCTGACCCCTGCACTCTAGGAGGGGGCTGGAGAATAACAGCCGGCACTGTCCATCCCTAGAGCCCAAAGTGCCTTGCAAAGCCAGGACAGCCCAGAAACCCCATGCTACAGAGGGGAAACTGAGGCACCCAGTGAGCAGTGGCAGAGCTGGGAACAGAACCCAGCCTTCCTGGCTCATAGTCTGGTGCCTGGTGTCAGGCCATGCTGCTGCTTCAGGCGTTGGGTTAGAGGCTCGTTGGTGGGCAGGGAGGGAGGGGATGTGGGCTGGAGCCAGGGTCCGTGACTCAGGGCACCGGGGTTTTGTTCCCAGCTGAATCATCCATTTATCATATGACCTTGGGCAGGTCCCAACACCTATCTGCCTCAGTTTCCCCCTCCTAGCATGGGGATAACAACACTGACACCACCACCACAGCCAGGCTTAATTTGCCCTTGATGAAGGGCTGTGTCCCCGGTGAGCACGTCGGGGCCTTGGGCTCCGGGCTTGCAGCTCACCCTTGGCTGGGGAGGGATGACAGGGTTTGGGGAGCTGCAGCCCGTGTCTCACCCCTCCTCTCCTGTCTGCAGCCACCTCTAACTTGGACCTGGAGAGCAAGAAAACGCCCCACTCCAAATTGCCATGGCAACAGCCCGTGAATGTGTTCCTGGCTGCGGGCAGGTCGCCCTGCGTGGAGGAGCTGCACCAGGAGGCCCAGTTCAATCTCCAGAGTTTGCTGCAAGGTACTCCGTGCTGAGGGGAGGGCTGGGGCTGCCGGGCTGGCTCTCGGCCAAGACACACCCATGGGATGCGGGTGCAGGCTGTTTCCGCAGCTCCTGGCATGCAGGGGGCAGCAGAGAGCAGACTGTCCCATTGCTGACAGGAGGGGAGGGGAGAGCAGGGAGCAGAGTGATCCTTGGGGTGGGGGAAGTAGGGAGCAGACTGACCCATCGGACACAGGAGGGAAGGGGGAAGCAGGGAGCAGAGTGACCAATGGGGAGGGGGGCAGGAAGCAGATTGACCCGTTGCACCCAGGGGGGAGGGGGGAGCAGGGAACAGACTGACCCATTGCTGACAGGAGAAGGTGGAGTGCTCCCTTCTCCCTGTCCTCTTGTGAGATTGGCATCAGCTGCTCCCTCCTCTCATCCCCCCCAAACCTTCCAGACCCTCCTGCAGGGTGTGGGGCCATGTGGGTCTGTTAGAAACACGTGGGTCCCAGCAAGAGCCGCTTCCTCCAGCCAGGGCAGTTGTCTGGTTCCTCTGCCTGTTAAAGCACGTGGCTTACTAGCTGAGGAGGAAGAATACCCACATGGGGCTGATGCCCAGAGGCCAGAAGCCATGTCCATGTGCTGGCACTCCCCCCGTGCAGCTGCACGAGGCCAGCACAAGGCTGCTGTGCCCACCAATTCTCAGGAGCTGCCGCCGCCCCCAGAGAGACCTGGGAGCACCTGGAGCAGTGGCTCCCATGTGCATTGCTGCAGGCACCTGTCCAGCGCCCTGGGGCCGGGCAGCCAGGCAGCACTAGGCCAGGCCCTGCCCCACACAGCTCCAGTGGTGACACGAATACAGGCCTGGGGATGGGAGGATGAGGTGTCCAGCACAGACAGCGAGCAGAGGTTTGCCCGCAGCAGGGCTGCCAGCTAGCCAGGCTGGGCGGCGCTTTGTGGAGCACTCGGGAGGAGCTGGGAGCTCCTCTGGGCTCTTCTCCCCATGTGCGAGGGGGGGGGCAGAGAGCAGGGCCCCATTGCTGTGCAAGGGGCCCAGAGAGTGCATTATTGGCACATGCCCAGTGCATGTCCCACTAGCCTTTGGCTCAGCAATGGGGTGGAGAGGGCAGAGCGCATCCCAATCCGCCAACTGTGGAAATGCCCTGGCTGCTTGTATTTCAGAGGAGTATGAGGAGCAGTATACAGAGGCCAGGGTCACTGGTCAGACCTTCAGGAACGCCAGCCACCTGCCCCTGGACGCGCCCCCTGAGCCCTCTCCCAGGGCCCTGCCCGCCAAGCGCCTGGAGTTCGTGTTTATGGTGAGTCCATCTCTGTACAGAGAGAACCCCAAGGCACTGCATCTCAGCAGCCTTCCTGCGGCCATGGGCTCAGGGACACAGGGTACCAACTCTGCCTGAGGTCACCCAGAGAGGTTACTGCAGAGCAGTAGGTGGGGCGGGGGGGGTTGTGATTCGGGAGTGAGAGGCATCGGCAGAGCTGATGGTAGGGGAGAGCGACAGGCTGGGGTAGCTGGGGGCTGTGGGTCAGGAGTGAGGGGCACTGGCAGAGCTTGCCCTGAGCTGGGATTGCTGGGGACTGTGGGTCGGGAGTGGCACAGGAGGGAAGGATAATCCTGCCTACAAGGTTTTTGACTCAAGCCATCACTCAGTCCCTCATTCTGAGCACTAGATTCCTCCCCACACACACAGTCACTCCTGCTCCCCACATGCTCCCCTTTCTCCCCCACACTCCCACAATCCCTCCCTTCCCACCTTCCCCACACTTGTTATCACCCCACCAGGACACTGGTGTCTCAATCCATTTCCTTTGTTCCCTGACAGCCCGCGGCCCGGCGAGTGAATGAGGATGAGGCCACCACACTGGGTGTGAGGCCCCCAGAGCCATTCCTGAGCCTGCCCACCACCCCAGACAAGCAGCCGGCCTGGACCCGAGCCTTCCCTCTGCCCACCGTGGAGGAGAAGAGGTGGCACCAATCCTGCTCCATCCAAGCCAACATTGTCCCCATCAATGTCTCTGGTAGGGCTGTGCCCTTTCCAGGCCCCCTGGGAAGCATGTGTAGGAGCATGGGGGGCAAGAGGTTAAATCTGTCCAGTCAGCTCCCAGCAGTGGCGCTGGGGTTCTGCGGCCTGCACGGGGCGGCTGTGGGCACAGCACTGGCTGGCTTTGAGCCCCGGGCGCTGTGATGCCACCGCCAGGGAAAGTGCAAAGGTCCTGTAAAACCGAAATGCAGCAATGTGGGGAGGCAGGGCCAGGCACAGGAGGTGGGGCTGGCCTGCAGCAGTGTGAGGAGGCAGGGCCAGGCACATGGAGGCGGGGCTAGGCTGCAGCAATGTGGGGAGGCAGAGCCAGGCCCAGGGAGGCAAGGGTGGCCTGCAGTGATGCTATTGGCCCACATGTGCTGTGGGTTGTACAGAGGCCGGGGTCATGTTCAGTAGCCAGGCCGAGGAGAGCCCTCAGGGGGCAGTTTGCAGGGCAGCATTTCTGTGCTTTGTTCATGTATTTTACCACCCGTAACATCACCCTTCATTTTTGACCGGCTAGCCACGTCATTAAGTTAATCCAGTCTCATCTGCATCATCTAACGAGTATCTCTGAGCTAACCGGTCAGTGTGTTCTGTTGTCACCTTGGTTCTCCCAGTGCTTGGGATCCATCCATCCATGCAGGAGAACTCATGTGTTCGGCAGGAACATGAGGCTGTAGGGCCCTGGCTGCGGGCAGCAGCTCCGCTCAGCGTGGGGCCTTCAGCAGCACCAAACTACCTGGCTTCTGGAGGAAACTAGCTCCCCCACCCCCCATGCCCTCCTCCCCAGGCACTGCGTGAGCACTCTGCCCCACAGCTGGCTGGGAGGACACATACCCCTGCACCCTCCCGCTGGCCTCCCTAGCAATGTCCAGGCTGCTATAAGGCCCTGCTGGAGATCAGGCTGGAGCTGCACGAGGCCTGCACGGAGCCCCAGAGGAGCCTGCTCAGCCCCCTGACTCCTCCCTTCACACCCCATCGGACGCCTGGAGCCAGGCCCTCAGCCCGGCCCAGGGGGCTCTGAGCTGTGTGGCCAGAGCCCCTCTTGTGGGGAGAACCTGCAGAGCGTGTCTCTGCCCGTTTGTCACTGGGCTGCCCCTGAGCCCTCCTGCCCAGCACCAGGGTCCCCAAGCTGGGGGGATGGGTCTCAGTGGCTTCCGATACATTGTGTCTCCATCAGCGTGTCTCCGTTGTCTCTGTATTCCCCCTGGCTGGCTTGCCCAGCAGCATGTGTGAGGCCCCCCTGGAGTCATTTACCCATCCATCACGCCATCTCTCTCCAAAGGCCTGCATTTCGCTGCTAACCAGCCCCTCTCCCTGAGCACCAACTTGCTCCTGGCATCGACCCCTCAGCTGCCTGGCCAGTCACCAGCAGCCCGGGGGTGGGTAGGGGGGAGAAATGCGGCTGCACGCCGGGGGTGACCTGCTTCTCTGGCGCTGCCATTGCTGGCCCTTGGCAGCCACAGCCCCCTCAGGCAGCACTGCCTGGCCATGCCCAAGAGTGACCCTCACCCACCCATTGGAGCCTGCCCTGGGCTACCAGGGCCGGCTCCCGGAGCAGAGAGCAGGGGCTGGCCTGACCACCTGCCCCCTTTGTCCAGCAGGCAATTATAAAATGGCCATTGGCTTGCCACCTAGGGAGATGGGATGCGGGCGCCTTCCCCAAAGTCCAGTACTCCAAACCGTGGGTGAGGGCCGCTTGCTGACACACACCTGAGCTCGATGCCATAGGGAGCTAGCAGTGCCCTTTCCAGTGGGACAAGGCCTTGGTTTCTAGCCCTGTGGCTTGTGACCTGGTGTCTGCCCTGTCAGCGCCTTTCTGGGGGTCTTCATACTCCTCTCCCGAGGCCATGCAGTGGGGCCCATGAGAGTCGGACACCTCCAGATAATGCCCATAAACATTCTCTGGCTGAGTGACAGGTCTGCAGAGCGGCTTGTCTGGAGTCCCTGGCGAAAGCAGAGTGGGGGTGGGCAGACAGCATGTGGGTGACCCACAGGACTCCCCTGGAGTATATCACTCATGACCGATGCACGCGTCCCAAGCACAGGCCCAAAACGCTATACCCCGTCTCTGTCTCACACTCACACATGTGTAAATACATACACACGTGACCACACTCCTTGTTCTGTGAGTGTCCCCACCCCTTGCCACATGTGCTGCCCTGCAGCCTGCCTGGCTCCAGGACAGCAGCCCACTGTCTGTGTTGCTGTGCTGGTGCTTGCAGTTTCTTAGTGTGACCCCCCACCATGCCCGGGACCTTCCCAAACACCACTCATGAACCCTGGAACCCCCTCCCTACCCGGGCCTCGCCCCACGGCTGCCTGCGTGCTCCAGCATAGAGCCCTCGTGCTCACGCAGGAACGGGAACAATGCGGGGGAAAGGGCAGAGCCCTTTGTTATAAACCCCAAGAGCCAAATTCACTTTAGTACAACGCAGCTTTAGGCAAGCGAGTTGGGGAGCTAACGCAGGGAGAAGGTGGCCTGAGTAGCTGGGCCAGGGCCGGGCCAGGCGTTCTCCATGCCCCCTGCTTGCTGCCATGTACAGTGTGTTTGTTTTGGCTACAGGACAGCTCTTTGATAGGCACGCGAGTGCGCGGCACTCCTTGTTTAACACGGAGACCGCGGTGAACCCCAAATCCACGCTGCGGCGGAGACGGACCATTATCGGATTCCCTAACCTCGCGCTGCGAGACCAAGGTGACAACGACAACTGTACAGCTACTCTCCCCTGTCCCAGGCTAGAGAGCACTCGGGGACTGCCAGGAACGTGGCTCCTAAGGGCAGGTGTCCCCAGGCCATGCTAGGGGCCATGCAGCCAGAGCCGACTGCAGGCCGCCCTCATTTGCAGGCAGGGCCACTCCCGCTGCCTGAGATGTGCTAGCTGAAGGAGCAGCCTGGGGCTCCACACAGAGCCTTGATTTACCACCCTAGGGAGCTCAGGCCAGGCTGGTCAGCTTAGAGATCTAATCAGCCTTCTCCAGCTCTGAGGCTAGGCAGCCAGAATCCCTCTTCCAGGGGCATGTCCTCCATTTCCCTGGCTGCCCCAGTCCACGAGGAGGATCCCAGGAGCTACAGCCTGACACCCTGAGCTGGGGAGCAGGGCTGGCTGGTCCATCATGAAGGGGCCTGGAACAGGTGCCCGGGGTGGGATTCCTGGCCTTGCTGGTGCCTTGCCGTGTGACCGTGGGCCAGTCATTTGGGCCCACGTTTTCTGAAGTGCCCACTAGTTCTCAGGGCCCTGGGTGTGGGTGCGCCAAGTGAGTGCCAGAGGCCTGGCTGGAGGGTGCTGAGCACTGGCAGAGGTGGGTGTGCAGCTCCTCTTGGATCTGAGTACTGGGGAGCTCAGGCTGGGGACGGAGTTCAGGGTCTGCTGCCCTGATGGCCCTTGGTTTGCAGCATCGGCTCCCCGCTGGATTTGCTAGTGCAGTTGCTGGGAGTGCTAGGGGAGTTGTTGCCAGGAAGCCAGTGCTTTTGTTCTGGGCTCACACGCGCCTGACAGCTCCTCTGTGAAATGCTCTCTCTTGACAAGCGATTAGGGGTAATTTGGGCTCTGTTCACACTGGCTCTTGGAAAGGAGCGGAAGTAAAATGACAACTAGATCTCTGGTGGCACAAGCAGCTTCTTCCCCAGATTTCAGAGTAGCAGCCGTGTTAGTCTGTATTCGCAAAAAGAAAAGGAGTACTAGTGGCACCTTAGAGACTAACCAATTTATTTGAGCATAAGCTTTCGTGAGCTACAGCTCACTTCATTGGATGCATCCGATGAAGTGAGCTGTAGCTCACGAAAGCTGATGCTCAAATAAATTGGTTAGTCTCTAAGGTGCCACAAGTCCTCCTTGTCTTTCTTCCCCAGAGTCACACCTCACAGCCCTGGGGTCCAGCCTCTTCCACGACTCCAGAACAGGATGTCAGGAGCCACCCAGCAGCATTGGCTGGTGCTAAGGAGCTGAGGGAACCTCAGGGGGTGTGTCCTGCAGCCTGGGCACAGAGAATTCCCTTTCCCTGCAGCCCAGCCCAGTCCTGGCTCTGCTCACCACCAGGGCTGGTGCTGCTGGCTGGGTTGGTCTGGGCAACAGGTAGCAGGGAGGGAGGGTTCCTCTGGGATGGGAGATCGCTCACGGCTGGCCTGTACTCCATCTCAGAGAGGCCAGAAGGAGCTGCTAGCCATGCTGTGGGCTGGCCTTTCAGGAGTGAGGAGGGCTCCCCTCTCCTAGGCACGCTGCAAGCCACGGGAAGAGAGGCTCCTTGGGTCTCGGGACCTGTCCTGCTCCCCACACCTCTCAGGATAACAACATCACCCCACCCACATTGGGCTTTGTGAGGTCCAGGCCCGGCCCTGGAGGAAGCTGTGGCTGGGATTGGGACCCAGCTTGGAGACAGGAGCCTGGGGAGACAGCAGTCAGACTTCCCCACCCTACAGCCCAGGATGCACTGAGCAGAGCACTGGGTCTGGGGCTGGCACCTGCCAGTCCCTCTCCATTGTGGGCTGGGGGAAGGTTGCCTCCAGTTCACCTCTCTCCTGCCATTCTGGGTCCAGCTGCCTCCAGTCCAGAGGGGCCCGGTCTCCAGATGCAGGCTGGATTTGGCCAGAACCTGGTGAGAACAGCTTGTGAGACTTCAGCCCAGCCAGATCCTGCGCCTAACCTGACTGCAGCCGTAACACCCCCACCGCCCTGGCCAGTCCCGGGGGGGGAGGAGCTCCTGCCCTGCAGCCCTTGCTGGGTCATAGCAAAGAGTCCCTGGGGGAGCAGCAACTACATGGCTCCGTGTGCTCAACCCAGGGAACCAGGTCCTGCGAGGTGCTGCATGCACGGCTGTCCCTGGGAGCAGAGGCTGCTCTGTGCTTCTCAGGCCTGGCCCTTCCTTAGCCCGGGTGCTGTTGTGCTGTGTGGGGAGCTCTGCCCTGAAAGCTCTAGCGATGAGCGGGGAGCAGAGCGCGGGGGGGTGTCTCGGTTTGCTGGGAGCTCTGAACAGCTAACTCAGGAGTGAGGGCGAGTCTGAGGCTAGTGTCACCAGTGGGGTGAAGTACCTCCCTCCCTAGGAGTGGGGGATGACAGTGAGGGGTGATGCCTTTATCAGGGCTCCTGCCCTCCCCCACCCCCAGTGGAAAGGCCCCTGCTCTGGCCCCGCTGGGGGGAACCCCTCTGGCACTGGCAAGCCTGCGTGGATTCACCGCGGGGGAACGCAGGGCCTAGCAGGCAGTACTGGACAGTGGATGCTCTCCCATCCCTGGGGTTAGGGAAGCGATGCCAAAGCCTGCACCCACGAAGGGGGCTTGCATCCAGTCATGTTAAATCTGCAACGTTGGGAACACCTGTGGGATTCATTCCTGGGCTCCTTCCTAATGTTCAGGGATAAGCTACAGGTGCCAGTGCAGGGCCCTTGGCTTTCCCCAGCATTCGCTTCCTCTGCCCCTGGTGGATTTGGGGCACTGCTGTTCCCCACCATCTCCAGCAGTGGCTCTGGGAGTCAGCAGTCCCCAGCCGTGCATTCTGCTGCAAGGCAAGGGCTGGGCACATGCACTTTGGACCCGCATAGCCAGCTTGTCCGGACTGGAACCCCCCGGTCAGATCCTCCCCAGAGGAACCCTCTGTGCAGGCTCCTAAAGCTGGTGCATCCCCAAGGGTCTGCCTGGACCCCGGGGAACAGGGTCATTCCTACAGAAACCCTGGCCTTCCACAGTCTCCAATGCAGCCGACCGAGCAGGTCCAGGGTCTCTTGCTCCACCATGGGGGCAGGAGGACAGAGTGGGTCCCAGGCTGATTTCTGCGGAGCTGGGGGTGGGGGGTCCTCTGCTCTGACCCCAGCTCATCCATCCCCCAGCCTGCCCTCCCCCATTACTCCCCCACATGAACGCAGGACTGTGCAGAGTTGGGCACTGATGCTGCAGGCGGCTGAGCCCAGCTTGCATGATTGGAGAAAGAAATTGTCGCGTGGAGGGTCCCTTCTGTTCAGGGCGGGCCCAGCTCTCGCTCTGTTCAGAGGCCAGACAGAGCTCAGCACCACGCTGACACCCGGTAGCAGGTCAGAGCGCAGGCCAGCTGGGGCTCTGGGCGCAGAGCAGACAGGCGCCCGCCGAGTGTGCTGCTGGTAGGCGTGAGCGTGGTTCCCAGGGCTCTCCGTGGGCAGTGGATGAGTGCACAGCTTGGTGGCCCATCCTGCGGCTGGAGCTCCACTAGCTGCTTGCTCAGCGCTGACCTGTTCTTGTGTCTGTCCTTCCAGGCAACAGCAACGGCCCCACGTTCACGCCGCACGCGACCATCGGGGAGTCAGTGTCCTGCAGCTTTGTCCCCGAGGCTGCAAATGGGAAGAGCGCGCCCCGGCATCCCTGCACCCCGCAGCCGCCGGCAGTGCCACTGAGAAAGACGTTCAGTGACCTTGGGGGAGGCCTGCAGGCGCGCTGCTGCCAGCCTCCTGCCAGGATGGAGGGCACAGCTGTGGCCTGCACCAGCCCTGCCTGCAATGGGCCAAAGGACGCCACCTTCTCCCCTCCCTGGAACACAGCTTCCTTCAACTGCCTGAGCCCGGCCGAGGAGGACGCAGTGTATCGCTCGCCCGGCGGCTCCCCGGGGTCCCCAGGCCTGGGCTCGCCCGAGCGCTGCGATGGCGCGGCCTCCTTCTTCATCGCGAAAGACGAGCAGCCAGGAAGCAATGGGCCCTGTGTGCTCCCCTGCACTGCTCCAGAGTCCACACTGAACGCTGCCAGCAGCGAGACACCTGAGGGGAGAGAGGCCAAGGTGACCTTCCTGGCCAGTGGAGCAGAGGGGGCTGCGCCCTCCCGGCTGGAGCTGGGGGGCAGGGCCTGCCCGTTCCGCGAGAGGTCGCTGTCTGTGCCCACAGACTCGGGCTCGCTCTGCTCTGTGGACATCACCTACCCTGAGAACAGGAGAGGCAGCGGGACCTACGCCCTGAGCTACCCCAGTGCCAGCTCCGAGGGCAGCACCAGCACGGACAACATCTCCCTGGGGGTGGAGCAGGATGCCCAGCGGAGGCGCCGCTCCAAGAGCATCTCTCTCAAGAAGGCGAAGAAGAAGCCGTCTCCCCCCATGCGCAGCGTCTCACTGATTAAAGATGGGCAGGGGCTCAGCGCAGAGCCTGGCACAGCGCTGCCGAAGGAGCTGCGGCCCAAGAGCCTTTGTCTCCCCTTGGATCCTCAGGGCTGTGGTGTGGTGCCCATGGACACCCAGGGTAACACAGCAGTGCCTCCTACCAGGGACCTGGACGGCGGACGTTTTTCCCAGGACTGGTGCCTTGCGGACTGGAAAGCCAGCGATCCCTACCGGTCCCTGTCCGGTTCCAGTACTGCCACAGGTACCACTGTGATCGAATGCACAAAGGCCCAGGGCAGCTCTGAGTCCCTCCCGTCCCCCTCCATTTCCAGGGCCACCACGCCCTCCCAGCTCTCCGCGGAAGTGGAGCTAAAGAGCTCCTCCCCAGGGCGGCCCGTGAGGCTGATGTCCCCCTCCAGTGGCTACTCCAGCCAGTCGGAGACCCCAACGCCCACCATCCCCACCTCAGCAATTCTCGGGCATTCCCCCCACCAGACCGTCAAGGTGAGGCCGCTGGTGCCCGAAAGGAAGTCCTCCCTGCCCCCCCCATCACCGATGGAAAAAAGCCCCAAATCCCGGCTCTCCTTCGACCTGCCCATCACACCTCTGACACACCTGGACCTTTCTGGGCTGAAGATCTCACTCAAGGGGAAGACCAAGGTGAGCAGGCATCATTCGGACTCCACCTTCGGGACCAAGCTCGGCCCGAAGACGAGCCCAATCCAGCCCGTCATGCCCGTGGTCACCCAGTCGGACCTGAGGTCCGTGCGCCTGCGCTCCGTCAGCAGGTCCGAGCCGGAGGATGACCTGGACAGCCCAGACCGCGCCGAGGAGCATGAGGGTGATGCCATACCACTTCCAGGAAGGAAAGCAAAGCCGCCCGTGGCAGAGAAGCCACCGCTGGCCAAACGGCCCCCAAACATCATGGCCAAGCCCCCACCTCTGCAGGAGGAGTCTACCCTGGCATCTCCCACCTCCCCGCCCATGCTGCAGGGCACCTCTGCCCAGGAGAGGGGGCTGCAGGACATCTACATGGTCATTCGCAAACCCAAGCCTAAGAGGAGCCCAGAAGCCAGGAGCCCTGGAGAGCTCCCCTCTCCGCTGGCACCCTCCCAGGGTTGCCCAGGGATCTTTTTCTCAGGACTGCAGCGACTGTCCCAGAGCAGCCTGGAGGAGGAGCCCAGGGCCCAGCTGGAGAGGAGCGGCGCCCCCCGTGGACCCGAGGGGGAGAAGAGGAAAGCCAAAGTCCCACCCCCCGTCCCCAAGAAGCCTAGCGTGCTGTACCTGCCGCTCACCCCTCCTCCGCCCCACCTGGGAGCCTGTCTGGGGGATCCCAGGCTAACGCCCAGCCCCATCATCACCTTGCATGAGGACACCAGCTGCTGCGACCCAGACGCGGACTACCTGCCATCACCCGAGGCCATGGGGAAGAACTCAAGCCCCCCAGCTGCTGCCATGCCTGGGCAGAGTCCTGCAGGTCAGTGTCACAGCTTCTCTGCCCCCCCAGCACACCGGGAATGGCTTGGGAATCGCTGCCATGTGCAGCTCGCCGGGGCGTCTGAATGGCTCACTGCACACCTGGGTGCACAGCCTTGGCCACGCAGCTCCTTGCGGCGTGGCCAGACCCCCCCGCAAGAAACCATGCCGACAGCATCGGTGTTAGACCCCAGAGCTCTACCCACGCTGCTGCCCAGGGATCGTCCCAACCAGCCCTGAAAAGCAGTTAACTCTGGGGCAGAGTGTGGCAGCTGCTGATCAGCCCAGAAATGTAAAAGACCTGGTAGAGAGAGGAATGTGTCTGCAAGGGAAGTGGGCTGCCCCAAAGGGCAGGGTGGGGTAAGCACCGGCAGGCAGGTAGGAGCTGACTAGTCTAGCCCTGGTCCTGGCACTGGCTTGCTGGGCTCCTGTCAGCAGGTCTCTCCTGGCCTGCCCGCCCCAGGGGCACTGGCAGGCTCCATTGCCTGAGGAGGGGAAGGGGGTATTATTAGTTAACATGTCCATTGCAATGGTGCCAACAGGCCCTGCTGTGCTAGACGCTGTACGGACACAGCACCGCAGACAGTTCTCATGGACCAATAGCCAGCGCAGACTTGGGGAATGGGCAGAACATCCCAGCAAAGCGACCAATGGCAAGGCAGCAAGTGGGGGGGCACTTAAGAGGGGTGCAGCTACTTGGGAGGGAGGGGGAAGGTAAGGGGGCGGATGTGGAGTGAGGCTGCAGGAGAGAAGGGGGTTGGACAAACAGCCGGTGAGCACAGGGCAGAGAACGTCCAGCCATGCTGCAGCGAGTTCTGCACACATGAGGAGCCCTGGCTTTGGCTGCCGCTGCTGCAACTGGCTCTTCTCTGCTGCGTTTCCCCACAGCCCATAGGGGGTGGGGTGCATTCCCCAGAGCGGGTATAAAAGTGGGAAGTGCTCAACAGAGCTGGCAGGCGGCTACCCATGCCAGGACGTGGCCAGGGCACCCTGGGACGCCCAGCTGGAGACCCCATGGCCAGCAGCCAGAGCTGCCTGTGCGAGGACTGCAGGATCGTTGTCTGAGTCTCGTTGTAGCCCAGGTGTCTCCCGGGTGGTGCGTGCGTGCAGGAAGGGGAGCTGTGCGCTCGTGCCGTCTGGTCAGTCGCAGCGCCCGGGAAGGCGGGCAGGACAGGTGCTGCTGGTACTAACTCTGGGATCCTGCTCCTGTTGAGCCACAGGAATGTGCAGAGCCAGGTTACCTAGGGGTGCCCCAGTCCAGGCACACACCTGGATACAGATATCCTCAGCTTGCTCCAACGGGCTGATCCCACGCATCTCCTGGGAAAGGCCCCTGCCATGCTGGGAACATTCCCCTCCATCCTGCTCTCAGCAAGCCCAGCTCATGGCTGTTCTTCCCTCTGTCTAGGGGATTCTGTGGAGCTCAGCGCTGATGAGAGGAGTTTTGTAAGTGACAAAACAGCCGAGTCGATCGTGGAAGAGGATGATGACGTATTTGTGACAACCCGTACGACAGAGGATCTATTTACCGTCATCCACAGGTACCAGCCCATGTTGTGAACGGAAAACTCACACCCCCATCGCGTTTACCCACTGTTGGCCTCTGGGAGTCTCCGGCCCAGCAGGCAGTTATTGGGGGCTGGTCTCCGCAGAGCTGAGGACTGAGCAGGCCATGGGGCTAAACTCATCTGGGTGAGGCCAGTCCCAGCTCTGAGGATAAACAAGGCCCCTCTGTCTCCAGGGCTACCGGCTTGGCCCCCACCCCATGCACTGAGTGCCCTGAGCAGGCCAGGGCAAGAGAGATGGCCATGGCATGGCACCCCGGTTCCAGCTGTGTGTCTCAGGGCACTCGGGGCCTTCTGCTGCAAGCCCTGACCACTCTGGTGGTGCTGGGCCCATTGCTCACCGAGAGGCCGGCTCTAAAATCTGGACAGGTTTCTCTCCAGGACGCCGGGTGGCGCTGCGGCTCCACGGAGAGCCCTGGGCAGCCAGCTGCCTTTATTTCAGAGCTTGTGTTCCTGGCCCGCTGTCAGCACAGGGCTGGACGCAGAACCCGAGTCTCACCCTGTGCCCCCAGCAGCCCTTTGTGCCTGGGACTGGCCCAGCCGCAGAGCTGACCCTGGGACCCTGGGGCCTCCCGTCTGTGCTGGCTGGGGCAGCAACCCTTTAGCCAGGCCCCTTTCAGTTCTGCCAGGGAGCCAGGGCTTGTCACAGGAGCTGGACAGCTCTGTGCTGGCGGGAGTTGGGGGCACCACTGGACTGGGGAGTCTATAGCTCCTCGCTGGTCATCGCCACCTGCTGGCTGCTCTGTGGCTTCTCGGAAGGGAAGTGGGTGGATTCAATGCAGTTCCCGCTATCCACAGCGCATCCCCCCGTCACCAGTGGCACCAGTTGTCCCCCTTGCTGGCCAAACACTGGATGTGCCAAGTGCCCTGGAGGCTGAACTCCCCTCCTCTCCTGGTCCAGGCACTGGGACGAGCGGGAGGGTGGCACCATGGCAGAATATAGCACTTCCTGCTTCTGCCTCTGCTCTCCTCACTCCAGGGGGAAGAGAGTCAGGGTCCAGAGCTGCCAGGCCAGGACCTCTCACTGGCCTGAGAGTCCTTTGCAGGCAGTGTTGGCCCAGATTCTTACCTAAAGCAGCTCCACTGACTTCAGGGGCTGGTGAATTTGGCCTATTCTCCATGATGTTGTGCAATGGAGCTCAGTGAAGTAACTGGGTTCTGCATCTCTCTGCACTGATTGGCCGTGCTGAATTGGCTGTTATACGTAAGTTTCCAGTGGATGGAACATTTCCGGGTCGCAGTGAGGGCACGGCCACATATCTGGGGGTCAGGCGTAAACCACAGTTATGGGTGGGATGCAGCCGCCTGCCTGGGGGTTGTGGGGAATGCCCCTTTGTGAGCGCCTCTGCCTCAGGAGCTGGAACACACCGCCACAGGCACGCCAACCACAGGCTTCTTTTGTCTTTAGGTCAAAGAGGAAGCTGCTGGGCTGGAAGGAGCCAGGAGATGCCTTCAGCAGCAGGCAGAATTCTCACTCCCCGGTGAAGAACCCAGCCGGGCTCCCGGCCTGCGAGTCCCCCCCAGCAGCAGGCGGCCCTGGCAGAGCCTCCAGTCGGAATGAAGACTTCAAGGCCCTGCTACAGAAGAAAGGCAGCAAGGCCAGTCCTGGGACTCGCACCTCCGCGGCAGAGCTTCTTAAGAGCACAAATCCACTGGCTCGGCGGGTCATGATGGAGTTTGCCCCTGAGTTAGACAACCCAAGCGGTGCCAGAACCCAGCCCTGACCACCCCGACTTCATCCTGGCCAGGGAGGGGTGGAGACAGTATTGCTGGGAGTTTTATGCTGGCTCTTCAAAGCCCAGCTCCAGCTGCAGGGGCTGCATTCTCCCAGGCTGGTGCTGTGAGGACATCCCGTCCTGCTGGGATTTGTGTAATTTTTTCCTTTCTTTATTGGCAATTTGCAAATCTTTTTTGTGTCTCCCTGGGGACTCCAGCAGACGGAAGGTAAATGTCTTAACTACAGAGCCCGCACCCCTGTGCAGTCGGCTCCTGGTCTTGTTTCCAATGGAGATACAGTGGAAGGAGATGGCTGTGGAATGGAGAAGGCGGACATCGGTCATCATGAGCAGGGCCATCCTCAGATGACAGTGGGCTTCCCATTCCTTCCTGCATCAGCCCAGCAGCTTCCCAGGGTCTGATGACAAGTGGGGACTTCCCTCCTGCTCTTTGGGGCTCTGCAAGCAGTCTCCAGTTCAGCCCCAGTTGTAACCCAGTGCCCACGATGAAGCTAGCTTGAAACTGTTCATTCCCTTCAGCGTGTGGTACTTTAAATAGCTTTGATCATGCGAAATGATGATGATGTTTTTTCTCTTTCATTTGACCTTGTAATTTTCCTTCCCCGGACAAAGACCCCAGTGCTGAGTTGAGCTGAACAGAGGGAAATTCCTGGCAGCAGAGACAGAAGGGCCAGTTAGAATGTAGGTTGCTTTGGAAGAACTGAGATGCTCCAGACCCTCTGTTCAACCAAACTGACCCTCAGTCACTCCCTGGCCAGGTTCTAGCGCTCTTCTGAGAGCTTCCACCGGTGCTGTCCACTCGATGCCAGCTGCCAGCCCCGGGCGATGCTGCAGGGAGAGAACTGGGCCTGTTGTCAGCCAAAAAGAAGGAACATCCAGCACTGACGCTCAGAGAGGGAGCAAGCCAAGGGCAGGCCCAGCCCTGCCATGAGTGCTGTATGCTCAGCCCAGGGGGAATCTGTCTGGGCACAAGGGGCCACATGCTCTTAGCAGGATCAAGGCCTGAAATGGCAAGTGCCTGGGGCAAACTGATCCATGGTGTAGCCTGGCTGTCCTTGGGATTCTGCTCAGGATGACTTTGGCCCAGCCAGCCTACGAAAGGAGGTGCCTTTCTGCAAAGGAAACGGGAAGGCTGAAGCAACTTGCTGAAAATCGAAAGGACCGACTAAGCTAGAGGCACTTGGCAAGTCATTGGCAAAGCGGCTTGTGTCTGCTCCGCTGGCTCTGTGTCTGACATAGGATTGAAGGGCATTGTAGGAGGCCATGGACTCAGCCTCACCAGGAATCTTCACAGCCTGGTTCCTCCTGCCCCTGCTGGAGACAGTCTAGAGAGTCTAGGGTCCTACTGAGCACGGGAGGGACCCACGGCATGGCCTTCCGTGCCCAGACACCAAGCATCCCCGGGACCAGCCCCAGGGGTTCTACCCAAACCATAGTGTAGCTGGCCTTGAGGAACAACACCACTCCTCTCCTGTGAGTCAGATACGAGCTGTGTCTCAGGAGGTGCTAGGCATGGCTTATTTTCCTTTATAAGACAAACTCTCTTACCTATCAGTCTGATCTGATTGATCAGCTATCTCCCACCGGCCTGCTCTCCTTCCCTCTAGGATATCTGAGGAGTCTGTCACCTTGCTCACTAAATGCACTTTACCTATGCTCTGGTGTGTCCCTCGGACGCAGGCAGGCTGCTGTTTGGTGAAGTTATACCTGGGCTGAGCCAGACGCCGCGTCCCTGTGACACATGAGCATTGTGTGTGCACACAGCTGGGCCATCCTGCTCCATGCACACTTGTCACACACACACTGTGGGTGTCTGCTGATGTGACAAGGATGCACAAATCCCGGGCAAGTCGTGTACAGGCTGCCTGACAGCAGCCCAACTCCCCTTGAATGCGGTGACAATCACTGAAGAGCCGAGGCCCTGGCCTGCTTCCATTCCCACACAGGCAGGCAGTGCCCTACACCCCATTGGCACTTGCACTGCAAGCCCCCAGGCTGGCCGGCCTGCTCCCTGCTGGACAGCTTTGGGTTGTCTGAGAGGTGCCTGAGCCATAGCTGGATTTCAGACCCCTCCAAGGTGAGGGGTGTTGGGTTGGGGGTTTGCTCTGGCCCCATTCCTGGCTTTCAGATAACAAATTCTCCTCTCCCTGAGCTTCCTCTTGCTGTGCAGACCTGGGTCGGGTACAAATGCTTCCAAATCACAACCGGCTTTCACAAGATCGATTGCTGTGAATGCTTCTGTCAGAGTCCCCCCCCCAGGCATAGCGCTGTGAGCTCCCTCGCACGCGGCCCCTGTGCTCTCGAGGAAGGGAATCAGCAGTGGGTTTGGGGGAATGGCTCGCTTTAAAGCAAAGCTACTGAAATGAGCACCAAGCGCGGTCTTTGCATTGCTGAGTCAGGGCCTGATCCTGCGAGCGCCCTGTGCTCCTGATGACTCAGCCCCTTGCAGAGTCCCACGGGCCTGTATTGATATTTTATCAAACAAGATGCTTTCCCCAGTCTGCATTCCCTTCACTCCCTGTCAGTCCCAAGAGCTGCTGCCGCAGGAACACGCGGATCAAAGACACCCAGCCTGTTCACTTAATATTTTTAACATAATAATAAAAGTGAGGGGAAACAACCTGCCAGTGCCACGATCAAAGGTGCAGCTGTCTGCTTCCCATCAGCCCCCCGCCAGGCTCTGGCATGCTCCATGCAAGGAGCGCACAGCAGGAGGTGGGGGTGACGGCAGCATGGAAGGAGCCAGCAGCACGTTCATCTGAGGGCAGCCCCCAGTCTTCAGCATGCCCCTGGAACTAGCTGGTGGGTCTGATTCCCTATGCAGCAGCTGGGGGGATCCAGGCCCTGGGGAGACGCCCGGAAGGAGTGGGCAGCAATGGGTGATCATGTCCCTGTTCTGGTTATATAGCACTCGCTATGCATGACGCTTTGCAGAGAGGCAGAGACAGTGGACATGTGAGTGAGGCTACGGGGATGCAGAGAGAATTCCCTGCTGACAGTCCAGGATGATGCTACACCACCGAGAAAGAGCTTCTAGTAGCCAGGGGTCATCGCGAGCAGTGAATTGTTCTGGCTTCACCTAGTGGCAAAAGGAAGGAAAAGCAGACATCATTGGCAAATCCATGAGTAGTTAGGAAAGGCCCAGAGACTGAGCCCTCTAGAGACCAGAGCTGGGTCTGCCCCTGAACTACACATCACAGCTAATCCAAGTAATAACTAAAAACAAGGCAGGTGAAAGTAGTGGGAGCCAGGACTCTGCTGAGGTCCACGCGCTATCCTGTGACTGCGCGCAGGCCCAGACTTGTGAGGAATGAGAAATCAGTGGGGCAACGCAATCAGAGCTGACCTGCTGTGATAGGGTTATTTATTCTGGTGTAGCACAACTCTGCCTGGTAATTTTGAGGATGCTGTTTGTGTAAGCAGAGCTGTCACACGGGGGGCGGTTGTTGGTAGACATTTGGCAATGGCCAGGCACTCAGGAAATGCTTCACGGATACAATGTCCCAGCGATTGTAGCACCAAGGTTTATTCACCCTGCAAATGGTGTGATTCCTGAGTTGCCTGCCTAAATAGTTTCAGTCATCCAATCAGAGAGCAAAAACGCTGCCATGTGACTTCGGTGGTGCCCAGTCTCACAAACGAGGTCAAGCCACATCAGGTAGCCTGGGAGTGGCCTCCGGTTTGGGCATTGTCACAAGCAACAAACCAGCCCCGAGAATAGGGCTCAGGGCTCGCAAACCAGAGAGCCAGTTCCAGGGATCCCCACGTTCAGCCAGCTCAGCCCAGCAGCAGCATTTCAGGGGCGCTTGTGCAAACCCATTGTTGGTTTCATTCCCACAAGGAGTGCCATGTGCTCACCTTGTGCTGTCCCTGCACCGCGGCCCCGGAGGGGACGGAATCACAGCAGTAACCTTCATGTCTATGTTGTGTGCAATGTCCGTGCCTGGCACCTTCCCACTAGCAGCCCCAGCAACATGGGGGAGACCGTCTGATTGTCCTAACAGGCGCATTACAGCTGTGCTAATGGGACGGGAAGTGCTTCGGGCTCTGACCATATCCGGGCTTTTCTTTGGAATCTCTCCTTCCATTGTTAAGAATTAAACCCCCCCAAACCTAGCCAGGTTAGCCAATTGTACTGTAAACCCTCAAATCTACTGCCAGGAGCTCCCCACAGCCAGGCCGCAGGCACGTCAGAAGGTGTTAGTGACCAAGTTAGTGTCTACGCGCAGCCACAGTGTCAAATAGGGGCCAGGCACCGAAGCCTGGCCTAGGGTTCAGATGGCAGTGTACTCAAAATAGCTGGCCCCTCCTGCCAGGCCCGATGCCATGGCTACACTGCTATTTTTAGCGTGTCTGCTCAATTCCAGCTAGCGCAGGTCTGGCTGCCTGAGCTAGAAATTCCCTCTCCAGCTCCAGTGTAGATGTACCCACAGAGACACCATCCACGATCCACACACAGAACAGTGTGGGCCAACAGCGGGTGGGGCAAGGCAGGCAGATATTCACACTACAAACAGCCCCATTCAGAGTCCAGCATTCACCAAAGTGAAAAACTAGAGAGTGGCCCAAAAGCAAAGTCCTGATCCCCCAGGCCCAGAGCCCTGGGGCTTGCCCTGGCCTCTCAGGCCCTGCTCTAGACAAAATATAGATGGTGTTTGAAAGTGGGTCTCACAACCACAGCATGAACAACTGGCTTGACCAGGGGGCTCCCAACCCCTGCCAGCCAGTCTGGTAGCAGCAGGACTTGCCTTGCTCATTTACCCATCCCAGTTTGCAGGGTCTCCACTGAAATCCAGGGGTTCTCTATCTAAACGTTTTCTTGCTTGACTTCATGGCCAGACCTCATTTGGCTCAGAGCTTGCATCACACACGGTCCCTGGAAGACAGGACATTTCGGTCGAAAGGCCCCAGGGTGTGAGGCACCAATAAGAACTTTGCATGTCCCATACACACCTACCAGATCCCTAATGATCAAACCATGGCTTGAGGGATACAGGGCAATTAGTAGTTGCTGGCTGATGACTAATGGGTGGACAAGAACTTGACATTTAATGGAGGATTTTTGAGAAAAAAAAAAACCCTGGACTTTTCTTCCTTCTGTATTTCTCTAAATACCAATGTGCTGGTGTGTGTGACCCTTTGCACATGGCGAACGGAACTCATCGCAGCAAGTGAGCACACCCCCAGCAGCTCCCCCCCCCATCCAGGACTGGCTGAGACAAAACAGGCATGGGATATCCTGGAGTGATGCCCTGCCATGAGTGGCCTTCCCTTTGGAATCTGGTACAAGGAGGACCCTGCAGCAGACCATGGTGAACGACAGTGACTCAAGGTCCTGATCCTGTCTCGTTGATTCCAGCAGGAGCACTGGCACTTAGCACCGGAGCTGGCTGAATAATGCAAAGAGCTGCGATATTTTCACAGACGAAAGCGCTGGGGTTTGTGGGGCCGTTATTGCCAGCTGGTGAAGATTTGGATGCCAGTGGGGTATGCGGGAAGACACTCACCAGTCCTGGTGGCACCATGCATTTTGGCACAGGTGGGGGTTTGTCTGGATAGTAACACAGGTGAAGGTCACGTTAGGTGGTGGGTGTTATTCTTCTGTTTTAAAAGTTTCAGGTATCCAATCAGAGTTGAAATGATACCATGTGACTTCAATGATCAGTCACACCCCATGAATGACAGCAAGTGGCTAGTCACAGTAAAAAGAGCTCACAACCCAGCTGGAAATCTTTGGTCCAAACTAATCAGCAAATCTTTGTGAAGGCCAGAAACCCAGGAACTGCTTCTGAACCAGAAAAAGGGCTAAATTCACAATGAATCATTCAACCTGCTTCCCTCAGCACCCCCAGGACCTGTTCAGATTAGTGCCCTTTCCACGAGTTCTCAGGCTATTCACCTATCAGATAGGCCGGGGACAGCAGAGGTTTCCATCTGCACAGCATGCATCACAGGGAGGGCCCTGTGGAGTGGACGCTCCACGGACGCTCTGCAGTGAGCATGGGCGTTAGCTTTATGGCAGCCCTCAGTCCATGAACACCTGTGGATTGTAACATGAAGCTAAAAGCCCACTCTGCTGGGAGATTTAATGCCGAAGAGTTTCCTGGCTCACCAGTCACCGTTTGCTACCTCTCCTTGCTGTACTTGACCATGCAAGGTGCTGCTGCTGTTACTGGCACAGCAGCTGCCCTGGACTGAGCTCTCATGATGTGGTGTGTCTCTGGAAAAGCAACCAAGCTGGTGTCACAGGCTCCTGTGTTGAATGAACAGTCCCTCTCTGGCACGGGGTGTGGTACGTGATTGACACAATGGGCCTGTTTCTGTTCTCTCTTTAATGGATTGCACCCAGCTGACTGTGCTGGCCTGGGCGGGATCACCCAGGTGTCCATGTGAAGAGAATCAGGCCCCTGCGGCTGTGTCAGGAAAACAGGCTCCAAATCCAGTGCAGGGGAGCTGGGGTTGTGCCCATTCAGCAGGGAGGAAGTGGGGGAGTCAGGCTGTGAAAATGGCAGGGCCATGTGTCCTTAGTGCCAGGTGGGTTCCTGTAGCGTGGGAAGATGCCACGTGACCCAGGGGAGGGGCTATGATCAGGCTCGGGTTTCACTGCCACTCTCAGGTGAATAGGCTGTTGAATCCAGCACTGGCAAGAGCTCTGAGCTCCGATCCCCAGCAACAGCCCCACGGCAGCTGACAAGTTCCAGGCCCCTGCGAACTGAGGGGTCCACACAGCATGGTGATGGTGTCCACTCTAGCAGTGCTCCTGGCATGGCCTACACCTGCAGATGGTTCTGAGCCCCAGGGGTGCAGATGAGGATTGGTGCCTGACCCATCGTTCTGGGGAAGGGAATAACCCACGTGAGTGGCTGTATCAGAACCTGAACTGGATTCTGGCTGTTCGGGGGATGGGGAGGAGTGGGGGGGGGGGTGCCCCTGTTCCAGATGAGACCAGACAAAACCTGGGTGTCTTGCATTTGGTGTTGGACAGTTTCCTCCCAACTCTGATTTGACTGAAGCAGCACTGGAGAGTCATCTTTGCGGAACCAGTCTGTAGAGCAAAATTATACTCTTCGACCCAGTCCTAGAACCTCCACTGCTTTCCTGGGAACATAGCACACCCAGAGCAGAGAGCCGGCTCTTCTCCCTCACCAGGGAAGTCCTGCTGGAGAAGCACCAGGCTCTTTTATGTTTACTCCTTGCTCTGCCTTTATCCCAGGGGAAGCGTTACTGGCCCATTTTTACCAAGATGACTTTGTACTTTGCTCTACAGGAGGCTCAGCTCTTCACGCTGCCAGTTCTGTTCTCTTTAATTACATGTTACTCCTTCCGTTGTCATGGATTTGCAGAATTTCAGCCTGTAGTTAACATCCAGGCTGAGAAACTCAGGAAAAATAGATCATAAAAATTTCTAAGCTTCACTGTTGTTTCTTCTGCCTCTGCCACCAATAGTCTTCAGCCTGCTGTCTCCACAGGAAAGACTTCAGATGCCGCTGAGGCTGAAGATTCTCCCAGCTGCACGGTAGTATCTGTCTCCCATCACAGACCCCCTCTCTCTGGACTTCACATCCCACATGTTCCTGGAGATGGATTCAGTGGCCCAGAAGGACCTTCCCATCTCTGTCCCCTATGTATCTGAGACATGGAATGTGACTCACAAAGTTGCTTACGTCACATGAAGTGAGACGAGCCAATCACTGTGCTCTGTTGAATAAGCGCGCCTGCCTCCGGGTTATAAAGTGCCACGTGCGATCACAGCCATGTTGAGAAGGCAGGCGAAGAGTCACTACATACACATCAGTCAGCTGGGTCTGTCACCATGCCATGGGCTCCTGCTGTTCACAGGGTTGCTGACTCCACTGCCAAGGAGCTGGTTTATTTACCTGGTCTCATTTGTGTTGACTGGGTCCAAGCAGCATGGGTCGAGGCTTGAAATGTGGCCCAGCCATTGGTCTATGCCTAATATCTCTACCTTGTAAGGAAGGCAAAAGACACAGCACTGGATCTTCCAGTTGGATTTGCCAGATGGCTCCTCCAGGGCAGAGTTTAGAACCTCTGCTCTTCATCTCAATCTCATGCACTGAACTGTGGCATTTTGCAGGATTTTGGCAGCAGATCAGCATCCTGCTGAGGCCCATGTCTGCCCCCAATTAAGGCCCCGATTTTATTTTGGTTTTGCCCAAACAGGATCTCCAAAGTGGTGTCTGGCGTAGGAAGAACAGGTGGGATGGGAACCCCAGATTTCTCTTGGAACTGCTACCCACCTGGGAATGTGCCATAACCCTTCTGCTGCCAGCGTCCCCTCCCTTGGCCAGCGGAACAAATGAAGAACAATTCCTTTGCCCTATTAACATGCTGTTGACCAATTAGAATGTAGTCTGAGGTCATCTGATACTCCTGCTCGGTTCCAGTAGCTGGATTTGTGGCTGCGAAAACCAGCATGACCTGGGTTCGAGTCCTTGAACAACTCAAACAGGTTGTGCAAAGTTGTTATACAATGAGCGTAATAAGATGCCTCAGCATTTCCATAGACATTTATTCCTCAATTGGCTTTAGGCCAGGCAAAAACGTAAGCCTTAGTAGAAGCAACATGTCCTTAGGGAAGTGTTGCATATTGCAGGGTAAAATCTGAATGCTCTATATACAAATAACATGTTTAGTTGCATAAAGTTAAAGAGAAGCTACTGCTGGAATTTATGGCCAAGAAAAAATGCCAATAACCCTGTACAGTATTGCACACGATTGCTCAGGGAAAAGATGCTACACCCAGCAGTTAGCAATGGCTTTGTATGATGTGACTGAGGTGTGATTTTTAGCACTTGGATTGTAAATGTCCTGCTAGGAAGGGACTTTGCAAAGCGCTTCTAATGAAAATAGCTGCTTCAGGAAAAGAATCTTCCCTTGATTTTCTTCACGATCAAAAACTCACTTTTTTAAAACAAAAAAAAAGTTTGAATCTCCGCATCCCGGCCTTAAAAACCCGTGGGTGAAATCCTGGCTCTAGTGAAGTCACTGGGAGGTCTGCCCTAGACTTCAGTGGGGCCAGGGCGTCCCCCCCCACAATGCTTTAACAGAGAACGCGGCTCTTGTTTTGCCAAGTTCATCGTCTGCACCTAGGAAAGAAGTGTCACTTTGCAGATCTGGAGCGCTGCAGGGAATTAATTGGATTGCTAGGGATGGGTTTCCTCATATTTCCCCCAACTGAACTTAGACAAAATTATCGGACTGGTTCTGTGCAGCAAAGACGGAAGTAAGCCCTATAGATATATAGGGCTTGTTTGTCCTAAGTGGGCCAGCCATGGGCAAGATGAAAGAATGTGAACTATTTTTGTGTGTTATGCAAACAGTCCCCCCTCCCCCGGCGTAAGTGGCCTCTTTTGCAATGTCAGCCCAATCCCTGCCCGTGGACAGCCCTCGGAGATGGCGAAAGTCACATTTTTATATTTCTGAATGTTGTACTTTTTAACTATTGCAAGCTTGGTAAACTCCAATAACTGTCACATCCACCAGTTGTACGTGTGCTTTTCTTCCCCAGAGCCACCCAGAGCCTTTGCCTGCAAAGGTCCTAGAGTTGAGCTCTGTGAGGGCAGGGTGGAGGGTGGTCAGACATTTTAAACCCAGTGAAAATATTAAAATCCTATTGACTACACAGCTCCTATCCCAGCCTTGTCAGGCGCACCTGTGTGAAGTTTAAACTGTGCCAGGGCTCTGGGTGGAATAGCAGTTATAGTGTCCAGCCATAGACCTCATAGAGGTTTCCAAAGCTGGTATCATTAGCTCCATTTTACAGATGGAGAAACTGAGATCCAGCGAAGTGAAGTAGCTTGGCCAAGACCACTTAGTGTATGTCTGCACAGCCAGATAAGCCCAGCTCTGAGCCTGGGCTCAAGGCAAACCCCTCCTTGCATCCACCCTGCAATTGTGCTAACCTAGGCCTCAGACCCAGGTCCCTGCAGGGCTGGAGGGTCTGAGGCTGAGTTAAGCTGGGACCTAGTGCTTTCCTGTGTGCACAGCCCTGGCTCGACTCAGGTCCCGGGAGTCCTCCGGATCTATCCCACAGCTCCTGGGGGCAGTGTGCACCGCAGGCAGCCAGCCCAGCAGCCCGAAGTGCCAGTGCTGCCTGGCTGAGCCTGCTCTCCCGTCCTGTTCCAGCTCGCTGCTGCCCAGAGTTTGCCTGGAGCAGGGATCAAAGTTGCTAAGTGCCAACCCCAAAGCTTCCTTGCAGCCTCCTGGGGTGAGGTGGGGGCAGGGATAAGGGAACAGGGGGAGGTGCTGGAGCACACTGCACCCCAATCCCTGGGGATGCACTTCGCCACTCTGCAGCGGCAACAGCCAGGCTGGGTGTGTATTTAAGGGACGGAGATCTTTGGTAGGAGAGCAGTGATCTCCCTAGCTGGGTCATGTGGGCTGGGGCCACACATCCTGGGCAGAGTGGAGCAGGGAAGGAAGTAGCTAGTTCTGGGGTTCCCGGGGGGAGTGCCTAGCACTTAAGACCTTGATAATTAGGCAGACCCATGGGTCACCATGTTGCTGCTTCGGGAGACTTGTCAGTAAAGTGGGAGTCAGAAGGCACCAGCGGCTGCACACTGGGGGCTGCTTCTGCACCCAGGACATTAGCCAGGTGTGGTGTCTCTGATGCAGTGTATGTCCCACCTGGGGCGTTCCTCTGCAGG
This sequence comes from Chelonia mydas, assembly GCF_015237465.2. Lineage (NCBI taxonomy): Eukaryota > Metazoa > Chordata > Testudines > Cheloniidae > Chelonia > Chelonia mydas. Next base: position 59,844,252 of record NC_057855.1, read on the forward strand.
GGGAGTGAGCTGTGGTTGGCACATGCACACTCAGAGCCTCCAGGGTTTCAGTGCAGACCGATAAGCTTGAGCCATTTTGCAAAGCCATTGTGCCCCCCTCCACCCTACTCACAACCATACATTGTTTTTCCATCATGTCATTCTGACTTACGCTACATGGCACTCAAGATCACTCCTCCCCGCCCCCGCAGCACTGACCTCCTGCCAAAATGAGCCATCTTCTCTCCCCCTCCCCAGCACATAACACCATTTACGTCAATGGCATTTGGTAGGAATAGTGGTCCAGCTGGCCCATGAACATAGACAGTAGAGTTTTCCCACAGTGCACCACGTTCCTAGGCCTAGAGTGTCAACGGGGGGAGCATTAGGCATGCTGGGATACAGTTACTTTGCTCGGGATATGTGCACTGCAGTGTGGCTGCCAGCACCCTAGGCTCAAGCATGGGTCAGGAAATTCTTAATCTAGGGTTAAAAGCCAGTGTAGACACTCCAGCCCAGGATTCCCTGACGTGGGTCAGCTGACCCAAGTCCCACTAACCCTAGGCTTACATTGCTGTGTAGACACAGCCTTAGTGAGTCAGTAGCCAAGTTAGGCGTCCTGCATGCACCTGATACATCATGGGAGTCCAATCTGATTACATATCATTTATGGCCCACACGGGGTAGGTCCTGGGCATGCTGGTATGGCCTGGGGCAGGACAGAGCTATGTCTGTGGAGGCCAGGCCTGCTGGGTTAGGAACCCATCCCATGCACTGCCTGGGGGGAGCAGCACAAGTGGGAGAGACTTCCATCACCTCTGATGGGCAAGAGCAGCCCCCAAGTGCACTGAACTGGCTGCCTCCTGGGAGACCCAGAGTAAGCAGTGACCCTGTGCCAGATTTCCGCCCCCCGCCCCAAGCTCACAGCGGTTAGCCACATCCTGCCAGCAGCATGCTGGGGCTCCAGGGGCAGGGAGTATGAACCACCCTGCTTCTAGGGCAGTGGTGCCCAAACTTTTCCTGTCCCGCCAGTAATGGAATCTGTCCACAAACCACCTCTGACCCCCACATTACTGCACAGTTGGCTCAGCAGAGGAGCTGGGGCTGAAGGCGGAGCTGGGGGCTGAACTGGGGATGGGGGCGGAGCTGGCTTGGGGGTGGAGAGGGAATGAAGGCAGAACTGGGATCAGGGTGGAGCAGCAGGGCTCTTCCTCCCTGCCTTTTGTGGGGGCTGGCCCAGGCCCAGCTGTGTGCCCCCAAATGTCTCTCTGTGTCGTTCCCCCCTTAGGGGACGCACACCCCACCGTTTGGGGACCACTGTTCTCGGCAGTGTGGCTGAAGAGGCTGGTGTGTGCAGATACACCCTGCCCTCTGCTGGACAGAATCAGACCTGCTCAGCTATGACTGGGAGCCGGAGATGAAGCTACTGACGCCTCTGGAGATGCTCTTGGAAGTCCCGACCCCATTTAAGCCAGTGGGCGTTTTTCCATTGACCTGACTGGGCCAGGAATTGCCCTTCCTTGCTCGCCAGTGAGCATCCTGGCATTTGGCAACCCAGGGCCCTTGCTTCTCATGTGATGCTCCAGATAGCAGGTATACTGGGGGGGGACAGGGGGACGGGACTTGTTGCCTAATTAATCACTGGTCTGGCATTCCCCTAGCAGGCACAACCATAAGGGGCATCCAGACCAGAGAGTTCACTGGCAGCTGGAACCATCTGCTGGGAGGAGATGCAGAGACACTGCAGATGGCAACTAAAAGGCAAGAGGCAGGAGCAGAGAGGCAAAGTGCCAGAATCAGCAGCACCTTTCCCAGGAATGACCCAACAGCAGGGGAATCGTAAAGACCCATTGAATCTGAGCCTGGGAATTGGGGTGAACTGAGGGCAGGACCCTGCTGTCTCTGAAAGCAGCCCCTCTAGTCTCCCACAGTGACAGCAGAACTGGGAGCAGCAGCCACCCTGGCCCATCAGCATCTGGCCAAGGACAGTGGGAACGTCTCAGAGATTCAGCCAGGCAAAACTGGGAGATAGGCTGACCTCAGCCCTGCCGGTGAGGTGATCAAGCTCTTTAAGAAGTGCTGCTGGGATGGAAAAGAAGAGGAGAGGGGATCATGAGGGGCAGCTCTCGGAGACAGCAGGGTCCCTTCCTCACACCGATTCAGAGGTTCAGATTTAATCAGTCTTTAGGCTTCCTCTCGTTTGTGTCTTTCCTGGGAAATCGCGAACCAATATATTACTAAAAATGTTTTTTCCCTTCCTCTAATACGTGTTCTCCTACTCTGTACAGATAGATCAGCCTAGAGCTGCCTTTTCACTGCACAGGGTCATAGCTGGGAATGCAGCTTTTTCCCCAGGCTTTTAAAACTCCAAGAAACAGAAGTACAAACATCTAGCTCAATGCAACTCGAAGGCTGCACAATTCAAAAAATACATACATACATAGAACAATCAGGAAAAGTAAAGGTGGTTTTTTTTCCAGGCAAGAGGAACTCAACCATTTCCTACAGAGGGAGCATTTTATATGATTGGTTAGAATGCTATATATCAGGGGTCGGCACACGAGCCAATTTTTACTGGCACGCTGCTGCCAGCCGGGGTCCCAGCCTATGCCCCCGCTCAGCCCGCTGCCGGCCTGGGTGAACGGAACCCTAGGCCAGCAGCAGGCTGAGCGGGGCCAGTGGCCAGGACCCCCACCGGTCTGGGGTTCTGTTCGCAGGTGTAGTGTATTAAATTTCTCCCCGTAGGAATGTGCTACTTGCAGAGCACCAGGACTGGCAGCCGTAAGTAGTACATTGTAAGTAGCACATTCCTACGGGGAGAAATTTAATATACTACACCACGGTACAAACAGCTGGCCCACTTCCTGCCCCCTGACTGCCCCCTTAATAACCTCTGACCCATCCAACCCCCCCCCCCCGCTCCTTGTCCTCTGACCACCCCCTCCCGGGACCCCCTGCCCTCTGACTGCCCCCCTCAGAACCCTCCACCCATCCAACCCCTCCTGCTCCCTGTCCCCTGTCTGCCCCGACCACTATCCACTCCCCCAACCCCTGACTGGCCCCCTGGGACTCCCACGCCTATCCAACCACCCCTGTTCCCCGGCACCTTACCATGCCACTCAGAGCATCAAGACTGGCAGCCGTAAGTAGCACACCCTAAGTAGCACATTCCTATGGGGAGCAATTTAATACACCACACCTGTCCCCGCTCAGCCTGCTGACCGTCTGGAGTTCTCAAAATATGTTCTCTCGCCCCTTATCAAAAATTACACTACAATTAGCGTAAAAACTTTGTATATTACAGTAATCGTTAAAAAATGTATAATGTTAATAAATACATAGGTTTGATGCAACAAAGTAGTTGTACTTATGTGCCTGTGCTTAATTTGTGTTTTCCATGATTTACCTTCTAAAAAAAATCAGGCAGGTCTCGCACCCCCAGAAAGGGCATCTCGCACCCCCAGGGGGTGCGTGCACCCCAGGTTAAGAACCACTGCACTAAACTGATAAGATCTTCATTTTAATTTAATTTTAAATGAAGCTTCTTAATCATTTTAAAAACCTTGTTTACTTTACATACAACACTAGTTTAGTTACATAATATAGACTTATAGAGAGAGACCTTCTAAAAACGTTAAAATGTATTACCGGCAGGCGAAACCTTAAATTAGAGTGACTAAATGAAGACTCGGCACACTACTTCTGAAAGGTTGACGATCCCTGCTATATATGCTCTAAATTAGTCTCCATTAGGTACAATCTGGCTGAGTTAATATTGCTACAGCAACTTTTGTTTGGGCATTTTCCGACCACTGTGCTCCAATTTTCACCCTTTCCACTCAATTAGTGAAGGTTTTTACATGTAATCTTCACTCTATCTGAAATGCATGTGTAGTTCCCATTTGCAGAACACCAAGGAGAGCACACTACTTAACAAATAATTATGACATACATAAGTTTTGCATTCTAGACAGGCTAAAACTAGAATTCTTTGAGTATGTCAACAAACGAGTAGATGAAGAACCGTTGACATAATTCACTTGGAGTTTTCAAAAATCCTTAAGCAACGTCCCTCAGAAGAAGCTATGAAGGAAACTAAGCAGTCTGGGGTGAGACGCAAAGTTCTGTCCTGGATCAGAGCGACACCCCCGCCTCGTGTCCTGTGCTGTTCCCAAGAGCAGACTTTATCCCTTTTTCCTCCATGGGGTAGCAATGCAATATAGAGGGAAACTGAGGTACACATAGAAGTAATAAAAGTATTACAGAAAATTCTCACTTTGTCACAACTGCCACCAAGTATTACTGAGGCCAAGAGCTTAGCAGGCTGACATGGGCCATCTGCAGTAGGATTAGGTAGGGTAAAAACATGTAAGGGAGATAATCTTCTGGCTTCAGGCTCTAGCCAGCTACTGACACAGATTTAGGAACACATGCAGCCTGTGAGCAGGTCATTCCTTAGTGCCCCCTACCGAGTTCCTCAGAGCCTCCCCCTTCCCCCGAAACAGCTGGTGCTGGGATACTGGGCTAGCTGGGCCTCAGGACAGATCCAGTGTGGCAAGTCCTATGTTTCAATAAACCAACTTTGATTTGGGAAAGCCAGCCAAGCCCTGTTGTCCTAGTGAAACTTGCATGGCCTGGTTCCCTCCAACCCCTCACATGAGCAGTGGATGTGTGAAAGAATGAGTGGCACACTCTGCTCTGTGTTACCTGTATGTGAGTTATGCAGAGAAGTGTGGTATCTATACAAATGTGGCTGCTGTGTATTTTTCGGCATACTGATTTATTATATGCATCCTATTCCTCAGGTGGAGGAGGCAAGGTGGGTGTAGCAGTGTATCCTACAAAGAGAGGTGAATCTAGGGCATAAACATAGGACTTGATCAAGTGATCAGATACCTACCACCCAAAGAACTAAAGCTACAAGTCAGAGGGGAGAGAAAGGGAGAGCTAGCAAGGTCTAGGGGCAAAAGCTCCGATGTCTCCCAGCTGGTGACAACAGCTTTCTCAAGTAGCAGCAGAGTAAAACTAACATTCTTGTCAGTTTAACTGTTGCACACAGGGATCTGGACAGCAGCTATGAAACTGACTGGGGTATTATTAATTTCATTCTGCTGTTTCTTGAAAATGCCATGAAGGCCAGCAACCGCAGCAGCACTATCTACTGTCTACGCACTGAAGGAGATAACGTCACAAAGTTTTATTTGCAGCGATAAGGACTATTACTATTATTGTTGATTATTTGTATTACAGTGGCATGTAGGAACCCCAGTCACAGACAAGGATCTTGTTGTGCTAGGTGCTGTACAAACACAGAACAAAGAGATTGGTCTTCCCTGAAGAAGCTGACAATCTAAGAAACTTAAAAAAAACCAACAAGGTTAAATTCCACAGAAATTGATGGCTTTGGGTCCTTCACGCATCAGTGGCAAGTATGTGACACATTTCAGGTGCTGGCTAACTTGGGGTGGGGTCGTGTGGACCCTCCAAATGAGAATGGTGAAGATAAAGCCAGTGACTAATGTTATGCCTAGGAGTGTTCAACAGGGAAGAAATCTGGCAGTTCCCTAGGCCTGCCTTGTCCACACACACAAATTGCATCAATATAACTTAAGATAATTATAAACTGGTTTACTTAAACTGATGCCAAAGACTGTGTGTAGACACACTGATACTGGTTTAAATCAGGCTCAGATCAGTTTAGCATAAATCAATTAGGAAGAGAGTTAAATCAAAAAATCAGCATCCACACAGGGTGGTTTATCTAAAAACATTTTAGGTTAAATCAGCAGTGCAACTTCTGTAGATAGATAAGGCCTCCATTTCAGGAGTCAGATGAGCTGAGCAGAAATTCCACTAACTGAAAGTCCCCTATATGCACCATTGCACAGCTAGATAGTTATGTAACTGCTTTCTCTCCTTCCCTCAGCCGCACCTAGAAGCAAGATATCAACAGTGAAGGCATGACAATAATTTGACTCAATAGTGCATCCTTTACAGCTGCAGTACACATGTTGCAACATTGCAAACAATTCTCCAAATTTTGAAAAAAGGAAGTAAAGCAGGGAAAAAGGCAGGTAAATATAAAGAATCTCCCTGAGATTGTAAGAGGCCCTTGTAGTAAGTGTGATAAAAATGTGAATGCTTAAGGTTTTTTTTTTAGTTATTGAAAAGTAAAGCTTGACAAAATACAGTTCTCTCAAGGTGAGGAAGAGGAATGATTATATAAGGAATCACTTGTTATAAAATACGTTTGCCAAGCTAGTCCTGCTTATTGTTTTTATTTCTATAACACCTAGATGTGTGTTAAGTACTTTACAGCCTCCTTAATGAGAGTTTAGGCACTCAGGCATTAGACGACTGGCAAGGCACACACTCAGGATACGATACAATATGACGTCATAGAAGAGATCAGGAAACATTTTCTTCTCATTGTCTCATCACCCTGCCCCACCTGCTGTAGCCAGACAGCCAGCCCCCCCCCCCCACTCAGACCAGCATTGCTGGAAACACACGGGAACCAAAATAACAGGGCACTCAACATAAATTCCAGCACAGCCTTTGAAGCTGTGAGAAGCACAGGTGTGCTGTGACAATGTGCCTCTGGGAACATATACAACGATTAGGCTCACAGCAGACAGAGAAGCTGTGACAGACATGGCTCTTAGCCCCTACTAAATAGCGTGATGCACACACCCCAACATCCTAGGTGGGAAAATATTTACCCTGATAAAAGAAGTGTCCAGTAGTCGAAACTTATTGTTTCTCCCTTGCAAGTGTGAACTACTCTTGCGAGAGGTGGCGTCGCCCAGACAGACCAGCCCCAATTTGGCATAAGAAAGGAGAAAGAGAATAAAGGAGTACAGAGGTATAAGTATGGGACCTACAGCACCATGATTTTTGAGTGCTTTTCACTATCTATCTGCTGGTCAGATAAGTGACAGCCTCCCAAGGCTCCTGCAGCTAAGAGGGTCCCTAAGCCTTGTCCCTTATTCGTCTTTCCGCGGAATTGAGTGACCGATCCTGGCTTGGCACCGCTGGAATCGAGAGATGCAAGGAGGGTAAGAAGCACCCACACCTGATCTCCTATCTTTAGTGTACACATATTTTGAAATAGAGCTCTATACTTTGTTTTCTTTTCTTTGGGATTGTGGCTTCTGTTTTGTAACTTGTTTGTGTGTGTAACATCTCTACATTTAAATAAGTAGGCACTAGCAATTTTGTAACCACATGATTAGAATCTAGTTTAATAAATTTTGGTAACCATTGTGCATAAGCCTGACTTGTTTCTCTGGTTTACTGTAAAGCAGCCAACACAATTAAAGAACCTCAGCCGTTTTGGCTATAAAGCCTGGCCATTAGGTGAGAGTACTAAGAGCCTAGCGTTGAGTTGTGCCGCCTCCACGGGGCAAACTCTTGGGGCACCTGTCAGTCAATCCTGGCTGCCCGCTGCGAAGGAGCTCTGAGCTCTAGCAGTTAAAGTCACGGGTGTGGAGAGGCTCTTAGTGCTGCCATTGGGGCACCTGTCAGTCAGTGTTGACTGCCCGCTGCGAAGGAGCTCTGAGCTCTAGCAGTTAAAGTCACGGGTGGTTAGGACCTTGGGGCATCCGTCAGCCTAGCCCGGGCTGCCCGCCGCGAAGGGACAGTGCGTCCTAGCGGTTAAAGTCACGGATGGTATAAACGGGCATAGCTGGCACCTCACCAAACATCCCTGGCCATCGGCTAACAGATTTGGCGTCACGAACAGGATTGTGATATAGGCTGCACTACAGTAACACAATGAAACCAGTCATGATAAACACCACAGAATTCCCTGAGCTAGAGAAAAGTTTGACCCAAGAGGGATGGGGAAATCCTCTGTGGAGCAAAGAACTGCTGGAGAAATATTGGGGAAAACCAGCAGAGATCTGGCAGCATTTCTGTAACTGGAGAACTGCCTGCAAGATGAAGAAAGGGAAAGGAAAAGGTGCTTGTATATGGCTGCTTACTAACATTTGGCAAGCTACCTGTAAAGATTATCATAGTCTGGCAATAGAATTTAATAGGCTACAACAGGAAAGGGACACACTGCGCAAGGAATGCCAGAATTTAGATACCAGAGTAAGAACACTGAATAGGGATATGGAACATCTTCAGAAAAGATTACTTCCCTTAATTGAGAAAGAAGGGATAGAACGAAGGGAAAAGCTGGAGACTAAAACACGCAGAATCAACCGGGCTAAAGTTGAGACTGCTCTCTGGCTAGACCCTGAGGAATGGGATGGAGACATTTGGGATTCAGCAGATGAGTCCCCCTCCTCTGAGGAGGAAGGTCCCTCTGTAAAATTAAGACCAGCTATCACACATCACAAATCAGAAGAACATGAGGGAAATTTGAGTGGGGCAGAGCTGGATGAAGAAGGGGATGATAATGATCCATCCACCTCTTCAAAAACAAAAAGGGGAGGTAAAAAGGGAAAAGGGAGTAAAGCTCCAACACACTTTACCAAAATTACCACCCGCCAATATACTCCCATGGAGTTAAAAACAATCCAGGGAGATTTTGCTAAAAAGCCTGAGGAAGGTATAATAGAGTGGCTGGTCCGCCTCTGGGACCCTGGGGGTGGATATATACGCCTGACAGCCCAAGAAACTAAGCGCCTTAACTTAGGTGCAGGAATATTCCTGGAACACTCAGAGGGGAACACCCCTAAAACACTTTGGTCTCTGGCTTGTCGATGGGCAAGAGGAATTTACCCAGCAGACCGAGATGAACCCACAGTAATGCACTGGACCAACATAGATGAGGTAAAAGCAGTTCTATTAACTGTGGCTGTCATTAGCATGCTTGGCCAAAACCCTCAAGAGTTAGCCTATGAAAGTCCATGGGAGGGTCAGGTAAATGTAGAGGATCTCAGACCCCTGCTTAAGGGAGCTCCGAGTAACCATAGGGCTGTGGCACTGTCCCTTAGATCAGAAGCTGCAGCACATAACAGTACCTTTCGGGCACTGCTAAACCTTCTGGTGTCATACTTTAGAGAATTCGGAGACATCAGAGCACTGACAGGCAAAGCTAAGATGCGTTCCCTTCAGGGAAACAAGGGGGCACCATCTAAAGGACATAAAAACAAGCGAGAGCCAACCCAGGAGGAAAAGGAGCTTAGAGCCAAGTTGTGGAGACAATGTCTGGCTTTAGGGTATCCCAGAGATGTGATAAATGGACTGCCCACAGAGCGGCTAAAATTATTCACCACCTTTAAAAGAGCTGACTGGGAGACAACTAATGCTACTCCCAGTGCACCTCTGCAGCTCTCTCCTCCTTCCCCAGCTGCAAACACCCTGTATACTCCATTGCTGCAGCAACTGCAAGAGTTACCAGAGCAGGGAAACTAGCTTGCGGGGGTCACTCTCCTCTCCCAATAAACCAGCTTAAATCCAAAGAGGAGAAAACAACAGCAAAAGACCCCCGGATATATGTAACTGTAAATGACAAACACATTGTTCCTTTCTTAATGGACACAGGGGCTCAAATGTCCATGATTAAGCGAGAAAGTTTTCAGGGCTCGCCACCTACTGGCCGAAAGCAGGTACTTGTTACGGGAGTAAATGGCAGTACCATAACTTACCCATTAGTTAAGATAAAACTGGATATCCCATTGCAACCCCACCATCAGCCCCGAAAATATGAGGTGATTTTGGGCAATGCCAACATACTGGGCATGGACGTTTTAAGAGGAAAGAAGGGAAGGATTAATGGGGAAAGATGGGCTTTTGGAGTCAGTTCTGTTCCTCATGCCACCCACCTGGAAGAGGAAAGCCCTCCCCACTATTCTGTAAACTTACTTAGCAGCGCGCCTGCTCTCCCGCCCTCAACAGTAACAAACATAAAGCAGTATAATGTCCCAGCTGAGGCCATAAGCCCTGTTACTGACCTGATCAAAGATTTGGAACAGCGAGGAATTTTAATTCGTACCCACTCTCACTTTAATTCTCCTGTGTGGCCCATCAAGAAACCAAATGGCAAATGGAGACTCACTATAGACTATAGGAAGCTAAACAGTAACACTGGACCATTAACTGCAGCAGTCCCTAGCATAACAGATATTGTAAACACCATACAAACCTGGGATAAACCCTGGCTAGCAGTATTAGATGTAAAGGACATGTTCTTCATGGTCCCTTTGCAACCAGCTGACCAGGAAAGATTTGCTTTTACTTGGAAAGGTGTACAATACACTTTTACCCGAATGCCACAAGGGTTTAAACACTCACCCACTATTTGCCATGGGGCACTGGCAAAGGTCCTAGATGACCTTATACTGCCACCCAATATACAAACTGTGCAATACATTGATGACATCTTAATAGGTGGGAAAACCTCAGAAGAGGTACAGGAGGCTATGAATCAAATCAAAGAAGCACTAGAAGCCCTTAATTTAGAGTTACCAGCTGAGAAATGCCAAGGTCCCTCCCAAGAGATAAAATTCTTAGGTACTGTATGGATGGGAGGTAGGAGGTCTGTGCCTAATGACACTGTGCAAGAGCTAAATCAGGCACCCTCCCCTGAAAGTAAAGATCAATTGAGACAGATTTTGGGAACCCTGGGGTTTTGGAGAAAACATGTACCCGGCTTTGCCATTATAGCCAGACCATTGTACAATTTGTTAAAGAAAAGTGCTGCCTGGGAATGGGCTCCTGCCCATGAGGAAGCCCTCAGGCAACTGATAGGGGAGATACACACCTATCAGGCTCTGGGTCCCATACATCCTGAAGCCCCATTCCATTTGTACCTAACTGTGGGAGCCACTGGAATGTCTTATGCTCTCTGGCAAGAAAGTGACACTGCTCCCAGACGACCAATTCAGTTTGGTTCCAAGTCATGGCAAGGGTCACAGGCTAACTACACGCCTTATGAGAAGGTGCTTCTGGCAGCTTACACAGCCTTGAGAGAAACTGAGGAATTAACTCAGAATAAGGACATCACAATTCACACTCCTCTTCCAATCATTAAACCTATATTGGAAGGGAAAGAGTTACCACCTGGTGTAGCACAAAAAATGACTGTCCAGAGATGGGCACTTTACATACACCACAGGGTAGGTAGTGCAGACACTGCACAAAACCCCACTATGATTCAGGAATCCCTATGGAAAGTAGGAATGCCTGATGAATACAGCCTACCTCCACAGCAATCTCCCATTAAGGATGCTGCCCCATTTGACCCTTCTAAGCCTGAGGGAGTATGGTTCACTGATGGCAGTGCCAGGCTGGTTAAAGGAAAATGGAAGGGAAAAGCTGCAGCAGTGCCTGCAGACACCTCTGCAGCACCCCTAACTGCTGAAATTGATGGGTCAGCACAACTTGCAGAATTGGCTGCAATTAAACTGGCCTGTGAAGCAGGAGCCACCGCAGTATATACGGACTCCTATGCGGTATGGGCAGGTGCCACTCAGTGGATCACTAACTGGAAAAATAACCACTGGGAAATAGGAGGTAAACCAGTATGGGGACTGGAATACTGGAAGTGGTTATATCAGCATGCCCTGCAACAACCCCTGTCTATAGGACATGTCTCAGCTCATCAGAGGAATAATACCCCAGCTGCACAGTTAAACAATTTAGCCGATGCAGCTGCCCAGCTCTTTACCACCCAAGTAGAATGGGAACGCTTATATTCATGGTTACATGATAATTTAGGACACACAGGAAGTGATGAGTTAGTGCGGCAAGCACATATCAGGGGGTGGCCTATCACCCACAGACAGGCTAGAGACCTGGTGCAAGCCTGCGCTATTTGTGCTGAGACTAGAAAACATATAGCAGAAGGACAAAGGTTTGCCAGGCTAAGAGATGGAAAAACACTATGGGCAACCTGGCAGGTCGATTATGTCGGACCACTGCCCACTACAAGGCAGAGGTGGAAATACATCTTGACTGGGGTAGAAATTGTTTCAGGGATTGGTTTTGCATATCCAACCCGATTGGCAACAGGGTTGTCCACAATTATGGGACTAAACCGCTTAACAGCAATTGTCCCAATGCCTCAAGAAATCCAATCAGATAATGGTTCGCATTTTAAGAATAAACTTATAAGGGAATGGACCCTTAACCATGGAGTCCAATGGACCTTCCACCTTCCATATCGACCTCAATCTAATGGCATGGTCGAGCGCTGGAATGGGTTGCTAAAGAATCACTTGAAGTCTACTGATGGCACATGGGGAGACAGACTGGACGAAGTGGTGCAGAGATTAAACAACAGACAGACTCCTACAGGAAGTCCAATCAGCAGGGGATTCTTCCCTACAGGGAAAGCTATCTCCCCTGCCAGAACACCACTGCACAGTTCCAAGTATGCTCCCGGGGACACTGTTGTGATTAAACACCCAGCCCTGGGAACCTTTACCTGCGTTTTGCACGCCTATAAAGAGAAAGGTGTATGGAGTGCCTTAAATACTGATAAAAGGCTAATAACCATTACAGAGGCTTGGATCGCATCCAAGACCGGCTGACCATGTGATTTATTGCAGGAATGGTCCCATGGTTCCGAGCAACCTGCCAGCTAACCTGTCAGCAAAATGGACCATGCAGCAGATCTGTTTGATCACTAGAGACTACTATGGACTGTTGATATATTTGCCATTACTTATAATAGCAGGTGTAATTTTTGCTTTTGGTTTTAAAATAAGTTTTTTAGCTAGAACACGACCCACCCGAGATATGTTCCTGCAAGCCCTCATGATCCTTCTGTTGGCTCCAGTCACCTTGGCAATACCAGAACATCCTCTTCGGGGAGCAATCCAAACCATCGCCTCAGCTGCTGGTGCTACAAATTGCTGGATGTGCACCTTGCTAAATTCAACCAATGGACTGGGAATTGAATTTGTACCACTCAGCCTAAATGATTGGTGGAACAAAAGCGACATCTTTCAGTGGGGAGCAGCATGGTACACCAACCACCCTCGCATTGACTCGGGGGAGGTGGGACAATGGCATCGCACTGTTTGGGGACGGCCTGTGGAATATGTAACGGGATACACTTGGGATTTTCCCTCTCCCCGTTTTACATTCAGTTGTAAATACTGTTTTAACCATTTTAATTATTGTAATTGTTTTTTGTGTAACTTTATGTATTATGAAGCGTTTGATTCAAACTGCTCTTTCCTCCACACAAATCAGATACCTAGAGCTAAAAAGGGATCCTAACCAATTCCGCGAACCCTCATCCTCTAATTTGGTTGTTGGGTATTTCTAGATTTCCCCAAGGAGGGCAAGAGGTGCTGGCATCACCGCCACCTTGCAATCTGGGATGTAGTGTGGTGCATCAGGGGGTGGAATGTAGCCAGACAGCCAGCCCCCCCCCCCACTCAGACCAGCATTGCTGGAAACACACGGGAACCAAAATAACAGGGCACTCAACATAAATTCCAGCACAGCCTTTGAAGCTGTGAGAAGCACAGGTGTGCTGTGACAATGTGCCTCTGGGAACATATACAACGATTAGGCTCACAGCAGACAGAGAAGCTTGACAGACATGGCTCTTAGCCCCTACTAAATAGCGTGATGCACACACCCCAACATCCTAGGTGGGAAAATATTTACCCTGATAAAAGAAGTGTCCAGTAGTCGAAACTTATTGTTTCTCCCTTGCAAGTGTGAACTACTCTTGCGAGAGCTGGCGTCGCCCAGACAGACCAGCCCCAATTTGGCATAAGAAAGGAGAAAGAGAATAAAGGAGTACAGAGGTATAAGTATGGGACCTACAGCACCATGATTTTTGAGTGCTTTTCACTATCTATCTGCTGGTCAGATAAGTGACAGCCTCCCAAGGCTCCTGCAGCTAAGAGGGTCCCTAAGCCTTGTCCCTTATTCGTCTTTCCGCGGAATTGAGTGACCGATCCTGGCTTGGCACCGCTGGAATCGAGAGATGCAAGGAGGGTAAGAAGCACCCACACCTGATCTCCTATCTTTAGTGTACACATATTTTGAAATAGAGCTCTATACTTTGTTTTCTTTTCTTTGGGATTGTGGCTTCTGTTTTGTAACTTGTTTGTGTGTGTAACATCTCTACATTTAAATAAGTAGGCACTAGCAATTTTGTAACCACATGATTAGAATCTAGTTTAATAAATTTTGGTAACCATTGTGCATAAGCCTGACTTGTTTCTCTGGTTTACTGTAAAGCAGCCAACACAATTAAAGAACCTCAGCCGTTTTGGCTATAAAGCCTGGCCATTAGGTGAGAGTACTAAGAGCCTAGCGTTGAGTTGTGCCGCCTCCACGGGGCAAACTCTTGGGGCACCTGTCAGTCAATCCTGGCTGCCCGCTGCGAAGGAGCTCTGAGCTCTAGCAGTTAAAGTCACGGGTGTGGAGAGGCTCTTAGTGCTGCCATTGGGGCACCTGTCAGTCAGTGTTGACTGCCCGCTGCGAAGGAGCTCTGAGCTCTAGCAGTTAAAGTCACGGGTGGTTAGGACCTTGGGGCATCCGTCAGCCTAGCCCGGGCTGCCCGCCGCGAAGGGACAGTGCGTCCTAGCGGTTAAAGTCACGGATGGTATAAACGGGCATAGCTGGCACCTCACCAAACATCCCTGGCCATCGGCTAACACCTGCCCAGACAATCTGTACAGTGGGGATGCTGAGAGCCATTGAACCAAACTGTAAACCCTGCATATGATGGAAACCACTTCAATCCAGGGGGTGCGGCAGCCCATTGTGGGGGCTGGGCCTAGTCCCATGGTGGGGCAGAGAGGGGAAGGGCGCTGGCCGAGGTCCAGTCCCATGGGGGGGGGGGGGAACGGGAGCTGGGTCCAGTCCCATGCGGGGGACGGGGGGGGGGAACGGGGGCTGGGTCCAGTCCCATGCGGGGGGCAGAGGGAGAAAGGGCATTAGCCGAGGTCCAATCCCATGGGGGAGGGGGAACGGAGGCTGGGTCCAGTCCCATGGGGGGAGAGGCAGAGAGGGGAAGGGCGCTGGCCAGGGTCCAGTCCCATGGAGGGGGAACGGAGGCTGGGTCCAGTCCCATGGGGGGAGAGGCAGAGAGGGGAAGGGCGCTGGCCGGGGTGCAGTCCCACGCAGGGGGGGGGGGAACGGGGGCTGGGGTCCAGTCCCAGGGGGGAGAGGCAGAGAGGGGAAGGGCGCTGGCCAGGGTCCAGTCCCATGGAGGGGGAACGGAGGCTGGGTCCAGTCCCATGGGGGGAGAGGCAGAGAGGGGAAGGGCGCTGGCCAGGGTCCAGTCCCATGGAGGGGGAACGGAGGCTGGGTCCAGTCCCATGGGGGGAGAGGCAGAGAGGGGAAGGGCGCTGGCCGGGGTGCAGTCCCACGCAGGGGGGGGGGGGAACGGGGGCTGGGGTCCAGTCCCATGGGGGGAGAGGCAGAGAGGGGAAGGGCGCTGGCCAGGGTCCAGTCCCATGGAGGGGGAACGGAGGCTGGGTCCAGTCCCATGGGGGGAGAGGCAGAGAGGGGAAGGGCGCTGGCCGGGGTGCAGTCCCACGCGGGGGGGGGGGGGCGCGGGGGGGGGGGCCCAGTCCCATGGGGGGAGAGGCAGAGAGGGGAAGGGCGCTGGCCAGGGTCCAGTCCCATGGAGGGGGAACGGAGGCTGGGTCCAGTCCCATGGGGGGAGAGGCAGAGAGGGGAAGGGCGCTGGCCAGGGTCCAGTCCCATGGAGGGGGAACGGAGGCTGGGTCCAGTCCCATGGGGGGAGAGGCAGAGAGGGGAAGGGCGCTGGCCGGGGTGCAGTCCCACGCGGGGGGGGGGGGGAACGGGGGCTGGGGTCCAGTCCCATGGGGGGAGAGGCAGAGAGGGGAAGGGCGCTGGCCAGGGTCCAGTCCCATGGGGGGGGAACGGAGGCTGGGTCCAGTCCCATGGGGGGAGAGGCAGAGAGGGGAAGGGCGCTGGCCAGGGTCCAGTCCCATGGAGGGGGAACGGAGGCTGGGTCCAGTCCCATGGGGGGAGAGGCAGAGAGGGGAAGGGCGCTGGCCGGGGTGCAGTCCCACGCGGGGGGGGGGGGGGAACGGGGGCTGGGGTCCAGTCCCATGTGGGGGGAGAGGCAGCAGGGAAAGGGCGCTGGCCGGGGTCCAGTCCCATGGGGGGGGAGGGGGAACGGGGGCTGGGTCCAGTCCCATGGGGGGAGAGGCAGCGGGGAAAGGGCGCTGGCTTGGGTCCAGTCCCGTGGGGGGGGAACGGGGGCTGGGTCCAGTCCCATGGGGGGAGGCAGAGAGGGGAAGGGCGCTGGCTTGGGTCCAGTCCCGTGGGGGGGGAACGGGGGCTGGGTCCAGTCCCATGGGCGGGGAGGCAGCGGGGAAAGGGCGTTAGCCGAGGGCCAGTCCCATGGCGGGGTAGGGTGACCAGATGAAACGGACAAAATATCGGGACAGGAGGAAACAAAACAAACAAAAAAAGCGCCCGGAGCGGCCACAGCCGCCGTGCCGGGACAAGGGGGCTCCCGACCGAGGGACAAAGAACTAACAGTCGGACCGGGAGGCCCGGTCGCCCTAGGCGGGCGGGGGAGGGGAGGGGAGGGGCGCTGGCCGGGGCCGGGGCCGGGGCCGGGGCGCTGTGGGAGCGAGCGGGGGTCTCGGGCGCTCCCCGCGACGGGGTCTGTGCCGCGACCCCGGCTCGCAGCCGTTCCCTGAGAAGAGCCGCCTCGCCGCCGCCAGGCACTTAGCGCGGACAGCCCGGGCTCGGGGCGCGCCGCGCTCGGCCGCCGGCTGGGGCCTGAGCGGGGCCCTCGCGCTCCCAGCAGCGTCGCGCGCGCGGCTCCTGGCTGAGGAGATGCCCCCCAAAGGGAAAAGCGGCGGGAAAAGAGGGAAGGGTGAGGCGGGGGGGGGGGGTGTAGCGCACCGGGGCGCCGGGAGGGGCGGGGGGCTGTCGTGTCCTGGTCGGGGGAGGGATAGAGGGGGATGGGGAGTCGCCCTGGTGGGGAGACCATCGCCCGTTCCCTCAGCCCAGGGCAGCCCGTGTCCTCGCTAGGCGGCCCCTGGTCTGTGGCAGACCCTGGAGCCACCCCAGGAGCCGCGCCCGGCTAATGACGGTCTGGTTTGTTCCCAAGGAGGAGCCGCTGGCGGCGCGAGCAGTGGGGAGAGGCAGGCCCCGGCCCCGGCCCCGGCCCCGAAGGGCGGCGGCAGCTCTGTGAAGGTGAGTGGGGCGTGGAGGGGTAGCGGGGCTATAGGCCCATCTCCCCAGCTGCCGCCTTCCGCCAAGCACGTGGTGTGCCCAGGCAGCACGAGGCACAGGCTGTGGGCGCCCAGGCAGGGGCTGGGGCTCGGCCTGGCTCCGGGGTTCAGGGGTTCGTGCCGGCCCACATGGCGGCAACCCTCGACTGCCCAGTAAGATCCAGGGGGGTGAAGATGCCTCTCAGAGGCAGCTGCTAAGTGCAGTCTGCCTGCGTGACAGGGCAGTGGGACTGGGTGCAGCGCTTGGGACTGGGCTGCTGCCAAGCTGGTGTGCCACTTGCAGCAGCAGGAGGCAGGCTGGGCAGAGGACGGCCTGGCTCTGCCCTGGCTGCTGTTTGGGACAGCAATTGAACTGAATGTCTTGGGCTGGAGGTGGGAAGCCCTCCAAGGGACTCAACTCTACAGTGGTGAGAAACACGCTGTGAGCTGCAGCAGTCAGGGCACAGTGGCACTGACAGGAGCCTATTCAATTAACTGCAGTAAAATGACTGTTTTGTAGGGAGCTGAGCCTCCAAAATGTAACTTCCCTCTGCTTTTGCATTCTAGGTTAGACACATCCTGTGTGAAAAGCACAGCAAAATCATGGAGGCCATGGAGAAACTGAAGTCTGGAGTGCGCTTCAGTGAAGTAGCCTCACAGTACAGTGAAGATAAAGCCAGACAAGGGGTACGTTTCACTGATTGTCAGGCTTGTGCTGACAGCTCTTAGGTGGACTACCTGATGTCAGGGAGGCACCATTGGCTAGTGTAGAGGTGGCCACACGGAGGCCTGTGAGCCACATGTGGCTTTTTTACAGTTAAAGTGTGGCTCATGACCCCCCCCCCGCCCCCCCCCCCCCTTCTCTGTCTACCAGACTGGGGCAGCGGGAGCTCAGGGCTTCTGCCTGTGGCAGAGTGGTGGGGCTAGAGGCTTCTGCCCTGCTGGGGGGCAGGGGGGTCTTGGGGCTTCATCCTTGCAGGAGGCACCTGCTGGGGCTGAAGCACCGGCAGGCACGCCCAGCTCTCGAACTTCGGAAGACTATCGTATGTGGCTCAGAGAGTCAGTAAATTTGGCCACCCCAATCTAGTCGTTAGCAGGAGACTGGGACTCTGGGAAATCTACCAAGTTCCATAGTACTTATAAGTGGTGTCATAGCACTTAGTGGATAAATGAGGTTGCATTGGGAAGTCTCTTATGGACTTTTTGGATCTCCTGCTCTTCCCCTTTCCTTGAAATAAGAGTCTTTGGGTGGGCCGTATTTCTCCACCTGCCCCATCAATCTGGTTTTGCAGGGAAATGCTCTGTCACAGAGGAGGGTGTTACAGTATGCACTCAAAGTACTTCAACTCCACATTAATCTGATCCTCTCAGGAAACTCAATCCATAGCCAGACCCCCTTGACAGAACACTAGCTCTAGCTTTTTACTCCTAGGGGAATTCATCACCAAAAAATTTAAAATTCTGCTCACAATATTTTAAAATTCTGCATATTTTATTTGTCAAAATAACACAATGTAATCACTCCAGTTTCAGTTATTTTAGTAATTTATTTCAAAATGCTTGTCAGCAAGTATGTCTAACAATACACAGAAAGGAGGAGTCATCCGGTGGCACCTTAAAGACTAACAGATTTATTTGGGCATAAGCTTTCGTGGGTAAAAAAACCCACTTCTTCAGATGCATGGAGTGGAAATTACAAATACAGGCATAAATATATATTGGCATATGAAGAGAAGGGAATTACCTTACAAGTGGAGAACCAATGTTGAAGACCAATTTAGTCAGGGTGGATGTTGTCCACTCCCAATAATTGATGAGGAGGTGTCAGTACCAAGAGAGGGAAGATTGCTTTTGTAGTGAGCCAGCCACTTCCAGTCCCTATTCACGCCCAAATTGATGGTGTTAAGTTTGCAAATGAATTGTAGCTCAGCAGTTTCTCTTTGAAGTCTGTTTCTGAAGTTTTTTTGTTGAAGAATGGCTACTTTTAAATCTGTTGTTGAGTGTCCAGAGAGATTGAAGTGTTCTTCTACTGGCTTTTGTATTTTACCATTCCTGAGATCTGATTTGTGTCCATTTATTCTTTTACATAGAGACTGTCCGGTTTGGCCAATGTACATGGCAGAGGGGCATTGCTGGCACATGATGGCATATATCACATTAGTAGATGTGCAGGTGAATGAGCTTCTGATGGTGTGGCTGGGTCCTATGATGGTGTCACTAGAGTAGATATGGGGACAGAGAAGGCAACGCAGGGATTGGTTCCTAGGTTAGTGTTTCTGTGGTGTGGTGTGTAGTTGCTGGTGAGTATTTGCTTCAGGTTGGGGGGCTGTCTGTAAGCGAGAATTGGTCTGCCTCCCAAGGCCTGTGAGAGTGAGGGATCGTTTGCAAACTTATCACCATCAATTTGGGCTTGAATAGGGACTGGGAGTGGCTGGCTCACTACAAAAGCGATTTTCCCTCTCTTGGTACTGACACCTCCTCATCAATTATTGGGAGTGGACAACATCCACCCTGACTAAATTGGCCTTCAACATTGGTTCTCCACTTGTAAGGTAACTCCCTTCTCTTCATATGCCAATATATGTTTATGCCTGTATTTGTAATTTCCACTCCATGCATCTGAAGAAGTGGAAATTACACGAAAGCTTATGCCCAAATAAATCTGTTAGTCTTTAAGGTGCCACCGGACTCCTCATTTTTTTTGTGGTTACAGACTAACACGGCTACCCCTCTGTATTCTAACAATACAGACAACAAAGATTCAGGAAGTGTTTTTGATGGGGTTAAATAAGCTGTTAATGCTCTAGGAAGACATCTGGAGTCGTGGATAGTTTTCTGAAAACATCTGCTTGATATGCAGCAGCAGTCAAAAAAGCTAACAATGTTAGGAACCATTAGGAAAGGGATAGATAGTAAATATCATAATGCCACAGTATAAATCCATGGTACGCCTACACCTTGAATATTGCATGCAATTCTGGTCATCCTAGCTCAAAAAAGATCATTAGAAATGGAAAAGGTCCAAACGACAAATTTGATTAGGGGTATGAAACAGCTTTCATATGAAGAGAGATTAAAAGGACAGACTGTACAGCTTGAAAAAGAGAGATTCCTGGGGGAATTCTGCGCAGTGCGCATGTACAGAATTCATGTTCCCTGCAGATTTCTTTGCTTCCGTGCAGAAAAGTGACTTCTGATGGAGAAACAAAGGGAAACCCACAAGAGCGGTCATGTGCCCTTCCCTGGCAGCACAGGCAGATTGGTTCGGGCGCCTGGAGCAGCTGGTAGAAACGTAAATCACCACTGGGACGGGGTCGGGAGGCTGTGCAGTCATGCATGTAAGAGGGAGAGAGACACTCTGTCCCTCTTGCTTGGTATTGCGGCACGTTCAGTGTGGAGAGGGAGGGCTCTGAGGTGTTTCTGAGGAGGTAGGTGTGAGGCAGAGCAGAATGTAGCAGCCTGCCTGCTTAGTGAATTGTTCCCATTGTCTTTGTGAATTCCCCCAGGAGTATAAAACAGGTGTAAAAGTTTTAAGGCTCCTTTACATTGCCAGAGTGGTGTAAAGGACAGTATGGCCTTATAAATGCTTAAGGTGCTTTAGTGACTAGAACTGGTCTAAATTTTTTGGATTGAAAAAAAATTCCTATTGCTGTTTGGTATTTACCTTCCTGGAAATGGTCAGTAGCCGATATAAATTGTGAATTTGAGTCCCCAGCCCTCACTTGCTCTTCAGTTGCCTATGATGTAACACTGACCATATGGCTGCATATATTTGTTGACTAATAACTAGAAATAAAGGGTCAAACCTAGCTACATTATTATTGGACAAAGGGGGTTTGGGGATTTCTTCCAGTGCTCCGCACTCCCGTTCTCCATCCATTGTAGTTTAAATAAATTACCAAAATAATTGAAACTGGCATGATTTTATTGCATTATTTTGACAAATGTGCAGAATTTTGTAGAACTTTAAAATATTGTAGAACTTTAAAATATTGTGTGCAGAATTTTAAATTTTTTGGTGCAGAATTTTTAATACTTTGGCACAGTATTCCTCCAGGAGTAAAGAGACAACTAAGGGGGGATATGATAAAGGTCTATACAATCATAAATGGTTTGGAGAAAGTGAGTAAGGAAGTGCTAAATGCCCCTTCACCTAAGAAGCTGGGTCACCCTATGAAATTAGCAGATAGCAGGTTTAAAACAAAAGGAACTACTTCTTGACACACTGCACAGTCAACCTGTGCTACTTGTTGCCAGGGGATGTTGTGAAGGCCATAACTAAATTTTAGAAAAGAGGTAGATAAGTTCATGGAGCATAGGTCCATTAGTGACTGTTAGCCAAGATGGCCAAGGATGCACCCATTTTGTGGGTGTCCCTAAGACTTTGATGCTGGGACTGGATGACAGAGAATGGATCATTGATAATTGCCCTGTTCTGTTCATTTCCTTGAAGCATCTGACATTGGCCACTGTTGGAAGACAGAACGCTGGGCTAGATGGACCATTGCTCTGACTCAGTTTAGCCATTCTTATGCTCTATTTTCTATAGGTTTTTGTTCTGAACACATTGCCATAGTATCTGATGATACTCTCATTCAACACACATCTGTGCAGTAGTAGACAGCTGCAAAGTTTAAGGTTCCAAGCACTGAATGGAAAAAGGTTATTTGTTCTTTAAAACCCTGTTTGTTGGATTTTTCTCTCTGCTTTATAGAAATGTTACGCACTCTGTCTCACAATGCAGCTCTGGGCATGTTTTGGAATGGGATACTCAGACCTGACCATTTTTGTTGACTCTTTCAGGGAGACTTGGGCTGGATGACCAGAGGTTCTATGGTGGGACCTTTCCAGGAAGCAGCATTTGCTTTGGCAGTCAGCAGTATGGACAAGCCAGTGTACACAGACCCTCCTGTCAAAACGAAGTTTGGATACCACATAATTATGGTTGAAGGGAGAAAATAAAATATAAAAAAGAGTGAAGCTGACACTTACTGTTCTATACAGTGAATAGGAACTTCCCAGCAGATTTGTTGTGGGAGTTGTTAGGGTTGGGGATATGTAGGACTCAGGATTTTGGACTGGCTTTTTAAATGGTTTGCACTAACAGGTGCCATAAATACCCAAGTATAAATCAGCTTAAGAGACTTGTATTAAACATCCTTTGGGTGAAGTGTCTGCGAGCCAGTGTTGCTATGATCACTAATTGGCCAGCCAAAGTGAGGCCCTACATTCAGTTTAATGGCATTTGTCTGTAAGGTGATAACTTTTAAAAACCACATCTGATCAATTCCAAAATGTCAGGGGATGTTCCAAGCATTAATAGGCAAAATCCTATTGATTTGGGTGAAAACCAGAAAAGCCTGATTTCAAGTCAAGGCCCCAGAGTGTCCATTTGGTACTGCAGGCAGAGGAAGCTCTCTGGCACCCTCTGCTGTTGCCCACATACATCACAAGCAGCAGTCACTAGACTCTAGTGGCTAGAGCATCACACACTTAATTACTTATGTAGGTAGAGCTGTATACCCTTTCTCCCAGCTCCCAACCAATCCCCCTCAGACCCTCCAGAGTGCACACTCCCCAGACCTGCATTGCACTTAGAGCTCAGCCTCCAGGAGCAATTAAATGTGCAACCCTCTTACAAACCCATATTTGTAATCTGTTTCCTATCTCTTGAATCTAATGTATAGAGTACTTTGTTAGTGCGTTGGCTGTTGCTTTAGCAACGTGCAAATGAGAAGCCAGCCATGTAGCTGTTGGTGCTGGGAATAGAAGCATATTTAAAGTTGTCACTTTGGCCACACTTTCAGACAGGCTTTGTGCATTATTGGAGGCAAGAGCTTAGGCGCAGGAGCTGTGAAAGGAGAGAAGACTGCCTTTCCAAAGGTTACATGTAGCAAAATATGTTAGACCCAGGCAGTCTGTCTTCCCTAACCTGGGTTTCTCAGGGGGAATTGAAATCTGGCCTCCCCTGAATTCAACCCCCAGAGATTCCACCACCAGCACTGTTCTTAAGAATAGAATGAGTCAGCACCTTTTGCATTCAGTATGACCTATTCCAGATGGGAAGTCATCTCAAGGCCCCACCTCACCACTGCTTGGTTTACAAAATATTTCACTCGGTTACTCAAGCTAGGAGGCCTAGTTGTGTACATGCCTAAGAGTCCTTGCTATTCACATCAATAACATTGTGAAGTAGTATGGCCACAATGCTTCTCACTAAGGTCATTCTCAGTGAGACAAGTGGTTCAGAAATGAGTAACACAAATTAACATAAAAACCATACAACTCTAGTTAACCAAGCTTAACTGAACATGGTGCTGAAACACTGGAAAGCAGGCCAGCTCAGTTGTGAGTAGCCTCTGCAGTGACAGGACCCCTTTGCATCTAGTTTGGCCTTTGAACTAGTTCTAATAGGGCAGATAGTAGCTGTTGATTGAAAGGTACTCCAAGAGATTTTTCAGCTGTTGAAGAACCATCTACAGCAGGGGTGGGCAAACTTTTTGGCCAGAGGGCCACAGTGGGGTTGCAAAACTGTACGGAGGGTCAGGTAGGGAAGGCTGTGCCTCCCCAAACAGCCTGGCCCTGCTCACTATCCGACCCCTCCCAATTCCCACTCCCTGACTGCCCCCCTCAGAACCCCCCACCCATCCAACCCCCCTGCTCCTTGTCCCTTGACTGCCCCCTCCCAGGACTCCACCCCCTGTCCAACCCCCCCTGCTCCCTGACTGTCCCAACCCCTATCCACACCTCTGCCCCCTGGGACTCCCATGCCTTTCCAACTGCCCCCTGTTCCCTGTCTCCTGATGGCCCCCCAGAACCTCCACCCCATCCAACCACCCTCTGACAGGCCCCCCCCAGGACTCCTACACCTATCCAACTGCTCCCTGTCTGCCCCCTGGCCCCAGCCCCTTTACAATGCCGCTCAGAGCAGCATGTCTGGCAGCTGCACTGCCCGGAGCCAGACACGCTGCTGCACTGCCCTGCAGGAGCATGCAGCCCTGCCACCCAGAGCACTGCCTGTGTGGCTGGGGGGGAGAGGGGCCAGTGGGGGAGGGGCCGGGGGCTAGCCTTCCCGGCCAGGAGCTCAAGGGCTGGGCAGAATGCTCCTGTGGGCCCGATGTGGCCTGCAGGCCATAGTATGCTCACCTCTGATCTACAGCTAACTGTTCTGCAATGGACCTGGGGAACACTTTCTGTTGAAGGAATGGTGACAAGATAGCGATGCAGCATCGGTGACTAGAGCAAAGCCACTGAAGAATGGGAAGGACAGAGGGTGGGCAGAGATGACAGTTTTGGCAACTGGAGTAGGGGTGTGATGGAAGCACATCAGATGCCTGTGGGAGGGTTTGGCAATTGGAGGCAGAGAAGTTTGGTTACTGTACTTCTGACACATGGTGGTTCCGACTCTTGTGTCCCACTGCCACAATGAACCTTTTCCATAACACAATAAGGGAGAGTGACCCTTTGCAATGTGGGACATGATTTTCCTCACACTGGCATCTCTGCATTGCCCCAGATGTCCCTTCTTCACTCCTTCCTTGCACAAAAGGAAAGAAACCAAGCACAGTTGGGCAGAGACGGCCTTGAGTGGTAGGAAAGTACCAGAGTGGAGCAGTGCAATTCATTGCTGTCAGGACACAGTGGCTCTGCTTGGTGCTTAGATGGCATAGTAGTAATCTTGGATTGCATGGAATAGACAGCCATCTCAAGCCAGAAGGGCATAGATGAGCGAGAAGTAGCTAGCACCTGCCCCCACAACCACATGCCAGATTTTGATCTCCAACCCACACCCGTAATTTCCACTGAAGGTGCAGGAATTGTCCACATGTTCCAGGGCAGAATTTGGGCCACATTATTTAATACGGGAGATGGGTTAGATAGTACCTGTGTGCTTATGATACTAAGTGTGCAGCTAGCTGGCTCTACCACTGACTTGTGTAGTTAGGACAAGCTATTTGTGCACCTCTAAGAACCAGGATGGTTATACTTACCACAGACATGCAGGAAGCAGGGCTGTACAGCAGTGGTTCTCCACAAGGGGTACACATACCCCTAGAGCAGGGGTTGGCAACCTTTCAGAAGTGGTGTGCCAAGTCTTCATTTATTCACTTTAATTTAAGTTTTCGTGTGCCAGTAATACATTTTAACATTTTTTAGGAGTCCTCTATAAGTCCATATATTATATAACTAAACTATTGTCATATGTAAAGTAAACAAGGTTTTCAAAATGTTTAAGAAGCTTCATTTAAAATTAAATTAAAATGCTGATCTTATGCCGCCGGCCCGCTCAGCCTGCTGCCGGCCTGGGGTTCCGTTCACCCAGGCCGGCAGCAGACTGAGTGGGGCCCGTGGCCTCGACCCCGGCTGGCAAGGGACTGGCAACCAGAACCCCAGACTGGCAGCGGGCTGAGGGGGGCCAGCAGCCGGGACCCCAGACCGGCAGTGGGCTGAGCAGCTCAGCCCACTGCCGGTCTGGGATCCCGGCCCTGCCTACATAGAGTGGGTATCTACCTTCTCCCTGGTTCTAGCCCATTCTCTTCCTCTCTCTCCGCACTGAGCACAGGACTGGGGGTGAAGGAGCAGGCTGGGGGTTGGGGTGTAGGGCCTGGCCAAGACCTATAATGAGGGAGGAGGCCCAGGGTTGGGGCAGGAGGTTTGGGTGTGGAGTGCTTACCTGGGCAGCTCCCATTTGGTGCAAGAGCTTGTTTGGTGCTCAGGGTGGGGGTTGGAATGTGGGGGCTGCAAGAGTCAGGGCATGGGGTGTGGAGGGTGCAGGAGTCAGGGCAGAGAGCTGGGGGCATTTGAGGGGGTGCAGGAGTCAGGGCGCGGGGGGGCTGGCTATGTGTGTGGGGTGCTGGAGTCAGGGCTGGGGTCGTGGGAGGTGCAGGGGTCAGGGCAGGGGGCATGGGCTAGGGTCATGGGGGTGATCCCAGCCCACTGCCCAGAGCGGCTCACAGCAGGGGGCTGGAGGGGATATGCCCTGATTCCACCCCCCTTCCCCAAAGCCCCGTCCCTACCTCTTCTCCACCTCCTCCCTGAAGCAGGGAGTGCTTGGCTCCGCTTCTCCCCCTCCCTCGCAAGGGCCATCAGCTGAACAAGGGCAGGGAGGGAGAGAAGGAGGGGCAAGAACCCAGCATACTAGGGGAAGAGGCAGGGGAAGGGGGACCTTGCATGCCCTGCAGCAGTAGCCCGCAGAACCAAGCTTCTTCACCCTGTCCCCATGGGGTCGCGGGGTGGGGGAGAAGAGCGGGCTGGGACGCGCAGAATTTTTAATGGCACGCTGCTGGCTGCCGGGGTCCTGGCTGCCAGCCCCCCTCAGCACACTGCTGGCCTGGGTTTGGCAGCAGGCTGAGCGGGGCCAGCACCGAGGACACAGCAGGCAGCCGCGTGCCATTAAAAATCGGCTCATGTGCAGTCTTTGGCAAGCGTGCCATAGGTTACCGACCCCTGCCCTAGAGGTACACAGTTCTTCCAGGGGGTACATCAATTCATATAGATATTTGCCTAGTTTTATAACAGGCTACATAAGAAGCACTAGCAAAATCAGTACAAAGAAATTTCATATAGACAATGACTTGTTTATACTGCTCTACATACTATACACTGAAATGTAAGTACAATATTTATATTCCAATTACTTTGTTTTATAATTATATGGTGGAAATGAGAAAGTAAGCAATTTTTAAGTAACACCATGCTGTGACACTTCTGTCTTTTTAGGTCTGATTTTGTAAGCAAGTAGTTTTTAATTGAGGTGAAACTTGAGGTATGCAAGACAAATCAGACTCCTGAAAGGGGTACAATAGTCTGGAAAGGTTGAGAGCCACTGCTGTACAGCACTTCTCTTAGGAAACGAGGACATCCAGAACCTAGCTAAATTTCTTTGTCAATGCTCCAGAGTCAGAAACTGGGTCAGACTGGAAATAAGGTGTAATTTTTAGCCATTTGGAACAATTTACCAAGGGTCATGGATTCGCCATCACTGACAATATTTAAATCAACATTGGATGTTTTTCTAGAAGATCTGCTCTAGGAATTGTTTCGGGGAAGGTCTATGGCCTGTGTTATACAGGAGATCAGAGCAGAACATCATAATGGTCCCTGCTGGCCTTGGAATCTATGAAACTGGCAACCAAGCTTAGGACATCCTTGTGCCTAGTTTTCAGAGACTGATCATCAAGATGCATAGCTACTCACTATCTCTGGCAAAAGTCACAGACCTATTGTGTCACAGCACAAGACAACTACAAATGCAGTCCACACAAGTGAAATTTAAGTTAACTCCTGCTTGGATGTTGGGCTGGTCTGTCTAAGCAAAGGCTGAAAACTGGGCTATGGCCCATGCCCCTATAAATGTGTTAGTCTCTAAGATGCCACAAGGACTCCTTGTTTTTATTCCATAAACAAGTGAATGACTCTTTAGTAACTATGCTCAGACAGATGCCCCCCTTAATGTGGTATGGAGAGAAGGCACATCTGATCTTCCAAACAGACTGCAAGGGGACACAGCAGCCAGGAAGCTTGTCCTCATTTGAGCCTCTTGTGGGAGGGGCATGCGGATTATTGCCTAGTCCCACATTTGAGTTCATGTCAGAGCATGAGCCTAACCCTGGAAAGAGATGTAGCTCAATTACAACAAACATTGTGTATTTTGGCTACAAGGATTTAGGAAAAGAGCTCTTGTCCCACATCCCCCCTCCTCAACAGCTAGAGGGGTAGCCATAGGACAAGGCAGCATCTACCAAGACAGTGTACCAGCCTGCGCCCACCACCAGATGCTCCCAATGTGGCAGTGCTTTGCTCTCTCCCATCTTCCCAGGAAAGGCAACTTAAATCCACAGCAGTAGCTGGATGGGTTGAAGCTACTCCTGACTGTTCTGCAGGTGTCTGTGCCAAGATGAAAAGTTCAGTAATCCCCCCATGGAAAGTTTGGGGCAGATACACAGCACTCCTAACATAGTTAATGAGGCATAACATCAGGGACACAAGTGAGTAGCAATGGGTACCATAGAACCCTTGTACTAGCCCAGTTCAGGGGCCCAGCAGTAACAAGTTTCCCAGCATTAAATCAGATGCCTCAATGACCGACATAGGCTGCAACTGTGAAGCCAAACAGTTTTCCATGCTCTAGTAATCAAGCCTCCCTCTTCACTTGGTCTACAGAGGGACAAAATGTATTGACCAAACTTGAAGGGAAAAGTATAAAACAGAGGCAAGTTAGTATATTGCAAGTAAGACAGACATGGAGTATAGAAAGTAATTGTTTCTCTTTTTTTAAACTTTAAACATTTTTCTAAACATTGACTTTTTGCCTTTGTGAACTGCATGCAAAATAAATACCCTTCTCTCCAGCACCCAAGTGGAAGTTACAAACTGCTCTTGAAACAATACCTTGCTCAGAGATGCAATTGTAAAATTTGCTCTATCCTCTTTAAAAAAATTGAGTATGTTTACCTCCCAAGTCTCTTTTGTAGTTTTAGTCTCACCTCACTGTAGCTTCTGTCAGTGCCAGCCTTTTAAAAAGTCAAATCTTGTCCATTATCCAAGTCAATTTGGTAGCTTAGATAAAAGGTGGTTTTTTTGGGTCCTTCCCCTCAGAAAAAGTGAGATTGGGTTTGCGATTGTTCTTTTGGGAATTGACTTGTAACCAAATCCTCACCTCTGCGATAGTTGTTTATACAAATTTAAAGTTATAAGCATAACTTCAGGATCTCCATTTTTTATGTCAAGAGCTTGCAGGAAACAGTTCAATGCATCTTGTAGTTTTCCATTGTCTTTCAGTTTCTTCCCACACTCTATCAGGGCATCATAATTATCTGGTGCATGAAGAGAATCCACAGTAGTCGGATTATCTTTCTGGCCTGCACTCTCCTTTGAAAAGCAGTCCATTTGCTCACCAGATAGCAGCTCAGGATCACCAGTCGATTCCTCTTGAGACTCTTCCTCAATATCATCTGCCTCAGATACGACAGATTCTGTATCATCTAAATAACTAGTTGTACCTTCTGTATCAAGTGTTTCTCCAATAGGTTCTTCCTCAGGCTCCACACTATGCTCTTCAGCTTCTTCTACCACAAGTTCTTCTTGCACCTCATCACTATCCTCTGTTTGGCTGAGAGCTCCTATGGTTTCTTCAATATCCTCAACCTCGTCCAACACTGCAATAATAAGAGATCTTCTAGAAGCTGTAGACTTGTTTCCTCTTGGGGAAAAAATGGGGTTTACTATAGATTTATCACATTTAGGAGTAGATGAACTAATCCCCATCAGAGATGGACACAGAGGGCTGTTTAAGGGCGAGGACATTTTTTCAGGCAGATTTTCATCCAAAATCATGACTGAATTATCTTCATCTTCACTATCAGAAACAATTCTTCTCGCCCGCTTCTTTTTGCCAATAGGCATGTCATCACCACTTTCCATCAAGGCTTCACTCACTGGTATAGAGTCATTTAGATTATCCATGGCTACGTTACAGGAATTCCCAAAGTTGTCATCATCTTCTCTTACCCAAGAATTCATTGCAGAACTGCCATGGTTTCCTACTTGCAGATGAAAGCCGGTATTTTCTGTGTACTCCAGTAATTTTTCCCTTTTTGAGACGTCTTGCTGTCCATCTTCAGAGTCTTCCAAAACAAGATTGAAGTCAGCCTGATACTGAGAAGATGCGACAGATGTAGCCTCCAAACTGGCTTCACTCACATGAGACTTCTGGAGTCCACTAGGGAATTCTGACATGACATTCAATAGACTTTTGGATGCTCCTGGAGAAGCTAGCTCAGGATTTTCATTCCCATCATCTTCTGGGTCATAAGGATCATGAGTTTGAAGTGACATTTCTGCATTTCTATATCTTTTAGGATCATTGGCAAAGACAGATCCATTAAACGAAGGCTGTGAAAACAGCGAAGAGGTAATTTGGACGTCGTTTATGCTTTGTGAGCGATGAGAGTGTCTTCTTGATTCAGGACTATGACTCTCTTTCTTAACAAATGAGTAAACTCCAAGGGAAGAAGGTATAAAATTTGGATCAAGTTTTTGTTCAGGTTCATGAATATTGGATTGTTTCAATACCTTACTGCTAGTATGCAATTCATTAACATCCATATTAGACACATCCTGTGCAGACTTCTCTTCCTCTGAATCCACAATAACCAAACTTGTCATTCTAGCACTGACATTAGCAACATCTTCATCCTCTGGATGATCAACAGCTTCATCATTTGCAGGTTCAACTAATACAGGTGGTGAAATAAAGTGATTTGTGTTAAACTCTGGTGATTTATTTTTTAGTTGTGAAGACAATACTGTTGGTCTCAGCCATGCTCCCTCAGTATCACTTTTGATTCTCCCCATCAATTGGTCTTTGAGCTGAGATTCTAACTGGACCAGCTCTTGGGCCTTCTGTACCCTTTGTTGAATATACTGATGAGCGTCTTCATTTTCAGCCTGTTCTTCTTGAGCTATTTCTCGTGTATACATTAAGTCGTGATCCGAAATGCCAAACATTTCCAGCGAGTGCAGATAAGCAATATGTTCATCCAACTCTAAGTCAGTCTTTCTTTGGGTGGCATGCAAGGACTGCAGCTGAATCTGCGTTGCAGAGGTTCGAGTGTCTCCCAACGTAAAGAGCTCCCTTAATTCCTGTTTAGTGAAATACCTAAATGGGTTCTTTTTGTCACCAGTAGTTTGTCTTATTAATGAATCCTTGAAGACTTGTCGCCTATATATTTTTTCTTCCACTGTACCACAGGTAATCAGCCTATAAATTACTACGTTTTCTTTTTGTCCAATCCTATAAGCTCTGTCCACAGCTTGGGCATCAGTAGCTGGATTCCAGCTGGGATCAAAGATCACCACTCTGCTAGCTGCCGTTAAGGTTATGCCAACACCACCTACTTGTGTAGTAAGCAAGAAGACAGAGTAATCCTTATTACTCTGAAACACACCAATCCTCCTTTCTCGTTCCACTAAGTGTGTCACTGTTCCATCAATACGCATGGTCCTAAAATGTCTGTGAGTTAAAATGCGCTCCAAGATATCCAGCATTTTTCTTGATTGAGAAAATACCAAAGTTCTATGCCCCTCCTCTTGCAGCCTTTCTAGAAGTCCCATGAGGAACATCAATTTTCCAGACTCCTGAATCAGAATCTCATCAGAGAGATGATCAATTTTGTTAGTTCCTGAAAATGCACCCCCTTCATTCTCATCATCCTGCTCAGGGTAACCACCTCCTTCCAAGCCAAGCTGGCTACATGCTCGTGCTGACAACAACCTGGGGTGATCACATAGTTTCTTTAAGACATTCAGCTCAGCCAAAGGCGACCGCGTTGTCATTAACACCTCCTTCACATGATCCAAAGAGAGAAAGTTCCTGTATATTTCTTCTTGAACTGGTGCTAAATACACCCACACAATGAAGTCATTTTTCCTGGTAAGAGAGGGCATTACAGGAGCAATGTTTTTACTCTGATCTTCAGGAAGATGGGTTTTAACTTTGTCAGAATTGTACTTCTTTTGTATGTCTTCTTTAGTTCTTCGGAGAAAGTATGGCTTTATAATGGTCATTAGATTTTCAGAGATCTTAAGTCCAAGTGCTTTCTCTCCTGGAGTTGCATCTTTCTCCCTTGCCCTTGTAATAGGATTCTCATATTCCATTTTAAAGGTCTTCGCTGTTCCTAGGAGGGACCCCTGACATGCAAAGTCAAACAAGGACCACATCTCACGCAGATTATTTTGGACTGGTGTCCCTGTGAGGAGGATGCGATTTTTTGCAGGAATAGCATATACAGATTTAGTGGTTTTAGCAGATGGGGATTTAATTTTATGGGCTTCATCAAGAATAATATAGTCCCAGACAAATTCTCGTCCACTAAGGCTAGAAAGCTGTTGCCAGTTATTGATCAGCATTTGATATGTTGTGATCGCTATGCCATTCTTTCTTTGGATTCTCTCTAGTTTTCTGTTACGCTCAGTCTTGCTGGTGCCATGAAAGTCTTTCACCCTCAGTCCTGGAGTCCACTTAGTAAACTCTCTCATCCAGTTGCTAACAAGGGTGGTTGGCATGACTAGCAGTACAAACTGTATGAGTTCAGCATCAAACATCCCAGAAAGGAGTGCAATGATCTGGATAGTCTTTCCCAAACCCATGTCATCTGCCAATATACCTCCTTGCCTTCCATCACGGTAGAGACTGTATAGGAAGGCCACGCCTTCTCTCTGATACTCAAAGAGTTTGTTGTGCATCTCTCCATAGATCATTAGACCACTGTTACATACATCCACGAATCCCTCCTCTTCCTCTGTGGCAAGTGCCAGCTCTGCAAGTGTTTCCTCAAGCCTTTTGATTCTGCTTCTCAGCTTTTCACTGGGATGAATTTCATTTGCAAGGTTGAAGAGTTTAAGAGACTCTTCCAGATTTCCATTCCTGGCCTCTTCTTTTGCCTGAGTCACATACCTGTAGAACACAAAACAAAGGAGCAGTGTTTGCAGGAGTCAAACAATTAACACAAACATGCACAAGTCCATTTGTTTTAACATAATTAAGTCTGATGTTTGTATAGCAATTTGAATATATTAACTGCCCAAGAACTTCATTATAGCAGAACAGCTACTCTGCCATAGTTAAGGTGAAGACCAGCTTTCTGTTTAAAAGCTTGACTGTTTAAGTGCTCTAAACTCCACACAGTTAATCGGATTGCCTTGAAATTTAGTGTTCCTCTTGGGGGGCACAGGATACAATCAATTATCCAAATTTGGGGGCATTTGACCCAGAGGTTGCTAAGGAAAAACCAAAACCAAAACAGCTTTTCTTAAAGTTGACGACAGACTGTCAACTTTTTTTGCCCACAGATAGAGATCAAAACCAGGGCTCAGATCACCACACCAGGGTCAAAAACACTTGAGGGTACCCCAACAGAGCACATGGCACCCAACAGCCCGGGGGGGGGGGGGGGGAAGAGTCAAACAAAACGTTATTTGAAAAAGAGTTTGCGCCTCCACTCTTGCACACTACAGCTCACATGCCCATTTACACACCTACAGAATTAGTGAACATGTGCAAAGAGGAAATCCATTTCCATATCACAGGACCTGGTTGTCTGTGAGGAAATGTTGTAGTTATCAAGTCTGTGCACCACCCCACACACTGTTCTTCAAATCCAACCCAGAGTAATATCTGAAGTGAAAAAAGCAGGCATACTGCTCTAGTCTGCCTCCATCAAAGGGGGATTTCTATTTTGTGGAAATGTAATCTAAGTACAGCAGAATACTCCCAAATGGTCACTGGGAGGGGACAGTGATTAGGGATGCAAGAGTATGTGGGAAGAGGGGTTTGGGTCTGTAGTGAGCAATGGGAGTATTATGGCAGGTAGATAAATGGGAATGGGTGGGAGAGGAGGGAAGAGGAGTTGGGGGGCTCAGGTGAAGGACTGGGGAAGTAGGAGGGGAGAAGACAGGAGAGGTTGGGGAATATGCGGTGTAGCAGAGGAAGTTGGGGGTTTAGGGCTGGGGCTGTCACCTTTGAAGTCTCCCCTTCCTTGTGTGCTGGGATTAGGGGAGCCCTACCCTGCTGCAGGGGGACGGGGAGCCCTACTTGTTATATGTAGGGAAGTCTGGGGAACCCTGCTCCCCCTGGGATGTCTGAGTCCTTCTCCCTGCCCCTCCATATGAGCTGGGGTGCAGGGAATGAAGGTAACAAATGGCTGGGGAAGCCTGGCTGAAGCAGGTGCAGGAGTCCCAGCTGGGGGTGGGGAGAGGGAGTGAGGGGCCCAGCTCAGCGTGCAGCTTAGGCTACGTAACCAGGTAGCGTGAGGCCCTCCAGTAATAGCCTGTGACAGACATGTGTGCACAGCAGCACAGAACAAGGAGGCAGCAAGAAGCAACTTCAGACATGTCACTAGTTTCTGCAGGGCCAGCTCATGGCTCAGGACAAGGAGGAGGAAGTGTTGGAGTGAAGGGGCGGGGAGAAGGTGCCACACCAGCCGGCCATAAAGCGGTCAGGGTTTGGGACATAGAGCAG
Source organism: Chelonia mydas (assembly GCF_015237465.2). Lineage (NCBI taxonomy): Eukaryota > Metazoa > Chordata > Testudines > Cheloniidae > Chelonia > Chelonia mydas. The sequence continues at coordinate 59,878,377 of NC_057855.1, forward strand.
GGGTAGGATTTCTGTGAGCAATCAGAGACCAGCCCCACCTCCCAGCGGAAGGAGCACTGGCCCGGGACCATGCCAGGTTCTGCGGCTGGGTGGCCTCGGGCAAGTAGCCGCTCCGTGCCTCAGTTTCCCCTCCGAAAGACAGGAGATGGCGGTAGAGTTCCGTGAGCCCCACTGCGGACCCAGCCCTGTCCCTGCTCACACGCGAGGGAGCGAAGGCACACGCCAGACTGAGGCGGAGCGAGGGGAACGGGCCGCTCCCAGCGCCTCAGGGCAGAAGCAGTGCCACGGCCCGGGCAGCCCGCGGCCTTGACGCCAGCCCAGCCTGCCGGCAACCCCGGCCTCACCTCTCGTAGAGCCCCGCCGGGCCGGGCCCCGCCATGGCGCGCTGCTGAAGGGAGACGGAGACTCGCCCGCCGCCGTGCGACCATTCAAAATGCCCGCCGCCTTCCCGACCTGCCCCGGGCGGGGCCGCCCCGCCAGCCTATCACCCGCGGCATGCAAATGAGAGCCGGAAACATCAGCCAATTGGCGCTTCCCGGCCGCCGCAAAGGGAAGAGCCACGGTGAGGCCTGGCAGGGGGGCGGGAGGAAGGGCGCGGGGGCAGAGGAGGCGCGGGGCTGTGTGGACCGCGATTGGTATTTTGTGTGGGTCAGTGGTTCCCCCACCCCAGTCCAAAGGTTTTCAGGTGGGGGGAACTTGACTGGTGGTGGGGGTGGAGCACCTGCTAATTTTTTCTCATGGATGCTGCAGGCCCGCGGCACCCCCAGAGTCACCGCCTATGCCACCGAGGCGTCTTCCTGTTTGCTGGGTTGTTTAGTTACAGGGGTATACACAACGTAAATGTTTGCTACTACCTTATAACCGGATGCAGATAAGTAAAAACAATGCAAGTAACGTCCCGTTTGTTTTCATGAAGTTTCAACTACACTCTTATACCTTTAACAATCACTTTGACCTATAGTAATACACAAGTGAGGTGTCCTGGAGCTTTGGCCTGAGCTGGCACCTGGTCTGCCAGTGTCACACCTTCCTGCTGCGGGCAGGTACAGAGTACCTCTAGCTCAGTTAGGAGTGACCCTCCAGACATTGTGGAGAGTCAGCCCTGAGCCCCTTGTCCAGTGCAGAGAAGGAAACACAGACCACATTCCTCAAAGGAGCCAAGCCCTCTAGGAGGTAAAAGTCCCTTGTACTGTCCATCAGAAAACAAGCAGGAGCACAAGGCAAAGCATCCCCTGTGAAGAGACACTGCCCAGAACCCTAGTCAAGGGTTATCGACCCTGGTACTGGTGCTTGGGCTATTAAGGCTGACCCCTTCAATGATACAACACCAGCAGCGGGGAAATCTCTCCGTACCAGGCAGTGGCATTGGAACAATTTGTATAGTGGGGGTGCTGAAAGGTATTAAACAAACCTGTAAGCCCAGGATATCAGGAAAACCACTTCAAGCTGGGGGTGCTATTGCACCCCTAGTTCCAGGGCCCCTGGTACCAAGAAACGCCTGAGGCCTATGCAGCAGCATAGCATCTGCTCTGTCTCTTGATGCTGGATTCTCCAGTCGTGCAGGAGACAAACCGACTGGGATTGCTTGATCCTTGGGCTTCTGTGACCCCAGGAACCCCTCAATGACAACTAGCAGACGGTTCCCCATACTGTAACTCACCTCAAACCTGATACATTTGTTGGATCATATTAAAGAAGTTCTGTATTAAAATCACAAATGAGTTTGATTCCCCATAGTTTAAATTCCAGGGTATTATTAGTTAAGAGAGCTCTTGGGTTTTGGTACTGTTTCTCTCCCTCTCTGTGCGAAACTTGCAAGCTGCTAATTGTGTTAGTACATTCTAAGACAGAGTCTGTTCTCAAACCAATTCTTTGTAGCTACTCACACAGAGAGAGACTCAAAGCAATACTCTTTAACAACAGAAACAGCACCCAGAGACTTCCTGCCCTTTTGTTGTATTCATCTCTCTTTGTTAACAATTGTGATTAAAATAGAGACAGAGGATGTATGTGGATGGATACTTGGTGTGGATAATAACTGAATGATCAGGGAGGTGCCAGCCTAAGAATCCAGTGTCCATCGGCTGAAGAAGGCGTCAAGTGGAAATAACCAGAGGACCCCCAGAGGGCAGACTGGAATCCACCCAACAGCCTCAAGGATGGGAGAACCAAAGAACAAGATAACATCTGGCAGCACGGAGCCGTCGGGAATGTGCCATCTGCTGATTGATTCAGCAACAGCATGATGAAGCAATTCCCATAGACTGGCATAGGAAGAAATTCCTATAAAAATGGACTCTAGAAAGTGAGAACTTTGGGGTCTGATTCCGCAAACCAACTTCCAGGAGCATCAGATGAGCATCTGACAAGGCCCTGCTCCCTCCTCATGTCCAGGCCACCTGGCCAGTGGCTTGGCATGAGCAACTTTAAGGCTGGTAACTATGATAACAACCTTGTAGAACCTGTGTGTATGTGTGTGTGTATGAATAAATATGAAATTGAATGGAATGTTATAGCTATAACTAACTGCTTACTATGATTCTGTATTCACAATAAATGTGGCATTTTGCCTTTTCCCCTTCAATAAGATCCTGCTGGTTTTTATTTTATTGGTATAACACATTAATTGCCTCAACACACTCTTATCATAAGATATATCCCAAAGGTGTCATGTAAGGTATGATATGTAAACTGGTGACACACTGGTCACCAAATCATTGCATGATGTATGTATGGGTTGTGCATGAGTTATAGATGTGTGCTGGAAATATGTTCTTAATAAAACCAGCCTGCCCTAGACAAGTGAATGTGTATTTACCTTTCTGACAGGCTTGGTTACAGGCAAAGAACAATTAAAGTGTGTTTACGTATAAGGGAAACAAAGCCATCAAATTAAACGAGTGGGGGAGAAGACCACTCAACAGCATTTGCACCCCAGGAAGACTTCCTGGCTCTTCAGGCAGAGACAATGGACTCTGAGTATTATAAGAGGCGCAAAAAAGACTCAGTGGCAGGGAGAGCACAGCAGGCTGGGAATCAGAGGCACTGGGAAAGATTTGTGAGGCCCCATGACAGGAGCTGCAAGTCAGGATTGAGGTGCATTAGCAAAGGTTTGTGGGAACCGGGCCTAAATCACCAGGAGCCAGGCATCTACGTGTTAGTCTTGTGCTGTTAAATCAGTGCAGTATCAGCTAGTTGAAATTCAGCTAAAAAATAGTCGCCTGAGCTTTTAACGGCACAACAAAAGTAAATGGTTTGTTGCACGCTTTAATCAAAGGTGCTGTTGGATTTTGAGGCCCTGACCCAGGTGCTTTTGGGGTAAGACCAGGCAGCTGATCTGCTCAACCACTACCCAGTGACCCAGCCCTCTCCCTTAGGAAGTAGGCAAGCCTTCTTATCTTGCCTGATGGGTCCTGATTAGCTACTGCCCCCTCCCAGCCCTTTCAGCCACCAGAGGACCAAGTCTTGTTGGTTCTGCCAGTACCAAAGCTCAAGTGGTCTCTCTAGGAGACCACTTGGAGTTCTGAACTCACTGCCCCTTTTTCCTAGGTGACAATTCTCCTTGGGTAGGTGTGTCATGGCAGTGACGCCTCCAGCAGGGGCAGAGAAGGCCTGGTACACCATGTCACAGGACCAAGATGGAAACAGGCAGGAGTGCTGTGGCCCTGGACAGTGTTTGCAGTGGCCGCAGTTTGGAGGACATACGCACTGCTGTATCTCAGGACAGATGTGAGGGTAGAGCTTTTCTGGGAGCCCAAGACTACGCTTACAGGGATGCTGTGAGGCCAGGATTCAGGTGCACTGAACAGCATGCATAGCACCCTCCTGTGGTACATCCTGTAACTGGCTCTTGTCCATGCTATCAGCCCCTCACTCTCGCAATCATGAATAACTAACTTTCCACAACTATTTAGAGAGAGAGAGACTGTAACATTTCAAACAGCACAGTGAAAAACTTCAGAGCCTGGCAGTGATGCGCACACACACGTGTGCATGTAACACAAGGGTGTGTGTGTGTGTACCAGGGTGTCCCAGATCAGTGTAGTATCAGTAGGCACCTAGCTGCAGGATGTGATCTGCTAGGCTGCAGTGATTTGGCCCATGCTCTCAGTGCCAGAGCTATCTCCTGCATTTGTACATCTTCAGCCACTAACATGGTCCCACTGGGGTTGTTCACTGACTGGTCACTGTGGGAGAACCTTGTTTTACTGAGTAAGCTGCACGTCAGGACCCTGTTTGGTCATTTCCCTCATGGGCCTGAGTCAATTTGCAATGAAAGGTTCTGCCATTTTTCCACCAGCTTGGGTGTGGAGGAATAGTGATCACAAGCCAGTGATATGGGGTTGTTCAGTATGGCTTCAGGGTTCGGATTCACAATTCAAGGCCAGTCACAAACAACTGCTCTGCTTCTTGAGCAAGGGCCAGCTCTCTGCCAAGTACCGTGACCTCAGTATCCTGCCAATAAGTAACAGGCAGGAGAAAAGGGGTGGGGAGAGGGGAAAAGGGAGCTTCTTGTGATCTCACAGTCCCACCAAGCCATGACTTCCTCACGTGCACAAGCCACTGACGATGTAACTACGAGGGACAGGAACTGTCCCACTCATCCCAATGGCATGTGGATGATTTATTTCAGGACAGCCCTCCTGCCTGTCCACTTCTGCCAGCACATTGACTCGTGTGACACCACTGAGCTTCCCAACAGTTTATATTCCTAAAACAATGTGCCTTGCAACTGTCATCAGGATCCCTGGACGTACAGAATGCAGCTCCATCCGTAATGAGCACTCAGCAAGGGAATGGCAGCAGCATTAGGAGGTACCATGGAGACCAAGAGCTTAGCAGTGTTCAAAGCAGTGTTGCATAGCAAGACTAGCCAAAGTTAGAGTGGTGAGGGTCCCAAATAATCAAATAATGCAGTGGTTTGGAAGGGAGTTAAACTCTCGTGAATCAGGGCATAAGCCAACCTCTAAACCATTTTTTTGCAGGGGGAGGTTTGAGGTTTCCAGCCACATTACAAAATCACTATAGAAACAGACCAAGATGGTTCATTAATTTTAATACCAGGAGGGACCACTATAGTCATCTAGTTTGTCCTTCTACATAACACAGGCTATAGAAATTCCTCCATCAGCCCCCACAACTAGTGGTTGTATTAGAGTACATGTTTTGGAAAAACAGTCACTCTCCAAGTGCTTGGAGAATCCCTCAGAAAGCTGTTCCAATAGTTAACTACCTACCTCCCTGTTCAAAATCTGCATTTCAAACCCAGCACAGCACTCCCTAGGCACAGTGACAAAGCCAAGGCAACCTGGAGAGGGAGAACTACTGGCTGCAGAAAGAGAGGCTGCTGCAGCTTAAGAAAAGGAATCTATCCCAGAGCAGGAGCTGATGCAACAGCAGGAAAAGAGGCTGCCAAAGAGAGCAGGGTGGAGATCCGGCTGCCTTTTGTAAAGTCTCCACACCAGGAAGAGCTTCCCTGACATACCTGTCCACTCTTTCACCTTTTACATCTTCTCACACAATTAAGAAAAAACCCACCTTGGGGGATTGGTGGTTCCAGGAACACTTTAGCCTACAGCGATAAAAACTAATTTCACTCCTTCCTACTTACTTGAATAAGACAGAGATGATTTTGTGACTGAACCAGGGAATAATTTGTCAGGACTCTCTGGATAGGATGTAGCAGTGTTTTTATTTGGTAATAACTGCAAATATTTCCACAAGTCATCACCAGGGCTGTCTGGGGTTTGAACAGCTGAGCCAATATCTGCAATTTGGTTCTCATTTCAGAGCAGGCTTACCAAGCATTTCATTCCTATTAACTATGCAAACCCAAAAGGCAGCTTAACTGAGGTGGTAGGGAGAGACTCTGAGGTTCATAACAAATCCTGCTGTAGGAACCCAGCATTTCACAGGCCCTGCCCTGGAATCACTCAGCGGCGCCCCCATTTCTGCAGGGCAGAGACAGGCTCATTAGCATTGCTGTAAGTGGCAGGGCAGGCTCATTCGGCAGAGTTCTAGAGCCTCCATGGTTGTAGCTGGGCTTTGCAATCAGTGCTGGGGCGGTGAGGGCCGTTGCTGCCTTGTGGCAGCAGCCTGTGCCTGGGGTCTCACCTAGCGGGCCTGTGCCTGGATTGCCCTGATGTGAGCCAGCATGTTCCCGGCCGCTCTGTGGCTGGGGTCTCGCCCCGCGGGCCCGTGGCTGAGGGGGGGTCCCATGGCTGGGGGGTGTCGCCTGATGGCCCCGTGGCTGGGTCGCCCTGCTCTGAGCCCCGGTGCGGCCCCCGTGCCCAGAGCATCGGAGGTGCGGGCCCAGAGCTGACTAAGGCGAGGGCAGCGGGGCAGGGCGGGTGGAGCCGGCGCGCTGCGGTGAGCTCCTCCGGCCGGCAGGGGGCACCAGCCACTGCGGGCCCGGCCGGCGCCGCTCTGTCCGGCCCCGGTCGCTGCGCGCTCGGTTCGGCCGTGAGTCGCCGGGAGACCGGGCCGCGGGGAGTGGCCTGGCCCGGATCCCTCCGCTCCCCATGGAGCCGCTGCCGCCGCCCGCGGCCTGGAGCCTCGATGTATCCGCTGGCTGGGACGGGGAGCCCGAGGGGACCCGGCGCCCGGGGGAAGGCGGGCGGGGCTGGCTGGGGGACCCCGGCGCCCGGGGGAGGGGCGGGCGGGGCTGGCTGGGGGACCCCGGCGCTCGGGGGAGGGGCGGGCGGGGCTGGTTGGGGGACCCCGGCGCTCGGGGGAGGGGCGGGCGGGGCTGGCTGGGGGACCCCGGCGCCCGGGGGAGGGGCGGGCGGGCGGGCGGGGCTGGCTGGGGGACCGCGGCCCCGGGGGAGGGGCGGGCTGGGGGACCCCGGCGCCCGGAGGAAGGCGGGCGGGCTGCTTGAGGGGACACTACTGCCCGCGGTATTGCTGAGTTCCTTAGCCGTGTGCCTATGCTGTGGAGGTGAAAGCAGGACGGAGGGAGCCCTGTGTCCTGAGCCTCTCCCAGCGCCACGGGCAGTGCGAGTGAGTAGCACACACGGCTGCCCCGGCTCCGCAGGGAGGTTGCCTGCCCACAGTGACTCTTGCTCCCGGGCGCAGGGTTGAAAACGGCTCCAGGCTGGCAGGTGGCAGGGACTCTTTGGGGCATACTGACAGATTGGAGTCATGGCACGGCCTTTTCCTTCCCCCGCCCTCGGGGGGCACATTGGCAGAGTGAGGCAGAGGAATTATTCAGTCTTCACCTGGGCTATGTTGGCAGGGGCAGCTGTGTAGAGATTCCCACCAGGGGTTAGTGTATTGGGAAAAGGTGGGCATATCCCATACTATTGTAGGGAGTGAGCAGGCTTTGGTGGGACTGTGTTCCTCTTCTCTACTGTCTGAGCATCTCTGCCCTTGCCCTGATTCCATTAGTATCCCTTGCCTCCGGTGTGTGGGCCTGGGTGATTGGTTAGTACAGTGAAGTCTTTCTGGAATAGACTCAGCAGCATTGTGTGAATATTGTGATTGGTTAGTACAGTGACGTCTTCTGGAGTGTTGCTCCCTGGGAGATGGGGTACATTAGGGAAATCCCCATGGTGTCACCCCCCAGGGTGATGTTATACTGAAGGTTACAGGAAACATTTGCTAGGTTTTTATCTTTTTATAGTAAAGAAAAGAAAATTCAGATGGATTTTTTTCCCTAGTTGCTGTTAGTGGGTAGGCAACTATCTGGAAAGTTTGCAGTGACTCTTCAATATGTTCTTGGGGTTGCTTTGCTCTGAGTAGCTGAACTTCTGTCTTGCATTTGGAATTAAGAGCAGATTGTCCTTATGCTCTTGAGTGCTGAGGTGGAACTCTTAATGTCAGACTGACAACTATTGTTGTGAGCCTATTACAATTAAAAGTTAAAGCTTTAACCTTCATGAAACCAAATTAAAATCCATGTGAAAAGAGAAAATCACTCGCATGTCTGAAAAGGTGGTTGAAGGTTTTTTTTCTTTTTTTCTTTGAGGAACATAAAGAGGAGAAAATAGGAACTTATATTGGAGCTTCCCAAGAAAGGCCCTTTCCATGCAGGACTTAAGGGTAGATCCTTCCCTGCACCGCGTACAAGCTACTAGGTGTAGCTGGAACAGCACTGTGGCCTGTTATACAAACAGATTTTGTGCCAATTTAACTGGTTTACTTAACAAAGTGATTTTTTTTAAACTAAAGTTGTTATTCTGCTATAACTGCTAGTGTGGATACAGCCATAGTGTTATACTGGTACCTTGTGTCCATATAACTTATTCCCATACAGGAATAGCTTTACTAGTGTAAAGACCCTTTATGCCGCTATAACTGCCCGCACAGTAGGGAGTTGTACCACTAGATGAGTTAAAGCTGTACAACTTTTGAGGGTAGCAAAGGCCTGAGAAATGGAATGGCCCCTGCCACCGCCATCAGCACATTTGCTCTTGGAGTCTTCCCAATCACTTTGGAGTGCTGTCCTCTAAACCAAGGGTTTCTCAAACGTAATTGTCCCGTGACCTCCTTCTGACAACAAAAATTACTACATGACCCGTGGGTACTGAGGCCTGAGCCCCACCACCAAGGGCTGAAGCCCTTGGGCTTTGGCTTTGGCCCCAGGCAGTAGGGTTGGGGCTTTGGCCCCAAGACCCAGCAAGTCTAATGCCAGTCTTGGCAACCCCTTTAAAACATGGTCCTGACCCACAGTTTGAGAACCGCTGCTCTAAACAGACAGAAAAGTGGCCCTGCTTCCTGGTTTTGGGTCCCCAGTCAACTCCCCAGCTCCTCTGGTATAGTTTGTGGACCCATGACCAGGGAGTTTAGCATGCTTCCTTTATCATGTGCATCTCTGAGAGCGGTTCCTCCATATGCATATTTTTGCATGCATCTCCCCGTATGTCATGTGATAAATGCTCCTCCTCACTATCCCCAACAACGTAGAGATAGAGAGCAGGGCCTGTGGTCTCTTTGGTTCCAGGAGAAATACAGTCATGAGGTCAGCAACACCTTTGCTCTAGAATCTTTTAGTTTCTGTGCTGTTATGAGGCTTCTCTCTGTTTCCAGATTGGTTATCCGTTCACGGGAGAAGGACCCACCTGACCAGGATAACATTCCCATCAACAGCCGATTTAGATGTGTGCAAGGTACTGACCCTACCGCACCTACCCCTCAGCCAGAAATCCACTGCTTTTTTTCCCCTGGCTGTACAGATTGGGACTTCCCCATGGAACTAAAACTCAGAGGTTATGATTACAGCTTCCTACCTCTCCCAAACTGGTGTGGGGATTTGGTCCATCTCGATATAAATGTGGGTTGGGGAGCCTCGGTCCAGTTCCTCATTGGTAGGTGTTGGTGTCAAAAACCACTGCCTGGAATGGCATCAAATGGCCCTCTCTACTGGCAGCTCCAGAGAGGCCAAAGATAGAATGGGAAATGGGATCTGAACGGACTGAGGGCTTGTCTACATGAGGAAATTTACCGGCAGAACTATACCTTATAATTGTCCTGTGATACTTCCTTGAGGGGGGACACTTTTTCTGCAATAAGTGTCCACAAGGGGCATTATACCAGTATAGCTATGGCATGTTTGTGCTGGTAAATTTCTCCATGTAGACGAGCCGTGAGACTTGTTGGTGGACCTGTGTATGTGGGGAGTTAGCACTACTGTTACTGCTCATGCTGCACTTGGGGAGTCAGTCTCCAGGACTGGCAGGCTGGTACCTTTCATTTTAAACACACCGCTGTCTAACTTCCCTGAATTTGAAGAGACCCTTTTGCAGGGGGACTTCTGTCCAGTCTGGCCCAGACTGTGGGGTCGTAACTCTCTCCAGTAGTGCCACTACTAGTGGTGAGAGATATGGAAGCAGTTTGTTCCTTTGCTGGGGCCTGGGATCTCCTTGTGTTGAAGGCAGGCATTGTGCTTGTGTTGTATGTACTGAGTCTCTGCTCCTGGACAGGGTTGAACTTTCCTGATCCTTCTCTCTTGTTTCCCAGAGGCTGAAGAAACTCTGTTGATTGATATAGCTACAAACAGTGAGTCTGTTATGATGAGAGCTTTCTTCAACAAATGTATCATCTCTCCATCACTGACACACACTCTTTCCTGTTTCACCCACTTTGCCTCCCCCTCTTGTCTACTCCCCTTTTGTCCTCTGCTCTACCCCACTTGCTGTCCCTGTGCTAGTTGTGGATTGTAAGGCTGTAGAGGGGTTGGCTGGCTTTGTTACTCTTTTGGAAAATGCTCATTACCACAAGGAGTATGATCTAAATACTTAGATCAAAAGGTGTCACTTGGCTGAGTTTTGACTTCTCCCTTAATGCTTCTCCCAAAACCCCTCCCTGTGAGCCTGTTTGACTTTCCCCGGAACTTAACCTGCCAGCCCCTCGCTTTCCTGCTTCTGTCCTATATTATTGCTCTACTCCTTGCTGCCACAGAAGCAGCCCCATGGTTGGAGTGCAGGGGCAGTACACGATGCCCACATTGGAAGTGTAACCTGATCAGGGCCTCTTAGGAGGTTTTCATACCCTCCAGGGTCCCACAGTGCTTTGCATGCAGCATAGACAAGTATAGGTTGTCTTTGCTTTGCGCAGTGGAAGATGGGGAGAACAGATGCACTTGAGGATTAGCTTATCTTTGGTAGCATGTGGGCTGCTTGTCTTGGGGATCTGGAATCACTCTGTCTGAAAATGTGTGTCTACTGCTACAAATACCACCTTGGATTCCTGTCCCCATTTGACACTGTGCCTTTAACTGCATTTGGTGCTTGTAGTGTCATTGTTTCCTTTGTGAAGGCAGCTTCCTCTGTTATTTGTGAGTGTCTTTCACACAGCAGCAGGGGAGAGAAGTAGTTTTAAAAATCAGGAAAATGGCATTGGAACCCCCTCCCACCCACAAATTGGTGGGAGTCTCAGGGGCACAAGGAGGACCCGACACTGCCTCAAACTCACTTTTTAAAATAGACTAATTGTCAAGATGACTGCAAATAAATGAGGACTTCCATCATGAGCCCAGAGGAGCAAATGGCAGCTAGTGGCTTGTTCATGGGCGGGGTTTAAAGGTCAAGAAGCCGAACCTGTCTGTGTCTTGATGTGTGTGTTTTGTATGTCTGAAGCTGGCTGCAAGATAAGAATACAGGGAGACTGCACACCAGAGCGCCTCTTTGAGATCCCCGATGAGGAACGCTGCCTTCGGTTCCTCACCAAAGTGCTGAACGTACAAGAAGGTAACCACAATTACAGCCATGTGTGTGTCTCTGGGGCTCGAGCAGTTTCTGACAGTGATGTTTCCTTCTCCAGCCCAGTTGAAAGCGCCTCTTCCTGAGCACAGGGAGCCAGCCAGCTGGTATCAGGTGGAGAAAAACCTCCCAGCTCCTCCTCAGTCATCTGTTTCAGGTACTGGAATGAGTCCCACCTCGGCAGTCGCAGCCCTGTGTTCAGGGCACAGTCATGGGGTCCTTATTTTCAGTGGTAGGGTGGGATACATACAAAACTGTGGCCTCTGCAGGAGCTTTGATTTTCATTGGTCCTGTTCGGAAGGAGCCTGATTAGTGCTTTTCCTCCATCCCCCCACTAACTCCCACAAAAGCCCACCTCCTGCTCCTAATGTGATGTTACCATGGATTGATGTCTTATTGACGTACTGTATCTCCCTCTGCCAAAGTCCCTCTTGGTTCATAATTGTCTCTCCACTCCCTTGGTCTGTCCATCTCCTCACTCTCTCCTCCCCCTCGCCTCTGTCAGCGTCTCTTCCCCTCACCCTCTTGGCACCATCAGAGTTGGTATAACACTGCTACCCCTTGCCACACCCACATTCCTATGGGGATCTCTCTTCCCCCTTCCAGAGTTACGTTGCCCCCTCTAGGTTCTTGTTAAGCTGCTTTCTGAAGAACATTCACCTGGGCCTCAATCTCACCACCCAGGCTTCGGTCATTACAGGGGTTCTAGGCTTTGAAGATCATTTCAATGCCATAAGTTTGGAGAAGAAAAGAAACTTACAAAACCAGCAAATGGGATCTCGCCGGGAGCCCCCGCCTCCCCCTCTCCCTCCGCAAAATAGGCAGTAAGTAGCATCCCAGAGCTGTTGCCTTTACCCTCCAGTATCCTAGGCAGTAACCACAGTTTGAAGTCTTTTGTTGTCTCCTGTCTAGGTTTCATCGAGAGAGGGAAGGTGTGGCCAGAGACCAGCCAAAAGTAACCAACACCATGCGCAAGCTGTTTGTGCCCAACACGCACTCTGGGCAAAGAGAGGGTCTCATCAAACACATCCTTGCCAAAAGAGAGAAGGAATATGTCAACATCCAGAGCTTCAGGTCAGTGCTGCCCCTAGAGCCATAGCCGCGAGGCACAGTGTATGTAGGGGTAGTGAGAAGCAGAGATTTTCCCAGCTTCTGTGGGCTACTGCCTTGAACCCAGCCCAGGTCTCAAAATGAGCTCCTGCTGGTGGATGGCCTATGCGAAACAAGTATTGGGGTTTCAGTCGAGTTCGTAGGTGGCCACAGTAGCACCCTACACCCATCTTATTGGCACTTCCCGGTGTCCTTATGGGTAATCTCAGCCCAGGGGCTGGGGGTTGAACTCCCCCAAGCAGAACTGAGGCATGTTGGCAGAGGCGAGGTAGCGGGAGCTTGCACTGCTGTTGCCCATGCTGCATTGTCTTATAAATACAAAGGCCTTCATGGTTGCCAATCTGGTGCCTTTTTGCCAACATGGAATTCACTTTCAGCATGTAGAAAGCATGGTGTGTGTCATGTAGGTAGGCCCCCAGTGAGGTGTCCTTTACTTTGCAGAGCTCTGTGACATCCCTAGTACATTAGAAATGTGGCATGCGCAGAATTCTCTGTGTTTTGCGGTCTTGGACAGAGCTCTTCATGTTGTGTGTAGTTCACACTCCTTACCTAGTTCACGGGCCTTTTTACACAGGACCATCATGCAATTCAGACACTCCCTGTTTTGATGTTGTGTGCATTAGAGAGTCTGGACCTATTCAGTAAAGCTCTGCCCCAGCAGCATGGCTGCTCTTGTGTGTATTGCAGGTTTTTTGTGGGAACGTGGAATGTGAATGGCCAGTCTCCGGACAGTGGATTGGAACCCTGGCTAGTCTGTGACTCAGAGCCCCCAGATGTCTACTGTGTTGGGTGAGGCATGAACTCCTGTTCATTTATACATACACATCTTGTGTCTCGCTCCCTTCCCTTGGACACTGGTGGATTTTATTCATTTCAAATTCCCAGGCTTCCTAGTGGACTCCAAACTTTACACTGCTGCCTAGCATGTACCCTGGGACTCGGAAGGGAGGGGAATCTCCTTCACAGGGCTGGAGTAGTCAGAACAATGCAAAGAAGCAGCCAAAAGTCAAGTAGATTTCTTGACCTAACAGAGCAGCTTTCCTCCAGTGAGGCACCAGCTGAGAACCAGCTCATCCTCGGCATTAGCAAAGCAGACCAGACTAATGCCCCTCAGGGAAATGGTCTCTGGAAGGGGCCTGTAAGACACTGCAAGGGAGCCATAGTGCCTTCGTTTGAGCTAGGTCCAGTTGACCTTCCTCCGGGATGAATGATGATAGAGAGATTCAGACTGGGCCTCCTGCAGCGCCATCTTCTGATGGGGGTACAGAGTGGAGATTGGTTTGGGAGAGAGGGGTTGTGTCCTAAATTGACTTGTTTTTAGGTTCCAGGAGTTGGACCTCAGCACGGAAGCTTTTTTCTACTTGGACTCTGCGAAGGAGCATGAGTGGCTGGCTGCTGTGGAGAAGGCCTTGCACCCCAAGGCCAAGTATAAGAAAGTGAGTCTTACTCAACCATCTCCTCTGGCATCCAAGCTGGTGGGACTGGAAAGGGGGCAGGAATGAAGCTCACACTTTCCCAACTCAGATGGTCCATACGTCACCCAACCAAAATGGCCAAGAGCAGAGTCCCCAAGGATGTGTACCTGACACCGCTGATGGAATAGTTTCCTGTGCAGGGAGAGTCACTGTGGGACTAGAATAAATCTGGAGATAGTTGTAGGGCAGAAATATCCTTCAATAACAGGTCCCTGGCCATTTGGTGGGTGTCTCATGAGTGGGGCAACAACAAAAAAATACCCCCAGAGAGCTGACAGGACAGGTGCTCAGTGTGAGATGTGTCCTTCCTATACGCAGGCAATAAGAGGCAGAGGCGGGTCAAATTCCACATTTCCCTTGTTTTGGTAGCTCCGCAACTATAAAAACCGGGTGTGTCTTGTTCTAAGGAGCCAAGTGAATAGCTTTTCCTTGAAGGAACTAAATTGCTTGTATAGGGGAAGTTAGCTAGGAGACTGTGCCTTGGGAAAGAGTAACTTTAGTTGTAATGTTGCTAGCTGGCTCCTTCATGATGTGTCAGGCCTGAGTCACTACAGCTTTTCTTGCTGGTATAGCAGGCCTTCTGGCAGGTGGCTCTGTCTTAAGACATTAGTTAATTTCCCCTTCCTCCTCCCCTACCATGTTTTGCTGTGACATCCGTGCACTACTATTTTATGTAGAGCCCAGTGACACAAATTACAGGTTGTCAGGGTTCCCTCCCCACTCTGAACTCTGGGGTACAGATGTGGGGACCCGCATGAAAGATCCCCTAAGCTTATTTCTACCAGCTTAGGTTAAAAACTTCCCCAAGGCACAAATCCTTCCTTGTCCTTGGATGGGTGCTGCTGCCACCACTGAGTGAGTTAGACAAAGATTCAGGAAAAGGACCACTTGGAGTTCCTGTTTCCCTAAAGTATCCCCCCAAGCCCCTTCACCCCCTTTCCTGGGGAGGCTTGAGAATAATCTGCCAACCAAATAGGTAAACCAGGTGAGCACAGACCAGATCCTTGGGTTTTTAGGACACTAAAAACGAATCAGATTCTTAAAAAACAGAACTTTATTATAAAGAAAAAAAGTAAAGAAGCACCTTGGTAAAATCAGTATGGAAGGTAACTTTACAGGTGAAGTTATTTGCCCAGAGTCACCCAGAAGAGACAGTGGCAGAGCCAGGATCCATGCAGCAAGAGACTGTGCACGCAGGTGCCATGTTAATGGCTGTGGGATGAGCAGAACAGTAGAGAATGACCTCCCTTCTTCCGTCCTGCAGAAGGAGCAAATGCTCTCTGGGAGGCAGGCATTGCATAGGACCCCAGAGATGCTGCTTTGTGGAGCCTGCAGGTCAGGCATATCTGACTCTGTGGATGCTTCGCTTGCTTGCTGTTTCCCCTACATTGAAACCACTCATGCAAAGAGTTGGGAATTTAAACCGTGAGCTCTACCACCAGGTTGCTGTACTTCTGTATAAGCAAAGATGAGCAGAAATAAACTCCAGCCATCCTGGGACCTGAGCTCAGGCCTTTTGTGAGGTTCAGGACTAGTTTGGTCAGTTCCTTCTTCGAGGTGTTGTTGGTGGGAGCTTAGTTTAGTATTCATAGAATCCTAGAATATCAGGGTTGGAAGGGACCACCTCAGGAGGTCATCTAGTCCAACCCCCTGCTCAAAGCATGACCAATCCCCAATTTTTGCGCCAT
The DNA here is from genome assembly GCF_015237465.2 of Chelonia mydas. Lineage (NCBI taxonomy): Eukaryota > Metazoa > Chordata > Testudines > Cheloniidae > Chelonia > Chelonia mydas. The sequence goes on from NC_057855.1 coordinate 59,893,848, forward strand.
ATCCCTAAATGGCCCCCTCAAGGATTGAACTCACAACCCTGGGTTTAGCAGGCCAGTGCTCAAACCACTGAGCTATCCCTCACACCATAGTATTGCTATGTGGCTCCAATCTGTATCCTACAATGCACCTGGGAAGCCTCAAATTTTTCACAGTGGGGCACTGCTTCAAGGGAATACGCCAGAACCTGAACAGCCATGAGCTCAGCAGCATCCCCTACGGGTGCTGTCGGAGGACCATAGACTTCCCAAGTCTCCACCTGTCGTGCAGGGAGTCCTCAAGCTAGTGCTGTATGTGGAGTGTTGGGGGACCATGGGAGATGGGAAGAGACTCTGGAGACAGGCAGCACAGGGGGTGAGAAATCGGGGATTGCATTACGGCTGACCTGGAAACTCATGGAATATTTATTTGTTTGTTTTGCAGGTGCAGGTGGTCCGTCTGGTTGGGATGATGCTGGTTGTGTTTGCCAGGAAGGATCAACTGAGTTATATCACGGATATCATGGCAGAGACTGTGGGGACTGGAATCATGGGGAAAATGGTGAGTGGTCTTGGTCTGTGGGTGCATGGCCTCAGAATAGCTGACTCTGGTGTAAGTTTGTGTGAAATGTGGTCTGCGGTACGGTGTCTTGCCTTACTCTCTCATCCCTGCTGCCTCTTTTCCTGTCAGTGTGCCTCTTGTTTTCATTGTCTCCGTGCCTTTCCCCAGCTCTCTCCTGTTCAATCTGTTACCCAACCTCTTCTGTATGTGTTTGTGTAACAGTCTCACCTGTAACTCTGTCCCCAGGGTAACAAGGGCGGTGTGGCTGTGAGATTTGTATTCCACAACACCACCTTCTGCATTGTCAATTCCCACCTTGCTGCTCATGTGGAGGACTTTGAGCGGCGGAACCAGGATTACAAGGATATCTGTGCCCGGTTAAGCTTCCTGCCTCCTGACCAGGGCCTGCCTCAGCTGAGCATCATGAAACACGAGTGAGTCTCCAACTCCACATTCCTTCTCCAAGGTCTGGGGAGTCTTAGCTAGAAATCGCTACCAAGAAGAGCCCAAGTGTAGATAAACCTGCAGGTTAATTGACATGGTGAGGAAAATGCCAGAGCCTGGTCTACACTAACACTCCTGTTGGTGCAGTTGGACAGTGTTCTTGTAATGGCTCACAGGGCCAACCTGTCTCTAGTACCATTCCCTTGCAAGAAGTCTGTAGTGTGCTCATCTCAGCAGCTGGCACTCTTGAGTCAAAGGCTGATTATTACATGGTTGTGGAAAACTTGGGGCGTTTCTAGAGCAACAGACGAACTGGGTTTTATTCCAGGTTTTTCTGGTTTGTTCATTTTTGAGCTCTTGTTACTTGGAAGGATTTACATGAACAGCTCACATAGTCTGCAAGGTTTTTGATTCTAGAAATGAGCTCAGATTTGAATCTTTGAATATAAACTTTGTTGTAAAAGGCTAAGAAAATTATGAGAGTGTCAAAGTTCTTGTTATACCTGTTGGGAAGTGATGAGAAGGCTATAGGACTGTCTGGAAGCCTATGTGTGAGGGGAACAGGAGTTGTCATTGGTGTGGTGATTGCAGAGAGGGATGTGATGGAGGAGGGATAGCTCAGTGGTTTGAGCTTTGGCCTGCTAAAGCCAGGGTTGTGAGTTCAATCATTGAGGGGGCCATTTAGGGAAAAGGGGCAAAAATTGGGGATTGGTCCTGCTTTGAGCAGGGGGTTGGACTAGATGACCTACTGAGGTCACTCCCAATCCTGATATTCTATGATTCTATGATTAGTGGGTAGAACAATGAGATAGGACAGCTGCATTTAGATTTGTGAATTTTTAAGAGACCTGCATGTATGTCCTGCCAGCTCAGCACCAGTCTGTGTGCTCAGCATAGGTACCTTGGGTTGGTCAGATCTTGGTAATGTACTAGGTACTGGAAAAGCAAACAAACTGGTAGACTTGTGTGGAATCCAAGGGCAGAAGCAAAAGGCCTAACTGCTGGGTAGGCAGGGGACTCTGCTGCTGTGTTCTTATGCATGCCTTACAGAAGTGCAAGCTCTACCTTGTGGGTGATGTGTGTGCCTTGTGTTGGAGAGATAAATACCACTGTGCAGTGAATTGTGTTGTTCCTCTTATTTGTTTCATTTCATGAAAATATTGGTGGGTTTTTCCACATTGTTTTCAGGCTAAGGAAAACGTCAGCAGCCCTTCCTGAGGATCCTGGTAGATTCTCAATCACTGGCATTTTTAAATCAGGATTGCTGTTTTTCTAAAAGATCTGCTCTAGTTCACACAAGAATTATTGTGGGGCAGTTCGCTATCCTGTGCTGTCCAGGTGGTCAGACTGGATGGTCACAATGGGCCCTTCTGTCCTTGGAATCTCTGTGTTGTTAGCTGGCTGACTGCTTGATCCCATATAGATCACCCACCTTTGGGATGCTGTCTCTGTAGACACTTACAGGAGTGGCAGCTGCTAGCATATTTTGATTCTCTTATATGTCCTGTTGTGCTCTAGCTATCCCGAGAGACCCCTTTTTCAATCTGACACCCCCATCTCTCTCTCCCATGGGAGTTCTGATATGAACTGCAGGCTTTTCTTTTCCATGTTTGCCTTTGTGCGTAGTGTTGTCATCTGGCTGGGAGACCTAAACTACAGGCTGTGCCTCCCCGATGCCAGTGAGGTGAAAACTCTGATCAGTAAGCTTGAGCTTCAGAAGCTGTTGACATATGACCAGGTAAGTGAACTTCAGCCATGTGGGTATTGGGTCATCCTGTTTTAATATATCCCTACACTTGGGAAGGCTGGCATGTATCCTCTGGTGATGAGATCTAGACATGGCTCTAGGGTGTGTTTGTTTCTTGCCGTTTTAGTTCCCATTAAAAATATTAAAAAGTGTCTCTGGCCAAAAGATGTGATGTTTAGGCTGTAGGAATGTGTATTAAAGCTCAGAGATACACGCTGCATGCTCAACAGCTCCTCTCACCAGCTCTTGAAGACAGAGCGGGAACACTGACTGAGGTCAGTCACAGCTCAGAGGGACCCTGGAAAGTGTATTGCAGGAGCGCTGGGGATTCCTGCCTGTAACTGAGGCCTTGTGTGCTCCTCAACAAGCTGGACCTGAGTTCTCTGACGGGTGTGGGCTGTGAACTATGTCCCTGCAGCACATTGGAAATTCTGGGGCAGCGTTAGGTACATTTCAAAAAGGGGGGTTTATCCAATGAAACACAAAAGGAACAATACAATCAGTGCAGTGTCCCTTGGAGTATTTATGGTGATAGTAAATCTGACTTTGTGCTGCCTCTTACTACTTAATTTCCAGGATGCTGCAGAATTTTGTATTGAAAATAACTAACTGAATTTTTGATGCTGTTAGGGGAACTTAGGAGGTTTTGTAACTGGGTAGGAGACTTATGAGAGCTGGTTTGGCGTTGTCGGCCAAGCACACCAGCTGTAGGTTTCTGTTAAAATGACCAACAGTGAAGTAGTTAGCAATGGAGTTGCTTAACTGTCATCATTAGGTTTCAAAGTTAACACTTGCTTGAGATGAATGGCTTGGCTCCCTTGTCTATTGGTTCATGCTGTGTACAGACTCAGGCAGGCAGCACTATGTCAGTTTGCACCTGGTTTGTCTTTGGAAGGTTTTCTTTGCACTCGGAGCAGCTCTGTTTTGTAATGAAAGTGTCTGTCTGGGGGCACGATTCTGTCGTAAGGGGTGGGTTCTGTGACAGAGTCCATGGCTGCGGAGTAAATGGGCTCTGCCTGTAACTCTGCTCTGCAGAGTTCTGAAGACTTTGCTGTTGTGTTGACAGGCTGTTCCTTTTCTGCCTCTAGTTGAATATTCAGCGGACTCATAAGAAAGCTTTTGCTGATTTCACAGAGGGAGAGATTAAATTCATCCCCACGTACAAATTTGACTCTAAAACGGACCGCTGGGATTCCAGGTAAGTCTGTTGATGGTGGCCGGTTAACCTGTGACACCAACAGCATCTTGCCACACAGCTTCCTTCCCTGGCTGAATTATGAGACTCTGATCCTTCTCCTGGAAACATGCCTAGAGCCATCAGCATGACATCGAATAGCCTCGTGGATCCCTCACAAATGGACTAGACGCGTTATCTGGGACGGAGCTTTTTGCTAATGCAGAACGTCAGTGAGGCCAATGAATGAAACATACAGTTGATATTCGTCTGAGAGGTGTGGGGAATACCTCTGAGGACAGAGAGACAAAACACAAGGCACTTGAGGGGTTAGGAGTAAGTGCAGATAGTCTCAGAAGGAGTCAGCTTTGCTGTAGTCTGGTGGGCCTGAGGACAGAACAGTCAGCCATGCCGAACTCTGGTTTAGCCTTCAGCACAGGCTCTTTGATTCCTCTACCACACAAAGGCAAGAAATATTGACAGGAAACAAAAATGATAGTCCTGTCCTGGGCTGGCACTGCAGGGTCCTCTTCCTCCCAGGAACTCAAGGATCGCAGATCTCGCTTAGCCTCAGGGGCACCACGGGGCCTACCTGCCCCATTTTAGCCTTCTGCGGCTGCTCAGGAAAGTGTCTCTCTCTACTGGCCCCCCCCCTCCCCTTACAGAACTGGGTCCTTATATCTTCCAGCTGGGAATCAGAGCCAATCATTAGCTGCTGCTCAGCTGGATCCCAACACCTGCCTGTTGGGCTTCTCCTTAGGCCAAGGCTTGCTGCTCCCTGGCTCTGCAGGCCCTTAAAGGGGAAGACTACTCTGCTACTCTTGCCCATGCAAATTCATCTGGGGAAAGATCATCCAAAACACAGACTCGAGGACCCTGGAAAGCAGGAACAGCTGAATAGACTTTCAGCAGTGGGGGCAGTAAATTAAACTGGAGCTTGCACCGGAGTGTGGTAACAAAAGAAGCTAATGCAACTTGGGGCCACATATGCAGAAGCCTCAGGTTATGGTGATAGCCCCCACTGAGCCCATTCCACTTCTTAGCACTGCAGTACCAGCAAGATGTTAACAGGCGCTAAGAAGAGCAACCTGAGCGATTGCGGGGATGATGAATAGATCAGGGGCATTAAATTCATGTATATGGGCTAGCTGACAACTGGGGCAGGGAGCCTAACTAGGTATTAGAAGGGTGCCACCCCCAGCGTAGGACTGTAGCCCTGGGAGGGGGGCAGAGAGAGGAGAACAGAGGTAATGGGATGCGATTTCAGAATGGTAACATTTTGGATGAGGAAAGTGGTGGGAGCCCCATCACTCCAGATGCTGCCCTAGGAAGTGTGTCCTGCAGAGACCAATCTGGCTGAGGAGGGGAATGGTCAGATGGACAGGAGGACTGTCTGATTTCCTGTTAACTTGTATATCTGCAGTGGGAAGTGTCGCGTGCCAGCCTGGTGCGATCGAATCCTCTGGAGAGGGGGGAACATTAATCAGCTCCGGTACCGCAGTCACATGGACCTGAAAACCAGCGACCACAAGCCAGTCAGCTCGCTGTTCCTTATCGGGGTAACTGTCACTTGATGTGCTAGGGGAGAACGCTTGGTTGAAGTTCCAAATTAAAGGATCCATCTGCTGAAGCAAGGGATACAAACACCCATGTTTGTATTGATATAAAAGGGAGGGGGGCGAGCAGAAATGAGTAATAGCCGCTTGGGAGCTGGAGCTGGGCAGCCTCACTTACCTCGGTCTCTGCAGCAGGGGACTCACAAGAGCTGCTGTTCTCATATGCAGCACAGGTCGGCTGTGCAGTGCCAGAGCAGCTTTGTGCCATGTTGACACAGACAATGGTTGGAGTTTACACAGCAGACGTGCAGAGTATTCAGCAGGAAGGCTCCAGCCATTGATTGCTTTAACAGTGTTTCTTAGGCTCTAAGGTGTGACCCCAATGTGTCTGCCACTGGGATGGGTGCACTGAGCTGTTTGCAGCTGGCTCCTCCTTGGGGCCACGAGCTACCTGTAAACGATTGCACCGACTCCCATGATGCTGCTTCTGCTCTGCTTGGAGAAACAGGAACTCTGGGGTGCTTCTGGCTTGCTGGGAGGGTTGTGAATGGCTGAATATAAGCTGTGGGAGGGAAGAGACTTGAGATCCCTGGCCTGTTGGGCGGAGCCAGCACGTGTGTCCAGTATTCGTCTCTCCCACTCTCTGAACTACGGTGGTCTCCTAGACAACTCATTGCTTTCTCCTCTTACCCAATCAAGCAGGCTGAAATCCTGAGGAATTTGGGGTAAGACTGCAGAGTGCCTGTGCTACTAGGTGCAGAATGGCCTTAGAGCATTTCCTGCAAATAGCAGATCCTTCCTGGTGCCCATTGGCCAGAAAAAGACACCAGTACCATTACTCCAGGTATAATAACTTGCATGAAATTACCCATGAGACTTGGGGGAACAACTGGACGAATCTTCAGCCTTCAAAGCTGCACACGTGAAATGCCCAAGAATCTCCTCAGCTTCTGCTTCAGTTATTTACAAACCACTAAGGGAGTTTACACTCTTAAGGCCTACACCTTCAGTGAGTGTGATCTGATCTCCTGCAGGTGAAGATTGTGGATGAGCAGAGGTACCGGAGGTTGTTTGAGGATATTGTTCGTATGATGGACAGAATGGAGAATGACTTCCTTCCTTCACTGGAGCTTAGCCGGAGAGAGGTGAGAACAGAAATGAATTCCTTGTCTGCTTCCCGAAGAGCAGCAGCTGCAGAAGGGCTAGAATTTCTCTAAAGGTGTCTGAGGCCCTGGTCTACACTTAAAACTTAGGCTGACCTAGCTGCATCTCTCAGGGCTGTGAAAAAATGTCACGCTGTGAGTACCACCATTAGGTTGATCTAACCCTAATGTAGACACAGCTAGGTCAACAAAAGGATTCTTCTGTCAACCTAGTTACCACCTATATCAATGGAAAAACTCCTTCCGTCAGTGTAGGAAGCGTCTACGTTACGGTGCTTCAGTGGCACAGCTGCACGGCCTATAGCAGCTGTAGTGTAGACATGGTCTGGTAATGTTTTATTAAACGGCAGTGTGGACAAATGTGCCAAAAACTAACTTCAGTCACCTCCACACAACCAGGTATTGGGTTAGAAATTGTGCATTGCCCTAACCTCTCAGCAAGCATGCTGGTAGGTGTACTTACCTCCCCATTGTTGATGGTGATGTGGAGTCCTTATACCTAACTACAGTTCCCTGCAGGTAATAAGAAAAGTTGTTTTCTCTTTGCTCTGCAGTTTGTGTTTGAGAAAGTGAAGTTCCGGCAGCTACAGAAGGAGAAGTTCCAGATCACCAACAACGGGCAGGTCACCTGTCACTTCTTCTTCATCCCCAAACTTAATGATAGCCAGTACTGTAAACCATGGCTTCGGGCCGAGCCCTGTGAGGGGTACCTGGAGCCGAGTGAGTTTTACACACTGTCTCTGTAGTGTCTTGGCTAAGGCCACCACCATTCTGTCCTTTCCCTCTCTCCTGCTGTTTGTCACCATTCCCACCATCACGAGCCGTCTGTCTCCCTTTCCCCTTTGGATTTCTGCCTCTCTGCCCAACTTTCTCCTGTGCTCTGTGTCTGTCCATGAGGTCTCCATTACTTTTCCACTGTGGGGTTCTACAAGTCCATCTGTGCCCTTTCCCTGTTTCAGATGAGACTGTGGACATCTCCCTGGATGTGTATGTCAGTAAGGACTCTGTGACCCTCCTAAACTCAGGTGAGGACAGAATTGAGGATATCCTTGTCCTTCACCTGGACCGAGGCAAGGATTACTTCCTCACAATCAGTGGGAGCTACTTGCCCAGCTGCTTCGGCACCTCCCTGGAGGCTCTGTGCCGAATGAGACGACCAATCCGTGAGGTTCCTGTCACCAAACTTGTCGATCTGGTAAGGAGCAGTGGTCCTGAAGCTCCTGGGAACTTGCTTCCTGAGATTTGCACTGTGGTTTATTAACCAGACACTGAACTCTCCCCCTCCTAAAAATGGCCGCATTTCCCAAGGGCTAACCTCCCTCACTTGGGTAATGGTCCTAGCTCGCCACTGCTTCCCCTCCACACGCTGCACCCTGGCTTTCCTCACGTTCCCCTAAGGACTCTTCATTGCTCTGTGCTTTCAACCCCAACCTCTCTTGAGGGCTTCACTTCTCATATTTAATGGAATGAAAAGCTAACCCAGACCCTCATGGTCGTGTTCCCGCTGCATCTTTAGAATTGCCTGGGTTTCCTTATGGAAACCTTTATTCTAGGGGGTGCTGATTATGGTCAGCTCAGGGCACAGTGTAAGATGAGTCTGCCATTTCCAGACATTGCCTCCAAGCAGTCCTGTGAGTAGCTGTTAGAGAGACTGTCAGAAAATGCCAGAGGCTGGCCCTGATTTGGATGCACAAGGAAATACAAGTCCTTTCCAAATGCTGCCAGTGACTTACCTGAACGAACTGTTGGGCTCTTCTAAAGCCAAAATCAATTCCCCATATTTATTCTGGCACTGGATTTATGGGGCTTGCTCCGAGGCTGAGAGCAAGCTCAGAGAGAGTGATAGCAACAGACACTAGCGATAGCACCCTCAACACACATGATGGCTTCACACCAAGCATGCACATTTGGCAGATGTGCTTGTTCTGTGTATGAGCAGAGTGATCTTTGAGTTCCTCCTATAAATAAATTGCTCAAATAAATTGGTTAGTCTCTAAGGTGCCACAAGTACTCCTTTTCTTTTTGCGAATACAGACTAACACGGCCGCTACTCTGAAACCTATAGATACAGAGACTGAGCTGTAGGAGGTCATGAGAAGAGATCTGTTATCTCTCCGGTGTTGTTGAGTTTAGATAGTGAAACAAGCCTACTGCATCAAAAGCTTTGCTCAAATTAAGGCCAACTTGACTTGGACTGTGATCCGGAATGGAGATAATCTCTAAAAGGCAACAGGACAGAATGGTTGAAGGAGGGTCTGGAAATTGGATTGGTGTGGAATAGCGAGTGTAGCTGGAGACGTGTTTGTGCATGGTTCTCTCCAGTTCTGAATGTGCTTGCAGGGGCCAGGTGATAATGATTTGTTGTGGTTTAAGAACCAGCACCATTTCTGCTGTCAGATGGAATGCCAGTCCAGGACCCAGAGTAGCCTGTTGGAGGGTTTGCATCCACAGGAGCGGATGGTGTTCACGCAGCAAAATTGAAAAAAATTGTTACCGTACTGACCACAGAAAGGGGACAGGCAAGCAGAAGGCTAGTGCCCTGGTGGGACAGGCAATAAAGTGAGCCACTCTCTCTGTGATGTGGCTGTCGGGTGTCACCAGAGCCTAATATTATATTGCCTATCTCTGCTCCCAATCACCTAGTGCTGTGGAAGGGGAGCCCATTTTGTCTAGGTTTTGGGGGTTCCTGACCCCAGGCCCCCTTGGGCTTTGCTGCCTTTCCATGGTGGCTGAGCGGTCCCTATGTACACAGGCTGGAAGGTGCGGGAGAACTCTGCTATTTGAAAGAGGTGGCGTTATCATGTAGTACAGTTAGGTTGAGGCTGACTCGCTCTGGGCCTTTGGAGCATGTGTTTTCCTGCCCGTGACTGCACAAAGTTCCTGATGGCCATCTTTAACTCACCCGCTGCCACGCACACAGAAATAGTCACAGGAGAAACTGGGCAGGTCAGATTGTACAGGGACACTTGATGCTGATTGTGAAGACTCGGGGAGTGGACAGAGAAATCTGCCAGGTAGGCGCCTGTTTCCACCTCTGGCCATGGGAGTCTGCTGAGTGCTGAGCAATGCTACAAGGTCACTGGGGGTGCTCACTGGAATCCTAACAGGCCTTTACATCATGTGACCAGCATTCCTGCTAACTGGGATCTAAATCTCCTGCTGCAGCTTTAACAGCAGTGGTATCAGCAAAACATCTGAGAAGTAGCTGCCAGGCAGTGTTGGTGGGGTCTCAGGCAGCAGAGTCTGTTTCTTTTCTGCTTAATCCTAAATCAGGTTCTTTCTGTTAATCATGCTCTCCTCCTCTCTCTCTCTCTCTCTCACATCCTGCTCTCCTCTCAGGGAGAAGACAGCTTCCTAGAGAAGGTAATATAAGCCAATGCTGAGGAGGCTTTCTCAGTGGTTTTTGTTTGAACTCACTGTAAAAAATGAGAACTTAGACTTTTTTCCCATTTTCCTGGTGAGCGCAGGGGGAGACTGCTGCAGAGGGAGTGTTGGTGCCAGAAGGCACTGCTGTGGGCCTAGAACAGACAGGTACACTCTACAGTACTGAATTAGCCCCTGTGTGCCTCATAGTGACTCTAGTTAAGGTGGAGATGGCACCTTTCAGGTGTGTGTAATTTCCTTAGAACATTTTCTATTGGGTAAGAAATTCTCCTGACGGATCTCAGTGCCCAAGGTGAATCTGTCTGCAAAATCTGACTTGGCTTTACCCCCCATGAGTGAGTTGAATCAATGCATGGGAAATGGGTTTCAGAAATGAGGAAGGCTTTCTGAAGGTTATGTTTTTGCTGGGGGAGAGGTCTCTGTTAGCTGCAAAAAGAGTTTGGTGGGATGGCTTCCATCTCTGCATGTCTGTGTGGAGGCCTGGGGCCGGGGAGGGCCTTGCCATAGCTTGAGGAAAGCCCTTAGGCACGCTTTCTGCCTGATACTTGCCACAGCAGCAGAATGAAGCAGTCTGGTAATTCTCGCAACTGCCACTAGCTGAGCAGTGGCAGCAAAGCCAGGGCAGTGCTAGGAACCCTCGTTCTGCATGTGCTGATTGTACTGCAGAGTCAGGGACTCAAATCCCACCGCTGCCTGGGGGAGAGGAGGCAAGGAGCCACTGTCCTTCCCTCTCCCCCATTCTTCTAACTCATCAGAGGATTGCCCCAGCCTCTTGTTTCCTCCTGCAGCTGCTCAGAGGCTTGCTAACGTGCGAAGTTGTGCTGCTGCCCTAGGCTGTGCTCACAGAGCAGAGCGAACCAGGAGAGGAGGTGGGGCGTCAGGGAGTGATCTTGTGGGACAAGAAAGCCTCTGCCTCTCGTCCAGCAGGGAGGAGGGGAACAGCAGGGCGACCTGTCTCCCAGGGTTGCTGACTTTGGAGCAGCTGGCTAATGGGTGAAGAAGGGAGGAAAGGAGAAACTCCTTCCTCCCTGCCAGCACAAGAGGAGAGGGCGCTCCAAGTTAGTCAGACATCTACAAGCCAAAGTGAAGAGTGCCCTGGTAGGAATCCAGTGCAGCCTGTCACCATTCCCAGCTTTTTCAACGCTTTAATGTGGCTGTGTAGTTGTAGCACCAGCGCTATAAAAAAAATCACCTCCATGAGGGGAATAGCTCCCAGCGCTGGTGCACTGTCTACACTGGCACTTTACAGCGCTGAAACTTGCAGCGCTCGGGGGGTGTTTTTTCACCCCCTTGAGTGAGAAAGTTGCAGCACTGTAAAGTGCTAGTGTAGACAAGCCCTTAGAAATCCTCACCCCTCAGATTTCAAGCAGCAAAGAAAGGAATAATCAGTTCTCCTTAACAGGACTTTTTATTCCCTTCCCCCAGCATTCAAGCTGGGATGGGATGAGGGCTTGGGCATGTCCCCTCCTCAGAGCTGTGGGGGAAACAATCAACAAAGTCCTTATTCTACAATGGCCCATTTGGACACAGTAGTGCTTCGTGATGGGCACGGGATAACACCTCTTGTAGTGAATGAGTAATTCACACTGGACAATGCTTCTCCCCTGCCTGCGGGGATTTACAGTCTGAGCAAATGTTTAAACGTTACCTTGTACGATGGGAGCAGCTGTTCTAAGTAGGATTAATACATGCAGCATCCTACAAGCATTCCACAAACACTAATCACATTCTTGTAACAAGAAAAGGAGGACTTGTGGCACCTTAGAGACTAACAAATTTAATTGAGCATAAGCTTTCGTGAGCTACAGAATGCATCCGATGAAGTGAGCTGTAGCTCACGAAAGCTTATGCTCAAATAAATTGGTTAGTCTTTAAGGTGCCACAAGTCCTCCTTTTCTTTTTGCGAATACAGACTAACACAGCTGCTACTCCGATTCTTGTAACAGTACTATCTGTTTTAACTGTACTAACCCACAGGCGAGCCAGAGTCCAGCTATGCATTTTTCAGTGTTCAGTCTTGGCATGAGCTGGCACCTGCCAGTGTTATGCAGCTGTCATGTCCATGTAATCCCTTAGCCCTGGCCTACAATAGGAAATTAGGTTGTTATAACTGTCGCTCAGGGGTGTGAAAAATCAACCCCCCCCAAGCAACACAGTTAAACTGCCCTGACTCCTGGTGTAGACAGCACTAGTTGATGGGAGAATCCTGTCAGGGAGGTGGAGTTCCGATGCCAACAGGAGAACCCCTCCTGTCAGTGTTGGTAGTGGCTACACGGAAGCGCTACAGTGACGCAGCTGCTTGTTAAGTGTAGACGAGCCCTGAGATGGGATAAAAGGCCTGTGGTGTAGATTCAGCCCTGGGATAAGGATTTCAAGCTCTGGCCTTTGCTTTGCAGGATAAAAGTTGTAGTTGGAGTATGCTCACTGCTGTCAACGTGCTGCTCCAGATCTGTGGAGTTTAGAGCCGTGAGAGAGAGCGAGCCTTCACCTGCACGTGATTTCTAGCACTGTAAAGCCGATAGGTCCCGCTCATTCAGACAGCCTCTGTGAAAGTGTGTCCTGTGATTGAGGGGAATCCCTAAGGCCGCGCATGGGAAACCCTACCCAGCAGGTCTGGAAAAGGGCAGTTGCCAAGCAAGTCCACTTGGCAATTGGGTTGCCACGGATGTGTGTGTATAGGACAGGGTTCGCTCTGGGTGGCAGGTGCATTCCCAATAGCAGTACCTGCGGGTCAGCACTGCATGCAGCTAGTGGCACTCCTCCAGGTTGATGTAAAACTGGGAACACACACTGCGGGTGAAGCCCTGTCCCTTAGGAAGTGAATGGGGAGTCCAAAGCTATGTAGTGTCTCAGCTGCTTCACATGAGTAGCCAGGAGAATGAGGCAAAGGGAGGTGCCCGCACTCTGTACGGAGTGGAGCCTGAATATAGCTATTCACCACCAGCAGGGTGGGCATTGGGGGGACCGAATGGGGGCAGTTCAGCAGGCTTGAGAACATGAATGTCAGAGTGCTAAGGGCATTAGTGAATGACTGTGTTAAACCCGCAGTCATGGGCAGCTAGCTGGGCGGGAAGGAAACAGCAGTGGGGTTGAACCTGGACAAATGAAAGCCAGAACGTCTGAGGGGAGGGGAGAGAACACGTGATCCAAACCAGGGATTCAGCTATAGAGCAAAACGTGCCTGTAGTATGAGAGCGCGCTAGGGCTGCTAGCAACTAGCCAGCTCTGTAGCAGCCAGTGGGACCTTGGGGCTGAGTGTGCAGAAGCACCACGTGGCAGGCCAGACGAAGTCTCACTACGCAGCGCTTGAGCCGCCAGACAGCAGGGAGCTGGACGTTCGGGATGTCCGCCTGTTAGAATGAAGAGTAGAGCAGCAGGGGCTGGATTAAAAGGAGACATTCACTGGGACTTGCAGCTGTGGTGTAGGAGCTGGAGCCATCTTCCAATCCTGGGTGGGGATAAACATCCTAGTGTGGCCCGAGGGGGTGTAACTAAGGGAATGGCATTGCCCAAAGGAACAATGAGCAGGTTCTCTTCTGCTGAGATATGTTAGCCTGGCCGAGGCTTGGAGATGCACAGGGAGTCCCAATACCATGTCGGCAATACCTGCCCAGGACCCAGTGTGTATTGCTGGGCCCCCTTCAGCATGCTCTGGGGCAGGGGAATGCTAACTCCCTAGCTTGCAGTGATGGTGTAGATGTGTCAGTCCCAGGATATGAGAGAGACGAGGTGAGGGAGGTTCCTCTTATTGGACCAGCTTCTGTTGGTGCGAGAGAGGAGAGAGAAGCTTTCGAGCTACACAGAGCTCTTCTCAGGCTGGCTAACTGGTTGGCTGCAATTTGCCGGTTTCCTTTCTAAGGATGGCTGATTTGAGCGCGTGAGCAGCTCCTAGGGCAGCAGGTGACTAGCTCTCCGCAGAAGCAGGCTGGATGTAGGAGGAGGAGGATAGTGGTCTCCCTGCATGCGTCCAGCCCAGAGTGCTGTGGGTCTCCATGCCTGAAGGCGGAGCTGAACAGGAAGTTAGTTTTGGCTCTTGTCTTTGGTGGGGCTGGGGAGAAGAAGTTGAGGGTTCTTTTGGGGGGATAGAAAAGTGCCCCCAAAAGAAGGGGGTGTTTGTGGGTGTTGCCCCTTCTCCAGGTGCAGCGGGGAATCTAGGCCATTGTCGCATCTCCTGGCATGCTGAGCGTCAGCCGGCTTGTCAGGCTTGCTCAGAGGCTGGGGACAGCATTTGGCACTAGCTGGTTTGGATGAGCGCTCTAGAGCCAAAGGTCAGCATACTGCACAGGAGCTGGCTAAAGCTCCCTCATCCTGGGCCAGGCTGTTCTGCCCTGCAGCGGCTGGAGCAGCCTCACGGTAGTGCTTTGGCATGCGCTGCCTGCCCTGGGGAAGGGCAGGAGCTGGCCCCCCCAGGGTGGGATCCTCAGCATGGATACCTGCCAGAGCAGCAGAGACCTGTGCCTGTCATGGCTGGGGTTTGTGGGCTCTGGCCTGACTGGAAATACTGCATTGAAACCTTTTGCATTCTGCTGGAGACAGGTGGCCTGGAAGGGGGGTGGGTTTGTATTGGCCTCTCTAAAAGGTTATTTTCCTGCCTAGCACATGAGCTTTTTGCATTCCCACCCTTGCTAGTCGTGGGTCAGGTGATCCACGCAAGCCAGCCTGGTCTGAAGGGGGCTAAGAGGGTGGGTGTGGAAGAGGGTTAGGGTCTAGGGGAAGCTGCATGGTGCAGATCTCATGTGAGGGGGAGGCTGTGCTGTACGGGATCCTAACAGGGTTGTCACCTGAGTGGGCGGGGGGAAGAGCAGAGCCTGTTGGAGTGGCAGAATTTATCTAAAGGACTCTGAGGCCCTGGTCTAGCGGGGCTGGGTGCTGGGAAGGCAGGTGGGAGCTGGCTGGCCTGGGTGAGTGCCGGTAGGGCGCATGCTTTCCCAGGTTCTGGTGGTGTTGGTGTCTGTGCTGTAGAGGGATTGGAGCTCCCTGACCCTGGGTCTGCTCTTTCCCACCAGGAGAAATCACTTTTGCAGATGGGCCCCTTGGACAGCGAGGATGCCAGCGAGAGACCTCTGAAGGTGCCCAAGGAGGTCTGGCTGCTGGTGGACCACCTGTTCAAGTGCGCTTGCCATCAGGTGAATAGAAAGGGCATGTGCCTGCACAGAGAGCTCCCCACTGTTGGTGACCAGGGAAGACACCCCGGCTCAGTGAGTCGGTAGTACTCAGACCACGACTCAGGCTGGGTGTTTGCAAGGCCGAGGCTGGCTCCCCACGGGCTTGGCCATCGCACCTGTGCTCAGCCTCAGCCCAGGCTGTCCTGGGGCCCGTGCAGCCTCCCTTGGCTGCACTCTCTGCACTGCGGCTCTCGGGAGGGTGCCCTGACTGTGCTGTCATTGGCAGGAGGACCTGTTTCAGACGCCTGGCATGCAGGAGGAGCTGCAGCAGATCATCGACTGCCTGGACACCAGTATCCCCGAGACAATCCGTATCCTTCCCAGTGCTGAGGGTGGAGCCAGGCTCCCTGCCCCTCCCATGGAGATCCTGCTCTTGCCTTCCCTGGGGCAGGCTCCCTGTGAGGGGAGCTGCCTCCATCTCACCCCTCTCCAGGGAGCCACTCGAAAACACCAAAGCCACCACAGGGCCCCGGGTCAGAAGAAGGGGACCAGGTACAGGAGGTGCTGAGCGATGCCTTCAGGGAGCTCTGGGAGGAGCCTGATGAGACAGCAGAGGTCCAGGTGTGGGCGTGAGGGTGAGGGTGGAGGAGGCAGGGTGGCAGGTTGGCCGGAGCCTTTAGCAGCAGCATTTTGGATTGGAGGGCGTGGGGTGGGCTCCGGCTTGGAGTAGGGCTGCAGCAGGGATCTGGGGAGACGCTAAAGCCCACGCTGAGGGCACATGCTGGGAGTGGGAAGTGAGGAGGATAGCAGAGCTGTTAACAGTGAGGGAGATGAAGGGGCCAGAGGGGGACGAGCTCAGTTTCGGAAATGTTCTGTTTGTGATGAGGACATACAGGAGGTGTGCTTGGCAGGGGGTCTTGAAGGGAGGGTGGGGGTGTGCACGGGGGGTGTGTGTGCGCGTGCATGAGGGAGTGCAGAGCGGAGGGGTCGGAGGGGGCAAGGGTGGGTACGGCAGGGGGTGTGTGGTTGGAGTGCACGACAGGAGTGTTGAGGTGTGCACGGCAGAGGGCGCTGGAGGGAGGGTGAGGGGTGCACATGCACATGGAAGGTGCAGGGGTGTGTACGGCAGGGGATGTGAGTGGGGTGCCAGATGGGCTGGGGGTGCATACAGCAGGGTGTCGGGGGGTACACGGCAGGGGTGCTGGAAGGGGCTGGGGTGTGTACAGCAGGGGGTGAGGGGTGTGCACAGCAGGGGTGTTGGAAGGGGGTGCGTATGGCAGCGGATGTGAGGGGGGAGCCGGAGGGGCTGGGGGTGCGTACGCAGGGTGTTGAGGGGGTACTGGAGGGGTTGGGGACGCGTACTGCAGGGAGTGTGGGGGGTGCCGGGGGGGGTGGGGTGGGAAGTGAATGAGAGTTGAAGGATGCACGGTGGGGGTGTACGAGTGGGCAGGAGTGTTCATGGGGCATGTTTTCAGGGGCCTCAGAGAGGGATGGGGGGTGCACAGCGGGGGTCTCGGAGGGGGCAGGGGTGCGTATGGCAGGGGGTGTGGGGGCGTGCACAGCGGGGGTGTCGGAGGAGGACGAGGGGTGCACAGTGAGCTGTGCTGGGCCCTGGCTGTTTGGATAGAAGGGGGTAGAGGGAAGCACCGTTGAGGAGGCTGCCTGAGGAAAGGGGGAGCCCAAAGCCAGAGAAGGGTGGGGGCGGAGGCTGAAGGAGGGGTGGCAGAGAGACACCAGTCGTGGGGGCGGCTCGGCACTGCGCAGGGCCATGCTGGAGGAGATTGCTCCTTGACTGGGTGTGGCGCAGCGGGCAGCAACCACTCGGTGGCTGAGGCACTCCTCATCTTCCTGGAGGCTCTGCCGGAGCCGGTCATTTGTTATGAGCTGTATCAGCGATGCCTGGACTGTTCCCACGACAGCCGGCTGTGTCGACAGGTGTGCGCCTCCCTCCCCCGTCACAGGGCCGCTAGGGCTCCCCCCTGCTGCGGTTAGCAGCACGGCCTTTGGGGCTGGAGCAGGCTGTGCCGCTGTCCCCTGACCCGCCCAGGCCTTTGGCCCAAGGCCCTCTCCTGGGGTGCGCGGCTGGTGTTCTCTAGTGGCACGTGCCTGCTGTGGGGGCTGGGGAAGCTGGCTTGGGAGGTTTGGGTCCAGCGGCTGCAGGCACATACGTCTCCTCTGACATGCGCCTGAGGCAGGGGCTGAGCTTGGAGGGCTCCTCCTCACAGGAGTCCTGCTGCTGAGGAAAGACAGTGAGGCCTGGCAGGTGGTGCTGGGCATCCCGGAGTTGTGCCGGTCCAGGGGGACACACGCAGCCTGATCTGGACCGGCAGGAGGGGCCGTAGCAGACTGTGTGGGCGTGGGGGAAGGAGGAACGCGTGCTGCTGGGGAAGCTTACCTTTCCCCCCTTGCAGGTGATTTCTCACCTTCCCCGGTGTCACCACAACGTCTTCCACTACCTGATGGCGTTCCTGCGGGAGCTCCTGAAATACTCGGAGGACAACAACGTCAGTGCCAATATGATCGGTAAGAGCCCAGCCTGCCCCCGCGCCTGCTGCCATCCGTGCAGTGTCCACACAAGCCCTTGCCTGCACGTCTAATGCAGGATTTTGCCTCTCTTTGCAGCCACCCTGTTCACCAGCCTCCTCCTGCGGCCTCCACCCAACCTGATGTTGAAACAGAGTCCACAAGACCGCCAGCGAGCCATCAGCTTCCTCCTGGGCTTCCTGCTCGGTGGGGACGAGGAGTCACCTCCCTGCCCACGGTGTTGATGCGTGGGACCCACTGCCGGTGGTTTGGTGGGGGCCAGGCCCACCCCATAGCCCTTGAGGGGGTATGGGAGAAGTCTCTAAGCTATGCTACGGGTCGTGTTTATCATCAGAAAGGAAGTGGCCTCCCACCCTTCCCCCCTGCTGTACCTACACTGCAGAGGACTTGTACGCTCATCACACTGCCACCCAAGCCAGAGCCCTCCAAGGGACGGGGCTGTGCGTGAGCCCAGCTCTCTGTGGGCTGTGCTGGTTCATCCCCCAGCATCCCTTCCCTGGCAGTGGACTTATGTATGGGAAGGGCAGACCAGGAGCTCCCCGAGGGCCTGGAGGTTGGCCACAGTGTCCCCTGGCTGGACTCTGCTGCTCTGTGTGTATATGTATGTGCACACAACTGACAACTGTGTGTCTTGCCAGCTGCGCAAAGGGGTTTCCCCGAGTGTGCATCCCTCGTCTTGGGCCCTGTGTGTGCCAGCAGCAGCACTGAAAGGGTTAATCAGTCCTTTGGCCTCTCCAGTCCCTTCCGGGCTGCCTGGCCTTTCCTCTCTGCTCTGTGGTTTGTGTGATGCGACCCCTGCCCCTGTATCGCTCACTCTGACCCTCCCTGAAGCAGGGCAGCCTTACTGTGGCTTGTTGGCACCCAGCCCAGTGCTGGGGCAGTGAGCATGGGGACCCTGGCCCAACTTCCTTCGGGGGTGCCAGTGGGGTTGTTGTTGGAATTATGGGGTGAAGGTGCAGCCTCACTGGTGAAGGCTGCAGGGAACGGGGGGAGGCATCTGCATAGTCAGGTTGTGGGGGGCAGTTTAGTCTCCCGTGGGAACAGGGGGAGGGCTCAGCCTCCTGGGGATGTGCTGGGGTAGCGCAGTGGGACTGTGTGGGCATTTGGCAGGGCTGTCGATTCTCTGGCAGGTCAGAACGCTGCAGCCAGTGGCTGCGCACCCTGCAGTCTCCTCAACGTTCGCCCGTGGCGCCCTCCAGCCCTCTGCTGTCAGCCACCGAGGAGGGGATCCCCCTTCCTGTGTGTGGCGCTGGCTGTGCCCCAGCCCTGTGCTTTCTGCTACAGTTGAGCCCGGCACCTCGCTCCTGCCTGTGCATGCTGGGCCCACTGCTGTCTGTGCAGAGCCCTTGCCCTGCTCTCCAAGGGGACGGAAGATCCCAGGCTCTTTGGCACTTGTTCCCTTTTTTGTGCTGGTGCTCACCTAAAGCTGAACCCTAGGAGGGGAGGGAGGACGTGCCATGTGCTGCCGGGTGCCGGTGGAAGAGACTAGTTGCAGGCCTACATCATTCTACACTGCTCTGTTCCCTGGTGCTCACCCCTCTGCTGCCCTGTTTCCCCCGTGGCGGGGAGGAAGGGCTGAAATGCCGGGGGGTTGGTGTTGCTCCCAATACCAGTGCTGGTGGGGTTCTCCCAGCTGTGTGCTTCCTGTCTGTGTTTGAGGCTGAGGGGGGTGGGGGCTGCATGGGGGAGGGGGTTCCCAGAACACTAAGACGTGCCAGCTTTGGCCACAGGCCCAGCCTGGGCAGCTCCAGCACCAGGAGCCGAGATGTGGGCTGGAGCCACAGCAGAAAGGAACCTCCGGGCCCAGGCAGCTCAGTAGTTTGGGGGGAGGGAGTGGGTCCTGGTCAGCAGCAGGCCCTGGGGGTTCAGTGGCTCTGGTAAGTGTCTGGAGGAAGATTCCCCTCCCTCCCCACACACACACACGCACAATGCCAGGAGAGGGGAAGGCCCATGTTCCCCCCCGCAAGGGAGGGCTCTGCACTCAGGCTGGCCTGTGGGGCTCTCCCCTCCGTTTCCTGTGCTGCTCTGTGCGTTGTCCTGTTGCTCGGAGCTGCCTGGGGCTCCTGTACCTTGGGCTGTTTCTTTTTTATTACATAATTTATTAGAAAACTGTTTCTTCCAAATAAACCTCCGTTGTGCAATGAGTAAAGTGGTGTCACGAGCCCCCAGACCTGCCTTTCCCCGTGCTGCCCAGTGGGGCAGTAAGTGCTTTGGGCTCTCCTAGGGCAGCAGCTTGGAGCTGCACATTGTTCCTAGGCATACATGGCATGCACGGTGCAAGGGGCTTATGCTCACCACTGCTGCCAATGGCACCTGCTTGCGGAACCTGCAGCCTGGCCCAGCCTGGGAGCTGTGTCCATGCTAAGGCCTGGGCCTCGCCGTCCAGCTGGTATCCTAGACAGTGGGGGAGGCTGAAGGTAGGTGATCCGAACTGGAGCACTCCCCAGGGCAGGCTGTGGAGTTGGCACCTCCAGGCAGGGCTTCAGGACTGGCTCCGCCACTGTCAGTACTGTCAGCAGCAGCTGTGCTTTCTGAGATAGGAAACCTTCCAGGTGTTGGGGGAGAATGGCTGACGGGCAGCCCAGTTGCGGGTTCCCAGCAAGCATGGTGCTGTGGCTGACTTGGGCACTCAGCGGAGCTGGCCTTGCAGCATGCTCCAGCCTCTAGCGTGCTCCTGCTCCAGGCCACTCTACTGAGAAAGGGATCCCCAAAGTCTGCTCCTGAGCCTGTCCCTGCCCCAGAGAAGGGGGCTGGGATCCACCTGCATGGCAGGAGCTCCCATGTGCCATCAGCTTCCCAGCACCTTGCTCCCCTCTCTCCCAGGACTATATCCTCATGAAACTGCCCTGCTCCCCAGCAGCAAGGAGGGCAAAGTGCAGGTGCTATAGGTGTGGGGTGGGGAGCCTCCACACAGCAGCTGGAGGCAGGAGTCCTGGCACTGTGCGCCCGTCCTCACCAAGGCAAAAGTGCCTGAGTACAGGAAATAACTGCCTTAGCCTCCTCTCCCACTGCCTGTAGCATCAGACAGATAGGGGGCTTTGGTGGTGCAAAGGCGAGGCCAGGTGCCTCCTACAGGGATCACTGAGTGGTCTGGGCACTTGCTAGCTAGCATCCCATGTTGGCTGGGATGTGACCCACACCCACCCACGGCCCCCTGCGGGGACCAGATGAGTTTCATCTACACATCTGCTCTGTATCTGGGTATGGCCTGTGGCAAATGGTCTCAGCCCTCTGCTATGGCTGGGGCACTTGACACTGCCTCATGGGTCCTGCCATCTCTCCCCATTGCCAACCCCTTTCAGCCATGCAGGGAACCTAGCAGAGATGCCATGTTAGGCTAACCTGCACTGAGCCAGCAGCCTCTGCACCAGGGCTCCCCAGGCTGTGTGCAGCTGAGCCCGCACTCCCCAGTTTGGGGTCTTTACACAACAGCAGTAAACAACTCCCAGCCATGCCCAGCCCACTGCTAATGGGTGCTTTGGTCACGAACGTCACCACCACAGGGCTTCCACTACTGAAAGGGATCCTGTCCTCTCCCTACATGCTGGGGAAAGTTTCCCTGTGGCCCTGCAGCAGACGGGCCCTGAGAGGAGCTGGCTCAGGGCCTTTCAAATCCACAGAGAGAATGCAGCCTCAAAGCCCTGGAGCAGAGCTTCCCCGCCTCCCCCGCACAGCATCACAGCTTCCCAGGTGGGCCAGTTCCTTTCCCTTCTGTGGGCTCAGCACCTCTGCACCCCCAGTGCAGCCCTGCTGCAGGGGACAGGGCATGAGGCCAGCAGTAGGGACAGAGGAGCAGGTGGCCCCAAGGGCTCATGCACCCCCCACATTGGAAACCCCTGCCCTAGAGACCCCCTGCCTTAAACCCAGCCCCAAGGGCCATAAATGCTGCTGGCTGTTGAGGGACCCTAGGGCTGGGGAGGCTCCAGGGGCTGGGGCTGGATCAGGCTGTCCCAGCTTCCTCCCAAGGGTTTGCCTTGTGGAGCCCTGCTAGCCAGATCCTGCATCCAGGTAACTCCCGCTGCACACAGTGGGAATTGATCATCAGCAGCAGCTGCTTAGCTGGGCTCAGCCATGACGCAGGAGGCTCTCATGGCACCTGTGTACGCTCTGCAGGGGTGGCTTGTTGGGGCTTGCAATGAGGAGGGGCACTGGTGACCCAGGGATGTCTTGATGCCCGCTGGCAGAGGGCACAGGGGTGCATTAGGGTCACAAGGAGCCTCTGGGTCTGGTATTTACATACTAGTGTCCTGAGGTCTCTGTGGCTGTCATAACCATGGTGAGATGGATGTGTGGACACCACAGGAGGAGTTAGGTATAGCTATTGATGGTTCTCTTTGTAGGGTCTGGAATGTGGGACCAGCCACAGGAAGTTGATAAAAGAAAGAAACTTGGTTGTGTTTCCTTCTCTCAGGTTGTCTGCACGTACATTGAATGTTGCACGCTTCCTAGTGAGCTCCAAGTTACAGTCTGAGCCAGAGGCTCACCACATGACTCAGTCTCCAGGGGAGATTCCAGCCAGGGAAACCCAAGTGGCGGGGCAGGAGCTAGCCTGGTCGTAAGTGCAGACAGTGGAGTTTTGGACTGTAACTGTAGGGCCAGAGACTCATGTTGCATCCTTCCCCTAGGCAGTTAGCCAGCAGGGAGTTGCTTCACCAACAAAGTCTCACAGCCAATGAACTGCTGCAAGAAGAACTTGGGGGGAAATGAATTCATTGGCCAGGAGGGGAACTGGTTAGTTAAGTTTAGCCTCTAGTACAGGGGTTCTCAAACTGGGGGTTGGGACCCCTCAGAGGGTCGTGAGATTATTACATGGGGGGTCACGAGCTGTCAGCTTCCACCCCAAACCCTGCTTTGCCTACAGGATTTATAATGGTGTTAAATATATAAAAAGTGTTTTTAATTCATAAGGGGAGTCGCACTCAGAGGCTTGCTATGTGAAAGGGGTCACCAGTACACAAGTTTGAGAACCACTGCTCTAGTAGATATGTTGTGACTTTAGTTTATATGTAACCCTTGGTTTCTGCTGGCTAGCATTTGAACCTCTGGGCTTTGTTTAATACACTGTTTATCGAGAAAGCAGGTAAGTGTAAGTTCCATGGTGTGTCACTGCTAAGCTGGGGCGTGCTGTTCCTTTAGCGACAGAGGAGCTTGGAATTGGGCAAGTGTTCAGTGGATCAGGAGCAGCGTGCTGCCCATGGGTGATGGCGGCACGGAGCTGATCCCCAGAAGGCACAGAAAAGGCTCCCTTGCACTAAGGGCAGGTGCTAGCGAGGTGCCCCACAGCCCTGGGTACCCCTGGAAGCGCCACAGGGCATGGCCCAAAGTGGCAGCAGCCTCAGCACTCCCCTCGACTGCCCCCAGGCCATTGTTCACACACGTGCAGTCCCCACCGCCTTCATAGAGCCCATGCACCTCCAGGTGCATCGCCAGATCCATGGGGAAGGCCCCCTTCACTAAGCTAAGCCAGATGGGGGTTGGGGACTCACGCCAGAGGTGCCTGGGCCCCAGCTTTGTAAGCTAGAACATTTCAAAGGAGCACCTGCTTTGGAGACCCAAGTGGCAGCACGTTCCACAGTGTCTCCTCAAGTGCCCCCAGCACCATGGGCCCAGCTGGTAGACTTTACGGCTGTGGGAGCTGGGAGTGGTGCCATGAGTAGCTCACAGGACCAGCCCCTGCCTGTCGTGCAGACAGATGCTCTGAGGGTCCCTGCCATGCCATGGAGGTTTTTCGCTAGTTGTCAAGTTCATACCAGTCCTAGCAATGGGACTCCCAGACCTATGCTGGGGAACCTTCCTTCTCCCGTTCAGCCTCCCTTTGTCTTTGCTCGGTTTGTCCTGTGGTTAGTGGCAAGGCACATGTCATATCATACCCAGCAGCATGGGTGTGAGTGGCACATAACAGAGAGAACTGAGCCGCTGTCGCTGCTGAAGGAGCTGCCTGTCCATGTCTGATGTGCTTCACGGCAGGACTGCCATCATGTGAGCACCCTCCCCTATAAGGTCAGACCAGCAGGGGAGGCTGGGCCACTTCTGGAGAGACGGGGCTTGTTCTGCCCTCTCCCCAGCTGCGGTAGGCACCAGGCCAGGGCACTCTGAAGGCTGCTGAAATCTGACTTAGTCAACTGCCCCTTTCCTCTCCCCCGCATTGCAAATCTCTGTCAACTCACAGATTATTTTACTACCCTGCCCCCCCTTCAGGCTCGGGGGCTGTAGGTGCATGTGGGGGAGCACTGAGGATGGAGACCTCAGGGCAGGGTGGTGGGATATTGGAGCTGAGGCCTTGGGAGTGGCCGGTGGGGGACAGGGGTCCTTGGTAGAGTAGGATGTAGGGTAGGGTAGGGCTGGGAGACAAGCAATTCCACACGCAGCCAGCAGATGGCACAAGAGCACTACTTTCCCTTCCCCTTACACCCAGCCAAAGGTGAGGCCGGGCGACACACTGGAAAGCGGCTGCATGTTCCCAGCCTGCCTGGTCCCTTAGCCCCTGCTGCTGGGCAGCAGCTTCACAGCCCAGCTGCCTGCCTTCCCCACTCCCTCTGAGCTAAAGCCCCATTGCAGCCCCCAGGACATTGCACAGGTCCATGCGCTGGGTCTCAGCGCCCAGACACGGGCTTTGTGCTCTGCCTCCCCCTGACCCCCCGCCTGTGCTCCCGGCCTCAGGGGAAGAATACACCAGACACAGTCACTCACGGCTGGCCCCAGCTCCCGGTTCTGGCGCTGCAACAGGCCTCTGCCACTGGGCTGGAGATGGCATGGAGCCTGGCAGCGGTCCCTCGAGGATCACCTGGACGGATCTCCTGTACGCCACGCCGCAGGTAGGTCCCGTCTGCGCTCAGCAGGGCAGCGTCACTCCCTCAGCACAACCACTGCCTGCCCCTTGCAGCACACCAGTCTGCCCTGGTGCTGGCTGCTCTCGGGGTGGTGTGACTGACGTTTGGAGCAGCCCAGCTGCCTTAGACTGTGAGTGCCCTGGGGCAGGGGCTGTATCTTTGCTCTACGTGCATACAGCACCCAGCACAGCAGGGCTCTTCCCTGGTCAAGGGCCTGTATAATTGTTCCATGACAATAGACGATCCAGCCCCCGGCCCTCTCCACCGAGCAGGGAGAGCTGCCAGCAAACCGGCCCTGCCCCCAGCAGCTCCTTGGCTGCATGCCCTGAGCCTGCTGAGGTTTGAGAGAAGCAGTCCGGTAGAGCCCCAGGCAGGCCTCGTCCACCCTTCCCAGAACACTGCCCCGGCTGGGAGCCCTGGTGCAGCTGGGTTTGGCCGGGTCACACACAGTGCCCCGTCGAGTGCCCCCTGGTGTAGAGAGGACCCTGGCACTGGGGCCAATCCAGCACTGACAGGAGGCTGGGCTAGCAGGGCGTCCGTCTCTCCTCTCTGTGGATCTTCAAGAGCCAGGCTGCTCTGAACCCCACAGCCAGTCCAGGCCGCAGAGCTGCACCTGCCCCCTCACAGCGGGAGAGCCTGGGCAGATACTGGCTGGGGTCGTGGCATAAGCCTGTGCCCTGGCAGGCAGCGGCTGGGGCAGCAGCACAGGCCAGACCTGCCCAGCCTCTGCTTTGCATGTGGAGCCCAGGGGCTGGGCCGGGGTGGGAGGCAAAGACCCTGGCTAAGTGGCTCCTGCTGGTCTGTGGTCTGAGTCAATCCCCTGGCCCCCTTCCTAGCAAACCCTGAGGCCAAGCTGCAGGCCCCACGGTGGTAGGGTTGCCAACTTTCTACTAACACAGAACTGAATACTCTTGCTCTGCCCCCAGTCCCGCCCCTCCTCTGAGGCCCCGCCCCTACCCTGCCCCTTCTTCAAGATCCCACTCCCCACTCAATCCATCCCACCCTCCCCATAGCTCACTCTTCCCATCCTCACTCACTCACTCGTTTTCACTGGGCTGGCTTAGGAGGTTGGGGTGTGGGAGGGGGTGAGGGATCTGGCTGCAGGTGCTGGCTCTGGGATGGGGCCAGAAATTAGGAGTTCAGGGTGCAGAAGGGGGCTCCGGGCTGAGGCAGTGGTTGGATTGGGATGCGGGAGGAGGTGAGGGCTCCGGCTGGTGTGGGCTCTGGGGTGGGGCCAGGGATGAAGGGTTTGGGTGTAGGAGGGGGCTCTGGGCTGGGGGTGGAACCGAAGGGTTTGGAGTATGGGAAGGGGTATGGACTGAGGCAGCGGGTTGGAGTGTGGGAGGGGGTATGGGCTCTGGGATGGGGGTGTGGGTTCTGGGGTGGGGCCAGAAATTAGGGGTTCAGGGTGCAGGAGTGGGCTGGGGCAGGAGGTTGGAGTGTGTGTGGGTAGGGTGAGGACTCTGGCTGAGGTTGCAGGCTCTGGTGTGGGGCCAGGGATTTGGGATGCAGGAGGGGGCTCCAGGCTGGTTCTGAGCAGTTCGGAATATGGGAGGGAGCTCTGAGCTGGGGCATGGAGTTGGGGCGCAGGGGTTGTGAGGTCTCTGGCTGGGGTTTGTAGACTCTGGGATGGGGTTGGGGATGACAAGTTTGGGGTGTAGGAGAGTGCTCTGTGCTAGGACCGAGGGGTTTGGAGGGTGGGAGGGGGTCAGGGGTGCAGGCTCCAGGTGGCGCTTACTGAAAGCGGCTTCCGAAAGCAGTGGCATGTCCCGCCTCCAGCTCCTAGGTAGGGATGCAGCCAGGCCATGGGAGCTGCATAGCTGGCTCTTGGGGCGGGGACAGCAAGCGGAGCCCCCTGACTGCCACTATGCTTAGGAGCCAGAGGGGGGACATGCCGCTGCTTTCGGGAGCTGCGCAGAGCTTTGGGGGACAGCATCACTCATCAGTCCTCACCTGGCACTCCCCATAAAGGCCACTCGCTGGCCTAGAGCCAGGTGCTCCTAGCTTCTGTGTGGCTCCCACATGGGTGCCAGCCTGGGCCAGGGCCTGCCCTGCTGCCCAGGAGCAGCTTGGCAGCCAGCTTCAGTTGTCAGGTCTGGGGACAGCAGACGGCCCCGGCAAATGGGCAACTCCGGTGGCACACTTGGGCTCCTGGCAGCTCCCAATGGGCAGAGGAGCCAGGGGCCTCGAACACATGTGGACCCCAACAGCTGGGCTGAGGCCTGAGCCCATGTGAGACCCCCGGCCCCAGGGGCCATGAGCAGCTTCCCTGCCCATGTTTAACCCCTCAGCAAGCTGCAAGCGAAACTAAAACCGCACGAGGCCAGGTGAGGCCAGCGGATTGAATCCACCCTCAGCTTGTCGCGGGAAAACGGCCCATGTGAACAAGGCCTCGGTGACAAAGACAAACCCACTCTAGCCCCAGCACTGCGCTCAGAGCAGCACCTCAGCTGGGACCCCCCCCTAACCGGGACCCCTCATGTCTGCTGCACCCTGCCCCAGCTAGGACTTCACACCTCATAACCCCCTGCCCCATCCAGGAACCCCCACCCCCTGCAGCACCCTGCTCCAGCTAGGGTGCCCCCACACACATAGCCCCTACCCCAGTTGGGATTCCGCACCCCATAGCCCCCTGCCCAAGCTGTGAACCCCCACCCTCTGCAGCACCTTGCCCCAGCTGGGACCTCCCCCCCTACAGAGCCCCCGGCCCCAGCCATGACCCAGTGCCAGGGCCACACACCCCAGTTCCATCTCTGGAGTAGCCCAAGATGGCAGCCATCATGTAAGGGCTAGAAGCTGCACGCCAGGGGCCCAGCGAGCTGGGTGTTTAGGGGCATCTGGACCTGTTTTACTGCCTACATGGGGGCAGAGCTCTTGGGAAACCCCGGTTCCATGTGCCTGTCCCCGTGGAGCACAGCCCTGCCTGTGCAATGTCCTGCCAGCCACTTAAGGGGCTGCACTGGGCCCTGGGGCACATGGGCCTGGAGAATTAGTCATGGTGGAAGGCACCCAGACACTGCGGTGATGGGCACTGGCTAAGCCCCTGCTGCAGAGAACAGAGTCGCACGTTGGAGCTGGGAGCCTGACTGGTCAGGAGGTCCCAGCTAAAGACTTGGGTGCTTGAGCGGGGCCAGCCCACCCTCCAGGGGCCTTGCCCACTGCCTGGGCCCCAGCCGGCCCCCAGAGCCTGGAGCACGAGGCGAGTGCTCTCCTCGGCCCTGCCCCGCTCTGGTCCCCAGACACGTCCTGCATGGGAGGGAGAGCAGCTGGGGCGGCAGTGGAGAAAGCCGAGTGCGTCCTGCCGCAGGAAGCCTCAGGCAGTGTCATCTCCAGCTGCTTCCTGCCACCTCCTTGCAGGGCTCCTGCAGGGCTGCTCCTGGCCCTCCGCAGCAGCTGGGTGCCCCGGCCAGCATCCCGGAACCCATTGTTCTGCACACCAGCCGCATTCCTCAGGCTGAGGAGAGGAAATGCCAGAGCAGGCGGGATGTGCCAGAGGGGCCGCAGGGCGGTGCAGGGCCACACCAAGGGAGCAGGCAGCGGGCAGCCTGGTCCAGGTTCCTCTGTGGGGCCCGAGCTGCCTCCTCTCGGTCCTATACCAGCAAATCCAACCAAGACTTCTTGGCCTCGGAACAACCAGTCTTCCCAGTAGAGCCTCCAGTGGGAGTCAGGCAGCGGCCAGCCATGGACTCATCCCGACCCCTCAAGCCATCATTGTGGCAGGGAATCAGGACAAGGGCCTTGGCCTGGCTGGAGCACGGGCAGCGCTGGGCTGGCTCTGGCATGAGGTGTCCTGGTGCCAAGGGGTAGGGGAGTGTTGGTGGCTGCACAGGGCTGAATCTATGGGGTATCCTGGGATGTAGGTGGACTGTGGCATCTGAGTCATGGGGAGCAGTAGGTGGTGCTGTCACCCAGTCTCTCAGGCGCTGGTTCCGGCCCATAGGGGGTGCTGCGACCCAGTCTCTCCGGTGCTGGTTCCTGCCCGTAGGGCGTGCTGCGACCCAGTCTCTTGGGCACTGGTTCCGGCCCACTGGGGGTGCTGTGACCCAGTCTCTCGAGCGCTGGTTCCGGTCCATAGGGGATGCTGTGACCCAGTCTCTCAGGCACTGGTTCCGGCCCATAGGTGGTGCAAGGGATCAGCTCCCTCTGACATCTGTCTCCTGTATTGTGCTAATCCAGGGATGCTCCAGGACAGTTCCAGA
The DNA here is from genome assembly GCF_015237465.2 of Chelonia mydas. Taxonomy (NCBI): domain Eukaryota; kingdom Metazoa; phylum Chordata; order Testudines; family Cheloniidae; genus Chelonia; species Chelonia mydas. The sequence continues at coordinate 59,922,532 of NC_057855.1, forward strand.
GTCAAGGTGTGGGCCCCGCACCATGTTGGGGTGTCTGACTGAGCCCAAGCTAGGCCCAGCCCCTCTGATGGTGCAGTGGGCGCTTTGCTTTCATTGCTGCTGACCCAGCCAGCATGCAGCGCTCCCCTGTAAGGGAGGAGCCAGGTCTGAGGCCACCAGTGTGGCTGAAAGGGCATTTCACAGCTAAAGTGGGGTTGCCCTGGGCTCCTGGCAAGCTGCCAACAGTATGACAGAGCTGGGGCATGTGCCACTGCAGGAGCCCTCGGGCCCCAGCCCATTCTGGGCCTTTGCTGTACCCCCCGCCACCCTGGCCTGGGAGGAAATGGAATGAGAATTGGAGCCAAGTTGCTCACAGTCTGATCCAGGCAGGGCTAGTGCACAGCAGGGAATGAGCCCTGTGCAGAGGCCCACCAGCACTGGGCAGCTGCGGCTGCATGCCTGCCCTGGGGCCATGGGACCAGCTCATGTGTATGTGTGTGTGTGTGATTGGGGGGAGGTGTGTGTGCATGTGCCCATGCTCACAAGGGTGTGTGTGTGTGTAAGTGTGTGTATGTACCCTCAGGGTGGGAGTGTACATGTGCTCACAAGGTCTGCGTCTGTCTGCTCACAGGGTGTGTTTGTGTGTGGTCACAGCATGCGTGTGTGTGTATGTCAGCTCACGGGGTGTGTGTGGGGGGGCTTGTGCACTCACTGTGTGTGTGTGTGGGTGGGTGGGTGCTCACAGGGCATGGTGCATGCACATGCTCATGGGGGTTTGCATGTGTGTGCACTCACGCTTGCAGGGTGTGTGTGTGCACTCATAGGGTGTGTATGTGTGTGCTCACATCCACTCACAAGGTGTGTGTGTGTGGGTATGTGTGCTCACAGAGCTGTGTGTATGTGTGGTCACAAGGGCTGTGTGTGTGTGCGTGTGCCTATGCTCACAGGGTATGGGTGTGTGCATGCACATGCTCATGGGGATGTTCATGTGGGTGGGCTTGTGTGCTCACTGGGGGGGTATGCACTTACAGGTGTGTGTGTGTGCAAACACATGCTCACATGGTGTGTTAGTACAAGGTGTGGAAGCTGCCAGGTCTGAGCACAGCCTGGAGCTGTTTCCTGTGTTAATCCCTCTTTGATCTACAATCCTCAGAGACAAGCGCCCATCCCATCCGATCAGCCCCCATTCCCCAGCATGGAGCTGCTCCCGCGAATCTGCATTCTGCTGCAGCAAGTCATTTAAACCTGCCCCTCTGGGTGCAGCGCACACATTATGCTGCCCCTTGGCAGAGGGCTCCACTGTGGCAATCCATCCCACTCCCTGCATCCGGACCCGGGCATGGCTCCCGTCCATCTCTCCTCAGCCCCTTGCCATCTGCCTTGCCCTTTCCTGGCGTCACTTTGGCTGCTTCACCAGCCCTGCTGGCGTCTTGGCTGTCTCGTGGCCACACCGCCAGCCTCCTTCTCTGGGTCTCTGCTGACACTGACTCTCCTCTTGGGCATGTGACTCACTGTGCTCTCCTGGCAGGGGCACCAGTGCCCAGGGGCTCCTTTAATGCTCGCAGGGCTCCATTCTCCTGCACTCTGCCCCTTTCCCAGGTCATTAGCTCCTGGGTTCGGCCATCACCTCTGGGCTGAGTCCTCAGATCCCCTCCCTGCTCTGGACGACCCTTCTGCTGGGCCCTGTCTCTTGGGCCTATCGCTAGCCACCCTGAACTGCAGCTGCCGGGTCTCCCTCCCACCCACTTCTCTGGCCATGTCTCTGTGGGCATCTGTCTGCACTGGGTTCCAGCCATTCCTCTTCCCTTCCACAGACCTCTGGCTCTGCGTCCCACAGGGTGGCCTACTCCTACTCCTGGTCACACACCAGCCTCCTGCGGCCCCATCTCTGTGCCCCCCACGCCTGGAAGGACCTCTCCTCTGGCATGTGCCAACTCCTCTGTCTTCCCTGGCTGGGCCCTGTTGGTCTCTGTGGGTGCCCTCAGGCCAAGCACCTGCCTGGCACTGCATGCCCCTGCACAGCCCTGAGTATGCCAACAGGCCTATACCAGTGATGCCTAGTGAGAGTGCTGCTGTCTGATGCCAGCCCCGTTGCCCAGGCAGTGCCCCACCATGCTCTGAATGGGAAGCTTTGCCCCATCTCGGAGCACTGGAATTGAGCCTGCCTCCCCCCCATGGTGGGACGGGGCTCCTTGGCCCCTGCAGACAGGAAGCCACGAGCAGAGGGAAAAGCAGAGCTCAGCTGCTTTTAAGCACAGTGCAGAAGCCAAGGGCTTCAGAAGAGCCCTGCCGGCCCCATCTGCTCGGCCTTGGAGACGCAGCAGAGCAGGGCTGTGGGCAGAGAGCCAGGCCAGGAAAGGCCAGAGATTCCAGCGCTCCCTGCTGGGCTTCCCGCACGGGGAACCTTTTCCGCCCCGCTCCTGCTGGACAATCCGAGCCTTGGGTCCTCCCACGCCCCGGCTGAGTGCAGGCAAACACAGCACAGCTCGGGTCAGAGCCCAGCTGTGTGTCTGGTGGACAGGGACCAAGGCTGCGCGGTGTTCAGTGCTATGGGACACCCTCCCCAGCTGACCCTTGGCGGCCCCCATGCACCCTACAACCCAGCCTGCGGGATCCCCTTGTATCCTGCCCCCGGATGGCGGGGGGGGCCGTATATGCCTGCTAGGCTCATGCTCTCTGTACAGGCTGCCAAGTGAGAGCACAACAACCTGGCTGAAGCACAGACAGCCCTGGCCAGGCCACTGGGCTCAGTGGGGACTGAGGGGTGCCCCAGGACATGCAGATAGGAGCGGGCACACCACTGCTTTACGGCAGCTCCAGAGGGGTCAGGTCAAGGTCCTGCCCTTTTCCCCCAGACCAGGGCGAGAACCAGGGCCTGCCCCACCAGCTGCCTTTCCCCCGGAGCAGGGCGGGCACCAGGACCTACCCTGCCAGCTCTCAGGCCAGGGAGTGTCAGATTTGGGGAGCCCTGCCCCTCCGTGTGGAAGACTGATAGGCTGGGAACACTGAGTGACAGTGCTCCAGCCAATGGGGCTTCGAGCAGTGCAGAGGTTAGCTGTGAAGGCCCCGGGGGACTCCCTGCCCCAGGCAAATTGGACCAGGGACTCGTGTCTCCAGCCAGCCTGTGTGTCATCTAGAACAAGCCCTCCAGCAAGAAACAGCCCGCCTGGGTCACCACGTGCTGCCTCCAGCCTGCCCCAGTGCAGTGAGGCAGGCTGTTAGCAGCAGGGGAGGCGTTGGGTGAGGGAGGGGCAACGTCATGGCAAGAAACTAACCTGTGCTGGTGCCAGCCTGTAGGGGGCGCTGTGGCCCAGGCTCTCTAGCATGCTCTAGGACTGGGTCTCTTAAGGGCCAGCCTGGGGGAGGAGGCCCTTGCAAGGTGGGATCCCCCCGCTGCCCCAGCCCCATCCCTCCAGGCCTTTCCTCAGCTCTGCGGGAGGATTGAGCGGCACAGCCTCTCACCCTGTGTGGAAGGGAGTCCTCAGTGTCCCACCTTCCTTTCGCAAGGGGGGGGGTCTGCCCTCCTGAGACAACAGCGCCCCCCACTCTCTCCCCCAAATTGGAACCATCCCACCCCCTCTCCAAATGACGGCACCCCCTCAGCCCCCAAACTGGACCTATCATGCACCACCCCCCAGATCGCAACCCCCAAACTGGGCATGTCCCACTCCCACCCCGAAACTGAGCCCAGCCTGCACCCCCCCCCCCCACCACAACTGGGCCAGGTCCGGCCCGACTGGCACCCCCCTCAAGGTCTCCTCCTGCCCTGAGGCACCGGGCAACGGAGGTGCTGGTTCCCCTCCTCCCCCTGGGGTACCTAGCAGGGGGACAGGGGCACTGGGTCCCCTCCCCTCCCACCAGGGCCCCTGAAGGGAGACGGAGGTGCTAGGTCCCCTCCTGGGGCACCAGGTGTGGGGTGGGGACGGGGCGCAGGGTACCTTTCCCCCCCTCCAGGGCAACTGGCAGGGGCGATGGAGGTGCTGGGTCCTCTCCCCTTCCCCACCGGGGCACCCAGCAGTGTGGGACAGGGGCGCTGCGCGCTGTGTCCCCTACCCCCCCCCCAGGGCACCCAGTGTCGGGGGTGAACAGGGGCGCTGGGTGCCCTCCCCTTCCGGGGCACCTGGCAAAGGGGGGGGATGGGTGCGCTGGGTCCCCCGAGGCACCTGGCAGGGGAGATGGGGGCACTGGATCCCCACTCCCTCGAGGCACCCGGCGGGGGGGCTGGGTGCGCTTGGTCCCCTCATCCCCCCCAGGTACCTGGCAGATGGCATGGGGATGCTGAGTCCCCTTGTCATCCACCCTGGGTAGGGTGACCAGACAGCAAATGCGGAAAATCAGGATGGGGTGGGGGGAAATAGGAGCCTATATAAGAAAACGACCCAAAAATCGGGACTGTCCCTATAAAATTGGGACATCTGGTCACCCTACCCCTGGGTACCTGACGGGGGGGTATGGGGGCGCTGGGTCCCCTCTCCACCCCTCCTCCCGGGGGCAACCTCTGGGGGCACTGGGTTCCCTTCCATCCCTGGGGGCAACCTGCAGGGGCCCGGAGGTGCTGGAGGGGGGGACGGGGGCGCTGGGTCCCCTCCCCTCGCCCCAGGGCACGTGTGTTAGAAGCTGGGAGGGCTGGGAGTCCAGGCCTTGCCTCAAGTTCTCTTGTTATCCCTTAGACTTCCTAGGGCTCAGCTTCTGTCGTCCCCAGAACCTGTGTGAGAGGCTGTCATCCCCCCACTCCCAGAGCCACGCCAGCAGGAGACGGGACAGGCCAGATTTCCTAGTTTCAGAGCGTTTACAGACAGATGGGATCATTAGATCATCCAGTCTGACTTCCTGTGTGTCACAGGCCCTGACATGTCACCCCGATATCCCAATTTTGAACCCTGTGACTTCAGTTAAACTAAAGCCCTTGAGACACTACACTATTGTGAATCACAGACAGAGAACAGGAGCAATCCAGCCGTCACTAGCACCCGAGGCCCCTGCAATGGCAGGGAATTGGTTCGGGGTGATCTGAGCAGGCGACTCTCGCCCCATACTGCAGCGGAAGGTGAAAAACCTCCACGGTCCCTGCCACTCTGACCAAGGGAAAGATTCCTTCCCAACCCCAAATCCAGTATCGGTATGACCCTGAGCTTGTGAGTGAGGGACCAGCTGGGCATCTCGAGAAAGGATTCTCTGCATCACCTCAAACCACCGGCCCACCCCAACCAAGATCCCATCTCCAGCTGTGGCCAGATCTCTGATGCTTCAGAGGAAGATGGAAAAATTCCCTAGATTACAGTTGAGCATCAGTGGGGGGAAATCCTTCCTGACCTCTTCAGGTGCCTGGCTGAAGCCATGCAGCTTGAGAGTGGATTATAGTCATTAGGGTCTCCAGTACGTGTCCCCAGAGCACAGCACTGTGCTTGGAAGAGGAGACTTCTGGGTGTCTTGCCTACTGCCCGTATTCAGAAAGTCTCTAGCTGTGTTTTTGCGTGGAGTGGGGAGGTAGGGGATAAACACATGCTCTGTGCCAGCGTCATAAAGCCTCTCAGGGTGGGGTGGGGATACCCTGGCTTTCGGACGGGGCCAGTCACAAAGAAGAGTGCCCTGTATCCTGGGACTGGGGTTTCTGAACATCCCGGTGGGCAGTGGCTGCCATGGAAAACCTAAGAGAATGTTTAGGGTTGCAGTGTAGAGCTGTGAGTCGGGGGGCGGGGCGGGGGGGTGAAGCGCTCACTCTGAGATGGATGGATGGATGGGGGAATTCTGGTTAATTCCTGCAGGGAACGGCCCTGAGCACCTGGAGCCTGTTTAACTCGGAGATCCCCTTTTCTTGGTAGGGCTTGCCTCTGGTTTCAGCCTCCAGTCTAGCGATGTGGGGGTCTCTGCACACCTGGCCTGTGTCTCTTTACAGGGAGTGAATGAGTGTCCCTACTACAGGGAGTCAGTGTACACACTGCAGCACTAACACAGCTGATCGCTCGGGGTTAACCTGGTCCTGTCCGGTTGCTGTGCAGCCAGGTTGGCTCTTGATTCCATTGTCCAAGCGTTTCCCAGCTCAAGTCTGCATCCCAGAGGTGATGCGGGGGTTGGGGGGTGGCGGGGGGTCAAGTGCCCCCCGATTGCCCTGCAGGGGGCAGGGAGGGAGAGGGGCTCTACCCTCTTTCCCTGTGTCTGCTGCTCCCCCCCCCCACCTTTGGGTACAAGGGCTGGTCTCCCTGGCAGCTGGGTGGGGAGCAGGGCAGAGCCGCATCTGTCTGAGAGAGCCTGGCTGGGAGGCAGTGGGGCCCGCTCCATGCTCCCTGGCTGGGCTTGGCTGGGTGGGGGGGAGAAGAGGGGACTCTAGCTCGCTCGGCCCCAGTCCCCGCAGCATGGCCCGACCCAGTTGCCGGGGACGGGGGCTGAGCGAGCCAGAAGCATGCTGGCGGGGAGGGAGTGGGACTCTGGTTCACTCAACCCTGGTCCTGGCAACTGGGGCAGCAGTGGGTTGCCCCCCGCCCAGGCCCTGCTGCAGATCCAGGGGACGAGCGAGCGGGAGCCCCGCTCCCTCCCACTGGCAGCCAAGCCCAGGCTGCCTCCCAGCCAGGCTCTGTCACGCAGAAGCGGCTCTGTCCTGCTCCCTGCCCGGCTGCCAGGGAGAGTGGGTCAAACTTGCTTGGGGAAGGGGGAGGCACAGGGAGAGAAAGACAGAATCCCCCAGGCCCCTCCCCGCAGGCAACATGGGGCAGGGAGAACGCGGCGGCCTGGGGCTGGGGGGTGTCACTCAGCAGGGGAGACACGTGGGGGGGTCACATGTCCTCCCCTTTAGCTTGTGCCCCCCCAGTCGTAATTTTCGGGGGGGGGAACAGCAGAAATGGGATCAGTGGCTCCTCCTAGGGCTTCGGCCTCTGGGAGCCCCCAGACCCATCTCCCAGCTTCGCAGAACCCTGGGACACCATCTCCTCATGCTGCCTCCTCCAGCCCTGCTGCAGCCAGGCCCACTCTGGGAGGAGAGGCGATGGCTTGGCGAGGACATACATATGTCATGTGACAATGTGAAGGGGGGGACCCCTCAGGACACAACGCCCCCAGGCACTTGGTGCGGGGACAGGAGCACTAAGTCCCCACAGCCCCCCTTCCCCGCCGCTGGGTCACCTGGTGGGGGGTGATGGGATGCTGGGTTCCCACAGGCCCCCTTCGGGGGCACCGGGCAGTGTGGGAGGGACGGCAGAGCTGGGTCAAATGCTCTCACAAAATTCTAAGTATACTACATCAGTGTTATTACCTTTATTAACCAAACTTGTAATTACATCAAAAAAAGATATCAAGTTAGTTTGAGCGGATCTATTTTCTATAAACCCATGCTATTGGCATTAATCCTATTACCCTCCTTTAATTCTTTATTGATTGAGTTGGATATTTGCCATTCCATTGTTTTGCCTGGAATCAATGCCATTCTGACAGGCCTACAATTACTCAGGGTGTCCTATTTACCCTTTTAAAATACTGGCACAACATCAGCTTTCTTCCAGTCATCTGGAACTTCCCCTGTGTACTAAGGCTTGTCAAAAATCAGCATTAATGGGCGAGCAAGCTCCTTGGCCAGCTCTTTTAAAACCTAACTAGATGCAAGTTATCTGGATCTGCTGCTTTAAAAGTAGCTGTTGTTAACATTCTTCTTAGTCACTGTTGGAATAGCAAGTCTTTCTCACCATCATATAACATGAATACATTATCTGGCATTTTCCCAAATGGAAAAGAGAAATATTTATTGAACACTTTCACCTTTTCTACCTTATTATTGTCAGCTCTACAATTTCCACCTAGTAATGGTCAAATACTATTGTTAGGTTTCCTTTTGTTCTGAATATTCTTAAAATGTGCTTTTATTGTCCTTAATTTGGCTGGCCATAGATAATCTCCTTGTGTTCTTTTGCTTCCCTTAGCAATTTTCTACAATTCCTTGCGTCTAATTTATGTTTTCCCCCAATATGTTACATATTGTATTTTTTTCTAGCTGCTTTCACTTTTCCTCTAAGCCAGGTTGTTGTTTGTTTGTTTGTTTTCCACCTGTGTAGCCTTCTTTCTTGCTTGGAGACTTTTGGCTTTTTGGACATCTAGTACAATGTTCTTATACAACTCCAAAATAGCATTCACAATTTTCTGATTAAATCCTTTCTCCCAGCTCGTTTGACTCATCACGGTTTTCAGCTTTGTGAAACTGGCCCTTTTAAAGCACAAGTGTAGATATAATTATACTGGTTTGGACATTATTCTGTTTGCACATGACAAATGTAATCAAGTCATGATCACTGGCACCTAAGCAATGATCAATAAGCCCAAGATGCTGCTCCTTAATAATAAAATAAAATAATAATAAGACCCAACTCTTATCTAGTGCTTTTCATCACTAGATCTCAAAGTGTTTTACAAAGGTCAGTAACATTATCCCCATTTTACCGATAGAGAAACTGAGGCAGAGAGCAGGGCAGTGACTTTCCCAAGGTCACCCAGCAGGCCAGTGGTTCCGCCAGGAATTCTTCTCCTCTGGTTTCCACCCAAATGCCCCCTGTTACATGATTCCCAAGCAATCAATCATCCCAGGAAAGTGCTCCTTTCCCCCGAGCTCACAACTCACGGCTGAGCCCACATGTCTCGAATAGTATGTGACGCAGAATGTGTCTGGTGGGATGGGGCCCCATGGGCCCAGAGGACATGGCCCTGCTGGTTTCTATCTGGCAGGGTGTCTCTGATGCAACACCAGCTGTGATGCCCCCACAGTCAGTGCATGGAGGGGGTTTCTCTCTGTGCGGCTCCAGAGGGTGCCCACTGCTTCACTCGCTCTCCAGTTAGGTTTCCCAGTGAGGACTCTTGAGTTGGAGACACAATCCCGTCATCATCTGGGATAAAGGGGCCGTCTAGGCACGAGCCATCCCCTGGGGGTGGGAGACAGGGAAACTCGGGAAATAGGAACCTCACACAGGTGTGTCACCGATAACCACTTCTCCCAGGGCACGAACCCCAGACTTGTATGCACAACATCCATCTGCCGAGGGGAGGAGATGGGAGAGGACAGCTAGGAAAGGGAACAGTGAAGGGAAGGTGACAGAGTGGGGATGGGGGAACTCTCTCTTTGGATCCCTAAGATCCTTTCTGACTCAGTCACTAGCCACTGGGCGGGATGCAGGATTCTCCAGGGGCAGTTCTCTGGCCTAGGTGATTGAGGAGACCAGACTGGATGAGTGTAATCGTCCCTTCTGGCCTCAGGACTCTACCTTTATCATTTGTTTTAGGGCTCCAGAAATCTCTGGTACTCAGGGGGCGAATCCCCCCAGTCATGGGTTCGGAGATGCTTTATCCCATCACTCACCTGTGTAGATGCCTCTCAGGATCTCTGATTCCTCAAGGCCCTGGGCAGCTGGGACAAAGGGCTCCTCTCCTCGCTCCAGGCAGGAGATGATTTCAAGCTTGTGAATGGGAATCCCTGCTCACAGGAAACTCAGCAGGTAAGGTCTCAGCCTGCCAAATGTCTCAGCATTCACTGTTCCATTATTTTAACCCAGCCACCTTTCCCGTGCTCACAAGGATGTGGGATCCGCACAGCTGGGGAAATACCATGGAAGCCTTCTGGGGAAGCGAAGTGTCTGCGAGTGGAGTTGACGTCCCCTGTTAAGACACCAGCACCTCTGTTAAATGCTGATGGACCCTCTATCTCCAACTCAGAGGGCTAAATGCAATCCCTGCACAGCCACTACTGTCCCTCCCCCCTGCCCCTGGACAAGTTATGACTGGGGGGGCACAAGCTAAAGGGGAGGACATGTGACCCCTCCCCCACGTGTCTCCCCTGCTGAGTGACACCTCCCAGGCCCAGGCTGCCTCGTTCTCCCTGCCCCATGTTGCCTGCAGGGAGGGGCCCGGGGGGTTCTGTCTTTCTCTCCCTGTGCCTCCCCCTTCCCCAAGCAAGTTTGACCCACTCTCCCTGGCAGCCGGGCAGGGAGCAGGACAGAGCCGCTTCTGCGTGACAGAGCCTGGCTGGGAGGCAGCCTGGGCTTGGCTGCCAGTGGGAGGGAGCGGGGCTCCCGCTCGCTCGTCCCCTGGATCTGCAGCAGGGCCCGGGCGGGGAGCAGCCCACTGCCGTCCCAGTTGCCAGGAACAGGGTTGAGTGAACCAGAGTCCCCCTCCCTCCCACCAGCATGCTTCTGGCTCGCTCAGCCCCCGTCCCCGGCAACTGGGTCGGGCCATGCTGCAGGGACTGGGGCCGAGCGAGCTAGAGTCCCCTCTTCTCCCCCCCACCCAGCCAAGCCCAGCCAGGGAGCATGGAGCGGGCCCCACTGCCTCCCAGCCAGGCTCTCTCAGACAGATGCGGCTCTGCCCTGCTCTCCACTCGGCTGCCAGGGAGAGCAGCTAATGTAGCCAAAGTTTTGGGGGGGGGGTGGAACAGGAGGCACAGGGAAAGAGGGTAGAGCCCCTCTCCCTCCCTGCCCCTGCAGGGCAATCGGGGGGCGGGGGGAGCACTTGATTCTCAGCTGTGGAGAGCAAACAGGACAAATGCCCAGTTTTGCCTAAAACATTGGGCCAGCCAGGACAGGGCTTAAAAAAGGGACTGTCCCAGCCCAAACAGGACATATGGTCACCCTACACATGAGTGAATCTTCTCCCGCAGCCTGGATAGCTGCAGAAGCTAAGAGTGAGCTACCCAGCTTCTCCTGCCGGTTTCACCTCCCCTTCTCCTTCCCCTTGCTGCTGCTGATCTCCTAACTGTGCTCCTGCCTTTCCAATACAGCAGCCCCAGAATTGCTAGGTGGGCCCAGACTTCTTTTGACGCTGGGCTTTATGTTAGCAAGGGATCATCATCCTGATTTTGAGTGGACAGTCATTATCCCCATCATTCAGTCCTCATCTTCTTCTCCCTCCTCCTTTTCTGAGTTTGGGCATTATCTCCTCCGCCACCCCGCAGGGCCTAGGTGGGCTGCCCAGCTGTTAATCTAAGAACCATTTTCTGACTCCCCCTCAGCACAGGCCAGTAAGGGGATGTAAAGCGCCCCAGCCCCCTGCACAAACTACCCTTACTGCAGGCAGTAGCCTCTCTGGGGCTGCTCCTTTCCCTCCTACACAGGTGGGCAAGGGCATGGGTGGAGCCTTCATTCTGCTCTCCCCCAGTGCACCAACCAGCACCACTGAGCCTGCGTGGAGGGGGAAGTAATCTGTGCCTGTGACAGGGATTGCTTCCCTATGGAGCAAGCTTCCCCACAAGGACTATAGTGAGATTCAGATGTGCTGCCCCTTGCTCAGGTCTGGTGGTGAAGTCACAATCTCACCTTAGACTAGGAATCTATATAGCAGCCACCATCCCTATAGTATATCTGGCACCGCCACCACCTGCAGCAGTCGCAGCTAGGGTTACTTGGGCCAAATTGCCCCCTTCTGGTGAAAAACCCCACAGAAGGGGCTAGGGAGACTTCAGTGGCTCCATAGATGGGGATTCAGTGGATTCCCGGCACAGCTGATGTGGGGAGATGTGCATAACACAACCATTGTCCGGGCTTCCACACTGCTCTTGGATTGCCCTTGATGTTGGGAGGCTGCTGATCTTCCACCTGGGAACGGAGCTAGGTGGAACAATCAGACTCGTTTTTAAACAAATTGGTGCCAAATCAGCTAGGGCCAAATATTTATGTAGATCTTTACTCAACCTTTCCTGCTAATTCACGGTATGTCGACACTGACATCGCTGTAGCTATGCCAGCCTAATCCTGTAGTGTAGACACAGCCTACACCAAGAGAGGGGGTTTTCCGTTGGTGTAGGAAAACACACACACCCAAGCATGGGGAGCTAGGTTGATGGAAGTTTCATCTACACTGATGGAAGCATTCTTCTGTCAACATAGTTGCACTTACATCAAGAGTTAGTTCAGCACAGTTTTGGCCCCAAGAGTGTGGATTTCTCATACCCCTGACCGACATAATTAAGTTGACCTAATTTTTCAGCATAGACCAGGCCTTACATGTGCAACCTAAACCAATGATGGATGATTGATTGATGGAAGAGTGTCCACACACACAGTTGCATCTGTATAACTAAATCTTGAGGGCTTGGCTACACTTGCAAGTTAGAGTGCATTAAGTCAGCCCCGGGTCCCCTAACCCATGAGGTGTCCACACTGGCAAGGCACGTAGAAAGCCCGGACTTTGCAGATGGAGCACCCCTGGTAATCCACCTACACGAGAAGCTTAACGCTTGCTGTGCCCTGGCTGGAGGTCTGCGGCACAAGTGTTGACGCCCTGGTCTATTAATGTGCCTGATCGACCTCCAGAAATGTCCAGCAATGCCTGTTCTAGCTACTCTGGTCATCACTTTGAACTCTACTGCTCTGCCCTCAGGTGACCAACCGGCAGACCCACCCTTTAAATTCTCTGGGAATTTTGAAAATCCCCTTCCTGTTTGCTCAGCAAGGCGTGGAGTGCTCTCAGCGCATCTTTCCAGGTGACCACGCCTCCACGCGCCAGGCAATCCCCAGGATGGAGCAATGGCGAGGTGCTGGACCTCATCACTGTTTGGGGGGGGGGAAGCTGTCCAGCCCCAGCTGTGCTCCAGCCATAGGAATTATGATACCTTCGGGCAGATATCAAGGGACATGATGGAAAGGGCCATGACCCCTGGTAGTCTGGGGAGAGGGGTGGGATGGGTCCAGTTTGGGGGAGGGGGCTGCCATTGTCATCTAGGGAGGGGGGCGGGAAGTGTCCATCCTGGGGTACGGGGGTGTCGTCATCATTGTGTAGGGGAGCAGGATGGGTCCAGTTCACGGAAGGAAGTGGGGCCGCCGTCCTCATCTAGGAAGGGGGGCGGGACAGGTCCAGTTTGGAGGAGAGTGTAGGACGCACCGTTGTCTGGGGTGGGCCAAGATGCGTCCAATGTGGGGGAGGGGGCAGGGGGTGCCACAGTCTGGGGAGGGAGGTGGGACAGGTCCAGTTTGGGGGAGGGGGTGCTGTCGACATCTGGGGAGGGGCGCGGGACGGGTTCAGTTTTGGGGAGGCACCGTCGTTGTCTGGGGAGGTGGAGAGAAGTGTCCATATTGGAGCGTCGAGGCACTGTCGTCGTCTGGGGAGGGTGGCGGGACAGGTCCAGTTTGGGGAGGGTGCGGGTGGGCGCCGACATCTGGGGTGGGGGGTGAGAGGGGCGCTGGGGGAGGGGCTTTGGGGGAGGGGCGGGGGGCATTGTAGTCTGGGGAAGTGGGTGGGGCGGGTCCAGTTTGAGCGAGGGGGAGCTGTTGTCTTGGGAAGTGGGTGGGATGGGTCCAGTTTGGGGGAGGGGAGCAGGGGGACATCTGGGGAAATGGGTAGGACGGATCCAGTTGCGAGGACGGGGGGGCTGTCATCTGTGGAGGGGAGCGGGTCAGGTCCAGTTTGGTGGAGGGAGGGGTGGCTCCATCGTCATCTGGGGAGGGGAGTGGTAAGTGTCCACTTCGGGTATGGAGCAGGGGCACCGTTGTCTGGGGAGGGGTTGTGATGGGTCCAGTTGGGGGGAGGGAGTGTGGGCGCTGTCATCGTCTGGGAAGGTGGGTGGTACGGGTCGTTTGGAGGAGGGGGGCGTGGGGCACCATGGTGTCATGGGGGTGGGATGGTTCCAGTTTGGGGGAGGGGGTGTGTTGGGCCATTGTCTGGGGAGGGGGGTGGGAAGTGTCAAGATTGGGGTGAGGGGGGCGCCGTCATCATCTGCGGAGGGGAGCAGGATGGGTCCAGTTTGGGGGAGGGGCAGGGGGCACCGTCATCTGGGGAGGGTGGTGGGATGGGTCCAGGTTGCAGGAGGGCGTGGGAGGATGCTGTCGTCTGGGGAAGGGGGTGAGGGGGCACCATTGTCTGTGGAGGGGGCAGGATGGGTCCAGTTTGGAAGGAGTGGGTTTTGTTGTCTGGGGACAAGGGTGGGACATATCCAGTTTGGGGCAAGGGATTCTGTCATCTGGGGAGAGGGGGCGGGATGTGTCCAGTTTGCGGTGGAGGGGGTGCAGTTGTCTGGGGAGGGGGGTGAGACAGGGCCAGTTTGGGATAGGGGGTAGGGGGGCGCAGTCATCTGGGGTGGGGTGCGGGACAGGACCAGTTTGGTGCGGAGGTGCGCAGTCATCTAAGGGGCGAGGGAGGGACGTGTCCAGTTTGGGGTGGGGGGTGCCATCATTTGGAGGGGGGGGCAGAATGGGACCAGTTTGGTGGAGGGCATGGGGGGGGCGCTGTCATTTTCTGGGGATGGAGGACCATCGTCTGGGGAGGGGGACAGGGTGGGTTCAGTTTGGGGGAGTGCGCGGGGGGGGCACTGTCATTTGGGGAGGGGGCAGGACAGGCACCATAGTCTGGGGAGGGGGGGACAAGGCCAGTTTGGGGGAGGGGCCAGGGGGTGCTGTTGTCCGGGGAGGGGTGGTGGGATGGGTTCAGTTTGGGGGAGTGTGCGGGGGGGGAAGTGTCGTTTGGGGAGGGGGCGGGATGGGCACCATAGTCGGGGGGGGGGACAAGGCCAGTTTCGGGGCGGGGCCAGGGGGTGCTGTTGTCCGGGGAGGGGTGGTGGGATGGGTTCAGTTTGGGGGAGTGTGCGGGGGGGGGGAAGTGTCGTTTGGGGAGGGGGCGGGACGGGCACCATAGTCTGGGGAGGGGCCAGGGGGTGCCGTCATCTGGAGACGGGGGTGGGATGGGTTCAGTTTGGGGGAGGGAGCAGGAAGAGTCCAGATTGGGGCGGGGGGCGCCATTGTTTTCTGAGGAGGAGGGCGGGATGGGTCCAGTTTGGGGGAGGGTGCGGGGGACACAGTCGTCGGGAGGTGGGATGGATCGAGTTTGGGGAGGGGGGGGCACCTTAGACGGAGGAGGGAGCGGAATGTGTCAGGTTTGCAGTGGGGGGGCATTGACATCTGGGGAGGGGGCAGGACGGGTCCAGCTTTAGAGTGGGGGGCGTCATCATCTGGGGATGGGGGCAGGACATGTCCAGTTTTTGGCAGGGGGTACTGTTTTCTGGGGGGGGGTCCAGTTTGGGGCAGAGGGGCGCTGTCATCTGTGGAGGGGGGAGGGAGGCATCCAGTTTGGGAGGTGGGAGGGCGGTGTCATCTGGGGAAGGGGGAGGGATGGGTCCAATTTGGGAGAGGGGCAGGGGGCTGTTGTCTGGGGAGAGGGGTGGGGGGCATTGTCTGGAAAGGGGGCGGGATGGATCCAGCTCGGAGGCTGGCAGGGGGTGCTGTTAGCTGGGAACAGGGGAGGGACAGATCCAGTTTGGGGTAAGGAGGGTCGCCTTTGTCTGGGGACGGGGGCAGGGGAGCACTGTCGTCTGGGGAGCGGGGGTGGGATGTATCCTATTTGGGGCCGGGGGTGCCATCATCTGGGGAGTGGGGCAGAACGTGTCCAATTTAGGGGAGGGGATGGGGGGCGCTGTAGTCTGGGGACAGCAGTGGGACAGGTCCAATTTGGGAGAGGGTGCGGGGGGGGCGTCATAGTCTGGGGAGATGGGCAGGAATTGTCCGGTTTGGGGGAGGGGCAGGGGGGAGGCTCCATAGTCTGAGGAGAAGGGTGGGACAGGTCCAATTTTGTGGGAGGGAGCGGGGGGGGGGCATCGTTGTCTGGGGAGGGGGCATGGGGGCACCATCATCTGGGGAGGGTGGCTTCCCCCCCTCAGAACTCACCCTGGGGGCCAGACACACACAATCTCTCCCCCACAGAGCCCAGCTGTGGGGCCCCGCTACCCCCGCCCCCTACCCCCCCAGAGCCCAGCTGTGGGGGCTCCCTGGCCCAGATACACACCCATACCCCAGAGCCCAGCCACGCTCCCCCTTGCCCAGATACTCACACCCCCTACCCCCCAGAGCCCAGCTTTGGCCCCCCCCAGCCCAGATACCCTCCCCCCTACCCTCAGAGCCCAGGGATCCAGAGGGAGAAACAGCCTGATGCTGGGTCCCAGGCTTGCATGGAGTTTCCTGTGTGCTGTCTCCTTCCCTCAGGGCATGTGGGGAACTGCAGCTGCCAGGAACCCTCTAGCTCCCTCCCCGTCTTCTATCTATTTCTGTGGGGGAAAGAAAATTCTGCACATACAATGTTAATTTCTGCAAAATTCTGCATTGCACAGTGGCACAGAATTCCCCCAGGAGTAGATCTCAGAGGAGGCTGCTAGCCAAGCTGGGAATAGGAGCCAGTGGTCCTGCTTTCCAATCCCTCTAACCACCAGGCTGTGCTGCCACCTTATGGTAACTGTAACACAACTGCTCCCGACTAGAAAAACCTCAGTGAGCTGAGAGCGGCTCCCTTCAGCCTCTCCCAGCCCAAGCTTTCAGGGTGCCAAGCATATGAGCCCTGCCATCCCCCTGAGAAATGCCAGCTGTAAACCCAGGGCCCCGCCAGGCCCCTGTCGCCTGCCAGGGACTGGGACAGTGAAGTATGCGAGCACTAGTGCGGAGCTGCGCACACCCCCTGGGTGCAAGCCCCACCCAGGGCAAACGCCTCCCACCTCCTGCTGAGCCTCCGCTGCAGGGCAAAGCCTGGGCCCAGCTGCCCCCCACTCACCTCCCGCAGGCTGGGCCAGTGCTCAGCGCAGCTCAGCCCCTCAGTCCCACTCTGCTGTGTTAGTCCCACAACCCCGCAAGTGCAGGAGGGCAGGGCTGAGTCAGCCCTAGGAAGGGAGTGTGTGGGGTTGCAATAGGTGACCCCTTATCTCTCTCTCAGTACTGTGCTACCACCCCAGCCTGATGCCAGGGGGCGCTCTGCTGCCTTGTCGATGGGCTGGAGGCGCATGCCTCTGGACACAAGCTCTCAGGACTCTCTGGAGGGCCAGGGACCAGCCAGAGCAAACACATCGGGCTCATTGGCCCCCAGCTGAGTCTGGCACTGCAGCCACCTCTGCTGTTTGTCTGAAAGGGGCCTGTTGCTCTGGGCTCTGTCAGGGGCTGCAATTCCCGGTTCCCTCCAGAGGTGGCTGCATTTCAGGGGCAGGGGAGTGTCAGGTGCACATTGCTTTGGGACCCCTGGGATGGCTGGTTCGTGGAGCAACAGGGAGCTAGTCTGGTAACTGCAGCAAATGCACCCTTGCTGGCTGGCCCTCGGCTGCACGGGGCTTGGGGCAGACCAGCTGCAGATAGGAGTGGAGAGACGGGGGTGGGTCGGAGCTTGGAGCTGCGATTTCCATCCCTCTCACTGGCAGAGGGGCAGGCCCTGGGGGCCCAGTAAGAGCCATGGGGCGGACCTGGTGGGAGCTGTGGGGCAGAGGGGCAGACCCTGGAGGGCCCAGCGGGAGCCATGGGACAGAGGAGCAGACCCTTGGGGATCCAGCAGGAGCTGAGGAGCAGACCCGGAGGGCCCAGCGGGAGCTTTGGGGCAGAGTGGCAGACCCTGGCGGGGGGACCAGTGGGAGCCATGGGGCAGTGGGGCAGACCCTGGGGGGGGGGCAGCGGGAGCCATAGGGCAGTGGGGCAGACCCTGGGGGATCCAGCAGGAGCTGTGGGGCAGAGGGGCAGACCCTGGAGGGCCCAGCGGGAGCCATGGGACAGAGGAGCAGACCCTGGGGGGCCCCGGAGGGAGCCATGGGGCAGAGGGGCTTTTGCCCTGTGACTGAAAGACCTGGTCCACATCTGCCTTTTCTTATGAATTTCCGCAGTGTTGCCAACTTTCATGATTGTGTCGTGAGTCTCATGATAATTCTTGTTTTCCTTAAAGCCCCAGCTCCTGGAGCCAAGTGGAGCTGATGATTTCAGCCTTCACACTTAAAGAAAAAGTGAGTCTCTAGCCCTCGTGGCTGTGGAGAAAGCTTCCAGATGTGACCCTAGGGCTCAGATAGCAGGAGGGAAATACAGAGCCCCCCACAGCTGTGAGTTTTACACAATCTCATGATTTTTGTGGCGCCTGACACATGATTTTTGACCGTTTTGGGGGTGGCCATACAGCTCATGGCGCCAGTGACGTCCTGTGGACCTGCCCTGAGCCTGACCCCTCCCAATTCTCTCCCTTGTGGCCACGGACAATGCTGGCAGCCGGGGAGGGCTGGGGCTGGCGGTGCCCTGGGGTGGAGCGCAGGCTGAGGGGCCTTGGCACTGGGGTGTGGGGTGGTTGAGGATGAGGCCTTTGCCACAGGGGGTTGGGTGAGTCAGATGCTCTGGGGCAGGGGGCTTGGAGATGGGTGTTGGCGTTGGAGGGGGGGGTCTCGTTGGGGGTTGCCAGCATCAGGGCAATTCTGGAGCTGTGTGCGTGCCAAGGTAACGACACTGTGGTGTCATCCCCATAGGAACCCGAGAGCCTGAGCTCCATACTTCTGGCTCCGGCCCGGGCCCTCAGACTGCGTGCCCATTCTCCTTTCCATCCACCCTTCCAGCCAGCTGAGCACCTGGGTATGGGAGCGCCACTGCCGGCAGCGCCGCCGCGCCTGGCCAGGGCAGCCCCAGCCCCATTGCCCATCAGCCCCTTGGCACATGGCACTGGGTGGTGCTGCAAGAGCTGTGCCCACTCTAGCAGCACTGCCTCAGTTTCCTTCTCAGGCCCGTGCAGCGCCCTGGGTCTGCTTTCCTGGGGCAGGGGGGGTCCAGGGAGCAGAGCGTAGCTGGGAGGGGTTTGCTTTGGCGACCTCCCTCCTCCTCCTGTCTGGCTGCAATGCTCAGAATTCTTGCCAGGGATCTGCCCATCCCTGCCCCTGCAGCCTCAGGGCCGGGAAAGGCCAGAACTATGGCAGGAATCTTAAGGAGATTGAGACAAAGATGCGAGATGGAGCCAGAATGCGCTGGAGCCATGTAAATCCCAGTGTGCTGGGGGCTGAGTGTGAGTCCCGGCACAGTGCCCTGGTGTGGGCCCTCCTGCACCGAAAGGCCGGGTGTATAAAGTCAGGCACTGACCCATCCCAGCCCTAGCCCTGAGCCTCCCTCACGTAGCGCGAAACTGAGGAAGCTGGCAGAGAGCTGTCTCCCCCACCAGTACCCCGCCCGCCCCCAGCTGGCCAGCCGGTGGCACAGTGACAACACGTATGCCAGTGGCTGGTCCTGCAGCCTTGCACAGTGGATGGGCATCCCTGCTCCTCATGGCTCCCTCTGCGCAGCCTGACAGACATTCGCAATGTGCTGCTGACTTGCTGTAGGGGCCGGGCCGGGCTGGCTGTGAGCCTCCCCTCCCTACACAGCATCTCTGCCGGCAGAGCTCTCGCTGTGCCCCGCTCCCCCAGCCGGCTCAGCGTCTCCCTGCTCCGCCAGCCTCCACGGGGCCTGGGAGATGCAATAGCCCTAAATTCAGCAGCACAGACACCTCCCAGCCCAGGATGAAGCTGGACCTGGCAAGATGGGGCTGGTGGTGGGGGATGGCTCTAAAAATCACTTGCCCTGTAACAGCAGCCTCGCCGCCACCCAGCAACCTCCTGCCTATGGGAGACCGAATGCTGGCAGCTGGCGGCGCTGGCGCCCTTTCCAGACAGAGGCAGCCCTGCCATGGGGATCCCCGTGCGGGCTGGGCTGCTGCCATGCACCATACCCAGCCCCCACCGCCCTGGGCATGGCGTGCGCTCTCCATCAAACCCTTAGCCAGCCCCCAGTGCCGCTGGGTCTGTGCCCCACACCCCAGACTGCATGCAGGCTTATGGCCGTTCTACAGCCAGGGCCCTGCTGCACACAGAAGGTGTGCCTGCACTTCAGTGGGGTGCCAGCCTCCCCGCCTGGGGAGACAGGCACGCACTAGAACTAGCAGTGTGGGCCAGCCCCCCTCGCACCAGCCCAGGAAGCAGAGTGGTTCTGCGCTCAGGTGGCTGGCCCAAGCCTCTGCCGGTGCTGCAACAGCCACGTTGCTGGTTTCAGCACACTAGGCTGAGCCCATCTTCCAGTCCCCAGAGCAGCGCAGCTGGAGCCTAGGGCCTTGTCCAGGGACCAGCCCACGGTGCTCTGATCACCAGCCACCCGGCCTCTCCCGACCCTGGTCTAGCTCTCCCAAGAAGCATGGGGTGTGCTGGGCCTGTCAGTACCAAGAGCTGGGTCCCAAGGGGCTGCAGAAATCCTTGCCACAGGGGACCAGAGCAAGCTCCAATCTAACCCCAGCACCAGGCTGCCCCCAACTCCCCGGCCCCTAGACAAACACCTGGGGGTTGGGATGCGAGGGGGTGCAAAAGGAGAGACGCCTGCAGGCCGTGGGGAAGGGGCAGGGACTTGGTCGGTACCCAGACTGGGCTGCTTTGCTGTGAGGCCCCCGGGATGCCAAGAACCTGAGAGGAGATTAGCCTGACCCACATTGACCGGTGACACTCCCTGCAGGCTGCCTGGGACGTGCTCAGGGCCAGCAAGCAGCAGGGGCGGGATGCCTGGCATTGGTGCATGGGGGGGCGTGGACTCCTAGCACAGCCTTCTCCGAGGGCCTGGGGGATGAAATGCACCCAGCCGACTCCCCCGTGGCCAGCCCAGTCCCTGCACTGAACCCTGCAGATGTGGACTGTCCACGTCTCCCGGCGGCAGGGTTAACCCTCTTCCTGCTGACCTCACGTGTGGCCTCTGCTCCCCATCACAGGAGCCA
Source organism: Chelonia mydas (assembly GCF_015237465.2). NCBI lineage: Eukaryota > Metazoa > Chordata > Testudines > Cheloniidae > Chelonia > Chelonia mydas. Next base: position 59,942,962 of record NC_057855.1, read on the forward strand.
GCCACCAACGCAGGCCTGGCATGTGAATCCTGGCAGAGTCACCAGCCCCCTGCAGTGGAGAGGGTGAAAAGGCCCCTGTCAAGCAAACGGAGTCCAGCGGGGCAATGGGCACGCTGGGGAAGATGGTGGCTGGGGCTGCTGCGGCTGAGAGTGTATTGCCCGTGGGAGGGGGCTGTGCCCGAGCTATGTCCGAGCTGGGCTGTGGAGCCAGACTCCTAGCTGCAGGGTCAGGGTTCATTCCCAGCTGGGAGCACGGCAAGGACACATCCTGCCAGGAGGGAGGAGGAAGGCAAGGCACACCCTTGCTTTCTGGGTGCTCCTGATCCTGGGAGGTTAGTCCCTGCGTGGCCTCCAGGAAGGTCCAGGGCCTGCTCGGGGGAGCTAGGTGCCCACAACATTCCCGCTGCAGCCGGAGATAGGGGCGGCTCTACCAATTTTGCCGCCCCAAGCAGTCGCCGCTGAATTGCCACAGCCGCAACAGCGGCGGAGCTGCTGCCAAATTGCCGCCGTGCCTGGAAGAGCGGCGGAGCTGCCGCCCAAGAGCTGCTGCTGTGGGAAGAGCAGCGGAGCTGCTGCCAAATTGCTGCCGCAGGACACGGACTGCCGCCCCATTTGGAATGCCGCCCCAAGCACCTGCTCGAGCTGGCCCTAGCCGGAGAGGCTGGGAAGTGGCTGAGCCCCACCCCTACAGAGACACCCTGCCCACCAGCTCCAGCCCAAATGCCCGGGAGCTGCTCCCTGGGCCCTTCTGGGCCCTACCCTGCCCGCGTGTGTCTGCACAGAGCCCCTTGCCCTCTGCTTGGCTGGGCCCCTCTGTCCTTGTCACTGCCCCGGGGCCAGGCGCACAGGCTGTGCTGGGGGACAGCCAGTATGGGGGGTGGGAGTGGGAGAGTGGCTGGTGCAGCAACAGGGGGAGGGAAGGAGGTCTGGGGGTGGGGGAAAGGATCTCACCCCTCCTGTGGAGGGAACAGTCAGTGTCTCCCAGCAGTGCCCAGCTGGTGCCACTAGAGGGACCACTGCTCAGAGTCCAGATGCCTCTACCACTTCCTAAAGGGATGCAGCAGTGGGAAGGGCCCCAGGCATTTGGGGCCATGGACTCTCTGTCCTGGGGGAGTTTTGTTGAGTTTTCTGCTGGGGTGCCCCAAGGGATGGGGGCGGGGCGGCTCAAGCAATTTTGCCACCCCAACAGTGGCGGAGCTGCCACTGAATTGCCGCGGCGGCAGGGGACACGGACTGCCGCCCCATTCTAATTGCCGCCCCACGCACCTGCCTGGAAAGCTGGTGCCTGGAGCCGGCCCTGGATGGGGGGATGCTTTGGCCTGATCTCCTTGTCGTTCGTCCTTTGCTGCCTGGCTCCAGTTTCTGCTCTCCCAGGGATGCTAGCCCCCTGCACTCCCAGCTGTCGCTCCCCAGGGCAGGGCGAGTGCTGCGGCCGAGTCCGGGGGATCTGCAGTGCTGCGGGTTCCACCCAGGCACCCTGGCAGCAAGCTGGCCTGGGCCAGGCTGCTGCGGTGCTGCTGCCTCTGGCCCCCCCAACGTGGGATTAGCATGCTGGCTATGGAGCATGTTAGAGGGGTGCAGTGGCTCAGGGTGGGCTGGCTCAGGAGCCAAAGCCTGCTCCCAGGCTGGCCCTGGCGGTATGTGAGGACCAGGGTGGGCAGGAGTAGAGGCTACATGGGGGGGAATGTGTCCCTGGGGCACTGAGGGGCAGTGATTGGGGTGTGGGCTGGTGTGTGTGACCCAGGCCTCTGGGCAGGTGTGGCCATGCTGGGTGAGTGGGTGAACCCCCCATCCCCCGCTGACACCATGGGCAGAGTCCTCTGTGATGGGTGCTCGCTGCTCCCAGGGCTGGGAGGGGGGGGGAGGCATGCGCCCAGCTGGGGACCTGTGTTTGTGGCTCTCTGCCTGTGTTTTCATGGGTTAGCAGGAGGGTGAAGGTGATTCTCCAGGGGGTTGGAACACTGGTTAGGGCTGAGGGGACTCTGCAGGATCCAGGCTATTTGGATTCAGGTGTGCGCAGGTTTGCTTGGTTCCTGGGCTGGGGTCACTTGAGCTGTGTTTTAATAAACAAAAGCCTTTGGAGAAGGAAGCCCCTGTCTACCTCGCCCCAGGGTCAGTGGAGACGGCTCGGCGGTGTCACAGCAATGCAAATAATTCTGTCAAGTGCCCTTCATGTCACTCTGCCTGGCACTCGGCGTTACCCTCGCTCATACCTGAGCTGAATAGATGCCAGTTAAAAATCCAGGGAAGCCTGCCGGTGCCCATTGGCAGGCATGGGGTGGTACGGGGTACCCCAAAGCTGTCTGCTCTATGCATGCACCTGAATCCTCCATGCACGCTGTCACGGAGTCACCTGGGGTGATGCTCTGGAACTACGCCGCATGAAGCCAGCCAGGACTCTGCGGGGACCATGCCTCCTCTCTCTGAGCATACTGTCGCCAGGGCAAGAAGCTTACACAGCTTCGACCTTCCTGGGTCTGACCTCAGAGCATTCAGCATCCCCTTCCACACCATGCGCTTCCTGCAGCGGGTCCACCTGGGTGGGACTCCTGGGGAAGTCAGAGGGCCCTGCACCCCAATTCCACAGTCAGACGTGACTCTCAGCCAGCCAGTAAAACAGAAGATTTATTAGTGGATAGGAACACAGCGTAGAACAGAACCTGTTTGCACAGAAACCAGTGACTTTCAGCCAAGTCCATCTTGGGGGGAGGGGAGCCTAGAGCCAGGGCTCTGGCCCTCCCCCTGTGGCCCAAGCCAGCTGAGACTGACTCGCTTCCAGCTGCCTGGCCCCTGCCCTGCCCATTGCTCCTCCTCCGGCCGTTGTCTCGCTTCCTGGGCCAAGAATAACCTGGTTGCATCCCCTCCTGTGTCTCAGGCTATGAAGGGGAGGCCATAGCATCCATGCAGGCAGCTGGAGCAGCCCCTGCAAAAGTCACACCCCCTTATTCCCACCACCTAGACATTGGTGGAATACGCAGGTAAACTGAGGCATGCACAGCAATGCATTGATGCAAAACAGTAAGACTCACATAGGGTCACATACAACATAACAAAGGAAAATCCCCACTTCGTCACACATGCTCTGTTGGCTTGTCCTTCGGCAGGGTGGGGCAGGGGGTGCTCCAGATCTGGTTTGGTGTCTGCTATTGTGTCTCAATTAGACTTTGCTTCAAAATACAGGCGTGGCTGAAATCCCCCAGGGGGCAGAGAGGGTTGCTGGTGACTTACAAAATCCTATGAATGGAAGCGTTTCCAGGAGTCCTGTTTGAACCAGTGCAGCCTTCCTCCTGGAATGCTAAAACCCTGGCCAGACACACCACACTAGCTACATGGTCCAGAGCACAGCAAGAATGACTCCAACACCTCTCCACTCAGCCAGGGCTCGCCACTGATGGCCATTGGCTAACAGCCATGGTGCAGCTACTGTGACTGCTGACATTAGGGGAGGATTTAAGGGTGCTGAGTTGAGCAGGAAAAACCAGCACCATGGGCTTTGCTGGCTCCTCCAGGCCCCTGCAGCACACTGGTGCCTCAGACAGGTGCCTCACCAGCTCTCTCCCATCCACCACACCGCTGGTACTGAGCTTTAACCCCTTGGGGAGGGGCAGCAGCCACTAGAGGGTGACATGCTCACTCTGTTGAGCCAGCCAGGCTGCATCCAAAGCTGGCTATGCAGCCTCACCGCTACACTTTTTGTCTAGCCTGGTGATAAGTAGCCAGACCCAGAACCAGGGCCACCATGTTCTGACCCCTGAGCTTGGAATGACTGAAGCAAACCGCAGAGCAGTGACTTGGGAGGTGCTGCGTGCTCATGAGGTCAGCTCTGGGAGCATTTCTTGGGGGAGCTGCTCCCCCCACCAACCTACGGCTCCCCAGGACACGGATCTGGGTGGTAAAATATCCCCCATGTTGGTATCTCCCACAACACCCTTAGCTGGCATTATGCAAATGACCAATATTCATTGTCTGTTCTACATTTTCTGACCAGCTGGCACTGGCAATTCTACACCCGTTAAATACCTTGTGTTTATAAATAGAGAAACACCCGAGCCATGAGGGGTGCGTGAATCCAGTGCACAGGGAAGTGACCTGACAATGCCAAATGGCTGGAAGAGGGCGAATATTGTGCCAACATCTGAAAAGGGCAGCCTGGGTAATTATAGACCATTAGCCCAGCTTCAATGCAGGATGTTGATCAATTGGGGAGGGGTCAGAGAAGAGCCATGAGACTGATTAAAGGATTAGAAAACCTGACTTATAGTGATAGACTCAAGGAGCTCTGTCTGTTTAGCTTAACAAAGAGAAAGTTAAGGGGTGACTTGATCAGTCTATAATACCTACATGCAGTGGCGGATTAGCCACTGGGCCAATGGGGCCCGTGGCCAGGGGCCCCAGCCAATTGGGAGGCCTCTGGAAAAATGGGCACCCCCGCACCTTGACCCAGCTCCCCGGCAGGAGCGCTGTGGGGGCAGAGGGGACTGCAGGTGGAAGGGGTGGGGAGGGGCCCCTACTTGCTGTGGCCCAGGGTCCCACAAACTCCTAATCTGCCTCTGCCTACATGGGGAACAAATATTTAGTAATGGGCTTTTCAGTCTAGCAGAGAAAGGTCTAACACGATCCAGTGGCTGGAAGTTGAAGCTAGACCAATTCAGGCTGGAAATAAGGCATACATTTTTAACAAGGAGGGTAATTAACCACTGGAACAACTTACCCAGGGCTCAGGTGGATTCACCATCACTGACCATTTTAAAGTCAAGATTGGATTTTTTTCTAAAAGCTCTGGTCTAGGGATTATTGTGGGGCAGCTTTCTGGCCTGTGTCACACAGGAGGTCAGACTAGATGATCACAATGGTCCTTTCTGACCTTGGAATCTATGAGTAGAGCCAAAAGCAAAGTTATACATCTAGTAATAAGGAATGAAGGCCATTCTTAGAGACTGGGGGGCTGTATCCTGGGCAGCAGTGACTCTGAAAAGGATCCAGGGATCCTAGTGGACAAGGTGGCCAACATGAGTGCCCTCTGCGATGCTGTCAGAAAAGGGGCTAATACGATCCTTGGGTGTATAAATAGAAGAGAGGTGTGGAGGAGCAGGGAAGAGATGTGACCTTTCTGTATGGTGTTGGTGAGAACAATACTGAACACTGTGTCCAGTTCTCATGTGCAAGTTTTAAAAAGAATATTGACAAATTTGAGAGGATGCAGAGATGAGTCACAAAAAGTATTCAAGGGTTGGAAAAATTGCCCTGATAGCAAAAAACTTAAAGAGCTTAATCTAGTCAGTGAATCTAAATGAGGGTAGAGAGGTGGCTTGAGTATGCTGCATCAGTATCTTCACAGGGAGAAAATGGTGGGTACTAATGGGCTTGTTAATCAAGTGGAGAACAAGAACCGATGGTTGGAAGGTGAAACCAGACCAATTCAGGTTAGAAATAAGGCACCATTGGAACAAGCTTCCAAGAGACATGATGGACTTCTCCATTTCTTGATGTTTTCAGATCCAAACTGGCTGCCTTTCGGAAAGGTGGGTGTGACACATTTCAGAGTTCCCGGGGGTGCCTGGGGTGCATCACTGCTTCCAGGTTCCAGCCTTATCTGTGCCCACACCTAGTGCCTCCCAATTCTACCAGTCCCTGGCAGCACAAGGGCTCTACTAGCCCTGCTCTGTCTCGCTTCAGACTAGCAATTTACACACCCCCTTTGTTACACTTGAGTGTCTGGTCCCTTGTCTTCTGGACACCCTTGCTGCCAGGAAAGCAGTGCACCGCGGTTTCACCTTAGTTCAACACCCCACTTAGCACAAGGCATGTAGATGTGTCAATAGTAACAAAAGGACAGTTTATTTAACAGAGCTTGAGATAGATTCAAACTAAAGGCAACGAAAAGGATTTGAAAGTAAGGTTACAGGTAAAAGATAATGGCTAGCCTAGAATTATTAACAAGTTATTTTCCAGTCTAATAAGGTATTTGTCACCCAGTAGTCAGCTCATACAGTCCTTGTCTGGTCCACAGAGCTGGGATCCACTTTTCATGAGACACCCTTGCTGGCAGAATGTTGCCTCCTTAATGGATAATGTTTGTTGCCCTCTTTCCCTCTCTGCTACAGTCCCAGACCTTTTCTGTGTGAAATCAAGTCTGCATCTGCCCCAGGCTGTACAGATGAGGCTGGGCTGGGTCAAGGGCTGTTGATTGTTCTCAGTGTTGAGACCCAGCCTGCTGCAGGGGACAAGTTTCACCCCCACCAGTTTTAGAAGCCAAGGTTCTGCCTGGTACCAAACTCTAAAAACGTTTCCCGGACAAACAGCCCCAAACAGCCTTGAGAACCAGCAAACTGTTAGCTTTTGATGGAGACCCACACAGACCCTTGGGTGGAATATTGCAAAGCTGGGCCGACACAGGGGAGCTATACCTGCCCGAGTGTGCCTGTGACATAGTGAGCTATAGTCAAACACACGTTTGTGGGTTCACTACAGAGGAAAGGCTGAAAATGAATGGCCTGTGCTATATAGGAGGTTGCCCTAGCTTATGGCCTCATGGTCCCGCCTGGGCTCAAACTCTGTGCCTCTATGAAGTGAAGAGCCAGTGGCCCGGACGGGGGAGAAACAAGCCGCTGTGTCAGGTGCGGCTGCAGGAATGGGTGCTGAGCCTTAAGACCATGCTCACAACAAGAAAAGAGTGGTGTCCCTTGAGGAGAAAGTTCTGTAGTTTTCAGGGCGTCGCAAAAGGCAGTTGGGGTGGGGGGGAGGTGCTGAAAATCTTATAGCCTAGAGAAAAGCAAATCTCATTCCCCCCACTCTCCGCATGCCCTGCTTCTTCAGGGCTGAGCGTTCTCTGCCAGCCTCCCAGCGCAGCCCTCTCCCCCCCCCCCCCATACACGCCCCCTCCATTCTATAGGGGTAGCATTGGAATCAGAGTATTTGACTCTGAGGGCAAAGGTGAGGGGGCCGGGCAAATGGCTGACTCTGAGTCAGGGTGAAGGTTGAGACCCACTTCCCCGGTATGTTTATTGCCAGATGGTTGCTAGGCCAGGATCGCAGGCTAGGCTGCATTCCTCTTGGCCAGAGGTGCCTGGGAACACACTGTCGTCCGTGGTGACAATCCCATCAGTACAGCCAGGTTTTAGGATGGCTGGGTGGCTTTTTCAGTCCCACACTGTGGAGTCCCCTTTAATCAATACTAACCCTGCTAGGGACAGCCAAGTCTGTCTGGTGAATCTTCAGTGCACGTTTCACTAGAGAGCCATAGACGCCGGTAACCAAGGCAACACTGGTATTTTAAAATACCAGCATACATAACTACACACATGTAAGGCACTATTTAAAAAACTTGTCATAAAAACAATAATCTGCACACAGAAGCCAGCAAAGTTAGTAACCAGGACATTATTTATTTAACTGTGATGTCCAAATAAATTCAGCCACCAGCCCCAAAGACCTGGTTAAAGCTGAGGGGTGGGCTAACCACCCTAATTCAAGATAACAGGAAAGAGCAGTTAAGCCCCCTCAGGAAGTGAGATAGCTGGAGACAATTGATGCTACCACCCAGGGCAGTCAGCCCCAGGATGAAGGGGATTGCTTGTCGGGGTGTGTAGGGGAGACACAGCCGTGAGCATGGCTCTGAGCGGGAGCACAGACAGAGCTTGCTAGGGGCACAGGACTGGCTGGAAAGGCAGGGTTGGGAAGTATGAGCTAGGAAACTGCCTGCAGCTGTTTGTTCCTGCTGTTTTCAGGGAGAGCAACATCGGAGGACGTGCTTGGTGAATAAATGGGATTGTGCCAAAGAAACACCTGACTCGTCATCAGCTTCTACCCCTGACAGAAACAACCTAGCAAGGCCCCTCACTTCTTGGGCCAAGGGGCAACAATACTTAGTCAGCCCCCTTTACCATGGGATCTGGGTGCGTCACAACCTTTACCCTCACATCCCCTGTGCATCAGGGCAGGGCCAAGATTCAAGAACTGAGGCCCAGAGAGGCTAAGTGATTTGCCCAAGGGCACACAAAAAGTCTGTGGCAGAGAAGGGAATGGACTCCGGGTCTCCTCCTGAGTCCCAGGCTCCTGCCCAGACTCTCTGTTTTCAACAGCCCTCTTTGTGTACAGCTCACTGAGGGCTGCTCTACACTACGAGCTGACATTGGCATAGCTACGGCTCTCTGGGGTGTGAACAGTCCACACCCCGGAGAGACGTTGCTATGCCGACCTAACCCCCGGTGTGGACTGCACTAAGTCAACAGAAAAATTCTTCCATCGACCTAGCTACCACCTCTTGGGGAGGTAAATTAACCATGGCGATGGGAGACCCACTCCCACCGCTGCCATGAGTGTCTATGCTGAAGTGCTCAGACACAGCTCCTGCTGTACTACTGTAACGCTTTAAGTGTAGACAGACCCTTAGTTAGAACCTGGCTGTCGAGCCTGCCCCTTCTTCATGCGCTGTTTGTGAGCACTCACACCCCACAGGGCGGTTGGTAGGAATGTCCGTGAACAGCAGCTTCCGGACTGTAGCCAAGAATCACTGACTCAGCAAATACAAGTCATTTGTGACAAAATTAAATGTTGTTTGCAGTGTTGTAGCTGTGTCAGTCCCAGGATATTAGTGAGGCAAGGTGGGTGTGGTGATACATTTTATTGGACCAGCTTCTGCTGGTGAGGGAGACAAGCATTCATTCAAGCTTACACAGAGCTCTTCAGGTTTGGGAGAGGTACGAGTGTCACAGCTAAACACAAGGTAGAACAGATTGGTAATCACAAGGAGTTAACACATGTTGCAAGAGACCATTCATGGTGAAATTAGCGCCTCTGCAGTCATAGGACAGAGGAGGTTAGTGGGTTATAGGTTCTTGTAACAACCCATAAATCCAGTGTCTCTCTATTCAGTCCATGATTAGTGGTGTCTAGCAGAGTTATGAATTTAAACTCCCAGGCTCAACTTTGGCAGGTGTGCAGGTTTCCTTTGAGGACAAAGGCTGAGAGGTCAGATATGGAATGATCGTTCTGTGAAAAGTGTTGGCCTACAGGTGATAGGGTGTTTTATCATTTTTCTGTTTGAGTTCATTTGAGAGCATGGTGATTGTCTCTATCATAGTCCTCAACCATGAAGACTACATCAAATGAGGCCAACCGACAACTCTCCGACACTGCCTACTGTAAAGAACTCAGAGACCCCACACCACAGTCCACCCAGGAATTTAAGGGATATCATTGAATTCTTCCCTAAACAACTCCAAGAGAAACTCGACAACCTCACCCCCACGAACCCACCCCAGGGACCTTCTACAGACAAGGGACCCCAGGCAGACCCATCATATCTGGCCATGGAATGCTTGCTGAAGTAATATGGGGACTCATAGAACCATCCTCGGACCACTCACCACACAAAGGGCTGGCTTCCTCCAGGACACAACTGGCTTCCTCCAGAAACTCTGCAACATTAATAACCTTCCTCAGAACACCATCCTCGCTACCATGCATGTCACCTCCCTATACACCAACAGCCCTCACAATGACAGCATCGCTGCCTGCCTCAACTATCTAAAGACAATAGATACCCCTCAGATACCACCCCAGTGCCAGACTCATCCATTTCATCCTCACCCATAATCATTTTACATTCAACAACAAACACTTTGTCCAAACCATGGACACAGCCGTGGGTACTAGGATGGCTCCCCAATATTGCAACTTCTTCATGGGCCACCTTGAGGAAGAATATCTGGACAAATGCACCACGAAACCAATGATACACCTGAGATACATCAGTGATATTTACATCCTCTGGACAGACAACTTAAACTCCCTCATAGCTTTCCACCACAACTTCAACAACCACCACCCATCAGACTCTCTCTAGAGAACTCCCACACCTAGGCACCATGATCAGCTTCAGCAATGGAACCCTACACACAACTATATACAAGAAACACATGGGTCACCACACCTACCTCCACAGATCCAGTAACCACCCCATACATACCAGAAAATCTGTTAGTTACAGCCAGGCACTCAGATACCACAGAATATGTTCCTTGGAGAAAGTCCAGGCTACACACCTAAACACACTTAAAACTGCCTTCACCAAACCCCAGAGAAGTAATTCCCATGCAGAAACAAACCCCACTGACCACACACCACTTCTTGTCACCTATCATCCCACACTGGAACTCATACGGAGTATCATTAAACAGTTACAACCCATACTGGATGGTAGCCATGTTCTGAAAGAAATTTTTCCCAATCTCTCTCTCCTGGCTTTCAAACAACCCCCCAGCTTCACTAAGTTCATCATCAGAAGCAAGCTCCCCACAGACCAGGACACACCAACTCAAAGTGGTACCAGCGCCTATCATAACAACAGATGCAAAACGTACAGATGTTGTGCTCCTGATGTGATGATCAACACCCCCCCACAACACATCTTTCAAATCCATGAGCCCTGCACATGCCTGTCACAACATGGGGTGTACCTCATCCTGTGCACTAAATGCCCCACCAACAATCACTACACTTTTGAATGAACTGACAGAAAAATGATCCTTATGCTTATGAATCTGTTCCACCTTGTGACACTCTGGGGCCTTTCCCAGACCTCAGGAAGAGCTCTGTGTAAGCTTAAAAGCTAGTCTCTCTTGTTATCCACACACTCTAGGGCACCTCACCTTTACCCTTCTGTGGGTTCAAGGCATAACCCAGTTAATTTAGGCACCCCCACCCATAAGGCCGACTTCCCCTCTTTCCCGTGGGTGCTCAACCCCCTCCCTCTGACCCCGGCCCCACCCCCACTCCATCCCTTCCATGAGGCCCCACCCCTGCCCTGCCTCTTCCCACCCTTCCCCGCCCCCATTCCAACCCCTTCCCCAAAGTCCCCACCCCAACTCCGCCCACTCCCTGCCCCATTCCAACTTCTTCAACAAATCTCCACCCCGGCCCTGCCTCTTCCCCAACTCCTCCCCTGAGCACGCCACGTTCCCGCTCCTCTCCCCTCCCTCCCGGGGCGTGCTAATGCTGCCAAACAGCCGTTTGATGGCAGCTGGGCGGGAAACGCTGGGAGGTAGGTGGAGGAGCGGGGACGCGGCATGCTCAGGGGAGGAGGAGGAGGTGGAGGTGGGATGGGGGGTGAGGGGAGCTTGGCTGCCGGTAGGTGAAGAGCAACCACTAATTTTTTTCTGGAGCATCCTCAGAGTTGGCACCTATGCCCCCACCTTTACCTAGTTCCTAGGGCTCGGGGCCACCCTTACTCAGTTTCTAGGGCTCAAGGCATACTCTTCTGCAGGTTCATGGGGCCTTTTACAAGTGAAAGGGCCTTATACAGTAATATCCTTATCCTCTATTTATTAACAGTTACCAAAACAGACACCACACGCTAAGCACACAATGCTTACCACTCCCACTAAGGCAGACAAACTTTTCCTGGTGGCCAGTCAGGATCAGGTCATCTGGGTACTCCAGCTTCTGTACCACATGGTTGGCAGCGTGTTGAGGTCTGGTAGCTCTGATCTTGGGCTGTGTCCTGGAGTTAGGTTCCAAAAAACTTCCCTTTGGACTCCAGTTTATATAGTGAAACTTGAGTCCTGCTTAGCTGTACTGTAACCAATCATTTTAAATGAAAGTCCTGTAAACCAGTATTTTTCACCCACCCTAGACCACTACTAAACAATTCTTTACCCAGTCAGACCCTACCACCTTAGTTGATTTAAATCTTGCAAAATGAGTGATCCAACAGACAGAAACAATGAAAGAATCAGAGACCCTACAGATAAACAACAGGGAAGTGGGAACCACAGAGACAAAACAATAGAAGCAGAGATTTCACAATCACAATGGTTGATAAGTGATTTCTTGCCAAGACAGAATGCTGTCAAGCAAAGTTTCATTTAAAGATCTTAAGATCTGTTTCTTTATCTGGTGGCGGTGGGTACTGTTAGGACGGGAGCGCCTTCTTAACAGCCCGATAGTGCACTGTTTTGATGTCATTTAGATGGAATGTGCGTATGTGACTTTCTGCTTCTTAGCTCATGGCTGCTGCTGTCCACATGTGCTGCTACTTACTGAAGAAAAAGGCCTCAGTCCTTACACTCTCACCAGCAGAAGTTGGTCCCATAAAATGTATTCGCTCCCCCCCTTGTCTCTCTAAAATGAAATGCTACTGGCAGAAGTGGGAGGAGCATGACTAGACAGGCTGCCTGGTTCAAAGAGCTCACTCTGGGCTCAAGGGTTTGCATTGCTATCTAAGCCAGCATCACAGCCCTCCTAATTCAGCTCTGGCAAGGCAGGCATGGGCCTGCATGGGATGGAGGAGAGGCAAAGGGTTGATTCACTGAACTGCCCTGACTTCAGAGAGGGCTGCAGTGTGGCTGAGGCAGGCAGGCAAGGACAGCAGGGCTTGAACCAACTGCCTTGGCCAGCGAGCTCAACAACAGCAACAGTAAATCCTGGGAGGGGACTAAGGTGATGGGACAGACTGTCTCCTGCACTGGGCAGGGCCCCAGTTACATTCCACCACCCTGGAGCTGCTCATGACTTAGAATCATAGAATCATAGAATATCAGGGTTGGAAGGGACCCCAGAAGGTCATCTAGTCCAACCCCCTGCTCAAAGCAGGACCAAGTCCCAGTTAAATCATCCCAGCCAGGGCTTTGTCAAGCCTGACCTTAAAAACCTCTAAGGAAGGAGATTCTACCACCTCCCTAGGTAACGCATTCCAGTGTTTCACCACCCTCTTAGTGAAAAAGTTTTTCCTAATATCCAATCTAAACCTCCCCCATTGCAACTTGAGACCATTACTCCTCGTTCTGTCATCTGCTACCATTGAGAACAGTCTAGAGCCATCCTCTTTGGAACCCCCTTTCAGGTAGTTGAAAGCAGCTATCAAATCCCCCCTCATTCTTCTCTTCTGCAGACTAAACAATCCCAGCTCCCTCAGCCTCTCCTCATAAGTCATGTGCTCTAGACCCCTAATCATTTTTGTTGCCCTTCGCTGGACTCTTTCCAATTTATCCACATCCTTCTTGTAGTGTGGGGCCCAAAACTGGACACAGTACTCCAGATGAGGCCTCACCAGTGTCGAATAGAGGGGAACGATCACGTCCCTCGATCTGGTCGCTATGCCCCTACTTATACATCCCAAAATGCCATTGGCCTTCTTGGCAACAAGGGCACACTGCTGACTCATATCCAGCTTCTCGTCCACTGTCACCCCTAGGTCCTTTTCCGCAGAACTGCTGCCTAGCCATTCGGTCCCTAGTCTGTAGCGGTGCATTGGGTTCTTCCGTCCTAAGTGCAGGACCCTGCACTTATCCTTATTGAACCTCATCAGGTTTCTTTTGGCCCAATCCTCCAATTTGTCTAGGTCCTTCTGTATCCTTCCCACTGATCAGAACCAAATTGCCCCTCACTACTCCACTCCCTCCAGGCCTCGTCCCACACAGCTTCCCGCTGTGCAATGGGGATGGTCCTGACCAACTTGGGGAAAGCCCTTTTGCAGTATCTAGATGCCAGGGACTCAAGGAGTCTTCGAGCCCTATGCCTGTCGGTGGGGAGCAGACACTCCTTCCTTCACAAGTGTCACCCCCCCCCCGCCCCAAGACTCAAGGTCCCATGGGCTGGGCTCTGATGGCATGGAGTCCCATGTGGAAATGTGGTGAGTGGATTACTCCCTGCCTGTTCTGGGGTGACAGGAGGTGTGGGCTCCTGGGTGACATGAACATGTGTCCCTGTGGACCAGCTGACACCCGCACTCAGCTGGGGGCTGTGCGGAGTTAGTACAGCCAGGCAAGTTTTTATTTCAATAAGGGCTGTTGACAATCCGAGTGTGAGGAGAACCTGCCTCTGCCTCCACCACAAGGTGGTGTTCCAATGGACACTGTCCTGCATCTTCTCCTGGGGCCCTTCCACCATCTCGCCAGCTGATTCAGCCAGGGCTTAAGACAGTCAGAGCTGAGATAGCTCAGCTGAACTCCAGACCCGCCGCCTTAGCTCCTGTTCTTTGGCTTATTCTACTCCCATGGGCAGCAGTACAGGGCCTCAGAGAGCCTGGCACCCTTGTGCCAGGGACACAGATACAGTGCTAGGGCACAGTCAAATCTCTAAGGGGCTCCTTCCCTGTGGCTGGAGCAAACAATTGCTGCCCTTCACCCTGGGGTGCTGCCCTGAGCCATTCCCCTCCCTGGCCCCCGGTGGGGCTGCCACTTGTCTCAGGTGCTGCCCTGACCCATTTCCGAACCTGGCGCCTGCTGGGGCTGCCACCTGTCCCTGCTGCCCTGAGTGGTTCCTGTCTCTGGCACTCACTGGGGTTGCCACCTGTCCTCATTTTCCCAGGAGTTTCCCTTTTTTAGGTAGCTGTCCCAGGAAACCTGTAAGCCCTCCCAGCCCAGCCCTGGTTGTTGTCAGTCACCCCAATGGCTCCCCCAGCCCTACTGTTTGCACCAGGGGGGCAGTGCCTGCGCAGAGGGTGCTCGGGTTCAGAGTGTCGGGGAGGGGGGTGGCTTGGGAGCAGCAAGCAGGACAGGTAGAGCTTAGGGGCAGCAGCGCCCAGTGGCTGTCACGTACATACCAGCTGCAAGGGTCGCCCTGGCCAGGAATGGAGTGGATCTGGCTGGTGCCACATCCTGCTTGGTGACGTCAGTGCCCATGGCAGCCCTGGGAGCAGGAGACAGGATGGGAGACAGGGCCTTGGAAGGGGGGCAGGTGGTGCCCAGGGGGTATGCAGTAGGGTGGGGGCAGGTGGTTGTCCTGCTCAGAGGTGGCAACCCTAGCACACCCTGAGCCACCCTGCATGTAACCTAGATGAAGCTACTACAAGGTGGGTCCATAACTGGTTGGAAAACCGTTCCCAGAGAGTAGTTATCAGTGGTTCAATCATGCTGGAAGGGCATAATGAGGGGGTCCCGCAGGGATCAGTTCTGGATCCAGTTCTGTTCACTATCTTCATCAGTGATTTAGATAATGGCATAGAGAGAACACTTATAAAGTTTGTGGACAATACCAAGCTGGGAGGGGTTGCAAGTGCTTTGGCGGATAGGATTAAAATTCAAAATGATCTGGACAAACTGGAGAAATGGTCTGAAGAAAATAGGATGAAATTCAATAAGGATAAATGCAAAGTCCTCCACTTAGGAAGGAACAATCAGTTGCACACATACACAATGGGAAATGACTGCCTAGGAAGGAGTACTGCGGAAGGGGATCTGAGGGGTCAAAGTGGACCCCAAGCTACATATGAGTCAACAGTGTTACACTGTTGCAAAAAAAAGTGAACATCATTCTGGGATGTATTAGCGGGAGAGTTGTAAGCAAGACATGAGAAATAATTCTTCTACTCTACTCAGGCTTCACCTGGAGTAGTGTGTCCAGTCTGGGTGCCACATTTCAGGAAGGATGTGGACAAATTGGAGAAAGTCCAGAGAAGAGCAACCAAAACGATTAAAGGTCTAGAAAACATGACATATGAGAGAAGATTTTAAAAAATGGGTTTGTTTAGTCTGGAAAAGAGAAGACTGAGAGGGGATATGATAATAGTTTTCAAGTACATAAAAGGTTGTTACAAGGAGGAGGGAGAAAAATTGTTCTTCTTAACCTCTGAGGATAGGACAAGAAGCAACGGGCTTATTGCAGCAAGGGAGGTTTAGGTTGGACATTAGGAAAAACTTCCTGTTGGGGTTGTTAAGCACCGGAATAAATTGCCTAGGGCAAGTTGTGGAATCTCCATCACTGGTAATTTTTAAGAGCAGATTGGACAAACACCTGTCAGGGATGGTCTAGGTAATCCTTAGTCCTGCCAGCAGTGCAGGGGACTCACCTAGATGACCTTGAGGTCCCCTCCAGTCCTATGGGTCTACGTCTGTCACTCCACCCAGCTCTAGGTCCCACAACCTCATCCCTCAGGAATGCTTCTTGGACCCTACTCCTTTTCCTTGTGCCCTTGCCCCACCTCTGCTGGCCCAGCAGTAGAGTAACCCTCTACAGCACGTCTGTGATGCTCCTGTTTTTTCTATACCAGTTTACCCACACCCCGCCCCCAGCCACTGGGCAGGTTCAGACATTCAGCCCCTGTGAGTACCTCCGGTATGTGCCTCTGCATGCATATCTTGCCTCTTCTGCCTGGGACAAGACAGTAGGGGCTCGGAAATAACATCCTGTATAGGTGAATGGGGAGCGAGGACTGAAGTCCATGAGTTTCTTGACATGGGAGTGTCACTGTAGCTCTGACAAGGCAGCTTCTGGAGGCCCCCCCACCACAGAAATACATGCGCTGTCACAAACACCCACATACTCCTTCAGCATAGCCAGCCTCAAGGTGGCTTTCTGCAGTTAGAACAGTGTTGGGATGACGTGCTGGGCCATGCAGATCCAGCCACCTCCATTCCGCCTCCTTAAATCTTCCACCACCCACTTTGAGCTAGATATGCCATTCCTGTTCAAAACAGCTGCCCTGCCCCAGCCCAGCAGTGGCTGCATTTCAAAGAACAAAACATCCCCAATGGATGGGCTGCAGTGGCACTTGCAGCTGTAGTGTGGTGAGAAGACATTTTATGACTTACTGGGGAAACAGGAAAGCATCTGGCTCAGAGCAGGGAGCAATGACCCACTGCATGGCTAGCCCAGAGGCCTGGTTCAAGGAGTTCTCTCTGGGCTCAAGTGTCTGCATGGGTATCTAGGCCAACATCACAGCCCTCCTAATTCAGCTAAGGGCTTCCTGGCACAGCAGGCATGGGCCTCCATGGGCCAAAGGGGAGGCAGAGGGTTGATTCACTGAACTGCCCTGACTTGAAAGGGAGCTGCAGCATGGCTGAGGCAGGCAGGCAAGGACAGCAGGGCTTGAACCAACTACCTCCACTCAGGATCCAGACCCCTCAATGCCCCTGCACTCGCCAGCAAGCTAAGCAATGGTAAATCCTGGGAGGGGACTAATGTGATGGGACAGACTGTCTCCTGCACTGGGCAGGGCCCCCAGTTACATTTCACCACCCTGGAGCTGCTCACGACTACCCACTGATCAGAACCAAACTGCCCCTCACTACTCCACTCTCTCCAGGCCTCGTCTCATGCAGCTTCCCGCTGTGCGATGGGGATGGTCCTGACCAACTTGGGGAAAGCCTTTTGCAAGCTACAGACAGGAAGTCCTGGGGGTGCTCTGCAGTGTCCAAGCTAAGCCGGGGCTGTGACACCCAGGATCACACACACAACCGTCCCGAGGGAGAAGGGAATAAACAGTGCCTGGACCTCCTAAAAGAAGGGTTTATTATCATAACTTTATTATAAAGACATTTACATAGACCAATCTTTACAGACGCAGAAAACACAGTGACCAACAGGGAACAGGTTTGTCTGGAGTAAGGCATCCCCATTTGGTATAAATTAGTATTTTATACAAGAATCACTGACAGACACCTGAAATATTACACAGGAGCCAGCTCTGCCTGCCTACTTGGCACCCCTCACCCCATGGAGCCATGCTGGCACCATGGGTCAGGCTGGGGAGGGGTGTGGCCCCCACTGCTGGCCCTCAAGTGACTTCAGTGTGATTGGAGCAGAGATCCACAAGGGGAGACCCACTGGTGCAGAAGTGTGGGGGAAGGGAGGTCCCTGCCAGACTAGCCAGTGCAGACGCCAGATCCTTCCCTGCACCCTGCCAGGAGAGGGTGCTCCCAAGGCCCATGTCATAGTGCCACTGCAGTACCAGGGGTACTCCAAAGCGGCAAGCCTCCCAGGCTCAGATCCTAGCCCCCCATGCCTGGGAAAGCCCCTCTTCCAAGGGCTGCTCCTTCACTCCCTCCTCCAGCTCTCGCTGAGCAGGCACTGTCCTTGCCACACACACAGCAAAACAGGATGGGCATGGAGAGACAGTTACATACAGCACGGCCACGCCCAACCCCTCTCCACGGGATCCTCAGGGCCCTGCAAGCACCCCCCCCCCACCCGAGCCCAGCAGCTCCCCCAGAGGCAGCTGGGAGAGTCATTGCAGAGCAATGGCCAGGGTGCCAGGCCGTCTCTGCAGCACCACGCACCAGACCAGTTCATCTCCCATGGGGGGGAAGATGGGGAGTGTTCAAAGACACTGAAGGGGCCCTGTGCAGGTTTAGCACCACAAGAATAAATAGACCCGAGCTGACCACCACCTTGTACACATGCAGACGAGGTGCTCAGCTCTCTAGGGAGTGGAGGGGACGGGACAGGACTAATGGGGGATTGCCTAGGAAGCCCAGAAGGATAGTTTCTCCCTCTGTGCTTCTCAGCCCCAGTGGCCTTCTCATGCCAGCCACAGCTCCCTGCCCCTGGCATGACCCCCCTCACAGCTGCACTGGAGCTACATGCTCCTTGCCCAGACTCTTGGCAGGCTAACAATGAGCCAGGGCAGCAATGAGACCCCAGGCAGGCTCATTACAGCAGTGCTCTTCCTCCCCACCCCCTGGAAACACCAAGGGAGCAAGTGCAACCCAGCCCAATCCCCTCAGCCCAGAGATCCCCAAGCACAGGAGTCTGTGGTCCTGCTGCTTCTGTGAGAGAGAGACAGCCAAGGGGACAGAGGGAGCTGGCAGTCGGGCACCCTTCCAGTCCTGAGCAGTTTTAAGGGCCCACTCAGGGCAATGGGGCTGGCTAGGTCAAGGTGAGCCCTGGGCAGCATTCCCTCTGCCAAGGGCTGGGAAGAGGCAGGGATCCACCCCAGCCATCAGCAGGGAAAGGGGAAAGATGCCAGCGGTTGCACCCAGCCTGGGTGCTGGGTCTGCAGAGACAAGGCGCGGAGATGCCTGCTGGGAGTGTGCGGGTCTGTGTCTCCGTATGTGATGGGGGTTGAGGTGCCGACAGCTTCATCTGGGGCGACTGCATGACAGGCTGGCGGACGGGAGGAGCCTGCCCAACCCAGCAGGCGGGAGCCCCGCACTCAGGGCTCCATGACAAGCAAACCAGTCTATAAAGCAGAGAGGACAAAGGGGATGGGCCTTCAGGGGGCCCACAGCAACCCTGCAAGTGAACAGAGGCAAGGAGACAAGTCAGGGGAGGCCACAGCCCTCACTGGGAGACTGACCCCTCATCCCTCAGCACCTAATCCAGCCCCACGCAGTTCACAAACCCAGGTTCTCCTCCTGCTTCAGGGGCTGCCCCCAGAGCCAATTCCAAGGGGTGCAGAAAAATCACATCTGGCTTTCTATTCTATAACCAAGCGAATGGTCCTGAGGGAGCTCCCTCAACCCCTAACCGCAGATACCCCAGCAGCTGTGGCCTCCAGAATAATCTCAGGGGACCCCACTCCCTCTAGTGCAGACCCTGGTAGTTATGAGCAGCTGGACTGAAGCATTGCACCCATTGGGGATGGATTCTGTTCACATCTGCTCTATGGACAGCAGCTCTGAGCACTGTCCCCTGCCCCAGGACAGGTGTTCAGTGTCAGAGGGCTAGGATGGGGCCTATGGCTGGAGCACCTGTACTCTGTTGTGATCACTCTCCCAGCCACGGTGCTTCTCCACATGCCTGAACCTCCCCAGACATGCCCTCCCAAACTGCGCTGGGCTGGTCCCATGTGGTTCCCCCACCATCCCATGGAAAGGCCCGTTACCTGCACTAGAAAGGCATGGGGCCCTTGTGGGAGAGACGGGGTCTTGGACGTCGGGACTTTCGCCAGCCATTCTGCCGGTGTCCTGCTCCATTCCGCACCCCCTTGGGGTGCACCAGGTTCCGGATGTTCCCTTTCTCCAGGTCTCTGCCATCCGGCGCCTCAGCCAATGGTGCTGCGGACAGAGAAAGCATGTTAGTGCCAGAGGCCCCTGCCCACACAGCCCCTCAAGTCACACACAGCAGGCCTGACATGTTCCAGGGCTCCAGTGTCCTAGAGCTCCTCCTAGAGCTCAGTGGCTCCCAGCTCTTGGTTTCCAGACCCTATATTCTGCCTTGCTGAACATAGGAACATAAGACGCATACTGGGTCAGACCAAAGGTCCATCTACACCAGTATCCTGTCTTCCGACAGTGGCCAATGCCAGGTGCCCAGAGGGAATGAACAGAACAGATAATCATCAAGTGATCCATCCCCCGTCATCCACTCCCAGCTTCTGGCAAACAGAGGGTAGGAATGTCATCCCTGCCCATCCTGGCTAGTAGCCATTGATGGACCTGTCCTCCATGAACTTATCGGTTCTTTTTTTAACCCTGTTATAGTCTTGGCCTTCACAACATCCTCTGGCAAAGAGTTCCACAGGTTGACTGTACATTTTGTGAAGAAATACTTCCTTTTGTTTGTTTTAAACTTGTTGCCTGTTAATTTCATTGGTTGACCCCTAGTACTTGTCTTATGAGAAGGAGTAAATAACACTTCCTTATTTTTACTTTCTCCACACCAGTCATGATTTTATAGACCTCTATCATATCCCCCCTTAGTCATCTCTTTTCCAAGCTGAACAGTCCCAATCTTATTAATCTCTCCTCAGATAGAAGCTGTTTCAAACCCCTAATCATTTTTGTTGCCCTTTTCTGAACCTTTTCCTGGTGCATTTATCAAGGAAAGACCTGCCTGGAGCCATCCCAGCACAGACTGCCCACATGTCTGTGTGAAGAGGTCTCCTCCCCCCACCCCTCCCCTGGCCAGCTCAGGGCGAGATGGGCAAAGGCAGGGGCTGTTTCTATTGCGGGGGGGGGGGGGGGGGGGGCAGGGCTGGCCCCTCCTGGAGTTGGCTCTGCGTCAGGCACTGCTGGGCTTCCACAGCTGCCTGCCAGAGGGACTCTCCTCTGGGGAAGGAAAGTGAGCTCAGCTCCCTTGCCCAGGGATGGGCTGGGGTCAGCTGAATCCCCTCACCGAGGCCAGTTCATTTCCTTCCTCCTGAGGATGCATCTTGCGGCAGGGCTGGGGAGATATTCTTGGAAATCCCCTCCTAGGACTCCAGCCACCTTGGGACATTTAACCCCAGCAGAGCCCCTCCCCCACATTACCGGCTGCACATCAAACCTGGCCCAGGAACAGCAGAGCAGGTCACCATTTCCTGCTACTTCTCCCACCTGCAGGGAGAGGGACCTGCTGCATTTCCTCCTCTTCTCTGGCCTCTGCATCCTGCCCAGGGCCACAGAAGAGGGGAGATTCCATGGGAAGAGCCAATGGTCATCCCAGGCATGGTCCCTCTCCAGCCAGGGTGGAAATTCAGCCCCCACCACAGGTTAAGCATTGGGCTATAGCAGAAAGCCCAGTGCTGCATCTCAGCCCATCCCCCCAGTCAGCTCACTCCGAGCAGGGGCAGAGCCCAGGGCACCTAGCTGCAGAAAGCAGCCTCCCCATCTTCTGCAGAATATTCTAGGAAGGAGGGAAGTCCCTCTACGGAACCCCTTCAGCAGACTTCTACCCCCAGGGCAGTCTAGTCACTGCTCTGGGTTCGGGCACAGAATAAGCCAGGGAACGCCAGTGGCTAATAACTAGTCCACTGCTCTCAGAGGTATTGGTTACTCTGCACTCTTCACACTCTCTCTCTGGATTCAGCGGCTGGATTTTCTGCCTCTGGCTGGAAGCCTCCTGGGCTATTGACTCTCACTTCCAGACTAGCCCCTCTGGCCTTCTCAGCCCAGGCTGTGGTTCTGGTGTCACCAAAAGGCAGCACATCCCTGCTGGGTGTCAGCGTCCCAGCCAGACCTGCCCATCACCCAAGGCAAGGTGCACAGAGTGGTGATGGAAATGGGCCCAGAGTGTGCAGCCGGTTTCCTGGATTACCCCCAGCAGGAGCCATTAGGCTGTGGAGTGCTTCCTGGAGTGACTTGGCCAGGTCACTTGCAGCCCCTGGCATGGTGCCATGGGGAATTCTCTGGCAAGTGGGGACAGCTCATGCCAGCAGCCAGGGCTCCTGGTATCCCTGGGTCAGATAGCAGCCTCAGCCTATGCTCACACTCATAGGCTCTGCATTCTACTCCCCTGCCCCGCACACAGCCACCCCCAACCAGTAACCACATACTCCTCCCCTCTCAAACACCAGCGCCCGCCAGCCTCCCTCCCTCGCCTTGGGGCAGCCTGCCTGAGAGCCCCGCATATCTAACTGCGCACACAGCCCCACAGAGCAGCTGTGGCTGCTTGCACCACTGCACACCCACTCGCTCATAGTGTGGAGTACAAACATGCATCCTCCATATACATGCAGCACATGCTGCCCTCCCAACAGGCCACACGCATGGGCTGTCCCTGCACCCCACCATTCCCCACCCCTCGGTTTCCCTGCCCTTCCTAGACCCAGCTCACACACTTTGCCATTCCCTGCACTCTTTGACCCCAGGGTCTCACCAGACCCTGTGGGGTGGAGTCTGCATTTATACTAATGACACCTGGTGTTGGAGCTGGGATGGGGGACCCATTTCTCCACCCCCCCCCCCCATTATTCCTCTGTACCATTCCACCACACTGGGAAACTCAGATTAATTCAGTAAGAAATGCCCTGAATTCCAGCAGTCTGTCCCCTCCCAGGCGCCAGGGCTCTGGGCTGCCCCTAATCCCCTGGGGAGTCACACAGTAGCTAGTCTGGGAGGGGTCCTGGGCTGTGATGCAGCCCCAGGCAGGCTGGGCTAGGCCCTGGGATGATCCCGTTACAGGATGATCCTGCCCCCCTCCCGTAGACAGCTTGGCTTGGAGCTTGATCCGGGACAGGGAGAATGTGGGGTAAGCTGCCCTCCCCTGTGCCAGGGAGACCTCTCCCCATTACGGTCATATGAAGGCAGCCTGGGCAGCCTTAGCCAGAGAGGGGAGATGGAGGCCAGGACTCCCCACAGCCACATCTCCAGATGGCAGCCACGGTTCTGTGCCTGAGGCAGAGAAAAGGAGGGTGGGGGTGGGGGGCGCAAACGGCCCTCCCAAGCCCTGGCATGGTCCCAGGCTCCAGCCCTCTGGCTGCCGGGTGGCACACAGGCTCCCACGGCTGAGACACTCTCTGCCCTGTCCATGTGGTGTTGTTTTGCTTGCCTCTCCAGCCGGCAGTTCTGACAGGATGAGGTTTGTTATCACCATGAAGAGAGCTTTGTCTGCGCTGGACAGAGGAGGAAGGAAGAGCCTCCAATTCCTGTCAACAAGGCTCCATCGGTGAGGTGCTGATTAGCCCCCAGGCTAGCTCTGCGTGTTCTGCCCTGCATGCCAGCCAGGGCCAAGCTGACACCTTCCATCTCCACTGCCAGGCCCAGACCCTGCCCTGCTAGCCCATCTGAGGTGCTCTGGCTTAGCATCATTGGGCAGGCCCCCTCCGCTACGCTGGGCAGCATACACTGCTCGGTTGGGGGGCTCACCATCTCCAGAGCCACAGGGCCAGTCCACAGTAACCTGCGTGTGGGACCCCACCCCCCTTAGCCAGCCACTCGCTACTGAAGGGCACAGCAGAACTCCCTGGCCTGACCCCCATCCTTTGCCTTCGTGGCTGGAGGGGGTCCTGGAGCTTTTCCTGGCTGCAGCTTGAGACCCTGGGCCAGAAAGAACAGAGACCCTGTGGCTGTGGCCATTGTGCTGTTCAGGACAGCCCTGCTGCTGCCCCCGCTCATGCACTGCACAGTCTGGAACCCCTCCCTGAGGCAGCACCTGCAAGGGCAGGGCCATTGCACTGGCACAGAAACCTCGGGCACAGCTGGGGTGCTCTCCCCTCACGGAGGCACAGTCTGCAGCAGCAGTCCCAGCCCTACAACAGAGGTCATGATGGGGAAACAACCCTTCCACTCCCCTCACAGGGCACTGGCCTGCAGCAGGTGTAGGGCTGGAAATCCCCTCGGGGGGTGGGAGGGAAGGGAAACTCCAGTTTGGGGGTTCAGGGGGTCCAAGGCTTTGGGTCAGACTCAATCACCACAGCTCTCCACCTGCCTACTAATTCCTAGGCTGCTCTGTACTGGACACCACACACAAGAACCCCTTGCAGCTGGCCCACCTTTTCCATGCCTCCTCCTGCCGCTCTCAGATGCTGGCACTACTGCTGCCGGTCCACTTGTTCTGCCACACAGAAGCTTTCAGTCTCCAGGGCTGTCACTCAGACACCTTCCACCAGCACCAGCACCGCTTATGAGCACCTTTTTCTTTTAAGTATCTCAATAGCTGCATACAAAAATCTGCCACAGCCTGACAGCGCCAGCGTTTGGGGCACAGCAGGCTTCTGCTCCAGGCACTCTCTGGGTGCACCTTTCACTGCTCCAGGAGGGCTGGAGGTAAGGACTGGGAGAGAATTTCAGACAGCACCAGAACAATGGTATAAAGCCCAAGGAGCAACTGAACAGGAAGAATACAAAAACAGGCATCAGATTCCCTCTGCAAAAACCCACCTCCACCCTGATGCCAGGGATCTGGGAATGAGGATTTTCCTGCCTACCTGAAAAAGCCCAGCGGCACCTGGTAAGTGGCAGCCACTACAGCAGGTGCAACTGGGCGGGTGCCAGTCTGGCAGCTGGTATCGCCATATGGGCATCCTGCCCATTACAGCCACCAAGGCTCAAATTGGCACCTGTGGGCTACAGGCAGAGGTTACAGTAGCCAAGGCCAAAGGGAGCCAGCCCTCTAGCTGTGTCAACAGGAGATATACTGAGCTTATTTTGGCTGGGAGTCACTGTGGGCAGCTCTCCTGGGATCCATTGACACTCAGCATCAGGTGTTCTCTCCCCTTCTGCCTCGGCTGGTTCAAGGGCACACAAAGCAGAGTTTCTCTAGATCAGCCTGGACCCTAGGGAACAGACCCCACAGCTATCTGCAATGCCATTTAACTGTGTGTTATCTGGAAGCTCTTTCCCTTCACCATGACACTCAGATAAACACACCCTGTCGCTGCCTTGTAAGTTTAGGCTTTGAGCTGCTATGTTTAAAGCATTAGCCTGTGACTCCAAAGAGCTGCAGTAAGGCCCAAACGATCTGCGTTTTTGGGCCCCGGCTAGTCCCTAGGAGTGCAGAGTAGCCACATCACAAAGCCAGCACACATTGCCAGATTATTAGCAGTCGCTGCTGCAGGGAATGGAATGCCAGGGGAGCTGTGGGGAAGGGCTGGGGGCCAAAGGCCAGACTGCCGGGGTGTGTGTGCGTGCGTGCTGTGGTCACGACGGAGCCATCCCAGCTGCAGCTTTGTGCAGGAAGCGTGCATAGCAAATCCCATGTTAGTCTGACCTCAGGCCACAGCTATTACCTCCTCACTTTCCTGACCACTTTCCTGACACACATTCACCAGTTAAACAGAGCTGTTGAAGCCAAACCACCCTTGCAGGGGGAGTCTGTCACCGGTTCTGGTTACTGCACAGAAAGTTAACTCCCTTGGCAAGTATGCTCTTGCAACAGGTCCCCTTCTGCCCTACAGAATCACCAGGGGGCATGCCCCCGAGGCAAGGGCCCAAATCAGGAATGCCCCTTAGGGAGAGGATACTGCCAAGGTCGGGGCAGCCCCTTGGTGGGGAGGCTCAGTGCCCTCATCCCACACTCCCATCCCTGCACAGACAACCTCCTGTTCATCCCCCCTGCCCTACTATGTCTCCTTCTGGCCCCACACCAGCGACAGCACATCCATGCGCCTCATCGCCCTTCAGGACGCCTGGTAGCGGAGCTGCCATCAGACCAAGCGGGGACTGCTTTGCTGCTGGTTAGCAAGACACACGGCCATGCCCCTTAACTGAGCGGATCCAGCTGGGTATGGGAGCAGGCATGGAGCGGCTGGCACTGTGGACCTGGGGGAGAGGCTGGGCGGATCAGTGCCCCAAGGAGAAGCAGGACGGAGAGCGGCCTCCCGGGCTGTGTCAGGGACAGCCCAGGCTCGCCTCGTGCCGATCCGAGCTCAGAGCCACCCACGGGAGCCCCGAGGCCGGGCGCTGAGCGCGGCCAGGGCTGGCACGACCCCGCTGCCTGCCACAGGTGTCCCGGCACCCAGGAGAGGGGCCGCCCCCGGCCGGCCAGCGCCAGCCGCCTCCCGAGCCCGGCCTGTGCAACAAGTGCCGAGCCGGGCCGGCCCCGGCGCACTCACCTCCGGAGCCCGCGCTCAGGGCGAGCCAGAGCAGCAGCAGCGCCAGCAGCCAGCGCCGCACGCTCATGGTGGGGCCGGGGCTGCAGCCGGGCGCGTTGCTCGGCGGGGAGGGGCCGGGCTCTGCCTGGCGGTGGCGGCGACGGCGAATGCACCCGCTCGCGCCGGGGGCTGCATTTGTAGCCGAGCCGTGCGCCTGGCTCCCGGCCCGCCCGGTCATGTGGCCGCGGAGGCTGGCGAGGGGCCTCCCCTGCTCGCTCCAGCACCCACCGCACGGAGGGGGGCGCGGCCAGCCCGGCCCCGCCCGCCCTGGGGCGCTGGAGAGCCCGAGCGCGGCCCGCTGCGCGCCCGCCCCCACCCTGCGCGGGGAGACCGAGCCGGGCTGGGGGACCCCAGGGCCCAGCCTGCGAGAGGAGCCCGACCCCGGGCTGGGGGACCCCAGGGCCCGGCCTGCGCGGGGATGGGATCCAGACACTGAACTCCTTCCCCCTTAGGTGGGTGCCCCCTGCCCCACCCCGAGCCCACAGGGCTCCCGAATCAACATTCCCCTGCGTTCTCTATCGGCGTCAAATACTGCCCCCCTCCCCGAGGACCTGATCTTCCCCTCCTGGGCCCCTGTCTCATCATCTTCACCTGGGCAGGCTGGGAGTACAGCGCTCCCCAAGCAGGGCTCCCTGCAGTGCTCAACTGGAAATGAAACAGGTGCAGACCAAAACCAGAGGTGCAGGGGCTCTGAACTGCCAGGCTCAGAGGTGCCAGGATTCAGTCTTGGCAAGCCCTGGCACAAATTAAGCACTAGTTCCCTGCAGTGGGTGTTTCACACCTGCAGTGAAGATGTGGGAATGATAAAACAAGGTGCCAGGGCAGGGAGAGGCAGCCCCTACAGTGAGATTGGCTTATGCTCAGCACATGGGAAGGCAGGGGAATCTCAGGCAATGGGGTGTGAGCATCCCTGTGAGAATTCCTCACTCTGCCTGGTGGCTGTGAGATCAGCATGTGAGAAAATGGTGATGCTCGACTACTCCCATAGCTCTGGGAGCAGGAGAGATACTGCACCTGGGGAAGATGGGGCCAGGGGTGAGCTGCAGGCTCCCGTGGGCAGGCAAGACCTCAGTCATTCCCCAGAGGTGGCCCAGCAGTGCCACCCCTGGCCTCCCCAAAAGGAAGGGTAGAAAATGGGGCAACCAATACCCCCCCCCCGCGTCCCCTGGAGAAGAGCCACTTCCCTGCGACCCAGGGGATTGCTTAGCAGAATATACTTCTCCCTGAATGACTGCTCTGTTTTGGGTTGACCTTGGTTCTCCAGATCCATAGGGAGCCCCTTCAGCTGCCGGAGGGGTCACCAGCTGAGTGTGGTGCAGGGAAGGATGCAGGGTAGGGCCCTGATCCTAGGCTTGTCCATAGGAATGGGGAATGCAGCAGACAGACACTTCCCAGTTTTTTGTGTCTTGCTCCAGTGGCCTTACTGAGGCAGCCCCCCTATGATAGCATAGTGCTGTATAGGCTATGGGCCCGGTTCTGAGCACCATTCCATTGCTACCAGTCTGGAGGAATAGCATTAAACACAATGGGCCAGATCCTCCACTGTCTGGCACCGTGTACACCTCAACACCTCATGTGTGCGAAAGGAGCGCAGAGCTTGGGCCAGGGGGTGCAGAAAGCATTCTGATTTGGGAGCATTTCACACACTCGTGACACATGTTTTTACTGTGGATCAGGGCCAACAGAGTTACAGCTGTGTAAATGTAGACCAGAATGTGACTCTGTACTCGTGTCATGGGTAGATTCTCGTCACTTGGGATGTAGAGAACTAAACTGAACAAATCGTTCGGTGACAGAATTGGTGGAATAGTAAAAAAGTCCTGATTTGTGAATGTTATCACACACAGAAGTATCAAGTCAGTGTGTTTCTCTCCCTCTATCTAACTATTTCTAAGCCCCAATCACCTTAGAATCTGAGAAACTCACAAACATTGATGAATTTCTGGGCACAGAGAGACCATGTGACCTGTCCAATGACACACGAAGTCTGATTCAGAGCCAGCAATTGAACCCAGATGTCTTGAGACCCAATTCTGCACTTTAGCCAGGAGCCCAGCCCTCTTCAAAGGGCCATGCATGCTGTTCGTTACTGGCAAGCATTCCGGTGAGCAAATCCCCCAAAGGCCACAAATTTTAGCATGAGCACTTTTCGTTTGTCATTGGTCATTCACTATTGTTTAAAAGCATTCAGTCATCCAATCATGAAGCAGAAACAATGCCCTGTGGCTTAGGAGACCAATCACAGCACGAATAATGAATATTGACTCTTCAAAGTGAGCTGTTTGCAAACAGTCTGCAGGCTGAAATGTGTCAAATATGCTATCAGGCCAACCCTTCCAAATAACAGTTATGTTTGCAGAAGTCACAAATGATTTGCTAATCGAAACCAGAATTAAATTAATAATAAATAGGTTTCAGAGTAGCAGCCGTGCTAGTCTGTATCCACAAAAAGAAAAGGAGTACTCGTGGCACCTTAGAGACTAACAAATTTATTTGAGCTTAAGCTTTCGTGAGCTACAGCTCACTTCATCGGATGCATCACTGCTAGCTAATCCACAGCAGGGACCCATTTTGCTTTGGACATGGGTGGGGTCAATGCCCTAGCAGTATGTCTATTCTATTTCGGATTGCAATGATTCTGTAGATACAGAACATCTCTGTACTGCAACAGCCTTACATTTCTTGTCCAGCGGCTCCTCAGCAGCGCTTTGTGGTCATCGCTTCCCCTGTCCTCCCCGTTCAGCATGGTGTCTGCAGTCAGCTGCATTACATCTCAGGCTAGTCACTTGTGCCCCTCTTTCAGCGACAGCCTCAATCATGAGCCCTGCTGGGTGCCTGCAGAGGATCAGGAGTGTTCCCCTGCATAGGCTACCCACCTTGCTGAACCTGCATGCCTAGGAGAGCAGCAGCTGCCGGCTGCTACCTTCTGCCCAGGTGCGTGAACAGGGGTGGGAAAGGGCTGGAGCTCTGGCTTCACAGTCAGAGAGCCAGGAAACGCACCAGAGCTAGGGCAGAGGGAGAAGTGATCTGTGCCAGCAAACGGGTTGGGACCCATGATTCCTCCCTTGGAGCAAGCAGGAACCCAACTGTGACTCTCAGAGTCAGATTCTGGTTCTGGCCCTACCCCAAGCCCGGCAGGTACACACTGCCCCTTTCTGGGGCTGGACTGTAGGGAGACAATGTCTCTCTTTCCAATCCCTTCCTGCACTATGCCCAGGTTGCACCCTCCTGCCCAGTGTTTGGGGAGCAGCTGGCCAGAGGTGCCCACACAATGATGCCTCTCCTCCCTGCGAGGGTTGTACCCTTTGTAAAGGACTCTTCTGTGCTGAGGGCAGCATCCTCTGCACACCCTGGGCTACAGTAGGTTACTCCTGAGGGCATTCTGCGCCAAAAAATTAAAAATTCTGCACACAATATTTTAAAATTCTTCAAAATTCTGCAGATTTTATTTGTCAAATAAATGTGGAGGCTCCAGCATGGCATTGGGGAGCACAGGCCATCGGCTGCACAGAGGTGGGAGATCACTGTGCAGCTCCCACCCCAGGACACGAACTCAGTGATGAGAGTACACCCAACCCTAACACAGCGCAAGGACCGGGCCTGCCCCAGAAACACCGCAGGCCCTACCCTTCCGTGCCAGATGTACCAGATGTGGGCAGGCAGGCTCATCAAGGCAGGATCCAAGTGTAGAGGGGCTTAGTGTGGGGGGAATCCCAAGTGTGGGTTGAGAGGGTTCTGTGTGGGGCAGTGTGGGTGTGGACAGCTCACTGGGGCATCCAGGTGGGGATCTGGATGCACAGGGGCTTATTGGGGGGTTCTGGGTGCAATGGTAATGGGACTCTGCAGGGGGGTCCAGGTGAAGGTAGTTAGGGCTCAGTGGGGGGTGGGTCTGGGTGTTGGGAGGGATAGAGCTCAGCAGGGGGTCTTGGTGAAGGAGCTGAGCAGGCGGGTCCAGATGCTGGGGGAGTGGGGCTGAGTGGAGTGGGAATCCAGGTGCAGCTGTTTGGGGCTTGGTAGGGTGGAGATCCAGGTGCTGGTGACTCACAGGGATTGTCCAGGTGCAGGGGGAGTGGGGCTTGTCAGGGGGGGTTCTGAGTGTGAGGGGTGAGGCTTGGTGGGGAGGTCTGGGTATGACGGAGTCTGGATGCATGGGGCTTGGGTGGGGAGTTTGCAGAGCTTCCTACAACCAGGGGAGAAATCTGGGGGAGGGTCTGACCTGGCCCCGGATGCCGGGCAGGGGAAGAGGAAGTCCCATCCTCCCCAGCCCAGCCGGGACTAGCAGCTGAGCCCGGCACAGGGTAGGAGCCACCAGCTGGGTCTTCCCCAGTCCCACCCGCTGCCCCATGTGATTTACCTCTCTGCTGGCTGCCCTGGGCACCCGAAACATACTGCTAGGGAAGGCCCCAGGACTGCTCTTGGGGCTTCCCTTTGCTTCCCCGTCAGAAAGTTATTTTTCTGCAGGGAAGTAAAGAAATCTTCGGAGGACATAAATTCTGTGCATGTGCAGTGACACAGAATTCCCCCAAGAGTAAATAGGTCACTGTTGCGGTGCGGCAGGTTCTCATGGGGACCATATTGAAACAGTGTCCCTGCTTTCCCATGACCCACCCTGTGTGGCACTGGGCCAGGCTGCCCCCTGTTGGCTGTGCCCTACCCTCCTCCATCCTGCTTCTCCCCCACTTCAGTAGCCCTAGCCCCATCCCCATTGCCAGCAGAGGGAGCAGAGAGAGACGGACCAGAGGTCACCTGAAATCTAGCATGTATAGTGGGAGGAACTGCAGCTTTCTGCCTCCTGCTAGGCTTGCATTGGCACAGCTGACATGAGGGGGGGTTGGCAGTGAGAGGCATTAGTGTCATGCCCTTGGCAGCTCTGAACCCCTTCTTCAGATTCCTATGGGTTCCAGGTCAACGCTCAGGCCTCCATCTTCATGCAGTTCCCATTGCAGTCAGTGAGTCCAATTCCCAGCTGTCTGGGACCTCCAGGAGACCACAGTTCCGTTGCTATTCTGAGAGGCATCTCATCTGGACCTGATGATCTATGTTGATCTTGGCCCAAATCCTGCCCAGGGTGCACCAGTGGCAATCCCATTCCGGACCCAGACTGTGGCCTTTGGTAACTCGCCTTTCACCTGCCTCTTCCCCAGACTTCTCCTGTCCCGCCCAGATCCTCTTGAGCTTTCAAGCTCAAGCACTGAGTGTGTGAAACCCTGAGGCAGGATAAATGCTGAGTGGCTCTGCTCCCTCGCCATTTTCCTCTCTCTGTGGTGGCACTGCTTCGGCCCTGCAGTTCTACCCACTACCCATGCCTTTGTACAGCGGGTGTATTTCCTGGGGCACTCAGCTAGCAAGATTTCATTCTGCCTCCCTTGCTTTCCACTGATGTCCCCTGCTGCACTCCTACCCGCCTCCCCTGGAGTTTCCTCTTGCCCTTCAAATCCTCTCTGCTAGCCACTCTGGGCTTTTGCTCCCACTGTTTTTCTTCCACGTTCAACTTCTCCTGCATTTCCTTAGCGTTCTCCTGGAGCCTCCATCCTTCCCAGGCACCTGGCCTATCAGTAATGCTGTTAGCACCGCTGCTCCCCAGGAGACTGGGCACTCCTTGCTTCATTCCTCAAAAGTTACTTTCATGAAGCCAAAACCTCTGGGGTAGCTATCTGCTAATCAGCACTCCCTCTGGCTAGCATCTGGGCTCCCTCCGGCTAGCATTGGAGCTCATTGGGCACGTGGCCTCAGTCATTTCATGGTTCCTTGCTTCCCGATTCCCTTTTATCTCTAAGTGCCAGTGCTTGATGCAAAGACAAGAAGTTACTATCATTTTAAGCACAGTTCAAGAATGTGCTGGTTGGTTCTTGCTGTGTTTGGAGACGAAACCCTCCCATGAGCACCAAGGCCTGTAACATTATCATCAGCAATGGTTAAAGGGCCAGGGAGCAGGGAGGAGGAGTGAAGCTCCCCTTCCTAGGCTGAAGGCAGAGGGAGATTTTTCTCCTTCTCTACCTGGTTTGGGGGTTCGGTGCTGCCCATGGTGCCCACCCCCCCACCCCCCAGCTTGGAGGAGTGCTGCGACCCCACAGCCTGGCTTGAAGGTGTAGTGGTGCTGCCCTGCCGAGGTCCAGTAAGCATTCCCCCATTTCCACCTTCCTTCAGCCGGGAAGATCAGACACACTTACCACTCACTTCCCAGGAAAGGCAGCACACAGTGAAGTGCAGAAGGGCACACGTTTCCTGTGAGTCACAGACCACAGGTCTGTGGTGAGTAGTAGCTGCAGCAAGACCGAAATACCTCCAGAGCCAAATCCAGCTTTTTGAGGCACGTCTCTGTCTGGGGGCCTGGCTGCTCTGACAGGGCCTGGGAATATGTTCAGCTGCATCTCATGCGGCCTCTGGGACATGGTCCTTTACGCCAAACATTGCTATTAAGCTGTGAATACAGGGGGACGAGCGAGCTAGATGGTCATGACAGAGGGAGGCTAACGACTTTGCTGAGTTGAAGAGGGGGTATCCTCAAGTGTCACGTCTCGTGAAGAAGGCCCAGCATTATCCTAGTCAGCCCCTCACCCCACTCATCACCGCACTTGGCGCTGCTCTCCAGCAGCTGGCTGTTCAATGGGAACGCTCACCCTAGAGTCAGACGTCTATTGTCCTCCACATTTGGATGCATCTTTTCTCTTTTCTAATGCAAAAATTCTAGGGCAGAACAAATCTCCTTTCGACTTGTGGTAGCCTCTAGGGCTTGGAGAAGAGACATGAGTGCCAAGGGACACCTGGGATGGCCCACTTGCTGGTGAGGGAATCCCAGCTTGGCCACTGTATTCTAAAGCCAAGGCAGCTGTGGCTACTGGTGAATGGAACGATCCAGGAACTCCACCTTCTTATTCCCTCCCCTTTGGAAATCACAAATGCTCTGCATGAGGTCAGACCAGCAAGAGAAAAGCATTAGGGCTCAAATGACAGAAATCTGGTGTCCTGGGCCAAAGAGGGTGGATTTTAAAAAGCCATTATTTCTGAAGCCAGAACAGAGAGCTGGGGACAAACGCAACCTGCCTTAACCTGGATTCATGGTGTCCTGGGCGTGAAGCCAGAAAGCAGCTCTAAGGTCATCTAGTTGGACCTCCTGAATAACACAGGCTGGAGATGTTTCAGAGTAGCAGCCGTGTTAGTCTGTATCCTCAAAAAGAAAAGGAGTATTTGTGGCACCTTAGAGACTAACCAATTTATTTGAGCATAAGCTTTCGTGGGCTGGAGAATTATACCTGGTGGTTTCTGCATCAAGTCCATAGCTTATGGCTGAGCTAGAGCCTGTCTTTCAGGAAGGCATGCCATCTTGATGTAAAGGCTCCAAGTGTGTGAGTTTCCACCTTCTTTACCTGGCTTGGGGGTTTGGTCATCCCTATGTAAGTTGTTCCAAGGGTTAATCCCCTGCACCATTAAAAACGTGCACCTTATTTCTAGTCTGAATTTGTCTAGCTCCAGCTTCCAGCCATTGGACCTTGTTGTGCCTTTATCTGCTAGAGGAGGGGTTCTCAAACTTCATTGCACTGCAACCCCCTTCTGACAATAAAAATGAATACACGACCCCAGGAGGGGAGGACTGAAGCCTGAGCCCTGCCGCCCTGGGTGGAGGGCCAAAGATAAAGCCCAAGACCCACCGCCCCAGGCTGGGAGGCCAAAGCCTAAGTCTAAGCAATCTAAGCCCGACCCATGGTTTGAGAACTGCTGTGCTAGGTTAAAGAAGCTTTTAGCATATGATCCCTGCTCTCAATGTAATGTAGGACCAGACTCTCTGGTCCACTCAAGCTGCTCCCAACCCAGGACAAGGGACTGGCTGGGGTCTCATCTGATCCTCCCCTTCCAGACAGTGTAAAGCCAGCTCTAACCTCGCCATGGCCGCAGGGGCCATCCTGGCATCTGGCAGTTCCTAGTATGCAGAGGTGCCCCAGTCACATGCTTTTGTGCCAGCTTAGAAACTCTGCTGGATGTGGCACTAACTGCTCCTTATCAAAGGGCTCGCATGGAGGTCAGCAGAAGTCAGCCTGGCTCCAGTGGGACTTGGATCCAGCCTTTGCCAGCGTGCATGCATATGGAGTGCCTCTGCCTTGAAGGGCCTGATTTTCAGAAGTGCTTAGTACCAGCCAATGAGAGTGGAGGGTGTGCTGCACTTCTGGGTCCTAACAGTTCTCCTGACATGACCAAATACACCTGGCCCATGTGCAGTGCACCACTTTCACTCGCTGAGATGAACCCTGTTTCCTTCAAACCAAGCAAAGGCCTGCTCCTCTGTCCAGACCCAGGGGCCGCTTTCTGACCTCTGCCACTGCTCTGCAGCTAGCTGTAGACTTCCTCACAGGGAGAGGGTGTGTCCATCTACTGAACACAAAAATAACAGGAGGGGCTGAGCCGGAGCTTCCAGACAAAATGCTCTTTCTGTCAAAGACCCATGGTGGGAAATTTCAGACTCAAAGATTTCAGGGGCTAATGAGTGTGTAAAAATCATTGGGCTGGGTCATGGCAGCACGGCAAGACAATCCATCTCGTACTTCAAACCTTCGCGTCAGTTTTAAAAATCTGAAGCTTCTAGCCTTTATGACTGTGCAGAAAGCCTTCAGAAATGGGAAGCAAGTCCAGTTAATGTAGTGACACCTGCCTGAGTCTACAGAGAGCCTGAAGCAAGAGCTCTGAGCAGTGTGAACTGCCCTATTCATCTCAATGGGGTGCTTAGCCTGGTACCTAATGGTAGTATTTTAAATATCAGCACTGTGAAATATTGCACTGTGAGTCAAAGCTCACCACAAAGAAATGGGCAATGGTCAGTGGGTGTCACTGCATACTGAGCCTGGAAGGAAAGCGAGGGGGACACAGACTGGAAAGATCTGCACAATCCGCTGCAGATAGATGGCATCTTCTTTTGGTGTGGTGCGTGGGCGGAGCTTGGGATGTGGGTGGAGCTTGGGTGATGCTGAGAGTTATTCTTCCAATCTGACACCTGGTGAAAATCAGGGGAAGAGGGGCCGTGATGGAAAATGTTTTGATGGGTGCTGCCAAGGTCCTGCCGTGCTGTAAACATCTGCAGCACAGGCACGCACAACAGTAACACAAAGGAGCCACGAAGTGGAGCCCTGAGCTCCATGGGTGTCTCTCCAGTGTGCTGAGAGCCTGGGGGGAGAAACAGGAAGAGAGGGACTGCTTCTGCAGGAAGGATATGATGCCACAGGTGGTGCTGTGACAGATCAGCTGCCTGGAGTGTCCGGTATCAAGGGATACAATGGTGGATGGGGGAGGGGGGTTGGCACACGTCGCCCAGGCATTCTGGCTCTGCTCCAAAGCCCATTGACTTCAGTGTCGGCTCAGGCCCTTAGACTCCATCTGCACTGAAGCCCTTGTGGGCTCCCTGGTGCCAGACCAAGCCCCTGGAGCAGTCATGGGACCCCACAGTGTGAAAGGCTCCCAATTGTTGCCATGGCCGGTGTGATTGCACCTGCCCCCGGCAAGCAGGAGTGCCCATGTCCAGCAGTGCAACGGGCTCTGGCCCGGTGCTGGGCAGGATGTCCGGCAGGGAGGGCTGCCTCCAGCATGGTGTTGCCATCTCTCCCGATTTCCTCGCGAGTCTTGCCATCGCTGGTGTTCGTCTCCAAATCCCGGCCGGGGGGATCCGGGGGTGGCAGGAGACCCTGCGCTCCGCTGTACACAAAGTGCACTCCCAGCACTGTGCTGGGCAGGACTGGGGGACCCATGCAGCGAGCGGGAGCAACGGGCATCCAATGCAGCAGGTAGCTATCCAAACGCAACTGCTGCGGTTTGAAAACTGCTCGTGGTTTTTAATCCTGGCGTGTGAGTTTTGAAGCCTGACACAGGGGTTCTGGGAGCATGGGCGTGACGATGCTGCAGCCGGGCCTCAGCCTCCTGCCCACTGCTCTGAGGGCTCCTGCCTTGGCTCTGTCACTGCTCACCCTCCCAAAGAGAATCAGCAGAAGGGCTAATTGTCCCCGGGCTCGCCAGCCTGGTGACCCCTCCCTCATCCAACCGTAACCCCACCAGCCATCCCCGCCTCCCCCCACAGAGGGTCTGCACAGCCATAGAGAGTCCTGAATGGGGATCATGCTCCAGGCCCGGACCCGCTGGACATCCTTCTCTGAACCTGGGAGCAGGATGCCCTTAACGCAGGGTGAAAAAGTCTCAGACTTAAACTTTCCCCAAAGCTCCAGTTGTGGAATAAGTTGTTTTCAGAAGCAGGGCCCAGTGTGGGGCAGTGCTCTAGTGCCAGCCAGGGAGAGGGCAAGGAAGTATCTTCTCACATTTTGGGCTACCTTCTCTGCACATGTGCCTCTTTGGGGCACATGTGCAGACCCCCAGCTAAGACCAGAGCGGCTGGTAACTTGCAACCAAAGCCCTGGGTACAAACAATGTCTTCAGATGGTCACATCCACTTCTCATCCAGGCTGCTGTATCTGCTTTCAATAGGACCAAGATGCATTGTTCTGTTGCCTCTCTGCCACTGGTTGGAGTGTGGCTGCCATGCAGGGAATGGTGGGAGGAGTGCTTCCTGGCACAGGTGCTACAGGGGCTGGACTGGGTGCTGGATCTGGGCCCAATGCATTGGTTTGCATGAGCCCCGTGCCTTTGTGTGGACATGATGAGGTGCATGCAAACAGTGTGAAAGCTGCTGGAGTTGTCGTGTTTACCCTTGAAAGAGAGCAGCTCTTTAATGCAGATATTCTGTCCCCTCTCAGGACCGCCACTGAGACAGCCCAGGAACAGGGAAACATTATGGGCTTAGAGAATGGAGATGAGAAATCAAAGGGAGTTATCTGTAGGCTTCCTGCTCTGCAGATCCTAAGCTGTGAGGAAAGTGCAGGTGACTAAACTCAGGCCTGGTCTACATGAGGAATTAAGTCGGTAGAACTACGTTGCTCAGGGGTGTGAAAAATTCACACGCACCCCTGAGCGATGCAGTTAAACCGATGTAAGCCCAGGTGTAGACAGCGCTTAGTCAAGGGGAGAATTCTCCCGCTGACCTAGCTACCGCCTCTCGGGGAGATGGAGTACCTACCCCATGGGAGAACCCCTCCCATCGCCATATGAGGTGTCACCACTGCGGGGCTGCGGTAGCGTGTAGACAAGCCCTTAGTGTGGCTCGGCCCCATGCTCTATCACAGCCCGTTTGCAGCTCTGAGGCTTCAGACAAAAGGTGCGTGTCCCAGCTGTCTCTTGCCCGTTGCACAGTCTTGTGCCATGGGGCAGAGTGGGGGCCCATCTTGCCCCTGGATCCTGGAGGCTGAGCGCCATGGTCGTTGGAAGGACAGTGGAGATTCTGACTCAGGCACAGTAGGGCCAACAGTTCAAATGTGGCCACTAATTTTAGCTACCTCGATATGTGGGGGCCTAACTTAGGTCTGACTAATTCTCAGAGGTGCTGCTCCCGCAGTTCCAATAGAAGGCAGTGGGACCTCTGGGTGCTCAGCACATTAGAAAACCAGGCCCAAAGTGTCTCAGGGAAGCACCCTAAATCAGGGGACTCCTCACATTTTTGGCCTTGGTGTCTAATTTTGTAGCAGTCCTGGGTCTACCCTTCCTCCATGTGCATCAGTCCACACCGTGCTGCCGAGCTCTGCAGGGACTGAGGCCTTGGGGATCCCACTGGGTGCGTGTGGAGGGAAGGATGTGGTCTGAGGATAGGAGCTGTGGCATGGTGAGAAGGAAGAAAAGGGACTAAACTTATAAGCAAAGGTTTGGGGAGCCAACGTCTCTAGACCAGCTGTCTCTGCCATTCAGCTGTGGGTGCTTGTCCCTGTTAAAGGTGCCACACAGAACATTTAAAAACCACTGGATGTGTCAGAAGGTCAGTGCCAGGGTCTTGCTGTTCAACATGTGACATGTTGGCGTCCATGCTGGGGAGCTAAGATGTCCCTGGGATGAGCTCTAAGAACTGTGTTTGTTTCTGTTTCTGTACGCAGCCAACGCTCAATATTCAATGGCGCGGGAGGTGAGCAGGAAGCCTGACGTCCAAGTCATTTTTAACGAATGGGGCTGGGAAACGCCTAGACCCAAGTTTTACAAGAGGAAAAATTGTAAAGTCTCCTCACTCCAAAGTGCTTTGATCTATTTGCTTCAAACCCGGAAAGAAAATTCCGCTTGGAGGGAACCCACAAACGGTGAAGGCCAAAATAACATTTCTATGGAAAGTGATAGGGAGGGTTTATAATGGAACCTGGTGAAACCTGAACTGCCGAGAAGCTCTTGTGTCTCACTAATGATGATAACATTTTCCAAAGGATGTCTCTCACCGCTGCCAGCCTGGCCACCTCCTCCATGAGCCCTCCCTATTCTGTCCTAGAAACAGACATTCGCTTCTGCCCTTGCCTGAGGTTACTTCCTGTTTGCTCAAAGGGACGGAGGAGGGACAGAAGCTTAAAAATTCCATGTAACCCTGGTTTTTGCCGCCTTCGCTTGTCAGATGACTTTGTGGGAGATAAACACTCTGCTAGATATATCAGCTATTGGCTTTGTGGTGCTAAAGGGACTTCTCCCTTAACCGGCAGGTGGCTGCTACTCCCACATCCACTCTCTGGGTGCCTATATGTCCCCAGGGCACCGTCTGAGTGCTCCCGGGTTTCTAAAAGCAGCAACCCTCCTAGCAGTCACTCTCTCTCTGCCCTCCCGACAGGCAGGAGAACCCTTGGTCAGGGGGTGCCCCGGGAGGAGCGCTCGCTGTGTGAAAGGTCAGTGTCAGAGCTGAGTGTTGCAGTGCTGCGGCCCTGTGCTGCGGCCCTCCCGCTGGAGGACAGAATTCCCACTCCCCTTTCTCCCCTCTGCCTGCGCTCCTTGCACCCGTCCCCAGCAGCCCTTCACAGTCGCTCTTAGTTCCCTCTCTACTGAGAGCCTAAAGGGTCCCATCTGACAGGGTGAGAGTCTCCAAGGTGGGAGCCCTCGCAGTTCTCACTGTGGCCGGGGGCTTGCCATACTGAAAATCTGTCCGCTTCTCCAGGGGTCTGACATGGGCCCCCAGTTCTGGAAATGTGGGTGCCAAGTGTCAGGCTGTTCACAGGGAAAGGTTCGGTGCCAGAGCAGGGGATGTGGCAGTAGCTCTCCTTCTGAACACAGGCCAGTCAATGCAGCTGCATCCGCTCACACCGCCAGCCTCTCCTGCACCCTCACACACAGCCCTGGCTCCAGGGCCACACAGAGCCTAACAGAGACATATACAGCCATGCCTAGATACACACACACACACACACACACAGCCACAGCTAGACACACACAGCCATGCCTCTAGATACACTGACACCTGTGCACACACACACACCTGGCTAGACACATACCGCCGTACCTCTCATTACACACACACACATTGCTAGACACGCATAGCCATGCCTTTAGATACACATGTGCACGCGCACGCGCGTACTCAGCTAGACACGCCAGCTGTGCCTCTAGTTACACACACACACACAGCTAGACATGCACAGCTGTGCCTCTAATTTTACACACACATACAACCATGGCTAGACACGCACAGCCGTGCCTCTTGTTACACACACACACACACACACACACCCCCGACTAGACATGCACAGCTGTGCCTCTCATTACACACACACACACACACACACACACAGAAACATGCCTGCAGACACCCGTCTCCCTGATAGCTACGTCCATAAATGCCGCCCCCATGCCCACAGAGCCGCCCTCACCTGCACTCACATTTGGACAGGTGTTGGCTCCCCAGCGGATGAATTCAGTTTTTCTGGTGCCCTCAGCCCTGAAGTTGCCCCGTGCTGAGATCTGGGTTGCTGCTGGCAGTGGCGGCCGCACACTGGCACTAGCAGACAGGGAGGAGAGCGTGGCTAGTCTGGATTAGTGTCACTGCCCCTCCCAGCAGCAGACTCGACCCTCTGACCCCCACTGCTGGGCAGGAGCTGGTTCCTGGGTTCCAGCCCCTTTCACTAACAATACCCAGCCCTGCTTGGACACGCTCC
The DNA here is from genome assembly GCF_015237465.2 of Chelonia mydas. Classification (NCBI taxonomy): domain Eukaryota; kingdom Metazoa; phylum Chordata; order Testudines; family Cheloniidae; genus Chelonia; species Chelonia mydas. The sequence goes on from NC_057855.1 coordinate 59,982,892, forward strand.
CTTGCAGCCATCCCAGGCGTGCTCCGGTGAAGGAAGTCTGCCAGCCCCACTCCTTGCACAATGTTGCAGGGGTGACCTATTCCCACAACTCCCCTCCTCACGTCTCGCACGTCATCCCTTGCTGGAATCTCATTTCCACACTCAGCTCCCTTGGGAAGCCACTATTGCTTCACCCAGACACATATGCAGTCGACCCACTGGCCCCCGCTCGCAGTGAGTAACCACTCTGCTCACCACAGCAATAGTCCAGGGCTGACACAGCCACCGCCAGCTCTCTCTGGGGGGCTGGCAACTGCTGAGCATGAGGTTGGCACGGCTGCCCACACAGCATCTCCCCTCCTTGCTGGACGTATTTTTCTCTCTGCGCATAACTCTTCCCCTCTTGCACTGGCTCCTGGCTAATCAGTGCCTGGGAGGGGCTGTGCCCTTCCCCCATCCTCTGTGCAAATCAGGGTGCAACCCTCCGCAGTGTTGGGAACCCCAGAATGGCAGCCTCTGGAGTGAGTGTGCACAAGGGAGGGTGGAGGCAGGGCTTTCATATGACGGAATGAATAGTTAGAAAACACAACTGAAGAAGAGGGTCATTGCCAGGCTGAGAGGGCCCCTTCCAGATCTGAAACCCTCCTCCTTGTATGCTGGGCCCCATGCAGGACAGGTTCCCATCGACACTCCACAGATCATACAGCCGGAGTCAGCATCCTCTTTCAACCCACAGTTGAGAGCCCAGAGCTACTCCAGCCCCGCTTCCCACCCACCCTTTGCCCCAGGACCTTGTCTTGGAGCTCCACAATACGCTCCCAGCTCCGCAGGCTGCAACAAGGTGAATGACCCCCCCTCACCCCCATCTAACATTTACGTGGGATGAACGAACCGCTCGGCACGTGGCTCTTGTGCAGTTCATTTCCACTCCTGGACGCGCGCAGAGCAGAGACTGAGCTGGGGGGACCTTTCCTTGGGGGCTTGTTGGCTTTGCCATTCCCTAGCTTTCTGGCTTTGTGTCCCCAGTGCTGGGGAGGCTTCTGGCCCTGGGTCCTGTGACCGGGAGTGACTGGGATCCTGTACCCACCATGTCTGCTTGCCCCCAGCAACCACCTCACTTGGGGGAGCTGTCCTCCAGGGCTGGAGCCTGTGTGCCGCTGAGGGGTTCCCATTCCTTCCAGCTTTGCTGAATTAAGGGGTTTCCTAGCATCCTCCCCCCCATGCGGGGATTCTCCTTCCCAGCCCAGCTGTCTAGGCAGAGCGATGGGATTTCCTCCTCCTCTCCTCACAGGGACTGAGGAGGGTGACGTGGTGGAAAAAGCTCTCTCAGCCCTGCATGGCTCAGTGTTCCCAGTAGGTGAGGGGCGGGGAGGGAGTGGGTCTGCAGTGTTCCATCTAGGGGATTTTCCAGTGCACTGTCTGTGTTCTCAATGGGAGTGGCTGAGTGCTGGGTGGCCCATGGGTCCCCTTCTCCCAAATGCACCATCCCACAGCTGCAGCCATCTCTCAGGGGAGACTCCACCCCTTGCCCTGGACCCACCGCAAAGGCTCAAGACTGTTGTCAGCCTTGGAGGGCATAGTTATTTCAGGACCATATTCCTCATGGTCCCCTGGACCCTGCCGGGTGAGATGGTTACGCACGCAGCTGGGCTGCACTGGCCGGGCTCTAGAGGCTGGCTGGACCATCCCCCTGGGGCTGGGATTAAGGGAATTGTCTGGGTGTATTGTGTGATGAGCAGGGGTTTGGGATGACCGTGACTTCCCAGGCTCAGCGGTCGTGTCACTGTCATTCGCCCACTGAAGGCTTAAAACAGATTCCATCAAGCAGAGAGCAGGGCTTGGCCATGGCGCCTACCTCGGGGACCTTGCTGGCCCTGCCTGGGGCTGAGGCAAGGTCTCACGCTCCAGTCCAGGAGGTCCTGTGTTGCACTGAGCCTGCTTGAAAGGTCCTGAAGAACAAGGGCCTCTGTAGTTTTCAGCACTAACTACACAGCAGGACACAGCTCCCAGGAGAGCCCCAAGAGGAGCACTGGAGAGACGCACCAAGCAGACTGAGGGAGCACCAGCTAGACAGGGCAGGAGGGGTCAGATTGCAGCCCCAGCAGAAGCCTCTGCAAGCTGCGCAAAGGCAGAGAAATGGGAAATGCAGAGGCCCTATACAACCCCCGCCAGTGAGAGCCTTCTGCTGAGCAATTCCGGTACCGTGCTAGGAGGACAGACAGGGCAGGAGAGCTGATGAGCTCTTGCATTTCCATTCTGGGCCAGAACAGACCCATACTGAACAAAGACCACTTCGCGGTGCAGCTGTGGAGCCCGCTGGCTTCGTGCCGGTGCTCAGGCGGAACTGAGGGCACACATGGGCTCAGAGCCTTTTAAAGGTGCCCTGCAATGAGTTACAAACAAATGCCTTTGTGCCAATGAACACCCCACAAAGCACAAGGCCGGAGCAGCCATCACAGCCCTCTGTATATACGAGCCCTGTGACGCCGGGCTGGGTAGCTCGTGCCCCATGGCAGCTCCCCAGCATGCCCCACATCACAGCTGGCACAATCCTGCAGCGCCCTGGCCTGCCCCAGAGCTCCTCGGGGGGGGGTTGGTTAACGGTTTGCTGTCTCCCACAGGCCTTGTTCAGGCTGGCTGTCCCTCAGCTCGATCCAAGCATGCAGCCCGGGGCCACCTGAAATGTTTTGAGGATTCATGACGGTGTACGCCAATGTCTTCCAATGTGGTTCCCACCCCAAACCATTAGGCATCCAATGGGGCGAGTGTAAGCTTTCAGGGGCAGGGGTGTCGGGGAAACCCTGTCTCCACTGAAGTCAGTGACCAAACTCCCACTGACTTTAATGAGCCATCTCCCGGTGGAGACCAGGGACGTTACCTTCGTCATCAATGCAGCAAGCCCTGCTGCAGGCTCTGCCATGTCCACACAGCCAGAAGCAGCACACAGACTGCCCAGGAATGCACAGCCAGCACAGCCCATGGAGAGGTCTTGGAGCCTGCTCCAGGTGTTTGCTGATCAGTCCTTCCCGACTGGCAGACAGAAGTCTGCTATTTCCCGCCACCTTTAGCACTATCTGTCCTGTAAAAGGCACCTGGCTAGGAGAGAGGGGGAGGCAAGCAAGGAGACGGGACTGTCACTGTCCTGACACTGCTGGAGGGATCAGTTCACGCTAGATCAGTCTGAACTCCATGCCAGTGGCTGTGGGGAGTGGTGGCTGCAGGGCCGGAAGATAGCAGTGACCAGCACTCTAGAAAGCCAGGGGGTTACATTTGATTGGATTATGACACAAGGCTAGAGGGAGGCAGTCTTTTTTCCAAGGAGTTCATGGGATCTGGGGAGACAGTATATGATCCCCCACAGCCTCAAGAGATCAGGGAATTGCATCTCTTGCGTCTGGTTGTTAGGCAGCCCACAGCCTGGACAAAGCTCTGCCTAGGGCTCATGGTTGGACATTGCCCTTCTCATGGATGTGCCCCCGTATGCCATGGCTAGCATTGGTTGTGGGTTCATTCCCCAGCTCCCAGCGCAGCGAGTGCCCATCCTGTGTGGCAGCCCTTCTTTCGCCCGGCTGCCCACGGCTCCTGATATGACTCTGACACCCCTCACCCCAGAGAGGCCTGGGGGCACAGGACTCCCTCTCCCCTGCTCCCAGCATTCTAGGAAACTCCTTCAGTTCCCTTCCGCATTCCTTGGCCCCTCTCCCCTCCTCTGACATGCATCCTGTTTGCTAAACACATAGCACCAGCCTGAGTCACCCGATGGCTTCTGCAGGTGACGGAAGGCTAACAATAGCCAACAAAAGGAGGATGTCTCCTCTCCCCGCATATCCAGACCAGCCTGGAAACCTCCATCTGAAGGGCCTTCGAGGAAGCTGCTAATGGGAGAGAGTGGCTGCCTGGGGCTTGATCGATTCCCACCGGACATTCGCCTTCCGATGAGTTTTGTCCTGTTGACAGTTGTTTGTTTGGGGCTAGGAGGGAAGGAGTGATGGGAGATGGCCTTGATGGGATGGTGCAGAGCTGGGGCTCAGCTGGGAGCAGAGCTCCCTGGCACAGTTCCCAAAGCCTGGGTGGTCATACTTCCCGCCCAGCCACCCCACAGAGGATGCCAGGCACCCCTACTCCCTTCCCGCCTTCCCTCTCCTGACGGCAGAAGGGCTGCAGGGCTCACTCCCCCTTCCCACTTACAGAGAGGTCTGCGGGGCCATGCAGTGAGAGCGAGTTCGCCTGGGGAGAAGCATAGCCACTTCCTGTCATCAGCAGGACAAGCCTGTGGGTCTCACAGAGAACTGGGGGTGCGAGGGCGGGGGACGGGACCATCCCTCGGGGCTTTTCTCATGGTCCTCATGGGGAAGAGGTTTCCTGGGGTCCCAGAGAGGGTGAGCTCTCAACTGGCTGGGGAGAGTTCCCTTTCCCCTTTCCGTGAAGGGGGAAGAGGCTAGGGACTAGGTCTAGTGCAAGCAGGTCGAGCCCTGTGGGTGACCCCCAGGGTCCTTGTCCCTCGGTGCAGCCACTGGCTCCTTCCAATCCCTCCAGGTCCTGTGTTGACCTCCTCTGTGCTGAGCTGCCTCTTCACACTCCTGTGCATAACCTGTTATCCCCCACACTGACAGTCTGGCCCAGCTGCTCCTGAACTCAGCACAGACAATGGAGCTGTCCGTGGGCTCTTTGCTCTGTCAAGTGCTGTGCGTGTCTCTGGTGCTAGAAGGATGAGCTGGTACAGTAACTCCTTACTTAACGTTGTAGTTCTGTTCCTGAAAAATGCGACTTTAAGTGAAACGATGTTAAGCGAATCCAACATCCCCATAAGAATGAATGTAAATGGGGGGAGGGTTAGGTTCCAGGAAAAAATTTTTTTGCTGTACAGTACTATAGTTGGGAGGTGCCCCTGCATTACCCCACACAGGCACAGCCCACTGGCACTGGAGACAACGAGGCAGGCAAGGAGGCTGAAGGTGCCGTAGGCTAGGAGAAGCACGTTGCGCAGCAGCAGCGGCAGCTTCCCCTACTCTGCAAGCACCAGGGGTGGGGGGCTCAACCCTTGGCCCGCCCACTCCACCCTTTCCCCCAAGCCCCCACACTTAACCCGCCTCTTCTTCTCCCCCTCCCCCTTTACTCCGCACGCCGCGTCCTTGCACCTCCCCCCTCCCTCCTCTGCCTCCTGCCCGCGGCAATCAGCTGGTTTGCGGCATTCAAGAGGCAGGGGAGGGAGGGGGAGCCTGCGTGCCAAGTCCTTGCTCCTCCCCACTCCCTCTTGAACACCGCAAGCCAGCTGATTGCTGCGGGCAGGAGGCGGGGGGAAGAGGGGGAAGGCACTGATCCGTGGGGTCTGCCGGCGGGCAGGAGGCCCCATTGGGTGGGGGGGGGTGTCGGGGAGCTGATAGGGGGGCTGCCAGCTGTGGACAAAGCAGGCAGCCAAATGACATTATAGCGAAGCATTGCACAACTTTAAATGGAGCATGTTCTGTAATTGAGCAGGGACGTAAGATCGAAACAACGTTAAGCGAGAGGACATTAAGTGGGGAGCTACTGTAGCTGAAGAACAGGGCTTAGAGTCACAAATTCAGAGATTCCAAGGCCAGAAGAGACCACTGTGATCATCCAGTCTCCTTGTTAACACGGGCCAGAGACCTGACCCACAAAAATCCCTAGGGTAGATCTTTTAGATCCTGATTTAAAAAATGGTCAGTGATGGAGAAATCCACCATGACCCCTGGTAAACTGTGCCAATGGTTAATGACTCTCACTGTTACAAATTTGACCTTATTTCCTGTCTGATTTTATCTAGCTTCAACTTCCAGCCATTGGATCGTGTTAGACCTTCCTCTGCTAGACTGAAGAGCCATTATTAAAGATTTGTTCTGCATGTAGGTATTATAGACTGTGATCAAGTCCCCCTTTGCCTTCCTTGTGAAGCTAAATAGACTGAGCTCACTCCAGGGCACGTTTTAATCATTCTCAAAAACAACAAGGAGTCAGGGACACCTTAAAGACTAACAGATTTATTTGGGCATAAGCTTTCATGGGTAAAAAAACACTTCTTCCCATGCATCTGAAGAAGTGGGTTTTTTACCCACAAAAGCTTATGCCCAAATAAATCTGTTAGTCTTTAAGGTGCCACCAGACTCCTCTTTGTTTTTGTGGATACAGACTAACACGGCTACCTCTCTGATATTTTAATCATTCTCGTGGCTCTTCGCTGAACCCTCTGCAAATTATTAACATCCTTGAGTTGTGGGAACCAGATCTGGACACAGGATTCCAGCAGCCGTCGCACCAGTTCCAAATCCAGAGGTAAAATCACCTCTCTGCTCCTACTCGAGATTCCCCTGTTTATGCATCCCAGCATTGCATTAGCTCTTTTGGCCACAGCATCGCTCTGGGAGCTCATGTGCAGCTGACTAGCCAACCCCCTCACAACCAAAAAAGATCCTTTTCAGAATCACTGCTCCCAGGGTAGAGTCCTGCATCGTGTAAGTGCGGTCCCCATTCTTTGTTGCTAGATGTTTACATTTACATTTAGGGTCAGGGTTCCTGAGTTCTGTTCCCAGCTCAGGGAGGGATGTGGAGTCTGGTGGGTTAGAGCAGGGACAGGGAGACAGGACTGCTAGGATCTTTTCCTAGCTCTGCTACAGATTCCCCATGTGATCCTGGGACGTTATTGTCTTGCTGCCTTTGCTTTGCATTTCCTCAGCCCCTGGCCCTGGCCAGCATCCCGGGGACCTCCCTCCCTTCTCCTGCCACTCAGTGAGCCCTGTGAGTGTCTGATCTCCCAGGAGGCTTTGTTTCCTCGGCCTTGTTTTCCCAGAGGGGCCCAGGGAGGCAGTTCAGCCCAGGAGAGAGTCCCGAGTGCAGTGGGAGCTGGCTCCCCATCTGGTGCTCACAGGGTTAAGTGCAGGAATGTGGTGCTTGGGAGGGTCCGAATAATTGGCTCTAGGCTGTGGATGCAGGGTCTGTGCCCTCTGCCCCTTGGGCCGTGACCCCTGCCCGGGCGGTAAGTGCAGATACAGCCTGTGGGCCATGCAGCTCACACATGGATTTCATTCCACGGGTGGGATAGCCAGCGCTGCCCACAGATCAGTGTCCTATTCACAGGGGTGGCTCAGCTGGCAGGGGATGGGGCTCTCCCTCAGCCTGTGCCCGCCTCCCAGGCCCAGGGAGTCCCCAGGGAGCGCCCAGCTAGCCCTGGTCCTGTCCAGCAGCCCAAGGGCCAAGTTAGTACCTATCAGGACAGAGGGAAGGGGGAGCGCCCCCAGCGTGCTCTCCACAGTCCCAGTGCTGAGCGGAAGCCCAGCCCCCATCGCAGCAGCCAGGCAGGGTCTGGGGGAGCGGGGAAGGAGGAGAGGGAGAGATTCGTTTGCACTTTTCACTAATTATTGCAGTGGAAATAAACCTCGGCCTCCTGTTGCCAAGGCAACTTCACTTCACATCATTGAGAAACTTTCGTTGCCATAACAATTAAAGGTTTCAGAGTATCAGCCCTGTTAGTCTGTATTCGCAAAAAGAAAAGGAGTATTTGTGGCACCTTAGAGACTAACAAATTTATTTGAGCTTAAGCTTTCGTGAGCTACAGCTCACTTCATCGGATGCTTATGCTCAAATAAATTTGTTAGTCTCTAAGGTGCCACAAGTAGTCCTTTTCTTATAACAATTAAAGGCAGCTTCCGGGACCAGAGTCGTCTGGTCCCCACTGGGCCCAAAGAGGGGCAGCCCTGCTCCAGCCCATTCAGCCCAAGCAGGCAGCAGCCCACCCTCGTCAGGGCCTCAGGAGGGAGCAGGGCCCCACTGGCCCATCCCTCCCTCAGTTGAGCTAGTGAAGAAGCACCCTCAGGTAGGGGCCTCCTGGGGCTGTGAGCGCCCACGGGCAAAGGGGCTAGGAGACACTGCCAGCCGCAGGTCGTTGGTGACCTGAATGTGTCAAATCTCAGCGTGATGCTGGAGGGAGCTGGTAGCACTGAGGTGTGACCGCAGCCCAGGGGAGGCTGTGTGTGTATGTCTTCCCTGGGGTCAGTGTGGCAGAAGGGACGAGGGAGGAGAAAGCATTGCCCAGCTGGCCTATGAAGACCTTGCCCAGCACTGAGCCTGCTCACTCCCACCTGCAATGTCCTCGGGGACAACCCCTGTTCTTGGGGAGGCCTCGGCTTGGAGCACTGCAGCTATGCTGCTGCCCAGCCATCCCAGAGGGCTGCGGGGCAGGGCCAAATGCTGGAGGGATGTTGCTACTCGGGGTGTTGGGTGCTCCTGAGAGCTGAGTGGGGATTAGGGGAGCCCCCTCCCCTGGAAGTCAGGATGGTTCCCTGAGCACAGCAGCCCCAGCTGGGCTCCAAGGCACCAAGAGAGGAGAAGGTTGCACGCTGAATATTGGGCTTCCTCGTTGGGGCCCCAGTTGCATGTCTTTGCAGGAGGCCCAGATTTGCTGGAGCTGGCCCCAGCAGGCCTGGGAGGTGGCTTTCCAGCCAGACTATGAGCCACACCCCAGGGGGCTTGGTTACTCCACTGGGAAGCTAGTAGACAGCAATAGTGGCCTTTCTGTAGCCTCTGACTGCCTGCTCCAAGGGCTGCCCATGGGGGGGCACAGTGGACAGTGCTAGTGCCCGGCGGGTCGCACCCCAGCAACATGTGCAAATCGCACCCCTCTGTGCCTCCTGGATCTGAGGGCTCGGGGTGAGATGGGGGCTGCACGTGGCACTGCACAGAGCCAGCCCAGTGTGCGTGAGCCTGCATTGCAGACGTTTGCTCTGGGCTAAGCCTGACCTGGCTCCAAGCACACCCACCCTGAGAGGGTCGAGTCGCTTTCCAAACCGTCCGGCCCCTTTCCCTGACTTGAGTCAGCCCGGCTGCCACCTCTTGTTCATGGGGTCAGCGTGGCGCTGGCTAAGCGCCCCACCCTCCCGGACGCTGCCCCTGCCGCTCTGTGGGGGGAGAGGCACTGCCAAGCCTCGTCACCCCCGCTCTGCAGCGCACGGTGCAGCGGCTGGCAGAGTGGGGGGTGCAGCCGCCAGCGTGTCACCCCTCCCCCCGGGGCAGGAGGAGGGGAGCCGACCTGGCCCTGAGAGGGCCTGCACCTGACCCAGACCCTGAGGGCACCGTGCTACTCCACCTGTGAGGGTGGTGCACCTGGAGCACCACCTAGTGGTATGAAGGAGGTAACACAGGAGGAGGTTAACTGAAGCAGAATGATACGTGAGGCCCCGCGCCGCCGGGGGAAGGCTGATCTTCAGGCCTCAGAGGGTGAAGGACTTGCCCCAGCCCAGGGGAAAGGTCTCAGAGGGACTAGCGCCTGCAGGCTGCTAACCATGCCTGCTCCGTGCCTAGGGGCACAGCCACATTTGAGCTGGGAGGTGTGATTCCCAGCTCACGCAGACATACCTGTGCTAGCCAGGAGAACACGGGTCGTGGCTCGGGTTAGCCACCCAAGTATGTATCCAGAGGGGCCAGGCAGGTCTGTATGGCTAGTCCGAGCTGCCGCCCGGCTACCCTGTTATTTTTAGCACACAAGCCCAAATGTTCCAGTGGAGAATAGTCCCAGTTCTCCTGACTTCCAGTCAGGGACTCTCCCAGTCATTGTGCTGCCTCTCCAACCTCGTCTGCATGCTCACTCCTCACCGGCCTGACTTGCTGCTACTGTGCGGGCTCCGCGCACTGGCTCCCTGCAGAACTCACTGGGGTCTCTGGCTGCTCTGCAGATCAGGCCGCATGATCACAAGGATCCCTTCTGGCCTGGACCTCTCTGAATCTGCAGATCAGTTTGAAGCTTCATTGATACCCTAGTTTTGGAGGGTTCTTGCGACCTCCCCCGCCTCTGTGCAGAAGACTTCCTGGCGCACCACCCAGACACCAGAGCTTGGCCTGGTCAGTGCCAGCATCTTTGTGTTGCCTTCTTCAACCCTGCTCCTTTCAGCTGGCCCCGTGTCACCTTGTGAGCCCCGCTGCCCCTCCCCCATTGCCCCTTGGTCCAGCTGCCCCTTCTGACCTCATCACCCCTCAGCCTGGCTGCCCTCCCATTCCTCCTTCAGCCCGGATGCCTCTTCTCCCCCCTTCACCCCTCAACCCAGCTGCCCCTTCTCCCCAAATTCACCCCTCAGTCTAGCTGCCCCTCCCCTATCACCCCCCTGACTGGCTGCCCCTTCACCCCTCAGCCTGGCTGCACCTTCTCCCCTCATCATCCTTGAGCCTGGCTGCCCTGTTAGCAGCATTGCATGGTTCAGCAGCCACGCTGCACACCCATTCTGCACTGACCCCACCCTGCATTAGTGCTCTCTCCACGTTGGCATACACAGGAGGAAGTGGGCACAAGCGGCTGGCAGGTCCCATGAGGCGGGTGCCAGGGCAGTGTGCACTCTGCAGAGGGAGTGTAAAGTGCCATGTTTTTTTCTCTTGGGCCCTCCCCCGCCCCCGCCCTCGAGTTTGGGTTTGGGACGGGACTTGCATGCTTTTCAGCCAGGCTGCAGCTATACTGAGCTTTTCCTGAATATCTGCGTCACTAGACCCTGGTGCCCTGAGGTTGGCTAGCACGAACATCATGTGGTGCTACATGGAAGGGACAGGCTGTTTGTTCTGGCCAACAATTATTCCCCAGGACACCATAGGTGCTGGGTTTGCTTCACAGGCGAAATGACAGCAGAGCTGAGACAGAGGCTAACATGGGAACTGCGCTGCACTGGCTCAGACGAACATGCCTGGCCTCAGGCACTGCGTTTTTATCCTCCCCTGCACTGGCTCTTTAATCTGAGCTGTGCAGGCTGCAGGCACCCGTGTTTACAGGGAATGATTTGCTGCCTAGCCAGCCCTTTCTAATCTGAATACTGAGTGCCAACCGGGGCAGCTCTGTGCCGGAACTGAGATGAGCCAACAGCACCGCCCCCCCCACCAACCCCTCAGAGTGCCTTTTGAGCTCCTGCCCATGGACTGGTGAACTGCATGTGCTGGGAAAGTGCCTAGGCAGCTCTCTCTCCTGCTGCCTATGGGGGCTGTCTATGGCTTACGGCGGGCTCAGAGAGCCTGTCTTGGTGATTCCCTAACACGTGCTCACCAACTCACACTCCAGGAGCAGCCCAGCACTCTGTGCACCCCTCACCCTCGGGCTCTGCACTGACTCCCCATGGAGAACAGCATTCTGGTCAGGGGTGGCCTTACACGTTAATCCCCTTCAGGAGACTGCCCCTGCACTGCATGCTGGTACCTGGGATCCCAGCTCTCCCCCACTGCCCTACACCATCCATCCTTTGGCTCTCAGCATGACCTCCTCTAACAGCCATGCTCCTACGGGACCATCAAATTGTGCAGTTGACAGAACTTCCCCACGCCTGGGCCTGTGCTCTGGGTCTCACCCCCACAGGAGAGAAGAGACCACAGGCCTCACAGTGCTCCACCGCACTCTGCTCTCCCACACGGGCCTGCCCTAGGTTAGAAAAGTGGCATCCGTTTAACTAAACTAAATTTAAAGCAATCCAGTTTAAACTGGTGCAAGCCTGTCATGTAGAAGCACTTACACTGGTCTCACCCTCATTTCAACTGGTTTAGCTAGTTCAATGATTTGTCAACAGCTAAATCAATTTAAGTGCAGCTTAAACCAGTTTCAGGGCATCTCCATTAAGGATTTGCACTGGTTTAAACTAGATTGATTTTAAATTTACACCATGCCTCTACAATAGGGGTTTGTACTGGTGCAGCTACATCCATACAAAAATCCCTGCAGCAGACAAGACCTGAGAGCAGAATGTAGTCTGTCCGTCTTCCTGCTGAAGGCAATTCTGAGATACACATAGCACCTAGCGAAGGAGTGGGGTGGGACAGGGCGTAGGAGTCTAAATGCAAAAGGTTTTATGTGACTAGAGAAGATTGTGGATGCTGTTTCTCAGGGGCAGCTGTAGTCCCAGGGACACATGAGTGCTTTACCGGAGTCTGCAATGTGTCATGACACAAGTGTGTTAGAGACAATCTGCACTTGGTTTTTTTGCCATTTTAGGGCATGTCTACACTGGAGCTGCAGGTGTAATTTCCAGCTGTTGGTTCAGCATCACATCTAAAATGGCTGTCCCCCCGCTTACCTCCTCCACTCTCTGAAACACAAAGTTGTGCCCAGTACATTCCAAGAACTTACTGGAAATTTTGTGTGTTGCCGTATTACTTTTCCCACAGACATCTGGGTAGTGAAAGCCCCCCATTACAACCAGGTCTTGTGGTTTGGATATTTCTGTGATTTGTGCTTGTAATGCCTCATCCCTCTCACCTTCCTGATTTGGTCTTTAGCAGACCCCTACCATGACGGCATCCCTATTTTCCCCCCTTTTATCTATACCCAAAGGCTTTCAATTCGTAGGTGCCAACTCCATGGGTGCCCTGCCGACCGGCTGTTTGGCAGCAGGCGGGAGGCGCTTGGGGGAGGAGGTGGAGCAGGGGTGGGAAGAGGCGGAATGAGGGTGGGGCCTTTGGGGGTGGGGCAGAGTGGGGGCAAGGCCTCAGGGCGAAGCAGGGGTGGAGAAGAAAGTCAGCATCTGTGTTTCAGCTCATCTGCCTCGTAACTCCGTCTCGACCTGAGAACAGTTATATATTCCTGACGTATAATGTAACACTGCCTATCTTTTTTCCCTGCCTGTCCTTCCTGAACATGCTATACCCTTCTTCCACAACATTCCAGTCACGAGACATCCCACCAAGCCTCTGTGGCACAAACTGTTTGTCATAATTTAGCTTATGTTCTTGCATTTATGTACAATCATCTAAGACATTGAACAGATTCCCCACCGATTTCCTTCTTGTTGCTCTATGACCCTATTGTAATTTTCCCTGTCCCCCATAACATCTAGCCCTCTGGTAAGGTTGCCTTTTTTTATGCTTACCTATGGGCTTTTGTCACATGTGAACCTAGGTTGGCAGGTCAGTGCACGGAGATTCTCTTCCCCATCTCGTCCCACCAGACCTTCCTGGAACAGCATCCCCTGGGTGAGGAAGCTGAAGCCCTTCCATCTAAATCATCTGTGCAGCCATGCATGCACCTCCTGGATGTGCGTGTCCCTGCCTGGGCCCTTACCTCAACTGGGAGGATGGATAAAAACACAAATTGTGCCCCTGGGTCCTTCACCCTTGTTCCCAGAGCCCTGTAGTCACTGCTGATCTGCTCAGGGTCAGACCTGGCAGTATCAGGGCTTAAATTCAGCTGGAGACCTCCGGAACGGAGCTCTGCTAAATATTTTCAAATCCACAGGAGCCCTGGTGCCCCGCAGGGCTGAAGCCCTGAACCCTTGCACCTCCCATGGGGCTGAAGCCCTGGGGCTCCGGGAAATACTTAGTGAGAATTTAAGCTCTGGGCAGTATCATTAGTGCTCAGATGGGTGAGCAGCAAGGGGTAGTGATCAGAGGGACAGATGAGCCTCAGCAACCTTTCCATAATGTCTCAGCCGTGGGCTCCAGGCAGGCAGTACGCCTCCCGGGGCATCAGGTCAAGCTGGCAGATGGATGCCTCCATCTCCCTCAGAAGGTAGTTCCTGACGCCCTTACACCTCCTCCTCTTGGGTGCTGTGGCCATGAGCCTCTCAGCCTTGGGACAGGTGGCTCCTCCTCCTCAGTCACGGGAGTCTGCTCCTCGCCTCCTGTTGCAAGTCCAGCATAGCAATTCTTCAGCTCGATGGACAGAGGACCAGGACCTGGGTGGTGGGGGATGGAGCCCTGTCTACTGTTCAAGGTGCCCAGCAACCAGTCTCCTCCCCACAGAGCAACCAGTGGTGCCACTGTAGCCATCTGTAGTCATCTAGTATCCTCCATCCCAGATGTTTCCACATGCGTAATATTGATGAAGTCCTAGTGCTGCCAGATGCTTCACAGATGAGCCACCTCCTCCTGCAGCTCTCTTACGGGCTACCTTGGTCTTATGCTATTTTACATTTTTATCAATGACCTGGAAAAAAGCATAAAATCATCACGGATAAAATTTGAAGATGGCACAAAAATTGGGAGAGTGATAAATAATGAAGAGAAAAAGTTCATTGATTCAGAGCGATCTGGATCACTTGGTAACCAGGGAACAGTGTTTTAATACAGCTAAATGTAAATGCATACATCTAGGAACAAGGAATGTCGGCCATACTTACAGGATGAGGGACTGTCCTGGGAAGCAGCGACTCTGAAAAAGATTTGGGGGTCATGGTGCATAATCACCTGAACATGAGCTCCCAGTGCAATGCTGTGGCCAAAAGGGCTAATGCGATCCTGGGATGCATAAACAGACGACTCTCAAGTAGGCGCAGAGAAGTTATTTCATCTGTGTATTTGGCACTGGTGCAACTGCTGCTGAAATACTGTGACCAGTTCTGGTGCCCACAATTCAAGAAGGATGTTGATAAATTGGAGAGGGATCAGAGAAAAGTCATAAGAATGAATAAAGGATCTGAAAACCTGCCTTATAGTGATAGACACAAGGAGCTCAATCTATTTAGCTTAACAAAAAGAAGGTTAAGGGGTTATGTGATCGCAGTCTATAAGTATCTAAAGGGGGAACACGTATTTAATAATGGGCTCTTCAGTTAGCAGAGGAAGATCTAACATGATCCAATGGCTGGAAACTGAAACTGGACAAATTCAGGCTGGAAATAAAATGTAAAGTTTTAACATTAGAGTAATTAACCATTGGAACAATTTATCAAGCATTGTGGTGAATTTCCATCAATGACCTCTGCTCTAGGGATTATTTTGGGGCAGTTCTCTGACCTGTGCTGGACAAGGAGGTCAAAATAGATTATCACAATGTTCCCTGCTGGCTTTATAATCTATTGATCCATTTCCAGGTCTAACATCCCTGGAAGACATCCCAGTCTTTCAGAAACATCTTGGTAATCGTTTAGCAGCTTTGCTTTGCTGCATGGATGCCACCTCACATTGTCTGCTCTGGGTGTGGTTTTTGTTTTGCCTGTGTGTCTGTTGTATGAATTGTTTGTCCCAAGTTTAATGTTCCTAGGTTCATGAATTGACTTATTTTAACTAAAAGCAGTGGCGTCTGTGCTATCTGTATTACTTGAGATTTCAGCCTCTGTACTTTTCCTTGATATTCCGCTTGTAATTTACATTGTCCTAGTGGTTATTATGCTCATGCCATTACATAATTTTAATTACCTTTGCTTGGCTGCAATTTTGCTTTCTTCTCTTGCATATTGCTAAGAAAGCCTTTGAGCACAGCACATTCACTGATGCCTCTCTGTCTATTTGGTGTTCAGTTTCCAGTTTGTTTGTGTGCTGCTCCCTTGTGTTTGCAACTGCTGCCAGTCTGAGCTTTACAAACCATTTATATTGCTGTTTTACATTGCACTAATATTAGATACATGCAAAATCTCATGCTCTGAGTCACTGCTTGCTTCCTTGATATGGTGCATTTTTTTCTTTGCTTTTCTTGTTTGCAAACTTTGAGATAATTATTTTTTTGGCCACAATTTTTGCTATAACCTCACAGGGGCGCGCGTGGGGGGGGGGGAAGGGGGGGCAAGCAGAAACACAGGGCCTCCCAAGCATTGGAGACACAGAACTCCTCCAGGGTGGGGAGAGCCAGCTCCTCCGGCCATGGGGGGGCACAGAGGGTGCTCCCTCAAAAGCAGGAACGTTTTTAATCCTGTGCACGCCCCTGTGACCTCACATGTAGAGCATTTTGCATTATCATGTTTTTCTCCATCGTAACCACAGGTTTTCTGTTGCAATTCATTTCTCTTCTCCGCTTTGTAGTTGTGCATTTACTTTTGCACAATTTTGGATGTATTTTTCTATGAATTTTCATGCTTCCCCTATGCTATTGGTGAATTATCTCAGTGTTAGTGCCACATGTGAGCTTGTTCACCAGCTTTGTTTGTGTCTGTAGCTGTTGGTAGAGTGGTGTGGGCTCTCTGAACATTCTTATTTGGGCTCCTGTATCTTTTGTCCCTATTACTAATCTGTCATGAATTAATTCAGCTCTCAAGTTTTGATAATTGCATGAGTCTGCCCTTTTGCGCAGTTTGACAATAGGCTGACCTATTGTCTCCCCAGGTTCTGGATTACACTGGTTGAAAAGATCCCTTTCATATCTGATACATTTTGTAGGTTAAAATGCTTTTGAAGCACTTATAGGATTTTACATGGGTCCTCCCAGTCTGCTACTGGTGTACCCACATGCTGCTGTAGCAGCTGGCAGGCTTCACCCATTACAACTAGTAGGTGGCGGCTCTTATTTTGTTTTCCTTTTTATCCAGCCCTGTTTCAATGTTATAGTTTTCCCATTGCTAAACATATCCCCTTTCCTGTCCATCTGTTCAGGGACAGGAACCTGGTATGTATGATTAATAGTTGCTCTTTGTTTTTGTTTGGTTTTTCTCTTTTCCCCCTCAGTATTTCCAACATGAAGTTTCTGGTTTTATGTAACTGCAGGAGCCAACTCACTTCTAACACCACATTCTGTGAGAGAGCATAAAAAGAGAGCACCAGCACAGTGCAACCTTCAGTCTCTGTCTTCCTCCACATGTACTGTCTTCTCTCAAGCCCTTCCCCGAAAGCAGGGTTCTCTAAGGAGTTGTCCACACAGCAGCAGCAGGTAGGGTACTTGTAGCTATACACCACAATGAAAAGCAGGTGGCATCCACCCTGTAGAGTGTAGCTACACACAGTGGTGAAAGGCTCTGTCAGGGGGAGGCAGCGGGGAAAGACTCTGACAGCAAGGAGCTGCCAGAGCCTTTCCCAGCTGCCTCCGCCCGGTCAAACCCTTTAGCTACTGCCTGACCCTTTCACTGCTGCTCCCCCATAAAAATAGCAGTGTAGATGGAGGAGGCACTGCTTGGGTGTGTAGAGAGCCATGTAGGGTACATCCCCCCCAGATTCTGGTGTGTCTTTACCATAGGCGTAGTTTGACTTCTATATTTGGGCAGAGGGCAGCTCCAGTCAGGCCAATGGGGCCACATGTTTGAGGGGAAAATTCTGTGCCTGCCCAAGGCTTGCAGTTTGGCGGGGCAATGCCCCCCATGCTCCTCCTCCTACCCCGAACTTTGCCCATGGTCTTTACTCATCTAAGCTGTGCCTCACTGTCTACACTGGTATTTATACCACGCTGGGGGCAGGGAGGGTGCAGTTTGTGTACCCCACATGCGACCAAAAGTGCAAACACAGCCTAAGCGCCTAGACCTAATCATACTACAGCGCATCCTATGGAGAAGCTATTTATTGTAACACCCTGAAGTTGTGGGGCAGGCTCTGCCCTGCAGATAGTTCTTTAATGCTTGGAGAACATTTAGGAAGGAAAGCAAGGCGAGTATTAAAGAACTTGCAGAGTCGCCGAGAATTGTGAGCTTGTACTTTTGGCCGCTGTTTCCCCTCCTGTCACTGATCTGAACATCAAACTACCAGCAAAAGGCCAATTTCTGCTGCTCATTTCTGATGTGATGAAAAATATTTGAAGGCAAACTCTGGTACAACAGCACTTAATGGCGATGGTCATTGCTCTGAGAGGATGTCATGCTGCGCTGGCTGCAGCTGGAATCAGCTATCAGCAGTAGCCAAGCAAAACGTTGGAAGGCATGATTTCAGAGCACAGACAGCAGGAGGAATGGTGTTTTATCCAGACTCTTCGGAGCTGCTTTTCCTACCTAGCAGCACATTCAATAGTGTTCTTCACTGGGACTGTTTGCGCTTTTAGCAGCCTGCCTGACAGTAATTTTCCACTCCTGAGGTAGCCAGGTGTCCACAGAACATTGCTTCCTTTGGCAGCGCCTACCTCTGGGAGCAGACATCCCCTGATCTATGTCAAGGAAGCACTTGATTCCCAAAGCACATTTCAGCATAAGCGGCAGGTGCTAAACCAGGCATTGCAAAGACTGGGCAAATGGACCTCACTGAGCAGGCAAAGGAATCAGAAGTTTATCCTAGAAGATGTGATTCTGGAAAAAGGATGAATATATCCTGACTACCCCATCCACGAATGAACATAGAGTGGCTCCCTAGGCAACATCGAGTCATAGGGGATGTCTACACTGCAATTAAACACCCATGGCTGGCCTGTGACAGCTGACTCATGCTTGTGGGGCTCAGGCTGCAGGGGCTGTAAAATTGCTGTGTTAGATGTTGCGACTTGGCCTGGAGCCCAGGCTGTGGGACCCAGTGCAGAGGTGTGATGGGGGTCTGGGCAGGACATGAGGCAGCAGGACATGAAGTCTCTGCCCTCTGGTTACTCTGGTGCAGCAGAGCAGCCCATGTGTGCCATTCAAAGTTGTTATAACTTAGAGCAGCCCTTGGAACTGTTCTAGCTTACACACAAGGTGCAAAGCTGGCTTAAAGACATTCCCTCCTCACCCTGTTGCCACCACCACAGAAGCACAACTCAGAATCAGGGCCTCTGTAACACAGGCACATGCTCAGACTAGCCCTGAGCAGGATCCCTCTGCTCCAGTATCCTCTCTCCAGCAGCAACCAATAGTTGATGCTGCAGAAGAAGCCAACCCATAACTGAATAACCAACCCATAGCTTCCCCCACCCTCTGGTCTCAGGCAGAGGCTGGGAGGCGCACTGGGGCAGGAGCATTTCTAGTACCTGCACATTTTTCTCTCCACAATGTGGCTATGGACGTGGACGTGGCTGGAGCTGCGTTTGCATTCTCCATGGACAGCTCCACCCTTTCCCTGGCTCTTGTGTAAGCCGCTGGTTTACAGTGTTGTGGTAATGTTTACCTGCTGGGCCTCTGCTCTCGTGGTTTGGCCAGGTTGGACATACACATGGGGAGAGCGAGTCCTGCAAATAAATGAGTGCTGTGTTTGGAGACTCAGGAGCCCTGACATGCAGTGCCAGCACCATCACCGTGTAGTGGGCTTCTCACATAACAGAGGATGGCAGAATCTCATAGAAAGGACCAGTGCTGCAGTATAGCCCTACACTATACAGGTCACATCCCAGCAGGGACATGCAGTATTTGTTAGTACCATGACATGTCATGACTAGTGGTTAGAGCAGGAGTCAGAAGTCACAATTGGAGCTGAGGTGAGGACGGGGTTACCTGGTGTGAGGCAAGACAGGGGTAAGGCTGAGGCAGGAGCAGGGCTGGAACAAGGCAGGAGTAAGGCCTATCAAAGCTATGGGCAAATGCTTTGAGCAGCTGCTGAACTGGTCTGCCGACTCCTCCAGCAATCAGGCAGCCTACTACAGGCTGGCTGCGTTCGTTAGCTTGCCTGGTGACTGGCTCTGCTACAGACCTGATTCCCGAGGGCATTCCCCCCAGGGGCACCTCCTTGGGGCCTCAGGGCCTGATTTCTCAAGGCACTTCCAATGGAAATCTCACAGTATGCCTGGGGCATGGATGTTCTCTACCGGTTCCTAAGATCGCTCATCCGGATTGTTGCCTTCCAAGTCCACCAGGTACTGGAGCCTGCCCTGACTCGCTGAGAGGCAAGGATTCGGTGGGCAAAGTGCTCCTCCTGTCTACGGACTATTATGGGTGCCAGTGGTAGGTTGGAGCGGTTTGGGAACAGGGTCTCAATGTAGGGCTTTAAGAATGAGATGTGAAATTTGGGGTGGATCTTCAAGGATTCAGGCAGCAGTAAACATGGGGTTTACCCGTTCTGTAATCCATGTATTGGTCATCTAGTTTAGTGGATGAGCCGCTTAATTTAAGGCTCTGGGCAGAGAGCTGCACCTTGTCCCTATGGCCAGACTGGGAGCAGCCTGACGGTCTTGGTCTGCATGGTGTTTACAGGCATCTTTTGCAGACTGCAGGTGTTTCTTGAGCTCTTAGTGCACCCAAAGCAGGTGGGAGACTAAATCTGCAGTGGCTGGTACTGGGGATCCTACAGGCAAGTCTGGGAGGAAGTGGCTGTGAAAGCCATCATTTGTAAAGAACGGGCTGTGCGGGATCGAGGCATGGATTTCATTGTTACATGCAAACTCATGAGAACATAAGAATTGATGAACGGCCATGCTGGGTCAGACCAATGGTCCATCTAGCCCAGTGTCCTGTCTTCCAACCGTGGCTGGTGCCGGGTGCTTCAGAGGGAATGGACAGAACAGGCATTGTTTAGTGATCCATCCCTTGCTGTCTAGTCCCAGCTTCTAGCAGTCAGAGATTTATGGGCACCCAGAGCACAGGGATGCATCCCAGGCAATAGCTATTGGTGGGCCTATCCTCCAGGAACTTATCTAATTCTCTTTTGAACACAGTTATACTTTTGGCCTTCACAACATCCCCTGGCAATGAGTTCCACAGGGTGACTGTGCGTTGTGTGAAGGAATACTTCCTTTTGTTTGTTGTAAACCTGCTGCCTGTTAATCTCATTGGATGATCCCTGGGTTCTTGTGTTATGGGAAAGGGTAAATAACACCTCCTTATTCACTTTCTCCACTCCAGTCATGATTTTATAGACCTTGATCATATTTCCCCCTTACTCATCTCTTTTCTTAGATGAACAGTCCCAGTCTTTTTAATTGCTTCTCCTCTGACAGCCGTTCCAGACCCCTCATCATTTTTGTTGCCCTTCTCTGTACTTTTTCCAATTCTAACATATCTTTTCTGAGATTGGGCAACCAGAACTGCACGCCGTATTCAAGGTGTGGGCATAACATGGATTTATACAGTGGCATTGATATTTTCTGTCTTATAATCTATCCCTTTCCTCATGGTTCCTAGCATTCTGTTAGCTTTTTTGACTGCTGCTGCACATTGAGCGGATATTTTCAGAGAAAGACCTACAATGACTCCGAGATCTCTTTCCTGAGTGGTAACAGCTAACTTAGACCCCAACATTTTATATGTATAGTTGGGATTATGTTTTCCAATGTGCATTACTTTTCATTTATCAACATTGAATTTCATCTATCATTTTGTTGCCTACTCACTCAGTTTTGGGAGATCCCTTTGTAACTCTTCGCAGTCTGCTTTGGACTTAACTATCTTGAGTAATTTTTAGGGCTGTTGATAAATTGCAGTTAACTCATGTGATTAACTCGGAAAAATTGATCACGATTAATTGCACTGTTAAACAATAGAATACCATTGTATTTATTAAATATTTTGGATGTTTTTCTACATTTTCAGATATATCTATTTCAATTACAACACAGAATACAAAGTGTACAGTGCTTACTTTATATTATTTTTCATTACAAATATTTGCACTGTAAAAATGATAAACAAAAGAAATAGTATTTTTCAGTTCACCTCATACAAGTAATGTAGTGCAATCTCTTTATCATGAAAGTACAACTTACAGATGTAGGGTTTTTTGTTATATAACTGCACTCAAAAACAAAACAATGTAAAACTTCAGAGCCTACAAGTCCACTCAGTCCTACTTCTTGTTCAGCCAATCACTAAGAGAAATAAGTTTGTTTACATTTATGGGAGATAATGTTGCCAACTTCTTATTTACAGCATCACCTGAAAGTGAGAACTGGCATTCACCTGGCACTGTTGTAGCTGGTGTCGCAAGATATTTATGTGCCAGACGTGCTAAAGATTCATATGCCTGTAACCCTTCTGCCCGTCAGAGTTGGCAGCAACAAGGGCCGGGTTCAGTATCTAGGGGTTCCATTCCAATAACACAATGCAAAACCGGCTCGAGCCCCCACCCAGTGACCTGGGACAAATATATACCACCCCCGCTGGGCATCTCCAAGAGACAACACTTCCCCTCTTGCAAGCACAGAGTCTGAGTGTAGCAAAAGCTTTTTAATAACAGAGAGAAACAAGGTGGCATTATGTTGGGGAAACACCACCAACAGGATTCATAACACAATCCATGAGCAAAAACCCACCCCAAGCAAATTGGGGCATGTCCTTTCCCTTTCGTTCTTGAGTCCAGCAACCCAAAGTCCCAAAAGTCCAACAACCCAAAAGTCTCTGTCCCTGGTCAATGCAGCACCAGAGTTGGAAAGTTTATCTGCAGCATTTTACCTCCCAACCTGGGTGGAGATGGGGGGGGGGGGGTTTAAAGGGGCACCTTACATGGTCCAAAGCCAAGTACCCCACCTCTCCATGGGGCTCTGCTCCACTCCACCAGCCGTCCTACAATCGCTCCGCTCTGCCAGCTGCCCCCATGAGCTGCTCCAGCTGTCCCACAAACTGCTCTACCATATATCTTCAGGCTCCCCCACTACATAACACAACACTCAGTGATTTCAGCTCTTAGTAAGTTTAGCTCTTTTATGATTTCAGCTTCTAGTAGTGGAGCCTCAGTGCTGGTGCACCATTAGCCCAAAATGAATTCAGCTCAGCAGTCTGTAACCAGATTCCTAAAGGAATCAAAACTAGCTCTGATACTCCACACAGGGGAGAGAAGGAAGTACAATTAACATGTAATGCCCTCACCAGGTAGCCCCTACCACCAGGTATTAATACCTATTCCCAACCTCTCTCAATTCACTTAGTTTTGGAACCCATGTCCCTTGCCTAGCGAGTGCTCCTTAGTTGATGGCGAGTCCCTCCATCATAACAAAAGGCCAAGTACAGTTCCACTGTCCTTGATTCACATAATCAGGATAAAAACAATTTATTCTTCCTGCCCCAATAACAGAGAAACTGGGTATCCCACAGCAGCCAAAGTGACCATTTGGGCAGCTATTGGCTCATGCTAGGCGGGGTGGGTGTGCCTATGCAAATGAGATCAGCCCCTGAAGTTCTTTTCCACAACTTGCCACAACTCACCACCAGATGTCAGGGTGGAGCTCATCCTGACTCTGCTTACATGCCTCTTCATGCTTCGGCCATCTTTCCAGAGGACATGCATCCATGCTGATGATGCTTGTTCAAAAAATAATGCATTAATTAAATTTGTGACTGAACTCCTTGTGGGAGAATTGTATGTCTCCTGCTCTGTTTCACCCGCATTCTGCCATATATTTCATGTTATAGCAGTCTCGAATGATCACCCAGCACTTGTTGTTTGTTTTAAGAAAATTTTCACTGCAAATTTGACAAAATGCAAAGAAGATGCCAATGTGAAATTTCTAAAGATAGCTACAGTACTCAACCCAAGATTTAAGAATCTGAAGTGCCGTCCAAAATCTGAGAGGGATAAGGTGTGGAGCATGCTTTCAGAAGTCTTAAAAGAGCAACACTCTGTTGTGGAAACTATCAAAAAAGAAAATAAACCACCAAAAAGGAAAATCAACCTTCTGCTAGTGGCATCTGACTCATGATGATGAAAATGAACATGTGACGGTCTACACTGATTTGGATGGTTATCAAGCAGAACCCATCATCATCAGCATGGACGCATGTTCCCTAGAATGGTGGCTGAAGCATGAAGGGACATATGAATCTTTAGTGCATCTGGCATGTAAATATCTTGTGACACTAGCTACAATGGTGCCATGCAAACACCTGTTCTCACTTTCAGGTGACATTGTAAACAAGAAGCAGGCAGCAAATGTAAAGAAAATTGTTTGTCTGAGCGATTGGCTGAACAAGTAGGACTGATTGGACTTGTAGCTCTAAAGTTTTACATTGTTTTATTTTTGAATGTAGTGGTTTTTTGTACATAATTCTACATTTGTAAGTTAAACTTTCATGACAAAGAGATTGCACTACAGCACTTGTATTAGATGAATTGAAAAATACTATTTATTTTGTTTTTTACAGTGCAAATATTTGTAATCAAAAATAAAGTGAGCACTGTACACTTTGTATTCTGTGTTGTAATTGAAATCAATATATTTGAAAATGTAGAAAACGTCCAAAAATATTTAAATAAATGGTATTCTATTACTGTTTAACAGTGCAATTAATCGTGATTAATTTTTTTAATCGCTTGACAGCCCTAGTAATTTTGTATCACATGCAAACTTTGCCATCTTACTGTTTATCCCTTTTTCCAGATTGTTTATGGATGAATACGTTGAACAGCCCAGGTCCCAGTACAGATCCTTGGGGAACATCGCTATTTACCTCTCTCTATTCTGAAAACTGACCATTTATTCCTACCCTTTGTTTCCTACCTTTTAACCCGTTACTGATCCATGAGAGGACCTTCCCTCTTGTCTCATGACAGCTTACTTTGCTTTTAAACCTTTGGTGAGGGTCTTTGTCAAAGGCTTTCTAAAAGTCCAAGTACACTATAGCCACTGGATCCCCCTTGTCCACATATTTATTGACACCCTCAAAGAATTCTAATAGATTGCTGAGGCATGATTTCCCTTTACAAAAGTCATGTAGACTCTTCCCCAACATATCATGTTAAAATGTGTGTCTGATAATTCTGTTCTTTATTACAGTTACAACCAATTTGCCTGGTACCGAAGTTAGGCTTACTGGCCTGTAAAATTGCCAGGATATCTCTGGAGTCTTTTTTTAAAAATTGGCATTACTTTAGCTATCTTCCAGTCGTCTGGTACAGAGGTTGATCAAGTGATAGGTTACATGCCATAGTTACTAGTTCTGCAGTTCATATTTGAGTTCCTTCAACTCTTGGGTGAGTATTGGTCCAGGTGACATATTACTGCTTAATTTATCAATTTGTTCCCAAACCTCCTCTACTGAAAGCTGTCAGTGACCAGGAAGTGGGTGGTCGTGCCTCGTGGCTGGAGCAGAAATTAGGCCCAGCGGTTAGAGCAGAAGTTTGTAGCCAGGAATCAGAGCTGAGAGTCAGCGCCAAAGGAGTCAGAGCTGAGGGTCAGGACTGGGTTACCTGGAGTGAGCTAAGGCGGGGGAAAGCTGGGATCAAGGCAGGAGCAGAGCGGGAACATGGAGCAGGAGCTATGGCAGCCGTGGGTGAATGCTTTGAGCAACCACTGAACTGCTACTGTTGCTGGGCTTAAGAGCTGGTCTGCTGACTGCTCCAGCCAGGCTGGCGACGTAGCCAATCAGGCAGCCTGCTGCTAGGGTTGCCAACTTTCTACTCGCACAAAACCAAACACCTTTGCCCCACCCCTTCTCTGAGACCCCACCCCCTGCTCACTCCATCCCCCCTCCCTCTGTTGCTTGCTCTCCCCACCCTCACTCATTCACTCATTTTCACCAGGCTGGCTCAGGGGGTTTGGGTGTGGGAGGGGGCGAGGGCTCTGGGGTGGGTCCAGAAATGAGGAGTTCAGGGTGCAGGAGGGGCTCTGGGCTGGGGCAGGGGGTTGGGGTGTGGGAGGAGGTCCGGGCTTTGGGCTGGGGGTGCGGGTTCCAGGGTGGGGCCAGAAATGAGGAGTTCTGGGTGTGGGGGTGTGAGGGTTCCGACTCAGGGTGCAGGCTCTGGGGTGGGGTTGGGGATGAAGCGTTTGGGGTGCAGGAGGATGCTCCGGGCTGGGACGGAGGGGTTAGGAGGGCAGGAGGGGGATTAGGGCTGGGGCAGGGTGCAGGGGCATGGGGGGGATGAGGGTTCTGGCTGGGGGTGCAGGCTCTGGGGTGGGGCTGGGGATTAGCGGTTTGGGGTGCAGGAGGGTGCTCCAGGCTGGGACTGAGGGGTTTGGAGGGCGGGAGTGGGATCAGGGCTGGGGCAGGGTGTTGGGATGCGGGGGTAGGGTGAAGGCTCTTGCTGGGAGTGTGGGCTCTGGGGTGGGGCTGGGGATGAGGGGTTTGGGGTGCAGGAGGGTGCCCCAGGCTGGGATTGAGGGGTTCAGAGGGCGGGAGGGGGATCAGGGCTGGGGCAGGGGGTTGGGGCACGGGAAGGGGTTCAGGCTACAGGTGGCTATCCCCTCCGGCTCCTACGCGGTGGCGCAGCCCCGCGCATCTCCCATTGGCTGTGGTTCCTGGCCAATGGGAGCTGCACAGCAGCATTTGGGACAGGGGCAGCGTGCGGAGCCCCCTGGCTTCCCCTAGGCATAGGAGTCAGAGGGGGGACATTCTGCTGCTTCCGGAGCCATGCAGAGCCACGGCAGGCAGGGAGACTGCCTTAGCCCTGCTGCGTCGCCTACCCGACTTTTAACAGCCCGGTCTGCACTGCCACCAGGGTCCCCTTTCGACTGGGTATTCTGGTCGAAAACCGGACATCTGGCCACCCTGCCTACTGCATGCCAGCTGCGTTCGTTAGGTGGCCTGGAGACTGGCTCTGCTGAAGGCCCTGCTTCCTGGCAATAACTGAGCTTTCACAGCAGGAATTATTTATAAGGGGAGAGGGTCTGTATCCTTGCATGTATCTGTGTGTGTGTGTGTGTGTGTGTGTAGCTCTGTCTATGTGAATGTACACGCAGGTGTGTGTGCATGCATTTTTGTGTGCATGCTGTGTGTGTACAGTTTTGGGGGGCTGTACACCAGTTTGTGTTTTTGTGTGTGTGCGTGCGTGTGTGTGTGCATAAGCACTTGTGTGTGTGTGTTCAAGTTTGTGTGTATGCTGAGTGTGTTTCTATGTGCACAGCTGTATGTGTCTCCTGGTAACAAAATCTGAGCCAGAGGGTGCTAACTGCCATTGAGCATGGATTTCCCATGGGGAAGGGCCAAAACGGCGTACGACTTGCATGTCTTCAGTGAGGTGTGGAGGCTCTCATTGCTGTGGGGGGAAGTGGGTTCGATTGACCAAGCTGTGACCCTGTTAGCGGTGCGCTCTGGGTATGTGCCGTTGATCTCTCACCAAGCTTCTCAAGTGTGCATCCCAGACAAGGTAGGCCCGGTGCAGCTGCGTAGCGAGGGCAGTAAGCACCGGCCTTCTGCAGAATTGGTGAGTGCCCGGGGTGAGGGCAGGCTCCTGGCCACCGCCAGGGCTCTGGTCAGTCACCCATGGCCCGGGAATGGAAGGGAGACAAGAGGATGGGATCAGCCAGTCTGCTCAGGGCTTCAGCACACACAAGGATGTACCCATGCACTGAGCTGCATAAGGAGAGACTGATTTCAGTGGACGCGGGTACACCACTGTCATGCCCTAGAGGCTCTTCAGTGGTTCAATGGACCCCTCCCGGCTGGGCTCAGGGTCACTCGGTGACTGGTTCCAGTGCTTGTTCCAGGCTAACTGACCAGCACACATGTGGCTTCCCGAAGTGGGGCTGGAGCATGACAGGAGCATCCCTGGCTGTGCTGGCAGCTCATTTGCTGGCTCGCTGGTTGCCACAGGAGGCAGGGCTGTGCCAGCAGGACCGGCTCCAGCACGAAGGCACTGTGGTCACCTCCTGGATACGGAGCTTGGCAATGTGCAGGGTTTTCAGGAGGTGAAGAGGTGAGGGGGGCACAGCGTACTCCAGGGCACCCGCAGCGCCTCGCCGTGGCTCCCTGGGTTAACAAGAGCATAGACCCCAGCTGGCAGAGATGGGTGCCATGCCAACAACCCCTCAGCAGCGGCAGGATGGGCTGAGACGCCCGCTGGAGCTCAGTGGAAAGATGGCTGTGTGCGTATGTGACACCCACCCTCCTGGCCTTACACCAGCGACCGAACCACAAAACTTGGAGTTCACAGCATGAGTCTCACAGCTTTGAGCTGCAGAGCCAGGTTGGGAAGCTGGGGCTGGAACAGACACAGGAATAGAGGGGTCCGGTAACACCCCCTGACCAGCAGGCTAGCCCCCAGCAACTCCCCAGAATTCCTGTGTGCTGGCTTTGCAGGACCTTTCTGCTGCACCCCGGCCTGTCCCCAGGCACGATCCCCTCAGGGCACGACTGTGGCCGGGAGCAGGGAGCTGATACGGTTCGCAATGCCCCTGCTCTACAAGGGGAGAGTGGGAGCAGCTGACTCTCCCCTCTGTCCTGGAGCTGGCTCGCTACACAAACTGCTCCAATGCCATTTTATGAGGCATTATTAAGTTTCCATAACTGCCGGGGGCCCTCGGCGCGCTCTGACAGCTGCACGGCTCTGTGTGCTACATGCACCAGCGTTGCTCTTCACAGGCAGCTGGCTGGTGGCTGGCTAGGGGAGGAAACTGGGCATGTTTCCCGGGAACTTTGGTTCTGTGCTGGGCTCATGCGATGAGACTCAGGCTCTCGGGCTTGCCATAGACCAGGGGAACATGCTGGGTGAGGACTAAGAGGGCACTGCTCTGGCAGCAGGGGGAAGGGCGGGGAAGACTGTCAGGAGGCGTGTGAGATGTTCCAGCTGCCGGAAGCTGATGGCATGTGGCTGTGTTGTACTTAAAGTACTGCACAGGATCTGTTCGGGGGGAATAAGGCAAAACACCACATTTATTGGTAATACATATATCAGTCAACACTGTGTCATTTGCATATGATATATATTACACCATGCACTCTCTCTCACACACGCACAAGCACACGCCGTCTTATTGTTGTTACCAACTAGTTGTTCCCCTTAACTTCACTGGCCAGGTGAGTTAGATTGGGGACGGGTGGAGCCGGGCTTCTGCCAATCCGGATTGATGCTCCGATGTTGACAAGACGAGACCCGGGGTCCTCTGCAAGCCACCTCACTTTTATAGCAGCTTCCCTCTCATGCAAATCTATACCAGATTCAAAATCTGTGTCTGTGTCAGTTGCTCTGTGTCCGTTGGTCCTTTGTGCTGCTTCCCTCTGGGTGGTGTCCAAATGCTGCAAAGAGGGTGTTCCCAAAAGAAGGTGTTTGCTTCTAATCCCCAAGGCCGTCAATATGTCTGCTGTTCTGTAGTGAGTCCATTTGACAAGTTTTATTGTTCTTGGGTCTGGCTTCCATCCCCTTTCCAACTGTTGCAGCTGTCTGGAGGTGCTTGCCTTCCACACCTTACTCATTCACACCTCATTCATTCAACAGGGCAATTGATTACAAAATGTGTGTGTGTGGGGGGGGGGAGATCTAATTCTATTCCTAGAAAAAAGACATTTGTCTTCTACCTTAATTATACTATTTTAGGGGCTATAACATTATATCAAGGTTCAATACAAAGTTTCTATATAAGGATCTGATACAAAGTTGTATGAAAATAGATGTTATATGTGGATAGGCTTAATACAAGGTTATATGAAGAGACATAATACATAGTCATATTAAAGTTATGTGAAGATGCTTAATGCAGAGATTTATCTACAGCTGTGCCCAGCTGTGTCTTTGCCGGGCCCTCCACCATCGACTTGCTGAGCATGGCTGGCTGTCCCTGCCCACTGAGTGCTCTCTCTGCTCCATGCGTTCTCTGTGCCTCCCCTGCCACTCTCCTGCTGCAATGTCTCCTCCTCCAGCTGCCCCGCTGCCTCTCCCTCCCCTTCCCTCCCCTGCCCCAGGGGAGCTGGAGCTCTGCCTCTCTCCTTCCCAGTGCAGCTGGAGGAAGGCCTGGGCTTGGCGGTTGCTTTTCTTCCTCCTGGGCAGTGCAGGAGGGGAGCCCAGAGGAGTGAATGACGGGGCGTGGCTTACAGTTCATGTCTGTCCTCAGCGGTTCTGACAGCTGTGTTAATGCCAGCCACCGTAAGCCCTGACTAATGGGCTGGCAGGAAGGTGGCAAAGAGCTTGATAAGAAACTAGATTCAGCAGATCCATGCTTGTCCCTGTTAGGCTGTTGCAGCACACCCTGATTCCTTATCAGGCTCATGGTCAGAAGGATTAAAAACCCCAGCGCCAACATCTAACGTGCTCCTCGAGTCAGGCACCGCAGGCGGCGTTGTGCTCCAGGAAGCTGTGCCAGAAGAGAGACAGCGACAGGACCGGCAATCAGTCTCACCCATGCAGGTCGGGCAGAAGGATAAATTCCACTCAGCAAATGGCTGATAACCTGCACCAGTCACAGTTACACCCTCCGCACCAAGGTCATCACCAGCCCTGAGAGTCGACCCTATGGGTGGCCCTCACACGATATCTGAGTAAAGCCAGGGAGGACTCTGGCGTGCTGGGGTGTTATAGGCGGGGGGAGGGATAGCTCAGTGGTTTGAGCATTGGCTTGCTAAACCTAGGCTTGTGAGTTCAATCCTTGAGGGGGCCATTTAGGGATCTGGGGCAAAAATTGGGGATTGGTCCTGCTTTGAGCAGGGGGTTGGACTAGATGACCTCCTGAGGTGGTCCCTTCCAACCCTGATATTCTATGATTCTATGACTGTGCTCCTGCACCAGGAGCAGCAAACACAGGTGCTAGGAGACAGCTCCACTCCTGAAGCCCACCCAGCTCCTGCAGCAGGAACTGTCCGGAGAACAAGAAGTGGCCGTGTAATCCGGGAGCCAGGGGGGCTTGGATCTGGTCACTCCTCCCTCTGAGGACATCCCCCAGCCCTAGCTGTGCATGTTAATGACTGGCTACAACACTGAGTGTGCGTCAGGCTCATAGTGTGTTTAACTTGCAGTTGTCAAAAAGTACCAAAATCGGAGGGAAAATGTAAGAGCAGGCACTGGGGTGAGTGGGGCCCAAGCCCTGCCCTCCTCTGCCCCAACCAGGCCAGGAGACTGGGGAAAGGAAAGGAAGGTCCATCTGTCTCCTGCACTTCTGTTCTGGCAGGCCCCCACCTGAGCCCCACAGCCTCCCTCTGGCCTGGACTAAAATCAGCTGCAAAGGAAAAGAATTGGCTCTGTGCCCTTGTGTGTGGCTTTATGATGCAGAAAGAGGGCCTGCAAAGGGGTTTGTTTGTCTGCTGCTTGTTCTTTAAGGTATACATTTGGGTCTTATCTCCCTTGTTTCTTTCTTCTAAAAGGCTCTGTGGCCAGTTGGGGAACTTGCAGGATGATGATCTCCCAAGGAGCTGCAAGCTGAGCACTTGAGAGGGGAGGGGATTTCACTCAGGTTGTTTAAAGCCCTTAAATTTTGCCTGGCTTCGTAAACCTGGTGACCTTAGACATCTGAATGTGAACAATTGTGCCCCACTCCTGCCAGCTGAGAGCAGAGGATGCCCCTATGCCAGATCTTTGAGTCTGTGAGACTTCCAGGGAGACCCTGTATCCCTGACCTTTCTAGCATAAACACCCGGCTAGACAAATCTCCTTTCAGGCCCTCAGAAGAGCCAGCAGGAGCAAAGCAAGGCACATGCCCATATGCTGCTTCTTTTCCAGTCCTTTTCAAGCCCCAGCCTTACCCAGAAGTGTGCCAGGGGAGCAGGCCTAGGCTGGATTCTCTGATATTGTCTGTCACTGCTGCTGACTTTGGGTGGATCTTTGGACTTTGGGACCCTGTCCCTTGCTGTATAATCTGTTTGCTTTTATCTGGTTGAAAGAATCTGAACTGGAGGACAGAGGAAGTGAAAGGAATCTGAAAGCTAGCTCTCTGCCTGTTGCTGACTAAGGACCTGCTATCTTGCGGGCACAGCTGTAACACTTCCCGGACAGGAGGACTGGGACTGGGAGTCAGACAAAGACTCAGACCTCAGCTCTTTGATCCCACCTGGAAGAAGAAGGCTCCGGACTGCCAAGGAAACATGCCCTCTTCTCACTGGACCACATGGGCCTGGATACTTCTCCTTCCTGGTATGTTGGTGAGAGTCTTCATTCAGATGGCACCAGCATGGAGAGCTGGGCTGAGCCTGGGACAAACCATTGTTCCCACTGAGCCTGACTATCTATCTATCTATCTATCTATCTACCTATCTAATCTCCCCTCACCCCCTCGAATGTCTAGCTCATGCCTTTCCTTTCGCTGCCGTGGGCCGGGACCCATGTGCCTGTCTTGGTATTGAGATCTGAGTTGGAAGTTTAAGGTTAAATAAAGGCAAGTCTCTTTGCTCAGCATCCCAGAGAAAACAAGTGAGGTTTTCTTCTTAGAAAGGACAATAGTACTGCTGCTCCTTGCCCCCATCCCCCAGACCTGAAGCGGAGCTCTCCAGCTCCTGCTGGCCCTGGGGGCTTGTCCCTCCTGTGGGCACTGATCTGTGGCCCCTGCATGACAGACTGACTAAAGGACAAACTGTGGGAATATGCAATGGACTTTCCAACCCCAAAGCACTGGTCAGTGCAGCCTGGACTCGTGCAGGGAAGATCAGTGGCCCAGCTGGGCACCTCCACAAGCAGATGGCAAGTGATCTGGGATGTGCTCTGGTGGCCTGCTGTGACTGACATTATGAGAGCAAGAGAGATTAAAATCCCAGCAGCGGCAAACTAAGATCAGAGTGATTCCAGTTCTGTAAGCAGAGACTCAGTCGATAACTCAGCCAAGAGAGCATCTTGGCATGTGGAATTGGCAGCGTCCGATCCTGTGCTGTGCTGAGTGGCCTCTGTCAGGACAAGCCCCTGAGTAAGCAGCAGACAGTAGGGAATGGCAGCCCCAGGAGTCATCCGTGTATCTGAGCACGAATCTGCAGAATACAGCTGTTGGTCATGTGCATGGGGCATTCTAGCTTTGTGTGAAGATCTTGGCGAATGGCTAAACCTGACTCCATTTCAGATCACCTTGGGGTATCACTACAAGGTGGTTTGCCCTCTTTTTGTGTGGATTTGCATGCTTTGATATGTTTGCCTCGCTGTAAAGTTACCTTGGCTCTGAATAGCCTGGCTGCTTACCGGTTGGTTTTTGATAACCACCCCATTCTTGTGAGGATTCGTACCCTAATTTGACCAATCTGTGGGCACGCTCTGAACCTTAACCTCATACTAATAATGTTTTTGTCCAGTAATTTCCTTTGTTTTTTAATGGCTCAAGCATCCACCAGAAGGGAGCCCTGTTCCAGCAGTCTCTAGGGGGAACACGGTACAGGGGGTGCAACGCTCCAGGCAGGGTATGCTGGTCAGCAAGTCCCCACTAATCGCAGTCCCTGCCCATCCTCCCATGATGCTGCAGATCTACCTAGCTCATAGGCTCATCGATTCCAAAGCCAGAAGGGTCCATTGTGATCATCTAGTCCAGGGTGGGCAAACTTTTTGCCCCGAGGGCCACATCTGGGTATGGAACTTGTATGGCAGGCCATGAATGCTCACAAAATTGGGGGTTGGGTGTGGGAGGGGTTGAGGGCTCTGGATGGGGGTGCTGGCCAATGGGAGCTGCAGGGGTGGCGTGGCGAGCCCTCTGGCTGCCCCTCCGCGTAGGAGCTGGAGAGGGGACATGCTGCTGCTTCCGGGAGCTGCTTGGAGCCACAGCACGCATGGAGCGGGGCAAGCCCCCGATCCCGCTTCTCACCTGAAGTGCCAGAGCAGGGCAAGCCCTGAACCGCCCTCCCCGGCAGGAGCTCAAGGGCCAGATTAAAATGTCTGAAGAGCCAGATGCGGCCCCTGGGCTGTACTTTGCCCACCTCTGATCTAGCCTGACCCGCCCCCCCCCGCCCCTGTATAACAGAGGCCAGAGAACTGCCCCCAAATAATTCTCAGAGTGGATCTTTTAGAAACATATCCAATCTTGATTTAAAAATTGTCAGTGATGGAGAATCCACTACAACCCTTGGTAAATTGTTCCAGTGGTTAATTACTCTCACAGATAAAAATGTATGCCTTATTTCCCATCTGAATTTGTCTAGTTTCAACTTCCAGCCACTGGATCGTGGTATAACTTTCTCCGCTAGATTGATTTCTTCCCCATGGAGGTACTTATATACTGGGATCAAGTTACCTCTTAACCTTCGCTTTGTTAAGCTAAATAGATTAAGCCCCTTCACTGTAAGGCAGGTTTTCTAATCCTTTAATTGTTCTTGTGGCTCTTGGCTGACCCCTCTCCAGTTTATCAACATCATTCTTGAGTTGTGGACACCAGAATTGGACATAGGATTCCAGTAGCAGTCGCACCACTGCCCAACACAGAGGTAAAATAACTTCTCTGCTCCGACTCGAGATTCCCTGTTGTCACGGAGTCCCCGGGCGATGGTCTGGAACTGCTCCCTATGAAGCCAGTCAGGACTCTGGGGAAGTCTCCTTTCTCTGAGCAGACTGTCTGCAGGACCCACAGCTCACACAGCTTCCACCTTCCTGGATCTGACCTCAGAGCATTCAGCATCCTCTCTGCCCCTCCATGTGCTTCCACAGCGAGTCCGCCCAGGTGGGGTCCTGGGGAAGCCAGAGGGCCCTGCACCCCAACTCCGCAGTCAGACGTGACTTTCAGCCAGCCAGTAAAACAGAGGTTTATTAGATGACAGGAACATGGTCTAATACAGAGCTTGTAGGTGCAGAGAACAGGACCCCTCAGCTGAGTCCATTTTGGGGGGCAGTGAGCCAGACAACCATGTCTGCACTTCACTCCCAGTCCCCAGCCAGCCCCAAACTGCCTCCCCCTGCAGCCCCTCCTCCTCTGGGCTTTGTCCCTTTCCGGGCCAGAATGTCACCTGATTCCTTTATTCTCCAACCCTTTAGCTCTCACCTTGCAGTGGGGAAGGGCCCAGGCCATCAGTTGCCAGGAAACAGGGTGTTGGCCATTCTCTGTGTCCAGACTCCTGCACATACCTGCCCTCTAGGGCTCTGCAACGATCATACACCCTTATCCCACCATCTAGATACTTAAGAACTGCATAGGGGAAACTGAGGCACCCCCACAATATTCAGAGGAAACATTAAGAACAGTCCCACTTCGTCACACCTGTTTATGCATTCCAAGAATGCATTCGCTCTTTTGGTCACAGTGTAGCACTGGGAGCTCATGTTCAACTGATTATCCACCCCCTGAAATCTTTTTCACGGTCACTGCTTCCCAGGATAGAGTCCCCCATCCTGTACATGTGGTCTGCATTCTTTGGACACATTTATGTTTAGCCATAGTAAATAGTACACAGCAACTGCCTGACCTCCTCTCTATCCCCCACCCTCCAGATAGACAGCGGGTGCCCAGCCTCCTCTCTGTTCCCCACCTCCCCGAGACACAGCGAGTGCCCAGCGTCCTCTCTGCTCCCCCTCCCCAATACACAGCAAATGCTGGGCTCCTCTCTGCTCCCCCCTTCCCCGATACACACCGAGTGCCCAGCCTCCTCTCTGGCCTCCTCTCTGCTCCCGCCCCCAAATACACAGCGAGTGCCCGGCTTCCTCTCTGCTTCCCCCTCCCCTGATACAAGGGGAGAGCCTGTCTTTTCCGGGAAAAGAGATGAAGTTGGGTGAGGTGGGCATGAGCTGCTGTAAAAGGTGATTTTAGATGGAATAGCCCTTGTTTGATAGTGTCAAGGTAGTAAAACTGTCATGCCAGGTGCTGGGAATTCAACTGGAGCTGAGAGAGGTGGCGATGTCAGCTAGGTTCCTCCCTCTGGCTCGGTCTGGTCAGGACATCTCTCAGGAGCAGGATGACCAAGGCCCAGGGTCCCAGGAAATGGGGGCGGGGGTGGTACCTATGACGGTGAAGCTTACTTCAGTAGCCTCCATCTTTTCTTCCTCTTCTGTCTGTTCGTTCTGTCTTTCTCCCAAAACGCTCTTTCTTTAAGGACCCACACAGGGAAGGGTGGGTGGAATGGTCCAGCCCCTCATTATTTTCTCCTCCAATTAGGCCTAATATCCAACATCCCAATTTTGGCTCCACATCATCATCTGTTTTTACTTAGCATCATTTCAGCAGTCCTTGGATGACATCAACGTGGCCTGTTTGGTTCCGACTAGCCCAGTGTCTCTGCGGTTCTCTTGCACCTGTTCATAACGTTCTTCATTGAAACTAACTTGACCTAGTTTCCGTGATAAATTCCTAAGCAGGGAAAAGTTACAGCCCAAGTGTCACAACCATCCACTCTGCTCCCCCAGTACATGGAGCATGACCTGACTCCACTCTGTTCCCCTTCCCATCTACACCACCCACAAGCTCTCCAGATTTCTGCACCTTGCTCTGACTCCTCCGGTTCTGGTCTCCGGTGCAGGCACCTCTCTTGGGGCTGAGGTGCTTGTGGTTCCTTTGGATTCAGGAAAATGTATTTATTGGAAACCTCAAATGTGTCCAGAATCCCTGTTTGCAATCAGTCTCCTTCTCATGGCTGCAAACACCTTCATGCTCTCTGGCTGATTCCAGGAACTCTCTCTCGCAATCCTGGCGCTCTCCTGCTCGTGTTTAGAGGGTGAGACACTGCACGGTTTCTATTTGATGTGCAGTTTTGTGTTGTTGAAGCCAAGTCTTGCTCTCTAGGGATCAAATCTATGTGTTCCAGAAATGCTGGGAAATCCATACGGCTCACAGAGCTCGCGCCTCATAATTGCCAGTTGGACAATGACATGGAAACACAACACAGCTGGGGAGAAGTGCTCCTTGGAAGAGCATCTTCAAGCTATTCCTTGAGATCCCTAGCAAGGGGAGTGGAAGGATCCCCCGTGTGGGGGACATCTCCAATCCCCCAGCCCCCAAAACCAGTATCATTACCTAAACCTTGGCCCTTCTGTATCCCATGAGATACATTTCTCTCTGCCCCATCTTCCTGCCTGTGGACAGGTGCTGTCCCAGGGTGCTCCTCAGACCTTGCAGGCTCCCTGTCTTTACATCTCAGTTCCAAGAATAATCCCTTAAACCCAGAATCTGTAAGAACACTATTCCCCTTTCTTAGGGTACGTCTACACTATCCACATTACAGCATGGCCACAGCAGCACTGCCACGGCCGCGCGGTGACGTGGGCAGTGTAGACACACTTTATCGGTGGGGGAGAGCTCTCCCAGCGATTAAAAAATCCACCCCGAACAAGTGGTGGTAGCTTTATTGGTGGGAACATGGCTCCCGGCAATAAAGCACTGTCTATACCGGCGCTTTTCGTTTGTCGCTCAGGGGTTTGTTTTTTCACACCCCTGAACAACAAAAGTTTTAGTTCTGAAAGTGGCAGTGTAGACACAGCCTTAGACTCATAGGTTCCAAGGCCAGAAGGCCTAGTCTGATCTCCTGAATCGTATAGGCCAGAGACCTGCCCCACAATAATCCCTAGGGCAGAGCTTTTAGAAACACAGGTTTCAGAGTAGCAGGCGTGTTAGTCTGTATCCGCAAAAAGAACAGGAGGACTTGTGACACCTTAGAGACTGTCATAAATATAAAGGGAAGAGTAACCACCTTTCTGTATACAGTGCTATAAAATCCCTCCTGGCCAGAGGCAACATCCTGTTACCTGTAAAGGGTTAAGAAGCTCAGCTAACCTGGCTGGCACCTGACCCAAAGGATCAATAAGGGAACAAGATATTTTCAAATCTGGGGGGGGAGGCTTTTGTTTGTGGTCTTTGTTTACATGTTTGTTCTCTCTTGGGGCTGAGAGGGGCCAGACAGAAATCCATCTTCTCCAACCCATACTAATCCAAGTCTCCAATATTGCAACCAGTATAGGTAAGCCAGGCAAGGCAGATAAGTTTATCTTTCATTTTATGTGAATTTTCCCTGTGTTAAGAGGGAGGTTTATTCCTGTTTTCTTAAGGTTTTGCCCAGAGGGGGATCCTCTGCGTTTTGAATCTGAATACCCTGTAAAGTATTTTCCCTCCTGATTTTACAGAGGTGATTCTTTTACCTTTTTTTCCATTAAAATTCTTCTTTTAAGAACCTGATTGATTTTTCATTGTTCTTAAGATCCAAGGGTTTGGGTCTGTGTTCACCTGTACAAATTGGTGAGGATGCTTATCAAGCCTTCCCCAGGAAAGGGGGTGTAGGGCTTGGGGGGATATTTTGGGGGAAGACATCTCCAAGTGGGCTCTTTCCCTGTTCTTTGTTTAAAACGCTTGGTGGCAGCAGCATACAGTTCAAGGACAAGGCAAAGTTTGTACCTTGGGGAAGTTTTTAACCTAAGCTGGTAAGAATAAGCTTAGGGGGTCTTTCATGCACGTCCCCACATCTGTACCCTAGAGTTCAGAGTGGGGAAGGATTTTCTTTTTTGGTGGTTCGGGTTATTGATGACATCTTCATCATCTGGACCCATGGAAAAGAAGCTCTTGAGGAATTCCACCATGATTTCAACAATTTCCATCCCACCATCAACCTCAGCCTGGTCCAGTCCACACAAGAGATCCACTTCCTGGACACTACAGTGCTAATAAATGATGGTCACATAAACACCACCCTATACTGGAAACCTACTGACCGCTATTCCTACCTACATGCCTCCAGCTTTCACCCTGACCACACCACACGATCCATTGTCTACAGCCAAGCTCTGTGATACAACCACATTTGCTCCAACCCCTCAGACAGAGACAAACACCTACAAGATCTCTATCAAGCATTCTTACAACTACAATACCCACCTGCGGAAGTGAAGAAACAGATTGATAGAGCCAGAAGAGTTCCCAGAAGTCACCTACTACAGGACAGGCCTAACAAAGAAAATAACAGAACGCCAATAGCCGTCACCTTCAGCCCCCAACTAAAACCCCTCCAACGCATTATTAAGGATCTACAACCTATCCTGAAGGATGACCCAACACTCTCACAAATCTTGGGAGACAGGCCAGTCCTTACCTACAGACAGCCCCCCAGCCTGAAGCAAATACTCACCAGCAACCACATACCACACAACAGAACCACTAACTCAGGAACCTATCCTTGCAACAAAGCCCGTTGCCAACTGTGCCCACATATCTATTCAGGGGACGCCATCACAGGGCCTAATAACATCAGCCACACTATCAGAGGCTCGTTCACCTGCACATCTACCAATGTGATATATGCCATCATGTGCTGGCAATGCCCCTCTGCCATGTACATTGGTCAAACTGGACAGTCTCTACGTAAAAGAATAAATGGACACAAATCAGATGTCAAGAATTATAACATTCATAAACCAGTCGGAGAACATTTCAATCTCTCTGGTCACGCGATTACAGACATGAAAGTTGCGATATTACAACAAAAAAACTTCAAATCCAGACTCCAGCGAGAGACTGTTGAATTGGAATTCATTTGCAAACTGGATACAATTAACTTAGGCTTGAATAGAGACTGGGAGTGGCTAAGACATTATGCAAGGTAACCTATTTCCCCTTGTTTTTTCCTATACCACCCCCCTCTCCCCCAGACATTCTTGTTAAACCCTGGATTTGTGCTGGAAATGGCCCACCTTGATTATCATACACATTGTAAGGAGAGTGGTCACTTTAGATAAGCTATTACCAACAGGAGAGTGGGTTTGTGTGGGGGGGGGAGGAGAAAACCTGGATTTGTGCTGGAAATGGCCCAACTTGATTATCATACACACTGTAAGGAGAGTGATCACTTTAGATAAGCTATTACCAGCAGGAGAGTGAGGTGGGGGGAGGTATTTTTTCATGCTTTGTGTGTATAAAAAGATCTTCTACACTTTCCACAGTATGCATCTGATAAAGTGAGCTGTAGCTCACGAAAGCTAATGCTCAAATAAATTGGTTAGTCTCTAAGGTGCCACAAGTACTCCTTTTCTTTTTTCAGGTTCTGTAGTTTCTGCATCAGAGTGTTGCTCTTTTAAGACTTCTGAAAGCATGTTACATGCCCTGTCCTGATCAGCTTTTGGAAGGCACTTCAGATTCTTAAATCTTGGGTCAGGTGCTATAGCTATCTTTAGAAATCTCACATTGGTACCTTCTTTCATTTTGTGAAATCTGCAGTGAAAGTGTTCTTAAAACAAACAGCATGTGCTGGGCCATCATCAGTGTTCCCTCTAATTTTTCCCATGCATGTGTGGAATGAATTCTGTTATGTGCACCAATATGGAGGTGATGTGTCACACATCACCTCCATATTGGTGCACATAACAAAATTCATGTAGTGTGGGTGGAGCCAAGGGGTTCGGAGTGTGGGAATGAGGCTCAGGCTGGGGCAGAGGATTGGGGTGCGGGTGTGTGTGTGTGTGAGGGCTCTGGGGTGGGGCTAAGCATAAGCTTTCATGCATAAACTATGCATCCGATGAAGTGGGCTGTAGCCCACGTACTCCTTTTCTTTTTGCGAATATAGACTAACATGGCTGCTACTCTGAAACCTATGCTCAAATAAATTCGTTAGTCTCTAAGGTGCCACAAGTCCTCCTGTTCTTTTTTTAGAAACACAGCCAGTCTGGATTTAAAAATGTTCCGTGATGGAGACTCCACCGTGACCCTTGGTGAATTGTTCCAATGGTTAATTACTCTCCGTGTTAAAATTTACACCTTGCGCCTCTCCTCCCCCACCCCCAGCCCAGGTGCTGCTGTGAGGAGAGAGAGCTGGGGGGAGTCCTCTCTCCCTGCCGTAGCCCCCAGGTAGCCTGCACTTCAAACCCCACATCCCCGGCCCGCACCCCCAGCCAGAGCCCTCACCTTCCCCCCGCACCCCAAGCCTTGGCACCAGCCTTGAGCCCCTCATTTCCAGCCCCACCCCAGAGCTCTCACACCCCCCCGCACCCCAATCCTCTGCCCCAGCCTGAGCCTCACTCCCACACTCCGAACCCCTTGGCTCCACCCACACTACATGAATTTTATTATGTGCACCAATATTGGTGCACATAACAAAATTCATTCCGCACATGCATGGGAAAAATTAGAGTGAACACTGATGATGGCCCAGCACATGCTGTTTGTTTTAAGAACACTTTCACTGCAGATTTCACAAAATGCAAAGAAGGTACCAATGTGAGATTTCTAAAGATAGCTATAGCACCCGACCCAAGATTTAAGAATCTGAAGTGCCTTCCAAAATCTGATCAGGACAGGGTGTGTAACATGTTTTCAGAAGTCTTAAAAGAGCAACATTCTGATGCAGAAACTACAGAACCCGAACCACCAAAAAAGAAAATCAACCTTCTGCTGGTGGCATCTGACTCAGATAATGAAACATGCATCGATCCGCATTGCTTTGGATCATTATCAAGCAGAACCCCTCATCAGCATGGACGTATGTTCCTGGGAATGGTGGTGGAAGCATGAAGGGACATATGAATCTTTAGCGCAACTGGCACATAAATACCTTGCGATGCTGGCTGCAACAGTGTCATGAGAATGCCTGTTCACACTTTCAGGTGACATTGTAAACAAGAAGCAGGCAGCATTATTGCCTGCAAATGTAAACAAACTTGTAGACAAACTTGTTTGTCTGAGCTATTGACTGAACAAGAAGTAGGACTGAGTGGACTTGTAGGCTCTAAAGTTTTACATTGTTTTTGAATGCGGGTAGTTTTTTTATATAATTCTACATTTGTAAGTTGCACTTTCATGACAAAGAGATTGCACTACTGCACTTGTTTGAGGTGAATTGAAAAATACTATTTCTTTTATTATTTTTAGAGTGCAAAAATTTGTAATAAAAAAATAAATATAAAGTGAGCACTGTACACTTTGTATTCTGTGTTGTACTTGAAATCAATATATTTGAAAATGTAGAAAACATCCAAAAATATTTAAATAAATGGTATTCTATTAATTTTTTTAATCGTGCGATTAATCGTGATTAATGTTTTTAATCTCTTGGCAGCCCTAGTATACACACATGCACCACACAGACACCCCCCCCACACACACACACTGTGTGAACCTACCCCACGTACCTAGTTCACTTACAGTCAGCAACGTCTGAACATTTCACCCTGATGCTAAAATATTTAAGCAACTTGGAGTTGGAGTCTAACTTCGTCACGCCCAACAGAATGCAATCTGCTGCCGAGGTGAGTCTGGGTGCCACACTGGCACCGAAGCCGGGCCCAAGGATGTGCTCTGTCCCAGGTACTGCCCCCTGCTCAGGCCACAGCTCTGTTCCGCTTGGGCTGAGCAAATCATTGATTTGGGGGTTTTGTGGTTGAACAGAAAAAAAAACCTTGGGTCAGTGAGAACTGGTTTCTTGACTACATGAAAACCAGGTTGAATGAAGCATTTCAAACGTCGCTTTGAATGGATATTGTTAAAACAGACTGAGTCAGCATTTCCAAAATGTTTCTTTTTGGGGCTGAAATGACTGGCTGAATTCAATGCAAATTTTTGAACAGGTTCAGGACCCTGAAACATGCATTTTTCAGTGAATTTGCTATTTGCTGAACGCTGGGCACCAGGCTTGCGTTCTGCTTTAGGGCAGGGGAGCGAACAAAGCCTCTGCTTCTGCTCTTCTGCAGGGGGCAGTGGTAGAGACTGATCAGATGCCAGGCCAATCCTGGGTTTGAGTGTCACCAACCCAAGCACTCAAAAACTTGGAG
Source organism: Chelonia mydas (assembly GCF_015237465.2). Classification (NCBI taxonomy): domain Eukaryota; kingdom Metazoa; phylum Chordata; order Testudines; family Cheloniidae; genus Chelonia; species Chelonia mydas. Next base: position 60,024,571 of record NC_057855.1, read on the forward strand.
TCAGGAAATCATGAGATTGGCTGAAAAGTCATGAGATTTAAAACAATAATAAATGTAAACTTCCTGGTTTCTGAGTCCTCCAGCTGCACTCAGCCAATGATGTCTGGCTTCTCTCCACAACCACATGGGCTGGGAACATACTATATTTTACAAAGCACAAGCTAAGATTCTCCAAACTCACAGGACTCCAGGAGCTGGAGCTTTAGGAAAAGCATCAACTATCACCAGCGTTTGCAGCACAGGCTTTGTACTGTCTCTAGGCTGGGGGAAGTCTTCCTCACAACCAGGCTCTTTGTCACGTACTAATGTGACATGGAGATAGGCCCTGCTTCTTGGCTCTGGGCCCCATAAGCCCACTGCTAGGGCACTGGCATCTTCCTTGTCTCTGCATGGCCTTCTGAGCAGCCGTGCTTTGCAGAGGAAGAGAGGTCTGGCCTCACAGCGCTGGGGCTTACGGGGCACCAGGAACACCTGGCAGGGAGCGAGGAGGAGGGATTTCAGTGGTTCAGGGAGAGGGGCACATCCTAGCAGCTGCTGACGTGGTTCTCTCCCTTGCTCCTAGGCTGTGCCATGGGATGGCCGAAGCAAAGCAGCTCTGCCGGGAGTGACATCAGAGACTGCACTACATCCCCTCCGGTGAGATCCTCCCCTGCCTGACTGCACCCCCCACTAGCCAGATTCTCTCGGGCCCAGGCCTTCTCCCTCCTCTCTGCCCTTCTCTGCCTCCAGCCTTCTCCCTGCTTCTCAGTGCAAAGCAAGGGATCCACATGCCCTGGCAGGGTAGCCAAAGGGCAGCCAGCCAGCGCCTGAACAGAAAGCCCAGCCCCCCACAACACAGGGGCATCTCCCTGCCTTTCTGAAGACTGTCTCTGTCCTGTTCTGTGCTCAGCTCTGAGCCCCAGGGCCCCGAGTGCAGGCAGTACACGTCAGAGGGTCCACGTGCTGCCAGGGCCGTCTGTTAGGGGCCCCAGGGAGCAGCCAGCCAGCCCTTGGGTGGTTTCAGTGACATGCTGCCCCGCCTGGCAGCACACAGGAGTAGAGTGGTCAGCACAGCTGCACGTCCTCACTACTCCTGCTCTCCATGCCAGCAGTGCAGGGCCCCCACGGAATGCCAGGAGGGCGGAGGGCTGCTCCGGGGGTCGGCCCCTCATTAGCGTGTTTCTCTGTGACCTCAGTTCCTGCCCCCCACGGTGACGGACACGAGCGCACAGCTAAATGCCCTGCGCCAGCGCATGCAGTTCTACAACATCAGTGCCTACATCATCCCAGCCACCGATGCACACATGGTAAGGCTCAGGCTGCCAGTCTCCTGGTCTCTGTCCTGCCCTAGGGTCTCCCCCACCCTCCATTCCCCGGGGCAGGGGCCCCAGCATTTGCTGCACCCTCATCAGGAAGAGGCACCCTTTGCACAGTGCCTGCCTGTGGCTCAGGCCCTCGCTGTCTGGCCCAGCGCTTCTGGCCCGGACACCTGCCCTTTCCCCTGCCTGGATCCTGTTCCCCTTGGTGCACAGCCCCTGCCCCCCAGGCACCATGAGCCTTGCTAGTGGGAGGGGCTGTAGGGCAGAGTCCCACTGGGCAGCTGGTGTCTGCCAGTGTCCAGACTGTTCAGCGCACTCATCCCTGGGCAGCAGCGCTGTGCTGCGGTGTCGGGGGGGTGGGGGGTGGTGTGTGCTGTGATAGTGTGTCTCTGTGGGGGCGAGGCATGTGCTATGCTGGGGTGTCTTGGGGGGCAAGTGTATGCTGTGATGGCATGTCTCTGCTTGGGGGGAGGCAGACGTACGCTGGGATGGCGTGTCTCTGTGTGGGGGGCAGGCATGTGCTGGGATGGTGTGTCTCTGCGTGGAGGGGGCAGGCGTGTGCTGGGATGGCGTGTCTCTGCCTGGAGTGGCTGGCATCGCTGTTCTGGGGTGTCTGTGGGGGCACGCAAGCGCTGTGATGGCGTATCTCTGCGGGGGCAGGCAAGTGCTTTGCTGGGGTGTCTCTGCATGGGGGTGTCATGGAGTCACCAGGGAGATGCTCTGGAACTACTCCATACGAAGCAAGCCAGTACTCTGGGGGAGCCTTCTTGTCTCCAGGGCAAGAAGCTTACACAGCTTCGACCTTCCTGGGTCTGACCTTGGAGCGTTCAGCATCCCCTTCCACACTGTGCGCTTCCTGCAGCGAGTTTGCCTGGGCGAGGCTCCTGGGGAAGCCAGAGGGCCCTGCCCCGCAACTCCACAGTCAGATGTGACTCTCAGCCAGCCAGTAAAACAGAAGATTTATTAGTTGATAGGAACACAGTGTGGAACAGTGTTTTCCCCAGGAATTTAAATTAGGGGAGGTTGTTCGAATTTACGGGGGTGGGGGGGTCAGGGCCGATGAGGGGTGAGACCCTGGGGTTGAAGGTGGGCTGTATGGCACCATAGTAAAAACTGAAAAATGTTTCATGACCATTTTATTAGATTTAACTTATGTTTTAAAATCATCACCCAATTTAAAGTTGGCTACTCAAGCCTTCTATGAAGCACTACATCTACATCCTTCTTGGTTTCTTGTTATAATTTCGCACAACTCTGTTAATGAACTTCTTGAATGCAATATGTTCATCTTTGGTGGCTTCTTGTGTGTCCGGTACTTCCATTCCTTCAATTGATATGCTCATTAGTTCATTCACATGATCAGGCAGAAGGCGACTTCTTTCAAAACACAAAATTCTATTCAACGATGAAAATTCAATATTGAATATATATTGAATCCTTAAGTGAAGAGGACAAGAAGTGTTTGTTAAGACAACTGAAAAAGTACACAGACTAGATTCTTAAAAATCTACAACAGCGACTTCTAGATTCTACTCAACCTCTATGTAGCTTTTACAGATCTCGGTCCTATAAAACACCGACAGTTGAGTGGAGTGAGGCAGTACAAGCAATGGGGCTGCCATGTGCTCAGGACAGAATAGAGAATTTGAACACAGAGTGGAATACCATATGACAAATGAAGATTTGACTTCAACTTCTTTTTTATCATCACTAGTGGCTTGACCCAATCTTTGTGCTATGTTTCCTGGGATGCAGAAAGTAGGAATTCATCTCTTGTTACTCCCAGTCACAACAGCTACAGTTGAGCGTTCTTTTTCATCATTTCATCATTTTTCATCATTCATTATACCTTCATTACTCAACTTCTGGACTGAAGTCTTTGCTTTTTCCAGTACTTTTTCAATGGATAGCTCTCTGATTGATCCAAATGTAGCTTCTATTGCTGGACAAAGATCTACTACTGTTGTAGCAGATGCCTGGATGGCATTGTTTAATGACCCAAGTGGTTTCAACAGTAGACTTACAAGAGAGAGAACAGCAATAGTCTTCTCTGAACGTAGAAGCAAAAGTAATCCACCAGCCTCACTACTTAGATCCATCCCATCTTGGTAGATACTTTCCAAAGCCAGTAATAATGGCTGGAGTAATTTTAAGACAACAGCCAAGAGACAGCGAAAGGATTTTCCCAGGTTGGACTAATTTGAACTTCAGTCCCAGTGTATCTTCTATATCTTCTGTATTTTCCAAGATATTCAGTCTTTTTGGACTCTTGCTGAAAAAAGAATCTAATGAAGACATTAAATCTGTAGCTTTTTAAATGTCTTTTGAAGAGTCTGCAGCTCATACTAGTGCTAGTTGGAGTAGATGGCCTCTGTAGTTTGCATAGGAGAGATTAGGGTTACACTTTTCTCTGAGCAAAGCTTGTACTCCACCATGTCTTCCAGAGAAGTTTGCAGGTCCATCAAATGCACAAGCAGCCATCTGTTTGGGGTCCAAGTGACAAGCATTTAACTCTTCTAAGATGTAGGTTGTCACAGATGCAGCCAATGTGTCTTCTATAACTTGAACATCTAGAAATACATCTACTGGCCTACCACGGACATCAAGATAACATACACAATGACTTAATACTTGGTGCCCATTTGCATTTGTGCATTCATCAGCCATGTATGTGAATTTTTTGAATGTGGTGAGAGAGTTCTACACTTTTTCAACTGTTGAGTCTTTCACTGTTGCACCACATGCTTCTAGCCAGTCAGTTGAGTTTCTTGCAGAAAGATAGTGAGCATTTGCTGGTCTTGTTCAGAACCAGTGTTCAACTTCAGGATGAACAAGTGACAATGCACTTAACATTGGCCTCCAGTTTGTAGTGTGTGGTATCTCTTGCTTAAATAGAAAGTATGATGCCACAGCCATGTTTGTTCGCATGAACTGTGTTGTGTCTCCAGTATTCTTAACAGCCTCATTAACACTCACCGGTGTCGTCCTTGATCAGTGGAGACTCAGAGTTCAGAGTTGCTTTCACATGAGTTCACCTCCGAGGTTGGGGGCAAGAAGGCACCTTGCTCATTCCTCCAGCTGCTCACTGTTTGCTCTGGCCACTGTTGTTTGTTGTGCCACTGTTCACTCCATTGATCTGTTACCAATGGCCCTGAGCCATCACCTTCTGCTGCCACCTGCCACTGTGACATCTGCGAGTTGGTCTCTTGAGGTTCCACCCAGCTCTCAGTGATTTCAGCTGAGCTCTCAGTGGGGGAACCTCGCTGCTAGTGCAGACTGGGCCATCTCTTCCACAGAAACCCTGTCCCACAGCAGGTCTCAGCGCTTAGACCTGATTATCAGTGATTTTAGCCGTAGTGGTCACTTTACAGAACAAAAGACTCTCTATGTAGCCTAATCAGCTCTGTCTTTAAACAGTGGAGATGGGCAGGTCAAATAGTACTTGTGACTCAGGCAGACCATCAAGCCAAACACCTGTCCCCACCCTCTCTCTTGATGCCCTCAATCAGCACAGGCTAAGTACAGTTCTGCTGCCCTTTACTCAGACAATAAGAACAACAACATTTCATTACCCCCTGCATTCAAGTGATTTGTAACCCAACCCCAGCCAAAATCTATCACTTGGGCAACACAGCTCTGTTTGCTGGATACCTAGGTAGATTAGGTGTGAATGCAAATACAATCTGGTCCTGAAGCCTTTCCCCCCAGCCCCCAGCTCATCACTAGCTGTCAGGGAGAGCTCATTTAGACTTTGCTTACAAATCATAATTTGAAATTATTAGGTTGGCCAACATCACTGAAATGAATGCACTGGCATTGTCATAAAAAACAACAGCTGTACAAGGAAGCTAGTCTATGTTCATACTTTTCAAATGTATTATACTTTTGCAGATACACGTATGTTATCATACATTTTATATCAGCGGTTCTCAGACTTGTGTACTGGTGACCCCTTTCACACAGCAAGCCTCTGAGTGCGACCCCCCCTTATAAATTAAAAACACATTTTTATATATTTAACACCATTATAAATGCTGGAGGCAAAGCGGGGTTTGGGGTGGAGGCTGACAGCTCACGACCCCCATGTAATAACCTCACGACCCCCTGAGGGGTCCTGACCCCCAGTTTGAGAACCCCTGCTTTTTATATGCTTTCAAAGTGTGTACAGTATTAATGTTTCAATTTCAATTCAAATTTCCAAACAATCACTACATTGGCAACACTGCATGTGACTAGTTCTCAAAACTGGGGAGGGGGGGTGTTGGGGAATTCAGGGGGGGTGTAGGGAAATCCCTGTCATAGAACAGAATTTGTTAGCACAGAAATCAGTGACTTTCAGCCAAGTCCATCTTGGGAGGAGGGGAGCCTAGAGTCAGGGCTCTGGCCCTCCGCTTGTACCCCAAGACAGCCAACTCGCTTCCAGCTGCCTGGTCCCTGCCCTGCCCGTTGCTCCTCCTCTGGCCTTTGTCTCGCTTCCCGGGCCAAGAGTCACCTGGTTGCATCCCCGCCCCCGGGGTCTCAGGCTATGAAGGGGAGGCCATAGCATCCATGCAGGCAGCTGGAGCAGCCCCCACAAAAGTCACACCCCCTTATTCCCACCACCTAGACATTGGTGCAATACACAGGGAAACTCAGGCACACACAGCATTCACGCAAAACAGTAGGACTCACATAGGCTCACATACAACATTAACAAGGGAAAATCCCCACTGCATCACAGGGGGGCAGGCGTGCACTGGCATGGCGTGTCCCTGCATGAGGGGAGTAGGTATATGCTGTGATGGCATGTCTCTGCATGGGGGGAAAGGCATGCATTGTGATGCGTGTCTCTGAGTGGTGTGGCAGGCGTGCACTGTGGTGGCGTGTCTTTGGGGGGGGTAGGCATGCGTGGTGATGGCGTGTCTGCGGGGGGGGTAGGCGTGCGCTATGATGGTGTGTCTCTGCGTGGGGGGGTAGGCATGCGCTGTGATGGCGTGTCTCTGTGGGGTGGGGCAGCATGCACTGTGATGGTGTGTCTCTGCATGAGGGAAGTAGGTGTGCGCTGTGATGGCGTCTCTCTGCGTGTGGCAGGGGGCAGGCATGCACTGTCATGCCATCTCTCTCTGTGTCCCAGAGTGAGTACATTGCTGAGCGGGATGCACGGCTGGCGTGGATTAGTGGCTTCACGGGATCTGCAGGTGAGTGCATCCCCACGGCCTGTCTGCATTCCCGTTCACCTTCCCTGCCCCCACTCGTGGATCCCCCACCCCACAGGCCTCTCTAGCCAGGCTGCACCCTCATTATGCCCCTGGTGGGCCCATCCCTTCCCAGCACCCCCTCCGAACAAGGTGCCTCTCCCTGTGTGCTCTCTCCCTGATCCGCAGGGGGGCCATTCCCACGCCCTGGACACAAAGTAACCAGGCCCCAAGCTCTCCAGCTGACTGCATCCCAGACAGGGTGGGTGGGGGTGGGTGAGATTTAGCTCTGGACAGACCTTCCCCCTCCGTAGCACACAAACCCACGCAGGTGACCCTTTGAGGTCCCTTCCATCCCTTAGGGGCTATGGGTCTGCAATCTGCGCCTGCCGGCTGTTGGCACATGGCACCATCCTGCTGCCCACTGCCATCACCGCAGAGGCAGGCTGGGAAGGTGGGTCATTTGTTCTGTGCAAAGCCGCAGAACAGGCCAGTGTGCAGTGCCACGCAAGCCCCTCCCTGCATTAGCAAAAGGGCAAGTGATGCACTAGCCTCCGGGGCTAACGGGTCCCTGCTTGAGTCGCCCACCCCAGCAACTGTCCTGACAAGAGCCCCTCTGGGAGGGGAGGGGCAGTGAGATGTGCCTGCCAGCGGCACCAATTCACAGACTCCTTGGGAGCAAATTCCATTCCCCACCCCCACAACAGGGCCCCCTCTGGGTCCTCCCTAACCCCCTTGGAAGGGGCATTCCCTCCCCACAGCACCCCCAACTGGCACCACTAGTGTCTGGAACCGGGTTAATGAGCCTTCTCCTCCCCTGTCTCAGGGACTGGGGTGGTGACAACGAAGAAGGCGGTTCTGTGGACAGACAGTCGGTACTGGACCCAGGCTGAGCGCCAGATGGACTGCAACTGGGAGCTGCAGAAGACAAGTCAGTAGCCACAATGGGCAGGGAGATTGTGCCAAGCCCGACCTCTGCTGCCCACTCCAGTCCCAGAGCCACCCTCAGTCTCAGGGCCTCAGCGGCCTTTCTGTGCCCAGATGCTGCCATGAGTGCCCAGCGCTGGGGAGTCCCAGGACCATGAGCCCAGCCTCTCACTGCGGAGCCCTGGTCTCCAGAGCTGCAGGCAAACCCGGCCTGGCACACAACAGCCCCTGGTACCATGAGGCTGCCAGTTTAGCAGTGACTCAGAGCCCTGGGTTCCTGGCAGAACCAGCTTGGCAGCCCATCAGCTATGGACACTCAGAGCTGTGAGCCTTTCTCCAGGCATGGCACACACAAGCCACCTGAGCTCTCCGTGCCGGGCCCTGCTCCCCCTTCCCAGCCTGCCCGTCCCCCGCCAGAACCCGCATGCCACTGTGCTGTGCCCTGTCTTGCAGTCTGGACTGATACCATTGGCGAGTGGCTGCTCCAAGAGATTCCCGCTGGCGAGAACATTGGACTGGATCCCTTCCTCTTCTCCATCGGTATCACCCCTGCTCCCTGTGTCTCCTACCTGCCCCGAGGAGCCAAGCCTCCATCCCCCCATTCCACTCCACAGCACCTGCCCTCTAAGGCCTAGGACATGGGGCGGGAGGCTTAACACTGCAGCCCAGCTCCCATTGCCCTGGCTCTCCCCCCTGAAACCTTGGCCGGAGCAGTGCCTGTGGAGGGCGCAGAAGACTAACCATACCTTTGAGCCTAACTGACAGCTGCATCCCTTCTCAGATCTCTGGAACAGTTATGCCCGCGTTCTGCAGGGTTCCAGCAGGACCCTGGTTCCCATCGAGGACAACCTTGTGGACCTGGTTTGGGGCACGCAGCGGCCTCCTTTGCCCACCAGCAAGATCTATCTGCTGCCAGAGACCTTCACGGGTAGGTACTTGCTCCCTGCGGGTAGGTGTGGCGTGTGAGCCCATTCCCTGGCGCCCCCTGCTGGTGACACTGGAGAGCAATCACCTGCATGCCGCTGGGCATGCTGGGATGTCGGCGGCGTGTACCTGTTCGTGCTGATGGAGGGCAAATGTCTAAGTGCCACGCACACAGCTGGCCCCAGGGAGGTGCTTGTGCTCCCCGGAGCTCTCCAGATGTTTTGGGCTCCCCTGGTGGAGTCTGGCTGGGCTGGGTCAGGCTGGGAGGTCCTTGGATTGCTCGCCGAGGGCACAGCATTTCTGGGTGGCTGCGGAGAGAGTCCTGGCCAGCCCTGAGCCCTCTGCCAGGGCAGGCTTTGGAGGAACGAATGGTCTCCAGCAGGGCAGGGATGAGCCAGGGGCTCGCATGGGGCCCTGCGTGTACCTGACTCTCATGCCCAACCCCCCCTGTCCTTTCAGGCAGCACCTGGCAGGAGAAAGTGTCCGGGATCCGGAGGCAGATGGAGCAGCATTACAGGAGCCCCACGGCAGTGCTGCTGTCGGCTCTGGAGGAGACAGCCTGTGAGCGCTGTGGCCCAGGACCATCCTGCCACTGCACCCTCCCTACCATGGCCTCAGCCCACACCCCTGGCTTCTCGCTGGCAGCCCTGGTGTCCAAGGCCCCTAGCACCACCCCCCCAGTGCCCTCAGACCCTCCCAGCCCCCCAACGGCCAATCCTGTGCCCTCAGTGCCCCTCAGACCCTCCCAGCCCCCCAACAGCTCCCCAGTGCCCTCAGCACCCCTCAGACCCTCCCAGCACCTAAACAGCCCCCAGTGCCCTCAACACCTCTCAGACCCTCCCAGCCCCCCAACAAACCCCCCAGTGCCCTCAACACCTCTCAGACCCTCCCAGCCTCCAATAAACCCCCAGTGCCCTCAACACCTCTCAGACCCTCCCAACCCCCCAACAAACCCCCCAGTGTCCTCAGCACCCTTCAGACCCTCCCAGCATACCAACAGGTGCCCCCAGTGCCCTTAGCACCACTCAGAGCAGCTTCACTGCTGGGCATCCCACACCAAGCCGAGACTGCCTGCCCGGCCTGGCTGTTCACTGTTACGGGGTGAGATCAGGGCCCCTTGTGCTGGGCACTGTTCACCCATCCCAACAGATGGCACCACTCTAGTGTCACTTCGTGCCCATGCCCTCTGCCAGCACTGCCCCAGGAACCCAGCGGGGAGCAACACTAGGGCAGGGCAGGCAACCTGGTGCGCAAGGGAGGGTCTATAACACCTTTGTTCCTACAGGGCTCTTCAACCTCCGAGGAGATGACATCTCGTACAACCCTGTCTTCTACTCCTATGCACTGCTGACCACATCAGACATTAGGTACAGAGCAGCTCCCCATCCCCAGCACATCCCCTGGGGCCCGGGCTTGCTCCCTGAGCCCCTCTGAGCCTCAGCACATCCCCTGTGGACTGGCCTCGGCTTCCCCAGCCCCTCTGAGCCCCAGCATGTCCTCTAGGTACCTGTCTAGCTCCCCCAGTCCCTCTGAGACCAAGAGTGTCCCCCAGGGATCAGACTGGCTCCCCCAGCTCCTCTGAGCCCCAGCATTTCCCCCAGGGACTGTACCAGCTGCCCCATCCCCTCTGAGCCCGTGAATCCTCCAAGGACTGGCCCCACATCCACAATTCCTCTGATCCCCAGTACATTCCTGGGTACCAGATCGGCTCCCCACCCCCTTTGAGCCCAAGCATATCTCCTGGGCACCAGCTCCCCCACATCCTCTGAGCCCCCTCATGTCCCCCAAGAACTGGCTCCCCACTTCCTCTGAGCCCCAGTGCGTCTTCTGGGGACTGGGCCGGCTCCCCAATCCCCTTTGGGCTCTCTTCCCAGTGTTCAGGCTCCAGCCCCACTCCCTCCCCAGCTCTGGTCTAGGGTGCTGGCCCCGCTGCTGCTGGACAGTGGTGGAGGCCACAGCTGAGCCCAGCCCGGTGCTCCTTCCCCCCAGTCTGTTTGTGGACAGCAGCCGCCTGAGCACGGAGGCGCTGCAGTCCCTGAGAGCACAGTGCCCGGGGCCCCTGTGCGTGCAGGTGGAGGAGTACGGCCAGGTGCGAGCCAGGGTGCAGGCCTATGCCCAGGGAGACGTCCGGGTCTGGATCGGGACGGAATACACTACCTATGGGCTCTACGGAGTGATCCCCCAGGTGAGCGCCGGCCCCAGCCCTCCCAGTGCCAAGGGGATATGCCTTTGCCACCTCCTCTCTTCTGCGTCTGCAGGACAGGCTGAGCCAGCCCCGGGCTGGGAGTGGCTTTGGCTAATCTGCCTGTGTGAGGGGCATCAGGGGTAGCATTACCCATGTAAGGAGCTGGCATGCAAGGAGGGGACAGCAGTGATGTGCCTGAGTGTGCAAAGCAGGGGGGGGAGGGGGGAAAGAGGCCCAGCATGTGCAAGAGAAGGGGGGTTAGGCCCCGGGTATGTGAGGGAAGGGGGGGTGAGAGGTCCCATGAGTGTGAGGGGAGGGAGTGAGAGACCCAGTGTGTGTGAAGGGAAGGGGGTTGAGAAGCCCTGGATGTGTGAGGGGAGGTGGTTGAGAGGCCCCGGACATGTGATGGGAGGGGGCTGAGTGGTCCTGTTTGTGCAAGAGGAAGTGGGTTGAGAAGCCCTGGGTGCATGAGGGGAGGGGATTGAGAGGCCCTGGGTATGTAAGGGGAGGGGGGGTGAGAGGCTCCGGGTGTGAGGGGAGGGGGTTGAGAGGCCCTGGGTGTGCAAGGGAAGGGGGTGAGAGGTCCCATGTGTGCAAGGGAAGGGGGGTTGAGAGGCCCCAGGTGTGCGAGAGGAGGGGTTGAGAGGCCCTGGGTGTGTGACTCGCCACCCACGCCCCCCCACCTCCTCCCCCAGAAACCAGCCAGTTCTTCTGCCAGGTGGTAAGTGCAGGGCCTGGAGCTGCCACTGGCCCCAGCTGGGCTGCTGTGTGCCAGCAGCTCAGGGGAATAGCCGTCCCCCTGCTCCCAGCACGCACAGGGCACTCAGGGGCAGCGTGGCTGGCAAGCCTCACTCCTCTGGCCGGCTGACACCCGGCCCATCCTGCCCATTGCAGGAAAAGCTTGTGGAAAGCAGCTACTCCCCCGTGATGATGACCAAGGCAGTGAAGAATGCCAAGGAGCAGGCGCTGCTGAGAGTGGCCCACGTAAGTGCTGGCAGGAGCTGGCTCTCCCTCTGCAGAGGGGCTGGCCCGGAAGGGGGGACTGGCTGACATGGGGAAGGGCCTGGTGCTTCTCTCACCTGGGAGAGTCAGGCTCCTGGTGGGTTGCCCCCAGGTGCGGGATGCCGTGGCCGTGATCCAGTACCTGCTCTGGCTGGAGAAGAACGTTCCCAAGGGGTCGGTGGATGAATTCTCCAGCGCTCGCTATGTGGACAAGCTACGAAGGTCAGTATGAGCGTGACCCTTGCCTGGGCTCCAGCCTGGCAATTCCCACTCCCGCCTCTATGGGACATTGACTGGGCCACAGGCCTTGTGGGAGATGGACCCATGGGGCAGGATCTGGCTCTGGGGCCCATGCTCCCCACGAGCCCTTAGTGACCAGAGAGGGAGTCGCTCTGTGTTGTTGACCCTGTCGGTGAGCAGGGCATGGCCACGGCCACACAGGGATGCCTGCAGACACAGGGATGCCTGCAGAGCATGGAGAGCGGGCAGGGCAAGCATTAGGGTGCCCATGGCCAGCATTCCATTGGCCGGGTTTATATAGATCAGCAGCGCCCCCTAGTGGTGAGGCGATGTTGAAGTCTGATGGTGTCCTAGAGCCGAGCACTGGAAGAAAGAGGCTGATCACCCTTCCATTCCCTGGCAGCTACACACCGCCTGAGGGGAGAGCAGACTCCAGGGAGCTGTGTGGGGGGGAGATGGTCAGGGTGAGCCCCAGCCTGCTGTGTCCTCCCTTCCCCAGACCACCCCCCAGACTGGGAACCAAGAGGAAGAAGCAATGCATGGCTCGGCGGGGAGGGGGATGGGCGGGGGAGGGTGGAGACCAGAGAACCAATTGCCAGGGTCCAGCTAGATTACCCTTCTTCACACTCCAGCTGCACCCTCTCCAGGGCTTGCTCTGACCCCTCCTGGGTCTGTAGGGCGCACCCATGTCCCCTGCCCTCCCAGTCCCTGGAGGCAGCCACACTGCCCCCTCCTCACCCCCAGGGGCCTGGCTGCACAGTCTCATCCCTCCCCCATTCCCGGGCTCCTTTCTCCTTTCCAGAGAGAAGGAGCACTGCAGGGGCCCCAGCTTTGAGACCATCTCTGCCAGCGGGCTCAACGCAGCACTCGCCCACTACAGGTACCAAAGGAGCAGCCTCTCCAGGGACGGGATCAGTGCCGCTGGGACAGACCCTGGTGCCCTCCACAACCAGGACCTCCCCCACACTCACTGCCCACGGGACCAGTAATCTTTCAGCCAGCAGGGCAGGAGACAGAACTGCCCCAGGAGCTGGACCCAGGTAGTGGGACTCCCTGCCCTAGAGAGGGGAGCCAGCTGCAGCCCTCTCAGAGCTGAATGCCATGCTCCTCTCAGCTCCCCACTGCACACATGGCACGTGGGGGGCCCTGCTGCTGCACGGGGGGGTGCTCCAATGCTGTGGTGAGGAGGGGGGGCATTCTTGGGGGAGGGGACCTGCAGAGCTTTCCCATTTCTATCTGTTGCTCCAGGCCCTCGGACTGGCCTGCCGTAGCATGTGAGCACGTATGTGAGTGTACACAAGCATGTACACGAGGGGGCTGTCGGGGTGTCCGCTGGGGTTGTTAGCGGAATCTCTTGGTTACTGTGGGGTTTTTCCCTTTCAGTCCATCCAACATCAGCAGCCGAAAGTTGTCTGTGGATGAAATGTACCTGTCGGACTCCGGAGGGCAATATCTGTGCGTATGGCCAGGCCTCATGTTCATGCTGCCCCAGCTCTGTCCCCACAAGAACAGCACTAACCATGTCCAGAAACAGGCAAACCATGGTGGTTGCACTGAGCCGCCTTCCCCCAGGGCGTACCCAGCCCAGTGCCCCTCCGGTCCCACAGCGGGCAGGAGGACAGACAGGAGCTGCTCTGCCCTCCAGCAGAGGGACCAGCTCCGTGCTCTGCAGGCGGGGAGTCCCAGGCTCACAAAGTCATGGCACGGCTCCTGGGGATGCTGCTGACTTTTCCTTCTGCTGCAGGGATGGAACCACGGATATAACCCGGACTGTCCACTGGGGAGAGCCCACCCCTTTCCAGAAGGTACTGAGCATGCCCCTATGTGGACCCCTTGCCCTTGGCCTGTGGCTGGGTCCCAGGCACCATCTGCCACAGTCCTGGACTGATGTGCATCTCTCATGGCGGGGATGGCAAGGGCTCCCCACTCCCTGCCTGTGTCAGTAATAAGGGCCCTCTCCTCTTTCCATCCCTTGGCTCCCAGACACCAGCCCCTGGAGGGCCCAGAGGCAGAAGGACAGGACAGCACCCTGTTCAAATCCACAGCCAGCTTGAGTTTCACAGCCACGGTAACACCACACCTTGAGACTTGAGACTTCATGGCGCCAGCTGGGACATGCCCACCTTCCCCTGCTACAGAAACACAGGCCCCACCACCTAGCTAGAGGAGAGTCTCCATTAGCTGCTAGCAGTCATAGGGCCCGCAGCGGAGCAATTCTGATGCCATGCAGAAGAGGGGTTGTGGGTCTGCATGGACACCCTGCCCCCTTGCATTGCCATCACTGCAGCCATGACAAGTGCTGCAGGTGGCCCCTGACTTGTTCTGTCCCATGCAGGAAGCATACACACGAGTGCTGATGGGAAACATCGACCTGGCCAGGCTTGTCTTCCCCTCCGAAACGTCAGGTAGGTGCCAAGCTGGGGACAGCCCTGCCCTGGGATCACTGGCTGCTCCCCATGCTGAGAACAAGGCCACGGAGAACCTGAGAGTCAGTGCTCTGGGGCATAGTTGGCTTTTCAGATGGATCAACCCACCCAAGAGCCCTGGCATCTCAGTGGTGCTTGATCCAGGTGTTTTCTGTTGATGAGGGTTCCTGAGGTTTTTGGTCTGTTACCCATGTAAATGAATCCAGTCCACAGAGATCTGAGAAAGTTCTCACATGCCCATGTTCTTGCCAGGCCCTCCTTTTCAATCTGTGCCTGCCATTTTTCTGCTTCTGTAAGTGTGAGAGAGCAAAATACAACTGGCTTCCACTCAGAGCCATGTTGTGGCAATAGTACCCCACCTAGGCTGTAGCTTGTTTGCATCCGCACCGAGCATTGTGAGCACATCATAGTACGTGAGAACTGGAGCTGTTGAGATCATTTCTTTTACCTTTTTAAAGGCAATTTCTTGGCTTGGCCCCCACAGCCAAGATGGGTTGGACTTTAACAGTTCAGTCGGAGGTTTTGTCTCTGCAGAAGGGTCTTGTAGGTATTGACCAGGGCAATGTACCATCCCCAGTACTCGTCTCGGTTCTGGTATGTTCGTTGGTGTATTCTATTCTCCAATTGGTTCTACTTTCTCAGGGCTAGGACTGATTCCATCTTTGTTTATTGTCTGTCCCAAAATCTTGATTTAGGGTAGGTGAAAATGCACTTTTCCTTGTTTAGCTTCAGTCCAGAGTGACTGATTAGGCTGAGACCTTGGTTGCTGGATTTGTTGTGTTCTCCTATCGAAGACCCATAATGACATCCATGAAACCTACAGCTCCATTTGTGTTTGTTAGCAGTTCTGCCATCTTTCTTTGGAAACTTTCAGGTGCACTGGGAATCCCACAAGGTAACATTCAAAAGCAAAGTCCCCCAAAGGGTGTGATCAGTGAAGTCAGTTTAGCACTTTCTTTGGCTAAAGGAACTGGCCAAAATCTGCTTGAGGCATTCAGCTTGGAGAATACTGTACCTCCTTTCACTTTGAGGGGGAAGTTACCCAGTGCTGGCAGTTGGGTTACAGACGTCCGGGTTTCCCTGGACACAGCATCTTTTTTGATTCTCCTTTCTCTGTCCGGGGGGTATTTTAAAAATAACAGGCAATGTCCGGGGGTTTTGCAGAGCAGACAAGCAGCAGTTCAGAAAGAGCCTCGATTGGTCCGCTTTCCGATTGGTCCCTCCTCTGCATCTGCAGCTGATTGATCCATTCCCCTGCAAGCCACAGCTGCTGGATCCTGCCCACCCAGGCTGGCTCCTAGCCCTGGGGAGGGGGTCGTGCAGAGAGGCGCTGACTGACGTCTGTTGCTGCATCCTGGGCTTGTGCCAGCTGCCCTGCCACCGTGACAGGGAGTGACACTGCCCCTCACCTCCAGTGAGTACCCCCGCTGCAGGTACCCCTTCAGCACCCCCAACTGCACCCCATCTCCAGCTCCTCCTTCCCCTCCAACACCTCCCCTCTGACAGTGTCCTCTTTTTGGGAACCTGAAATATGGTAACCCTAGTTGGGAGGATATATGTTTCTCTTACAACTGCTTCACTGAGTCTCTTAAGATCCACAATGATTTTTTTTTTTTCATTTTTCTTTGTACCACTGGAGCACACCATGGCGTTGGTTCAGAGATTTTCTGGTTTAATCCAATCTACTCTATTCTCTTTAACTCAGTTTCCACTCTATGAAGTAACGGGATGGGAATCCTGTGATCTGTACGTACACTGTATGGTTCAGCATAGTCTCTTAAGGTTATTTGTACTGGATCCCCTTTCAGAAGTCCAATATCACCAAATAGTCCATCGAGTTCTTTCACCTTCCTCACTAGGCCCATCCTGGCAGCTATGCTGGGCTGAGAAGGCTGCTGGTCTGTGGTCCTTTCTTCACATGTGCACTCTGACTGCAAAGCTTTTGTCTTTGTAAGTTGTTCCGGTGGGGGACTGGCCCATGCAGTTCTGAATCCCTCCAGGGCTAGACAGGTTTTTGTCCGTCTCTTCTGAGATGACTGACTTCAGTTCCTGAGTCAATTTTAAAATCAATAGTCTTGCTATGAATATTCAATTTCACTGCTTTGGTGCTGTCCATATCTTGTGCCTGTATTGAATCTTTTGCCTCTGGCTGGACATGCATCATCTCTTGGGATAGGACTTTTTCCACATCTAATGCATGCAGGCTGGAATTTATCCCTCTGGAGTTCTCTCTTCTTGCCTCAGGGGTTTTATGATAATGGCTTTTAGTGCTCTCAAGTGTCTGTTTACAGTGTCTAAGCTAGTTTCAGGTTTCTGAAGGTGCTCCAGCCTTTTGTTCTGCTGTTTGACTAGTTCAGAGTACTTTGTTATCCGTAGCTACAGCTAGTCGTCTTCAGTTGTAGCTGCTGTGAAAGATTTTTATATGTTACTCCCATAATCAGCTTGTCTCTGATATTTTCATGTTTTGCAGTTCCAAAATCACAGTTTTCAGTCTATGCATGCAAAGCTCTTATAAAACGTCCACCATTTCCCCCTAGTCCTTGAATTCTCTAGTGAAAATGTGGTTTTTCATGAGCCACATTTCTCTGAGGCATAAAGTATGCATCAAATATAGCCAGAGCCCTTTCCTTGTCATCTTTGTGACTGGCTTCAGTAAAGTCAAAGGATTTAAAGATATGCTCTGCCTGCTTCCCCACAGCGTAAATTAAAGTTTAATAATAAATAAATGTGTAGCAATTGGAAATCTTCCAAAATACTGCTTCCAGTCTGTCCCTTTGTCAAAGCTGAAGTTCTCGGGGGCATTGAAGTGTGGCATGTTGATGAGATCCTGCAACCTTTCTTCCTTTTTCCCTTCTGTTTGCAACCTTTGCTGCTTTGTTCCTTCTGTTTGTTCTCCTCTGGCATTAGTTTACTTCTGACACTATGTCATGTACTTCCTGTACATAGCAGCAGGGCTGCTTCTAGCAGGTCAGGCTTCTGTACCAGCTATTGACTGACCACAGAAATTCCTTCCCAGAGAGAGACATAGCAGACCTGGTCACTGTAAGATCCTTTAATGCTCTGCCATGTATGGCTAAGGTTAGCTTAAACGAGGTAGTACACACACACCGACACCCAGTGGGTGAACAGTATAATACAGTTTAGCATTCTGCTACGCAGGCAGGCACACTGGGGATGGGCATGGCTTCTTCTCTGAGGACTTCTTGGCTTTTTGTGTTTCAGGGAGAGTGGTTGAGGCCTTCGCACGCCGAGCCTTGTGGGAAGTTGGACTCAACTACGGCCACGGGACTGGCCATGGCATCGGCAATTTTCTGTCTGTCCATGAGTGTAGGTGCTCTGCTGGTTGCCTGTCCCCAAGGGAAACACCACAACGGCCTGTGCCCCCTTGGCTCTCACCCCCACCCCTGGGAGTTTGGACTGGACAGGCACAGGGGAGCTGCGCCAACAGCTCTGCCTCACCCTGTCTCCCTGCTCCCATTGCTAGGCCAGTGTCTGTGATACAGGTGCCCTATGCCCACCAAGAATTCTCAATCCCCTGCTGGCAACTGGATGCCCCACACCCGCCCAGTGACTTCGTCATGGCCCCAGGGAGCACAGCACCTCTCATCACAGGGTCTGAAGGATACTAATGGCTGGGCAGTGTGGCAGCTCAGCCTGCTGGATGCCTGGCTGGCTCAAGAGGCCCAGCAGAGGGAATCGTCTGGGGGTGCCAGGGGGTGAAGGGTTGCTAAGCAGGCTGGGCTCTGGGTAGATGCACGATAAGCCCAGGTCCCCAGGCCCTATGCATGTGGAAGGTGCAGCCCGTGGAAGGTGCAGCCCCCTCTCCACTAGACCCTGCTTATGGAGGAGGGAGAGGATGTCTCCAGTCTCAGGGCTCATCCTGCTCCAGCATCCAGAAGGAGAAATAAACTTGGCGTCTTCTCCCGGCAGGGCCAGTGGGATTCCAGTCCAACAACGTGCCCTTGGTCAAAGGGATGTTCACGTCCATAGGTACGCATGTCCCTCACAACCCCTGTACCGGGCACTTCCAGTACCCCTGTGCTCCGAGACGTGGGCTCTTGTGCCTTCTACTCTCAGGCAGCATCGCCCTTCATGAAATCCCCCGGACCCCATGCCTCCATGACATGACATGCATCCAGGACCCCATGGCAGTCCTGGGCACTTGCCAGGGCTAGGGGGTGGGGGGTAGTGCTGTGGGACAGGGCCCTGGTGTCTAGCTTGTGGCCTGGAGGTATTTGGGGAAGTGGGAATCATGCAGCTGGAGCTCTGTGATCCCAGGGGTGTGAGAGAGACCCCAGTTACAGCGTGACAGGGTTGTCAGGGCTCTGGATTCACTGGCTTCCCTGTGTCTGCTCCCCAGAGCCCGGTTATTACCAGGAGGGTGAGTTTGGAATCCGCATTGAAGACGTGGCACTGGTGGTGGAAGCTCAGACCAAGGTGATTAATCTTCCTCACCCCTGATGGGACAGGCCTTGCTGATGCATCACTGGTCGGCAGCCACCTTCCCTTCCCCTCCTTCCCTGCACTTTCTCCCTCAATTCTAGAGGGCTGGGCCAGACTTGGAGCCCAGGTGAGGGTAAAGGGATTTGAGGGCTTAGCCAAGTGACAGCTGGTGACAGTTCATAAGAACATAAGAAAGGCCATACTGGGTCAGACCAAAGGTCCATCCAACCCAGTATCCTGTCTACCAACAGTGGCCAATGCCAGGTGCCCCAGAGGGAGTGAACCTAACAGGTAATGATCTAGTGATCTCTCTCCTGCCATCCAGCTCCACCCTCTGACAAACAGAGTCTAGGGACTCCGTTCCTTACCCATCCTGGCTAATAGCCATTCATGGACTTAACCTCCATGAATTTATCCAATTCTCTTTTAAACCCTGTTATAGTCCTAGCCTTCACAACCTCCTCAGGCAAGGAGTTCCACAGGTTGACCGTGCGCTGAGTGAAGAAGAACTTCCTTTTATTTGTTTTAAACCTGCTACCCATTAATTTCATTTGGTGGCCCCTAGTTCTTATATTATGGAAACAAGTAAATAACTTTTCCTTATTCACTTTCTCCACACCACTCATGATTTTCAAAAAAAGACAAGGAGACTTGTGGCACCTTAGAGACTAACCAATTTATTTGAGCATAAGCTTTCGTGAGCTACAGCTCAGCTCACGAAAGCTTATGCTCAAATAAATTGGTTAGTCTCTAAGATGCCACAAGTCTCCTTGTCTTTTTGCGAATACAGACTAACACAGCTGCTACTCTGAAACTCATGATTTTATATTCCTCTATCATATCCCCCCTTAGTCTCCTCTTTTCCAAGCTGAAAAGTCCTAGCCTCTTTAATCTCTCCTCATATGGGACCAGTTCCAAACCACTAATCATTTTAGTTGCTCTTTTCTGAACCTTTTCTAATGCCAGTATATCTTTTTTGAGATGAGGGGACCACATCTGTACTCCGTATTCAAGATGTGGGCGTACCATGGATTTATATAAGGGCAATAAGATATTCTCCGTCTTATTCTCTATCCCTTTTTTAATGATTCCTAACATCCTGTTTGCTTTTTTGACTGTCTGCCGCTGCACACTGCGTGGATGTCTTCAGAGAACTATCCACGATGACTCCAAGATCTTTCTCCTGATTAGTTATAGCTAAATTAGCCCCCATCATCTTGTATGTATAGTTGGGGTTATTTTTTCCAATGTGCATTACTTTACATTTATCCACATTAAATTTCATTTGCCATTTTGTTGCCCAATCACTTAGTTTTGTGAGATCTTTTTGAAGTGCTTCACAGTCTGCTTTGACCTTAACTATCTTGAGCAGTTTAGTATCATCTGCAAACTTTGTCACCTCAATGTTTACCCCTTTCTCCAGATCATTTATGAATAGGTTGAATAGACTTGGTCATAGGACTGGCCCTTGGGGAACACCACTAATTACCTCTCTCCATTCTGAAAATTTACCATTTATTCCTACACTTTGTTCCCTGTCTTTCAACCAGTTCTCCATCCATGAAAGGATCTTCCCTCTTATCCCATGACAACTTAATTTACATAAGAGCCTTTGGTGAGGGACCTTGTCAAAGGCTTTCTGGAAATCTAAGTACACTATTTCCACTGGATCCCCCTTGTCCACATGTTTGTTGACCCCTCAGAGAACTCTAATAAATTAGTAAGACATGATCTCTCTTTACAGAAACCATGTTGACCTTTGTGCAACAATTTATGTTCTTCTATGTGTCTGACAATTTTATTCTTTACTACTGTTTCAACTAATTTGCCCGGTACTGACGTTAGACTTTCTGGTGTGTAATTGCCAGGATCACCTCTAGAGCCCTTTTTAAATATTGGCGTTACATTAGCTATCTTCCAGTCATTGGGTACAGTAGCTGGTTTAAAAGACAGGTTACAAACCGTAGTTAATAGTTCTGCAATTTCACATTTGAGTTCTTTCAGGACTCTTGGGTAAATGCCATCTGGTCCCGGTGACTTGTTACTGTTAAGTTTCTCAATTAATTCCAAAACCTCCTTTAGTGTCATTTCAATCTGTGACAATTCCTCAGATTTGTCACCTACAAAAGACAGCTCAGGTTTGGGAATCTCCCTAACATCCTCAGCTGTGAAGACTGAAGCAAAGAATTAATTTAGTTTCTCCGTGACTTTATCGTCTTTAAGTGCTCCTATCTTGATCCTCCAGGGGCCTCACTGGTTGTTTAGCAGGCTTCCTGCTTCTGATGTACTTAAAAAACATTTTGTTTTTACCTTCTGAGGTTTTGGCTAGCTGTTCTTCAAACTCCTTTTTGGCTTTTTTATTACATTTTTACATTTAATTTGGCAGTGTTTATGCTCCTTTCTATTTACCTCACTAGGATTTGACTTCCACTTTTTAAAAGATGCCTTTTTATCGCTCACTGCTTCTTTTACATGGTTGTTAAGCCACGGTGGCTCTTTTTTACTTCTTTTACTGTGTTTTTTAATTTGGGGTATACATTTAAGTTGAGCCTTTATTATGGTGTCTTTGAAAAGTGTCCATGCAGCTTGCAGGGATTTCACTCTAGTCACTGCAAAAAGAACAGGAGGACTTGTGGCACCTTAGAGACTAACACATTTATTTTAGTCTCTAAGGTGCCACAAGTCCTCCTGTTCTTTTTGCAGATACAAACTAACACGGCTGCTACTCTGAAACTCTAGTCACTGTCCCTTTTAATTTCTGTTTAACTAACCTCCTCATTTTTGCATAGTTCCCCTTTCTGAAATTAAATGCCACAGTGTTGGGCTGTTGAGGTGTTCTTCCCACCACAGGAATGTTAAATGTTATTATATTATGGTCACAGTTTCCAAGCGCTCTTGTTATAGTTACCTCTTGGACCAGATCCTGCTCTCTACTCAGGACTAGATCGAGAGTTGCCTCTCCCCTTGTGGGTTCCTGTACCAACTGCTCCAAGAAGCAGTCATTTAAAGTATCGAGAAATTTTGTCTCTGCATTTTGTCCTGAGGTACATGTACCCAGTCAATTTGGGGATAATTGAAACCCCCCACTATTATTGAGTTTTTTTATTT
Organism: Chelonia mydas; assembly: GCF_015237465.2. Lineage (NCBI taxonomy): Eukaryota > Metazoa > Chordata > Testudines > Cheloniidae > Chelonia > Chelonia mydas. The sequence goes on from NC_057855.1 coordinate 60,046,298, forward strand.
TGATAGCTTCTCTAATCTCCCTTAGCATTTCATCGTCACTATCACTGGCCTGGTCAGGTGGTCGATCATAGATCCCTGCTGTTATATTCTTATTAGAGCATGGAATTACTATCCATAGAGATTCTATGGAACATGTGGATTCATTTAAGATTTTTATTTCATTTATTCTACATTTTCTTTCACATATAGTGCCATTCTCTCCCCCCCACCCCCGCACGACCTGTTCTGTCCTTCCGATATATTTTGTACCGTAAAATGATTGTGTCCCATTGATTGTCCTCACTCCACGAGGTTTCTGTGATGCCTATTATATCAATATCTTCCTTTAACAGGAGGCACTCTAGTTCACCCATCTTATTATTTAGACTTCTAGCATTTGTGTACAAGCACTTGAAAAACTTGTCACTGTTTATTTGTCTGCCCTTTTCTGATGTGTCAGATTCTTTATGTGAATGTTTCTTGTCTGATCTGGCCCATACTTTGTGCTCTTTCATCCCCTCCTCCTGACTAAACCCTAGAGCATCTCTATCAATAGACTCTCCTCTAAGAGAAGTCTCTGTCCGATCCACGTGCGCCTCTGCAGCAATCGGCTTTCCCCCATCTCTTCGTTTAAAAACTGCTCTGCAACCTTTTTAATGTGAAGTGTCAGCAGTCTGGATCCACTTTAGTTTAGGTGGAGCCCATCCTTCCTGTATAGGTTCCCCCTATCCCCAAAGATTCCCCAGTTCCTAAAAAATCTAAACCCCTCCTCTCTACACCATCGTCTCATCCACGAATTGAGACTCTGAAGCTCTGCCTGCCGACCTGGCCCTGCGCGTGGCACTGGAACCATTTCTGAGAACGCCACCACAGAGGTCCTGGATTTCAGTCTCTTTCCTAGCAGCCTAAGTTTGGCCTCCAGGACGTCTCTCCTACTCTTCCCTACGGCATTGGTACCTACATGTACCACGACCACCGGCTCCTCCCCAGCACTACACATAAGTCTACCTTCGCACCAGGCAGGCAAGTCACCATGCGGTTCTCCCGGTCATCACAAACCAGCTATCTATGTTTCTAATGATCGAATCTCCCATTACTAACACCTGCCTTTTCCTAATGACTGGAGTTCCCTCCCCCGGTGAGGTAACTTCAATGCGAGAGGATACCCCAACGTCATCTGGAAGGAGGGTCCCAACTATGGAAAGGTTTCCCTCTCTTCCTGTTGACTGCTCTCCTTCTCTGGGCCTTTCATCCTCCTTAATAGCTGTCTGACCAGAGGTGGGACAAATCTACAGTGTCCCGGAAAGCCTCATCAACATACCTCTCTGCCTCCCTTAGCTCCTCCATTTCCGCCACCCTGGCCTCCAAAGCCCGTTCGTGGTCTCTGAGGGCCAGGAGCTCCTTGCACCGAATGCACACATACGCCACCCGCCCACAGGGCAGGTAATCATACATGCTATACTGAGTGCAATAAACCGGATAGCCCCTACTCTGCTGCTGGGCTTCTGCCTGCATTTTCTCCTAGTTACCTAGGTTAATGATAGGGTTTTTGTTTAAATCAAGAAGTTTTGATTATAGTTTAGTGTAAAGGTTTTAAAGAATGGCAAGTGTACCTTGCCCCCTTCCCACTCCCCTTCCAAAGTCCCTCTCCAAACTCCCTGTTAGCGGCCCCTGTTTGCAAAGCTCCCTGGTCGTTTGCTCACTGCTTTATGAGTTCCCTACCAGGTGCTTAGCAATGGCTGGGGGAAGGGTGTGTGAGGCCAGAGATGTCTAAGATCTTCTCTAGGAATTATTCTGAGGTAGTTCTCTGGCCTGTGCTATACAGGGAGTCAGACTGGATGGTCACAATGGTCCCTTCTGGCCTTGGAGTCTATGAGACTCTGAACACACAGGAGATTGAGTCTGTACTTATTCATGTTCTTGGGCAGATCATCAAAGAGCTCAACTTGCTGGCTGCAGGATCAGCATGGCCTGGCTGTGTGTGCTGGGGTCTGGGTGGGGCAGAGGGACCCAGCTGCACATGCTGGCGTCTGGGTGGGGGCAGTGGGGCCTGGCTGTTCGTCCCGGGGTCTGTGTGGCAGGATGCGGCCCTGTAGCGTGTGTGCAAAATGATAGCCCTTGTGCCCCGCTGCACCCACCAGCCAGGGAGTGCGGGTGCACTAGTTAGGGCACCAGGGAGACCAGATAGGTGTCTAGCTGGATTTGGTCTCCTGGCATTTTAAAACCATGTGTTAAACCAATGCCACTGAGTCAGTGTGGGTCTTGTGAGCCCCAAAAGGGATCCACACATGAGCCTTCACCAGTATCAGTGAACTCGGTGCCACTTTGCCAGCATCCCCAGGAGAGGCTGCAGCACGGACGTGGAGGGCGCAGTGAGGGCTGGGGTGGAGCCGATCACAGCTCAGAGCACATTGTGTGCAGAGCAGGAGCCAAGAGTAGTAGCCCTCACCCTCAGTGGTGTTATGGAGGCTTAGCAGCCCCAGGTGTGAGAGCAGGACAGGCCACACTGGGCTGTAGGGAGTGTGGCAAATGGAACCACATTGGAAGGGAGAGGCGGTGAGCTGTGGCAGGGCAGGCACCTCTTGCTCAATGCAAACACACCTGTCTCAGCCGTCCAGCCACAGGAAGAGGAGAAACAGCCACGTAAGGTTGACCCAGACAGGCAGCGAGGTGTGGAAAAGCACGGGTGGGGCAGCTTGGGAGTGAGCAGAGAAGAAACGCCAGGGAGCAAAGAGCAGAGCTGGAGAAAGGAACCTGGTGGGATCCCAAAAGAGAGCCACCATGTAGGTGGGACCGGGTCCGGAACCATGGCAGAGATGCACTGCTGGGAAGGCAGTTCCTGAGCACAACTCACTGGGCTGGGGCCAAGGGGGCGAGGCACTGGAAGGAGCCAGAGCTAGGAAAGGAAGAGACCAGGGAGCCGAGCTGTTTCCAGGCCAGGTTGCAGCAGAGCCCAGACTGGAATCAGCGAAGGAGCCTGCAGTGGGAAAGGTGTGACGGCTCCTTTCACGAACATCCCGGGCCGGGAACTGAGTGAAGGGACCATAGCTCAGGCAAGGGCCAAAAGTCACGACTGACAAAATAGCCACAGCCCCCCAGAGCTGCTCCCAGCTGGCACTACACTGACTCACAGGCTGCGGAGAGGGAGCTGATGCCTAGCCCCGGTCACACAGCGCTGATAGCAGAGTCCAGCTGTACGATGGTTCCCTGGAGCTGTATGCAGGGGGACACACCTGCTGGGTCAGATACTGGGGATGATGCATGGGCTGGAGAGAGCCCAGCAGGACTCATGAGTCCCAGGGAGTCTGCAGAACCAGCCACCTGAGAACCCCCCTTTTCCTTGTCCCCCGAGCCTATTTGCTCTGGAGTACCTGAGCGCTGAGCAACCCCAGTACAGAGTTACTTGGAGCAGAGCTGCAGGGCTGGCTGTACACGTGTGCTCCAGGGAGTCTGGCTGTCCATGAGCAGTCAGCAAAGCTTGGCTAGTTGGCCCCTCCCCTGAGGCCAGGCTGGGGGAGGGGAAGGAGCGGTTGCCCCTACTTTGTCTGCACGGAAGGGCTGTCCTGCTAGGCCCTGCATGCCATGCTTCCAGCCATGCTGCCTGCTGACCATAGATAAGCAACACTGAGCATCCCCAATAGGCACTGGCCTCTGCACTAAGCCATGCCCCATTCCTCCCAGTTGGGCTGCATGGGAGGGTGTGTGGTTACCAACAGTAGGGAGATGCTCTGTCTTCTTGCCACGGTTAGAGGGAAGGGAGGGAGGTTCACACTGGCTCAGATGTGAGAGAGGCCTGGGTGCTAATCGCGTGGGGAGAGGCTGTGACTCACCCAAATCAGAGCCTGTAACAGTGGCAGCTAAGAGACATGGCCAAGGTCACACAGGAAGTCTGTGGCAAAGCAGGGAATTGACCCCAGGTCTCCCATGTTGGCGAATGCCAAACCCTTGGGCCAGCCTCCCTCTCCAGTGGCCAGAGGCAGCAAAGCTAGGTGCCCACCTGTGCCTCTAGCACCTGAGCGACACCACAGGGCTCAGCAGCAGCCTCACAAACCTCGGGTGAGCTCTAGCCATGGGCGGGACAACGTGTCACCCAGGGAGCTGCTCCGGCCCAGCCCATTTGCAAGGCAGCTGGCCCTGGGACTGGGGGTCTGCAGTGACCTTGTCCCATCTGCAAAATGGGGAGATGCTTTGGTGGGGGGCGAGAGGAGGATGCAGAGAGCGAAGGGTGGGTAACACCCAGGCAGACGGAGACCAGTCAGTGGAGGAGGCACTGGGATTTGAAACCCCCACGTGTGGGGTTTTAGCTTCGTGCACCTTTCCCTTGGCCACAGGGCATGAGGGAGCGGGGCGTGTCTCTCAAGCCAGGTACTGACCATGTGGCACAGAGCTAGGCACTTCATGACACACAGCAGCGAGTGAGGGGTGTGGTGGCAGATGAGTGAGGCTGTGGCACTGGGGCCATGACACGCTGTGAGGAGGAGGAGGAGGTCAGGGCTCAGGAGGGCCGGCAGGGTGTAAACAGCAGCCTGGGAGGGGTGGTGGGCTCGGTCCCCTCACTCTCTCTCTCCTGCTGCAGCATGGGGCAGGGGAGAAGGCCTACCTGACCTTCGAGGTGGTGTCTCTGGTGCCCTATGACCGGAACCTCATCGACATCAGCTTCCTGTCTGAGCACCAGGTGAGTGGGGGCTCTCGGGGCAGGCTGGGGCTGCCCATCACGTCTACCGCTCATGGCCTTCTCCTGTCTGGTTGCAGATCCAGTATCTCAACACGCACTATGAGACCATCCGCCAGCTCGTGGGGCCAGAGCTGCAGAGACAGCAGCTGGAGGAGGAGTACGAGTGGCTGAGGAGGAACACACAGCCCTTCTCACGGGGCACGCTGGTGGCCGCCTCCCTGGGCACCCTGGCAATCACCTCCCTGGTGTCTGCGCTCCTGCCTGACAGACAGGCCTGAGGGATACTCCACCCCCAACCACCCAGCCATGTCTAACCCCCCAGCTGTAAGCCAGTCTCCCAGCCCCTTTTCCAAGCAGTCTGTGGTTTGTATGTTTTTCTCACCCTCACCCTTGTTACCTCACTTCCTTTTTAGCTTATGATTAAAAACAAGTAACCTCCGGGCAGGGGGTTGAGAGCTTCCCCTTGTGCTGCTGCGCCCTCGGGGTGTGGGGCTTGGCTGCGGCATGCACAAACGAGCAGGGTTGGTATGTGTGTGTCAAGCCAGCGGTTGCATTAATGGGGCTGATGCATGCAGGGAGGGACGCTGGTGTGCAGGCTGAGCTGAGGTACCTGTGCAAGGCTTCTGCGTGCAAGTGCTTGTGGCACTGGTGGGCGCGTGTATATGTGTAGTGCTGGTGTGTGCAGGGTTGGGGGGGAGCATGTGTGCAGGGCTGCTGCATGCACCTGGGCATCCATGTACAGGCCTGGGGCACAACAGCATGCCAACGGGCAAGTGTCAGTGAAGCACTGAATTCTGTGGAGGGGGAGGCTGACGTGGCCGGCCCAGATGCATGTGGAACCTAGGCTGGCTGATGGGACAGATTCCAAATTCACCCTACATAGCAGCATTGTGTCATCACTTCCTGGGCCTGCCTTTAGTTTAGGGCCCACTAGTGTCCGCCTGCTGGACTGCCAGCTCCACCCCAGTGTCCACCTTTCCAGGCAGGGCCTGCCCTCTCCAACCTCCCTGCTAATTTCCAAAGGCTCATCCCTTCCCTAGCCTCCTCCCATGCCTGCCACAGTTAGGGTAGCCCAGTCTCTGGTACAGGCCCAGATTTGAACCCATCAGGCGATGTAGAGACCTGGAGCCTGATTCTCCATCACTCTGTCCCTGTATTTCAGACAGGGTGTTATGGTAGCTTTAAGCCACCTTTGCACTCCAGGGCCTCATACTCCATGGCCTCGCATCTTGTGCACACTGGGCGTGCATGCTCCCATCCTGACAATAGTGACTGACACCCACTTTGCACTAGTGCAAATGACCAGGGTAATGGAAAATCAGGTCCCATGTATTCTGGGGAAGTGCAGGGACTGCCTGGACCTGATGTAAATTAGAGCAGCCTTAGGGCTGCTCTCACATACAGCTCTCCCTGGCCATGCCCTGATCCACCCCCTGAAACAGGCCTGGGATCAGGGCAGCAGAGAGCCCGTAGACCAGTGCCATACCAGTGGTGACTGCCCAATGCATGGGGAATCCCAGAAGCCTCTTTCTGTTTCAACCCAGTTTAATGTCCCTTATGCTGCCACAGTGGCAGGTGGGGGGAGGGGGGGAAGGGGGGCAGAGTGCCCCTGAAAACCATGCCCCTGACATGGACTCTGGCTATAGCACTGTTGTTAGCATCCCAGGGATCCCAGCTCCCTGTAAATAATGCTGGGAGGCTAAAGACTCTTGAGGAAGCAGGGAGACCCACCTGCCCCACAGCTGGCTGCCCTGACTGAATGGGCTGTCCTGCCTGGGTGGCTGTTTCCTTGACTCCCCACTAATTATTTCACACACACTAGGGATGGGCAGGAAGTGTTCATCAAAAGATGGAGCAATCCCTGCCCCCGTAGTATTTTTTTAAAATCTCATGATGGGGGGGGGGGCGGTAATCTCATGATTTTTGATCTCTTGAGAGTGGCAAAGCTGATAGTCTGCAGTGGGAGGGGCAGGGGAGAGTAGCTCATGGGAGGGGGGGAGCAGCATAGAGGGGGTGGGCTTGCGGATGCCAGCAGAGAGGGAGGGACAGCGGAGATGGGAAGAAGGGGGCTAATAGAGCAAGGAGGCAGTTACCCACCTGCAGACGTTGGGCCAGTTTCTAAAGCCATCAGCTCTAAGCCATCTTTGTGCCTCCCAGATGCCATGATGCTCGAGGGGCTGGCGTGGCACCTGGCACAGGTCAAATCAGCCCCGGAGAAGCAGGTGGCAGGGTCACATGGATAGGACACTGGTCTGGGAGTCAGGAGACCTGGGTTTCTTCCTGGCTCTGCTGCTGAGGCTTGGGCAAGTCACTTCTCCTCCTTGGTTTCCCTTGCGGAACTTGCAATATAAAGAAACCTGAGGGCGCAGGGAGCAGTGTGAGAGAATGCAATGCAAACGCCCCTCAGCGAGGCCCCATGGCAAGGTGTGTTTTCCTGTATTTATCCATTCCTTCTCTTCTAGTTTCTTTACAGTCTACCTCATTGTTAACATACAATGCCACACCCCCTTTACGGCTGTCTTTACCAAACAATACATACCCTTCAATACCTGTGCTCCAGTTATCACTACTAGTCCACCATGTTTCCATTATCCCTCTATATGACATACCAGAGCACAATCCAGGCTGGGGAGCGGCGGCTTTGTCCCCCTGCCCTGCAACCTTGGGTGCCTTCCAATGCCTTGCTGAAGTAGCTCCCACTTGGACCACGCCAGCCAGCTACACTCTGGCTCTCACCAGCCTTGGTTACACCGCAGGGTGAGCCCTGCACACCTCCAGCCCTGCATCTCCCCCCAGCGATGTATGTCCTGTACTGCCCAGCCCTCAGCTGCACAGTGCAAAATATATTAAGTCCATTATTCCTTTAAAAGGAATAATATGCCATCTTATTATCTTAAATAGAGTTACCCAGACGCTTCAGCTTGAGCACCTTGGATTAGATAAAGCAATAAAAACAGGTTTATCAACTACAAAGAGAGATTTTGAGTGAGTACAAGCAATGAGGCATAAAAGTCAGAAATGTTTACAAGAAAAATAAAGATAAATTGCTTAAATTAAACTATATTAAAGTCAAGCAAAATTTCTCACCACATGCTTCCAGCACGATTACTGACCAAACTCTTCAGGTCAGGACCCCATCCCCACCAACAGCTGTTTTCCTAGGTGTGATGCCAGAGAGACAGGGACACACACAGGGGCAGGGGGGTTGCCTTGGGCTGTTTGCCCCTTCTTTTTATAGTTTCAGTCCCCCCTCTTGAAAACCGTTTCCAGCTGGGCACTAGGAGACAAAGTCTGCGTGGAAGAATGTTCCCTGCTGTTTCTTCTTCACTTGTTTGATCTGCCTTTGTTTTCCCTTCCTGCTTGCTGACTCTGTTTACTGCTTACACGCAAATTAAGGCGAACACACTCCTTGGTTCAAAACAAACAGACCTCTTCTGCTTGGGCAGGATTGTGGGGTTTGGAACATAGATTCATAGATATTAAGGTCAGAAGGGACCATTATGATCATCTACATGTGTTAACACCATACAGGGGAATCTTATAACTTTACATACAGTGTTGCCACGCACTTTATCAGAACAATACTGACCAGCAAATTATGAGTTTTCAAATGATCCCTTACAAGGCATACCTTGTACAAAGATTGCAACAGTGCATAGGGTGTGAATACAGGAGTGTATTCTGTCACACGAGAATATCTAGTTTCACTGCAATGTGATGTGGCCATAAAAAAGGCTAATGCAACCCTAGGATGCCTCAGTCGAGGTATCTCCAGTAGAGACAGGGAAGTGTTAGTACCATTATACAAGGCACTGGTGAGACCTCATCTGGAATAGTGTGTGCAGTGCTGACCTTATGTTGAAGAAAGATGAATTCAAATTGGAACGAGTGCAGAGAAGGGCTATTAGGATGATCCAAGGAATGAAAAACCTACCTTATGAGAGGAGACTCAAAGAGCTTGGCTTGTTTAGCCTTACAAAATGGCATGATTATCCCTCTGATGTATTTATAGAGAACAAACACGAGAGAGGGAGAAGAGGTATTTAAGTTAAGAGCCAATGCTGGATATAAACTGGCCATCAACAAGTTTAGGCTTGAAATTTAGAGGAAAGTTTCTAACTTTCAGAGGAGTGAAGTTCTGCGACAGCCTCCCAAGGGGAATAGCAGGAGCATAGGCGTCAACTCCGTGGGTGCTCTGGGGCTGGAGCACTCAGAAAAAAATAGTGGGTGCTCAGCACCCAACAGCAGCCAACCACCAATCAGCTGTTCAGCGGACTCCATCGGCTCCCCCCTCTCGCCCCCCGAGCGCCTCTGTGACCGGAGTCCCAGTGGGGGCCAGCTGTGGTGACTCAAATAGGGTGAATTGCAAAGAATGGGACAGACAATCCCCGTAAAGCTGGTGGATATTCCAATACTCAGATTTACCAAGCCAGCGTAAAACAGCTTCTTTATTACCTTACTGGTTACTCAGAAGTCCAAGCAACACAGTTCCCTTAAAGTGATCCAGCCTCAGGCCTCCATCCAGGTACCCATGTCAAATATGATGAAAATTTCTGTAAACCTTATTTCATCATATAAAAGAAAAGGTTCTACCAATCCCAAAGGATCGAACACATTACCTCCCAGGTTGTCAAGCTTCCTTCCCCACTCTGAAATCGAGGGTACAGATGTGGGAACCTGCATGAAAGACCCCCTAAGCTTATTCTTACCAGCGTAGGTTAAAAACTTCCCCAAGGTACAAACTTTGCCTTGTTCTTGAACCCTATGTTGCCACCACCAAGCATTTTAAACAAAGAACAGGGAAAGAGACCACTTGGAGATGTCTTTCCTCAAAATATCCCCCCAAGCCCTACACCCCCTTTCCCGGGGAAAGCTTGATAGTAATCCTCACCAATTGGTATAGGTGAGCACAGACCCAAACCCTTGGATCTTAAGAACAATGAAAAATCAATCAGGTTCTTAAAAGAAGAATTTTAATTAAAGAAAAGGTAAAAGAATCACCTCTGTAAAATCAGGATGGTAAATACCTTACAGGGTAATCAGATTCAAAACATATAGAGAATTCCTCTAGGCAAAACCTTAAGTTACAAAAAATCACAAAAACAGGAATATACATTCCCTCCAGCACAGCTTATTTTACCAGCCATTAAACAAAAGGAAATGTAACACATTTTCTAGCTAGATTACTTACTAACTTAACAGGAGTTGGAAGGCTTGCATTTCTGATCTGTTCCTGGCAAAAGCATCACACAGACAGACAGAACCCTTTGTTTCCCCCTCTCCAGATTTGAAAGTATCTTGTCCCCTCATTGGTCATTTTGATCAGGTGCCAGCGAGGTTACCTGAACTTCTTAACCCTTTACAGGTGAAAGGGTCTTGCCTCTGGCCAGGAGAGATTTAAAAGCACGGTATACAGAAAGGTGGTTACCCTTCCCTTTATATTTATGACACAGGTTAATGAATGTTTCAGATCTTACCCAAATACACGATACAGCCAATTCTTATTAACTAAACTAAAATTTATTAAAAAACAAAAGAGAGAGTATGTTTAAAATATCAATATACATACAAGCGGCAAAGAGTCCTGTGGCACCTTATAGACTAACAGACGTATTGGAGTGTAAGCTTTCGTGGGTGAATACCCACTTCGTCGGATGCATGTAGTGGAAATTTCCAGAGGCAGATATAAATATGCAAGCAAGAATCAGGCTAGGGATAACGAGGTTAGTTCAATCAGGGAGGATGAGGCCCTCTTCTAGCAGTTGAGGTGTGAACACCAAGGGAGGAGAAACAGCTTTTGTAGCTGGCGAGCCATTCACTGTCTTTGTTTAATCCTGAGCTGATGGTGTCAGATTTGCAAGTGAACTAAAGTTCAGCAGTTTCTCTTTGAAGTCTGGTCCTGAAGTTTTTTTGCTGCAGGATGGCTACCTTTAAATTTGCTCTTGTCTGTCCAGGGAGGTTGAGTATTCTCCTACAGGTTTTTGTATATTGCCATTCCTAATATCTGATTTGTGTCCATTTTTCCTTTTACGTAGGGACTGTGCAGTTTGGCCGATGTACATAGCAGAGGGGCATTGCTGGCACATGATGGCGTATATTACATTGGTGGACGTGCAGGTGAATGAACCGGTGATGGTGTGGCTGATCTGGTTAGGTCCTGTGATGGTGTTGCTGGTGTAGCTATGTGGGCAGAGTTGGCATCGAGGTTTGTTACATGGATTGGTTCTTGAGTTAGAGTTACTATGTTGTGTAGTTGCTGGTGAGAATATGCTTCAGGTTGGCGGGTTGTCTGTGGGCGAGGACTGGCCTGCCTCCCAAGGCCTGTGAAAGTGAGGGGTCGTTGTCCAGGATGGGTTGTAGATCACTGATGATGCGTTGGAGAGGTTTTAGCTGAGGACTGTATGTGATGGCCAGTGGAGTTCTGTTGGTTTCTTTCTTGGGCTTGTCTTGCAGCAGAAGGCTTCTGGGTACACGTCTGGCTCTTTTGATCTGTTTCCTTATTTCCTCGTGTGGGTATCGTAGGAGAACACTTCAACCTCCCTGGACACACAAGAGCAGATTTAAAGGTAGCCATCCTGCAGCAAAAAAACTTCAGGACCAGACTTCAAAGAGAAACTGCTGAACTTTAGTTCATTTGCAAATTTGACACCATCAGCTCAGGATTAAGCAAAGTCTGTGAACGGCTCGCCAGCTACAAAAGCAGTTTCTCCTCCCTTGGTGTTCACACCTCAACTGTTAGAAGATGGCCTCCTCCTCCCTGATTGAACTAACCTCATTATCTCTAGCCTGATTCTTGCTTGCATATTTATACCTGCCTCTGGAAATTTCCACTACATGCATCCGACGAAGTGGGTATTCACCCACGAAAGCTTATGCTCCAATACATCTGTTAGTCTATAAGTTGCCACAGGATTCTTTGCCGCTTTTAGAGATCCAGACTAACACTGCTACCCCTCTGATACAATATACATGCAGACATGAGTTCAATTCATTGAGGTGCAGATTCATAGTAGAGATGGTTAGCTTTGTAGTTGCAAAGAGTTCCTTTAGAATTCAGTTCATAGGTGACAGTCCAATGTCCAAATCTCATATTCAGGGCATACCAGCATAACTGGGACCTCAGTCTTGGGACTCAAATTTCCCCTGATGAAGTCTAAGCAGATCTGAGATGACAGAATCAGGACCCGGGATCTTTTACAATTTCATGTCTTTTTGACAAGTTGGAATTCCTCAGGGAACAAAAGGTAATTAGGATGACTTTGAAGGAGGTCCATCACCAGTACTTAGCTATATGAATTAACATAAGGCCATTTGCTTGTTTCTCCACCATTCACAGTCATTTCAAAGAGAGATGAATACTGAGATATCCCATGTTTACAATTCATTTACATGATGATGTACTTTTGACCTCTGAATTATCAGAATACAGCATAGACAGGGACTATTGATTACATTGTCCACCCTACTGATACATATGTAAATACATAAAACCACAAACATTATCTCCCCACATGTCTTTTGAGGATTATTTATTTTGCAGGATGTTTAACCCTTTCTAGCCACAAGTCACAGCCCCAATGTGAGACTGGTGTGGAAGGGCGAAATTAAAGCTCCTGGATACACCTTAAGTACCTTCCAACATAGATATGAGCTGTGTTTATATTGAATTCTTTGTAAGGCCAAATTATTGATGCATGCTTTGGCCCCAGCCAAAACTTAGTACATACTTTGTGAAACACTTCAATGATTCCAGGGTTTGGTCTATGTGTTAACATAGCCATTAACATTCTTCAGAGAGTACTTACTCTGGCATTCAGCCATAAAGGCTTGTTGTACCTCAGTTTCCCTTTGTGCATAGCAGTTTAAGCTTGTATTGGTTTTTCTGCTGTGGAAAGTTTTGGAAATATGTCTATTCATCAGCTGTGAAGCCTCAACATCATTAGGCTTTTTAACACAAAGCGTGTTCTTGTTGAACCAAACAGCATAATCATAAGGGTTTCTATTATGTACCACTCTTAACATGTTCAAGTACTTTTCCAAAACACCATGCACATTGTACATTTTTACAGTTCTTGGTATCAGCAACAAATTAGTTTCAATCATTAGCAATAACATTAACATCAGTTCTATCACAAGTGTACATTTACAATTATTTTTGTCATGCCAAGCCTTTGGTTTAGACAAATCATTCTTTAGGTCAGCTTGTTCAATATCCCTTTTGAATCTTTGTAGCTTTTTCTTGACCTCAGGGTCTTCCTTAACAAAGGCTTTCAGTTTAACCCCTTCCTTGGTGTTTTGGTATTTTAGGGTTAATATGTGGTTTTTATTTGCAAGGGTTAATCCTTCCCTTCCTCCCTTTCCAGTAGGGTCAAAATCTGAACTCGTTTGTGTAACAGAATCCATTGACTGGCTAGGTGCATCCTCTTTGCTAACAGCTACGGGCAAGTCTTTCTCCCCCCAGTGAGTCAGGTAATTTGCATCAACACAAACACGAGCTTGTTTACTAGTTTTCAAATCCTCAAGCTTTACCAATTCCAAGCCTGTCTTAAAGAGATACCATCTATTTTCACTACCATGTTAGACTCAAGGTTCTTTTGTCCTTCCATTACCAACCTCTACTTCTACATGGAATCAGATGTCAACAGGGGTGGCAGGTTTGTAGAAATGGTGGTGCCCAGAACCCGCCCCTGCCCAAACTCCACCCCTCCAACTCTGTCCCCCACCTGCCCAAGGCGCTGGCAGGGAGTTTGGGTGGGGGAGGAGGTCTGGGGTGCAGGCCCTAGGCTGGGGCAGGGGATTGGGGTGCAGGGTTCAGGCTCTGGGAGGGAATTTGGGGATGGGAGGGGGTGCAGAGGCAGGGGGTACAGAGGGAAGGGGTGCAGTGGTGAGAACTGTGGGGTGAGGGCTGTGGGGTGTGGCTGCAGATGAGGGGTTTGGGGTATGGGAGGGGCTCAGGGAAAGAGTAGGGGTGTAGAGGGTGAGGGCGCTGTCTGGGGCTGGGAATGAGGGGTTTGGGGTATGGGAGGGACTCAGGGTGAGAGTAGGAGTGTGGGGGGTGAGGGCTCTGTCTGGGGATGGGGGGCTTGGGGGTTAGAGAGGCTCAGGGCTGGGGCAGAGGGTTGGGGTGTGGGGGGATGAGGGCTCTGTCTGGGGCTGGAGATGAGGGGTTTGTGGTGTTGGAGGGGGCTCAGGGCTGGGGCAGAGGGTTGGCGTGCAGGGGGATGAGGGCTCTGGTTGGGACTGGGGATAAGGTGTTTGGGGTGTTGGAGGGGCTCAGGGCTAGGGTAGAGGGTTGAGGGTGTGGTGGGGGGTTGAAAGCTCTGGCTGGGGGTGTGGGCTCTGGGGTGGAGGCAGGCTGCTCCGGGATAGGGGCCAGAGAAGAGGACTCCCCCCAGCCTTTCCCTGCCAGCAGCAGCGAGCTCTGGGGGAGGAGCCCCCCTTTCCTGCCCCCCCCCCAGCAGCACACTCACCCCCACCACTGTCACTGCACATGCTCCTAAGGCCTGTCTCAGGTCCAGGAATCTCCCTCGCCTCCCCCATGGTGGGTGCCGGGGAGTGCTGCATGCGCCTCCTCCCCTGCTGTTGCCCCTGACTGTAGCCTCACTGTGGGTGAGGGATGGGGCTGCCCCTTGCCCAGCATGGGGCAGGAGAGGTGACTGCAGGCAGGGGGGGCCCCTGTGCTGGTGGAGGGTCCTGCCGGAAAAGGGGAGGGTCTGAGGTGGAAGGGCAGGCTCAGTCAGTCTGCCCTGGCAGTCGAGATGGGAGGCACTAGGACCCTGCGGCAGCAGTTGCTGCAGGGAGGCAGCATGGAGCTGCACGGAAGAGGCAGAGGCAGGGATGCTCTGCTCCGGGGCCCGGGGGAGGAATGGGGGGGTGGCAGGTGGGGCCGGGGGGACACCTGGCCCCAAACATTGGTGGAGCTGGGCTCCTGGGCTCTGAATATTGCTGGTGTAAGGCACCACGTGGAGATATAACTCACCGCTCCTGGATGTCAAGTCCACTAAGAGACTACAAATCATTTCCAAAATATCTAGAGATGAGAGTTTGCCTGCTCTCCCCTGCATCCTTGTAACCCAGTAACCTAATCTTTCCTCAGTACCTGAGTCAAAGGTTGCTTACTTAAAAGAATCAACATGGAGACAGTCATGTTCCAACAACATTGTCTCCCCAACAAGCTGGTTAAGTTTACAGGGCTGTTTAAATTCCCTAACAATTTTTATTTCGTTTGAAACCTTCTCAAAGCTATCCACACTAGGTCTTTCTAAAGCAAAGTCAGTGGATCTATATACATCAGAAAGACTCTGGCAGTTAGGAACTGGAACAAGGCTTCCAAACAAACTCTTGCTTTCTCTATGCAGTGATTCACCCTGATTAACTCAATCAGATCACTTCCACACCCATCAGTTGCTGCAAACTGCTTGCAAAAATTACCCTGAAAATTTTTCTCTTCAGGAATCTTTCTAATCAACAACCTATTTTTCACAGAAATTCTTCCCTTACCCTTTTTACCTAGGGCTTGCTCTAAAGGAACATTTTCCTGAGCAACAACAGACTCTTTCTGGGTTTCATTTAAATCCAGAATCACCTCTGTCCCATCAGGAGGATTTTCACAAAACTCCCCTTCAGGTAAACCGCTAGACTTCATAGTCACACGATTAGAAACATTCTCTTTCTTGTTACAAGTTTCCACATTGTCAGTGGGTAACACAGTCAAATCATCTTCATGCTTTCCTTGTGCCCTGGCTATGATATCACCCTGATCAGACAAGGTTGTCATATCTTTACCCAGCAACATACTAGCAACAGGCAAAATAGAAGCACCACAATCACTTGGTCTCTGGGAACTATTTATGACATTGACTGGATGCAACCAAGTTACAATGTCATCATCCATAGCAGACACAAATTTAGAACAACTTCCTTCCTGGGCTTTAGTTTTATCCAGAATCAACTCCGGGTCAGCTGATAAATTTTCATCCATCATAGGCTGACAGGCTTTTTCTGTCTGCTCTACCAGACAGGCACTCAGAAATTTCTTCCACATATGCACTACTTCTTTGCACAGCTATCTTCCTCATACAAACATTTGGAGAAACCCTCCATAGGCAAATCCTTGCCCCTAGTAGACATAGGTTCAGGATTATTTCTTTCCTGTGACTGGTTTATGTCATCAACTTGACTGAACAAAGTTTTAATATCATCCCCAATCAAAAGATCCTTAGGCAATAACTTCCTTACACCAGCTATACCTTTATGTTTAACACCATTCCATTCAAGATGGATTCTGGCTAAAGGCACACTTACGGTAAAGTAAACTCATAAAGGATTGTGACGTTCCTGCCTGGTGTTGTCTGAACCAGTGATCTGTTAGGCCACTCCAATCCTTGACTCCGGTAGCCAGCCTTACCCTGCTCTGCTGCCAGAACCCCCACACCTGGGCTGTTCACGCACAGCCCCTGTCTTGTAAGCTGCTCCCAGCTATTTGCAACCAAATGACACTAGCCAATATCTCCGGTCCCAGACACAACCCTAGGAACCTCCATCTTGTAGTGTCCAGTTATACCTGCTGGATGCTGCAAGCTTATATAAGTTCATCAATTTAACAAAGAAATTGATATGTACCAGGCTTGTTATCCCAAAGGGAGTCTCTGACACAATTCAAACCAAATGCACTGCTTTAGGTAGAATAAATGTGTTTGTTTGTTAACTACAAAGATAGATTAAGTGATTATAAATCAAAGCATAACAAGTCAGATTTGGTCAAATGAAATAAAAGCAAAATGCATTCTAAATTGATCTTAACACGTTCAGTGCCCTTACAAACTTAGATGCTTCTCACCACAGGCTGGCTGGTTGCTCTTCAGCCAGGCTCTCCCCTTTGTTCAGCACTTCAGTTGCCCGGTGGTAATGTCTGTAGATGGAGGTGGAAGAGAGAGAGCATGGCAAACTTCTCTCCCTTTTATCATATTCTTTCTTCCCTCTTGGCTTTGCACCCCCCCCTTCAGAGTCAGATGAGCATTACCTCATCACAGTCCCAATCTGACCAAAGGAAGGGGAGTGACTCACTTGAGAGTCAAACAGATCATTTTGTTGCTGCCTAGGCCAGCGTCCTTTGTTCCTGTGAGGCTGGGCTGGGTTTGTCCCATACATGCCCTGATGAGGTGAGAACTGCGTCTCTGCTCTTGGAGAGTTTTTGCCTGGGTTTATTTTAAGCCATGAAGACACATTTTCAGCCTCATAACTATATACATGAATTTATAACCTATCACATCACTATAACAATGCTCAGTGCATCATGAGCCTTCTGAAGACACCTGACATGACAAACTTTGTACTGGATATCACACAATCATTTTACAAGGATGAACAGGGGGGTGCTGGGTGTTCCCCTGAGGTACAGAGCTTCACAAGGATTAAAATATTCATACTCTGATCTGATGAATAATCTTCCTCTTTGACAAAATCTGCTTTAACAAGAGTGATGTTAGAAGCTGTAATTTGCCCTAAACAGCTTTTACCGTTGACTTTTACTTTCTCTGCATAAGTTATGGGGTTACCTTCACCTGAGCTCACAGTAAAAGCATTTACATAAAATGTGGCACTGTTGGGGTAAATTTTGTTACACACAGACAACTGCTTAAGGCTTGGCTACACTTGCAAGTTACAGCGCATTAGAGGAGCCCCAAGTGCACTAGCTCACTACCTGTCTACACTGGCAAGGCACGTAGAGCGCTCTGACTCTGCAGCTGGTCCGCTTCTGGTACTCCACGTCAGCGAGTAAAATAATGTTCTGTGCGCCCTCGCTGGAGCACCGCAGCGCCAGTGTGGACACCCTCGTCTGTTAGTGTGCTCTGATCAGCCTCCAGAAGTGTCCCACAATGCCTGTTCTAGCCACTCTCGTCATCACTGTGAACTCTACTGCCCTGCCCTCAGGTGACCAACTGTCAGACCCATCCTTTAAATTCTCTGGGAATTTTGAAAATCCCCTACCTATTTGCTCAGCCAGACATGGAGTTCTCTCAGCAAATCTTTCCAGGTGACCATGCCTCCTCATGTGAGGCGATCCCCAGTATGGAGCAGTGGCGAGGTGCTGGACCTCATCAGCGTTTGGGGGGAGGAAGCTGTTCAGTCCCAGTTGTGCTCCAGCCGTAGGAATTATGATACCTTCGGGCAGATATCAAGGGACAGAATGGAAAGGGGCCATGACTGGGATGCACAGCAGTGCAGGATTAAAGTGAAGGAGCTGCGGAATGCCTACCGCAAAGCCAGCGAGGCAAACAGCCTCTTTGGTTCTGCCCCTGCAACCTGCCTTTCTACAAAGAGCTGGACATGATACTTGGGGCCGACCCCACCTCCACTCCAAGTACCACCATGGACATTTCAGAGCCCAGTTCAACAAGGCAGGAGGAGGAGGAGCAGCAGCAAAGCAGGAGCGAGGGTGCTGAGGCGGAGGAAGACACCCCAGAATCCCTAGATGCATGCAGCCAGGAGCTGTTCTCAAGCCAGAAGGAAGGTAGCCAGTCGCGGCAGCCAGTGCTAAGGGAAGGACAAACACCAGAGGAGGTTCCCGGTAAGCGGCTTTTATTTTGGGAAGGAAGTTATTCGGTAAGGACTCTTGGGGTGAGGAGGGTATGAGCTCCATTCATGCCTAGATGCGGAATAGGGCGTTGATGTGCTCTCTCACATCGCGGTAATTGGCCTCAGTGATCTCTTCAGAGGTCTCATCCAGAACTTGGGCAATGCGCTTGCGCAGGTTTCTCAGGAGAGCCACTGTGTTCCTTGTCCCAGTAAGGCTAACGTGTCCATGCCACTGTGCCTTGAGGGGCGGGAGGACCATTGCTGCACACAGGCAAGCTGCATATGGGGCACGGCAGAATCTGCATTGCAGTAGAAGACCCTCCCTTGCTTCCCAGGTCACCCTCAGCAGTGAGATATCTTCCAGGACAAACTCCTGTGGAAAATGTAGGGACAGCATTCAGTATAGGGGCCCCCTGCCGCTGTTGGCTCTCCCCAAGGCACAGAAACCCAGAGGACAGTACAGCCGTGAAACAATCAGTCACGCTTGACCCTGTGCTTACTCACCATTTTGGGGCTCCCGTGGGTTATGTGCGCTCGCTTTGGGACGGGCAAATTATGCTATTGTGTAGACTGTGCTTGCCCTTAAGTACGGGGGAATCATTGCTCTGTCTGGTGTGAACAATGCTGCCTCTGTTAAGTGTTGCATTTTGCCTTTACAGATGCAACCTTGAGATCTCAGCTGTCTGTGTTATCACCGGCCGAAAGACCCCAAAGAATCAGAAAGAGGCCACGTAGAAGCAAGGAAGACATGTTGCATGAAGTAATGCAGTATTCAAGTAATGAAAATTGAAAAGTGCAGGAGTGGCGGAACAGTGAAAGGAGGATCCGCCCACAGAATGAGGAGCGCCGGCACAAAAGCGTGGTGCTCCGGCAGCAAAGCATGGATCGGCTGATAAGCTTAATTGAGTGCCAAGTGGACTCGATCCAGGCGCTCGTAGCCATGCAGGCGGAGCACTACCGTGCCCGAGCCCCCCTGCAGCCCTTGTCCCAACACTCTTTCCCTTGTGCCCCCATGTCACCACTTTCCCCAACATCTGGGTTCTTACCGCCACCAGCTGCCTCCAACACCTGTAGCTTCACCACCCAGCCCTGGAAACTACGACCCTTACCCACTGCACTCAACTCCCATCTCCATGCAGTATAGCCATCCTGAAGTGCAGCACTCGTTGCACAGCACTCCAGACAGGAAGGCTGAGTATGATAACAGGACATACGCAAATCTGTGACTGTACCGTTCCCCATCCCACCCCCTTGCCCTTTCTGTTTCCCAAGCAGTTATGTTTCTTTTCAATTGTAACCCTTCTGCCAGGCCAAGTTGATAGCAGCAAGGGCCGGGTTCAGTACACAGGGGTTCCCTCTCATCAAAGCAAATACAAAACTGGCTCGAGCCCCCACCCAGTGACCTGGGAAAATCTTACACACCCCCTGGGCGCCTCAAAGAGGCAATACTTCCCCTCTCGCAAGCACAGAGTCTCGGTGTAGTAGAGAATCTTTAATAACATGAGGTAAACGACATCAGCATTAAATTGGGGAAACACCACAACTAGTGTTCATTAACCAAACCATGAGCAAAGACCCACCCCAGAAAATTGGGCCACATCCTTTCCCTCGGGTTCTTGAGTCCCAGAACCCAAACGTCTCTTGAGTCCAGCAATCCTCAAATCACCCAAAATCCAAAAAGTCCAGCCCCAGAGTTCAAAAGTTCATCTGCAGAGTGTTACTCCCCAGTCTGGCTAAAATGTGCCTGTGTGTGGGGGAAAGAGGTAAAGGGGTACCTTACATGTCCTGAAGCTGACTGCCCCACAGGGCTCCGCTCTGCACAGCTCGCCATCTCACGAACACACCGCTGTCTCACGAACGGCTCCGCTCCACCATGACCGGCTCCACGCTGCACAGCTCGCCGTCCCACAAACAGCTCCGCTCTGCACAGCTCGCCGTCCCACGAACAGCACCACTGCACTCTAGATCTTTCGGCTCCCCACTACTTGACACAGTGCTCTTAGTGATTTCAGCTCATAGTAGTGGGGGCCTTAGTGCTGGTGCACCATAAGGCCAAAGTGAATGCAGCACAGTACCTGCAGCAAGACTCTTAATAGACCCAAAATTAGCTCTGACATTCCACAGTGGAGAGAGACAGAGGTGCAATTGGTGCTTCAGGCCCTCACAAAGGGGCCCACACCACCAGGTACTAATACCTGTCTCAAGTCTCTCTCCATTCACAGAGTTTTGGAACCCATGTCCCTTGCCTAGCGAGTGCTACTCAGTTGATGGTGAGTCCCTCCATCATAACAAAAGGCCAAGTACAGTTCCAAGCACAGTTCCCATAATCAGGGTAATAACAATTTACTCTTCCCGCCCCAATAACAAAGACACTGGGGATCCCACAACAGCCAAAGTGACCATTTGGGCAGTTATGGCCTCATTCTAGGCGGGGTGGGTGTGCCTATGCAAATTGAGATCAGCCCCTGAAGTTCTTTTCCACTACTTGCCACACCTCACCACCAGATGTCAGGGTGGAGCCCATCCTGACTCTGCTTACACAATAAAAGGATTTTTTGGCTTTGAAAACGTTCTTTATTATTGCATAAAGTAAAAGATACCTTAGCCCAGGAAAGAAACAGGTACTGCAAGTCAGCATAGCAAACACAGATTCCTACTAACATTGGAACCATTGCACTTCACTCCCGTGCAGGGAACCAGACATCACCAGTGGCTTTCAGCCTCAAATTGCTCCCTCAAGGCATCCCTAATCCTTGCAGCCCCGTGCTGGGCCCCTCTACTAGCCCTGCTCTCTGGCTGTTCAGATTCAGCCTCCAGGCGTTGAACCTCCGAGTTCCATGCCTGAGTGAATCGTTCACCCTTCCCTTCACAAATGTTATGGAGGGTACAGCACGCGGCTACAACCGCAGGGATGCCATCATCAGCCAGGTCCAGCTTCCCACACAGAGAGCACCAGCAGCCCTTTAAACAGCCAAAAGCACACTCCACAGTCTTTCTGCACCGGCTCAGCCTGTTGTTGAACGACTCCTTGCTGTTGTCAAGGCTCCCTGTGTAGGGTTTCATGAGCCACGGCATTAAAGGGTAAGCAGGGTCTCCAAGGATCACAATGGGCATTTTGACTTCCCCTATGGTGATCTTCTGCTCTGGGAAAAAAGTCCTGGCTTGCAGCTTCCTGAACAGGCCAGTGTTCCAAAAGATGCGTGCGTCATGCACCTTTCCAGGCCAGCCTGTGTTAATGTCAATGAAACACCCATGGCGATCCACAAGCGCCTGGAAAACCATAGAGAAATACCCCTTCCGATTAACATACTCTGAGGCTATGTGGGCTGGTGCCAGAATTGGAATGTGTGTGCCATCTATCGCCTCTCCGCAGCTGGGGAAACCCATTTGTGCAAAGCCATCCACAATGTCATGCACGTTATCCGGAGTCATGGTTCTTCTGAGCAGGATGCGATTAATGGCCCTGCAAACTTGCATCAACACAATTCCGACGGTCGACTTCCCCACTCCAAACTGGTTAGCGACCGATTGGTAGCTGTCTGGAGTTGCCAGCTTCCAGACTGCAATAGTCACCCGCTTCTCCACCTTCAGGGCAGCTTTCAATCTCGTGTCCTGGCGCCACAGGGCTGGGGCGAGCTCCTCACACAGTCCCATGAATGTGGCTTTTCTCATCCGAAAGTTCTGCAGCCACTGTTCATCATCCCAGACGTGCATCATGATGTGATCCCACCACTCAGTGCTTGTTTCCCGAGCCCAAAAGCGGCGTTCCACGGTGGTGAGCATGTCTGTGAATGCCACAAGCAAACTCATGTCATATGCGTTATTCAAGTCAATATCATCGTCGGAGCCCTCACTGTCACTTTGGATCATAAGGAATAACTCGACTGTCAAACGTGATGTGCTGGCGAGATTCACCATCATACTCCTCAGCAGTTCAGACTCCATTCCCGCAGACCGAAAGGGAAGACAGAGCGCGCAGTACAAAAAACATTGAAAGATGGCGCCAAATGTGGATGGAAGCACAGGGATTGCTGGGATGCAAACCGATGCATCACAGGGTGTTGGGACAGGACCCAGAATGCCCCGCATCCCCCGTCCCCTTCCCACAAGCCACAGCGCCAGAATGGGAAGAGGTGCTCTGTGGAATAGCTGCCCATAATGCACCGCTCCCAATGCCGCTGCAAGTGTCGCAAATGTGGCCACACCAGTGCACTTGTTCCTATCAGTGTGGACAGATTGCAGCGCTTTCCCTACTGCGCTCTCCGAAGGTGGGTTTAACTCAAAGCGCTCTACATCTGTAAGTGTAGCCATGCCCTTAGAGTCAAACAACATATCAACATTGTTACAACCTAGATAGATTTTATCTCCATCTTTGCTGTTGAGAGGAGCTGGTTTTTCAGGATGATACAGTTCCTGTTGTTCCTTTATTCTCTTGAGTTGGAACTTAAGTCTGTGCACTTTTGCATTAGCTTCTAGTTCCTGCAATCAAATATATGCCATTCTTTGTTCATGTTCAAAACACAGGGGTTCTCTTTCAGCAGCTTCTCCTTCCATATCGGCTATCTTTTGCTTTTGTTCAAGTTCTAGCTGCTGATTTCTCACTGCAAGCATTTTCGCTGGGTCTGCTTCCTTATCACTGGCAATTAGATTTTTCAGTTCCTGCTCTGGGGCGTTTTTCTTAAAAGACAACCCCTTCTGTGAGCACAATTCTTCCAGGTTTTTTGTCAGGATCTTGATCATGGGTCACTCACTGTAACTGATTTTTAACCCTTAAACTCTCCAATATGAAAATTAAATTTTGACAAGTGTGTGGTTCTGATACAAAAACCCAGTCACCTGTGGTAATGTGTATCCAAGCACAACTACACCACTGTGACCGGGGTCCTAGTGGGGAGCCAGCTGTGGTCACTCAATTAGGGTGAACTGCAAAGAATGGGGCAGACAAACCCCCAAAAGCTGGTGGATATTCCAATACTTAGATTCACAAAGCCAGCGTAAAACAGCTTCTTTATTACCTTACTGGTTACTCAGAAACCCAAACAACACAGTTCCCTTAAAGTGATCCAGCCTCAGGCCTCCATCCAGGTACCCACGTCAAATGTGATGAAAATTTCTGTAAACCTTATTTCATCATATAAAAGAAAAGGTTCTACCAATCCCAAAGGATCGGACACATGACCTCCCAGGTCAATGACCGTTTCAGATCTTACCCAAATACACGCTACAGCCAATTCTTATTAACTAAACTAAAATTTATTAAAAAACAAGAGAGAGAGAGTATTGTTAAAATATCAATATATCTACAGACATGAGTTCAATTCATTGTAGAGATGGTGAGCTTTGCAGTTGCATAGTAGAGATGGTGAGCTTTGCAGTTGCAAAGAGTTCATTTAGAATTCAGTTCATAGGTGACAGTCCAATGTCCAAATCTCATATTCAGGGCGTACCAGCATAACTGGGACCTCAGTCTTGCGACTCAAACTTCCCCTGATGAAGTCTAAGCAGATTGGAGATGACAGAATCAGGACCCAAGGATCTTTTATACAGTTTCATGTCTTTTGACGAGTTGGAATTCCTCAGGGAACAAAAGGTAATTAGGATGACTTTGAAGGAGGTCCATCACCGGTACTTAGCTATATGAATTAACATAAGACCATTTGCTCATTCATCCACCATTCACAGTACATTTCAAAGTGAGATGAATACTAAGATATCCCTTGTTTACAATTCATTTACATGATGATGTTCTTTTGACGTCTGAATTATCAGAATACAGCATAGACAGGGACTGTTGATTACATTGTCCACCCTACTCACACATATGTAAACATCCAAAACCACAAACATTATCTCCCCACATGTCTTTTGAGGGTTATTTATTCTGCAGGATGTTTAACTCTTTCTAGCCACGTGTCACAGTCTCTCACGCAGCGCCGCTCAGCTGTTCGGCAGCATGGGGGAGGTGCTGGGGGGAGGGAGAGGAGTGGGCAGAAAGAGGTGGGGCAGGGGTGGGGCCTTGGGGGAAAGGGTGGAGTGGGGGCAGGGCCTCAGGGCCAAGCGGGGATGGAGCACCCCTGGGGAAAGCTGAAAGTCAGCGCCTGTGAACGGGGACAAAAAAAAAAACCCACAAAAACAACCTTTACTTTGTTTCAAGACTGAGCTTCATAAGTTCCTGGAGGGGATGGCATGTGCCCCATCCTACAATGGCATGTGCCCCATCCACGATTGCTATTACAAATGTCTCCAACAGCTGGAGATAAGACATTAGAGGGGGTGGGCTCTGAGTTACTATAGAGAATTCTTACCCAGGTGTCTGGCTGGGGGGTCTTGCCCACATGCTGATAGTCTAACTGATTGCCATATTTGGGGTCTGGAAGGAATTTTCCCCTAAGTCAGATTGGCAGAGATCCCAGGGAGGTTTCACCTTCCTCTGCAGCATGTGGCACAGGTCACTTGCCGATCTGAACTAGTGTAAATGGTGGATTCTCTGTAACTTTATGGTTTGAGGACTAGAGGTACTCAGCCAGAGGGTAGGAGCTATTACAGGAGGTGTGGATGCAAGGGTGGCGAATTTTATGAGTCCGTGGTGCCTGGGCACTAGGAATATTCCTGGCCCACAGGGCTCCAGCAATGTTTGAGGCCGGGTCTCTGCCTCAGCCCTGCCTTCCGCCCCTGGGCTCTCCCCCCCCTCCCCGCATCTCCCAGGTGATTTAAAACGACCTGGGGCCCCTACCCACCTCCGGCAGCACAGCGGAGCTGAGCGGCTTCCTGCCTGCTTGCTCCACGTGGCTGCTGGCACCTCCCTGCGGCCCCTGGGCAGGGTGGGTCTGTGTCTATGCGCGCTGCTTCCACCCCAAGCGCCTCTGCTTCTCCCCAATAGGAAGCTGTGGGGGCAGCGCATGGGGGTAGCTGCGTGCAGAGGCCCCCCGGCCTGCCCTGCCTAGGAGCTACAGGTAAGTGCTGCACCTCCACACCCCCTCTCAGAGCCTGCATCCCCACCTCCTTTCCACACATCCCCCTGGCCCCCTGTCAAGGTTCCTTCCCCACTCTGAACTATAGGGTACAGATGTGGGGACCTGCATGAAAGACCCCTAAGCTTATTCTTACCAGCTTAGGTTAAAAACTTCCCCAAGGTACGAACTTTGCCTTGTCCTTGAACCCTATGCTGCCACCACCAAGAGTTTTAAACAAAGAACAGCGAAAGAGACCACTTGGAGATGTCTTCCCCCAAAATATCCCCCAAACCCTACACCCCCTTTCCTGGGGAAGACTTGATAATAATCCTCACCATTTGGTATAGGTGAACACAGACCCAAACCCTTGGATCTTAAGAACAATGAAAAATCAATCAGGTTCTTAAAAGAAGAATTTTAATTAAAGAAAAGGTAAAAGAATCACCTCTGTAAAATCAGGATGGAAAATACCTTACAGGGTAATCAGATTCAAAACACAGAGAATCCCTTTAGGCAAAACCTTAAGTTACAAAAAGACACAAAAACAGGAATATACATTCCCTCCAGCACAGCTTATTTTACCAGCCATTAAACAAAAGGAAATCTAATGCATTTTCTAGCTAGATTACTTACTAACTTAACAGCAGTTGGAAGGCTTAGCATTTCTGATCTGTTCCTGGCAAAAGTATCACACAGACAGACAGAACCCTTTGTCCCCTCCAGATTTGAAAGTATCTTGTCCCCTCATTGGTCATTTTGGGTCAGGTGGAGGCAAGGTTACCTTAGCTTCTTAACCCTTTACAGGTGAAAGGGTTTTGCCTCTGGCCAGGAGGGATTTTATAGCACTGTATACAGAAAGGTGGTTACCCTTCCCTTTACATTTATGACACCCCCAAACTCCTTCCCAGAGCCTGCACTGCCTCCCTCTGCACCCCCTCCCATCCCCAAACTCCCTCCCGGAGCCTGTAGCCCCAGCCCAGATCCTGCACCCCTCACCCCCTCCTGCACCCCAGCCCCTGCCCCAGCCCAGAGCCTGCACCCAGCACCCAAACTCCATCCCATATCCTGCACCCAAACCCTTTCCCTCACCCAAATTCCCTCCCAGAGCCCAACCTCTCATCCTTTCTGCACCCAAGCTCCCTCCCAGAGCCTGCACCCCTCCTGCACCCCATCCCCTGCCCCAGCTCAGGGCCTGCACCCCAGACCTCCTTCCTGCACCCAAACTCCCTCCCAGAGCTTTAGGCAGGTGCGGGGGGGGGGGGGTGGAGTTTGTGGGGGGCAGGCTCTGGGCATTCTGGGCACCACCAAAATTTCTACAGACGTGCCACCCCTGGGTGGGTGAGATTCTCTGGCCTGAGACGTGCCCAGGATAATCATGATGGTCCCTTTTGACCTTAAAGTCTGTGAAATTTGTTCACAGGACTGGCAAGTAATTCAACTAGACTGACAATATTCTCAGCTCGCAGATGGAGTTCCTAGGCAAAGGGAGATGCAAACCAGAAAACAGCCCCACCGTACCCCCACCAGAAAACCCTGCCCCTGTGCCTGCCTAACAACGGTGACACGTATAGGGAAAGAAAGAGACACATCACAACTTCATTTCATTCAGTCCCACAAGCCCCTCACCTGTCCACTGCATAGGTGTCCATGACACCTATAACACAGGCAGGCAGGCATATTAGCCTTGTGTCCGACCATCTTCACAGTATTTCACCAAAGGGGCCGCGTGAGATTTCTGCCGAAAGCTACGAAGTAGCTGATTGTCATGGTTATTGTGAGATGTTTGTATGTGAAACAAGTTAAGAGCTATGTAACATGTAGGATATTCTGTTCCTCATCTATTGGGAGGGAAACCTGAGGAGGGAGAGTTGAGAGCTGACCCAATCAACATAAGAACAATGAACATCCTCAGAGACACCTGTTTGGACTAGATGCAGACTGGAGATTTACAAAGACAAACAAACCCCAACAGAGTTCTCAGAAGAGGGGGCCCCCTGGGCTAAGAGACAGTCGCTTGTGACTGCATAAGAGGAGAAGAAATAGCCCAAATGGTTATCCATTACAGAGGAGTGACTGCCAGTGGGGGTGTCTCATGAACAGTGGATCCCAGCTCTCTAAACTGGACAAGAGCTGCAAGAACTAACCAGGGGGTGAGAAATGCCTTATTCGACTTGTTAATAAGTACAGGCCATAGAGAGCATTTTATGCTTTTCTTTTACCTCTAACCTTAGGTCTCCAAATCCTTTTACCTGAATCTTTATCTCAAGCTCCTGTTGTGTCTAAACTGCCACATTCAGTGCTAAAACTTAGGCATTCAGGGGTGTGAAAAAACACCCCCCAAGCGACAAAAGTTTTAGCACTGAAAAGCACCAATATAGACTACCACCACTCGTTGCGGGTGGTTATTTTTTAATTGCTGGGAGAGCTCTCCCCCGGTGACTAAGCGTGACTACACAGCCCACGTCACAGCGCAGCAGCGCTATAATGTGGGCAATTCGGTTTTACTATAAACCCGCCTAAGGTCATGTCTACACTGGCAGAGTTACAGCACTGGGAGTCACAGCGCCGCTGAGAGAGCACTGAAGGGAAACACTGTGTGTTCACACTATCAGCTGCCTGCGCAATAGCGTGTTCACACTTGTGGCACTTGCAGCGCTATTCGGAGCGTTGCACTCTGGGCAGCTATCCCACCAAGCCCCTCTTTCTCTTCTGCCACTAAGAGTTGTGGGAAGAGGGAGGGAGTCGTGGGACATCCTGGGTCCTGTCCCAATGCCCTGTGATGCATTGCTTCGCATCCCAGAAATCCCTGTGCTTCTGTCTCATTTGGCGCCATCTTTCAATGGTTTGTGTACTGCGCACCCTGCCCTGCCTCTTCAGGCTGCAGGAACGGATCCCGAGCTGCTGACCAGAATGCTGCTCGCTCTGACTAACATCACAAGTGGCAGTGGAGTTATTCCTTAAACTACAAAGGCAAGAGGAGTGAGACATTGATCTTGCCATGCGTACAAGCTACAACACGAGATTGCTGGTGGCATTCACGGAGGTGCTGACCACAGTGGAACACCACTTTTGGGCTCGGGAAACAAGCACTGAGTGGTGGGATTACATCGTCATGCACGTCTGGGATGACGAGCAGTGGCTGCAGAACTTTCGAATGAGGAAAGCCACAATCTTGGGACTGTGTGATGAGCTCGCCCCAGCCCTGCGGCGCAAGGACACGAGAATGAGAGCTGCCCTGCCGTTGTAGAAGCACGTGGCGATTGCATCATGGAAGCTGGCTACTCCAGACTTCTACGGATCGGTCACTAACCAGTTCGGAGTGGGAAAGTCGACTGTTGGACGTCTGCAGGGCCATTAATTGCATCCTGCTCCAAAAGACTGTGACTCTGGGCAACATGGTAACGCATTCCAGTGTTTCACCACCCTCTTAGTGAAAAAGTTTTTCCTAATATCCAATCTAAACCTCCCCCATTGCAACTTGAGACCATTACTCCTCGTTCTGTCATCTGCTACCATTGAGAACAGTCTAGAGCCATCCTCTTTGGAACCCCCTTTCAGGTAGTTGAAAGCAGCTATCAAATCTCCCCTCATTCTTCTCTTCTGCAGACTAAACAATCCCAGCTCCCTCAGCCTCTCCTCATAAGTCATGTGCTCTAGACCCCTAATCATTTTTGTTGCCCTTCGCTGGACTCTTTCCAATTTATCCACATCCTTCTTGTAGTGTGGGGCCCAAAACTGGACACAGTACTCCAGATGAGGCCTCACCAGTGTCGAATAGAGGGGAACGATCACGTCCCTCGATCTGCTCGCTATGCCCCTACTTATACATCCCAAAATGCCATTGGCCTTCTTGGCAACAAGGGCACACTGCTGACTCATATCCAGCTTCTCGTCCACTGTCACCCCTAGGTCCTTTTCCGCAGAACTGCTGCCTAGCCATTCGGTCCCTAGTCTGTAGCGGTGCATTGGTTCTTCCGTCCTAAGTGCAGGACCCTGCACTTATCCTTATTGAACCTCATCAGATTTCTTTTGGCCCAATCCTCCAATTTGTCTAGGTCCTTCTGTATCCTATCCCTCCCCTCCAGCGTATCTACCACTCCTCCCAGTTTAGTATCATCCGCAAATTTGCTGAGAGTGCAATCCACACCATCCTCCAGATCATTTATGAAGATATTGAACAAAACCGGCCCCAGGACCGACCCCTGGGGCACTCCACTTGACACCGGCTGCCAACTAGACATGGAGCCATTGATCACTACCCGTTGAGCCCGACAATCTAGCCAGCTTTCTACCCACCTTATAGTGCATTCATCCAGCCCATACTTCCTTAACTTGCTGACAAGAATGCTGTGGGAGACCGTGTCAAAAGCTTTGCTAAAGTCAAGAAACAATACATCCACTGCTTTCCCTTCATCCACAGAACCAGTAATCTCATCATAAAAGGCGATTAGATTAGTCAGGCATGACCTTCCCTTGGTGAATCCATGCTGACTGTTCCTGATCACTTTCCTCTCCTCTAAGTGCTTCAGGATTGATTCTTTGAGGACCTGCTCCATGATTTTTCCAGGGACTGAGGTGAGGCTGACTGGCCTGTAGTTCCCAGGATCCTCCTTCTTCCCTTTTTTAAAGATGGGCACTACATTAGCCTTTTTCCAGTCATCCGGGACTTCCCCCGTTCGCCACGAGTTTTCAAAGATAATGGCCAAGGGCTCTGCAATCACAGCCGCCAATTCCTTCAGCACTCTCGGATGCAATTCGTCCGGCCCCATGGACTTGTGCACGTCCAGCTTTTCTAAATAGTCCCTAACCACCTCTATCTCTACAGAGGGCTGGCCATCTCTTCCCCATTTTGTGATGCCCAGCGCAGCAGTCTGGGAGCTGACCTTGTTAGTGAAAACAGAGGCAAAAAAAGCATTGAGTATATTAGCTTTTTCCACATCCTCTGTCACTAGGTTGCCTCCCTCATTCAGTAAGGGGCCCACACTTTCCTTGGCTTTCTTCTTGTTGCCAACATACCTGAAGAAACCCTTCTTGTTACTCTTGACATCTCTTGCTAGCTGCAGCTCCAGGTGCGATTTGGCCCTCCTGATATCTTTCCTACATGCCCGAGCAATATTTTTATACTCTTCCCTGGTCATATGTCCAACCTTCCACTTCTTGTAAGCTTCTTTTTTATGTTTAAGATCCGCTAGGATTTCACCATTAAGCCAAGCTGGTCGCCTGCCATATTTACTATTCTTTCGACTCATCGGGATGGTTTGTCCCTGTAACCTCAACAGGGATTCCTTGAAATACAGCCAGCTCTCCTGGACTCCCTTCCCCTTCATGTTAGTCCCCCAGGGGATCCTGGCCACCTGTTCCCTGAGGGAGTCGAAGTCTGCTTTCCTGAAGTCCAGGGTCCGTATCCTGCTGCTTACCTTTCTTCCTGCGTCAGGATCCTGAACTCAACCAACTCATGGTCACTGCCTCCCAGATTCCCATCCACTTTTGCTTCCCCCACTAATTCTACCTGGTTTGTGAGCAGCAGGTCAAGAAAAGCGCCCCCCCTAGTTGGCTCCCCTAGCACTTGCACCAGGAAATTGTCCCCTACGCTTTCCAAAAACTTCCTGGATTGTCTATGCACCGCTGTATTGCTCTCCCAGCAGATATCAGGAAAATTAAAGTCACCCATGAGAATCAGGGCATGCGATCTAGTAGCTTCCGTGAGTTGCCGGAAGAAAGCCTCATCCACCTCATCCCCCTGGTCCGGTGGTCTATAGCAGACTCCCACCACTACATCACTCTTGTTGCACACACTTCTAAACTTAATCCAGAGACACTCAGGTTTTTCCACAGTTTCGTACCGGAGCTCTGAGCAGTCATACTGCTCCCTTACATACAGTGCTACTCCCCCACCTTTGACATTGTGGATGGCTTTGCACAAATGGGCTTCCCTAACTGCAGAGGGGTGATAGATGCCACACATATTCCAATTCTGGCACCAGACCACCTCGCCACTGAGTACATTAATTGCAAGGGGTATTTCTCAATGGTTCTCCAGGTGCTTGTGGATCACCATGGGCGTTTCACAAACATTAACGCAGGCTGGTCTGGAAAGGTGCATGATGCATGCATCTTTCGAAACACTGGCCTGTTCAGGAAGCTGCAAGCAGGGATTTTCTTCCTGGAACAGAAGATCACTATAGGAGAAGTCAAAATGTCCATTGTGATCCTGGGAGACCCCGCCTACCCCTTAATGCCGTGGCTTATGAAGCCATACACAGGGCAACTTGACAGCAGCAAGGAGCAGTTCAACAACAGGCTGAACAAGTGCAGAATGACTGTTGCGTGTGCTTTTGGCCATTTAAAGGCCCGCTGGTGATGCCTTGATGAGAAGCTGGACCTGGTCGATGACAATATTCCTATGCTTATAGCCGTGTGCTGTACACTCCATAATATTTGTGAAGGGAAGGGTGAAAGCTTCACTCAGGGCTGGACCGCAGAGGCTCAGCACCTGGAGGCTGAGTCTGAACAGCCAGAGACCAGGGCTATTAGAGGGACGCAGCGTGGGGCCATAAGGATCAGGGATGCCTTGAGGCAGGAATTTGAAGCTGAAGGCCATGAATATTTGTTGCTATGCTCAGGAGTGCAGTGCTTGTAATGCTAGGAGGTGATTGATGCAGACAGTGCAATATGAATGCTTAACAATTGTCTGTTGCTTTTCAGGGCCCTGTTTGCTTTCAATTAATAGAATAAAGATTGCTTTCAAACCAGCACAATTCTTTTATTAAAAAACAACAACCAGAAGAGAGAGTCTGCTTTGCGCTCCATAACGTTTAAGAGCCACTCTAGCTTCATTCTGGTGTGCCATGTTCTCCTTTTGGTCCCTCTTCTCGCTGTCCCACTGATAAAGAGGGAGCCTGGGCTCCCAAGGTCTTCTCTATGAAGTTTAAACGCAACATTTTACAGAAGCAGTATTGTTTGCAACACACAGAACACTGATTCAGTGATTTAAAACACAGCCAGTACTCAGACACCTGTCACTAACAGGCTGACCCCACATGAGCCACAAGCCCCCCAGAATGGTGAGTAGCCACAGAGGCAGCGTAAATCAGTCTTCCCGAACCCTGCTGTACACTGGGCATGTGGCTCTTGGGGAGAGCCAGCACTGTAGGGGGGCCTGATAATCATTCCTGTCCCCACACTTTCCACAGGATGTGATCATTATGGAAGATCTCACTGCTGAGGGTGAGCAGGAATCAAGGGAGGGTCTTCTCCAAGCCTGCAGCTTCCGCCCTGGCTCCTGTGTGGCTCACCTGTGTGCAGCAATGATTCCCCCCATGCCTCCGTGACAGCACAGTGGTGCGGGAAAGTTATTGTTAATGGGGCAAGAAACAAAGCTGCTCTGCCAAAGAATCTGCAGCAGTGGATTGCCCAATATCTCCATGACAGTTTCCTGGAGATCTGAGGCAGATTCCCATGAAGTGAGGGAGTCAATCAACAGCCTGTTCTGCTGCTCAGACTCGGCATGCGGTGGGACACAACCCTGCTTTCTGCAACCCTCCTGCCCCCAACAACTCGCTTCAGCAATTCCCCAAATCAAATCCACTTATCGGCGCCTCCTCCTCTGTTTGCACTTTGCCAACATCCGACAGCTGTGACTGGCTAGCCTCCTCCAGGGTAGAGAAGAGGTCCTGGCTGAATGCATCTCTGACCTCCGAGTCATCCTCTGCCTCTGGGTCCCCCCCCCTCATCCTCGTCCAAGTTTTCCTCCTCCTGGCTCAGTCCACTCTCAACTGGCACGCAAGCCACCAAAGTATCCACAGTGGTCTTTGCAGTGGAGGTGGGGTTGCCGCTAAGTATCACGTCCAGCTCTTTGTAGAACCGGCAGCTCGTGGGTGCAGCACCGGAGTGGCAATTTGCCTTGTGGTAGGTGTTCTGCAGCTCCTTCACTTTGACCCTGCACTGCAATGTCTCCTGGTCATGGCCCCTTTCTGTCATGCATCGTGAAATCTGTCCGTAGGTATCATAATTCCTATGGCTGGAGCACAGCTGGGACTGGACAGCCTCCTCTCCCCAAATGCCGATGAGGTCCAGCAGCTCAGCATTGCTCCAAGCGGGGGATCGCCTGGTGCGTGGAGCAGGCATGGCCACCTGGAAAGATGTGCTGAGACCACGGCATGCATCACTGAGCAAACAAGAAGGGGACTTTCAAAATTCCAAAGGAATATATGGGGTGGGGATGATGGTTGGTCACCTGAGGGAAGGGCAGTAGAGTTCAAGCCAATTACCAGAGAGGCGAGAACAGGCATTGTGGGACACCTCCCGGAGGCCAATCGCAGCGCTGTAATCAACCGGGGTGTCTACACTGTGCTGTAGCCCCGGTGCAGAAAGCTGCACACCTCTTGTCAGGGTGGGTTTTTTTACAGCGCTGCAACTGCACAGTTTCTGCGCACTAAGTGGCTTGGCAGTGTGTGCACCTCGGGAGTCACAATGCAGACAGCTGCTTTACTGCGCAGAAACTTGTCAGTGTAGACAGCGCCTAAGTGTCGTGCTGTCATAAATATAAAGGGAAGGGTAAACACCTTTAAAATCCTTCCTGGCCAGAGGAAAAACCCTTTCACCTGTAAAGGGTTAAGAAGCTAGGATAACCTCGCTGGCACCTGACCACAATGACCAATGAGGAGACAAGAGACTTTCAAAGCTGGAGGGGGGGAGAAACAAAGGGTCTGGGTCTGTCTGTGTGATGCTTTTGCCGGGGACAGAACAGGAATGGAGTCTTAGAACTTAGTAAGTAATCTAGCTAGAGATGTGTCAGATTCTGTTTGTTTAAATGGCTGAGAAAATAAGCTGTGCTGAATGGAATGGATATTCCTGTTTTTGTGTCTTTTTGTAACTTAAGGTTTTGCCTAGAGGGATTCTCTGTGTTTTGAATCTAATTATCCTGTAAGGTATTTACCATCCTGATTTTACAGAGGTGATTCTTTTTTACTTTTTCTTCTATTAAAATTCTTCTTTTAAGAAACTGAATGCTTTTTTCATTATTCTTAAGATCCAAGGGTTTGGGTCTGTGGTCACCTATGCAAATTGGTGAGGATTTTTATCAAACCTTCCCCAGAAAAAAGGGGGTAAGATTTGGGAGGATTTTGGGGGGAAAGACGTTTCCAAATGAACTCTTTCCTAATAATGATAATACCAGTGTTAGACGTTTGGTGGTGGCAGCGAAAGTCCAAGGGCAAAGGGTAAAATAGTTTGTACCTTGGGGAAGTTTTAACCTAAGCTGGTAAAAGTAAGCTTAGGAGGTTTTCATGCAGGTCCCCACATCTGTACCCAAGCATTCAGAGTGGGGAAGGAACCTTGACATGTGCTACGGAGAGCATTGGAATGAGGGGAAACCAGTGAATTGATGCAGCGGCTCAGTGGACACAGCAGGTGTCCAGAAGACAGAGGCCTGGGTGCTTGGAGTGTAACCACGTGAGGTGTGTACATAGCTAGCCTGCAAAGGCAAACTGTGGTGGCTTGAAGCTGAGCACCTCTGTGGCCAGTAGCTGGTGGCAGGGGAGAGTTTCCCCTGCAAGGGCATAGACAGGGCTCTCTTGCTGTAAGCAGCTGGTACTAATTCACTCCAGACACCTCCGGTAACCCCCAAAACAATGTCACAACACTACACTGTGTTTATCCAACTGCCAGACTGGATCCTTTTCCAACCCCCACTTACCACAGCTTGTGCAACATGGCTCAATGTGGGGGAGAGGCCAGACAGCAGGGACAGGGACAGTAACAATTTTTTAATCTTCCAAGGGAGAAAGGACAGATGTGACTAACTTTTCCTCAGAACTGAAGTGTTCCCTTCCCCTTCCTCCATCCCCTCTTCCTGGACCTAAATTCCTCTTCTCTCCCCCTCCCATCCCTCCTCTCCTCTCAGTAAGATCGCTGGGGTGGGGAGAGGGAAAGAATCACTGAATTGTATAACCTTCCAAGGAACAAGAGACAGCTATTACTAACTTTAGACAAAACTATAAAAAACTTTTCTTCAGCTGTGCCATCCCCAGCTGGGGCCTTTCTAAACCCATCCCCTCCCTTCCTCCAGTCTGCGTGGCCATGGGACCATCACTGCCAGCCGGACAATAAATGCAAACAGAGCGGCAGAGATTGCTTGGTGATCTGTTTTATAGCCTCTGCCAGATGCATAACAGTGGCTCATCAGAAATTAATAAAAAACATTGATTTGTAGGCATGCCTTGCTCAGAAGCCATTTAAGGGCTGAAATGGAGCAGGGGCTGGCTGAAAACCAGGGATGTGGCACTGGTGGAGTGAGATTGGCAGGTAGGGTGGGGTTTCATTGTAATTTACCATCCTGGAGTTCCGGTTCCTGCTGAGGCTCAGGGTCCTCGGGTTTGTCAAGGAGGCTTCTGCAACCACTGCTCTGGGCAGAGGTGCAGAATTACATGCTTTTCATTTTCTGGGTCTTCTGGGGCATCTCCATGGTCCCTGCTGCATCCTCACACTGGTCTTCATTGGCCTCCCATTGGACAATCAGGCCAGCCGGGTTGAGGAGGAGGATATGAACCACTCCAGGCTCTGTGCTGGGAGCACTTGGCAGCACCCAGTCCAGCTCATCACAGAATGGGCATGTACAACGAGCCCTCCTGGAGCAACTGTTTGAGTCTTTGGTCTTCTTGTGCAGGAGCCTCAAGTGCTTGATGCATTTCCAGCATTGGACTGGAGTCTGCTCCAAGCTTGCCTGCTCCAGCTTCCATGACATTTCCCAGTAGAGGTGAATGGTCCTGTGACCCCAGGCAAAGTCCTGGAGAACAGTTTACCCAGCCACACACTGATCAGCACTGGCTGTGGTCAGCGGGCCAAGCAGCTGGCCTGCCTCATCTGGCTCCGGCAGCAGCGTCACATCTAAAACTGGGGGAAATGGCCAAAGAGAGCAAATAGATCAGGTTCTGCCCTTCGTAGTGTAACTCCCAAGGAGCTCACCTAGTTCCTGGGGCTTTGTGTGGGTGTAACTCAGGAAGGGGCACTGTCCCTGGGATGAAGGGGCCAAAGGCAGACTCAGAGTCTGCTGGGCAGCCAAGCTCCCCTCACCCCCCATCCCACCTCCACCTCCTCCCCCTCCACTGAACACGCTGCATCCCCGCTCCTCCACCTACCTCCCAAGTGTATCCCGCCCGGCCGCCGCCAAACAGCTGTTTGGCAGCATTAGCATGCTCTGGGAGTGAATGGGGGAGGAGCGGGAACTTGGCATGCTCGGGGGAGGAAGCGGGGAACAGGCGGGGCTGGGGCAGAGATTTGTTGAAGGAGTTGGAATAGGGGCAGGGAGGGGGTGGAGTTGGGGCAGGGACTTTGGGGAAGGGGTGGAGTGGGGGCGGGGCCGGGGCAGAGGTGGGCGTCAAGCACCCACTGGAAAGAGGGGAAGTCAGCACCAATGCTTAGGACGGAAGAATCCCACGCACTGCTACAGGCTGTGGACCAACTGGCTAAGTGGCAGTTCTGTAGAAAAGCACCTGGGGGTTACAGTGGATAAGAAGCTGGATATGAGTCAGCAGTGTGCCCTTGTTGCCAAGGAGGCTAATGGCATATTGGGCTGTATTAGTAGGAGCATTGCCAGCAAATTGAGGGAAGTGATTATTCCCCTCTATTCGACACTGGTGAGGCCACATCTGGAGTATTGCATCCAGTTTTGGGCCCCCCCACTACAGAAAGGATGTGGACAAATTGGAGAGAGTCCAGTGGAGGGCAACGAAAATTATTAGGGGGCTGGAGCACATGGTTTATGAGGAGAGGCGGAGGAAACTGGGCTTATTTAGTCTGCAGAAGAGAAGAGTGAGGGGGGATTTGATAGCAGCCTTCAACTACCTGAAGGGGGCTTCCAAAGAGGATGGAGCTCAGCTGTTCTCAGCGGTGGCAGATGACAGAACAAGCAGCAATGGTCTCAAGTTGCAATGGGGGAGGTTGAGGTTCAATATTAGGAAACACTTTTTCACTAGGGTGGCGAAGCACTGGAATGGGTTACGTAGAGAGATGGTGGAATCTCCATCCTTAGAGGTTTTTAAGGCCCTGAGGTATCTTCCAATCCTAATCTTCTATGATCTAGGAGAGACACTGTTCAGAGCGACAGGGTCCCCTTGGCATGGGGAGGATCGCAGGGCACCCGTTCCGGGAAGGGGCAGTGCCTGAGAGAAAGGAGGGAACAGAACCTAATGACTGACAAGGGAAAGCCTGAGAAGAAGAGCTAGTCTGACCAATAGGGAGTGAGATGCCTGCCTTGGGAGCTCCGGAGAGGGGAGAAGTCAGTCTGGAGGAGCTGGAGCCAGCCCCAGAAAGCGCACGGGCAGAGCTGGCTGTGGGGGCTGGTGAGGCCCAGGCTTGCCTGCAGGGTCCCCCTGGGAACCAGCCTCTGGGGCCCGGCGGCAACATCCCTCAGCTTGGACCCTTCCCTCTCCAAGGCGACTCCCAGTTTGTGAAGCTTTGTTGGGAAAACTTCCCCTGCCCAGCCTGGCTGGATTAGCCCTGCAGCTCCCTAGGCGAGACCAGTCACCACATGGCGAGCTCTGCTCTGGCTGCCAGTATCTGAGCGCTGGGGTAGGAGACTAATGCTAGGATTTTAGTAGAGTTTTGTAACCTGCACCCTGAGCCCTGCACCGCTTTGTGGGGAGGGGAAATGCTGGCACCAGAAGCAGCCTGACTCCTGCCAGCAGAGGAGTCACTGCCCCTCTGCAGTGACTGAGGAGCCCAGAGCCATCTCTGAACCTGAGGATCGTTCGCTGAGTTGTGACTCACCATCCTTCAGCTAGATAGTCCGAGAGATTGTTCAGGAGACCCCCACACCTTGAACTTTGTTCTCAAGCCAGGGGTGAGGGTTTGGGGATTTTGTTACCTGCTGCTTATTAAACTTGTGGAGGGACTGACCACCTTATCCCCCGTTTGAGTCTATTGTGCTGTACTGAACCCAGTCAGCCATATCGTTAACTGCTGCACATGTAAGGGGACTGTTGGCCCCTTACTAAAACTCAGTGGAGGTGTTTTGTTTGGCTAGCTTCCAGTACCAAAAGAAAGGGGAAGGGTTGATGGGAAACCAGGACCCTGAGACTGACAGTCCCCAGGAACAATGGGGAGAGGCCAATGCTCTGGGTCAGCCTGATTGACAGGGTGGGCAGGCTAATGAGGGAGTCAGGAGGTCGGGGAGGGGGGCGTGTCCCATCCTCGGTAGGAGCTGGAATTGCCTGGGTCAGACAAAGTGGGGCCAAGCTAAGGAGACAGCAGGGGTCTGGAGCTGAGCTGGGGGGCAGGGCCGTGCCAGCCAGAGGGGCCAGAGAAGCAGCCTAGGGAACAGGTCAGTGCTGGGAGCAGAGTTAGAGGCAGCCCACAGAGCAGACCTGTGCTGGGAGCAGAGCTGCAGCAACCAGAGCCAGAGGGGCCAGAGAAAGCAGCCCAGGGAGCTGGGGGCAGAGCAGCAGCCGTGCTGAGCCAGAGTGGAGCTGGAGCTGAGGCAGAGTGGCGTGGGCCCAGCACAGGGAGACGCCCCAGCCAAGACGCCTGGCAGGCCAGACATGGAGGGGGATCGTAACCCCGACACGGGGGGCTGATGCTGGGAAGAAGTCACCCCATGCCACCTAGAGCCTGAGGGCATGTGGCCACTGCCAGAGCAAGTGTTCAACCCGCAGCATCCCTGCAGCACAGCCAGGGCCTG
This sequence comes from Chelonia mydas, assembly GCF_015237465.2. Lineage (NCBI taxonomy): Eukaryota > Metazoa > Chordata > Testudines > Cheloniidae > Chelonia > Chelonia mydas. Next base: position 60,085,161 of record NC_057855.1, read on the forward strand.
AGAAGGAGGCCTGGGACTTGTGAGGAACAGACTGAACTTCCCTTACATTCCAGAGACGCTGGTTGTGATGTCCCCATGCTGCAAAGCAGGGTTATGTGTTTTCCTTTAACCTTTCCCATTTTTTCCTTTTTTTAATTGATTGCTGTTTTATAAATTGTATTTGCTTTGAATTGTCTGTAATGATCACTGGGTCAGGGAAGTGTTCAGTGCGGAGAGAGCACCCTGGTGTGGGGACACCCTAGCCCAGCCTTGTTGGGGTTACGAGGACTCTGCCACACAGGAGAGTGGAAGGGGAGCCCTTGAGGTCAGGCAGGCCTCTGGGTAAACGAAGTGGGAGTGAGGACTCAGATCCTTTTGCTAGCCCATTTCGCCAGGGTAGTGTATAAGCCAGAAGAGTTCCCCACAATAGTGGGACCATTCCCCCGCTTACACACAAAAGATTCATGGCCACAGACCATCAAAGGGCCCCCTACAAAGTGAATGTACCAGCAGGACACTAATGGTATGTTTGCTATATCAGGTCATGTGACTGGGGAACTTCACAGGTATTATCAGCGTGGGCACCGGTAACCCTGAGAGTAGTGTTTTACCCAGTTATATTTATCTCCTGTTTAATATAATGACTGTGTTTAATATATTGTGTGTGTCGGTTATTTCTTGGGAGTCTCCAACTATCCAGCAAGTTAAGTGGGGGTTACCCTGGTCAGAATTTTCCTCCCCAGCTGCCCTGGTGACACTGCCAGGAAGGAGCAAGGGGGGTGGAGTACCGCCACATAAATTCATATTGGAGGAAAATAAGGAAGTTACACCTTGCTGAGGGGGAGGCAGGATTCAGAAGAACCCGTAAGGAGATTGGCGCTAAAGGAGGTAATTCAGTGGATAGTGGGTGCTACAATGGCCATCCAATCCCTCAATCAGGTGTGTCCCTAGGAGCCTCAACACATACGGGAGTCCTACCAAGTGACTCCATTGCTAGGCAACCTCTCCCCTGCTAAGCAAGGGTCCTTTGGGAAGAGACCAGAAGGGACCTTTTTTCTGGAGTGATTACATTTCAGTGGTCAGACACTTAAGCTAACACCCCTCCATTACTAACCCTTTGCCACCCACCTCTGGATTCCAGTCCAACAGGGAGGCACACAGACAATGCAGAAGGCAAAGGGGCTGCACATTTGAAATGGAGGTTGCATCTTAGTAAAGATACATACAGAGAATTCATAATCTCATCCAAGATTCATGGATTGTCCAAGCAGATTCCCCAAGCTTTCACATGTGGCCACAAGGAACTGTACAGGGTGCTCTCCTGTGCCCTTCACAAGCCCATGCAGTCTTTGGCCCTGTGGTGTCTTACCCCTTGAGCCCAGCCATCACTAACTATGCAACACAAAAGGACAGTGATATGAAATGCCTGCCTTGCTTTTGATTGTTCCATCCCAGGTGTCAAGATCCCAACAAGGGCAGTCAGGGCCAAAGGTCAGACTAGGGGCAAACCTGATTCTGGGAGTAGCAGAGGAGTTCATAATCAGGGTTGATGCCAAGGTCCAAGTCAGATTTCATGGTCTGGGTCAGGAGGCAATGTCAAAGCCAGGAGTTCAAGAGCAGGCATAGTCATGGCTGCTACAGGATAGTCACACAGTTGCCCAGACACTTCCTGGAATACTCTTGGGGTTTATATAGGGAGGGGAGCCAATCAGGAGCTAGGAGGCTGCTACCTGTAAGACCCCTTGAAGCGGGATTTCCCCTGGTTAGTGTCCACAGCAGATCATAAGCAGTGGAGCACAAACAGCTCCTTCTGGATGGCAGCCTGGTGATGTCAGATGTCTAGCAGCTCTGCAGGCCTGGGTTCTAGACCTGCAGGGCCTTACATTACACCCTTCCCCAGGAGTGCCCCCTGCCAGCCTGGGTTTGCATAGAAGGCTACCATGAGATTAGGTGCATAGACTTGGGACACAGGCTCCCATGTTTACTCTTCGTAGCCCTCCCAGTCAACGAGGTACAAGAGGGAGTCACGTCTGATTTTTGAGTCCAGTATCTCATGGACCTCATACTCATCCTTGGATCCGCACCAGAAGAGGCAGTGGTTGAGCCCAGTGAGCTAAGGGGCCATTGATGTAGGGTTTTAGCAAGGGTAAGTGAAACACTGGGTGTATTTTGAGGGATCTGGTTAACCAAAGCTTTCTGGTCACTGGGTTGATTACCGAGCTGATGGAATATGGCCAAGGTATAAGTAGTCCAGTTTACAATACGGGCAGTTGGTGTAAAGGTTTTGGGCTGAAAGCCACACTTTTTGCCAGATGGTGAATGCCAGGCCTTCCTGGCACCAGCAGTTGGCACACCATGTGTAGTCCTCCTTATCCTTGTCCAAATGGGGCTTGAGTTCTTCTTGGACTTCGTGGATCTGCTGCTCCCAATTAGCAGCCATGGGATTGGTGGAAATGACAAGTATGGCTGGGTGGAAGCCACAGGTTTCATAGAACAGACTGCCCAGCGAGGATGTGGTTGGTGTTGTAAGCAAACTCTGCTTGGGGTAGGAGGCTCGACCAGTTGTCCTGGTGGAAATTCTTGAAGCAGCACAAGTGCTATTGTAACACTTGATTTGCTCGTTCCGACCAACCGTCAGTTTGTGGGTGATGTGTGATAGATGTGTAAGTCCAGACCCCAAACAATCATAGGGGTTCATGCCAAAACTGCAACACAAACTGCGAACTCCAATCAGTTGTGACTTGCTGTGGGAGTCCATGGAGATAGGTGACATGAGTCACCAGGAGCTGGGCCGTTTCTTCCGCACAGGGCAGGTGTGCAATGGGGATGAATTGAGCAATTTTTGTCTACTGGTCAACCACAGTGAGCATTAGAATGTGCCAGTTAGAGATGGGAAGCTTGTCTATGGAGTCTAGGGTAATGGCCATTCAGGGTCTAGATTGGGTTTTGGAATGCATTAGGGTGCTCAGGGGTTTCAAGCACAGTCTATTGGTGTAGGTGCATGTCTTACAGGAATCAGCATCTGAGTGCATGGGGCCATCAGAAGGAGCAGATGGCCAAACAGAAGGTCTTGAGGTGCCCAGATGGCCTGCTAATGGTGAGTCATGACAGAGCTGTAGTATCTCTAACTGTGGGGGTCCTGGCAGAACATACAAGGGGCCTTTGACACAGAGCAAGCCATCCTGGACCTCCAGATAGTGGCATCACTCTTTAAAGGCCACTTTGATGGCTAGAAGCTCCTTATTTAGAATTTCATAATTCTGTTCAACTGGAGTGAACGTCTGTGAATAGTAGGCACAAGGGTGGAGGTGCTGTTGAGAACCATGCCTTTGAGAGAGTATGGCCGCAATTGCCACATTGGCAGCATCGGTCTCGACAATGAAAGGTCGTGCTGGGTCAAGATGGACCAGGATTTGGGCACTGGTAAAGGTCATCTTGAGCTGGCTGAATGTTTATTGTGCCTCCGGAGACCAGGTGAAGGTGGTGTTTTTGCAGAGAAGCTCTGTAAATGGGGAGATTTGGCCTGATAACCCTGAGATGAAGTGTCTATAAAAATTAGCAAACCTCAGGAAGCATTGTAGCTCCTTGATGTTTTGGGGGGACACCGAGGTCAGTATCGCTTCCACCTTCTTGGGGTCCATTCAGAGGCCATCGGGGGACAGGATATAGCCCAGGAACATGATGGACACTGGTCAAAGCTGTACTTTTCCAGCTTTGCCTACAGGCCATGTTAACAGAGCCATTCCAAGACCAACCGGGCATGCTGAGTATGTTGTTTGGGATCCTCAGAAAAGATGAGGATATTACAGGTAGACTGTACTGGTCTAGGATGCTATGGAAGACCTCATTCGCAAAATGCTGGAATGTTGCAGGTATCATTGTAAGGCCTAATGGCATTACCAGGTATTGGTTGTGGCTGTACCAGGTTTGAAAAGCCATCTTCCACTTGTCCCCAGCTCAGATCTGAACCAGATTGTAGGGCCCCTGCATGTCGAGTTTTGTGAATACCTAGGCCAATCATACACAGTCCAGTAGCTCCAGGATTAGTGGAAATGGGTGTTGATTCCTGATGCTAACCTCATTGAGGGCCCAGTAATCCATGCACATAGGCACAAGATTCCATCTTTCTATTTTAATGAACAGAACTGGGGCCCTAGCAGGAGAGGCAGATGGCCGTATGAAACCCTTGGGCAGATTCTCCTGGGATAGGAACGCAGGGCTACCAGCTCTGGTTCTAACTTTGCCAAATATGGCCAAACAACACATATGGCCAAACAACACCCTGGCCCCTTGTTGCAGCTCAGTTGGGCAGTCATAATCATGGTGTGGTGATAGAGTCTCAGCATTCTTCTTTTTAACGATATCACTGTACTCTCTGTACTGGAGGGAGAAGTGCTGGAGTCAAGTCTAGTGACTGCCCACCTGACCCATGGCCAGGACCACGGGGGCGTATCTTGGTTCTCGGGTTCATCAGACAGTGCAGGTAGGCAGACTTGCGGGCAGAACTTGGAGCAGAAGCTAACCTCATGCTCATGCCAAAGGATGTGTGGATCATCAGTCACCAGTCATGAAATGCCAATGATTTTGGGGAAGTGTGGTGAGCAGATCATTCCGAACTGAAGGACCTCCTGATGGTCCTGAACAGCAACTCCCGGAGGAACCATTTCCTGTGTCACTGGCACTGATGACAGGAGAGAGCTATCTACAGTCTCCATTAGTTTGGGGACAATCTTTGGTTGAACCAGAATACCAGGGCTTGGGCCGTATCGGCATCTATGAAGTTGTCCACTGCCCCAGAATCTACCAGTGCCCACTGTGGGGCAATTCAGCAAGGCTCCCCGGAACATGGAGTCAGACCAGGACTTGAAGGTGCAGGAAGTGCTCACCATACATGGCATGCCTTGGTGAGGATTAGGGGGGCATTATCTTGGGGCTCACCCAGGCCAACCTCCTGTACCGGGCCTGGGCATGGTGATTTCCTGTGCCAGAGCTCCTGTGCTAGAGGTGGCCAGTTGGCAGAGTATGGCCGGACCCTACACAGTAGAAACACAGCCCATGGGGCCACATGGCGGCGGGCTCTATCTGGCTACATGGGTTTGAGGTCTGGGTTGAAGACAAGTACTGAGGGGCACTGGCCAGGTGGTAACACAGACCCCTTACTTTCCTCGCATTGTTCACTAAGCCTATTATTAAATGCATATGACAAGGTAGACAAAGGCATCTAGGTGGGTCAGGGCCTCCACACGAGCTTAATCTCCTTGTGTAGTCCCCACTGGAACTGGTAGAGCTGGGCTGCTTCAGTGCACTGTGTCGGAGACTAGTCACTAAAAGTAGGCAGCGTAAGAGGAGATCCACACCACAGACACCAACTTTCATTTTTCCAGTGGGTGCTCCACCTCTGCTCCACCCTGAGGCCCTGCCTCCACTCCCCCCCTCCCCCCCCAGAGCCCACCCTTGCTCCGCCTCTTCCCACCCCTACTCCACCCCTTCTCTCCCACACCTTCCGCCCACTGCCAAACAACTGGTCCTCAGGGCCCTCCGAACAGCTGATTGGCGGGTGGCTGGTAGGTGCTGAGCACCCACTATTTTTTTTCTGTGGGTGCTCCAGCCCCAGAGCACCCATGGAGTGGGCACCTATGAGCCATACAGTTTCCTGGGACACTTTCTGGATTGCCCCTGGGATTTATATAGGGCAGGGAGCCAATCAGGAGCCATGAGGCTGCTGCCTGTCAGACTCCTTGAGGCGGGATTTCCCATGTCTGTGTCCACAGCAGTGGAGTGCAAATTGGCTACAGCTGCTGCTGAGTGTCTGCTGCCTGGCAGCTCTGCAGGCCTGGGTGCTAGACCTTACACCAGCTGCCCCACTCTTGGCATGGACGAGACCACTGCAGGAGTCCTGAGGGCAGGATGACTGCAAGGCAGGACACGTGCTCTGAATCACTGCCCCTTCCATGCACAGTGGCCCTACAGGAGTGTGTGCAGGAGGCACTCCAACTGTGCAAGGAACAGAGCCGCACACTGGGGATGGCCAAAACGGCACTGTGCAGAACATGGGGATTATCTGCATTCATGTCTATGAATGTTCTATAGCTGTGAGGCAGGTGGTTATTGTTTCACAGGCTGAAAGGTGACTAAGGTTAAACCCTGCAAGAACCCAAGCAATGGTTGTGGACAGAATTCAACTGCCTGGTGCTCATGTGGACAATACCAGGAATCCACTGCGTGAAGGCTACCTCGAGCCCCTCTGGAGAAATGTATAAACCAGTTTGGAGCCAGTTCAGGGGAGGTACACCCCAGAGGGATCTGTGCAGCCAGTGGTGGGGAATGCACTGGTCATGAACATCTTTTGCAGTGTCTGCTGAGAGGGCACGCAAAGGATCCTCTGTGTCCAGGCATGTGGACAGTGCCCTCCCTGGCACACAGGACACCGGGTTCCATGGCAGGGAGACCGTTCCCCAGCTACTTCCTTCTTCCTCCCCCAGCACCAGCTGCCCTGGAGCAGCAATTGCCGTAAGTGCAACTCATGTGACGCCGCGGCTTCCTGTGTATTTCCCAGTGTCTACCTCGGCTGCGGGTGCAGTAAGCGACACGCCGGGTGCTGTGCTCCTCGGCTCAGCCTTCCCCTTGCTTGTCGTGTGCCAGCCTTTCTGGAGAGAGCACCATGCTGCGCCGCAAGCCGTCCAACGCCAGCGACAAGGAGCAGGCGCAGAAGAAGAAGGTGAGTGTGAGAAGCGCCCTTGCCCACTCCAGCAAAGGGCGGCCCACAGCTCAGCTGTGACGAGCCCACCAGGTGCAGGCTCTCTCAGTCTCTCCCCTCCCCCAGGTCCCAGCTCTGAGCAGCTCCATGCTGCCTTCTGGTTCATGGCCCAGACACTAGACGCTGGCAGAGCTGACTGATCCAGCCAGTTCCACAGAGGGATGGTCTCTCATCAGGCCCTGCTAGGGTGGACAGCGCCAGCCTGCACCCCCCCAGAAGGACTGTGCTGAGAGCAGACCCCCCCCCATGATGGTGGGTGGGAGGGTGACTAGTCTGGACAGAGACCCTGTGCCATGTCTGGGGCTGGCAGTGTATTGTGGAGCTACAGGAATTAGAAATGGCAAAGTCCTCTCGGTCCTTGGTGCCACTCATCCCACTTCCTGGGCGCTGCAGGAATGTCGAGAGTTTGGTCCAGCCTAGACTGCTTAGTGGTAAGCCATGGCCCCCATCACCTCTCTGGGGGAACGACACTATTCCAGTGCCAGCAAAATGTTCCTGATATTCAGCCTACATTTCCTCTGCTTGTGTCTCTCCACTGCGTCTACTTAGCTGCTCTCCGCGCATCTCCCTAGATCCCCCTCCCCCACCCTTCCCTTCCCCATCAGGTAGCACTCAGCTGCACTGTGTGTCTCCTTGGCCACCACTCCCGATTTCCCAACCCCACCTGATCACTGGGGTTGCTCTTCTCTGAGCTCACTTTCATTTTCCAAGACCTGCATGGGGCTGAAGAGATCAGAACTGACAACGGTGCAGGGTGAAAATCCGACGCTTGGCTTCTTGCTCCAGGGGCCAGTGACCTGGCATTGGGATCCCACAGTGACAGTGATGCAGGAGGATGAATCCTACTGCTGGGGCCCTAGATTGTGGAGTTTGCTTTCACTTGCTGGTCGGAGGTGGCCACTGGCACCAGATGAGCTGGGAAGGTGAATCGTACAACGAGTTGGAGCTGGGAGTTAGCAGATCCCAGCACTAGTGCATTGCACTGTAGGCACTGCCACATTTCAAGGCTGGGGGGGCCAACTTCAGCTGCCTAATGTCGCTGATGTCCATGGAGATCCCCTGGGTTTGCACTGGCGTGAGTGAGAGCAAAGTCCAGTCCTGGAACGATCCTGGCAAGAGTGCATTTGAATGTGGCTCTGGCCCAGCACTGAGTACAGCGGTGTAAAACCCCTGCTTGTGCATTTATGGGTGGGAGTGATGGCACTTCTCATTTCCTTCCTGTGAGGGTGCTGAAAGGTTGGACTGCATCTGCAGAGAGCAATAGCTGCTCCGCTCTCAGGCTGGTGAGAAACTTGTACAGAAACATCACCAGGGTTTTAGCTCATGGATCAAAGCCCTTCAAGGTGTTTGTGGTTCAAGCAATTCTAGGCTGAGCTGATCACATGCTGCTAACCACTTCCTCTGGCAGCCTGCAAGGACTGGCTCCAGCGAGCACTCAACACCAGCTACTAGCACTGAGCAACCTTAGGCAAGAGGAGGCTGAAGGAGACCGGACTCCTGGCTCTGGCCATTGATAGGCACCTGGACCCCTCCCCCAACACTTCAGGGTCAAGCAGCAGAGTCCCACGGGGTGCAGTGGCCATGCTAGGCCGGTCATGAGGACAGGCCAGGGGGCCTGTTGTGCAGCCAGCACAGGCCTTTCATATTGGCTCCAGGGCCTGCCTACAGCACATACACAGCACCAGACCCATCTCCATAAGGGGCGGCTACAAGCATCGCCACAAGCCATTAGAGTGATACAAAGGATTTTCCCCAGTACACACCTCCCCAGTGTTGTTCATGACCTACACACAGAGAAGTTAGATAAAGACATTAAATACTCCTGCTGGAAGGGTGCAGTGTAGCATTACTTTTACTCTTAGATGCCAGAAGGATCTCACACGGTAATCAAAACCAGAGAGAAAGAAACCAGGATGCTCCCTAAGGCAGGAGGCACTACTTACACCACCTTGTTCTAAGCTGGCTTTTTCCAGAGTGACTCTGATCACAGGCTTCCCTAGAGAGCCCGTTAGACTACAAGCAATAGCAAGAAAGTGATCATTTGAAATTCCAACACAGTCCTCAATACACCACAGCTAACTCCAGGATTAACCTCCCCAGGAACCTGCCCCCGATTAACTTCCCCAGGAACCTGTCCCTACCTAATCTCCCCAGACACACTGCCCCGAACTGCACTTCCCAGGAACCCCAAACCCTGACTAACCTCCCCAGAAACCCTCCCCCAATTAACTTCCCCAGGAACCTGTCCTCTATCTAACCTCCACAGCAGTGGTTCTCAAACTATTGTACTAGTGACCCCTTTCACACAGCAAGTCTCTGAGTGCAACCCCCTCCCCTTATAAATTAAAAACACTTGTTTATATATTTAACAGGATTATAAATACTGGAGGCAAAGCGGGGTTTGGAGTGGAGGCTGACCGCTTGCGACCCCCCATGTAATAACCTCGTGACTCCCTGAGGGGTCCTGACCCCCAGTTTGAGAACCCCTGCTCCACAGGAACCTGGCCCTGATAAACTTCTCCAGGAACCCAGCACATATCTAATTGCCCTAGGAACCCACCCCCTAAGTAACTTCCCCAGGAACCCAACCAGCCAATTAACCTCCCCAGGAGCCCCACCTGTATCTAATCTCCCCGGGCACCCTGACTCCGACTATGCTTCCCAGGAACCCCAAACCCCAACCAACCTCCCCAGGAACCGCACCCCCACCAAGGTGTAATCTCCCTCAGTCTTCCTCCTACTCCCCACACCTCCAATTTCTTAATGCATTCCCCCTTCCTGGCTGCAGTCAGAGGCTCATTCCTGGCACCTCCATATTTTTATGTCTCCTGTCTGGCCCTCGTTGAGGGTCTACCATCTTCTCTGAGGGCAGCCTGGCTTCAGCTCCATTGGAAACAATGGGGGATAGTGGCCATCTTTACTAGGGGAAGTCCAGGGCTAGCATTAGGCTGGTTCATGGTACTGCAGTGTGTCCATCTTCCCCAGTCTTCCCTCTTGTTCTTCAGAGTCTCAGCTTTCAATTTAAACAACAGTGCCTTTCTAGCAATTATGGTTGTGACATAAAAATTGACCTGAACAAAACCAATGCAGCCATGTCTGCCGGAGTCTGCAGAGAGCCTGAGACAGTAGCTCTGAAGTATGATCTGCCCCACTTATTTCAGCGGGTGCTAAGTCAGATGTCAGCGTCAACACTGAACTATTTCAGTGCCCATGCAAGGAGAGCAGCCAGGCAAGTATGGAGACTTGTGCAGCGTGATAGCTCATTCTGGCTCTAGGAGCAGGTGGGGTTCATAGATCATAGAATATCAGGGTTGGAAGGGACCTCAGGAGATCATCTAGTCCAACCCCCTTCTCAAAGCAGAACCAATCCCTAATTTTTGCCCCAGATCCCTAAATGGTCCCCTTAAGGATTGGGCTTACAACCCTGGGTTTAGCAGGCCAATGCTCAAACCACTGAGCTATCCCTCCCCCACTTGGGTTGGGAGATACCACCGCTTCTTGTTTCCTCCTGCCACAAGGGAGCCCAGCACAAGGGTCCCATGGAGTGCAGAGAGCTCACATTATCACCTTTTGGTAGCTTCTGAGAGCAGCGTCTCATTCTGGCATCGTGAGTGGGTGGGGCTTATTGTATGGGCAGAGCTTGGTAGAATACCCACTACATCCACCTCCTCCCTGTGACCCCTGTAGGAGCCTCTCTGTCATCGGCAAAGACGGTAAGGAAACGGCAGCTATCTTGGCTGAGGGGAGCTTGGCTTCAGTCCCATTGAGAGGGGCCATTTTGGATAAGGGCAACATTTCACAAGTTTGAAGACAACAAATCAGGAGCTAATGAGAACCCAAATCTGTCCTCCCTCAACATTGTGAGAGTAGGCAGCTCTGCCAGGGAGAGGATGAGGAAGAGGAAGCCACTAACCGTGGTGACCTCAGCCAGCTGAATGTGGGCATCGCCCCACTTTGGAGGTGATATATTGAGGACATGCGGTGGGCTCAGGGGTGTCTGTGAAGGGCTGAATGAGGGTTTGGTTTCCACATGGCATGGGAGGTTACAAGCCTTCTGCAATCAGCAGCCCTTGGAAATATGTGTCCCCCCACTGCTGTCCTGGCTCAGGAATGACAACCCACCCCTGCATGTGCTAGACTCCCCTGCTACCTCTGGGGCGCTCTGTTCCTCCAGTCTGACGCAGTAGGCCCTTGCAACAGTTCTGCACAGAGTGAATGAGACATTGGGAAGTACCACATCCTTCCTCCTCTCACCATGGAAACAGGCCGTCTCTGAGGAAGGCAGGGCAGGCCAAGGCAGCATTATAGCAGCAGACCTCGCTGGGCACCCCCTCCCTACTCACTGCCCCACCCTCCACTCTCACTTCCCCTCCTCTCTGGGGCCTGGGCTCTTAGTCCTCCGGCCCTACTTTCCTTCTCTAGCTCTTGACACCCTGAGTTCCACCACCCCCGCCCAGCCTCTCACTGACGCTAGTCAGTCACTTTCCATTTCCCCATTGCTACTGGCATTGAAACTCCTGCCTGACCCGTCTTTACTTCCAGTGAGCGCCAACCCCTGCCAAGGCTTTCTCCAGCTGCTCTTCCTGGCACTTGATATTTCCAGCACCCGCCCCCACACCTCACTCACGGACGGGTAGCCTAGTGCCAGCACCATGTGTCCCCTCCAACTCACTAACAGACTCATCGACCGACGGGTCACCTAGTGCCGGCTCCTCATGCGTCGCCTCTGACTCAGCGATAGATGGGTCGCCTACCACTGGCCCTCTGCTTGTCCTCTCTGACTCACCAACGGATGGGCTGCCTAACTACTGGTCTACACATGTCTGCTCTGCCTCACTGACAGACACCATCTCCTAGCGCTGTCCTCCTATGTGTCCCCTCCAACTCATTGACAGACACCACCCTGTAGTGCCAGCCCTGCACGCATCCCCTCCAATTCAACGATGGACACTGTCCCCTAGTGCCAGCCCCAGGCACGTCCCATCTGATTCCCTGACAGATGCTGACCCCTAGCGCCGACCCCGTGCGTGTCCCCTTTGACTTGCTGACAGATATGTCACCTGGTGCTGGCCCCACATAGTGCCCAGCTTATAGGGAGCTGCTCAGCCCAAGAGGCTAGACCTTAAACTCTTGTCACCATAATCAAATTGTGGCCTGACCCAACCCTACTCACTCACCACATCCTACAGACAAAGCCTGATGAGGCTGCAGGGCCATGAATTCCCAGGAACTGCTGGTTGCTGGAGGAAGTGCACTCAAAGGAAAATACAGCTACTCACTACGCTGGTTTTCACTTTCTAAGGCTCAGGTTGTTTAGTCCAGTGTGTAAAATGCCCCCAGTGCTCTCGGCACACACAGACTCCTTCCAGCAATGATGGAGAGGCACATTAGCTTGATACTTTTGCTAAAAAGAGGGCTGTAAAATAGCCAATGTGATTGAAATTGTTATCTTCTAGCTTCAGTGTTAAAACCCCATTGAGATGAATGGGGCGATTCTCTCCTCTCAGAGTTCTCATTTAAGACTATCCACAAACTCCAGGAGGGAGCTGTGTGTTAGTGTAACACAGGGATGGTTTTTTTGCAAGCAGATAAACTGGAAATGCTATTTGCTGGTCCCCCCCACCACCCATTAGATGCTTAAATTCTACAGAAATGATGGGCTTGCTCCTGGGCTGCAGGGTGGGCCCGACCACCATGCACCACCACTGTCCCCTTCCCATCTGCTTCTCTCCCAGTGCTAGAGTGTTGTTTGCTCTTGTGCCTGCAGCTGGGCCCTGAGCTCACAGCTCACTCCCCCCTCTTCCCCCCACTCCCCTCCCCAGTGCACCCCAGACACTGTTCCTGGACCAGGTGCTGCACAGCTCCATGCAGCCCAGCTTACAGTGTTATTTATAGTAATACACCAGATGCTTGACAGCACTGTGTGTGAGCCAGGAATATTTCCACACAACTGGAAATACCATGTCACTGGGTGGACCCAGCTGGAGTTTTTTTGGGGGGCGCTTGTGTTAAAAGCAAGTCTCTAGCCTTTATGGTTGCGCTGATCGGGCATGTACCCCACACTGCCCCTGAAAGGGTTAATGAAGGCATGCTAGGCCAGTTATCTGGCTGCACCTGGAGCTGGCCTAGGCTCACACAGGCAGGAAGGTGAGAGTGGAAAGGGGCTGGGGCAGTAGAGAGTGAGGAACTCTGCAGTCACTCCATGGGGCCAGTGGGGTGACCTTGGGCTCCTCCCCTGAGGGGGTGAAGCCTGGCAGGAGGCCAGAAGAGAGAGAAAGCAGCCCCTGGGAGTAAAGCAGCCCCAGCAGCAGGATTTGGACAACTAGGGAGAGAGCCCTGGGAGGTGCCCAGTGGAGGATGGCACAGCAGAGAGGGAGACAAGGCCCAGGAGGGCTGAAATTGGTTTGTGTCTGTATGCTTAGTTCGGGATTTTCATTAGGCGACCCAGAGGAGAGCCTTGGGAGTCCTGAGAAGGGATAAACCGTGGCGAAGGTTGTGAGCAACACGCAACCCAGAGTAAGCCAAAGACCCTTCGGTGAGGACACTAGACTGTTGGACTTTCTGTTACTCTAGAAGGAGAGGACTGAATTGTGACCTGGCCGGAGAGCTGAGTGGCAGGAAGAGGCAGAGTATCAGAGGACCAGGGCAGCTGTCTGCAGGGAGGCGTTAGGTAGGGAGAGAACTGCTACACAATGCCCTGCCACGAAGAGGCACTGTAGTGGTGAGGGATCTGAAACCCATGGCCTCCAGGCTGTCTTCACTACCTCCCTGCAGGAGCAAAGTTCAGCGAGAACTGCTGGGTATGCTCAATGGGCTGAGCAAACCCAGGGGTTACAGCACAGTTGTCAGCCAGGAGGCTCACTATACAGCCAGGATCGTCACTCCAGGCTCACCTCCAGCCCCTCATACATGCTGGCAAAGTCTTGTTTTCCGGTACATACACATTACAGAAGGGAACAAGGACCTTTGCTCACACCTGCCGGGGACCGAAGCCCTTTATTGCCAGGATTGTGGGCTTTTTGATCGCAGCAGTCAGCCATTGGAGGGGACAGCCCAGCAGATTGGCTTTCCCAGGTGCTCCCAAACAGGCAGGATCGTGGAACATCAGGACAGATCAGGCAGCTTTGGGCATTGTAGATCACCAATGCAGATATTGTCCAAGGGGTGAGACCAGTAAGTGCGGGCTTACAGCAACCAACTGACTGACTGCGCTGGCACCACATGAACCTGTGGTTTGTGAAGGCAACCACCCTGCGGCCAGGATTTCCACGGGGTCCCCGGGGTCCCTGCCTGCGGAAATGACAGCAAGTGGGACGGGCCTAAGGCAGCAGCTGTTGCACCAGTCTCTTTGGAAGTGCTTGCGTTTGTGACCAGCCCTTTCCCTGTGCTGAATCTGAACAAAATCACTGTGTTCCCCTGCGGACAGCCTTCCATACTCTGTTGTCATGCAGAGACGTGGCCTGACACCTGAGTCAGCCCAACCCTCCCTTTCTCCCCATGGATGTGCCTTCCCCTGCCATTCCCACAGTCTGTTCTGCCAGGTGGGTTCAGTACAGTGCGGGGCTCGCATACAATGCGCTAGAGAACAAGAACTCCCTTGGCAATCCAGTGTCACTTTGCAGGTATAGCCGTTGCAGTGCTGCCAACCCCACGCATTCCAAATCAGGGGGCAAGACCCCAAAATCATGAGATAGGCTTAAAAATCCTGACCCTTTTAAAAAATTATAACGTGTATGTCTGTGGTTTTCCCTTTCTGGTTTTTGGGCCTTTGGGAATCATGTTTTCAAGCTTTTCTCTATAACCAAGAAGGCTAATGGAGCATATGGGAATAGGGTCATACCCCTTTAAATAGTTTTTGCTCTCTACTGTTGCTACGTTCTTGAAACTGCCAGTCACCAGCCAGAGCTGCGAGGCGTGTGTAGGGAGACCTGGCATGGTGTGGCCATTTGGAGCCCACCATGCCCAGCTGGCTCGTTCTTATGACCAATGTTGTATAAAGAGCACAACCCGCAATGACTGGTGGTGAGGATGGGACCCTAATCCAGGAACACAGGGCACTAGGGGCTGAGTGACAGTGAAATTGCAGCTACTGTGACTGTGAGTGACCGGCTCATTTAGGGGTTAAAGGCTATTTGGGGAAAATTGATTTGTTTGGGAGCTCAGCAAAGTCCTGGTCCACCTATAATGAGAGATTGGAACAGCCTAGCATAGCTCATGGGATAACTGATAAAACAAGGTGGGGGTTTCACTGAGTGCAATGGGGCCAAAACATATCGCATGCTGCATAGCCTAACAGCTCCGCTTAAGCCTGCAGCCAAAGCAGTGGTTGAGATTCTACAAGATCCCCCGTTCCCCAAAGCCACTGGGCATTGCAGAGTGTCTCTGCTTTTATTAACAGAATCAAAAGGGGAAGGAAATGATTCCAGATTCCGTGGCTGAATAAAGGCTATTAACAGCATTGCTGCTTTGGAGCAAGTTTCAATGATGCATTAAGGGGCTGGCTAGTGTGTGGGATGCACAGTGAAGCAATCTGAGAACAGCTATTGACGGAGACTGAATTGACCCTAAAACCTGCAGTAAAAGTTACTGTGTGAATGGGCACAGCTACAAGGATGCCAAGAAGCTGCTACAGCCTCATATCATCTATGCAGCAACTAAAGTGGGGGACAAGGAGGAAGTACAACCTGAAGAGCACCCAGACCCTATTATTTCTTTGTGTGAAAGAGTCTTTCAGTGACTGTTGGGTCAAGAACAAACCTTGCAAAAACTGCAACAAATTGGGCTCCGCAGAGAAAATATGCAGGTCAACACAACAGTCCCCTCCTGAGGGCAATGCCAGAGATTTGAACATTCATCAGTTTGCAAATGACAGCCTGGAGTCCAGTGAGGACGCTATAGCATCACTACAGCTGTTAAATGTGGAAGACCATAACGGATGGATTCCTTTACAAGTGGAAGGAATAGGACTCGAAATGGAGCTTGGTACAGGGGTCCGCGGTGTCTAATTTTAGAGCAGGATTATTAGTGACAATTTAAAGAGGTGAAGTTGTAGGAAATCTCGGTGCTACTAAAAACACACAGGGGGAAATCCTCATTTCTTGGATGTTATTAAAGTGAAGGTAACAGCTTACTGTAAACAGCATCCACTAAACTGCCGAGTTTAGGAGGAGGTCCTGCGCTGTATGCCTGACAGAGCAACAACCCCTAAGTGCACTCTGACACAATGGACAGAGAAGGTGCCGGTCCCCAGGCTGCCCCACAGCTTTTGATGAGGCCATAAAGCTTTTAGTATCCAAAGGGCCCTTCCATAGTGGTGGCATCGTTGCCTGTAAAATCAGCTGGTGACGCTTCCATACGCGAAAGAGGAGAAGGGATTTCTCATTTGAAGAAGATCAGCGGAGATCGAAGAGGCAGAGCAGGGAGAGGGGAGGGGCGGAGCAGGGGCGGGAAGAGGCAGAGCAAGGGCAGGGCCTCAGTGGAGGGGGCGGAGCGGGGTCTCAGGTTGGCGAGGGGGCGGAGCATCCACTGGTGAAAAAAAACTCAGCGACTGTGGTTCACACTGGCCATTGGAAGTTGCAGGTAGGGATAACGAACTGAACCAGACAGTTGGTATGTTCTGTATAGCACAAAGTGAAACCTTGCCTGCAACAAATGCCAGGGTACAGCAGGAAAGTGTCTGACATTACAATGGGTAGATGGACTCATGCACAAAAACATCTGTGTCCAGCTTTCTTTGCTCGCAGGGAATAGTTAAGGGTATCTCAAGGTTGCCTAATGTGTGACACCAGAGTGTTATTCCTACACAGCTCAGGGCCTGTGTATTCCAAGAATTACACGAGGCCATTTAGGACTGTAAGGAGAGTCTTGGCCAGGAGTGTGTGGTGGCTGGGGATTGATGCACAGAAAGAGGAAATGGCAACATGGCGAGATGTCTAAACATGCTCCACTGCATCCTTGGAAGTCGTCAGCTACGCCATGGCAGTGATTCCATGTTGACTATGCTGGATCACTTATAGAGCATACGTTTGCGATTGCAGTAAATCACGTCATCTTCTAACCTTAGTTCTTTCTATATGGGGTCAGTTCTTTGATCCTTCTTCTCTATTTCAGCCTGCCTTGAAGCAGTTCCTCGGAAACTCCACCGTTAATCAAACCATTTTGTAGAATGTTCATCCATCTAGTCTTGGGTCTTTCAACCCTTCTCCAACCTCCACTTCTCAGTTTAATACCCTGTTTCCTATATATTCTTCTTGTCACATGCCCAAACCACCTAAGTCTGGATTCCCTCAGCTTTTCTATAACTGGGATCACCTTCACACTTCCCCTAATTACATAAGAACAGCCATACTGTGTCAGACCAAAGGTCCATCTAGTCCAGTATCCTGTCTTCTGACAGTGGCCAATGCCAAGTGCCCCAGAGGGAATGAACTGAACAGGTAATCATCAAGTGATCACCCGTCACCCATTCCCAGCTTCTGGCAAACAGAGGCTAGGGACACCATCCCTGCCCATCCTGGCTAATAGCCATTGATAGACCTATCTTCCATGAATTTATCTAGTTCTTTTTTGAACCCTGTTATAGTCTTGGCCTTCACAATATCCACTGGCAATGAGTTCCACAGGTTGACTGTGCATTGTGTGAAAAAATACTTCCTTTTGTTTGTTTTAAACCTGCTGCCTATTAATTTCATTTGGTGACCCCTAGTTCTTGTATTATAAGGAGTAAATAACACTTCCTTGTTTACTTTCTCCACACCACTCATGATTTTATAGACCTCTATCATATCCCCCTTAGTCATCTTTTTTCCAAGCTAAAAAGTCCCAGTCTTATTAATCTCTCCTCATATGGCAGATGCGCCATACCCCTAAATATTTTGTTGCTCTTTTCCAATTCCAATATATCTTTTTTGAGATAGGGCGACCACATCTGCACGCAGTATTCAAGGTGTGGGCATATTATGGATTTATATAGAGGCAATATGATATTTTCTGTATTATCTATCCCTTTCTTAATGATTCCCAACATTCTGTTCGCCTTTTTGACTGCCACTGCACATTGAGTGCAGTAATTAGTTCGTTCCAAACACACCATCCTTGTAAATTCCAAGCATCCATCTTAACATTTCATTCCCACTGTCTTCAAGATCCTTTTGCAGTGATTGCAGTAAAGATGCCCATCCTAAATGGCCAGACATATCCTGTATGAATCCAAGTAGTTCAGCACAGATGGTGGACGTGTTAAAACTCTTGTTTTCAGTTACAGGAGTTCCCAAGCAGTTTGTAACTGACAACAGAACTCAGTTCATAGACAAAGAGTTTGGGTTTTTTCCCCCAAAGAAATGGTATCAGACTCGTCACATCAATTCATCACCATCCTGCCATAAACGGGTTAGTGGGAAGGTTTATCCAGACATTCAAATAACTGCGTCATGCTATGCCCCTGTATAAAGGTCGCTGACAAAACAAATATTATGAATTTCCTGTTGTCCTGTAGGAACGCAGCTGATGCTATTAAAATCAGACATCAGCAATGTTGTTTATGGGGCATAATTTATGCCCTAGCCTGGACTTCTTAAAGTCCAATCTACAGACAAACATTCCTAAGGAATAGGGTGATCAAATGGGCACACATAGTCACACCCTACAGCTCAGTTTTCACAAGGGAGAAAAAAATCTCCATAAAGAAACACCTATAATAATTGATGGAGACTTGAAGTGACATCACAGATTGATCCTCTGCCTTGTCTGGTAGATGTGACTCAGAGCATGCCCTGGAGTTGACATGTAAACCAGCTCTTGAGCACACATTCTGCAGGACATACCGCACCAGTGATACCTGTTGAAAACACAGAGCTACAACACAGCTCCAGTAACTTGTGACTGCCCTAGCGTGTAAGGGACCAGGTATAAGCAGTCTGGCCTAGCGGTCACAGCTGGGAAGCAGTGGTCAGCCAGGGGAGAGAGGCTGAGGCTGGAGGGACAGCAGAATTGACATTAACTGTATTGTACTGCGCAGCCACGAGGTGGCACCATGGCACATGCCGTATCTGAGCACACTACCGCTGCACCTGGCTGCGCCTTGCGGGCTGGCCTGGAAGACAGTGCCTCTGCCCTCCGATAAAGGGAGCGCTGAGGCCAGGTTGAATCTGGTACCAGTCAGACCAGCCAATTATGGCCCTGCTACCCCCATGTCTGAGCAGTTCCTGCGGGAAGGGAAAGCCCTCCAGCCAGGGTGGGGCCAGGAAGGGGAGGGACGACATGCCAGAGGTGGGAAAGGGCCTTGCATGATGGGGACAGATCTGCTGAGCTCTGGTCTGTTCCTGCCCTGTGCTGGGGGCCAGGCTTCAGAGAAAGGGCAGAGTGTAAAGGAGGGGGAGGCCCCTGCCGAGTGTCATACCAGGGCGGGCGGGCCCTAGCCAGCAGGCGGCGCTCAGCGGGAGGGGGCGGGCCCTAGCCAGCAGGCGGCGCTCAGCGGGAGGGGGCGGGCCCTAGCCAGCAGGCGGCGCTCAGCGGGGTGGGGCTTGCTGGCTCATGCTGTCCCTGCTTCCCCACAGCTCTCCCTGCAGCGCTCCAGCAGCTTTAAGGATTTCGCCAAGTCCAAGCCCAGCTCCCCCGTGGTGAGCGAGAAGGAGTTTAACCTGGAGGAGAACGTGAGTATCTGCACACTGCACCGCAGGGAGCAACTGACTGCACTCACAGGCTGCCGCTCCCACCCTAGCCATACGGCGTGCCCACTCCCTGCCCTCAGGGAAACCCCTCTAGCCCCACTCACACAGGGGGACTAGCTCCTGCCCAGTCCCAGCTCCACACCAGTCCGTGCCTGACCCAGGCCCATATAGCCCCCGCCCGGCCTCACCCCACCCACAACCCACTCGCCCCTTGGGCTCCTACAGCCCCAGCTCCACCCACGGCTCCACACTCAGATATGTATGGTCCATACACTGCACCCCTGTTCTAGGTAGACAGCTTATCAGAAGAGTCGGAGGTGCCCACAACACTGACTGCTCTCTGTGTGGCACTGTTCCCCAGGCTGGCACTCACCTGCCGGCGCACCCCCATCATCTCTCAGCTCAACACAGGGACAGTGTGTGACACAGGTGGACTCCTGGTGCTCACCGAAGACATGCCTCTTCCCCACAATCAAGTGCTTGGGCTCTCCCGTGTGGGGCACTGTGGTTTCCCTGCAGAGAGTTCTGCTCAGGGCATCCTCCCAACCCCCATGCGGCAGCCCAGCTGGCTCATCCTCCCTTGGTTTGAGGGGCAGAGGGCAGAGAGAAGTGCAGGGCACTTGCTTCTCTGGCTCTGTCCCCCCCGACACTTCCAACTGGCTGTGACTGTCCCTGCAGATTCCTGAGGATGACCCAGCCAATGCACCTCCTGATGACACTGGGAAGAGCAGTGGCATGAAGCTGGGCAAGAAGTGGAGAGCCGTCATCTCCCGCACCATGAACAGGAAGATGGGCAAGATGGTGGTGAAGGCGCTGGCCGAGGGGAAGGTAAGGAGCAGGGTGTCAAGTCTCTGTGCTAAGATCCCAGGGTGTCAGCACAGGACAAAGGCCTGGAACTCAGAGAATCCACAGAACAGAAAGGACCAGTGCCCAGAGCAAGCTAAGATGGAGCTGGTGCCAGCTTGGCTGCCAGCCCAGCTCTTCCCTGGTGGCTCCTGTACAATCGAGGTTTTCATTTCCCAAAGCAGAGTTCCCAGCCCTTTTGATTGCAAAGAAAATCTTGTGAACATGACCTGATGCGCTAGGGCCTGCCTGAGCCTGCAGGGGGCAGCCCACCCAGCAACTCCCTCCCCAAGGGTAGTTAACTCTGGTGCCTACCGATGACAGTGTGATGGCAACACTTTCACTGCTGCTCCTTTTAGGAATTGTGGGATCCTGAGCGAGACTTGAGTATGAACGTTCTTGCCTGTCTGACCTCTAAACCCCTGTGGGGTGTGGTTCCTCTCTTAGTTATGCCTCTAGTGCAGGCATGTGGAAATAAACGCCTGCCCTGCCCTGGTGCATGAGAACAGATAGCACCCGCATGCAGGTGGTGGTGGGCGGGGGACTCCCCGCTGGCTCAGGCTACACAGTTATCCTGTAGTTGGGGCAGAGGGTGCTCCAGCCAGCCTGTATCTCACCATTCCTGAACCAGTGTCCCATTCATTCATCCCACCAGCTCCTGTGAGGCAGGGCACGGGCTGGTGGCTGCATGGCAACGGGGTAGCTGTTCCCGGGGTCTGACTCTCCCCTTCCAGAGAGAGTGCAACAGTTTATTTGATCACTCAGGTTCTGCTGCTTGCCACCCTTCACTGGACAAGCACCCGTCAGATGAGCTGGCTTTCCCCCCTCCCCTCCTCGGGCTCGCCTGACTGGCTTAGGGTTAGCAGGTTCCCCATGTGGGGTGGGAACCTCTGCCCCCACCTCTGGAGCTTGTTTCATGCCAGCCCCTTTTCACCTTTGTCCTCTGCCCTGGGCTGGCTTCCTGCAGCTCTGTGCCCAGCTTTGGATCAGGTTGGAGTTCCGCTCGCTAAGCCATTCTTCCAACTCGGAGAGCAGTCTCTACGTCCTGGAGCGTGCACTCCCCATACCAGCCATCCCCTCCCTGGGATACTCGCCCGGCTCATTGCAACTTTAGACTAGTTCTTATCAGGCCTTCTCTGAGCCCCTCGCTGTCCCTTTCCATAAGCAACAAGGGTGAGCTCAAACTTCTGTAGCAAAGTGATTTTAAACTTACCCCAGCACTCTTCATCTCCCGCATGACTGGCACGTGTCCACTGAAGGCTGGGTGGACAGTGTGAAGCAGCCTGGCCACAGCAATCCGAACAAAGGCGGAGGAAATGGAATGACTAGACGAGAAGGCGGGGAAGGGGGGCTGACAGCTCTAGGTGGACACTTCCCATCCACTGACCTAGACCCCCCCCTCCAAGCAAGTGAAACAGGAAAGTGAGCCCCTGGCCCCTCTTTACTCCACCACTCAGCATCACTTGCTGCCAGGAGAACCCCCCTCTGATATACCTGGACCCAGTTTTCAGACCCAGGAGTCCCAGGTCTGTGGATTCCAGATGGTGATCATGCTCGGAGCTCTCCCATTGCTCCTTTCTGTAGCAGCTAGCCCATGTGCTCAAGGCGGCACCCAGCATCTGTGCCCACTGGACACAGAGAGCCAAGCTCGGGCCCTTGTTACATTGCTTTTGTGACTGTCTGAGTACCAGCCCCTCTGACACAGCCATGCTGCAGCCTTGCAGCCCCCCTGCCCCAGCCTGCACTAATTGCCTTGGCCTCTGCCCGCAGGGAGAAGTGGGGGAGGAGGGGTCCATGTCCCCCATGTTTCTGGACAGCAGCCTGGAGGAGCCAAGCCTCGAGAAGGTGCCCTTGTCGTACGTGGAGCTGGAAGAGGACGTGCACACGCCGCTCAGCCGCCAGACATCCAGTGGTGAGCGCAGGGGCCGTGCTGCTCAGTGGGAGCGGGCGGGGAGGGGCATTTTCACATGCCACCATCCTCCCAGCTCCCCTCCCAGGGCCAGCTCTCTCCAGGCACCTCTGGAGACAGGAGAGGGCCCACCCCCAGCAGGAAGGACAGAGGCTGGAGCAGTCTCAGCCTAGCCCACATGGACACAGCACCCTGTCACCCTCTGGCGTTGCCACTTGACTGTGCTCCCAACCCAGGAGGCGTGAATCCTCTTGACTGTTCTTCCCCCCTTTCCCTGCCAGCTCAGAGGGCAGCCCCAGGCCCCTGCTGCTAGGATGACCAGATGTCCTGATTTTATAGGGACAGTCCCGATTTTTGGGTCTTTTTCTTATATAGGCTCCTATTACCCCTCACCCTCTGTCCCGATCTTTCACATTTTGCTGTCTGGTCACCCTACCTGCTGCCTGCCCCAGGGACAGTGCGGCACAAGGGCCGACAGGGCTTCGGTGATTGCCAGCACCTCTGCCACACTTTGGCCTCAGCCTCCTTGGGGCAGAGCCCTGGCCAGGGAGCTGCCCCAGGTGAAGGTGGGAGAAGCCACCTTCACACTACCATGGCTGCAGGGGCTTGGGGCTGGCTCAGTTCATCTGGACAGAGTGCATCTCCCATGCGTTTAACCTGCTGTAACCAGGCTCAGAGCCACACGCTCAGGCTCGCATTTAGACCTTGCGACGCCCTCACCATCCCCAGGCTGCAGCGCCCTGGCTGCAGCCGGCACCCGTCCATGCACACAGGTGGCCTTAGAGCTGTGTGCAGAGCCGGGCTCAGACTTGGTGGCACGGGTTTGTAAATGCAGCGCATGTACATGCCCTTTGGGTTGCCAGGTGTCTGGTTTCAACCAGAACGCCCGGTTGAAAAGGGACTCTCGTGGCTCCAGTTGGAGCTGCGGGGGATGGCGCCTGCAGGAGCGAAGGCAAAGCTGTCTGGCTACCCATGTGCCTAGAGGCTGCAGGGACCTGGTGAGCATTTCCTCAGAGCCACAGTAAGCGCTGCCAGGACCCCGCATCCCTTCCTGTACCCCAAGCCCCTGCCCCAGCCCAGAGTCCCCTCCCACACTCCAAACCCCTCATCCCCCACCCCACCCCAGAGCCCACATCCCCAGCTGGAGCTCTCACCCTCCTCTGCATTCCAAACCCCTGGCCCAGCCTGGAGCCCGAAGCCCCCTCCCGCACCCCAAACCCCTCATCCCCGGACCCACCTCCAGGCAAAGCCCTCACCCCCCACCCCAACCCCCTGCCCCAGCCTGGAGCCCCCTCCCTCACCCCAAATCCTTCATCCCTAGCCCCACCCCAGAGCCCACCCCCCAGCTCAAAGCCCTTACCCCATCCTGCACCTCAACCCCCTACCCCAGCCTAGTGAAAGTGAGTGAGGGTGGGGAAGAGCGAGCGACGGAAGGAGGGGGATGGAGCTAGTGGGGGGTGGGGCCTCAGAGAAGGGGCGGGGCTTCAGAGAAGGGGCAGGGTGTTCGGTTTTGTGTGATTAGAAAGTTGGCTACCCTACGTGCCCTACACACTGTTCATGGGGTTGTGGGGGAGATGTCGGGCAGCAGAGCCTCACCTCAGGCCCTCAGCAGCCTCGTCCTGCCTCCTGACCCGGTGTGGCGAGAAGTAGCTGCGCGTTCCTTCACAGTGCAGAGAACAGGCAGCAGCAGTGCCCCGGCGGTGACGGTCCCTTGCGGAGCAGGGGGAGCCAGCTCTGCCCACTGTGGGGGAGGGGCACCCCTGAGCCTGTGTTAGGTGCGGATCTCACACGTGTCACTGGGGCTCTTGCTCGTTGGCAGCTGGAGGGTTGTGGCAGGCGCAGCGGAAACAAACTCCTCAGCCCAGTGCAAAGGACAGAGGCACAGTCACTTACCCAGCCACAGGCTGCCCTTGGGTGGGGCCAGCTCTCAGGAAAGGGAAGCAAAACCCCTGGCCTGGCTGGCACAGCGGGAGAGGCTGACATCTTGCCCCTGCTGCAGGAAGTGAATTGGGCTGCACCAGCCCCTGCACCACAGGCAGCAACCGCGACAGCATGAGGCTGGAGGAGCCCAGCCTGCCCTACAGCGGCCCTTTCTGCGGGAGAGCCCGGGTCCATACGGACTTCACACCCAGCCCCTACGACAGGGACTCGTTGAAGCTGCGGGTGAGTAAGGCCTGACCGGCTGGGGCAGGAGGAAGGCGGGTGCAGAGAGAACGATCTATTACTGAACACACACCACCGGGTCCACAAGAGCTTGGCCTCAGCTCTCCCCGGCTCAGCTTGAGGAGCTGCTGGGTTTACTGGCAGCTCAGCTGAGTGGGTGGGGGCTGGGCCTTTACCATAGCTGCCCATTCTCCTAGTGCGAATGGAAACAGAGTACAGGGTACAGCACTCCTTTGGCAGTGCTTCGTGTGTCATTCCCGCGAGACATGACTCCCATGCTGCACAGGTGTAGGTCATGCCACAAGGCGCCAGGCGGCGTGAACTGGGACTAACACCCCCTTCCCGGCTCAGCTGCTCTCCGGGGCCTGAGCCAGTGCATAGACACCCCATGGCTCAGGGGCTGGACAGGCCCAGCTTCTAGGAGAGCCTTCTCCAGCCTCACCGGGGCCTGCATTGCAGCAGCAGGATCACCCCCCAGGCCCACTGTAGCCATCACAAAGGCACAAGCCCAGGCTGTCCCCCGTGGCAGGCCCCTCCTGGCAGCTCCCTGGGCAGAGCAGAACTCCACTGCTGGGAGGCTGGCTCTGGTGCTGGCTCTGCTGCCCCCACCAGCCCAGAGCCCCACCAGCCACCACCACTGGCTAACAGGCTATAGAAAGCTCAGTCTTGTAGACTGGGGCCAGCAGCCCCAGCACCCAGCCCTGTGCCCTGCAGCCAGGCCCCGCTATGTCAATCCTGAAGCACAACGGAGTCAGAGAACAGCTGGCTCCCCAGGCACACAGGGTCCCAGAGCAGCACAGAGCTGCTGAAATTACCCTAGCCTCTCCCCCTTCCTCCCAGTGCCCAGAATAAGGGGGGAGGGGCTGGGTCAGGGGCACACCTTACTCTGCCCCCTTTCATCACAGCACCTGAGCATCATGGGTTTAGGCCTCATGGGTTTCTCCTCCCACCCTCCAGGCAGCAGGGCCATAGCTCCAGTGTACATGGGGGGATCAAAGCCCAGAGAGGCTAATGGGCCTGTCCAAGGTCACACAGGGCCTCTGTGGCAGATCAGGGAATTGAACCAGGGGCTCCCAGTTCCTAGGCCAGCCTAGTCCAGGGTGCTGCATGGACTCTTGGGAACACTGCAGCCTTGGCATCAGGGCAAACAGCCCCAAACCACCTCCCACCCATGGATACCGGGCCTCAGCAAGACTCTTCTGCTTCAGTCTCTGCTGTGTGCTCCCACTGGCTTAGCTCCTCAGGTCTCCCTGGCGCTCCCACCCCCCTGAGCAGCTGGCTGGTAGGGTACTAAAACGCCAGCACCTGGCTGAGCCCCATCCGGCACTAGAGGAGCTGACCCAGCGGGTGCCAGTAGGGAAAATGTGGGGCAAAAAAGCTTGGCAAAGGCAGCCCCAGCCCTCGCCTTCCTCACTGCAGGGGTAGGAGAGAGGACGACATCCACCCCCAACCGTGGGAACGGCTACAGACAGGCTCCAGGGAACAAATGCCAGTGCCTTTGCCTGGCTGTCCCCCGCAGCACATCAGCTGTCCTGTGGGGGGCCAGGCTCCCACCCAGCTCCTACCAGTGCCACTGCTAGGGGAGCCCGTGGGCACAGACCCAGCAACAACAGCGCAGGTGGGACAAGTGCAGCCCTGTCCCACCTGCCAGGGGTAGAGATTCTCAAAGGGATTCCTCTTTGTGTCTGGCCCAGAAAGGGGACATCATCGGGATCATAGAGAAGCCCCCCGTGGGCACCTGGACGGGGGTGCTAAACAACAGAGTGGGCTCCTTCAAGTTCATCTACGTGGACATCATCCCCGAGGAGCCAGTGCCAGCCCGCAAAAACCGGGGGCAGAGCAAGAGCAAGCGGCCCAAGCCCAAGACCTTACACGAGCTGCTGGAGCGCATAAACCTGGAGGTGAGAGCCTGGCCACGGGCTCTGGGGAAGGGGAGGACAGGCGACCTGCACAGACAGGCACCAGCGGTAGGGTGACCATACTCAGACAGACTCATAGATATTAAGGTCAAAAGGGACCATTATGATCATCTAGTCTGACCTCCTGCACAATTCAGGCCACAGAATCTCTCCCACCCACTCCTGCAATAAACCTCTCACCTATGTCTGAGCTACTGAAGTCCCCAAATCATGGTTTAAAGACTTTAAGGTGCAGAGAATCCTCCAGCAAGTGACCCGTGCCCCATGCTACAGAGGAAGGCGAAAAACCCCCAGGGCCTCTTCCAATCTGCCCTGGAGGAAAATTCCTTCCTGACCCCAAATATGGCGATCAGCTGAACCCTGAGCATGTGGGCAAGATTCACCAGCCAGATACCCAGGAAAGAATTCTCTGTAATAACTCAGATCCCACCCCATCTAACATCCCATCACAGGCCATTGGGCCTATTTACCATGGATAGTTAAAGATCAATTAATTGCCAAAATCATGTTATCCATCATACCATATCCTCCATAAACTTATAGAGTTTAATCTTGAAGCCAGATAGGTCTTTTGCCCCCACTGCTTCCCTTGGAAGGCTATTCCAGAACTTCACTCCTCTGATGGTTAGAAACCTTCGTCTAATTTCAAGTCTAAACTTCCTGATGGCCAGTTTATATCCATTTGGTCTTGTGTCCACATTGGTACTGAGCTTAAATAATTCCTCTCCCTCTCTGGTATTTATCCCTCTGATATATTTAGAGAGAGCAATCATATCTCCCCTCAGCCTTCTTTGGTTAGGCTAAACAAGCCAAGATCCTCGAGTCTCCTTTCATAAGACAGTTTTCCATTCCTCGGATCATCCTAGTAGCCCTTCTCTGTCTTAAACGTGGGAGACCAGAACTGCACACAGTATTCCAGATGAGGTTTCACCAGTGCCTTGTATAACGGTACTAACACCTCTATCTCTACTGGAAATACCTCGCCTGATGCATCCCAAGACCACATTAGCTTTTTTCACGGCCATATCACATTGGCAGCTCATAGTCATCCTGTGGTCAACCAATACTCCAAGGTCCTTCTCCTCCTCCATTACTTCTAATTGATGCGTCCCCAGCTTAGAACTAAAATTCTTGTTATTAATCCCTAAATGCATAACCTTACACTTCTCACTATTAAATTTCATCCTATTACTATTACTCCAGTTTACAAGGTCATCCAGATCCTCCTGTATGATATCCCGGTCCTTCTCTAAATTGGCAATACCTCCCAGCTTTGTATCATCCGCAAACTTTATTAGCACGCTCCCACTTTTTGTGCCGAGGTCAGTAATAAAAAGATTAAATAAGATTGGTCCCAAAACCGATCCTGAGGAACTCCACTGTAACCTCCCTCCAGCCTGACAGTTCACCTTTCAGTATGACCCGCTGTAGTCTCCCCTTTAACCAATTCCTTATCCACCTTTCAATTTTCATATTGGTCCCCATCTTTTCCAATTTAACTAATAATTCCCCATGTGGCACCATATCAAATGCCTTACTGAAATCTAGGTAAATTAGATCCACTGCGTTTCCTTTGTCTAAAAATCTGTTACTTTCAAAGAAGGAGATCAGGTTGGTTTGGCACGATCTACCTTTTGTAAAACCATGTTATTTTGTCCCATTTACCATTGACCTCAATGTCCTTAACTACTTTTCCTTCAAATTTTTTCCAAGACTTGCATACTAGAGATGTCAAACTAACAGGCCTGTAGTTACCCGGATCACTTTTTTCCCTTTCTTAAAAATAGGAACTATGTTCAATTCTCTAGTCATACAGTACAACCCCTGAGTTTACAGATTCATTAAAAATTCTTGCTAATGGGCTTGCAATTTCATGTGCCAATTCCTTTAATATTCTTGGATGAAGATTATCTGGGCCCCCCGATTTAGTCCCATTAAGCTGTTCGAGTTTCGCTTCTCTCTCAGATATGGTAATATCTACCTCCATATCCTCATTCCTATTTGTCATGCTACCATTATCCCTAAGATCCTCATTAAAGACTGAGGCAAAGTATTTGTTTAGATATTGGGCCATGCTGAGATTATCCTTAACCTCCACTCCATCCTCAGTGTTTAGCGGTCCCACTTCTTCTTTCTTTGTTTTCTTCTTATTTATATGGCTATAGAACCTTTTACTATTGGTTTTAATTCCCTTTGCAAGGTCCAACTCTACTTGACTTTTAGCCTTTCTCACTTCATCCCTACATGTTCTGACCTCAATAAGGTAGCTTTTCCTGATCCCTCCCATCTTCCACTCCTGTAGCTTTCTGCTTTTTCTTAATCACCTCTCTGAGATGCTTGCTCATCCAGCTTGGTCTACATCTCCTGCCTATGAGTTTTTTCCCTTTTCTTGGGATGCAGGCTTCCGATAGCTTCTGCAGCTTTGACTTGAAGTAATCCCAGGCCTCCTCTGCCTTTAGATCCATAAGTTCTTCAGTCCAATCCACTTCCCTAACTAATTTCCTTAATTTTTGAAAGTCAGCCCTTTTGAAATCAAAAACCTAGTCGCAATTTATTTTTGTTAATCCTTCCGTTCAGTTTGAACTGAATTAGCTCATGATCACTTGAACCAAGGTTGTCACCTACAACCATTTCTTCTATGAGGTCCTCACTATTCACCAAAACCAAATCTAAAATGGCATCCCCTCTAGTCGGTTCAGCAACTACTTGATGGAGGAATCCATCAGCTATCGCATCTAGGAAAATCTGAACCCTATTATTATTACTAGCACTTGTCCTCCAGTCTATATCTGGGAAGTTAAAGTCTCCCATGATCACGCAATTCCCATTAGTATTTACTTCATTAAACACATTAAAGAGGGATCTATCCATATCCAAATTAGATCCCGGAAGTCTACAGCACACCCCAAGCATTATCCCAGGGGAGGCTCTAGTAGTTTTCTTCCCCATTGTGATTTTTGCCCAGACGGACTCGTCTTATCCATTCCATCGCTCTTATTTCTTTACATTCTACCTCATCATTGATATACAATGCTACTCCACACCGCCTTTATTGCTGTCTTCCTAAACAGCATATATCCTTCAATACCTGTAGTCCAGTCATGAC
The DNA here is from genome assembly GCF_015237465.2 of Chelonia mydas. Taxonomy (NCBI): domain Eukaryota; kingdom Metazoa; phylum Chordata; order Testudines; family Cheloniidae; genus Chelonia; species Chelonia mydas. The sequence continues at coordinate 60,114,505 of NC_057855.1, forward strand.
TACTATTCCACCATGGTTCTGTTATCCCTATAATATCTGGTTTCACTTCCTGCACCAGTAGCTCTAGTTCCTCCATTTTGTTACCGAGGCTCCTCGCACTGGGGTACAAACATCTTAACTTTTGCTGTTTGGCCTCGCTCACATTCTTTACCCGATTAGGCACGGACATTCTACAGCCAGTATGACCTATTAGACTGGTATCCACACTGCCCTTCCTCCTTATGTCCATTCTCCTACCCACGGCTGTATCCTTTCTTACTTTGTTTTCTTCCCTCTCAGTGCTAAAATCCGGTGTGGAGATTAAGTCCTGTTTTGGCTGGGACAATCTCTTTTTTTAAGCCCTGTTCCGGCCACCCTGACTTTTTTTAGCAAAAGCAGGGTGCGCAGGAACAGGGCGGGCAAGCGGGTATGCCAGCCCCGCCCAGGGAGGGAGGCAGGGCTCAAGGGAGCAGCGATACTGACACCAGCCCCAGCCTCGTTCATCTCTCATATCAGTGACAGCTCTGCCAACCTGCTCCATAGGATCCCTGCACCATTCAGTGCAGCCACACCAAACACGGGGAATGAAGCTGCAGTGCAAGGCGTCAAAATGCTGCAGTTCTTATCTATAGACCACAACACAAACCATGGCACGTCTGCTTAATCATTTGTTCCTCATTATTATCATCACACACACCCCGTTACTGAACCCTTCTCAGTGGATATTGCCAGCTCCAGGGGGTAGAGTTAAGGTGGCCTAGGGTGGGGGGGGCGGTGTACCTTTAATTTTGTATTTCCTGATTTTCAGAGGTTTAAGTTTGTGTTACCTTAACTCTTCATTTGCTGGTTTATAGAGGTTTCAATTTAACCATTCTTGATATACTGCGGGGGACACAAGGCAGCACTAGGCAGCCTCACCTCTGCATTAACTGATTAAGTAGTTTATTTAGTGTGTAGATTAAATTCAGTTTTCACCTGCCCCCACATTTTCAGCTCTCAAGCTGCCACCAGATATTAGATTGATAGTGAGTAACAGTGCAGTAGAAACTGCTAGGAGGTAGCTGGAGGTTTGGGTAGCCAAGCAGAGACAGCTGGAAATTCTGGCACCTGAGAAAGAATGGGAGGCAGTTGGGATTGTGGAATAAACGCATCAGCTTGATCTATAATATATAACTAATGGAAGAAAGGGGAAGTCGATAGAAATGAATTTAAATAAGAAGTTACGCGTTGTAGAAAACTGATAAGGGAAGCAAAGGGACACAAGGTAAACTCAATTGCCTTCAGAATTAAGGACAATAAGGAGTTTTTCAAATACATTAGGAACAAAAAGAATCCTGATAATAGTATTGGTCCATACTAGATGGAAATGGTAGAATTATCAATAATAATGTATAAAAGGCAAAAGGTTTCATTATCTAAGGAAAAATAATGATATAGTCTCATCATATTGTGACAATAGCACTCTTTCCATTCCAGTAGTATCTCTGGAGGATATTAAATAGAAGCTATTAAAGTCAGACATTTTTAAATCAGCACATACAGATAACTTGCATCCAAGAGTTTTAAAAGAACTGGCTGAGGAGCTCACTGGATGTTAATGTTGATTGTAATAAGTCTTAGAGCACTGGGGAAGTTCTAGAAGACTGGAAGAAAGCTAATGTTCCAATTTTTAAAAAAGGAAAATGGAATGACCTGGGTAATTATAGGCCTGTCAGCCTGACATCGATCCCACCAAGATAATGGAGTGGCTGATACAGGACTTGATTAATAGAAATTTAAAGTAGGCTAATGCAAATCAACATGGCTTTATGGAAAACAGAGCCTGTCAAACTAACGATATCTTTTTTTGATGAGATTACAAGTTTGTTGATCAAGATAATAGTGTTGATGTAATAGACTTCTGTAAGGGATTTGACTTGGTACCACACATTTTTATTTAAAAAAAAGCTCTAGAATATCATCAAATTAACATGGCACACATTAAATGGATTAAAAACTGGCTAACTGATAGGCCTCAAAATGTAACTGTAAACAGGGAATCGTCATTGAGCAGGTGTGTTTCCTATCTGACCTTTTTATCAATGACATGGAAAACAAGTATAAAAATCACTGAAAAAGTTTGCAGATGACACAAAAATAGGGGTAGTAATAAATAATGAAGAGGAAGGGTCACTGATTCAGAGTGACCTGAATTGCTTGGTAAACTGCGCACAAGCAAACAATACATGTTATATTCATCTGGGAACAGAGTGTGTCGGCCATACTTACCGGATGGGGGACTCTGGCCTGGGAAGCAGGGATTCTGAAGGAGATTTGGAGTTGTGGCAGCTAATCAGCTAAACACAAGCTCCCATGATGATGCTGTGGCCAAAGGAGCTAATGTGATACTGGGATGTATGAACAGGGAATCTCAAGTAGGAGCAGAGAGGTGATTTTGCCTCTGTATTTGGCACTAGTGCGACCGCTGCTAGAATCCTGTGTCCAGTTTTAGTGTCCACAGTTCAGGAAGGATGTTGGAAAACTGGAGAAGGTTTAGAGAAGAGCCATAAGAATGACTAAGGGTATAGCTACACTGCGCTAAAAGACCCATGGCACCACGTCTCAGAGCCCGGCCAATTGACTGGAGCTGTGGGGCTAAAAAGAGGAATGTAGATGCCTCCCCACCTCCCAAGTCTACTCTGCTATTTTTAGCCCTGTGTGCCCAAGTCAATTGAGCCAGGCTCTGGGATTCAGTGCCATGGGGTATTTTATTGCAGTGTGGACATACCCTAAAAGCTTAGAAAACCTGCCTTAGAGTCACAGATTCAGAGAGCTCCATCTGTTTAGCTTAACAAAGAGAAAGTTAAGGAGTAACTTGATCCCAGTCTGAGTATCTACATGGGGAACAAATCTTTATAATGGGCTCTTCAGTCTTACAGAGAAAGGTCTAACACGATCCAATGGCTGGAAGTTGAAGCTAAACAAATTCAAGCTAGAAATAAGTTGTAAATTTTAACTGTGAGAGTAATTAACCATTGGAACAATTTAGCAAGGATCATGGTGGATTCTCCATCATTGACCATTTTTAAATCAAGACTGGATGTTTTTCTAAAAGATCTGCCCTAGGAATTATTCTGGGGCAGTTCTCTGGTCTGTGCTGTACAGGAAGACAGACTAGATGATCACTGTCAGGGTTCCCTCCCCACTCTGAACTCTGGGGTACAGATGTGGGGACCCGCATGAAAGACCCCCTAAGCTTAATTCTACCAGCTTAGGTTAAAAACTTCCCCAAGGCACAAATCCTTTCCTTGTCCTTGGACGGTATTGCTGCCACCACCAAGTGATTTAGACAAAGATTCAGGAAAAGGGCCACTTGGAGTTCCTATTTCCCCAAAATATCCCCCCAAGCCCCTTCATCCCCTTTCCTGGGGAGGCTTGAGAATAATATACCAACCAATAGGTTAACAAAGTGAGCACAGACCAGACCCTTGGGTTTTTAGGACACTAAAAACCAATCAGGTTCTTAAAAGAAGAACTTTATTATAAAGAAAAAAGTAAAAGAAGCACCTCTGTAAAATCAGGATGGAAAGTAATTTTACAGAATAATAAAAAGATTTAAAGCACAGAGGATTCCCCTCTAGGCTCAACTTCAAAGTTACAAGAACAGGAATAAACCTCCCTCTTAGCTTGTGCATTTTCCCTATGCTAAAACAAAAGATAATCTAACGCAATTCCTTGCTATTACTTACAATTTCTGTAATTTTAAATGTATCATTTCAGTAGGAGCTGGGTTACCTGCTTGGTCTCTCTCTTTGTCCTGAGAGGGAACAACAAAGAGAGCACAAACAAAACCTCGCCCCCCGAGATTTGAAAGTATCTTCTTTTCTTATTGGTCCTTTTTGTCAGGTACCAACCAGGTGATTTGAGCTTCTTACCCCCTTTCAGGTAAAGGAGGGATTTTATGCTACCCTTAGCTGTATGTTTATGACAATCACAGTGGGCCCCTCTGGCCTTGGAACCTACATCTGTTCCTGTTAATCAAATTGGCAACAAACTAGTTAATACTGACAAGGGTTAAAGGCCATGATAAGACTAGCATCGGCCCTTGCAGTAAGAGGGCCATTCAATACCCAGCTGGCAGATCTCACTGCAGTGATCACACTGTTCCTCTTTGCACGGGGATTTTTGCAATCTCATGTGCTAGGAACAGGGTTTTTAAATGAAAGTTGAGATCCTGGAGCCCAAGTCTGCCTAGGGTGAAGCTCTCAGCTGAGGGATACAAAGGCTAGATGAGTGTCTCCAAGGATATACGCTCTACAGGCTTAGCTGTGTGAGGTTGATTGTCTCTGTCCCCAGGAGCACATCTCCACCTTGCTACTGAATGGCTACCAGACCCTGGATGACTTCAAGGAGCTGCGGGAGACCCACCTGAATGAGCTAAACATCATGGACCCCCAGCATCGTGCCAAGTTGCTCACAGCTGCTGACCTGCTGCTGGACTATGACGGTAAGAGGCAAACACCCGCTCTGCTACCTTCCTGCACCCAGAGACCTCTCCCCTGTGGGCAGTTGCTCTATAACAGCCAGTAAGCTCCAGGCCAGGTCTGGCCCTTCCCTGGAATCCACCTGCTGCTATGGGCACAGACATCCACCGTTCAAGGGCATGGGAAGCAGAGGAGTCTGCAGGTGGGCTGTATCCACTGACTCTTAGCCACTAGGACAGACTTTCCCTACAGGGCCCCAGCTGGCAGCCAGAGCCAGGAGTGCCCTGCATTCTACCACAGCCAGTGTTCAAATTACATCCCACATGGCAAGTGCTCTGCCAAGCAGCCACCTCAGTGCCAAGCAAGGGCGAGCCACCAGGAGACATCCCAGCTGCTCTGTGCGCCTGGGGGAGAAGCAGCACAAGTGACAGAATAAGCCAGGGGGCCTCACCCAGTGCAGCTGGCTAGACTTACAGCAAGTCATATCTTATTACCCAGAATGCCTCTGCACAGCCCCTGAGCATGCAGGGAGCAGCCTCACCCTCCCACCCCCAGCTTGGCCCAGCCAAGGGCAGGCTGGGCCCTGCTCAGAGCTCCCTGGGAAGCAGCCCATGCCCTTTAGCCTCTAACGCTTTGGCTTCTCTCCCCCCTGCAGCAGCCAGTGAGGCTGAGGAAGGAGAGAGCTCGGAGCTGCAACCTGCCACCTCAGACCCAAAAGGGGACATTCCCCGCGACTCGGGCTGCTTCGAAGGATCTGAGACACTGGAGAGTGGCCGGGATGAGATGGAGCTGAACAGCACAGAGGAGCAACTTCAGACCCTCTCTCTAGAATAGTCCTCCTGAGCCTGTCCCCTCCCTGCCCCAGCACTGTCCTCCCAGCACTACACCACATCAGGGACTGAGCCTGCAGAGCAGGGAGGACAGGACAAGACACCCCAGGGGCACACTCTACCCCGACCAACATCTGGGGAGATTCCTGGACCACAAGTGACCACCCCCACGCTGGGAACACTCATGTGAGCCCTGCAGGGGAAGACACTGGGGCTGTTTTATGGTTCCATGGGGCAGCTGCCTAGGTCCCCACCCCAGGATACATCTCCCCTTTGGGAGCTGCACGGGACCCCTCTCTGCACTCCTATCAAAGACAAAGGACCTGCTTCTGCAAATAGCTCAGCCCTCATCCTCCAGCATCTCCGTTAGAAACTCCAGCCTCAGAGCCTGTGGATTAGCCATGAACAGGTGTTTTCCTGTCCCTCTGCCTGGCACCCACTGTGGTCTGCCCACACCCTCTGCCTGGCCTTACCAAATGGCCGAGGCCTCAGTCAGCAGGACACCCTTTGAATGGGAAGGATCCAGGAAGCTCCTGGGCAATGCAAAGCCACACAGTTTATCCACGAGGGTGTCTGAGACTATGCAATGGGAGATGCCCACTTGCAGCTGAAGCTCCCTGGCGTCAGAGGCTCTTTGCAAGGGAGGCTACAGGTAACCTAAGAGCTGGTGCTAACAGGGTGAGGGAGCCGGGAACTGAACAAGAAGTGAGACCATTGTGTTTCTAATGCAACTCTCAGGGTGGTGGAGGGGGACAGACAGCAGAGCAGGGCGATGGGTGCCACGCAGGATCCTCGCCATCAAGGCTCAGCAAGCGCTGGGAGCAGAAGTCCGTAGCCTCCCAAGCTGGCATTCCTCAGAAAGGGGCGAGTCCCTTGCAAGGCAGAGCCTAGCCATGTGGCGACCAGCTTGGCCAGAAAGCAGAGGGTTTGGCTCCAGGGGCTTTGCCATTCCTCATCACAGGACATTGAGTTATTAGAAATATGGCCAGGCTGCAGCAGCTCCCCCAGCCAAAGGCGCGGGCCAGCTCACTGCAGCAACAGACCAAGCCATCACTCCAGCCTGCCACACATGCCCACTGAGGCCGACCTGGCTCAGGCCAGCAGAAACTTGTTTAGGAAGCTGGTCGGAAAGACAGCACCTTGTGTCGGAAAGGCCCTGCATTGTGCTCGCAACATTCCCCAGTGTGTGGCCATTCTGTGCATCGGAACAGCTGCCTTGGGAGGGCACACACTGAGTGTGCACCGAGGAAGCCGATACTGAGTTGGTTTGTTTGAAGCGATCCTTGGTGCTCAGTCCCCGGGCCCACAACTGCTCAAGAGCCCCCTGTGCAGCAGAGAATGGGGGCACCCCCAATGTGAATTCATGTGTTCCTACAGAGCTCACACCCCTGTTCAGGGCTGTCCCTGACAGACTAACACTGCAGCGTTGGGGCACGTCGATTACGGATGCAGCTGATGGATGCAAGAGGGTGCTGCATTAAGAGCAACAAGAGCCCACCTAGCTTTAGAAAGCAAGCAGGTTGGGTTCTATTGGGGCTTGTCCCAGGACAAAAGGGCTGGGCCAGCTTTGGCACAATGTGGCTGCACCAAGAGTTCTTCGGTTAGCTTATGTTAAAAGGGCAGGAAATAGTCTTGCACTGGAGCTGCACCCATATGCTGTTACCCACAGAATATGCTGAGTGACTGGGTAATAGGCCAATTCCAGTCCTGGAGTAAAGGGCTACAACACCCACTAATGCTGATGGGAGATACATCTGCTTACAGCAGAGTCACCTTTGGCCCCATGTCTGTGGCAAGCTTAGCCCTGAATTCCAGGACTCCTGTGCCCGTAAAATCTCTGCCTTTCTGTTGCAGTAATGTAGGTTTGGGTGTTGAATTCAATCCCTTGTGCTTGACCCCAATAAAACGTGCTCTAACCTGCAACTTTGTGTGTCGGCCTCCTGCCTGCACCACAGGCTTAGTGAAAGGGCTTGGGACCCTTGGGGTCTCCCCTCTCTCAGGGGGAAGTTAGTACAAGGCCATTTTTCCTTGTGCTTCAGCCAGTTGGAAGACAGACCCCAGGTGGAGAGGATGCTGCCTCCCTCCTATCCCCCAGCATGCAAATTTTTCTTGGCAAAAGGGCTCCCCACTTCTACAGCAGGTCCAGGAGCCTTTGTTCTTCCTCTCTTCAGAACAGGTTTTTTTTTTTTTTAAAACCTGCTCCATTTTCTCCCCCACAATCCCACCATGTGCAGCTAGCACAAGATCATTCTCAATCCCCACCCCACAAGCTCAGCCCAACCAGCCGACTTTCCCTTCAGTCACGTATTGCCAAGAGCTCCCCACAAGGGTCCGGAGCTGCCCCAATGACATTAAAACACACTGAGTAAAATCTGAAAATATGGTTCTTTACAAACAGGGCCCAGTCCCTCTGGCTCTCCGGAGTAAGGGATGCTTCAGGAAAGAGAGTTGACAGACAGACATACACAGGAAGAGACCACAGCTCAGAGGCTTTCAAACTGATTAGGATTCCTTCATTTGTTTAAAAAATCCAAAAAACAAAAAAAACTTCCTTCATTGAGAAACTTAACGGATCAGACAAGGAGCCACCGTGCAAGAGGTACCAGAGGGCCCCCCCCAGTAGGCAGAGTTTGACACAGTACATCAGAAAATAGATTAGTAAAAACAAAAATACATTTTTTGCAACAAGTTTGAGATTTGGTCGGTAGCATGTTGGGGGCAGGTGGAAAAGTTTGGCTGTAGCCTCCAACACAGTCCCCAGCAGGCAGGGGGCATTAGCATGGGCCGGGAGTGGAGCACCACTGGAGTGGCAGAGCGCTGAGCCTATGCAGCCAGGACAAGTCCCACCCACAGGACTAAGTCTTCCGTGAGGAGGGATGTGGAGAGCCCAGAACCTGGCACGGGGTGGGTGAGCTCAGAGGGGCCAGCCAGACTCAAGGCTCCTCCTCTGTGCTCTCCCAGCAGGAGAAGAGGGGACAGTTCTCGAGGGGACAACACACTCCAGCTGAAGCTAAGGGAGACAGCAATTTTGAACTGTGCTCAACTATAGAGATGGGGGGGAAGTGGGAATGCCTCTGTGCCTTCTATCCTGGCCATCCCACTTGCATCAAGCTAGCATAGAGTGGGAGCTTTAAGGCTGAATGGGACAAGAAGCCGGGCCACACAGCCAAGGGAGGAACAGGAACAATCCTGCCCCCAGATCTCAACAGTGCTGCCCTCAAGCCAGAGAGGTAGGACAGCTCCAACCTCCCCTCTACTCTGCAGAGCACTGCCCTTCAGGACTCTCAGCACACACCTGCTGTACGGGGAATGCTGGGAGACAGGGCACAGTGCAGGTCTCTCATGCTAGGATCACCTCCAATGCCAGCTGAGACAGACCGTTCTGAGAATTAATTACTAACAGGCCAGTAAATGTGGGTCAAGATGGGGGGGCTCCTGCCTCAAGCTTGGGGGGAAGCAGGTCAGACGCCTCAGTGACCCCAATTCCTCCCTCCCTCCACGCCAGGGTCTCACCCTAGGACATACCACAAGTGGCGCGGAATAAGAGAATAAGAGTGCCCTCTTGAGCAGAATCAGGCATTCCCCCTAAGCAGAGACGGGGAATTACAACAGACAGACGGGCAGGGGACACCCCTCCCCCAGGGGCGCATGGGGGGTGCCACAGAAGGGCTCCTCCTTTTAGCCCCACCCAACATCTCTTGGTGGCAGACAGGGAGGGAAGATGGCACAAAGGAGATGGCTAAGCTGCCTCACAGCAGCCCTCGAGCTGAGACTGGGAGCCCCCAGGAGCCTGGCTCATGCAGACAGGAGGAGAAAGGAGTCAGACTCCATAGAGTTCCTTCTCCCAAGGCAACAGCCCCCGTGAACGGCCCGCCTGTCCCCTGCCCCAGCTGGCGGAACCCCTTGCAGCCAGAGCTGCTCCAGGTGGAAAAGCACGTGGGGGCCCTGGAATACTGCAGTGAGGCCTAGGCTCCTCCTGACAAAGGGAGTTCAGAGCCAACCGGGGCAGAGAGAGGGAAAGAGCTTTTCACCATTTACTTCAATGGGGGCACAGCCTCCCCAGCCAAGGGGTGGAAGCCCCACTGCCTGGGGCAGCAAACACAAGAGTTGACAAGGCACTAGGGAACAAATCCTGCCCTGGCCCCAGGAACAGAGTGCAAATGACCCAAGAGGGCTCTTCCCTCATGATTCCCTGGTGCAACTGCTCTGCAGCTGGTGCAGGGTTAAGAGAGTAGCGAGCTCTGCCCCTGGCATTGCTCTCTCCCGACACTCCTGCAGTGAAAGGTGCACTCCCCAAAGGGCAAAGGAGGCTGCCCACTCCATGATTGTTCAAGGACCTCTAATGCCTGCTAGTCACTAATGGGGAAGTTTGGGAAGGAAGCTACAGAAAACCATCTCCAGGTGGAATGCCTGCCCAGGTGTTTCTGGCCCTGTTGGCACCAAGACAGTATTTCCTGGCCACCCCACCACCTTAAACAATAAAATAATGCCAGAGACGGAGGGAGAAGGGGGAGGGAGAGAGACGAACACTGCCATGGTCACAGTCACCTTCCCATCATGATTCCTCAATCCTGCCACTCCACTGCAGGGCAGCTGCCGACGTCAGAGATGACTGCTGGGGCAGAAAGAGAGGGCCATGGCCAGGCTAGCATTTAGCACTAAGGACCAACTGCAGAGTGAGAAGTCCTACTTCAGCCTGTTCCGAGACCAGCTGCAAGGGTAAAGGTCTGTACCAATGACTGACATGCTCTGCTCACTCTTTGAATCCATTGGCAATGACCTGGGCCAGGCGCACTCCTGTCCACAATCAAGGTGAATAAAGACTAAAGCAAAATGGCCGTGAGGAATCGCCTGCCAGCCAGCCCATCTGCTCCCCTCAGTGAGGGGTGGTCTGCTTGCCTGCCAGCCAGCCGGCCTTCTCCGCCTGGCAATCACTTCTGGCATTGATTGGACAGAACAAACAATGTTCTCCTTTTGAGCAGAGGTTAGTGCTCAGTTGGCCCATCGTCCCGGGTCTGTGCTGGGAGCTCCACAGCAGAAGGTTGAGTCTCCTCTGGCATCCCAGTGGGGCTCAGCGGCAGCATGGGGACCTGGGAAGAGGAGAGAGTAATGGGATGGAGCAGACACTCCCAAACCCACAGTGTGTCTTTCCCTCCAAAACCACAGGCAACAGCAGTCTGCCTTCGACAACCCCGCCCATTGAGGTCAAGCAGGGATGGGAACAGGGGACGGGAAGGGCCCTCCTGCATCACTCAGTTCAGTCCCAGCTATTGCAGGCCATCCTGTCATGTAATCCTATTCAATCTATCAGGCTGGGCTGTTTGCCCCACTGCTCCTACTGAGAGACTGTTGCAGAGCCTCCTTCCTCTGCTTGTTAAACTCAGTTTGTTCAAGGACAATTTATCCCTATTTGTTCCTGCCCCAACATTGTCCTATAGCTTCAACACCTCTTCTCTCTCCCTGCTGCTTCCGCCATGGCCAGCAATGGCTTCAGGCTCCTGCTTGCCTTTCTTCACCTGCAGGCCAAGGTTAGAGGGGCCGGGTGAAGAGTGGAAGAGGGAACTCTCTATTTGCCCCTGCCTGCCCCCCTGCTTCCAACGAGCCCAGCAGCCCCCTCGGCCACTGTTCTCTCTCATGAGGTTACACTCCCAGTTCAGGTTTGGCACCACTGAGTGCTGCTGTAGGGCGAGTGGAGGAGCCGGATCAGAGAGGGGGAAAGGGGCCCATGGAACCGGGAGCAAGTGGATTATTCAGGCTTCCAAGAGATAGAGCTGCCCTGCAGAAACAGGTGCTGCCATAACACCCTCACCCAGAGATGGAAATATGGGGAGGAAAAAGGGCTCCAGAGCGAGTGATAAATCAGGCCGGGGCCCAGCCTTCTGGGCCCCCTGCTCACTCACCACGGCTTCCTCCTACTGCAGTGAGTGCCCGGATCTGGGCCAGCTACTGCCAACACTGGCAGGCGGTGATTCCCAGGATGATAGCCCCCAGCTGACCACACCTGCCTTCAGGGTGCCACAGGAGAGTGCAAAGGAGCCCAGCTGCTTGGAAGATGCTTTGCAGCTGCCCTGCTCTCCCCCACTCACGGACACCCCCCTGCCAGCATCATCTCTGCAGCAAGACTCCTTCCAGGAGATCCCTCAGCTCAGGACCTAGCTTTACTCCAAGGACAGCTGCCTCACTCTCCCTATTGCAGGTTGTTCTCAGCCCTGTCTGTCCTCCTGGCTAGAGCTGGAGCTTATGGCTACCATCACCAGCCGGAGAGGAGTACAGGGCATCTGGCCGCATGGGGAAGAGGGTCACTTACCGTACTTTGACGCGTGGGGCTGCTGCTGCCCTCCCGAGTGCTGCCCACTGCCTGAGCACCGAGCACCTGAGTAGCACCGGGCTCCTGAGTGCTGCTCTTCTCCGGTGCGCCGGGCTCCTGAGTGCTGCTCTTCTCCGGTGCGCCGGGCTCCTGAGTGCTGGGCCCCCGCGTGCTGCTGTCCCCCTGCGCACCGCTCTCCTCCTGCTGCAAGATGCCCCGTCTGTCCAGCACACTGCAAGGAACAGAGTGGGGAGGCTGAGGGCACAGCCCTCCCTCACCCGAGGCAGGCCTGGGGAGGGGTGGCGGGGGAGGGCCTGAGAGCACAGCCCGGCCTCGCCCAAGGCAATCCCTGCTGCGAGGACAGGAACAAGGCGGCTGCCAGGGGAGGGGCACTGATGCGGCAAACGCCACAGGCATGTGTCTGTTCTGGTTGCATGGCTCACAGAAACAGAAGCTCCTCTGCTCCCCGGTCAGCACCAGAGCCCCATGTGAGATAGTGCACCGAACTCCTGAGCAAAGGCCTGAAACCTCGAGGTAAGGCTGGGAGGCCAGGAGCAAAGGCCAGTTCCCCGGGACAAAGTCTCTTGCCAGGCCGACGCCCCTAGGGAGAGGAGCTGCCCCTTGGCTAAGGAAGGATGAAGGGCAGCACAAGCTTGCCTCACTACAAGCGCATACAGAAGGTCCCCTCTCCCTCAGGTTTTGAGTACAGACACCACTCCCCTTTCACCTAGAGGAAGCCATGCATGGCTGAACAGTCCCCCACTGTGTAATGGGCTGGCAAGGCAAGGGCTTATGCCACAGACACCTGCATCTGTGACCCAGTGCCCCTCCAGCCCCACGTGCCATGCAAGCCTGCAATTGCTCCCCAGCTCTTACCTGGGGGGCAGTGGCCCACACAGCACTTCACAGCAGTTCTTCACAATGTTCCCATGGCTATAGGGATTCTGCACCCGGTTCTTCCCAGTCCACGCCCCCTTAATCTGCAAGCAGAGAATACCCCAAAGAGACTGGGTATGAGCTCCCTGCCAGACCAGGGCTCTCGAGCATTCAGCTCCACTGACTGATGCACTAGGGCACTGCACAGGTGCCCCTCATCGCGGTTACACACCGCATGGGTTCTGGCTGCCTCTCAGAGCAGGGCTTGGACCCTGTTATTTCCATTGCTGACACATGGAGACCATCAGCCCTAGCACGAACCTAGCCCCCTGGGGACTGAAAGTGGGGTCCCAGACTCCTTGTGCATCCACTGGCTCGGCAGGGGCTGAAGAGAGGGGATTTGGGCCCTCCCCATTCTTGAGCAGCAGGCCCAAGGAGGCCTCAGAATAAGCTTGGGTTGACCTAAATTGCATTTCTGGGGCCTGTGGCAGCATTGAACCCGTGTGCTGCCCTGGATGTATGCCCTCCCTTCACCCCAGCCTGCGCCTGGGGTTTGGCCTTGCTGTGTGTGAGGGGAATTCACCCAGTGATGAACTGATGAAAAGTGGGGGGCGGGGAGAAGATGGCTCTGAAGAGGAGCTGGGGAGGGGCAAGCACACAGATAGGAGAGAGTGGGGAACATCACTCACGTCTTCGTTGGTCGTCTGGTTCAGAGCCACCAAGAAGGTGTGGAATCCGGTTAACCCCACCACTGACCAGAGGGTGAAGAAACAGATAAGCACCTCCAGGACCGTGAGCAGCTGGTTAAGGATTCAGAACCCCATGGCACAGCACCCATCTTCCACTGACCCTGCTTCATGACACTCTGTGTCGCTCCCCTCTGCTCCCCCTAAACACATGGACCCGCTCCTCTCCCATCGCCCCACAGCCTATAGCCACTCCCACCCCCCAATTAAAAAGAAAACCTCCAGTAAGCCTGTGGGGAGACTCTACACACAAGTCACACACCTCCCTCCCCCACCAGGGCAGAGGGGTCGGAAAGGCAGGTATGCTCCATGCGGCGGGGAAAGATATGTTCCAGGGGTCTCTTTCAACGTGTTCAGGAAGCCAATCTTCAGGGACTCTGGGCAACACAAATGAGAGAGGTTAATGTACAGCGCTGTCCAAGAAGACAGGTCTCGTGCCTCCTCCAATCTATTGATTTTCTGTGCTGATCTTGACCCAACCCCCACCCCGACAGCACAGCTCCCCACGCTGAGCCCCCCACCGGCAGGACTCACTGAGCGCCACGTAGACGATGTTGAAGGTGAAGATGTAGATGGTGAGGAGTGAGAGCGAGAGGATGAAGAGGTAGAAGTAGCGGTAGTTCCTCTTCCCCACGCAGTTCCCAACCCAGGGGCAGTGATGGTCAAAGCGCTCTGGGGGAGCAAGAGAAGGACGTCAGCACACCTGCAGCGTGGGGCGAGGCAGGGGCACCCAAGCCCTGCTAACACATCCCACCACCACAGCTGGGGAAGCCCTAGCCCAAGCCAAGGGGCTTCCATTTCCTGTGCTTCCATCAGCAGAAAGCGCTCCCAGATTGTACCAGGCTAGTCTCCAGGGGAAGGATCTTGTGGGAAGAACACTTCCTACCCTGCTCCTCTGCACAGGAAACACTCCCCCATGCTGCAGCCCTGGAAGAGGAAGGCCTCTAGTGTGGAGATACCTGGCCTTTTCCAGACCAACACCCCATGCCACAAGTGAAGAGTTTGAGGACCCCCTCCATCTACCACAAAGACAGAGAGCGTGGTTGATACATGGGCCTGAGCGTGTCCCCAGGTAGAGACCCCATCCTCCTACAGAACCAGGCAAAGGGGCTAGCAAAGCTCCTCCACTGAGCAGAGTGCTCCTGAAGCACTGAGGTCACTTCTAGTCGGGTATTCAGCTCTACGGGAAGTATACTGAGCACTGCTGTTCCTGCTCCCAGAGTGCACTGCCGTTTGTTTCTGGTATTAGATATAACCCGCTCAGCCCCATTAACCTAGTGTCTATTTCAGTTACAAAAATCAGCAACTGCTCCCCTTCATCCTCTTAGCTTCCCACAGTGTGCAGCTCACAGCTGTTGCAGATAAAGGTGGAGGATATATTTATTAATTACACACACACACACAACTTTAGAAGAATGTTATTAAGGTTACAAAGTCAAACACTCAAAAGTTAGGAAATGCCAGAATTAAGCTTTCCCATGCAACCTTAATTTGCCTCCTGTATGCCACATATTATGACAGTCTTTAATTCCATGATCACATATTATTTCTTCCCCCAAGAGAACATCTGCTTCATTTTAAAGAGTCATTATTAAGGGTACAAGAGCAAACCATCTCAATGCATAGGAAAGATGGGAAATATGTAGGGGATGACTTTGGCTTAACCAGGAGATCTTCGAACCCAAAAAACAGTGATACTAGTAGAAACTAAGTCAAATTATTAAATTATTATGAATATTAAAAAAAGCATGTCGGGGCAAAATTAGAAAGGCAAAGACAAAAAACAAGATAAAACTAGGTAGGGACACAAAAGGTAACAAGAAAACATTTTACAAATATGTGAGAAGCAAGAGGAAGACCAAAGACAGGGTAGGCCCACTACTCAATGAGGAAAGAAAGACAGTAATGGCTTAACCATTAAATGCCTTTTTTGTTTCAATTTTCACCAAAAAAGTTAACAGCGACTGGATAACAAACAGTGAACATCAGTGTAAATGGGGTAGGATCTGAGGCAGATCAAATCCACCTGGATTTCAGTAAGGCATTTGATACAGTTCCACATGGAAATAATTAGTTAAATTGGAGAAGATGGGATTACTATGAGATTTAAATGTGGACAAGGAATTGGTTAGTGGGGAGACTGCATACTGAAAAGGTGAACTGTCAGGCCAGAGGGAGGTTACTACTGGAGTTCGTCAGGGATTGGTCTTCAAATCGATTGTATTTAACATTTTTATTAATGGCCTTCACACAAAAGTGGGTGTGTGCTAATAAAATTTGCAGATGACACGAAGTTGAGAGGTGTTGCTAATAGAGAGGAGGACCAGAATACCACACAAGAAGATTTGGACGACCTTGAAAACTGGAGTAATAGAAATGGGATGGAATTTAATAGTACAAGGGCATGCACTTAGGGACTAAGAACAAGATTCTTTGCTACAAACTGGGGACTTATCAGTTGGAAGGGACAGAGGAGGAGGAGAAAGAAATTGTGCATTGATTGATCACAGAATGACTATGAGTTGCCAGTGTGATGTGGCCATGAAAAAGGCTAATGCAGTCCTAGGATGCATCAGCCGAGGTATTTCCAGTGAAGACAAGGAGGTGTTAGTAACGTTATACAAGGCACTGGTGAGACCTCATCTGGAACAGTGTGTGCAGTGCTGGTCTCCTATGATTAAGAAAGATTAATTCAAACTGGAACAAGTTCAGAAAAGGGCTATCAAGATGATCTGAGGAATAGAGAACCTACCTTATGAGAGGAGACAAAGAGCTTGGCTTGTTTAGCCTAACCAAAAGAAGGCCGAGGGGCGATATGATTGCTCTCTACAAATATATCAGAGGAATAAATACCATGGAGGGAGAGAAGTTAAGTGCAATATGGACACAAGAACAAATGGATAGAACTGGTCATCAACAAGTTTAGGCTTGAAATTAGACCAAGGTTTCTAACCATCAGAGGACTGAAGTTCTGCGACAGCCTTCCAAGGGGAGCAGTGGGGAAAAAAAAAAACCTAACTGGCTTCAGGACTGAGCATGATAAGTGTATGGAGGCAATGGTAGCACTACACTACCTACAATGGCATGTAGCCCATCTGCAACTGCCAGCAGCAAATATCTCCAACGGCCAGTGATGGACACTAGAAGGTGAGGGCTCTGTGTTACTACAGAGAATTCTTTCCCAGGTGTCTGGCTGGTGGGTCTTGCCCACATGCTCAGGGTCTAACTGATTTCCATATTTGGGGTTGGGAAGGAATTCCCCCTGGGTCAGCTTGGCAGAGACCCCAGGGGCTTTTCATCTTCCTCTGCAGCATGGGTCAGGGGTCACTTGCAGCTTTAAACTAGTGTAAATGGTAGATTCTCTGTAACTTGAAGTCTTTAAATGAAGGTTTGAGGACTTCAGTACCTCAGCCAGAGGTTCTGGGTCTGTTAAAGGAGTGGGTGGGTGAGATTCTGTGGCCTGCGATGTGCACAAGGTCAGACTAGATGAGCATGATGGTCCCTTTCAGCCTTCAAGTCTATGAATCTATGAGACTTTATGTATAATCTTTGTAAATAAACAAGATTTTCCCTCCTAGTGGGAAAAACCCACAGGGCCCCAAAGTTTGACTAGCCACTCCGGTCAAAAGGAGGTAACAATAAAAAGTGCAGTGCTAAATACTTGGCAAAAATCAGGCCCTAGATGTCTCAGATTGGGTACCCAAAATTAGCCGACACCTTTGACCTTAATCTTTCTGTGCCTCAACCACATCTGTAAAATGAGGATAATCCCACCCCTTCACTTCATGGGGTGTGGGGAAGTCAAACCAGTGGTTGCAAAACACTCCGATATTGTAGTGATGAGTGCAACAGAAAAGCCCATACAAAAATTAGTAATTCTGTCTCCAAAGCAGAGTCTGAATAGCATCCAGTAAAAAAGACAGGGGACACTCACTGAGCAATGAGAAAAACTACTGAATAGCTGTCCATGAAGCGAGCATCCATCCATCCTGTGCACTGAATGAGGCAGGGATCCTGCACCCAAAATAGTATTAAAAACTACCATAATGCATACACACAGGTGACCTAAATTGTGGCATTTCCTATCTTTCAACTGCTTGACTTTGCAAACTTAATGTTCTTTTAACACAGTTGTGTGTATAATTTCCTAGGTTTTTTTAAAAAGCAATCTGAAAATAAGTTCCATCATATTGACACCTACATGGGTTTTCAGCAGGGTTGGAAGCTTTAAATCCATCCCCCAAACCTTTGCTGCTTGAGCTAATGGAGTAACTGATAGCAATAGTAGGTTGTTATCCTCTATTTGGCCCACCACTAGATGGGGAAGAAAACAAATATGCACTTTGCCAGTGAGTTTCACAGATATTTGCTGACAGCAGCAGAATGGTGAGACTCAGGAATGTTGGGTTCTACTCCAGAAACAGGAGGAGAGCGCACTCTAGCGGGCACAGAGTCTTCTGCCCACTCCTCACAAGCTTGCCGCCTTCTGCCCTGTCCTCCGCAACCTGTCTCTGTCACAGTCCTGTCTCTTCCCCATGCCTGGCAACTTGTTCCAGTCCCATTCTCCACTCCTCAGGCTTCTCAGCTGAGTTCCAGTCTCCTTGCCCAGCCACCAGTCCCATTTCCCCTTCCCGCACTTCATCCGATCTGTTTCCCCCCGCCCCTGACACACACACACACACACACAAAATAGCTCCCAGTCCTAGCCTCCGTCACTGGGCTCGACATCCAATCTCAAATTCAAAACTGATAGAAGGAAATACTTTGTGCAACACAAACTGTGGAACTCATTGCCACAAAAAGTTGTTGGCTAAGAATTTAGCAAGACTCAAAGAGGGACTGAGCAATTACATGGATAACAAGAATATCCAGAGCTAAAATAGTTAATGCTTAAAAAAATGTATTGGAAGGGAGACAAAGCCTCCAGCTTCAGATTTTAAACCAATCTCTGACTATTTAGGATTAGAATGAGGCCTTCATAGGGGACAGATTATCCCCCATCTGCTGTTGTGGGGTTTTCCTTCAAAGCAGCTGGGATTGGCCACTGGTGGAGACAGGATACAGGACTAAATGTATGCTCGATCCGATCCCATCTCGCAGTTCCTATGTCCCAGATGCTACCGTGTGAGGCATGAGTGCTGGACTGAGGTCTCCCCCATGGCAAGGGCATCGTGCTTTCTTAACTCACCCACACAATTGTCGCAGATGCTGCAGTGCGAGGCACGGGGGGGCCGGAAGATCTTGCACGTATAACAGTACTTCAGCTTCACTATCTGGTTGTTGATCTGGAAGTTTTTAATACGTGGAGGCGGCCGCTGACCCTGAGGCACAGTTCCATTGGTGGCCTCTGAAAGCAATAGCCAATCAGACACCAGAATTGTTAATCCAACTCCACTGCATTTCAGCAATAACTGCTTGTTCCATCTCATTAACACCAAGACCAGGAGAGCCTGCAATGCTCAGAGCCATCGGCAGCAGCTCTGTTCACAGCTCTAAGAACTTGGGGCCAGGTAAAGAGACGCCAAGGACTCTGCTGAGTGAAGGAACAGGGGCAAACCATTGCTAGGATGTACCTGCGCCCGACATCACCTGCCAGAAAGGGAGAGAACGACCCAGACTGCTCCCATTCCCAGTCATGGTCTTGCGTGGGAGTGAGTGGGGTGCTGGGGAGAGAGAGGGGAATTCCCTGGGTAAACCCAGCACTGCAGGAGGAGAAAGAACTCATGTGAGCTAATGGATGGGTACTTTGGGGGGGCGGGGCACCTTCCAGAGCTGAGGGACATGCAGGGCACCACCGCCACTCTCCAGGCACACTCAGTCCTCTCACAGAGTCAGTAGGGAAGATATGCTCCCCAGCAAACTCCCCACACCAACCCAGGCTCTAGCGCACACTCACACTCCTTCACAAAGGCCTCAGGGAAGGTACTCTGGCATAGATTCTGTTGACAAGAGCCTCTTCACTCACCAATCTCCATTTCAATGAAGGCTGCCTCATCAGGCAGGGCTCTGGGGATCACACCAGGATCACTGAAACTTGTCCGCAGGAGCATGGCCATCGCGAATAGGAAAAGAACTACTGCAAAGACAGGGATGGCTGGAGACAGCTGAACTGCCAGGTAGCGACACCTACAGAGGGAGAGAAACAAGGAGGTGCTGAATCAAACCAAACAATGGCCCGGGCAAAACACTCTCTTCAAAGCCTGGCAAGGTCTCAGAGCCCAGACGCAGCCATGCCGGAGTTCTCCAATGGATCACATCTGGAGAGACTGCCTGATGTTCATCTCCCATCCCAATCACCAGGGCATAACACTTTTGGGGCAGCTACAGCGAGTGTTACTATGGAAAGTATAACCAGGGAAGCGTGATAACGTATTCTTAGTCAGTTTTAATGCAGTAAATATGTCCATCTCTTCTCTCAGCTGGAACCAAAGACAACCAGAACCCTGTGACCAGCCAGCTCCTTACCAATCAGCCTGGGAATTTCTCCTGTGAAGGAGTGCAATGCAATCAGAAGGCACTGGCTGTCCAGAAAGAGTATGACTAAAATGAGAGAAATATTAAAGAGCACTGTTGCTTGGGCCCTGTCCCTTTAAGAGGCGGGTGAAACAGTGGAGCCCAAAAGTTTCAGGACAGAATGGGCAAGGTTGGAGGTGACTGGCTTCACTGAACTCTCCTGCTTACCACCCAGAGAGTTTATTCCAAACCTTGAAAAGTAACTGCAATAATATTCCCAAGCCCTGCACTCGTTATCGGAAGAGTCACTTACAAAGGAATTTGTTAGGGCTGTTGCTGCACAACAGGGCCTTCTGCTCCCCCGTACCTTTTTGAGACACGGGACATCAGGCTCCACACTCAAACAAGAGAAAAGCAGGAAAGACTCTGTTCACATCTCCTTACAATCCCTCCCCGCCCCCGAAGATTGCAATTTCTTGTCAAACACACAAGCCACAAGCTTACGAAAACCAGGAGTGGCACAGTTAAGGTTGTGAAGTATGTGGAGTAACACCTTAACTCTCCCCTTGTTGGGATGCCACCACCTGCTACTGGATTTTGGAGTAGGCAGTGTCTGCCTAAGCTGCAGGAAACTAAGGCTTTGTCTACATGACAATTGGCACCAGAGTCATGCCATCAATTTAGTTACACCAGTGCAAGCTCCCCATGTAGACAGGCTATACTGAAACATAGCAGGATTTAGGCAAGTGTAGCTGCTCAGTAATGATGCAGTTACTCAGCTACAAGTTCTCTCAATGTAGACATGGCCTAATTGTAGGACACCCCCCTCCACACACGTTAGCCTCTGTATTTAGGATCATGCAGCTAGAAACCAAGCAGAGGGTGCTCACTGAATCCAGGGTCATATCTGGTAGCTGGCTGCAAGTACTTCCCGTATCAATGCTGCTGCACAGGCCACACTGAAGACCCAGCTGGACCCTGTGAATAGGAGTCTGGTTTGTCATTGCATTGGGTACAGCGGAAATAACATTTGATTCTGGTTAGAGTGGGATAAGGTACTATGACGCCCTCAGTTCCTATTGCCATCTCTAGGGGGTGCCAAGAAAGACTAGTGTTCACCCAAAGCATCAAAATGGCCTAAGTCTCACGGAGAGTTGGCTCTTTTTAGCCTCCTAAGGCTCAGAAGGGCTCGTGAGTCCCCAATGAGTGCAAGGCTGGAGGGTTGGGGTGGCCCCCAATTGTTCACAAAAGGGGCGAATGATCTAACTAGGAACTTATATGGCCTCCCTCAGCACAGTATCGGAGTGCTTCACAGATATTAGTGAACTTACACCACTTGTGAGGTGAATATATGATCCACTTTTACAGATGGGGAAACTGAGGCACCAAATAAATAAGGAAAAATTAGCAGCCACCTCCATGTATTCTAGTGTCAGTGACCTGGCACGATAGGAAGCATAGGAAGCCTGTGGCAGGAGTCGGTACAGAACCTAGCTCTGAGTGCAAGCCCAATGCCTTGACCATCCTTTTTCTTCCTGCAGTTCCCGTCTTTCCCTACACACACGTCATCACATGCAACTCTCTGTTAGACAGTCTCACCTGTGTGTCTCAGAGTGCTTTGCAGACGCAGGAGTAGCCCATTTGTACAGTTTAGCTGAACACACACTTTTGGCCTAAGCAATGCTGCCTCTCCGAAAGCTAAGCGGACAATAGTTTGTTCTGATATGAGGGACCTGAACTCTATTTGTAGCTCTGCCTGAAGTGATACTCTGGC
This sequence comes from Chelonia mydas, assembly GCF_015237465.2. Taxonomy (NCBI): domain Eukaryota; kingdom Metazoa; phylum Chordata; order Testudines; family Cheloniidae; genus Chelonia; species Chelonia mydas. The sequence continues at coordinate 60,135,933 of NC_057855.1, forward strand.
ACCTGTGTCAAGCCCCTGACCTACCAATGTTAAGGTTGATCTGACTTTTGGGGGAAGACTTTAAAAAGAAGTTTCATTGCCACTTTAACTGAACTGGAAAGACAGAAATTACCTGATATGGAACCACAACATTCCCAACATGGTTTGACAGCACGATTTGACACGGAACGTTCAGCTCTACACCACAGACTCTCTTACCACTTGGGCTAAATGTACTCTACAAGTGCATTACATAACTATTTGCTAGACCGCAGTAGAAGGCTGAGATTCCAGACCCCTAAACCTGACTTTGGAAGAAAAGGGTGGTCTGCGGTTAGACAGACAGACTAGCCAAGCACAGATTTGGCACATTCAGTCCAAAAGGCAGTGAGGCTGAAACATCAGTCTGCCGCACTAGACCTGGGTCCTTGCGCTAAACTGATTACATTGACCATGCCTGGACAGAGAAGCCATCAGGGTTTGTAGTCTTGAAAGTTTCACACCAACTGGATGGGTCAAGGGGATAAGCAGCAGTGCTTCAAACCTGACCCACACAGCCAGTGTCAATTCAAGCCCCAAGTTGGGCAAAAGGTTCGAGGACATATTACTAAAAACTCTCTGGCAAGGTTTTTGTTTGTTTTGGGGGGGCACGTAATCAAAGTGTTTTTGTGAAAAAAATTAAATGTGAATGCTTGCTGGGAGGGGAGTGACTTTAGGGGCCAGAGGAGTGGGAGGGAATGGGGTAAGAGGCATATGGGGCTGAAATGAGGGGAAAAAATAAGGATAGGTGGTAAGGGAGGTAAAGAGGGGTTGGGGAGGGACATGGGGAGGGGACAAGGGATTAAGTGGCAGGGGAACTGGGGGAGAATAGGGGCAAGGGGTGCTTCAGCCCCACATTCTCTACAGTGTGCAAGCCAAAATCTGGGGCTCCGAAGTCTTTGTGTATATGCCAGGATCTGGGGTGGCCCTGCCATCTTTGGGTTCTGACCCACCCCCATGGCCGCCCTTCATGTGCGCTGGTTCTGGAGGGGCTTGCCTTTTTGGACTGGACTGGTCTGAACTCTCTCCATACCCCCATGTGAGCTGGGATCTGGGGAAGCCCTACCCTGCTGGGTGGGGAGCTGAGGTCAGACATATTTGGAACATGCACAAGCACAGAGTTTCTCAACCTGTGGGTTGGGACCCATAATTGGGTCACCAGAATGTTTTAAAGGGTGGCATGGCAGCTACTGTCCCATGGATCTGGCTGGGCTCGCCTCCCTGCTCCAGACACTGCAACCTTTGGGGTCCCAGCACCACTCAGGTTTGGCCCTGCCACCATGATGACGGAAGTGCAGGTAGGCTGGATTTCAGTGAGTGGCCCTGCAATCTCATGGGCCACGTCACAACTCCACTCACAAATATTTGGTCCAGTCGGAGAGGGGTGGAACCTAGCGATGCAGCAACCCTAGAGGTTGCAACTCCCGGAGCAGAGACATAAGCCCAGCCAGGAGCTGCCAATGTTGGGTGAGTGCCGGGCAGGACCCAACCCCGCCAGTGGGGCAGGACCCAAGCGAAACCACTCTAGGGCCTCCAACCCCAGACTATTTACTGGGTCAAGACAGGCTGTAAACATTTACAAATGGGTCCTGACCCCTACAAGTCTGAGAATCACTGCTGGGGTGAGGAGTTAAGAATGGAGCAGTTCACGCATCTCAGAGCTACTGTTTCAGGCTATAGGGAGTGTTCTCATTCAGCTGAGACCATCACATTTAGGTGAATGGGCTATGTCACATCTCTGAGACTCCTATGCTTTCAGGATTATCCTGGGCTGGGGCTTTGACTATAACAAAGCAGTTGCTGATTAATTTCATAAATATTATAGCAGAACAACCTCTCTGCTTCAGTTAAGGTGGTGGGATCTTTCTGTTTAAAGGAACTTTTTCTAAGTGTTCTAAAATCTGCATGCTTACCTGGCTATTCTTGAAATTTGCTGTGCTTTGTGGTGGTGCAGGGTAGGCTTAGTGATCCAAATCGGAGGTCATTTGAGCAAGAGGTACCTATGATACAGCCCCCCCCCCAAACCCTCACTGCCCCAAAACAGCTTTTCTTGAAGTTCATAGATTCCACCAACTTTTTTGTGCACATAGCTTCTAAAATGCTAATGGCTTAATGGGCTGGGAAGGAGAGGCTGAACTGGACGAGAGAGTGAGTCTTCTCTCACATGCTTAAAAGTTACTGTAACCACCAGTAATGAAACTGTCAAGTTCTTAGGACACACACCCCATGCCTGAGATTTCCCACAGACTCGGTTATCAACTACACACTCCAAAAGCACAACCACTATCCCCATCCCACTACAACTAGGGCTTGATATCTACAATTAAAAGCTAGGCTGAGATAGCTACATTGGGGAGGGGTGGGACACACCACACCCCTGGCCCTGACACACAGTCTATGCCACAAGCTAGGTCCGCATAGCTGCTTACATCGACCTAGATAACTTCATTCAACACTGTTGGAAAAACCCCTTCCAGCGGTATAGGCTGCATCTATGCTAAGGGGTTAGGGCAGCATAGCAATGCCAGTATAGTCTCCATAGTGTAGCCATACACCCGGGAGATTAGGGGGCACTTAAGAATCACATAGCAGCAGTGTGACTTAGTGGAAAGAACATTGGACTGGGACTCCTAAAACCTGGGCTCTATTCCCAGCTTTGACACTGGCTGTCAGGAAGCAGGGCCTGCAGCAGCGCCAGTCACCAGGCAACCCAAGGAGGGCAGCTGGCCTGTAGTAGGCTGCCCGATTGGTGGGAAGAGTCAGCAGACCAGCTCTTAAGCCCAGCAGCAGCAGCAATTTGGCGGGTGCTCAAAGCATTCCTCCACAACTGCAAAAGCTCCTGTGCCAGCTTGTTCCCAGTCCAGCTCCTGCCTAGTTCCAGCCCTGCTCCTGCCCCATGCCAGGTAACCTGGCTCTGATATCTGGCATCCACTGGTGATCAGGCACAGTATACTTTGACTCCCCGTCTTGCTGATAATCCTGTTTGCCAAGAGCCAAGCTGGGACCAGCAACCCTTTGCAGTTTACACAATCCTCCAAAGAATTCAGAGACACAAAGACAATATAAAGGGAATCCTAGCAAACCTGTTAAATATCAACATTATGTTGACAGCTTTGACAATAAAAAAAACCTGACACTCTACCACCCCATTGCAGCTACATCTACCCCATTGACCTCTAGCCAGGAGCAGAGGTTCCCTGGGTGCATTCACTCCCTCTCCAAACTCAAACTTACTGTCACTCGTGGAGCGATCTGCAGGAAAACTTGCAAAAGAGATCCATTCACTCTTCCACAACCCCAGCGGGGGCCTCAAACTTCTTTGTGGTGAAGACACCTCCCTCCAGCTTTGTGTGGGTTACAGAGCTCTGAACAAGATTACAATCCCAAAACCTATACTCCTGACCACTTATTAATGAACTGTTCTAAAGACTCTGTTCTTCACAGATGAACCTCTGTGGAGCTTATAACCTGGTAAAGGAGAAGATGATGAATGGACCAGGTATGACCACCTGGAATATTCAGTTATGCCGTTTGGGTTGTGTAATGCCCTGGCGACCTTCCATCATTTCCTAAATGACATCTTTTGGGACATGCTGGATCAACTTGTTGTCATTTAGCTGGATGATGTCCCCATTTTCGCTGCATCTCCACAATCATCATGTTTGCATGGTCTTGGAGAGACTTTGCCAAAACCATACCTATGTGACGCTTAAGAAATACAAGTCTGATAAGGACACAGTGGAATGCATGGGTTATCTCATCATGCCTGAGGGACTCACCATGGACCCACATAAAGTGGCTGCAATATCCGACTGGGCCTCATCCAAGGATGTACATGGGGTGCAGCAATTCCTGGGATTTGCCAGTTTCTACAGGCGAGTCTCTAACCTGGTTGCACCCATAATGATACCCCTGCAAAAGGGGGACCAGTTCACCCGGTGCACAGTAGCTCAGTCAGCCTCTGACTGGCTGAAGACTATGTTCACCTCAGCATCAATCCTGATTCACCCAGATCCAACCAAACCATTTAGGATCGAAGCAGAAGCCTCAAATTTTGCCATTGGTTCAGTTTTATCTATCATGAGGGCCCCCACAACCAACTCCACCCCTGAGACTTTTATTCTTGGAAGCTAACCCCAGGAGGAAAAAAAATTATGACATTTGGGACCAGGAGCTACTGGCTATCAAGATGACTTTCAAGGAATGGAGTTACCTACTACAGGGAGCCCAATTCCCAGTCCAAACTCCTGACAGCTCACAAGAACCTGGAATGCCTATAAACTACTAAACACCTTCACCAACACCAGACTTGCTCGCTTTGACTTTGCGGTAACCTTTCGCCCAGGAACAAGAAACAGGACGGCAGATGCTCTATCCCACAAAGAGAAAGATCTCAAACCTGGTGAAGAACCCTCTTCCACTATGCTCAAGGTGTCCAACTTTGTCAACTGGATGATCAACAGCACTCTGACATCCTCCTTCCATTCCCTGACGACCCATTCGCAACCCAGATCCGCCAGACCCTGAATTATGCAGGTACCAGACCTAACGCCAAGTTCCAACAACAGAACTGCCCCCTCTGTCGCAACTGTTGTATTTATGTTCTGGAGGGACAACCCAGGCTTCAGGTAGGGAAGCCATACTATGATTTGCCACTTGTGAGCCATTTTGGCCAATTCTAGACCTGGAATCTGATCTCAAGTTGTTTCTAGTGGCCAGGCCAATGATCTTACATGAAGGATTATATAAAAAGTCCTGCAACCTCTGTGCCTGTACCAAGACTGCACCAACAAAACCCCATGGTCCCCATGGACTTCACTGTAGAATTGCCACACTCCCAGGGACATACAGTAATCCTGGTTGCCACTGACCTCCTACTAAAGATGGCACACTTTCATTCCATACCATTACTGTTCCTACCACATAGGAGACGGCTTGGCTCTTCCTGGAAAATGTCTTCTGCAACCACAGGTTACCAGCAGATATTGTATAGGACTGGGAACCCCAGTTCATTTCCTGATTCTTGGTGGAATTCTGACTTTTTGGTATTGAATCCCTTGCCTCATCCACTTATCACCCACAGACTCATGGGCAAACAGAGAGAGTCAAATCTTGGCACAGTATCCTTGCTGCTTTCTGAGTTACCACCAGGACAACTAGTTCCCCCTACCATGCTACACCAAATTTGCTTGTTAACAATGAAATCCACACCTCAGTCCAACACAGCCCATTCTTTGCAAACTATGGCTTTCACCCCTGCTTCCACTCAGACTTAATGGTAAGTTCCCCAGTACCAGCTGCCGTGAACTAGCCTCCATCCTATACCAAGTGACCTATACCAGGAGATCAAGGAATACTTTCAGTCCACCAATGAAGCCTATAAACACCAGGCAGACCAAAACTGTTAGGTTGGCCCCAATCTGGCCATAGGGGACAAGATATGGTTCTCTGCCCATCTGCCAAACTAGACTACCAATACCTGGACCCTTTAAAATATTAAAGAATGGGTAAACCCAAAAGCCTTCAGGTTACAGCTGCCAGAGTCCTTGAAAATCTACCCCTTTCACATCTTACCTGTTAAAGCTTTAAAATGGGATCCTATACCCAAACTGATTAACTCACCCCACACAGATCTGCAGACAGCAGGAGTACTTGGTCCACCAAATCCTTGACTCCTGGCGAGTTAGGGGAAGCCTCCACTAACTGGTGGACTGGGGAGACTATGGTCCAGGCAAACAGTCTTGGGAGCTGGGAGGGAATATCCATGCCCTGGACATATTTGAGAATTCCACTAGCAGTACCACGAGAAACTGGGTCACGAGGCCCCTAGGAGGCACCCTTCGGTGGGGGGAGTACTGTCACGAATCAGGTCCTGCAGCAGAGCCAGTCTCTGGGCAACCTAACAAGTGCAGCTAGCCTGTAGTAGGCTGCCTGACTGTCTACACTGCCTGATTGGGTGGAAGTCAGCAAACCAGCTCTCAAGCTCAGAAGCAGTTTGGCAGGTGCCACAAGGACTCCTTGTTGTTTTCACCCATGGCTATGACAGTTCCTGTGCCTGCTTGTTCCCAGCCTTGCTCCCACCTTGTTCCAGCCCTCTTCCTGCACCCGACACAGCCCTGCCCCCAGCCTTGCCTCACTCCGGGTTACCGGCTCTAACCCTGGGCTCAGATTCCTGACTTCATCTCTGACTCTTGGCTCTGACCCCAGCTGCGATCCTGGGCTCTGATTCCTGGCTACCAACTCCTGATCCAACCTCTAGGCACAACCACCCAAGTCCCAGTCTCAGACACTGGCCTGCTGGATGATTTTGGCCAAGTCATTTCATCTCTCTGTGTCTCAGTTCATACATTTCTATAATGAAAATAATGATGTTTCCCTCCTTAATGCTACTAGCACTAAGTAAGATCTAGGTATTATCATCACCTGGCCACAGAAACATCTGGGCTGCACTCCTACATGATAACTACAGCTGCCTACATGACCACTACCTCCACCCAACCCTTCTCTTTGTTAAAAAAAAATTAGGAAATTAAATGGCAAAATAATTTGTTAATGCAGAGTGAAGGTTGCCCAGTGATAGCTCATGCCCTTCCAGAATATCTAGGTCAGTAAAACTCAAACTTATGAAAACCAGGAAGTACAGAGTCAAGGTGCAACCCTTAACTCTACCCTCTTTGAACAATGTCTCAATAAGCCCAGAACACACACACTCACACTCTGCCTTTGCCCTGTACTGAACAGGAGCTTCCTACACTCATACACTTAGTAGATGCGGGGGTCTTTTCATGGAGTAGCCTAAATTATACAACTCCTTCAAATCCTTTACCCTTATGCACATACCATCACACATTGAAATTTCACTTGCTATCATTAAACCCATGGGCCACATATGTTCCCACTAACTGCTGACACCCCCATGGCAAGAAGGCCTGTGCCCTGCTACTGACACAGTGCTGATATGAGACATCCTGGATCTCTCATGGTACAGATGCACCTCTTTCCTTCTGTCACACACACACAGGGGGTCAAGGAGAGGGGCTCAAATATACCCACATAGGGCCACAGACATCCAAATCACCTCATACCACAATCACACCTCTTCCAAGCTGCTCCAACTAATTTCTCTACCATTCAATGCAGCTACACGTGAAGGCAGCTGGAGATCATGCAGCTAGTGGCTATCGCCAATTCCAGGAGGGCAGAGTTGCATGGAACTTTACCGTAACTCTAAAAAGAAAAGGAGTACTTGTGGCACCTTAGAGACTAACCAGTTTATTTGAGCATGAGCTTTCGTGAGCTACAGCTCACTTCATCGGATGCATCGGATTGCTATGCATCCGATGAAGTGAGCTGTAGCTCACGAAAGCTCATGCTCAAATAAACTGGTTAGTCTCTAAGGTGCCACAAGTACTCCTTTTCTTTTTACGAATACAGACTAACACGGCTGTTACTCTGAAACCTACCGTAACTCTGTATTTCCTTGTTTTCACAATGCTTTTTTCAACTTTGAATAACCAGTCACTGAACTGAACTAGTTGAATAAACTGAAATGAAGGAAGCGTTCTCTGCACCTGCAGAAGAGACTACTCCTGTCAAAAGCTGGTTTAGCACTTCAGCAAACTCTAGTTTTCAGGTGCTCAGCCAGTAACTTCCACTAATTCAGTGCTTTGACTTTCTCTAAAACTTCAGCAGTAAACATGTACTGCTTGATTTATTAAAATTTTACTTAAATGATTTTAATAGATTATAGTAAGCTTGACTTAACATAGGAGACAACTTTTTAAAATGTATGTAAATTTAAAAATATGATTTAAATAAAAACATTTTTTTAAAAACAAGGATATCCACCCTCTCTATAAACATCCAGTCCCTCTCTGAATCTTACTAAGCTCTTGGCCTTAATGACCTCCTGTAGCAGTGAGTGCCCAGTCTAATCACACAGCATGGGACAAAGTCTTTCCTTTTATCAGTTTTGAGCTTGTCACCTTTCAGTTATTTAACATCCCTTTATTCTTGTGCTATGAGACAGGGAGAGCAAACTTTCAGATATCTCTTCTCATGAGTTTTTCCAGAACCCATCTCATTCTCATCACTCTTCTCTGAACCCCGGCTAGTTCTGCAGTCTCCTTGTTGAGATGGGGTGACCAGCGCTGCTTATAGTAATCCAGATGAGGGTCCACCATTAATTTATAACCACTCTATAATATCTGTATTACTTTTCATCCCATCCCTCGTGCCTCCTAACAGCTTGTTTGTTGTTTTGACCACAGCTGCACATTCAGCAGAAGTCTCCACAATGATGGCCAGATCCCTTTCCCAAGCCGATACAGTTAATTTAGAACCATGTAAGATGTGAGAGTTCAAAACCACCAAGCAGAGTTTTGAACTTGAAAAGGGAGAAGTGCTAGAGATTCCATGAAGTCCTCTAGGGACTTTGCTTCTGATTTTACATGGAAGGCGCTCAGATACTACAATGACGCACAGAAGTATAAAACAGACATTCTTCCCTCCCATATGCATTACTTTTCACTTATCAATGGTTAACTTCACTTGCCATCGTGTTGCTCTTTCCCCTACCTTGGTTAGGTCCCTCTGAAGTTCCTCAAAGTCCTCTCTGGACTTGACTAACCTGAGTAACTTTAGAGTGGTAGCTGTGTTAGTCTGTATCAGCAAAAAGAACGAGGAGTACTTTAGAGACTAACAAATTTATTTGAGCATAGCTTTTGTGGGCTAAAACCCACTTCATCGGATGTATGCAGTGGAAAATACAGAAGGAAGACACACAAACACACACACACACCCCACGAAAAAATGGGTGTTGCCATACCCACTAGAACGAGAGTGATCAGTTAAGCTGAGCTGCTATCATCAGGAGAAAAAAAAACCTTTTGTAGTGATCATCAGGATGGCCCACTTCCAACAGTTGACAAGAAGGTGTGAGTAACGGGTGGGGTAACGGGTGGGGGGGGGGGGGAATAAGCATGGGGAAATAGTTTTACTGTGGGTAATGACCCATCCACTCCCAGTCTTTATTCAAGCCTGATGTAATGGTGTCCAGTTTGCAAATTAATTCCAATTCAGCAGTCTCTCGTTGGAGTCTGTTTTTGAAGTTTTTGTTGTTGTTGTATTGTGTCTTTTAGGTCTGTAATCGAGTGACCAGGGAGATCGAAGTGTTCTCCGGCTGGTTTTTGAATGTTATAATTCTTGACGTCTGATTTGTGTCCATTTATTCTTTTACGTAGAGGCTGACCGGACAGCCTCTACGTAAAAGAATAAATGGACACAAATCAGACGTCAAGAATTATAACATTCAAAAACCAGCCGGAGAACACTTCGATCTCCCTGGTCACTCGATTACAGACCTAAAAGACACAATACAACAACAACAAAAACTTCAAAAACAGACTCCAACGAGAGACTGCTGAATTGGAATTAATTTGCAAACTGGACACCATTACATCAGGCTTGAATAAAGACTGGGAGTGGATGGGTCATTACCCACAGTAAAACTATTTCCCCATGCTTATTCCCCCCCCCCCCCACCCGTTACTCACACCTTCTTGTCAACTGTTGGAAGTGGGCCATCCTGATGATCACTACAAAAGGTTTTTTTTTCTCCTGATGATAGCAGCTCAGCTTAACTGATCACTCTCGTTCTAGTGGGTATGGCAACACCCATTTTTTCATGGGGGGTGTGTGTGTGTGTGTTTGTGTGTCTTCCTTCTGTATTTTCCACTGCATACATCCGATGAAGTGGGTTTTAGCCCACAAAAGCTTATGCTCAAATAAATTTGTTAGTCTCTAAAGTGCCACAAGTACTCCTCGTTCTTTTTGCTGAGTAACTTTGTGTCATCTGCAAATTTTGCTACCTCACCGCTCACCCACTGCTTTCCAGATCGTAAATATATTAAACATAGGCTGTAGTATGGAAACTCAAGGCCCCGCTGCTAACCTTTTGCCCTGATGAAAGTTGGCCATTTATTCCTACTCTTTACTTGCTGTCTCCCAGATCGTTTTTGACCCATGACAATAGGTGATGTGTCTGCCAGAGTGACCTGTGCTTCTACCATGGCTACCAGCTCCAAATAGCCTATACTGTTGCCATCTAGTGGTTTATTGCTTGAACTGTTTTCCTGAATAAGAGGAAAGGCAGAGAAGGTCTTTAGTATTTGTATGTTACTATCTGTCCCTACTGTCTAAGAGTCCCTTAGAAAGCACTGGAGGGATTCCTAGCTGGTCTGCAATTTGTTTAGACACCTGTTTACTGGCTAGTTGCTGGATTTATATTTTCTCTATTTAGCCAAGCCACCATCTTATTTTGGATTCCCAAAAAGTGACAGCTTGCACAGATGATAGGCTGGTTTCTGCGTCATGAAGCCATATCAAGGTTTCTATTGAGAATATGGTTCTCATCCCTTGTTGATGCGTGAGCTCTAGAATCGCTAATTCCCCTGCATGATTTCAGTATAGGAATCATGGGTATGTCTAAAGTGCAATCAAGGTGTGATTGGCAGCATGGGTAGACATACCCAAACTAGCTTTAGTCTGTCTAGCTCGGGGTACTGGTAGGTTTGGAGCTGTAGCAGCATAGACTTCAGCACAGACTAGCCACTCAAGTAAGCACCATGGGTCCCAGGCCGGCTTGCGCAGCTCACAATAAAGCCCGTGCTGCTGCAGCATCACTGCTAGTGGTACTTTGCTGAGCGGAAATGCAGTCAGAGCAACAATTGATAGATAAACCACCACAGAAAGGAGATATGATGGAAGAAGCCAAAAGGTAACTACGACATGTGGGACAGAGGTGAATTTGGAGCATGCCCTTCAAAGGCTCCAAAACACCACCTACATAAAAATGCCAAATGAAAGCATTCAGGCACATGGAGAAGTGACGTGCAGAAAGACAGCTACATTTGGAAACAGCTTATTTTAGACCAGATTTTTGTTTGTTGCTTTATAATACTGGTATGATTTCACTTATATCTCATTGATGGGGGTAAGGGAGAATGGAAACAAGTTATATAGACCTCACCTCAGCAGGATATGAATTCACTTTGAAATATACCTTATCCACTCAGCTACGCAATCTAATTATTTCACCGGGGAAATTCAGAGGGATTATTTTGCCCACAGGAGGAAGCCCATAGGTTCCTCCCCCCTCACAATAATGCATGACACATGGAGAATGAAACCAAAACCTCAGTAGAAGAGCCAACAAGCTGAAAGTATGATCCCTAAAGTGATCCACATGCAAACTCCACTTATTGTGGCCTGATTCTGCTACAAAAGTGAGAAGCATTTCATCACATTTTGGTTCACCACAAGCCAAGATCCTATCTATATGCACTTTGAGCCTGAAGCAAATCTCCCCACTGGAGATAGGCCTGTGTATCTGCTCTGGGGGTATGGTCAGATGGGTGCAGGAAGAATGAGAGTGTTTGGTAATGTCAGGGCCATTCCCCCCTCAGGTTTAAAGCAGTACAGCGAGCAATGGGAGAGCTCATCCTCTCATGCAGCCCAGTCACCGTTGCTTCTAATTAAACAGGGCAGAGAGTGCAAGATTCAGAGTATCAGCAAGCAAGAGTGCACTCAGCATTTCCTTTTAACACAGAGCAGACAGAGACACTCTCAGCCAGGTCACCTGGGGAGCAACGCAAGGGAGTATGTGTAATGAAGGGCACCAATACCCACATTACCAACCTCCCCCCGGAGTGACAGACAATATGAACTAGCCGTGTTAGGGTTCTGGTCCTTCAACAGCACCGCCTTGGAGTATTGATGGGGGTGGTATAGTTGCTCAAGTGGGGGTGCCCAGTAGCACCCTAAAAGGGAAGCAGCCTCAGCGCTCTAGCCACTTCCCTCTGGATGCTCAGAAAGCAACTGAGGAGTAGGAAAACAAACAAAAACATGCAGCCAATTCAAGCTGGGCTGCCGGCTTCTCTTCCTTCAGAGGGGACATGGATGGGCTGCACACTGGTTCAAAGCCCGCTGTGTCAGCAACAGAGGAATATGGTACAGCCTCCTTCATCTCAGAGGTCTTGGCCCTCCTCTTAGGCAGGGGGTAGGCTCTGTCCTCTGCCAGGCTTCTCCCTGAAAGCAGGGAGGCCCAGCACTCTGTCCTGCTCTCAGGCTGCATTTACATTACGAGATAGGGGTGTGTATGCATATACATTAGCACATACATTTAGCAAGAGTATAAATAGCAGTGTAGCCATGGTAGCACAAGCAGTGGGAAGCACAGGTCACAACCAGGTTACAACAGTACAACCCAGCCTGAAACGGGTGGGTAAGTACTCAGCATGGCTCAGCCATGCCTTTGCTGCTGCTACACGTGCTACCGTGGCTACACTACTCTTTATACTCAGGCTAATTCAAGCAGCATTAATGTATGTGTACACAAGCAAAGGAATCACATCCCTAGCTCACAGCTTAGACGTACACGCAGAGCTGCTCACTGCTCAGTTGAGCTTCCCCACTCTTGAACTCCTCCATTTTTGACATAACTTGCAGAGCAAGGGGGGCGGGGAGGGGAGGGGAGGAAGAGGGTTGAAGTAGGGCCAAGGTGCTGCTAGCTGGTGTTTAGATCTCCATCACATAAAAAAAATTCAGCATTTCGATTCACCTCGCCAGTCCAGTGGACTATTTGGAAGCTATAGGATTGTAGGGACAAGTACCAGCACTTTATCCTTGGACTGATGTTTTTCATGGTGTTCAACCACCTAAATGGTCTATGATCAGAGAAAAAGGTTCCCCAGCAGACAATACCTCGGGGTCCATGGCCCACTTCACTGCCAAGGCCTTTTTCTCACTGACAGAATAGGTTCTCTCTAGGGTACAGCTTTCGACATATGTAGAGCATAGGTGTTCTCCCTCAACTTCCTGACAAAGAGTTGCCCTTAGCCCTACCTCTGAGGCCTGTGTTTGTAGTATAAAACTCTTTTTGAGAAGTCTAGATTATAAAGAACTGGTTCCTGAGCCATACAATTCTTTAGTGTCTTAAAGACCTTGTCGCAGGCCTCAGACCACTGAACCTTTTTTGAACATCCATCCTTTACAACACGCATGAGCGGAGCTACAACAGTGACAAACACCGCTGACACCATGCCAGTCCCAAGAAGCACCATACTTGTTTATTTGTTGTGGGGCTGGGACAGGCTGCCAAAGCTTGCACCTTGTTGACCAGTGGTTGTACTCGGCCTTCTCCAATAGTATAGCCTAGATATGTGGCGTTGCGGTTCCCCACTTTATATTTTGCTGGGTTTGCCATCACACCTGCATCTGTGAGGGACGAAAGGACTGCTGAGACTGGCCTTACATGGCTAACCCAGTCTTGGCTGTAAAATCATCCTAGTGTGTATTGTCTATATGGCTGCAGAATGTGGTCCATCAGCCTCTGGAAAGTTATTGCTACCCCGTGAAGGTCAAAGGGCAGGGAACTTAACTGATATAAACCAAAGAGCATGGAAAAAGAAGGTCCCTCCCGCCCCCCTCCAGGATCCTGGTGTCCAGGGTATTTGCTAATATCCTTTTGTGAAATCTAAGGCAATTATATATCTGGCAGCTCCCAGACTTTCCAACAGCTCATCTATCCTTGGCATTGTATGTGTGCCGAATTTTGATACTGCACTGATCTTTCAAAAAAATCAATACAGAAACATATTGTGCCTTCTGGCTTTGGCACAAGCACAGTGGGGCTTCTCCATCCACTGTTTGACTCTTCGCAGGGTAAGCATAGCCTATGGTTCATCCCAAATTGTGTCCCACATTTTACAGGGGTGCATCCAGAGAGTCTCCCAGGCACATTGTCATGGTGCCATCTTGATATGGTTGTATGCCACGTTGGCTGGTCCTGGTAAGGATGAGAACACAGTGGGGAATGAGTCAACTAGCTGCTGTACCTCATCTTTTTATCTGGGTTGAAGTATCTCTCCCATCTGTGCAGGTTTAGCTGTTTGGGTCAAGAGTGCCTGGGGTCCTAATTCAGGATCCAAAGGATAACGGGCTATGAAGCCCCTTGAAGACTTTCCAGGCTTTTAAAAAGATTCTGGTGGTATATCTGTGGGTTTTTGTTTTTTTCCTGTCTTTTCTTTGGCTGCTGGACCTTGGGGCCAACCTGTCTCACCACCTCAAATGACCATTGCCATAGGCCTGTAATTTAGATTCTGAGCTAGGCAGCAATAATAGTACCCAATCATTTGGTTTGAACACCACAATCAGGCCCCTCAGTTGTAGGCTTTTTTGGGCCTGCTGGGCATTTAGCAGGTTTTCGTTGGGCAAAAGCAGTGGTGGGCAACCTGCGGACCATCAGGGTAACCTGCTGGCGGGCTCCAGCCGGCGTGCCACAGGTTGCACACCACTTCCCTAAAGACTTAAATTTCTCCTAGCTGGTGAACATACTGTACTATGTTCATTGTCTGTGGTCCTTGCTCTTCCCTCAGCCTTGCTCTTCCTATATAGCCAGCTGTATAGGAGCTTGAAAGATTGGGGTTGGGGAGGGGAAATCAGTGGAGGCTTGGGGCACCTCCTGTATGGCAAACAGAAGTGAGGAAGCAGCTGGTTCCAGAGACTATGACCAGAGGCTACGAATTTCTTCATCTCCTTCAGCATTTGATGAAATTATTTACCAGCTCATCTGTCCGGGGGCTGTATATTAATTTCCTTGTTGACTTGACCTTTAGTAGATTTCACAGCTCTTTCATCAGATTGCACATGAAGTTAGTTCCCTGACTGGTCAGGATCTCCTGTGGAATTGCTATCTGGACAAAGAGTTACATGAGTTCCACCATGATGGTAGCGGCATTTGTAGAGTGCAAGGGGGTGGCTTTGGGATACTAGGTCACGTAGTCGAAGATGACCAGAATGTGCCGATACCCCCACAGCATTCTTGTTCAGGGGTCCCATGAAGCCCATCCCTATTATCTCAAAAGGGTCCTCAACTATTGGGAGCACAACAAGAGGTGCTTTGGGAGAATTCTTTAGGTGCTTTGGAAGAATGGCTAATTGGCATGAGGAACAGTAGTCAGACATCTCTGCATACACTGAGCTAGTAGACCTGGACCACTACCCAACTGATGTTTTTTTCCCCCCTCCCCAAGTGTCCTGCAAAGGGAATTGAATGGGCTACTTGTAAGACTTCTTGTCTTTAACTCCCAGGGGCTAGGAGTTGAGTTCTTACCTCCCATCTGCCCATTTCATTCAAGGCTGTAAATCCATTCATCCCTGACCTCAAAGTGCAGTCACTGCCTTAGCCACTGGGGATGTACCACCAACTCCATTCATCACAGCCCAGCTTAGCATCTGATTAGCTCACTGCTCTTGAACAAAACTGGTGTTTTGGGCCAGAATGTCAGCCTCCAGCAGGAGAGAGTCCCCAGGCTCCTGAGGCTTGGAGAGTTGAAGGTTCCCTGATTTGGCTGGAAGTCCCCTCGCTGGAGTCCTCTTCCTCCCCTATCACCACCAGTTTTGATGGTTCCAAAAGTGCTTCTGTCTGTGAAAGTGAGCTGTTCCATCAGGTAGCCAGCCAGTCAGCCACCCCATTCTTTCAGGATGTCGCCAAACCAACTAATTGGTCCTTCACTAGGATCTGGCTATACCCCAAGTCCACCAGCCCAATGACTGCCTTCCCATCAATCCATACTGGTTCAAACAGGTTGGCAGGGGCCCTTTTCTGCATCTGGATTTCTGCCCTCCAGACTTGACTATAGCTACAGTTGATAAAGAGGCAATCTCGGTGTAGTTGTCCTGGTTGTGCACATGAAAAGCAGACCCTAGGGACTAGACAAGAGGTATATCCCAAGTTGTGGGTGAGGCTTTTCCCAGTGGGGTGGCCCCTTTTTGATGTCCAGGTGCCCCCAATCTTGATCTGCCCATACAGGTTTGGCCCCAAGTTACCCTAGCTTCTTGGGCACCTCCATCCAAGACTTCACTGCTTTACCTATACCCTTCACAGCCCTTGAGGTTAGCCTGGAGTGCCATACTGGAGGGTTATTGCACTTGGGCTGTCCTTCAGTTCAGACTGCACTGGACCTCTGTATTCTGGCTGGTTACCTGCCTGCATCCCTGGAGGGCTATCAGCAGACATATAGTTCTTAATTGTGTTAGCTAACATGGTAATTAATGAGGTAAAAATCCCAGTGAAGATAAGTCAATTTATAGTTTGATTTTACCTCGAGTTAGTTAACTCCTTTTTTCCCTAATGAAGACAATGTTTCCCTAGGCTTTGGCCTCCCTGTGTAACCACAGGAATTGCCAGACTAGAGAGCAATCTAAGCCAGCATCCCACCTCTGAGAAAGGCCATCCTCCAGAGGTAGCTTCAAGGAACCTACACATACAATAAAAAAAAAAAAAAAAAGGATGGACAACTCCAATGGTTGTAAAGAAAAAGAATTCAGCACTCAGAGCATGTGAGACCAAAACCAACAATGGAGCGTTCAACAGAAACCGTCAACGGCTATAGACTGTCCCTCAGAAAGAACAATCAACAGAGCAAACTCTACAGAACAAGAAGTCTCAAGGACTCGAAACCTACCACTGCCAGTTGTTCTAATTAATGGACAGTCCAATGACGAAGTTGTTATGCATTCAGGTAATGTAATTAGAAAACCAGTACAATTTAGAGACACTTAAACTAATCCTTACTGAACTTCAAAGATAGTGTAATAGTGCAAATTTTGTAAATGGTAGGAATGTAGAACTTAAAAGGGGAGATGTGATGGAATGTTAAGACTTATTATATTGTTCAGACAGAAGGTGGTCCTGTGTGTAACACCTTATTAAGCTAGCCTCAGCCATACCTAGCAGAACATTAAAGGTCCTTATAGTGAATGCCCTTAGTATCTCTCTCTGGGAAGGAAGCTCTGTGGCCAGTCCATAGCTGGTACAGAAGCCTGACCTCCTAGTAGCAGCGTTGCAACCTACCGTGTACAAGAAATATATGACAATCATCAAGACCAGCCTCTGCAGCAGGAGAGTTTGCATTCCTTACACATTTTCCTCTAATGTAACTCTGAATATTCTCAATCTATAGGACAGCAAAATTAACAGAAGAATTTGACTAAATGCTTGGCCTCAATGAGTTCCACAGGTTAACAATGTATTGTGTAAAAATCTACATCCTTAACAGTTTTTAAATTACTGCCTATCAATTATGTGGGATGTCCTTTTATTTCTATATTATGAAAAAGGATAAATAAAAGTGCACAATTTATCTTCTCTATCCTATTCATGAGTTTGTATACATCTCATTTCCCCTTTTATTTCTCTCTCTTCTTTATTAAACCGCTCTTTGTTCAGAAGGATTCCCATGCCACCCATCTCTGGACCCCAATTTCTGAATATATTACAATGCCATATCACTCAAAGGGATGGCCTCCAATACTATTTTCAGGATCTCAGTCTATCCCTTTCAGCCTAATATTGCTTTTTTCGCCATCCCTACATGGTGAATGGAGATTTTCACAAAGCTGTCTGCAATGACAATCAGGTCATTGCCTGAGGAGTTACAGTGAACACTTACATTGCTTCAGCACAATTTCAAAAGGACACTTTGGGTAGCCCAAATGCCAGTCTCCTATGTCATTCCAGAGAGAACACTCAGGTCCTCAGAGTGGAAGAATGCAAAGAATTTTTGCAAACGGGGGTGATGTGTCCCCAAGTCATCTGACCAGAGACACAGCAGCATTTGGGATTTAACCAATCCCAAATTGGGGGTCAGGAGGAAAACAAAGACCCGAAAACAGGGAAGTGTTGAAACATTAACCCACAAGTCAGAGGCATTAATCAGAGCCAAGCTGACGGGTTCAGGTTCTGCCCTGGGACAGCCTGTGCAGGACAAAGTTCACAAGGCACTGCTGGCTCAAAAACTGCATCTGACATTTCCCCATTCCAGGGATTCCAAAGGCTTGTTTACCTCCCAGCTAAGATGTGACCAAACAAATGCTTCAGCTGAATGAAATAAACATTCAAAACATACACACCCCTCATTAGAGTGGGTATGGTCAGGAGATACTAGAAAAGCCACTTCCGCCCATGACATTCATCCCCTCTCTTCAAAAACAATCGGTTGTAACACATGGAATTTCCTTCAGAAGCTATGGCATTAAGAGAGAAACTCCAAACTACTGCAGAAAAAGAAAAATGCCCCCAGCATCTCTCCAGAGCACAGGAAAGGTTAACGTTGCTAGACTGCCCTGAGCCTCTCACACAAGAGAAAAGGAGTACTAGTGGCACCTTAGAGACTAACCAATTTATTTGAGCATAAGTTTTCGTGAGCTACAGCTCACTTCATCACTTGCATCCGATGAAGTGAGCTGTAGCTCACGAAAGCTTATGCTCAAATAAATTGGTTAGTCTCTAAGGTGCCACTAGTACTCCTTTTCCTTTTGCGAATACAGACTAACACGGCTGCTACTCTGAAACCTCACACAAGAGAGATTATATCTATAGATATAGATAGAGAGATTTCTCTCTCTCCCCCCCTTGAGAGGTGTGTCTCATGGATTCTCTTGACAGGGAGGGATTGAATGGAGCCCTCCAGAGGCCTTTGCTCACCTGAGTGCATGGAGGGGAGGTAATCACACATCTTACATATTTAAAAGTCAAACGCAAGCTTGGTTCAATCGGCCTCAATACACCATCACCAATAATAATGACTGCCTGCAGACTGTGCGAGGCAGAGTAACATGGCTTGCTCTTCCACTGCTGGCCAGACTCTGCAGGGATCCATCATAATAAGCACTTACACAACAGCAGCACTTTATACACATTCATTCATCCTCACAACACCTTGCAAGGCAGGAAGTCTTAGCCCATTTTACAGGGGAGGAAATGAACAAAGAGAGGTAAGTATCGTTGCCTAGGGACAAGGACTGAGTCAGTGACAGAGCCAATATTAGAACTCAGAAGTCCCGATTCCCAATGTCATGCTTACACTACACCCCTTATACAGAAACAGACAGTGTCAATGAAGCAGAGAAGCCAATTTCACATAGGGTGACTAGATACCAAGTGTGAGAAATCGGGACAGAGATGTGTGTGTGTGGGGGGGGGGGGGGGGGGGCGGGGTGTAATAGGTGCCTATATAAGACAAAGCCCCGAATATCAGAACTATACCTACAAAATTGGGACATCTGGTCACCCTAGTTTCACAGGTCCAAGCTTGTCTATGACCTGACAGTCACTTCATTGCTACTGCTAAGACACATGAGACCTGGCAAATCTCTCTATAGGATGTTCCAGAAAGGCCATTCAACACTGAAGGGGTTTCAGCCATATCCTTTATCTAGATGAGCGAGCCAGGTTCAGATAAAGTTTTGAGGAAGACGTCAAGAAGATACCTAACTGGGGTGACATTTCTAGAAGGCCAGTGAATGAGCAAGCCATAAATGCCTGGGTTACCAGATTGGCAATTTTGTTTGCCAAACACCATACATCATCTGCAGCAAACAAGCAGGTTTTAGAAGTGGCAACAGTTGTTTAGTTTGCAGAAAATGGTCTCAAGAGAGGTCCCCTTCCTCTGCTTTCTAATGCATGTACTGGCCCATCAGCTCAGAGACATCTGGAAAGCCCATCATGTTACCCAGAGTATCATTCAGGACAATCAGATACCTGCCAGCATCACAAATGCCCTAAAGGAGGCAAGGCTTAGCAGAGCTGGTCCCCCAGAAAGCAGCTGTAAATAAGCCTTCAAGAGATGGCAGAGTTGTAACAATCTTGAGACAGTCACAAGCCATTCACAAACTGAGCCCTGTTTCATTAAGTCTCCTTCCCCTGAAGCAGGCCACATAAGATCAACTAACTTTCACTCCATTCACAGTAACCGTGACACAGTACACCACACTGGCCAAAGAGGTGGCACCTCCAGCAACCTTCTTCACACCAGACCAGAGTGCCAGTCCACTCCCAACTTGGGAGAGGAGGGAGAAATGCAATGACAACAAATCAAGGCCATGTCTACACATGAAAGTTACACTGGTTTAACCAAGAGAAATTTTTAAACCAGCAAAACTTTTGTGTCTATACTAATCATAAGAGGACTAGCACAGTAATATGGTGTCATGCACGACCAAAGACACAACCCTGATGAGCCCAAAACCTCACATACTTATTGGTTCTATCTCTCCAATGAATGGTCTCATGTCACAGGTTGAGACTCCCTAAGAGATTTCTAGCTTCCAGAAAGGATTGAGCCAAACCCAGCAGGTTCCCTTCAAAAACTGGATTTTAATCTGGTGAGCTACACCAAAGATCCCAATATACTAGCTAGCCCTAATAAGAACCTGAGGCTGGCAGGAAATTCCTTCTTTCCTTAACCCAAATCCCAACCCACATGCCCCCAGGATGGGGGGGCAAATTCCTTCCCTCACCCTCAAGTTATGGCAATTAGTTCAGCCCCATAAACCCCTCCAAAAGCAGTGATCTCAGCCCACCATGAACTCACTCAAAAGCAAAGAAGAGGGCACAGGTGCCAAGAATTAAGAAGAGTGTCAGGTAGAAGATGCCCTTCTGGCGGGCCATCATGATCCGACCATCGCAACAGAAGGTGTTCCTGCCTGGCAGCTTCTCCCATTTCCGCATCGCCTTCTTCCTCACCACCATCACCGACATGACTGCTCCTTCAGAGGGCGTAGGGCAACCAAGTGAAGTCCAGCTTCTGCTCCACCCTCATTGAAAAACACGGCATCATCAAGAGTCCAGCCACGGCCACTAAAGAGATCAGAGACAAGGACATTACCATGGGCTTGGATGCTATGCAGCAGTGTCCTCCAACAGCACATGGATCAAGGGAGCTGTCCAATTTACAATTAGAGGCACAACATTCTTCCCACCACCTCAAATCCAGCTCCTCCACACACAACCAGCTCTCACAGCTTAAGTCATTCTATGCAGGATATCTGCAGCTAACAGGAGTTGTCAGCTTTGCCTAATGGGGAGAGGACAGCCTTTGTAGCTCTGGAGTTCCGCCTTTATATTCACCCTCATGAGGTCATGGCACACAGCATATCTTTGTAGAGAAATCTTAATATCTTGCACTTTGTCTAGGTACTTATATTGCCCCATCACTAGAATACACGTGTCACACAAACATTAGTGAAGTTATATCCAACATCCCTGGGAGGTAGAGATGTATTATCCCCATTTTGCAAACGGGACTGAGTCACAGACTAATTAAGTGACTTGCCCATGGCCATGCAGGAAATTTGTCACAGAGCCAGGAACAGAACCCAGGTCTCCTGAGTCCAAGTCCCATGCCCCTAAACATCAAACCATCCCTTCTCTCTCTTCCCTCTTTCAGCCATGGAACTCACATTACTTAACAAAGGTCACACATATAGTTAGGCTTTTGCAGATGCAGGATTAGAACGCTGGTCTCCTGACTCCCACCTTCTGGACCCTTGACAGCAGACCACAGTACTTACACTTTACAGTCTGCGATGGGGTTTCCTGGTAACATGGGTCCATTATGGCCCCTCTAAGATGACTCAGACCCTGTATCCCCATGCAACATGTTAGACCTAAATTATGTGTTAGAAAACCCTAGATTCATGCAGCAAAGACCCTCTCCAACTTCTCTTCCCATCACAACTATCCTCCTCAACTGCTAAAGATGCAGGGTGCATAGAGGGAATAAAGACAGGCATGCGCCCCATAGCTAAAGCTACTTTAGTCACAAAGATTTACACAGTGAACTCACAAGGGGTGGAACTGTGGGATTTTCTTTGGTCTATCCATTCTTCCCTCATCTACTGCTTTTCTAATTCTCTGCCAACTACAGCACCCCTGCCACTGCAGACCTCCTGAAGTTTGCAGGAGAGGAGCCTCACATCCAACCACCTTAGAAACATGACCCCTTGGTTTGCAGGGCAGACTGGCGTTGCACCCTGGACACTCTGAGGCAGATTCATACAAATGTACAACTGAGGTTTCTAGTTAATTCAATATGAAAATACAATCAGTATAGCATCCTCCTCCTGTTTCTTAAAAATATATTACTATTTTACATCACCACCAAGTTTTTAGTTTGCAGCATTATTTTGATATTACCAATAAAAACTGCTTTGTAAAACATGTTTGGGGATGCCTCTAGTATGTGGGAGGAGATGCAGCCCTTCATTCCCTGCCTCTTGTGAGAAAGGTCTGAAAGGAGTAACTCTGAGGGTTTGGAACTTCTAGTTTCTCATCTCAATAATAAGCAGTTTCTGCACTAGACTCCTCCCTACCCAAATATCTTTCACTGCAGCAGACAATCTCACTAAGTACATTAAGTGGCAGAAAAATAGTTAACAATGTTTACATTTAAGCTGCCATCACTAGGTTTCAGGTCCATCCCCCACCCAGATAAGGGAAGGGAGCACTTCACACCTCTCCTATAGCATCAGAATAACTGTGGGCTGAGGCAGATGTCACTCGCTCATCTTGGGTGGAGAATTTGTTTTTAAATGAAAGCTAAAGATAGAGCACAATTATGTAGCTACATTACACATGGACTCGGACGTGTGCAAATCCAGGATCTGCACAAAGCCTCTTCAGCAAAGAAAAACAGAGAAAGGGAATAAACAAAAACAGCAAAACAAAAACCACAGATTTGGTGGGTGAGACAACAGAGACAGGAGCTCATGAACAGAGAAGAAGAATGTTATCCCCAGCTCACAAGGAGAGACAACCCACCATCCCACAG
The DNA here is from genome assembly GCF_015237465.2 of Chelonia mydas. Lineage (NCBI taxonomy): Eukaryota > Metazoa > Chordata > Testudines > Cheloniidae > Chelonia > Chelonia mydas. The sequence continues at coordinate 60,158,624 of NC_057855.1, forward strand.
GGATCTCTGGACTTTTCTTCTGCACCGCCAGACAGGGCAGTACAGAGGCATCTATAGATACCGTATGCCAGGCAAGCTAGATCCAAAGGAGAGCAGGGAGAGTGGCAGCACACACCTCGGCCCTCGCAGAGCCTTTCACCTGAGAAAAGGAGCACAATAGGTGGGGAGTGGGGAGCGGAGAGTGGGGGTGGGAGCTAAATACCTTCTCCACTGGAACGGGGAACTCCAGGCCTCACACTAATGGCCTCTAAGCCCTGAGCCAAGGAATCCGGGGACTGGGGCTCTGCTGAACCCCGGGCCAGGCTGCTCCGTCTAAGGAGCCAAATCGGAACTCCCAGACCCAGCCACAACCAACTGGGTACACTTGGCTATGACCCCCCCACCCCACACCTCTACCCCCCCCGAGCCAAGACCCCCCACCTTTCCCCTCCCCCCCGAGCCAAGACCGCCCCCACATCTCTCCCCTCCCCCCCTGAGCCGTGATCCCCCGACTCTGCTTCCTCCCAAGCTGTGACCCCCCCCACACCTTTCCCCTCCCCCCGACCCCTCCCACGCCTCTCCCCTCCCCCCCGAGCCGTGACCCCCCCACACCTTTCCCCTCCGCCCCGACCCAAGACCCCTCCCCTCCCCCCAGAGCCGTGATCCCCCGACTCTGCTTCCTCCCGAGCCGTGACCCCCCCCACACCTTTCCCCTCCCCCCGACCCCTCCCACGCCTCTCCCCTCCCCCCGAGCCGTGACCCCCCCACACCGCTTCCCCCCGAGCCGTGATCCCCCCCCCAACACCTTTCCCCTCCCCCCCGACCCAAGACCCCTCCCACGCCTCTCCCCTCCCCCCAGAGCCGTGATCCCCCGACTCTGCTTCCCCCCGAGACTTGACCCCCCCACTTCTCCCCCGCGAGCCGTGACCCGCCCCACGCCTCTCCCCTCCCCCCGGAGCCATGACCCCCGCGACTCCGCTCCTCCCCCGAGCCATGACCCCCCCGAGCCGCGACGCCCCCCGCCTCCCCCTACTCCGCTCCCCAGGAGCCGTGACACCTCCCCAGGCACCAGGAGCCGCCCCACCCGCTGCTGTCCTTCCGGCCCGCTCGGCCCCAGGGTCCCCTCACCTGGCGGCCGGTCACGCTACCGCCTCCGCAAGCCAGGCCAGGCCGAGCCGAGCCGGGCCGGGCCGCTCACTCCCTCCGGCGTCCGGACTCGGGAGAGGCCACCTCGGTGAGGGGGGGCGCGACAGCGGCTACCATTGGCCCGCCTCGACATGTCGCTCCGCCCCCAACCACTGGAACGCATTCCTATTGGCTGAGACATGTGTCACTCTCCCCTCCGACCCGCTCCTACATCACTGGGTCCTAGAGCGAGAAATGCCTGGAGATGGGGGTGCGGCCCAGGGACGAGGGAGCCTGTGTGCGCGGCCTCAGGGATGGGGGAGCCCAGGACACGGGTCCGGGGGTGCGACCTAGGGACTAGGAAATCGGGGGCACGAGCCCAGGGCCCGCACCCCAGGCAGTACAGCAGAGGGATGGGGCCACGGGCCCAGGGGTTCAGGGATGGGGGGCACCGGGCTAGGGGGCACAGGGCCAGGGAGGCACAGCCTAGGGGATGGTGGGGGGCACAGGACTGGGCAGTGCAGCATAGGGCCTGGCAGTAGGGGCCTGGTAGGGTAACCAGATGTCCTGATTTTATAGGGACAGTCCCAATACTTGAGACTTTGTCTTATATAGGCACCTATTACCCCCCACACCCATCCCGATTTTTCACACTTGCTGTCTGGTCACCCTAGGCCTGGGTATAGGGGCAAGTGGATGGGGGGCAGGAGTCTTGGGATGGGGCATGGCGGTCTAAGGACTGGGGCAGGCCTGGGAGCAGAGATTTTGGTCTGCATCTTCAAGGTGCCCAAGAGCCTGGGCCCAAGTTACCTAGCAGGCCCCCAAAGCTCTGGGCTGAGCACCATGCCATGCCTCAGGCCCCATGCAGTTCAGAGCCATCAACTCCAGGGCCTGCAGGGAACCCCTGTCTGATAGGCTGCCTTTCCCCATTGCCCTGCCTTATGAAAACGGACAGCCAATCAGAGCTGCTGCCCAGGCTGACGGACAGTCCATTCCCTCAGCAGTTGTAGCAGGCTCAGCTCCCAGCCCTTTCTGTTTCCTCCCGCTTTCCCCATCCCCATGTGTGAGGGTTGGAGATGCTGCCATTCTGTCCCTTCACCGGAGTGCTCAGGGATCTGGTCACTGAGGCTCCTACACAACCCAGCTCCCCTGGGATGGCTGATGTCCCCATTCTCCCATGTGCCCCTGCCTGATGTACTGCCCCCTTTCCCACCTCCCTTCCTTTAGGTGTTGCTGCCACCCTGCCCTTCATCAAACCCCCTGATTCCGGCTCTGTCTTACCCTATGAATCTTCTGGTGGAGCCAGTAGGCTCCTTTCTCCCATCTCCCTGTCTTCAGCGCACAGTGAGATTGGAAAGGCTAAGATATTGGACCCCTGCCCTCTGTGGAAAGGACCAAACACCAAGACCACCCTCCTGTATAAGACTGGCATGGGGGCAAGGATTCTACTACCCAGCTGAAGTCATACCCTGGCACCTGTGAAAACTCAGCTATAGGGCCTGAAGCTTGGTAACTGTTACAAAAAGGTTGCTGCCAAGCAGCCCTCCCCCAGCTGCCCATTCAGGACATCCATCAGTAAGCCTGAGTGATACAAACAAAAAAAGAAGGCCCATTTTCCCCTTTCTGCTTCAGAATTGTCCCCAGTGCCACAGAGAATTTAATAGATCTGAGCTAGCTTATCCACAGAGCAGACGGAAATAAAACCTCACTCTGAGCTGTGCTCACTCAACTGCTCACCACTTGGTATAGGTCACTGGTTCAGATTTTTCAGGAAATGAAGTAACCTTTGTTCTCTCCAAGATGAAATATTGCAGTTTATTCTGCTTACAGCTTCCTTGGGAGAAAACTCAGAAGCTGCAACTAGTGCCAAATGTCCACGTAGGGTTAAAATGAGTGCGATGGCCATGAGCGCACAACTCCTGGGCTCTTTCCTCTGGCTTCCCATCTAGTTCCAGGTGCAGTTCCAGGAGCTGATAATTATCTAGAAAGCCCAAAATGGCTTTTTGGGACCTGGCTACCTCGGAGACTGCCTCACTCTCTGTGCATTAATTCCACTCAGCTTATAGACTTTAAGGCCAGAAGGAACCATCATGATCATGGAGTCTGACCTCCTGCACAGAACGTCACCCAGCCACTCTCATAATAAACCCCTAACCCCTGGCTGAGTTACTCTGAAGTCCTCAAATCATGATTTAAAGACTTCAAGTTACAGAGAATCCACCATTTACTCTAGTTCAAACCAGCAAGTGATCCCTGCCCATGTTGCAGAGGAAGACACAAACCCCAGGGTCTCTGCCAATCTGACCTGGGAGAAAATTCCTTCATGACCCCAAATATAGCAATCAGTTAGACCCTGAGCATGTGTGCAAGACCCTGCAGTCAGCCTCCTGGGAAAGAATTATCTGTAGTAACTCAGAGCCCTCTCCATCTAGTATCCCATCAGCAGCTGTTGGAGATCTTTGCCGCTAGCTGTTGCAGATTGGCTACACACCATTGTAGGCAGTCTAGTCATACCAATCCCTCCATAAACTTATCACGCTCAGTCCTGAAGCCAATTAAGGTTTTTGTCCCCACTGCTCCCCAGGTGCAGTGCTCTTGACGTCTGTGCCCCAGCTAGATGTTATGGGGTGGGCAGCAGAGCATTCTTTGTGGCAGCTCCTCAAGTGTGGGATTCATTTGCCTTTCTGATCTGCAAGGATCCTCTTTGGCAGATTTTTCAAATGTTAGGAGAAGTATTTGTTCCCTCTGACATTGTCATAAATTCAGTCTGTACCCACAATGTCCCTACCTTCGGGCTAGGGGGAGGTTTAGCACTGAGGTTAGCTTCAGGGTGGGGGGAATGGTAAGCTTTGGGGTAGCGTTAGCAATAGCTGGTAGGGGACATGGTTGAGAGCTGGTTTAGGAAATTAGAGTCAGGTTAAGGAGTATGGTGAAGGGGAGTGTCGGGGTTACTGTCAGGGTTAGAGTTATGGGATAGAGTTAGATTAAATTTAGGGTTAGATTTAAGCCTAGGGCAAGGTGTAATGACAGGATGAGAGTTAGGGTACAGTTTAGGGTTAGCATCAAGGGTATAGTGAGGATTAGAATTAGCATCAATATTTAAGGTTAGGGCATTTGCGAGGCAAGAGGCAACAGGTGGGCCATGGGCTGCTGTACAGAGCTTCCGGACTAGGTCAGGAGAGAGAGCGGCTGGGCTCAGGACTAACACAAATTAACTTTGCTGTAACTTCCTGCTTTCTGTGCTAACAAAGAATTTTCTACACTGTGTTCCAAACAACTCATAAACCCTTTTGTTTTTACAATGCTGGCTGAGAGTCGCTGCTGACTGAGGAAGGGGGGGGCATTGCTCCCCTTTGGGGGTGTGCAAGGCTTTCCCAGGTATTCTATTCAGATGGACTCACTGCAGGGAGCTCCCAGCGTGACGGGTGCTGAAGGCGCTGAGGTTGTTCCCAGGAGGTGTTGAAGTCAAGGAGACTTGTCCTACTGAGAGTGAACCCTGAGGGGATTGTCACGCTGAAGAGGTTCCTGCCAGGGATTACCTCTATGCCAGCTTCACTGTTGGCTATGCTGTCAATGATGTATGGTGATCAGTAGAACTGCTGTTGGAGGGCTAGGATTCCCTGGAAGGACTGTTATCAAGGGGCACCCCTGGAACAGGGAGAGTTAGGCTGGGAGCAGCTCAGCCACATGGATAGATCGGTGCATTGGCACTTATCTCTTGTGTACTTCCCCATTAGCCTCAGAAGCAAAGTGATCCTGGAATGACTTCCTGTTCCTTGTCCTTTTCTGTCACTTTCAATCCGATTGCTGCTTAAATCGCTGAAACTTACACTGTTTGTTACACATTGTAACTTCTGCTCACTGTTTGCCATTCCTTATACTTGTCCATATTGTAACTCAAACTCCATTTTAAAATGCTCATTCCATTTTGTAAACCCTGCTGCAACCTTCATTTTGCAAAACCCTGATGTAATCTTATTAGTATAGTTTAGATGTGTGAATGAGGTATGTATAGATGATGGAATCAACCTCCAGCCCCAGCCTGTCCTGATGAAATAAAGTGTAAACACCAACAGCTGAAGATGCAGACAACAGCCCTGACAAAGTAAGAGGAGTCCACCCTCAAAAGAAAAGGACAAAAGTACAACTGAAGAAACATCAAAGCCGGGTCCTAGGCTGAAAGTCATGTGTGCAATTGACGGGTGATCAATCACACTGAACTCAGGGGCAGCGTGACAAAGCAAGACCTATAGACTCTGGATTCAAACTAAAGCCTACAAAAAGGATGGATGAGATGGAAGACTTTGGAGGGTAACATTCTGCTGCCAACATGGAAGGGCATCGGTGCATGCCCAACAGAGACCCAGCTCTTCCTTGTGCCCGGCTTTCTTGGACAGTTAGCTGCAACAAGCTACGAACCCAAGCCACGAACTCAAGCTACATTCAGGACTGGTAACTATCTAGCTGCTGCAGAACATTGGATGTGTGTGTATATACATTGGTATTAGATATTAGTTATTGGTCATAAATTAAATTGTGTTATGATAAAAGTGACATCTTGTCTTATGCCCTGAAACGATCCTGTGTGACTTTGTCTGCATAACAATTGCTGGCACATGATGGCATATATCACATTAGTAGATGTGCAGGTGAATGAGTCCCTGATGGTGTGGCTGTTGTGGTTGGGTCCTATGATGGTGTCGCTAGAGTAGATATGGGGACAGAGTAGGCAACGAGGTTTGTTACAGGGATTGGTTTCTGAGTTAGTGTTTCTGTGGTGTGGTGTGTAGTTGCTGGTGAATATTTGCTTCAGGTTGGGGGGTGTCTGTAAGCGAGGACTGGCCTGCCTCCCAAGGTCTGTGAGAGTGAGGGATCGTTTTCCAGGATAGGTTGTAGATCATTGATGATGTGCTGGAGAGGTTTTAGCTGGGGGCTGTACATGATGGCCAGTGGTGTTCTGTTATTTTTCTTGTTGGGCCTGTCCTGTAGTAGATGACTTCTGGGTACCCGTCTCACTCTCTCAATCTGTTCCCTAACTTCCCCAGGTGCCTATTGTTGTTTTAAGAATGCTTGATAAAGATCCTGTAGGTGTTTATCTCTGTCTGAGGGATTGGAGCAAATGCAGTTGTATCTCAGGGCTTGGCTGTAGACAATGGATCGTGTGAAGTGTCCTGGATGGAAGCTGGAGGCATGTAGGTAAGTACAGAAGTCAGTAGGTTTCCGGTATAGGGTGGTGTTTATGTGACCATCACTTATTTGCACTGTCGTGTCCAGGAAGTGGATCTCTTGTGTGGACTGGTCCAGGCTGAGGTTGATGGTGGGGTGGAAATTGTTGAAATCCAGGTGGAATTCTTCAAGGGCCTCCTTCCCGTGGGTCCATATAATGAAGATGTCATCAATGTAGTGCAAGTAGAGGAGGGGTGCTAGGGGACGAGAGCTGAGGAAGCGTTGTTCTAAGTCAGCCATAAAAATGTTGGCATACTGTGGGGCCATGTGGGTACCCACAGAAGTGCCACTGACTTGAAGGTTTCAGAGTAATAGCCGTGTTAGTCTGTATTCGCAAAAAAAAAAGGAGTACTGGTGGCACCTTAGAGACTAACCAATTTATTTGAGCATGAGCTTTCGTGAGCTACAGCTCACTTCATCGGATGCATACTGTGGAAATTGCAGAAGACATTATTATATACACAGACACCATGAAACAATACCTCCTCCCACCCCACTCTCCTGCTGGTAATAGCTTATCTAAAGTGATCATCAAGATGGGCCATTTCCAGCACAAATCCAGGTTTTCTCACCCTCCGCCCCCCCACAGACAAACTCACTCTCTTGCTGGTAATAGCCCATCCAAAGTGACCACTCTCTTCACAATGTGTATGATAATCAAGGTGGGCCATTTCCTGCAGAAATCCAGGTTCTCTCACCCCCTCACCCCCCTCCAAAAACCACACACACAAACTCACTCTCCTGCTGGTAATAGCCTATCCAAAGTGACCACTCTCCTTACAACATGCATGAAAATCAAGGTGGGCCATTTCCAGCACAAATACAGGTTTTCTCACCCCCCCACCCCCATCACACACAAACTCACTCTCCTGCTGGTAATAGCCTATCCAATAGGAGAGTGGTGGGTGGGGGGGTGAGAAAACCTGTATGGGGGTGGGGGGGTGAGAAAACCTGTATTTGTGCTGGAAATGGCCCACCTTGATTTTCATGCACGTTGTAAGGAGGGTGGTCACTTTGGATAGGCTATTACCAGCAGGAGAGTGAGTTTGTGTGTGTGGTTTTTGGAGGGGGGTGAGGGGGTGAGAGAACCTGGATTTCTGCAGGAAATGGCCCACCTTGATTATCATACACATTGTGAAGAGAGTGGTCACTTTGGATGGGCTATTACCAGCAAGAGAGTGAGTTTGTCTGTGGGGGGCCGGAGGGTGAGAAAACCTGGATTTGTGCTGGAAATGGCCCATCTTGATGATCACTTTAGATAAGGTATTACCAGCAGGAGAGTGGGGTGGGAGGAGGTATTGTTTCATGGTGTCTGTGTATATAATAATGTCTTCTGCAATTTCCACAGTATGCATCCGATGAAGTGAGCTGTAGCTCACGAAAGCTCATGCTCAAATAAATTGGTTAGTCTCTAAGGTGCCACCAGTACTCCTTTTCTTTTTACTGACTTGAACGTATAAGTTTTCCCCAAATCTGAAATGGTTGTGGGTGTGGACAAAGTCACAAAGCTCAGCCACCAGGTGTGCTGTTGCCTCATCAGAGATATTGTTCTTGACGGCTTGTCAAGATTGTGTGGTATCCAATGCAAAGTTTGTCATGTTGGGTGTCTTCGGAAGGCTCATGATGCACTGAACATGGTTGTTATAGTGATGTTATAGTAATTGTTACGGTAATGTTACAGTAAGGTTATAATTTCATGTATATAGTTATGAGGCTGAAAATGTATCTTCATGGCTTAAAGCAAGCCCATGCAAAAACTCTCCAAAAACAGAGGCAGTTCACACCTCATCAGGGCATGGATGGGACAAACCCAGCTCAGCCTTACAGGAACAATGGACACTGGCTTAGGCAGCAGCAAAAGAATCTGTTAGACCCTGTAGGGAGTAACCCCCTTCCTTTGGGCAGTTTGGGACTGTGATGAGGTAATGCTCACCTGACTCTGAAGTGGGGGGCAAAGCCAAGAGGAAAGAGAGGACATGATAAAAGGGAGAGACATTTTGCCATGCTCTCTCTCTTCCATCTATATCTACAGATATCACCACCACCAAGTGACTGAAACGCTGATCAAAGGGGAGACCCTGATTGAAAAGTAACCAGCCAGCCTGTGGTGAGAAGCATCTAAGTTTTTAAGGACATTGAAAGTGTTAAGATCATCTTAGAATGTGTTTTGCTTTTATTTCATTTAACCAAATCTGACTTCTTGTGCTTTGACTTATAATCACTTATATCTACCTTTATAGTTAATAAATCTGTTTGTTTATTCTACCTGAAGTAGTGCGTTTGGTTTGCAGTGTGTCAGAGGCTCCCCTTGGGAGAACAAGCCTGGTACAGATCAATTTCTTTGTTAAATTGATGAACTTATATAAGCTTGCAGGGTCCAGTGGGCACAACCAGACACTGCAAGATGGAGGTTCCTAGGGTTGTTTCAGGGCCCGGAGATATTGGCTAGTGTCATTCGCTTGCAGGTAGCTGGGAGCAGCTTACATACCAGAGGCTGTGCGTGAATAGCCCAGGAGTGGGGGTTCTCACAGCAGAGCAGGGTAAGGCTGGCTCCCAGAGTCAAGGATTGGAGAGGCCTAGCAGACCACGGGTCCAGATAACACCAGAGGGGAATGTCACAACCTCGGCTTGATGACTTTAAGTGGTCTCAAGCTATGCTTAAGAAGGTCTCAGACTCTTTGCAGATTTCTGGGGAAGAGTCCAGGAATGCACCCCAGGCATCTAATTTACACACATCCTATATCACCCTTGCTAGTAGTGACAGCTGCTAATGAAAAGTTGCAGCAATACAATAAGACCATACCAATGGAAGAGGAGCCTCAAATGTTGGATTTATTTGGCCATAAATCATGCTTATCAGCTAAATTTGCCGTGCTAAAATTGCAAGTTGTCAGGCCCCCTTGGCCAAGTATGATTTTGTGAGCTCTGAAAAAAATCAGTGTTTGCGGATAAGGTGCCTCCAGTCCATGATGAGCTGCCAAAACCTTAACAACCAGTTCCCTCCTCACCCCACGAGGGGGTCGTGGCCCACCCCTTCCCCCGGGGACTTCTGCCCCATCCAACCCCCCGCGTTCCTTGACGCCCTCCCCCCCGGAACCCCTGCCCCATCCACCCCCCTCCGCTGACTGCCCCCAGAACCGGGCAGGAGGGTCTCGTGGGCCACCGTAGTGGGTGCCCACCCCACCCCTAAGAGCCAGAGGCACCTGCCGGGGGGCAAGGTGGGAAGTCCCGGAGGTGCTTACCTGGGACGGCTCCCGGGAAGCATCCGGCAGGTCCCTCTGGCTCCTAGGGGTGGGGGAGCATAGCTGGGGGGGAGCAGGGGGAGCGGCCACTCCCCCCATTGATCACATCAAAAGTGGTGCCTAAGGCACCGACTCCGTGGGTGCTCCGGGGCTGGACCCCCCACAGGGAAAATTTGGTGGGTGCAGAGCACCCACCGGCAGCTCCCCGCCCTGCACCCGGCCCCAGCTCACCTCCGCACCACCTCCGGGGAGGGCTGAGAAGCAGGCGGCAGCTTTGCGCTCAGGCCCAGGGAGGCGGAGGCAAGCTGGGGTGGGGAGCGGTTCCCCTGCGCACCCCCCGGGTTACCTGCTGCGGCGTGGGTGGCCCTCCTCGCACCCCCCTGCCCAGCCCAGTTCACCTCCGCTCCGCCTCCGCCTCCCTGGGCCTTAGCGCGAAGCCACCACCTGCTTCTCAGCCCCCCCGCCAGCTTCCCGCGCAAACAGCTGATTCGTGGGAAGGCGGGGGTGCGGGGGTGGAGAAGCAGAGCGGGGTGGCACGTTCGGGGTGGAGGCGGAGCGGAGGTGAGGTGAGCTGGGGCCAGGCGGGGAGCTGCCAGTGGGTGCTCTGCACCCACAAAATTTTCCCTGGGGGTGCTCCAGCCCCGGAGCACCCACGGAGTTGGCACCTAAGGCTCCACTTTTGGCCGGTTGTTAAATTTAGAAGCCCTTTTAGAACCGGCTGCAAGGGACAACTGGTTCTAAAAGCGCTTCTAAATTTAACAACTGGTTCCAACAAACCGGTGCAAACCAGCTCCAGCTCACCACTGCCTCCAGTGAGGGAAGAGTTCTGTTCACCGGTGGCTGAAGGATAGATGGTCACCAAGACCAGCCTACAAGCTGCTCTAAATGTGGCAGACACCTCTTCAAGATCAGTGGCTACAGCAGTGGTGAGAAGGGCCTTGTGGCTTCAGGGATCTGGCTTCACATGGTGGAGGACTTGCCCTTTGAAAGGTCAGAATTATTCAGCTCTCAGACAGATTAGAATCCTTCAACATATGAAAGGTTTAGAGCCACACTTTCTCCATCCGAGGTCAACCTGTCCAGCTAATGACCGACAATACAACCTTTGACCCCCGGTGCCTAGGGTAGCCCACACTGAAAATGCCAAGGTCAGGGCAGGCTGCAAAAAGGAGAGCAGATTCTCCCCAAATGGGTGGTTAACTCTGTAGTTAGATTCACCAAACAGCCACAAACTGTGCTTCTGATCCCCCACGCTGGTTATCAAGAAGCTGAAAAAAAGAAAGCACACAGCCCCCTTTATTGAGAGCCAGAGACTGGAAAGCAATCAGCAAATAGGTCTAGTAAAGTGAGAAGTTATTTAAAAACTCTGCTCACTGTACAAAATCTTCTTCTGATCCCCAAAGGGCCAGCCACATTACCAGATCAATACTAGTTTGGATCTTACCCAAAATACCATGTTGCCAGCCAGTCCTTTAGTATCTAAAATTCATGGGGTGTTTGCCCCACACTGGCCCATAAGGGGTTACTAGAGCTCTAGGGAGGCTGTGCAGGAGGCAGCCAATTAGAGATGGGCTGCAAGGAGCAGCCAATCAGGGCTGGGCTTGCCCATATAAGAAGGGATGCAGAGCAGCTTCAGTTGTTCCCTGGAGCTCAAGGAGAGAGAACTGGCTGCCTTGCAGGAGGAAAAATGCTAGTGGAGAAGGTGCTGGGAAGTGGCCCAGGGAAGTAGACTGAGGGATTGGAGGGGACACAGCATGTGGCTACTGTCTACAGGGTCCCTGGACTGGAATGCTGAGTAGTGGGTGGGCCTGGATCCCTCCATCCCCACACTGAGGAAGTGGCTGAACCGTGGACTGCTGTTCCTGCAGAAGGGGGGAGCACAGACTGTAGCACAGCCAGAGGGCTATGTCCTGAAGAGGTTGCCATGGTCCTTGGGGTGACATGAGTCTAGGAGCAGAGATGATGGTGGGTGAGACATGCCAAGAAGAAGGTGTAGAGCTAATTTCCAAGAGAGCCAGCAGGAGATGCCACAGTGGTGAGTTGCACCCCGTCACACCAATTAAAAGGTTTATTTGAACTAATCTTATTCTATTATTTTCTGTGTCAAAGCAATCAGATACATACATATGACTTTAGAGTCCATATATCAGGTTCTTAATAGCATTGGAGAGTTTGCTGGCTTGGAAAGTCCCTCTAGAACACATCTAAAGCTTGGATGGGTCTAAGTCCTTTCTTCAAAGCTTCAGTTTGCAGAGAAGTTCCTCCAGAGGTGAGAAGCAGTATTGAAGAAAAAATGGAGAAGATGCAGCTGCCTTTTTATATCCTTTGCCCCACACACAAGCTCACAGCACAGGCGCATGGAAAAACTCTTGGAGTCCCCTGTCCACAGGCATGTCCCGGCATAACCTGCTGACTTCTAGGCATAGCCCTTGGCTTCTCTCAATGAGTTCATTGTACAGTTAATTGGCATCAGCACTGTCTAGCCTATTTGATGGCCCATCAAGGGCAATCTGTCTTGGGGTGCCACCTAGAAACACAGCACAGATGTGATAAATGAAGGGGTGGAGGGGTAGCTCCCTTTTATGTACACCCAGCCAGTCAGTTAGCTATAAAATCCCTCTTGGTAGCTGTTCTCTACTTTCTTTATCTGTAAGGGTTAACAAGTCCACTACCCACCCTCCATCCCCTCTACCTCAGAGTCCTTAACCACCAGGTTTCTGCAGTGGAAACTGTGGCAGTTGGCCCTGTAAGATTTACAGACATGAAAATATTCCTTGAAATTATGTTGTTGACAATGTCTTTCTCTGCCTGTAACCAAATCTACTCACTGCTAGGTGCCCCCTCATGGCTGGGCATGGCCTCACAGATCTCTTGCTGGGCTAGCGCCCCCAACCAACAGTCACTCCAGCAGCGTCTGCCTGGGAATTCAGCCCTCTGGCCAGGTCACTATCTTTAGTCCACCCCTGCTGGGCTCCCAATAGTCCCAAATTAAGAGTCCAAAAATGTCATCAACAGAAACAAAAATCCTTCCAAGCTCTCTGGGGCTCTTCCTCAACCAACCTTCACCTCCACCCGCTGCCCCCTTGCTGGACTCAATAACGCTTGTGCACCCCCTTCCTGGGGCCAGCAGGGGACCCCAGTACCACCCTGGACTCCATATTTTGCCCCAGGGCCCTGCACTGCGTAACTAGGGTTGTATTGGCCTCATTAGCACTACAAAAGTAATTTCCCCTCTCTTGATATTCACCCCTTCTTGTCAACTGTTGAGAATAGGCCACTTCCACCTTAATTGAATTGGCCTTGTTAGCACTGACCCCCCACTTGGTAAGGCAACTCTCATTTTTTCATGTGCTGTATATATCTACATTGCTTACTGTATTCTTCACTCCATGCATCTGATGAAGTGGCTTCTGCCCAAATAAAGTTGTTAGTCTCTAAGGTGCCACAAGGACTCCTCATTGTTTTTCCTTTACCCATATAACCCTGAAGCCAGGTGGAAGCTAATACAGACCCTGCTTATACCTCTATTGCAGTTTTCCCTGGGCCACTTCCTACCTCACCTTTCCTTCCCTGTGGGTCTCCCAGGCTCTTCCCCATTTTATCAGGGCTTCTCCCTGCCTGGAGAGCTTTCCTTTTTCACTCTCTTCCCTGTCAGCTTCCTGTCCTGCTCTGAGCTTCTCTCTGTAGACTCAGGACCCTGCAGAAGCCTTCTCACTCCCTGCCTAGTGTGACAAGTTTGGTCACAGAGACCCCCTTGGGACTCTCACCTAATGTGCTGAGATTACCTCTGAGTCCGTATTCTTTGATGGCTTGGGACTCCAGAACCCTGCCTTGTTAAGCCAGACAGGCTAGCTTGCTGCAACACAGACCCAGGGTCTGAACCATGCCCCCAAAGCTGCAGACTAAACTGAAAACAGCTCAGCAAGTACTCCTGTCTCCAGGACCCAGCTCCCAATGGGATCCAAACCCCAAATAAATCCATTTTACTCTGTATAAAGCTTATACAGGGTAAACTCAAACTGTCCACCCTCTATAACACTGATAGAGAGATATGCACAGCTGTTTGCTCCCCCAGGTATTAATCACTTACTCTGGGTTAATTAATAAGCAAAAGTGACTTTATTAAGTGTAAAAAGTAGGATTTAAATGGTTTCAAGTAATAACAGACAGACCAAAGTAAGTTACCAAGCAAAATAAAACAAAACAGGCAAGTCTAAGCCTAATACATTTAAGAAACTGCATACAGGTAAATCTCACCCTCAGAGATGTTCCAATAAGCTTCTTTCACAGACTAGACCCCTTCTTAGTCTGGACCCAATCCTTTCCCCTGGTACAGTTCTTCTTAGTTCCAGCTTAGGTGGTAACTAGAGGATTTCTTATGACAGGCAGCCCCCTTTGTTCTGTTCTACCCCCTTTTATAGCTTTGTCACAAGGCGGGAATTTTTTGTCTCTCTGAATCCCCAGCCCTCCTTCTAAATGGAAAAGCACCAGGTTTAAGATGGATTCCAGTTCAGGTGACATGATCACATGTCACTGTAAGACCTTCTTCTTCTTCTTCTTCATTACTAGTAGCTAGAAGACACATACACAGGAAGACCTGCAGGTAAACAAGCCCATTCACAGTTCATTGATTCTGAAGCACCCTTAATGGCTTCCACTTAACATGTTTACGTCAGTAACACAAGTTTGTATCTTATTCTCCTAACTCCAGACATAGAAATAATACATGCAAACAAATGGGGTGAACACGCTCAGTAGATCATAAGCTTTGTAATAATACCTTACAAGAGACCTTTTGCATAAAGCAGATTTCAGTTACATTATATTCACACTCATAAGCATATTTCCATAAAGCATTATGGAGTGCAGCATCACTCCTAGCTCTCTCCCCAGCTGGGCAGGGGGCCTTACCAGCACTTGACTTAAACCTGGTTCCTTGTATACAGGAATCGCCTGCTTCCTCTCAGGTGGGACTTATCCTGTCATCAGGGTTGCTTTAGCCCCAGGCTCTCCAGCCCATAGGGCAAGCCACGCTGTTACACCGCCCTTTAAACTACCTGGTGGGAATCACCCTGAGGCAAATTCCAAACCTCAGCTTCCTTTTGGAGCTAAATGAACAACAACAGGTGAAACATCTCCTTTGAAGAACAATAATAAAGGAAAAGCCAAAATACCCAATTCCCAGGAAAGGAAAGCTCTGATGCCTGATAAGAAATTTCCCAACTATTATTAGTTCTCAAACCAAAGATGTCCATAATTTTCTTATGGAGGAAACTTCCATCTCTCTTGGTCCAGATAAGGAGAACCCTCTCAGGTGACACGAATGGCTGCCCCCTTTTATATAAACAACGAGGAGTCCGGTGGCACCTTAAAGACTAACAGATTTATTTGGGCATAAGCTTTCATGGGTAAAAAAACCCACTTCTTCAGATGCATGGAGTGAAAATTACAGATACAGGCATAAATATTCTGGCACATGAAGAGAAGGGAGTTACCTTACAAGTGGAGAACCAGTGATGACAAGGCCAATTCAGTCAGGGTGGATGCGGTCCACTCCCAATAACTGATGAGGAGGTGTCAATACCAAGAGAGGTAAAATTGCTTTTGAAGTGAGCCGGCCATCCCCAGTCCCTATTCAAGCCCAAATTGATGGTGTTAAGTTTGCAAATGAATTGTAGCTCTGCAGTTTCTCTTTGAAATCTGTTTTTGAAGTTTGTTCTGTATGATGACTTTGCTGGCAGCTTTAATAGGTCGGTTGTTGGCATCTGTCACCTCACACTTGCTTTTCCATCTCTTTATTTCCTCTCCTTGTAGTAGAAAGAGCTGATGGAGACCTGTTCCTTTTCACTGCGGGTGGGACTCCCACTGTACAAGTGCAGATTGCATGGGGTCTTCATACAGATCTTCATCGGCGTGATCAGGCTGCTGTGATAAGCCAATAAAGCCAACAGGGATCTATATTAATTCCCGTCACAAACAGTATCCCCGATGAGGCCATGGCACACCTGGTGGCTGAGCTTTGTAACTTTGTCCTCACCCACAAACATTTCAGATTTGGGGACAATTTATACCTTCCAGTCAACAGCACTGCTGTGGGTACCCACGTTGCCCCATAGTATGCCAACATTTTTATGGCTGACTTAGAACAATGCTTCCTCAGCTCTTCCCCTAGCACCCCTCCTCTACTTGTGCTACACTTATGACATCTTCATCATATGGACCTACGGGAAGAAGAAGAATTCCACCTGGATTTCAACAATTTCCACCCCACCATCAACCTCAGACTGGACCAGTCCACACAAGAGATCCACGTCCTGGACACTACGGTGTGAATAAGTGATGGTCACATAAACACCACCCTATACGGAAAACCTACTGACCGCTATACTTCCTCCAGTTTCCATTCAGGACACATCACATGATCCATTGTCTACAGCCAAGAGCTAAGATACAACTGCATTTGCTCCAATCCCTCAGACAGAGACAAACATCTACAAGTTCTTTATCAAGCATTCTTAAAACTACAATACCCACCTGGAGAAATGAAGAAACAGATTGACAGAGCGAGATGGGTACCAGAAGTCACCTACTACAGGACAGGCCCAACAAGTTAAATAACAGAACACCACCGGCCATCACGTACAGCCCCCAGCTAAAACCTCTCCAGCACATCATCAACGATCTACAACCTATCCTGGAAAACGATCCCTCACTCTCACAGACCTTGGGAGGCAGGCCAGTCCTCCCTTACAGACAGCCACCCAAACCTAAAGCAAATACTCACCAGCAACTAGACACCACACCACAGAAACACTAACCCAGGAACCAATCTCTGTAATAAACCCCATTGCCCACTCTGTCCCCATAGCTACTCTAGTGACACCATCATAGGACCCAACCACATCAGCCACACCATCAGGGGCTCATTCACCTGCACGTCTACTTATGTGATATATGCCATCATGTGCCAGCAATGCCCCTCTGCCATGTACATTCGCCAAACTCGACAGTCTCCACTTAAAAGGATAAATGGACACAAATCAGATCTCAGGAATGGTAACATACAAAAGCCAGTAGGAGAACACTTCAATCCCCCTGGACATACAATAGCAGATTTAAAAGTAGCCATCTTTCAACAAAAAAAAAACTTCAAAAATGACTTCAAAGAGAAATTGCAGAACAAACCTGCAGAACTGCAGTTCATTTGCAAACTTAACACCATTAATTTGGGTTATAATAGGGACTGGGAGTGGCTGGCTCACTTCAAAAGCAATTTTCCCTCTCTTAGTATTGACACCTCCTCATCAGTTATTGGGAGTGGACAACATCCACCCTGACTGAATTGGCCTTTTCATGACTGGTTCTCCACTTGTAAGGTAACTCCCTTCTCTTCATGTGCCAGTATATTTATGCCTGTATCTGTAATTTTCACTCCATGCATCTGAAGAAGTGGGTTTTTTTACCCACGAAAGCTTATGCCCAAATAAATCTGTTAGTCTTTAAGGTGCCACCAGACTCCTCATTGTTTTTGTGGATACAGGCTAACATGGCTATCCCTCTGATACTTGTATTTTATATGTTAATTAAGAATAAGAAGAGAGGAAAACAAAATGTAGGTTTACATTTGGTGCCCCAAAAACCGGAACGTTCCGGAGGTCCTCCTGCTACCGCAAGAAGAATATATATTATTCACCCTGACTTAGAAATTGTGCATTTGTTTGTGTTATGAACCAGATATACATCTCTCTATGTAAATAATCCATCTTGTTCCTAATGTAATGTCTCATATCCTATGATAAGCCTTGAAAGGTGTGATGAAGCGGGACTGTTCTTAATGTTTTCTCTGAATATTGTGGGGGTGCCTCAGTTTCCCCTATGCAGTTCTTAATTATCTAGGTGGTGGGATAAGGGTGTATGATCATTGCAGAGCCCTAGAGGGCAGGTGTGTGCAGGGGTCTGGACACAGAGAATAGCCAACACCCTGTTTCCTGGCAGCTGATGGCCTGGCCCTTCCCCCCTGCAAGGTGAGAGCTAAACGGTTGGAGAACAAAGGAATCAGGTGACATTCTGGCCTGGGAAAGGGACAAAGCCCTGAGGAGGAGGGGCTGGAGAGAGTTTCAGCTGGTGGCTGGGTGGGGACATGGAGTGAAGCGCAGACGTGGTTGGCTGGCTCACTGCCTCCCAAAATGGACCCAGCTGAGGGGTCCTGTTCTCTGCACCTACAAGCTCTGTGTTAGACCATGTTCCTGTCGTCTAATAAACCTTCTGTTTTACTGGCTGGCTGAGAGTCATGTCTGACTGCGAAGTTGGGGTGCAGGACCCTCTGGCTTCCCCAGGAGCCCGCCTGGGTGGACTCGCTGTGGGAAGCGCACGGAGGGGCAAAGGATGCTGAATGCTCCGAGGTCAGACCCAGGAAGGTGGAAGTTGTGTGAGCTGTGTGTCCTGCAGACAGTCTGCTCAGAGAAAGGAGACTTCCCCAGAGTCCTGACTGGCTTCGTAGGGAGCAGTTCCAGAGCATCGCCCAGGAACTCCGTGACAAAAGGTATGAAATGAAAATTATTAGATATAATCAAAGAAGGTGTGGGTCGTGTCCCCTAGATTTAGAAGACTTTAAGGGAGTTTGTTTTCTTGGGAAATGGTGTTGTATTCTAGAAGTTAGATATTGTATTGTATATTGTATTCCTAGAAGGAATGTTAAAAGATATAGGAGGACTTGTGGCACCTTAGAGACTAACCAATTTATTTGAGCATGAGCTTTCGTGAGCTACAGCTCACTTCATCGGATGCATGCTGTGGAAATCGCACAAGACATTTTATACACAGACACCATGAAACAATGCCTCCTCCCACCCCACTCTCCTGCTGGTAATAGCTTATCTAAAGTGATCATCAAGTTGGGCCATTTCCAGCACAAATCCAGGTTTTCTCACCCTCCGCCCTCCCACAAACAAACTCACTCTCTTGCTGGTAATAGCCCATCCAAAGTGACCACTGTCTTCACAATGCATATGATAATCAATGTGGGCCATTTCCTGCAGAAATCCAGGTTCTCTCACCCCCTCACCCCCCTTCAAAAACCACACACACAAACTCACTCTCCTGCTGGTAATAGCCTATCCAAAGTGACCACTCCCCCTACAACCTGCATGAAAATCAAGGTGGGCCATTTCCAGCACAAATCCAGGTTTTCTCACTCCCCCACCCCCATATTCACACAAACTCACTCTCCTGCTGGTAATAGCTCATCCGAAGTGACCACTCCCCCTACAATGTGCATGATAATCAAGGTGGGCCATTTCCAGCACAAATCCAGGTTTTCTCACCCCCTCCCCCCCCAAACACACACACACAAACTCACTCTCCTGCTGGCAATAGCTCATCCAAACTGACCACTCTCCCCACACTGTGCATGGCAATCAAGGTGGGCCACTTCCAGCATAAATCCAAGTTTAACCAGAACGTCTGGGGGGGGGAGGAAAAAACAAGGGGAAATAGGCTACCTTGCATAATGACTTAGCCACTCCCAGTCTCTATTTAAGCCTAAATTAATAGTATCCAATTTGCAAATGAATTCCAATTCAGCAGTTTCTCGCTGGACTCTGGATTTGAAGTTTTTTTGTTGTAAGATAGCGACCTTCATGTCTCTGATTGCGTGACCAGAGAGATTGAAGTGTTCTCCGACTGGTTTATGAATGTTATAATTCTTGACATCTGATTTGTGTCCATTTATTCTTTTACGTAGAGACTGTCCAGTTTGACCAATGTACATGGCAGAGGGGCATTGCTGGCACATGATGGCATATATCACATTGGTGGATGTGCAGGTGAACGAGCCTCTGATAGTGTGGCTGATGTTATTAGGCCCTGTGATGGTGTCCCCTGAATAGATATGTGGGCACAGTTGGCAACGGGCTTTGTTGCAAGGATAGGTTCCTGGGTTAGTGGTTCTGTTGTGTGGTATGTGGTTGTTGGTGAGTATTCGCTTCAGGTTGGGGGGTTGTCTGTAGGCAAGGACTGGCCTGTCTCCCAAGATTTGTGAGAGTGTTGGGTCATCCTTCAGGATAGGTTGTAGATCCTTAATAATGCGTTGGAGGGGTTTTAGTTGGGGGCTGAAGGTGACAGCTAGTGGCGTTCTGTTATTTTCTTTGTTAGGCCTGTCCTGTAGTAGGTGACTTCTGGGAACTCTTCTGGCTCTATCAATCTGTTTCTTCACTTCCGCAGGTGGGTATTGTAGTTGTAAGAATGCTTGATAGAGATCTTGTAGGTGTTTGTCTCTGTCTGAGGGATTGGAGCAAATGCGGTTGTATCGCAGAGCTTGGCTGTAGACGATGGATCGTGTGGTGTGGTCAGGGTGAAAGCTGGAGGCATGTAGGTAGGAATAGCGGTCAGTAGGTTTCCGGTATAGGGTGGTGTTTATGTGACCATCGTTTATTAGCACTGTAGTGTCCAGGAAGTGGATCTCTTGTGTGGACTGGACCAGGCTGAGGTTGATGGTGGGATGGAAATTGTTGAAATCATGGTGGAATTCCTCAAGGGCTTTTTTTCCATGGGTCCAGATGATGAAGATGGAAAAAAAGCCCTTGAGGAATTCCACCATGATTTCAACAATTTCCATCCCACCATCAACCTCAGCCTGGTCCAGTCCACACAAGAGATCCACTTCCTGGACACTACAGTGCTAATAAACGATGGTCACATAAACACCACCCTATACCGGAAACCTACTGACCGCTATTCCTACCTACATGCCTCCAGCTTTCACCCTGACCACACCACACGATCCATCGTCTACAGCCAAGCTCTGCGATACAACCGCATTTGCTCCAATCCCTCAGACAGAGACAAACACCTACAAGATCTCTATCAAGCATTCTTACAACTACAATACCCACCTGCGGAAGTGAAGAAACAGATTGATAGAGCCAGAAGAGTTCCCAGAAGTCACCTACTACAGGACAGGCCTAACAAAGAAAATAACAGAACGCCACTAGCTGTCACCTTCAGCCCCCAACTAAAACCCCTCCAACGCATTATTAAGGATCTACAACCTATCCTGAAGGATGACCCAACACTCTCACAAATCTTGGGAGACAGGCCAGTCCTTGCCTACAGACAACCCCCCAACCTGAAGCGAATACTCACCAACAACCACATACCACACAACAGAACCACTAACCCAGGAACCTATCCTTGCAACAAAGCCCGTTGCCAACTGTGCCCACATATCTATTCAGGGGACACCATCACAGGGCCTAATAACATCAGCCACACTATCAGAGGCTCGTTCACCTGCACATCCACCAATGTGATATATGCCATCATGTGCCAGCAATGCCCCTCTGCCATGTACATTGGTCAAACTGGACAGTCTCTACATAAAAGAATAAATGGACACAAATCAGATGTCAAGAATTATAACATTCATAAACCAGTCGGAGAACACTTCAATCTCTCTGGTCACGCAATCAGAGACATGAAGGTCGCTATCTTACAACAAAAAAACTTCAAATCCAGAGTCCAGCGAGAAACTGCTGAATTGGAATTCATTTGCAAATTGGATACTATTAATTTAGGCTTAAATAGAGACTGGGAGTGGCTAAGTCATTATGCAAGGTAGCCTATTTCCCCTTGTTTTTTCCTCCCCCCCCCCCCCCCCCCCAGACGTTCTGGTTAAACTTGGATTTATGCTGGAAGTGGCCCACCTTGATTGCCATGCACAGTGTGGGGAGAGTGGTCAGTTTGGATGAGCTATTGCCAGCAGGAGAGTGAGTTTGTGTGTGTGTGTTTGGGGGGGGGGTGAGAAAACCTGGATTTGTGCTGGAAGTGGCCCACCTTGATTATCATGCACATTGTAGGGGGAGTGGTTACTTCGGATGAGCTATTACCAGCAGGAGAGTGAGTTTGTGTGAGTATGGGGGTGAGGGGGTGAGAGAACCTGGATTTCTGCAGGAAATGGCCCACATTGATTATCATATGCATTGTGAAGACAGTGGTCACTTTGGATGGGCTATTACCAGCAAGAGAGTGAGTTTGTTTGTGGGAGGGCGGAGGGTGAGAAAACCTGGATTTGTGCTGGAAATGGCCCAACTTGATGATCACTTTAGATAAGCTATTACCAGCAGGAGAGTGGGGTGGGAGGAGGCATTGTTTCATGGTGTCTGTGTATAAAATGTCTTGTGCGATTTCCACAGCATGCATCCGATGAAGTGAGCTGTAGCTCACGAAAGCTCATGCTCAAATAAATTGGTTAGTCTCTAAGGTGCCACAAGTCCTCCTTTTCTTTTTGCGAATACAGACTAACACGGCTGTTACTCTGAAACCTGTTAAAAGATATAATCATCTAACTACGGGATTGTGATGGAGTGGGAATTTTCTGCAATATTTTATATGAATACTGTGTGTGCCTCATTTTCTCCCATATGCTGTGTTGTTAATTTGGTGGTTGGGAAAGCTGTTTATTCTCAGGCAGGCTCTGACACAGGTGCGAATGGCATCTCGCTGTCTCGGTCTGGCCCCAATGTAAATGGAGAATCCATTCAGACAATGGCAAATCCAATCACTGGGACTTTGGTACTTAACAACCAAGGACCATGGATGGCCCACCCCTCCCCAGGAAGCCAGCTGTGTTGGATCAGCTGGATAGGGTGACCAGACAACAAATGTGAAACATTGGGACAGGGGGTGAGGGGTAATAGGAGCCAATATAAGGAAAAGACCCAAAAATTGGGACTGTCCCTATAAAATCGGGACATCTGGTCACCCTACAGCTGGACAACATGGGCCTGAGGAGGGGCCAGGTGGGACTGGCCCCTGGACCTTGAACAAAGAGGACACAGAGGGACAGAGCAGGAGCCAAGGGGGGCACAGTGCTTGGCTAAGGCTCTGGACTAACCAGAATGGACCATGCTGTAACTTTCTTTTCTCCCTGCTAAGCAAGGACTTTCTATGCCGTGCTAATAAACCCAACTGTCTTTACAATGCTGGCTAAGAGTTGCTGTGAATGCTGAAGTAGGAGGAGCTTCCCCCTAGGGGCGTACATGTCTCTTTCAGGTCTTCATCCCAGTAGGACTCACTGAACAGAGCTCACGGCGGGAAGCAGGGGTGCTGAAGGTTCCGAGGTTCAGTCCAAGGAGGCAGTGAAGCCGAGTGGCTTACCCTGGAGGAAGAGCAAGACCCCTAGGGGGTCTGGCACACCAAAGGGGTTCTCCCAGAGACTGTTCCAAGGCTGGGGTACAAGCACTAGTCCTGTGGCTCTGTGACTGGTATGAGTTTGGAATAATAAATGAAATTACTTTAAAAGGGAATCCCAAATTAATAGAGCAAATTATTAAATACAGTCCATTAAACAAATTAAACCCTCCGACTAAACGAAGCACTGAAGAAATTTCTTACACACTGACGTCATCTACTGGATATTGATGGAAGCAGCAGAAACACAGAGTTGGCTGAAAGCAATTTGGCAAATGGCCACAAGAAATCAGAGGGTTAATCCCTCCAACAAGCCCTGAAATATATAAACCTGAAGTCACCATGTGGGACCCCAGAGTTGACTCAACCCATAAAGAAGCTGCAGAATTCTCAGTGCACAGGTGCCTGGAGCAGCCCTGTAGAAAGGGCTTTCCTCCATTCCAGGGTTAAGAGGATAAGATTTCATCTCAAAGATCGTATTTCCCCTTCTGTTCTTTAACATCAACAAATGAACGTTCTCTTGAATAAGTCGACACTCTCTACTGAGTCCTTTCGGGGCTACCCCAGTGGTACAGAGGGAATCACTACCACCTATTTATAGTGCAAGGGAGCCTTGTCTGTGCCCACTGGGGGAACTTGCCCAAAACTACTGGTTGCTGGCACCACAAGTGCCCCACTCCAGGCTCTGCAAGCCGCACTCCTTCCCTCTGCAGGCTGCCAATTTGCACACCCCAGTCCTGAGTGAGTCCTTGGGGCAGAGCAGAGAGAACCTGTGGCTAAATCTATGGAGATAGTTACCCCCAGAGTTCTGCTCTGAATTGAGCACAGGTCCCTCCCAGCTGCCTGTACACCCCACTTCGTTACACACAAGCGCCTGGTCTCATGACTTCTAGGCACCCACAATGCACACAGATTACTGCTTCCATGGAGTCCCCTCCTTCACCGCCCCCCAACTCACTAGCTTCCCTTCAGCACTCTCCTCAACACATAGCACTGAGTTGTGTCTATAGTAAAACCAAATCCCTGTTCATTTGACAAAGCTTGCAGTAAAGATTCAAAGAGAAGCCAGTAAAAGGATTCAACACATGGCTACTGATAAAAGAAAAATATAAAATGCAATCTAAAGCCTGCACCTATTAACAAGGCCCTTTCCCGTCTAATAAGGTGTTTCTTACCCAATGGCCAGTCCATACAGCACTTTTCCAGCCAAGAAAGCTGGGATCCACTTTTCATGAGACACTCCCACTGGCAGAGCATTGCCTCTGTAATGGACACCATCTTGTCCCCTCCTTTCTCCTATTATATTGTTCCAGACCTTTTGTCTATTTGCATAACTAGGGTATTTTGTTAACTTCTGCTTGTCCCTGATGGTCTCCTTATTCAAGCTCTTTTTTTGAACTCTTTTGTAATTTGTAGAGGACCAAGCCTGCTGTGACAGTGACATGCCCAAGCAGGTATATTACACCTGTGTCTGATGATCTTCTTAATATTTCACTGAAGGGGGCCGTTTGTGGTCTGTACCAAAAGCTAAGATCTAGCTAATTGTCCTGGTTGTTGCAAGATGTTTGTGCAGAAAACAAATGTAGAGCCATGTAACGTGTAGGATATCATGTTCCAAAACTGTTGGAAGTGAATCTTGTCACCTGAGGCAGTGGAGTCTCAGGGCACGTGTACACAAAAAACTTAAGTCTACCTATGTTAGGACGATTTACAGCTATTGCAGTAATTACGGCGGTGGTTCATGTCCAGACTGCCCTTCTGTCGGTGGTTGGGCTTCCACAAACTTAAGAGCAGCAGTGTGGGTGGCTGAGAGCATGGGCACCAGAATGGGGGGAACTTTTTGAAAGTGGACAGGCCTGACCCATCCACTTTTCTCCAGGGGCCATGCCCTCTGCCCCTCCTCTTCCCCTGAGGCCTGGGCCTCCAGCCAGGCTGGCAGCTGGAGGCTCTGGAGCCCAGCCGTGGAGCCTGGGCAGTTGTGGGAAGCTGCGGACCCTCCACCTCCCCGGCGGGGGGAGGGGCCAAGAGCAGCCCCTGGCTCATATCCCGCCATTCAGGCAGATGGAGGGTCCACGGCTCCCCATAGCTTCCCAGGCTCCCTGTCCTGGATCCAGCTGCTGGCCGGGCTGTGGGGTATTGACATAATGCTAGTGTAGACCAGGGCTCAGAGATGACTCCATCAACACTGAAAACAATCAACATCCATGGAGCAGCCAGCCCTGTGTTTACTGTCTGAACCAGGTGCAGGTATGAACATTTACAAAGACAAAGGATCCCAAGAAAAGTCTCTGATTAGGGGAACCCCTGGGCTAAGAGACAATAGTCTGTAACTAGATGAAGGAAGAAGAAAGGGTACAAGATGTTATCCATTACAGAGGAAAGACTCTGCCAGCTGGAATGTCTCATGAAAAGTGGATCCCAGCTCTCTGGACCGGACAAGAGCTGTAGGAACTGACCATCGGGTGAAAAATACTTGATTAGACAGGCAAGTAACTTGTTAATAAGTATAGGCTACATATTGCATTTCGTTTTCTTTTACCTGTAACCTTGCGTTTCAAATCCTTATACTGGCTTTTATTTTTAACCTTTATCTCAAGCTCTGTTAAATGCATTTCAGTTTGATTTGGACATGTTTAAGTGCCTTGTGCTAGTATGGGTGTTGAACTGAGATGAAACCCATAAGCTGGGGTGCACTGCTTCTATGGGGGACAGTGGATCAGTGTACTCTCCCGGCATCCAGAAACAAGGAGCTGGGCACTCAAGCGTAAAACAAAGTGGGGTTTGTAAATTGCTAACCTGCAGAGAGGAAGAGTGGGGCTAGCAGAGCCCAGAGCAGAGTTGGGATTTCCCCTGGTGGACACAGACAAGGTTCTCTTGTGCTGTAAGCAGTTGGTAGTAAATCACCCTGGACACCTCGGATAACCCCAAAAAGTGTCACACCCACACCTGGCCTAGACTGTAAACCCTTGTCTGGGCTGGGTCAGATGTCAATTGTTCTCACTCTCAGTTAGCTCTGAGAAACACCCACCCCCGGTAACCAATTTCATCTCTAGCATCTTCGGAACACAATATTCTATGTATCACAGAACTCTTAAAGTATGTTCCATGCATAGATCCCACAATATCCATGACAACCAGCGAGTTCTTAGCTTTCCGCAGACACCAGGCATGGCCCCTTTAGTGAAGTATTGTGAAGACCGCGATCACAGGGTAAACATGCCCATCTGGGCATGTCTAGGCAAGTCCTTGGGTATAGATTGCAACTGTGTACCCTGACCTACTGCCAATACAGTGTGCTCAGTTCACACCCTCCTTTATAAGTTTAAACAAATTGGCTTAAGAGAGACCTGAACCATAACTTTAAGCAATTGCTTTTGGTATACTAAACTACTCCATTTTGAACCAATCTTTTCTAATATTTGAATATGGGCTATAACACTAATCTCATTGGCAAATCTAGTTTGTTAGACTTCAGCTGTAAATTTAACTGGGAACTCTGCAAATCTGTATAATTAACCCCCTTTCATGCTTACAGCCGGCTCTACCCTTGTACGCGCTTGGTGGAGGGCATGAGGACACTCAGGGCATATGTGTGGCCACAGTGGACACTGCTGGGAAAAAAGACCCTGGACTCAGGAGCCTAGTGGAATGTGCATATGGACAACACATGCTGAAGAACTCCAGTCACTGTCCAGGTAAGGAACTTTCCTTTCTGAAAACCAAGAAATACAGAGTTAAGGTAAATGCCCATATAACCTTAACTTTTCCCCCTGGAGCTGGCAATACTGACTGGGAATTATCTGCCTGCACTCCAGCTGCATTCACAGTGTTACGTGTAGCTGTACTGAATGTGGGAGGGATTAGTTTGGAGCATTTTGTCAGAGCTGTGATTATGATCTGAGGTGATCTTTGCGGGGCTGTGCCCATCGGGGGGGAGGAGGGGTGACAGAAGGAAAGAGGTGCACATGTACCTTGAGAGATCCAGGATGCCTCATGTCAGCGCTGAGTTGTGTAGGCTGTGTCAGTAGCAGGGCACTGGGGATGGTACCCAGTTAGGTGGGAGATGAGTGTGGACTGTGGGTTTAATGATAGGTTAATGAATGTACAGTGTTTGGCATCATGTGCATAAGGGTGAAGGGGTGGTAAAAGGGGGTGAAGAGGTTGTAAAATTTAGCAGATGTGGTGTTTTTTCTGTGGAGGGTGCTAAGAGTTTGAGAGCAAGGCAGGAGTAGATTGCTCCTGTTTAGTACAATACAAAGGCAGAGTGTGAGAATGTGTGATGGGTATATTGAGGCATCACCCAAAGGGGGCAGAGTTACGGTTGTGTGGGCATGTACCTTAAGTCTATTTTTCCTGGTGTTCATAAGTCTGAGATTTACTGAACTTGAATTCTGGAAGGGCACGAGATACAACCAGACAGACAGCTGTCACTCCGGTTAATGAATTTTTTTCCATTGAATTTCCTAGTTTTTTTTTTAATGAAAGAGGAATGTTGTTTGTAGGAGTTAGCATTTAGGCAGTTGTAATTATCAGGTAGGCTTGCAGTTCAGGCATTACTATGGCTATGTGTGAGGATCCCTGGGGGCTGGAATCTGGGTCTGCTGGTCCCTGATAGCCTGCTGCATCCATGACACCACCCAATACCTCTGGCACCACAGTGATCTGCAGGCTGTGAGCCTTATGTGGCCAAGCACCATAGGATGTGCCACTTACAGAGGACCTGATTGGTGGTGCTCCCAGGATCCCTAATTGGTCCAGGTGTACTATTTAAGCCTAGCAGGGACACCAGGAAGCTGTCTGTGCAACCAGGTAGATTCCCAACTATGACAATAAAGGATCCTTACCTATAACCAAGGCTCTTTGAGATCGATGCTGAGTATGCACGCTCATGGGATGCTCTGAATGGTAGAATTCTGATTAGCAGTAGCCACTGGAGCACTCACCCAGCTCCCTGGCCCCTCGCTTCAGTGAATGTTAAACATTCCCCAGTGAGGGTATAAAAGGGGCGTGGAGCTCCAGCTTTCTAAGGTCCTTTCCCAGTGAGGAGGATGCTGAGGTTATGGGGAGAGGCAGACTGGGAGTCTAACTATGCAGAGTCCATCCCGAAGAGCCTCGGTTACAGATAAATAACCTTCATTTCTCCTTTGAGTGTCCTCTGCACACGCCCACTCATGGGATAGATTAATAAGGAGCATTCTGGCCCAGGATGGTGGGACCACAGAGTCCTATTAAACAAGGACTGCCTTGTCAAATTTTGCATCAGATCTAGCTTCCAAATCTAAGGAGTAATGTTTAGAAAGGTGTGAACAGAACTCCATGGTGCTATTCTACATGTCTCTACCAGAAGAATGTGTCTATAGAAAGCCATAAAGACTGCCTTTAATCTCGTCGAATGCATTCTCATCCCTTGAGGAATGGGTACCGTACCTCCTTTGATTTATAAGCTTCATAAACAGATAATCTAACCCATTGAGAAAATGTTACAAAAATAGCTTTCCCCTTGTCCTTCATTCCATAAGCTATAAACAATTCTGGGGACTGCCTAAATTGTTTAGTCCTGTCTAAATAAAAGGATAGAGTTCTTCTCATATCTAGCATGTGTAATTTAGTCTCCCTAACATGAGTACGAGGTTTGGGGAAAAAAAACCAATAAAATTATAGACTGATTTATATGAAAATTGGAAACCACTTTTCCAATTGGAAACCACTTTCGGTAAAAACTTAGGGTGAGTAAGGGACCAGGGCATAGGCAGTCTAGCCTAGTGGGATGGCACGAGGCAGTAGTAAGTAAGCAGGGATTGGAGTAATTACCAGAACTGGGCTTGATAAGCAAGAGTCAGGGTCAGAGTCAGGCTGGGTCAGAGACCAGAGATAGCACCAGGCTGGAACCAAACACTGGAGATCAGAAAGCAAGGTGTGGTCTGGAGTCGTAGCAGGCCAGAAATCTGTGTGGTTGCCCAGACAATTTCCTGGGGAACGCTCCAGGGTTAAATAGTGGACAAGGTCAATCAGAGGACTGCAAGGTGCTGTCACTCTGGACCTTTCGGATGGTATTTCCTGTAGTGCCTAATCTCCCCAGTGCTCATTGGAAGTGCCTCTGCATGCCGCCATAATGGTGATGTGGGAACATCTGCTGTGCTGGCCCCTCTGCAGAGCTGGGTTCTGGTCCCATAGATCCTTAAAACCCATATGTCTTTATGAAAAACAGTGAATGGTGAATAGCCATTCATGTCTGTAATTCACTTATACCCCTTGCAGACATGATCACTATCAAAAATACTCTTTTGAGAGACAGATGGAATAAAGAACAGCCCCCCAAAGGTACAAAAGGAGGATTCATTAAATGGGACAGAACTAATTCAGATCCCAAGAGGGCAAAGAGTTTCTTATGGGGTGGGGGAGTATGAGTTATTAAAGCTTTTAAAAAATGTCTTAACTGTATCATTAGTAAAAATTGATTTACTCTCCACAGGTACATGGCATGCTGATATGGCTGAGAGAATAACCTTAACTGAAGATAAAGAAAGACATGCATTCTCAAGATACAACAAATACTCTACAATTAAGTGGTGCTGTAAATGGATCTTGATCACACGTAGAAATCCACAGCAAAACCCTTTTCCATTTATGAGTATAGCATTTATTTGTGGACTCTTTTCCAGAATGTAACAGTACATTCTGCACCTTTAATGAACAACTTTTCTCTAGCCCTCCCACAGTTCTATTCCCCACACAGTTAAATGAAGGGACTGAGGATCTGGACAATAGACCATCCCAGTCTGTTGTGACAAGTGCGGTAGCAGTGGCGGAGGCTCCATTAATCCTTCTGGCAGATGAATCAAGTCCAGATACCATAGTTTTCTCAGACATGCTGGCACTATTAAAAGCACTCTGGCCTTATCCTGTTGTTTGTTTATCACTCTCTGTATGAGGGGAAATGGTTACATTAAGCCCTGACACAAGTGTATCAGAAACGCATCCAATGTTGATTCCTTCTCTCTGCCTGCTCTGGAGCAAAATTGTTGACGTTTCCTGTTGCTGCTGGAGGCAAACAGATATATTATCAGATTCCCCCATAAACTGGAGAGGTGTGTTATTACTTCTTCCTTCACAGACCATTTGTGCATTTGACATGTTAATCTGCAAGCATGTTTTGTTCCCCCATGTGACAGGGTATAAAACCCTTCATTGGACAGCAGAGGATTAAAGAGCAACTCTGGGCACAGGAGGCTCCACTCCTCCGCCCTCGCCAAGCATGCTCCAACTGGAGGTGGGGTTGAAAAGGAAGCCAACCAGCCACTGGCTCCGTTGGGCCAGACAGGGTAGGGAGAAGGACCTGGTCTGGGAGCTCTGGACCAGGACGTAGCCAGTCCCAGGCTAGGAGAAGGAATGTTGTTGAGCAGCAGCTCCTATGGGTTGGAGACAGGTAGGCAGCGTGCGAACTGGTGCTTATGTGAACACCTTGCAGCCCCCAGTGCAGGAAAAGGGGAGGTAGGAAGTAACCCAGAGAGGCTGATTTGAGGCCCCTCAGGGTGCGAGGCACCAGACAAGTCTCACAGGGCCCTGGGTCGGAACCTAGTGGAGCAGGAGAGTCCAGGTTCCCCTACCTCCCCTTTGGCTGCAACCACTGGACGGAGCAACTGCCAGAGACTGTGACCACTACAGAGCGGACCACAAACCCATTCACATACCCCTACACCAATTTATCCTGGGTGAATGTCATGCTCTGTACACCATTTCCAAAGCCTCTTTGCCTCTAGGCATAATTTTATAGAATAAGTTCCCCCTCCCTTGTTCAGATAACATAGCACCATTGCATTGTCTGTTACTACCTGAAGTACTCTGTATTTGACTTGAGATAGGAAGGACTTTAGAGCTAGTCTTGTGGCTCTCAGTTCTACAATACTGATACGTACTTTCTTTTTTTTTTGGGTGACCAATGAGCCCTGACTAACATTGTTTTTCAGATGAGCTCCTCAACCTAGTGTAGGTGCATCTGAGGTTTGTATCAGAGGGGTAGCCGTGTTAGTCTGTATCCACAAAAACATTGAGGAGTCCGGTGGCACCTTAAAAGACTAACATGTACCAGTATATTTATGCCTGTGGTCTATAATTTTCACTCCATGTATCTGAAGAAGTGGGGGTTTTTACCCACAAAAGCTTATGCCCAAATAAATCTGTTAGTCCTTAAGGTGCCACCAGACTCCTTGTTGTTTTTCTGAGGTTTGTGTTACTGATGCTGGAGAAAAATTGAAAAGTGTACATTTCATTGCATTTTTGAGTATCTGTCCCCCCCCCCCATGAGTGACATTAACACCTGCTGTAGAATTACTATTTTGTGATGCATGCTACGCAAACCTGGTCTGTAATTTGTTCCTAACCAGTGCTGAAGATGAGCATATGGCGGCACTGCTGTGTTTGACAGACCCAGCAACTGAAGAAAATGGGGAACTGACTGCTATAGAAACTGGAGGATATATATATTTTTATATACCTCGCCTCTGGGAGAAAAGCTCTTTCCGAAGTAGAATCTACTATGGCCCCAAAAAGCGGCTCCTCTGAGTAGGGTTTAAACACAATTTTTTCCATTTTATTTCTAATCCCAGACTGGCAAAGAGAGAACATATTTGATTTACATATATTAAAATGTCTTCCCTGGATGATGCTTTTATTACCCAGTCATCTAGGAATGGGTACGCATACATCCCCTGCCTTTTTAGGTACACTGCCACTACCATCAGGCATTCTGTA
Organism: Chelonia mydas; assembly: GCF_015237465.2. NCBI lineage: Eukaryota > Metazoa > Chordata > Testudines > Cheloniidae > Chelonia > Chelonia mydas. The sequence continues at coordinate 60,190,135 of NC_057855.1, forward strand.
AACACCTGAGGAGCTATGGATAAACAAAAAAGGAGGACCTTGTACTGAAAATGAACCTCTCATACCATGAAAAGCAGGTATTTCAGATGACACTGTTTTACGGAAACATTCATCTTTTAAATCCAGATCAACAACCCCATCCTCAAGATAAAGTGAAAGAATTACAGAAGTTATCTCTAATATGCAGAAACAAAATTTCTGTATATAAGTATTTCATTTCCTTAAATCCAAAATAGGGCAAAAGCCCCCTACTTTTTTAAATTAGAAAACACCAGTAAAAACCCTCCCTCTGTGATCTTGCAGAACTGTCTCTATTGCTCCTAACTGCAGCAGAGATTGAACCCAGTTCTTTAACAAAATGAGATGACTTTGATCTCTGCCCAGAGATGAAATGGGTGAGATGTTGTAGGTAAGGATCTTAATTTGAATTGTGTAACCACATGCAATAACTTCCAGGATCCACCTGTCTAGTATTAACTCCCAGTGATAAAAACAGGGCAAACAATCCCCAAATATCTGTATCCTTTGGATCAGACAACTGAATGTCCTCCTGGTATGGAATTGGTGAAGGTCTAGTCCCATGCATAGATCCTTCTTGATAAGGTGCAGAAGATGGCCACTGGGATTATCTAACCTTGTGGGGGTAACGTGCCATTCAGGCCAAAAAAAAACAGTGATGGATTTGGCTGGAAATACTTCTGTGCATCTGGATCCAGTAGGTATGAATGAAACTGTCCAACATTTTTCTTGGAATCCACTCTCCGATCTGCATCTCTCGTCCACTCCCAACCCTTACGAGGTTCAGATGGAACTGGAGACAATAACCCCTTTCAAAAAGAAAGTTGAGAGAAGTTCTTCTCTGGAGATCCAGAAGGGATCTTAGGTGAAGGAAGTAGCAGAGAAATCCTGATCTCTTCTTCCTTCCATCTTCTGCAACAAATGAAGCAGAGGTCCTACAGACAATAGCCTTCTTCACTACACAACTCCACTAAGCGTGTCCGTCAGACAAACCAATGAAATGTCAAACAGTGGTCATTTTGGAACTCTTTATTCTTTTCAATGTATCAACCCATTTTCCATGAAAAATTTAAATAGTACCCAAAGCTTACAAACCATGTTTGTTCATTGACATGTATGAGGTTTTTACAAAAGAAAGGTTTGACTAGGGTGACCAGACAGCAAGTGTGAAAAATCAGGACAGAGGGTGGGGCAGTAATAGGTGCCTGTATAAGACAAAGCTCCAGATATTGGGACTGTCCCTATAAAATCGGGACATCTGGTCACCCTAGGTTTGGCACCCTGTTAAAGTGACCGCCCTCTGCTACAGCCCTACCCAGGCTGGTTGCTATGTGCACCCCGTGAAAGCAGAAATCTCATCTCAGCGGGAGAGGCTCACAGAGCATTGATTTAGGTCACTGGAAATTCAGTTGACACAATTTGGACTCCATTAGCATCTTGCTTTTAGCCAGTTCTCCAAGCCGGACGGGGCCTTCTGGCCCCCAGTGTTTTCTCCGAGATGGGTGCAGCCTGAACGAGATGCCTGGGCCCCAAGAGATACAAAATAAGTGGGTTTCAGAGTAGCAGCCGTGTTAGTCTGTATCCGCAAAAAGAACAGGAGGACTTGTGGCACCTTAGAGACTAACAAATATATTAGGGCATAAGCTTTCGTGAGCTACAGCCCACTTCTGTCTGTGCCCAGAGAGGTCCCCCCAGTAGGGGCAGTTCAGCCGAGCGACCGATGCAGAGACGGTTTGTCCTTGTCCATAGGGTGCGCTGGTCCGGGGCTTCCCGGTCAGCGGTCCCCGGCCACAGCAGCAGCGCCGCCGCCGCCAGCTCGGCCAGCGCCAGGCCCACCGCCGAGTCGCCAGCAGCCCGTCCCGCGGGGCTGGGGCGGGCTGGCCACACGAGGCGCAGCGCGGGCAGCCGGCCGAGTCCAGGGGCGGCGGGGCTGGGAGAGGAGGGGTCACCCTGGGCGGGGGCCGCGCGCCGGCTCCCCCGGGCCCGGTCCGAGCGGTCACCGCCGGCCAGCGGAAGAGCCCGCCCAGCCGGGCCTCCCGCGACCCCACTGCCATGGCAACAGCCAGAGCCCGCCTGCGCAGCGCGGGGCGGAAGTGCCCCGGCTCGCGGCGACGGCCGGCTCCGTGAGGGGCGGAAGTGCCGCGCTTTACGACCTGCGCGCTGGTGCAGGGCCGGCTCGCGGAGCTGCCAGTACTTGTTCCTACCCACGTGTGCTGGCCGGGCGGGGAGCCGGGCTGGGCGCGCGGCGGAGGTGAGGGGCCCGGGGGGGTGGGCCCTGGTTCCCCGGTTCCCCCTCAGCCCCCGACTTGCGCGCGGTGTCTGGGGCCAGCCCGTCCCCGCCGGGCTCTGCTGGCTCCGCCCTGCCGCGGGGAGGATGGGGAAGCCGGACTCCCCGGGCCCGGGGCCCGCCTTTGGGGGGTGAAGGGGGGAAGCCAGACGCCCCGGGCCCTGCCTTGGGGTGGGGGGAGCCGGGGCCTAGTCCCAGCTCCAGCTCTGACGGAAGCATCCTTGGCAGGCCTGTGCTGTCTGTTCGGTGCCGGTTTCCCAGGTAGCTCGTCCCGCAGGACCTGGCTGTGCGATCGACACCCGTAGCCTGTGCGATCCTGTGCCAAGGAGCCCAAGCCTGAGCCCGGCTCGTGTCTCCCCAGCAGCAGCTTCCTGGGGCTGCCGATGGCCGAGGAGGATTTGTTCCGGAGCGACCACCCTGTGAGCGCCAGCGAGGATGAGGTAGGAGAGGCTCTTGCGGCCCCAGCACTGGGGCAGTGACCTCAAGGCATGGCTGCGTTTGGGTCGCTTACCCCGAGCCAGTGCCAGGCTGCTGCTGACAGGAGGGCTCAGGCTCCCTAGGCCTCCCACGGGAGGCGTTGTCCTGCCCTGAGGGGTAAATACAGCGAGCTTTATTGTCTTCTCGTATTGTAGTAAAATTAGTGAGGTGGAATAGGGGCAGGAAGTGAGACCGCCTTGCGGGGCAGGTCATGGTGGGTGTATGAAGGTGGCAGTGCAGTGTAATGGAAGAGGGTCCTGGGGGGACTTGAGAGGCAGTGGGGGCAAGGCATATGGTGGTGGTGGGGCCTCAGGCTGAGCTGAAATTTGTGTTTGGTGATGTGGGCACTGCACTGCAGGGGTCAGGCCTGTAACTGAAGGGCAGCTCTGAAGGTGCCCAGCCCGCTGCCCCCCTTGCAGATCTGCTATAGGGGCAGGGCAGAGCTCCTCTGGTGATTGAAGGGACTCCTTGTGGCCAGATGCTGAAGGCCTGTGCCACTGCCAGCTGCATTAATTTTGTCTGCTGTGTGCTAGGGGGATGACAATGAGGAGAGGCGGCATCGTCAGCTCTTGGAGGCGGTCAGCTCCCTCGCTGGAAAGAAGCGGTGAGTGTCGGGATCGCACTTGCCCATCACCCAGGGGCTCAGTTGTTTTGTGGGAGCTCTTAGACACTCGTGTCCAGGCTGCCATGGTTCCCACACTGTGCTCAGGGCAACTGAAGCAGCAGTGAAGGCCCCTCGGCTCCTGAGGTGTCTGGGAGGTAGCTAGCCCTACATGCCCCCGTCACAACCATAGACAAAGAGGGTCAGAAGGGACCGCAAGGGTCATCAAGTCTAACCCCCTGGCAAGATGCAGAAATGGGCTCCTCTCAGTGGCGCAGGAACCGGGGGGATGTGGAGCCAGGCCAGGGAGTCCAGGCAGTTGAAGGGAGCTGTGGTGGTCCTTCCACCTGCCCGGAGTGCGGGGGGATCTGCCAGCAGCCCCCGGCCCGTGTCCCCACCTGGCCCAGGGCAGGTGGAGGGTCCAAATCTCAGCGCCGACTCCCCACAGCTGCCTGCGCTGCTCTCGTCGACCCAGCTTGCTGGGGGCCTCGGAGCCGCAGCCAGCCATGGTAAGAGCTGGGCGAGCAACTGTGAGGAGTCGCGGGCTGGGCGGGGACACAGGCTGGGGACTGCTCGGGCTCCACACACTGCAGGCAGGTGGAAGGTCCACTGCAGCTCCCCACAGCTGCCTGCCCAGCTCTCATCGTGGCAGGCTGTGGCTCTGAGGTAGGACCCCTGGCCGGAGGGCAGCCTGGGTCCGTCCACCTGCCCTGGGCAGGGAGCCCAGGACACAGACAGGAGGCTTCTTTGGCCCCTTACTCCCCCAGGCAGTGGGAGGGGGCTCCCTGGCCCCATTCAGGCTTCTGGCTTGGCCGGGGTGGAGCCTCAGGGGGGCCCCCTGGGCTAATTTCCCTCTAAGCTGCACAGCTGTGCAGCAGACTATCAAGGGCCACACCAGGGAAAGAGGCGCCCCTCCCTCGGCTGCTGTGGCGAGAGAGGACTGCGGGGGGAGTCCTCTCTCCCCTGGGCAGCCTATACCCCAAACCCCGCATCCTCAGCCCCACCCTAGAGCCCGCACCCTCAGCCAGAGCCCTCACCTCCCCAGCCCTGAGCCCCCTCCAACACTCCGAACCCCTCAGCCCTCCCCCGCCACACATCACCTCCATATTGGTACACATAACAAAATTAATTCTGCACATGGATTTAAAATTAATTCTGCACATGGAACGTTGCCCACACGCTTTTGGGAGGGGCATTGCATGGGCAGGGGTGCTGGTGAACTGCACTCAAGGGGTCCCCATACATTCTGCCTCCTCTCTTCTAGGCGGAAGCTGGCTGAACGCACAGAGGCGAGCGTGCAGGTGTCCGAGTTCAACCTCAGCTGTGAAGGTAAGCTCCTTCTCGGGAGGGGAGCAGAGGGGATGGGATGAGCCTTTCTCCAAGCTGTTTCTGCAGCTCCCAGACAGGGGCTCCCCCTGCATAACTGGGTCACTTCATCCCTACTCCAGGGTGGTAGTGTGGGAAGCTGCGATGGGCTGTGTGGGGGGAGGGTGCAGGAACCCAGCAGATGGTTCCCTGTTGGCGCCCTCTGCTGGGAGCTCCGTGACATCCTGCCTGCATTGACTGCACTGGTTCCTGCAGGCATCGGGGAGAAGCTGGTCCTGCCTGAGCTGCTGGGGTCCATCCGGGCCTCGTCCTCCCTGGGCACCGTGAAGAAGCAATTGAATAGAGTCAAGCAGAAAAAGTCCCTGGAGCTGCCACTCAGCAAAGAGGAGTCAGAGCGGGTAAGACTCTGTCTGTCCGTCCATCCGTCAGGGCTCGTGGGAGGTCACTGATGGACCTGAGCTGGGAGTGCCTGAGGTGATGAGGGTAGGTCAAGGGCAGAGCAGGGTGGGAGCGAGTTGGGAGTGGAGCAGGGAGCAGCCATGGAGATAAGCACTGATGTTTGGTCTCAGTCCTGTGTGACTGAGCTGTGAGTGCCTCTCCCTACCTGGGTTACTTGCTGGGTTTCCTTGCTATCCAGACCTTGGGGTCTGGTGTCTTTGTAGACGTGGGGCCTATTGTGTCCTCACAGACTGTCTCTTGGGACTGCAGGTTGTGAGGGAAGCTGCCTACAATAAGACCTCGAAGGCCGTTGCCAAGTGGGAACAGGTGGTTCAGCAAAACCGACGAGCGGAACAGTTGGTTTTCCCCCTGAAGCAGGAGCAGATGGGGGTTGCACCCATCGAGGAGGTGTTGACCGGCTGGAAGGTGGGTGCTGTTGCATGGCGTGTGTGGGAGGGGCGGAGGGGGGTGCAGCATTGGCATAGGTGTCTAGGCCCCTTTGGGGGTGGTTTGTGCCTGATCCCAACCCCGAGGACGCTGGTGGAGCAGGAGTGCATCAGGCTTCTGAGCACTGGGCGAGCCCAGGCCCAGCCTTGCTGTGGCAGGCAGGGCTGAGCTTCACACCAGCTAGCTGAGAGCCACGGTGAGAATGAGGGGCAGTGCCAGCTCTGACACGCAGGGTGTGTGTGTCTGTGCTCTCACGTTAGCTCAGCGGGGCCATGGCAAGCCATGCAGCTTCTGGGGGAAGGTTCACTGTGAGGCTGGGCGCACACAGAGCCGGGCTACTTGGAGCTGACCTTCCCATGTCCTGCTCTGCATTCCACACTGGTAGCCAATGCACAGCGCTTTGCGGTGAGGACAGACGCACATGGTGAAGGGTGCGGGGGAGTGGTGTGTGGCCATCCCAAGCTCTGCTGGCTTGCTCTTTGCTCCCAGATCTGAGTAGTCTTCTTCCTCTCAACCTTCCCAGGGCCAAACAGATTCCAAACCGTCCAGGGGCCTCGCTCAGGAAGGAGGGAGCAGGTCAGAGCTGTCCTTTCCCTCTGCAGCTCCCTTCTCTCCTTGCTAAGGTCCTGACCTCAACCCAGGGTCCTGACACCAGAGTCTCAGCTGACTACTGCACAGCTGCTCTCGGCGCCTGCTGGGATGCGACAGGGAAGTGAGGGGGGCTGCCTTGTTAAAGTCCCCAGCCCCCCAGCTCTGCCTTCTTCCCACCCAGAGAGACCCCCTCCCTAGCCAGATTTCTGCTCTTTCCCTCAAGATCTGCAGTGCTGGAGCTCTCCAGTGATGAGGGACCCTTCCACTGGGGCAGGGTCCTCTCTCCCCACAAACAGCGGGACCATTACAGCCCTTCCACAAACATTCCCCCTGTGCAGAGTGCAAGTTGGGACAGCACTGGCCCCCAGTGAGGCAGGAGGTTGCTCCAGGAGTCCCAGTCCCTAGTGAGGTAAATGCATGGGGAACCCATAGCTATCTCTGTGTAGGGCTCAGCACTGGGGCCTAACAGTCTCCAGTCCAGAGGGAAGCACGTGCTGTGACTGCCCTGCCAGCGGCGCAAGGGCTGGAGGGGTTCTCTAAGCCTGGCCTTGCCGAGCAGTCCAAGGGAAATGCAAAGGCTTCGCTGACCACTGCAAGCTTGCTCGTAAAATTTTTCCCCCAAAGAAGGGAGCTTAGGGCTGTAAAAATGAGAGCTGAGAAATGGGTCTGCACTGTGCATGGAGAGTCTGGCTCTCTGGGGGCACCCACAGCAGGAGGCCCAGGTAGGTCCCAGTGATGTGATGGGCTCTGAGGAGCCTCTTTCAGAGGAGGTGGGAAATCAGCCCTTTGCTCCCCCCAGTAGGTCCTAGGGCTTTCTCTCAGGGGAGGTCGCCCGGGAGTCCTCTCTAGACTCTGCCACGGGGAATCCCTCTCATTCAGTCCCCACATTTCCCTTGTGGTTTTGGTTGGTTTTGGCCACTTCTTGTCCTGAGCAGCTGTGCATGTTGCTGTGCATGTTAGCAGTGGCTGCGTAGTGCCACAGAGAAGGCTGTGTTCTGGTGCTGGCTGTTGGCCGAGATGAAAGGTGTCCTGTGAATTCTGAGCACACGTGCCTGGGTGGCTGACAAAGGCTGTCAGATGGGCATTCTGCATCCCGTCTTCCCCCCGTGTTCCCTGGGCCGTAGGGGTTTCCTCTGGGCCACTGGCTGGGGAGTGCTGGGTTGGAGGGGTTGGACTGGGAACTGAGCCAGGGTTGCTGGGGTTTTTGTAAGTCACCTCTACCTCTCTGACCACGGCCAAGTCTAGCCTTTCTCTAGCCTTCAGGGCACTGCTGGGTATTGCCCTGTGTTGATAGTGGAGACTTTCTAGCTGTACCTGGTATTCTGGGGGTGCCTACCCCATGTGCTGGCTGGGGGTGGCTGGTCCGCGCACCAGGCCTGGCTTGGTTTCAGCCCCTGGCTGATGTTGAATTTTCACCAAAAGCCTTGTAAAAGTGACAGGTTCTTGCTGTTGTGCCCCCTTTGCCCGAGCAGATTGGCCTCAGGAAGTTCCTAGACCCCACCCACCTAACCCCCATCACCTGGGGGTCCTGGTCCTGCACCCTGAAATCCCCACAACAGTGGGGACCAGGTGGGGCAGAAGGATTGGGGGCAATTAATGGGGATGTCTCCCTTACCTTTCTGTGGAAATTGCCCAGCGACCCATAGTACACTCGTCTGGGTGCCCCCTGCTGCCGGAGCCATGTGCTCGATTGGTCCCCCCTCTGGGAGCTATGGTGAAATGGCCCCCACTCCTTTGGATTATTTTGAGGGTGAGGAGCTGGCTGAGGCTGGGGGCTCCCACGTGACTAGCAGCCCTCACTGAGATGGGGCTGCTAAGACTGGCTGGTGGCTCCCCTTGCTAACCTCGGGGCCCGCAGGAAGAGGGGAATCCTTCCCTCCCTCTGGGCCTGCTAGGGGGAGTGGGTGGGATGGCCAGAGCCCATGGCCAAGGAGATCCCAATGAGGTTGCCCCCGCACGCCTAGCATGTGCTCACTTGCTGCCCTCCTTGTCCCGAAGGCCCGAACACCGCTGGAGCAGGAGATCTTCAGTCTTCTCCATAAGACGCAGCAGCCGGTGATGGACCCGCTGCTGACGCCTCTGGAAGAGGCCTCGCTGCGGGCAATGAGCCTGGAGGAGGTGAGTGAGTAGTGCCCTCCCTGTCCATGTCCCCCTGGGTGCAGGCCCCCCTTGGAGCTGGCCGTCACCCCGTGCTGTGTGTTTCAGGCTCAGCTGCGCCGGGCAGAGCTGCAGAAGGCCCGTGCTCTGCAGTCCTACTATGAGGCCAAGGCCCGTCGAGAGAAGAAGATCAAGAGCAAGAAGTAAGGAGCCGTCCACACAGGTGTTAGTGTGTGGGGAGGTTGGAGGACCTTGGAGGAGCCCTGGGTTCAACTTGCCCTGGAGCCCAGGTGTGGGGTGGGTTAGCAATAAGCTGGGGTGAGCTGTCTCACTTCCTGCTGTGGGAGGGCAGCTCAGCTGGCGCCTGCACCTTCTGACTGCTCTGCTCTCACTGCGTAGGTACCACCGAGTGCTGCAGAAGGGCAGGAGTCGCAAGGCCCTGAAGGAGTTTGAGGTGCTGCGGAAGCTAGACCCCGAGGCTGCCCTGACAAAGCTGGAGGAGATGGAGAGAAGCAGGATTGAGGTGATGCCCCAGGGACCCTCTGCACCCTGAGATCCCCCAGCTGCCCAGAGAAGCCCTTGCTGATGCCTCTCTCTGCTTCCTCCCTCCCCAGGAGAGGATGAGCCTCAAGCACCAGAACAAGGGGAAATGGGCCCGCTCCAGAGCCATTATGGCCAAGTACAACTTGGAGGTGAGAAGCTGTTGGGGGAAGGGTGGCTCTGTGTTGAGGGCAGTATGGGTGTTCTGCTGGGCCTGGCTGTGAACGTGTTTCCATCTCCCCACAGGCCCGCAAGGCCATGCAGGAGCAGCTGTCCAGGAACAAGGAGCTGACCCAGAAAGTGCCTGTGGAGCCAGAGGGTGAAGAGGAGGGCGACATGGCTGGGGAAGACCTCCTCCCGGACTCCATCAATGAAGTGCAGCCCAGCACGGATGGAGCCAACCCTTGGATGTTGGGGAAACCCAGCAGTGAAGCAAAGGACTCTGGGACGCAGGAGGACCCCAAGGACCTTAGAGAGTCTGCTGCCCCGGAGGATGCTGGGAACGAGGGAGAGGAGATGTCAGAGGATGAGATCTTGTTACAAGACTTTGAGCAAAGACGATGCACACGGCAACAACAGACAGGGAGCCCAGAGCCTGAGGGTGAGCAGGCTGGGGCCAGATGTCATGGCCCCGGAGCACCATTGTGGGCGGCACTCTGGGGCCTGGAGTGGTGGGAAAACAGGAGTCAGGTTTGGAGCCTCCTGCCACCAGCTGTCAGGAGCTGGTTGGGCTGGAAGAGAGGCTGTGTGAACCCCTTGCCACCCTGCTGCTCTGAGGGGAGCAGCATCTCGCCCATCAGCCCGATGGTCCCCCCTCGCCCTCCCTGGGGCCTGTTATATCCACAGTGGGTAGCAGTGCCTTCACCCAGTGCTCTCGCAGGTGCTGGCGAAGCGGAGGAGGCACACTTGTTTGCTGAGCTGCTGTCGAATGTGCAGACGGGTCCTGGAGTGGAACAACCTGCCCAGGGGCCAGAGGGGCCGCTGCTGTCGGAGCAGCTGGGCAGGCGGCGCACACCGGAGGAGATAGATGCTTTGGGCCAGGAGGAGGGGGCGGAAGAGCAGGAGCGGCCCTGGCCCACTGGGACACTGCAGGAGTCAGAGGAAGAGGGCAGTGCTGGGGGTTGCCGCACGGCCAGGAAGGCACCTAAGCAGAAGATGATCAACCTGCAGGCTGTCCTGGCTGGGGAGTCCCACGTGATCCAGTGTCCTGCCCAGCCAATCTCTGTGCAGGATGAGGTGAGCTGGGCTCCGTGCTGCCTACTGCATTAAGGAGTGGGGATGGGGCAGGCAGGTGCCATGGGTGCTGATCTCTATCTTGGGGAGGGAGGCAGGCGGGTGCCATGGGTGCTAATCTGTCTCAGGGAGGGGGCAGGTGGGTGCCCTGGGTCTGAGTTGTCTCAGGCACGGGGAGGGGGGGAGGCGGGTGCCACGGGTGCTAATCTCTGTCTTGGAAAGGGGGGTAGGCGGGTGCTTATCTCTGTCTCTGGCAGGAGGAGGAGACTGCAGACCAGAGGCTGGTGATCAAGGAGGCCTTTGCGGGGGATGACGTCATTGCTGACTTCCTGCGGGAGAAGCACAAGGTGGAGCAGGCAGGGAAGCCGCAGGCCGTGGACCTGGTCCTACCCGGATGGGGCGAGTGGGGCGGCACGGGGCTGCGGCCTAGCGCCAGGAAGAGGAAGCGGTATGTGCAGGCAAGGCCAGGGCATGGGGTGTCTCACCCCTCACCGGAGCTTTGCGGCCTAATCTGTCTCATTGTCTCTCAGGTTCCTCATCAAGCCGGTGCCAGGGCCACCCAGGAGAGATCGGCACCTGCCCCATGTCATCATCAGCCAGCAGCGCAATGTCTTGGCTGCAGCACACCAGGTGAGGGGAGCCCCACCCGCCCTGGTGGCAGGCCCCGCGCCTTGGGGTCCCACCCACTCAGAGGCTAGCTTCCCTCCCATCCCCCAATGAGTCCCTGAATAGGAAGTCGTTGTTCAGCCCTCAGACAGACCAAAGGGCACTGTGGGGACAAAGAGAATCACAGTGGCTCCAGTGCACAGGCTTAGAGTGGGTCAGGCAGGCGCTTTGGCCAGCAAGGAGGCTGTTTCAGGAATCACTTCCCTCCCAGGACCAGCCTCCATGGGCCCTGGCCTTGGCTGACTGCGTAGGAGGTGCCAGGGTTCCAGCTGCAGCAGGCAGGTGCAGCACTGACACCGTGGCTTCCGTGCAGCAACCAGCATCACAGTTGGGCTCTCCTCTGCTTCGGCTTGGGGCTGGGTCCCCACCAGCCCTGAATGCTGGGGTAGTGAGGGCCTGGAGTGAGGATCCAGCCTATGCGGATCTCTAGTAACCCCATTAGTGTGCCCTAGCGGGACCAGCCATCCCCAGTCTGGTGCCAGGACAGGGTGCTGACCCTGTCTGTATCCTCCTCTGGCAGGTCAACGAGGTCCCTTTCCCCTTCGACCGCCGCCAGCAGTTTGAGCGGAGCATCCGCGCGCCGGTGGGGCCCACATGGAACACACAGCAAGCTTTCCAGAAGCTGACAGCCCCCCGCATCCTCACCCAGCCAGGCCACATCATCCAGCCCATATCTGCCGAGGACGCCAGCCCCCAGAGCACTGTGCCCACCCGCGGAGGCAGCGCTGCCCTGCCGCCCACGCCCCAGCGTTCCAGGCACCACCAGCACTCCCACAAGAAGGCTCACTAGGCCAGAGGGGCCATGCTGCTTGTGGCAGCACAGAGACTGAGGGTGGCTGTGAAGTGCGTGGCCGGGCCCTGGTAGGGCTAGGAACTGCTCGGTGAGCAGGTGGGCCGGGCTGGCCCTAAGTGAGGGCAGAGGATACCATGCCATGTTCCTGCCCTAGAGGCAGGGGCACTTTCCTGCACCCACACAGTGTGCTGCATTCATCTGGAACCAGAGCTCCTTCCCCAATAAATGTCCTGGCGGAAGGCTCCTCTGTGCAGTCTCTGCGCCTCACCCCCACCCCTGGGCCCTTCCAGGCAGGCTGCAGGGGGGCGGGAGTTGAACTAGTCTGTTGTAGGAAAGCAGTGCTTGGCTGCTAGCAGCAAGGGTGTCTCACCCAATGCTGCTCCCTCCTTTCCCAAGCGAGGGCTGGGTTTGGCTGGGCTCAGCTGCTCTAGCTGATGCTGTGTTACACCCCGCTCCTGCAGACAGGACAGTTGGATTTTCTGGTGGGAGCAGAGCAGGAGTACTAGGGAAAGGGTGGGCAGTCCCTCCTGGCATGGAGGCAGGCTAGGATTTGGGAATGGAGACAGAGTGCTCTGGCTCACTTGGTAACCTGGGTGCAAGCAAACAATATGCATGAGAATACAGCTAAATGTAAATGTGCACAGCTGGGAACAGAGTGTGTCAGCCATGTGTACAAGGTGGACCACTCTGTCCTGGGAAGCAGAGACTCTGAAAAAGGTTTGGGAGTCGTGTTGGATAATCAGCTGAACACAAGCTCCCCACATGTGGCCAGAAAAGCAAATGCGATCCTGGGATGCATGAACTGGGAATCTCGAGTGGGAGCAGAGAGGTTATTTTACCTCTGTCTTTGGCACTGGTGTGACGGCTACTGGAATCCTGTGTCCCGTTCTGATGCCCACAACTCCAGCAGGACGGTGATCAATTGGAGAGGGGTCAGAGAAGAGCCATGAGAACGATTAAAGGATTAGAAAACCTGCTGTGGAGTGACAGGCTCCAAGAGCTCAGTCTGTTTAGCTTCACACAGAGAAGTCGAAGGTGTGACTTGGTCATAGCTGATAAGTACCAACACAGGGAACAAATCTTTGATAGTGGGCTCTCCAGGTTAGCACACCAGTGTAGCATGATGCAGTGGCTGGAAGCTGAAGTTAGGTCAATTCTGCCTGGAAATAAGGTGTACATTTTTACTGGTGAGAGTAATTAACCCTTGGAACAATTTACCCAGGGCTGTGGTGGATCCTCCCTCAGTGACCATTTTTAAATCCAGACTAGCTGTGTTTCTAACAGATCTGTTCTGGGAATTATCTGGGGGCAGTTCTCTGGATGATCGCACTGGTCCTTTCTGGCCTTAGATTATGTGAAGCGGGGGGAGGGAGCGCAGACCTCCCCTCTATGCAGCCCAATCTCCCTGCTCTAACCTGCCATGCTTGCAGCTCCTGCTCAGCCTTGCACTGTCCCACCCCATTCTTTCTTATCACAGCGCTGCATGTGCTCTGGCTTGCCCCTAAACAGCCAGTGTGCAGGGACTTGGGAGGCAGCTGTCCTGCATTCCTTGCTGGGGGACTGGAGTGGGAGAAGTGCAGAGCAGGCAGCATTCACACCCCCCCCCCCTCCCCGGTCCCTTCTTCTCCATCAGAGCTCTGGGCTTTTCTCCACACATAAGTATTCTGTGAGCTAAAATACCTTCATAGAATCATAGAAGATTAGGGTTGGAAGAGACCTGAGAAGGTCATCTAGTCCAATACCCTGCTCAAAGCAGGACCAACACCAACTAAATCATCCCAGCCAGGGCTTTGTCAAGCCGGGCCTTAAAAACCTCTAAGGATGGAGATTCCACCATCTCTCTACGTAACCCATTCCAGTGCTTCACCACCCTAGTGAAAAAGTGTTTCCTAATATTGAACCTCAACCTCCCCCACTGCAACTTGGGACCATTGCTGCTTGTTCTGTCATCTGCCACCACTGAAAACAGCTGAGCTCCATCCTCTTTGGAACCCCCCTTCAGGTAGTTGAAGGCTGCTATCAAATCCCCCTTCACTCTTCTCTTCTGCCGACTAAAGAACCCCAGTTCCCTCAGCCTATCCGCGTAAGTCATGTGCCCCTGCCTTCACCATGGCCGCTGGCTGGGGCAGCACAGTCCTGTGGGGTCAGAGCCTCGTGCCCCAGTGTCCCCCATGACTGGGTAGCCTTTGTTTCTAGCGAACCTTTTCAACATGAGGCGAGACCCTTGGTGTGAGGAGCAGGCCAAGTGCACTCTAGGGGATCCTCCCCTCTCCAGGGGCCAGAAGGATGCTTTTCTCTGGCCTCCTTGACTGGGTGTGGTCCCTTGTGCTCTCCCCCTGTCCTTGCCTTGTGGCTCTTCCCCAGCTGGGGCGGTGGGCACCCAGTGACTTTCTTGGTGCTGCTGGTGGGAAAACATTGATCAGAGCAACCTTCCAAAGGCCTTGGACCCATATGTCCTGGCTGGGAGGGGGAGCTGGCTCTGAGGGGGGCTGGGCTGGGCTGGGCCAGTCATGCATGCCACATGGGCAGCTGGGGAGAAAGTTTCTTACCCTGTTCCACTCTGCTGCTGGCAGAGGAAATCTGGCTCTTCAGCATGGGGGACCCACCCCCCAGCATCAAACCACTGGGAGCATCCCTCTGTTTAAAAAGTATTGGAATGGCAGGGGAGGTGGTGGTGCCCAGCAGCAGTTGGGGGGAGGCAGTCCTGGGTTGCATGCGTGTTACACTTTGCCCCCCACATGCAGCGCAGGGGAGTAATCATGGTTCTTAAGGACAGGGTCACTAGAAGCCCTTGCTTGAGCGTAGGGGTTGGGAAATGCATGGAAATATGAACAGCCATCAGTGTGGCGGATGCAAGCTTAGAGCCCTTGATTGCCCGGCTTCCAGCCCAAGCACATTTCCTGAAGCCAAAAGGGAGTTGTGTAAGCATCTGTCTGTGGAATATGGCCCATTGTGGTAATGCTCTGGGATAGGGAAGCTAAACCATCCCAAGTGTGGGGTGTAGCACAGAGGCTGGGGTGTTGGAGAAGGGCACCTCTAGCAGCAGCACTCATCTCTTTTGCCTGCCTTCTCTTGTTAGTACAAATGTACCGGAGGAACAGCCACCTTAGGGCAATCAGAGCCCAGCTCTGCAGATACCGTGCCAAGGTCTGCACTGCCTGGAGCCTTCTTCCAGACAGTGTCTCAAGAGACACCTCAGGCTGATCCCACCTGCCCCTTGTCTGCTCAGCCACAGGATGAGATACCACTGGTAGCACCCTCAGGCCCAGCTTCAGGGCAGCAGACAGGGAGAGTGCTGCCACCATGCAGCCAGGGGCCCTCGGCACAGCCTCCTCAGGGGGCATTGAGGGCAGACTCTGCTGATTGCCAGCCTTGTCCTGGGGGCTTTGCAGTGTGTGCTCCCTGCCTGCACCCCTCAGCCCATCTGCTGCAGTAGGAGCCAGGCCCTGGCCATCCCTGCACACTGGCTGCATGCCTTGGCTGGTGCAGACTGCTAGCCCACTGCCATGCACAGGTGGGGCCCTTCACATGCTAGCTCTTACCCCTGCACTGCTGAAGTCGAAGGCTTAGCTGCAACTTTAAGGGTGGGGCTAGGAGGGAAGGTCATTTATCCAGTGCCCTGCAGCAAGGTGACCTGACCTCCCAGACGCCACTATACCCCTCTCCCAGGGTGGGTCTGCCCTGCTCATGCCAGGGACCCCTCCTCGGTGCCCTACCCTTGCTGGGCTATTGTCCACTCGTTCTGCTCCCTCCTCTAGCACAGGCAAGTGCTGCACCCTCCACAGTGGGGTCTACAGCCATTTCAGACCCCCCACTACATACCCACACTCACCAACATACAGTGTGCCTCTCTGACACAGGCGCCCCCCAGAGCACCACACACACACAGAGCGCCTCTCTCTGTCTCACACACACACAGTGTGCCTCCCCCCCCCACATACACAGCGTGGCTCTCTGACAGACACCCCACAGACGAACACACACACAGCTTCCGCAGCACACCCCCACACACACAGCGTGCCTCTCTGTCACACACACAGAGCAAACCCACCCCCTCCCCGCGTGCCTCTCTCTCTCTCTGTCTCTCTCACACACACACACACACAGAGCGCACCTCTTCTCCCAGCGTGCCTCTCTCCCCCCAAACACACGTGCAGCGTGCCTGTGACAGACACCCCACAGAGCAACACACACACAGCATCCGCAGCGCACCCCCCCATACACACAGCGTGCCTCTCTCTCACACACACAGAGCAAACCCAACCCCACCCCGCGTGCCTCTCTCTCTCTCTCTCACACACACACACACAGCGCACCTCTTCCCCCAGCGCCTCTCTCCCCCCCACACACACACCGTGCCTCTTCTCCCCCCAGCGCGCCTCTCTCCCCCCCACACACACGCAGCGTGCCTCTGTGACAGACACCCCACAGAGCAACACACACACAGCATCCGCAGCGCACCCCCCCATACACACAGCGTGCCTCTCTCTCTCTTACACACAGAGCAAACCCAACCCCATCCCGCATGCCTCTCTCTCTCTCACACACACACAGCGCACCTCTTCTCCCACACACACACGCAGCGTGCCTCTGACAGACACCCCACAGAGCAACACACACACAGCATCCACAGCGCATCCCCCCACACAGCGTGCCTCTCCCTCTCTCACACACACAGAGCAAACCCACCCCCACCCCGCGTGCCTCTCTCTCTCTCACACACACACACAGCACACCTCTTCCCCCAGCGCCTCTCTCCCCCCACACACACACGCAGCGTGCCTCTCTGACAGACACCCCACAGAGCAACACACACACAGCATCCACAGCGCACCCCCCCACACAGCGTGCCTCTCTCTCACACACACACAGAGCAAACCCACCCCCACCCCACGTGCCTCTCTCTCTCTCTCACACACACACAGCACACCTCTTCCCCCAGCGCCTCTCTCCCCCCACACACACACGCAGCGTGCCTCTCTGACAGACACCCCACAGAGCAACACACACACAGCATCCACAGCGCATCCCCCCACACAGCGTGCCTCTCTCTCACACACACAGAGCAAACCCACCCCCACCCCGCGTGCCTCTCTCTCTCTCTCTCTCTCTCTCTCTCTCTCACACACACACACACACACACACACACACAGAGCGCACCTCTTCCCCCAGCGCGCCTCTCTCCCCCCACACACACACGCAGCGTGCCTGTGACAGACACCCCACAGAGCAACACACACACAGCATCCACAGCGCATCCCCACACACAGCGTGCCTCTCTCTCACACACACAGAGCAAACCCACCCCCACCCCGCGTGCCTCTCTCTCTCTCTCTCTCTCTCTCACACTCACACACACACACACACACAGCGCACCTCTTCCCCCAGCGCGCCTCTCTCCCCCCCCCACACACACGCAGCGTGCCTGTGACAGACACCCCACAGAGCAACACACACACAGCATTCGCAGCGCAGCGCACCCCCCCCAGCGCAAACCCACCCCCACCCCGCGTGCCTCTCTCTCTCACACACACACGCAGCCCCGCCTTCCTCTCTGCTTCCCCGCCCCTTCCTTCCGAGCCCCGCGCGGCTGCTGCGGCGCTCGGTGCCTGCTGGGCTGCGCCGGCGGAGCTCCGTGGGCTGGTCTCTCACTTTCTGCTCTTCCTGGTACGTCCCTTAGCTGGCCCCAGCCCTGCAAAGCCTCGCTCGCCTGGAGCCAGAGGCTGCTGCCCCTGGAGTGGGCCGCTGGCTCCCTTCCTCCTCGCTCAGCTCTCCGCGGCAGGCCTGCCTGGCTCTGATGCCTCCTCCTTGCCCAGCTCCTGCCCTTAGCGGTAGGCACAGGCTGTGTGAGGCGTGTCGCACGTACTATACCGGGAGGGCAAGCAGCCACCACTGCACCCCCCAGAACCAAACCTTGTTCCCATTAGACGAGCGCCTAGGGGCTCTATTGTGCCAGGTGCTACAGAGACCTGGGCCCACCCCAGCCGAGATCAGAGTCCTGTTCTGCCAAGCACGGTCCAGACACAGGGAGAGACTGCCCCTGCCCCAGCCGAGATCAGAGCCCTGTTGTGTCAGCGGCTACAGGGGCAATCCCAAGAGCTCACCATCTACAGACTAGGCAGAGGGGAAACTTGACCAAGGTCACACAGCAGGTCACCGGCAGAACCACAAACAGAACTCAGGAGTCCTGACTGCAAACCCGATGCCCATCCCACTGGACCACACTGCCTTCTGGCACCAGGGGGTGGGAACGCTCCTACTTCACAGCACAAGCTGGTGGCTAGCTGAGGGGGTCAGGAAGAAACGTCCCAGGGGGCAGGTTATCCCATAACCACTCGCATCAGGGCATTTTGCACCTTCCTCACAAGCAACTGGCCCTGGCCACTGTTGGAAACAGGATTGGGCTGGGAAGAGCCTGCTCTGCTCCTGCTCAGCAACCCCCATCTTTCTAACAGAGGGTACCATTAATTCCCCGCCCTGGGAAATTGGCAGGGGAGGAACCCTGCTGCGGTTACCTGCCCCCCTCCCCTCCCCAAGCACTATGCAGGGACGAGGTGCTGGGGCATGTGTCCTGATCAGGTGCATACTTTGGTGGGGGAAGGGTCCACTAGCAGGGAGCCTGGGCTCTGGCCGAGGTAGGGATGTGAGAGAAGAGTCTGACTGCCCAGCTTGTCACCACAGAGCTGTGTGGTGACACATGGCACTGCGTGTAGCACAGCACCATTAGCAATAAGCTTCATGCTAGCTTTGGTGGAGTTCAGGGGGCTGGAGGGTTGGTGGCATTGGCTGGACTGGCCCTGGCAAGCAGCTCCATGGCCCACTGGCTGCACACTTCAAACACTTCTCCTAATTCACCAGCTGCATTTGCCCATGATTAAGGGAGGCCCATTGGCTCCTGGCTTTCCCTGTGCAACCAGCCTGCCTGCCTCCCTCCCTGACACAACGTCCCATCCCAGATTTAAAGTGGTCATCTCTCCCCAATTCCCATGGTAACATTTCTCTGGCTCAGTGAGCTCCAGGTGTCCTCCGCCACCACAGCACGGCCCTGCTCCCACCATCAGGCTGCTCACCTCCTCTGAAGCTTTTCTGGCTCTTTTGTAAACCAAGGTTTCCTGAGCAGCCTCCCCACAACATGCAACACGCCTCTCTATCCCCTGAGTCTGGCCCGGCCCAGCCCAGAACAGGCTTTCCTCACAGCAGCCTCACCCCTTCATCTTAGGCCCCCTTTCTGCCACTGATACACCGGGGCTGTCTGTAAAGACTCAGCCTTTGAAGGAGACACTAACCCGGGTCTGGGAGTGTGTCCAGAGAGGCAACAATTCCAGAGCAATTGTTAAGACTGGGGAGGTGAGAGCCCTGGTATCCCAGCCCCAGTATTCCCTGCCAGGAAAATAAGAGCTTCTTCTCTGAGTGTTATGTATGTGAACCCCACTGATGGGGTTTGCACCTCATACAAGACCTTCTGGCCAGCAGTGTCTGTGGGGGAGCAACCCCAGCGAGTAAGAATCCAGTGTTGCCTGCCCCCTTCCAGGAACAGACCCTTCTATCGGAAGTACTTCTGGCTTGTTTACCAAGCATACCACACAGCTTGGCAGCTGGTCTGCCCTCTTGGCAACACACACTCACTTTAGCCATGTACCAACTGCAGGGTGCTGAGGATCCTCTTTCTCACCTCCTGGCTGAGCACAGGACCTCAGGCGCCAAGCCCTGCTCTGCATATGAGGGCCTCACACTGGCTACCAACAGATGCTCCAGATGCCTCTTCTGCTTGGGAACAGGCCATATCCCACAGAGCTGCTGCGTCTGCCGAGTCGTCTCTAGCACACACGAGCAGGCAATTAGCAATGGGCTGTTGGACTAAGGGCACAAGGAGGCCCCCAAGCAAGACTCCCCCTCCGCTGGAGTGCACCAGTCCCTTTGTGTGCTGGAGAGACAGGGCTCCAGCCCACATGCTGAGCCTCTCGTCTCCTGCAGGCAGGAAGCCTGACCCCATCTGAAGGCTGATCAATGTCCCGGGGACCTAGCACTGCAGCCTCATTGCTGACTGCACCCCCTCAGTGCTGACTTCCCACAACCAGCAGGAACCTTGCTCCCAACACAACCCCTGGCACCAGCTTTCCCCTCAGAGCCAGGCAGGAAGAATAGAAAGGAGCCATGGGACCCACACCTGCCCTTGCTGCTGAGGCCCCAGCAGGCAGTGGCCACCCCTGTTCAGGAGCTTCTGGATGCACTAATGCTCACCACCTCAGTGTGGTTGCCTTTGGCATAAGAATGTAACATAAGAACGGCCATACTGGGTCAGAATAGTATCCTGTCCTCTGACAGTGGCCAATGGCAGGTGCCGCAAAGGGAATGAACAGACAGGTTATCATCAAGTGATCCATGCCCTGTCACCCAATCCCAGCTCTGCTTCTGGCAAACAGAGGCTAGGGACACCATTCCTGCCCATCCTGGCTAATAGCCATTGATGGACCTATCTTCCATGAATTTATCGAGCTCCCTTTTGAACCCCGTTATAGTATTGGCTTTCACAACACCCTCTGGCAAGGAGTTCCAGAGGTTGACAGTGCGTTGCGTGAAAAAATACTTTCTTGTGTTTGTTTTAAACCTGCTACCTATTAATTTCATTTGGTGGCCCCTTGTTCTTGTATTATGAGAAGGAGTAAATAATACTTATTTACTTTCTCTATACCACTCATGATTTTATAGACCTCTATCATATCCCCCCTTAGTCACCTCTTTTCCAAGCTGAAAAGTCCCAGTCTTATTAATCTCTCCTCATACGGAAGCCGTTCCATATCCCTAATAATTTTTGTTGCCCTTTTCTGAACCTTTTCCAATTCCAATATATCCTTTTTGAGATGGGGAGACCACATCTGCATGCAGTATTCAAGGTGTGGGCGTACCATGGATTTATATAGAGGCAATCTGATATTTTCTGTCTTATTATCTATCCCTTTCTTGATGATTCCCAACATTCTGTTTGCTTTTTTGACTGCCGCTGCACATTGCGTGGATGATTTCACAGAACTATCCACAGTGACTCCAAGATCTCTTTCTTGAGTGGTAACAGCTAATTTAGACCCCATCATTGTATAAGTATAGTTAGGATTATGTTTTCCAATGTGCATTACTTTGCATTTATCAACATTAAATTTCATCTGCCATTTTGTTGCCCAGTCACCCAGTTTTGTGAGATCCCTTTGTAGCTCTTTGCAGTCGGCCTGGGACTTAACTATCTTGAGTAGTTTTGTATCATCTGCAACTTTTGCCACCTCCCTGTTTACCCCTTTTTCCAGATCATTTATGAATATGTTAAATAGGACTGGGCCCAGTACAGATCCCTGGGGGACACCACTATTTCCCTTTCTCCATTGTGAAAACTGATCATTCATTCCCACTCTTTGTTTCCTATCTTTTAACCAGTTACCAATCCATGAGAAAACCTCTCTTATCCCATGACTGTTTATTTTGCTTAAAGGCCTTTGGTGACGGACCTTGTCAAAGGCTTTCTAAAAATCTAAATACACTATATCCACTGGATCTCCTTTGTCCACATGCTTGTTGACCCCCTCAAAGAATTCTAGTAGATTGGTGAGGCATGATTTCCCTTTACAATAACCATGTTGACTATTTCCCAACAAATTATGTTCATCTATCTATCTGTCTGACAATTTTGTTCTTTACGATAGTTTTAACCAATTTGCCCGTTACTGAAGTGAGGCTTCAACATCACAGGCCCAGGCCCTTAGCAAGGGCCCCAATGTCACAGCCCCAGGATGGGAGGCTGATGGCCTCCAGAGCTGCCTGTGGCAGTCTTCCTAGCATGGCTGAGGTGCCCCACTTCCTGTCATCAAGTACCAGGCCCTGTCTGGTGCCATGGGATCAGTACCTGCTAAAGTCCCTGCGACACTCAGGTGAAAGTTAATTCTACCATGGGATCTGCCTTACTCTCTGCGGACATCTCAGAGCTGAGCCAGGGACCCTCCCCAACACCACCCAACAACTCCCCCCCCCCCCCCCCCCCCCCGCCCACATGACTACAGAGGCCTATGATCCTGCCCTCTCCCATCCACCTTCCACATCCCTCTGCAGCAGCCCTTCTCATGAGACACTGCTGAGGGCAGAGGTAGCCGCCGTCCTCCAGCCAAGAGACATCAAAGAGGTAATGCAGGAATCTAGGGGCAAGGGTTCATGTTGTTTCCTCATCCCAAAGGGAAGGAGGGCTGTGCCCTTAATGGACTTGAGGTTTCTACACAGACCCATCCAATGCCTATAATTCAGGACAGTGATGCCCCTCCTTCATCCCTTTCCTAGCCTCCGTGATTGGGTCCAGCTGTTGGCCTCCAGGCCAGAACATAAGCAGCCAGGTCTAGTGGTTGGAGCTGAAGTCAGAGAGTCAAGCCAAGGGTCAGAGTCCAGAGGCAAGGACCAGGAACAAGACAGGAGCCAGGTCCCAAGAGAGAAGCCAAGGAGAGACAAGTTGTGCAGATAACTTTCTGTGCTGCTCTTTGGGTTTAAATAGGAAGCCCTGACCAATCAGCAGTCCCAGTGTTCCTCCAATTAGGGCACAGGAAAGACTTCCCTGAGGTAGCTTCAGGTTTCATGTCTCCCCCCTCAGTCAGTTAGCAGCAAGCTGGTTGGTGGGAGCAGGGTGGTGCTAGCAAACATCAACCCCTGTGGACCCCCAGGTTTTGAGATGTGGGGCCATGACACTGAGATCCTGTTTTCACATAGGCTCTCATCCAGCTCCTACAAAGTGCCTACACCAACAGTGCCAACACAGAGCATGGCCCTTTGGTTTCCATTATGTCTTCAGAGCCTCTAGCACTGCCTGGCAGTGGTGGCAGCTTGCTTCAGACTTCTCGGGGTGCACAGCTAACCATTCCCAGAGGACTGATTTTGTCAGGGGAGATCCCTTCTGGATGCCTAATCAGCTTTAATCACCCTGAGCTGTTTCAGACTCTAGGCCTGCACGTCAATGACAAGAAATCCACGCTGGTTCTTTCCAGAACTCTTGGGGTGCCCATCCTTGAGTCCAGACAAGAATTTACCATGATGGGGCATCCACTGTACACTGGCAGAGAAGGGGTTAAAAGCAGCCAATAGGAGAGGGGCTGGGAAGAGCAGCCAATCGGGCCCAGTAGGCCCACATAAGAAGAGCCTCAAGGCAGAGCAGTGTCAATAGCTGTCTGGAACTTGAGGAGGGAGTACTGTGTCTGGAGAAGGTGGTAACCCTGTTGCACCTTGGACAGAGCAGTGTAGACAGGAGCTTGGGGAAAAGAGAAGGAGCTCTAGAAGGGCTACAGGCATGGGCAAGTGGCCCAGGGAAATGCAGTGATAGTAGAGGCAAAGGGGCCAGTAAGTGACTGCTGTTCAGTGTGTCCCTGGGCTGGGACCCAGAGTAGGAGGTGGGCCTGGGTTCCCCTCCCGCCCGCCATTTGCCATGGGGGAAGTGGCAGGATAATTGACTACAGTTGTCACTGGGGAATTAAGTTCCCTCTAAGCTATGTGGCTGCTCAGCAGCCTATTAAGTGCTGTGCAGGCACTCAGGGCTGTGGCAGGGACAGGTACCCCTCCCCATGGCCCTGGCCCTAGAGCTGCCATGGTGGGGAGAGATACCCCTCCCCCACAGCCCAGGTGCTGCTGTGGGGAGAGAGCTGGGGGGAGTCCTCTCTCTCTGTTGTAGCCCAAGCGCAGTCCGTACCCCAAATCCCTCATTGCTGGAGCCCTCACCTCCCTGCACCCCAACCTTCTGCCCCAGCTCTGAGCCCCTCATCCCTAGCCCCACCCCAGAGCAGACCTCTCACCCCCCTGGCACCCCAACCCTCTCCCACACTCCAAACCCCTTCGCCCCTCCCCTGCTACATCTCTTTCATATTGGAGCACATAACAAAATTCATTCTGCACGTGGGTGGGAAAAATTAGAGGGAACGCTGCTGGGGAAGCGTCAGGACTATGAGTTAAACACGGCCAGTGGCTGGAGGGCCGAGCCGCGATGAGGACACTGCAGTTCCTGACGCTGTGAGGGGGGTGCAGGCAGACTGCGGAGAAGGTGTGATAAGGTGCAGTAGTGTCGGCCTTGAGCTACTCCCGAGAATGACCAGGAGGCGGCACCAGTCTGGTAGTAAGTGATGTGCTCTGTGACACTTGCCTCTCCCAAGACAGGGTCCAGACACCTGTCATCCCCAGAGGTCTCAAGAAGGGCAGACAAGACACAGCCATAGTGTTGTGTAGTCCCTTCTGGGGTGAGGCTGTTCTGGTTCACAGACCTGCTATAGCTGTCTGTACAGTCTCCTGTTCCTGTACAGTCTCCTCAGTATCCTGGCCCAGTATCTTGCAGATCCTTCACCCTGACCCCAGCTCCCTGCCCCTGGCAGCATGAATACTAGCTGGCAATCATAAATGTGTCCAATTCTGTTATGAACTGGCATGCTGGTCCCTTCCCCAGGGACCAGGACCCCCTCTACTAGGGCCAAAGTAGCTTCACTGATGTGCTCAGTGGTGTTCCTCTGACTGAAATCTGCAGAGCTGCAACATGGAGCTCAGTCCACACCTTCACCCAGCACTACTCTCTGGATGTGGCCTCTAGGTGAGACCACAATTCAGGACAGCTGTTCTACAGACTCTCTTTGGCTAGGACACTTTGGCCCCTCCTCCTCCTCCTGGTCTGGGAACTGCTAGCTAAGCACCAGGAGTGGAGTTAACATAGACAGTATGTGCCAAAAAGTGAGTGGTAACTTACCTACACTAATGATGGCTTTCTGAGATGTTTGGATCCTACATATTGCCTTCCTCTTCTGCTCCTTCAGAGTTCAGCTCTTTCTCTCTTGGCTTTTGCATTCGTGAGCAAATAGAGTGGTCACTGGTGCTTAGAGCTTCTTTCCCTTTGTCTCCTGGGGCAGGTGTGTGAGGACAGGTGGGCGCATGGACAGCCCAGAAGAGACTGCTGGCCAAAATGTTCCAAACCCATGTGCACAGGTGGGATGTACCTGGGCAAACATCATGAGGACTCAGTGACTGTGGGTCAGGACCTGCTGTTACTACCCCAAGGGGACTTGTGAGTCCTGTGCAGCTGGTGTGCCTGTGAGGACATGACAAGGCCTTTATCTGCGCATTTGTAGGAGACTGCAGAGAATCCTGCCCTTCAGTCTCCACTCCAGGGAGCTCCCCTACCCTAGCTGAGCTAAACCAAAGCAAAGGACAGCAGAGATGCTGTTTTGGATCAGAAACTTGTCAGACTCCAAAGAAAGTCTGCAGCTGCAGGTCAGGAAGAACCTCCAGCCAGTATTGCACAGGCCCCCCAAATGGCAGCTTGTGACAGTTTGTTCTTCGGACCCCTTCAGCAATTGCAAGTGTACAAAACTAAAGTCACTCAGACAAGGGAAAGCTCAGAATTCCCACCTGGAGAGTGGCAGCCTTCAGAGAAATGAGAACCCTCCTCCACAGTATCTCCGCTTAGCAAACCAGGTTCCACTTCCCTTATCAGAGCCTTGGCCTCCTGGCAGACAGGAAGATGAAAACTAGTTTGCTCTAGAACGGCATTGCAGCCTCTGTGGAGCAGTGCTGGCTGGGATTCCCTCTTGGAATCTGGCATGGGTAGAGCCCAGCTGGTATCCCAGCACCAGGATGGAGACCCTCTCCATAGACATGCCAGCAAGCTCTGTTCCAAACCAAGTCAGGATGTGGGTGGAGACATAGGTTCTAGAATATCCCACCATTTCCCTGACCTGAATGCCAGCTGTAGATCATGTTATATTGCCTTGGCAGAGAGCTGAGAAGTTCATCTGCATTTGGGAAGGCTCCTCAGTCCACGTGGATCCAAGCCCCTTCCACCACCCTACAGAAACCCTCCAGCATTCCTGGAGTTTTGCTCATTTACACCAGTAAGTGTACTGGCCACTGAAAGAGACTTGACCTGTGAATTTGCCTTCTGGCTTATTTAAGAGTCCTGAGCAAGCGGTGCCCCTCCTCACTGAGACAGCCAACTCCTCATTCAGGAGAGGAAGAGACTCTTTCCCCACCCCCACCTCCACCCCCTTCAAACACGCAATTGCCTGACCAATGCTGAAGAACCCCCGCTCCTGGATGCATCAGGGTCCAGGGGAATGCACTGAACTGTTGTGAGACCTTTCTGCCAGGATACACTGAAAGGGTAGTGATGCAGAAATTGCACCTCTGCACCCAGACTGCTCACTGGGGGAGTCCTACAAGGGTCAGTTCTCTTTCCAGGCCTATTTAGCATTTACAGGCAGCTCCATCTGTACTTCACCATCTATGGCAGTAAATATTGCCCAGCAGTCATGCAGCCCCCCAGGATGCAGGCTGCTTCCTCTTTTAACCTATTTTTGTCATCGTTGGAGGAACTGGCAGCAGTGTCGTCTCCTCTGGCTAAAGGTGTATACCCACTACTGTATCACGTCCATCCTCACTTTAGGAGTGCTCTAGATTCCTCACTTATGCGAAGTGCTCATCTACCAGTGTCTGCAAGTAACATCCTGCCATCTCTGGCTAGCAAAGCGCTCCTGTCCCAGCCTAGTGGATGGGGATCTGGCCTCAATAATGCCTTTGCTACCTCCTGGCTGGCTGTAGCAATGTGATACACCTGGACGTGAAGCCACAAGCTGTCAGGAAACTCCAGCTTGTATAGAATGCTGCAATGTGTCTCCTCAGCAACACAGGTTTCTGCAAGCGCATCAGACCTGTCCTTCGCTCTCTCCACTGGCCTCCCATCGGGTATCTTGTCAAAATCAAGATATCGGTCTCGCTTCTCAAGGTGTTCCAAAGCCTGTGCCCAGGTTACTTTACGGATCCCCTAAAGCTCCAGGCAGAGCACCACGGTTGCAGCACCACTCCTCAGCTCCCACCTCCGCAAGGCAAGATTTGTCTGAGCAGGGGACAGAGCTTTCTCTGGGACTGGTCACACACTGGAATGAATTCCCCCTGCAAACCTCATTACCTTCCATTGCAAGTGCAAGTCACACTCCTTCCACCTGCCTTCTATAATTGCATCACAAAGGACAGGGATTAATACTTGTTTAATAATAATAATAAAAAAATCCACAGGTAACTTTCGCCTGCAGAGAGAAAATAAGGAGAGAACCACATCAGATGACTGTTTAGTTGCATCCCTTAATGCACAGTTGGAAGGTGCTCAGACACCATGGTGATGGGCATGATATAAGAACCTGTTTAGACTAGAAGCTGTACACACCTCCTTGGGAGGAAATCTGCCAGGTCAGCACTATTGTGACAGGGAGTCTTCTGTGCAAGAACATACTTTCTCTGCTGGAAACTGGATGTCCTAACACCTCACTAGTTTCCCACTGGGTAAACACCTGTTTTAGATCACCAAGCTGTCCCCTCAGCAGGGAATTCCCTGCTCTAGAGCACTGTCCTTACTGTGGCACGGTCAGGCCTTGTTCATCTCTTGTGCCAGCCAGTGCTGACATGCTCTCCCTGCCAGGCTGCTGGCTGCAGAGGAGATTGCAGCAGCAATGTTGGGTGCTGTCTGATAAGTCAGATTATTTCTGTTGTGAAATTCGGAGGGTAAAGGAGCTTCTGTAATTAGAGAGCAAACGAAAAGCAACCCTTTGCACCATTACATAAGTCTCCTCTTGCATGTGGTAACCCCCAGAGAGAAGCGGATCTATTAATGCACATGCCTTCCTCTAGATGCACAAGCACAGAGCGTCCCCTGAGAGAACTGCAATCGGCTGCAGTTCGCTCTTACTGGCCTACTTTCCAGGCTACGTCAAAACCAGGTTTACAGAGCAGAGGAGCCTCCGTGAAAGAGGCTAGTACTTCCCATACCAGCAAGGAGCATGTGCTAATGGCAGGCGTGGTGGTGCACACACAGCCAGGCACTGAGTCCTGGCCAGCCTGCAGACCAGGTGAAGGATGGAGAGGCTAGTGAAGTTTGGCTGCTGTGAAGTGAGTGGGAGAATCACAATGGCGGGTCTGTTGCATCTGACTGATCTCAAGTGACCATGAGCTCAGGGGAGGACTCAGTTTGGTCTGAGCAGGAGATTGGCCAGGCAGCCAGTGGAGGAACCTGTGCTTAGAGAGAGGACTGGTGTGTACAGGGGAAGGTCCTGCAGGAAGAGCCTCTGAAATTCTCCAGGAATAAAGAAGCTACTGCAGCTTGAGTGGTTCTTCTGTGCTACAGGGCCGGGAGCAGGTGTTTTCCTCTGACTTTGGCTGGGGAGAGAAACTGGGACAACCGATTTAGCAATGGAATTCCCTCCCAGCACTGCAGCTGTGTACCTGCACCTCTGGTTGGTGACAGATTTCAGCTTGATGTAGAAATTGCAGGGTAGAATCTCTGGCTTGCATCAGAGTAGATGGCCCCTCCAGGCCTTCAGATCTTAGAATCTGTGAACCTCTGAGTCAAAGTTCAGAGACAGGAAGCAAAAGTGGTGAGGTATCAGGAGGGTATGGTCATGACAGGACCAGGCCCCTGCGTATGAAGATAAAAACTAGAATAACTTCATCTGTGAGAGAGCACTGCAGAGACCTGTGCAATAAAGGAGAGTCCAGAGAAGGCCTATTTGACCTGTCTCAAAAGACAAAGCTTTGGATGAAATGAAAAAGCAGCACATTTAAAACTGACAAAAGGAAATCTGTGGTTTTTTTGTGTTTTTTTTTGCATGGACTATAAATAACTTGTAGACTATGCTGCCATGGGGTGTTACTGAGGCAAACATCTCAGTAAGAGGGAGAAGAAGCGCAAGGATTTATGTGAATTCCCAAACAATAACAGGGCAAGTCTATGAGAGGGATGCTGTTTGGGGCAGTGGCTCTCTCCATGTTCCACCTAGGGGAAGCAGATGGGGATTTCAGTATTTAAGGTTACTATGTAGGGAAAAGAATCAGCCTTGCGAAGTCCCCCTTCTATGCCTGCCCTGGTCTCCTATGCCCCCAACCAGCCTACCCTCATCCCCTGGACAAGCTTGCACATTAGGGCTGCCCATGGGTCACCTACTTGACCTTAATCCTGTCCCTTCATAGCCTGGCAGTCTCCTTCGTCCCCAGAGCCTCCCTCTTCTAGGTTTTCCTCCCCTCATTGTGGCGCATTAATTTTTTTAAATTATGTTTTTGCCTGTTAGGCAGGGGTAGGGGCCCTCTGCTGGGAGTTTCTAAATTGCTTCACAATACTCCTTGGGACCCTCTCCTCAGCAGGGCCACCACCCCAGACCCCTCTTGTCCCCTAGGTCCCTCTCCTCAGCAAGGCCGCCCCCGGCTCCCCTCCTCCAATGCTCTTCTCAGCAGAGCGACCACCCTGTCCTTTTCATTATTTACCACTTCTCCAAATTTTCTCATTTGCAAACTTTATCAGTGATGATTTTGCTTTTGTTCCATGTCACTGATGAAAATGTTACATTGCATTGGGCCAAGAACTGATCCCTGCGGGACCCCACTGGAAACAGACACGCTTGATGACTATTCCCCGTTCACAGTTACATTTTGACACGTATCAGTTAGCCAGTTTTAATCCATTTAATATGTGCCATGTGAATTTTACTGTGTAGTTTCAAGTCAAATGCCTTATGGCAGTCTAAGTCTATTACATCAACACTATTACCTTTATCAACCAAACTTGCAATCTCATCAAAAATGACATCAAGTTAGTTTTGACAGGATCTATTTCCCATAAACTCGTGTTGATTTGCATTAATTACATTATCCTCCTTTTGTTCATTATTAATCGAGTTCCATATCAGCCGCTCCATTATCTTGCCTGCTATCAATGTTAGGCAGACAGGCTTAGAACTACTGGGGTCATCCCGTTTACCCTTTTTAAATATTGGCATGACATTAGTTTTCTTCCTGTCTTCTGGAACTTCCTCAGAGTTCCAAGACTTATTGAAAATCAACATTAACGGTCCAGTGAGCTCCTCAGAAAGCTTTTTTTAAAATGCTGGGATGCAAGTCATATGGACCTGCTGATTTAAAAATGTGTAATATTAGTAGCTTTTGTTTAGCATCCTCCAGAGATATTAGTGGAAAGGAAAGAATATAATGTCATCGCCATATAAAACTGCCATGTTTGTTTTACCCCAATTACAGAACAGAAATATTTAATCAACACGTCTGCCTTTTCTTCCTTATAATTGCTAATTCTACCATTTCCATCTAGTAATGGACCAATACCATTGTTAGGATTCTCCCCCCCCCCCCCCCCCCGTGTCCTTAACTCTACTGGCCAAAGGTTTCTCCTTGTGTCCCCTTGGCTTCCCTTTTCAGTTTTTTACAATTCCTAACTTCTGGTTAATGTGTTACTATCAATGTCCCCTTTCTTCCATTTGAGACAGAGGAGGTATGTTGGGGCACAGGATAGGTGAGAAGGCAGGGAGGGAAGCAGGGGTGTGGTGTGTGTTGGCACAGGGACAGAAGCAGGCCCCTGGAAAACAAAGGGGGCAGAGTAGGCTGGGGGATAGCCGGCTGGGGGAAGCATCACCAATCCCACTCATTCAAAAACGATGAGTTAAGCTACAAAAATCAGGAGCTGGGCTTAAAAAAAAAAAGAGAGAGACTTAAAAAGAAAACAATACACATGGGTTCTTTTTTTTTGCCTTCTGGCTTCCGAGTCTTCAGGTTTTCAAGCACTTCTCCCCATGCAGGAGGTCTAGAAATGTACTAGTTTTTAATTAAAAGCTGAGATTCTCATATAATCACATGACTCCAAGAGGTGGGGCTTTAAAAACACCAAATATTGCAAGATTTATTATCATGGGAGGGGGCAACACTGGTGGTGGGTTGCACCATGGGATAGCAGAGGGGCCAGATGATGCTCAAGACTACAAGAAGCAGAACAGATAGTAGCAGGCTGCAGAATTCATCAGTCTCTGCTTTCTAGGTCATAGAATACTTGAATAAAAATAGTTAACTGCAAGCTCTCATCACTGTAATACAAAGAACAACATGTGGTACCAGGAGCAGCGGGATTTGACATGTACACAGCCAGGATGGATGGATGGATGGCTGAAACCAGCCCCAGAATTAAGGTTTGGAGGCCAAAAAAAGTGGGGGAATCTTGGAAGCGTTTCAAAAAGAAGTGGTTCTTTTATATGACTACAGTGGATGGAAATACAATAAGTAATGCTAGGAAAGAGGTCTTATTAGTAACTGTAGCTGGTGCAGAGGCCCTAGATATTTATTACACACACACACACACAAGTTAAAAAAAATGTAAAAGTTGTGAAGTCAAGCACTCAAGTCAGGAAATGCCAAAATGAAGGTTGCTCATGCAGCCTTCATCTCCTCCTCTTCCCCCTCTTTCCCCCCTGACCCCCAGTTGTACCTAAGCATTATGATACAGTCTTTAAATGAACTATTCATCTGCCCTGTGCTCTGAATGAGGCAAGACTCCTGTGGAAAAAATAGTATGTGAATACTTATTTAATGAGGAGCTATTCAATAGATTGTTGTATCCTTATTGTTCAGTGCATGGTCCCTTGCCTTATTTACTGCATACTACTCAAATCCTGCTCATGAGCTTTTCTGTGGCGCTCATCACTGTAGTATCTGAGTGCTTCACAAACATTAATTTATCTTCACCTGTGTGAGGGTGAGGGAGTAGTATCCCATTTTACAGATTACCCAAAAACTACAATCCCACAGTTGAGGAACCAGACTGTATTGGGTTAAAAAACAACCTGGCTTAGATGGAAGAGAAGACAGCTATAAAAATTATATATAACAAATAGAAGGGGAAGTTGGTAATGATCAATCAGAAGGTAGGAATTATAAAAAAATTGATAAAGGAAGCAAAGGAGAAATCTATGCCCAGCAGAGGTAGGGACACGTTAAATGGCCCTACCTGGAAGAAATCATCACTGAAAGTTTGCAGATGACCCAAAAATTGGGGGAAGACAGATCACTGATACAGAGTGATCTGGATCATTTGGAAAACTAGGGACAAGCAAATAATAGGTATTCTAATACAGCCAAATGTAAATGTATACACTAGGAACAAAGAATGTAGGTCATACTTACAGGGAAACTCTAGTTGACCCAGGGAAGCAGTGACTCTGGAAAAGAATTGGGGCTCTGATGGATAATCAGCTGAACATGAGCTCCCAGTGTAACATTGTGGCCAAAAGGACTAATGGAATCCTGAAATTCATAAACAGGGAAATCCTGAGTAGGAGTAGAGGTGTTTTTTTTATTATTATTATTTTTATTTAAGAACATAAGCATGGCCATACTGTGTCAAACCAATGGTCCATCTAGCCCAGTATCCTGTCTTCTGACAGTGGCCAATGCCAGATGCTTCAAAGGGAGTGAACAGGATAGGGCAATTATCAAGTAGTCCACACTGTCATTCAGTCCCAGCATCTGGCAGTTATACTTTTGGCTTTCATGACATCTCCTGGCAATGAGTTCCACAGGTTGACCATGCATTATATGAAGTACTTTACTTCCTTATGTTTTAAACCTGCTTCTTACTAATTTCATTGGGTGACCCCGGTTCTTGTGTTATGTGAAGGGGTAAATAACTTTCTTATTCCCTTTCTCCACTCTATTCATGATTACACAGACCTCTCTCACATTCCCCCGCTTAGTCGTCTCTTTTCCAAGCTGAACAGTCCCAGTCTTTTTAATCTCTCCTCATATGGAAGCTGTTCCAGACCCATAATAATTTTTGTTGCCCTTTTCTGTACCTTTTCCATTTCTAATATATCTGATTTGAGATGGGGTGACCAGAACTGCATGCAGTATTCAAGGTGTTGGTGTATCATGAATTTATAGAGAGGCATTATGATATTTACTGTTTTTATTACCTATCTCTTTCCTAGTGGTTCCTACTAGGGCTGTCGATTAATCGCAGTTAACTCACGCAATTAACTCAAAAAAATTAATCGCGATTAACTCAAAAAAATCAGTCGTGCTGTTAAACAATAGAATACCAATTGAAATTTATTAAATATTTAGGATGTTTTTCTACATTTTCAAATATATTGATTTCAATTGTAACACAGAATACAAAATGTACAGTACTCATTATTTTTATTAAAAATATTTGCACTGTAAAAATGATTAATTGAAAAATACTGTTTCTTTTGTTTATCTCAAACAAGTGCTGTAATGCAATCTCTTTATCGTAAAATCGCAACTTACAAATGTAGATTTTTTTTAACATAACTGCACTCGAAACAAAGTAAAACTTTAGAGCCTATAAGTCCACTCAGTCCTACTTCTTGTTCAGCCAGTCGCTAAGAGAAACAAGTTTGTTTACATTTACGGGAAAGAATGCTGCTCACTTTTTATTTACAATGTCACCTGAAAGTGAGAACAGACGTTTGCATGGCACTTTTGTAGCCAACACTGCAAGGTATTTTGTGCCAGATATGCTAAACATTTGTATGCTCAGTCATGCTTTGGCCACCATTCCAAAGGACATGCTTCCATGCTGATGATGCTTGTTAAAAAAATAATGCATTAATTAAATTTGTGACTGAAGTCCTTGGGGGAGAATTGTATGTCTCCTGCTCTGTGTGTGACCTGCGTTCTGCCATATATTTCATGTTATAGCAGTCTTGGATGATAACCCAGCACACGTTCATTTTAAGAACATTTTCACTGCAGATTTGACAAAATGTAAAGAAGGTAGCAATATGAGATTTCTAAAAATAGCTACAGCGCTCAACCCAAGATTTAAGAATCTGAAGTGTCTTCCAAAATCTGATCGGGATGGGTTGTGTAGCATGCTTTCAGAAGTCTTAAAAGAGCAATGCTCCAATGCGGAAACTACAGAACCCAAACCACCAAAAAAGAAAATCAACCTTCTGCTGCTGGCATCTGACTCAGCTAATGAAAATGAACATGCATTGGTCTGCACTGCTTTGGATTGTTATCGAGCAGAATGCATCATCAGCATGGGCACATGTCATCTGGAAAGATGGCTGAAGCATGAAGGGACATATGAATTTTTAGCGCGTCTGGCACGTAAATATCTTGGAACACTCGCTACAACAGTGCCATGCAAACACCCGTTCTCACTTGCAGGTGACATTGTAAATAAGAAGTGGGCAGCATTATCACCTGCAAATGTAAACAAATTTGTTTGTCTGGGCGATTGGCTGAACAAGAAGTAGAACTGAATGGACTTATAGGCTCTAAAGTTTTACATTGTTTTATTTTTCATGCATTTTTTGTACATAATTCCACATTTGTAAGTTCAACTTTCATGATAAAGAGATTGCACTACAGTACTTCTATTAAGTGAATTTAAAAATACAATTTCTATAAATACAAATATTTATAATAAAAATAAATATAAAGTGAGCACTGTACACTTTGTATTCTGTTGTAATTGAAATCAATATATTTGAAAATGTGGAAAACACTCATATTATATTTATTCATCTATATCTATTGTGATAGGGTCGGGCCAGATGGCTACAGGAGATTAATAGAAAGCAGATATATTAGCCCCAGGTTAAGTAGGTCCCTTTTCCCTGGGTAAGGTAACAGGGAAGGTTTTTTTTTTTTTTTTTTTATTGTTTAAGACCATTTTATTAGATGCCCAAAAAGCCACAATCCCACAACTGAGAAAGAAGGCTGCACTCATTAAAAAAAAAGAACCTGGTTTAGAGGGGAAGTAAAGGCCACTATAAAAAATAAAATAAAACACAATATATAACAAATGAAAGGAAGAGAAAGTTGCAAGTTGCAGATATATTAGCCCCAGGTTAAGTAGGTCCCTTTTCCCTGGGTAAGGTAACAGGGAAGGTTCCAGAACAATCAGGAACCTTCTGGAGACAATTAAGACAGACAGGCTGATTAGAACACCTGCAGCCAATCAAGAAGCTGCTAGAATCAATTAAGACAGGCTAATCAGGGCACCTCGGTTTAAAAAGGAGCTCACTTCAGTTTGTGGTGTGCAGGTAAGGAGCTGGGAGCAAGAGGCGCTAGGAGCCGAGCGTGAGAACGCATACTGTTGGACAACTGAGGAGTACAAGCATCAGACACCAGGAGGAAGGTCCTATGGTGAGGATAAAGAAGGTGTTGGAAGTAGCTCAGGGAGTTGTAGCTGTTGCACACCCGTTCCAGGAGGCACTCTAAACAGCTGCATTCCACAGGGCCCTGGGCTGGAACCTGGAGTAGAGGGCGGGCCTGGGTTCCCCCCAAACCTCCCAACTCCTGGTCAGACACAGGAGGAGTTGACCTAGACTGTGGGTTCATGAAAATGGCCAAACTGAGGGCTGCTGTGAAGCTCCAAGTCAAGCAAATCTGCCAATAAGCGCAAGACCCACCAAGGTAGAGGAGGAACTTTGGCACACTATATAGTAAACAATAATAGAATAACAGTGCAATTAATTGCGATTAATTTTTTTTAATCTCTTGGCAGCCTTAGTTCCTACCATTGTTAGCTTTTTTTGACTGCCGCTGCACATTGAGTGGATGTTTTCAGTGAACTACCCACAATGACTCCAAGATCTTTCTTGAGTGGTAACAGCTAATTTAGACCCCCACCATTTTGTTTTAGTTGGGATTATGTTTTTTCATGTGCATTACTTTCCATTTATTAACACCATATTTCATTTACCATTTTGTTGCCCAGTCACCCAGTTTTGTGCGAACGCTTTGTAAACTCCTCAGTCTGCTATAGAATTACTCCAGACAGTTAAATTTACATCATCTGCAAACTTTGCCACCTCATTGTTTACCCCTTTTTCAGATCATTTGAGTATGCTGAACAGCCCAGGTCCCAGTACAGATCCCTGGCGATACCACTATTTCCTTCTCTCCATTGTGAAAACTGACCATTGATTCCCACCCTTTATTTCCTATCTTTTAATTAGTTACTGATCCAGGAGAGGCCCATCTCTCTTATCCCATGACTGCTTACTTTACTTAAGAGCCTTGGGTGAGGGACCTTATCAAGGCTTTCTGAAAGTCCAAGTACTATAGCCACTGGATCACCCTTGTCCACCTGTTGGTTGACCCCCCCTCAAAGAATTCTAATAGAGTAGTGAAGCATGATTTCCTTTTACAAAAGCCATGTTGACTTCCCCCCCGACCCCCCAATTATGTTCATCTATGTATCTGATAATTCTGTCCTTTACTATAGTTTCAGTCAATTTGCCTGTTACTGAAGCTAAGCTTACTGTCCTGTAATTGCTGTGATTTCCTCTGGAGTCTTTTTAAAAAACTGGTGTCACATTAGCTATCCTCCAGTCGTCTGGTACAGAAGCTGATTTAAGTGCTAGGTTACATATGACAGTTAATAGTTCTGCAATTTCATATTTGAGTTCCTTATGGGAATGCAGTTCCCATTTGGTCCTGGTGACTTATTACAGTTTAATCCAGTGTTTCTCAAATGCAGCCACCAGGGGTTTTTTCTTGTGGCCACAGCCTCCTGGGCAGAGATTTAGGGGGGTGGGGATGTTGCAAAGCATCGGCCTCTCCTCTGAGGCAATCAGTAGTGGTTGGACCCTGCCCCCCTCTGGAGAGACACAAGCTGGAAGAGCAGGCAGCCAGTGAGTTCCTCACCTTCCTGGGGTCAGTGGGGTCACCTTCAGACCTTGGGTGGTGGGTGGCAGGCTCCAGCTGTGGGGCTTCAGGTTCCGTTCCCTGGCCGTGCGGTAGTGGGTTTGGGCCCCGGTGCTTCCCCCAGTGCCCCACTGCCACTGGCCCCCACTGCCTCCATACCCACCTCCCCATCCAGGGTTTAATTTGTCCCCAGGTTTGCCGGACTGAGTAAGTCTGCTGTGAAAAGTGATATTTATATGTTTGTTAATACACTTTTCACAACAGACTTACTCTCTATCAACTCTTTTTTTAAAAAAAAAGGCAAAAAACCACAAGAAAAAAGACAAGAATGTGCAAAGCACCTTATTTGTGTTTCTATTGTCTCTATTCTTTAGGTTCAGTAAAGAATAGAGACAACAAACAGTATATTATTTTTAATATGATCATTGGTGTGTACCCAGCACAGTTCAGGAACTCCCCTGACACCTGTCCTTTTTGCAGTGAGAGGGAGACCCTTACGCATATCTATGTGGGATGCATCAGGTAGCAGCCCCTTTTCTGGCTCCTCCAGGTCTTAGTGAAGTTCTGGCTGCAATTCTCCCTGCATATCCTGATTTATGCACACGCCATCTATGACCCCACAAAAT
This sequence comes from Chelonia mydas, assembly GCF_015237465.2. Classification (NCBI taxonomy): domain Eukaryota; kingdom Metazoa; phylum Chordata; order Testudines; family Cheloniidae; genus Chelonia; species Chelonia mydas. The sequence continues at coordinate 60,226,776 of NC_057855.1, forward strand.
TGCAAGACTTCCTCATCAACCTCCTCCTGGCGCTGACCAAGCTGGCCATCCATCACTCCAGGAGGAGGAAGCTGGATGGGTTGGTGCTTTGCAACTGTGGGGCCTATTTCTGTTCCCTCATGAAGTCATGCCTCTGGGAAGAGTTCTTCTTGGCAGTGTCCAGTGATTCCTTAGACACCTTTTGAGGAGTTGGGGGTTTTCTGCTCAGTGTCCCTTTCTAGTTCCCTGATCTTTTTTTCCCCCTTTTATCTTCACTCCTACCACCCCCCCACGCTGTTTTTTTTCCCATTTGTTGTCCACGGTATTTACTTGGGGCTTGGATTCAATGGTTCCTCCCCCTCAGTTGAGGCGGAGGGCCTTTAGTATTGGGCAGGCTTAAGCCCACAATCTCCAGGTAACCACAATAGGTATGCGCCTTCCATGCATGTAGTCCAGCATGGAATGTGCTGGCACGTCTTCCTCCACGTTCTCCAATACAGCTGTCAGCTCTTCTTTTTCCACATGAGTAGGGCCCTACCAAATTCACGGCCATGAAAAACGCATCACAGACCATGAAATCTGGTCTTTTGTGTGCTTTTACTCTATACTATATAGATTTCAGGGGGGAGACCAGTATTTCTCAAATTGGAGGTCCTGACCCAAAAGGGAGTTGCGGTATTGCCACCCTTATTTCTGTGCTGCCTTCAGAGCTGGGCGACCGGAAAGCTGCAGCTATTGGCCAGGTGCCCAGCTCTGAAGGCAGCACCGCCAGCAGCAGTGCAGAAGTATGGGTGGCAATACCATACCATGCCACCTTACTTCTGTGCTGCCGTAGGCGGTGACTCCACCTTCAGAGCTGGGCTCCCAGCCCGCAGCTACTGCCCTCCAGCTGCCCAGCTCTGGAGGCAGCATCACCATCAGCAGCAGTGCAGAAGTAAGGGTAACAGTACTGCGACTCCCCCTACAATAACTGCATGACCCCCCACAACTCCTTTTTGGGTCAGGACTTTTATAATTACAACACCATGAAATTTCAGAAGTAAATAGCTGAAGTAATTAAATTTACAATTTTTAAAATCCTATGGCTGTTAAATTGACCAAAATGGACCATGAATTTGGTAGGGGAGATGTCTCATGTGTAACACCCTGAGAGCTCTCTGAGCTGCTGGTCATTTATCAGGATGCCCTCAGGACCTGGAAGCTAGATCCTGTGACTAGGTCCATATTGGCCACCAAGGTGGTAGACCTCCTAATGGAACCACTGCTACACAACTGCCATCTCTGTGTGCAGGTGCTGGAGTCTCCCTTGGTGCACTGGAGGATGGTCCTGGCTGGTGCCACCAGAATCTGAAACCTCCTGGACTATGGCCAGAGGGCCTGGGTGAACCCCATGATGCTTGGCCAACATATGGGGTTGTCCATCCTGCGTGTCCCGTTATGTGCTCCAGGAGGTGGGGGTAGCTTTGCCTCTTGATTGGATCCTGAGGCAGGAAGCTTCCCACCCATCTGCACCCTTCACCCTCCAGAATTTGCCATCAGGACCTTGCCCTGCAAGCCTCTCCAGCTGCCCACCCAACATGCCACCTGAACTGGCTGCATGACATCCAGCCAAGCCACCTCCAAATTGCACCTAAAGAACATCCATGTGTACTCATGCTTCACACCATCCACTTCCTCATCCCCATGGCTGACCCCAACAGCAAGTGGCAGGACCTGTTGCCACCAAAGGAGGGCAAAGAACTCCGGTTCAATTGGCCCACAAGGGGCATTAGCTGGTGATTGCTCCAAGGGACCGTAAGCATGGGCATGTTACCTGATGCAGTTCATGATTTCCCTGGCACCTGTCCCTTTAGCGGAGAGAGGGAGACCCTTGCACACATCTATGTAGGGGGCATCAGGTTGCAGCTCCAGCAAGGTTCTCTCTTACTGATATTCTGGCTGCACTTTTCCCTGCACCTCCTGATCAATGAGAACCCCAACCATGCCCCTACAAAGCTGTGAGACTGCCTCATCAACTTCCTCCTGGGGCTGGTCAAGATGGCCATCCACCATTCCAGGAGAAGGAAGCTGTGTGGGTAGGTGCTCTGTAACTGTGGGGCCTATTTCCATTCCCTCCTATGATCATGCCTCTGGGCAGGATTTCTCCAGGCTTCATCCATTGAGCCTCTAGACCCCTCTGAGGAACAGTGGGTGCTGTCAAGGTTCTTCACTCAATATCCCCCACTGCATCCCTGACTTTCAACCTTTGACCCATTCCTGCTGCTGTTTGTTCATTTGGCACATCCCTGACCCCACTACTTCAAATAATACATGCCTTCTATGCACATAGCCTGGCATGGAGCATGCTGCATGCCTTCCTCTGCTACCTCCAAGGGCTCCACTACAACCAGCAGTTCCATCTCCACCCACATGCCTGTGTTCCTGGCTCCGGGGAGCTGCCAACTAATATCTCTGGCAGGCTGTGGAACTAGAGTGGAGTACAGACTGACCCACCAGGCTTCCCCACCCTCCATAGGTGCCAACAGGTATGGGTATTTGACATACTGGGGACATGCCCCTCCATAATTAAAGGCCCTCCCCCTCAGAGCACATGGGACATGGGAGTGAGGAAATGGAAGGTGTGAAGCACAACTGTGTACAGATGTTCCCTAGGTAAGGTTTGGAGGCAGATTGGCTGGAAGTTGTTCCACCTGCTCAGATAGCATGGGGCGGGGTGTGGTTGGGGAGGCTTATAGGGCAGGAGCCCAATGATGAGTTCCAGGGAGCACCCTCCCACAGAGCCCACTTCAGAGAAGCAGGAAGCAAGGATGCCTTCACCTCCTGGAGCACAGAACACACAGGGTGGGCTGCCCCATGCTCTCTGGCCAAGCAATCCACCCACTTCCTCTGGCCAGAGTCCAGGTGGCTTCCGAATGTTGTGACAATAGCCAGAACCATTCTCTGGCTCCATTTCCTTAACTTCATTCTTGGAAATGGCTGAACCATTCTGGTTGAAACTTTTCAAAACAATTCATCTTGAGGCAGATGCCCAACACGTAAAACTAAAGTTTGGCAAAGTTATAAGCAACTGAAAACAAGGTCCTTCAGTGGAGGGATGTTAGGAACTAAGCTGCCTCCTGGCTCAGTTGCCTAGAAACCATGGGCAGCTGGTATAGGCCAGGGGAGGCTCAGCCTTCCCTGGTGCTGCCATGGCCACCAGACCCTCAGTTGCAGGGTTTTTGGGGGGGAAGTTTTCAATTTATTATGCCCCATGCAGGTTCTGGGGCAGCTGCGGAGGCAGTATGTGCTACCGCCTTCTCAGCCACCCAGGAACCTGCATGGGGCATAGCAAAAGCTTCTTCTGGAGAAGAGAGAGGCATGCTTTTGGGGAGGGGAGGCTGCAGCTGGCCTGGGACTCTGGGCAGGGAAGCTCGGGGCTTCGGCTGGTTGGGGACTCCTCCGGGCAGGTGACGGAGGTGTCTCAGGATTAGGCCAGCTCGGGGCTCCTCTGGCTGAGGGGTGGAGGTTTCGGGGCTCCTCCGACCGAGGGCGGGGTGTCTCAGGGCTTCAGCTGGCTCAGGGCTCCTCCGGCTGCATGGCGGGGGGGGGCGGGTCTTGGGGCTCTGGTGGGCTTGGGGCTCCTCTGGGAGATGTGGAAGTGAATATGCATAAACATTGTCTGGCATTAAGGAAAAGGTGCAGAGTTGCCACAAATACAACCATTTTGCCAGGCAATGCAGCTAAGGCGTCCAGTGATAGTGCCAGTGATGATTCCCTACACTAACGGTCACAGGTGCTGGTAAACAGGGAAGTGCATGTCACTGCAAACTAAACAGAACTGGGAGAGTGGCTGCCCAGAGTCCAGTGAGCTAAGTGCCACTGAATCCACAAATGAGACCAAGTGAATGTCTGAATTTCAACCGAAAGGAGATACACAGAATTCGGAAGCAGCTTCTTGGCACGAAGCCTTTTCCAAGAAATACACTTCCCCCCTTCTCACCCAGGGAGACAGAAAGCAGGAGCAACATCCGGAATGCAGTCCCGCTGCTCCGGACACAGGCGCCAACTTTTGTCAGTGCCAGTGGGTGCTCGCGCCCCGCCCCAACTCTGCCCCTCCCTGCCCCTATTGGATCCCTCCCCAAATCCCCACCCCGGCCCCGCCTCCTCCCCCCTCCCTCCCAGACTTGCCACGCAAAACAGCTGTTTTGTGGCACAAGCACTGGGAGGGAGGGGGGAGAAGCAGGACCCAGTGGCATGCTCAGGGGAGGAGACGGAGGCGAGCTGGGGTGGGACGGGGGGGGGTGCAATTTTTCCCGCTGCGTGCTCCATCCCCGGAGCACCCATGGAGTTGGCGCCTATGGCTCCAGAGGCACCTGGACCCTGAGGAACTAAAACACCTCCACCAGACAGCTGGGAACAGGTTCGATCGAACCTTGCAGAAGTCGCTTCCAGAGGAGCAATAGTGACCAGTAAAGAATTCTCCAAAGCATTCAGAGAGCCAGACTTGCAGCAAACATCTTTGAACACACATGGCCCAGCCTACAGTGAAATACAGTTTCAGAAAGAAAGGACTTATGGAGGATCTTAGGTATGACTTTCTTGGGAAAATTCATAGAAAATTTGTCTGCTAAAACTAAAGATATGAAAGAACTGCTCCAGGGTTGGAATGGAAAAGGGCAGCTGAACATGAACAAGAACATGGCCACACTGCAATATTTGACATTTCCTGCCCTACAAAAAGGTCTACAGAGACCGCAAAAGGTGGACTAGACACAGTACTACTTCAAAGGGAAGGCTGTGACGGGAGACCTGTAGCTCACACATCCAGAGCTTCACAAACATTTTAATTTTGGAGAAGGGGAGGATGTGTAGAGCAGCTTTCATGCAATGACGTGGGGTGAGACCAAACATCCTCCTCCATTTTAGAAGATGGGGCTCTTGACTGCAAGGGGCAGATCAGAGAGAGGCAGGCTGCATCTTCTGGTTTCTGTGTTATGTAATGTTTGAATAAAAAGCATATAATTGTTAAATCCACATTCTGATTGATGTGATACAAAGATAACATAGGGGAGGTGGTGGGCTGCAGATTGGCAGAGGGATTGGGGCAATCCAAGGGACACTAGAGGGGTGAGACAGGCCATGAGACAGCAAAAGCAGTGGGGCAGGCTAGGGAAAGAGAAAGCAGTTGAGCAGACCACATGATAGCGTAGGCCCAGCTCCTGAAAGTTCAGTCTCCTACACTCAATTCCCCAGGCCCAAAGGCTATCTTGGGGATCACAGTTGAGAAGGAGAGTCAATCTCCCAGGTAGGAAAGGCCAGCCCCATGGAGGGGTTCAAAACCCAGGACCAGAGTCCCAGAACCACACGTTGCATTCATAAGAACCCAAGAATTGTCAGACCATGGCTCCATCGAGCTCAATATTGTCTCCCCAACAGCTGCTTCAGAGGAAGGGGTAAGAAAACCCAGAAATGGACAATTATAGAATAAACTGCCCATCGAGGAAACTTCCTATTAATCCCCTGTGTTAGGCAGTGTTTTATGCCTTGAATCAGAAGCATGTGACATGACTGAACACAACATCTGGGGGCCCTCTCCAGCAATCTCTCACTCCAAAATACTATTAATCAAATCAGAAGCAAAGTAACAGGCTCCCCACAGAACCAACATTGCTTTCTCAAGGCACCCTATGTACATTTTATCATTCTACATAGTAGTTCAGCCCCCTCTCCCTGTCACAGGCCCAGGGGCCTTAGTGCTGAATCTTTGGTCATTTTGACCTAGGAGAAGAGGCCTGCCTTCACTGAGGACAGCATGGTCCAGATAACAATGGACTAGGAGTCAAGACACCTGAAGTCAAGACACTCATTTCTGCCACTGAATGGCTGTGAGCCTGGACAAGTCCCTTCCCCTCTCTGGGCCTGCTTCCCCCTCACCCTTTGTCTGTCTGGGCTATTTAGATTGTAAGCTCTTTGGGGCACAGTCACTGCATATTTGTATAGTGCCTATCTCAGTCTTGACTGGGATCTTTAGACAGCACTGTAACACCAATGAGTATGAAAAATAATTTTCCCCAAAGGTGTGGACTCTGGGTATCAGCCTCCCCTGCCCAGGAAACCTGGCCTGGAACTGTTCTCAGTTCTTATGGGAAGGCTCCTAGATGAATGGGCACCAGCCTCTTTCAACAGTTGGCTCCTGCAGCAACATTGGTTGGAACTGAGGCAATTCGGGCGTTGCTGTTCTCCCCAGGCAGATGGCCACTAATCTGACTCTACTTCCTACAGCACCTACCTCCACAGAAGTCAAAAGTTCAAAGTTCTTCCGAGCCAATAGCTCATCGGGCTGACATGGTAAAGACATGTTTGTAGCCAGTGGTACACAATGGAGGGATATGGCCAGCATCATGTCCAACTGCCTTTGACTGCCCCAGTCAGATGGGTTAGGCACCCTTTTATCGCTGGGTGAATGGGCGGTGGCCTTTCAGTGTGGTGGCTGAGTGGTTAAGATGCTCGACTGCAGAGAAGGAAGCCCTAGAAATCACAGAAATTACTAGCAAAAGACCAAACTCTACCAACTTTAGGGGTCACCTGACAACATGCCAGGAACCTGAGGGCAGCAACTAACTGGCAAAATTCATTTCCCCTTAGAGATAATATGGGGCTCCCATCAGAAGCACACAGGACTCTTGCCTCTCCCCCTCCTCATCCCGCTGCTCTCTGGAGCAAGGCAGTCTCTGCCTGCCCCCTCCCCACAGTTCTCCTTTGGTGGATGTCTCCCCCAGTTCCTCTGTGCAATAGGAAATGGGCTGCTCTCTGCAGCTTCTTTGGTCCTCTACCACCATGCAGCTGAATACCCCTCTTGGATAGAGACATTAGTTACTAGCCAGGCTACAGGAGCTCTTCAATGAAACAGCCCCTTACCTCACCCCGGCTGTATGATGCAGATCAGTGAAGTCAACAGATGTAATCATTCTGGAGAAAAAACAGTCAAGGGGCAGAGAACTCTGCAAAAGGGGATGTTACAGAGAGGAGCAGACTTTCCAGAGCAGAGGAAGGACCTGAATCCCCAAGATGTAGGGGACTGGTCATCACAGAGGAAAGGCCCATAGCCCTGGGGTGGAAGGGATGGGGCACCACACAGATACAGACGGAACCTACAGCTGCCAGGACAAAGGAGATGGGGCACCTGGGGGGAGAGCATGTCAGGGCCTGTCACAGAGAGACTTATGGCCTCAGAGCAGAGGGGATGGGACACTAGGGTAGCACTTACGGCCACAGAGAAGAGTAAGGAGAAGTGAGAGGGATACCCAGAGAAAGGTCCACAGCCTGAGTGGAGGGGAAGGGCCTATGGCTTTGGGTCAGAGAAGGGTTCGTGCAGCACCGCAGCTCCACAGCAGAGGGCAGATGGCTATGAGCCCACTGGCTCATAGCTCCCAGGTGGAGTGGATCTGCGCAAGGTGGGGGAGTCTCATGTCACCACAGCAGGAGAGACAGGGCACAAGGAGAGGGGCTTAGGGCCCTGGGCCAGAGGGCTCTATGGTGGAGGACAACAGCTGCTGGGGAAGAGATAATAGCCCTGCTGTGGCGCAGAGGGGGGTGCCAAGGACCCACAGCTGCTGAGATGAGGTAGATTGGTTTGAGGAGGGACTCGTGGCCCTGAGGCAGAGGGGACAGAACATGGGGGGAGGGGGAAAGGGCACATGGCCCCAGGGTGTAGGGAATAGTATGCTAGGGGGTGCAGCTCCTAGCATCAGGGGAAGGGGCCAGGGCAGAAGAGACAAGGGAGGGTTCCAGTCCAGGGCAAAAAAGGGGACAGAGTGTGGGGAGAAATGAAGGGACATGGCCCTAGGGCACTGGAGGGGAAAAGGGCCCAAGGCAGGAGGGACACTGTGCTCAGAACAACATGGGGAAGAGAAGGTTCCAGAGCAGAAAGAGGAAAAGAGGTTGGGGGATCTGGGCAGAAGGGACAATGTACTGTATGGTGGGGTGAAAGGGCCCAGGGTCCAGCTCATGGGGGAGAAGGGACAGGTCTCTGGTGGAAGTAGGTGGGGGAGGTAGCTCAGAGTACAAGGAACAGGGCGCTGTGAGAAGGAGGAAGGGCACTAGGGGGAAGGGCAGAGGAGACAGGGTGCTAGAGGGAGGGAGAAGGCATAGGGCACTGGAGGGGTGTGAAGGCCCAGGGCAGAGGGGACAGGGACTACAAGAAGGGCGGAAGGGAACAGAGCCCTGCAGAGAGTGGGGGGTGGCAGAGGGGACAGGGCTCTGTGGTGGGAGGGACGGCAGACAGGACAAGGTTGTGCAGGGCAGAGCCATACTGTGGGATGAACAGAGTCCTGTGGTGGTGTGGGGCAGAGGGAATAGGGCTGTGCCTGTGCAGTGCAAGGGCAGAGCCTTGGGGGGTGGGGGGGAGAGGGGCCACAACCCTGTGCTAGTGGTAGGGGGCAGAGCCCTATGGTGGCAGTGGGGGGACAGAAGGGACAGGGTTGTGTGGTGGATGGAGAGGCAGAGGGGACAGGGCTGTGCAGTGGGGGGGGGCAGAGGGGACAGGGCTGTGTGGTGGTGGGGGCAGAGGGGACAGGGCTGTGCAGCGCAGGGGCAGAGCACTGGAGAGGGGACGGGGCTGTGCGGTGGTGGGGGCAGAGGGGACAGGGCTGTGCAGCGCAGGGGCAGAGCCCCGGAGAGGGGACGGGGCTGTGTGGTGGTGGGGAACAGGGCTGTGCGGTGCAGGGCCAGAGGGGACAGGGCCCTACCATGGCAGTGGAGGGCTATGCAGTAGTGAGAGCAGATCCCTGGAGTGGGGAACAGAAGGGAAGAGCTGTATTGTGATGGTGGGGGGCAGAGGGAACAGGGCCCTGTGGAGCAGGGGCAGAGCCCAGAGGTGGGAGAGGGCAGAGGGAATGGGGCCCTGTGGCAGTGGGTGTCAGAGGGAACAGGGCCCTGTGGAGCAGGGGCAGAGCCCTAAGGTGGGAGAGGGCAGAGGGAATGGGGCCCTGTGGCAGTGGGCGTCAGAGGGGACAGGGCTGAGCAGTGGGGGGAGCAGAGCCCTGGGGTGGGGGGGGGGGGCAGAGCCCTGCAGTGGGGGCGGGGGGGCAGAGGAAACAGGGCTGTGCAGTGCACGGGCGGAGCCCAGGTGTGTGTGAGTGAGGGGACAGAGCCCTGTATTGGTGGGGGGTCAGAGGGGCAGGGCTGTGCGATGCGGGGCAGAGCCCTGTGGGGGAGCAGAGGGGACAAGGCCCAGTGGTGGGGGGCAGAGGGGATAGGGCCCTGCACTGGTGGGGGGCATAGGAAATGGGGCTTTGCCATGCGGAGGCAGAGCCCTGGGTGCAGGGGGCAGAGGGGACAGGGCTATGCAGTGAAGGGGCAAAGCCCTGGGGTAGAAGGCCTGCAGTGGCAGGGGGGGGGGGGGGAAGCGGAGGGGATAAGGCTACGCAGGGGTATGGGGCAGAGGGGACAGGGGAAGAGCCTGTGGGTGGGGGGGCAGACAGAAGGAGCAGGGCCCTGTGCAGATGCTGGGGCAGAGAGAACAGGGCTGTGCTGAGGGGACGCAGAGCGCTGGGTGGAGGGAGAGAGGGGACAAGGCCCTGCGGTGGTGGGGCAGAGAGAAAGGGGCTGTTCGGTGCAGAGCCCTAGGTGCGGAGGACAGGGCCCTGCGGGGGACCGGGAGCGAGGTCCCCACTTCCCTGGTGGAGGGAGGCGGCGGGGGAGGCGCTGGCGTGGCGCGGGGGCCGGGCTGCCCAGGGTGCTGAGAAGGGCCGGGCGTTGCCCTCGGCTCGGCCTGCGAGCTCGGTGCCCCGGGGCGTGGGCGCGGCGGCGGCTGCTGAGGAACTTGCGCTCCGCAGCCAGGCTGCGCCGGGCCGAACGCGGCGGGTCAGGCGGCGCCGGCCGGTTCGCGGCACGGCGGGGCAGGCGGGTCGGTGCCGCGTCTCCCCAGGCAAGTGAGCCGCCCACACGCCGCTACCCCGTCTCCGGGCGGGGCGCTCGGGTCAAGCCCGGCCGGCTGGGGGCGCCTGGCCGCGCATCCCCGCCACACAGGCGAGGCGGCGGGCTGCCCGGGGGGCCGGAGACTTCTCCTGCGTCCCCGGGCCGGAGGGACCGTGCCTGCCCTCCCGGGGCGTAGGCTCCGCCTCCGGCTGTGGGCGCCTGGCTCCGGGCAGCGCGAGGAGAAGTTCCTGTCAGCCCGGCCGGCCGTGGCCCCCCGAGCCCGGTGTGCGGCGCCCCCGTGGCTGTGCACCCCGCCCCCTCCCTTGGGCAGCGCCCGTCCAGTCTAGCCCGCCCCGCCGGGTAAAGCCCGCTCCCCGGGCGTGGGGCGCCTACCCGCCCCCCTCGAGTGTGAAGCGCGGTTCCCCGCCCCGGGTGTGGAGACCCCCGACCCGGCCCCGGGTGTGGATCCCGGCCCCCCGACCCGGGATGCAGCGCTCGGAGGCCCGGCCCCTCCCCGGGCGTGGAGCCCCCTCCCCTGGCTGCGCGGCGCTGCGCTGCTGGGTGCGGAGCCCCCTCCCACTCGCTCCCTCTCCGGACTCGGCTGGCTCTGCACACCCGACCCCCCCCAGCCGTGCGGGCAGGGCTAGGCGCGGCGCACCCTGGGAGTTGTAGTCCCCAGGGCTTGGCCCAGCCCGAGAGGGCGCGGGGGCGGCGGGCGGCTGGACTACACTTCCCGTCAGGCCCTGCGGCAGCTCCCTCTCGCCCTCACACTCCGGCTGCCGCTGCCAGTGTCTCCGCCGCCGAACCCTCGCTCGCAGCGCCCAGTGTCCGACCCGCAGCCTCGGGCAGGGGCCCGGCTCGGCCCGCAGCGCCGCGGCCCGCCCAGCTCCGGAACAGGTGCGTGCCTCTCCCGTCCCCGCCGCCCCGCTCCGGACACCCGGCCCCTGCTGCCCGGGCACCCCGGGCCCGTTCGCCCCGCACCCACCACCGGGGAGCCGGACCGAGCGGGCGGCCGAGCGGGCGGCCCGACCCATCGCCTCCGGCTGGGTCTCCATGGAGACCGGCCCCGGGACCCCCTCCGGGCAGCGGGCGCTGCTGGCGGCTGGGGCTCGGGCTGGCAGGGAGGGGGAGCAGCGTCCGGAGTGGGACGGGGAGGAGGGCAGCGAATCCCGGAGCGGGGGAGGGTGGGGACGGGGATCGCGGAGGCTGTGACAGCGGAGGCGCAGCGAGCCTGGAGCCGGCGTCGCTGGGCACGGAGGGATCCCGGCGGGGAGCTGCTGCTGCCTCCTCTGCACGTACCTGGGACGGGCTCCGCGTGTAGCCGCCGCTCCTTCCTCGCTTCGCGCCCCATCACCTGCCGCTCCCAGATCTAGCCAGAGGACGGACCCCAACTCCCGGAGTGCATCCCCTCGACCTGAGGGGCCCCTTCTTGTGGCGCGGGGGGGGGTGAGGGAGAGGAATCTTCCGTGCTTTGCTCCCGACTCTTCCGTGCATGTGCACGTTGTTCTACGGGCTACACAGCTGAGACCCGGACCTGGCCCCTCGCTCCTTAGACAACGGGACTGGATAGCGTGGCTCCTGGAGTTTCGCAGCATGGCCCCTAGCGACCTAATCTCTAGCATAGGGGGTGCCCAGCAGAGACTCGAGGTCCCAGCCTGTAGTGCTTCATCTTGCTCCCCAGTGGATTCTGTAATCCCTCTAGGCTGGCAGAACCTCACTAGTAAAGGTAAAAGAGACGAGTCAGCTCCATATTTTGCCAATTAGGTGTTGCCCTTGGGGTCCTGGCATGTTGCTCTGGTGGCCCTTAGTTGGCAGAGTTTGGTCTCCTGCTAGCACTTTGTGATTTTTTTTTTTTTTTTTTTTTTTTTTTAGGGTTTCCTTCTGTGGAGGTTGGTGCTGTAGGAAGTAGCATCAGATTAGTGGCCATCTACGTGGGGAGAACAGCAGTGCCCAGGTATCATCAGTTCTCCCTGACCTAGCTTCAGGAGCCAGCTGTTGAAAGAGGACAGTACTCATTCATCTAGGAGCCTCCATATCAGAATTGAGGACCGTTCCAGGCAAGACCCCAAAGAGGGGCCTGGGCAAGGGAGAGTAACACTAAGTGTATATATTTATTGGTATTACAGTAGTGTATAAAGATCCTAATCAGGATTGTGCTAGGCACTGTACAAATGTATAGTAAGACCTTGTCTGCATTGGAGTTCTTTAGGTGATATCGCTTATACCAGTTCCCCCAATCTAAATAAGCTATACTTGTAAAAGGACTTTTTGCCAGTATAACTATCTACAACTGGAGCTTTTGCTGGCATAGATACATTGGTTAGGGATGTGATTTCCCCCTGCCCCGCACACTACCAGCCAACATATCTATGCCAGTAAAACTCTTGCGTGTAGTCCAGGCCTCAGCGACAGTTTCTGCCCCAAAGAGCTTACAATCTAAGTAGACTAGACAGACAAAAGGTAAAGGGGAAGTAGGCACAGAGAGGGAAGGGGACTTGCCCAAGGTCACAGAGCAGGTCAGTGGTAGGATTAGGAACAGAACTCAGGAGTCCTGATTCCTACTGCAGTGCCCTAGTCCACGCTGCCACTCAACATTACTTTCACTTTGCTCCTGGTGTGATTAATAATGTTTTGGAGTGAGGAATTGCTGGAGTGGGCTCCGAGATGTTATGGCCCATTCTTGTACACTGCATTCAAGATGAAAATTGTGACATAATCAAAATAAGAGTGCCTTTTGTACAGTTAGGCTCATTGGGGAAGACATTGATTCCTTTCAATTAACTTTGATTTTTTTATGGTGGATTTGAGAGAGCACCAGGATAGACTTTTATGGGGTCATACCAAGATGGGAAGTATTGGGATAGTCTTTTGGGTCCTGATCTTGCAAGGGAATCTATACTTGTGGCTCTGTACGTCGGTGGGGGGAGGATTTGCCCATGTGAATCCCTCTGCAGATTTGAGGCCTTAGGATATATCTACATTAGCTTTTTTGCCCTAATATTTCCCACTGTTGCTGCCATCAGTATAGATCCTTTGCCAGTACTTTTACCAACATGTCAACTATCTCTGCAAAGAGCAGCTCTGAGAAATTTGAGAAAACTGAATCTAGCGTGGACAAAGCCTTAAAGGAATAAATTAATGGAGGACTTTGAGGGAGTAGGACGGAACTGGGGGTGGGGGAGCATGCTTTGGGATAGTATCATATGTTATGGGCAAGGAAAACTAAAAAGATTGTAAGATCGTGTGCAATGTGTAGTTTTTCTTCCGATGTCAGAGATTTTGCAAAGATTTTCCACCTTTTGGTGGATTCCCCTCCCTCCCCCCTTTTTTTAAACCACCTTAAGAATCTGCTGTGACAGCCTTCCACAGGGACAGGCTTTTTTGTTAGGCTGCAGTCAGTGACTTAGGTACTAGCTATAGCTTTAGCCAGTGGGGAGGATGTACTTTTTAAACACTGCTAAATTTTTAGGAAACTTTCCTAGTTCAAATAGGGATGTTTTTTTTTTTTAATTTAACGTTTCTGTGTATTATGCTGGTCACTGCAGTGACTTAAATCAGGGTTAGTGTGTCTTTAAACTGGCACAGGTAGATTCATGCACACAAGCTCAGCACAGCTGTAGCCAGTGGTCATACTAGGCAACAGAATGGAAGACCCAAGATTAGATCCAGATTATCATCTGCTCTGCAGGCCAAAAGCAACATGAACAGTTACTACTGAAGACTAGGGTAGATGTAGCCTGGCTTATCCAGGACTGAATTTGGCTAGAGATTGGTATGACTTTATCACTGCTATGGTTTCCAGACTCTTTAAGGTAAGTAACATGATATGGTTTGCATTCAGTATTACATTTTTAAAACCTTTTTTCCAGTTGGATTCAAGACCCATGTATGACCCCTGCGAGGGGTTTTTATAGTTCTGTTGCAAACAGTTTAGTTTAAATGGTTTGTATGAAATGTGGGTGGAGCTGAAGCCATGTGTTCGGACAATTCTGGAAACTCTTTCGATTTGTGCTTATTTTGGACTTCAAAGGCACTCTGTCACCTCAAAGATCACATATGGCAAACAAACATAATTCTTTGCCTGTGTTACTAATGGTATCAAAGATAGTTAAACTGAAATTTTTAAAAAATAAATGTGATTATTACTGGTGATGCAATTTGTCTCCCTTTGGCATTTCTCTAAGCTTCGCTAAAAATCAGTCAGTTTAACTTTTTTTTTATAGTCACGCCCACTCAGGTTCTCAGGAGAAGTATCTGGGTTGCATCCAATATAGATGATCATTGATTTGTTCAAAACAGTGGTTTCCACTGGAGTTTAAAAATATAATAGAAATATCATATTGGGCTTAGGTTTTGTAACCCCTTTTTCATGTATTGTACATTTTGGTCATAGATTTTATTTGCAATATCCAGTCTCAGCTATCTTGTGTTTCCAGGGTCAAAGTGCAACCCTTCTTAGCATTCCACAGTGCCCCCTGGCCAAATGAGTTGCAGAACACCTTAAAAAAAGAAAGTATCCGTGTGCTCATCCTCAGAAATTCTTGCTACAGGCTGGGAAGTCAAAAAGAAAAATTTCAAGGTTGATGATTCCCAGTCTCCTTCCAGTCAAGACAGACTTCTAGGGTGTCTCACTTTAGAGAAAGCAGTGGCTGAGAGCCCATCACAGGGGGAAAAGGAGGGAAGGCAGGCAGGCAGGGTTTACAGTGTTCTTCAAGTACCTGAACTCCAGCTGTGTGTTTTTCTCAGGCTGCTCTGTTAAATAATGTTAGCATTGAAATGGTCCAAGTTAGGCACTGAAGTGAACATCATTGCCCTGTGCTTGTCTAACATTTGCACCAGGCACAACCACTGGTGTAGATGCATCCTAGTGCAGACGTGCAGAGTCATTATTGGCACGGGTGGAGCTTACCCTTACTTAACCAGGATGTGCTGTAATGGTGCAAATCTTGGCTCCCAGGGGCTTTGCCTGTCTGCCTTAGGCATGACACTAGTGCACCTGTACTACTGGCTGGCCACTGGGCAAAAACCCCCAGGAGACAATCCTTTGTGCAGATCCCCTGGTGATAGCAATGGTGGGAAAGCTAGTGTAGACTGTCTGTCAGTGTTTTTACCACCCTGCCATCTGGTACTTGCTCTGAGCAAGGCTTGGATGAAACTCTGGTAAACTGCTGGCAGCCGCTTTACATTAGTGTTCAGACTGGGACAATAGCAGTGGTCAGAGAATTTCCTAAAAATCTCAGACCTTGTTGATACATGGATGTGTGTATACCAGTATAAGTAGAACCAGTAAAGTGTGTAAAAAAACTATACTAGTATAATTAAAGCAGTACAGATTCCTAATGTGGGTGCTTATACTGGCATAGCTTATTTCCATAAGGGAATGGGAATATGCTATACTAGTAGAAGGCAACTTTATACTGGTAAAATTGCATCCACACTAGGGGCTGTACCAATGTAGCTGCTTTGGTAGAAAATCATGCCCCCAACCAACAGAGTTAAATTGGTACAAAAACTGTATGTGGACCAGGCCTTAGTGCAGATGTGTCCTCTCATAGGCAAGTGGTTGGAAGAAGGGGGAGTTCACTCAGGGCTTGTTTTCCCTATTAAAAAAAAAAAGTGTGTTCTTAACTCAAGTTGGCTGACTTGAGTTGCAATCCTAATAAGACAAGGCAGTTGGTTTAACAGGAGTTAACAGGTTGAGTTAAACGCTAGGCCCCTGTACAGTCATAAACTTGAACTGATAACTCATGTTAAAAATACAACTGCCTGGTCTTCTCTAGGATATAAACCTAAGTTAGAGTATGTCTATAGAGTTATTCAGAATAGCTCAGTAGTGTCGAAGGGGCTGGTGGCTCGGCCCTACGTTTCTCAGATAGATTTATCTCTGCACCTGGCACCTCCTGCTTCCAGTCCACCTTCTTGAGGGTCCTCTGATTCTTTTGTTGCTTCCTCTGGAATTGGGGTTTGAAACCACCTGAGTCAGGTGTTTTATTTTGTCTCTACGTTTGAATGCCTTGATCCCTTCTCTTGGTTGGGATTCTAATTTCCCTCCCTATTTCTTCTTCATTCCCTGGGAAATGTCTGCCTTTGGCATTTATCTTGCATCCTCCTTGGATAACAGAAATCAAGAATTCATTTAACAATGTCTATTCTGTCACTACATCTTCCTAACTTTCTCCTAGAGGCCCTGCAGGTTCCATCATTGATCTCTTCTTCCTCATGCACTCAGAAATGTTTGTTGTAACTGCTTGTGAAATCTTGCTATCAAACTTCTCTCTTTAATTGCAAGCCACAATGGTTCTGCCCCATCAGTGCTTTCCTGGAGGCTTCCTAGTTCAGTCTCTCCACAAATTTCCATTCTGTTTAGCACAGTGGTACATGTCTCTCACTCCCCACTCCCATACAAGATCCTCTTGGAGCGCTCCTAAAATGTCTATGCTGCCATTGTACCCTCATTGTCATATGCTTTCCCTTCCCTTCTTTCAGTTCAGCCCAGGATGGTGACATCCCTGCAGATTGATTGTTACCCTATTTCCTTTGGGTTCTTTCATTTCTCTCCAACCATTGCAAGACTCCATCTCTTCCCACCCCAAGCCACCTTTTGTTCTTTCCGGGTACAACCCAGTTTTCGGGGGTCTCTCACTCAGCCCAGGTACCCATTTCATTACTTAGTATTTCTTCCCTTTCCAGGTGTGTTTATTTTGGCTGCTACTTTCTCCTCTCATTTTCTGACTTCTGGGTAGCTTCTCTTCTCTGCAGTCTCTGCCTGCTCAGCTAAACTCTTTCCCTCATCTGTGGCTCACTCTGTCCTCTCAGCCAGTACACTGGTATTTCTTTGGTTCCTCCTGCTTCTATGGCCCTTGTCTCTTCCCAAAAGAGTCCCAGAAACACCCCACTGACCTAGACTGTGCCTCTGTACCAGGTATGTTCATACCTGGCACTGAATGAGCACCTTCAGCTTTTTAGCTTTCTATCTGATTCCTCAAACCTTCAGTCTTCTTATCCCTATACAACTGATTCCAGTGTGGACTGATACTACAGACCGTTCGTTGTCCTACCAAGAGCTTGTGTCCTTCTGATATGTCATGTAGGCTGACCAGACAGCAAGTATGAAAAATCGGGACAGAAGGTGGGGGGTAATAGGTACCTATATAAGACAAAGCCCCAAATATTGGGGCTGTCCCTATAAAATCGGGACATCTGGTCACCCTAATGTCATGAAAGAAAAAACTATATAAGACTTTGGATCACATGCTGTCTTTAGATTTCCTTTCTACTCCCCCAAGGATGCTGCCCATTTGTACCTCTTTTGCTTCATGTATGTAACATCTCTGATACAGGAACCTGTCTGACAATTTGCCTCCTTAATCTCTCCTGCCCAGTCTAACCTAGCCTGCTCCTGCTGGCCATACACTTCAGATCCTTCCCCTCCCTCATTGCTCTACTACTTTTTAGCTCAATTCATTCTCCTGAGCGATGGGACTCAAGTAGCAGCCCTGCTCTTAAAGTGCTCAATGAGACAACACTACTGCAATGGCAGGCATGTCTTCCCCCGAAAAATTCCATCACAGAGGCAGGCATCTTGAGGGGTGGGATAGCTCAGTGATTTGAGCATTGGCCTGCTAAACCCAGGATTGTGAGTTCAATCCTTGAGGGGGCCATTTAGGGATCTGGGGCAAAAATTGGAGATCGGTCCTGCTTTGAGCAGGGGGTTGGACTAGATGATCTCCTGAGGTCCCTTCCAACCCTGATATTCTATGATTCTATGACTCTCAAATCTCAGGGTTCTGCTCTACTTTGTCTCTAACCCCTTAGAATGCCTGTCACTTCCTAACAATAGTAAAGTGGAATTCTAGCAGTGAAAGCCCTGCAAAGTTTGTCAAGCAGTGCCCCACACATACTCAGAGTTGGTTCCATGCACATGTACCCTAGGCACTTGATTGCCTGAACAGTCATCTTCCTCTCTGTACAATTGTCTCCTGAGCTGGTTAGTGTTGACTGATAAAGAAATATAAAAGATTGGACAATTCTGTGGTTTTATAAGTCCCTTGTCTTGGGTAAAGCTGCCTTCTGCCTGCCTGCTGTGTCTGGGAGACCTTCTTGAGGGATGAAGAAGTACAAAAGGGTACAGGGGGATGTAGAGGTGTCTGCACAGAGTGCTTTTGGGGGAGGCCAAGTCCTACTACAGATTGAATGGGTTTGGTGAAAAATCCTAGCATGAGTGTAAGCCTTGTGTATTGTCCTGCCCTGAGTGTACCCCTCTCCTGAGGGCTTTTTGCAAACAGACTTGTAGCTGCTCAAACGATGTACCACGGTTGCATGGAAATGAACCTGCAGTTGGCAAGTAAGGAGGAGGTGTTGCCCGCTCCTTTTCTCAGTGATCTGGCTTGCAGATGACCTCTCTGAACTGTACCACAGACTCACAACTTTGTTGGAGAACTCCAAGGAATGGAACTGAATGCAGCATCCAGGGAACAGCTTCTGACTCTTTGTTTTGTCTTTGCAGGCGGAGTGGCCCCGTGAGCCCCAGCAGGTCCTGGTTGGTGGTGAGCAGCTGTCATGATCTCTACAGCACCTCTCTACAGTGGGGTGCATAACTGGACCAGTGCAGAGCGGATTTGCATGTGTGGCCTCAACGAGGAGAGGTGAGGTGCGTGGGTAGCTTGTTAGGGGAAAGACTTTAAGCAGGGAGCTTGGGTCAGGGAATCGGAGAGGCTAGAAGCAGAAAGCATACTGAATCCTGTTTAGTGGTTCTCTTCGGGGCCAGTGCAAGCCTATTATCTGTTACAGGGCTGAGCTCATAAGGAGCACAGGGGTAGGACAAGGATGCATTAAGCAGTCAAGTCTCCTTTATGGTCCTTGTGTTCCATGCCCAAGGAAAAGAAAGGGTCTGATGCTTGCAGGGGAATGATACTGGAGGCTCTCTGCTTTCTGGGCAAGAGCCACCAGCTGTATGGAGCCAGGGTGCTGCTTGTGGCCTTGCTACCCCAGTGTTAAGGCTGCTCATGGCGTTGTTGCTACACACTGTACCTTTGCTCTTTGACTTTGTTAGATTTGTGCTCTCAACTGACTGCCATTCAGCCTGACAGGTTGGGACCTGGGAAGAGGGCTACGTGGACAGTACAGGCTATGGAACTGAGAAGTGTTTCCAGTACGTTTGCCTGGGCAGTGCAGATTAGATCAGTGGTACTCAACCAGGGGGATGTGTATCCCTAGGGGTAGGCAGAAGTTTTAAAGGGGTACATCAACTCATATAGATATTTGCCTAGTTTTACAACAGGCTACATAAAAAGCACTAGCTAAGTCAGTACAAACTAAAATTTAAAACAGACAAAATGCGAAAGTCAGCAATTTTTCATTAATAGTGTGTTGTGACACTTGTATTTTTATGTCTAATTTTGTAAGCAAGTTGTTTGTGAGGTGAAACTTGGGGTACACAAGACAAATCAGAATCCTGAAAGGGGTACAGTAGTCTGGAAAGGTTGAGAGCCACTGGATTAGATGTTTGGATAGGTGAATTGCATGAACACCACAGTCTAGGGCAGGACCTGCTCCTTGCAGGAGTCCTGACCTGTCCCATTTCCTTGCCCTGGCAGTCCCCTCCAAACCCACAGCATTAGCACCTATCTAATCCTGCAGTTCTCAGGTGGTGTCCTCAGAACTGGCCAGCTTTTGGCCTCCCTGGTGTCAGGATGCCGTGGAGCTTTTTCAGCTGTGGGAAATGCTCTAGGTGGTCTGAAAAGTCATGTTATATGGACTAAAATGAGCCATGTTTGGTGCACACTGTCCTTCATTTGGGATGGTAGGGTCTCGGGCATTAGGGATGCTGATAACTGCTGTAACAGACAGGCAGGAGAACAGTGGGGTAAGGGAGATTTTGGCATGTAATGTACAGCCTCTCAGCTTAGTTACCCCTTCATAAAGGCTATGCAGGCCTACTTCTTGATCCTAATAAATTTCAGTGTTTCAGGCACCTGAGCACTGAGGGCTCTAGGCACCCTAACAGAACTACCAAACAGCCCAAATACAAGATTAAATCAAGACAGACAAACCAGGTTGATCATAACTGAATGGTGGGTTGTTGTTGTTTTTTTTTTTTACCAGTTGTTGGCCCCTACGTAAAGTGTGTGGGTGGGGATAATCATTTGGGGGAATACTCATTCCATTTCCTTCCTGGACAAGGTTTCACATCACGGAAATCATTGTCCCAGCTGGCTCCCTTCCTGGCTGTCTCTCAGCGCAGACGCTAAGGGACCATGGAACCTAAGCTCTCTCTGTACCAAGAAGTGGCTTCCCTAAGGCCAGGTTGAGGAATGCTGGCAGTGAGCAGTGTGGGTGCAGCTTGTTACTCCAGTGCCCAGGTTGTATGTGCTCTGGGGCTAAGGAGAAGAGCTCAGTCTCTGGGGCTGACTCTGTGGCCCCCTTTGCCTGCACCAGAGTCATTGTACTTCCACCTCCCCTCCCCAGCAGTGTGACAAACAATGTAGTTTGTATCTCCATTAGCTTTCGGAAGAGCAAGCTGCTAGTTTGTCTTTTGAGACAGTGGCAGGAACAAGAGGGGGTGCTTGCCCTGAAGCTGTCTCAGAAGCTGAGTGGCCAGCTCAGCTCCTTGCCTGGGCTCCCAGCCAGCCATTAACCTGTGCATCGCCAGCCTGGGTGTGCTGATCTGCTGAGCCTTCTGAGACAGGTGCTGCCCTGGGGGAAGGGAATCGCTTCCCCTCCAAGGCAGGGGGAATGGCGTTGGGGCAGCTTGAACGGGATGGTGGTCTCCTCTAGGGGGAGAGGGGATATGTAGAACAAGGGGGTATGTAGGACATGCCCCTCTGGCAGGCAGGCTGCCCTCACCTGTTGGAGCCCTAGGATGCCGGAGCTGCTTGGCTTCACTGACTAGCTCAATCCCTCGCTTGGGCCTGACTGTTGAAGCTGCCTGGGCTGTTGCAGGGCCAGGAACTGCGCTCTAGCTCCACCTGCTGCCCTTGCCACGTCCCTGCCTCTGTCTCCGAGGGGACCGGGATTGGCGTAGGAGCAGGAGGTGGAGCCAGAGTGGGGCTCCCAGCTCTGCTGCATAGTGCATAGGCAGCTCTCTGTGCCAGTTATCCAGCTTGTTGTCACGGAGATGCCTGCCTGGCCAAGGTCTCAGCTCCCTAACACCCCTGCTCTTTCACTGATCCCATCCAACTCCTCCAGAGCCTACCCTGGCTCAAGGCATGTGCTGCTTTTTGGCAGAGATCCCACGGGACAATAGTTGCGGACGGGGTAAAGGCCATGAGGTTTTTGGCTCCTCTCAGCATTTCAGTGGGGGCAGGGTCGAAAAAGTCCCCTTAACTCTGCCTTTCCTGTCATACCAAGGCTCCAGCTTCATGGCCTTCGGAGGAGGGGGAGGCACAAGGGTCGATACACAGGCACTGTCGATACCTCTCTTGCACGTTTTCAAAAGTCCCCAGCCTCACAGTTAATGCAATTTAGATGTCTCACAGGAGGACACTGGGGAGGCCAGCTTAGACCTGAGGTCCTGGGGAGTTCCATCCCTGCCCAGCTCTGTGGCAGTAACAGAACACACATGCTTGCTGGGTAGAAACCCACAAGTTCTGCTGGGTAGAATATGTGGCCTGGCTACAAATCCTACCTGACTGACCTTGGGCATGTTCCACCCTCCTGTCTCCACCGCCCTGGCTAGCAAACTGGGCAAGAAGCAGGAACCTGGTTCTGCATCTGAGCTATGTTTTCCTGGGTTACAAACTACTAAAAGCCTATCTCAGGCATTAGTTCTAAGGGCCGTTCTCTTGCGATTCCAGCCACCCCCCATCCCATCACCTCTCAGCTGCCGTCTGGATCTTGCTGCTGCCTATTGCAGAAACCTGATCTCCCCTTATTAATAACAATCCTCTTAAGCCTTTTGCGGCCTGAGTAACTCGGGAAATCCAGGTTTAAGAAATCCATGTCAAATTATGTTTGTAAAGAATAACAGCAAAGATGATGTCTGGTGGAAAGGGCGCAGGGGGCCTATGCGAGGTGCTGTGCTTTTGCCATAACACAAAGGAACTAGTGTAGCTGTGGGGAAAACCAGCATTGCATTTGTAACATAGCTGTACCATGAGGTGGGGAAGCTGGTGTGGGGTCATGATACTGAGGGCATCTGAAAAGGTGTAATGGGCCAATACCAGGATGTTTAAACCTGAAGGTCATTATTCAGGGTACAGCTGCAGCAGATGTATCCCTTCGAGGGCAACCTTTGGGTGGCCAAGAGAGTGGAGTACCAGTACTGGATACTGGAGTGATGGGGTTGGAGGTTTGCATCGCTTAATCCCTGTAGTAGCAGACAAGGGGAGAAAAGAAAAGACCACCAGCATCACAGTGTTTATTCTGTCCCCACTAGCTTCCCCTGTACTTAACTCTCACAGGCTCTTGTGTCAGCAGACAGAAAACATTAGGGTGGGGCCTCAAACCCTCCTAGGATATTGAACCCTGTGCTGGGCACAATGCTGTCTCCCATGGGTATAGCTCCTGGTTCAGATGTTGACTTAGGCAGAAGTATTGTTTGTTTCCATCTCTCCAGTGTGACCATATCATGTGCACAGTTGTTGCCATTGGCCTCCCCCCATCTCCTTTCCCTGGAGCTGGTCACGGTCCTTACTCTGAATTCACTTTCCACCTGGGGAACTCCTTTGTTTGAAGCAGTGAACTGCCCTCTTTCTGTCTTGCGGAGGATAAGGGGTTAAAGCTCCAATCACACACTCCAGGTCCCAGGTGTCTCCTGCTTTGAGGCTGGAGGGGAGTGATAGAGCTGAATGTGCTCAGGCTCCTGGAGCAGTGACAGGACTCCGCAGCTATCTGAAGGGTCTATGAGGTGGAGACATGAATGACACTAGTGCCCTAGGGATGGGAAGAGAAATGATACGTGAGAAGTATAGATGGTTCTCGGAGGAGTGTAGGGGAGATAAGACTGGAATATTGGGTGGGTGTGGAATTAAAATTACCTGGGGTGGGGAGGATTTGGTTTTGGACCAAAACCAGGGTTACTGGTTAGTGTGTGGCTGGAAGATGTGGGGGTGGGGGGCAGGAGAGGAATCAGGGAGTAGTATGCCTGGTGGGTGGGGAATGAACAACAGGTGTAATGTGTGGGTGTGTGAGAGAGACTGGGAGGGTGGGTGGGGTAGGAATGTGAGTCTGGTGGGGAGGGCAGGATTGGAAGGTGGGGGTTGCAGATGTGGGGGGGGGTTGTGGGGTGGGCAGACCTAGAATGTGCAAATGGGGGAAGAAAGGACAAGAACATGAGGAGGCTGTGGGAGGGTGAGAACTCCGAATGAGTATGGGGCAGGCAGCACTGGGCCTGGTGGGATTGTATGGGGCAGGGCTGGGGGAGGGAGGGACTGCGGTCAGGAGGGGGAGTTGGGGGATGATGGGACTGCAAGTGGGGAGGAGAGTTCTAGGGGGGCATTGGGGGAAGGTGGGACTGCCAGTTTGGGGGGGATGGAGCACCTGTGGGGTGGTGGGAGGCAGGACTGGCAGGCAGGAGTTTGTCGGGAACACTAGAGGGGTTGGTGTGGGGGGGGGGGGTAGCTCCCTGCCCTTCGGGTGATGGTCATTTTGTGGGTCTCCCCATCCCCCACTCTGCCACTTTATTTGCCAACTGTCACTTCCCAACTGCCGTGGAACTTTTAGGCCAGTGCTTTCCATCTCCTTCTTAAAGGGGCAGTAGCCTAAAAATTACCTGGTGGCTGTTTCCCGGGACCTGGCTTTAGAGGGATCCCTGGGCCCCCACTGCCTGTGCACCTGAGGCGCTGGCTGGCTCCCCAAAGTGTGCCTGCTGTGCTGAATTTGGGAGCTTGGAAAGCAGCACAGGGGCGGGCCTGGAGAGGCAGGGATTTGGGCTCTAGGGGAGGAGTCCCCACTCCCCTATGGCCAGCAAGCCCCTTCTGACTCCCTGTATGCAGCACGGAGCTAACGGTGGGCTAGGAGAGTGCCTCTGGGGTTCATTGTGCCTCCCTTGTCTTGTCTCATCTCTGTCATAGGAGAGCCCCGCTATCTGATGAGGAGTCTAACAAGAGCAGCTCCCAGCACTTGGGGTCCCAGGAATTTTGCGTCAGCAGCAGCCTTTCCAAGGTGAGCTCCTTGTACAGAGTGGCTGGGCTGAGGAGCCAAGGACTGCAATGGAAGGGGCCATGCATGGGAGTCTGACCCTGACCTGGGCCCAAGTGATGAGTGCTCTATGACAGCATGGTGTGCAGGGCCAGAGACTGTCGAAAGCAAGAGTGCAGGGCCTGGAAGCAGCACTGCTCCCCTTTTCTGTGGGCTTCTTTCTGTCCCATAAAGACCTAGCGGAGAGAGGGAACAGCCCTTCCCTTTGGGAAATGCTGGCTCAGCTTCCAGGGAGTCCCTTCTCCCTTTCTCATTGCAGGTGGAGCTCACAGCAGTCAGTGGTGGCAGCAATGCCCAGGGGCTGGATGCAAATAACAGCGTGGAGGAAAAACTTGGGCCCAAGCTGGAAGAGCAGCTACCCAAACCCTACCCGAAACCAGAGTGTGCTGGGAAAGCAGTGATAGAAGATAATGAGCTGGGCGCTCTGGCAAACCAGGGAGATGGCAGAGAGCTGGAGCCCGCAGCCCCAGGAGCTGTGGAGCCTGAGACCAGCAGCACTGACAGTGCCTGGATGCCTGCAGAGCTTCACAGTGACAAACAGGCTGATGCTTCTCCTGCCTGCCCCAACACTCCAGACAATGAACATGCTGGGAAAGAGAAGGGCACCCTGAATGCTGAAACACAAGAGGCAGGAGTGCCTGTGGAGGAAACTCTGCCTGTGGTTGCTTCCAGCTGCAACACCCTTGCATCAACCCCAGCCACCTTCACCTTGAATAGAGTGTGTTTTTCCACATCTCAAGCCCCAGCTATGCAAAAAATGCCCCTCTCCTTTCAGTCTGGGGCAGTTCTGGCCCCAAGCCAGCCCCTTGTGTACATCCCACCCTCCAGCTGTGGGCAGCCACTCAGTGTGGCTACTCTTCCGAGCCCCATTGGGGTCCCCTCCTCCCTTGCTCTCCCAGTCCATCCCTCCTACCTGCAGGAGCATGGCCCGCCAGGCATTATTGCGCCCCCTGAGCTGCGCTCGTTTCCCTGTACCTTCTCCGTAGCCAGGCCCTTGCCTTCGGATTCCAAAGTGGTGTCTGTGGAGGTGAACCAGCTGAGCTGCCCTTCACCTTCAGGTGGGAACAGCACACAAGCTGCTGCAGCTGTTGATGGCCCTTCCCCACCCATGGAGGGCTCTTCGCTTTCACCCAGTCAGCCTTCCCTGACAGCGTCATGTGGGAGTGAAGCTCCCCCACCAGGTACTGGCCTACACACCAGGGCCTCTGGTGCTCCAGAGCAGGTCGCTCAAGGGGCCACCACTTCGCTTTCTCCCCTGAAGTCCCCCCCACAGCTGGAACGTGAGATGGTCTCCTTCCCAGAATGTAGCGAGATGCCTCTTGATCTGTCCTCTAAATCCAATCGCCAGAAGCTGCCTCCACCAAGCCAACGCAAGACACCCCCCATGCCCATCCTAACACCAGTGCACACCAGTGGCAAGGCAGCACTCACTACGGTCCTGTCCAAGTCCCAGCGTGTAGCCCAGAGTGCAGGCAGCAGCGTCACCTCATGCCTGGGCACCACCCCCCCCTTAGTAATTTTTCCTGACTTCCTGCGCAATGGTGAGCAGGGCTCCTGGATGAAAAACTCAACCGCACTGATTAGCACCATTCCAGGCACCTATGTGGGCGTGGCCAACCCAGTGCCTGCCTCACTACTGCTTAGCAAAGACTCCAGCATTAGCTTCACCAGGGACCCACAGCACCTCCCCAAACAGGAGCCCATTTCCATCATTGATCAGGGAGATCCCCGAAATGTTGGGCCACCCTCTGGGAAAAAAGGCAGCCAGGCTAGTGCGGAGGGTCAGCAGGACCCAGCTAGGCGGTTCCTCTATGGCAGAGTTGCCCCAGGGGCGCCTTTGTGCCAATCCAAAGAACTCTCTCTCTGGAATCCTGGTCAGGGAAGCATTTACCCCCGATGCCCAGTTAATGGGAAACCATCCAGTCCCCAGCTTCTGCCTGTTGGGTGGTCTCCCTATCACCAGACCCCTCTGCTTTCAATTGGTATCTCCACAACCGGACAGCTGCCCCTGAATCAGAGTGGCCCCTCCAAGCCATCTGGTGCAGGTGAGTTCCCTGTGTTTCCCAGCATGCAGCCTGTAGAGTCTGGCATGGCAGCCCCCAAGGCCCCAGAGGGACTGCCAAGGCTTCCGTCTCTGGAATGGGAAGCCATGTCCAAAGCCAAAAACTGCAGGGTCTTGCCCAAGTTCTGTGAGGAGCCCACCAATCCAGTCCCCATGGCTGTAGCTCCATCTCTTCAGGCCAATACTGTGGATGCAAGGGGCGGAAAGGGGAAGGCAGAAAGCCCTTCCAGGAGCCAAGGGTGTGATGAGCCAGGGGCTGACTCCGCTAGAGACAGTGTTGTACAGACTGAGGCTCCCCAGGGGAGCTGTAGCCTCAAGCTGTTAGGAGACTCAAAACCTAAAAACCAAGTGTTAGCTGCCTATCTGTCACATGACCTGCCTGTAGTCAATCAGCAAAGCCTGCAAACAGCCTCTGAGCTACCAGCTGCACCTGTGGAGAGTCAACGCAAGGAGCTGGGATATGAGGTGGCCCAGGAGCAGCCGGCCTCAGAGGCCCCCCAGTGTATGCACCAGGTGGACCTGTGCAGAGTCAAGAAGGAGCGAGTGGAATGTGATGTGCCATTTGCCTCTGGGGCTTGTCTGCGAGCTGGGGTAGCCCCAAACGGCTTTCCTGAGACCAAACTCAAGGGAGCAGCCCAAATCAAACAAGAGGGCAGTTTATGCTGCAAATCCAAACGGCAACACGATGGGCGGGCCAAACAGGCCCACAAGAGGCTGAAGTGCAGAGCCAGAGCTGGAGAGGAGGCCCCAAGCAAGTCGGGCAGCCGGAGCTTGCATGGATGGAAGGTGGGTGAGGAGCCACTGAAGAGGGTCACCAGCCCCACAGAGGGAGGCAGGCACAGATAGTTCTAGTGCTGGGACTCTGTACTTCCTAGAATAATATCGGGGGTCAAAACCAAAGTAAGGGGGGAGGGGACAGCAGTGTAGGGAGGAAGAGGAACCTGTCATTGGGGCGGCAAGAGGGATTGGCAGCTGGGTGCAGAGATCAGTTTGGGGAACCTCACTAGGGGCTTTTTCATTCCAGGCATCTCAGTATTGCCTGGCATTGGATTTATGACTGGAATAGCAGAGTCTGCGGGTTGGGATTGAGGGGAATTGGCGGAGCTGAGTAGCTGGGAGGGCTGTGGGTCAGGACTGACAGGTATTGATACAGCTGGCAGTGGGGGACACTATTCTGGGGTTCTTCCCTTCCTGCTGTCCCAGCATGATGCTTGTATTGAAGCTTGGACTGAAACCTGTATCTGTCCTGTGTTTGCAGTGGCGAAAGCATCGTGGGGACCTGCATGAGATCAGCAAACGAGAAAGCCGGGTGAGCCCAGGATCCATGAATGAGCACAATAGCCTCAGGGTAAAGCGCAAGCGCAGGAGGCCAGCAAAGACAGAGCTCCAATCTCCAGGGCATCGTGGGGACAGCCATGAGGAAGGTACTGTTACAAATTCTGAATAGTGTTCTTCCCTTGCAAACCCAAACTGTAGCATTGTCTTGGCACTCTGCTCCCTTGCCTGCCAGAAGATCTGGCTACCAGTTTTCCTGGAGCTGAGTTCCTGTAGACTGTGGAGCTGGACACTACATACAGCAGGTTAGAATCCCATGTAGGGGTCCGGTATAATGTGGTGTGTTGTCATTCCCAGGCCAGCAGTCTTCTGTCAGCTCCTGGATTCCCCATTAGCTTTTCGGTGGCGTTAGTCCTCAGGGTTCTCCTCTCTTCCCAGGCTACCTTGAGAAGAAACCCAAGAACAATTTCCGTGACTTCATCCCAGTGGTGCTGAGCAGCCGGACACGCAGTCAGTCAGGTTGGTGATCTCCGCAGACCCTGGAGGCCAGCCTTTGCCGGGGAGATTCAGCTAGCCAGTATGGCTGAGTCTGAGATGTCCTGTCCACTAGGCACTACAAGCCCTGCGCCTGGCAGATGGGAGCAGAGCACTTTACTAACTTGGTCTCGTGACAGGCTCAGTGGGGAGTTGGGGGTGGGGAGAGCGGGAGCATGTCCCTGCCCACATAACCCAATCAGTTTTGGGGGCAGGAAGGTCTTGTGGGGTGCTAAGGAGGGGCTGTCCTGTCCCCAGTTTTCTAGCTGGGAGTGTTCTTGTGGGCACTTTTGGCTCTGCTTGTGTCTAGAGGTCTCTAGTCACTGGACACACCTTGTGTGGTCCTCTCTGCAGGAAGTGTTGGCGGCTCCTCTGCTAGTGTGAGAGGAGAGTGCGAAGTGACTGGCCAGGAGATCTTACCGCTGCTGGAGGAGGAGCAGGAGGAGGAGACGACCTTGAAACGCCGCAGGCTGAGGAAATCCCACAGAATGTCCCATTATCACAGCCGCAGGGCCAGAGACAGGTCTCAGTCAGAAAAGGGCAGCTGCCACCTGAGGAGGGCCCGGGAGCTGCCCTGGAGAGTGGAGGCACCAAGGCAGCTTTGGGACCCAAATGAGGAAGACAATGACAGCCATGTCAAGAGGAAGAAGAGGAGACGGCAGAAGAGCCGGAAATACCAGACTGGGGAGTACTTGACTGAGCGGGAAGAGGAGGAACATGTGAGCTGCTACTCCCATAGGAGGCGGAAATCGAAAGCAGGTACCGGCACTGGCAGAGGGGAGGGGTCTTTGGCCCAGCTGGCTATTCTGCAGGACCTTCTCCAGGCCAGCCTCTTGTTCCAGAACTGCTCTCAGAGTTCTGGCATAGAACCAGACCATCAGCTCCAAGTCCTATGGGCCAAGTGCTGCATGTACTGCTGTTCAGGGACCATTCCCTCCACTGTGCTGCCACTGCAATGGGCCACCTGTCCTTTACAGGATAATTACTGTAAATGATGGGGCAGGGAACCCCAAATTATGTGGCAGTGTTAAATGGGTGCTGACCTCACTCCACAGTCATAAGCTGGGCTGGGCGCAGGGAAGGAGGAGGCCCAGTATAATTGTGCTGGGTAAGTGTGGACCCTAGGGAGAGGCATCCAAGGGTAGTGCCTGCCTGACAGGTATAGAGGGAACTGAGGCCACTACAATTCAGACTGGCTTTTACACATACAGCTAACGCTTTGTCTTTATACACAAGTAAGCTCTAAGGCTTATGCAGGGGAAGCTTTGTCCAGCAGGAGCCTAGGAGAGAGGGTGACTTGGAAGCCAGGGGTGTGACAGAGCCAGGCAAAGTGCCTGGATCTGTGGCGTGAATCCTTTCCCACAGTGCACATACAGAGCTGTAATAGAAAGCTGCAGTTGTTCCCCTCCCATCTCCTCCTGTTCCAGGCCCTAGTTCTCCATTCACCATCTCCTGAACTTCCTACCTGTGGCTCAACCAGTGACCCAGATCCTCCTGAGTCTAGGTAGCTGCTCGCCCCTCCTCCTCCCTCCCCTGATTCTTTTCTGGGCATTTTGAGATATCTGCTGCTTTGCAGGCCAGCTCCCCCTTTCCGTGCTGTGGAGGTGTTTGTGAAACTTTTGGAAATCAGTGAATTTTGTCAGCTTCTGGAGCTGCGGAACAGCCTGGCTTGTTTGTACATTGCTCTGCTGGTAACCTTCTGGCTTTGCTTATATGTGCCCGTTGTGGGGCTGCTGGTATCAGGCAGGAGAATGCTGCTGTGATTGTACCAGGGGGGAGTGCCTCTTTGGAGTGCTCCCACTCTTGGCCCTCTTCTTTATCAGCAGCTGCATGATGAATTTGGGAGTGAGCCAGCCACCTTCTCCTGGGAATGAGGCACAGTGCGAAGACACAGCTGGAATGTCCAGAGGTGTAAACCTGGGGTTGGGGCAGGGGAAAAAGAACTACCATGGCCCTTGAGGGACTGCAGGAGCTACTAATGACTTGTGATGGAGGGAGCCCTGTGGAGCTGCCTGGGAAAGTCAGGTAGCCTGCAGCCAGACCACCTTCTGAATGGATGAGTGCTAACTCGAGAGCAGTTTGACCAGTTTTCTTCAGAAAACTTCTCCTTTGCTTGGCAACTTGGGCCAAACCAATGTTTCCAAGCAAAGTTATTGATGGAAGGGCTGGGGGCCGCTCACATAAGGCTGGTGGGGGAAGCTGGTTGCAACCTTCACTGTGGAGGAGCCATCATTTCTTTGCAAAGTAGGAGGACAAAGTGTTACCTCTGGAGTTATAGTTATGAACTGCACCCATGTTGCCCTTACATAACTGTCATGTGCATGCATTTCCCTGGGAGGCAGGTGGCCTTGTCTCCATGGAGCAGAGGTGGAGAAGCAAAGCGACTTATCCAGAGTGACTCTCTTGCCCTGCACTCACTCTCCTCAGGCTTAGCCTTTAACCCAGTCACGCAGATAGTGGTCTTCTCAGGCAGTGTTCCTACGTTGCCTGCAGAGAACTATGTTCCCCTGCAGCCCACTTTAAAGCAATTGCTAATCTCTTCCCACTGGAAAAGGGCCAGCACTGCAAATGCCTGTGCATTGCTCTTTTATTCTCACCTTCTTTGCACCCAAGGGCTTTATTTCCTCATCACATACTTTAATATCTTCCACTTATAATTGTGCCCTCACTGTAACAAGCAACCCTGTATTGCATAGTAGGAGGGAACAGTCCACATTTCCATTGAGAACCTTAGCTCAGAATGTTCCTACTTCTGTGCATGTAAAATCAGAGCCTTAATATTGCTCTTAAGAGGAAGAAATAAGAAAAATCACTGAAAAGGCAGCACAGACAGCAGTGCAGGACATGGTTTGGCAGGAAGTGGAATAGCAGTTGCCATCCGAGGGTAGGAAGATTCCCTATTTTTCCCCTTAGTTGTCTCTCACCAGCACTACTTAGCTTTCAAGATCCTAATAGATCACACCCTGTGGCAATAAGGCTAAAGGATACTGGTTTTGTTAATGCCTTTATTAAACCACTGGAGAACATGCCAACAAGATGAAAAATCAGACTCTGTTCTCCTGGGTACTGTCACAGTGCAGAATAACAGACACGCGTTGTCTGGAGAAAAGGCATATCCAAGTGAGTGTATAACCAGCTCCACATCTGCTCAGCTTAGAGACCTGCATAGGGTCAGACCAGTAAGGCCTTCTGTCATCATGCATCCCGCTGATGCACTTTCATTTTCAGTGTGCTGTGTTCATCTCCATATACCCGTATTCTTCTGTACTCTGCTTCTAGGCAGAGTAACCGTGGCTTTGTTGGAGAACAGCTCTAGAACCCACTAGAGTTAAGTTGGACCTGGGCCAAGCTGTCAGGTGTGGCCAACGAAGTCCTGCAGGGGCTGACTGCTCTTGACCCACAGAGGGAAGTCTGGGCCCCATAGTCTTTGTCTGTGCATCCTGTGGACCCTGTCTCTCCTTAGATTTCAGGTACCGGAAGCAGAAGGAATGTACCCAAGGCAAAGGCTCAGAGCTGCGACTGAGGAGCAGGCTTTCCCCGTCGCCCCGGAAGTCCCAAGGGCGCCCAGACTTCCGAAATGGTTTTCTCCTGGATCACCCGGACAACTCCTCCATCCAGGAAGCACTGGAGAAACCATCAGGAAAACGCAAATGTAAAACAAAACATCTGGCAGGGATCTGTGAAGAGGGGAAGGTATGATTCAGGCCTAGGGAAGGGGGATCATCAACCCAGCATGTGTAGGGGGGAGGGGATATCTGGACCCAGCCTCGTCCAGCTACGCTGAGAAGCTTCCTCCATCTGTATTTTCCAGGTGAAAGGGCACTGGAATCAGCCCAAGCCACGCTCTATGAAGAAGCCCCAGGAGCTGTGGCCGCTCTGCAAGTCACGGCGGGCCAGCCCAGGAAATGCCCCTGAATTGCCCGTGACCCAACATATCCCTCCTGAGGCTCGGCGGCTGATTGTGAACAAGAACGCTGGGGAGACTCTCCTTCAGCGAGCGGCAAGGCTTGGCTACAAGGTGAGTGCTGGGCCAAGAAAAGCTTTTACCCCACATCCTTCTGCTGGGGTTTGCTGCTGAGTACCTCGGAAGCCATGCCCCTCTCTTGTGGTTTGTGTAACTGGGCCTCTGGTGGTGTCATTCCTCCAGGACGTCGTACTCTACTGCCTGCAGAAAAAGAGCAGTGAGGTGAACCACCGTGACAATGCCGGCTACACAGCTCTGCACGAAGCCTGCGCACGAGGCTGGATTGACATCCTGCACATTCTGCTAGAGCACGGTGCCAATGTGAACTGCAGTGCACAGGATGGCACGAGGCAAGCCAGCTCCCAGTACTACTAGCCCAGAGAATTTGGGGCGGAAGCTAGTGAGACAGCAGGGCTGTGGGTCTGGGAGTCTTTCAGGCAGCATCACTAGCCATCCTTTGGCAGTATAGCCACCTAGCAAGAAGCAGATTGTTTGTTTGCTCTGTGAACTGCACAGACCTCCTTTTCCTCTGGTAATGCTCTTGTCCCTTGCCAGGCCTGTCCATGATGCAGTGGTGAATGACAACCTGGAGACCATGTGGCTTCTGCTCTCATATGGGGCTGACCCCACACTCGCCACTTACTCAGGGCAGACAGCCATGAAACTGGCCAGCAGTGAAGTGATGAAGCACTTCCTGAGTGGTAAGTGGGGCATGGTAATTACTGATGTTTATACAGAGTACCTTCCACCTCAAAAGAACCCAAATGCTTTACAAGCTGTAGTGTTAAATACAAAACTGCACGGCAGTATTCAGGGACCATAGTTAGACACTCAGTCATCAGTTGATGCCAGAGTGAAGGTAGATTGAATAAACGTACGTCTGCCCCGGTGCACATTGGTCCCCAGTCCAGTCTATACTGTTTCTCAAATACTACAATATAGGACATGAATGCTTCTCCGATCATAGACGCACAACCATCTGCAAGAACCTGTGATCATGTAACTAAAGGTAGTATCCTAATTCAGGGCAGGGCTGATATGTGTTCAAACCTAACTGGCAATTCCTGCCTTTACTATGCAACCTCAGCTCTCCATTAACACGCACTTTTGCAGCTGAGAAGTGATGTTCTCAATTCTAAAATTACTCCCTTTGAAGCATGTTTACCTGCCATTGTTAGCAGTAATGCTTCAGGTCACTGTGACTGCACGCTTAGAGTAAAATGTCTGTTTGCTTCCTGTGCCGTTTGTGTGGAATTAGTGTTGCTATTTTCTTGTTGTTGTGGGTCTTGCACAGAAGCAAAGCAGAGAGAAACAGTTAAAAAAAGTAACTGTAACGGGTTGACACAGGTGTTGCCTGAAACTGTATTTAGCTCCTTTTTGTTCCTCACTAGATTCAAGTTGATAGGTACCTTTTGTATTCCTATAGTTTTGGAAAGTTTTGCCCATGTACTCTTCTAGACTTAAATAAATTCTTAAGTGTGTGTGTTGGGAACCACCCCTTTCAAATAGCTATAACCTGAACTCTAGTGGGTTCTAGAGTTGTTCTCCCCGCACACACACTTTTTCTCCTGTTCGCAGTCCCTGGTCACCCTTTTGGAGGTTGGAGGGCATGTTCCTCGTGGAGTGTGGTCCCTTGTCTACCATTGCCTTGGGCTGCAGGGAGGAGTGAGTCACTTCAGCTCTCTG
Source organism: Chelonia mydas (assembly GCF_015237465.2). Lineage (NCBI taxonomy): Eukaryota > Metazoa > Chordata > Testudines > Cheloniidae > Chelonia > Chelonia mydas. Next base: position 60,260,312 of record NC_057855.1, read on the forward strand.
CTGCTTCCCCCAAGAGCCCTGCTGATGAAAGGATGAGAATGTTGTATAGCTGCTCTATGGGTGCCTCCCTGCCTTGCTTTTCTCTTGCAGATTACCTCTCGGATCTCCAAGGGCGTGCTGATGGGGACCCCCGAACAGCATGGGATTTCTACAGCAGCTCTGTACTGGGTGAGTTCAGCTGATTCTATCTCCCCCTGCAGGGCAGAGCATGGTGTGGCCGCTGGATGCAGACTGGACAAGGGTCACACAGGCTGGGACTTGCTTAGCCTGTGGGCCTCCCTCCCAACCCATGTATAGAAGGAGAAAATCAGCAGGGAGCCCTCACTGGCATGTGATCTGCTATAGTTTCACACCATTCACTGGCTCAAGAATTTACTAGTTCCTGAAAGGGACTTTTTCTTCAAATATTCGTCCATACGGATCCCAATCGAGGGTCACATGTACCGTACGAGCATGAGATTAGCTTCTTTTGCCCAGTGTTAGTTGGAGCTATGCATGTACCCTGCATGCTCTTGAGCCCTCCTCCAAAGGTGTAAAGGACAAGGGGCTCCAGCCACCATTCACTCCCTTCCTGCTGCCCGTGGCAGCAAGGTAGAACTGCCTCAGTGTGTTTCACTACCCTGTAGCTATAACTTCTTTGTTACTCTAAGTGCAGATGATGTTTTTATAGTTAATGTCTTGGTAGTCCATTGGCAAAATAAAGAAGAGAAAACCTTTTTATTCCTTCAGAGAGTCTTCCAAGGTATTGCAGAGGCTAAGTCTCTAGGCTTTAAGTCACGCCCAGCCTGCAAGGCAGACATTCTTTTAAATGATGGGTATTTTAAATGTCTAGCGCTCAATTTGTGTATCTTTTTCAACACAAATTCCAAAGGCTAGAGATGCACATTTAAAATTATTTTTGTTAAATTACTCCATGAAGGGAGGGTCTGATTCAGAGATCCTTTGGCAGAAAGGAGCCCCTACCACTCCATACAGCATTAAATCAGTGCTTCAGCTGTTTGTGAGGTTGCTCCCAGATCTCAAGTCTCTTTGTGTTCAAAAAGACCGGGTATTTGTCAAAGGCTGCTGATACTCCAGCACAGATCCCCTCAGGTGAGTCTGGCTCCTGCTGCCCATGACAGGGAAAAAAAACTTCTCTGAAACTGTCCTGGCACTTATCACCATCCCCAATACTACTTTAAAAACGGAGTGAAAACATAGCCCTCATCTGACTCAGTGCAGGCTCTGTCTTCTAAATCCTGATCTGCTGGCTACAACAACTATGGTACCAATTCAGCACCATTCCACATCAGCTACCACCACTTCGTCTATCTTGGGTGTCATCTTCTGTGTCACTCAAGTTGTTCCAGCACTGTGCAGTGACGAAAGACCAGCATTGGTGACCATTTCTGCTCCAGTATCTATGCAATCAGTATCGCAGATCTTGAAGTCAGCTGTTTTAGGCACATCTGGAGACCTGAGCTGGTATCTCCTCTACTTGATGTTTCTCCCTTGTCAATAAATCTCTCATTGATACTGGAGCCAAGAGTCCCAATAATGAAGATTTCACTGCACCCAGTATCTTCAGTTTCAGTTTCAATATGGCATCACATAGTATTAGGTTCTCCACAATTTTCCTCAACTCCACAAAGATCAGCACCTCTTTCAGAAGAGGTGTATTCTTCTGCCTCATCATCACTTTCAATCTATAACAGAAGTCCATCACCTAGCACTGCCTCCTTTTCTCCTCAGTCAACTTGTGAAGGGGTCCCTGAGAAGAGGGTTTCACGATGTTGTTCTTCTCATCATACAAGACAGTTCAGGAAAATCTCAGAATTGTTGGATCCCTCCCTCTTGGACCCACATGCCATATCCATATGGGATGCAATCCTGGCCATATGTCCTCCTTGGAGCCCACAGCTCCGTTCACTCCATATTCTTCTAAAGCTCCTCTAGTTAGATCCACCTTAGGATATTTATCTGTATCACAACCATCTCATCCACCCCACAAAGTACTTCTCAACATCTGGTTGAAGAATTCCTGAGAATTCCCAAGGCATCCAAGAGGATGACAACATGGATTGCTATGATGACACTTTGGTTCCATTAGCTATTTCTTCATCTCCTTATGAAGTTATTAATCCTTAGGTGCCTTCCACTGTCAAGGACTTAAAGGCCTTGCAGAACCTTCTGAAGAGGATCGCTGACACCTTAAAAATTCCTGTCAGGTGGTGCAAGAACAGTCACATAGAATGTTTGATTCTATTGCACACTGTTTATGAGGGCTGTTTGGCGATACCCATTAATGGAGGCATTCTCGATCAAAGAATGACAGACCCTGGCCTCCATCTCAGCTACCTCCAAAAGAGCAGGCTGTTGCTTTCATGTTCCAAGTAAAGGCTCTGAGAACTTTATACTCACCTGGTTTCAGGTTCATTGGCTGCTGCCTATGCACAGTCAGCCAAGATTTACTCTTAGAGACAAAGAACCAAAGAAGTCGGACCTATTTGAGAGGAAGGTCTATTCCTTGCTTAGCCTTCAAGCCAGTATTGCAAAATGCCAGGTTTTGCTACCTCAAGTATGATTGTCTCCAGAGGGAGCGTCTGCCAGTTCTTGTGTAAAGTTCCACAGGATTCTAGGGTTGAACTTAAGTTCCTATATTTAGTGGGTCCTTGCAACAGTGGTTCTTCAAGCTGCATTTGATGCCTCCAACACTGCCACAAGTTCAATGGTAACTGCAGACACCATATGTACAGTGTCTGGGCTTCAGACAGCCCAATAAAGGATTTACCCTTTGATGCTCATGGCCTCTTTAATTCTAAAGCACATGAAACATTGCACGCATTGAAAGATTCCAAACTGATGCTTCATTCCCTAGACCTTTACACCCCAGCCCAAAAGAGGAAACCATTCAAACCACAGCACCAAGTGACATAGATGCCTCCTTCCTCTTATTTTTAACAGCGGGGACCATCAGAAACCTTTAAGAAGAGGCCTTATTGTCAGAAGCAAAGGGGTTCTGCTGTAGCATCTCACAACATATCAGGCCCAAGGCAGCAAGTTTGATGCCACAGTTGAATGCCTGAACCAAATCAAGCATTTCTTCCCTCCATTTGGCATTTGCCTCTCTGATGCATTGGCTGCAATTACTAGGCTGTTGGGTCTCAGAGTCATCCAGAAGGGCTATGAGATACAATTCCAATCTGTACCTACTCCCCGCCCTCCAAACCATCCTTTTTCAGAGACCCCTCTTGTGAGAGTATGTTTTCATCACTAATCTCGTAGAATTCCCCAGAATGGATGTTAGGGATTGATGTTTGCATCTCGAAGTCCCACAGACAGTCTGGTGACAGATGCCCCCAAACAGGACTGGGGAGAGCACAGCTAACTCATCTGCTAACCCAAGATTTATGGTCCACCTACAGAATCCTAACTACACATAAACATACTAGAACTTGAGGCAGCTTGTCCAGTTTGCAGAGCATTTCTATCTCTGATTCAGGGCACCACTGTCCATGTTTTGACATAGTACTACTGTGGGGCACTTTCTGAACAGGCAAGGAGGAGCAAAATATCCCCCTCTGTGTCTAGTGGCCAATCTCCTCTGGGAATGGTATGTTCAGCATCATGTCCATCTCATAGCCCTACTCTTATCTGAATTCTAAAATAATGCAATGGATGTTCTCAGTAGAAAATGCTCTTTTCCTATGAATGTTCCCTCAAAAACTCAGTTTTATTGAGAACTTTTCAGAAGTGGGCCCCTCCCACCATAGATCTGTTTCCAACCAGTCTAAACAACAAATGTCCCATGCTTTGCTCCAGGGGAGGAAGAAGTCTGGGCTCCCTCTCAGATGCATTTCTGATTCATTGGGACAGGAATCTGCTCTAAGTGTTTTCCCCACGATCCCTCTGATCCACAGTATTCTTAGGGAAATAAAACTAGACAGGGCTCAAGCCATCTTAATAGCCCTGGCATGGGCATGACAATTTTTGTACTCAGATATGGTACATCTATTGATTCAACCGCAATTCAAGCTACCAGTCACTCTAAACATCATATCCCAGAACTGAGATCTGATTCTAAACCCAGATCCAATGTCTCTACATCTACTGGATTGGAGGCTCTCTGCCTGAGCTTGAAGATAGATGTTGCTCAGCAGAGGTACAGAACGTTCTCATTCAGAGCCAAAATCCTTCAAGGCTTATGGGGCCAAATGGAAACGTTTTCAGTATGGGCTTTCCACCCTAACTTTTCTCCTGTGGGTGTGTCTGTTCCTTTCCTCCTAGATTACCTGTCTGTCATTGAAGCTTTCAGGTTTCTCCAGAAGTTCTGTTAAGTTCACTTAGCAGCAATATCTCCAATACTACAAGGATGCATTTCCCCCGCCCCCCCCTCCCCCCGGTTCTCCAGTAACCAAATTTTGGTAGGGGCTGTTCTGTCTGTTAAGGATTCCCCCCTCCCCCCTTAGACATACATGTAGTCCTCCTATCTCAGAGCCTCCGTTTCAACCTACATCGTTCTGTTCTTTGTGTTTTGTCTATTAAGACAACATTCTTAGATTGGTGCTCTACTCGCAAACCAAGAAAATCCAAGCACTGATGGTAGGACCACCTTCCATACGGACAGTTACTCCCCATTCTCAGTCTAAATTTCTGTCTCAAATGTTCTCGGTCTTTCACTTTAATCGGTTTATTCTCTTATGAGTGTTCTTTCCAAGACCTCACTCATCCCCTGCAGATGCTTCAGCGTTTTAAGTGCTATCTTATATTACCTCAAGAAGACAAAATCATTGCACAGAACACCCAGGCAATTTGTCTTCTGGTGATTAAGTCCAGAGGACTGGCTGTTCTGACACACACACTCTCAAAATGGATGTCAGACTGCATTAGAATTTCTAGTGAACTGAATAAAGAGTTCAGGCAACCTCCTCAGCCCTTTTAAGAGGCATCTGTGTACTCAAAATCTGTAGAGCAGCTCCTTGGATCTCCATACGTTCCTTTATAAGCTGCTATTCTTTAGTGTCAGCCTTTAGATCTGATACACAGTTTGGCAGGGCATTCTTACAGATCTTATTCAAATAGGACTCCTGGCACCCATCTGCCAGACACCTAAAGTGGGATCAGTGTGGGCAAATACTCAAAGAAGAAAGAATGGTTACTTACCTTACAGTAACTGTTTCTTTGGGATCCTTTGTCTACACAGATCCCACCATCCACGCTCCCTTCCCCTGACTGTGGAGTCTCTTTGCCTTGGGTTTTCTGTATTGGTGAAAGAACAGAGTGGAGGTTGGGGCCACTGAGCTCTTTATGTCCTCAGGTGAGGGGCTTGAGGACATGCAGGGGCATGAGTGGCCCCAACGGATACTGCTGGCAAAAAGAGCTATATCTCATGTGCATAGGGCCCAGAATGGGATCTGTGGAGGTAAAACGTCTCAAAGAGTCATAGTTACTGTAAGGATAGTAACTTTTCCCAGCTTTTCCTGAGCCACAGGACAGAGTCACCACCACAACTTGACCTGCTGAGTAACTAGCTGTCTGGTGCACACAGCCCACTGCAGTGCTCCAGCTTGAGCCATGGGACTGGGCCAGAGGCTCAGGCAGAATCTGGTGGCACTGGTCTATTAGCGGCTGGAGGGCATGGGCTCAGGAAAGATGTTATCGATCGAACAGTCCCGAGTCAGCATTGCAGGGAGGGACGAGAGCAGGAGCTCTAGGAGGGACTCAGCTGGTACTCCCAAGTCTACCATTTGATTCAGAGCAGGGCAGGGAATTGCTGGACAATCCCTGGGGCTGAGCCCTTCCAGTGGGAGATGCTGGGGTGGATGGGAAGTGAGAGACTCTACTGGGTTTTGTTTCTGAATTTGTTGTGGTATTTTGTACTCGTGCAGGTGAGACGTTAGTGGCACTGGGTAGAGCTGGGCAGTTTGGGCAGACGTGCCAGTTTCCTCCACATGCCCCTTTGCTAGTAACCCTCAATCGTGACCTGCAGTTCTGAGCCACATGTACCCCGTACTTTCCCTAGACTGGCTTCTCGGTCATGTCACATTGATCTGGTGGCTTGTGATGCACATACATGGGCACTAAAGTAAAAATACGTCCAATTGAAGCCTGGCTTCTAGCAGTGGCTGTTCAGGGCAGTGGGCAGCTGTGTACTGGGATTCCTCCAGCAGAGTTTGCAGCCAGCAGTGCAGGTTTCATTTCTCTGATGGTACCTTTGTGACAAAGATCACAATCTAGCAGGTGAAACCCCTTCTTTGGAGACCTGGAACACCACCTGTAGTGTCCCGAGTGGGCTGGGAGCAGAAATGTGCAGTAAGATACCAAGCCCAGATTCCTGCCCAGGGACTCTGAGCTTCACTCTTGGTGCAAGAACAGTTTCTGTCCCTCCCTCCATCTCCTCCCCAGTTCCTAGGGAAACGCTGTGCACCGCAAGAGTGAAAGTATGGGAGATGCCAACACCTAATTTTGCTTGTTTCAGAGGGGAAGGATGGGATTGGGTGCGACCTTCTGCTCAACCCTCCAGGAAGCTCTGATCAGGAGGAAGAGGAGCAAGAATCAGACAGCTTCATGTTTGAGTTCTCAGACAAGCCCCTGCTTCCTTGCTATAACCTCCAGGTGTCGGTCTCACGTGGGTGAGTGTTACTTCCTCTTTGCATAGCAAATCCTGGGCAGAGCAAATTTGGGCAACCAGTGAGCATATTGAGAAGTGGAAGCAGGAACAGAGAACATGAGTCCTCAGGGTTAGCTGAGAATGGAAGTAAGCCCCAGGCTGCCCTCAGAAGGGGGAAGAGCAATATGCAGAGTACATGGGCTGTCTCTATACTGAGCAACAGATGATGCCTGCTTGAGCGCTTTCGAGAGCCTTCGGCGATTGCTCACTAAGGTAACAGGCTCTGTAGAATCTCAATAGAGAATGTTAATGCTTTGCACGTACCTTGCATATTCCATTGGTAGGTCTCAAAGCACTTTGCCAAGATGGGACCAACTTCTGACCAACTTCTGTTGGTGAGAGAGACAAGCTTTTGAACTTACACAAAGCTCTTCCTCAGGTCAGAAGAAGAAGAGCTTTGTGTAGCTCAAAAGCTTCTCTCTCACTCCAACAGAAGTTGGTCCATTAACGGATATTACCTCACTCACCTTGTCGCTCATATCCTGGGACCAACACAGCTTTAGCACCACTGCAAGCATTATCATTATGTGACAGTTGGGCGGTGGCGGCATGGAGAGGTTGCAAGTTCCCCAAGGTTACACAACAAGTCAGTAACAGAGTCAGGAATAGTACTCAAGTCTCTTGGTTCCCATTTTGGTGCACTACCCATTGCACAGAGTTGTCTCATAAAGGCATAGAATATGGACCATTGTTCCATTCAGGAATGGAAGGGAGGATGCAAGCCTTACAAACCCCAAATAAAAAGACAAAAATAAGAGGTCAGAAATCCTGAACTTTTGGGTGGAGAATAGCACAGAGGTGTGAAAGGTCCAGATAAGAGCGGAGTTGTGAGACATGGGGGGAATTCCATTCAAGAAGAGAATAAAACACCCCAGGCTATGTGGTTTAGGAAGGAGCTCAGACACAGGCCTATAAAAGAATGAAAAATGCAGATGAGAGCAACAGTTTCTGTAGTTCATTTGTTTGTGAACTTCCTGTCCTAAACTCTTGTTTAGTATTGCTGAACACTTTTACAGCTCTGTCTTCCTGCCCCAGAGGTGGGTGTGTTTCAGTGTTGTAAAGAATTGGGTGGAGATCTTTTGGGATACATTTACAAATTTAAAGTTATTCTTATTTACCCTTTTCCATAAAACAAGCACAGGAGTCACTGGATTAAAAGACATGTCATTTCAAAATACTTAAGAAATAATCTTTTTCGAAGTGAAGTGCTTTTAAGAACTACTTAGGATGCAATATGAGTTCCCTGATGAACTCTTTGCTGCAGGATATTGAGGCAAACAGATGGATACATTTCATAGCTGGAGTAAATGCATGTATATGAGTGACATCTACAGTTACATTAGCTAGGATAAAATCACAAGGCCTATCAATCTTTAATCTTTCAGGCATAAGCACGTTGCCAGTTGAAGACATGCAGGGATATCCCTGTGGGACAGTATGGCAGTGGTAGATGCATTTGCTGGGAATTAGTTACTCTTGGCTTGCCATACTCAGGAACCTGAGCTCTTCATACACTAGGAAACCTGTCTTCGTTTTTCCCTCCGTAGCTGCACTTGCTTCTGTTCAGCTCCAAGAGTGGCAGTAACAGCAGCAGCTTGTGTAGACTTGCATCTGGGATGCTGCTGGGTTTTTTAATCATCATGTATGTCATCTGATTCTGCTCAAGTCTAAGCGACACAGTACTTAAACACCCCCATGCCCTGTCTACACTAGCACCCCCACAAGTTGAGCTGTGCCAGTTGTAGCAATGGGGGGAAGCATCCTAGCATAAACAAAGCCTTGAGTTGAGTGGGGCAATTAAGTGGGGGGGTTCAGTTCATTGGCAACCCTGAAAAATCAAAAACAAATTTCAGGTCATGGTGGGGACAGACCCACACTTACCAGTTTGTGAATCTAACCTGAAAAGTATTTCTGGCCAAAACTATTTAATGAATTTGTGTCAAATTCAGGGAGAGTTTTGAGACTACCAAAACTGAGGCTTTTGGCAAATCTATTTCTCTGAAAAATTTTGCGCAGCTGTAATTTTGAGTATTCATCTTTGTTTTCTCCATCTGTGAAATGGGGCCAGTGCCCACTTCACTGTGTGGGTGAGGGGTTGAGGCTTAGCTGATGTCTGTAAAGCACTCTGAACACAAAAAGTGTTAACACAGGGCTCAGTCAAGGCTCCCTAGTTATGGCTGAAACTATGCTTCTCTTAGAATCAAGGCATCTGTCATGGCAAACTGAACCTGAATTCTCCTGCGTGGGCCATGGATTCTTTTCAATATGCCACGGATTTTTTGTGTTGACACCATGTAGCTGCACCCTATATGTACGCAGGGGCAGCTGAGGAGAGGACAGTTGGGCCACTTGGCACCCGGGAGATTGCTTCAAACTGTAGGATAAGTACAGTTCTTCTTCGAGTGCCTGTTCACATCCATTCCACATTAGGTGTGCGCGCGCTGCGTGCACGAGCGTTGGAAACTTTTTCCCTTAGCGGCTCCCGGCGGGGCTCCCCAAGTGGTACCACTGCGCCGTGCATATATACCCCTGCCGGCCCGACCCCCTCCAGTTCCTTCTTACCGTCCATGGCGGCATTGGAACAACCTCCCCCCCCTCACCCCATAGAAGAGCAGTCCCTTATCCTTTAGAGTAGCTGTTATCAGTTAAGTGTCCACAGTCTGTATGTAAACTAAGTCATTAGGTGCTTGGAGGCCTCTAGCACCTGCCCCGGGCCCACGGCTTCAAGGCTTGCACCACGTGCCGCAAACCTATGCCAGTTAGTGACACCCCATGACTCGTGTCTACATAGCCTGGGGGACGGACATCAAACTGAAAGGTGTAAGATTTGCAAGGCGTTTAAGTCAAGGACAAGGAAAGAAAGAGACGTTCGCCTAAAGCAACTGTTGATGGAGGCCGCATTGCAGCTGCCGGGCCCGGAGCCCTGGATGTGCGTTGAGCGCTGGCGTTCTATTTGGAGCTCACCAAGCCCTTTCGCAAATCCACGTAGCTATTTGTGGCTGTAGCCAAGAGGATAAAAGGCCTCCCACTGTCGGTGCAGTGGATTTCATCTTGGATTACAAACTGCATCCGGGCATGCTATGAGCTCGCAGGTGTTCCGGCCCCAATGGTCACGGCCCACTCGACCAGGGCGCAGGCGACTTCCATGGCGTTCCTGTCACAGGTCCCGATCCAGGAGATCTGTAGACCAGCCACCTGGTCCTTGGTGCACACCTTCACGACCCACTATGCGGTCAACCAGCAGGCTAGAGAGAATGCAGCAGTTGGCAGAGTAGTCCTCCGAGCAGTTGTTCCGTGACTCCTACCCTCCTCCAGAGGTAAGCTTGTAATTCACCTAATGTGGAATGGACGTGAACAAGCACTTTCTAATAACTGTTGTTCTTCGAGATGTGTTGTTCACTTCCATTCCACCACCCACCCTCCTACCTCTCTGTCGGAGTCGCCGGCAACAAGGAACTGGAGGGGGTCGGGCCGGCAGGGGTATATATGCACGGCACAGTGGTGCCACTCGGGGGGGCCCCGCCAGCCCGACGGGAGCCGCTAAGGGAAAAAGTTTCTGATGCTCGTGCACGCAGCGCACGCACACCTAATGTGGAATGGATGTGAACAACACATCTCGAAGAACAACAGTTACGAGAAAGTAAGTAACCTTTTTTTTGAGTTAAAACGATCAGTAGTAAGTGAGTTAATATGAACACTACCATTATGTTGGGCTTCAGTGCTAATTTCCCCTTCAGATGAACGAACCATTCCAACCGCTAAGTGTACGTCCATGCTACAGCTGGAGGTGTAGTTCCCAGCTTGGGTAGATAAACGTGCTAACAGTATAGCTCTAGCAGCTTAGGCTAACCACCTGAATACGTACTTAGGATGTATGGGATTGTACTCTGGGGTGCTAGCCTGAGCAGCTGCCCCTGCCGCCGTGGCTACTCTGCTATTTTTAGCTCACTACCTCAATAAGAGCTAGCGCATATTCATCTACACAAGCTGGGTATTGCACCTCCAGCTTCCATGGCTAAACAGCAGAGTAAAAGAGGCAGTTAGAGGCAAAAAGACATCCTTTAAAAACTGGAAGTCAGATCCTACTGAGGAAAATGGAAAGGAGCATAAACTCTTGCAATCAAGTGTAAAAGTATAATAAAGCAGGCCAAGAAAGACTTCAAAGAGCAACCAGCTAAGGACACACAAACTAATAGCAATAAATAAATTAAGTACATCAAAAGGAGGAAGCCTGCCAAACAGTGGGGCCGCTGGATGGTCGGGGTGCTAAAAGAGCACTCAAGGAAGACAAGGCTGTCGTTCAGAAGCTAAATGAATTCTTTGCATCGGTCTTCACTGAAGAGGATATGCGGGAGACCCCTACGCATGAAACATTCTTTTTAGGTGATAAATCTAAGGAACTGTCCCAGATTGAGGTGTCAGTAGAGGAGGTTTTGGAACAAACTGATAAACAGAAATAAGTCACCAGGACCAGATGGTATTCATCCAAGAGTTGTGAAGGAACTCAAATACGAAATCACAGAACTACTAGCTGTGGTATGTAATTTATGGCTTAAATCAGCCTTTGTGCCAGATGACAGGAGGGTAACTAATGCAACGCTGATTTTTTAAAAAAGGCTCCAGAGGCAATCCTGGCAATGCCTGGTACTAAAGGTAGTCTTACTAGCCTGTAAAAGTGGTTGAAACTATAGTAAGAAACAGAATGATCAAACCCATAGATGAACACGAGATGCTGGGGAAGAGTCAACAAGGCTTTTGGAAAGGGAAATCACGCCTCACTAATCTATTAAAATTCTTGAGGAAGTCAACAAGCATGTGGACAAGTATGATCCAATGGATACAGTGCCCTTGGACTTTCAGAAAGTCTTTGACAAGGTCCCTCACCAAAGGCTCTTAAACAAACTAAGCAATCATGGGATAAAAGGGAAGATTCTCTCCTGGATTCTGTTTCAGAGTAGCAGCCGTGTTAGTCTGTATCCACAAAAAGAAAAGGAGTACCTGTGACACCTTAGAGACTAGAAGTGAGCTGTAGCTCACAAAAGCTTATGCTCTAATAAATTTGTTAGTCTCTAAGGTGTCACAAGTACTCCTTTTCTTTCTCCTGGATCAGTAACTGCTTAAAGATAGGAAACAAAGGGTAGGAATAAATGGTCAGTTTTCACAATGGAGAAATGGAAATAGCAGGCTCCCTCAAGGATCTGTACTGGGACCTGTGCTGCTCAACGTATTCAGAAATGATCTGTAAAAAGGGGGTGAACAGTGAGGTGTCAAAATTTGCAGACAATACAAAATTACTCAAGATAGTTAAGACCAAAGTTGAGAGTGAAGAGTTACATGGGAGTCTCACAAAACTGGGTGACTGGGAAACAAAATGGCAGATGAAGTTCAATGTTGATAAGTGCAAAGTAATGCACATTGGAAAACACAATCCCAACTATACATATAAAATGATGGGGTCCAAATTAGCTGTTTAGCTAATTAGCACTCAAGAAAGAGTCACTGTGGGTATTTCTCTGAAAACATCTGCTCAATGTGCAGCGGCAGTCAGAAAAGCTAATGGGGTCAGGAACTATTAGGAAAGGTTTAGATAATACAACAGAAAATATCATAATGCCACTATATAAGGCCATCGTACACCCACATCTTGAATATTGCATGCAGATGTGGTTGCCCCATCTCAAAAAAGACACATTAGAATTGGAAAAGGTATAGAGAAGGCAACAGAAATGATTGGGGTATGGAACAGCTTCCATAGGTGGAGAGATTAAAAAGACTGGAATTGTTCAGCTTGGAAAAGAGATGACTGGGGTGGGGGGGATTTGATAAAGGTCTATACAATCATGAATGCTGTGGAGAAAGTGAATAAGAGTGTTATTTACCTCTTCACATCACACAAGAATCTAGGGTTCACCCAATGAAATGAATAAGCAGCAGGATTAAAATGTAATGCATAGTTAACCTGTGGAACTCATTGCCATGGTACGTTGTGAAGGCCAAACCTATAACTGGGTTTAAAAAGAATTAGATGAGTTCATAGAGGATAGGTCCATCAATGGCTATTAGCCGAGATAGTTACGAACCCAACCCCATGCTCCGGGTGTCTCTAAACCTCCAACTGCTAGAAGGTGGGACTGGACAACAGGTGGTGGATCACTCAATTGTCCTGTTCTGTTCATTTCCTCTGAAGCATCTGGCATTAGCCACTGTCAGGGATAGGATACTTGGTTCTATGGAGCATTGGTCAGACCAAGTATGGCCGTTTTTATGTTCTAGCATAAATGCACTCTTAGAAATATTCTTCAGCTGAGAATCTGGAGTACGGTGATGTGTCAATAGGTGGATTTTCCTGACTGAGTTCATGGCATGCACCTTGACTTGCAAACCTTAGCTTTTGATGTGAAAAGACTTTTCTTTCAAACTCTTCATGACTACTATTGATAGGACTATAATATTTTGCTTAAACTGCAAAAAAACAAACAAACAAAAAGGCAACATAAAAATGATCACTCCTCTTTCGGTCCCTGCTTACTGGAAAAATGTGAATGTTTCCCCATTTACATATTCCTATTGTCTAAATGGACATGTGCTCGTGGATAGGATTGATAGCCAGAAACTCAAAAGCCCTTAGAATTGCTCATCACTAAGTGGGTTACTGTTACAGCAGACAGACATTTCAAGTGGCAGTGTTTAGTGTTTAACTTTCAATTGCAAAAACTGAAAGGCTCCAGTATAAGTAATTTTGACAGGGAAATGTGTCCAGTGCCAGTTTGCAGAGGACAGAGAGGAGGTGGAAATAAGTGGTGGTATTTCCTCAGACTGCCCTATTCTGAGCTTCACCCAGCCGTGATGCCAAAATAAAACAATGCAGATCTTCATAACAATCGCCCCTCGTTTTTCTTGCATGCTTTAACTGGCAGTGACCATGCAAAAGTGTTTAAAAAATTGGGTTTATCCTGCTGCATTGTTTTTGTTTCTTTGACTTATAAAGGAAGGGCTGGAACGTGAAGGTTTTTTCACTAGTTTTTTGCCTTAAGCCTTGTTTACACACACACATTGTACTGTTTAATTAAATCAGTTAGGCCCTGACGTAGTTGAGTGGTGCAGCCCCCGAGTATAGATGCTCTGAAATAGATTTGAGAGGCCTGAAAGTGACTTTAGCTTAGTGCCCACACGAGGGGCTTGGCACCAGTTAAACTAAACCAGTTTCTAAACTGATTTAGTTATAGTACAATTTTTGTTACAAGATGTAAAAACTCCTTTCCCTTAATTGCTCAGCTTTTACTCTCTTGACTCTTGTGATTTCACCATTGCACTAGTTCTTCAGCCCATCAGTCTAGACAGGATCTGAATTTCTCATGCTTAAAATGAAGTAGAAATAAAAACTCCGGTGGGCGGCAATGGACACTTCAGCTTTTCTTGATGCATCATAACAAAAACTGGGAGGGGCACCACCCCAGCTTTCCTTTGGTACCTGGTCCGCATTCCCACCCCGCTTGTTCAGTCCAGGCAGAGTTTCTCATATCCACATGGACACAGTACAGCCCAGTACATGTATTGTTTGTATATGCAGTGTATGACTATACTTCGCTGTGGAGGACCGCAGCTGTTGTGAATGTGGCACTTGGACATCATACTACATTTGGAGGAGGGAGGTCTCTGGCAGCTGTGAAGGAGCAACCAGTACAATTCAGCTGGTGAAGTTTTTGGCATCTACATTGTTTGCTCTTGCCCAGAGACTGCCCTTATGTGCTAGCTGTTACACAAGAACACAGCATGACAAGTCCCAAAGAGCTTACATTGAAGTCTTTTCACCACATGCTGTGGTATGCACATAGGTCATTATGTGCTGCAAATAATTTGACACACAGTTTTTATGCACATAACCCTATATCTGACAAAGAGACCACAGTTCAGGAAGACTTCTGCATTGGATGCTTTATTTCAAAATAAGATAGAAGCTGAATGGTGCCTGGTTTGGCCTTCCTTCTAGCTGCCACTGATTTCCCCATCTCAAATCAAGTCTGTGTGTTAGGCCAGCAACTTGTACCAAAGACTGGGCCTGAGACCTTCCTGGATATGTCCCTGTGCAGCTTCAAAATACCACCTAGAGTAGGTTTACTGAGGAGGAGCCCAGTAAATTCCAGACTGACTTTCCTCTTTGGAACAAGAGGAGAACTGGGCCTCCTCGGTCCCCGCCTATCTTGTAAGGATAGTTCTTAAGGGCTGCAGGAGAATGAGCTCCCACAGTGGATTTCGCAAGGTTCATCGGAGCATCCTTTCTTCCTTTTTATAGACCTAGGAAATTCCATCAGAAAACACAGGGCTCATTAAGGTTAGACAGCAGCCAGAAGTCAGAGGATGCCAGCCCTCATGTAATAAGGCATTATGATAGAGGCTTAAAGACATGCACATACTGCATTATTGAAGAAATAGTATATCATACAGCTGTTCTGACAGCCTTGAAAGCTGAGCAGTGACTGAGGTGGGCTCAGTGCGAACTTTGGCCTTCCCTGACTTCAGAGTGTTTATGAGTGCAACTTGGACCTTCACCCAACACAGTGCAGTTGATGGAATTTCTCAGGATTTTTGTGTACTCCCCATAAGTGTAAGTTACTGAAGCCTGTGCCTGGGAATGACAGAAGTGCCAAGTGTTCTCTTGCCATCACCAGAGCTGGACTACTGCTGATAGCTGGATATTCCAGCGTCCCAAGCATGTGTACATTTATCGCTACATCTGGCAGGCCATGAGACCACCAGATCTTCACTCACATGCTGATTGCAGGCTTGCTTTTGTCCTGTTTGAGTTCCAATGCAGTGTTAGAGACCACTATCACAAAGCAGTGCTGTAACTGTCTTCTCTCAAAGCAACTGGCAGACAGTTTCCAAATAGCACCAACTGCTAATACCTAGCTGGAACACTTTGTTAGACCAGCTGCTAGCGCCTTCTTGCAATTAAAGTGAGTTTGATGGTAATGAGACCAGGCCCTCACTCAAGAAGCCATCACTAGACATTAATGACCTCACTGGTCTATTCAGGGGTAGTACCATATGACTGGAGAATAGCTAACAGTGTACCTCTATTTAAGAAACAGGGGAAAGTGAACTGGGCAATAACATACTCGTTAGTCTTGCAAGGCTTTAGAACAAATTGTGAAGGAAAGGATAATTACATTCATGGAGTTAAACGGTAGAGTTGGATGTGATGCAACATAGATTTACCAAAGGTAGATCATGCCAGGGTAACCTGACTTCCTTCTTTGAGACAATAACTGATTCTTTTAGAGAAGGGAAGTGCAGCAGATCTAATATACTTGTGCTTCAGTAAATCATTTGGCACAGTACCACATGGGAAATTATTAAATAAATTATGGAGAATGGGGATCAGTACAAGCATTGTAAGGTGGATAAGGAACTGGCTAAATGGAAGAAGGCAACAGGTTGTTGTGAAAGGTGAATTATCGGACAGGAGGGAGGTTACTAGTGGAGCGCCTCATGGATCGGCCTTGGGACCGTCTTAGTCAATGTTTTTATTAACGAGCTTGGCACAAAAAGCAGGAGTGTGCTAATGTAGTTTGCCAATGATACAAAGGTGGGAGGCATCGTCAGTACAGAGGAGGATCAGAACATTATACAGGAAGATTTGAATAAACTTGAAGACTGGAGTGACAGAAATGGGATGAAATTCAATGCACTTAGGGGCTAATAATAAGAATTTCTGCTACAAGCTGGGGCTCATCAGTTGGAAAGGGCAGAGATGGAGAGAGACTTGGATGACTGGGTCAGTCAGGATGACTGTGAACCACCAATGTGATGCAGCTGTAAAAAAGGTAAATGTGATCCTAGGATGTATCAGGCAAGGCATTTCTAGTGGAGGCTGGGAAGTATTAATGCCATTGAAATTCTGTGTACAATTCCAGTCACCCATGACTGGAACAGGTGCAGAAAAGACCAGGGGAATGGAGGGCCTATCTTACAAGAGGAGATGGGAAGAGCTTGGCTTATTTAGCTTAGCCATAAGAAGACTGAAAGGGGATCTGTTTGCTCTCTGTAAATACATCAGGAAGGTAAATACCAGGGAGGGAGAAGAGCTCTTTGAGATAAAGGATGCTGTTGGCACAAGAACAAATGGGTATAAACTGGCCATGAACAAATTTTGGGCTGGAAGTTAGAAGGTTTCTAACCATCCGAGTAGTGAGATTCAGGAACAGCCTTCCAGTACAAGTTGTGAGGGCAAACAACTTAATTAGTTCTGAGAGAGAGTGGGACAAATTTCTGAGTCTGATTGTATGATGGGGTTGCTTTTGATAGTGGGGGATGGGCTTGGTAGCCCTGGGGGGGGAGGGTCTCGTCTAGATTATTTTATGTTTCTAAAAGTTCATGCTTCAGGGCTTCAGACTGCCATCTGCAGGGGTCAGGAAGGGATTCTCCCTCTTCCCCACCCATGTGTTCTATCTGTTTTTTTTTAAATCTCTTTCCTCTAAAACATCAGGGATGGCCTCGGCTGGAGATGGGACATAGGATGGGGTGGGCCAGTGCTCTGAGGTGGCACTGAGCATTCTCCCAGGTGCTTGGCTGGATGGTTCTTGCTCACATGCTCAGGGTCTAGCTCAGAGGTGGGCAAACTATGGCCTGCAGGCGACATCTGGCTCGCGGGACCCTCCTGCCTGGCCCCAAGCTCCTAGCCGGGGAGGCTAGTCCCCAGCTCCTCCCCTTCTATGCCCCCCTCCCCCACAGCCACGCTGCCGCATGGGCAGCAGAACTGCATGCTCCTGCCGCTTTGAGTGGCATGGTAAGGGGTGGCGGCGACACACGAGCGGCAGTGCGGGGGTTTGGTACGGAGTCCCAGGGGTCAGTCAGGGGACAGGGAGCGGTTAGGGGTGGGGGATCCTGGGGGTCAGTCAGGGGACAGGGAGCGGGGGATGGCTGGACGGGGCAGAAGTTCTGGGGCGGTCAGGGGGGTTAGATAGGGCGTGGGAGTCCTGGGGGGCCTGTCGGCGGGGGGGGGGGGGTGAATAGGGGCCGGGGGTCAGTCAGGGGACAGGGAGCAGGGAGCGTTGGATGGGGGTGGGTTCCAGGGGGGCAGTTTGGGACAGGGGACCCTGAGAGGGGGCGGTCAGGGGACAAGGAGCTGTGGGGGTTGGATGGGTAGGGGGCTTTGAGGGGGCAGATAGGGAGCCGGGGCTAGGCTGTTTGCGGGGGCACAGCCTTCCCTACCTGGCCCTCTATACCGTTTTGCACCCTGATGTGGCCCTCAGGCCAAAAAGTTTGCTTACCCCTGGTCTATCTGATTGCCATAGGTGGCTGAGAAGGAGTTTTCCACCAGGTCAGATTGGCAGTGACTTTGGGGGGTTTTGCCTTCCTCTGCAGTGTGTGTGGGTGCAGGTCATTTGCCTGGATTATCTGGGTATCTCTCACTTAATCATCTCCCTGCCATAGCAGGGGCCTCAGATACAGTGTGCCTTGTTCTCTACCTGTAGCACATAACAGTCTAGTCTCCTGTGGACTGAGATACTTTGGTCTCATCTCAGTTGTTGGGTTCAGTGTGTGAGTGCTGGGTGGTGTTGGTGGCTTGTTATATACAGGAGGTCAGACTAGGTGATCCTTTCTGGCCTTACACTCTATGACTTTGACAAGACAGCTCTGGATTAATCTGGAGTCCTCCAGGCCTGGATCCCTATTATTCTAGTTTCTGGCCTGGGAATAGTTCACAGACAGGACCGGGTCAGGGTCAGTGATCTTCTGGCTGTGCAGACACATCACATGTCCGGGCTGCTGCTGTTGGCAGTCTTTCATTGATCATGCTCTGCTGCTTACCTGCCCCTGAGGGTCTAGCAGGAGGAGGTGGTAGTTGGTAGAAGGCTCTGCACCCTTCTACAAGGTTTTAGGGGCCATGTTGGGCAATTTAATATCCATCAGAGGTCCTTCTCATGGGGGATCCTTTCAGCTCAGCATTTACCTTCAGGGGTTCGTGAGCTATTTGGGGCTTCCATGATACTGCTCCATATCTCCTCATCCACTTCAGGCAGTGCCTGCTTCAGAGGGACCTGGCTGGCTCGCCACCCTCAGAGTGGTTAGAAGGGGAAAGTACCATGAGGAATTGATGAGGCTTAAGGTTGCTCCACTGCTACTGTGGTACAGCCATCCCTTGCCAGAGAGATTCACTGTCATAGCCATGTGGCCCCTGGCTACTCATGGGTTCCCAAGGAGCCTCAGTGAATGAACAAACAAACAAACAAAGGGAACCAATGCAGAGAGAGACTGACTGGAAATCCTGTGTGTTATAGGAATCTGGGAGGTTGCAGGTAACTCTGCAGGGACCAAATGCTCAAACCGAGCTGCGCTTTCCTAGCGGGCTGTCCCTTTAAAGCAGCTGTTGGCTTTAATCCTGAAAGCACTGCCTGGTTTGGGATGTGGCATCTGTAGGGACCACATCAGTTACTGAGATTAGCATCACACTCTTGCTGACAGTCCTAGATCTGCCCTTGGAGCTGGGGGCAGGGAGCACTGCTGTGCATCTTGGTCACGAGCATCTGAGGTGGCTGACTTGCAGAGCTTGTTGTGAGATGCATCTTCCTGGTCCAGCCCACACTAGCCAATCGGCTTGGGTGAGCCTGTGCAGGGAGAGAAGCTGCCGTGGTGCCTGTTTAAGGTATCATGCTGCTGCTGTTACTTTGCAGGGAGAACTCAAAAGCAGCAGGTCCCAGGTGCATGAAAGCCAGTCACTCAGGGTCATTCCACATGGGGCTTGAGGACCTGGGGGTGTGCAGGAAGACCTGTTCCTTTGTGGGGAGAGAGGTCTGGAGGGATGTCAAGCCCTGCGATCATGCAGGGCATGGAGTGACTGAACTTCCAGAGTGGGAATGTCTTGGGCATTTATCTCAGGAAGAGGGAGTGTGAGGATGAGCAGGGGACAATTGGGGGCATTCAAAAGGTGTGCATGGTGTGGGGGAGAGGCGGTAACTGCTCCTCCCCTTCCTTGACTCCGTGAGTTGGGCTGGAACAGGAGGGAACCAGTTCAAGCCTGAGGGGAGCACAGGGGCCCAGCATGTGACTGCTCCAGTGAAGATTAGGCCATGAAGTGCACTTGCCCAGCAAGGTGTCAGTTTCACTAGCCAGTCTGGCCAATGGCTTCTTCCTTCTGTAATGGGCTCCGACTCCCATGACAAGACAGAGTCAAGGGCGGGCCTGAATTCTTGAGCCTTGGCATTGTGGGGGATGGGTTGTTCAATGTGGCTTTGGAGGGGAGGCCCTAGCCTCATAGATTCTAAGGCCAGAAAGGACCATTGTGATCATCTAGTCTGATATACTGTATGCTATAGGCCGTAGAACTGCCCCCAAATAATTCCTAGAGCAGATCTTCTAGAAAAACATCCAGTCTGGATTTAAAAATGGTCCTTCATGGAGAATCCACAACAGCTCGTGGTAAGTTGTTCCAGTGGTTAATTACCCTCTTTGTTAAAAATGTACACCTTATTTCCAGTCTGAATTTATAGAGCTTCAACTTCCAGCCATTGGATTGTGTTATCGCTGCTAGATTGAAGAGCTTACTATTAAATATTTGTTCCCCATGTAGGTATTTATAGACTATAATCAAGTCACTCCTTAACCTTCTTTTTGTTAAGATAAATAGATTGAGCTCCTTGAGTCTGTCACTCAGAGGCATGCTTTCTAATCCTTTAATCATTCTCATGGCTCTTCTCTGAACCCTCTCCAATTTATCAACATCTCTCTTGAATTGTGGTCACTAGAACTTGTCACTGGATTCTGGTAGAAGTCACATCAGTGGCAAATACAAAGTAGACTAACCTCTGTACTCCTACTTGAGATTCCCCTGTTTATGCATCCCAGAATTGCATTAGCTCTTTTGGCCACAGAGTCGCATTGGAAGTTCATGTTCAGCAGATTATCCTCCACCACCTCCCCCAAATCTTTTTCAGAGTCACTGCTCTGCAAGATGGAGACCCTATCCTAGAAGTATGTCCTACATTCCTTGTTCCTAGATGTATACATTTACATTTAGACATGTTAAAATACATGTTGTTTCCTTGCACACAGATTACCAAGCGATCCAGATCTCTCTTTCTGTTGTGTTAATAATTTACCTCTCCCCCAATTTTTGTGTCATCTGCAAACTTTATCAGTGATGATTTTGGTTTATTTCAGGTCATTAATAAAAATGTGAAATAGCATGGGGTCAAGAACTGATCCCTGCAGGACACCACTAGAAACACACCCCCCTTGATGATTCCCTGTTCACTATTACATTTTGACATGTATCTGCCAGTTTTTAATCCATTTAATGTGTGCCATGTTAATTTTAAGCTTTCTAGTTTTTAATCAAAATGTCATGCTGTAGCAAGTCAAATGTCTTACAGAAATCTAAGTATCAGCAGTATTACGTTTATCTACCAAACTTGTAATTTTGTCAGGAAAAAAAAAAAGTTAGTTTGACAGGATCTATTTTCCACAAACCCATGTTGAATGGCATTAATTATATTATCCTCCTTTAATTCTTTATTAATCAAGTCCCATATCAGCCACTCATCATATGGGGATTAGTGTCAGACTGACAGGCCTGTAATTAGCCGAATCATCCCATTTACCCTTTTAAAATAATGGCACAACATTAGCTTTCTTCCAGTCTTCTGGAACTTCCTTGGTGTTCCAAGACTTATTGAAAATTAACATTAACAATCCAGTGAGCTCCTCAGTCAGCTCTTTTAAAACTCTTGGATGCAAGTTATCCAGACCTACTGAGTTACAAATGTCTAACTTAAGTAGATGTTGTTTAACATCCTCCAGCGAGAATGTTAAACATAATGGAAAGAGTGTAATCATATGATATGTTTGTCATCTGTTTTTTGCCAAATACACAAAAGAAATATTTATTGAACACTTCTGCATTTTCTTCATTATTACTGATAATTCCATTTCCATCTAGTTAATGGACCCATACCATTGTTAGAATTCTTTTTGTTCCTGTTATACTTTTAAAACTCCATCTCATTTTCCTTAACTCTACTGGCTGTAGATTTCTCCTTGTGTCTTTGCTTCCCTTATCAATTTTCTGCAATTCCTAGCTTCTGATTTGTATTTGTTACTATCAGCTTCCCCTGTCTTCTATTTATTATACATATTTTTTTTAAAAAATTTATAGCTGCTTTCACTTCTAAGTTGTTTTTTAAACCAATACTGCCTTCTTCCTTGATGGTTGATTTTTTTTTTTTTTAGGAGTCTAATAAAGCTTTCTTAAACAATTCCTAATGATCAATCACATTTTTCTGAATAAATTCTTCCTCTCAGCAGATTTGGCTTATTGTTTTCAGCTTTGTGAGCTTGACCCTTTTTGAAGCACCAGCTACATATAGCACTGATTTGGACTTTATTCTACGTGCATGTTATAAATGAAATCAAGTCCTGATCACTTGTACCTAAATTACCATTCATTTTAGTTCAGTGATCAGGTCCTCTCTGTCAAGGTCTGTCATAGCATTCCCAAGTGTTAGCTGCAGTGCTTTTTGAGGTAGAAAATTGTTGTCTATAACATTAGAAATTACAAGGACATTTTAGTCCTGACAGCATGAGACCTCCAGTATATGTTATTCAAATTAAAGTCCCTTGTTATGCAGCTTTTTTCCCTTTCTGTCCTAGATAGGTGCAGAGGAGCCAGTTTTCATGTGATTAGCAGACACCAACTAATAGCCCACCTTGTGCTGGATCTGTGTGGCTGGGCTGTTTCCTGTTGTGCTGGTGGGGGGGGATGTAGAATCGGTCCCTCCTCACTAACCTGTGCCTCTCTCACTGCTCTCACAGGCCCTGCAATTGGTTTCTCTTCTCTGACGTTCTCAAGAGGCTGAAGCTTTCCTCCCGCATATTCCAGGCTCGCTTCCCGCACTTTGAAATTGCTACCCTGCCCAAGGCGGAGTTCCAGCGTCAGGTGTCCTCGAGCCAGCTGCTGGCCCAGGAGGAGGTGCCAGAGAGCCCCGAGCCACGCCCCCAAGGCCCTGCAGAGACTGTGGAGCTGGTGCGTTACGAGCCAGAGCTACTGCAGCTCCTGGGCTCAGCAGTGGAGTTCCAGGCCTGGAGCAGCTGACGGGGGCTGGAGCTCTCCCCGCATCGGACTGCGTCATGAGGCAATAATATGGACTGATGGGAAGCAGCCTTTTCAATGCCAGCAGCGGGGCCTGGAGTCTTTGGCTGTTTTGCTCTCTCCTCGCAGCCCCTGAACTCCGACTGGGGAGAGACTCCACTTGTCTCCAAGGACTTCCCAGGGTCCCTTTCTAATGAGCAGCAGCAGATGCAGCTCTCTGCAGGTCCCCTTCTAGCTCAGCCGGAAAGCTTGGACCTGCCCCACTGGGCTACCTTAGCTGGGCCTCCTGGCTGTAGGACCATGGGCTCTGAAGTGAGGGACAGTGGGTGCTTCTGCCCTGCCCCGCCCCATAGAACCGCGCCTCTCTCTCAAAAGCTGCCCTCCCCGCAATGTCTTCCATAGTATTTATTTAATTAGTATTTAATTTGTAATGTTTCTTTTGTTTCTGCTGAGTCTGTATCACTGTGATTATTTGAGTCCCAGGCTGTGGTGAAGAGGGCTTCCTCTGGCCCCTCTCCCAGGATGCGCCCAGAGGACACTGCTCTCCCATGAGTAGCTAGCTGTCCAGTGACCGAACCGCTGCGGCCTAGCAGCAAGGGACCAGCTCTCACAACAGTCCCCAGGTTAAATTTTAGGGTCTGTGGGCAGCCCCCTCCCTCACCAGCTTCTCTTGGGGCTGTTTCCTTTCCAAAAGCAAGGCCAGCTGAGAGCTGTTCTCCAGCCCAGGGTTCAGTCTCCCCCAGGTGCTCGCCTGGCTCTCATGCATTTCACTTACATCGCTTGTTTCTGGATTCTTCTGGGCCACTTTGGAGAGGCAGCTGCAGTCCGAGAGCCGCTCCAAAGCCACAGGCAGAGACTCCAGCTGCCTCCCATCCTCATGGGCTCCTGCTGCTGCTGGAGGGCCATCCTCCTTGATGCAGCATCTGCATGCAGACAGGCCCCTTTCTCCTCCCCTGCCTGTGCCCCTTTCTTCTGTTCAGAGGAGCAGTTCTACTGCAGAGCGCTGGCCTGAGGGGGCAAGTGCCTGCCCCTGGCAGGAGCAGAGAGCAGGGCTGCACCGCTGTGTAGATGGTACAGTTTTATTGTACAGGTGCTAACAAGGATGCTGAGGACTGGACAATCTGTTTCCTAGCTCTCCCCTGTCCTGCCCTGCAGTGGGAGTGTTGGGTGGTTTTTTCTTTGTGTTGTGTTTCGTCCCAGCCGGGGCAGTTGTAGCCTCCCCCGACCACCACTTGTCTGCCTCCCCCTCCCTGGGACCAGACAGCTCCTTTTTTAAGCTGAGGGTTATTGCCTTTGGGTGTGTATTCTGGCTGCTCTTTCTGATTTCTGTTTTATTATAAACAACCGGCTGTGGTGTCAAAAAACACTTATGTACAGAAAAACCTGCATCAGGCCCTCTGCCTCCTGACTCTTCTCTCGCTGTGTGTGTAGTGTCCTGTTACCCGTGGGGGGAAGTGGCAGGGGGGAAAGCACTGTTCTTGAGATGAGAATGCCTGTGCTGGTGGGGTGGAGAGAGAGAAATGACCCTGCCCCTTGGGCTCTGCGAGTTCTCTGCTGTCTGCACTGTGAGATCCACAGCTACAGCCCCTTGTTACTGCTGAGTAAGAACCCAGTCCTGCACCCTTGCTTGCCTGAGGGTAGCATCCTCCTCCAGTGTGCTCTCCTAGAGCCTTGTATCTGCCAGGCTGGAGATCAGCTGAGGCAACTGGAAGCAGGGTGCTCTCTCTACCACTCTGCCCCTGTAGCCTGAACTGCTTTAGTGCAGCCTGCTCCTTTTCCTGCAAGCAGAGGGGCACCTATGGTTATGGCTACAGCAGCTGTGCACAGTGAGATGACACAAAAAGGCAAGGCTGGGCTCTCGCTCACTCAGCGTTTTAAATCTTCAGCTGTGCTTCAGCCCAGTTCCATGGAGGAGCTGTTTTTCTTAAAACAGGACCAATCCCCAATTTTTGCCCCAGATCCCTAAATGACCCCTTCAAAGATTGAACTCACAACCCTGGGTTTAGCAAGCTAATGCTCAAACCACTGACCTATCCCTCCCCCCCATGGAGGAGCTGTTACTCCTAAGGCCAGAGTAGTACCAGCCTTGGAGCCTAGGCCTGGCCTCTCAATTTTTGTAACCACCTCAGCACACGTGTACAGAAGCTGCTGGGCACCTGCTCACAGGCCAGGGCAGCAGTAGTGAGTAGCATAAGAAAGAACTTCCACCAAGGGTTTGAAGGCCCAGGCATAGACCTCCAGGCCCAGGATCTTGGCCCTGGCATGTCTGCTCTCCAGGGCCTAATGAAGAGTGGTGGCAGGGGAAAGAACTGAGCCCAGGCTGTGGTGGAGAGCAGGGGCAATGGAATGAAACTGGTGTGATGGGCCTTTTCTCCTGCCCCAGCCTGTGTATTCATGTGGGAGGGCTCAGTGGGTGGAGCATGCTGCTCAGGGAGTGTCACACACATACCCTTTTCCCAGGTGTAGATGATGATGTTGTGTGGGAGTCAGGGCATGTCAGGCCAGGTGCCAGGGAGATAAGGCCATGCTGCTGTACCACTCCTAGCAGCTCCTTGGGATGCTGTAAGCAGAGAGCCTGGTGCTGGGGCACTGCATGTAGTCTCCTAGCTGCACCTTGAAGGAAAGGTCCATAGGGCCGTGCTACAGCCCCACCCCCAGCAAGCTTGGAAAGCAACCCTGAGAGTTCCGGGGCAGCCGGGGGGATGTATGTTCCCTGGAAGAGTGCGGGGGGGCAGTCCTTCCCCACAGAAGAGGGAAGGTATATGTGCATACTGCCCATGCCCTCCCCTCAAGAGGCCATGAAGAAGCTGGCAGGTGGGGCCTTAGCACCCCAGGGCAAGCACCACTCAGAGAAAGCACAAGTGCTCCTAGTTCAGCTAAGCCCAGCTTCTATGGCTGCCTGTTAGTGAGGGCACCACGGGTGCCATCTAGACAGAGTGCAGGCTGGATGCCAGGCCTTAGTGCAATGGACCGAGCCGCTGGGAGCAGAATACACCAGCACAGCCACTCCCACGTAGGGGGCAAGTGTCACTCCTTGGGGGGCCAGTGCATGTACAGTTTGGGGGGGGGGGGGGTGGATGAGGCTCTTCCAAAGCCAGTTTGCCATGTTGCATGGCACCAGGGCTCTGAACAGTGCTGGGCAGGCAGGCCTACCCCTGCCGCATGATCGGTGAACCTGCAGCCCACATGCTATGGGTAATGGAAGGGTTAAATGCCCCTTGGTTGGGAGTGTGGTGGGGATGCTCAGGGCTGGGGGAGGGCACTAGCAGTCTGGGAGTGGGGGGGGTCTCAGGGCAGGGGAATAGGGCATGTGAATGTGAAACACCATGAAGCTAGTGTGAGTGGGAGCCTGAACCTGCTCTGCCCTGGCTCTCTGGGCCCCTTGCAATGCCTTCTGGGGCAGAGGCAGTAGGTGCCCAGGCATGGGCCCCTGACTGGCACAGGGGCCAGGCCCCGGCTTGCTGCTCTCGCTCCATGGCCCAGGTTACACATGGGGCTGCTCTATTCCAGTTCCCTAGTCATTGGGCCTGGTGGACACCACCAGGCTCCTGACGGCTGCTGCTATTCAGCACTGCTCTGTGACCACTGTCATAAAGGGCCCATAAAGCCAGCATTGCGGGGACACCCCATTGCAGGCGAGGCCCCCCCCAGCTCAGTATGCTAGGGTGTGTTGGGGCATAAGAGGTGGCCTAGGGCATCCCTTTTTGCCAGCCTCCTGCCCTGGCAAGGCCCATAGGCCATGGCACCCAGGACACAAGTTAGGGCCAGAAGAGGTCCCAGGAGCCCTGCAATTAGAGCAGTGCAAGCAGCACCTCTGGCTCCCTGCAGCAGCCCTAGTGCAGGGGCCCAGCTGAATTCCCTCCCTCCTGGATAATGGGGAGCAGCTCCCATTCCAGCAGCTGTACTCGGGGCCAGGCCCAGCCGCTAGCTCAGCCCCTTGGCTCAAGCCAGAACACTGCATATTGGGGCCTAGCGTCTCTGCAGATGGCAACTCCTGGGTAAGATGAGGAGTGGCACAGCCAGGTGCTGCCACTGCCCTGCCACAGCCCACCACCAGAGTCTGGTGCAAAATGTCTCTTTAATGGGTGAGGGCAAGAAGCAAATGTCATGCAGCCTGTGAGGCTCCCCTCTCCCAGCATTCCTGGCCCCAGCAGCCCCCAGCTCTGAGTTGGATCCTGTTAGTCCAGGGAACTAGGCTTTCCCAGCATCCTTTGCCTCTGTTGGAGCCGAGGGTGCATCTGCGCACTTCACACCACATCCCAGCATTCCTCCTTGATGTCACCACTGCCTAGAGACAGCAGAGCTGCAGGGCCTGGGGCAGAGCTGGGCTTTGCCAGGAGCTGAGCCATCCGCTCACCAGGGAACGCCGCCTCCGAGCTGATGGCTAATTCCAGTTCCACCACAGGTGTCAAGCCCATCTTTGGGTGACTGAGTTGGGTGCAGCTGTCAGTGCCTCCTGCTGGCAGGGCTGCTGTTGCTTTGCCATCCTGGGAGCTGCTTAGAGCTAGTGGCTGGAGCTCCTGGACCTTTGCACGGTCGGGCAGGCT
This sequence comes from Chelonia mydas, assembly GCF_015237465.2. Lineage (NCBI taxonomy): Eukaryota > Metazoa > Chordata > Testudines > Cheloniidae > Chelonia > Chelonia mydas. Next base: position 60,287,598 of record NC_057855.1, read on the forward strand.
CTCCTGCTGGGACACCTGTGTCTTTGGCACCCCGGCGAGCGTGGCAGGATCACTGGAAAGCAGGCTCGGGAGTGGGTGATCCAGCATAGCCAGGCAGCTGCCGTTGGCTTCCATTGTCCCAATGATGGTGGCAACAACAGTGCCTGGCTGGCCAGTCAGAGCTATTGGCTGGAGCAGACTAGACAAGGAGTGCTGGGGGGCAGCAGGCAGGAGGGGGCCTGCTGCTGGGATATTGCTGCCCGGGCCTGGCAGTGGCTGGGGGAACCCATTCATGGGGAACCCAGGCTGGAGCGGGATCCTGTCCGGAGCAGGGGTGCTGCTTGGAAAAGGAGAACTGGTAGCATTTCCCAGGGCCAGCATTGTGATGAGTGGGATGGGCTGGAGAGTCAGGGACCCCAGCCCCAAGCGACCGGGCAGGAGCGGGGAGCTGGGGAAGGAGAAAGGAAAACGGTCATATGTTGGAGTGAATGTGCAGACTGGGCCCCACCAACCACTGTAGGTGGGGGATGGGAAATCCACCCCCCTCCCCACCCAGGCCCCCACCACACCCCATATCGCCCCTCCACTCACAGCTGGGGCACCAGCCCCAGTGCTTGTGCCCCCCAGCTGGAGCCTGTGTGCCCAAGGCTCTGTGCTGCCTGCCTCTGCTGACACTGAAGTGTTGGCATTGATTGTCACCCATGCACTATATCCCCACTGCGCTGCCCTGCCCTGCCGTGGCTCACTCAGCCTCGGGTCCCCCGAAATTGCCTCTCACTGTGCCGCCCCATCGGGCCTCCTACCACCTCCCCTTCCTGCCCTGCAGCACAGCTCTCCTGCCATGCCTTGCTAGATCCCCCCTTTGGCTCCCATGCCCCTCTGCCCCTGCAATGTCCCACCAGCTGGGCTCCCTGTCACCCTGTTCCCGAGACGCTGAGCCCCTCAACACCATTGGCCTCCTCCAGCCCCATCATCTGGACTCATCACCGGCCCTCTTTCCACAACCTGCCTGCCCTGCACCCCTTGCTCTGGGTCCAGCCAACTTCTCCAGAGAGCTGGTAGCTTGGCCATGGAGGGTACTGCTGCCTGGGTGCATGATGGCAGCCACGGCCCTGTGCCCAGGTTTGGCACAGAGGTTGGGCAGAGCCTGTGGCCCTGGCTGGATCCCAACTCCCCTTGCCCAATGCTGCTCTCAGGAGAGCTGGAGGGTCCTGCCTGCAGTGGCCATGGCACCTTTGCCCTGCTGAAGACAAGCTGCCACTGTGAGGGGCTGCCCTGGGGCAAACACCTCCTCCCCCCAGGCCAGGCCCAGCCCTGGCCTGGAGGCTGGTCCACTCCACTCAAGGCAGCGTCAATGCCAATGGTGGGCAAGACATTGTGTGGCTAGAGTCCATGCAGCCCCCCTCAAGCCTGTGGCTGGCACTGCATCCACAAGGGGCTGTGCTGGGGGAGAGGGGCTGGGGCACGGCTGGCATTCCTCAGCCCTGCATGTTGCAGAACCGGCCCTTCCTCCAGGCACTTACCCCATGGCATGGGCGGGTGGAATGCTGGCCCCCCGCTGCACCTTGGGGGCAGGACACGGTGCAGCTGTGGGCTCCCGAGGCTGGGTCACTGGTGCAGTCTCCCTCTTGCTCCGAGTGGGGGACAAGGCACTCTGGAGGGGGGCACTCCTGGAAGAGGGCCTGGGGGCCGAGCGGCTGGCTCTGGGGTTCACAGTGCCCACTGTTTCCCCCTCATCCTCAATCACCACCAGGTCCTTGGGCATCTCCTTGAACTGATATACCAGCCGCTGCCCTTCCACCTTGGCCAGAATGCCACGCTGGTAATAGTACCTGGGGATGACACCAATGCAGCATGGGACTGGGATCTCCCCATCCCCAAGTGCCACAACCCTCCCCCCAGCCCTGCCTCCTCCAGCGCCAAAACCCACCCCCCCCCATCGCTCCCCTGCATCCCCACTCCGGCTCCACACCCTAGCCCCTGCACAGCCCCCCCTTACCCAATCAGCTCTGCACCCTCCCATGCACCGTAACCCCCCCACACACACTGCTCCCCTGCATCCCCACCTCAGCTCCACGCCCTGGCCCCTGCAGAACCCCCCTTACTCCATCAGTGCTGCACCCTCCGACACAGCTCCCCCCCCAACTGTAGCCCCCCACACTGCTCCACTCCTGCCACCAGACCTGCAACCCCCACCCCCCAGCTGGAGGACCCTACCGCAGTGCCCGGCCCATGGTTTCATAGTTCATGCTGGGTTTGTTCTTTTGCTTTCCCCACAGCCTGGACACTGCCTTGGAGTCCACCAGCTTGAAGATGCCCCTGTCTCGCTGGGTCCATTTGATGTACTTGGGGCAGGTGTTCCTGTCCTGGAGCAGTGCCAGCAGGAACTCCCACAGGTAGAGGGCGTTACCTGGGGGGGGCAGGGAATGGTGGGCGTGAGGGGCAGGCAGTGCACAGCCCTGGGAAGGGGCATCCCAGACCCTCCTCTCCTCTGAACTGCCCCCTGTGCTGAGGAGCCCAGTGCAGCCCCTGTTGTTCTAAGGGCAAGGAGTCAGGGCCCTACTGAGCCCCCGTGAGCCAGCCCAGTGCCCCATGCGCCACCCCATCACTAGCCCGAGTACCCTCCCTCTGCAGCAGTAGCGAATGTAAGCCCTAGGTCCACAGCCCAGGCAGAGTGGAGAGCTGTTAATCAGTGCACTGCAGGTGCGGGCCACTCCCAGCTGACGTGTTCCAGAGTCTCAGCTCTCCTTCACAATGGGCTCTAACCCTCCTGGCTGCAAGGAAACCGTCACCGCGTGTAAGGCACAGACAGGAGGGATGCGTCTGTCAAGACCAGCTAAGCAGCTCAGAGCTGCAGGCGAGTGCAGGGGAACTGCTTGGAAATCCTCTCAGTATCAGCACTGTTGGTGTCCAAGCACCAAAGAGGAGGAGGAGAGGCCTGGATACAGCTGCACAGAACATCATCGTCTGCGGGTGGCATCTCGTCCCGGCCTGGGCAGAGGGCAGAGCCTGGGGAAGTACAACCGCTCATTTTCTCCACTCTGAACCCTGCAACTCTGTGCAGTACGGATGCTGCCTCCTGGCCCAGGGAGCCTGGACTGATCTAGGGACATTAGCAGGAGCCAGCAAGTTCACCCAGCAGCCCCTGGCAGAGAGCAAGTCACCATTATCCACAGCAACACTGGGCTGCTCCTGTCCCACTAGGCCTCCCCGCATGGGCTGGAGGCTAGAGCTTTCCCAGGCTGCCATCCTGCTGCGGCGCAGTTTGTCACAGAATCATAGAATATCAGGGTTGGAAGGGACCTCAGGAGGTCATCTAGTCCAACCCCCTGCTCAAAGCAGGGCCAATCCCCAATTTTTGCCCCAGATCCCTAAATGGCCCCCTCAAGGATTGAACTCACAACCCTGGGTTTAGCAGGCCAATGCTCAAACCACTGAGCTATGTCTGCCCCCCAAAGCTATCCCTTTATCCTGCTGTCAGGGGAAAGGGGGCTCTGCCGGGGCTGGGGGAGCTGCCTGGGCTACATTCAGAGCCCAAGGTGAGAAGGGCCCATTGTGATCAGCTAGTCTGTCCCCTGCACTCCACAGGCCAGAGAGCTGCCCCACAGGAATCCCTAGGTGATGAGGGAGGGCGCTCTGCTGCAGCTGCCGGGCTAGTGGTGGCATGGGCGTATGGGCAGGGCTCCCTGCCCTGAGTCAGACTGGCCAGGGGGCTCAGCCAGGCACGAAGTGTCTCCCATTCGCTCAGCAGCCTCTGGCTGATGATTTGCCCCATCAGGCGCTGAGCCAAACTCGTCCGCTCCCTGCCAAGCTACAGGAGGCGTTTGCTGTGGTCCTGTCCAACCTGACATCTCCCAGCCTGCCCCCCCTCCACGGGCCGCCATGCTGCTCACTACCTTTGCCGTCCTTGCTCTTCCTGCAGATTGGAAAGCCTGGGGTGGTGATGGGGGAAAGGCAGCGGGGGGACTTCGGCTTGCGACCTGCAAGAGTTAGACAGGAGAAAGGAAGAGCACAGCCCCAACCCTCCTACCACCCAACCTGCCTCTCCATGGGCCTCCCCTAGGCCATCAGCTATTCTCACAGCAGGCGCTGGACCTCCTATTCCTGCAGCATCCTCTGAGTGGGGCCTGGGCACTGCACCTCCCCTGGATTCACTTCAGAGAGCAGCTTCCCTCTGTAAGACTGCCGCTGTTCAAGATCAGGACAGCATGCGATCACTACTGCGGGGTTGCTGTCTTCCCAGCACAGTCCTGCACAGCACCACACCCACCTCCAGTGTGTCAGTGCCGGGTGAGGGAGGGGACCACCGGCCAGCACTGTAGGTGCTTGGGTCTCAAGAGTCACACAGTGGTGATGGAGACAGGCTCCGCACCGGGGGCTGGCCATGCTGCTGGGCTCAGACCAGAGCAGCTAGTGGGGGTGATGTTGTCTCCACACCCTGGTGCACAGTACTGGGCAGGGGAGGTGGGCTGGGAGCTGGGGGCGGGGCCAGCACTGGTCATGGGGCAGGGGCGGGGAGGATACAAGATAATAATGTCTCTGGTCCATAGTGGCGGAGAGGCAGGAGGACAGCTGGTTTGGTCAGTGTGTGGGGAGCTGCAATGCAGGGAATGGCGATGGAGGTGGGATGTCCCGGGCAGGCTGGGCAGGGCCCTGGGGCAGGGTTAAGGCTGGTAGCTGGGACTCACGGGGATGCGGCAGGTGCGTGCCAACGAGGAGGCTGGCTCTGCGCCAGGCGCTCCCCGCCAACAGAACAGGACATGTCACAGGCCCCAGGAGCCCTGCTGGGAGAGGAGGGCATAGCATGCACAGGATTTAGGGGACCCAGGTTACCTTTTCTCCTGGGCTGCTTCCCTGTTTGCTCCCTGGTGGACCCAGCCGGGGGATTCTCCTCGTCCTCAGACCTGAGCAGGCTGCTGGCTTCCCCCAGGCCCAGGGGGCAGGCCCCTCTGTCCAGGGAAGCCCCCGTGCCACCAACTACAAGGGATACAATGGGAGGGAAGCCTGGCTGAACATGGGGCACCAGATCAGCATCACGCCCCTAGGACCTTCACTCAGACTGAGCCATGCCAGCGACTCCCCCGCCCACCAAGATGTAGCCACCCTGAAAGAAGGCCTCTAACCTGCAAATAGACCCTATCTAGGTGTGAGCACCTCCAACCCTCCTACCCCGCCCACAGGAGGGGAGAGCCACCTTGCCCTGATGCTCTCCCATGAGTGGGGGAAGGCCCCCAGCCACCACTCTGTGAGAGGGCAGGGGCCCTTGTACTGCCTGTGAGGGGGTGGGACCAGTTCCTCCTCCCCATGAGATGGGAAGGGCTCTTGTCCTGCCCTGTGAGAGGGGAAGGCCCCCAGCCCTGTCCCTCCCACAACCTAAGAGGGGAGGGCCACTGCCCAGGAAAGGCGACTCACGCAAGCGCTTCTCATCCAAGATGTTGTTGGGTGACTCCACCCAGAGCAGGCCCTCGCCAGCTGCAATGGGGGGTAACGGCTGCTCAGCGTCACCTGCAGAGAAACAGCTTGTGTCAGTCCACCCCCCGCAACTTCAGGGGGAACAGGACCACCCTGGGGCACCCACCTTCTGCCAGGCTTTTCAAAGAGCCCAGCCCCCAGCAGCACCTATTGTTTCAGTGGGGATGATGGGGCCGTTCCCCCTCTCAGTGCAGGCTCCATGCAGACTCTGGCAGGCAGTGCTGCACAAGGTTTCCTTGACCCCATCAAGGCTGGAGCCATGTCACTGCCCCTGCCAGTGGAGATGGTGGTGCATAAGCATGCGGCTTGCTAGCTGCATCATCATATGCAGGGCTGGAGCTAGACTGGCTCTGCACACCAGGGGAGAGCCCTGAGCTCAGCTCTGCTGGGTCTCAGCAAAGGCCTGGCTTTTGGAGTCTTAGGGGATCTGCAATGGATGAAACGCCCTCTTCCCCCTTGCCCCCGTGTGACCCACCTGGCACTGTGACACTGTCCCCAACAACCTGCAGCTCGGGCTGGTCCAGCAACCCATCTGCCATGATGCCACTGGGCACCTCATCCAGTTCCAGCCCCGAATACACACACAGCAGGTCTGTGCAGGGAAGCTGCTCCTCCAGTGGGGCAGGAAAGGCCAGTGGGTCATCAAGCTGCAGGGGGACAGACATACATCATGCACAGTGCAGCTTGAGACTAACCCCGAGCATGCTTAGCACACACCCCCAGAGATCTCAGGCCCAGCCATTGTGATGGGATGCCTCAGGTGCAACCTGGAACTGTGGGACCGCTGTGCCCCCTTAACTCTCTGGCCTGGGCTGTCTCTCCAAATGCTTTGCTAGTGACAAGCAGCAAACCCCTCCAGATGCTGTTATCACTCAGCACAACAGCAGGGGGAGTCCCACACCCAGCTGGACTGCATGAATGCTCCCTGAGCCACTCACGAATCACACAGAGAAAGGCACTGGCCAATTTCCCCCAGCTTCCCACGCTTGCACCCCAGACCTGTACCGTCTTGCCCTGGTCAGAAGCTTGACCAGTGTAAATTTATTACCCGGTCTACCCCTCCCTCAGCGTGGAGAGGTCATGCACCAGCCTTTGTAGCCTGAGCTGAGATTTCCCAAGCACTTCAACCAAACCAAATTGTTTTAGATAAAATTTCAGGATCCTGACACAGGGAAGAAAGGAGAGCAGCAGAATACGGACCCTGGACTTCAGAAAAGCAGACTTTTACAACCTCAGGGAACTGATGGGCAGGATCCCCTGGGAGAATAACATGAGGGGGAAAGGAGTCCAGGAGAGCTGGCTGTATTTTAAAGAACCTTATTGAGGTTACAGGGACAAACCATCCCGATGTGTAGAAAGAATAGTAAATATGGCAGGCGACCAGCTTGGCTTAACAGTGAAATCCTTGCTGATCTTAAACACAAAAAAGAAGCTTATAAGAAGTGGACAAATGACCAGGGAAGAGTATAAATATATTGCTCGGGCATGCAGGAGTGAAATCAGGAAGGCCAAATCACACCTGGAGTTGCAGCTAGCAAGAGATGTTAAGAGTAACAAGAAGGGTTTCTTCAGGTATGTTAGCAACAAGAAGAAAGTCAAGGAAAGTGTGGGCCCCTTACTGAATGAGGGGGGCAAACCTAGTGACAGAGGATGTGGAAAAAGCTAATGTACTCAATGCTTTTTTTTCCTCTGTCTTCACAAACAAGGTCAGCTCCCACGCTACTGCACTGGTCAGCATAGCATGGGGAGGAGACGACCAGCCCTTTGTGGAGAAAGAAGCGGTTTGGGACTATTTAGAAAAGCTGGACGAGCACAAGTCCATGGGGCCGGATGCGTTGCATCCGAGAGTGCTAAAGGAATTGGCGGATGTGATTGCAGAGCCATTGGCCATTATCTTTGAAAACTCATGGCGATCGGGTGAAGTCCCGGATGACTGGAAAAAGGCTAATGTAGTGCCCATCTTTAAAAAAGGGAAGAAGGAGGATCCTGGGAACTACAGGCCAGTCAGCCTCACCTCAGTCCCTGGAAAAATCATGGAGCAGGTCCTCAAGGAATCAATTCTGAAGCACTTAGAGGAGAGGAAAGTGATCAGGAACAGTCAGCATGGATTCACCAAGGGCAAGTCATGCCTGACTAATCTAATTGCCTTCTATGATGAGATAACTGGCTCTGTGGATGAGGGGAAACCAGTGGACGTGTTGTTCCTTGACTTTAGCAAAACTTTTGACACGGTCTCCCACAGTATTCCTGCCAGCAAGTTAAAGAAGTATGGGAAGGATGAATGGACTATAAGGTGGATAGAAAGTTGGCTAGATTGTCAGGCTCAACGGGTAGGGATCAATGGCTCCATGTCTAGTTGGCAGCCTATATCAAGTGGAGTGCCCCAAAGGTCGGTCCTCGGGCCGGTTTTGTTCAATATCTTCGTAAATGATGTGGAGGATGGTGTGGATTGCACCCTCAGCAAGTTTGCAGATGACACTAAACTGGGAGGAGAGGTAGATACGCTGGAGGGTAGGGATAGGATACAGAGGGACCTAGACAAATTAGATGATTGGGCCAAAAGAAATCTGATGAGGTTCAACAAGGACAAGTGCAGAGTCCTGCACTTAGGACAGAAGAATCCCATGCACCGCTATAGACTAGGGACCAAATGGCTAGGCAGCAGTTCTGCAGAAAAGGACCTAGGGGTTACAGTGGACGAGAAGCTGGATATGAGTCAACAGTGTGCCCCTGTTGCCAAGAAGGCCAATGGCATTTTGGGATGTATAAGTAGGGGCATTGCCAGCAGATCGAGGGACGTGATCGTTCCACTCTGTTCGACATTGGTGAGGCCTCATCAGGAGTACTGTGTCCAGTTTTGGGCCCCACACTACAAGGATGTGGAAAAATTGGAAAGCGTCCAGCGGAGGGCAACAAAAATGATTAGGGGGCTGGAACACATGACTTATGAGGAGAGGCTGAGGGAACTGGGATTGTTTAGTCTCCGGAAGAGAAGAATGAGGGGGGATTTGATAGCTGCTTTCAACTACCTGAAAGGGGGTTCCAAAGAGGATGGCTCTAGACTGTTCTCAGTGGTAGCAGATGACAGAACAAGGAGTAATGGTCTCAAGTTGCAGTGGGGGAGGTTTAGGTTGATATTAGGAAAAACTTTTTCACTAGAAGGGTGGTGAAACACTGGCATGCGTTACCTAGGGAGGTGGTGGAATCTCCTTCCTTAGAAGTTTTTAAGGTCAGGCTTGACAAAGCCCTGGCTGGGATGATTTAGTTGGGGATTGATCCTGCTTTGAGCAGGGAGTTGGACTAGATGATCTCCTGAGGTCCCTTCCAACCCTGATATTCTATGATTCTATGAGTCTATGATTCTATAAACCAGATTTATTAACTATGGAAAGATAGATTTTAAGTGATTATAAGTGGTAGGCATAAGGGGTCAGAGATAGTTACCAATGAAAATAAAAGATAACTGCACAATCTAAATCTTAAACCTTATTACACTAGGCAGTATTTGGATCAAGCAATTTTCTCATACCACTGGATGTTACAGTTCTTAATACACACGCCTCCCTTAAGCCTAGACCAGTCCCCTCAGTTAAAGATTTTGTCTTCTCAGCATTCCTGTTGCTTCCAGCGTAGGTGGGGGAGGAGAAAGGTCAAGGCATGCTGCTGCTGTTCCCTATTTTATATCCTCAGTCCGTGTGCCTAGAAGACACTTGCGCAGACATGTCCTGGTGGGCTTTGCTGAGTCACTGGGCTGGGCAATTCCCCAGGGTGTGGTCTTGTGCAACTGAGATATAGAGTTGAGCAGTCCCCATTGTGTGGTGTTTAGGCAGCCCTCTTTGAACTGTAAATCCCTTGATTACACTCCCCTGCTGATTAATGGTAGTTGAGCACCCTCCTGGAAAGGGGTCCTTTGTATGTCACTAGCAAACTTACAACATATTTCAGTAACAACCGTACAGCAAAATCTCATAGCTTCATACACACTAATGACAGATATTTGGACAGAACAACGAGTTTCAGCAGAGCATGACCTTTCCTAGGATATCTTATATGGCATGCTTTGTACAAAACAGATCAGTTACATGACGGTGATGAATATGGGGGTTCCAGGTTATCTTGCTTTGAGGTACAGAGTGCAACACCCATACATTCCAAACACACCTCTCCAGGGGCAGGCTCTCTCCCTGAAATGCATTGCACCCCGTGCAACAGACAGTCATTCTCTAGGCTGGAAGGAGGGACAAGGAATCCCAAGCCCCTGCACAGCTCCCATCCCTCAGCGGCTCTGCTGCTTGGCTGCACAGAACCCCCCACCCCCACCTCTGCGTGCATGGCTGGCCAGTGTAGCTATTGTGACTGCCCCACCCCACAGTAAGGCGCCCGACACACTCCTAGCAATGCCCCACGGGGGACAAATTCCAGAGTGCCAGCGCTTGGGTTGGCTGCTGCATGACTCGCTGCTGTCGGGTCACTGCGAGAGCAGTCCTGACCCTTTCCAGAGATGCAGGCACAGGGCCCGCTCTGGCACCCAGTAGCACTGCTCTGAATGCAGAGTAAGGGCCTCGCAGGCTGGCTGGCTACACCACAGATGAGAGCAGAAAGTGGCCAGAGCAAGGGAGATGCGGGTACATGCCACTGGAGGGCAGCACTGTGTCTCCTAAAGAAGCATCCGGGAACAGGGGCTGCTGAGTTGCAGCCAACCACTGATGGAGAGTGCACTGCTCCCTCCTGCTACTCCTGGCTCAGTCTGAGTCTGTCTGCACCTCCCAGCCCCTTGGCTTCAGCCCTGCAGCAGCTGTCAGCCCCCAGGAGTGCCTGGTCTGCTTCCCTGCATTCTCCTCTCCATATACCATAGCTGGTCTTTGCTGTAACAGGGCAACACCCGATTGCCTGCCTAGCCCGTATGGCTTACACCTGCCTAGCTGTGTCGGTATATTAGAGAGACAAGCTTGGCTCCAGAAGTTGGTCCAATAAAGGATACGACCTCTCACACCTTGTCTCTCTAATAGCATTGCCATCACTGTGTAAATGTGTCTTCCTACTCTTCCAGATGTTTAAAAAATGAGAAAATGATTCTCTGGCTTTGCCAGTTCTTGCCTTCACTCCTTTAATGGGCTGGCCATTAGCAGATATTGTACTTACAAGTTAACCAAAGTCATCAACTCTTTCATACTCTTCTCCATCGGTCATACATGTGTCAATATTGACAGCATTCTCTGCTATCCCCATAATCTTGGTCTCCTGCATACTGACACGAATACTGATTGGCAGCTTTTACATTTATGCTCATAAAGACTCTTTGCATTCCATCCACGTTGGTATCCATATGACTATGTCATCTGCAAACTCTAGGACCCACAGTTTATCTCCCATCTCTCCGTCACTCATCTCATTACAAAGTCTAAGACAATGCAGAAGAGAAGTGGGGAAAGTACACAGCCTTGCCTTACATCAATAACAATTTTAAACCGTTCCGTGTCTCCACCACGCAGACTCGTCATACAAAGCTTTTATCCGTTTGCAATTTTTGCTGGAATTCCATAGTGTCTTGGGATCTTCCAGAGGGCTTTTCTATGGACACTGTTGAATAATTTGTGAATTCAATGAAGTAAAAACCTTCTTCTGCTGGTATTCTAAGCTTCCCTAGTGGTGAAAACCTGATCTGAACACAACCTTTCGGATCAAAATCCAGCCTGTTCATTCCTGGGTACTTTGTAAACGGCAATTTTCATCCTATTCAAAATGAGTGTGCAAAACACTTTCCCAGGTACAGGGAGACGTGTCACTCCACTCCACGTATCACAAAAAGGCTGGGTCCCCGTTTTAGGGATTTTTACAGGTGACACCTCTTCTCTAGTCTTTAGGGCAGGTCTCCTTTCCCCAGCCCATGCTACACAGCCTGCACATGTAATTCACCATGACTTCCTTTCCAGCACTTAACATTTCACTGTGCATCTTACCACAGCTTGGGGTTTTACCTCTCTTCAGCTGACTTATGGTCTTACTTGTTTTCTCAAAAGCAATTACTCCTAATGAGATGGGTAAGTCCACTGTTTCTTCACAACTCGCAATGTGCATTAGTGGTTCTGGCTGACTGAGCACAGCCTGGACATGAAACACTCGGTCCTTCCTCTGTGGTTAAAATCATATCATCTCAGGCTTCACAACACGACAACAGTTTGAGAACTGTGTGAACAGTTGTTCGGGTATTAGGAATCCCCTCTCTTGTACAATTCCTCATCTTCTCTCGCTTTGGTAGCCATCCAGTGTCCTGTCTCTTCTGGCTGATCTATCAACTTCCTCGTCTTTGTCATGCTGCATAGTCTTTCTGTAGAATAGCTCTTTTACTGCTAGCTTGTTCACGCTGACCTCTTCTTTAATTCTTTCCTCAAGCCTCCCTGTATTTAGTTGGAGCCATTCTTCCGTCTTAGATTTTCTCACTCCTGCCCACAAGGCTCGTCGGGATTAAAAATAAATGCTCCCCTGAGCCAACAGAAAGGGCTCTGGGATGCTTAGAACTCCAGCAGGGACAAGTCATTGTGCAAATGCCCATTCCCTGCCAAACACTGCCCCTTGGCACTAAGGCAAGATCCTGCCATAGGGCTCAGCCCCAGAGCACCCAAGCACCAAGCTCAGAGTCAAACTCAGCTGGCTGATTCCCCCTGGACTCTCAAGGGGGAACCCTTGCCCCCATTTGCAGCCCTTCCCCTGCTAACAGCACCAGCGGGGTTAGGGTTTGATCACACGACATCCCCTGGCAGGGATTTAGGACTGCCACCCCCTTGCACATTTCATAGCATCCTCCTGCCCCCAGACAGACACACCGGTGAGGCTTGTCCCCACTGCGGACAGGATAGGAATGGGAGTGGAGTGCGTGCATCCGTCCCTGGACCCTACCTGGTGTATCTCCTCCAAGCTGCTGCTGGCAAATTCAAATCCCAGATCAGTGGGGTGGGCAGCTAGTGACATGGCCCAGCATCAGAGACAGGCACTGGCAGGAGAGATGGAGGGAGCAGTGGTGCCTTTGCCCTGCGGGAGCCGGTGTGACAGGACTGCAGCTGTCCGCAGCTTCATAGGGATGGCAGGGAAAGGCTGCTCCGCACAACTGGCCCAGCCCAGGGATCTGGATGAGGGATCCCCTTGGCTACCGCTGCATGCTGAGCAATGTCACCACAGGCCAGGGCCTGTCAGAGAGAGAAAGAGACGTTACTGCTCTATTGTGCTGGAGCCAGCCAGAGGGAGCAGCTCATCGGCCCCTAAGGGCTCCCCATGCCACAGTCCCCAGGCCCCACTCCCCTGCACTCTCCCTGCCCCTATATTCCCCAGGCCTCCCCCACCCTCCCCCACTCCCTACCCCCACACTCCTGAGGCCCCACATGCTCCCCAACCCTGCAATTCCCACGCCTAGGATTGCCAACTCTGACTGAAGCTATTCCGGGAGATTTTTCCCCCGAACATGATGTAATGTCATTTTCTTAAAATATCCTACTAACATCTCCTGGATTGCTTTCCGTAGTCACCAGGAGATGGAGGCTGATTCCGGGAGACTCCAGGCCAAGCCTGGAGGGTTGGCACCCCTCCCCAGGCCTCCCTCCCCACCACACCCCACGCTGCAATTCCCAGGCCTCCCCCTCCCCACCATCCCCAGGCCTCCACCTCCCCGACACACTCCCTGACCCCGCACTGCCCAGGCCCCACAGCCCCGCATGCTCCCCGCCCCTGCACTCCCCAGGTCTCCCCCTCCCCGCAGTCTCCAGGCCTCTTTCCCAACCTCCCACATTCTCCTCACTGCTCTGACCCCCGATATTCCCCAGCTCTGCGCCAAACAGGGTGATAAGAATTGGAACGTGTTCTGAGCAGCTCATGCAGGGGGCAGTGCATCACAAACCAATCTCAATATTGAGGAAACATGATTTCTTTACCCTAACTGCTTACTAGAGTCGTTCCTCTTCCCTCTATTAATCAATTTCCTTGTCACTTTCCTAATTTCCTTGTCACTCTGCTGAAGTTAAAGCAGAGTCAGCAGAGGAATTGCAGTGCACTCTGCTTTCTTAAACCAGACATTTTCATCTTGGGACCAGGCTCCCCCCAGGCTCCCTGCAGAGTGTAGGCATAGAGCAAGTGCCCCACACACGTTCCCTGAGAGCTGCCAGGGCCAGGGCTCAGTTCAATGCCCACAGCATGTCGCCATGAGGTACCCAGTACTGTGGCAACACACCACCTGCCAATGTTCTGGTTCCAGCAGAGCCTGTCTCACTGCACAAGTGCTTTTCACTTGTAGGTGCAGTAGTTCGGCACCTCAGGGTACAAACTTTACACTGACTGACTTTCTCTATCACTTCCCCAAACGGGCAGTGGGTGTCATGTCCAAGCAGAGAGAAATCCTTGTGACCGAGCTCAATTTGGGGAAGAGCCAAGCCCTTTTTTGAGCCCCGGGGGTGCGCAAAAAATGGTAGAAGATGATTTTGTAAAATGCTGGTTTTGGGGGGAAATATAACAAATATTGTTATAACAGATATAACTCTTGTTCAAATAAACCCAAAGGTGGATCTTAATCTGCCCCCACCATGAGGCATAACAAATTTCAAGCCAGTCCAAGTCAGCATGTGGATTTTAGAGCACATAGAGCCCACCTTTAAACAGGAAGCCATGCTCAGCCTTAGTAACAGCCCAGCTCGTGCCACGCTATAACACAAGGGAGGCAGTGTGGCCTAGTGGATAGGGCACTGAACGAGTACATGGGACAGCTGAGTTCTAGTCCCAGCTCTACCACTGGCCTGCTAGGTGATCTTGGGCATGTTACTGCACCCCTCTGTGCCTCAGTTTCCCCATCTGTAAAATGGGGATAAGGATGCTGACCTGCTTTCTAAATCGTTTTGAGATCTGCAGTTGAAAAGGGCTGTCAGAGCAAGGTATTAGTATCTCTTGGCAATGAGAGCAGGGAGCCTTGTTTCTAAGTGCAGCTATTCCCATGTCTGTTCCATGTAGGGTGACCTGATGTCCTGATTTTATAGGGACAGTACCGATTTTTGGGTCTTTTTCTTATATAAGTTCCTATTGCCCCCCACCCCCTGTCCCAATTTTTCACACTTGCTGTCTGGTCACCCTAGTTCCATGCAGTTGAGGTTGTGTGCTGTTGCATTGCCGGCAGGCCTGCAGTGTGCGAGTGGGGGTTGTGCTAGGAAAGGCTGCCCAGACTGCAGTGGCTGAGCACAGTGCTTTGTGTTCTGCATTTGCATGTTTGCACTCTCTGCTCCCAGGCACAAATAGAAACGTCAGCCTCAAAATAGATTCAATAGGAAACTGAAACCAAAATCCAGCAAACATGTCACCCCGCAGCCTCCTGCCGAGACAGCTCAAAGCTGGAGGGGACAGCTGATCTAGCAACCATCTCATGCAAAGGGAGGCGACTGGGGGCAGACCCTACCCCCTGCTGCAGCTCTGGGGTGAATCCCTGACAAACGCAACACAGCAGGACAAATGGCAAAACGCATCCGGACTCCATAGAGTAGAAAAAAGCAGTTTTCTGCAACTCTGCCAAGTGCTGAGGCTTCACACATCAGCACAACCATGCCAGCTGCAAAGCAGCCACTGCATCCGAGGGCCGGGCACTGAGCTTCGAGTGGAATGGAAAGTTGAACTATTAGAATGGTTAGCCACTAGGTAGCACCGTGCATGATACGGTACAGTGCCATGTATCTGAACCCCTCTTATTAGGACCTTTGCATTATCTGGAATCCCTTCTGTCCGGCAGCATGTGAGGCATGTGAGACAGCGATACGCACCCTTTGCAGCATGCATCTCATGGGGGTACTGGCGAGGGGAGGGTTGCCAGGTGTCTGGTTTTCAACTGGAATTGGAATGCCTGGTCAAAAAGGGACCCTGGTGGCTCTGGTTGGCACCGCTGACTGGGTCATTAAAAGTCCAATTGGCAGCACAGCAGGGGGCCGGGGCTAAGCCTGCCCTAGCTCCATGTGGCTCCCGGAAGCGGCTGCCAGGTCCCTGGAGCCCCTAGACACATGGTCGGCCAATGGGAGCTGCAGGGGCGGCGCCTGCAGGTGCGAGGGCAGCGCACGGAGCCTCCTTGGCTACTCTGGCAGCTCCCATTGGTCCCGCTTCCCAGCCAATGGGAGCTGTGGACCCAGGCCTTGGGGCAGGGGCAGTGCATGGAGGCTCCCTGGCCACCCATGCTTCTAGGGGCTGCAGGGACCTGGTGGCTGCTTCACGGGAGACGCAGTAAGTGCCACTTGGACCCCGCACACCGAATCCTCTCCCGCACCCCAACCCCTGCTCCAGCCCCCTCCTGCACACCAATTCCCTCATCCCCAGCCCCACCCCAGAGCCTTCACCCCTAGCCGGAGCCCTCACCCCCCTCCCGCACCCCAACCCTCTGCCCCAGCCTGGTGAAAGTGAGCGAGGGTGGGGGAGAGTGAGTGATGGAGGGAGGGGGATGGAGTGATAGGGCGCAGGGCCTCAGAGAAGGGGTGGGTCAAGGTCAGGGCCTTGGGGCAGGGGCGGGGCAGGAGTGTTCAGTTTTGTGTGATTAGAAAGTTGGCAACTCTAGGGGGAGGTGCAAGGAAGGGAGACATGCAAAGCGTACCCTCTGCAGCTAAGGTTGCCAGGTGTCCGGTTTTCAATCAGAATGCTCGGTCGAAAAGAGACCCTAGCGGCTCCAGTCAACACTGCTGACCAAGCTGCTAAAAGTCTGGTTGACGGCGCAGTGGGGCTGAGGCAGGCACCCTGCATGCCCTGGCTCTGTGCGGCTCCCAGAAATGGCTGTCATGTCCAGCCCCTAGGCGCACGGGCAAATAGGGAAGCTCTACGTGCTGCCCCACACCAATGGGAAGCCGCTCCTCCACTTAGGGACCAGACATGCTGGCCACTTCTGGGAGCAGTGCGGAGCCAGGGCAGGCAGGGAGCCTGCCTTAGCCCCGCTGCACCACCGACTGCGAGCCGCCTGAGGTAAGCGCCGTCCGCACCCCAACCCCCTACCCCAGGTCAGAACCCCCTCCCACACCCTAACTCCCTTCCAGAGCCCACACCCTGCACCGCTCCCTGCAGCCCAACCCCCTACCCCATTCCTGAGCCCCCTCCTCCACCCAAAGTCCCTCCTGGACCTTGCACCCCACACCCCCTCCTGCATGCCAACCCCCTGTCCCAGCCCAGAGCCCACTCCTGCACTCCCAACCCTTCATACCCAGCCCCAGCCCAGAGCCCTCACCCCCTCCTGCACCCTGAACCCCTCATTTCTGGCCCCACCCCAGAGCCCGCACCCCCAGCTGGAGCCCTCACCCCCTCCTGCACTCCAGTCCCCTGCCCCAGCCCAGTGAAAGTGAGTAAGGGTGGGAGAGAGTGAGCGATGAAGGGAGGGGGGCTGGAGTTAGTGGGGGCAGGGCCTCAGAAGGGGCAGGGCCTTGGGGAAGTGGCAGGGCAGGGGACAGGGCAAGGGTGTTCAGTTTTGTGCAATTAGAAAGTTGGCAACCCTATCTGCAGTGTGGATCTCATGGGGGGGCAAGGAAAGGAGACACACGATACATGCCCTCTGCAGCATGCATTTCATGGGGAGTGGGAGGAAGCAAGGAAGGGATTTGGCTAATGCAGAGGTTCAGGTAACAGAGCAGAGACCCCAGTCAGGACTGCAAGGAGGAGGAGAAGGTCAAGCCCCCAGCCGGGGGGAGGCCACCCTGCTGCTGAATGGCTCCTCCAGCAACACAAGGAGCCCTCTGCAGCCCCACTGTTATGGGAGTGAGTGAGCGCAGCTGTGTGACAGCAGAGCTGAAGGGGTTTCCTGAGCTGCTGCAGGATGGGTGACACCCGATCACTGCAAGCACAAGGTGCAGGGAAGGCTGCAGTCCTGGTGGGCAGAGCAGAGTCCTGGCCAGGGGTCTTTCCTCTGCCCCACCAGAAGCACAACCTCCCCCTTTCACCTTGTACTGGCCGGGATCGGGTGCCACTGGCCCTGCACGGAGGGAGTCCTCTGCAGTCCTGCTGTCACAGGAGTGAATGAGCAGGGTAGAGCAGAGACTCCTAGCCAGGACTGCAGGAAAGGCCACCCTATGGCTGCGTGGCTCCTGCTCTCTTGATTAGCAGAAGTCCTGATTAGCCAAATAAAATCAGTGTCCCCCAGACTACTTGGACACCTGAGAGTGTATCGTATACCTTATCTGAGCACAGAACCGCCCTAGCTGGCAGTGCATTAAAGTTTCTTAAAGAGGGTACATCTTCAAGTATCCCTCTGGGGTGGAAGCTCTGTAACCAGTCACTATCTGATACATGACATGCAACAAAGGTAAAGGCAGCCTAGCCAGTGCCAGAGAACAGAAACAGAAGAAAAGCAGCAAGAAAGGTTGCAGGGTCGCTCTCACCAACATGCCAGAGAACTTCAACTTCAGGGAACTTCACCTTTGACAGACCTTCACAATGGACAGACTGGAAGCAGCATTTTGCAAGATTTCACATTGCAACCAAACTCCACAACAACACTGGAGACATCCAGGTATACTTTGTTAGTCTCTAAGGTGCCACAAGTACTCCTTTTCTTTTTTCTGCAATGTATGTTATGGGAGAGATGGCAGAGCATTTACCTTTACCGAAGACAGTCACAAAGATGACTGGGAAAGTGTTCTGGCTATGTTTGATGCACACCTTGCACCTCAGAGAAATGTGGTTTATAAAAGGGCACGTTTTCACCACAGAATTCCACAACTGGGGAATCTGTTGAATCTTTTATCAGAGCTTCACATGCATTGGCTGAAAACTGTTATTTGGGGCCTGTAAAATATGAAAATATTAAAGATAGATTGGTTATTAGCCTTACAGATTATAGTCGGTCACAGCAGCTATAATGAAAACCAGACATAACCCTACACACAGCTATTCAAATAGCAAAGCAAACTACGAAATTGTGGCAGCAAAACAAACTTGACAAACTAGAAACTAGCTTAGAAGCAGCAAACACGAGCAGCATGAGTGCTAGAAGTCATCATCATAAAAGCCCTGAGGCAAGGAGAGAGAAATTCCAGGCTAACTACAAAGCCTTTCAGACTAAATACACAAAGTGTGGGAAAATTCATAGCCCAAGAGATGTATGTCCAGCCAAAGGTGCAAAATGTCATAAATGCATAAAATATGGACATTTTGCAGTGTTCCCCATACTAAGGCAGTCAGGGAGTTGATTCATATTACAGCCAATCAAGGAGATATTGTTCCTGGGCTCTATCATGTGTGATGACACAGAGTCTACCTGGAGAGTGAAACTAAATATTCATGGCAAGACTATTGACTTTAAAATTGACTCAGGAGCGCACGTCACAGTCATCTCAGAAGGGACTTCCAATCACCTTCAACCCCTCCCAGAGCTGAAGTCACCTGACACAGCTCTGACTAGCCCTGGAGATATTCTGAACTGCACAGGCCAGTTCACCACAGAAACAACTTACAAGAAAAAGCTTTATATTCAGAGTGCATGTGATCAAAGGATCAAAGACCAGCAACCTTCTCAGCCACAGCATGACAACCAGGATGAAGAACTCAACGGAGTGCTTCAATAGTAGATGATATTGGAGGTTTGAAATTAGATCCAGTACAAATAACCTTAGGAGACAATCCTGAACCATAGAGTGACTATTTTTCCAGATAGAAATAATGTACATGAAATACAAAACATGTTGCAATGGTATCAAAAAACTGAAGCACACTTTTACTCACTTCAGTATTCCAGAACAACTAGTGACAGTCAATGGAGTACAATTCACTGCAGCAGAATTTGTCATTCCAAATGAAATGTCATTTTGATTGTATTACTAGCAGCCCACATTACCCACAAGTAAATGGAGAGGCTGAGAGAGCTGTACAGACAGCCAAGAAAATCCTACTGCAGGATGATCCATTCCTTGCTCTTCTGATACCAGCTACTGGATATAGTCCAGCACAACTCCTAATGAGGAGACAACTCAGAACTACAGCTCTGACTTTGGAAAAAGACCTATCTGCAAAGTGCCCAGACATGAAGAGAGTAGCCACATCAGCTAAAAGGGCACAAGAGTTTCTGAACACTTTTACAACACTTCATCGGAAGTGAGCTGTAGCTCACGAAAGCTTATGCTCAGATAAATTGGTTAGTCTCTAAGGTGCCACAAGTACTCCTTTTCTTTTTGCGAATACAGACTAACATGGCTGTTACTCTGAAACATCTGATACATGACACCAAGCACACCTGTGAAAGCAGGTAAGCCAGCACTCACAGCATGCTCCCTCCAGAGGCCTTCAGCTGTGACATGCTGAGCTTTGTCCCCTTGGGAAAGTCACAAAGCTTAAAGAGCCCCAGGCCCAGCTGTCTGGAGCACTCACCCCCTATGGCGCCCGCATGCTTCTCTTAGGAGTCTCTTGCACACACACTTGTTGCACATTATACATCAGCATTACACAAAAACACCGCTACTGCTCCTTGCAGAGCCCTCGTGGTGCAGGCGCCCCGAGCCCCCTGCTCAGCCCTCGTAGTGCACGCGCCCCGAGCCCCCTGCTCAGCCCTCGTAGTGCATGCACTTTGAGCCTCCTGCACACGCCCTGAGCCCCCTGCACATGCCACTTCCCACTGGTACTTTTCTCTATTTTTAATAAATTTCTGATTTTCCTGCTCACTTTTCCTTGTGAGATCTGTGCCCCACAGCTCCACCACTATGGCTGAGAGGAGCCCGGGAGGAGAGCTGACACTGTGCAGTGGAAGTTGGCATTGCAGGGCTCCTCTCCTTTTGGAAATGTAAGTGCAGTCCCCAAGTCTGTCCTGTAGGAGTGTTTAGGGCAACCTGGCACTGCCCCCCAGCACTGTGCTGCCTGCACCCCGTGCAGCACAAATTGCCAGGGCACCCAACACGCAGACTCGAGAGACAGCGGCAGGGCCTGCCAGACAGGCCTCAGCAGTGCTGGTAGGGCCCAAGCTTGGCATTTGGCTCCATTTAATAGAAGTCAAAGCTCTCTGGGCCCAGAGCAGGGAGCAGGGACTGGACAGGTCAGGTTCTACCACACTTCCACGCTAAGCCCGCTCTCGCCGGGTCTTCTGGGGCACTTCAGGGCCTGCAGCTACTGGGGTCCCTTGGGAAAGCAGCCATTCACTGGGTTTTGAGTTCTAGAGCTTAAAAAATGGCAGCGTCTCTTTCTGGGAACAGCTGTACCCAGAATGGCTGGGTACAAACTGCACTGAACCTGCAGGGGCCTCGCTCAGCACTTCTGGAGACACTGGTTCCGTCCATGTGAAAACCGTCCCCTCTTCCAAACCTCACGTAACCCATGTGCAGCACCTGGCTGCAGCTCATTTCTAGGGCAGGGCCGTTCCTCAGCCTGCTCGGTGCCATTTCCTGATGTTCTTTAGAAAGCCGCCAGTAGGGGGCAACAGTTCTGCATGACCCACACCTCAGGAGCTGTGCCAATCAGCTCATGGGTGGGGTTAGAAACACAAGAGTGACACTTGTTCTGTGCTATACCCCATGGAACAGCTTCAACAGGGAGAGACCTGCCCCCGAATGCTCCATTGGCAGGGGGCTCACCTGGGAGACAGGTGACCTAAGTTCCTGTCCCCACTCTGACTCAGGCAGACTGGGAATTTGAATGTGGGTCTCTCACATCCCAGCATGGCCACCAGAGGGGCTTGGTGCAGGGGCTGATTCTGTGGGTGTGCTCCAAGGAAGCCTCTATGCATGCTACTGGCTGGGGCCTTGCAAGCAAACTAGGTGGAGAAACCTCTAATTTGAGGATCCCACCAGGACTTAGACACTGGGCAGCTCAGTGGCAGCAGAATTTAGGTAGCTTTGTGCATGCCACCAGAAGAAATGTAGGTGCCATGGGAATTTACACACCTCTAGAGCAAATCAGCAGCTGACCAGGGGTTGTGAGGATCTAAATTTTGGACTTAGGTACCTAACATAGCAATTAGGCCCCTAAATCCTTTTGTGGATCTAGCCTTGGTGGCAGAACAGTGGCGTGAGACCAGGAGAGGGAATTGCAGCTGTTTCCCGCCATGTCTTTAGCCAAAGTGTTCCAAAGAGTCTTTTCCATCAGAGAATCAAACTGAAAAAATTCTCAGCGAGCACTGCTTTGGGACACTGTTGTAACTAAGATGTGGCTAAGCCACACCGCAGGAATGACAATTCTGTTGTATGAATGAGCATCATGTCATCAGAATACCTAGCTCTTTGATGGTTGGGATGAGGGGCAGAGTTAAGGCTGATATAGGAACTTTAACTTCAACAAGCTAATGGTTTCCTAGATAGACTCTTTGGGTTGCGTTGCATTTTTTTCTGAGGGAAATAGATTGTCCTGCCTAACTGACAGTATTTCTCTCTGAATAGTTCCCAGTTTTAAAAAGCCAAAACAGTGTGGCCTCCATCCCACTCTCCAAAGCAGGAAGCCTCTCCTGAGATTCAGCGGCATGTTCATTTTCTTGATTTCATCTCCTTGCTCCTAACTCTGGCACCTACTTACTGCAGTGATGGGTCCATTAGAAACACTACTGCCTTGTATTGCTTCCTTCTCCGCATTGATAGCCTTTGGATAGCCAGGCTGAATTCGGTTAGTCTCTCTGCACAGATCAGAGAAACTAGGAGTTCGTCACCCTCGCACTCCCACTAATTCGCCTGGATTGGTTTCTGGTTCTGAGAGGAGCAGTGACACCCCAGCTGGGACGCTGGCCACTCTGCTCCACGGTAGGCTGTCTCTGTGTTCAGCATGCAGCCTAGACCCACAGTGATCTACCTTGGTGCCCACACTCACACCATGGATTTGTGTCCATCTCTCCTGCTACCCCTGTTCCCCCCTTTTCTGCCCTGCTGAATAGCTGGGTCTCGGGTTACTTTTCTCCCAGGTGGATGGTAACAAGTTGCATTTATTTAGGATCAAGCGTTTAAAACATATTTTGTGAGGAGTGGGTGCTACAAGAGATGAGGGCTGGGCCTTTCACCTCCACAGGGCCAGTTCAACTCAGTCTGGCTCAGGGGCAGCTCAGAGATGGGGTAAGAGCCTTTCACCTCTAGGTAAGCCATTCAGGGGCCTGCTTCAGGGACCTAGGCTGGTGCAGGGGGCTATTCTCCCATCCTGTTAAGGGCTCTATCTCTGACTATTGTCCTCTGCAGCTCCTTCAAGACAACCCCACATGTACCATTGTGATATGCAGAAGATCCGTGCCTCAGCCCATTTCTCATGTCAGGAACATGCATTAATGGAGGGAAGGGCTGGAAGCTCCATGGCTGGGTTTAAAAGAGCACAAGAGATACTAGAAAATGTACCGTGAAGAGCAATGCTGCCATGGCCACTGGAGAATGTGCTGGATGTCTCCCTAGACAAGAGCTTTTCCAGCTCTAATTTCTGTGATTCTGGGGATTTGCCCTGACCACCCGTGGGACTGAACTCGTCCTTGGGGGGCAGGATGCAAAGTGCCTGACAGGACTTTACATCGCTGCTGCAGAGGGGGGTCCCAGGGGCTGTGCAGCTGTTTGCAGCCACAAGGCATCCAGGTACCAAGCCAACCCATTGCTTCTGGCTGCGGGGGGCATGACCATGTGTGAAATTCTGTGCCAGGCCTCCAGCTCACAGCACTCAGCTACGCCTCAGCTGCGGGACGTCTGCCCGGCTGACCACAAATGCGACAGCAAACTCCTTACGCTGTGTTCCTGTCAGGGAGCCTTCAGACAGGGCTGTGCAAACCAGGCAGGAAGAGGCTCAGAAAGAGGCTCAGCCACAGCCCTTTCCTCCTGCACAGCATATGCCATGCGAGCTCCACTTCTTGTGTGGGAGAGGAGGGCCTGTGCACATGAAATCCCCATTTGGGGGCCAGACTGTCTCTCAGCTAGGAGAACTCCCAGCAGATCTCACTCCCAGAACATGCAGCATGCACAGGGCCGTGGTAACTTTACAGATTATCAGCGGTAGATGGGCGGGCGGCGGTGGGGGGGCGGGGGGAGGCAACACATGGCTCTTTCTCATAGAAACGTGGCTCTTCCATCCACTGAGTCCTGGATGTTTGCTGCTGCTAACACAGCAGTGATACCTCTGCATGGGGCACCTTCTCACCCCAAGAATCCTCCCTGCGTTGGGGACAGCTCTTCCAGCCTGGGGGGGTCAAACCCCCTCCCCAGCCCGGGATAAACCTCCCATCTCAGAGCATACATTGCCCAGTCCCAAATTAACTTTGCTGCCGTCCATACCTGAGACATATGAGATGTGCATCTAAGGTAATGGAAAAGCGTGCATCTAAAATAATCTGTGCCCCTGTAATTACAGACTGTACTATACAGCGTACACAGAGTAAGGTTGTGTGTTCAACCTTAACTTTGCTATTTCCTGATTTCTGAGCACCCAGTTGTACAGCCTTAAATCTCATAGTGTGAGATCCTGGCCTCATTGAAGTCAAAGGAAACCCCGCACGGACTTCCAAAAGGTCAGGAATTCACCTAGAGATTTTAAGGCCAGAAGGGCCCATTACGATCATCTAGTTGGACTTGTCTATCACAGGCTAGAGAAATAGTAGGGGGTAGGGATAGCTCAGTGGTTTGAGCATTGGCCTGCTAAACCCAGGGTTGTGAGTTCAATCCTTGAGAGGGCCATTTAGGGATCTGGGGCAAAAATTGGGGATTGGTCCTGCTTCAAGCAGGGGGTTGGACTAGATGATCTCCTGAGGTCCCTTCCTACCCTAACCTTCTATGATTCTAAGTACACCCAGGGATTCCTGCAACCAGCCCCTCACTTTGGGTTGAACTAGAGCAGAGCTTTCAGAAAGAGACACTCAGGCTTGATGACAAGACTTCAAGTGGTGGAAGATCTACCACATCCAGTGGTTGATTACCCTTATTGTTAAACATTTGCTATGCCCCATTCTAGTCTGAATCTGACTACCTTCAGTTTCCCGCCACTGGATCTTATTCTGCCTTTGTCTGCTTCATTAAAGAGTCCTCTGCACTTAGAGATCTCCTCCATATTTAGATACTTATGGATCAGGATCAATGTCAGGCTAACTCATCTGTAGTTACCCAGGTCATCCCATTTACCCTGTTTACATACAGGCATGACATTAACTTTTTTCCAGTCCTCTGGCACTTACCAATATTCCAAGAATTATTAAATATCACTATCGATGTCCCAGATGCTCTTTTGCCAATTCTTTTAAAACTCTTGAGTGTCAGTTGGATCCTGCAGATTTAAAAATGTTTCAAGTTCAGTAATTGCTGTTTAACATCCTGCCTAGTTGCAATTGGAATGGAAAGTATTTCATTGTCACTGTAAGGTGTACATCATCTTCTTCTTTCTATAGACAGAACTATTTATTGAACTCTTCTGCCTTTTCTGCACCATTAGTGACAATTGTAATGGCCTTGTCCAGTAACAGCTCTATAGCATTTCTTAGGTTTCTTTTGTTCCTGATGGATTCTTTCTTATTGTCCTTCAACCCACTGGTTGTAGATTTTTCATTGATTCCTTTGGCTTTCTTTGTCAATTGTCTGCATTTCCTAACTACTGATTTGTACTCATTGTTATCAGAGTCCTCATTTTTCCAATTGTTGTATTTTACTTGTATTTTGTTATTGTTGCTTTCACTTTCTTTCGTAATTTCTTCTCACTTTTTTGAATGGAAGAGGCTTTATATGATTGCAGAATTGTGATTTTTTGGGCATCTAAAAATTGTTTTATACAATTCCTAATTATAATTCACATTGTTTTGTCTAATTTTTTTCCCTCACATTTGAGTGATAAGGCCAACCTTGGTAAACCTCTTGGACTTAGGTCCTATTTACATTTTTATATGAATCATGTATTTTAAAGTGATCCTTGGTCAGTTTTGACCACTTTGGTTTTTTTTCCTATCTGTTTCCCACATCATACCTAATCTTTTACCTTTCCTGGTCTTCCCTACCTCACCCTTTCCCCCTCTCCCTCATGTCCCTGGAATGGAGAGAGGGAACCCAGATGCACCATGCCGAGACATGGAGCTAACAATGGCCCAAGCAAGGACACAATTCAGGCACCTGAGAAAGAAATATTTGACCTAAACACTCCTCGTGGCTAATATTATAAATTGTGTTTCCTGGACCAACTAAGAGGTGAATCACCTAATAAAAAGAAAAAGAATTATCACCCACCTAAAGACACTGAAAGCAGATATTATCATCCTCCAAGAAACCCACTTTAATGACTTGGAGGCAGAGAAATTTAGGAGTGGGTGGATGTGGGTAGCAGTGTGTAACAATTTCTCCTCTGCAGCCAAAGGTGTGGCAATATTGTTTCACAAAAGGCTCACTGTACAAATTCTACATGTAAATAAAGATGAAGAAGGCAGATTTTTGCTGATGAGAGCTAAGATCTCTGACTGTGTATACCCTGATTAAGATAGAAGGATCCAATAAAGAGGATCCACATTTTTTTAAACAAGTTTTTGCCAAATTAATTAATATCCCTCTAGAATCACTCATCACAGCAGGAGCTTTAATGAGATGTTGGACCATTTTTTAGACAACTGAGGCCGACTCTAGCATACACAATCCCATTGTAGAAACATACAAGATACATTATGCAAGAATTAGGATTTAAAAATGTATAACAATTGCCGAACCCTGCAACAAAGGCTTTTACTGGTTTTCCTTCCTATATTCTACATATTCATTAATAGATTTCTTCCCGATTTCTATGAATCTGATGGACTCAGTACTTAATAATGAAATCAAGTCTATCACGATCTCTGATCATGCACCAGTGATACTAAATTTTTCCCCTCCCAAGACAAATTGGACTTGTAAAAGATGGAGACTGAACTCCTTTCTTTTGAAAGATAAACATTGTGTGTGATGGAACACATCCCTGTATTCACATTCTCCACACTACTGTAATAATCTTAGTACAAAGTATGCTTTATAAGGTATCATTTGAAAACTCATAATTTGCTGGATGTATTGTCCTGGTAAAACATGTATGGCAACATTGTGGGCGAAGTTATAAGATTCCCCTGCATGATGTTATTAACACACGTTCCAAACCCCACAGCCCTGCCCAAACACAAGTCGGTAAACAGGTCTGCCCTAAAGAAAGGAAGGTGTGCTTGCCTTAATTTGTATTTATGCAGTAAGCAGAGTCATCAAGCAAGAAGGGAAGACAAAGGCAGCTCAAACAGGTGAAGGAGAAACAGCAGGGAACATCCTTCCACATAGATACTTTGTCTCCTGGATCTCATCTGGAAATGTTTTTTCAAGAGGGGGACTGAAACTATAGAAAGGAGGGACAAACACCCCAAGGCACCCCTCTTTCTCTCCCCACCTATTGCATTCACTGCACCTGAAGAGACAAAGGAAGCAGCTGTTGGACTCTGGGGGAAGGGTCCTGACCTACAGAGTTTGGTCAGTAAGACTGCTGAAAGCAAGTGGTGAGAAACCTTTGCTTTGAATCTCATGTAGTTTGTTAAGTTAGGCACCAGTAAGTGTTTTATCTTTATTTTTCTTGTAACCATTTAAGAACATAAGAACAGCCATACTGGGTCAGACCAAAGGTCCATCTAGCCCAGTATCCTGTCTTCCGACAGTGGCCAATGCCAGGTGTCCCGGAGGCAATGAACAGAACAGGTAAACATCAAGTGATCCATCCCCTGTTGCTCATTCCCAGCTTATCCCTCCACCATCCCTGCCCATCCTGGCTAATAGCCGTTGATGGACCTATTCTCCATGAATTTATCTAGTTCTTTTTTGAACCCTGTTATAGTCTTGGCTTTCACAACATCCTCTGGCAAAGAGTTCCACAGGTTGACTGTGCATTGTGTGAAGAAATACTTCCTTTTGTTTGTTTTAAACCTGCTGCCTATTAATTTCATTTGGTGACCCCTAGTCCTTGTGTTATGAGAAGGAGTAAATAACACTTCCTTATTTACTTTCTCCAGACCAGTCATGATTTTATAGCCCTCAATCATATCCCCCCTTAGTCGTCTCTTTTCCAAGCTGAAAAGTCCCAGTTTTATTAATCTCTCCTCATACGGAAGCCGTTCCATACCTCTAATCATTTTTGTTGCCTTTTTCTGAACCTTTTCCAATTCCAATATATCGTTTATGAGATGGGGCGA